>NC_088611.1:20727500-23227500 GCF_036013475.1 Columba livia
CCGAGCAGGGATGCAGGACGAGCAAACCGTCCCCCGCCCGGGGAGCGGGGCAGGGGGTGGCAGAGAACGGCCCCTTCGCCCGCCGGGCAGCGGCCGCGGTTCCGGCCCGACGGCGCGGCCGGGACGAAGGGCGCGGGAGCCGGTCGGTGCCGTGCGGGCTGTGCCGGGCTCTGGGGGGGGTGATGCTGGCGCGGGGCGACCCTGAGGATGCTGCTGCCGCTGCTGCCCCCTCCGCCGCCCCGCTCGGCGCTGCCCCCAGGGCCGCCCCCGCGGCGGGCAGCGCGGGGGGCTGGGAGCCGGAGCGGCCTCCCCCGGCCCGGCCGCCCCAGTCACTACGACGCCGGGGCTCTGACGTCACACGCCACTGCCAAATTCGCCAGGAAATGAACCTTTTTTTAAAAAAAATAATAACAATAATAATAATAATAATGACGGTAATAATAATAAAACTCCCTTTCCTCGCCGCGGAGCCCGTCTGGCCGAAGCGACACGGGGCTCCCTCCCTAACTGTTCCTCCACTACTACCCGTTGTACCCCACAAACGTGCCCCCAGAGGACCCCCAACGCAGCAGCTCCACGGGAGGACCCACAGCGCAGCCCGGGGGGGGCGGGGAAGTGGGGGCCGGGATGGGGCCGCCGGAGGCTGGGGCAGGGGGAGCCGGCATTGCTCTCCCCCTCCCTGCATCCTTTCCTCCTGCACCCCAAGCTCTGGTTGGCAACCCGCCCCCCCGCCCCTGTCCTCGGGGCTGCGCGGCGGCGCCCGGAGCGCGGCGCCCCTCGGCCCCTCCTGCCGCCGGGGGGTCGCAAGCGGAGGCCCGGAGGCAGCTCCTCCGTCGGCTGCCGGGCGCGGAAGGGGCGGTGGAGGCGGCTTCTCCTGGGACGGGCTGGGTGGCCCGGGCAGGCCGGGAACAGGCGTTGGGCCGGGCTTGGTGGGAGAGGGGCCGGGGCCGGGGAGGGCAAGTGTCCCCCGCGCTGCGGAGCTGCGTGCCCGCGGCGGAGCGTACGCGGGCGCCTTAGGCCGGAGGTGCCAGGGAGGAAAGGGAATCAAAACAAAATGGAAAAAAAAAAAAGAAACAAAAAAAGTTAAAAAGCAGAGAACCGAGCAAGCTTTCTGAAAATCCGGCTTCTCTCTCCGCGCCTGAAGCGATTTGCTTTCGACATGTACCAAAACCAGCACCAAAGGCACACAAATAACGTCCCAAAACGGATTTTTTTGTTCTTATATTTTTGAAAGAAGGGAAAATATAAAATAAACGCAGGCGTTTGCAGGTAGGTTCCCAGCGCCTCGCTCTACCCGCAGCCCCGAGCTGCCGGCCCAGAGCGCACCGTGCCCGGAGGGTCCGACCCCAGCCGGGATCGCCCCGGCCCCGCCGGCTCCGGCTCCCGCGCGGCGGCGAAACCCAGCGCCTCGCTACGCCCTTATTAATTGATATGGATGTTTTAATTATTGCCCGCCTGCCATCAGCACGGAGCCGCGATTTTTTTTTCTCTTTTTTTTTTTGGTGGTGGGGGGGGAAGCGGGGTGGGCTGTTTGTTTTAGGCAGGTGATAAAATCGCAGTTAACGAGCTGATAATTCGTTCGTGTTTGTTTTAAAAGACAAATTGTAAAGATTAATCAGGCGGCTTGATTTATGGCGAGGCAGACCCCGGCGCTGCCCGGCCGGGGCTCCCTGAAGCCCCCGTCTCGGGTTACCCGGGGGCCGGCAGGCGAAACAAAACAAAAGGGGGCAAACGGGCAGCGGCGGCGGCTCCGGCCGCGCTGTCTTGTGCCGGGCTCCCGCCCCCCACCTCGGCAGAGGGTCCGGCTGCCCCCTCCCCAGTCCGCCGGGATGCTGGCACTGCGGCCGGCGCCTGTTCGCACCCGAATCCTGCGGTTTGCACCCCTCCTCCCTTTGCAAAATAAATTACCCCTCCAGCAGGGATGAACGATTTCTGTTGAGGGAAGCGGTTTAATTCCCGTGGCTGAGCTGGGGGGGATTTTCTAGAGAGCCGGCTCACAAGATTTTACTTTTTATTTTCCCTCCACCGTGTCCCGTCCCTGCTGCCCGCGTTTGGCGAGCGGCTCTCCACCGCTAAATGCCCCGGCGGCACGGCTGGGGTTTTTAATTGAATTAATTCATCCATCGGGAACAGCAGCAGCCTGCGCTGGCTGCTGGAGGCGAGCGGCTTAGCTCCGCTCCGCAGCCGCTGCGCACGGCTGGTTAAACAGCTCTCCCCTCAATTTTCTGCCAAAACTCCGGGGAGAGGGTCTGCCCGGGCCCGGGATCGTCCTGCTCCTCACCCCGCTCCTTGCAAATCTCCTTATTTTCTCCTTTCTTTCTCCCCCCCTTTTTATTTTTTCTCAATTTTTTTCCGACACAACGTGCTCCGTTTTATTAACTTTATTTTGTTATTGCCATTACAATATTTTTCTTTTTTTCTTCTTTTTTAATAAGGGAGCTTTCCCAGATCTGGGAGCACAACTGGTTATTTTGATTTGATTGACAAGTGATGTCATATCGTTAAGGGAGAGGGGAGACGACAACATGTTTTAGCAACAGTTAGTAACGCTATGTGATGGAGTTGACACCTATGCCCGGGCAGAGGCGAAGGCAGAAAACAAATACCACCGGCCGTGCACACAGACCATTTATTTACACACCCGGAGTGGGGTTTCTATCCCTCCCGGTGAACGGAGACCCGGGGTGCAGCATCTTCCCCCGTTTCCCACCGCCTTTCCTCCGAACTACAACCCGCGGCGGCCGCAAGCAGGGAAGGCAGGAAAAGCTTCGTGAAAACACAGTGAAAGAGGGAGAGAAGCGCTCGGTCTCGGTACCCACGGGCGGTTTGCGAGCCCCGGGATGGGCCGGGGAAGGTGGGGGGGGCGCTGGGAGGGCCGCTATGGGCTGGACCGCCCCGACCCCCCCGCCCCGGCAGGTAGAGGAGCAGCCGGCCGCAGGTAGGAGCCCCTCGCCCCCTGGTCTGCCCGCACTGGCAAAACACCCCCTCCCCGGGTTTATTATTCCTCTGGGAGTGATTTTTTTTTGGAGAGGGGAGGTTCTCGCTTTCTGCCTTTTTAATTTATTATTTTTCGGCGTTTTCCTCCCTCTAGTCTGGGCTGCTTTGCTTTTCTTCTTCCCCCGGCCCTCCCGCCCTGCGTTACTAGCGCGTATTAATGGCTGCTAATAGGGTTATAAAATGACACAGTTACCTCTTAACCACAAGACCCTGTTTAAGCTGCATTTAAAAAGAAAAAGAAAGAGACGACTCAGGGAATAAATCACGGAAGACTTAAATCTTTCTTGTGTTTTGGCTGTTTTGGTTTTGGTTGTTTTCTTTTGTTGTTGTTGTGGGTTTTTTTTTTTTTTTGTAAATACTGTAGAAACTTCCTCGCTATCTCCCCATCCCGCAGCCGATTTCTGCGGGGCATTTCCCCGCCGTGGGAACTCTCGGTCCCAGCTTCCCTTCCGCCCTCACCTGCGCTTTGTCCGCAATTTACCCGGTGCCCCCGCAGCCCCCCGGCTCGCTCGACTGCAAATAAGGGGGAGGAAAAGCCCCGGAGTGACCCCAACCTACCCACAAAAAACGCCTTTTGTGCAAGTTCCCTAAGAAAAACGCGTGGGGTGGATGCACACGCACAGCTTTGTCCGGAAAAAGGTATCAATATTTTTTTTCAGGCGCTATCAGGAAAGATTTCGTTCGCAGGAGCTGGCTGGATCGTTATTATTATTATTATTATTATTATTATTATTATTATTATTATTATTATTATTATTATTATTGCTAGGTTACTAGGTTACTTCGGGTGCAGCTGTTGCAGGAGGGAGCAAAGAGGCCGATCCCGCAGGTTTGATTTGTTTCTCCACAAGCAAAACTTCAATGGGGAGGGACCGAGTCACCGGGGAGGGACCGAGCAGGGACCCGCGCTTGTCGCACGCCCGGCACCGGCACCGCCCGCGGGGCTTAAACCAGGCCGGGGTTATAAAGATGCTCCGGGGGAGAACAATCCCCGCGACCAAAACCCGCACCCCCCTTAGTGAAATCGCTTTTCTTATTGAAATAGCCTCAAATCCAGGCATGCTCCTCTCCTTGCTGCCTTTTTTTTTTTTTCCCCTTGCCTTCCAGCCTCTGCACCCCAAAGCAAAAGGCGGATAAAGAGGGGAACTTTGCACGTACAACAACAAAAAATAAAAAGAGAGAGGGGGGTGAAAGAGCCCGCGGAGAGGAGCGGCCCGGTCCCCGATGTGCCTGGGTAATTTTAAATCATGCAAAGCCCCGTAAAGCTGCTGCACGGGACTGGGACGGGAGGACTCCCCGGCAGGCAGGTGCAGGGGGAGCGGGGCCGGGCCCCGCCGGCTTTCCGGGGCACAACAAACCCTCGCAGCTTTTTTTTAATGCCCAAATCTGCCAACAATGGGAGCGAGGAGATAGGATGTGGCTGCGGGGAGGGGGCGCGGGGCTCTGCACACCCTGTCTCCGGGAAGTGTCTGCCTGGTCGCCCTGGGTGAAATGCAACTTTCCAAGATGGAGATTTAAATAATTACCCCGGTGACAATAGCGGGGGGGAATATAAAAAAGCAGCACTCAAACCCAAACGCGGCCCGGCGGCCCCGCTCCCCGCAGGGTGCCGGTGCGGAGAGCGCACCGGGTACTCTCCGGTCAGAGCCCCCGCGGTACCTCCGCTCAGCACAACCCCGGCCGGGCGGGAGGAGGCGGCGCGGGGGGGTCCGGGCTTGCCGGGAGCATTTTTTGGTTCTTTATAAAAACCTTCCAGCTTGTCCCCAAGGAAAACCGCCCCGAGCGGTGCCCTCCAGCAGCGGGACCCGCACCCCGGTGCGCTGCGGTGGCGGAGCCGTCGTGACGGTGCCGCAGCAGCCCCCGGGCCGCGCAGAGCCTCGCAGCCGCATGCCCTTACCTTGCCTTTCGCCCGTTCCTCGTTTTTCTTTCAGTTTTTCGCCCGATGTCTGGAAAGAGTCGGTTCTCCTCCTAAGGCCGTTCCGCGGGCTGGGGAGGGGGCACCGGAGCCTCCCCCGCCTGCCTGCGCCGGGAGCTGCGGCTCTGTGCGGGCGGTGGGTGCGCGGAGCCCGGCGGAGGGGGCGGCCCGGGGTGCGCGCCGCTTAAAACTGGCAGCAGTTTTCGAGCTGAGCCCTTTTTTTTTTCCCTCCCTTCCCTCCTTCCCCCCTTTCCTCCCTCCCTCTCTTCTCCTCTCTCCCTTCTTTCCCTCCCCTTCTCTCTCTCACTCTCCCGCATTCAAGGATGGCACAGCGAGCCACTGTGTATTTATGTACATAATAAGGCAGCTCGTCCCCTCCACTTCATTTGCATCATTACAATATCTGTACAAGCACATCACATTGTCTGTTGCTTGCACCTTTTGTTACGGTTGCTGTCACAGTCTACGCGACTTGACTTTCATATTTTAAATGAATTGATATTATACCAACAACACACACAGTCACATCCCAGGCGCTGGGAAAGCCGCGGTCCCAACCCCTCCCGAGCCGTTCGCTTCTTCCACCGGATCCCAAGGAAGGTGGGGCGGGAGGATCCGCTTTGTAGCATCAATTATTCGTATCATTTTGTTGCTATTCGTATTAATTTTGTTTCCACTTCCTAGTGAAGGAAATGTTTTGGGGTTTGGGATTTTTTTTTTTTTTTTTTTTTTGTATAATCTCGTGTTTCTTCTCCCCCTCTCCCTTCACCAAACTCGGTCTTTTATGCTGTGCACCTGCACGTAACAGAGGCAGCGGTGAAGCTGGAAGAGGCACAAGCAGATATTACGCCACGACTCGTTGTTATAGCTAGGAAAGAAGCGGTAATTTACGTATCTCGTAGAGCACTAGGAAAATTCAGCCAGAACGAATGTTTTCGGAATTGTTTGCGTGCCCAAGCCGCAGCTGGGCAATCCTCACCTGCTGGGTGTGTGCGGGGCTTTGGGGGGGGATCCCCTCGCCAAGCGCCCTGGATGGGGTGGTGGGCGCCGGGGGGGCCGCACCGAGATTCTCCTTGGGGGGCAGGTGAGAACCCCCACCCGGGGCTGCGAGAAAACCATATTAATGGAGAGACAAAGGCCGGACCGTCCCGGGGCGGGGGGGTTGGCCCTGCGGGAACGAAATACGGTGCAGGAAGGGATGGAGAAAAGTTTCGCGGGAGAGGAATTATCATCATAATGGAGGTAAAAATGTGAGCAGAGGAAAGGGAGGGGGGAATCCTATTCTGCTGGCATTTTCTGTCTGTCTTTGTGATATGGTTCGGGGGAAAAAGGGTCCTTGATATGCGGTAGATAATTCTTATCAGCCCCACGCAGCCCATTTCCAAAGTAAGTGTTTTAATTACTCCTCCTGTATTACCCTTCATCCTCTGAGAGGAGATACATCGCCGGATTTATGCAGGGGGAAGAAAATACAAAAGAATGCGGTATTAAAATATATACATATATCTATCCCACTCTTTTTTCCCTTGTGCCTAGGAAGAGGGAGACGCTGTCGCCAGCCGCGCCCTGGGATCGCCCCTGCACGGAACGACTCTCAACCGAGGGACCGTCGCTCAGGCAGAAAAACTATGGGAAAAGCGGGGTTTGAAGCCTGCAGATTTTTTCCCAAGCGGGGACAGATGGGGGTGTCGGAGCCGGGGGCTCGGGGGGGGGTGAGATCGGCGGAGGCTCAGGGCTGCGCACCACGGCTGTCCCGCACTGTCCCGGGGCCACCCCCCAGGTGCCACGGAGGCATTTGGGGCCAGGGGAGTGGAGGGGTTCGATTTTCCCCTCATGCCTCTGGAGGAGAAGGATGTTTTCTTCTGCCGTTTAGCTTTCGTACTAAAGATGTCATCTGAAAGTCTGGAAAGAAAGGGGGAACCGTGCTCTGCTCTCTTCCACGGTAACAACCATATTCTGCATATTGAAAAATATGATAGACAGTGGAGAAGGTGTTGTTTTTTTTTTTTCTTTAAAAAAAGTAGAACCAACCTTTTCAATATTGATTCAACAAAAAAGAGAGGGAGAGAATTTAAAAAGAGAAGAAGCAGCACCAGCAGCAGGGAGAATATAGGCTCAGCAACTCTCCAGGTTCGCTTCCTTATTATTACTATCCAGGGGTAATTTTTCATCTCTGCTAGCTAATCTTTGTTCCTTGTGAAGATAATGAATAGCCCAATCCTTATCTCCTGGGCTCCTGGAGGCTGCTGGAGAATGGGGTTGAACAGGGTTGAAAATTGGTTCCAAAGTGCTGCTGAATAAATGGTGTTCCTTATCTCTCGCTTCCAGATTATCGGAACCCTTTCAAAACTCACACAACAAATACAGCCACCGCATCTAATGCATCATTTACCAGAGCAGATCTCCGCGTTTGATCGGCAGATAGGCAAAATCTATGTATTCCTTGCTTTACTTAGTATGCATGGACGCGGGGCTGCTGTGCATGCGGGGTGCCCCCGGCCGGGCCTGGGACACCCCCGAGGCTCTCAGCACATGCAGGTTTTTGCTGTGGACTCTGTGGAGTGAGGACAGTGTCCCCTGCCTGTCACCAAGCCGGGTGGGACAGCAACCCACCTTGCAAAGTGCTGCCACACGGAGCACTTGGAATTTTGGGGTTGCTCCACTGGGGAGCTGGTGCCTTTGCAGGGAGAAGGGAAGAGGTGTAAGCGTCGTCCTGGGCACCCACTCACATTTGCGCTCATTCCTGCACCCAGGAGCAGTCACTATTCAAGGGGTGCTGTGACCTGGCTGTGGAGCAGCACCCCAACACCCCCCCAGAAAGGCACTTTAAGGCTCAGCTGTGCCCTAGTCCTGCTCCAGCCCTCAGTGGTCTCAGGGCCCAGTCTGTTAAAATCTCCTGGTGTCCCCCTTATCTTGTCCCCCCAAATCCCAGCAGCCGGTTTCCTGCCCTCCCCATCGGTGCTGGGTCATCTCCCCACACCCCAGCCACACGGCAGCCCAGGTGATCCTGGGGGGAGAAAAGGAAACAAACCCCACAGAAAAGGAGTCCTTTGCTCCTGGAGTTGGTGTGAAGTCTGTTCCTTCCAGCTCAGGGCAGTTGCAGCCTCTTCCTTTCTTCCTTTCTTCCTTTCTTCCTTTCTTCCTTTCTTCCTTTCTTCCTTTCTTCCTTTCTTCCTTTTTCTTCCTTTCTTCCTTTTTTTTTTTCTCTCTCTTTCTTCTGCTTTCTCTCTTTTTCTATTTCCACCAGATTTTCTTCTTTCTTATTCTGCATATTATTTCTTTTTTAACAGTAAATATCTCCCAGCCTGTCTGTGCAGTCCCCAGCTCCAGAGCAGGAGATTCCCCAGCCTTGAGCTGCGGACAGATGTCCCCTCAGCTGTCACCCACTCTTTCTTTACCCAGCGGTGTCTGAGCCAGTGCCCAGATACCAAACAAGGTGACATTTTATTTTGCACCACCACAGCACACCCCTGCATCCCCAGTGCTGCCCTGGGCCCCCAGCCCAGGGGGCAGCAGGTTCTGTGGTGGGGACAGGACATCCACAGGGTCCCCTTTGCGTGACCAGCAAAGCTCATCCCTCCGCTACCTGGAAAAGGAGAGGAACTTCCATGGGAAGTTGCGGAGAAGCAGCAGCCCCAGCCTGTGCCCAAGAGTTTTGCAAATGTTCAACTTGTACTAATTTTTTTATGGCTGTATTCACAGTTGTTCCCTGTAAAAAATGGACCTGTGTTAGTTTATTAATAACCTAAACATTACGTATTAAAGACCTATGAGTGACACAAGATGACAAAAAGCTGTATTTTTCCAATATACACAAGCACACATTTAATAACCTTCTATTGCATCTCAGCTAGGCCTTCTCTCTGATGGTTCCCATGGCAACTGAGATAAAAAAGCAGCCATTTTCCATATCTCTATGAAAGTCTATTATATTGCAGGATTAGTTCATCTTCTGCTAAGGTCAAACACAAAGTCATACAACCTGAAATATTTAGAATCCATGTACATTCATTTTTTTATATGCCCTTTCATTTTCCACAAAAGACTGGGCTCCTCGGAGGTTTTATTCCCCAGAAAATGCTAAGCAAAGCAATAAAAAAATCATGATTAGCAGCTGATGAAAAGTTCAATTGTTTTGGGTTTTTTTTCTCTCTCTCTTTTTTTTTTTTTTCCCCTTTAGAGGAAAAAAAAGGAGCCACTATTGTTGGGCAGATAGTGCCTTCCCCATTTATCTCTATCAGCGGCCGCGATCGCAGCCGATACCCGCCGCCTAATTGGGCTGGGGAGCAATTTGCGGGCGGACGGCGTCACCTTCTGGTTGAGCCGGGTGCGACAGCGGCGGTGCCGGGGGGCTGGAGCTGCCCCCCCCTCCCTGAGCATCCCCCAGCCCGGCCGGGGAACGAGCAGGAGCCGGGGGGGGGTTCTCCCGGGGGGGTCCCCCATGGGAGGGACCCCGGGGATGAGCAGCTTTGGGACGGCACCGCTCAACTTGGCGCCGCTTCTTCAAAATGAATCCAATCCCGCTGCGGGCTTGCAAACGTGTGAAGTGTGTCTCTGCCTATTCCTGCCGCTATTCGTTGTATTTATTTTGATGTTTTTATTTATTCGTGTGTTCTGATGAGGTGCTCAAAGCCTTTCGCCTGCAAGTTCCAGCTATCGCACACACACACTTGGAAATATTGTGTTACGCGTGTCTGGGGTGTTCCCGTGAGCATCGATCTCCAGCGTGGTGTGCAGAGGGAAAGCAAAGTCACTTCTTTTTTTATGAAGGAGTTGGCAACGTAATTCAGCTGGGTCTTGGTGACACCTAGAAATGCAATAAAATAAGGCCTGGGCAGCCTTCAGACAGTTCAAATGGTGACAAACGTGTTATTGCCCACGACACGAAGAACTATGGCTCACTCTTTTTCCAAGGTCACTCCTGAAAACCTGGAAGATCCGAGGAGAGAATCTGTACATGTGGCTGTCCACACTTGCGGCTTTGTTCACGGGTACCTCCTGCAATGTGACATTTATTCTAACCCCTTTAAATGTGGAAAAATAGGAGCTCTGGAAATACATACAGAAGGGGAGAAGCTTGTGAATGGCGGAAGGATTGAAGATTAATTTTTTTCTTTCTTTTCCTCATCTCTCCATCCCCCGGGGGACCCTCCATCCCCAACCCTGACCCTCCACCCAGCCTGGGTGACCTGGGTGACATAGGACACACGCCCGTGTGGAGTTGCCAGAGGTCAACGTGTACCCAAAGGTGTTTTTAAGAAGCTGTTTGCAGGCAGGTGTTGCGCAGGAGTGACCAGAGCCGTGCCCACCTCCCAAAAACAAGTAGCAGCCCCTACTCTGGGCAGCACACCTGGGAGGGGGGATGCCAGGGCGGCTTCCCCACCTGGGGACCCGCTCACCTGGGGCACCTGATCACCCATAAAAGCCCACACCTGCTCCTTCCCCTCCCTTTGGCCTCTGCTTCCTTCTGCTCCTTTTGGCAGAGGGCTGCATTTTTAGGACTAATGCAAAGCTACTTTAAAGTCTTGGATTCTGGGATTTTGAGGTCTCATCTCTCTTTGTTTTGTTTTGCTTTTTTTAAAAAGTGGCTACATTTCTAGTCTCAGGGTCTGTACAAAAGAGAAGAACCCTACAAGTGTACCCTGAGTGGGAAGTTTGAAGGAGGAGTTCAGCTCATCACCAAATGTAGGTAGATTTCTTTTTTAAATCTTGTGGTTTCTTTTCTTCCCCCCTTCACCCTCACCATCCCATGCAGCAGCTGGTGCCGTGTTTGCCCATCTGGGGTCTACAGCCTTGAGGAAGCCTCTAGGAATCTGAGAGTAACTGTGTCATCTAGCTAAAAAGGGGTGTTCCACTGCTTGCAGTGCTCGCACCCTCTTCTCAAGGTGCTGGTTTTGGGCTCCTCTCGTAGCTCAGGCTTTTCTGGTGAAAATTGTTGCTGGGGATCAGTCAAGGCTGAGGTGCCCTGATGCTGTGGGTGCTATTGGGGGCTGTGATGGAGTTCACTGCCAGGGTCTCTGTCCCCCAGCAACTGGGGATGTTTGTGTGCTGGTGCCTTGTCGAGGCTGCCAGGAACGTTGGGGAGCTGCACTGGGTGCTGTGCTGAGCACCCATCAAACCCAGCACAGAGCAAAAATGGTGGAGAAAAGGTGCCCTTTGCGCTGCAAATATTTAGATAGTTTCTAGTGGCTGGGTGCTGCTGGGGGAAGCCTGGAGGCAGGTGGGGCGGCACTCGTGTGGCTTTTGGCAGGAGCAGGGTGGTCACTTGTGCCTGGGAGGATGGCGCTGGTTGCCCCCTGGGGTGGGGGAGCTGGCGGTGCCACCGAGGGGTGCTCTCTGCTCCCCCTCCCCGACGAGCTCTGCGCCGTGTGGTTTGGGATTCAGGGCAGTGGTGAAATGCCCCAGTTTGGCCCCTGGTTGTTTTTCTGTCTCTGGGTGACATCTGGTGCTTTGCTGCGAGTTCCCAGAAAGAGGCCCTGATGGAGGATGTGGGGTAGGAAGAAAGGAGCTGACCTTGCTATTAAAAGGCAACAGAAATGGGAATGTTTTGGGCTGTTTCTAGCAGACGTCTCTGGGAAGAAAATCTCCTTGCTCTGATATATCAGGCCCTCATGGGCAGCTTTCCTCAGTTAATTGTTCATTTACCACAGCGCCGGAGATGCTTAATTTATCCTTGCCCCCATTGATGTGTCTGAAAAGATTTTGTGGGGTTTAAGAAAGACTTAAGTCCTCTTGTTCCCTCATGACTTCATATATTTCTGGTCTTATAGTGATGCCAACAAACCTGATGCTCTCAGATGAAAGATGCTCATCTCGAGTGGGAAGAGCATGGGGCCAGATTCTGCTCTGAGGCTGGAGCAATCCTGTTGAATCCAGCCCAGCATTCCCAGCAGCACCTCTTGAGAGAGTGAATCTCTTGCAGATCTCTGATCCCTGTGTTGAGCAGGGTCCCACGGAGGAAGGAAACCTCACCATCCCGTGCTCCTTGTGACGTGGGAGAAGTGGAGTAATTATCAAGATTAGCATGAAAAAACTTTGCTTACATCTTGAGATGAAGGAATGTTTTAAACCCTCTTGGCTTCTCAGCTGAGATCAAATGTGGCATCGGTTTAGCACCCATATCTTTTATCTGGGGAGTGGCAAAACTAACCTTTCGTGATGCAGGGTGCAAACTTGATTTAGAAGGGCTCTCCTTCAATTTTTGTTCTCCCCTGTGTTGTGCAGTCCGGCCAGATGATACCATGGGGAGCAGGGGCTGCTTTTCCTGCCTGGAAGGGGAGGAGGAGGAAGATGAGGAAGGCTGTGTTGGACATTTAGAGAATGGAGAGAGCGCAGCATGTGAAATGTGGCTGGGGGTGGACCTGCGTGCTTGAGGACAGTGTGGGCACGGTGACAGCAGGCAGCCCTGGCGATTGAGATGTACGGGTAGTCCCTGCCGGCCGCGGAGCGATCGGCTCCCCTGGTTCCGTCTCCTCCGAGCTGTTGTCTTGCTGACAGCCTGTCTCAAAAACACAAATATTATATCTGCTGCAAAGGCATAAATCGTCCCTGTGCCCTTTACCTGTGCCCCAGCTTTCCTCCTGCGCCACATGCTGCTTCTCCTGCCTTGTCCTGGGACATGTGGGGCTGGGAGGTGGTGACAGCCCGTGTCACCCAGCGCGGGGGGCAGCGGGGCCTTGGTAGCAGCCACCAGAGCTGATGATTTAGATGATTAGTGCCAGGAGCATAGGCAGCTGCTCTTGACCACCCACAGTGGCAGGACATGTCGACAAAACACTTTCCAGAAGCTGTGGGCACAGAGCAGGGACAGCCAAAGGCTTTCTGAGCTCTGCCTTCATGTGCTTTTTGGTGATGAAAGTGGCTGTTTCCTTGGGATGGGAGCACCTGGCTGGGCTTGAGAACAGCCTGAGCCTGGAGAACAGGAGCTGAGGGGAGACCTTCTGATCTCTGAACTGCCTGAAAGGAGCTTGGAGCCGGGGGGGGTCGGGCTCTGCTCCCCAGGAACAAGCGCCAGGAGCAGAGGAAACGGCCTCAAGTTGCGCCAGGGGAGGTTGAGGTTGGATCTGGGGAACAATTTCTTCCCCAAAGGGCTGTGGGGCATTGGAACAGGCTGCCCAGGGCAGTGCTGGAGTCACCATCCCTGGAGGGTTGGACAGACGGACATGAGGTTCTCAGGACATGGGGCAGTGTCAGGGGTGGGTTATGGTTGGACTCAATGATCTTGAGGAGCTTTTCCAACCAAAATGATTCTATGATCTCATCTTACCCATCCCAGCTCTGGGGTGCCGATTGTGGGTGGGCTGTGCCTGGGCTAGTGGCCCCTGGTGCCAGTGGTGGCCAAAGCGGGCAGCAGAGCTGGTGTGGCCCAAGCAGGGAAGGCTGGCCTGGCTGTGCCGCTCAGGAGCTCAGGGACAGGCTCTCCTGCAGCGTTTCTGCATCCTCGGTGCACTTAACCTCTACTGGGCTGAAGGCACCAGCTTCAATCTCCCCACCACTTTCTCTTGGCATGTTGGGCTTTGTCTCTCCTTACAGTCTTTTATAGTGACAGGACACTGAGCAAAGGAGCACAAAGTGTCTGTTTTTCACCCAACAGAGAGGGCAGATGATATCTAGTAGATCCTAGGAGCTTTTCACTCGCTTGGGGCCAGGCCTGGCACTTGTTCGAATGAAGAAGACTGGACTGGCTCTGCTTGGTCTTGCAAATTGAACCCTGTGCATGCTGGAATGAGGTTTTGTTTGCTGGGCCAGAGAAAGTGAAACAGAGCCTGAAAACAGCACTGGAGCCCAGTTCACTCATCAAACCCTGGCAAGGGGCACACAAAGTGGCACAGCCACATCCTGCACCCCTGGTCCTCACAGTCCCCCCACAGCAGAGCAGCCCCCGAAGCGTGTCACACAGGTGGATGTTGGCTCAGTGGGTGGATGTGGTGCTCATGCCTGGAGCGTCTCCAGGAAGGTCCTCTCCCCTTTGGAGACTGAGACAGTCAATGCTGGGAGGCAGAGTGGGTTGTGTCTGACTCCTGTGGGCCCTTCAGAGCCACTGGAGCACCTGGCCGAGCTGCTGCTGGGGACGGGATGATGCAGCCGGGGATGTTGGAGCTGGTCCAGCAGCTGGTTCCTGCACTGTGTGGATGTGTAATGCACACCGGCACGGGATATACTGTGCGGAGTGTGTGTCTGTGGATACAGGAGGTGTTGAAGGTGAAAGGAATCCCTGGTTTTTCCCTCTGGGCTGAATCTTTACCTGCTCTCTCAGCTGAAAGCCAGCACCGCTTCTCTGGAGCATGGGAACCTCCTCCTGGCGCGGTGGGTGGATGTTTCACAGACTTTAGGAGAAAAACCCTTTTCCCCTCTGCCCCATAATGAAACAGTCACTCCCTCTCACCCATCTTTCCACTTGCTTTTGCCTTCATTTCCAAAAGCTGCTCGGGTTGCTGCTGCTCTGCCCCTTTCTCTTGTTTTCCCGGCTGTTTTGGAGCCCAGTGGGTGGCTTGGGACAGAAACCTGCCCAGCCCACAGAAACCATAGAAATGCTTCCTATTGGGCTGATAAAA
Organism: Columba livia; assembly: GCF_036013475.1. NCBI lineage: Eukaryota > Metazoa > Chordata > Aves > Columbiformes > Columbidae > Columba > Columba livia. Next base: position 20,741,967 of record NC_088611.1, read on the forward strand.
GCAGGGTGAGGTGTTTGTTTGCTTTTTTTATTTTGTTTTTGCCAGAACCTAAAATAGCCATCACCAGTGCAACAGGCACACTACCACTTATAGAATCACTTTGGTTGGAAAAGACCTTTAAGATCGAGTCCAACCATTAACTTTACTACCGAGTCATCTTGGTGCAGTAACTGCAAACCCTGCGGGATGTGGATGCTCCGGGGGAGGCAGCTCTGCTGCTTCTCTTCCCAGTATGTGCAGGTGAATTGGGAGCAACCACACTGAGCTGGGTGGGAGCATCTCTGTAGGCAGCACTTTCCTTAACCCTCGATCTCAAATCTTGCCTACTGGGCTGTTCTCAAGGCTCTTAAACAAAGCCCATCCTTCATTTGGTAATGTGGCTGAATTTTTTCTTTTTTGACAAACGGAGGGATTTCTTCATTAATCACTTTTTATTACTTTTTTTAAAACCAAAATAAGAGAAAAGAGAAGGGGAGGAAGGGAAACCCCCCAGCCCTTGTCTTGGTGGTTTGTCATGCCTGCCTTTAATTGACAGACCTTGTTATTAATGTTTTGCAGCCGCCTCTCATCCAGGACTCAAACTTCCCTTCTAAAGCCCTGTCATGTTAAAAATTGACGTGTGTTGACTTTGGCCTGGGAGAAGCTGGGTCCTGGCTGTAGGTAGGAACTGCATGTGTTTAGTCTGGCTTACGTTTTATTTTCCCCTTTCATCAAATTAGTTCAGCTGTATTTTTTTTTTTTTTTTTCTAAAGGAAAGAAAAGAAAAACTGTTTGACAATCCGAGGCTCCGGGTTAGAATTGCAGCGTTGCGTTAAAACAACAAAAAATAGCTTACAAATGTGGGCTGTGGCGGGTCGGGTGGAGATGGGGCCACTGGAGCAGGGATGGGAAAAGCGACTGCAAGTAAACACCATCCCCGAGGAGGAGCAGAGATTCCTCCTGCAACCCCACAGCCCTCACTGGTGTGTTTGCTTGATTTATTCCAGTTCCATGGCTAAAATTAGTGCTGTCCTGACTGCATCAGGTTTGTGGTTTGTGTTTTTTCTCCCACCCCCTTCTCCTAGTTCAGCCCGTGCAGCTGCCTTGTGGCAGGTACCAGAGTTCTTCACCCTGAACCTCAGCCAGGGATGTGGTGCAAACCCAGGAAGGTGATCACCAGGCTGATCTGGGGCTGGAAAGCCAAGAAAATCCTGATTCTTGCCCACTAAGTGTCAGGGACGAGGAGCTATCTGTTGCATTTCACTGAGATCGCAGTGAAGACTCAAACAGCATCCGTCAGAGATGCTCTTGCCCATGAAGTTGGTGAGGACGAGCTCTCTTGCACTGAGGAGAGTGTGTCCTGATCCCCTAAGATTTCACCAACACCATAGTGGGAGATATCTGCCCAGTCCATTTCCACAGGTGATTCAGGGTTAAATTAATCTGAAACGTCCATGGGGTTCATTGAACACCTAGGAGGTCTCCCCAGGGAAGCACCAGCTGCTGTTCTGGTGCCAAACGGAAAGAAGTAGCTGAAACCTCAGGAAGTCACTAATGTGCTCATGTCTCCATTCTGCCTGTGCTGAATCTAACCCTGTTCTGTCCCCAGGTGGATGTGAGACACCAGCCCAGGGCTGGAAACAGTGCTGGAGGGGCACAGGATTCCAGGTGGAGCTGCCAGAAGCCTCCATGGGGACAAGAGGGGTCTCCAGTCCCTCAGAAGAATAGCACTGGCATGTCCCTGTGTCCCCACCAGGGTTTCTCTTGCAGCGCCTATGGACATGGGAGCAATGGGGCTCAGCATCTACTGTGCAGAACCAGTGTTGCTCCTGCAAGCAGTGATCACCCCATTGCACCCAATCAGTGCAGGTGAAGTGGGAACGGGCAGAGAAGGATCCTCATTTTCCATGGAGCATGTTGGGGACAACCCATCTTTGCCTCTTGCAAGGTCTTGCAGGTGTGTGTGCTGACTTTAGCATCTCCCCTTGCAGCCATTCCCATGCATTCTTTGTGTTTTTTTCTGCCTCTGGTGACGGTGTTTCTGTGGGGCCCGTGGGTTGTCCACAGTGCAGCCCTGGATCCTCAGTGCCAGACCTCACCATCCTGGCAGCCCTGGCACCCTCAACCTGGATTAGCCCCCTGGTTTTTAGCCATATGAGGGGACAAGAATGGGTCTCATCCATAGAATCACTTTGGTTGGAAGAGACCCTCAAGATTATCAAGTCCAACTGTTAACCCAACCCTGGCATTAAACCATGTCCATGAGAACCTCATCTATGTGTTTGTTCAAACCCTCCATGATGCTGGCTGCCCCGCAGGTGTCATTGCAAGCCTGGGAGGCTGGAGGGTTCCTGGCTCCCTGATGGGCCCGTCATGAAATGGTTGCACCCAGGGAAGCATGGGGAGATGTGGCATGGAGACCTCCTCTCCCCATGGCCATGATTTCTTCCCAAAGGGCCCAGCTGAGCATTGTGCCATCCACACCATGTCCCAGACTGTCACAGGGAGGGCTGAAATATTTTCTAACAGCTACTTTTGTAACATTAGCAAAATCAAAGCAAAACGTGTCAAAATTCCCATTAAGAGATGTTTAACTTCCCCTGTTTCAAGACAAAGTGTCTTTGCCCGGAGGCAGGTTTTGGGTTCGCTGTGGCGGCCGGGGGAGACTATTGGGTTTCAGGCAGCACGGAGCCAGATTTCGCTCTCTTCAGGGGAAAGGCTTTTTTCTAATCAGGATCAGTTTAATTCTGTCATCTGAATTATTAGCTTGGCTCTGTTTCTGGCTTATGCAGGAAGGAGATGAGGGAAAGGAGCCTGTTGCTAGAGGAGGGGAGAGGGTCCAGACCCCAAAGGGCAGACCCTCTCCCTGCCCAGGACCTGCTCTTTGCGCCGTAAAACCCTTATGTTTGTATTTTAGGTGGTGATGGATGGTGGAAGGCATGAATACTTCCAAGGGCTTGACAGCTGCAGATCAAGTCTTGCTGCATGGCCCTGTCGCAGATGAACATCAACCTGATTTACTGGTGGGGAAACTGAGGCAGGAGGCAGCAGCCATCTGCATGTCCCAAAGTCCCTTGGTGGCAAGGAAGGTGGGGGAATATGCAGCTGCGGGGCTGCCCTCGCCTGCAGAGAGGTAAGATGAATTCCTCATTAAATAGAGGAGACGGCAAAATCCCTTTTCCTCCTGGAAAAAAAATAGCATCTCTGCATCCTGGCCTGTGTGTCAGGGGAGGCTGTTTGGGCCTTACCACATCCTTGCTTTGAAAAGGATACCCTTTTTCCTTTATTTTTTTTCTCTTTTTTCCCCTCCCCTGAGAGAGAGGGTGTGTATGGAAATTTGAAGGCAGTCTTTTCCATGTTATTCCTCCAACATCCTCACTCCCCATGTCACAGATCCTGTCTCTGGTCCCCCTTTCCCGAGTGGGATTAATTAACTTGGTGGGTATTGCTGATGGCATTGTGAGGAGAATGTGATGGGGAGGGTCAGTGTGGTGGTGCTGAGAAGGGTTGGCTTTGGGCATCCCGAGCTGCCAGTGACCGAGGTTTGGGTTCTCTGACCTTCTGAATGGGATATAACACATGTAGGTTTAAAAGACACATAGATGAGATTCTTAGGGACATGGGTTAGTGCCAGTGTTGGGTTAACGGTTGGACTCAGTCATCACGAGGGACTCTTCCAACTAAAGTGATTCTATGGTTCTATCTACCCTAGGGCAAGAGGTAATTCAGCAAGACTTTCCTCACCCTGTGGCAGTGAGACACCTCTGCTTAATTAACTCTCTGCTCTTTGATTATGCCATAGTCATTCAGAGGTCTGAGCCCAGCTAGGACTGAGATGTGATGGCAGACCTGGGGAAAATGGATGAGTTGCGAAAGACCATGGGACCTTGTACCCTCCAGTGTAAGCCACCAAACGGGGATGACAGGGACAGCATTTCCCTGGGCGATCAGCTGGGAGAGCCTGCAGCCACCCTCAGGAGCTGGTTGATGCTTCCATGATGCTTCAGCAGCGCTTCTTCCCCAGGGCTGGTGCCACCTCCAGCCCTGTCTTGCAGGTACTTCTTGGTGAGCACAGGCCATGTCTGCAGCTCCTGTCCGGGCGTTTCATGGTGTGCTGCCACCCACCCATGGGAGAGGGATCTTCTGCCAGCTGCTGGTGGTGGGAAGAGCTATGAGCAAGCGTGTTGGGTTGCTGTGCCTCCAAAGCTGGTTGGTGCCGGCTCCCCTCACCCCACGGTGCCTCACCAAAATAGCTGCTATGGAACAATGTTTGTTGACTTTTTTATTTTCCTTTTCTTTCTTTTTCTTTCTTCCTGTGCTCAAACTTCCCCAGACCCTCCTCACAAGGCCCTGGCATATCATCCTACAGATGTGGCACTAGAAGCCCGGGTTGCAAAATATATCCGGCATGGCAGTTGGTAGTATTGTGCAATCTCCATCAACTTACGGAAACCGCTGTGAGATACTATTAGAGAGAGACTCCGGCCCCATCCATCACTCCAGCCGCAGTCACGTGTGCCGCTGTCAGGCAGGAGGGCACAGCGAGTGCTGGGGCTGTAGGCACCAGGAGAACTTTCCCTTGCAGTGGGTGCTCTCGTGCAGGGGTGGATGGGATAGGACCTTTCTTCCGGCACCCTTTGCTGTTCAGACCAGGTCTGTTGCATTGCCACTTGAGTCCTACTATTAAATATTCCTCTTCAGTGTTGGTCAGTGCTGCTGATTTCATGTCAGTGGTTGACGTCTGGGTGATTGTGAATGGCCTTGCAAAGTTCAGCGGGAAACATGGCGGAGGTGTGATGGATACAGTAGCTCTGAGGGGCCAGATGTGGGATGGGAGCATGAAAGCTTAGCAAATTTGCTTTTCCTTAATCCCAGGAGAGACCTTACTGTGCGACAGCCTGTGCCACCACACCTGACACCAGCAAGTGTGTGTGAGAAGCAGCTGCATCCCCCAGAGACCCCAGGTACATCCCTTGCAGGAGAAGGATGTTGTGCAGGTCAGAGGATGCTCTAGGGACCCAAAGGCAGAGGATGGAAGGGGATTGCAGGTGTTTGCAGGAACAAGGGTGTTCATGCTGTTGTTATGCATCTAGTTGGCCCTTTTCAGCTGGAAGGGAACCCTTTGGATGAGCAACACCAGCTGGGGAGCAGGACTCTACCTGTGCATATGCAGCAAGGCTCCTGGAGGCAACATCTGGGCTGGTGGTGGGGTATCCCTGTCCTGTCCTGCAGCTCTGTTCTCTGAGGCTCTTGCTGGTCACCCTCCCAGATAAGCAGGGCCTTGGCTGCAAGGGGACACTTGCAGCACAACCTGTGTCTCTTGGATTGCCAAGAACATCAAGGGCTACAAAGATGGACACGCAACCTTCAACCATGGGCAGACTTGGGCAAAGGGCTACAGGACACAGGTCTCACCTCCTTCCATCCATCCCTGTCCTTGGAACACCTTCCCCACCAAGCCCAATAGCTGTGGCAAGCACCAGGAAGGGACATGGTGCTGGGACAAGTAGTCATCGCTTGCCCATCACTGATGAACCCTGCTTGGTGTGGCAGGCTTATTATCACCATGGCTTTATTGCCCAGCACCTTCTGGCCCAGCTTGCCCTCTCATCCCTCTCCTCACCCATCTCACTCTCTGCCAGCATATTAAATCCCCGAGCTCTTCCCAGGAGAAATTGCCGCTGCTCCGTTACCCTGCTCACAGCATCCGCTGCACTTGTGAGAATCAGGCTCTGCATCAGAAAATAATAAAGGTGATATTATGAGCAGAGGGGAAAGGAGATTAAAAAACCTGTTTAAAGAGCTTTCTGGTTCCTGTGCTGTTTATTGCACATCGTACTTTGGGTTATTTTTGTTGTCACTGAAGTTGGACTTTTAATTTTCCTGCGATGGTCAAGTGATGGGTTTGTAATTTCCCTATGGCTCTGAGGATTAAAAGGGCTGGTTTTTAAAGTACCTGTTGCTCCCAAGATCAGCTCATGATACTTTCGCTGCTAGTGGCTGTGCTAATTAAATCCTTTATTTGGCCAGACCACACTCATGGCATGCACAGACTCCAACCCTGAGGCTGAGCCAAACTCACAGTGACAGAGCTGCTTGGGGAAAACTTGGTGTCCCCGTGCTGGGCTTGGTCTGTTCTCCTCGGGATCTTGCTGTCACATTCACATTTATCCAGGACTTTTTTATTTTTTGGACATGATTTACTTGCCAGGGTGTTTTGGTCAATTTTCACCCTTAATGCTTTGGCTAATGAGCCTTTTGAATTTCACAGGCTGGTTTTCATGCACTGACATGTTTGTGCTGTGGCTTGGCAGCACTATAAAGGGAAGATATTTAAGTCCTCCAGCCAAAAATGCTGCCTCCTCCATCTCATGCCAAATACTTTATCTGTGATGGGATTTTTTTTTTTTTTGGTCATTGGTGGTGATTTGTTAATTAATGGGTAATTGCATACATAAATCCCACGAGCTGCAGAAGCAGTGATGGGTGGTGGTACCATGAAGCTGTCTGGGGGCAACCCTGGCCCTGGACAATGTGCAATGTTCAGCTTGGATGTGTGGCTGCTGCTGCCCCGATGGCTGTGCCCATCTCAGTGCTGGTGGGTTTGTGTGATATTATATTATGTCATGTTATATTATATAATTTATTATAGCCTATATGTTATTTTCTATTATATTATTTTTATATGTTATTATTATACCTCCCCAGATGAGGGGTTCAAGGTTACCTGGAGCGGCTTAATTAATTTTATTGCATTGTAGGTCCTTGTCAAGCCTGGAGAGTGTCACCAGTGTGAATGTGGGATCCATCACATCAGCAGCTTCAGCTGGTGTGGCCACAGGAGAGGACGGTTGGTCTTGGATATGTTGGTTGGAAGCAGCTCCAGGAGGGTTCCAGACTGAGAGAGCAGGACTGTTGATGGTGCTAGATCAGCTCTGCTCTAGCCAAGCCCTGCAAATCTCCAAGGATGGGACTCCTCATCCCTTTGGGAAGCCAGCCCACTGCTGCACCCTTTTCCTGATGATGGCAAGAAGGAGCAGGTAAAGATAGAACATAGAAACATAATATAGTTTGGGTTGAAGGGACCTTCCCAGTTCCCCCAGTGCCCCCCCTGCCATGAGCAGGGACATCTTTACCAGCTCAGGTTTCTCAGAGCCCCGTCCAGCCTGGCCTGGGATGTCTCCAGGGATGGTTCATCTACCAACTCTCTGGCCAACTTGTTCCAGTGTTTCACCACCAGCTTCTTCAGGTATGGCACTTGGGCATGGGGCCAAGGCAAACACCATTGATGTGAGGGCCTGGTGCAGAAAGATGGACCATGGCAGATGTAGTCACTGGCCTTTACACAGCAGAGCTGCTGCAGGCACTGCTGAGATGCCCTAGATGTGTCTCTGCATTGGGTTTACTTGTCTTCTGAGATGTGAGTGCAAACGGAGCTTGCTGTGCTTGCATGGAGATGAGCCCACGTCCTGCCTTTGCTCCCATCCCACCGCTGCTCAAGTGCCACCGCAGTGCTCGGCTGGTGGGAGGAGAGCAGAGCTCTGCTTGTCCTCCGGTCCAACCCTCTCTCTCCCAGTCTCAGGGAGCTGGGTTTGGGACTCCCCCACCAGCAGGTCATACTGGCACCAAAAATGAAAATTGAAAGAATTTTAAAATATCTATATATATAGATATATATCTATATCTATCTATCTATCTATATATATATATATATATACACGTGTTTCTAAAGAAAACTCCAGGGTGAGCTTTCCCAGCTGGAGGGTAGGGGACGGTTGCTTTGTAATGGCTCCTGGCTTACTGTTGAAAACATCTTGGTCAGATTTTTATCAGCGCCTGAACAGGAACAGTCTTGAAGGACTGTGTCTGGGGAGATTAGGTGGTTGCCTACTGCAGCGTGTGACGCTCCTGCCCGGCCAGCTGACGTGTGTTTTAAGTGACACTGATTTGATGTGTGGCTGGGGAACAGCATCGCTGGTGTTTCGTGGCAGAGCTAGGTGGCCACTGTCTGGCCCAGAGAAGACCATCTGTTGTTGGGTGATGCCCATGGTGGGGTGTAAGTGTGCGGCTGACTTGTTAAGGAAAGGCTGGGGATGCCCAGAAGGTAGGGATGAGTTTACCCGTCTGTAGAATGGGCTGAAAGGAGGAAAAGGCAAGAAGGCTTGGGGCTGCTCTGTGGGGAGGAGAGGACCTGCTTAGAGCACAAGTGTGATGGAAGCAGCTGAGGGACCTGGGGGGTTCAGCTGGAGAACAGGAGCTGAGGAGAGACCTTCTGATCTCTGAACTGCCTGAAAGGAGCTTGGAGCCAGGGGGGGTCGGGCTCTGCTCCCCAGGAACAAGCGCCAGGTGCAGAGGAGACGGCCTCAAGTTGCACTAGGGGAGGTTGAGGTTGGATCTGGGGAACAATTTCTTCCCCAAAGGGCTGTGGGGCATTGGAACAGGCTGCCCAGGGCAGTGCTGGAGTCACCATCCCTGGAGGGGCTGAACAGATGGAGATGAGGTTCTCAGGACATGGGGTAGTGCCAGGGGTGGGGTGATGTTTGGACTCGATGATCCTGAGGCTCTTTTCCAACCAAAATGATTCTATGACCCATATTGGGGATGAGGCTTGAGCTGTGAAGAGGGGACTCTGCATGGACCCAACAGGGGGATGTCTCCACCTCAGAGACAGGGTCAGGGTGAGACCAGATGGTGTGAAGGGGTCTGGGCTGGAAGTGGGAAGATATGATCTGTTGTGTTTCTAAGGAGCTTTGAGGCTATGGTGGGTCTGTGGATGCTTACAGCATCCCCCAGGGATGGTGACTGGGGCTGGGAGAGGAACCTGCACAAGAGGAAATCAATGTTGAAGGGCAAGAAACTGCTGGTCCAGGCTGGGATGGATGTATGATGGGCAGGGAGGAGACCAAGCTGGTCCCCGGGGAGTGAGCCTGGGCAATGTGAGGAGAGGGTGAGCTGGAAGGTGAGGGAATGAAGAGCCATGCTTTCCCACCAGGCAGTCAGCACAGCTCTGTAAGCCCAAACTTTGCGGGGATGAACTCTCTGTTTGGCTGATGCTGCTGCAAATCGGGTGGGATCATGCGAGATGATCTCTGTGGATATCAGGCACCGAGCGGGATGGGTTGACTTGCACGCCCCATGGCCTCAAATGCTGCTGTTGTCTCCCACTGGCAGGGCTTGTGCTGTTCCTCCTTATGCTTTCACTGTCCTCTTCTCTTTCATGTATTTTACAACCTCAGTTTACAAAACAACCCAAAAAGATTTGGAATAATCACTTTCCCTCTGTTTCTGTAATTTGTTAATACACCAAGGTGAGAGGTAGGAACAGCTGGCAAATTGACATCCTAAAACACAGTAAATACAAAGAGAAGCAAAAAATAATCCATGCATTTCCCCAGGAGGGTGGTGAGGCTCTGGAACAGACAGCTGTGGATTCCCCATCCCTGGGAGTGTGCGAGATCAGGCTGGATGGGGCTCTGAGCAGCCTGGTCTAGTGAAGGTGTCCCTGCCCATGGTGGCGGGGGTGGAACTAGATGATCTTTAAGGTCCATTACAACCCAAACCATTCTGTTATTCTGTGATATCTCTATAGAAAAAGCCAACCCATTTGCTCCAGCAGCAGCACAGATGGAAGGGGGGAGAGAGGCCATGGCTTCACACCAGCCCAGCAGTACAGAGACCTGTACACTGTTGCCATGAACCATAATGTTGACCTAAAGAAAATGGGAAGAGCAGCAGTAACTCCCAAGGGTCAGAAAATATTTAACATTCAAATACAAAGACTCTTGTCGTCAACAACTGTAACCACTTTATAATGAACCAGTTCATTGCATGCTGGAGCAATGCTGGTCAAGAAACCAGGTTCTGGCATAGCACTATTTGTAGTTACTCTTGCTTTCTCTGAGAGGCTGCAAATAATAAGATGTAGACATTAATATCTTGTGAATACATATAACTTTCCATTTATCTATAGCTTTATTCAACATGACTGTAAATAAGGGTAGCAGCAAACAGTCATTGAAGCTTAAAGAACATTTTCAAAATAAACACCAAGGTCTCATATTTGTGCTGAAACTGTTTGTTTTGGTTTCAGGGAATACTGTTCAAGTTAGTTGTATTGGAAAGCAAGGCCATGGTTCACACCAGCCCTTTGCCACCTGGACGGTGCTGGTGGCCATGCTGGGAGCACTGGGCAGCACTCGGGGTTTCCAGTAAGGCGGGGGGCAGGAAGCGTGCAGCAGGCAGAGGAAGCTGGCTGCCACGCTGCCGGCATTCCTGCGTGCTGGAAAGCCGAGTCACGCTTCCTGCGGCGTGCCGGGAGCGCCTCCGCCCCGAGCACAGCCTGCGTGCGGCCCCCGGGCTGCAGGGCGCCTGTTTTCAGGGATGGGAGCAAAGTGATGCTGGGTGGCTTCAGTCCTCAGTGCGGGATGCAGCCCAGCCGCTGTCCTGAGGATGCTCCAGGCACAGGTCCGAGCTGCTGTACCTCTAGTGCTGATCACATCCCAGCGGGGAAGTGGACATGCCAAGGTGAGATGACAGCTAACTGCAAGATTAGACATCATACGCATGGTTCAGGTAATGTCAATGTGGAAATGAGCAGTGCCCCATGGCAATGAGTCCCATAGGGAGCCCCGTGCCCCCATACCCGCTGCTCCTCACCCACCACAGCTTATCCCAGCACGTCTCCTCCATGCCATGCACCCACTGCCCATCTCCACTCTGCACCTCCTGGGGTTTGGCCCTGGAGAACCCTGGTCTGCTGTGTGTTAGGACACTTGGCAACAGATCCATCCCTAAGGAATGGCATTATTTCCTCTCTTCCACCCACATGTGGCCCACAGCAGGGCTTGTCACCACGTTCCCTCCAGCTGGGCTTTCCCTGTTTCCATCTGCCTATCCTGCTGCCTGCAACCCAGGCAGGGGGATGAGACTTCAGGCTTTTCTCCCAAAACCTCTTCCACACCTATGCTTTGAGTTATTTCATTTGTTAAGATACTTGTGCTTTAGCTGGAAATGCCTCAACCAATTAATAATTATTGTGATTCCCTTTGCTTTCCTCCTAGATCTCTGCGATTCCCCCTTGCTTATGCCCACAAACGGCTCCACTAATCAATGTGCCAGTTAAACAAGCCCAGGCTCCGCGATGGCACAACAGTGTGTCTCCAAGAGAACTGTCAGCTTTTATTTGCTCCTCTGGCAGCCCACCAGGTGAGTTCAATCCTCTGCAAGATACCAATGTCCATGTTCATTTTTTACCCAGAAATTCCATCTAGTCATCGCGTCCCACCTGCATTTCATTTGGCGTCTTTCAGATACGCAAAACCACTGCTGCCCTGGGTTGCAATGTTGCTTCTCTGTTCCTCTGTCCTTGTTTTTGGCACGCAGGTGAGATTTTGCTTTTGGGGTGCATGGGGGTGTTGACAGCTGTTCTGGATAATGCCAAGTGTTGTCAGTGACAATGTGAGCAGCAGGGGGGCTGCAGAAGCTCCAGCTTTGGAACTGGGCTGGCACAGCTGGCAAAGGGGAAAAGCAGGTGGGTACAGGTGGTGAGAAAAGACCCACTGGGCAATGTTTTTGGTAGAAAGAGGGTCCTGGTGTTCCTGGTTAAAGTTGACATATGCTGCAAACTGGAGAGTGATTGAAGCCCCACAGTTGACAGCAAGGAAAATACATTGCCAACCAACATTGCAAGGGCAGTGTCATGTATTCTCTGAGCCCAGAAAACTTATTTTTGTTATCTTTCATTCTAGTACAAGTCTAATGACCCTGGTGAATACGGCGAGGGTTTTTCCAGCACAGCTCACATGTGGAGAGGGTCAGTCTGGTTCATCCTGCAAACCCCCAGTGCTTTGTCCTTGGCAGTCCTTGCGCTGGGAGTGTAAACCTGCCAGATTTAGCTTTGCCCACCAGCAATCTCTGTGCTGCCTTGGCTGCCTTCCACAGCACACCTGGAAGCAGACTGATCCCTCTTTGAAAGCCAAATTCTGTTGGTGAGTTTCACAGAATGTCCTAAGGTGGACACACAGGTTCAACTCCTGTCCCTGCACAGGAAAAACCCAAAATTCACACCATGTGTCTGAGGGTGTTGTCCAAATGCTTCTTGAATATTTTCAGGGTTGGGGCCATGATACCTCCCTGGGGAGCCTGTTCCAGTGTCCAGCACCCTCTGGGTGAAGAATCCCAGGATGTCAGGGGTTGGAAGGGACCTGGAAAGCTCATCCAGTGCAATCCCCCCATGGAGCAGGAACACCCAGATGAGGTTACACAGGAAGGTGTCCAGGCGGGTTGGAATGTCTGCAGAGAAGGAGACTCCACAACCCCCCTGGGCAGCCTGGGCCAGGCTCTGCCACCCTCACTGAGAAGTTTCTTCTCAAATATAAGTGGAACCTCTTGTGTTCCAGTTTGTACCCATTACCCCTTGTCCTATCACTGGTTGTCACCGAGAAGATCCTGGCTCCATCCTCCTGACACTCACCCTTTAGATATCTGTGAACATGAATGAGGTCACCCCTCAGTCTCCTCTTGTCCAGCTCCAGAGCCCCAGCTCCCTCAGCCTTTCCTCACACGGGAGATGCTCCACTCCCTTCAGCATCTTGGTGGCTGCGCTGGACTCTCTCCAGCAGTTCCCTGTCCTGCTGGAACTGAGAGCCCAGAACTGGACAAAATATTCCATAAGAACCTTTTCCTCATGTCCAACCTGACCTTTTCCTGGCACATCTTCCTGCCATTTGAGCCCCTCTAGCACAGTCCAGCCCGAGGGACTGGATGCCTCCAAAGTGGCTTGTGTGAGCATGGTCCCCACCACCTCAGTCCAGTAGCAAGCTCCCCTTGCTAAAAAGACCTCCCCAAAACCCCACCGCCAGCTTTCCTCCAGCCCTCTGACAACCTGCCGCTGCAGCACGGTCAGCAGCTGCGGTTTCCCGAGCGCCTGCTTTCCTGGCCGAGATTGCAGGGCCAGAGTAATGAGTTCCCCAGCCCTTGGAGGAGAAGAGAGCACTGCTGTGTTTCCAGGGAAGGAAATCTCAGCGCTCCGCAAGCTTCACATCATTGCGGGCAGCGAGGAGCAGGAAGCGCTCGTTAGGAAGGAGTGAGGAAACGGAGCCGCTGCCTCGACCCGAGCGGACTTTTTAGGACCGGAAAGTGGGAGTAGGAAGGCGTAAAAGTGCTTTGAGCTCTTGGAGAAGGTTGCAAAGGGCAAAGGGTGAGGGGAGCATGAACAAATACCACTTGAGGAGGGGGGAACCGGCATGTGCGTGCATGGAGAGGACTTCATGGTGGAGCTGCTAATTAAATAAGAAAGGCTCGTCTCCACGCTTGTTAGGTTAACTCGACAGGGATATTGCAAAAGCAAATTCCTCCCAGCAAGTGTAATTAGGAGGCCGGAATTCCTCCGGTTCCTCTGTCCTCCTTGTGGATCCTGCTAAAGCCATCAGGTGAGGACACAGGGTGAGGGGGGGACACACACGCAAGTCCTGTGCAATAACAAACCCCCTCCCGGCATGGCAAGGATTTCACATCAAGGCTTGACATTTTTCTCTCTGATTATTCCAGGGTGGAAAATACATGTTCAACAAAACAGGCTCCCTCTCGGGACTGGGTCGCTGAGCTGCTCCCCCCAGGCCAACATGCTTATGTGGAAGGTGGAAAGAGGTGCCTGGGCAGGACACAGCGGATCCCAGCCCACAGGATTTGGGAGGTGTCTGCAAACAGCATGGAGGTCCTGGATGATGCTGCTGACCTGCCAGCGATCTGCTTCATCTTCCTCACCAAGGGGTAAGTGGCTCTAACCCAGCACATCACTGCGGTGGGACATTTTATAGAATAGAATCACAGAACAGTTTGGGCTGAAGGACCTTCCCAGCTCCCCCAGTGCCCCCCCTGCCATGAGCAGGGACATCTTCACCAGCCCAGGTTGCTCAGAGCCCCGTTCAGCCTGGCCTGGGATGTCTCCAGGGATGGTTCATCCACCACCTCTCTGGCCAACCTGGGCCAGGCTCTCACCACCCTCAGGACCAACAATTCCTTCCTCATGTCTATTCTGAACATTTTGCTTGCCTGGCACATCATGGCACATGTTGCTGTGTTTGTTCCAGTGCTGCCTGTGCAGGCAAAGGAAAATGCTCACGGGGGGCAACACATGAAGGTGTGTCTCGTCTGGGCATTAGGGGACACCAGGTACCTCTGGAAACATGGGGACAATGGGAGTTATGTGGTGTGGGTGGAAGGGGAGAGCCTGGGGCTGGATGGAGGGTGAGGGGTTGGGAGAGGAAATGTGGGGGGGAGGAGAAGGGGTGAGCCTGGGACCTTTAAAGAGCAATTAGTCAAAGCTGAATTGTTTTTCTAAACTCTTAATGAAAACAAAGAGTGGGGCATGGCCCAGATGGTGCCAGGGGATCAAATAAATGTCGCACTCAGGAAGCAGCTGCTACTGGGAATGTTTCCTGCCAGCCCTGCTGCTGCTCGCAGCTACTTTTATTATTTGTTATTTTTCAGGACTGCAGCTGGGGTTTCCCTCCAGCTGTGTGGAAATATGCTGAAGGCTGGTCCACGCCAACAGGCAAAGGGCCTGCTGGGGCTCGTCCCTGGCCTGTGGCAATGGGTAGCCCTGTGGCACGCAGCCTTCTTCTCCATGGCATGATGGAGACATCTCTGATGGAGAGGTCTTCTCCTCTTGCTCCCACGCAGCCTGGTCCAGCATAATCCCTGGCTTGTACAGGGTGTGTGTGCCTTTATCTCGCGAACCTTTTTATCCAAGGGCAGTGTCCTGTTTCCCTGCCCAATGCAAACACCAGCCAGTGGGGGTTCAACATGCCCCTGCTCCATGTGGTTGGTGTGAATTACTAGAAATCAAGAAATTTGAGAAAAATGCACATTTTGGGTGTTACTTTCATCTGCCTGCTGCTTTTTGAAGTCAGATTTTTTTTTCCCTTTTTCTACAATCCCAAGAGCTAAAATACCCTTGCTTTTAGGAAGAAAAAAATATACAAATCGCAACCAAACAAAAGTTGTCCTGAGTCCAGTATCTGGGATTAAAGAAAAGCACCAAACATGGCCAGATTAGTTTGCTGGCTGTGAACTGGTAGCAATGGGCAGCAGTCAGCAAGAGGTAGCTGAGAAGAGACATGTGGGACAAGCCGATTATGGAGGCAGGTGTCCCTCTGATGGACGGGACGGTGGCTGACTGAAGGGGGACTGTGCTCTGTCCCCAACACCGGCTGCTCTTATCCCGGCCACCAGCAGCCCCTCTGCTCTGTTTTTAGGGGTGCACAAGAGACCCGACTGTCTCACACACACGGTTCTGTGTGCGTCTGTCATGAAAGCTCAGGTTGTGCTGGTCCCATGGTTTTTCTGGGCTTTACGAGGCCACTTGAAAAAGTGTGTGCGAAGTCCTGATTTGGTAGAGAAAAGGGCCTGTTAGTGCTGCCATGGGGGAGGAGTGCAACATATTCTCAACCCCTTATTAGCCAGCAGAGACTCTATGTTGTGCTGCACTTTGTGGCACAAAACAGTTGGAAAAACGGTTTTGTCTGGTGGCTGCTCCCAGACCTATCTGTTTTTACAATATAAAGGCCATGGTGGGTTGATGTATATTCAACTATTTTATTGGGAGACCAGATGTAGGGATCACTCATGTCCCTCTTGAGGAACTGTGTGGTCACCTCCTGCTTTTTATATATGGAAAAAATATGTCAAATGTGCAGCGTTATAGTACTGCCTGATCTCTAAAGGATCTCATTTGCCACCCAAGCCCTTCTCTGTGTGCCCAGGAGGATTGACCATGGATGGTTTGCTGAGGCTTTTACCCTGTGTCCCCATCCAGGGTGGGGACGGACACCTCCGGCTGGCTGCTCTGGGATGGGGATCACCCTGACAGCAGGTATGGGGGCCCTGTGAGTTCCCAAAGGAGGGGAAGGAGCTGAGCAAAAGGCAGCAACTGTGGAGCAGTCGGCACCGGCTGGGATGGTGCCAGAACCCCCCATGTGCATGGGGGTCACCAGTACAGCCCCAGCACCACAGTCCAACATGCTGGCAGGGCAGGGCCTGCGCTATTGAGCCACGTCCCAGGAGTTTTGCTCCAGCCAAACTGTCGGCTCCAGACGTCACAGCAATTTGGAGATGCCCGCTGGGGTTTGGGGCTGGGTCAGTTTCGGGGGCTGTTTCCCGGCTGTGATGGCCAAGACTTTGCCAACTCATGCTGGAGACACTACTTCCCTGCCTGTTGTAGACTGTCCTGGGATTTGCTGTTACGTCCTCAGAGCTGTTTGATCCACTAAAATCACAGCTGATCAAAGGGGCAGTTTACGAGAACAAAACGCTGGGTGACTTCCTCCGGTGGTGCCAGAGGCAGCTCTTTGGAGGCAAGAACAGAACAATCCTTTAACTGCTGAGACTCTTGGTTCCTCAGCTGCTTCTGTGGGATAGCCCTGCTGCACACCCCAGGCAAGAGCTGAGTGATAGGGGTTTTTAAGAAAATTAATTTTATATATATCTATATAAAATACTGATAGATGACCGTGGCTTTCTGCTTCTCCACACACACACATTTAAAAAACATGTGAATCCCTGCATTTCCAGGTTTGTGAACAAGCTCAGCTGCTGCAGTAACTGAAAGGCAAAGCCATCAATTGCTCATCATCTGAACAAGAACAGAGCAAAAGCCCGATGAGCCCATCAGGTTTGGGGTTTGCACGTTAGCTGGGAGAGGGAAATGGCAGCACAAGTTGGGGGCGCATGTCAGCCCGCCATGATCACCCCGTTCCCTGTGGTCCTGTGTTGCTTTTGATGAATGTTTTGGTTGTTAACACAGGATTTAATTATTTTTGCTTGGACAGGGGAAGAAAGAGACAGCTAGCGATGGTTGTCCTGCAGCAGTAAGCATGCAGAGGTGGCCACAGGTTGTCCTGCCTGCAACATGGGCAGTGCCACCACCTTGGGAAGAGGCTCGTCCCACGTAGGTGCTGCCAGGTTGGACCTCAGCTGCAGAGTCCCCCATGGCCTCTGTCCTGGGTGACATTCCAATCTTCCTGACTCTCTTTTTGGCCTATCTAGTGAATTGGAGGGTTTGCTGTTCAACAGGGACTGTGTTGAGCATCATTTCTGGAAGCTGGAGTATCCTCTGGGATGGTTGCACTGACCCTGAAGATCTGAGGAGTGGATGGGATGGGCTTTTTGGAAGAACTGTGTAGGAATGACCAGCACTTGAAGGGAGCTCAGGTGGGGTTCAGCACAGCGCTCCTGAGAGGGACCTATCTGAGCTGCTCCGTGGATCACCACAACGTTGAGCTGCTGAAAATTGAATTGGTGCCATTGTGCAGGAGTGGGAGGGGATGGGGAGGGAGTGGAAAGTCACCCGGTGATGGGAAGCATTAAAGAGGGTTGGGCAGAGGGGGGTCACCACCTGCCCCCCGCGCTCTGGAAAAAACCTGCTCCCCAGGTAGAGGAGGAAGCTGGTGGTGACGATGCGCTCCGGATGTCACCGTGCAATCAGGGAAGCTATTTATAGATCGCTAATTGATTAGGGCAGCCACAGCAGGAGGAAATGATTTTCAGGAGTGACAGCAAAGCGCAGTGCCCAGCTGGCTTTGGAGGGGTCTCGGGGAGAACAGAAAGTCCCATAACAATCAAAAAGCTTTGGAAAGAGACATTTTGCTGGGATGGTGCCTGACTTGGGGTACATCCTGAAGAGAAGTTCCACGCCTGCCTGTGCTGTCTGTGGAGGCCCCTCGGTGGGACAGAGCTGTTGTTGGTCTAAGAAGCCCCATGGAAATGCTGGTTCTGTGTTCTTTGCTGGGGCATGAGATGGAGCTCTTGGCTCTTCTCTCTCGCTGAGGTCCAAAGGGTTTTCTGTCTCTTCTGAGCTCTGGTTAGAGGCTTTGTCCTCAGGAGCAGCTCTCAGGATTAATTCATTAAGGGCTGCTAAGCAGGGCTGACACCAGCTCAGAGAATGCCTTAACTGCCAATTGATGTCCTCCTAGGTGGGACATTCTTCTTCCTTGACTTCTTGAGCAAGATGTGTTCCCTCCAGTCAGGGCCTGGACACCCTGTTGGCCATCAGGCTGCTCCAATTGGAGCAATTGCAGCTTTTCCTTACAGCCAAGTTGATTTCAAGGATAAACCTGCACAATGCCATGTGCCCATGACAGGGAAGAGCCTGTTTTCTGGAGGTCCTGATGCAAGATGTCTGGTGAGATGCAGATAACTGGGAGCTGGTCCGGGCAATGCTGGGGCTGCCCGAGGCGAGTGTGCTGAGCTGGTGTGAGCTGCAGGGCCGCACTGTCTCCGAGTCCGCTCGTTTGGAAATGGTGCTCCTTTCAACGGTTCTGTTATCAGATGGAGCATTTCCTTCATCAGTGTTAATATCCATGTAGTGAAACAATGAAAGGGCTTCCTATCAGTTCCAAATAGGACGTGAAAAGCTCTCAGCGTTAAGAGTAGAGGATGCTGGAATAGGGCAATGGGAAACGCCTGAGTCACTGAAATGCCTCTTTGATTCCATGGGGCTGATACGTTCAAAAGGGAAGAAGAAAAAAATAAAAAGAGAGAGAGCGGAGCTAGTTAATGGTGTGTGGGACAGAGGACAGGAAGGGCCAGCGCTTGCAGGGGACAGGAGGCACAGAGGGACGTCTGGCCAGGGCTTTGGAAAGTGGAGAACACAGCAGGGAACTGAACCGCTGAGTTTGTTTTTGGAGCGGAGAGAGGCGTGATGGAGACCCTTCCCCACCCTAACCCTGCGCCCCTCATCCTGCTGCCAGTGTGTGCCAGCGTTGTCCCCCTTTGCTGCTGGGACTGTGACCCTGGGCTGGAGCAGGGCTGTGCGGTGCAGCACAGCGTGGGGCGAGGAAACAGGCCGGGGCAACGCTTGCCAGCAAATGTTGGAAGGGCTGAACGTGACCCTGACGCTCTGTGTGGGTGTAGGACATAGTGGTATCTTTTATTCATAAAATCAAGGGATGGTTGGGGTTGGAAGGGACCTCTGTAGATCCCCCAGTCCAACCCAGCTGCTAACGCAGGGTCACCAGAGCAGATCACACAGGTCGATCGGGCGAGTTTGAGTGTCTCCAGAGAAGGAGACTCCACACCTGCTCTGGGCAGCCTGGGCCAGGCTCTGGCACCTCACAGGAAAGAAGTTTCTCCTCATGTTCAGATGGAACCTCCTGTGTTTCAGTCTCTGCCTGTTGCCCCTCATCCTGTTGCTGGGCACCACTAAAAAGGGTCTGATCCATCCTCTTGACACCTGCCCATCAGATATTTATCAGCATTGATCACTTTCAACCTTCTCCAGCTGAACAGCCCCAGCTCTCTGTCTCTCCTCATCAGAAAGATGCTCCAGACTCCTCAGCATCTTTATGTCCCTCCACTGCACTCCCTCCAGTAATTCCTTGTCCTCCTTAAACTGGGCAGCCCAGAACTGGACCCAGTACTCCAGATGCAGCCTCACCAGGGCAGAGTAGAGGGGAAGGAACAACCTTCCTCGAGCTTTTGCACATTTTGCTTTTGCACTGGTGGACCCAGCTGGGGTGAAGCTGCTGGGTGGACACAGAGGGGCTGCTCTTGGGCTTTGAGGAGCAGCACCAGCAGTGCTGTGAGGCTGTCCTGGGGGTTCCTGGTGCACAGAGGCAGCACCAGCTATCCGTCCTCCACCCCACAAGTGTGCAAACTCGCCTGCAAGCTGCCCCTGCAGCCTGTGGGATTTAGGCTGCCAGTCCTGCTCAACTCAGGCTGATGAGCTGCAAATCAAACTTTTAAATCACTCTGATTTAATGGTCTCTCTGAGTGCTGCAGACATGGAGGAGGGGAGGGGAAAAACTGCTTTGCAAAGCACCCAAGGTCACCAGCCCGCAGCACAGAGCAGTTGACCTCTCCCATTGCCTGTTGTCTGGGCTGGAGGACGTGCAGAGCAGCTTGTGCTGGAGCTGTGTGTGCAGGCAGGGGCGAGGGATCTGCTGAGATCGGGCAGCACCTGCTGTCCTGGGGCAGAAGGAGCAGGATATCCCAAACCCCAGAAATCCCTGGCCTGGAGAGGGGTGGGTGACCAGGGCAGCACAGTCACAGGCTGCAGTTCTGCTGGGACTGAAGGTCTCCCTGCCTGTCCCCACCAGCCAGGTTTAAATCTCAAGGCCACTGAACAAACACATGGGCTGTGATGTGAGCCAGGTCAGGGGCTGAGAGAAGATTTTTGTGCTGTTACAGGAAGAGCCGCAAATACTTTAGACATAACCCGTTTTCTCTCTGTTTTGCAAACCATCCCCAGTCTCCCGCAGGCAAATACCCTACTGGGCATAATGACAACTGTCCTCATTATGGAAATTCCTCCATGAAATGGGTTGAAAACTGCAAAGAGAAGGAATTGGAGGAGAGAGGACTTGCTGCTTCATGATGGTAAGAGTCACCATCCCTGAAGGTGTTTGAAAGACCTATAGATGAGGTTCTTAGGGACATGGTTTAGTGACAGAGTTAGGTTATGGTTGGACTCAATGATCTTAAGGGTCTCTTCCAACCAAAATGATCCTATGAAGAGTACATAGCACTGTGGGAACCAGCATGGTTGAATTCCGGTGGGCATTCAGCAATGTTTGACCCCCACCACACTTTGGTGGGTTTCAGCACAAGGCTGTGGTGGGCACCCATCAACAGAAGGTGATGAGCCTGGGCTGCCCTTCACCAAACCGCACTGCCCCCAGCCCCCAGGTACTGAGGTTGCCTCTGCTGGGAGAGATGTAGCCCAGGGCCGTGAGGCTTCTCTTGCTTCCCAGAAGGACCAGAAGCCCTCAGGAGCTGGGGACCCCTGTGCTGTGAGCTGCTGGGGTAACACCTCCCTTGGGTCCTGCTCCCTCTTGCCTGTTGTCACTGGTGCGGGGACGTCTGTGCCCGTGTCTCACGCATGCCCTTGTGTGTGTGAGGGGGAGAACAGGGGTTAGGGATGCTGGAGGAGGAGGGGTGTGGGTCTGTGCATTAGAAAGCAGGATGTAGATTTCAGCAGCTTTAACGTGCCTTTGCACAGCCTGACGTCCCAGCTGCTTTGGGGACAAGCGCAGCCGCAGGCAAAAGCGGGTGTATGGTGCCCTCCTGCGGCCCCGGGACCGGGCTCTCCCCTCCGAGGCTGGGGACCCCCAGGCTTGTTGACCCAGGCTCTGGGCCGGGGAGTTTGGATGTCTCTTCAGTTCTTTTAATTTGTTTGTCGGGATGTTTTCCCTCCTCTGGCCTCTTGCTTTTCCCTGGCTCCCCATCTGCTGAACTCCCACTTCTGTCCAGCAGCCAGGAACTGCTGAGACACTGCACAGACATCGAGCTGCTCCTTCCCCAGAGCACAGCTGTGGGGTCCCTGCAGCCCCATCCACCTCCCGTGTGTCCTCCCCGGGCTCCTACTCAAGTGGTTGCTGCAGATTCTTGTTTTTAGATTCAGGTGGCTTCCAGGTCCCAGTGAAGCAGACATAAAGGGATGGGGTGTCCCCGAGAGGAGTCTGGTGGTCTGGGCACCCCGGCGTGGGCTCTGTTCGGTGCTTGGGTGTCCTTGTTGCAGCCATCGGCCCGGCTCAGGCTCTGAGCACAACCCAGCGGGTCTTTTTCCTGTCCCAGCTGGGAAGGGCTGGGTCTCTGCCAGCTTTCCTGTTTGTGTCACACCCCGTCGCTCCCCAGCAGCCTGTCCCTTGCAGGGTGGGGGGACAAGGGCAGCAACACTCCCCAGGGCATCCCTGTGGCTGGCAGGGCGCTGCGACCCTGCTCCCCTCCCACCAGGACCTGCTGCATCCCCCCTCCCCTCCCGTGGGAGGGGATGGAGGAGCATCTGGGCAAATTAGCCCTCTCCAAAGTTTGAGCAGCCCCAGAGCCTTTTGCAAACCTCCCCGAGTGACCAGCCCTTGAGGCTCCAGGGCAGGCAATGGTCAGATTGCAGGGCTTTCCCCGCCAGCTGGGTTTTGCAGAGGAAGAGGAGGACAATGGGCTCCTGGAGCCCCCTCCAACAGGCTGTGCTGCCCCATTATTGTGCTCACACCAGGCCAGCGGTGAGAGATGCCTCCTGGAGCTGTCAGGGGACAACAACAGAGGACAGAGGCTCCCAGCCCTGCCCCACAGATGGGCGCAGGCAGGGCTGCCTTCAAAGCAAAGTGTGGGTGCTCCCCGGCCTGCCAGGATTAGAAAGCTAAGGGCTGGCATTGTTTTCCCAGCTCCAGAAGGGGTGGATACCAAACAGGATTAGTCTGGCAAAGCTTCCAAATGTGCTCAGAGAGGCACAATAGGACCTTGAAGAGGCGAAGCTGCACCGATGACAGGCGAGAGGAGCATCTCTCAGCAACCGCTGCCTCCTGCTGCAGGTGGGATGCGCTGGGGGCAGGTGCTGCTGCTTTGCGGCTCCGTCTCTGCCAGGACCCCCCTCCCTATGTGCCCTGGGACCCCCCAGCCCTGCTGGTCCTGCAAGGAGGCACAGGGGGTGCAGGACCCTCTGTGGCAGGGGAAGAGAGAAGAGGTAGGGGCAGAGAGTGATCTTGGTGCCCTTTTGCTACCAACATCCCAGGTAACCCTTGCAAATCCCTCAAGGTCTGTGTTGCCCATCCATGGCTGCAAAAAGGGGTTGAGCCCTTTCCTCCAGGACGTGTCTGTTTGTGGAGTATGAAGGTACCTGTATTGCTGGTCAGGTACTTGCTTTTCCAGTTATTGGGTTTTTAACTTATATTTGGGTCAAGAAGAACTAAATGTACTGTTGAATTTGGGGGAGTCTGGCAGTACCTTGGGGCAGGGGGAGCTCACTGTGGCGTGGAGCATCCCCTGCAGCAGCCAGCTCTTTCCCAGCTTATCTCTCTGTGCCACCCAAGGCCATTGCTGCCATCAGGGAGCTCTGGAGATCCCTGGGATGGGACATACACGCAGGTACCAGCAGAGCCTGGGAAAAGCAGGAGGGGCATGCAGGTAAACAGGCAATGTATGCAGAGGGGATATTTCTTCTTATTTTAAAATCTTTTGCATTCAGAAGCAATTAGAAGCTAAAACCTGGAGAGTGACAAAGCTGAGTTTCTGCTCCCCAGGGCTTCCCCACCCAGAGCCCCACAGCAGCAGTGCAGGGCTGGCCATGTGCTCTGGTGCAGCCATGGAAAGTGTGGTCACAAGGGAATTGGCAGCTGGTGCGGCACCTCCTGCCCAAGAACGTGGCCTTTGGGGACATGAATGGGGGGCCAGGCTGCCTTGGAGAGCTGGGGATGGGTGTGCTGGATGGGGCCCCAGCAGGGGCTGTGGGGAGGGTGTCACCTGTGGGGTGCTGCTTCGCTGCAGTGTGAGCCGATGCCTGTACATGGGATTTCCTGAAGTGTGCAGGCCTTTTTGTGATGCTTCAGTCATGCTTCTACTTAACCGAATTTGCTGAAGCTTCAGTCACCAGGAGCCAAATTTAACTGAGTAGAAAGGGGTACCCGAGCAGAGCTGTGGAGGTTGGCAACCCAGTACCAGGGGCATTTACTGCCGTGCAAGGAGCTGTTCCGTCAGTGAGCTGCAGTGATTGCCCAGGCTCCTTGCTGAAACCACAGCTTCACCCAGCAGCACGCAGCGCCAGCTCTTGTTTCTCTGTGATAACTTATTAGCCCTGATAACTCATTAAGTAGTGGGGAACTTGAATGCATATCATTGCCTGCCTGGCCCAGCTCCTCCAGCATCGGTCACGCATTGGCTTGGCACCATCCTGCTCTGTGGAGGCAGGTCTGTGCTGGGCTGCAGATGCATCCGAGCTTCCAGGAGAAGGCAGACACTCACCACGTGCCTCTGTCTCACCCATGGCCTGCCATGTGCTATCTGAAGCACTACAAGCCAGACTGAGAACCAAAAATGCCCAACACACCTCAGGCTTCTTACCCACTTGGCCCCCGGACAGCTGGCCTGGAGCAGTGACACCAAACCCAGGCTGGGCTCGTTCTGGGAAGCCTGTCGGGGATTTTGCTGTCAGTGTGGTCTCCTGGAGCAGCCGGAGCATCCGTTAGGCTGCCCGGGGCTGGCGTGCCGTGTTTGTGAAACCTGCTGTGCTTGCGGTTGACCAGAGCGCTGAAATAAGCCTGGCCGGAATTGGTGCACTGCTCTGTATCCTGATGTGGTGAGCAGCTCCGACCGGCGAGGGTGGGGACATCCCCACTGGGGTGACTGGTGGCAGCAGGACCGGGGGGGCTTGGCAGCACCGGCACAAGGACCGTGCACAGGGCCCCGCTGGCGCCCGGAAAGCTCAGCCTGGCACTAACGGAACTGTGATAAAAATGAACGTGACCAGGACAGTGGTGCAGGGGAGATTAATGTCAGATTGTCAGAGGGGAGGAAACTAAGGCAGACAGCACTCAAACAGATACTGGAGCATGCTGGGGGGGTGAAGGGGGTAGATGCTGCTTTTCACGGTGTTGTTGCATCTGCAGAGCTGTATCCCCCACTACAGCCTTCGAGGAGAGAGGAGGGGATGGAGGGTTTGCCTGAAGCATGTGCATCACCCTGCTAACCCCTGCCCTGCAAATCCACCTCTGCAGGTGAGAGACCAGCCCATCCGTACCAGCCCAAGCACTAACATCAGCAGTGCTTGCTGGCTGACACATTACTGCACATCTCTTGTGCTGAGTTTGCTGGTGTTTCCCACCAGCAAAGCTTTGGCTGTGACAGGAGAGCTCTTGGCTGCAAGAAGGTGCTTGGCCGTGGCTGCCTGCAGGGACAAAGCTCCCCTCCTCATTGCTGCCAGCTGCTTCGGCCTTGCCTGCATTGCCTGAGAAGCTGGGTTGTTCAGTGTCTCCCACACCATCTGGTCCCCTGGCATCACTACAGCTTCTCCAGGACCCCACAACTTCCAGCCATGCAGGTACCAGACCCCCTGGGAGGCCTCCTTTTCTCCATCACCTTTGGTGACCACAGCGGTAGCTTTCTCTCCGGTCCTCCTTTCTCAGCTGCTCTGTTGGGCAATATTCACGTCTGATGGGTCCTATGCTCTTTCCCACCTGAATGAGTGATCCATGTCCCTACCCATCACCTTCCTTCCCCATTCCCCATGGTGCCCTGGGCTCTTTGTGCACCTCTCCTAGGGAAGTATCCAGCCCCTCAAAACCTGTCTATGCCATTGTCTCAAACAAAAAAATCTCACCAGGTTAGGTCAGAGAAAAGGCAGCCACAACGCAGGGCTTGACTAGCCCCAGGAGCTGGGCTCCAGTGGGGTCATGTCCACCCTGGTCACACCTTCACCCCGCGTCCCTCTCGCATCCCTCTCCACACGGGGTTTGGCTCCATCCTGACCCGGCAGAGTAGCAAAACTCCTAAAAACTCCCAGCCAGGGAGGGCAGAGTTGGGGGAACAACGTTCCGGTTCCAGGAGGTGACTCCGTTGTCCCCCGTGTCCCTGCGGGCAGCCCCGGTCCCGGCCCGGCGGTGGCGGCGGGCGAAGCGCGGGGCTGCAGGGACACCTGGTGGCTGCCGGGCTCGCTGCGGCCCCGGGAACCGGCCGGGACCCTCCGCCGGGCAAGGGGACACCCTGGGGAGCAGGGGCAGCGAGAGGACCTGGGGGGTGCTCCGTCCTGGGAGCCGTGACGGGGAGTCGCGATGCTGAAATCCTGGGGTACGGCTCGGGGGCTACGGAGGCGCATTTTACGTGCAGCATCCCCCGACCTGCAACTCCTTTTCTGCCGTAAAAAGGAGAAGAGGAGGAACTAAAGACTTTCCCTTCCCCTAGGCTGGGTGAAGAGTCAGGGAGAGGCATTTTCCAGCTCAGCTTCTTTCTAGTTTGGTTTCCCTCTCCGCTCCTTACAGGTCTGTGGGGGGAACGGATGGAGCACAGGTTCATGTGCCCGATGAGCTTCTGCAAAGGTGACGCTTGCTCCTGCGTGTCAAGTTGGAGGTGGCTGGTGCCGGTGTTGGAGCAGACGGTCCAAGGTACAAACAGCAGTGGTGGGTGACAGTGTCACCTTCTGTGAGCAGTGAAGGGTAAATCTTCCAGGAGTGTGGAGCCGAGAGGTGAGTTTGTGCAGTGCCCCTCGGTCTCAGCTGTGCCTCATCATATTTGTTGAATTAGGGATGCTGAATGTAGGTGATGAAACCAAAGTCCATTTGCAAGTCATTAACAAAGAGCAAGGACAATGAATTTTGGTGCTGCCCTCTAGCAGATTTGTTGCCTGTTCAGAAAGCTGCTCTGCGGAGGGACCCTGTGGCACAGGTGTCCTGTGTCTCAAAGGCAGCAAAAGCTCCTGCCTGCTCTGCTCCTCCAGCATGGGGCTGTCCCAAGGCCGAGGCTACATGAAATTTTGGGAGCAGAGCTGGCCTGGGACACAGCATGGCCTGTGCCAGCGAAGGCAGGGGGCACTGTGGGTGCAGGAACCGGCGGGGCAGGGGTGAGCAAGGAGGGCAGGCAGCGTGGAAGCCCAGCTTGCTGCCCCTGGGATGTACATCCTCCTCCTGCCTTCCCAGCTCCTGCGGGACCAGCTGGCAGCAGCGCTGTTCCCTTCGCCAGGGTGCTCTTGGGCTGTTGGCTGGGATAAAGCAAAGAGGTTTTCACATCCACTTGCTTGCTGGAAATCTGCAGCCTGGTTTGGGGATCAGGCTCACTCATTCATTTTTCTTTATGATGCTGAGTACTTCAGCTCCTGCAGTGCTGTCCCGTCAGCTCCTTTTCAAACAAGCCAAGTTTTTTATATCCCAAACAGCAGCCACTGCTATCAGGGACCAGTGAGCTCTGTTAGGATGCTCACTTGGATGCTCTGGTTCTATTACTCCTTTTTTAGCTATAACACCTAAGTAGTTCACCTCCCCCAGTGCTGGTACTTGCTTGATCCTTCATTCCTGAGCTCTCGCCGTGTCCCTTCTAACTGTTGCTGTGGATTTGCTCTTTCAGCACTACCTCCTCTAAATCCTCCTCAGCTCTCTCTGAATGCCTCCTGTTTGTACAACTGCTACCAACGGTTACAATTAAAGTGTATTGGCGTAAACATCAACACTTTGAGCAGCAGGAAAGTGTGGTCATGGCTGCCTGGGATCCCATGGAGAACAGAGCAGGGAGCAGAGGTGTGTTCCTGGTGGCTGGCCACAAGTTTGTCCTGATCATTATGGGCATGCAAGGAACAGAGGTAAGTGGTAGAGGGACAAGTGCCCTGCCATGGAAGGGTGAGAAGAACTGTGATTCTCTTGCACAGCCCCTTGGGGAGCCAGATAAACCAGGTGCCTGCTAGAAAACAACCCTTGGAGGAAAATCCACCCAGGCAAGTTGCTCATGAGCAGCTGGCGCTGGGTCAGGACACCAGCCTGGTTTTAGGAGCAGCATCCCCTGGGGCTGCCCTGAGCTCCTTGTTGCCATTTCCTTCACTGGTCCCTTTTTTTCTTTGCATGGCAGGTTTATCGGAGAGGTGCTGAGCATCGCCTTCCCCACTCTGAAGTGATGCCACCGTGATTCTCTGTGTGAAAATTTCATCCCGGCAGGATATTTGGTAAGCCAGCACCTCTGCTCTTCAGTCCAAGCTCTGGACCACTCCAGTTTGGACTAGCTTAAGAGTCAGAGGGCAAGAAGTGCCCAGGGCCTTTTTGTTTGTGCACCTGGCTGAGAGCAAAGACTCATCATAATGATGAGCTCTGGGACAGGTCCTTGCACAGCCACTCAGTCGCCTCGTACAGCCAGGAACTGGGAAGGATGAGGAGAGAGGCCCGTTGTGTCCCCTGGGGGATGGATGCCATGGGGGTGGGTCATCAGAGTCACAGTGACACGAAGGTAGAGGCAGAGCCTGTGCGCCTAGGGCAACATTTCCTCCAAGCGAGGAGGGACCCAATGCGATGTGCAGTGTGGCTCCTGCTTTAGCGCTGAGCTCGCCACTTCTCTGCTGCCCACCCCTGTGCTCTTGGAGGTGTTAGGATGGGGTGTCCTCTCTTGCTAGTGTCCCACGCCATGCTGAACACAAAGGCATGGGATGCTCCCACGCTGCTCTTTGCTCAGGTTGGCTTTACCAGCCGGCAGCTGTTGGGTTGCCGCAGCTGCATCCCTGCTGGCCAAGTGATGCTCTGCATCCCACGGCTCTGCCACGTGGGCCACCACCACGCACAGCCCTCGTGTCCCCATGGGAGAGGGTGCTCCCCACCACCCGTGGAGCCCTGGGGCAGCAGCGGCTGCGCAGAGCCATGTAGGTGGCACCTATGGGGGACCTTGCTGAGCCAAAACCAACAAAGCCAGGTCTGGCTGGTCACCATGGGCGAGGCCCACGCTGACCCACAGAGCTTCCCCAGCCATGATGGGCATGGCTGCTGCCCTCAGGAAGGAGGTGGCAGCTCAAAGGCACAACATGGTGCCCGGCACAAGATGGCGGGAGGGCTGGGTGGGGAGGACAGGGGTCTCGGCCAGCCCGCCATGGCTCCAGCAGGGTGGGCCACCTCGGTTGTGTCTCCAGACCCTGGGGTGGCCCCGGAGGAGCTCCTAGGGCCCAGGGGACGTTTCCTGTTTGCTGCCCGTGCTGAAGCATCGGCCCTTCAACCGCCGCCAGCGCTCCGCTTCCGGCAGGGGCTCCCGCCCGGAGCCCCCCTGCACTATCAGCTCGCCAGATGCCTTTTTCAGGATACTGTGGTAAAACTGTGCTGGGCAGGCGCTGTCATTTGGGGTTTTCTCTCGTGTCAGCCTCGAAGACAAATTAGGTGAGGAGGAGCGAGAGAGGGGGGAAAGAAAAAAAAAATAATTAAACCATTAAAAAAAAAAAGAAGAAGAAAGATGCTCGTTGCCATTCTCAGCCGGGCCTGGCCCGTGCGCCGGCGCGGCAATGGGTCCCCCAAGCGGCGGGGCCGGCGGTGGGACAGGGCCAGGCAGGGTAGGCTGGGGTGGCCGCCATGGTTGTGTGTCCTCCGGGGAGGTGTCGCCCTCTAGTGGTGGAGGAGGCGGTGAGGTGTCCTGGTGGCACCATGGGACCACCAAGGCCATGGGGACCTTATCCGTTACCCCACCCCTGGCACTACCGTGTGTCCCTGAGAACCTCATCTCCGTCTGTCCAACCCTCCAGGGCTGGTGACTCCAGCACTGCCCTGGGCAGCCTGTTCCAATGCCCCACAGCCCTTTGGGGAAGAAATTGTTCCCCACATCCAACCTCAACCTCCCCTGGCGCAACTTGAGGCCGTTTCCTCTGCTCCTGGCACTTGTTCCTGGGGAGCAGAGCCCGACCCCCCTGGCTCCAAGCTCCTTTCAGGCAGTTCAGAGATCAGAAGGTCTCCCCTCAGCTCCTGTTCTCCAGCTGAACCCCCCAGGTCCCTCAGCCGCTCCCCATAAGATGATGTTGAGCAACCACCAGACTGGGTGGACTGGGAGCCAGGCAGCACCACTGGGTATGGAGGGAGGGAAACAGTCAAAGAGCACGTGGGGAAACCCGTCTGTCTGTCTGCAGAGCTGTGCAGGGGGTGGCTGCCAGGTCTTGGCGTCCCCAAGGAGCTGTGCCCCACTATGGGGGATGGCCCATGGACAGATGAAGTGGGACAGACCATGGATGCTGTTTATCCTGGGAGCTCACCAAAAACCCCTGTGCTGGTATGGGGTGTGCATAGGGGTGTGCACATGAGTGTGCAGGCAGGTGTGCGCTCCCCGGGGCTGTCACTCAGCAGGTGACATTAAAGCACGGCTTTGCATGAGGCCCTTGGCGTGTGCTCCGGCTGTCCCTGCCTCCCTGGGAACTGGGGGGTCAGGCTGGCTGGATGCTTCCTCGGGGAGCACAGAGACGTGGCAGCCTCTAGAGCCAACTGCAGACCTGTAGGATTTCCTCTGAGTTAAGCCCGGTGAGTTTATTTGGTTGGATGCTGAAATTTGGTTGGATGCGGAGCAGAGGGGAGGTATCAGCTATCAGCGTGGGGAGGGGAGATGGGGTCGATGATGGCACAGAAATAGTGCTGGGCTATCCAGTCCCACGGGGTGGATGGGGGGCTGGCTGGGGTCAGAGGGTGTGGGTGGGAGTTACAGCGCACCTGACTATAAAACCCAGTTTTCTTTCCAGCTCCTGAGCATCCACCAGAGAACGGGTTGAACCTCTTGCGTGAGTCTTCACTTCTGTAGCTTCCCTTGGAGAAGCCAAAGAGGGAGAAGTTCTCCGGCTGCCCGGGATGCCCAGGAGAAGTTTGGGGTTCAGAAGGGGGGCTGTGGGGTTTGGGGGGAGCCGCCTGCCACCCCCTGTGAAGCAGGTGGCTGTGCTGAGCTGCGGACCTGAAATCATGGCTGCTCGCTTTCACCGGCAAATCTTGCATTTGTGTGGTTTCCTTTTCCTTCTTGTATGTATACTTCTTTTTTTTTTTTTCTCTCACCCTTCTCTCTTCATTTTGTTCCCTTTGCTGTGAAGGCAAATTTCACCACTTCCAAACTTTTGACTCCGAACTCTGCACAGGAGCAAAAACAAATCAGAGTCCCAGCAGGGTTCACCTTTAATTACCTGTGAGGTATCAATCTACTGGAGAGTCTGAAGTGCTCCTTTATCTGACGTATATACGTCAGCCTCTCTGGGCCAGTGACCCTCCCCATTTCTTCCCCCACCCTATGGATTGGAGGCTGCTCCCTTTAAATTTGGCAAAGCCAAACAGCAACAGCTCTAATTGACCCATTTGCTGACAACAGGTGTTGTTGCTCCAGCTCTCCCCCCAGCTCCTGGAGACCCTGAGCTCCTGGTGAGTGCTGTGTTTCTTCCCTCCTCCTTTTCTAGTTTATTCTCAGGAGGAAATTTGAAGGAATCCAGAAATTGCTCTGTTTTCTAGGTCACTTTGCTGCTGTGTGTGTGTTGGGAGGTTCCCTGACGTACGTGCTGCTGCAGGCTGTTGTCACAGATGTCACCCTGCCCCTTCTGCGGGGCTCAGAAGGGAGGCTGTGTGCTTTGGGGCGTGGGGTGCCTCCTCCAGCAGTTCGGGGGGTTGCTGGCGCAGGGGAGCAAATACAGAGATTGGGGACCACTCTGGGGGATGAATCTCACCCTGGGGAATGTCACAACACGTGTGTCCCCATCCTATTTCACAGCCCAGTTGAAAAATGTGTAGGATCCAGAACCTGCCTCCCTGGAGTCTCCTGCCCGCCCCAAAAAGCTGCATGAAGCCTCAGGACAGGGATGTCCCTGGGCCACTTGTCCCAGATTGCCCTGTCCCTGTGTGAGCTGGCCCTGAAGGAGCAGAGTGGGGAGCAGTGGACAGGTTTGGGGTGCACAGCGTTTTGGAGCTGCCTGGGAGCTGTGGGGAGAGTAGCAGAGCATCTCTTCTTGCAGATTTATTTTCAGCCTCTGGAATTGGGGCAGCTCCCTTTGGAGACTAGAGGCTTTTTTCTTCTGGGGCTGGCTGCGTTCACCCTGTTCGTAGCCGCTGTCTCTGCAGCCATGGTTGCCATCAACAAGCAGGATCTGGAGCTGCCCAGCAGCCGCAGGGGGTGAGGTGGGTGTGATCAGCAACAGACCACCAGCCCCACAGGGCTCTGATACCATGGGCAAAAGGAGGTCCTGTCCCCTCGAGGGTCCGGGCTGCCTAGGAAGCCTGGCAGCAGTGGGATGTGGGGAAGGAAGGGCGGTACTGCCTGCCCTCTGCCCGGTGAACAGAAAGCTAAGGGTGTCTTTGGAATCACGTTTGATCCCTCTTCCCCCCTGCACCTGCCAGCGCTGCCCTGGGTGCAGCAGGCAGCCTGTCTGGCTTCACATACCTTCAGGACGTCCATGAGGTCTCTGTGTTTTGGCTTGAAGGGTTAACGATGATTTCTCTGATTTCAGCTGTTTGTCATCCCCACCCCGGTCAGACAGGACTCAGGGGTTCAGCGCCTCTGCCTCCCCCAATGCTGGCACAATATGTAAAGGCGAGGCAGCAGTGGTTTTATTTCAAAGTAGAACAAAGGTGTCTTTTATTCTTTCTGGATATGCGACATTCAGATTTGCCACAAGCGTGTCCGTGCTCAGACGGGCTGGTTGTGCGCGTTTAGCCAGGGCACATCTACACAGGGAAAACCGAAAGCGGGAGACTTCTATAACCTGGCTGAGTCTCACCTCTGGTAAAGAAGCCCTGTTAAACAGCGCGATGGCGTGGTCCCTCGCACAGCACGTGCTGCTGAGCAGACAGGCTCTATAGAAAAACCAAAATGCACTTTCAGATATTTCACATCAACTTTCCCCCTAATTTTGCTGGGAAGGAGTTTTGGCTCAAAATGTATCCACTCCCAGGCCTCTCATCTCCTCTCCCCTCCACCCGGTCACTAAACCAGAGAGTTACAGCGCGTCCAGGATGTTGTCGATCTTGGTGACCAGGTCCTGGCGCTTGTTGGAATGCATCTTCTCGTTCTCGATGTACGTGTCCTTTTTGAGCTTGCCGGCTACCAGCCGCTCGGCCTCCACCGAGGACTTCAGGACGAGCTCCTTGACTTGGCCGTCAAGCTTCTGAATTTCACTTACCTTATAGGGGCAAGAAACAAAGGGAATGTTAGAGGAGACAAAATACACCCCTACGGAGAAGCTGCAACAGGAGATGGTAAAGCTGGAGCAAAATATTAAGTCAGTGCTATGTGGAAAGATCTCCAGTTCCTGAATATTGCCTCCTGAGCCGTCGTCACCTTTCTGGCATCTCGTTAGGAGGAACATCTGACGAATGGAT
The DNA here is from genome assembly GCF_036013475.1 of Columba livia. NCBI lineage: Eukaryota > Metazoa > Chordata > Aves > Columbiformes > Columbidae > Columba > Columba livia. The sequence goes on from NC_088611.1 coordinate 20,774,492, forward strand.
AATTAAGCAGAGCAGATAAAGAGGCTCAGAGGACCCAGGAGCCACACTGGCAAGAGATGGGTGCAATGACTGTGAAGTGTTCCATGATAGATTTTTAAAGGCTTCAAGCTGAAACAATTACAACAGCTGGAAGCTGTGTCCCTACAGTTCACGGTGTGCAAGAAGCAGGTCTACAATGACAGAGCTACTCTTTGAGTTACTAACAGACTAAGCAAGGTTGAATGGACCCTGGAGAGCAAAGTGTCCCCCACCTGGGGTTAAGTGGCTGTTCCAGGTAAGTGTTGAAATACAGTGGAGGGAGGACAGCGGGTGTGCGCTCCCTGTGCTGCGGCTTTCAACGTGCTACAGCAAAATACCCCCTGAGGAGCATCACGTTACCAAAATTCTGTCAGCACCAGATTCACAGGTGCAAGAAAAGAAGAGATGAGGGAGAAGATTTTGGTTTGGCTGGTATCAGTAGCAAAGTCAAAACTGATAACGTGTTGATAGTTTCCATTTTTGCCCAAGTGTCACTGCCACGAGCTCAATGAGAAACATCAGCATTGTGTTATAAAAGCATCCATCTGTACTTATGCAGCTGGTTCAGGGGTTGTTTAAGAACCACCACAAGCAGCTGTTTACCAGCAGCATTTGCAGGGTTGGGTAGCCAGGATTACTGCAAAAAGAACAAACATCTTCACGCCTCATGGCAGGGAGCGAGCCATTTTCAGAGGGGAACAAAAATAATACAGGCTGCAGAAACTAAACCCCACATTTAAACTCAGCTAGAATATTTTTAGATCCAAGAATAGGACAGCTTAAAAAAAAAAAAAAATCATAATTTCTTACTTTATCGCATAAGTCAGAACCTTCCGTCTTCAGTTTAGACTGCAGAGAGGCTATTTCATTTGTCAGGGCCTTGTGCTCCATCTCCAAAGACTTTTTGCCGCTGTTGAGAGTGGAGATGTCCCGTGACTGCTTGTATTTATTCACCGCTTCATCAAAGTGACGGTACAGCCCAAGTCTCTTGTTCACCAGAGTAAGCACTTGCTCTGTGATACAGGCGACCTTCATCCTCGCTTCAGCAGCTGGATCCTGCAACGGGGCAGAAGGGAAGATCAAAGCAGTTGTATCTTTGAGCTGCATCAAGGGATGCTTGCAGGACTGTCACAGAAACTGCTCCCTTTGCAATTAAGTCCACTGAGAGAAATTAGCTGGATGGTACAAGGGCAAGAACCTTTCAGCACTCAGCCCAACAAACAGCTTAACAAAAGCTATCAATAAGTAAAAATGTTGCAGGAGTAGAACTGCAGACATCCCTGCTCCTGAGGGATGGATTCCTTTTCATCCAAAAGGATGAAAACTCAGGTCAGCCTTTGCAGACCAGTTCAAACCCTGCAGGAGTGTCACTGCTCAGGGCTCTACCAAAGCACCTAGGAAGATATCTGACTGCCAGGGAAATTCAGTGAGAATTACTGGTAGGAAAAATCTCCGCCCAGCAGCTGAATAAGCCACTAACGCTCCCACAGGGCTCTTCATCATACAGCACCTTAGTGATGGAGAAATCCAGCCTCACGTAGACGATGACAGTGAAGAACAAGATGTAAAAGGCTCCAACCACCAACAGGGGCTCCTGCAGCATCAAGATTTTGTTGAAGGTGTAATGAACCTAGGAGAGAAGTTCGAAACAGTGAGCGATGAGCCACGTTACTATGGGAGAGAACTCCTCTCCTTGGGCAGCAGGAGAACTGACTGTGCAGTCCAGCGCGCATTTATTTCTGGAATCCAATATGGGTGTTTTGACTGTGTCACCTAATTCGGGAGGTGAAACTGCTCAGGAAAACCATGCAGAGAAGCCACACTCACCACGATGTCTTGGATGTGCTGCTCCACCAGGTTGCTCTTGTGTGCCACAATAACCGGACGCCCAAAAGTGTCCAGGTAAGTGTAGTGAAGCTCGTCTGAAGCACGATTGATTTCGTAGGGACTGTCCACGTGGATATTCCTGCGGATAAAGCCAGAGTCCCATATGACTGTACACTATTTGAGACGATGTAACCTAAGACTTGGCTGGCCAACTGTGGCCTCCAGCACAAGGCCAATTATGCAGATTAAACGATGCTCTAAAAGGAAGCAAAGCTGCGTTCCAAAGTCTCCTCCACACACACACAGTCATGGTTTTGTTTCACTGTCCTCAGGCCATGAGAGCAGGCTGGAGAACGGCCACCACCACAGCATCATCTGCAGTGACAAGCCAGCAGTAATGACACTTACTTGGCACCTTCTGGCAGGACGATCTTGACAGTCAAGGAGTCTGTAACTTGTTCATCAAAGACGTGGTCGACAAATCTCATTTTCAGGGCATACTGATCACCTAAGGGAGTACAGACCAGAAGGTGGTTACAGTTCCTCAAAGAACAAGGGGCAACCTTGAAGCTCAGCTCCCAACAGAAGCAAGAGCAGAATCGGGATGGACACATCATGCAGCAGGGGGCACCAGCTCACGCGCGTATATTTTAACCAGATGTCTACAAAAACCTCAAGGCAGCATAGAAAAGAAGGTGGATTTGCATATTCTAGAAATAATAGCTAGCAACTGCTGTTGCTAAGGTGCAGAATACTGCAGCTTTGAATTCTTTACTGTACAGCAACCACCTTTAAACACAGAGAAGAATGTTTCTTATTCCCTTCCACTGTGCCACGCACCGAGATTGTAGAGGTATTCATAGCTCGGCAGGTTATAGCCGATGATGTAATGGGTTTTCCAGCCTCCAAAAAGCGGGAAGCGGGGACGGATCTCCATCTCCACAGAGTCATCCAGGACAAGGAGGTGGCTGGTGGAGATGTTTCCGATTTCATCTCGGTAATAGACGTCCTGAGCAGCCGCTGGGAGAATGGTCTGTATGGAGAGAAGCGACAGCCAGCGATTGGCTCAGGGCTATTTCCAGTGAAACCAGCAAAACCAATAACGCCATTAAGCAGCGAGAAACCGCGCTCCCACGTGAAAGATGACAAAATACCTGTTCAGTTGCATCGAGTGATAAAATTGTGCTACTATAAGCAATCAGCCACAGAAGTGACTGCCAGGACTAAAATCACTTGGCTTCTAAATGAATGTGTTTCCTCCAGCCCAGTTTCAAATACCCCAGACAGCGAGGGATCTCATCATGCTCACCAGGACAGCAATTCCCTTTTCATTCCAGGCCGCTGCCCCAGCTCACTGAGCTTGCTGGCTTTATGGTCAGCAAAATGGGATTTCTCTTTGGCTGCACCACCTTAAAGAATTATAACAATCAATCCTGGAGGCTTCAAGCAGCGAGAAAGGTTTTGGTTCAGATGGAAACACATAATGCTTATCACATCTGGCTAGCAGAGCCACAGCTTCAACTCTCATCGAGTGCTTTATGAGCCAGGAATGAATGGGTGAGTTTCCAATTAGTACTGTTCAACATGATGAGGTTATGACAGAGAGGGCAACTCTGAAAGTAAGAGGGTGAGGACAGAACGAATGGCCCTTGCACAGTAGAAAATGGAAAGCAGAGCTGTCAGCACAGGGATTAAAGGTTTCAGAGGGTCCCTGAGACTAGAGGGGTGGGAGTGAGGAGAAAAACTACACGCACTGGTGTATGCAGTTTGTTTGGCCAACAGATGCAGTAAAGCATAGAACCTCCTAATCTTACCTCCAAAAGCCATTCCTACGTAGCATGAGTCTTCTCTGAAAACAGATCAGAGCTCAACTATTCCCTTATTACTTGGGTATGGTTACCAAAGAAAAAGACAACTGCACTTTTTTTTTCCCTCGGGGGATGCAAGAAAGGAGGAAGCCACAGGAAAAAAAAATAATTAAAAATTATGCAAAATGTCAACCTTAAAAGACTTGACAGAAGAGATCCCACTATCTGGCTGTCTCTGGTAGTCGTATCTGGAGAAAGGTCCTTTCAGCACTGCTCCTGTGTGCTTCAAATCAACCGTCTCTTCAACCGCAATGTTTCCCCAGTGAGACACCTCAATGACTCGAGTCATACTGGTGATGGTCAGGAATGGACTGTTGTTTTCATAGTGCACCTTCAGGGTGTCCTAACAAGCAGAGAAGATAAACTATTACACATGTAGTGAGGAGCAACCTCCCCTCACAATTACGCTTCTCCATGTCCCACAGAGAAACCTCCGTGAAAGACTCTGCAGAGAGGTGACACAACCTCTTTGCACAGACACGTACCTGGCTGTACGGAGGAATGTCCTTAAAGGGGCCGTATTCAATGGTGTCTTCGGTGCGGGAAGGGTTGCCCAGCTTGGTGTAACTCTCCACGTTCCTAGAGGCCAGTTTGACCCGGGTCGTCTGGGTCTTGGTGAAGTACGGTGAGTAGAAATAGTGATTTCCTTCAAAGACCACAAACTGCTTCTCGCTTTGGGTGATATGGGTGGGGTAGGGCTGCAGGACGTGCGTGAAAACCATCTCGACAGACACACGGACCTTGGCTCCTGGTGCCAAAGGGGACGGCAGCTTCACAGAGAAGAATTTTCCACTGGGAGGTAGAAGAACAGGTAAGTTATGCAAGATCTCCCATGAGTGAGCGATCAGACCCAACCCCTGCAACATCCCCTGTGGATGTGAGCCCATAAATCATATATATCGCGTGTATGTATATTTTATATTTATATTTTGTATTTTATTTGCTCCTCTAAGACATACAGATGCCTCTTCCCAGAGGATGTGTGTACTCTGGACTGGGGAATGCAACACAGGGTGACCTGCATCCAGGCACAATTAGTCTTTGCTTCACAAAGACACTCGGGTTCCATGAACCCCTCTGTTCCACACTCCCCTCTGTAGTTTTACACTTCTAAACCATGCTTAAGCAGGGGATTTTCATTCTTCTCCAGATAACAAGAATTATTTGAACCAGAGGAAGTGCGTGCAAATGTCCAGAAGACAAATCACAAACATCTTAAGCGCCTGTTCCCGCAAAGTCTGCTCGTTCTCAGCTTTTTGCCCGCAGGATCTGAAACTAAGGAAGGGTCACGGTTTTGGATGAAGGTAAAACAGACAGAAATGATATTTCACCAAACCTGTAAGGACACACCGGATGGACCAAGGTGACGACATTAGAGAATGCGCTTCAAACCACGCGTGGTGGCCCACGGGCAGGATCGTGAGGTGTCCAGCTATGTCAGGAACCCTGGTCCACCCTGGCCATTGAACTCCCTTTGAAGTCCACAGCACCGTGTTTCCGACCCACTCTCTGAGCATCCTTGATTTCTCACTTCTCTCGGCTCACAGAGCACCCGCCTGCCCAGTCCTGCAGCGCACACATGGTGTCCTAAGCTTGGCAGAGCGGAGCCTTGGGCAATATCAGCATCTCGTGTCCCTGCAGCGAGCGATGGCCCGCGCGGGGCTGCACATCGCAGAGTGAGAGCAGGGCTTTGGGGACACAGCCAAACAGCACTTAAAATCTCTCTGTAACCACCACTTTAGGCCCAAAAGGAAGCAATGGGGAAAAGCAGGACTGGAGCTATAATGTTTCTGCTACTTGGTGTCCTTTAACGTTGGACCAGGACATCACTTAAGGCACTGAGTACAAGAGACTAAGCACAGCTGAGCCCCCTTGAAAGCAGCTGAGCTGCATTTAAGAGAGAGATTTTTCTCCCTTATAGGGCTGTGTCCTCAGGAGCAGTTTTGGGTGGCTGTGAGCAGCAGGGATGTGCTGCTTGTGTTGGGTTCAGTGCAAAGACCTAGAACTAAATGTGCCATCTTGCAAGGAATGAGCGTGTGAGGGAGGGGAGAAACTGGGTTTGGCTGCTTGTGTGAACCGTGTTCCTCAGCTTTGCAGCACCCTGGGATGCAGCCTGAGCACAAAGCGGGTCTTTTCAGGAACAAAAGACTCTAAGGATATCCAGGTATTTGGGACTGGGGTAATTTTTCTGCTCCCCCCTGAGGACAACGGTAGAACCCGGCTGCACAACTCCAGGTACCGACCTTAGAGGGTGACACTCACCTTTTGCCCTTAACTTTAGTCTCTCTCACTTCCAAGGTGTTCTCCTCCTCTTCCTCCCCCTTCACCTGTTCCAAAACATCAGTCTGATCAGTGTGTGGCTGTTCAAAAGATTTAACGTGTCCAAGGCAAACATGAAACAGTCCCTATCCACTTTTTAGGGTCGTGCTACCCCAGAAAGAACAAGTTGATTGATAACTACTTATAAAAAGCTATTGCAGTCAGCAATAGGACAAGGGGCCATGGGCTTAAACTCTGCCAGGGGAAATTTAGGCTGGATATTAGAAAGAAATTCTTTACAGAGAGAGTGGTCAGGCATTGGAATGGCTGCCCAGGGAGGTGCTGGACTCGCCGGCCCTGGAGGTTTTTAAACTGAGATTGGACATGGCACTTAGTGCCATGATCTAGTAAACAGACTAGAGTTGGACCAAGGGTTGGACTCAATGACCTCTGAGGTCTTTTCCAACCCAGTCGATTCTGTGATTCTGTGATTTTGAAAATATTTTTATTAATACAAATTGCAGTGTGGTCAGTGCGCATCAACGGATTCCAGAGATTTCTGATAACCCTTTAACGTTCCCCCCAGCCTGGTTCCCAAGCCAGCACAGTCACTGTGAGTTGTGCAAATAAGAGTCTTGGTCAACTGCTTCTGTGACTCGTGTTTTGTACAGTGGCTGAGGAGCGAGGAGGCCGCAGGAACCTGCCCTGGCCAGAGAGCGCAGCTGAGATCAGTGCAAAGAACCATCTTGCACTTACATCTCCTGTGGTAAGAAGCTGCATTACCCCCGGTCAAAAAGAAAGCTGGGGACAGGCTTTTTGGTAGGGTCTGTTGTGACAGGACAAGGGGTGATGGTTTTAAACTAAAGGAGGGAGATACAGGCCAGACATGAGGAAGAAATTGTTGCCCTGAGGGTGGTGAGAGCCTGGCCCAGGTTGGCCAGAGAGGTGGTGGATGAACCATCCCTGGAGACATCCCAGGCCAGGCTGGACAGGGCTTTGAGCAACCTGAGCTGGTGAAGATGTCCCTGCTCATGGCAGGGGGGGCACTGGGGGAGATGGGAAGGTCCCTCCGACCCAAACCATCCTGTGACTCCACGTCCCACCCCGGGCCTCCACTGGCCGGGGATGCAGCTCCGGCCAAGGGGCTGCGCATGCCCTCATTAACGTTAATTAGCAACTCTCTCCACTCTCCCCCCGGCTCCGCTTTCCCCGGTACCGCCAGCCCCGCCGGGTTCTCCGCTTCCCGGGCCCGCCCCGCGGGAGCGCTTGTGCCGACGTGTCCGAGCGGCCGCGGGGCCCGGGCAGCGCTCAGCCCGCCCGGGCAGCGCTCAGCCCGCCCCGGGACCCCGCACCGCGGCCCCGCTCACCTGCACACCCAGGTAGGCCAGGCGGGGCTCCAGCCCGGGCTCCAGCGCCAGCATGAAGGAGGGGGCGGCCGCGCCGCCCGCCGCGTTGGCCAGGCTGAGCTCGGCCGAGACTTTGGCCAGGTGGGTGCTGAGGTCCACGGAGCGCCGCGCCTCCTCCAGCAGCAGCTCGGCCGAGGCGCCCGCGGCCGCCAGGGAGAGGAGCAGGCACAGCAGCCCCGCCATGGCCGGACACACCGCGCCGGGACGGTACAAGATGGCGGCGCCCGCGCTGTACGGGGAGGGGACAAGATGGCAGCGCCCACAGCGGGGAGATGGCTCAGGATGGCGGCGCCCAGCGGCGCTTGAGGACCCCCCCTCCCCCCGCGCGGGGAAGGGCGGCGGCGCGAGTGCCTGATGGGAAAGTCCAGCTCTGGATCGCTCAGCGCAGGGCGAGCATAGAATCATGTCGGTTGGGAGAGACCCTCAGGATCATCGAGTCCAACCATAACCTAACCCTAGCACTAAACCACGTCCCTAAGAACCTCGTCTAAACGCCTTTTAAACCCCTCCAGGGATGGTGACTCCACCACTGCCCTGGGCAGCCTGTTCCAATGCCTCACAGCGCTTTACAGGAAGAAATTTTCCTGTTGGAGCCACAGAAATGATCCGAGGCTGGAACAGCTCTGCTGGGAGGACAGGCTGAGAGAGCTGGGGTGTTCAGCTGGAGAAGAGAAGCTCCGGGGAGACCTTATTGCACCTTTCAGTGCTTAAAAGGGGCCGATAAGAAAGATGGAGTCAGACTTTTAGCAGGGCCTGTTGAGATAGGGCAAGGGGTGATGGTTTTAAACTAAGCAGCTGATGCTCTGTAAGGCGAAGTTTAACACAAGTTGGTTTTAAGCTGAATCCAAATCTTCTGCTAAAAAACACCGATAATTGGCAGCTAAATGACACAAGAGTAGATGTGCTGCAGGCAGCCAAGGCGCAGTAACCTGCTGTTAAATAACCTAGGAGAGCTGGAGAAAGGAAAATGTTGGTGATTTAACATGTCTGGAGAGGGGGTGATTGACACTTTATTCCCAAACATCTAAAACAGATAAAAGCGAGGAATGCGTGTTGTCTGCTGTGGTTGCTGGAGCAGGCTTTCACCTGTCAGCCTGTGGGACAACAGGCTCTTCACGTTTGCACAATGCAATCCAGGACTCGACCTTTCTTTAAGATCCTAATATGAGTCACAGAGATGATTTTTTTAATTGGCTTGAGGTTAACAAGTATCGGAAGAGGATTTCCTAAATGTTGCGATTTTGGAGCTGGAGTCAAATAGCCCCTTGGCAAAAGAAAGTGGGGTGTCTCCTGGTGTGCTGTGTTCAAAACAGCATCATCTCTTTCCCTTTCTCCACTCGCTTCCCCCCCGCCTTCCTATAATGGAAATTTTCTTGGCAAATGACTGCAATTTCACTTTGATTTATTTCTCCTGGCAAAGGGGGGGAAACAAATAAATGCACATTCCCTTGAAGTCTGGAGATAACTGGGCTTCAGTCGTTAGACCCTGGGCCAAAGGTTGCGCTGTGGTGGGTTCAGCCCAGAGCCTGGATCCGAGTTTGCTGTTGGATGCAAAAGTTCCAACATCAGACCCATCACGGACCCCGTCGAGTTCTGAATCGGGCTGTTCCACTCTGTGTTCGGATAATTTCTAATTGTGATAACTGAGTCGCGCTCAGCCTGTGCAGCGGCTGTTCCAAGATTTCAGCACATAGGCTGGATTTATCTTTGGGCTGAAAAGCTGCTGCCTTTGAGTTTCTTGCTTTGAGGACTGCCGGCCCCTCTCGCTGCTGCCCTGCACCCTGTGTAGACCTTTAAGCTCACACCAGAGCCACCTATTTTTCTCTCTATGTGTGTTTGTTGATGTGGGTGTGGATTTTTGGGTTTTTGGTTAGTTGTTTTTTGGTGGGTGTTTGTGTGTGTGTGTTTTAATTCTCCCATTGCAGGGAATGCCCCCCCTCCAGCAGTGATGCCCCCGAGAGCTGTGAGTTGGGCAGCAGCATGAGAGGGGCGACCAGACCCCGCTGCCACCCAGGCACCAGCCTCATGTCCCAGCTCCAGGTGACACCGAGCAGCAGGAGGGGAACGGGACCAAGGGACAGGGGCGGTCTATTAAAGGCCTTTGGCAGGATAAACCATGGACAGAACTGCGCCCCAGGGAAAAAAACCAACCCTCCGCTCTTCTGTTTTTGCAGGGCTGATGCCAAACTCGGAGCCGCGTCATCTGTCAGAGCAATTTGTTCTTAAGGAGGAAAGGAGGAGAAGTTGTTTTCCTGAAGGAGCGGGCTGGCTGTGACCGCAGGAGCGTGCGGAAGCTTGTGGAACACGGGAATGGGATTTATCCTGGTGTGATCCTCCTTCCAGCAAGGAGTTCGCACCAGGAGCGTGCAGGGACCGTGATACAATGTGAAGCAGGAGGTATTAAACAGGGCTGTGCACGGGCAGCATAAGTTATCCCGGCAATGCCTTAACCTGTGTATTTTAATACACGTCTAACAGCGATCCTGAAAAGAAACAGAGGGACGTGGCTGTCGTGATGATGGAAATAAAGCTCCGTGCTTTATATTTGATTGGTGCTTCACTGTTGAATCCTGTCTGTGTAAAACCAAACCAGCGTTCTGTTGGGAGGCAGAGGACGCTTCTCTCTCTATTCAATCCTAAGGCAGATTTTGCAGTTCCCAGCCACGAGAGTGGGGGTCTGACCTGGCGGAGCTGTGGCAGAGTTTACTTGGCCTTCCTAGAGCCCTCAAAAAGAACCTGGGGGAAGGAAGAAGAAGGAAAAAAAGCCATCTAGTTTTATTATTTCCACAACCTCATTTTTCAGCCAGTCAGCACAATTCATGGTGTGCCTCTGCCAAGAAAAACACACGGTGGTTCTGGCTGGGGGCTCGCCTGTGATTTCCATGGGAGCGGGGGGTCTGCAGGGGGCTGCGTGGGGCTCAGCTCAGCGCTTTTGTTCAGCTGCCCCCAAATGTGTCCTGCCCTCGCAGAGGGACAGTCCTGCTGGGGCACCGGCCACGCTGGGGTTTCTGCAAGTTACTGCAGGAATCTGCAGTAGCCACCCTGCCTTACAATGTTCACTTTAAACGTTCACAATGTTCACATTTCTTCTTCAGCGTAAAAGAGATCTGTTTCCCTTCCCACATTAGACCATCCGAAAAACTAATGGAGAAAGCTGTCTGTGCACAGAAAGTGCAGAAAACGATTGTGCGAAGCATCGGGAAGCAACAGGAAAAGCTGCTGGAGGAAAATGGAAGAGTGGCTGTGAGTCTTGCCAGGGGGTGAGACCAATATGTTGCAGGTATTGTTGCAATAGCAAGGAACACAGGGCAGCAAGGATGATACTTTATCAGTATGAAAAGTACTTTTAGCTCTGTTTTTAAAGCTTACTAGAAATGTAACTGAAACAGCTGTTGATGGGCACTGGTGGGCTAGTAATAAAAGAAATCTGGGGGTGTTCAGCCTGGAGAACAGGAGCCAAGGGGAGACCTTCTGATCTCTGAACTGCCTGAAAGGAGCTTGGACCCAGGGGGGTCGGGCTCTGCTCCCCAGGAACAAGCGCCAGGAGCAGAGGAAACGGCCTCAAGTTGCCCAGGGGAGGTTGAGGTTGGATCTGGGAACAATTTCTTCCCCAAAGGGCTGTGGGGCATTGGAACAGGCTGCCCAGGGCAGTGCTGGAGTCACCATCCCTGGAGGGTTGAAGAGATGCAGAGATGAGGTTCTCAGGGACATGGGGTAGTGCCAGGGGTGGGTTATGGTTGATCCTAAGGGTCTTTTCCAACCAAAATGATTCTCTGATTCTATTCTATGACATGGGCAGGGTGCGCTGGGGTCCTGGCTGGTGTCTGCAGGCATTGGCTGGGAGATGAAGCTCGTTCCCGGATCCGTGGGGTGACAAAACTTCTTTGCCCCGCTGTGTCCCCCCTCAACCCGCGGTGTCCCCGCGCCGCCGCCAGGGGGCGCCCAGGTGCGCCGATGGGGCGGAGCCAGCGCTGGCGCGGTCGCGTAGCGCCGCCCCTTGGCGAATAGCGTGCGCTACGCGGGTGGCGCAGCGGGGCCGGGGACAACCCTGCCCGGGGGGACCACCCTGCCCGTGGGGCGCCTGTTCCTGCCTGCTGCTGGGTTAACAGCCCCGCTCACTGCTGCTCTGGCATTAGCAATAACAGCTAACGAAAGGCTCCCGGCTTCTCTCCCGCAGGCTCCTGGCAGGAAGCCCTGGGGAGGTTACATTCCCTGTTTGTGATGGGTAAAAATCACCCATGGGGGCAACGGAGCATCTTCTGGGGATCTGCTGCTGGAATCAGTGGGTTTCACTGCATCATAGGATGGTTTGGGTTGAAGGGACCTTAAAGCTTCCCCAGTGCCCCCCCTGCCATGAGCAGGGACATCTTCACCAGCTCAGGTTGCTCAGAGCCCCGTCCAGCCTGGCCTGGGATGTCTCCAGGGATGGTTCATCCACCACCTCTCTGGCCAACCTGGGACAGGCTCTCACCACTGTCATCACCTTCCTGTCAGTCTGCCGGACTCTGGGGTGTTTGCTCCATCTCCTGGGGTTGCTGCAGGAGGTGGCATTTGTCCCCAGAGAGGTGGCATGTGTCCCCCCATCCCACTGTGCAGTAACGCTGTGGGACCCTGATGTGATTTAGTGTCCTATCTCTTAGATAACGGCAGTGCATTTTTCCTTCTGACCCTTTAAGGTCCTGCAAATGTGGTGCCCAGAGCCAGCACAGCTCAGTACAGTCCCAGGGCCACAATCCTGTCCTCAGTGCCTGGCGAGGATTTGTCACAGCGCAATAACTGAATTTCCATCTTTGCATGGAGCAACTCCCCTTTCTCAGCTTGTTTTTGGAAAGGAAAGCGCTTGCTGGTGTGTTTACCTTGGAAACCCGTTGCTCACGTAGAGTTTAAACATGGATTTTAAAGCCTCAATTTTGCAGGATCTGCCACAGCGGGAAGTTGAGAATCCCGCTAACAGCAGCAAGAGGGGGTCATTGCAGATTGGCAGCTCTCGCTGTGCCTTCTGCTTCCCCCAAGAGCCTCCTGTTTGTGCTGTGATTGCTGTGAGATAATGCAGATCGCTCACCAGGTTACTGAGTTTTGGAATCCACGGGTGGGGACTTCCCTGGATGCTGCTCTGCAGAGTACCAGCTGGGATTTCCATTTCTCCTGAAAGGCGGCCCCTGTGCCCCTGCCAGGCTCAGTTCAAACCTCTGGGCCAAGCGTGGCTGTTCAGGGACCTCGGGTGTCTCTGTACGGGCGGTCAGCAGTGGCCCCTTCCCCAGGGACAGTCCCCCTGCCCTGCCAGGTGGCTGCCGGTGATTCCTTCCCACTGCGGGATGCTTGAGGTGTGACCCAAAAAGAGGGAGCATTAACCCTCTGTGAACTGCGCTGCTCTGCAGCGGTGAATGCAATCACTCTTTCCTGATGAGAAAAACACTGATGATCAAGGGAAAAAAAAAAACAACCTTGAGGATAAAAGATCATTCTTTCTTATTCCTCTCTTGACTGGCGGGTCTCAGGCTCCTCACACTCAGCTCTCCTACCTGCCTGCCAAGAAACACCCCAGACGGTGTTTGCGTTGTATTTTCCCCTGAGTCGCAGGTATTGTTCAGCAAACCGATCCACTCCAGCAGAAAGGACGGCAGGGAGTGGAGCGCGTATCCACACGGGTCACCAGAAAGCAGCTAAAAGGCTCAGCCTCTGCCCTGTGCTCCATCTCCGATGCTGGGGTGGCCCTGGTGTCTGAAGCAGTTTGGCAGAGGGAAGGTTGCGCAGAGCTGGGGTACGTGCGATAACTCATTCTTTGTGGCCTGATTGCTCTCAGGTTGGCTGAGGATGGTGAAAAGTTATTCTTTTCCTGCAAAGAAAATTTCTGCTCATCTTGACTGTTAAAATAGAGAACATACGTGATTAACTGAATTTTAGTTTGAACTTGCCAATGCACAGGGACAGTTCTTGTTCCTGCGTTTCTTAACATAACAAAATGCCACTTTGCTTTATTTGTCTTTAAGTATTTCACATAGTACAGTTATGACAACCTATTATCTTAAAATTGTGGTTATATGCAGCATTTGTTCCATTATTGTTTTTGACCTTTTGCTTTTTTAACCTGGGAGGCAAAATTGCTATAAGCTACCTGTTTCATTTCTATGGAAGGAATATAAGTTTTTAGAAAAATGACATAACCGGTCATTTTTAGTTCAAATATTTTATAGCCTACTACCTTTTCAAAGAAGAATTTTTAATGTGCCTTTTTTTCCCTATACCCAATTTAGAATCTTAATCTTAAAACAAACAAACCCAAGAGATCTTCCCAGGATTCTGTTAGTATCTTAGCAAATGTTAAAGGAGGAGAATAGCTCAAACTGACAGCAAATGTAATTGTTTTGGGAAACTTTCCATTTTGGCAGTGTTAGCTTCACAGTTGGACTCTATGGTCTTAAAGGTCTTTCCCAACCTAAAGGATTCTAGGATTTCACTGAAGGAGACAAATCCAGAGAGATCTTGTTCATCTAAGCAAAGTAAGAGGCGCTGTTTTCTATTTGCCAGAAATTCAGGCAGATTTATGGACTAACCGCAGCTTTAACACCCACCTATAACCATTTCATTTTGAGACGATTGTGCTTCTCAGGGCAGACCTTCAGTTCGGTGGCTCAGGGATTTGCAAACAGTGAGTCATAACTCCCTGGGGTCAAAAATGCAGCTGCTGAGGCACCAGGCATTGAAAAATGTTGTCCAAGATAAAAGCAAAGCAAACCTCACTGCCCACACACCCTTATCCTTCAAGGCTGAGTATCTTTGTCACACTCTTTGAAAACACGCACTCAAAATTATACAGGCTTCTCACGGTTGCCATTGATACGGAATTTACTTCTCATTTTAGCACAGACAAGAGCGCATTGTGAAAATCTGTGACTTGCAAGAGCTGGGACGGATAGATCTGAAGCTAATCCGCAGCATCCGTGCTGGCAGAGAGGTGGCTGCGCTGTGGGATGTGTCTGTGTCCTTTGCAAGGGGGGTCCCAGACGAGCTCCCTGGGCCTCTCAGAAACCGCTTCTCCTCCAGGATGGACCTGCAGATCCTGGAGAGCAAGCACGCAGCTCGTTCGGTTCCTACCCATGGAGCGCTGCCTTTGGGACAACCTGTTGGCGCTGACTCACGGTTAAGGAAGAAGCAACGTGCGAGTCACCTGTCCCATAAAATGTTCCGGGCCTCCTGTCCTGTGACACATTCTGGGTCTGACAACAGCATGACATGGCCACCTTTACCACAGAACCGCCTGGGCGCAGAGCTCACGTGGCTGGTCCACCGGTGACACAAAACCGGTGGCTCCCACCTGTCCTGCCTGTCCCCGTGGCTTCAAACCCACCAGTGCCACGAGCTGGGAGGACTCAGGCACGCCAGACCGTCCCTGTGAAGGCTGATCTAAGGAACATCTTGAGGAACCTGCTGCTTCAGAAACACGCTGCTCTGACAAAACCTTGCTTCTTGAAGAAAGGCCAGTTCTGCAACTGGTTTAGGTTATGGTTGGACTCCACGATCCTGAGGGTCTCTTCCAACCAAAATGATTCTATGATTCCATGAAAGGCCTGTGCAGTTCTGCGCTGGCTGTGCGTTCCTCTGCCTGTACCTATTTTTATCCAATTCCTATGGTTTAAGAAACCTTTCAGAAATGTCCACGTTTAGAAGAACCCAGATCTGACAAAGTAACTGACTCACTCTGGCCTAGGGGAAGTTACCTCACTCCCTGGATCATCTTCTCCTCTTGAGTACTGAGAACAATCACATGAAATTAGCCAGCATACCTCCAACGCAGCTGTAAAAAATTAATTAGCTGGTATTTACTACCGGCTGTAAAAGCGGGAAGGTGTTGGTGGTGTTGGAGAACCTCTGTGGCTGGGGAAGCCGGCTGTAAGTCCTGCCGGGGACTCAAGCGATGGTCACTATTTGTGTGACAACTGTTTGGGATTACAGTCATAAATAGGATGTAGGCACCTCTCTGTCCCCGAGCCCAACGTCTGAGCCACCTTTGGCTTCCACCAGTGCAGCATCCCGGCTACGATGGTGGTGACAACTGGGTAAGGACAAAGCCACATGGTGCCGTTCTACACCACGGCCCAGCGGCGTGTGGTTGTTTCTCCTTGGCAGTGTGGGCACTCGTCCCAGGGGATGTCCCCTGTGCTCAGCACGTTGTCTGTAGCCTCTGCAGGAGGCTGTGACTCAACAGCAGAGCACGGGAGAGATATGGACCTTCACACCTCGGGGAGCGAGCTGGCATTGAGGGGAAAGTGCTGGCATTGCCACCTCTTGGTATCAAAGCGATCGCAGCTCTGCCGTGGTTTTGTGGCTCTTGCTGTTGAGCAGGGGGACGCTGTCAAACAAGTCCAAAGCCGTTTCTTTTATGTGCTGGCATCTCCAGTGTCTGGTGTGAGGCAATATGGCAGAATTGGGCTCTGCAGCACTGCAAATCGGCCCCCACCCACTACGTGGGGCTCCTGCTTCAGTGGCTGCATTTACACCATTTATTAGTGCTTTGCGTTTTTTTTAAAGATGTTCAACCTCCAGAAGCTGCATTTTATCAGAGAGTATGGATGTGCAATGTGTGCAATGTCCTCTGCACCTCTGCAGAAGCTCGGATTGCAGATCTGTCACGAGATACCGTGGCTGCAGTTGCTTCCTACAGTTGGTGTCTGGTGATCACGTCTTGTCCAGAGCTCGCTTTTTGCTTCCATGTGTTGCTGCTGTATGACTTCAAAATTAGCTGAGGATTGCAAAGGTGAAAGCATTAGTAGATTACCGGAGTGGTATTTGTACTGCAGGCAGGGATTAGAGGAGAGGGCAGGCAACAGACTGCAGCCGTGCTCTTGCCAGTGGAAATGTATACATGGTCACGCAATAGCAGATTTCTAATGAACAAAATGCCGGCGGGAACAGGGTGAATCTGATTCAGATAAGATAAACCAAACCATGACAAACCTTGAAGTACTAAAGCAAGATATTGTGTATTTACTGCATTTGAGTTCCCCTTTTTTATTTTAGCAAGTTAGATCATTATAATGATAATTTGAGGAAGCTCCACGTATGGATCTCCGGACAGGCAGAGATACTGCGGGCTGGTGCTGTCGCCTTGCTGGGCACAGAGACCAAGAAAGGTCCCCAGGCTGCACCCAGCGATGAGGAGGAGGGTCTGCAGGACTCTGAAGAGCTGAAATACGCTGGATAAGTATTGGAGGAATGAGCAGGTTGTCCCCAAGCGTTTAATGTCCCAGATGGGCAGAGGTGAGGTAGCGGTGTGTCCCTGGAAGAGAGTGAATGCATCAGGCACTGTGGGGAACATCATGTTCACAGATAATGCCGAGGATTCTCAGGTACCAGAGCTACGGGGATGTGCTCCCTGGGCCTCTCTGCAGGCGCTTCCAGAATCAGCGACCAGCAAGTCACCGTCACTTTTGTTGGCTCTGCTGAGAACGGGAGGGGGACAAAAGCAAAGAGATGGTGTAAGACATACCATGTTTTATTGTCTCTAATTGGATCAGGAAGATTAGTAAACAGAGATTAGATGTCCCAAAGGGCGGAAAATCAAAGCTGGAGACATTCTTACTTACTGATTTAGAGGGATTAGGGCGTGAAATAGGTTGAGGTTTCCGCACTGGTAAATGTCTGAAGACCCGTCACTACAGCCTCAGGGATCTGCTCACCTGTGTGAAGGTTCCTCAAAGGCACAGAGTGGATTTCTTCAGAGTAACATTAGTGATTGATAACGACTGGCATTAGGTGCCAAATTGATCCATTTTTGTGGGTTTTCACTGGGTTTTGATATTATCAAATAAGGGTCGGATAAGGTGTTTTTTCACAGGCTACTGAAACAAAGTGTGCTGGACCACTCCCTGCACCACTGAGAGAGCTGGGGTGTTCAGCTGGAGAAGAGAAGCTCCGGGGAGACCTTATTGCACCTTTCAGTGCTTAAAAGGGGATGATAAGAAAGGTGGGGACAGACTTTTCAGCAGGTCCTGTTGTGACAGGACAAGGGGTGATGGTTTTAAACTAAAGGAGGGAGATTCAGGCTGGACATGAGGAAGAAATTGTTGCTCTGAGGGTGGTGAGAGCCTGGCCCAGGCTGGCCAGAGAGGTGGTGGATGAACCATCCCTGGAGACATCCCAGGCCAGGCTGGACGGGGCTCTGAGCAACCTGAGCTGGTGAAGATGTCCCTGCTCATGGCAGGGGGGGCACTGGGGGGCTGGGAAGGTCCCTCAACCCAAACTGTTCTGTGATACCATGACAATGACTTCCCTGCACACTCGCTACCATCGCTCTCTTCATCTCCAGCTGCTCTGCAAACACCAACGAACCAAACCATCTTTCCAAGGTGAGCGTTCCTGGTCTCCAGGTGACACCAGGGAGGCTGCGTCACCTACAGAGGAGCGAAACATCGGCCTAACGACACATGGCAGCTCCATCTCAGCTCGGGAGGAAGAGCGAAGGCCTCCTGGCTGCTGGAGCCGCATCCCTCTGTGCTGGAAGCAGTCTGCTCTGTGCTCTGCAGAACTCATTTTCTTTGTAATGTGGATATATGTGGCTTAGTTCCTTTTATCTCTTTAATTAACTCTGAACCTATTTTTTTTCCCTTGGTTGCTTCGTTTTTTTGCTTTCCGAAGTTCCCAGGTTAAAAAAAACCCCGAGTCACGCGACTTGGATGAACAGAAGATAATAAGTAATTGCTGAATAAGAAAATGAACTTGCTGCCAACATGCAGACTAGAAAATATGTAATTCTTATGCACCACCAGGATGGTTACTCTCCCATGTATTAAAGTGCTGGAGAGTTTACACCGCCCCATTTCACTTGCCTGCATTATTGACCTTAGCACTGGTTATTGCATGATTTATCAAACCGAATGTATCTTAAACGGCCATATTTTACTTTTATCATTATTTTTTTTTCCCCTGACGAATGCGGTTGCTGTTACCTCACTCCAGGTCACAGCTGCAAATAAAAAGGTTTGAAAGAACGGATTTGTGCCCTTGTTCGCCCATCCTAAGCGGCCGTTCGGCCCGCGCAGGCCGCAGCCCCTCGGCGACCCAACATGGCGACCGGGAGCCCGCGGTCACGTGACTTCAATTCCCCTTCGCTGGCGGCCGGGCGGCGTGCTGGCGTCACGGCCAGCGGGCGGGCCCCGTGACCGGAAGTTGTCGAGGGGGAGGCGGAAGTGAAAGCGGGGAGGCGGTTGGGCCCATTAAAGCCGAGCGAGGCGAGCGGCGGGCGGCAGCGAGGTGAGGGGGCGCCGCGGGACACGCACCGGGTGAGGCCTTGCGGGGTGCCGGGGATCGGGATCTCTTCACTGTGGGGTGGGGGGGTGGCTGGCGGCTCCGCCCCGGTCTCGGGAGCCGCTGGGCGGGGGGCGCCGTTCGGGGCCACTCCCTGCGGCCGGGGGGGGCCGCCGGGGCTCCCTCCGTGGGGCTGGCGGAGGTGCTGCCTTTGTGTCCCCGCTTCGGCCGGGGAGGGGCGGCGCTTGGCTGCCCCGGTGGCGGGGTCAGGCGGCCGGGGCTGAGCTCCCCGGGCCGGGCCTGGCGCTGCCCTCGGAACAATGGAGCTGGAGCGGGGGGTGTCCTCGGGAACGGGCTCCTCGACGCGGGCCTGTCCCGGGATGCGCGTTTTCGAGGCCTTTGTGGGAGCCTCCTCTGCTGAGGGGTTTAGAGAGGCCCGGAGTGGTGCCTCCCAGGGAGGGGAGCGTATTGTCTGTGACATGTGAAGCTGCTGCTGGCGCTGCCTCCCAAAGCGGCTTTTGGGCGGCTGGTGGCCTGCGCGCCGGTCCTTGGGGTGGCGGAATGTTGCTCTGGGTGGTCGGTGGATATCGCTTTTATGATGAGTGGGCTGCCCCGGCAGCGATTAATGTGACAAAACAGGCGGCTGGAGAGACTGGCAGTTATTGCGAAAGTCACTCTCAGAGTGTGTAAAGCCTGAGTCAGTTCTGAGGAGCATTGGAGTGGATGCTAAAAGTGCTTTTGGCTGTGAGTGTGTAATAAGGTAAATTAAATTATAGATACCCTATTAGTCTCTGGGTGTATATATAGACTAATAAATATGGAAATATCTAACAGTTGTACTTAAGACAACTGTGTTGCGTTCCCTGTAAACAGAGGGATTAGTAGTAAAACAGCTGTAGAAATGCTGTCTTGATGTGAAGTAAGAGGTAGTCTCAGCTTCAAAACGAGTACGTCCTGTCCAGTAACTCCAAACCCTTTGAGTCAAAGCTGGAGTTCTCAGAAGTGTCTCCCTGAAAACTAAAACTACTTGCTGATAAGCAGAGCTGTTGATATGCGTATATGAGTGGTTTTTGTACATAAATGGGGAACACACGATGGAACAAAGTCCTCCCAACTGTAAGCAAGCGGTTCTTTGTTTGCTGATTGCCAATATGGAAGCGTTAAACCTTCTAGTTCTTGCCGTTGGCCTGTGCCTTGTGTTCTGCGTGTCCATGTGGGAATTGGGGCTGGCGGAACTGAAGAGTTCTCTTTTTAGGGGAATGGTACATAACCAGCTGTGCCACAGCGCTTGGCTGGCTGCGATTTAAAGGTGTATTTATGGCTGTACTTTGTTCATGGGCTGTGGTGGTGCCGGCGCTGTGTGGTAGGAGCTGCAGCCTTGCTGTGCTTCCAGTAGAGCCAGGCTGCCGGAGTCAACGCGCCCTGTTCTCTCGGTAGCTGCACTTGAGGTTAAAGTGGGTGGAGTAATTTGAATACTCCTTGTTAAATAATCAGGGCTTCATGGATATACTTTTTCAGGAAGAACAAGTATACTTGTTTCTCTCTTTTCCCCCCTCCCCCTTGTGACTTCAACAGCTGACTGAACACATGACTTGCCCTCTCTGAGCTAATGAGGAGACCCACCAGGCCCGAGCCCTCAGAATCCAAAGCAGCTCTAATACTGTTAGTTTCAAGTGTTAGTGCCTTTTTTTTTTTGGTGGTAATACATTAATGCTCTTTTTCTGGTGTAAAAAAGCTGTAGGATGAGGTTAATCTGACCCCTCAATAAGTGAAACTTTTGGAATCCAGTAAGTCTCTTGCTCTTCCAACCTGCGGTGAGAAGTGTAACTGATAAGATGCAAAGCGGTAGCTGCGTTAAACTCTCTTCTTCCCTGTGGTGGTCCAGCTCCTCAAATACCCTACTGATAGTTCAACATGGCACACTAAGAATTGTATCTTAATAGGCAAAGGTGCCAAGTTAAGAATTTAAATAGTTATGTTGCAGAAACTACACTAGAGGCATCTTTGCCCTTCTGCTAAAGCCAGGTAACCAAATTCTGTACTGAGCAGCACAGAGAAGCAACACCATTGAGTCCTCAACCGAAAGTGGAAAACATACAAGCTCTGCTATAGGCTCAACTCCGAACTCGCTGAGGGAAGATACCACTTTGCTTGGTTTACTACCCAAAATGAATGCCTGCAGGCAAGAGGGCCATCAGATTCAATTTCTGCAGCACCTTCTTAAAGCTCCTGTTTTAAGACTGTTGTGTGAATTACCTGTTGGAGCAAATCTCTGTCCTTGAGGAAACATGACAATTGCAATCAAGCCATCTGTGCAGAACTATAAATAGCTTTGTCTCTAACATGTATGGGATTTTGGTCTGGCCTCTTTGTGAAAATGAGACTAGTTTATGCAGAACTGAACATTTGGCTGTAAACAATATTGTTTGCGCTTGATTAGGGTGCATTATTAAATGCTGTGTTGTGAGATGGGTGTCTGGCAAGCCCTGGTCTGGGAATAAAGGCTACGGAATGGGGCACTTGGATGTTTAAATTCTCTGAAACCAGTGGATGTGTGGGCTCACAGATACTTGCTGGAAGCTCTCCCTGCTGTTATAATATACCGATTTCTTCAGTAACTGAAGTAAATTGAGCATTTGATAAACAAGTAGAGAACCCTCACCTTGTATGCTGCCAGTGTTCCCTAAAGGCTTCTCCTTGGTTGTGGCCTGAACTGCTCTTAAGCCCTTATTACTGGGGCCCGACAGACCTAAAGTTCCCTTGCAGAACTGTAGAGTAATCTAGAGTTTGTTGCCTTGGTAGAAGGGAGTCCAGGTAAGACCTTAAAGGCTGAACTTGGCTGGGCACCAGCACGCTTGGGTCTGACAGCAATCCCGCATCCTTCAGATGCGGAGTTACTTAATCCTTGCACAGCATTGTTTCGATAATTGCAGTTTAATTGCCTGGTGAGTTGGAGTTCAGTTGGATTTCTCCCCTACAGCTTCCTAAAATCTCTTATAGCTGCTGTGTAACAGTGTGCCTGCAGGTGTGATCAGGTTGTGACAGTAGATTGTGAGAATAAAAGGGTCACTTTCTGCAGTGACAACCCAAGCATGGGCTGTGCATCTCACAGCTGGATTAGATATGGGTAATTAATGGAATGACAAGAGTTAACATACCATTTTCAGTTCTGCAGTTAGCTGCTCTATTGAAGATCATATTGAAGGTGCATTGAAAGGGAAAGAAAACTTCCAAATGAGCGCCCAAGGTCAGTGACTCCACACGTGCTGGTCAGAAATAGCAGGCGGTGAAGGAATACCCCTCATCACATGGCTGCTTGCTGGCTTCCAGCCTGCTTGTTGCTTTTGCTCTCCGTGCGCGGGGATGCAGCGCTGGAGCCCGGCATGCTGCTGCATTTTCTGCTCGGTGGAGATGTGCCGGGGTGATGTCATTGTTGCTGTTTGCGCTGTTCCTGCGAGACTGCTCCTCCTCTCCGGCGCCCAGCGCTCCGGCCGTGGGGAAGCCGAGTCAACGCTGCTGTTGCTAACTCATGGTCAGTGAGGGGAGGGAGGCAAGATCTTCAAGGTCACTGGAGTGGGGTGATTTACAGCTGATCCCAAATGGCCTTGATTCCTCTTGTTAGGGAGCGTGTGCTTGAGGCTTAGGCTGTTTTCACAGGGCAGTGAAACTTCAGGAGGGGCGCACTGCCTCTGAGATTTGATTGGAGTGTAAACTTGTGGCACAGGTTCCTATTTGTGTAACTTAAATAGCACTCGCTACATCAAGTGCCTTTTTTTTTTTTTTTTTTGCTCTTGCTTCCCTGTAACTACTTAAAATGCCACCTTAAGGTGACTAATTGTATCTAACTGTGCTTGCATGAATTGCAAATAGAAATTACTAAGTGAAATTGAGTAGATCCTTATGTTGTCAGTTAAGAAAACAGTATTTTTTCTGGAGTCTGTATTGCTGTGAGCTGTAACTTGGGTCACTTGGCAGATGTGGTGGACAGAAGTGAAGGCAGAGGCTGCCAGGCTGGAGCATCTGGACCTTAGTTGCAGGGGCTGTTGGTTTATTTAAGGAGTCCATGCTGAACGCCAGCTTCCAGCTGGGAAGCGGTGTCCTCTGAACAGTAACCTGCTTGGTGCTTGTTTCCCTCAAGTGGGCTGAGTCATTTGGTTCTTCAGCTCTTTCTTCCTCTTGCCTCCCAGACACAGATAACTGTAACTGAACTCCAAACTGGCACAGTGTGAACGGTGTCTCAAGCATGAGCAACGAGGTGGGTGTAACTGAGACACATTTAGGCCCAATCTTCTCCCCCTAACAAGATGATGCATTTTTACCAGCACCGCTGTTTTAATCTCACTGTGCAAGTCACTTCAATGAGTTGTTTTTGGTCCTTTATGGAGCTTCATCAAGAGAATTGCTGAGCTGGTGAAGCAGTGATGCAGGATCTGTGCAAGACCTATAAGGGTATGAAGTATGAGTCTGAAACTGAGTCTCCACAGTAGGAATTCCCTGTTAGGTGCTGACTCAGCTGTTGTGGTGAGCTCCCTGCTACGTTCCCATCCTGGGGCTGCTACTGAAATACTTGTCCTTCCTGCTCTGCAAACTGCATTTGCATAGTAAAAGATGGTGAGTGTGTGTGGGATCAGGAGTTCTGCTCGCAGATCAAGGTTTAGTTCTTAGGTTGCAGCTTGTCCCTAGAGGAAGCCTCACTACTGAGGACAGGACCTTGTGGAAGAGATGTATAGAAGTTAGGTTTTTGCCATTAGTGGTGGCCTTGTCCTGTTCCACATCTACTTGTGTGGCAGTAGGATGTCCCATGATATTTGTCCTATTTCTTCTGTCAAGCTCTTGGTGCTGAAGGAGAGACAACATTCACTCTTGCAGCTGAACCTACAGGGTCCCACAGGCCTCCTGAGAACCGTCATTTGACCTGAAGACCTGGAACTTTGTCCAAGTCTCCATTCAGTCCCTTGTGTCCTGCCCAGCTTCTAGGAACTGGTGGAAGCTGGCAACCAGGAGTAGATCAACAAGGCTTGTTTACCACTGACAAGGTCTAAGGTTTGTGCTTTGCTTAGCGCTGCAGAGGTTATCTAACACCTCCCATTTGTGTTTCTAAAACTGAAAGCATGACAGGAATGCGTGAAACCTTAAGAAGCTGTAGACAAAACTAGGAATTAATCTGAGTACTTGAAAAATACTGTCAGATATGGGAAAGGTCTAACAACTTTACTGTTTCTTAGTGGCCTGGCTAGCTTGCAATATTTTGAATTGGTCAGCCTTATCTTATCTAGCTGCCCCTGGTACTGTGCACAATTTGTAGAAAGCAAGGAAGGAATTATGTTCAGCGGGATGGCCTGATGTGAGAACCGTACAGGGGTTACTGAAACAGTTGGGTGGCTGTGTGCCAAGGGCTGACAGACAGGGCTGTATAAACCAGGCTGTATGGGCGCTATGGTTCCAGTTAGCAGGATGGGATTTGTCGGGCTTGATTTGGCAGCTCTCCACCGAGGAGACTGCTCTGGTAGAGACATGGCAACATGGAAGCTGTACCGGTGGAGCTGAAATGCTTTGCGTAGGCAAGGCCCTCAGTCAAGGCGCATGGCTTGTTGCCTGGTGTCTCCCAGCAGCCAGCAATGTGCTCAACTCTCCTCCCACATCCTGAGATTGTCTCCCCCAGGGCAGAATAGGGGAAGTTGAGCTTGATCTGATAAAGGGGGAAGGGTGTTAAAGCAAGCATGCCTGTTCTTGTAACAGCTTGATCCTTGGGGAAAATCGACTGGGAACTACCTGAAATCCTGTAGGATTTACAGGGGAATGGCTTCCTCCTGACAGGTGGGAACAGAGCAATATTGATTCTTCAGTGACAAAACTTAAGCCTCCAAAAGAAGGGTAGCTGGAGATCTTCAGACACTTGCTGTTAGCCTGCTAGGGCTCTGAATATGTCTGCCCATTCCTGCGAGAAAGATCTCCTGTGGTATAAGATCTCCTGTGGTATATCTCCTGAGAACACCCAGCTTTCAGTGAAATGTCTGGGTATGGCTTTCTTACAGAGCGGCCTTCCCAGAACCTGAAGACTACCACTTCACTAGCCCTGGTTTTCTGTTTGGGAATCCTGCTCTTGTTTCTGTGTGGCACTAGCTCTAAAAGGACCTTCTGCACTCCTGTCCTGCACACAGTTGCAGTCTTCAAATACCTGCTGCCTCCTGTGGAGATGATAGTGATCCTTGGGTTGCTGAGGAGCAAAGTGATCCATCCAGGATGGTTGCCCAGCACAGCTGGGGATGCTTTCTGAACTCCTTTCCCTCCCTCCTTTTGTCTCAGGCCACTTGTCACCTGGCAGAGTCTACATGTGCTGCTGCAATCTTAGGCCAAGCAGCAGTCTGGGCAAAGTAGTGTTCTTGTAGAAAGCAAGAAGTGACCTCCAGACCTTTCCCACCACTCCTAACCGTGCTGGAGGTCTGACTGAACATGCAGAGGCACATCTGCCTTGGTACTGTAAGCAAAGACATTTCTGTGCTTGTTTTGTTCCCACTTTGAAACCACATAGTCAGATGACATCTCTCCTTGAGAGAAGGTGGCTGCTGGGCTATCTAAACTGGTAGAGATTAGTTTTTTAGCTTTACTCTTTCCTGGGCATGGGGTTGGTCCTGCCTAGTTTGGACTTCTCTGGAGTCTTGCTTCAGAGCAAGGAACTTGTTCAGTTCTACATCTAGTGTTCAAACATTGTGCAGACATAAAGCAACCCTGGTCTGGAGAAGCGCCAGGAGGTGTAACAGGGCGGTGAATCAGTGAGGCTTGGACTGGAGGACTTGGCTTTGAGAACTCGGGCTTTGAGCCTGACTGATCATGTGCATCAGTGCCTCTCGGGAATGCAGAGCTCTCCGGATCTCGGCGCTCGCAGCCCGAGCAGAGTGCAGCTGAGCTGAGACCTCAGACAGGGCAGACCAGACCCCTTCTCACATGCAAGTCCTGTGATTGCACTGTGGACGTGGCTCTGACTGGGCACCAGTGGTGTTGCTTCTGCCTTCCCTGTGTCATCTGGACTCTGGCAAACTGGCCATTGCCATCTCCTTTTCCAAGGAGCTCTGAGCCCTTGCCCACAGCAGGGATGTGTTGTAGAGCCTCCAGCTGGGGACTGAGGCCATGTCTGGTGAGCTAAACCCTATTACCACTGAAAGGAGTGTCTGGGCCTTCCTTGATCACACTGAGAGCCTGTTCTGCTCACAACTGTTACAAAACTTGTGCTTTTTAGCTGGGTTTCCTGTATGTTGCTCCAAGCTGCATGTTGCCCCATCATTTTTTCCTTTTAGCACTGAGCTGTTATCCAGGAGCAGGATGCAGCAGAGTACGTGTGTGGGGCCTGGTCTCCCATCTGTCTGGTAGCCAGCTCACAGACCAGCTCTGTTGGCTGTTAGCACCATGTCACACCAGCTTTTGACCTGCATTGAGGCAGCCAGTGAAGCGAACTCAAAGCCAGGTGGCTGAGCTGTAGCTGGCTGGTTCCTGAGTTTCACTTGGTCCTGGAGCAGCTCCTCTGGCCCTGGAGGCTGCAGCTCCACCCTCAACGTGAAGGTGGAAACTTACTGCAAACAGCTGTAATCCAAAAAGCCAATTCCTCTGGGATACTGAAACATGTTTTAAGATTCTATTTTGATCTGAGCAGTGTCAGCGTGCTAGCAAACATCTAAAACTCTAGGCCATTCCTCAAGAAGGTGAAGCTTTTGGCTTAGGACTCTCAGGTGGGAGTGGGAGGTGCTGGGCAGCATACCTCCACCTGACAACTTGCAATAGAATGTTTTACACAAGGTCTCAAAAATTAATTTGTAGCTGAGGCTTCCTGAGCAGAGGTAATTCCTGCCTCACAGGGATAGCTGGGAAAGGCACCAACTGGACAGAAGCTGCTCCTGATGGAACTGCAGTATGTGGCAGGCAGCATTGCTGGGGAACGATGAGCTGTGCTTGAGCTCTTGGCTGGGTACCAGCAGGAGGGAGTTTGTTGGTTAGAGCATACATGTGTGGGGAGGAAGGAGGTGGAAAGCAGTTTGGAGATGCTACTGATACAGCAGTAACCAGAGTGCATGCTTCTGCAAAGCTGGCACAGGAATATCTTGCCAGCTGCTTTTGGTGTGGGCTTCACTTTGATTCTCTGCAGTGCAGCAGCAATGCCTGAAACCCCTCCTAAAGCATCTCTGACTGGGTGGACTGGAGGAGCCCGTTGCCCTAAAAAGCAACCCCTTTACAGACAGTTCTTGCAAGTCATAATTTCCTTTTTAGGGCCAAAGCCAGTGCATGTCCCTGCTAAATGTGAGGATTTCCTAGGTGGGACCTTCCAGCCGGCTGGGGAAGCTGAGCTACTAGTAAACCTGTCACAGGAGTGGGAGAAGGTGCTGTCCTGGCCTGGCTTGTGCAGCTCTTGCCAATGCAAGACTCACCTTGCTGTTAAAACTTCTTGTGCTTCTGTAGCAGTCCTCAGTATGAGGATGCCAGACACTTGTTCCACTTGTAGAGTGCTCAAGTTTGGTAAGGAAAATACAGAGGCTCTGTAGCAGTCAAAAAAATCTCAGGAGAATGCCAGTGTTAAAGGTTGATATCTGCTGGCCTCAGGAAGACCTTCATGTTGAATTGCTCAGGCTGTCACTTGTAGCTTTTCATTAGTGAACACCTGTGTTAGCTATGTCTGTGTGACCAGGTAGTTGGAACCAAGCTGTTATTACGTTGTAAATCTTGTTCAGCTCTGTCTTGAGCTCATACTGCACTAGGAGATAGAGGCTTCAGTACAAAGGGTGTCTGGGCCATCTGGATCTGCAAGTGGGAACTATGATCTTGGTAAACTAATGGCAATTGGAGACTATTTGCCTTTCCTCAGGACGAGGCCTTGCATTTTCAGGGTAGTTGAATTGTAACAAATTCATGTGCCTGCTTGAAGCCTCAGCTAAACTTGGCTTGATAAATCATGGCAGGGTACAGTGTGTCCATGAGGCAAGTGATATGTGCCAGTCTGTGCTTGGTCCTGTAAGAACAGCATCAACATCCCAGGAGCATCTTGTTTCAGTGGCTGAAGCTCTAAGCTGACAGTACCTCTTGAGGTGCCAAACATGCCAGGGAACTTCTGAGAAGGAACTAGTTCAATCTGAGCTGGTCCCTGAATCATTCTTCCAGCTTCAGTTTCCTTGAAGAAATGCAGAACCATTGAGGAGGGGAATAAAAATAGCTCTTTGCTGTACTACAGAGACTTAATGCTTTGCAGCCTCCCCCGTGCTGGAGAGAACAGTGAGCAGAGGTGGCGTTTCTGTGTCGGAAATGCACTTAGCCAATTTCAGGACAGAAGGTTCTTCCAGTGTTCCAGTGTGGCTGCATTCTGCTCAGTCTGGTCGTTGTGGTGAGTGCACTGCAGTGTGTGGTGTCCCCGATGAGTATTGCTCTGTCCAGATTGGCTTTCTCATGGTTGGGTGTTTCTGCTAAAGGTCCTGCGATATAGTGAAGTGAATGATCTGCTTATCAGCTGCTGCACCCAGAACAGACCTGCAGGAGAGTCAGCTTCACATGTGCCTTTTTGTGGAACATCGTACTCTTGTGCTGCCTGCTGGGGCAGGGGAGCAGAACTCTGTATTCGTAAGTGCCACAGTGAGTTCAGCTCTGCCTGGTACTTGTTCACCTACCACTTTGCACCTTGTCAGCGTAGTGTTCGATATCCTTGGCAAAGGAAATAAGGTGTGAGGTGCAGTCCAACAGTCTTGCTTCAGCGCTGAGCTGGTTTCTAGCAGAAGGTGCAGATGACAAGCTGCTAGATGCAGGAGCAGAGCACTTCTGGTCAAATGTCACAGTTCTTCGAAGTCTCTGCATAACTGTGCTTTGGTTCTTGGTTAGAATTGTGACTTATCTGTTTAAATAGCAAAGCTGCAACAGTAAGGGCTGTTCCAGCAGCTTGTCAACAGGTTCAAAACTGCTGTGGATGAGCTGCTGACTTCTGTGGAGGTGAGATATATATATATTTCTTTTTTTTTCCCCTTCCCCCACAATAAAACTGCCCATGAACAACTTAACTGGGGGTTCCTCTGGCAAGGCCCACTGTTAAAGGATAGCTAATCTGGTGGGCCATCAAAGCAAGCTCCTACTGTTCCTTGGTGCACCAACCTAATTAATATTAAAATGCTTGCACTGCGACTTGGCACATACGAACATCTCTAAGGAATCCTTAACCATCCATTTCTGCTTTGAGTTACAGCAGCTGTCTTAATATAGCAAGCGAAAGAACAGTTGTAATGTATTCCAAAGCAACAAGGGAAGCCTAATTAGATCTGGCATAGGCTTTATTTGGTGTTGCATCTGAGGAGCTGTAGCGTTATGGAGCTTCATAGAACAGTTTTTGAATCTTCCTTTCAGATCAACTAAGCCAGGAACAGAGCAGCTCCAGAGCCACAAGCAGGAGAACTACTTGAATACTGTGGGAGAGTGTGCTATCCTGGGCTTAATCTCGTGAGGGTCAATGTATTGTTGACAGCTTGTTTGCCTAGAGGGTTAGGCATTAAAAATTGAGTGGGAAGACTCCTCTCCTGTAATAGAGGCGGCTGTATCGTTCTTCTGGCACCAGTTAAGCCAGGAGGAGGAGCGATGCTGACTGGTCTCCTGATCGACGGGAGGTTTCTGATGGCTCCCAAGCAGGGCTGGCTGGGAGTGCTGTGTTCTGAGCAGTCATGCAGGTGACTTTGCTCTGAGAGACTTCACACAGTGGAAAAACAGAACTGATGTCTTGGATTGAATCTTAACAAACTGGTTTTTCTTCATGACATCTCTGAAAAAGGAAGCATTTGTTCAGAAATGCTCCTGGGACTGGCTGTGAGCTCGCACACTGCCATCTTAAGGGCTTCTGTGACTCTGACAGGGTGCTGCTCTAGGTAATTATAACAAATATCATAAAGCAAGGTGAGCTATGCATATAATGCGAAATAGTCTTGGATATCACTGACTCAGCACTATCCCAGTTTTGATCTCATCTCAGGCTGATCTTGCTCTTTGCATGAGCGTGAGGGAAGCCCTGCACAGCCTACACATCAGCTTAATTCAGTAATTTAATGTTTCTTGCAGATGCGAAGGGAGAAACTCCTCAGATGAACTAGCTTCTCCTTCAGGTACTCAAACCTGCTTTGTCTGTGAGCTGAAGCTACATTCTTCTTGGTCTCCCTTTGGTTTTTGTGCTAGCAAGCTGCAACAGGAATGACATCTGCATAGTTTAGAGCGTGTATGTGGGCTCCATTTCTGGGACAGAAGGTAGTGATGAACCTACTCAATGCCATGTAATGTGAGGAAACCACCTATATTAACAAGGGAATAATCATAAATTGCTTCTGGTTTCAGGCAAGCAAATCTTTGAGTACTGAACCTGGCCTGGGGTTGGTTGCTTAGGCCTGGTTCTACTGACACAGCAAATGACATGTGGTAACCAGGATCAACTGAAGTATTTCTGAGCTTACTTGGACTGCAATGTGTGGAAGTGTCCTCTGCCATGAAGATATTGTATTTGCTGTTGGATTAATATGAGCTGAAGTCACCAGGATCCTTTTCATGGTGTTAAGGACACTGTACTAAGGCTTTGCTCACAGGATCCTCAGAGAGCACCAGTGTCTTTCACTTCCAGTACTCAGCTTCTTAAAAACATGGCCTGGAAGTAAATGTTGGAGGAGGTACAGTATCCTGTCCTTGGAGTAGTATGTCCCTTTGGGTTGCTTCATAAGAAAGCCCACTTAAGACAACAGAGATGTCTTCAGTCTATCTAGACTGGAAATCCCACTAGGGCTGGTCTGTTTAGCACAAATCAGTGATACAAAACTGGAGCTGCTGTTGGAGACCTGCTCAGGCACACACAACATGGTAAGGATAAGGGAAAAATAGCAATGGCGGTGCTGTAGAGAGCAACTTGATGCTGCTTAAACTTAGAAGGGTTTCCTTCTATAGGAAGGCTCCAGGAGAGCAGACACTGGTAGTTCCTTTAAGACCTGGAGCTGTGGTGTCATCTTAAGGTGAAGTCTCTTCTACTGGGCAAGGAATAACTCTGAAGTGTTGGTCTGTTTATAACTGTAATGAGAAGATTAAGAGGGCTTGGCCTGTCAGCTGGCTGGGCTTCAAAGCAGCGTTGATCAAGGCAAGCAGAACGGGGCTGGGAAACTCTGGATAGTGGCCACTGCTGGCCCCAACAGGACCAGAGTTCCTCACTGTCCCATGGCCTGCACCAAATACCAAGTGAGGCAGCTCCTTCTGTGCTGTGGCTCATATCCGTTGCCTCACCTGGGCTGGAAGGTGTGTCTCACCTGCTGGGTGTTCATGAGGCACTAATAGCCCCTCACACTGCTGGGGTGGCCCGTCAGCTATGACAAGAAGGCAGTGTCACGTCTGACTCAGGCTTCCTTCCCATGGCTGCTCAGCTCAGCTGCTGCCAAGGTGATGAGACCTGACAGAGCAGTTTCCCTTCCCTTCATAGTGGGGCTTCAGGCTCTGTTGAACTGGAGTGCTAAGCATCCAGTGTGATTTAGAGTTGTAATTCAGAGCTCTGCAAATCCCTCCCTGAGCAGGAGAACTAATGCCAGCTTGTCCAAAGCTGCTTCAAATAGCAGAAAGCAATGAGCTGCAGCAGCTGGTGGCAAGCAATACTGGAAACACTGAGGAAAGCAGAAGCAGGACATGCTGGGTTCTGGCACGGTCACTTCAGGGTGAGTTGTTTTCCTCTGTCCTGAGGAAAACAGGTCGTTCTCACACTGGATTTGAACCCATACAGATGTTTTCCATAACAGTTCAGTGTACACAGCTGTCTCTAAGCTCTGCTCCCTTGCTTCTTGCTCTGTCTGGACTCATTGTGCTGCAGAAGTCTCTGACTTGGTTAGCACCAGAGTCACTTGTGCTATGTGCTCTGGAAACACAGGGGGTGCTTGAAGGAGCTCAAATGGGCTGTTCTCCCCGTGGCTGCAGAGGAGATGAGCTGTGAAGTGTGAATCTTGGCAGGAGCAGAAGCAGGACCGAATGTTGGGGTTGTTGACAACTTTGAGCTGGCTACATCTTGGCCAGTGTAGCTGCGCTGCCAGTTGGATCATTGAGCAACACGCTCCAGCGTAGAGAGCCTTGGGAAAGAGAGGTGTTTACACTTGGAAAGCTGTCCTGGGCAGGCTCTTGGGCATCTGTTAACAACCATCTAAGGACAGCATGAGCTCCTTGGGTGGCCTATCACTGCTGTTTGCTTAACAGCCTTATCTTCTGAACAGTGTTTCCCATCTAGATGTATCAGTAGGTGCATGAAGTGGGAGCAGTCCAATGAGGTGTTGCTGTAGGTACACCACAGCATGGCTTCTGCATCACTCACTGATGGCGAAGTCTGGAAGACTGCATGTCTTAACACTCAAAGATTGAGATGATTAAGGCCTTTTGCACTTGGACTCGGCATCTAGTAAGAGGCTCGTGGAGCTTGGAACGTGTTGCCTGCTGTAGTGGTGGAATTAAGCGAGTTGCAGTTATCCAGCAGCTTAGGTTGTTGCGTATCCCAGGAAATGCATAGGACTGAGCTGCTCAGATGCATATATCCATGTTGTTGTAGAACTGGAGGCCTCCTTGGCTGTGAAACTCAGGAGGAGCTCCTGAAGATTCAGAGTTGTGTGGTGCAATCAATGTGGTGTAGCACGATGGGAGTTTTAGGGTATCCAAAACCCCATATAAGGGTTTAATACATGAAAGCTGTTGTCAAGGGTCTTTGAACTCAAGTAGCACAGCCATAGCCACCTTCAGGCTCTTCTTGCTGTACAGGACCTGCAGAGCTCCTCAGGGAAAGCCAAGGAGTCCTTGTGCCCTGGACCAAGTCAGTACAAACCAGGGTCTGAGCACCTAGGAATGGATTGTCCCATCCCCTCCCTAGAGGTGGGGAGAGGGGTCTTGGGGTAGGAAGAGCATGCAGAACCACTAATAACCAGACTTTGAACTTGCCCTCACTGTGCTGAAGCACATCCAGAAGTGTATTCAGGCCTGATGCAGCTGATGCACTTGGAGCTCCTTCACTAACCTGAAGGAGACCTGAGAGTAAGTAAGAGTGTGGAACTCGGGAGCTCACTCTTGCTAATTGGATGGACCCTTAGTGACCTATTTGGAGCTACCTGCCTGTAAAGGACTGGAGCCATGGCAGGATGCAACTCGACAAACTGCTCATCATGCAACATAGCAATAGACTGAAAGTTGGGGTTTGTCACCATAGCCTTGTCCTGCCACACAATGGGAGGTGGCAGTAGTTGCCTTCAGATGCTCTCAGCAAAGCTGTGGAGTCTGGTAACAGTTTGTCTTGTAATTCAGCTGTTCAGCTGACCTGTGCGGTTGTGTTGGGGCTGTTTCAACCACAGTGTATTCTTGGGACACAACACCTTCACCAAGCACAGCTGCTAGAGAAAGCGTTTGCTTTGCCAAGCTGAACCTCAAAGGTGGAGGAAGCCTTTTTTCTTCTTCTACTGAACAGCATAAAAAAGCTTGTGTGGTGTTAGGCACATCTGTGCTTACATCTCACTTAACAGCATCTGTAAGAATTAGTCTGTATTGAGAGCTGATCTCCTTCACTGCAGTGCCTCTGGTGAGGCTGAGGGACGTGGCCTGTGCTAGTAAACCCACAGAATGGCCTGGAAATAGGGTCCAAAATGGACTTAGTACTGTAAAGGGCAAGTGCTTGGCTCATCTACCTGTTGGTATAAGTTGTCCCTGCTGGTCTGACATTCTTCTGCCAATGAAATGGCCAAACACCTGGTTAGTAGCTGAGAATTGAAGGAGCGCTGGGCTCTGCCCATTGCTGGGACTGGGGTTTCTCAGATTCCTAACTTGCTGCTTTTTGCCTTGAGGAATGACATGCTCATGATGGGATTGTTCTTCTTCCTTCCTAGTGTAAAAGATGACTTCTAGGAAGAAAGTGTTACTGAAAGTCATCATCCTTGGAGACTCTGGGTAAGTGGAGGAGGCTTCAGGCTGCCAGTTTGCATTCCCAGCGGGAACCTGGGTGCTCTGTAAGAAACCATCTGTGCTGGGAGGAGAGATTGTTTACAGCCTGAGACAGCTGTGTTACCTGAGAGTGTTAACAACTCTTTGCCACCCTCTGTCCTGAATGTGTCCCTGCAGTTTAATATCTGCAAGTCCTGTCACAATGTGAAATGGGAGATGCAGCGGGCAGACCACTCCGGTAGTAAAACTGGATATAACCTTTCTGCAAGGAGGCCAAGTGTGGTGTTGAAATGAGCATTTCACTTAAAACAAGAAAAAACAAACAAAACCCCACTAGTAAGCAATCTTAGGTGGCTTCTTAAAGCTCTGCCTCTGTCAGACACATGGGTTCTATTGAGCCATCTGCTCAGCTCCTGTCTGACCCGGCTAGATCCTGACCCTTGCAGGGAAAGGCTTTGCTCTGTGCTGTTGAGCAAGGAGTCTGCTCTGTGCTTACAGGTTGCTTACTGTGCAGGCTGTAACTGGACTCCCAGGACATAAGGCTTATTTATACCACTGTGTCCAGCAAGCTGTTGATCAGAGAGTCTTTTTCAGCCACAGAGAGGGCATGTGAGCCTGTAAGCTGGCTCTCTGTGTACCTAATAGATGTGTGTGTGAGCTGTTGCCAGCTGAGATTGTCTGTTCCTCCACCTCCTCCTTCTGCAGAGGCTGAAGATGACTGTTTTTGGTGGGTTTCTCTGGGGCTCTTCATCTTCTTCCAAAATTGCCCTCATGATCATAATATGATGCATGTTCCTCACCACGGATCAGATTACTGATGGGGAAACAAGGTTTCTCAAGATCGTTATCCTTTGTATCCTTAGGTAGCTAGTGCACTTAACATGTTGCTTCAGCATTTGTTGCTGTAAAAGCCCCTTCTTGCAGAGGTTGGTGTGTTTTCCCTGGTTGAAAGAGCAGGGGGCTGTGGTAGAAGGTGAAGGGCACTTGGATGGGCGGTTAATTCAAATACTGTAGAAGCAGCCTACTTAATCCTTTTTTTTTTTGGTCTTTCTGTACAGGGTGGGAAAGACATCGCTTATGAACCAGTATGTGAACAAGAAATTCAGTAACCAGTACAAGGCTACGATAGGCGCAGACTTCCTGACAAAAGAGGTGATGGTGGATGACAGGCTAGTGACAATGCAGGTAAGGAGTGACTCTGCTCCCTGCTGCAGGGCCCATGCGTGTGTGGAAAGATCTGCTCCTGTGTCGTCCAGAGCTGTGCAGGAGTCAGCGTACAAGGGAAGGCAAAGATCAGTTTGGGCTCAGCTAAGAGCAGCTTTTGCCAGCATTTGGTACTGTCAGTAAACTAGATCTTGGTAGAAACATGCACTTCCCTACATTCGTGAGCTGGAAAGGGCTGGGAAAGGGCTCCTTGGGTCAACTACTCATGCTGCCCTGAGTCCTGTGGGTACAGTATTAATCTGCCAGTTTGCTTATGTCTCCGCTATCTGAAGCTTTAATCTCTCTGTGGTGAGACTGGCAGCAAGGCAGCAAAAGCCCTGTGGCAGCTAGAGGAGAGTGTTTGGACTGTACTGGTGCCTCAGTGCAGCCAAGTTCTGCATGCAGATCACCTGCTGATCCTCATCTCCAAGTCCTGCTTGCCTAGAACAGGGCTATGTTGTTGAGGCTGGACACAAAAAGGGTTAACTGTCTTTAGAACTGTGTTCCTGGCTCTTGATACTTGGTGCCTGCAGAGATTCCCCACTCTTCAGCTCTTCTCTCTGGCTCGCTGGGGGCTGTTGATTCCTGGTGGGAAGTTTTGAAATGAATGCCTTATAACTGTGGACTGGCTGTGTCAGAGCTGGCTTATCTGCCCTGTTCTTTTGCTCCAGATATGGGATACAGCAGGACAAGAACGATTTCAGTCTCTGGGAGTTGCCTTCTACAGGGGAGCAGACTGCTGCGTGCTGGTGTTTGATGTCACGGCCCCCAACACATTCAAAACTCTAGACAGCTGGAGGGACGAATTCCTCATTCAGGCCAGTCCAAGGGATCCTGAGAACTTTCCTTTTGTTGTGCTGGGAAACAAGATTGACCTAGAAAACAGACAAGTGAGTACCAGGACTTGTAAGCCACCTCTTAGCAAATTGCTGGAGTGGGAGAGCTGGTGGGAACAGGGGAGGGTTATCTGAGGAATGGGAGTGGGAGGTGCCTGGTGCTGCTCAGCTGTCCTGTGCTGCTGGGGAAGAGTTTCTCCTGCCTGGAGGGTCAGACACCTTTGCACAGCCTGCTCCTGCCCACTGCTGGAAGGATCGCAGGGAGTCCCTGCAAGAAGAGGAGTTGATTCTCCTCCTGAATTGCTGAGGAACTCCTATGGGAATAAGTCCCTGCCTGAGCAGTCTGTCCTGCGGTCTCGTCTTCCTTGGGTGTGGTGTGTGGTGCTCATTGCCCTGGGGCTGAGGGTAACTGGTGGTGGGCAGCAGTCTCCTGTGCTCTGTATCAAGGCTGTAGTTTTGATGAGATCAGAACTGCTGTCGTGGCTCAGGCTGGGTATAAGGAGTCTCTGGCCTTGCCCTGGAAATAAAACCCTCTTCCCACGAAGCTGAAGGTGATGCTGCCGCTCTCTTTCCCACCCAGGTCACCACAAAACGGGCACAAGCCTGGTGCTACAGTAAAAACAACATCCCCTACTTTGAAACCAGTGCCAAGGAGGCCATTAATGTGGAACAAGCTTTCCAGACGATTGCACGAAATGCACTTAAACAGGTAGGGAGGGGGGCGGTGGGTTCCCTCTGCCTGCTGAGCCTGGCTGCTGTGGGCGGCCGTGGGCTCTCCAGCAGCCTTCCCCAGCTGGGAACAGCTCCTTGCACACTCAGAGCTGCCTGTAGAACCACAGCACTGATTCCTCTCGCCTTCTCTCCCTCTAGGAAACTGAAGTGGAGCTTTACAATGAATTCCCCGAACCCATCAAACTAGACAAGAATGACCGAGTGAAGGCTTCTGCGGAGAGCTGCAGCTGCTGAGGGGAGAGGGAGGGGTTGAGCACAGTCCTTCACAAACAAATATCACACTTAGGCCTTCAAACACACAGCCCCTCTTCTGTGTTTAAAACAAAATTTAAAGAAAAATTTCCATCTCCAGCTGCCAAAATCCACCCATCTCCCATGAGCATCTGTGAGTCCCCCACTTCAGAGCTCACATCCCCCACCACCCACATCACACTTCATGGTAACAGACCTTTCTCTTAGTTTAAAATGGAAACTCTTATGTATGTTTGGAACTGAATCTTAATTCCAGGTGTCCAATGGAGAGAAACTGTTTACAGGTAATCTGTGTAACAAGTTACATTTTTAACTGTCTCGTGTTTTCCCCTGTGAAGGCTGCAACTGGAAAGGCTGATTACCCATAGCTCATCGCAAGCTCAGCACTCAGTCCAACTAGGTTGAGTTTTGTATGTATCTCTGTTAATGCTTGTTACTTTTAACTAATCAGATCTTTTTACAGTATCCATGTATTATGTAATGCTTCTTTAGGAAAAATCTTATAGTACATGTTAATATATGCAACCAATTAAAAATGTATAAATTAGTGTAAAAATCCTGAATTTACATGTTCAAGTACTGAAACACAGATTGTGTGGAAAGTGAGGAGGACGCTTGTGAACTGCAGCGTGCTAGCAGCGCGGGGTCCAGCAGGAGGCAGTATTCTGTACAGTAGAGATGAACTATGTAAGCCTTCTTGTCTTGAGGCCAAAAGGCTTCATCTTCTGGAAAAAAAAAAAATCTGTCTGGCTTCCTTGTATTTAAATTCTCAGATTAGCATAACAGCATTGATATGCACACTGGATTATTGGATTTAAAATTAAATACAGCTATGAAATGACCTCGTTTGTTCACCTCCCCTACTGCTTAACTCCTGACACCCTGCAGTGAGCGTGCGAAGGAGCCGGAGCTGACGTGTCCCCGTGGCTCTGGTGCTGCGGAAGGAGCTCCTCTCCCACCGGGGCTGCGCTAGCTGTTTCTCAATGAGTGACCTGGACTATGAATCTTCCCTTTCTTCTTACTGACTGCTAATCTGGATTTTTGGTATGGAAAAAACTGGCAATCTAGTCCCTTTCCTCTCTTCCTTTCTTCCTGGTATTTGTTCTTGCGTTTGTAGCTTGCTTAAATGGAGCCCTTCTACCTGTTTTCCAGAGGTCTACATTCTAGTACGTAGGCTGAGCTCTTCTGTAAAGAGACAAACATGATGCCAATAAACTTAACAAGAACAAGCCTTCTCGTTTACTTCTGTTT
Source organism: Columba livia (assembly GCF_036013475.1). Taxonomy (NCBI): domain Eukaryota; kingdom Metazoa; phylum Chordata; class Aves; order Columbiformes; family Columbidae; genus Columba; species Columba livia. Next base: position 20,812,325 of record NC_088611.1, read on the forward strand.
CTGACTTTGTTTTTTCTGCACTAACATGCTTGCTTTCCTCTGTCTAGTCACCATTTTAGCAAGCTAATTGAAGGATGCTTGTGCAAGGCTGGACTTAGTGAGTTAAGGACCTTTCCTTGGTCTTAAGCCTTTAATTTCTAGATGCTGGGCATGACCTTCTGCTTGCACTCAGCAAGGCTGAGCTCACTGCTCCTGTGCTCGCAGGAAGATGGAAAACAAAGTGTAGAGAAATGAGGCCAGTTATTTCAAGAGCCTTCTAACAGTCTTTGTGTTCTATATCCTATTTTATGCCTTTGTCCTATCATGCTTTTCTCTCACTTCACTGGGCTTTTGCTGTCCATGTCCATTTTGAATAACAACTGTGCAATAGTGATGTGTGCTGGTGGGACTACTATCCTAGCTGTAGCTTTTTGGAAGACTCAGACCTGCTCATCTCCATTTAAAGTGTCACTCTGTGCTTGTTTTCTGTAGATACAGAAAGCTGGCGGGGGGGGGGTTGAAATGACTCCAAAGTGGCATTTGGGGGAAAGGGGATGGTTTGGACTCTGCACCTCCCTCCTGGTGCAGATGGGGAAGAGCCCGGTGGAGATTGTTAACCTCTGCCATCAACTAAACTGGTGGTGACACAAGGCAAAGTAGTAGGATGGCCAGGGAGCTCCTTGCCACAGGATGCTGTGAGAATTACTTGAGTCGTCTTTGTGATCTGGAGAAGGTGTTGAGTACAAGTGGGCTCAAACCCACTGTTAAAACCCCTCCTGCAGCGCCAGAGCAGCCTTGGGGCTCTTTCTTTGTGCTGGAGGAGCTGCAGGTGCCACAATGCCGTGTGACAAGGGGATGTGATGCTGGGCAATGGAAGGGGACACCTGAGATGTTCAGCCCATGCTCTGCAGTAGCCAAGCTCCAGGCCTGGGTTTGCTGGTTTTGGGAGGAGGGGAGGGTGTCAGTACCACAAACTACACCGTGTGTAACAGGCAACAGCCACAACCAGCGCCCTGAACATCCGAAGGTGTGATGGCCCTGCCAGTGGGTGTAACTGTGGGTTTGGGGCAGGTGTGGGGCTGGGGGGCTGCACCCCTCTGAGGGCTGGGAGCCGTTTGCGAGCGCAGCTGTGGTTTATCGGCTGCTGGGGCGAATACAAAGGCTGCGGAATTGAACATCTGTGCAGCAGGGGCTGTGGGGAGAGAGCGACATCACAGAAATGACAGGCAGGCGACATGGAGAGGCTGAGCTGTGAAGCCCAAGGTGGGAAATCTCAGATCATGCCCTGGTGGCAGCACCACCTGGGGAGAATTGGGGGCTGGATGTGTCAACGAATCACACAGAACGTCAGGGGTTGGAAGGGCCCTGGAAAGCTCATCCAGTGCAATCCCCCCATGGAGCAGGAACACCCAGATGAGGTTACACAGGAAGGTGTCCAGGGGGTTGGAATGTCTGCACAGAAGGAGACTCCACAACCCCCCTGGGCAGCCTGGGCCAGGCTCTGCCATCCTCACCAGGAAGAAGCTTCTTTTCAAATTTAAAAGGAAGCTCCTGTGTTCCAGTTTGCACCCATTGCCCCTTGTCCTGTCACTGGTCATCACCAAGAAGAGCCTGGCTCCATCCTCCTGACACTCACCTTTTACATACTGATAACTATTCATGAGGTCTCCCTCAGTGTCCTCCAGCTCCAGAGCTCCAGCTCCCTCAGCATTTCCTCACACGGGAGATGCTCCACTCCCTTCAGCATCTTGGTGGCTGCACTGGACTCTCTCCAGCAGTTCCCTGTCCTGCTGGAACTGAGAGACCAGAACTGGACACAACTGTTCTGCATCGCAACCTGCGCTGACCCCAGGCGGGACCCCCACCAGCCCATCACCCGCTGCCACCGCAGGCGGGCAGGGTGCCAGACCCAGCCCTGTGCACCTGCAGCCCCAACCGCTGTCCCCGCTGTCACTATCACCACTGCCACCCCCGCTGTCACCGCTGTAACCCACTGCAGCACCCAGGGGTCACAGACCCCCTGCCCAGCACACACCTGTGGTGCTCGTAGGGACATGTGTGCTCGTAAGCACAAAAATTGGTCCAGGACTCTAGAAGTACACAGAAATATTTTTAGCTAAACATTTTGTGTGCGTTTTACATATTGTAAGGCATTTACACACTCACGTGTCTACGTATATACTTATCAGAACATATCTTTTGCTCTCTCACTCGCAAAAGAGCCAGGAAGAACCAGAGCACAAACAAGAGTGCACAGAATGTGCATGTCTGTGTGTTTCTGTATTATACAGAGACATACACGTTGCTATATTATATACGCCAAGGCTCAGAGACACCGAGCACAACTGAGGTATAGTTTTAGCTATAGGTTTCCATTTATGAGAACTACATGGGTGCAGGCTTACTGATGTACACTTCTATTCTATTCTATTCTATTCTATTCTATTCTATTCTATTCTATTCTATTCTATTCTATTCTATTCTATTCTATTCTATTCTATTCTATTCTATTCTATTCTATTCTATTTCTATTCCATTCCATTCTATTTTATTCTCTGTATAATGTAAAATATATGAAATCTACAGATCTCTCATATTTATTCTATTCTATTCTATTCTATTCTATTCTATTCTATTCTATTCTATTCTATTCTATTCTATTCTATTCTATTCTATTCTATTCTATTCCATTCCATTCCATTCCATTCCATTCCATTCCATTCCATTCCATTCTCTGTATAATGTAAAATATATGAAATCTATAGATCACTCATCTATTCTATTCTATTCTATTCTATTCTATTCTATTCTATTCTATTCTATTCTATTCTATTCTATTCTATTCTATTCCATTCCATTCCATTCCATTCCATTCCATTCCATTCCATCCCATTCCATTCCATTCCATTCCATTCCATTCCATTCCATTTTATTCTCTGTATAATGTAAAATATATGAAATCTACAGATCTCTCATATTTATTCTATTCTATTCTATTCTATTCTATTCTATTCTATTCTATTCTATTCTATTCTATTCTATTCTATTCTATTCCGTCCCATTCCGTTCCATTCCATTCCATTCCATTCCATTCCATTCCATTCCATTCCATTCCATTCCATTCCATTCCATTCCACTCCATTCCATTTCATTTTATTCTCTGTATAATGTAAAATATATGAAATCTACAGATCTCTCATATTTATTCTATTCTATTCTATTCTATTCTATTCTATTCTATTCTATTCTATTCTATTCTATTCTATTCTATTCTATTCTATTCTATTCTATTCCATTCCATTCCTTCCATTCTATTCCATTCCATCCCATTCCATCCCATTCCATTCCATTCCATTCCATTCCATTCCATTCCATTCCATTCCATTCCATTCCATTCCATTCCATTCCATTCCATTTTATTCTCTGTATAATGTAAAATATATGAAATCTACAGATCTCTCATATTTATTCTATTCTATTCTATTCTATTCTATTCTATTCTATTCTATTCTATTCTATTCTATTCTATTCTATTCTATTCTATTCCATTCCATTCCATTCCATTCCATTCCTTCCATTCCATTCCATTCCATCCCATTCCATCCCATTCCATTCCATTCCATTCCATTCCATTCCATTCCATTCCATTCCATTCCATTCCATTCCATTTTATTCTCTGTATAATGTAAAATATATGAAATCTACAGATCTCTCATATTTATTCTATTCTATTCTATTCTATTCTATTCTATTCTATTCTATTCTATTCTATTCTATTCTATTCTATTCTATTCTATTCTATTCTATTCTATTCCATTCCATTCCATTCCATTCCATTCCATTCCATTCCATCCTATTCCATTCCATCCCATTCCATTCCATTCCATTCCATTCCATTCCATTCCATTCCATTCCATTCCATTCCATTCCATTCCTTTCCATTTTATTCTCTGTATAATGCAAAATATATGAAATCTACAGATCTCTCATATTCTATTCTATTCTATTCTATTCTATTCTATTCTATTCTATTCTATTCTATTCTATTCTATTCTATTCTATTCTATTCTATTCTATTCTATTCTATTCTACCCTATTCTATTCTATTCTATTCTATTCTATTCTATTCCATTCCATTCCATTCCATTCCATTCCATCCCATTCCATTCCATTCCATTCCATTCCATTCCATTCCATTCCATTCCATTTTATTCTCTGTATAATGTAAAATATATGAAATCTACACATCTCTCATATTTATTCTATTCTATTCTATTCTATTCTATTCTATTCTATTCTATTCTATTCTATTCTATTCTATTCTATTCTATTCTATTCTATTCCATTCCTTCCATTCCATCCCATTCCATCCCATTCCATCCCATTCCATTCCATTCCATTCCATTCCATTCCATTCCATTCCATTCCATTCCATTCCATTCCATTTTATTCTCTGTATAATGTAAAATATATGAAATCTACAGATCTCTCATATTTATTCTATTCTATTCTATTCTATTCTATTCTATTCTATTCTATTCTATTCTATTCTATTCTATTCTATTCTATTCTATTCTATTCTATTCTATTCTATTCTATTCCATTCCATTCCATTCCATTCCATTCTATTCCATCCCATCCCATTCCATCCCATTCCATTCCATTCCATTCCATTCCATTCCATTCCATTTTATTCTCTGTATAATGTAAAATATATGAAATCTACAGATCTCTCATATTTATTCTATTCTATTCTATTCTATTCTATTCTATTCTATTCTATTCTATTCTATTCTATTCTATTCTATTCTATTCTATTCTATTCTATTCTATTCTATTCTATTCTATTCTATTCTATTCTATTCTCTGTATCATGTAAAATTTATGAAAACTACAGATCTCTCATATTTATTCTATTCTATTCTATTCTATTCTATTCTAATCTATTCTATTCTATTCTATTCTATTCTATTCTATTCTATTCTATTCTATTCTATTCTATTCTATTCTATTCTATTCTATTATCTGTATCATGTAAAATATATGAAATGTACAGATCTCTCATATTTATTCTATTCTATTCTATTCTATTCTATTCTATTCTATTCTATTCTATTCTATTCTATTCTATTCTATTCTATTCTATTCTATTCTATTCTCTGTATCATGTTAAATATATGAAATCTACAGATCTCGCATATCTATTCTATTCTATTCTATTCTATTCTATTCTATTCTATTCTATTCTATTCTATTCTATTCTATTCTATTCTATTCTATTCTATTCTATTCTATTCTATTCTATTCTATTCTATTTATCATGTAAAATATATGAAATCTACAGATCTCTCATATTTATTCTATTCTGTTCTATTCTATTCTATTCTATTCTATTCTATTCTATTCTATTCTATTCTATTCTATTCTATTCTATTCTATTCTATTCTATTCTATTCCATTCCATTCCATTCCATTCCATTCCATTCTATTCCATTCCATCCCATTCCATTCCATTCCATTCCATTCCATTCCATTCCATTCCATTCCATTTTATTCTCTGTATAATGTAAAATATATGAAATCTACAGATCTCTCATATTTATTCTATTCTATTCTATTCTATTCTATTCTATTCTATTCTATTCTATTCTATTCTATTCTATTCTATTCTATTCTATTCCATTCCATTCCATTCCATTCCATTCCATTCTATTCCATTCCATCCCATTCCATCCCATTCCATCCCATTCCATTCCATTCCATTCCATTCCATTCCATTCCATTCCATTCCATTCCATTTTATTCTCTGTATAATGTAAAATATATGAAATCTACAGATCTCTCATATTTATTCTATTCTATTCTATTCTATTCTATTCTATTCTATTCTATTCTATTCTATTCTATTCTATTCTATTCTATTCTATTCTATTCTATTCCATTCCATTCCATTCCATTCCATTCCATTCCATTCCATTCCATTCCATTCTATTCCATTCCATCCCATTCCATTCCATTCCATTCCATTCCATTCCATTCCATTCCATTCCATTCCATTTTATTCTCTGTATAATGTAAAATATATGAAATCTACAGATCTCTCATATTTATTCTATTCTATTCTATTCTATTCTATTCTATTCTATTCTATTCTATTCTATTCTATTCTATTCTATTCTATTCTATTCTATTCTATTCCATTCCATTCCATTCCATTCCATTCTATTCCATTCCATCCCATTCCATTCCATTCCATTCCATTCCATTCCATTCCATTCCATTCCATTCCATTTTATTCTCTGTATAATGTAAAATATATGAAATCTACAGATCTCTCATATTCTATTCTATTCTATTCTATTCTATTCTATTCTATTCTATTCTATTCTATTCTATTCTATTCTATTCTATTCTATTCTATTCTATTCCATTCCATTCCATTCCATTCCATTCCATTCCATTCCATTCCATTTTATTCTCTGTATAATGTAAAATATATGAAATCTACAGATCTCTCTATTCTATTCTATTCTATTCTATTCTATTCTATTCTATTCTATTCTATTCTATTCTATTCTATTCTATTCTATTCTATTCTATTCTATTCTATTCTATTCCATTCCATTCCATTCCATTCCATTCCATTCTATTCCATTCCATCCCATCCCATTCCATTCCATTCCATTCCATTTTATTCTCTGTATAATGTAAAATATATGAAATCTACAGATCTCTCATTTCTATTCTATTCTATTCTATTCTATTCTATTCTATTCTATTCTATTCTATTCTATTCTATTCTATTCTATTCTATTATCTGTATCATGTAAAATATATGAAATCTACAGATCTCTCATATTTATTCTATTCTATTCTATTCTATTCTATTCTATTCTATTCTATTCTATTCTATTCTATTCTATTCTATTCTATTCTATTCTATTTATCATGTAAAATATATGAAATCTACAGATCTCTCATATTTATTCTATTCTATTCTATTCTATTCTATTCTATTCTATTCTATTCTATTCTATTCTATTCTATTCTATTCTATTCTATTCTATTCTATTCTATTCTATTCTATTCTATTCTATCCTATTCTATTCTATTCTATTCTATTCCATTCCATTCCATTCCATTCCATTCCATTCCATTCCATTCCATCCCATTCCATTCCATTCCATTCCATTCCATTCCATTCCATTCCATTCCATTCCATTTTATTCTCTGTATAATGTAAAATATATGAAATCTACAGATCTCTCATATTTATTCTATTCTATTCTATTCTATTCTATTCTATTCTATTCTATTCTATTCTATTCTATTCTATTCTATTCTATTCTATTCTATTCTATTCTATTCTCTTTATCATGTAAAATATATTAAATCTACAGATCTCTCATATTTATTCTATTCTATTCTATTCTATTCTATTCTATTCTATTCTATTCTATTCTATTCTATTCTATTCTATTCTATTCTATTCTATTCTATTCTATTCTATTCTATTCTATTCTATTCCATTCCATTCCATTCCATTCCATTCCATTCTATTCTATTCTATTCTGTTCCGTTCCGTTCCGTTCCGTTCCGTTCCATTCTATTCTATTCTCTGTATAATGTAAAATATATGAAATCTACAGATCTCTCATTTCTATTCTATTCTATTCTATTCTATTCTATTCTATTCTATTCTATTCTATTCTATTCTATTCTATTCTATTCTATTCTCTGTATCATGTAAAATTTATGAAAACTACAGATCTCTCATATTTATTCTATTCTATTCTATTCTATTCTAATCTATTCTATTCTATTCTATTCTATTCTATTCTATTCTATTCTATTCTATTCTATTCTATTCTATTCTATTCTATTCTATTCTATTATCTGTATCATGTAAAATATATGAAATGTACAGATCTCTCATATTTATTCTATTCTATTCTATTCTATTCTATTCTATTCTATTCTATTCTATTCTATTCTATTCTATTCTATTCTATTCTATTCTCTGTATCATGTTAAATATATGAAATCTACAGATCTCGCATATCTATTCTATTCTATTCTATTCTATTCTATTCTATTCTATTCTATTCTATTCTATTCTATTCTATTCTATTCTATTCTATTCTATTCTATTCTATTCTATTCTATTCTATTTATCATGTAAAATATATGAAATCTACAGATCTCTCATATTTATTCTATTCTGTTCTATTCTATTCTATTCTATTCTATTCTATTCTATTCTATTCTATTCTATTCTATTCTATTCTATTCTATTCTATTCCATTCCATTCCATTCCATTCCATTCCATTCTATTCCATTCCATCCCATTCCATTCCATTCCATTCCATTCCATTCCATTCCATTCCATTTGATTCCATTCCATTTTATTCTCTGTATAATGTAAAATATATGAAATCTACAGATCTCTCATATTCTATTCTATTCTATTCTATTCTATTCTATTCTATTCTATTCTATTCTATTCTATTCTATTCTATTCTATTCTATTCTATTCCATTCCATTCTATTCTATTCCATTCCATTCCATTCCATTTTATTCTCTGTATAATGTAAAATATATGAAATCTACAGATCTTTCTATTCTATTCTATTCTATTCTATTCTATTCTATTCTATTCTATTCTATTCTATTCTATTCTATTCTATTCTATTCTATTCCATTCCATTCCATTCCATTCCATTCTATTCCATTCCATCCCATCCCATTCCATTCCATTCCATTTTATTCTCTGTATAATGTAAAATATATGAAATCTACAGATCTCTCATTTCTATTCTATTCTATTCTATTCTATTCTATTCTATTCTATTCTATTCTATTCTATTCTATTCTATTCTATTCTATTCTATTCTATTCTATTCTATTCTCTGTATCATGTAAAATTTATGAAATCTACAGATCTCTCATATTTATTCTATTCTATTCTATTCTATTCTATTCTATTCTATTCTATTCTATTCTATTCTATTCTATTCTATTCTATTCTATTCTATTCTATTCTATTATCTGTATCATGTAAAATATATGAAATCTACAGATCTCTCATATTTATTCTATTCTATTCTATTCTATTCTATTCTATTCTATTCTATTCTATTCTATTCTATTCTATTCTATTCTATTTATCATGTAAAATATATGAAATCTACAGATATCTCATATTTATTCTATTCTATTCTATTCTATTCTATTCTATTCTATTCTATTCTATTCTATTCTATTCTATTCTATTCTATTCTATTCTATTCTATTCTATTCTATTCTATTCTATTCTATTCTCTTTATCATGTAAAATATATGAAATCTACAGATCTCTCATATTTATTCTATTCTATTCTATTCTATTCTATTCTATTCTATTCTATTCCATTCCATTCCATTCCATTCCATTCCATTCCATTCCATTCCATTCTATTCTATTCTATTCTATTCTATTCTATTCTATTCTATTCTATTCTATTCTCTGTATCATGTAAAATTTATGAAAACTACAGATCTCTCATATTTATTCTATTCTATTCTATTCTATTCTATTCTATTCTATTCTATTCTATTCTATTCTATTCTATTCTATTCTATTCTATTCTATTCTAATTATCATGTAAAATATATGAAATCTACAGATCTCTCATATTTATTCTATTCTATTCTATTCTATTCTATTCTATTCTATTCTATTCTATTCTATTCTATTCTATTCTATTCTATTCTATTCTATTCTATTCTCTTTATCATGTAAAATATATGAAATCTACAGATCTCTCATATTTATTCTATTCTATTCTATTCTATTCTATTCTATTCTATTCTATTCTATTCTATTCTATTCTATTCTATTCCATTCCATTCCATTCCATTCCATTCCATTCCATTCTATTCTATTCTATTCTGTTCCGTTCCGTTCCGTTCCGTTCCGTTCCATTCTATTCTATTCTCTGTATAATGTAAAATATATGAAATCTACAGATCTCTCATTTCTATTCTATTCTATTCTATTCTATTCTATTCTATTCTATTCTATTCTATTCTATTCTATTCTATTCTATTCTATTCTATTCTATTCTATTCTATTCTCTGTATCATGTAAAATTTATGAAAACTACAGATCTCTCATATTTATTCTATTCTATCCTATTCTATTCTATTCTAATCTATTCTATTCTATTCTATTCTATTCTATTCTATTCTATTCTATTCTATTCTATTCTATTCTATTATCTGTATCATGTAAAATATATGAAATGTACAGATCTCTCATATTTATTCTATTCTATTCTATTCTATTCTATTCTATTCTATTCTATTCTATTCTATTCTATTCTATTCTATTCTATTCTATTCTATTCTATTCTATTCTATTCTATTCTATTCTCTGTATCATGTTAAATATATGAAATCTACAGATCTCGCATATCTATTCTATTCTATTCTATTCTATTCTATTCTATTCTATTCTATTCTATTCTATTCTATTCTATTCTATTCTATTCTATTTATCATGTAAAATATATGAAATCTACAGATCTCTCATATTTATTCTATTCTGTTCTATTCTATTCTATTCTATTCTATTCTATTCTATTCTATTCTATTCTATTCTATTCTATTCTATTCTCTGTATCATGTTAAATATATGAAATCTACAGATCTCGCATATCTATTCTATTCTATTCTATTCTATTCTATTCTATTCTATTCTATTCTATTCTATTCTATTCTATTCTATTCTATTCTATTCTATTCTATTCTGTTCTATTCTATTCTATTCTATTCTATTCTATTCTATTCTATTCTTTTCTCTGTATCATGTTAAATATATGAAATCTACAGATCTCGCATATCTATTCTATTCTATTCTATTCTATTCTATTCTATTCTATTCTATTCTATTCTATTCTATTCTATTCTATTCTATTCTATTCTATTCTGTTCTATTCTATTCTATTCTATTCTATTCTATTCTATTCTATTCTACTCTATTCTATTCTATTCTCTGTATCATGTAAAATTTATGAAAACTACAGATCTCTCATATCTATTCTATTCTATTCTATTCTATTCTATTCTATTCTATTCTATTCTATTCTATTCTATTCTATTCTATTCTATTCTATTCTATTCTATTCTATTCTATTCTCTGTATCATGTAAAATATATGAAATCTACAGATCTCTCATATTTATTCTATTCTATTCTATTCTATTCTATTCTATTCTATTCTATTCTATTCTATTCTATTCTATTCTATTCTATTCTATTCTATTCTCTGTATCATGTTAAATATATGAAATCTACAGATCTCGCATATCTATTCTATTCTATTCTATTCTATTCTATTCTATTCTATTCTATTCTATTCTATTCTATTCTATTCTATTCTATTCTATTCTATTCTCTGTATCATGTTAAATATATGAAATCTACAGATCTCGCATATCCATTCCATTCCATTCCATTCCATTCCATTCCATTCCATTCCATTCCATTCTATTCTATTCTATTCTATTCTATTCTATTCTATTCTATTCCATTCTCTGTATCATGTTAAATATATGAAATCTACAGATCTCGCATATCTATTCTATTCCATTCCATTCCATTCCATTCCATTCCATTCCATTCCATTCCATTCCATTCCATTCTATTCCATTCCATTCCATTCCATTCTATTCTATTCTATTCTATTCTATTCTATTCTATTCTATTCTATTCTATTCTATTCTATTCTATTCTATTCTATTCTATTCTATTCTATTCTATTCTATTCTCTGTATCATGTAAAATATATGAAATCTACAGATCTCTCATTTTTATTCTATTCTATTCTATTCTATTCTATTCTATTCTATTCTATTCTATTCTATTCTATTCTATTCTATTCTATTCTATTCTATTCTATTCTATTCTATATTATCTGTGTATATTTTTATATATATATGTATATATGCGGGAAGAACAGAGAGAGTGAGAGCCCCTAATATCTTCCCCCGTACACTATATAAGTGTATATGTTTATATATATATGTGTGTGTGTGTGTGTGTGTGTTTGTGTGGAGCAAGAGACAATCGTGTGTGTCAGCAGCTGTTTCTCTGTATTTAAATATATATTTGTGTGTGTGTGATGTTTATAGGAAGAGAATTGTGAGTGTTAACAGCTAAGTATTTATCTATATATGTAGAGAAGTGCATGAGAACAGCACTCTCTATATAGAACACGTGTATATACATATATATATATATGCAGAGAGACCATAGTGTGGTTTTGTGTAAACATTATGTGCTCTAATTTTTATATATATATATATATATGTATAGATGTATAGCAAGAGAGTAAGAATTATGTATCTGAATGATCTGTGTGTGTATGTATATGTATATGTATATGTATATGTATATGTATATGTATATGTATATGTATATGTATATGTATATGTGTATCTAGATATTCATCTATATAGCAAGAGAGAGAATGTGTGTGAACAACTCATTGGCTCTCACTTTATATATGTACCTATGCAGTGACTGTGTTGTGCACGTTTGTGTGTGAACAGCCCTCTCCCCCTTTCTCTATATGTGTGTTTGTGTATTTATCTATTTTTATACATATATTGACAAATAACTCTGTGTGAACATCTCTCACATGCTCTCTCTCATATATACAAATATATGCGCATATATGTATATATATCTCTTGCTCAAGACAGAAAGTGTGTGCATGAGAGGAGCAGCATTATATATGTATATATGCATATATACATATAGCAAGAGAATTATGTGTTATTAACAGCTCTCTGTGTATATATGTATGCATATATGACTTTATATTTATATTTATATTTATATTTATATGTATATGTATATGTATATGTATATTTATATTTATATTTATATTTATATTTATTTACAGTTACATTTACATTTATATGTTTACTTAACAAGAGAATTGTGTGTGAACAGCTCTCTAAGTATACATGTATGTAAATATGCCATAAATTATGTGTGTTTGAGAACAGCTCTCTGTATACATATACATATATTACTGTGTGTGTGTGCATTTGTGTGTATCTATCTATCTATCTATCTATCTATCTATCTATCTATCTATCTATCTATCTATCTATCTATCTCCATATGGAGGGGGGTCACATGTGTGGACAGAACAGCTCTCTCTGCATATACACATGTATATATTTATGTATATATAGTGCAAGAGAATTTGTGTGTGTACAGCTCTTCTGAAGTATTTATATGTATATACCTGTAGTGAATTACCTGTGTGTACGCAGCTCTGTATACAGAGTACATATGCATACATGTGTACATACAGCAAGAGAAAGGAGTATAATGTCTGTGAGAACAGTTCAGTATACAGCTATATATACATATACATGGAGAGAAAATAGTGTGTAAGCAGCGCTCTCAATCATATATGTATATATGCATATATAAATTACATGTGAACAGTCTGTATATAAGTATACACATATATATGCATCTATATATGCATCTATATAGGAACAGACACTATTGTGAGTGAGAAAACCTCTTGCTCAGTCTCCAATATGTATACCCATATATAGGGGGCCTATATAAGCACACACACACATATATATGTGTACATTTATGTACCCCAGAGATTATACATGTATATGGGGTGGGGGAGATAGAATGACAGAAAATGTGTGTGTGTGAGAGAATAGCTCTCCTTCTTTTTCTCATGTCTACATGCATATATATCTAGAGAGAGTGAATGTGTGTGAACAGCCCTTGCTCCCTCTGTATGTATGTATCTATGTATATAACAGGAGAGAATATATGTATTGGTGAACAGCTAAGTGTAGATGTACACAGTGTGTATGGGGCTAGTGTGTCTGTGTGTGAAATCCCATGGGGGGGGTGTGTGTATGTATATATATGTGTGTGTGTATATATATATATATACACATACACATATGTGCATAAAGAGGTCAAGAGAGAGACAAAAGTGTGATAACTGGTCTCCCCATATCAGTAGAAATGCATACATTATGCATACATGTGTGTAGAGTGAAACTGTCTGAACAGCATGCACCCTCACCCCATCTTTTTTATATATACATATATGTATATATATATATAATAAAAAAATAAATGCATATATAGTGACAGAGAACTGCATGTGATCTTCTTGCATTCTCTCTCTCTGTATATATGCATATATATATACTGAGAAGTATGTGTGAGGTGTCTGTAAGTACGTATGCCTATATATGTGTGTATATATAGCAAGATTGTGTGAGAACAGTTAACTCTCAGTATGTGTATAGATGCACATACAGTGTGAGAGAAGAGTGTATATGTGTGAACAGCTCTGTTTATACATGTATATACATATATGAGAGAGACATGTATGCAAACAAGACTCACCCTCTGTGTCTATATGTCTATATGTACATACAGGGGGAGAACGTGTGTGTTTTGGGGCTATTTTCTCCCATCCTGTGTCTCTCTCCCTCTTTGAGAAGCACAGATACACACACAGCCTCCCCCATATATGTTATTCCAATATTTACATCTTCACCTATGCATATGTGTGTTCTTTTTACCCCTCTTGGGAGATGCGCTGGACCCTCCCTCACACCCCTGCCCACCCACCGCATATTCTTTAAATATTTATATCACTATTTTAAAAATACATACGTGGGGGATGTGCCTATGCATGCATTTACTTTTCTTTTAAACGTACATACTACTATTCCAATAAATAACTCCTATATATTACATATCTATAATGCACACATGACCTACGTGCCCCCCCTATACAACCTATAGCTCACCTGCTGTTAAGTTTCCACCTGGTTACAGCGTTAGATCTACACATGTAGACATTGACCTGCTGGCCTGCTCCATACGCGTTATCTATACATTCCAAACTCCCCGCTACAGCCGTGCAATGTTCCCCCCCCCTTCCCGAGGCCGGACGCAACTCATCACAGGGGGGCTGCTACGGAGGGTCAGAGCCCCGCTGGTGTGTGCGGGGGTCTCTCCAAAGTGGGGCACAGGGCACCCCGCTGCAGGGCGAGGGGACAGGGCAGGATCCGGGGCAGCCTCAGGGACCCCCCAGCACCGCGGGCAGCGGGGTCTCGTCCCCGGGAGGGGGGGGCCCGGGCGAGGGAAATGGCGGAGAGGAGCCGAGGAGGGGGAGAGGAGGAGGAGGAGAGGAGAAGGAGGAGGAGGAAGGGCAGGCGGCGGGGCTGTTGAGCTCGGCGCGGCGTGCGTGGGCAGGAGGCGGGTGCGAGCGTATGTGCGGGTTCTACATGCGTGTGCATGTACATGTGTGCGTGTGCGCACCCTGTGCATGTGCCCGTGTCCTCGCACGCGCCCCCGCGCACTCACACCCCCCGGTACGCTCCCCTCCCCCCCCATCCGGATCCCACCCCCAGCTGCTGGGGGAGAGGGACCTGGCCCTGGGGCTTTGCAAGGGAGGGGCTGTGCATTCCGACCCCCCACCAAGGAAGTCTCGTCCCCCCGGTGGGATTTGGGGAGTGGGGTGTATTTGGGAGGGGGTTCACAGCACCGCTGCTGACCCCCCAGCCCATGCAGAGCTGCAGCCTGCGAAGGGGCAAGAAGCCCCACAACGTCTCGGTGCGCAGGGGCTGCAGCGATTCGCGCAGCCCCCGGACTATGCCAAGCCGGGGGTCCCCCCGCACCGTGCCCCCACCGCCAGCCCCCTGGGACCCGCCGCGCTGCCCGCATCCTCCGCTGCGGGGCGATGCCTGCCGGAGGGGGGGGGCACACCGGACACGCAGGGCTCCCCCCCTCGGGGGCCCCGTCCGGGTGGCCGTGGGGGTAGGGGTCGGTGGGGGTGCGGCCCCCGTCGCCGGGGCGGGGACCCCCGGCCTCGGCGCGGCGTCTCCGCGCTGCTGCCGCCGACCGCGGGAGGGCGTCGCCTGTGTTAGTTCCCTCCGGAGAACCCGGGGCCAGCGCCGCCGCCGCGGGCCCCCGCTGCCCGCCGCCACCCCCCCCGTGCGGCGGCCCCTCTTGGGCAGCGGGCGGCAGCGGCACCGACGCGCGGGGGGTCCGCCGCAGGGCCCCAGCCGCCGCCGTACCAGGCGCCCCTATCCTCGCTTTCGCCGCCGCGCCGGGCGCACCCCCGAAAACACGGCGGGGGGCGGCGGGCGACGCGCGGCGGGGGCCGCGGGGGCGGCGGCGGGCTGGGGGGGGGCCGGGCGCAGGGCACGGGGCGGGCGGGGCGGCCAGAGGGGCCCCGGCGGCGGCGCGGGAGCCCCGCGAAAGGGCCCCAAGAAGCACAAGTTGGAGCTGGCGGCGGACCAGGCTGTTGTTGTTCTCAACGTGGTCCGCCCCGCGTCCATATAAAGAGGCGGCGACGACACCCGCCCCACTAGAGCGCGGCGGCGCGGAGCGAAGCGGAGTCCGATAGAAGCGCGGCCGCCGCCCGCCACGCCGCCCCTGCCCGCCCTCGCTCTGCGGCCCGCGCCCCCTCAGCACCATGTCGGTAGAGCTAGAAGAAGCCGATCTGCCTCTGACCGAGGCGGAGGAGTTGCCCCTGTCTCCGGAAAAGAAAGCGGCCGCTAAGAAAGCGAAAGGCGGCGGCTCGTCGCTTTCGCCGTCGAAGAAGAAAAAGAACAACAAGAAGAAGAACCAGCCAGGCAAATACAGTCAGCTGGTGGTGGAGACCATCCGCAAGCTGGGCGAGCGCAATGGCTCCTCGCTGGCCAAGATCTACAACGAGGCCAAGAAAGTGTCCTGGTTCGACCAGCAGAACGGCAGGACCTACCTGAAATACTCCATCAAGGCGCTGGTGCAGAACGACACGCTGCTCCAGGTCAAGGGCACCGGCGCCAACGGTTCCTTCAAGCTCAACAGGAAGAAGCTGGAAGGCGGCGGCGAGGGGGGCGCGGGCAGCAGCGCCCACAAGAAGGCGACGGCCTCCACGTCCCGGCGGGCGGAGAAGCCGGCAGCCAAAAGCAAGAAGCCCGAGAAGAAATCGCACAAGAAAGGAGCCAGCGGGGCGGCGGCGAAGAAGGACAAGGGCAAAGCCAAGAAGGCCACCAAGAAGGGAGCCGCGTCCCCCGGCGCCAAGAAGGTAAAGAAGTCCGCAAAGCCCAAGGCACTCAAGAGCAGGAAGGCATGAGAGCGGGGCGCAGCGAGCCCCCGCCGCCCCCCGGACTGTGAGCCCCGCCGCACAGACTGCTCTGAGGACGGACCCCCGGGGACCCGCTTTGTCTTTGTGTTGCTGACTCGGCTCCGCAGCCGCCGCCGTGCGCGGTGAGCGGGGCTGCGGCTGCCCCAGCACCCCCTTCCCCCTCTCCGCCGCCTTATTTTTTTCCATCCCCCACCCCGGGGCTTCTCCCCGATCGCGCCCTTTTGTTTCCGGCCGTGCCCCTCCCCGCGCGTAGACAGTCCCCGACTCTCCCTCCCCCTATTTTTCCCCGGTGCTTTACAGGGATGTTTCCCGCCCGGTTTCCATAGCAGCCGTTTCGCGGCGGCGCCCCCGCTGCCCCCCGCGCCACGTGGGCCGGGCTCCCGCCGCCCGGGCCCGCTCCGCGCGCGCGCCCCGCCCCTCGCGCCGGCCGCCCGCGCCGCCTCGGCGCGATTTCGAAAAGCCACGGCGCCCCCTATTGGCTCCCGGGTCCCCGCTGCCATGGTAACGGCCCGTTGGGCGCCAATTGGCTGCCGCGGCGTCCGGCCGCTCGTGACGGGGCCGGCGCGCGCGGGCTGGCCGCCCGCCCCCTGGCGGAGCAGCCCGCGGGGCCCCTCGGGCCGCCGGCGCAGGTTGCGTCTTCAATAATGGCCTTTATAATTTTTTTTAAAATCGGTTTTGAGTTAGTTTTGGTTATTTTTTGGGGAGGGTGGTTTTGGGTTGTTTTTTTTTTTTTTTATGTTTCCGTTATTTTTTTTTCATTTATCGTCGTTTCAAAATAAATTGTTACAAAACGTCATGCTGTCGTGCGCTCCCTGCAGGCACCGGGGAGCGGGCTGGGGGCAGTGGAGCCCCCGGGGAGAGGCGGGAGGGCCCAGCCACGCTGCGTGTGTCCCCGCGGAGGAGCCGTGCTGCCCACGCAGGTGTTGGTGCAGCAGAGCAGACCCAGGGGGCTGCACAGCACCGATGAGAGGGGCAGGGAGGAGAGGGGGTGAGGATTCCCTTGCCACAGAGGCAGGAAAGGGGTACCCTGCAGCACAGACCCCCCACAGCGCCTGGGTTAGAAGGAAGCACCCCCACCTCCATCCCTCCCTTCCAGCCTCGGGGAGCTTTTCCCCAGGAGCTGGGGCTCCATCATGCACACACAGTGCTGCGAGCAGAGGCCCATCGTGCACCCTGCGCCTCCATCGCTGTGCCTATTTATAGCGCGCGCCAGCGAGGTTGCATAAAGCCCTGCAAGGGATCTGGGCCATCTTGTTCTGCCTGTCTGCAGCAGCAGGGGCTGAGCCTGCAGCTCCGTGCTCATCGGGTGCCCCAGCTTATATTGGGGTTGCAGGAGCAGGATGGGAAAGGAGCCCAGCCACGTATTTGTTCTCTGCAGTGGGGCAGGGAGTGCTGCAGGTGCACTGTACCCCACAGGTCAGCTGCGGTTAAGCCCACAGCACCCCAGGGTGCTGTCACCCCAGGGTGCTGCTCAGCTGCCTCCACCAAAGAGGGAGGAGAGCATCACCCCAGAGCATCAACATGCTCCCGGTGCCTGGGGAAGTACAGCACCAATCAGCCCAATGCACAAGGCCTCCAGGAGGAGGGAACAGAGGAACAGCAGCCAGGTGGAGCCTGGGGACAGCCAGGCTCTTCCAGCCAACCCAGGAAAGGAGCAGCCCCCTTCCTCCTGGACCCAGGCCCCTCTACAGCTGCTTCAGCCCTGTGCCTCTTGGAGCACAAGCAGAGAGAAGGGAAGGAAGTTCATTCCCTGAAGAACTGTCCATCAGCTAAATTCAGGAAGAGAAGCCAGTTCTGCTCCTGGGGGAGACTGGCAGCTTTCTGCTGTTGGGGGCTGTAGCCTCCCTCCAGTCAGTATTTGGGACAGGCAGCCCCTGTACATCTCACACGGAGCCTGAGCACCTGCCAGCGACCTCAGGTACCAGGAGAGAGCTGCTGCGTTCCAGCTGTGACCTGCAGTTGCCTCCTTGGTCAGCAGATGACACTGCAGGTTTGGAAGGGATGGAGGAGATGCCATCACCCAGGTCTGGCCAATCTCAGCCTGCAAGGCAAAGTGCTTGACTGGTAAGGAGCATTACCTGGAAGGTGAACCACTGCTGGCATTGCCATAGGCAGCTGTGGCAGAGGGAAGGCAGAAGCAGACACATCGCACTGGTCCAGCTGGAGACCTCACCTCTCAGTCTCAGGAAGGCAGCATTTCACCACACACAGCAGGACGGTCGGGGGCTGCAACACGAGCATCCCTGAGCAGGCTCCCACGAGTGCTGTCGGCTGCGAGGGCTGGGCTCTGGAGGGAAACCCAAGCCTTGAGGACTTCCAAGGGCAAGTGACTCCAGTCTCATCCCCCAGATAAACACAGCAAGTCCCAGAGCCCGTGGAGACTCTGCTGCGCATGGTGAGATGCACAGCAGCTTCCAGCTTCAGGTCTATGCTGTCTCACCTTTGGGTGCCCGGAGGAGGAAGGGGAAGAGCCCTGCAGCCTCCCTGACCTCTCCTGGAGGGAAGGACAGACCAACAGACACTCTTTCAGGCTCACGTGACCTCTGGGGAAAGCTCAACTCAGCCAAGTCCTTCACATTTTATGAACTGCACTGCTCTGGTGCTACAAAAGAGCCAGGACCAGCAACACTGCTCCAAGAAGCCACAAGACCAATCTCTTGAAGGTGACAGAGTCCGTTCCAGCTTTCTAATAAAGACCAAAACTTCCGCTCTCCTGGTCACGATGATATTTAAATGTGAAGTTGAGGAGGTGATAAAGGCCAAGCGCTTTAGCAACGCTTGGCCAGACAGACAGGATTTCCCTTGCAGCAGCCCAGCTTTTCCAGCTGGTCCATCACGTGGGTGGCAGAAGAAGTTTAACCAGCTGGAGCTCAGCACTGAGGGCACCACATCTGCCACCAGCCCCCAGTTACAGCTGCAGGTGTCACCCTAGGCAGAGCCACACAACACTGGGGCGGTTACAGAGCTACTTGGACCCTGGTGAGCAGGGCAGCAGCCCAACCTGTCCCTGTTCCCTGCACCAGGGCACTCCCAAATACTTCATACTCTCTCCTGCCTTGTGTTCTGGCCAGCACATTTGGTGGGGCAGAAGGTGGCACCTACAGAGATCAGCCTTAGCAGCTCCAGTCTGACCTACACCGTCCCCAGCCCAGCCCTTGCCACCACCCAGCCCTGATCACGCTGGAAGGTGTCTAAGCCCCCCCACAACCCTCCCTCCCAAAACCAAGCTGGGAGTAACTCTGCCTTGAGGACCAGTCACCAGGACAGCAAACTGGGCGACATCCCAAGAGAGAGGGTGCTGTAAGAAACAGCCCCATATCTGCAGGCCTTCTCCCTCCCCATCACGATCAGCTTTTCCCATCTGACCTCCACAAGCCCATCTCTGCCTGCAAGGTCACCCAGAGGGGCCTGGGCAGCCCATGGGGTGGGGATGACACCTCCAGCATGGGAGAAGGTCCCAGGTCCTGCCTCATCCCCTCTGCTGCTCCCAGCCATTCCCACAGCAGGGAGAAGAGCAAGAAAAGGGTTTTATCTGTTCCCACAGGTAGAAAAAAGACTATTTGTTCAAGTGAAAGGCGAGCAGGAACACTGCTAGGCCAGATCTGGTGCTTTACTAATCCTTCCCCGCTTGGAGAAAACCAAGCCCAGATACCAAGCTGCCACCAGAGTCTGCTCCCGCAGACCGCTGCCAGATTCAGATTTGGAGAGGTGACAAGACACAGCACATGTGACAGCATTCAACAGGGAACCAGTTTAATCAGATATTGGGTTTGCACCGTTCTTTTCAGTATCACAAGTTCTGCATTTTTCTAAGAAATACAAAGCACTCTCGAGTTGTACAGAACACTGGTCCTAAAGAAAACATGAGGGAGAGAACAAGACACTGATACAGACACAAACACCATACTGGGCAGTGGAAACCCCTTGTCCCCACCTTGCCCCTGGTGACAGTCACATCATGGGAGAAGAGAACCTGGGGGTCCGTGACACAGCAGCGCTGTGGACAGTGTCCCCCACCCACCCCAGGCTACCCCAGCATAACCACGGGGCACATCTGCACCCCCATTAGCACAACACTAACGAACACAGCGCCTCCACATTCCACAACGGAGTGAAAAACCCCTTCATAAAACCAGTTGACAAGCATCCAGATTCATCTACTTTAGGTAATAAGACTCAGAGCCAGGGTAAATTACTTCATCCACAAGATCAACATCTGATTCAATAGGCTGAAGACATGCTACTTACAGCACATAAATAGAAGTTGTTTTTTTTTTTAACTTAAAAACATGTTACAAAGGTGTACAGTCGGATTGCCTAGACACTGCCGCATGCACACGACTATCGGCCTCCACAGAAGCGGCTGCTCTGGGCAGCGAGGAAAGCTGTCTCTGCATCAGCTATTCCAGGCATCACGGGACAGCTAGCCTGTCCCCATGCTCCCACATTACCCATACAGGCATTAAATAAATATGGTACTAGCTGTGAGTGAGTTTTAACACTAACTGTAGGGTTTTTTTTTTTAAAAAAAATATATATATTAATCCATAGAGGGTAACAGTTAACAGATAGCATCATCACTTTATTTCTCAAACCAGAAATAGTGTTGAACAAACAACAAAAAGAGCCACAACATGTCATTTCCAGAAGTGCATGGGTAGCTCTCAGCGACACGAAGGGATTCTGCAGCCGGGAGAGCAGGGGAGCGGCGGCAGAAGATGGCAGCTCCCGCTCCCAGCGGGCGCCTGACCTTGCGACGCTCTCCGAGGGGATTTGTCACCGCACCCTCCGCCCCACCCCACGAGCAGGACCCACGGAATACGAGGCCACCAAATCCCCCAGTGCCCACCAAGCCAGGGAGCTGCAGGACCGTGACTTTGCAGGGAGGTACCCCCAAAAATAAGAGACTTTAAAATAAATAGGACCAGAGCTTCTTTACAGTAGGCAATGCGCTAGCTTTACCATGAACAAAACTAACAGTCACTTCTTGCCAATGGAGAAAGTTTGCCTCCTTTTCACATTTTCCAGCCCCCTGCCCTCCCCGCTGCAGTGCTGCCGGGATGGCATTGCTGGCGGGGAGGGCACAGCAGCAGCCAGTCCCATCCTTGTGCCAGGGCAAGCACGGAGGGCTGGGGGGGCCCTGCATGGCCCCAGGGCTGGCAGAGGGGACAGGCAGCTGGGGGTGCCCGTGTCCGTCCCCACGCCAGCCAGAACAATCCTCAGCAGCTACCAGCAGCTTTGCACCATGACTCAACCATCCAGCTCCACATGCCACCACCGCCAACAGCTATGATCCAGGTGCCCCCTCCAAAAATGCTTCTTCCAGCAGGAAGAGGGGCAGAGTGGGGGCACAAGCAGGGCCTGACCCCACTCATGCTCCCCTAGCACCCTGCAGCCCAGGCTGGGGGACTAGCAGAGGGCTGGCAGGGTGCTGCCAGGGCTCAGCACCCAGCCCGGGCTGGGGGGTAGGGCAGGAACCCCCAGCCCCACAAGGAGGACAGGCAGGGTACCAGTGAGGAGGTAGGGCTGGGAGGGGAGACAGGGGCAGCGCTCACTTCTTGGAGCTCTGCGTCTTCTTGGGCAGCAGCACGGCCTGGATGTTGGGCAGGACGCCACCCTGGGCGATGGTCACACCGCCCAGCAGCTTGTTGAGCTCCTCGTCGTTGCGGATGGCGAGCTGCAGGTGCCGCGGGATGATGCGCGTCTTCTTGTTGTCGCGGGCCGCGTTGCCCGCCAGCTCCAGGATCTCAGCCGACAGATACTCCAGCACCGCCGCCAGGTACACCGGCGCGCCGGCGCCCACCCGCTCCGCGTAGTTTCCCTTCCGCAGCAGCCGGTGCACCCGGCCCACCGGGAACTGCAGCCCGGCCCGCGACGAGCGCGACTTAGCCTTGGCCCGCGCTTTGCCACCGGACTTCCCCCGGCCCGACATGGCCGGCAGGCAGCGGCCCCTCGCCGCCGCCGCCCAAGAAGCGCCACGCACAGACGGTCCCGGCGCCTGCAAGGAGATAAACGCCGTTACACCGCGCCGCCGGGCCGGGGACCCGCCGTCCCCGCCCGCTCCCGCGCCGCCCTTACCCACAGCCGCCGCCGCCGCCGCCGCTCCGCCCTGCGCGCCGCCCGCCGCCGCACTGCCAGGACCGGCGCCCCCGCGCCGCGGATATCCCTGCCCGCCCCGCCGCACGCCGCTTCCCATTGGTTACTGCTGCGGCCGACGTGGCGCTGATTGGTCGCTGTGCTGATCCCTTATTTGCATAGGGCTCGCAGGGCCCCGGCTCCGCCGCGGGGTCGACGCCGAGGGCAGCGCCCGACGGGGAGCGACCCGGCTCGGTCGGCCCCTTGATCCGGGGGGGTCCCGGTTCCCAACCGGCCAAGCCCGGCAGCAGCCAGGGCTCCTCCACACGCTGGTAGCTGCTTCCTGGCTGGGCCAGGGCCGAGGGGGGGCGGTTTTGGCCGGAGGCCCCGTGAGTGTCCCGGCATCATTGCTTCTCACCGCCTGCCACTTTTGCCTAAACCCAGAACCCTCTCACCGGCCGGAGGGAGAGTGCCAGGACCTGCGGCTCGGGGATGCTCCGGGGGGCTGGACCCCCCGATAGGGGGAGCTCCCTCCATCGGGGGGTCCAGCCCCCCGGAGCATCCCCCCGCCTGCAGCGAGTGCTTCCCTCCCTGCCAGAGCATCATGCCAATTTTGGGGGCCAGGTCACACCAGGTTAAGTGCAGACAACTCCTTGCCAGGTAGGAGCAACCACTGCAAACGGCATTGAGTGAGCAACCAGCCTTCAGTTTGAAGGTGGCGTAGTTCAGCAAGAACACCTCATTAAACCCTCAGTGTAGTTTTTCTCAGTGGATGATACTGCTGGTGTTCACAGCCTGGAGGGAGATAATCTTTACCCTGCATCTTTGCATTGTCCCTGCCTCCCCAAGGGAAGGATCATGTTCCCCAGAGTGGGAAAGGTGAGCAACCCCCATGCATGCTCAGCATCTTCACTCCTGCCACAGCAACTGGAGACCTGAAATGAATTTGAGATGAGCCGGTGACCTTTGGAAAAGCCTGATCTACAGCTAGCACTGACCAGGCCAGCGCAGCTGAGCTGCTCACCCTGCAGGAGTGATGGCCAGGCAGGGAGAGAAACCTCCCTTGTGGCTCCTGCAAGGATAGGCACCGAGGTGACAGCCCCAGCACCTGAAAATCTATTTATTTTACCAGGAGCTGCTAATGCAGTGACTCAATAGCCTCGAGTCACTGCAGGAGCGATGAGGAGCCAGCTAGCAACAGGCTTTCTGGCTAGAAATCCTAATCCCACCCCAGCTTCCCATAAAGCAGGAGATCTTCAGGGTTCAGCTGCCTCCATGGCACGTGAGGGATTCAGAGATGGCTTTGGCTCTGAGAGCGCTCAGGTCTCCCCAGTTTTCTGTCCTGTAGCTCCTGCCCCAGCTCTGCTGTCCGTCACCAGTGATGTGCCCCAGCTACGGCCACCCCTGCAGCTCCCCGGGGACACATCAGTTGAGAGGAGCCCTGAAATAAGTCCCCGGGGGGTATTTTCCACTGGCAAATGGAAATGCTCCAGCAACATCGCCCTGCGGGTGCCCTGTGAGCTCAGCAGCTGTAGCTGCTCTCCCGCGCAGCAGATGGAGAGGAGATATGAGCTCTGCCTGCAAAACAGGAGCAGAAGGGCCGCGATGGGCAAGGGGGACAAAGACACACACGGACAAGGGCACCGCGCAGCCAACCAGTTAATCCCATTTTATTGTTTCCAATAAAAGTGAAGTACTGTTTTCCAGCAAGGGTCCCACCGTGTAAGGCTTTTGGTCTGCAACATCTGGCTCTGTTTACAAAATCCCTGACCTCAAAAACAACTGCCCTGTGCTGTTCTGTAATGGCACTTTGGTTATCCGGGCTTTAATGAATGACCTTTATGAACAAGGCAGAGCACATCCCTCCACAGATCAAGAAAATCCTTTCTAAGTCTTCAAATCCCATTAACGAAATGCCTGTACAAACAACGTGACCAAGACGTGCTGTCCCAACCCGCTGCCCGCAGGGAAACCCAAGCAAAGCCCAGTTCTACCCAGGCTCCGCTTAAACACCTCCCTGTTCAGGAGCCAGGAATGCACATGGCAACACGGGACGACTCTGGCAGATCTTCCTGAACCTGGGGTTTCCTCCTAGGATCTATCGCATGTTCCTCTGTACTGCAGCCATCTTTCGAGAGAGCATTCAAAAGGAAATTGGTACAGAATCAATATGGAATTACATAGAAAAGAGGTAACGGTTTAATACACAAAAAAAAAAGGGAAAAGAAAACAGGAGAGGTGAACCGTGAATGCTGTCAGAGGCAGAAGAGACTCCTCCTCAGCATGCTGAGATGCTTCTCAAGGCTTTATCTAGACCCCCAGGTAGGGAGGCCAGCAGGTTATATCCACTCCCATCAGCACAAGACAAAGCCAAAACCTTAAAAGACGAACACCAACCTTTAACAGAACACGAAGAACAGAGACAAACAACCTAGAGCATCAAATCAACACCTGAGAGGCTTGGAGAATCTCAACAGCCACCTGTGAAGCCTTCCAAAGAAAATGTTCCTCATTCTGCTTCAGAAAACCAGGAGGGAAAAGGATGGCCAGCCATCCTAGACGGTGCTTACATCTTGCGCTTCTTCGCAGCCGGCTCTGCCTCCTTCCCCAGCCACTGCTGCAGGAGACCTGCGCTGGTTTTCTTGGGCGAAGGGCTGTGGATGAACTGACTCTTCCACCTGGGCAAATCGTTTTCTTTCTTCTGGGGGGACCCCTCCTGGGAGCTTTTTAACC
Organism: Columba livia; assembly: GCF_036013475.1. Lineage (NCBI taxonomy): Eukaryota > Metazoa > Chordata > Aves > Columbiformes > Columbidae > Columba > Columba livia. The sequence continues at coordinate 20,838,302 of NC_088611.1, forward strand.
AGCTCAGCATCGCGTTGCTGGGCGGGGTGGCTTTGACCTCCTAGACAGACAAAAGACGGTGGGAGAGAAGTCAGGAGCACAGAGCAGGGCAGGAGCCGCAGGGGATGGATCCACAGCCCTGCCCGCAACCAGGCACATCTGTGGGAGGCTGACCCACTGCTGGGAACAGGCTCATTCCAAGCCCCGTTTCACACGGAATTCGCTTCATTTGGCAGAGAAACCCCAGCACAGGGTGAGAATTTATCTCTGGAAGCAGAGGGAAGGGAATCTGTTCGGGGCTCTGTGCTCAAGCACAGGTGTAGGATCACAGAACGGATTGGGTTGGAAGGGACCTTCAAAGCTCACCCAGTCCAAGTCCTGCCCCCCTGCAGCCTGGCAGCACCGTCCCTGCCCGGAGATGTCACCGTGGCCAAGCCGTCCCCTGCCAGCCCTCACCTTCTGGGCTCCCAGCTCGATGGGCGCGACACACTCGGGTGTGTTGTTGCGGACGCTGTTGACAAAGGTGGACACTGGGTGGAAAACGACGTTCTCTGTAGGCTGGATGAGTTTAACCGCTTCTTGGGTTGGGACTTCAGCAAAGTCCAGCCATTTCCTGATGGCCTCGTCCCCGTCCAGGATGGCTGGCATCCTAGGGGACATTACAGTCAGAGGCAAAGTCCGGTGCCAATACAACAGGGCAGGGTGGTAAACGCCAGGTTTGTAAGCTAGCAATGACAAGCAGCTTGGGGAAAAATACAGGGAAAACTGAAACAGGCAGAGAACACATTCGCTTTGCCCAGGTAGCTGCTTTGCTGGAGGAGGCGGAGCGGCCCGACTGCCACCCGCAGGGGCACAAAGACGGTGATTTACGGAAAGGGTGCAAGCCAGAGACCAGAAACGAGCTGGTGATGTTGTAGCGTTCGTCTCCCTTGCCTCCCTGCCCACACGCTGCCAGACTGGCGTTTAAAAGCACAGCTTTCCTCCCTTGTCCCCGCATAGCCCTGCAGCCGCCCCCCGGCTTTCACTTGCCTGTGATGGATGAAGCTCACGTCCTTGGAGGCATCCACGGTGATGATGGTGTAAGTGTACAGCGTCTCTCCTCCCGCCGGCGGCTCCCAGCAGTCGAAAATCCCAGCCATGGTGAGCAACCTCCAGCCCCTCCATTCCTCGTCTCCATCCTTCCCCTCCGCCTGCAGGACAAAGGTCCCAGCGCCCCGGTCGGTGCCGACCCAGGGGCAGCCAAAGCATCGCAGACCTGCCAGTGCCGCAGCAGGTGACTCAGATCTAAATCATGAACTGATCTGGGGACTTTCCAGGAGCCTTTCTACTACTTTGAGGCAATTCCAGCAGAGATACCAGGAGCTTCATCTTCCCACAGGCAAGCCAGCACCCTCCTTCCCCTCCGAACACCCCAACCGCTGGCTCAGCTGAAGGAAAGAGGTAGCGAAAGCCCCAGCCCAGTCCCCTGTGAGACGTATCGCCCACCCATGCAAATATCCGGCATGCGGGGAGCAGCGAGCGTGACGGCAGGGACGCTGCGGCAGCGTTTACAGCCTGGGGACCGCAGGGTTTACAGCACAGGGATGCCGGGGTGCTGATCCCACCACGGGATGGAGCCCCGTTGGGAAATAGAGACCCCAGAGAGGGGCACAGCTGGAGAGAAAGGGGCTTTTCCCCAGGCAGCTGGAGGGAGCAGGGGCTCAGAGCCGGGTGTGAGTGTTCAGACTCCATACCACGGCGTCCTTGCTCTGGGGGAAGTAAATGAAATACGGCTGCTTCCCCCCGCTGTGCTGCTGCCACTCGTAGAAGCCATCCGCCAGGACCACGCAGCGCTTGCCCTTGAGTAGAGGACCCTGGGGGACAGAAAACACAAGCAAGGTGTGAACAGCAGCCCCGGGCAGCCTGTGAGGGAGGATGGGGCTGCGAGGCCACCCAACCCGCTCCCTCCCTCCTGGGGTCCCCTAAAGCCGCCCCATGGGGTGCACAAACACCACCACCCAGCGATGCAGTGAGAGATGAGCTTCACCAGCAACAACCGTTTCAGTTCTTCTATTTTAATGAAATCTGCCAGCCCTGCAGTACAGGGACTCATTGAGGAGCATCCTGCCCTGTGCTGCAGGGAAACGGTGACCGGGACTCGCTCGGGAGATGCTTCATCTCTGGTTTGGTGGCTACAAGATCTCTTCGGGCTGGCCAGAAAGAGAGCAGCAACCCACCTTGTAGGAGGACTTCTTCAGCATGGTATCGCTGCGGCAGTTGGAGGTGTTGAACTGCATTTTGGAAGGGTCGTCCTTGTTGAACCAGGAGGGAACCAGGCCCCAGCGCATGTCCATGAGGACCCGCTCGGAGGAGTCGGCATCCTTTCGAACGACACAGAGAAACAACTCAGGTCAGAGCCGCGCCGCAGGGACCACAAGCACCCCCACAGCTCCAGAGGGGCTTCGCTGAGCCCGGGGGAAGCGGCTTCTCCTCCTGCAAGGGAGGAACAGGCTGGTGTCTCTGCCAAGAGCTGAGCCGGGGCTCACAGTCCCTCCAGCACCAAATCTGCCTCTGCTCTTCGGCACAGAAGCTACTTGCAAACCATACAGAAACAACCATGAATTCTAACCCTTTCCATATTCTTAATGCCTTTCCTGTAAGAATTAATCTTCAGCAAAAAGCACAAAAATATTCTGCAGGAATAAGTAACTGTCTCAGCGAGGCTCACCTGACGACTCTCTGGAGGAATGAATGCAGGTGGTGTTTTTCAATGGGAAGTGCCTGGACACGTGAGCTCCCTGGCTCTTAAGGAACCGGTTATGGCGGGCTGGTGTCACGGTCCTCAAACCTTCCCTCTTTAAAGCGAGCGTCCCATGAGGTGTAAGCCTCACCTTCATTTTAATAGCGTGATTTCTGCGGACCTGGTTCACTTTCACTCCTCGCGCTTTGCATATTATCTGCGCTTGGACAATGGAAATGGTTTGCGGCTTTCAGTTCTCGCCCAGCTCGCTCTCGCTTTCTGCCCGCGGCTGCAGCCCGGGGCGAGCGGGGCCTGGGGCAGCTGCTCCCAAAGAACCGCAGTAGTGATTTATATATATATGTATATATATATGTGTATATATATATACACACATATATCTACTGTAAATGTACATAGAATCATAGAATTATTTTGGTTGGAAGAGACCCTCAAGATCATTGAGTCCAGCCATTACACCAGCCCTGACATGACCCCATGTCCCTGAGAACCTCATGTCCGTCTGTCCAACCCTCCAGGGATGGTGACTCCAGCACTGCCCTGGGCAGCCTGTTCCAATGCCCCACAGCCCTTTGGGGAAGAAATTGTTCCCAGATCCAACCTCAACCTCCCCTGGCACAACTTGAGGCCGTTTCCTCTGCTCCTGGCGCTTGTTCCTGGGGAGCAGAGCCCGACCCCCCTGGCTCCAAGCTCCTTTCAGGCAGTTCAGAGATCAGAAGGTCTCCCCTCAGCTCCTGTTCTCCAGCTGAACCCCCCAGGTCCCTCAGCCGCTCCATCACACTTGTGCTCCAGCCCCTCACCAGTTCCGGTCCCTTCTCTCAACTCTATAAATATACATATAGGGATGCGTATATGCCCAGCTTTGTGAAGTCCTCCAGAGCCTCCCACAGACGAGGGGCAGCACAAGGGACACCTCACACCGCACCTGTGACCCAGCAGCTGAAGAGATGCACAACCCAGAAGGTGTCAGCCCTGTGGGACCCCCAGGCAGGACAGGAGGGCACTAGGGATGCCTGATGGCATCACCCACAGCACCCCAAAGTGTCCCTACCGCCACGTCCCACCCCATCCCCTGTGCCGGTAACAGCTGCAGGAGCAGCGGCCCCTTTGCCTGCCCCACCAGCCTGGGGGGGAGAGCGGAGGGAGCCCAGATTGGGGTGTTTCGATTCGGTGCACCCAGCTTCACCTCGCTGAACACAGAAGAGCAGCAGTTCACCGGGCACCCCCTTCTGCGGAAACCAAACGAGGTGCACAAACGGGTGCACAGGCTGCTCAGGTTGTCTGGGGAGGCTTAAATTAGCCGGGATAACGGTCACCCCAGGTGTACAGTTATTGTACAGCTCTGATGCTGAGATGTTTTTTGTCTACTTTCCCCTACTAATGCAGCCTGGACACACTCAGAAGCATTATGAAATGAGAAAAAAATCCCCAGGAAAACAGAATAAAGCCAGCAGAGACAATCAGGAAAAAAACCTACCGCAATTAATCACTTATATGTGAACATTTGCAGAAAACACAACACAATGCTGGAAGCACGGTACCGATCCCCCGCCCTCCTCACGAACAAGTAAACACTACCAAGGAGAGACATCTTGGCAAGTAGAAAAACTCAATACCCGCCACGGCTGAGCAAAGAGAAGCCAAACGAGCCGCTTCAATTCGGATTGGACACCGCACCACCCCGGGAGGCACGACCCCCAATTTCAGCCCCAGGATCCACGGCAGCCAGGCAGATTTTTAAGCGGCAGCAGCGACCACAATGCGGCCCCGCCGGCCTTGTTTTGGTTCGCCCGGACGGGAGAGAGGGAAGGAGGGAGGGACGAAGGGAGGGAGGTACCTGCTGGAGGTGCCGGCGGGAGAGCAGCACCGGCCCGCTGGACTGCGGGCCCTTGTTGTACGAGGGCCGGTACCGCTCCGCCCGGATCCACTCGGGCTGTCGTCGCTGGCCCACCCTGTCGCGATATGCGCAGGCCCGGCGGAGGTTGTCGGCACCCAGGGAGCAGGCGGTGCGGCCGCACATCCCGCCGGCTCTGCGGGGGACGGGACCGGTTCGGAGCTCCGCCCGGCACGGGGGCGGCACCGGGGGTGGATCGGGGCGGGACCGGGGGTGGATCGGGGCAGGACCCGGGGGTGGATCGGGGCAGGACCCGGGGGTGGATCGGGGCAGGACCCGGGGGTGGATCGGGGCAGGACCCGGGGGTGGATCGGGGCAGGACCCGGGGGTGGATCGGGGCAGGACCCGGGGGTGGATCGGGGCAGGACCCGTGCCCCGAGCGCCGTTCCCGCCGGTCAGACAGACCCTGGAGAGCTGCAAGACGTTTTTATTTGAACGACATAAAAAAAGAGCAGCGAGCGGCTCATCACGGCGCCTCAGCCACCGCAACCACCCCCCCCAGCAATAAAAACCTCCGGAGCGCTTGGTAAAACCATCGTTACGTTATAGACAGAGCCCCCCATAGAGCTGCACTGCGGAGAACACCAAAGCTGCTGTAGTGAGTGTGATTCCTATTCTGAAAGAAGCGTCGCCCGCAGGGCCCCGGTGACCGGACAGTCCCGGAGAAGGTGGTTTATCCGACAGAGGCCATAACGACGTCCACGGGGAGCTCCTCGCTGCTGCGCGCTGTGACCTGCATCGTCACCGTGTCGGTCAGGACCAGGCGGGAGCGGACCAGGAGGTCATGGCCACCCCGGAACACACCTGGAAGGGAGAGGAGGAGGAAGGAGTGAGCGGGCTGCAGGTGTTCCTCTCTTTGAGCCTAAAAATGAACAGTACTGCTTGGCCAGGGCAGGTTTCCCGTATGGGACTGGGACTCTTGCCACTGTAAAGCTCATGAAAGCAAAGTCTAAAGTAAACTCCAGCTGAGCAGAGGTCAGGCACTCTGCAAGTGACCACCAGTCACTTGTGTAAAAGCTCCAGGATCCATCTGCTTTGCTGGGCAAGGGTGCTTGTACTTCCCCCCACAGGCTCACTCCAAAGCTCAAGTTGCACCAGGGGAGGTTTAGATTGGAGATCAGGAAAAATTTATTCCCAGAAAGGGCTGTGGGGCATTGGAACAAGCTGCCCAGGGCAGGGGTGGAGTCACCAGCCCTGGAGGGTTGGACAAACAGAGATGAGGTTCTCAGGGACATGGGGTAGTGCTGGTGCTGGTTTAACGGGTCTCTTCCAATCAAAATGATTCTAGAATTCCATGAAGACAGCAAATCCGCCCAGCTGAGCCTGTGGCTGATCCCAGCATCCCCCACACACCCTCCCTGATCCCAGCACCAGCTGCTCTGCACTTGTGGAGACAGAAACCAGGGCAGGCACAAACCTCCAAACCCTCCCTGGAGCATGGGGCCTCCGTCGGAAGCTCCTGCCCCAATTTTGGACAGGCGGCTCTGTGCGACCTCCCCGAGAGCTGCTCCTCACACAGACGCCAGCCCATAGCTCACCTGCCAGGTACAGCGTGTGAGAGTTCTTGTTATCGGGCACTTTATCCGACCGCTCACAGGGCTGCATCCCCAGGAACTTCACGATATTGCTAACTGCCTCTGTGCAAGCAAAAATAAAACAGGCTCTGTGTCATAAGTATCTTAACAAGGATGCACAAAGAGCATCTAAAGGTGACTCAAGCCCTCCCTACACATTAGGGTTCACACTTCTTGTCCTGAGGGACACATCGTGTTGGCCAGTATCATGTTTTTGGAAGCTACCACAGAAGCGAAGACAACACACACAAACCCCACCGCCACACGGCAGTTCTGTTATCTGATGCAGCAAAGGTGCAGCAGAAATAGGAAGGTGAATGAGTCAGAACGGAAGCCGGAGAGCGCAGCTGCCTGCGCACTCGCTGCACAGCCCTGACAGCCTGCTTGCTTCTGTGGGGACGGGGGCAGAATGAAGGAGACGTCTTCATCTTGACGGTCTCTCCCACCCAAAACAATTCTATGACTTTGCAGGAGACAGAGGTCTTCAGGAGGAATTTGAAAAGGCCTCAGGGAAGGTATTTCAAATCCCAAAGGGCTGTGTGAGGAAGCACAGAGATGGCTGTAGGACAAGGACACCCTTCTAAGCCATCAAAACGACTGAGTTTTTACAAGCTTTGCAGGAAAAATAAAAGGACTCTTCAATGCATGATGAAAGAGAAGAGGGCTTACACCATAAGCCTGCCCACCAACCTCATGTCTTCTGCTCTTTGCATATTTTCTTACTGGTTTCAAGAAGGAAAGTGGGAGCTGACAGCTGAACTATGGTCTGTCTGCTTGCGAGGGTAGAGTACAAGAGCAAAGCAAGATGTTCTCTTGCCTCCCACAGTCCAGCCTGGTCTCCACAAGGCCCAGAACACTCATTTGGTTGTTTGAAACCTGAACTAACTTGTTATCACAGTAGCTCCACATTTAACAGCTGTGGTCAAATAGCTTGTGAAGGGTTTTGCCCCATTAACCTTTCTGTGAGAGATCTCAGCTGAGCCGGACTGTGGCTCCAGACTATGCCGGCTGGAGGGAATGTTAGGAGCTCTGCTGGGCTCACACACCCTCTTACCTTCAAGGGTTTTAATTGCAGATAAGGTAAAGGTCTCTTCCTTTTCATACTCATCACCCACTTCATCCCAGGCTGCTCCAAAGTTGGGCTTCAGAACTCGCTGGATGTGGTCAGCCACTGTTACCTCCAGGTCTTCAAGCTGGTGGTAGAAGAGGTTCAGGTGAAACATGGTTGTTCTGAACTCTGCTCTCTCCAGAGTGAGCTTTAGACTGGACTCATCAGAACAAGCCCTGCCTCTTCTGGTTTGATTGAGCAGATACTCCTTGGCTGAGCAACTGCCGAGCCTGGGAAAGCCACTGGCTGCACCATTTCCAGGGTTTCCAAAGGAGGTTCCCGTTCTGAGCACAGCCCTTGGCCTGACACACCTCAAAGCATCCAAAACAGAGGGAAAAATCAAAGGCTAAAAAAATAGCTGCTTGTGCTCACATAGACGCAGCATTTGCTTCCCTGGAATGCACATAAGCTTGTATTTTGCCTTTCTGGCTTATGGTTTTGTAGGCTGGTAAAGAAAATGAGACACTGTCAGACACTTGCTATCGCCTAACGCTGCGTGCTGGCTTAGCTGAACCGCTGCTGTGACCACAGCCGTGTGAGACAGGACCAGGCTTATCCCCCCAGAGCACATATTGAAGGGCAGTCAGTGTCGGAGCCGGCTGGACACCAGCCTGCATTGATTTCAGCAGTCGCTGCAGGAAAGAATCTCCTCATGATTCTAGTTGAAACACGTGGAAAGGTTTGTTTAAATATTACTCAACTGCCCTGCTGACTGTCGGGAAGCAGAAAGAGCAGTTAACCTTGCACGTTCCATTGGGAAAAAACCTTCCCCGCTCCTCCCAGGAGGATGCTGTATCCTCAGTGACTCACTGCACAGCAGTGCCTCTAATCACATTTGTAGCAGTGACAGGTACTGCAGAGAAAACAGTCTCTGGAGCTACCAGGGCAGGCTGAGGTGGTGTCACAACATCCCTTCTTCTCCAGAGGGTAAGCACCACGCTCTGTGAGCCGGTCTCAGTTTCTTCCTTTATGGTGAAACAGTTTGCCTGGGAAGGGCAAAGGCTGGGAGAGAGGTGCTTCTGCAGCATTGGTGCTTTCATCAACCTTGGTGCTGGGGAGGGAAAAGCTCCACCTTTCCCAGAGCAAGAATAGGACAGCAATCTCCATCAGGCAAGCCAGTTGGCAATTCACCATGCCACCACGAAGAGCAACTCAGGGAGAACAAAAGCTATTTAGCGGCCCTCTGTCCCTGCAAACCCGACCATGCGACTGCTGGAGCCTGTAGGGCACAGCCAGGCAAACCTGAAGGACACACCATGGACGCAGCAAGAACCCCCTCTTCACGCAATGCTGCCCACACCAGCGTCAGCGGTCGCATCACTGCTCGCAGGGACCTGAGTACAGCTCGCAAAACCCCTCAGAACTACAGCAGTTTCCGTGGTCAGGCACATGCCCAGCTCCTTACCACATACTCATCCTCGTAACCCTCGTCGTCCATCTCACCCGTGTTCGGGTCACAGTCCTTGACAGTGAACTTCATCATGCAGCTGAAGGTACAGGCCACTGGATGTGGGGGAGGCAAAAGCAAAGGTCCCGTTAGCACCAGATCCGCACTCCCCTGCAGCAGAGCGGGGCCGAGAGGTTTGGGCAGCTGGGTTCTCCCTGTCACTGTGGCAGCACAGGCTTAGCAGTGACCTAGAGAGGGCTCTCCAACAGTTTCTGTCTCTCAAGGACAAGGTATTTATTTGTACTATTTGTAATATTAACACTAGCAAACAATGATAAAGACAGACCAATGATGGTTGTACAAGACCATAATTCTCAGATCAAGTGCTATTACTGATGAGCCCCAAGTTGTGTTGGGAATACTAACTGAACATGTCCAACAAGTGCCACGTGAAGAGGCAAGATCCTTATCTAGGGACCAGTTCATGTGCCTCTGAGATGAAACCACCTTGCACTGCAACGCGACAGCTGATTAACGCCACTCGGCTGGGAGAGGAAGCGATGATGACTCATCTCGAAGACAACGGGCACTGCTGGGTGAACAGCAGCAACACACAGAGGTGAGCAGTCCCGGAACACAAACCAGGGAGACCAAGGCACAGGGAACGCCTGGTTCATGTTCTGGACAGTGACAAATGAGGGGATGTTCACTTCAAATAAACACCCCTGAAATTCCAGCGGTTTGTCTGAAATACCCGTTTGCTACTCAAAGCATCTGAGCACTCAGCACTTTAAGAATACCAGCCTTAGTCAAAGGACAAACAGGCTAAAGGACGTGCTTGGGTGCATGGGAGAGGACTCAGCAAAGAGCTGAACACTCATCTGCCAGCTCTCACAGCCACAATCAACAATCCTACAGCACAAGGGAACCAGGAGAGGAGAAGGGAGGCTTGACAGCCCCCAAACTGCAAAGAGAAATCATTCTCAGCAGTGCTCAGGGCTGCACCCACACACAGGCTATAAATATCTGACTAGGATGCCAGGTAGAATGTGTGGGGGCGAGCAACACGGTACGGTTAATTTGGGGCATGTCAGGAAAACACAGACGGCAAACTGCTTACCTGCTGTCGGATCCTCTTCAGACAGTGCCACCAGTGTGTAGCAGGTACCTGGCTGGTTGTACACCAGGGTTTTGGCAGGTACGTAGCCAATGACCTCATACCCCTCTGTCGGCTCCATCTGCACTGTGACATTCTCCAGGATCTGATCGTTCAGGGTGTTCGTGCAGTCAAACTAAACAGGGGAGGAGAAAGCGGCAACTGTTTGAAGCTGCTTGCTACAGTTCTAATAGCAGAGTCACTTCAGGCAGAGCGGTACCATGGTGTCAGCTTGCGAACCCCCAGCTCTTTGTGTTCACAGTGCACCTCGCTGTCAGCCGGCAAGTCACAGGGCTCATGCACTCCAGTTTAGTCACAAAGCAACTGTGACTAAGGACTACTAATTGAAATGCTTTGGGTGGAAAAGTAAAACTCTGCAGGGGACCACAGTGCTCCAGAAAACTTCTTTTTTAAAGAAACACCACTTAAAATGAACCAGCAGATGACCACCCTCTGCAACCTGGGCAGGAGCACAAATTCAGCGAGGGCAGCGATGTGTCAGCTTCTGCCTGTTTAAGTTCACTAGTTAGTATGGAATCTTCTCCTCTAAATGTACTTTGTCCTTTCTCCCTGGATGGTGATTCCCAGTTTAACTCTTTGCTGTACAGAAATGTGAGCATTGTATTGTCTACATCTCACTTGATGCTACAGGGACACAGTACCCCACAGCAAATGATCCTTTGCGCGGCCCAAACTAGGAGTAGTTTGAGTGAGTTTCAGGAAGCTTGATGGTTTCAGCAAGTCTAAACTCGCTGATTAGACTTCATTCCAGCTCCAATGACAAGTCACTTAACCTCATACAATTGCATCTGGTGGATGGACATAAGAAACAAAGATCAAGCCCTGTGAGGACCACGTAAGCAGTTCTGAGCTTTTGAGGAAGGAGCTGCCTAAGGACAAAGCGCTGCTGGCTCACAAGCTAGTGCAGGACTTGCTGTGCCTTGAACCCCCCGAGGCCCAGGCAAAACCACCGGCACATTGATCCTCACATCTCCACGTAGTGGCAGCGCAGTACAGCCAAGGCCAAGAAGTACAGACACAAGCACTTGTACTACACAGGCTAAAACAAAAGTAGGGGATGAAGAGCTCTCCCCCACCACACCCCTTTCTTGGGGTCCTTTTTCAGCCTCTCAGATAAAGCTTCGCTCTTTTGTGCCCAAAGCACCTGAGGAAAGCACAGAGCTAAGCACAGAGCTCCCCTTGCCAACGGCTCCGTGAGAGGAGCCCCATCTAGTGCCGGTCTGATTTATTTGGACTGGATACGTAAGCATTGCTCAGCCACACACACACTCCCTAATTAATTTTTTCCAGGGCTCTGCTGCCCTGTTTGAGAAACTAAGGACTCCTCACTGCAGTGACATGCTGTGAACAGAGATGCTTGAGCTATTTCTTCCCAGTGGAGCTTTTAACTGGTCAGAAGCTTATTTTCCAATCCTTTTTCAGCACCGCGTGCCACAGCTACCCACCTGGAACACCATGTGTCTGACAAACGTGTGCTTGGTGCAACGAACCACATATTCCGTTTCCAGCTCTGTCAGGGCCACAGGCTCTGGGGAAGACTTGAAGAGCGGGCCCAGGCCCCGAAACTCTGGGATTGCCCCCAGTTGCTCTGCAACAGAGGACACAGAAACCATTGCCAGAAGCTGCTGCAGCAAGAACTATCCCTCAAACATCAATAAACGTTCAGTAGGGACTTGTAAAATTAAAGGTAAAGTCATCCTTTGCCCATATCTATCGCAGTCTAGACAGAACAGGACGGCAGGCACCCCCACGCCCCAGGAGTGAACAACAGTTAAATTTGGGAGCCCATGTCACTCTCTGAAAGGAGACAGGAACACCAGGCAGGCTCAGCCAGAGGTGGCTATTTTGTTCTCACACATGGGCATAGGAGAGGCCTTGTATCTGATTACCTTGGAATATTTCTTGCCGTGTTGCTGCCACCTTCTCTGGCTGTTTGACTACAGCAACAGGGGCATTTTCTGCAGGAGAAAAACAAAAAAAAACCACAAAAAACCCATAAAATATTTGAAGGTGAAGAGTAAGAAGTAACTAAATCAGAAAGCGTATTGTCTGGAGAGAGATTTGACTGAGGAGCTCACTTCTTGCTACCGACTAAACATCTGTATTTAGCTTCCTGAACACCTTTGGAACTGCAGCAGCTCCAGTGAGGATTACCAGTTACTACTACTATTAGCAGTTGGACTAAACAAACACAATTAACATGGGAACAGCCAGATCTGCTGGCCTTAGTCTTTACAGAAGATGTAATCCCAACAAATTCAAACAGGATGGAGCTCAGCAATTCCCAGCAGGCCCACTGCAGTCTACTGTCTGAGGGCTGGAGCTGCTCGGGAATTACTCGGGGTCGGGACCAGGGTTTGGGAGTCTGTTCCTCACCTGTTCTTTGCTCGACAATGGGAGCTGTTGCCAAAGGAACGGATTTCAAGTCAAAGGGTTTCTCAGAGGGCTCCAGGGTGTACTGATGCAAAGCCCTCTCCAGGCCAGGGATGGACACTGTCAAACCTGGGGACAAGAAGGGACAGGTCATTGAGACCACGGATACTTCCAGCTTTTTGTCACTTGTTAAATCAGGAAGGAGGTTCAGACTTGTTTTGAGGATCTCCTGCCTTACCGTTCAGGATGTAGCCAGCATTGAGGGCTTTCTGCTTCTGCTCTAGAACATTCAGGTAGAAGGTGGCTCTGTCTCTCACTTCATTGTCATCATCCATCACACACCTGAGAAGAAAGTGTAAAGCTTGCTTCAAGGCAAGGCAGCAGAGGCCATGCAAACAAATCCAGGTGACTAAGCTGCCTTACAGGGCCAGAAAGAATATGCCATAGAAGACAACTGGCAATCTACTAGTAATTGTTATTAGACAAGCAACCATCTGTCACACTTGGCTTCTCATGTCCCCTTTGGGGCACTGAATGCAGCAGTGAGCCCATCACAGGATCCCAGGTGCCCACTGCATCTTCTCAGATCCACCAGTAGAACAGACTAGACATGCATGGGGATGCTAACAAGATCTCAAGTGAACATGTTTTTTTACCTAGGACGTTGAGAAACTTTGAAGTACAACTCACCTTTTCAGTAACACCAAGATACTGGGTAACATCTCCTCATTCTGGGCTCCAAACTTGGCCAGGGCACTTACAGCACCTGTAGCACAAGCCATGAAAAAAATAATTAGAAAGCAAAGAAATCACCTGAAGTTCCCTCTGTTTCCTGACCTTGTTCAAATGCCATGTCAGAGACAGCAGCACTACTGCAAAGCATTACTGTGACTAGAAAGAGGCAGGTGTATTCCAGTGAAGTGCCCACAAACCTCCTCTGTCTAGTTTCAGAGTTGCTGTCTCTCCCTCCCCATTCGTCAGTTGCAGGTCACCTCTTCCATCAACACCACTGCAGGATCTTTGCTGGGTAAAAAGATCCACTCAGGCCTAGAGCGAATCGCAGTCCTCAAAAACAAAGGTGTTCATATATTTCCTATATATCCCCTTGCAGATCTGTCACAGGGCAAACAGCTTTCCAGGTCTGCCTCTTACCTGCCCGGACTTCTTCATGCTCCAGGACAACCCTGTTGTAGATGAAACGAATGTATTTGGAGGGGTTGTTGGTTTTGGGCCCTTCCTGCCCCAAGAGGTGGAGGATCCGAGTGGCCAACACGGTGAACTCGCAGTCCTCGATGAATTCGCAGAGATGGGACAGGCCTGTCTCTTTGCTCTCCGAGTTCTCCTCAATGATGCTGATGATGCAGTCCACGATGGCTCGCTTGTACTCAAAGCCACCCTAAGGAGGAAAAGGAAAAATCAGCTGGAAATCCTGAAGTATTTTAGAGACTTTGAACTGGTCAGACAGGAAAGAACTTCCTTCAAAAAGGTCACTGACACTCAGTGCTTTTAATCGGTGTTTGAAAGGAGAAGGGCAGCAATGCTGCCCCCACTTTTGACTCTCTTTACACCCTTTAGAATGGCTGCAGTGAAAAAAAACCCCAAAAAACAACAAGTACTAAAGAGGGTAAAAGAATCCATCTGCCTGAAAGGTTTATATCCCTTTCAAAATCCTCTGCTGCTAGAATTAATGCATAAAAACAGCCATATGGGAGGAGAAAAAACCCAACCCTTTCTCCTTTAGCACCAGACATCTGAGGATGAATCACAAGAGAAATATGTTCAGGATGATATCTGCCACAGCAGGACCCAGCAAACAGCCCCTGAGAGTGGGAAGACAGGCAGTCAATAACTCCCTGGGCACAGCCCATCACCCCATGTGCTGTTAATGCTGCATTATCTTCAGACATTATTTACCAGCGTCCTCAATACACAGCAGGGGATTAAACGGCACACTATCCTCTGCCTACTACATGTGCAGTGCTGGGCATCTGGGAGATCTTTCTGAAGATACTTTGGATTAAAAAAAAAAAAATAGCTGTAAAAACAGAATGGTTTGAGCTACAAAACCACGTTCAAAATGATACCATCCACCCACAGAAAATCTGGGAGAGGAGAATGGTCCGTTTTTCACAGGAGCAAAATGAGGGGCTCTGGTTTGTTCCCAAACGGGAGGCTGTAATTGGCAGAAAGTGAGGTCAGAGCAAGCAGTGGTGCCAGCTGTGTTGCAGGCACGTTAGTTCATTTAGAAACGGCCTCAGCAAACCTCTGTAAAGCTGTCTTTCTGCAATTCTATGTCTGACTGAATGCAGAGAATGGTTATAGGTACTCGTGATCCCTTCACTGCCACGGCACAGAGAACAGAACAAAAGTGGTCCTGTGTCATCAATAAATAGGTTGTTACCAAATCTTTGTGCACAAGACAAAACTTCTTGGAATTTGCTGTCAAAGTATAAAAGAAAGCTGGTTCAAACGTGAAACACACATGGACTGCCAACAGATCTGCTGCTGCCTGCAATTGCATTGAGAGTTAATAAACCCCCAGAAAAATCAAATAATGAAAACCACATTAAAAATATGCCTGGCAGCACACGTATGACTATTGTGCACAGCTGGCCATTTCTACCACTTAGAATGCAAACCTTTTAGACAGAGGCTCTTACCGTGTTACCAGTAAAAGCTTGACTCTCTCGGGGGCCACTGTGCAGCCCCACAGTTCACACACACAAACAAGGAACACAAAGTAGTTGTTCTGCCAACTTACCTCTTCCCGAAGCATAGTGAAGAGAAAGTTCATGAGGACGGCATGTTTGCGAGGGTACTTCTGACACAGCGCGTTGATGGCCTGCACCACTACAACCTGGAGGAAAAGTGGGGGCAAGTAAAAAAGGATTCTGTCTCAACAGGCATGAAAAAAAAAAAGGTTGAAATGTGTCAATTTTGTGCTGGTCCCTAGTCTGGAAACCATGGTTTTAATTTTGGTTATCCAACAAATGCAGTTCCACGAGGTACAATCCTAGGAACCGGTGGAGATTGATCTTCATGCACTCAACAGCCTCTAGCAAAAGCCCACATGCAGTGGAAAGAAGAAAAAGAGATTTAATTCTCAAATGGCTTCTCCCCAGATGAGAGCATGTGGCTTCGGAGCTGGATGCTGTATGACTGAGGTATGGCTTAGGCCAATAGCCTCATATTCTTTCTCTTCCATACAAATGTGCTGCAGTCAAGCTGCTGGAAGTGGCTCCTTGCAGTTTTCAGAGTGTACACACAAACATGGACAGAGACCAAGGGGTTTCTTCAGGAACTTGGATGTTCCTCCTCCCACTTCCTTACCTTGAACTCATCTGAGATTTCAGACATGAAAGAGGAGATCTGCTTCATGAGCCGGTCGATGCTGCTCTCGCTGCCAGTTTTCAGCAGTGTGGTGATGGCCAGTGTGGCTATGCTGCGGTTGGAGTCTGTCACAAGGTTCTCCAGGTCTAGATTGCAGGCAGTCACAGCAGATGGGTGCTTCATGGCCACCTAGAGCAGAGAAGAAAGAATGGAAATTACTGAATATACAAAAAAGACTCAGCTGGCAAAAAACACTAAGTCTCTATAAGCTCTCACTCCTTCATATAAAAATAAATGCTACAGACTGTACACAAGGGTCATCTTAGACAAACAACTCATCTGAGGTTAAAGTAACAAGCTCTTTCTTGCACAGAATTGCATATCTTGCTGGAAGGGAAGCAGCAGTAATAAACAATCTTTTACTATTTTTAACTCTCTTGTTCTCCTCCATATGTTAAGCTTCAGATTGTGCAAAGCAAGCTATGAATTCCCACCCAAATATTCATTAAGCCTAGCTGTGCAGAACAGCTTTGTGGGGGAAGTACAGCACTGCCATTGTCCCTTTTTTTTTTCAGAGTAGACAAGGTAAAGGCAAAAGCTGGAGGAAAGACTGCCATGGAGCAGGCAAGCAGCAGCATCAGGCCTTGATCCCTGTTTTACAAGGAGCTCCTTCACCACGGGAAGCTCAGAAGGAAAAGCAGTAACTCATAAAATGAGTGAGACTCTGTCCTGGTTTTGCTAAAAACAAGTTTCTCTTTTAGTGAATTTGCCTGTCAGCTAAAGCCTTCATATTAACTGCATTTTCCTGGAGCACCAGACACATGTTTTGGTAAACCTAGCAATGGAATGCAAACTTATTGATAAGCACGGATGGACATCTCGCGAGAGGGGCGACGAGAAACAAGTGAGCAAGAAACTGACCAACTGTGTATAACATTCCATTCACGTGAATACTTCATATATAAAGTGGGAGAACACGAGGATCTCGTTCGCTTTTCCCTTTTGCCCTTTTCCCTTCTGCTTATGGCCGACATTAGAAGAGGACCTTGCTACTCGTCCCTGCGAACTGAGGCCTAGTGACAGACTGAATCCAGCTCCAATTGGCTGCAGAGTCTAATCCAGGACTTCAGGTGCCGGCTCTGCAGTTGCTGAGGCTTTCAAGATTGGTTTTGTATATTTTGTATTATTTTCTCTATTCTTATTAGTAGCATTAGTAAAACATCTTTAATTTTTCCAACTCTCTTCACTCTGTCCTTCTTTTCCTCCCAATCGCCTCTCCTTAGTGGAAAGGGGGGGGGGAGGGGGAAGAGGGGGTTAACAATACATCTGCCAGGGTTTTATTGTCACCCCGCAATCTTAACCCTCGACAGACTCTTACCTGTGAACTGTGAACAGAGACCTGTGAACACGACTGCTTTTCCCCCCCCTTCTGTAAACTGCTCTTTGAGGTTTTATTCCACACAGAAACCAATGAAATGTAATGTTGAAGCCCAGGGCAGAGGTTATTCACACATAATAATCACATAATCTGGCTGCCTTTCTCTTCTGCAGCCTGCGCCTTCCCGCACATGAGAAAATATTGCAGCTCCCAAGAGACCAGTTCCTACCTTGTTGAGGGTCCGGACAGCTGCGTATCTCAGAGCTGCTTTTGGGGAGCTGCAGAACAGCTGCAAAACTGCACAGAGGGAAAACCAACAAAGGTAGACATTTAGATAATTTATTACGGAGAAACTTTTCATACTTAAAGCAAGAACTTCAATGAAGAGAGAGCTGCAAGCACAAGACAGCTAGAGGCATGCTTAAGAAGCAACTGTGAATTTAGCAGCTCCCTTCGTCACCCCCTTTGCCACACATCCCTGCTGACAAGTAGCTTTTATGCGCCTCCCTCTTCTTCCTCTTCTATCCTTTGCTCCTCTTGAAAGCTAATGTCATCACCTTGTCATCTTTCCTTTCAGTCAATTTGAACAGTTGTTCTCCATTTCTATGTAAGCCCATGAAGAGCACTCTCCCTGCACAGGGAGGTGACACACAGCCCCCAACCTGCCAGCAGTCCCAGCTCAGGACAATCTCTGTACTGGACTGAGCTGGGAAGGTAGGACCTCAACACCTTGGCTCTGTGCTATTACACTGAGTCTCAAGTGGGGAGATTTATTAGAATTCAGCCCCATTTAACAGGAAAAAAAAGACCTCTCCAGTAACCCACACTTGAACACAAGTGGCAAATACCTTGACAGAAGCAAAGCTATTCACACACACCACAGGCTCACAGCAGCATAAAGCAGCAAAGGGTATGGCGCATGACAAGCCTGAAACTACACAAGGTTCTCGTTTCTTGGGGTCATCAGCCGGTGTCACCACCGCAGGCCCGTAACCCCCTCACCATCGCTACCAGCATCAGGTTTACCTGAGACAGCCGGAGCCAGCTCCTTGGCAGTGCAGTTGGGCAGGTTCACGATGGCAGACGCAGCTTCGTAAACCACCATCTCGTGCTTGTTTCTTAGGCAGCTCTCGATGAAATCAAACAGGGGGCTATCACGGCTAAAGGACAAAAAAAATCCACAGCAATGAGTTAAAACAAAGGTGCCAACAGAAATGAAGAATCCAGCAGCAGAAATAGGCAAGTCCCAAAGCCCGTGGGAAGTTAAAAGCAGCCATAAATCAAGTGTGCCCAGATTTTATAGTGGTCATTATGCAGTAATTCCAGCACACTTGGGCTGGATGTCAGGCTGCCTCCTGAGAAGACATCCTCTGCTTTATAGGCTAAAGGGCATCTCAGCCCTCACACACCGAAGTCTTATCCACCTGGAAGCTGCAGTGCATACATGACGGCCAAATAATTACAGAAGACAGAGTAAATGAAAAAGAATATCTCAAGAAAGAACAGCCATGCAAAGCAAGCAAGAGAAACAAGAAAGTATTCAATGTGCAAGCACTTAGACAAAACTCACAGACGCCCTCTTGTAACACCATGAAAGCATCCTGCATTTCCTCTGCTGCCTTTTAATCAACAGTAAGAGGGCAGAAGCTGCATGCCCTCGTGATATGGAAAGTGAGCCTGCAAGAGGTGATGGAACCAGGGCCTGAGGAAATCCCTCCAGCAGAGCAAAGGAGCTCCCTCACCTGCCAGCCTCTTCCTCCAGCAGCTTGCTGGCTACTCGAATCATCATGCAGTAAGCGAACGGTGACTTGAGGTTGTGGCGTGTGAACTTGCTGAGCATCTTGTTGACGGCCAGGCGGTCATTCTTCCGCACATGGTAGAGTAAGCCCAGAGCATGATACTGTGCAGGGAAAGAGGTCGTCACAAACCTGTGGTGTGTTTTTTCTGCTTTTATCCCCTCTGTGGCACAGAAGTGCCTGGCTGAGCTCTGGTAGTTTGCTCCACTCCCGGCTCAGCAGCTACCCCCTGTGTTGGCGGTGGGTTTCCTACCTGCACCATTATATTGTCACTGGAAGCTGCCTCCTGAGCCTCGTTTACCCAACGTTTCACCACATCAAAACTGGTCTTGAGCAGGTGCTGGGGGAGAGACAAAGCCATAGACAACTCATGAGAGAAGCATGAAGGAAGATTTGCAAATCATAGCTCATATTAAGAAGCAGTGAGCTTTCCCCATGACAGTGCTGGCTGCAACAATTCATAGAAGAGCATGCAGAGACCTGGCCATGACGGATGTGGCCTCAAGGGGTCGATCATACCCCACAAAGTCAGCACCAGTGCATCAGTTCACAAAGAATGAAACCCTGGCACTCCCAAGATGTCCAATCCCACCACTGGTGACCGCTTCCCAGCTTGACTGTCTCTCAGGCCCACCCTGCAGGGAGGACATACCAAAGAGGACACCAGAGCAGAGCTGGATACGCTTGGCACTTTGTCAACAATCGCCTGCTTCATGTAGCGCTCAATGGCCTGCAACATGGTGCTCTGCAGGGACAGGGAAACAACAGCTGATATAGAAAAGCCGTGAGTGTGGAAGGGGAGATGCAAAAGCATGAAAAGCAGAGGGGGTTAAGTAGGGAAAGGTGAAGGGCATAGGGCTGCCCCAAGGGAAAAGCAGCACTTACATCCGTGATTTGGCACAGCGCTCTCACAGCAGGGCCCCGGTAATTGTCATCTTTCCCAGTCATGTCTTTGGTCAAGCTGGTTGAAAACAGGAAGCTCTCAATGCTGCACTCCCGAGCCAGCAGCTCTCAGGTGCATGCACAGCACACACAGAGCAGCAGGATCACCCCTGAATGCCCAGCAGGCAAACACAGGGCTCAGGTAAGTCCCAAGGCAGGAGGAAAAGATCAGCACTCGGGTTCCAAGCCTATCAGCAGGCTGTCCGAGCTCCTGAGCACCATGCGGGGCTGGAGAGCACACACAGACCCCTGAGCCATTTGTCTTCATTACTGAAGGCTCATTCCTGCCCTTGCCTAGGATCTTGGGCAGTGTGAGACCATCTACGAGGTGACAGGAGTTCATCACATCGCAGTACTTGGGACTCGCTTCTGCCTGCGGCACGGCCTTGGTCTTTGGCAGAACCTGGACCCTCACGCTCTCGTCTCCTGATGTGGCATTGGCCTTTCAGTGGGGTGAGCAGTGATTCAGGAATGGCACTGGGAATTTCGTTCCCTGGCGACTTCTCATCCTGTGCTGCTACGGGAGCAGTAAATCCCTGCCTACCTGTTGAAAGCCTTAGGATTTATGCCAGAAACCTTCAAAAAGCCTCCAGGCATTCAGACAGGAAAGCAGGAATTAATGAAACCAGCAGGGGAAAAACCAGCAGTGCTGCCATATCAGGTATCCAAAAGAGACAATCCAAACACCCATAGGATATGGGGACATGGCACATTTCACATACGTCACTAAGAGTTCAGTCTCTGCATTTTAATGGCTTCTTTTAAAGAAAAAGTTTTTCCTCACCAAGGGCATTCCCTATCCTCACCCTGCATAGGGACTACAGGTATCTCCAAGAGGCTGGATGGGCATTCCTGGAGGACACACGAAGATAACAGTAAAAACAGTGAAGTGACTGACCTGCTAGTAACAATGATTACATCTTCTGCGATAGAAGACATCTCTTTGATAGTCAGGTAACACATCCTGCGAAGAGTTGGCTGACAAGAAAAGCCACTTGTCATTCACACGAACAAGGAGAAAAGCTTGAAAACATGTGCTGATGGCACACTGTTACTTCAAAAGCAAGAAAGCAATTTATATTCCTGAGTCTGGGGATTCCTACACTCGTCTCACACCTTGTGGTTCGGGGGACAACTAGCGATGGTACTACTGCTGTGGGTGGGTAGTAATTCTGGGTCTCCTCCAGGACACACAGTTGCTGACTCTCAGCAGGAAGCAGGATCTGCTAATGCCAGGCAGAAAGTAACATGTGTTCTAGGTGATTATATGCTCAATCTGTACCTCACACAATCTCAGGAGCTAAACACCAATTCAGAGGGAGGACTCTCCATCTCAAGAACAGAGAATGCTTCAGTCAGGCTGCTACGAGGTCTGGGAAGCTTATCTCTGTTTCTAAATTTTCATCCTACTCTTCCCACTCCAGGCAGGACAGAAAAGCCGATTCTATAAAAAGGCACATCTCAAGGCTGAAAAAGACACTGACAATTTGTCCCATCAGATAAATACAGCAGAAAACAACAAACAGACTTACATCATTGGACTGAAATAGTTTGGTCATAGCAAAGAAGGCTTCGGTAGCTTCCACGGCACCAAGGTGCTCCCCCTAGAAAATGTTTGGAAAGAAGGAAATAAATCCCAGTTACCACAGCCTGCTTTGGGCCTGCTGCAGGTCTCTCTGTATAGGTGTCATTTTCTCTTCCTTACCTGATTTATGAGATACAGGATCTTGGTGAGGATGTGAGCACATTTTCGCGGGTTTATGGGAGTCTCATTAAACACCCGTGCCTGGAAACAAAGCACACACAAGGATGCTGACACCAATACCCCCTCACAAATGCCATCCTGTCTGGTCTTGGCCACCGATACAAACAAGACATTGTGAGAAAGGCACAGCAACTTCCTTAGCGGCTTTGGATCAGATTCCCCCTCGATTCCTTTTAAACATGGAACCCTTTAAACGGCTGGTTCTACAGTCTTATCCTGGGACTGCCAATCCAAGTGCAGTTAAGATTTAAAGGCCAAATTCTCATCACACTTTCACCCACACAAGTCTGGATTGTGTGCTAGCTAAAACACCACCCTTCTGCCAGATGTATGCGGGCTCTGCAAGGCTAACAGGAGCCAACACCGTTTACAACATTGCAAGCAAACAGATAATGCTGAAACAACACAGTCTGGGGATCATTTCTCTGATGTTGAACAGAAATGCATTCTTTTCAGAGCAAATTCACCAACTATTCAATAACCTCTCACACCCTGCTCATTAACTTTGTCATCTACAAGACATTCGGGTTGTTCAAGGCAAATATTCCAGCCTTCCTTGTTTAGGCTGAGATTTCCCAGGTAACTTTATTCATTTTATTGCTATTTATAGTTCACAGTCTAGACAGAAAGGGGTACACAAAGGAGAGCATCTGAGAATTTACCTCTTGCAAGACTGCACTCTTCTCCAGGTGCTGGAATGGGTTGGAACCCCCACCTGCGAAAAAAAAGAGAGTAAAAGTCTTTCCAGGGATAATGCTATGGAAAAGCAGCTTTCTAAACATGCCCATACTTTAAAACCAGACTGAGCATTTTGGGGTAACTTTTTCACAAAAGCCAAACAACCAGAACTCCCTCTTTAAGCTATATTAATTGGATGTCTTCATAGCAACTAGGGAAGGCAGAGCAGACAGGACATTCTTTGATTTGTCATCCCCCCCAAGAAGTAACGAGCCATGAGCTGAGGTGGACTGATTAGCTGTAAAGTAACTGTGCTCCGCTGTTATCCCCACGGACCTATTTCCAGTCCCTGGGCTGGGAGCTTGCTGATGGTTAGAGCATCAATAAGACAGGCCTAGAAACAAAAGCTCAGACAAAAAGAGGCATCGCTTGCCAGACTGGTGAGTCAAGAGTGCTTCATCCCTCCCTTATAAACCAATCAGGAATCCACCAGTAAGGGATATTTGGCTCTATCACTAATTAAGAGAACAAGACAGCAGACCAGAGAGTCTGGACACAGAGTAACTTTCATTGTTCCACTTAATAGAATAAATTATATTAAATAATTTAAAGCCTCACCAATTAAGGATTAAATAATCAAAGGGAAAAGCACTATCGTTCTGCACAGTCTCTGTTAGCTCGCCTCCTAAGCATTTGTGAGCTGCAGCTTTTCAAAAGCTGCCAGTTATTGATAAGCAGGTTTTAATTAGTACCTATGTTCAGCCTGGCCCTGGGACAAAACGCAGCCATTTCCAGCACTGTGGCAATGTTTAACAAGCCTGATCTGCTGGAAAGCACAACTCCTGGGCCCAGCTCTGAGCTGGGCCTAAAGCATCCTGCACTGGCATCAGGAGCCCTTACACGAGTAAGTCTTAAACTTAAAGGCAAACACTCTGCATGCTGGCTCCTTCCCAGGCCATAAAGTGCCCTCCTCTGGCACAGGAGAAGTTTGCAAATGCAGTAGGTGGCCAAACAAAGCACAGACACTTCTGTGGGGTTGGGGAGAGAAAAAAACATGGGGAAAGGACAAAAACAATGTCTCTAGTATGACTATGAACCTCTTCTAGTATGAGCACATGAATAACACCTCAGCAGCGCAGTATTTCCCGTGGCCCAGCACATCTACAATCCCTAAATCACAGCGTGGCCTCTTCATCCTTCACAGCACGAAGGATCGTGAAATATATTGCACGTGAGGTCTTGGTCCTCAGAGAACCCTGTGTTAAAGTATTTTTTCATCAGAGGAGAAAGTGACATGGAAAAGACAGAGGCTGCATTCAGAATGTACTGGACGACTAACAACAATGTGGACTGATTTTCAGACAAATACGTCACTGACCAAGCAAGGATCTCAGAACGATGCTATGTCCAAAATAACATCTAAAAGTGCATTTCTTAGAACCAGTGGAAGCAGCTCATCATCCAGGACTACCTAAACCATCCATGAAAATTAAAGAAACAGAAAGCAATTAAGAAGACACACTCATCTTGACAAGAAGACCCTGCAGTTTGTCTTTACCTGGGAAGAATGGATATAAAAGGCCTGTGATTTCAGGGATGATGCTCCACCTAAGACCGAGGACAACAAGCACCGAGGCTACACATTTTGGACGCACAATTCACAGGAGAAAGGCAGGTATAGTAAATCCTAGGAATCTTCATTCGAAACAGAAGCAATAGCACGAGAAGTAAAGGCAAAAGCAAAGAAAAAAATGTTGGGGAGCGTGCAAACAGTGCCAGCAAGGAGAGCCCTACAAGCTCTCAGTATGAACAAAATCAACAAGACTTAGCACCATAATAGAAGGAAGTGCCTCTCCTGCCAGCCTGGGCCACAGGTAATGCAATACCTTTAAACGGGCAGCAGGTGCAAATGAAGAATAGGCCCAAAAATGAAAGCCAACAGCGATTCCCCTCCAACAGCTGCCTCACTAGGTTCTCTGCTTATCCAGATGTCACTGGAGGCTTTGGACATGGGAAACAAGGGAAAGTGTTTAATGCACGCTACAACAAAAAGCAAGCACAGTCACACAGAACAATCATCAAGATTTATGCTGAATCAATGTCCTTCAGGACACGCTGATTTGTTATGTAGAACAAGCTGCATAGAAAGTGTCATATGAAAAAGATAGTGCGAGGCACAACCATGAAAGTAAACGCTGCTGTATCTGGCCTCAACTCCACCTGAACTACACACCACATAAAATACCAACCTCTTCCTTACTACTTGGGCCTAAAGTTTTGAAAGGTCAAGCAATCATAGAATCATAGAACAGTTTGGGTTGGAAGGAACCTTCAAAGCAGACCATGTGTGTTGGAAAAAAAGCATTGGAAACTACAAATTGTCTTCTACACTGCTTAATCACCTAGACTGAGAGCTGGACAACTGTGAACAGGGCCAATGTGCTCAATATTTAGACGTGAACTCCGCACCAGCCGCAGGTAATGTCAGTAACATCACAGAATCATTTTGGTTGGAAAAGCCCCTCAAGATCAGAGTCCAACCGCTCCCCCACCCCTGGCACTACCCCACATCCCTGAGAACCTCAAGTCCATGTCTGTCCAACCCTCCAGGGATGGTGACTCCAGCACTGCCCTGGGCAGCCTGTTCCAATGCCCCACAGCCCTTTGGGGAAGAAATTGTTCCCAATATCCAACCTCAACCTCTCCTGGCGCAACTTGAGGCCGTTTCCTCTCATCCTGTCACTTGTTACTCGGGAGAAGAGCCCGACCCCGAGGAGCAGGAGGGCAGCAGGCTGCCCTAGTGCTTCCAGGGTGCTTCTCCCCAGGCACACCGGCCGCGCTGGCACCGAGTGTCCCCTCACGGCTGCCGCCCTCACCCGGCCCCGCGGGGTCTCCCCTCACAGCGCTCCCCGGCCTCCCCTCCCGGCCCGGATCCCCCGCCCTTCCCCTCACCCGACTCCTCGTCCTTCTTGTCGAACTTCTTCAGCATGATGCTGCCCAGCGGACCCTGGCTGAGGCCCGTCCCGGTCCCCTCCCCGGCGCCGGTGTCGCCTCCAGCCCCTTCCCGCCCCGCCCTTTCCTGCCAGCCTGTCACTGCCGTCGTCGCCCGCCGCACTGCGCAGGCGCGGCCCCGCCCCCCTGACGTAGCGCAGAGCGATGACTGACAGGGGAGAGGGCGGGACCGAGCAGGAAAGGCTCGGTCTGATTGGCGGGGGGCGGGGCTAGAAAGGGGTCTGGGTTTGGGGCAGCGCTTGAACGGGGGACACTGGGATGGAGGGGATACGCTGGATATGGGGGGGACACACTGGTATCAGGGCACACACGGGAGGAGCCACAGCATGGCGGGGGACACACTGGGACTGGGAGGGGGCACTGGGATGACAGGAGGGGGACACTGGGCAGGAGGACACCCGGGGGGCAGGAAGGGGAAGGGCAGAGTGGGACACCGGGGAGCTCGGGGGACACCAGAGGCAGCCAGAGCGGCGAGGGCACAGTGGGACACAGGGGTGACGGGCCATGGGGCAGGACATGGGGAGGGTGAGATGCAGGCAGGGGTTCAGTGCCCCTGGGATGAGGGGGACAGCGGGGGTTAACCCCTCTTAGGGACAGGTGGTTGTCACCCAGACTGCCTGCCCTGCAGTGTCCTCATTGGGATGCACCGTCACCAGCAGCTCCTCTCGTGCCCCGTGTCCCCACTGCCACCACCCACCGTCCTGCACCCCGCACCCACAAACCCCCAGCCCCATGGCACCCACCCGCTGCAGTGGGGCGTCCCCGGGATCCAGCGCTGCCCGGGCATCGCTTGAGCTCTGGGGACAGTTGGGGAAGGCAAAGGACCTGTCATCCACCTTCCCATCTCACCCAACCCACCCTCCTGCTGGCACATCCCTTCACCAGCTGCTGAAATGCAACACCCCCCGTGGGGCAAGGGGTCCCCTCAATGGCTCCTGCCCCCTTCCCAACGCCAGCACCTGCTCGGGGGCTGCACTTACCCTGCACCAGGAGCTCCTCAAACAGCATGGCTGTGTCCCCCCACGGTGGGTGTCCCCCAGCCTCCGCCTCGCTCCCGCTGCCCTGTACTTTGCACAGGGCGGCCACACTCTGCTCCGTGCTGCTCTTATCTCCTGGCCTCACCGAAAACACCAGCTGTGGCAGCTCAACGCAACGTCCCCTTTGGCACAAAGTTGCTGCAGGCACCCTGGGACAGGTGACACCCAGGTTGACACCCATCACTTGTGGCTTAGCGAGCTTTGTTCCCCAGCCTGGGACATACCCCTACTGCAGCTTTGGGGAGAGGAAACACAAAACGGGGGTGGAGAGGGGTTCAGGACCTTTATAAACCACAACGTCATGTTTCATTCCACCTTTTATTGTTCACGCTCACCACTGCTGGCTTCTAAGCTCAGCTGAGCTTCGGGGAGGAATTTTGTGCATCACAGCCACCCAGAGGGGCGGCATGTGGGAAATTCCGCTTGGCTGGATGCAGCCCCATTGGAGCCATCCCAGCAGTGGGTGAGCTGGGAGTGACACAGGGCACAGAAGTCCCTGTGGTGGGACCCAGCTGTGCTCCAGGGTGAAGGCAAACCTGGCTCCATCTTCTTCGGTGGTGCTGAGGTGAAGGTTATCGCACCAAATCCTCCCATGGCTGCTGCCTGTGCAACGGGTGCTGGGATCTGGAGGAGGATGTGCTGTGTCCGCTGTCCCCCGCGCTCACACCGGTGTCACCCCGTGTCCTCGGCAGCCCTGCTGCCCTCCCCAGCCCCAGCTGGGGGTTCATCGCCTGCGCCCAAGCCGGGCCATCAGCTCAGCATTGGCGGCCACCTTGGCCTGCAGCTCCTTCTCTCTGGCCAGGTCAAGTACGACTTTCAGTACATGGGTGGGGACATCAAGTGACAGGGACACCTTTCTCGCCTTTTTCCTGGGAGCAGGTCTCTTGGTGGCCAGGCTCATGGGCCAGGGCAATGATTTTCCTGCTGACCCTTCTTCCGGCCGGGGGCTGGCTTCATCATCACTCATCTTCATTTCGGGGAGACCCGGCAATGTCTCATTAGCGATGGTGGTTTCCTGCTTTGTCAGTTTGCCTTTGTCCCCGGCGTGGGGGGCCGGAGGGAGCAACTCGAGGCTTGGTCCCTTCCAGGCTGTCACTGGCTCCCCCAGGACCACCAGGATGGTGAGCAGCGTCCTGCAGCACAGCACAGCCAGGGGCACCTGCGGGGAGCACACTGAGCATCACCCTCTGGGGCAGGACACATCCCCGCTGGGGTGTCACACATAGGTATCACACACGTACCAGATGGCTGTGCCTGATAAGGCGGAATCTCACCTCCTTTTTAGGGAGTTTTCTACACCAATTTTAACCTTTTTGCATGGGGTAGGAGAGAGTTTTCGGGAGGCTGAAGGGGCCATGGGAAGCAAATCAGCTGTGTGTTCTTGTCCTTTCATGCAGTCCCTGGCCAGCTGCACACTGTCCCCTCCATTTCACAGCCCCCAGCCCTTTCCCACTCAGAGGAAGGGACATTCCCACCCCCGTGGGTGGCAGCGTGGGGACTGCAGCCGCCCCCCAGCCCAGACCTGCCCTTTGGCCGGGGAAGTGTGACGTGCCCAGGATTCCGGGGTTTTCCTCCTCCCATGCCTTCCCTGAAGGATGCTGTCCCCCGCATGGGGCCACGGGGCTCTCTGGGGCAAAAGCCACCCTATTAGGAGGGACACAAACCACTGGCCCTAAAATACACAGCAGGCTGGTGGCAGTGGGGTGACAAGGATGTGAGTCCAGCCACATGTGCTGAGTTGTGCTGAGCCTCGGCATCTTTCTCAGCCCCTCTCTGATCCTAATAAGGGTCCTGGGGGACGCAGGGTGCTGTGTTGTGGGGTAGGGGTCAGGGTGCTATGCTGTAGGTTACAGGGGTCAGTTGCACACAAATCCTGCTGTATGGCCACCTCTCCCCTAAAATCAGTCACCCAGCAGGGTTTTGCCAAACTGGAAACACATCCAACCTCCTGCAACCCACTTCCAGGGTGAAACCCTTTGGAAAGTACCAGCCTGGGCAGCTGGAGGCAATTTAACTCCCTGGAAAACAGGTAATTAAAAACATCCAACCACCTGCAACCCAGCTAACCGCCCCCCCCAGAAAGCACAATCCAAAGGTGCAGCCTCACCATTTTCAGTGGGTCCTCGTCCCTGCGATGTTCAGATGATGCTCCTGGGGTGTGGGGACCATGAGCTGGTGGTTTGCCCCGCTCCCTGCTGAGCCTCAGCTCTTATCCTGCCCCCAGCTCCACCTCTGACCCATAGTGGGGGTGATGGTGACACACGGCGGGGGGGAAATGATGTTATTAATACATTTTGCCTAATAGCAGATGAAATCATCCCGGGCTGTGGGTTGGCGTTTGCCCCCTCGCAGCTCTATCTGCTGAGTTTGGAGGGGATTCCAGGAACCCAGGGTGGCCCAGGCATAATTATTTCACATCTGTTTTTTCTCTATCTTAACTGAGTCTTCCTGCTCCTGTCAGCCTTGGTTAATCACTTAAGGAAAGGAGAAAATGCATGTTTATTGCCAGCCCCCAGCGTTGTGTTGCACGAGGCTCCTGGATGTCTCCTGGTGCTGTTTTGGTGCTTCCACTCTGATGGATACCCTGGCCAACTTGGGGACATGTCACCTCCCTGCTGTGCCCATCCCAGAGTGCTGCTTGGGCCACTGGTTTGCAGCCAGCTGCACCAGTTCAACCAGAACACCACTGGTTTGCAGCCCACCTTCATCCAGTCTAACTGGGACACCATTGGTTTGCATATCACCTTCATTCAGTCCAACTGGGATGCCACCAGTTTGCAGCCCACCCGCACCAGTCCAACCTGGCCCAGCCTCACTGCCCACAGTGGGGAGCAGCCTGTAGTCATTGTTGCATGGTGAGCTCCATGGAGAAGGATTTTACCCCCAAATTCCCCCCTTGGCAGCTGTGGGAGCACCCCGGGGGTCTCAGGCTGGGCAGGCACCTCTGCGAGATGAGTTGGTAGGTGCTCAGCCCTAAGCTGGCCCGGGCGAGGAGCCAGGGTGCCCGCCGCTGGGGGGCTCAGACCACAGCGTGTCTTGCCCACCCCTGTGGCCACAGGGTGACCTGTCCCCTGCCAGCCCCCGCAGTGGTGGCAGTGAGAGGAAATAATGCCGGCTCTGTTCCTCCTCCCGGGGACAGCCAGGAACTCACCCCCAGCAGCCAAAATTAGCC
Organism: Columba livia; assembly: GCF_036013475.1. Lineage (NCBI taxonomy): Eukaryota > Metazoa > Chordata > Aves > Columbiformes > Columbidae > Columba > Columba livia. The sequence continues at coordinate 20,867,641 of NC_088611.1, forward strand.
AGTGGCACTGATTCACCCAGCACATCACACAGCCCCACGTGCTCACACGTCAGCCGGGCACACGCCGGGCATGGGGACAGGGCACCAGGGTCCCAGGGGGGTGAGAACCCCGTAGTGATCAGTGGGACGAGCATCCAAGCTGGGTTTGGCTCCAGAGTTGGCCCCAAACCCCACAGGCATCCTGTGCGACATACCAAGAAGCATGGCACCTCCCCATGAGCGCAGCTTTAATGTCACAGCCTCCTCCACATGGGAACACATATACATTCACTGTATACAGATATACACAGAGAGCGGTGGCACATATGGGTGCCACAAAACCCGCCCGGCAGCCTGTGGACCCCCAAGGCAGTGTGGGGGGGACACATCTCCACTGGGGCTGGGGTACAGCAGGGACAGTGTAGCCCCCCAGGAGCAAACATCGCTTTCACAAAGCCTTTGAGAGTGAATGTAGGTGAGCAGGAACCTCCTCTAACATAGCACCATCCGCAGGGTTTCCCTGATGGGCTGGGAGGTGCAGGTGAGCCCCCCCAGATTAAAGACAGGCAAGTGGGCTGGAGGTAACAAATGCAGAAATCCTCCATCCCCACCACCGCTCACAGGTCTTTGCCAAACCATTGCAACCGCAAAAGGGGAACCAGGTCCCGGTTGAGGTTAAGGTGAAATTTATTCAGCTGGATCTGGTTGCGGGGGGGGCAGTGAGGGATGCAGGGAGGCAGTGCCTGCCCAAGGGTCATAGAATCATAGAGCAGTTTGGGTTGAAGGGACCTTCAAAGCTCATCCAGTGCCACCCCTGCCATGAGCAGGGACATCTTCACTAGCTCAGGTTGCTCAGGGACGTGGGAAGCCACCCCCAGCAGACAGCGGGGAGCAAGGTGGGTTTTTGGGGACCTGGAGGCAGGGCAGGGGACAAGGGTGTTAGATGAGGGAAGGGGAGCCCAATCATGCCAAGTCCCAGCTTCGCTCCTGGACACCTGGAGAGGGGGCATGGGGTCAAGCACCATCCCGTTGGCAGCAAATAAGTTAAAAATCAAACTGAGAACAGCCCAGGAAACCTTTGGGTGGGAAAAGGGGTTAAGAGCCTTGGAGGGGGTGTGGATTCCCATTTGATATAAATTTCACCTTAATGGGTGATACAACTGAAATGAAAGGAAAACCCCATGAGCAGCATAAAAACACGTTAGAAATAGCACCAGGTTCCTGCTGGGGGCTGGCGAGCACGTGGCCCTCCCCACCCTGCCATGGGCCGGCCACGGCGGCAGCCGCGCTCCACCGCCGGGCAGCCCTGCCTGCCGAGACGCTGCCTGCGCCTACACCTCTGGCTGCCCGCCCACCTCGCTGCCGGCTACGCCGCGGGCATCTGTGGAGAGAAGCGAGAGGGTTTCATAGCCAAGGGGGGACACCAGCATTGTCCCCTCAGCTCTGCATTGGTGGGGATGCTTCTGGAGTCACCGGTACCGGTGGCTGTGCTGTGCCTACCTGGCGCTGGGCGCTGCCCGCAGCGCAGCTCGCACTCCTCCTTGCTGTCGAAGCGGTTGAGGTTTCCCCCGCAGCCGCTGTAGACAAAGGGTCGGCACTGGGTGACTCTTTGGTTGTAGTACCAGCGCAGCGTGTAGCGCTGGCAGCTCCCCTCATCCAGCGGCAGGCTGCAGGGCTCGGCTGCAGGGGCAAATCGTAGAATTATTTTGGTTAGAAGAGACCCTCAAGATCATTGAGTTCAACCACTAACTCACCCCTAGCACTAACCCATGTCCTTGAGAACCTCATCTCCGTGTCTGTTCAACCCCAGGGATGGTGACTCCAGCACTGCCCTGGGCAGCCTGTTCCAATGCCCCACAGCCCTTTGGGGAAGAAATTGTTCCCCACATCCAACCTCAACCTCCCCTGGTGTATCTTGAGGCCACTTCCTCTCATCCTATCACTTGCTACTTGGGAGATGAGACCGACACCCTTCATGCTACAACCTTCTTTCAGGCTAGAGACAGAGCTGGGAGGGAGGTGGCATAAGGACATGATGGTCACAGATCCCTTAGAAAGGTACCAGAGGGATCCTCCAGCTGCTGCTGCTGCTGCCACTGGGGCCTCCCTGCTCTCCTGGGGGCTTTGGGACCCCCTCCTGTGGCTCATGCCCAGGAGCACAGGAACTTCACAGGCGCAGAAGGTCCCACGGGTGATGGGTTTGGTGAGGGGCACAGAGCAGGAGGTCCACACAGCATGCACAGCATTGTGCTGTGATGGGGAACGTGCACCCTGCCTGCATGCCTGTCAGAGGGCTGCAAATCCCAAATCCACCCCAGCTGGAGGGTGCAGAGACCTGTTGCCAGACAGGCCAAGGAGGCATCGCCCCAGCAAAGCACCAGCACTCCAGCAGTTGCCCCCTACGTGCTCCATCCTCAATGCCAGGCCAGCGCAGGGAATCTCACCAGCCATCCTGGGATGCTCTGAGCTGTCCATCTCCAGGACATCATTGTAGTCGTCCTCCTCCTCTTCGGTGTACATGCTCTCATACTCCAAGTCATCCGTGTCAAGCGTGACCCGTCTGTCCTGCCCTGGGAGACAGTGCTGGGTGTGAGCAGCCCTTTTTTCCCCCTCTGTCCCCTCCATTCTGCTCCCCCCAGCCCCAGTTCTGCACACACACATAGGCTCCCTGCTGCCCTCTCCTCTCCCTACTCATTAATTAAAGTCTCCAGGACCACCAGCACAACCATTGATGGATTAACCCTCACTGCCTGCAAGAGGAGGACAGGGACATGACTGGCCACACACATGGAGCAGGGGAAAAGGAGAATGGGGCCTGAAAGCCCAAGGGTGACACTCACCCTCCTCTTCCTCAGCGTGTGACAACTTGAGCACTGGGACTGTGTGAGCACTGCCAGCGGGGAATGGCTGGGTGGCAAAGCGCCCTGCGAGGGGAAGGACATGGCACAGGCATCAGGGAGGAGGCGAGGGGTCCTGGGGTGCTCCCCCAGGGGGAAACCCCCCTGTTGCAGGTGCCGAGCAGCCTAGCACTGCCCTGGCACTGCTGCAGTGTGCTGGAGTACATGGCCAGGGATGGGGGACCTGGGGACACCCCCTCCTCTCTCTGCACCACTGAGCAGGGCTGCTGGGGGTCCCAGGGCAGGGACAGGCAGGAGGAGTTATTGCCTGGCTGGGACCCCAGCAGGATGGGGGTGACAGGGGACACAGGTCTTGTAGGTCTTCCAGGCTCCCCATCACCTGTTTGATGCTCCCTCTCCTGGCGGACGCTTCTTCCTCCTCCCTGGGCAGAATGGAAGCTGCTCCTGGCCTGAGCCCCCCAGCCTCCTTGGAAAGAGAGCACCCACCTCATCCCAGCCCACCCTTCAGCCCCGTCCCTCCAGCCAGCCCTCCCTTCCAGCAGTCCTGGTCCCTGCGAGCCCGCCTGCCCCAGCTCAGCACCCAAGGATGGATGGGACAGTCCTCATTGTCCCTCTCGTGGTCCCTTCTCAATTGGGCAAACCTTGGCAGCACCAGGACCCCATCAGCACCCATCCTTGCTGTGCCACCCCTTCTGCCACACACCAGCCCTCCTCCCTGTGTACAGTCCCACACTGATGCCAGCCCTGAGCAAGGGGGCCCCAGGGGGTCCCAGCCACCTCTAGCCCCCCCAAAACCGGCAGCACACTGGGGCGCCAGGACCCCTTTGGTGCCACATGGGGGTAGGAAGGGAGAGCCGCAACCTGAGTGCTCACGTGAATCCAGACGCCGTGGGAATTGGCCACCACAGGCTGTGGGACAGATGGGACAGGGGGGTCAGGGGCAGCAGGGGAGACCCCCGGCCCTGGGGCAGCGTGGTGGGGGATGCTCAGCTCACCACAGTGCTGGTTCATCTCCTGTCTGACAAAGGCGCGGATCTCCTCCTCCTGCCAGGCATGCGAAGAGGCAAAGGATCCACATTGCAACAGGGGATGGTACAATTAATTAGATAGGAGGGAAAATCCCCCTTCCCCAGGCCCATGTGCCAGAGCAGAGCCCGGAGTGGCGGGAAGCCCCTTCATCATCGGTGGTGGGACAGACCCTGTGCCCCATCCCACCCTGGTGACTTGAGCGCCACAAGCCCGTGCTGGCTCCTTCCCGGCTCCTTACCGTCATGCCTGGCTCCCCTTTCTCCCCACGGATTCCCTGGGTGCCAGGACTGCCCTAGGGACAAGCAGAGGGGGGTTGGAGGCTGTCCCCAGCCAGGGGTCACCCCCTCACAGCCTGTCACCTGCTCACCCACCTGTTCTCCTCTCTCGCCAGGGATGCCGGGCACACCACGGGCCCCCGGCACCGACTGTCCAGGGGGGCCTCTCTCCCCCTGCAAAGGACACAGGCTCAGGGTCTGGCTGGTGGCTCTGAAGACTCTCTGCCCTCCCCAGTGCTATGAATGTGCTGCTGCCCCTGTCCCCACACCCTGGGGACACCTATGCAGGTGGGGATGGGGATGGAGCCAACCCAGGCCCACAATGAGAAGGTCTCCAACACTCCAGGCTCCCATCCCCTGGGCAGGGGGACACATGGGAGGACACCAAAGGCAGAGTGCTGGTAGGGACAGCGACAGAGCCTGGGACGCAGCTCCTGATGCCACCAAACCCTCACCCAATGCAGGGACAGGGCCACCGATGGTCAGGACTCACCTTTTGGCCCTGCATGCCCTCGGGACCCCGAGGACCAACATTCCCTGGGGGCCCAGGGGGGCCAGGAGCACCGTCACTGCCCCGGGGACCCGGGCCACCGATAATGCCAGGAGCGCCCTGTGGGACAGCAGAGGGTGAGGCTGTGGGTGTCAGAGACCCCAGCCTCAGAGCAGGTGCCAGGGGCACCCTCTGACCCCACAGCTGAGCACGTCTGAAGCACCAATGCTGGTGCCTTCCTGTAAAGAGCAGGAATTTGTCGTCACTTATAGTTTAGTGACATAAATAAGCAGCACCAGACGGCTCTTCTGGGAGCACTGGGCTCTGATGGCTGGATCCTGGCAAAAGCAACACGGTGCAACGCAGACCGTCCCTTTCCAGCCTGCTCACCCGCTCTCCTTTCTCCCCCTGGTCTCCTTTGGCTCCAAGCTGCCCGTCGAATCCCCGGTCACCCTGTGGAGAGGAAGGAACAGGCAGCAGGGGACAAGCAGCAGGGTGGCTGAAATGCCAGCATGGCTTTTCCTGGCACTGCCCTGACCTACCTTGGGGCCCATGAGTCCCTCCTTCCCGGGGATGCCCGGTGGTCCTGACAGCCCCAGCTCTCCCTGGGGGACAAAGCAGACGTCTGTCAGTCACTGGTCATATGTCCCTGTCCCTCCCCGGTGCCAGCGCGGTGCTTACCGGCTCGCCTTTCCTCCCCGGCAGTCCTGAGCGCCCTGGGATCCCTGGCTCTCCCTACAGCAGGCAGAAGAGAGGCAGGGAGGTCAGTCCTGTGCCCCCCAATGGCCATCCCAGAGCCAGGGGCTGAGGGGAGGACCTCGTGCCCCCGCTGCAGGGCTGAGCTCCCCCCTCAGCCATCTCCTTGCTCCCTCCGACTGGCAGAGGGGATAACCAAAGGGCTGCAGCCTCCAGGCACCGTCCAGGCTCCTGCGGCACCCACAGACACCCACTCACCTTCTCACCCTTGTCCCCATCGAGGCCACAGGCGCCTTTCATGCCCCGGTCACCCTGTGAGGATGAGGAGGGGAGTCAGAGCCTCGCTGAGCCAGCAGAGCTTTGGTGAGTAGAGGGACCAACCCACCTTAGGGCCACGCATGCCCAGGGGTCCCATGTCCCCCTTCTCCCCCCGGACTCCAGGGATCCCGTCGCGACCAGGCTGGCCCTGCAGCAGAGCACACAGCGTGACGGGGATCCACTCCTGCCCCACATGGGGGTGGCAGCGGCACCGAGACGCAGCTCCTCACCGGCTCACCAGGCTCTCCTGATGCTCCCACCTCTCCCTGGGAAGGCAAAGGCATCGGTCAGGGTAGATAAGGTGGAAACAGTCCTCACAGCACCCATGGGCACCTCCTCAGCACTGAGGGGTGCCCAGCTCCTCACCTTCTGCCCACCAGGGCCACGTGCCCCGGGGAAGCCCATGGAGCCCTTCTCACCTTGCTCGCCCCTTGCCCCCTGCAAACAGAACCACAGATCAACATGGGGCTGGCGGGGAGAGCTGGGCCATGGCACAGCCATGGCATGGCTGAAATGGCCTCCAAGGCCAGCTCTGGCAGCTCTCCTTGCCAGGGTGCCAAGCACCATGCCAGGGTGCCCACAAGCACCAGCACACAGATGCTACCATGTCCAGGTCCCTCTGTGGTCTGGTCCCCAACTCAGCACCCCCTGGCCCTGCACGAGCCTCCCCAGCCCCATACCTTCTCTCCAGGCATGCCTTGCTCCCCCTTGTCCCCCTTGTCCCCTTCCATGCCCTTCAGGCCACGCTCTCCCTGCAAAGGGGGAAACACAGGGAGGGATTGGGAATGGGGAGATACATGGCAGGGTGAGGAGGACAGATCCAGCCTGGGGCAGGGACACAGGGGTCTGTAGGGTGGCTGAAGGAGAGGGGACAATGTGCTCTGCAAGGGAGGGGCCCTCGGCAGCAAAAAGCCCGCCCAGTTCTTCTGGCAGGCAGCAGTGGGGGGGTCCTGTCCTCTGCCACTCGGGATGGGGGGTGCAGGATCAAACCTGCAGGGCTGGGAGCTGCTGGGGAGGGGGATGCACAGGAGGGCCCCTGCCCGTCGGGACAAGGAGAGACACAGAGGGGGACAGGGAGCCGGGGGACAGTTCTTACTGGCTCTCCTTTGCTGCCCCGCGCTCCGGCAGGCCCCTCCGCCACCACAGTATCGCCCTGCATGCCCAAAGTAGAGAGCTGGGGGTGAGCAAGGGGGACAGCACTGCTGCCCCTCCCTCCCGCTGCCCCCCACCCCAGGGCCTCACCTTGTCTCCTTTGGGTCCTGGGGCCCCAACGTCTCCCTGCGAGGAAAAGGAGAGGGTGAGATGCTGCACAGATGCACATTGGGGAGCAGGCAGCACCTCCCTGGAGACCCCAACTCCTGAAGGTCCATCATTCACACCCCCACACTGGTTCTCCAGCCCCCAGGGTCTCTTACCTTGTCCCCACGCTCCCCCCGGTTCCCAGGCAAGCCCTGCGGGACAGAGAAGGGTGGTCAGGGAGGGGCTGGGCTGGGGGTGCAGCCAGGGATGGGGGGATTTACCGCCGGGCCACGATCCCCTTCTGGCCCCGGGCGCCCATCTTCACCCTGTGAGAAGAAAGGGACGTGAGAAGAACGTCTGGGATGGGGACACCCCCGGTGTCACCTTGCCATGGGGACAGGCGCAGCGCTGGCTCCCTGTCCCCCAAGGTCTGGCACAGTGGGATTTCCCGTCCCTGGTGGTGGGGACATGGGTGACATTGGGGGGGCCGTGGCAGGACCTACCCGTGGCCCTGGGTCTCCACGCTCGCCTCTGGCTCCCGGCAGCCCGGCCCCCGGCGCACCCTGCCAGGGGAAGGCAAGAGCTCGTCCCTGTCCTTGCTGCTCACCACTCCTCCCAGCCATGCCGTGTCCCCCACCATGTCACAGGACACCCCACAGGACCCCCCACCCCAGGTTCCTGGCACAGGATCCCATGTGCCAGCATCCAGAGTGGTTTCAGCATCACCCAGGGGTGGCTGCAGCAGGGACGCGCCACCAGAGGAGTGGCCCCACATTCTTCATGCTATGGGGCTGTCTCCATCCTACCTTGTCACCCTTCAGGCCAGGGGCGCCTTGTACACCCTAAAAGAAAGAAGAGGGGTGAGAGAACCACAGGGGGAAGGCGCAAAGCATCCCTGGGGCTCCCACAGCAGGTCCTACCCTGTGATGGAGCCCCCAGTGACCCCCAGGGCTGCGGCCAGGAAGGCGCAGGGGGGTCCCCATCACCCTGCCCAGACTGGGGGGAGCCAGGGCAGAGCCTGCACACCCAGGGACGCTGCAGCCCCGTACTCACGGCCGGCCCTGGGGGCCCCGCAGGTCCCAGTGGTCCAGGGGTGCCATCTCTCCCAGGAAAGCCGAGCAAACCCTGCCAGGAAAACACAGTGAGCGGGCAGGGGACATGGGCAGGAGCTGGCAGGGACCCTGCTGGCACTGCCTGAGGTCTGGGGTCACCCAGAACAGCGAGGCTGAGCACCGGCCATTGTCTTTACCCTCTCTCCTGGGGGACCCGGTGAGCCAGGCTGGCCATTGTCCCCTCTCAGGCCAGGCTGTCCTGGTGTCCCAGCGATGCCTGCTAAGCCTGGGGGTCCTGGTGGCCCTGGCAAGCCAATGTCACCCTGCAGCAAGAAGGAAAAAGATGGGGCCCAGGGAAACAGCCCCCCAGGAGTGTGCTTCTCCCATGGCATCACCTGGGTGTCGGGAACATGGTGACAGCCAGGGGGACATGGGGACAGCTAGAGGGACATGGGGACAGGAGTTACCTTCAAGCCTGGAGGCCCATCCTGTCCTGGTGGTCCCCGCGCACCGACACCTGGTGACCCCTGGATGGTGACAGAGCACATGGTGTGTCCCCTGGCTGGGGAGCAGAGGGTGCGGGAGGCCCTGTGCCCCCCAGAGCAGCCCCACAGGGCTGGGGAGCACCCCACTCCTCTGGGACCTGGGGACACTGACCTTCTCCCCTTTGGCTCCGGGCGACCCCTTGGCTCCCTGCGAAGACACCAAGCCACCGGGAATGGCTGAGTGTTGGATGGCAGGGACACAGGTCACCCGCAATGGTATCTGCTCCCCAGACCCCCCATATGCCTCCTACTCACATCTTCCCCAGGATCTCCTGGCTCCCCGAATCCTCCTAGTTCCCCCTGGCAGGGTAAAACAAAGAAAAAGCAGAGTTGGGAGATGTTATGCAGGGGAGCAGCTGCAGCTGGGTGACCCCCGCTGTGGGCAGGTAGCTGGGGAGCCCAGGGATCCCCATGGCTCCCTCCCCACCAGCCCCTGGGGCAGCACTCACCTTCTCGCCCTTGGGGCCGGGCAAGCCCCGGTCACCCTTGGAGCCCTACATGGGGAGAACAGTGTCGGGGCGGGGAGCAACCACAGGGCTGTCTGGCCCCCCAAATGCATAGAATCACAGAACAGTTTGGGTTGAAGGGACCTTCCCAGCTCCCCCAGTGCCCCCCCTGCCATGAGCAGGGACATCTTCACCAGCTCAGGTTGCTCAGAGCCCCATCCAGCCTGGCCTGGGATGTCTCCAGGGATGGTTCATCCACCACCTCTCTGGCCAACCTGGGCCAGGCTCTCACCACCCTCAGGGGAAAAAGAAGTCATGGGGTGGTGGTGGGGGGGATGAGGTTAATAGTGGGGTGAGGTTAACAAGACTGACTCACGGGCTCTCCCAGCAGCACACCCTCCAGCAGTGCCGGCTCGCCCTGCAGTGACACACGGGTGCTCAGATGTGCCCACAGTGGGTACCTGCACCCTATGGACCACCACCCAGGAGTGGGGGTCCCTTCACCCCACACCTCCTTACCTTCTCCCCTTTGGCACCGGGAGGGCCAGCGATGCCCTGGAGCAGAGAGGAGAGTGGTGACAGGTCAGCTGGACTGCAGGGGGATGGTCCCCCCATCCCAGCCCAGGAGCGCCAGGGAAGGTCCCAGCTCTGCACTCACCTGCCCTGGGGCTCCGGCATCCCCTCGCTCTCCCTTGGGACCAGCAGGACCTGATGGTCCCGGTAAACCCTGGCACAAGGCGTACAGCCCTCAGCTTCAGATCCCCCAGCTGAGCCCAAGGGGGCTCCCACTGGGACAGGACAGGGTGAGCAGCAACGTACCATCTTCCCCGGCATCCCAGCCTCACCGTCCTTCCCTGGCACGCCGTCCCTGCCCGGCACCCCTGGCTTCCCGCTCTCTCCCTGGCAGCAGCAAGAGCAGGGCTGGGGTGCTAGGGTCTCACAGCCCACCCAGCAGCCCCCAGCACCCACGCTGATGGAAGCTGGACAAGGCAGGGGGACAACACACTCACCACTTGTCCTGGCAGCCCAGGGACACCCGGTGGGCCCTGTGAGGGAGACATGAGCAGAAATCAAGCAGCAGCCCAGGCACCAGGAAGAGCCAAATGGCAGCTTAGGGTGGGGGATGCAAATACCTACCCCTGGGCCAGAGGGGCCAGGGGGGCCAGGCAGCCCTATGCTGCCCTGGGGACCAGGCAAGCCCTGCAACGGCAACAGCCACATCATCAGAGAGGGGACAGCACGCTGCCCTGGCACGGCCAGGACCTTGGTTGTCCCCGTAGGAATGGCGGGGCTGGCCAGCTTCGCGGGGGCCAGATGGTTTGCAGTGGGCTGGTGGGGAAGGGGCGAGTGCTCACCCGGATGCCTGAGCCAGGTTCCCCTGGATCGCCCTGTGGAGAGTCCCTGCATCAGTCCCACCACCCCGATCCCTGGCCACCACGGTCATAGTCACATCCCCGTGCCTGCCATGGGGCCAGTTGCATCCAGGAGGGGGCCAGCCTGAAATGTCCCTCCCTCCAGCCCAAAATGTCATCCTCCTTCCAGCCCCCAAATCTGGCAAGGCACCACTTTCCTCTGCCAGGTGGGATGTGGCGATGCCGATGCCAATGTCATACCTTGGTCCCAGCTGGGCCCTGGGTCCCTGGTGGGCCAGGGCTGCCCTGCAGGGGACAAGGGGACATTGTGTTGGGCAGGTACTTGCTGGTGGCACAGGACAGGGACGAGGCAGTGGGGCAGCGTGGTCCCAGCACTGCCACCCCTCCCTGCTCCCTGGGGGGACATCTGCCTCAGCTGACATCCCCCTTGCATGACAGTCCCCTGCCTGTGCCATAGGGTGTCACCTTACCGGAGGTCCTGGGGGTCCCGGCTCTCCCTGGTTGCCCTGAAAGGAGGAAAAGATGGGGTCACTGCAGGGATGGGTTTTCGCGACTAGGTGCATGAGGTGTCCCCTGGGAGAGGGGACCCAGAGAGAGCCAGAGGCTCTGGTGACATCCCAGCTGAGTGGGGACAAGCCTGATGAGATTCCTGGGGTCAAGCACCCCCCAGGCAGCAGGGTGGCCCCCACGACCTCACCCAGCACCTGCAGTCAGGAGCACCCAGCTGCACGCTGTGGTGGTGAGACACAGTGGCATGGGGGGACACAGTGGCATGGGGGGACACAGACACTTACCGGGCGTCCCAGCACACCGGGGAAGCCTGGCAAGCCCTGCAAAGAACCATGTCAGAGCTGGTGGACAAGCATGAGCCCACCACCCCCAAGCAGCCCTGCCTACCCCCCAGAGATGCTCCTCATTCCCAGTGTGGGGTACTCAGCCCAGGGTACTTATAGGGGGGGCAGGAGGGCCCCTAAAGCAGCAGGGGAAGGGGGTGAACAAGATGTGAATGCTCCCACTGGTGCTGCTCACTGGTGGCTGGTGTGGTACCACAAGACCTTCCCCTCATCCCAGCCCGTAACTCCCGCCATGTCCCCACTCACCGGCTTCCCCTCGGGGCCGGCCAGCCCCCTCTCACCCGGGAGGCCCTGGAGCAACAGATGGGAACAGTCAGTGCTGGGGGGCTCTGGGGTCAGTGCCAGACAGGGGGACAGTGTGGCACTCACCGGGGCACCGTCCCTGCCCTTCTCGCCAGGCTCCCCTCGCTCGCCCCGTGGGCCACCCTCACCCTGTGGGGACAGGAGCAGGGTCGTAGGACAGGCAGGGACCTGTCCATCTCCCCCCAGACCCTGCTGACACCCAAAGAGGGGTGTGCCCAGCAGTGTCCCTGCCCGGGGCTTTGCTCCATGGGGCCGCACTGTTGGCAGCAGGAGACTTACGACCGCAGACCTTATCGCCTTTGGGTCCCCGCTCGCCCTCAGCTCCTGGCTCGCCCTACAGCGGGAAGAAGATAGATGCCATCAGCCACCTTGCTGCTGCCCTGGGGACACCATTGCTGCTGCTGTCCCCCACCACAGCCCAGCTCACCACATTGTCCCCAGCTCAGTGGCCTGGGCTGCCCTGCTCCTTTCTGTCCAGCCACGTACCTTCAGTCCCTTGGGTCCAGCGGGGCCGCGCTCACCCGGGAAGCCCATCAGGCTGCCCTCCGCCGCATCTGCCTGTGGGCAGGGTGCAGGCAGGGCTGGCACCCAGGGGACCCCAGGAAGGTCTCCCCAGGGTCACAGCCCTCCCAAAGCCCCTGTGCCAGGGGACTGGATGTGGCCATCCATCCCCGGAGGTGCAGGCTGGCACCCCTTGGGGACGGTCACCTACCTTGGGCCCCGGTGGTCCCGGGGGGCCGGGCAAGCCATCTCTGCCCTGGCCAGGGGAGAAAAATAGGTTGAGCATCAAAGGGACATAGCAGAGCACAGGGGAGAAGAGCCATTGTAGTATGGCCACTGCTGGCCCCCACAGGGCGTCCTCCTGCCCCACAGAGAGCCACACATCCCCCCAATGGGTGCACAACACAGTGGGACAGGAGGGACCATGTCACCACCCCAGCTCACCTGATCGCCCCGATCGCCCTTCTCACCCCGGTCGCCCTGGGAAAACGATGTGGTGGCTGTCACAGGGCTGCCCCCAAGCCCCCAGGGCCAGGTCCCCCAGCCCTCACCCCACACCCCCACACACACTCACCTTCTCGCCAGGCCGCCCAGCCTCCCCCAGCTCCCCGGCCCGGCCCGGCACTCCGGGGATACCCGGCTTGCCAGGCTCCCCCGGCTGCCCGGCCGGCCCCTCGGGACCCCGCTCGCCCACAGCACGGCCCGTGGGGCCCTGGGGGCCGGGGGCACCCGGGTCCCCCTTGTCACCTTTGGGTCCTCGCTCACCAGGGAAGCCTAAGGAGCCCTGCAATACATAACATGGTGCTGCCAGAGCCAGCCCTGCGCCAGGGGTGTAAGCCCCCACGGAGCATCCCAGGGCTGAGCTGGCTGCATGCGTTTGGCATGCAGGGAGCCCGGCTCCGCTCACCTCTCGGCCTGGGGGCCCCCTCTCTCCTGGCTCGCCCCGGCTGCCCTTGGGGCCACGCAGCCGCTCGGACACCGGCAGGAACGAGTCTGAGCTCCCATCATAGGCACCTGTGAGCTCCTTCAGGGACGAAATCTGGGAGGGAGGAAAAAGCCATTGGTGAGTGGAACCCATCCACGGCAGCACCCCACAGCCCTGCCAACACGTCCCAGGTCACACAGGTCTCCCACCACCTCCAGTGCCCCCCTCCTGCTACACACCTTGATGCCAAGCGCTTCCAGGCTGCGTTCAATGTTCTGCAAAAACAAGACATGAAAAACAAAGTGGGTGTCGCCCTGTTCCCACCTTCAGGGCTCTGGAGCCTTCTCTGTCCCCAGCCCAGCAGGTCAGTGGGGGACTCACCACAGCACTCCCAGGGTCTCCACGTGCTCCAGGGTTGCCAGGTCTCCCCTAGATTTGCAGAGAGGGAATGCAAAGATGTACAGAGCTGTGGTGGGTGAGGCGAGCAGCACTGATGATGCCCTCAGTAGGTTTCAGAGTTAACGCCGCTGAGTGCTGCCTGGGCAGAGGCTGTGGTTGCCACCACCTTGGGTTGCTCACAGCCTGCTGGGCTGGGTGCTGGACACTCACCGGCTCCCCTCGCAGTCCAGGCTCCCCCGGGTCCCCCTGAAACACAGCAAAGGCATCAGGAACGAGCAGGGCAAGGCTGCCGGGTGCCGACTCCAGCGTCAGGGCCCAGCCCTGGGGACAGGGAGTCCCCCAAGTACCCGTCCCCTCTGGCACAGGGTCCCTCTAGTCCTTGGAGGGCTTGGGGCAGGAGCACACCTACCTTCGGTCCAGCCACCCCACGGAGGCCTGGCGAGCCCTGGGACACACAGAGAGGGCACAATGGCACCCACGGTCAGGGCACTGTACCCTGAGGGAGCTGTGGGCAGGGGACCTGCCTGCCCCATGGTAGCCTGGACACCAGGGTCCGGTGCTGGGTGGCACCATGGGCTTGAAGGTTACGCACCTGCCCTGGGGGGCCAACCTGTCCTGGGACACCGGGGAGTCCAGGGGGGCCTTGCACACCTCTGTCCCCCTGCTCGCCCTTGGCACCACTGGGCCCCTGCCAAGAGAGCAGTGTCACCTCCAGTGGGGACATGTACCCACCTCCCCCATCACCATGCTGGTCTGCAGCAAGTACTCACCTCTCTGCCGGGGGGGCCTGTGTCACCTTTGTCTCCCTAACCAAGAGGAGGGAAAGGAGTTAGAGGGATGCTGCCCCATCTGAGGGACCCAAGGGATGCTCCTGGACTTGCACAGGGAAGAGCCACTGGGAGTGTGAAGACCATGCAGGCACCACACCCAGGGCTCCTTACCTTTCTCCCATCCTCTCCTGGTGTCCCATCTTCTCCCTGGGGACACAGGCTGTCAGTCAGCACACAGCTGAACCTCCCCAGCACTGGCACCGCATGGGACAGGGACCACACCAGGGACACGGCTCAGAGCATGGGGACCCTTTGCTGTGTGTCCCCCTTGCCTTTATGTTGGACTGGGGTCAACAGCCCTTGGGAGCCCCAGGTGATCCCCAAATCCAAGTCCTGTTCCCCCTACTCACGTTCTTGCCGCTGGGGCCAGGTTTGCCATCATCACCGGGTTTGCCCTGGGAGGAAGCAGCAGCAGTGAGAGACCCCTGCTGTGTCCCCCAGTGCACCAGCAGCTGGGGGTCCCCAGGCCCCACCGCAGTCCCAGGGTGCAGGGAAGGGGGAGCTGGGCAGGGGGGTCCCCATGGCACAGAGCAGCTGGTACTTACGGGGACACCAGGTGGTCCCAGGGGACCCACGGGGCCAGGCGGTCCCTGGTCTCCACGCAGCCCGGGCAGACCCTGCGGGGAAAGGAGAAGGGGGAGCACAGGGCAACAGGGCACCCACCTCCCCCAGCCAGCTCTGGAAGCATGACCAGGACAGTGACACTTTTCTGGGGAAAGGGGACAGTCCCCCAGACCAAGGACATTGGTCCCTAGCAAGCATGATGCCCCCAGCAGGAGCACAACCCAAACCTGCCCCCTGCAGAGGTACTTACATCCCGACCAGGGTCCCCCTGCTTCCCCGGATCCCCCTGCAGACAAGGAGGAGGTGAGCGCAGGGACACCGCCCCCACCGCCACCGCCCCCCCAAGAGCATCCCCAGCCTGGAGCAGAGGGTGTCCAGGGAGGGGATGTCTGGGGGGTATCCCACCCAGGACCACACTCACCCGCAGTCCAGGGGTGCCCGGGGGCCCGGGTTTGCCTTCCAGCCCATTGCGGCCATCCAGCCCCGGGGGGCCGCGGTCCCCCTGTAACAGAGCAGAGCAGGAGGGTTGGATCCATGGGGCAAGACAGGGTGCTGTGGAGCCCACCCAGCCCCCAGCCCCCTCACCTTCTCTCCTGGCAGGCCTCGGTCCCCGGGGTCACCCTATGCAGTAGGAAGAGGAGTGAGCATTGTCCCCTCCAAATGGGAGACATAATGGGTGCAGACCCCCCCGCTCAGACCCCATGGGGAAGGAAGGGGGCACTCACCCGTGCGCCGGGGGGGCCACGGGGACCCTCCACACCCTGCAGGAGAGAGCCGTGCTCAGCAGTGGGACATGAGGGGGTCCTGGGTGCCCACCCACTGCACACCAGGACCCCCGGTTCTCCTGCAGAATGTCACCCATCTTGCTGTCCTATCAGCTCCCATATCAGTGACACGGCACTTACCCTCTCTCCAGGCAGCCCAGGGGAGCCAGTGTCACCCCGGGCGCCCTTTGCACCATCCTTGCCAGGGTCCCCAGGGTCCCCCTACCAGGGGAGAGCACTGTGGTTAGAGGGTGCTGCCCCCATGCCGGCGCAAACGCCTGCGCAGGGTCTGTGCTGAGCACTTCTGCACTGCGTGGTTTAAGGGCAGGATAATAGCAAAGGTCTCAAAATATGGAGTGTTTCAAAAAGAGGGACCCAATTTCAAAGATACAGTAATTTCCAAACACCCTGTACGGGCACGAGCTGAAAAAAAAGAGGTTGCTGGGCTCAATGCAGCTCCGGAGTGTCCAGAGAAGAAATGGAACCCAGGGAGCGGGGAAAGGTGGAGGATGAGCAATGCTGCTGAGCCAGGAGCCAGCTGAGACAAGGGGAAGGCACCAGGCACCATGACTGGGTACCACGATGCCACCGAGCACAGCCCATGGCAAAAACCGTCCCCAGCCTGAGCTGGCTTGTCACAGCAGAACACCCAGAGCACAGGGTGCTGATGGGGGACTCTGCAGGGGAGAGCCACAACCATGCTGGATCCCTCAAGGGTATCAGCCCTACAGGGACCCCGAACAAGGGCACTGTCCTCCCAGTGCTGGGCAGGAGCATCAGCCCATGTGCTCCCTGGATCCCACGTACCCCCCACACCTCTCAGGGGCTGTTCTGGGCAGGGAGGGCTCGGTGCACCAGCATCCCAGTGCCCGGCGGGGGCCAGCACAGGGCACCCCCACGGCAGCAGCATCCCAGGTGACCCACTCATTACCTTCTCCCCCTTCTCCCCGGCTCCTCCAAGCCCCACGTCAACCTGTGGGGCAGAGAGAGCTGTCAGAGCAAATGGGGTCAAGCACCAGCCTGGGGGCAGGGATGACAGGGAGCAGAGCTTACAGTTCGTCCTGGGGGTCCGGGAAGACCCTGCAAGAAGGGTGAGGAAGGGGATTACATGGCACTGACACAGCCTCGGGGAGGGCAGGGCTGTGGGGTGGGAGCAGACGGTCCCCCCGCCAGCATTGTCACTCACCGGCTCCCCGCGGTCACCCTTGCTCCCTGGCACTCCAGGGCTGCCCTGTGGGAGAGGGGACGGGGTGAGAGGACAGGGGACCCATGGGCTTGAGGGTGACCCTGGGGTAAGGGTAAGTGAGGGATGAGGGGGTCCATAGGGTCATGGGTGCCCAAGAAGCTGTACTCACATTCCTGCCTTCAGGACCTGGATCTCCTGGGTCACCCTTCTCCCCGGGGGGGCCGCGGTAGCCAGGGAGGCCCTGGGCGGGGGGCAGAGGGAGGGCGTGCATTAGCAAGACCCCCTCAAGGCATCTCGACCCCCCTGGGGTGCTCACCAGCCCCACACTTACCCGGGGGCCCCTGTCTCCAGGTTTGCCAGGCAGACCCGCTTCACCCTGTGGGGAGAGATAGGGTGAGTGGGGGGGCAGCAGGGAGGGGGACAGTGGTCCGGGGGGGTCCTCACCTACCGGGGTGCCTTCATCACCCTTCTCTCCACGCTCTCCCTGCGGCACAGGTCAACAGGCACCAGCCAGGAGGAGAAAAGCACAAGTCACCAGTGTTCCCCTGCTCCCTGTCAGTGCCCCCACCTCCTCAGGGCCACCGTGCCCCACAGCCCCCCCCTTACCCCACACTACCTCCTTGCCACGCAGCCCAATCAGCCCCGGGGTGCCTGGTCGCCCCGGCTCACCCTTCTCCCCTGGCTCCCCTGGGTCACCCTAGGCAGGGGGAAAAGGACAGTGGGTCAGGGCAGTGTGGGGGGACATGGGGGCTGCTGGCGGGAGAAGAGGCTCAGCACAGCACCCTCCACTCCCTGGAGCAGCATCACAGCACAGCCTGGAAGGACAGCCCCTCCAAAGCCTGATGGACGGGCAGACAGAGCGGGGATGTCTTCTGCAATGACATTACCTTTGGACCGCTCCTGCCCGTGAGGCCAACAATACCCTGGTTGTTGGAGAGGGGAGAGCACGTGTCACTGGGGAGCAGGGTGACCCCACGCCAGAGGAGGGACCGGGGCCATGAGCTGGTGCCCCGGGGGCTCATCCAGACTTACCCGGTCACCCTGCTCGCCTTTGGGGCCAGGTGGCCCTGGGATGCTCAGACCAGGGGGACCCTAAAGACACGAAGAGACACAGCTTGGAGCAATGGCACCATGAGCCCTAGGGGGCTGTGTTGTGCCCCGTGTGCCCCCCCTTCCCAGGCAGTACTCACACGGGCACCTGGATCTCCCGCATCGCCCTTGGGGCCAGGAGGTCCTTCTGGTCCTGGGAAGCCTCTGTCACCCTGGTGCAGATGAAATGGCACCATCAGCATCCTGCAAACCTCTCCCCTTGCCCCCCCACTGCAGCTGGGGACAGCCCAGGCCTGGGGACCAGCACAGGCATCCCCTGGCTGTGCAGCCCCCTTCCCCAGCCAGTGACCGTGCCCGGGGGTACCAGTGCAGCACAGGGGGCACAGCCAGGGCAGGGTTACCTTCTCTCCTCCAATACCAGCCACACTGGGAGCCTGGGGGACAAGCAGAGGTGAGACCACTAGATGCTGCCCAGGGCTCCCTGTCCCTGTCCTGGGGCAGGCAGAGCTGGACCGCTTGGGCAGCATCACTTACCGGCTTGCCGGGTGGTCCTGGATCGCCCTACAGAGAGATGGGTGTCATCGTCTGCCCCTTCCCCAGCAGCACCCTGCCACCCCACCAGCATTCTTTTCTGCCCTCACCTTCTCCCCCCGGGGGCCGGCTGGTCCCGGAGCTCCCTGCGATGAGAGAAGAGACATCAAGGGGCTGGCAGTGCCAGGGGACACACACCTGGGCATGGCAGCCCCAAGAACACAGCACCACCACTTCTGCCCCCACTCACCTCTCTGCCCGATGGCCCTGGCCGCCCCGGGGCTCCCACTTCACCCTGTCAGAGGGGAGGAAGAGGAAGCAATCAGGGCCATCCTCGCATCCCGTGCCAGGACAGCTGCTCCAGGGCAGGGCTGGCATCACCCCAACATGGCCACAGCCACCCCAGTCCACCTACCTTCTCGCCCTCGGGGCCTGGCACGCCACGGTCACCCTGCAGAATGAAGCAGAGGGGGGTGTCAGGAGCCTGCCTCCCTCCCCACCACACTGTACCAGTTCATGTGCTGCCCTAGAGCCCTTTGAGGCCCAGCCCTGAATCTCATCTGAGGCCACCGGGCTCTGACAGTGACCCCAGGCACAGCCACCATGTCCCCAATGTCACGGTCCCACTCCAGAGCTGTCTCACCTTCTCGCCTGTCTCTCCCAGCTCGCCTGGAGCCCCACGGTCCCCCTGGTGCAGAAGAAAGATGGGGTCAGGGGCAGCAGGACCAATGGGGGATGCCGTGGGTCCCAACACAGCACCCAGACCCCTTTTCCTCCCACTGAAGGCAAGAGCATCCCTTCAGTTGCCACTCACCTTCCTGCCCTGCTCGCCCGGTGGTCCCCGAGGGCCCTGCAAAGAATGGAGAAGATGTCACCTTCAGCATGACAGGACAAATCATAGAATAGTTTGGGTTGGAAGGGACCTACGAAGCTCACTTAGTCCAACCCCTGCCATGAGCAGGGACATCTTCAACTACCAGAGCAGGAGCCCTCCGGGAGCTGTTGGGGCTCAGCTCCAGGGCAAGGCTGACTCCTGCCCACCTTGTCATCTCTCCAAAAACTCACCCGGTCTCCTGGGTCCCCTGGGCGGCCAGGTGGCCCTGGGAAACCTTCTTCACTGTCGCCCTGGGGATTAGGAAAGGTGACAGCTGAGCCCGTGAGATGGGGATGCCCATGAGACAGGGATGGACATCATGGCTGGAGAGCAGCATGGAGACCAGTGCCAGCACTGAGCATCCCCACCGCCCTCTTACCTTGTCTCCCTTCAGGCCAGGGGGTCCAGCAGGTCCTCGGGGCCCGGGGTCCCCAGGCAGACCCTGCAAGAGCACACAGCTCAGCCCTGGGGACACAGCTCAGCCACAGGGACACAGCTCAGACCTGGGGACACATGGCTGCTGTGGCCCCACTCCTCTCTGCTGTCCCCACTCCCCATCCCCAGACTCACCGGGGGGCCGGGGTCCCCTCGAGGTGCTGCCCCATCCACAAGTCCGGGGGGGCCCTGCAGAGACAGGGGTCACCTTTGTGTGACAGCCCCAGAGGGCTTGGTCCTGCCCAGCACCCTTGAGGGGGCTGCAGTGCCCTCAGGCACCCCCGGAACCTCCATCCGGGAGGGCAGGGGATGCAAGGAAATGTAGAGCAACTTACCCTCTCACCTCGGTCACCCTTCTCCCCCTGCAAGGGCAAAAAACAACAGGTGAGGGCAGGGGTGGGCTTTTTCCATGACCCCTTGAATAGGGAGGAGGAACATGCCGGGTAAAGCCCACTAACAGTGGCAACAGGGCACGCGGATGTGCCTCCTTGCACCCTGCCCAGCACCAGCTCATGCACACCAATGTGTGTGTGGGCACGGCTGGGGCTGGCACATCTGAGGAGAGCACAGCCCATGAGTGGGACCAGGAGGAGTGCTGGCTGTCACAGAATCATAGAATCATGGAACCGTTTGGGTTGAAGAGACCTTCCCAGCTCCCCCAGTGCCCCCCCTGCCATGAGCAGGGACATCTTCACCAGCTCAGGTTGCTCAGAGCCCCGTCCAGCCTGGCCTGGGATGTCTCCAGGGATGGTTCATCCACCACCTCTCTGGCCAACCTGGGCCAGGCTCTCACCCCGCTCAGGGGCAACAATTTATTCCTCATGTCCAGACTGAATCACACCTCCTTTAGTTTAAAACCATCACCCCTTATCCTTTACTCCCATCTTTCTGTCCACACGTCCCCCTGAGCTGTCCCCATGCAGCACCCAGGGGGACCTACCTTCACAAACTCTCCTGGAGGTCCTGGTGGCCCCATAGGTCCCAGTGGACCAGGGGGCCCTGGATCACCAAAGGGTCCCCGTGGGCCGGAGCTGCCAGGGGGGCCAGGGCTACCCTGAGTGACAGAGATACTCCATTAGCTGGGGGGACAGCATAGGATAGGGGTGCTGTCAGGGACCCCTTGGCACCACCACCCCCACACCTACCGGCACGCCTGGCTCCCCTTTCCGACCCGGCAGCCCCTGTCCTCCATCCACAATCACCCTGGGCTCTCCCTGAATGATGATAAGGAGGAAAAATCAGTGTCCCCATGTTGTGTCCCCACCACAGGACAGGGGCCACAATGTCACAATGAGACTTGGCAGGGAGATGGGATGACCCTAAGGTCACCTGGACACCGAGCATCAGGAAGTGCCTGGGGCTGACGTGCCCACCAGGGTCGCCCCTGTTTCCCAGGGACCCCCCCAGCCAGCCCCGTTCCCGTCACCTACCGGCTCGCCCTTCTCCCCCTTTGGGCCAGAAAGCCCCGTCGGCCCCCGTGGCCCCTGGAAAGGAAAGAGGAGAATGAGGGAGGGTGCAGGGAGAGGCATGGAGCTGAGAAGGGAGGGGGCCATACTCACAGGATCACCTCGGGGACCAGGGGTACCCTGGGTGCCCTAAAAAACAACAGGTCAGGAGGTGAATGTGTATCCTGGCCAGGCAGGGGAGTGGGGATGGGATGGAGATGGGATGGGATGGGATGGGATGGGATGGAGATGGGGTGGGGATCAGATGGGAGCACCAACCAAGGCAGGGATAGGCAGTCCCTGCCCAGTACACTTGGCCTGGGACACACACCCAGGGGACAGCAGTGACCCTGCCAGCTACGGAAAACCCCCCTGGCACAAAGCATGGGTGTGCAGAATCTGGCTGAGGGAGCAGGCAGGGCAGGCAGGGTGATAGGAAGAGCCCACCCCTGCAGCAGCAAACCCAGGGGGACACCCCCACTCACTGGCTGGCCAGGGGATCCGGGGTTCCCAGGGCGTCCGGGGCTTCCTGGTGTCCCATCGGCTCCGGGAAATCCCTGTGGGAGAGAGGAGCATCGTGCCAGCACCTGGTGCATCCCAGCTCTGCCAGACCCCCCCAGTGCCCCAGGCAGAGCTGGTTCTGGGGGTCCAGAGAACAGCACAGGCTGGGCTGGTCTTCCCAGGAGATCCCCCATCCAGCCTGGGTGAGGAGGAGAGAGGGACAAAGAGCAACAAGAAGTCCCTGCATGGCAATGTCCCTGTGCCCAGGGACACTAGGGCACGGGGGTGCAGTAACTGGGGTACTCACCCTGTCCCCCTTCTTTCCCAGCTGCCCAACGCTTTCTCCTGGCAGCCCCCGTGGCCCCGCAGGTCCTGGGGGGCCAGGTAGCCCATGGCGGCCCTGGAGGGACATCAGAGGGGACAGACCAGTGGCAGGTGGTGGTCAATGCATGTTCCCCATCCGCCCTGCGACAAGGGCTGGACAGGTCCCTCTGCCCCATAGCCACCTGCCAGCAGGACAAGGGGACAAGGATCTGACCCCCCAGCCCCACATCTGGACATTACCGGCTCACCGGGGGGACCTGGCTGCCCCGCACGTCCTGGTGGTCCCTGCAGAGACAAAGGCAGAGCTGAGCATCACCCGCAGGTTGGCATCAGCAGTGGCTGAGGGGACGCAGCCCTCCCCCAGAGCCACCCGCTTGTGGGGGGACAGCCAAACACTCACCACCTCGCCACGGTCCCCCTTCTCACCCTGCAAGGGGACAGAGGGTAGGGGTTAGAGGCTGTGCCCCCCTGCTCAGCTGCCCATTGCAGCTGCTGCCCTTGGCAAGCTGGGGGGGGGGCCTGATCAATCAGAGAATAATTTTGATTGAAAATAATCCTCAAGATCATGGAGTCCAACCGTTAACCCACCCTTGGCACTACCCCATGTCCCTGAGAACCTCATCTCTGTCTGTCCAACCCTCCAGGGCTGGTGACTCCAGCACTGCCCTGGGCAGCCTGTTCCAATGCCCCACAGCCCTTTCTAGGAAGACATTGTTCCCCAGATCCAACCTCAACCTCCCCTGGAGCAACTTGAGGCCATTTCCTCTGCTCCTGACACTTGTTCCTGGGGAGCAGAGCCCGACCCCCCCTGGCTCCAAGCTCCTTTCAGGCAGTTCAGAGATCAGAAGGTCTCCCCTTGGCTCCTGTTCTCCAGCTGAACCCCCCAGGTCCCTCAGCCGCTCCCATCACACTTGTGCTCCAGCCCCTTCCCCAGCTCCATTGCCCTTCAGTCCTCACACAACACAATCAATTCTGAGCCTCTGTGGCACAGCACGGCATGGGGACGCTCACCTTGGGGCACTGCACAGTGCAGGGCTTCGGCTTCGGCTCCAGCTCCGGCTGGCAAGACAAGGGAAGCCCATGTGAACCTGAGAGCAGGAGGAGAAGACCCTGGCCCCCACGGGGCTGCTCCCACTCCCCAGCTCCCGAGTCCCCATCCCCTTACCCGGGTGGAGATGATGGTGCAGAGATCATCGGTGAGCTCTCCCTCAGCACTGCCACCGCCATAGATGAACCGCGGGTCCTCGCCAGTCACCATGCGCCGGAGCTGCTCCCGGTCCGCCCCCTCCAAACCCACCGCCAGCACCCGGACCCCTGAGCCAAGAGCACCCTCAGCACCCTGTGGAACTCTCCACATGCCCTCCTGGGACCTCCAAGCCATCCTCACCCCCAGCCTTGATGTCCCTGGCCGCCGCAATGGCATCATCCCCGGAGGGGCCGTCGGCCAGGACCACCAGCACAGCCGGCACACTGGGCCGGCGCCCTGCGCCTGGACTCAGCAGGTAGGTCCTGGTGAAGGTGATGGCAGCACCTGGGGAGGGAGAAGGAGGAGGAGGAGAAGGATGAGTATGGGGTCCCCCCAGCCGCTGCCCCAGCTCCCTGCGCAGCCCCTCACCGATGGCGTTGCCGCTGGGCTCCTCGTAGCGCATGGTGCGGATCCGCTCGAGCACGGTGGGCAGGTCACTGGAGCGGTTGAGGAGCAGCCAGGGCAGGCTGCGGTAGCTGTACGTGGCCAGAGCCACCTGCCAGGGTGCAGGGGACACAGAAACACAGGATGGTTGGGGTTGGAAGGGACCTTTGGTGATCATCTACTCCAACCACCTGCTAATGCAGGGTCACCAGAGCAGATCGCACAGGGTCACATCCAGGTGGGTTTGAATGTCTCCAGAGAAGGAGACTCCACACCCGCTCTGGGCAGCCTGGTCTTGGGCTCTGGTATCCCCAAAGTACAGAAGTTGCTCCTCATATTCAGGTGGAACCTCCCGTGTTTCAGTCTGTGCCCATTTGCCCTCGCCCTCAGCCTCATCACTTGGCACCACTGAACAGAGTCTGGTCCATCCTCTTGACACCCACCCCTGAGATATTTATCAGCATAAATAAGATCCCTCTCAGTTTCTCTTCTCCAGGCTGAACAGCCCCAGCTCTCTCAGTTTCTCCTCATAAGAAAGATGCTACAGACCCCTCAGCATCTTTGTAGCCCTATAGTGGGCACCACTACCTGCCCACAGCCCCCAGAGCCCCACGGCTACGGCGGCACCTACCTGGGTGCCCTCGGGGCCCAGGCGCCCCAAGGCAGACACGGTGTTGGAGAGGAGGGTGCGGGTGGCATCGGCACTGGGGGAGCTGTCACGGGTGCCATGCACCAGGAAGACAATGTCACCGCGGGCGTCCCTGCAGACTGTGGGTACAGGGAAGGGGTGAAGCCACCAGCAGAGCAGGGACAATCCCAGCCCGTCCCCGCGGTGCGGCCTTGCCATACCCGTGCGCTCGCTGACGGAGGTCTCGGCACCTGGCGTGGTCCCCAGGAGCGGGCGCAGTGTGAAGGTGTAGCGCTGGCCCAGGCGCAGCCCGGTGACCTGCTGGGAGCTGGCAGTGCCGGGCAGCGTCCGGCCCGTCTCCCCACCAGCTGCCGCCCAGGGGACAGAGTCAGGAGGGTCACTGAGCCCCCACGGTGACACTGCCCCCCACCCCAGGGATGTCCCCTTGCCTCACCTGCTGGGGGGGTCCAGGAGAGGACATAGCTGGAGGCACCAGGAATGGGGGTCCAGGTGAGGGTCACCGAGTCTCTCTGCACATCTGTCACCTGCAGGCTGGTGACGGGGCCAGGGGCAGCTGCCACGGAGGAGGAAGAAAGAGTGTCTGGGCCCCATGGGGCAGCCGCCACCCACTCCTGGCCCCACACCCATTACCTTCCACCAGAGAATCATTTGTTTGGAAGAGACCCTCAAGATCATAGAATCCAACCATTAACCGAACCCTGGCACTAACGCATGTCCATGAGAACCTCATCTCTGCGTCTGCTCAACCCCTCCAGGGATGGTGACTCCACCACCGCCCTGGGCAGCCTGTTCCAATGCCCGACAATCCCAACCCAAGGCTGGAAGAGCCCATCCCCAGGTGCCTCCTGCCCACTCCCTAAGTGCCCCCTCTCTGGGCTCTAGCCCTGTGCCAGGGGTCTGATGTCCCCCTGGCCCCACACAGCCCCTTACCAGTGACAGCGGTGACAGTGGCTGGCTCACTCTCCCGGCCACCGGCCAGGCTGGTGATGCTGATGTGGTAGCGCTGGCCGGGCTCCAGCCCTCCCAGGTTGTAGGAGCTGGTGGTGGCTGAGAGCTGCTGGCTGCGCACGGGCCCCCCTGTCCATGGGGAGAAAGGGGTGAGGGGTGCAAGGGGGATGGTGGGGTGCAGGGGGAATGGCAGGGTGCTGGGGTGCCGACCGGCCATGCTCACCCTCAGCCAGGCGCCAGAGCAGGCGGTACCCAGTGCTGCCGGCCACCGGCACCCAGGCCAGGAGCAGGCGATGCTCCGAGGCCTCTGTCACCTGGAAGCCACTGACAGGGGACGCTGGGGCTACCTCCGCTGCAGAACAGAGGGACAGGCGTTAGGGGTGCCCATTGCCACCCCAAGGTGCTGCCCCCCACCCCAGCACTCACGGGTGGTGACGACGATGGATACGGGGTTGCCCTCCCGGTTGCCAATGAGTGCTGTCACCTTCACGGTGTAGGTGACACCACCCTCCAGGTCGGGAATGTCAAAGGAGCTGGTGTGGCCAGGAACCCGCCGGCTGCTCTCCGGGCCCCCTGCCAAGGACCACAACATCACCCGCCTGCCCTGCTGTCCCCACAGCCTGTCCCCATCCCCGTCCCACGGTACCGTCCCTGCGGCTCCACACCACGCGGTAGGCAGTGGCTCCTGGCACACCGACCCAGGTGACACGGGCGACATTGCTCCTGGACGCCTGCACCTCCAGCTGGGACACTGTCCCCACCTGCTCAGGCACTGTGACACCGAGAAGACCACTGTCACCCAGGTCCAGGGCAAGTAGCACCATCTGGGACCAGCAGGTGAGGGGACACCTCACCTATCCGTGCTGTAGCGGTGACGGGGCTGCCCTCATGGCCATCCACAATGGCTGAGACAGCGACGGTGTAGACACCAGCACGCAGCCCCTCAATGGTGAAGGCAGTGGGGTCAGCGGGGACAACGCGGGATTGCTCCAGACCTAGGAGAGACAGCTGGGCTGGGAAAGGGCTCTGGCACCACCACCACGGCATCTCACGGTCCCCACACTCACCGTCACTGCCTCTCCACGTCAGCCGGTAGCCCCCGACGCCCGGCAGCCCTCGCCAGGTGACCCGCAGCTGGCTGGGACCGGCCTCCGTCACTCGCAGCTCTGAGATGCTGCCCACCGCTGGGTACTCTGCAGCACCCCATGGCACCGGGGCGTCACCTCAGGGTGCCCTGAGGGGGCCCACGGCTGCCTTGGTGCCCCGAGGGCTTGTGGGGGCACAGAGGACATTCCAGGGGGGAGGACAACACAACACTGAGACTCCTGATGCCAAACCCTGACAGGGACTTACTGAGGCGGATGGTGACTGTGGCAGCACTGCCCTCCCGGCCGCCTGCCAGCGCCGAGACACGCACCAGGTAGGTGACACCCTCCCGGAGGTCACCCAGCTCCAGCCCCGTCTGGCTGCCCGGGATGCGCCTCGTCCTCTCTGTGCCGTCTGCCAGGAGCGGGACCCTCAGCACCGGGCTGGGGTCCCCCAGGTGCCACCCACGCCCCTGCCCGCAGCCTCACCCTGGGTGTTGCGCACCACGACTTTGTACTCGGTGGCACCGGGAACACCGGTCCAGCCCAGCCGCACGCGCCTGCCCGACTCCTCCGTGAGCCGCAGGTCTGACACAGGACCCACAGGCACCTCCACACCTGCAGAGAGACATGGTGACGCACGGTCAGAGCTACACAGCCTCAATGGCACAGCCCTCAGCCTCACCTGGAGAGCAAGGGGTTTCACAGACACGGTCATCCCCAGGCTGAGCAATGCCACACGGGACATCCCTCCATCTCAATAGCTTAGAATCATAGAATCATTTTGGCTGGAAAAGACCCAGGAGCATCAAATCCAACCATTACCCCAGCCCTGGCACTACCCCATGTCCCTGAGAACTTCATCTCCGTCTGTTCAACGCCTCCAGGGATGGTGACTCCAGCACTGCCCTGGGCAGCCTGTTCCAATGCCCCACAGCCCTTTCTGGGAAGACATTGTTCCCAATATCCAACCTCAACCTCCCCTGGCGCAACTTGAGGCCATTTCCTCTGGTCCTGGTGCTTGTTCCTTGGGAACAGAGCCTGACCCTCCTGGCTCCAAACTCCTTTCAGGCAGTTCAGAGATCAGAAAGTCTCCCCTCAGCTCCTGTTCTCCAGCTGAACCCCCCAGGTCCCTCAGTGACTCTTCATGGGAGCTTGGGATGGCTGGGGACAACACAGGGACCCGTGGTGGTCTCTCACCTGTCTGGAAGGTGGTGACAGGAGTGGCCACCTCACCACCATCGTAGATCGTGTAGAGGGTGATGCGGTACTCGGTGCCCGGCTGCAGCCCCATCAGCTGGTAGGTGTTGGTGCTGCTGGGGAGCGACACTGTCCTGGGGGGCTCTGGTCCTGCAGGGAGGGGAGGGTCACTGAAGGCAGCTGGCACAAAGGATTTGTGAGGGGACTGGGATAACTGAGCCCACCTGTGGCTCTCTTCCACTCCAGACGGTAGCCGCGGGCATCATGGGCACTGGTCCAGAGCACCTGGATGGACGTTGGGCCCAGGATATTGGTTCGCAGCATCTGCTCTGCACTCGCCTCTGCAAGAGAAACCCTGTGGGCCAGGCTGCCCAGTGCTGCTTTGTCACCCACCCACAGCGTACCCTGCACGTGGCAGGGCGGGGAGCATCACCGGTCCCCACCCCATCCTGTGGCAGAGCCACCAAGTAACCACCACTTACCTGTCCTCTGCCTCACGGTGGCCGTGGGCCCCTCCAGCTGCCCGAAGAGCGGGGCCACTGTCACCACGTAGTCGGTGCTGGGCTGCAGCCCCCCCAGCGCATGTGATGTCCGCCTGGCATCCAGGTCCACCCTGTGCCTGTCCTGCCCTGCAAGAGCCACCACAGTCATCCCTTGGGGGGTCTGGAAGGTGGATGCTAGCACCCCCCACCCTGTCTCCTCCCCTCCCTGGGGTCACCAGAAGGGACACAAGGTAAAACACTGTCCCAGGTTGGCCAGAGAGGTGGTGGATGAACCATCCCTGGAGACATCCCAGGCCAGGCTGGACGGGGCTCTGAGCAACCTGAGCTGGTGAAGATGTCCCTGCTCATGGCAGGGGGGGCACTGGGGGAGCTGGGAAGATCCTTTCCAACCCAAACCATCCTGTGATTCTGTGATAAGCTTTGAGGTGGGCACCTACCTGTGAGGGTGGCCCAGGAGAGCCGGTAGCCGGTGGCACCGCTGACGGGCTGCCAGGCCAGCAGCAAGCTCTGCGCCGAGACGTTGTGGACAGCCAAGTGCTGCACGCCCGCCGGACGCCCTGTGGGGACAGATGCCTGTCTTGTCCCTGCCGTGGATGCGGGGCAGGGGACACCGGGAACCATCTCTGCTTACAGACCCGCTGGGAGGAAGCCCCCGCACCCCCAGGTGCCGCTGAACCCTGCTGCGAGGTCACCGAGCACAGCCCAGGCGGCTCCTTCAAAGCACCCCGGTTCCAGCAAACCGGAGCCTGAACACCTTCCTCTTAATGCCTTAAATACTTTCTGTGGGTTAATTCTGCCTGGGGCAGCTGGAGGAATTGGTTTGCCAAAATTTGAGGCTTGCAAAGATGTTACCCTGGGGCCACCATCCTGCTCCTGCCTGGCAATGCTTTCCACCACCCTCCTCCCTGGCGGAAACCATTACTTTCCTCCTAAAGAGTGCAGGGCTTAAACTTATTAAAAAAAAAAAAAAAACAAAACCTTGCATTTTTTCAGTCGACATTCTTACGTCACGTGAGGAAAGCTCCAGTGGAAACATTCCCAGGAGGCTGGGAAGGAGCTCCAGGGCACAGAGTGCTGCATCCCCCTGGGAGCACATTTTGGGGCTCAGAGCATCACCTCGCAGCCGTGCCCACCTACATCCCGGTCCCAGCTCCCCCCCAGCCAGCTCACAGGGGCGCAGTGACAGGAGGGTTGTCCCCATGCTGGGAACTCACCCCCGTCCCTGGCTGAGCCCTGGGCCAGGCGCGGTGCTTACGTGTCCGGGCGGTGAGGGTGGCAGGGACGGCAGGGACAGCGGGTGGCTGCGCGTGGCGGGGTCGGAGCGTCACCACGTATTCGGTGTCGGGGCGCAGGTTGGTGAGCGTGGCTGACTGTGTGCTGGCCCCCAGGCTCTTCTCCTCCTCCTGGGCTGCTCCTGGAGGGGTTCAGGTAGGATCAGGGGGGCACAGCACACCCCCAGCCCAGCAGGGAAGGGGTGTCATGGGAGGGCACCCTGCCCTGGGAACACCAGGCAGTGCCAGGGGTGGGGAGTGCTGGGAGAGGCTGGGATGGGAGCCAGAACAGGGGCACCCATGGGAGCACCCAGGGCCAGGGAGGGGCTGCCAGGTGCGCAGCTCCAGCCCAGCGCCTGGCTGGGGCGGGGGGTCTGCCACCCGCCCTCCACGTGCAGCAACCGCGGGGGCACGCACACGCCTGTGCTCACAGCCCCGGGTAGGGGCACACGTGGGGCTCCCTGGCCTTTGCACACACCCACGCGCACACTCCAAGCTCTGCACACGGAAGCCTCTGGGTACAAGAGCACACAAGCCAGCTCTACGCCTCTGTGTGCACACCCGTGCCCCATAGCCTGCGCACAAGCGCCAGTCGCTGTGGGGAAGGCAGGCGTGGACACACCTGCGGTGCTCTCGGGATGCACCCCCTGCATCACCCCATGCATGCTGCCCCTTGTGCATGCACCTCCTGCATCACCCCATGCATCCCTTGCGTGCATGCCCTCCACCATGCACTCCCCTGCCATGTCCTCATGTCTTGCCCAGCCCACAGGGCTCTGCAGAAGCAGGACTGTCCCCTCGTAGGGACTGTCCCCTCACCTTGTACGGCGTAGCTGAGGCTGTAGCCCTGCAGGGGCTCGGGGCCGGGCTGCCAGGCCAGACGCAGAAAGGTTGGTCCAGTCTCCACCACACGGAAATCCAGCACGGAGCCTGTACGGCTCTCTGGGGACACAAGGAGCCAGGGTGGGCACCCAGCGCTTGCCTGTGTCCCCGTCCCCATGGTCGCAGACACTCACGGGTGCGCGCTCGGCTGGACACCGACTCGCCGATGCTGTTGGCATACTGGGCGGTGACAGTGACCATGTACTCCGTCCCTGCGCGCAGCCCCCGCAGCACGGCACTTGTCTCCCGTGGCCCCAGGCTCACCTGGGCAGGGACAGTGTCACCCCCCTGCCATTCCCAGGCCATGCAATGGGTGGTCAGAGCCCCTGGGAAGTCGGAGCAGGCAGGTGGGCACACTCACCTCCTGCCTCTCTGCCACAACCGGCTGCCCCAGCCCTGTCAGGGGCACGTGCTGCACCCGGTAGCCGGTGACGGGGCCACTGGCCGCTGCCCAGCGGATCCGCAGCTGGTCGAGGCCCCGCTCCAGGATCTCCAGGTTGGAGGGGCCAGCATGGCTCAGGCCATCTGCCAGGGAGCACAGCAGTTGTCAGCTTCAGGGTGTGTGGGGTGGCAGGGAGAGCTTGTCAGGGTGGCACAACTGCGTGCCCAGCAGAACAGGATGACCAGAAGGGTGTTTTGGGGAGGATGGGTGCTGAATGTGCACCCACAGTGAGCACAACCCGGCACCCAGCACCACTGGCACCTGTACCCACAGGGAGGAGGTGGGGACTCATACCCGGGAGGCGCAGAGTTCCCCCGACACTCGTGCACACCCTGCGTGTCATCAGTGGCACCAGTGTCCCCAGCAGCTTGAAGTCACCAACATAGAAGAAGAAGGCATCGGTGGGCGTTGAGGCCACGCGCACCAGCTCCTTGTGGTCAGCGTTCTTGACCCCTGGCAAGGATGGAGATGATGGGTGAGGAGGCAGGGACCCTGGTGGGAGACCCCTCACCCAGCGCTGAAGCCTTGCTCACCCACGGCAAAGACCTTGACGCCCTGGTTCTTCAGCTTTGCTGCCGGCCCCTCAGCATCATCCTGGGACTTGCCATCCGTGATGAGGATGCAGATCTGCAGGGCCAGGCACAAGCCATAAGACCCAGCTCAGGACACACTGCATCACCCCTCTGGGTGTCCCCAGGGCCACCACCCTGAACATACCTGAGGGACTCCAGGTCGAAGCTGCGTGGGGCGAAAGAAGTTGTCAGCGACGTAGCGGAAGCCGGCGCCAGTCCGTGTGTTGCCACCTTTGTAGCTCAGCTGCTGGATGGCCCGTCGGACGCTCATGCCGTCAGTGTGCTGGGAGAAGGGGAACTCCACCCTGAGGAGCACGGGTGGATGTGTCACCCCCCGGTCCCACCGTCCCACCGCCCCACACGGCCCCTCCCCGGGGCTCACCGTGGCTCGTCGCTGTACTGCACCACAGCGAAGCGCACCGCCTTCTCGCCCACCACCTGCACGAAGGGCCCCACCAGGTCGTCCATGAAGGTGCGGATGGCGCGGAAGTTGTTCCTGCCAATGCTGGATGATCCGTCCACCAGGAAGACTATGTCGGCCTCCAGCACATCCTCACACACCCCTGCGAGGCAGTGACGGTGCTCAGGGCACGAACTGGCACCATGGCACAGTGGTGCTGGGCCCCTCTGGCCCCCCTGCCACAGGCACCCAGTGCTCAGCACCCACCTTGACTCCTCTTCTGCGCCGCAGCGGCTGGGGGCCCCAGGAGCGTGGGGAGCACGGCGAGGAGCAGGAGTTGGCTGCTCATCGTGGGAGCCTGCAGGAGAGGACGCTGCCACCACCACCTCACAGCAGCCCCCCTCCTCTGGGGACAGAGGTGACAGAGCAGTGGGGCTCAGGAGGATCCCAGCACCACACTGTGCCCGGGTGCCTGGTCACCTCAGGAGGGAAAAGTGTCAGTGCCTCCCCGGGCACCGCCACTGGCACCCACAGTGGGGCAGGGAGGCAGCAGGGCTGTGCCCGGCCGCGTTGCCACACGTCCTAGAGACGCAGCCAGCAGCACCCAGTGCCTGCCCAGCACGCAGGGTCACCAAACAGCACCGGGTGGGCAGCAGGTGGCCTGTGTCTGGCCAGGTGGGAGCTGTGCCGGCGGCTGTC
This sequence comes from Columba livia, assembly GCF_036013475.1. NCBI lineage: Eukaryota > Metazoa > Chordata > Aves > Columbiformes > Columbidae > Columba > Columba livia. The sequence goes on from NC_088611.1 coordinate 20,899,708, forward strand.
CCGTGTCACGGCGCAGGCTGGTGACGGTGCTGGGTGCAGGAGGGCACGGTCTTATGTGTGTCCCACGCCAACCAGTACCTGGCCCCGCTCCAGCGCTCCCCGTTCAGCCTGACCAGGCCTGGCCCGCAGCTCCGCTTGCTGCCCGACACCCCGGGGAGCCGTGCCCCGGCCGGGGGGAGGCTGGAGCCCAGCTGCGGGGTGTGCGTGCGCTCTGCCTGCACAAGCCCTGACCGCTGCCTCCTGCCTGCCTGCCCGCACCCCAGCGCCTCCTGCCCACGGCTCCCCCTGCCCGCAGGGGCTCCCCACCACCCCGGTGGCAAAAGGCGGGTGCTCTAGGGAGGGCGGGCAGCCGGGGTGGATGAGCCCTGCCCGCCAGCCCCACATCCCACCTCTTCCCACGCACACAGTTGCAGGGGAGGCACACGGCCCGACCCCACGGCCCGATGGCCACGCCAGGTCCCAGCCCAGCTGAGCCCGGGCGGGTGCGAAACCCGGGCGGGACGAGCCCGGCAGCCGCCGCGGCGTGGGAGAGTGAATGTCCAGCTGTGCCCGGGGGGACCCCCGCTCCTGCACTGCAGCCCCGGCAGCGGGACCCCCAGCACAGCCCCCCCGCCGCAGCACTCACCCGCCGCCCCCGCGGGCCGCTCCGCGCCGCTCCGTGCCGTGCCGAGCCGAGCCGGGCTGGGTGCAGGCGGTGCCGGCGCGGAGCGGCCCCCGGCGCTCCCGCCCCTTTATTGAGGGCGGCCCGGAGCGCGGTGTCGGGGCGGGGGGGGGAGCGGGAGCCCGCCTCCCTAAAAAAGAGTTTTTCCCACCCCGGGGAGAGGAGGAAAGCGACTTTTCAGGCTGTTCCCCGCTCCGCAAAGTGCCACCTCTGGCTCTCCCGTCGGCTGCATCCCGGGTGTAGGCTGGAGGGCTCTAGGATGGAGTTGGGGCAGGAGGGGGTTGGACCCCTGGGAAGGGTTTCTGTGGGTTCTGTGCGGGGCTGAGTGGGCCCCAGGGAAGCTCAGGACACTTTTCCCTTTAGCATCTCCATCCTCCATGTCCCAGGAATGTGGTGAGCAGCTCTGGGACCTACACCAGCCACGACCCAGCCATACACCTCCATCCATCCATCCATCCATCCATCCATTGGGAATGTGTTCTCAGGGCACTGCCTGGCCCTGGGCAGAGATGCCACGGGGCCTGGGTCCCTGGCCCGTCCAGGTTAGAACCTGGGTCTGAGCACCAGCCCTGGGAAAGATGATGGTGCAGGGCTGCTCACCTCAGCACAGCTCACACGGGGCTGCAGGACAGCCAGGCCTCCACCAGGACCTTTTCTGCACCCACAGCTCATGGTACCCATCACATGGCACCGAAGCACCCACAGCTGAAGAACTGGGACTGGTGTCCTCCCACCCTGCTCCAGACACCACCTCCTCTCAGCAGCCGCCAGAGCAGACTGGTGGCCAAGACCCACCCCGGAGCTGGAGAAAAGCACTGGAAATCTGCTAGCAGTGTGACTGGGATTGGCAGGAGGAGGCAAAAGGGAGACGATGCCCAGCAATGTGGACATAGACCCTGCACTGCCCTGGTCTTGATCCCTGCCCACCCAACAGCTGGTGGGACTGTCCCCTGGGGCTCCTTCTTGGCCAAAGGGACACCCCTGACCCTCAGGGTGCCCATGTGTCCCAGTGCATCCCGTGGGACCACACTGCTCCTGGGGGTGCATCACACTGTACCCCCACCCTCCCCACTGGTGCCTGTGCTTTCCTAGGGCTGACCCGGCTCACGGCCCCAGCATGCGCCATCTCGTCTCTGTCTCCTTTATCACTCGCATTCCCCAGCCCCCAGCATCCCGCGTACCTGTGCCCTCCTGGCTGTCCAGCCTGGGGCTCCTGTGCGGTTCCTGGCGGCACAGCGGGCAGGTCCGGGAGCATCTTCCTGCGGGCAGTAACGGGAGCGATGGGGGGGTCCCTGGGGCCCAGGGCCACCTCACAGCTGGGGGCCAAGGGCAGGGCCACCTGCCACTGAGTAAAGATGCTCCAGGGCCGGCTACAGCCAACTTTCCCAGGCACACACTGTTCCCAAACAGGGGAGGAGCGGTGATGCCCCCACTCTTCTTAAAGGCGCAGCAAGCAGTGCATCCCCTCCTCTTCATTAGCCTTCCTCTTGCTGGGCCCCAGCCCTGGCCCCCAAACCTGGCCAGCCAGCTCCAAAGTTCACCATGGCCACGAGTTTCCCCCTGCTCACCCTGGCAATGCAGGTCTGGCCATGGGTCCAGTATCCCCAGGTCAGGACTGTCCCCAGACCCTCCTCCCGCCAGAGCTCTCGCTTAATGAAGGCAGGGCGGCCTGCCCTAATTAGACAAGGGGCTTCGTTAAACAGGGAGAGTGGAGAGGTCTGCCAAGGGCTCTGCAGCTGGCCCAGGGCCCGGAGCTGGCGGAGCAGCCCCACGGCGCAGTGTCGGCAGCGGGGCACGGGCGGCCGGGGCTTGCCCTGGCTAAGGGAGCAGCGCCTGGTGGGCAGCACAGGCAGAGGCAGCGGGCAGCGATGTTTTGCAGCTGTGCGGAGGGCTCTGTCTGCTGCCCCAGCCCACAGGAACATGGCAGGCACCAGTGTGGGGGTGTCCCCAAACTCCGCTCCCCACCCTGGCAGCTCAGGAGCATCTGGACCATCTTGTCAGCAGCATCCCTTTGGTGCTGGCACAGGAGCGGGGTACGCAGGGATGCTGGGTCATAGAACCATAAAACCACTTCGGTTGGAAGACATCATCGAGTCCAACCATGAACTCTGGGTTTGGGTCCCCAAAAACTCTGGTTTCTGGTCCCCAAAACAGAATGCCTCCCCCTCCGTGGTGTTTCCCAGCTGCCCCCCCACACTGCATACCAGGGCTGGGGAAGGAATCCGCGGCCCCGGGCGCGGGATGGTGCTGCTCATGCAGGAGAGTACCAGGTGCGAGTGACTCACGCAGCCGCCCCGCGCCGCTGCATGCCCGTCCCTCCGGGAACAGCCCAAAAATCCCTCGGCCCTTTCCCAAGCCTGGTGGGCCAGCAGCCAGGCCACCAGCCCTTATTTCCACAGCCCGGGCTCGGGGTTCCCCATCTTCCATCTGGCCTGGCCCCAAGTCGCGATGACTCCTCTCCACTAATGCTGATCAAAGCTTGCAGAGGCACGGGGCAGCTCCAGGGCTGCTGGAAGGGAGCTCTCAAATTTGGGGGTTTTTGGGTGGAGGGGAGCAGCAGGGGGCTCCAGCACGGTGGGCGAGGGGAGGAGGAGCTGGCTGGAGAGGGAACCTTGCCTGCCGGGGGGGCCAGCTGGGACACGCTCCAGGAATGTCTCCCAGCACCAATCACTGTTGGCTCCATGCTGCAGCACCCAGAGGATGTGGAGCCCTGTCACTGTCACCAGCCCGCTCAGGGAGAGCGTTGGAGGGCCAGTGTCATGCTCATGGCATGACCTCAGACACCTCTATGTCACCCCCCAGGGCTCTGTAGCAAGCCCAGGACAGAGAACTGGTCACCTCTTACCTGCTGGTGACCTGCCCTGGGGCTCTGGGGTGGGATTCAGCAGTGCCAGCCCTTCAGCTGCGTCTTGCAAGGAGAATGGGCAGCAGATCCTCAGCTCTTTCATACTGAAGGGGACATCTGCCAGCACCCCCCCATCCTGTTGCAGCCCAAAGCCACATCCCTGCAGGAAAAGGAAGCAAAATGTCACGTCAAGGTGAAACTGTGATGGGTAAGCTGCCCTCTCAGCCCAGCAGCTCTGGGGATGACCAAAGCAAGGTCGTTGCCCAGGGCAGTGATGGAGTCACCATCCCTGGAGGGGTTGAACAGATGGAGATGAGGTTCTCAGGGACATGGGGCAGTGCCAGGGGTGGGTTAATGGTTGGAGACTTGATGATCTTGAGGGTCTCTTCCAACCAAAATAACTCTGTGATTCTATGTTCCCAGCTGCAGGGCACATGGTGGGTGCAGGGGCAGCAGTGAGGAGGCTCTGGTGGCTGAAGGATGATGGAGACAAGTGGTACCACTGCAGCCAGGTCTGGGGTTGGGCTGAGCCCGCTGTGCCCCCCACCAGGGCTCCCCATGCGGGGTGTGTGCCTCGGCTCCCCCCACAGCTGCTGTGGAGAGATGAGAAGATTTTCCTGCCCATAAACTGTTGTGTCTGGAGGCTGCTGCCGGCGTGGCCGCACACCAGCATCTCACGAAGCTGCGCTGGACTGGGTCCAGGCCCTGCTGTCCACAGACAGGGCTCAGGGAGGGAGCGGTGACACTGCGGGGATGTCACCCCCCCTTGGCTGAGTCAGGCAGCCTTGGTCAGCCCGACTACAGAGGCCAGGCTGGCTCTGGGGACAGTGAGGGAGGGGACAGCCTGGCCCTGTCAGGGCTCTGCCCAGGGCCAGTGGCACTTTGCAACGGTATGGGGCCAGCGTGCCAGAAAAGGAGGGTGACAGTGGGGACAATGGCAGCAGGATGAGGAGCCAGCAGCACTGCATGGGGCTCGAGAGTCCCTAGTTAACAAGTGACCTTCATTAGCCGCATCCTGCGGCTGGGCTTCGGGTGATGCTGGGATGCCCAGAGAAGCTGCATCACAGCTGGGGTGGCTGTTGGGGACACAGGGGCTGAAGTGTCCCTGGAGGTGACACGCTGTACAGTGCACAGTGGCCACCCGTGCAGCCTGGCTCATCTCGCAGGAATCTTGCTTCTTAACTCCTTGAGGCACAGGCTGCTCCCAGCCCTGCAGCTGCCACCCGCAGCAGGGACCAGGCTCTGTACAATAAGCCTGGCTTAGCCCTGAGGATGGGGATGTGGGAGAGGGTGGAAAGGCAGGGACGAGATGCAGCAAAGCTCCCCCAGCACCTCTGCATGGGGCCAGTGCTGCCGTTCCCTGTGCTGACAGCCCTGTGGGGTGCACATGTCCCAGAGATGCCCCAGCACATGCTACCATGGAAGGGAAACTCCTGTCTCTTCACAGGGGCAGACAAATTCCCTGCCCCGGGGACACTGTAGACTGAGGCACCCCAGGGTTTGCAGGCAGGGACAGGCAGCGCCCAGAGCTGGGGGTGCACCCAGGGACCCATCAGGGCGCGAGAGCCAGGGCTGGCAGAACAGAGAGTGCTGATTCCCTTCTGATGGCGGCAGGAAAGAGAAGATGAAGGAAAAGCCGAGCGAGTGCCGACAGCTCACGGCACACACGCGCTCAGGGCATGTGTGGGCTGGGGCCGCGGCGAGCGGAGCGTGATGAGACATGCCGGGTGGCTGAGCCAGCCCGTGCCCGCCTGCACCCGGCGCCTGCACCCATGGGTGCCGCCCAGCCCTGAGAGGGTCCCCAGGGACCAGCGTGGCCAGTGGTGGATGCAGAGGTGAAAGGTGGCATTCCTACCACTGTGTCCCCTGGGAGAGCAGCTTGGGGCAAGGCCAGGTCACCGGGGCTTCCCTGCAGCGCGGGGAGAGGCAAGAAGATCATCTTACCTGTGAACGCCAATGTGCCACGGCTCTGGCTGCCTTGAGCTGCCACCAGCATCCCTCCAGGAAGGTGTTGCGTGAAGATGGGGTGCTGGGGGGGCCGTCACGGGGCCAGGGGCTGCTCCTGCCCTCACACAGCGCTTGCTGCTCTGCACCAAGCCTGGCTGCCAGGGGCAGGGCAGGAGGAATGCTGTGGCTTCAGGGAACCGGAGGGACACGCAGGAGCCCAGCACTGTGCCCAGGGACACTCACCAGCACCGTGAGCAGGATGGTTCTGCTGCTCCCTGCTTCGAATGGGACTAACCCAGGGACATCTGCAATCTGCAGGAGTCCAGGACACAGAGCCCAACCCCGCAGAGCCGGGGCACCTGCTGGCAGCACCGCAGCCCTTGCCACATGCAGGGACAAGCTGCCCACCAGCTCCAAAACCCCACAGCACCCCTGCACCCATCAGAGGGGAACCAACACCGGGGAGCTGCGGCTGCCCCGTCCCTCCTCCCCCAACCCTAGAGCAGCTGGTGCAGGGGGACAAGGCACCCAGGGCCACCCTCCCTGCGCACGGGGGCTGCTCTGCTGCCCCACACTGAGCTTTTCCCCCTCCCAGGGCTGGGAAATGGTGGCTCCCAACATGGCACACAGGGCCAAGGGGCCAGCTGGGGACTAATCTGGCCATGGGATGCATCCCAAGAGATGGAAATAATGAGTCACTAATGGCTTGAGCACAAGCCCTCCTGCTGCTGCATCATGGGCAGAGGCACCGGCAGCGCGGGCAGAGCAGCACCCGGCCCGTGCTCACCAGTGAACGGGGACAGGGACCCGCTCCCGAGCTGCACAGCAGCAGTTTGCACGGCTGCCCCTTCCTCGCTCCCCGTTTGGCCGATCCTGCTCTCACTGCCCTACTTTGGCATCTGGGATGCAGCTCTGGCTGCTGGGAGGACGTGCGGTTGCTCAACACTTCCTCTCCGCCTTTATTAAAGTGTTTCACAATCTGCACCAACACCCCCTAAAAAACTACCTGCAGGCTCCATATAAACCTCTGGCAGGGCTCATGAAAGAGCCCCCGTCCCGCTCCTCACGGGGCTTGGCCGCTCCTTGCGCAAGGGGCACCTGATGGGGCCGTGGGAGCATCGCCCGCAGCCGGGGGTATGTGTTCCGCCAGGGAGGGAACGGCACAGCTCGCACCCAGGTGCACCCGGGACAGGCAGGGCCAGGGAAGGGGGCAGGTACTGGGGTACCCCAGCTACCAGTGCCAGAACACAGACTCATGGAACAGTTTGGGTTGAAGGGACCTTCCCAGCTCCCCCAGTGCCCCCCCTGCCATGAGCAGGGACATCTTCACCAGCTCAGGTTGCTCAGAGCCCCGTCCAGCCTGGCCTGGGATGTCTCCAGGGATGGTTCATCCACCACCTCTCTGGCCAACCTGGGACAGGCTCTCACCACCCTCATGGCAACAATTTCTTCCTCATGTCCAGCCTGAATCTCCCTCCTTTAGTTTAAAACCATCACCCCTCATCCTGTTGTAACAGCCCCTGCTGCTATAAAAGCTGCGCGATCTCCAGCAGCTGCAGGACGCTGCCCTGAGTGTTCCACGCAGCAGCCACAGCCCATGCGAAGGATGATAAAGGTTTGGCCATGGGGCTGCTGGGGTGGAGAGGAAGCCGAGGGGACCTGGTGCTCAGGGGACCGAGGCTGCAGGAGGGGCTGGGGTCATTCCTACCTGTGGGGCAGCACCAGGGTGCGGGGGGGACAGCGCTTCGGAGGGGTTTGTGCGGTTTGCAAGACCAGACTTGTCCTCGCGCTCTCCCCCGCAAGGCTGTGCCATCGCTCCTTCAGCTCTTTGGCTGGCTGCCCGACTCCAGAAGAAAAGAATAAAAAGGATGAAGCACCCACCCTGCCCCGTCGGGTGAATCGCTGTCTGTCACCATGGGAACTCCTCCCGCCCGCCCCAGGCCCCCCCGGGATGACTTCATCTCGCCATCGAGCAGACAGACGGGGTGGCACGGGATGGGTGGCCGCGGACATCTCACGCGAGGACGTCTGAAGAACGCTGCAGAGCTCGGGGGCTGAGCAGCCCTGGTGAGGGTCCCACAGAGGGCAGGGGCTCAGTCTGCACATCTCCAGAGGAACAATGATGAGGGGCACCCAGCTTCTCGCAGAAAACATGTCCGCAGCACCTCTGCACCCTCCCTGAGAAGGGAGGAACACAGGGTCCCATTTCTGGCCCCCCACCACCTTTGGGACTCACCAGCCGGGAACCTCAGCCCCCTCCGTCCTCAGCAAAGCCAGGGCAAGGTCACCTGTGAGTCACCGCCGTGCGTGCGAGGCAGAAACGGGGGATGCTCATGTTCCCATGTCACAGGGGCTCCTGCCAAGCGCTGCACATCTGGAACAGCTGTAAACAAAGCCGGGGAAGCCACAGCAGAGAGCAGCCGGGGGCAGCGGGGACCTCCAGCCTCGCAGCAGCTGTGCTGGGGGGGTAAAGGGGTGGAAATAAATGCAGAAGCGCCATGTGGAGCCCAGAACGTGGGGTGTGTTCAACCTGCCGCCTCTCCCTGGAAGCCCCTGTGCACACCGGGGCATCCTCGGCGAGCGGAGGACGCCAGAGGCTCCAGCCCCACTTGCCGTGTCCACAGGCAATTACTGCTTCACCAATCCTGACCGGGAAATCACATCCTGCAAGTTCCATTTCTCAGTTGCTATGAGTGCTACTCAAGAGCGATGTGCTCGATGGAGAGGTCATGGAATTTGGTGAGTATGTAACCGTACAATGCTAAACCCTACTCAAGAAGCTCAGAATGCAGCTTTCTGAAGCTGAATATACACCAAATCCTAAATCTCAAAGCAAAACAACTCTAATTCTCTAGATTAAACATTCAAATAAGGAAGAAAGAATGCCCCTGTCAAAGAGTCAGCTGGCTCTTTCCTAAATACAACAAAGACGAGCGAAGAAGCACGTTCTTGTTACAGCTTTGTCCAAGTTACACGGAAAGTAGAAAATAATGCAGAGGACCAGAGCTGTTTTACAAAACACACCGCACATCTGCATCGCCGTGTGCCGAGGGCAGCGCACACAGAGTGGTTTCATTCTGTGCATTGCACCGAGCGTCAGGACCCGCGTTCACAGCACAAATCCGAAAGTTCAGCATCCCACTGCAGGCTCTTGGCAAGGCCAGAAGAGCACTCAGATACTCAGGCTCCTGTTTCAATATCTTAATTACATAATGAGCCTTGCTCCAATCAGGTCATGTAGCATTTGATCTGGCTTCTTTTGCTGTCCTCACGCTGTCTGTGCTCCGCGGTTCTCACGACAAAGCAGCGTATGGAGCCTTAAATACCCCCAGAGCGCAGCGAAGGCTCCGTGATGAACCGTGTGATGCCAAGCAGGAGCGGCGTCTCCGGAGCTGGGCGATCCAGCACATCTGGCGGGCGATCCAGCACATCTGGCGGGCGATCCAGCACCAGCACTTCTCCCATTGACAAATTTTGGTATGGAAAACCCCTCCTGCTCTGAAGACCAGAGCTGGGACCTCCCTAGGCTCACACCCCAGCCTAGTGCTGGGCCAAGAGCTTCATTTTGCATTCCTGGGCAGGTGAGGAACATGGGCAGATCCTCCTCCAAGCACCACGCACTTCTAGTTGGTTTTCTGGGCTTCCCCAGCAATGGGCTCCAGGGCAGCAAAGCCAAACCTCAGCCCAGCAGCCCCACTAAAAACCTCAGAGAAAGGAAAACGCATAAAGGGAAAGAGCTGGAAAAAAGAGACTTGTGTGCAAAAGTGAGAACCATGGGTACTCTTTGGATGGCGTGTGGGGCAAAGCAGCTTTTAATGAGGGTGTTCAGGGCTCAGACTCACCCCCTTCCAGACGCGCCACGGAAGACAGAGCTGAGACAATGAGCACAAGCGGTGCCGCTGCGTCCGCGCGGCAGCCGGGACGGTTGTAGCTGGCGGTCAGGCCTGGATGGGCCCTTTGTCCCCGGCTTTTCCACGCAATGAAGCTTTAGATGAACCATTTCCTTTTCCGAATAGGAAAGTGGGATTTCTGGATAGGCGTCCCGGTGCCTCTCCCCTGGTTTCCGAAGCCCCCGTTGCGCACAGCGGGTGAGGTGAAGCACAGGGTAAACCTGCGAGTCTGCCGAGCGCCGGGTCCCACCGGCACCCCAGAAATCCCGCGGTTTTGCCGGGTGACACTTTGGCACAGGGGAAACCCAGCGCTCCTCTGAGCAAACCACACGGCATCGGGGCCACGAGGGAAACAGATCCCTGGTCAGGCACACACCGATGCGTAGTGTGGGGAGCAAGTAAATAGTCATAAGGATTTACAAACCGGGGGATTTCTATGCTGGGCTGGGACCTCTGCAAAGGCACCAGCTCGAGCCGACCCTGCTGCTGTGCTACTACATTAAATTACTTATTTCTACAAACTTCAACGCCTAAAAGTTTGCATTGAGAGACCCGGGATCCAGGCATTGGAGTGAGTTGACACCAGGACCCTGGGAGGGGACGTAAGCAGGTTGAGATGCGGAATAGTGAAATTTTGAAAACCCAGCCAAGCAATGTAAAGAATCAGGTGTGCAAATACATATAACCCCTGACATGTTTTCCCTTATTCTCTTCGACCCTTAGACATGAACTATTGATTAAGTCTGGGGCTGAGACTGGATCCAGCTACACCTGGACTCCTCTCTGAGGATTTCAGAGAGCTGGGGGTCTCTTCTGAACCCCATTACTCAACGGGAAGGCCTCTCTCTATCCTTCCACATGTCCTGTCACCACAGAAATCGCTCTGGAACAACTCTTCCCTGATTCTGTATTTCCTCCACGCAGTAACTAATAGAGCAAACCTTGCCATTCAGCTCCGTTAAGTTGCGCTTTAAGTGATTTAAACACCACTCTGCAGCAAGCGGGACCCTAAATCACTCATCCGCAACATTTGGTCAATCCCTGCACCAAAGGGTCGGCGCAGTGTGAGGATGTGCCAACTGTCGGAGCTGCGTTTCCCCTGGCCCGGCTCCCAAACCCGCTCACCCATGGCTCCCAAACCCGCTCACCCATGGCTCCCACTGCGGTTTTGCACCGGAGAGCGGGAGAGCAGCAGCCCCGGGGGCAGCGGGTTCTCTTCCCAAAAGCTCCCTGGCACCAACGAGCGGCATGGCGCCAAGTATCTCATTTCTGTGAAAGCCTCTCTGCAGCTTCCCCGAGGACGGGCTTGGCTCAGCACCCATGATTAGTATCATCAACTGTACTTTCCAGGGGTGGTAATTAGTTCAGGTGAGGCAACTCCTGACAATCGCCTGCTGTGGCCCCTCTCTTGGCAAGCGCCAGGATCCCAAAACAAGCAGCTCACATATCAAAGGGGCTGCACAACCAGATCCACCCTGAACATCCCCCACGCTCAGGGTACCGAGCGCCAGGGGAACCTGGAACGCTCAGCACAAGCGCGCCCTATTTTCACTGCTACAGTTTATGTACCTGGAATAGATTTGTATGGAGGGAAAAAAAGTCACCAGGGTGCTGTGTGGCATTGCAGAGCCTTGGATAGATGCACAGCGTCCTCTTTTGCAAACCCTCCTCTCTTCCAGCCAAGGTGGCAGGGAGGGAAAGCGATTGCCTGCAGGCAGGTAGAGGCGCCAGCTTCAAAGAGGGAACTTTCCCCGAAGTGGATCAGACGGCAAAGGGGAAGGAGCAAAGGCCGATTCACACACCGAACTACATTTATCAGCGCAGTCCAACGGGATCCCAAGTAACCTTCCAACTGAAGTAGCAAAATAAAACACTTAAGCCATTGAAAACTAGGCTGGTCAAAGAGCCCCGCTGAACAATCCCGCATTGTCCAGGGAGCCAGGAAACAGATCCGTCAGGTCACCCAGGGCATCTCCAGTTTCAGTGGAATTGTCCTGTTCTAGGGATGGTTCCAACTCCCTGCTCTGGCACTGCCACTGTCCTTCCCTGGGCAGCGGAAACCGCGGGGACGGGAGAGGTCCAGCGAAAGATCTCGCTTTGTCAAGCTTTGGGAGAAGGACTAGCCCAGGACACTTCTGTCGTGTCAGACGTTCCCCGGTTTGGATTCCCTTGGGCTGAGGCTGCTCTGGTGGAGGAACAGAAACTCACCCCTGCAGCTCCAACAGCAAGAGACCCGCCAACGAGACCAGAGCTTCGGTTCTTCCGGCACTGAGGGATTCGGCTGCCAAACGCCTGCCAACTCTTCACCAGTTCCAGGTTACACTTACCAAGCCCCTCGCTAAGGCTCTGGGCACGAGTGTCTTTGCCAAACAACGTTCTCCACTCCTGAATGGGTTTCCTCTCCTCACTTCAGATTCCCAGCCTGTCTGCCTGTTCTTTACCTAGGGAAAACGGTCTCACTGTCACCTCCACCCTCAGAGCTGGTGAGACACCCGTGTTTCTGGAAGCACCGACTGCCATTGGAACCGCAGCCGGGAGATGGCAACACGTCGGGCACGGCTCAGACGGCTCCAGCTGCAGGCAGCGCTGAGCACCCAGTGCCGCTACCAGGGCACGGCCCGGAGTCAAGATCAGCCCAGATACTCGGATTCCTACATGGATAAAAGCACCTACAAAATACCTTCCAACACTGCGTGACCCAGCTGCCCTGGCAGAGCTGCTTGGGCAGGAGGAGGGTGCTGGTCCTGCTGGGAACACCACTCGGCACAGCCAGCCCGCACACGATCAGAGCTGTTTGGAAAGCCTCATCACAGAGGGGTTTGAATCTGTTCCTTGGACAAATTAGTACAGGAAGGGCTGGGGAATTACTCAAGGAAAACAACCATTCCCAAGATACCTTCAGAGAAGAAAACTTGTAGGAATTGCTGAAGCAAGGATATATTAATACATCTCCCTTTGCTTGTATTTCTCACCCTGGAAGCTCACCTGAGGGGGTACATGGCAAAATGGAAAACAAAAGACCATTAGAGTCTGACTGCAGTCACAAAACCGAGACAGAGACGTTTACTGATTCCACAAGGCTTGAGGCATGAGCTCGTTCAGCTTTTCAGCCCTCAGTGCACTCGTAACGAGCCAGAGCTTGCGAAGATAGTTAAATCCAAATTGCATCAAGAACATTTAACAGTTTCAAACTTGCCTAGGATCCGCAATGAGTTCAGACACACTGACTCTCTCATCAAGAATCCAGATTCAACACAAATGATTTAGTACACCGGATTAGTCTCCGGTTTAATGACTAACTCCTAGAAACTTTTACACTATTTTTAAATCCCACTTGTCAGGGCGGCACCTGGAAACTAAATGAAAATCACAGGGAGATTCATCCCAAAGAGAAAAATTCAGCAGGAGCACCTCACAGCTCCGGGGGCAGCTGTGACAGGCTGGTGCCACCTGCTGGGACGCATCTCTCCATCCCCCTTGCTCAGCCTCATCTTATCTGTTTCATGTTCCAGGTTCCTGCAGGCAAGACAAGGGAGCAACAACCAGATTTACACCAGACAAAGCAGAAAGGGCTGGGCAGCTGTTTCAGCTATTCAGACCTAGAGATTATCTTGCAGGTGTAAGCAGGTCACCTGGTACTTCAGCCAGCAGCTCCTTAGCCACAGCACAGGTGACACTGACAGGAGAGATGGAGGCTCAGCTGCAAGAGGAAAGCGCAGACAAACACCAACATAACCCACAACAATCTCTGCTCATTACTGAGCCGGTTTACAGCTCACTGGGGAGTTTAGGATGAGAGGAACCACATCGCCATACGGGCTTTGTTTGTCCCACTTGCACCACCCCACCTCTGCTAAAGACAACAGCACTGAGACAGCACCAGGCAAGGCTGTGCCAACCACCTTCACCAGCTCAAAACAGTGGTGGGAACTCAGTTCTGTCTGTAACTGGTGATGGAGAGAGGGGCTGCAGCAACTGCCCCTACCACAATGGCCATCACTCCAACAACGGGGCCACAACCAGCCCGAAACACTGACACCACAGCCAGGGACAGGATCACAGAGATCCCTCCAGACAAGGACTGTTCGTTCTCAGGTCTGCACAAGCAGTGATCCTGCAGCCCCAGCGCACAGAAAGCACAGAGAACCAGCTCGAGCTCCCTGGGCAGCCTCGTACCAGTGGAAAAAAATCACAGAATCATTTTGGTTGGAAGAGACCCTCAAGATCATCAAGTCCAACCATTACCCCACCCCTGGCACTGCCCCATGTCCGTCTGTCCAACCCTCCAGGGATGGTGACTCCAGCACTGCCCTGGGCAGCCTGTTCCAATGCCCCACGGCCCTTTGGGGAACAAATTGTTCCCAGATCCAACCTCAACCTCCCCTGGCGCAACTTGAGGCCGTTTCCTCTGCTCCTGGTGCTTGTTCCTGGGGAGCAGAGCCCAACACCCTCCAACTTCCTCCAACCAACCTAAAGATGAGACCTCTGAACCAGGATGCTGCCAGTTCAGCACAGAGGCAGAGCTGCAGACAGACACACAGACAAGTTCCTAGCATTAGCCCTGACAAACCAAGACTGACTGGACCAGTACCTCATCAGTTTTAGCAAGATTAACAATGTCTACACATACGACCAGGCAAAATATGGTCAACTCGGATCCAAACCGATTCCATATAGGATATATTTATTTTCATACATTTAACACCAAGAAGACAGCCGTTGTGATGGGACTCATCTTGCCCCTGGTGCACAAGACATTCAGAGCCAGGCGGAACCTGTCACAGGACACAACTTCGCTCTTTCCAGCCCGCAGGGACACGTCCTAGAAACGGATCCAGTACATGGCACTGCGGATTCGGTTGTAATCCAAGAGCTGTTCGATGGGACCTGAGTGAGGAGAACGAGTCAGTCACTGGTGATGTAGGTAAAATCCCTGTGCAGTTCCCCATGGGCTTAAAGCAGATGGTGGCAGAGCAGGTTGTGCTCACAATCCAGAGCAGCTCTGTGCAAAACCAGGCACCTACAGCTCAAACCTGCATCAGGAAAATGAGCAACCGCCATCTCCTGACAGAGAAACTGTGACTTATTGTTTAATAGGTTGTTTTCTCACACTGCTCCACAATGCTCAACACAGCTCCAATACAGGTATGATATACAGGGAGCCATCAAGTCACAGAGAATTTGGCTGGTTCACACCAACTTGTGTTCAAAAACCCTTTTCCAAGCTGCTCCGCTTTGAAGGCCAGAGGAAGCAGCTGTGTGGAGGGGAATCCACAGCACAGGAAGGAGGCAGCAGAGCTGAGCGGATCTGCTCAGGCAGGTTTTCCGAGACGAATTTGTCCTTGGCCAGACAGACGTGCCAGAGCAGCGCCAGAGAATCGGGCCCCTTCGCTTCCCTTATATAAACCACCATGACCCCAGGGTGAGGACACCTGGCAGACGCTGCCGGGCCCGCACCCAGCGATGGGACTCCCGATCTTAGTCACGGCTCCGCAGCAAGCGGAGAGGCGGGAGCACAGCCAGCAGCACGCTGCCACCGCGGCTCCATCACCTGCGGGTTCGATCTCCAGGCAAACGTGCCTTGGCACATCAAACGTGCAGAAGCAGGACACCAGCAAAGAGTCAGTGTGGTCAGGAGGCCAGAACAGACACGTGAGAAGTGCCTGCAGCTCACCCACCCAGCTCTCAACTCCTTCCTGGCTTTTGAGATACTGTACACTAATTGTCGTGCGCTACTTACCAACTGCTGCAACCGCCGGGCATTTGTCATAAATGTATTTACTGCACACCTCTCTCACCATTCTTGCATCAACAGCCTAATAAATATCAAACAAGCAATTAATGACCCTTCTAGCACACTTGCATTTCTCAAAGTCAGAAGTTACTGTTGCCATTCCTTAGCAAGATCACTAAGAAGAAATTGTCCGACCCTTGGTGGCCATCTGCACCAAGAGTTCAGCTCTTGTCTGTGAGGACAGCTCATGTTCTACACAGCGTATTCTTCTGAGGGTACAGAAGACAATTCTATGATTCTATAGACAAGGCAGTTCAAAATCTGAAGCTTTCCAAGGGATACAGTAGCTGCAGAACTACGCAATCGAGATGTTGAACACCTCTAGGGAAACTGTTAAAGGAATTTCCAGTTGTGCTGCTTAACAACGGCTTACGCCTTCTTTCTGGGATGGACTGAATCCAACCACAGGGACACAGGATATGCTGAGTCTATGCCAGAGGTTCTGACAGATTTGTATCAGTATCAGTGAGCTGATGGCCTGGACTCCAGGCAGCTTGACTAAGGGATACGTAGAACTCATGTTACTGCAGCTAAGGCCAGAAAATGCTGCCACCAACCATGCTCAGGTACCTCAACCAAAACAAAGGGGTACCTACCGCAATCCGGGAATCCCATTCCTCCAGAGGGATACGGCGTCCGTAGTTTAAGAGGTGGCTTCCGATATTCTCACACACCGGCGTAGTACCTGGATGGTGAAGATACCACATGGTCAGCAGAGCAGAAAGTTTTCCAGAATTGCACACCCTGATCATCAGCCAAAGCAGAGAGAAGCAGCTCGAGCTGTTAACCTGCTTCTAATGAAGGCCAAGTCGTGGTTACCACTCCGAGCAGCTCCAGCAGGAGCTGGGCAATACAAAGATTGTTTCAGCAGTCTCCCAAGCGTTCCAGCCAAGGCAGACCAGTTGGAGGGTCTCAATTTTATCTTCCCCAGGCAGCACGTTATTCACTCTCAGTTTACAGAGTCAGAGCCAGCCTGGAGCAGAGCAGGGAAAGGAAGTTTTGCGCAGTGCCTGCCAGCAGCACCGCCATGTCCAGCAGAGCTCCTGCTCCCCAGCAGAGAGAAAAGCAGTGACCCTCTAAGAGCTGCACAGTGGTCAATCCATACACCAGAACGTACCATCCAGCTGAGCAACCATGGCGTTTCGGAGATAGTTCTTGGCTCTCTTCACTTCTGACTCTGTGGTACTCGTGCACAGACGCATCCTGGAAAGGAGATGGAAAAATCACTAAAGTTCTTAAAGATGTTCGTCTGCTCAGACAGAAAGTGAATTTTTCCCTTTCCCTAGCATCTGCAGAAATAAGTTATTATCAACATCACTCCTCCTGCAGGCTTGAGAGTCATTTGTGATCACTGCAGAGCAGTTAAGAACTGTGGAGTGCTCAATGGCAGGAGGCAAGAGCTCAAGCTGACAGGCAGGGGACATCGGCCAGCAGGTGACACGCTGAGTTACACTCAAAAAGGTCTAAGCAGCCCTGGTGCCAGCTCTAGTTTGCCCATCAGGCGCAGCAGCGAGCGGTCTGTGGTACGCAGGAAGGCATGTCAGCTATTCCCACGCACAGCAAGCTGCTGTGGAAACTGATGCTGAAAGAACAAGACAGTTCTACAGAGTCTGTTTGGACTCCAGCTGTGAAATCCCTTCCTCCCCTGCCAACTGCAATGTCTCTGGGGCAAGGACTAACTCCATCTGCTCCAGGCACAGCTCGGCTCTGCATCTCAGCTGTAGCCTCAAACTGCTACCGGGATGTACATACGAACAATAAGATGGACAGACAGAAGGCCTCCAAACGCTGGCGTGACTCCAGCAGCAGGGTATTTGTCAGCCACAGGACAACAGGCGGGAATTCTGCCTGCTATGCTCAGTTTAACAAGACAATGGAGATACGCCTCTTGGGCACCTGGGAAAGCCTTGTCCCTAAGGAATGATCTCACTTGTATATAAAAAAACCAAAGCCTCAGCGCTAACACTTGGAAGCACAAACAAAAGACCTGAAGAGCTCTAAGGGATTAAAACAGCTCCTCAAAAGCCACATCCTACAACATTTGCAGAAACCGCTTCCAGGATCTCTTAACCAGAACGCGAGTTACTGAGAATTCGCCCAGAGACACAGCTCTCTGAAAACCTCAGAGCCCAGCCAGCAGCTCAGCTTCCCACAAGAGGGTCAGTTCTTCACCAGGAGTTTTTGGTGCAGTTATACTCACCACTCCCCCTGAGCACAAAACATCATGTCATCGATGGACAGGGGATCGGAAACAAAATGGAAACCAAAGAGGCCGGTATCGGAGTAAGAGGTGTTGAACGTCTGGAAGCTGTGGCAGAGGTTATGCTGCACAGCGAGCGTCGCCAGCCTGCTGGACTGATTCTGGAAATAAAGAGATACCACCAGCCATGTCAGTCTTACAGCTTCCTCACAGCCCAAATTCTTTCCAACTGAGACGTTTTCACAAAGACCACAGACAAGACAGAGTGGAATGCTTGCTGAAGGAGAGCTTAATTTAGGCCTTTCATGTGGTCAACAGATGAGATTAACTGGTGGAAAAGCCACAGACAATGGACTAATAGTCCATCCAGCAAAAACATTTCCTTCCCCAACCGCAGAGGAAGAGCTGATCTGCACACAGAGTGGGAGAAAATGGGAAGCTCAAGGTCTCCCAGTAGCAGGGGTTGGCACAGTTATGCTGGCCAGACAGACTCCAGATGAGAATGGATGTAACACTGGGGTTTTAAAGTTCCACCTGCTTTGCAGCTGTAAGACGAGCTTGCATCATAAGATTACAGATTGCTCTGTCCTGCTCCCATCGCCACCCCCACCGAGCGGTGAGTTTGTCAGGGTAGGAGCAAGCTGCTGAGAATTCATCAGCTAAACCTCTTCCAAACTTCGCAGAGAAGACTCAGTTCATCTCCCAGCATCACCTCTCAAGAAGCGTCCTGAATTAGCCTCGATTACACTTCTATCCTACTTTCCAGGAAACTCCTGACCACCTCACAGTTGGAAGGTAACTGCAACAGCCTCCCATAACACGCATTCAACCAGAGCCTCTGCCATATTTCATATTAAAAGGCTCCAGCTTCTCCCTGTCACACTCCCAAGCCTCTTACCTTGCCACCTCCAAACGTGCGGTCATAGCGTCCCATGATGGCATTAGCCACGTTGAGGACAACGTTGTCCGGATCAGCCCATCCCGGCCCCTCCACGGCGACAGCAATATGGGCCACGGGCAGAGCATCATCTCTGGCACGGATCTAGAAAATCATCGAGGAGCTGGGGAGAACTGCATGAGCACGGTGCCTTTGTCTGCAACCTGCTGCAATGCCAGGCTGGCAAACTAAGTATTATCCCTTCCGAGCTAAACCAGCTGCTCTGATATGAGTTTTCCAGCAGAGGATGTGAGCAACACGTTTCTAATGGACTTTGGTTCCATCTAAAACCCAATGCATTGTGGCAACGAGCCCCAGGAACACAACATGGGAGCACTATGAAGGCACAGCATCATCAGCTTCTTTGTGATATACAGATTTTTTTCCCCCAGAAGCAGCTATAACTGGTTTCAGGTTAATTCATCGGTTTTGCAACAGGTGCTTGCTTCAGAGCAAAACAACTTTACCTCACTCCCTGTGAAGCGACAGCGTGGGAGGGCAGGCACAGCATCCTCCTTGTATGTAAAAGGCACTCCGCTGAAGTGCTGCTTAGCTACATCCACCAGCTCTTTGTGGGAAATACCTGGCAATGGGAAAGAGAGATTTACAGTCTTCAATAACTTAACAAAATTGTCTGATTTTACGTTAGAGATGTGAGAGAGGAGTTTGGTCACCCGTCTGAAAATACCCAGGCTTCCCAGAATCACATGGACCTAGAACTTACCTCCAGCAGCTGCCAGGACCATACGAGGTGCCTTGAAGTGAGTATCAACATACGAAGCTAAATCTGCTCGAGTCAGGTGCCTAGAAAGAAGACAGAGAGACCCAGTTAATCAGCGTCTCTGAGATGAGGGATGAGAGGCTTAGGAGAAGCAAGTTCACAGTGCAGAGAAAGCAGTAGATGACATTGATTCTCTTAGTTGCAGGGTAACAATACTTTTTAGAAGCAAGACTGCATTGTCTGTGTTCTGCAATTAGAGCAGTGGAAACCAGTGACCAAGAGGGGGAGTTAAGGACAGACTTCAATACAGACCGGAGCACTGACCCTGGTCACCGAGCCACCCACCAGGACCCACCAGGCACTGGGTCAAGGCCACGGCTTTAACAAGCACCCTGAGCTCTTTACGTCTCTAACGGTGTCAAACTGACAACTGTCGGAGAAGGTTCAACCTGGCCCTACCAACCTACCGTCTGGCACAAGGGGGATTTGAGAGAAGAACATGCGCAGCATTACGCTTTCACCAGCGCTCATGGGCAAAACACAGCCCAGACACAAGTGGAGGCCCACAAGCACCCATCACCTCTGCGCAGACTGTTTTCCTCGTGCAGTCACCACGACTGAGAAGCAGCAGTCCTGCACCCCAGGGACTGACCCCATGGGCTGTGTACAACATCCAGCCTGGTGCTCACTTGACATTCTCTGTGGTCCCCTCGACAGTGTGGGCCAGCGGAGTGCCCTGGTATGCAGTGGCATGAAGGTAATCGAAGGTGACATCCGTCATGTTGCTGTCGATCTCTTTCAGTTCCTGCAGGATGACGCCGCGCTCCTTTTCGATCTGAGAGTCCTCCAGCGCGCAGTTCTGCACGATGTCGGCCAGGAGCTCTACAACTGCAACACATTTCCTATGTTAGCGATCCCGCTGCCTGATGGCCACCCAGCACTGCTGCAAGGAGAAAAGACACAGAGGCAGCTGGGGCAGCACAAGAGGAGTGAACGACAAACCATGCTGGGGAGGGGATGCAATGTAACAGAGATCAGTCCTGCCCATTCCCACTGCATTGGAGAGGGACAAACACCATGGCTTTAGTGTGAAGTCTCCATGTCAGCTGGGCAAGCATCACTGCCAGCTCACAGAATTATAGAAGAGTTTGGGTTGAAGGGACCTTCCCAGCTCCCCCAGTCCCCCCTGCCATGAGCAGGGACATCTTCACCAGCTCAGGTTGCTCAGAGCCCCATCCAGCCTGGCCTGGGATGTCTCCAGGGATGGTTCATCCACCACCTCTCCGGCCAACCTGGGCCAGGCTCTCACCACCCTCAGGGACAACAATTCCTTCCCCACGTCTAGAATGTTAAAAAGGGGTGTCTTGTCAACAGCTATCAATGTACTGTTCACTCTTTAGCTAGTTTTCATCTCAGGAGCCGGACATAATAAAATTGTTTTTTTAGGAACACAAGAACTAGTAGCCTTGTGTCACAGCAATGCTCTTTTCAACTACCAACAGAACCTCCAATTTACTGCTCAGCCACAGCTTCATTCACTGTTCTGTTGTTAGAAAGGATGCTGGCCGGGAAGAAACATGAACACATGGGCTTGCTCCATCCTTCGCCTCTGACCAGGCTTTGCCCACCAGCCATCCTACCTTTGGGCATGTCCTTGGACAGGGCTTTGATGTAATAGGCGGTCTGCTCCCGCGAGGTGTACGCGTTCAGGTGAGCGCCCATGCTCTCCACCTCCTTCTCAAAGGCAGCGCCAGGACGCTTCTTTGTGCCCTAAAAGTAAACAGAGAAACACAACTATGAAATGAACAGATTTCCCTCTCCGGCAGAGCCAAAGCCAAGAAAAAAAAGACAATAAAGACCTACAACAATAAACCACATCACACAATTCATAAAAGCCAAGAGCAAGTGGAAAAAGCAGGAGATTTAAAGCTGAGCTTATTTAACTAAAAGATGGTTGAAGTGTATTGTGAAAGACCAATAAAAACCCAGAGGGGAAGGAGAAGATCTACGCTGAGAGACAACACTGCCTGAAGAACACATCAGTGGAAGTAAACCAAGAACGAGCCTAAACCAAAAATAAGCAGGTTTCAAGCTATTCAGGCAGCAACATTCAAAGGTAGCCAGAACAGAGGCTGAAGACTTCTTCTAACATAGAACTCAAATCCCAAGGAGCAAGGCAGATGCTGTAGTTGCCTGTGATGACACAGGCTGGACTCGAGTCAGCAAGTCCCAGGCTTAGCTGCCTTCTGCCCTGGGGCTGTTCAGCAGAAACATTATTAGAAAAGAACGAACTGTAGCCTCTAAACTCTGCTGGTCCACTAAGAAAACCAAAGAAAAACAAATGGCTATGGGGAACGATGCTTTGAGCTCTGCCCGCCAACCTGAAGAAATTCCATAACACGGCCCCATTTGTACGCTGCACAGGGGTTGGGATCGTCAGGGACTGGAATCACAGCCGCGGTCTCACTTGCTACTTACATCTTTTTTTCCTTTAAGAGGGGAAACACCAAGTAGTAAATAAGAGTTGCCTCAATTCACGCATGTTGGCAGGTTGCTGTATATTCAAACAAAGAGGATCATATAGTCTAAGTGCCTTTTAAAGTTTATTTTTATACACTGGGCAAAGTCTCTGGGACTCAGACGACTTCACTTACAGGCTCTTCTAACAGCTACAGCCTCTGAAGTGAGAGCTTAATATATAAGTGAATACTCAGAACAGCTCTCCGCGCAGTCCTGTGCCAGACCCAGGACAGCTCCTCACCTTGAAAGCCAGATGTTCCAGGAAATATCCAGCCCCGTTGTTCTTCTCGTTTTCATGGCGGCTGCCCACCCTGATCCACACACCCACCTAACGGCAAAAACACCAAGCACGTATGTTAGAGAAGAAAACAATCAGCACGCTCAAGCCTTGTAACACAAATATAACAGCGTGGACAGGGAGTGTCCACCACAAACACTGCACTAGTAGCACCAAAATAAGAACAAGCACCAGCAACTGTTTCTCATGCACATTTTGGCTTTTTATTCAGCAGCTTCACAAAAGCCTTTCCTAGTTTTACTAGTGGTGTAACTACTACTGGTCACTTCCTGCTTACACAAAGAGTGTGAAGCAGAGAAAACTCGTCGAGTGCAAAAGATAATGCCAGGCTGGGCCTTCTGCTGTGACATTCGTGTGACCAATTAATAAAGAGAAACAGCAAGCTCTCTGTCAAACACTTCAGTTCAAACAGGGGTTTATCAGTTTTGGAAGGCCCGCTGGAGACCAGGCATGCCTGACTGTTTCAAGCCAGTCGTTAACCTCTTTTCATATAATCACAGAATCATTTTGGTTGAAAGAGACACTCAATAGAGTCCAATCATAACCTAACTCTAGCACTAAACCGCATCCCTAAGAACATCATCTATATACCATTTAAATGGGTGTCTAAAACTTACCGTACACGTTGGCTGGTTGGACTCCTCCGAAGCCACACGGAGACCGTTCTCCAGAGTGGTGATCTGGGTCTCGGGGATATTCTGGAGTGTCTGGGCATAGGTGGCAGCACCTCGGTTCCTTGTCAGACTCAGTAAAGCTGCCTAAAAAGAAAACGCCACCATCACCACCGAACAGCCGCTCCCCTCTGCCGGGCACAGCTCCAGAACGCAGACTGCCGGCACCCAGGCCGGGCCAGACACGCTCTTTAACGCTTATACCGGGAAGCTCCTGTCGCTCACCGGAGAGCTGGGAAGCCCCGCAGCGCCTGAGGTTTGCAGCGGGTCGAAACCCCGGAGAGAGCCCCCTGAGCCGCTCAAACCCGGTGCCGGGGCGGAGCAGGGAGCGGACAGCAGGTCCCTGCTCAGCCCCACGCAGGGTGAAAGCCGCGGGTTTCCATGGCAACCGCCGCCCGCCCGGCACCGCAGCGCCCGCGTCCCCGTGACCTTTCCGGCCGGCCGGGCCCGGCAGCCCCAACGCACCGCACCGCAGGGCCTCCCACTCCCCTCGCCGGCCTTGCCCGGCCCGACCCACCGCTCCCCCGCGCTGCCGGGCGCGGTGACTCACGGAGGGCCGAGGACCCCGCAGCAGGGCCCGCCCGGCCGCGCGGCCCGCCCGGCACACAGAGGAAGCCGCCATCTTGTCCTGCCGCGACCGCCCGCGCCGCACTGCGCCTGCGCGGGGGGCGGGGCTTGTGGCCCGGGGCGCGGCTGGTGGGCGGGGAGCGCATGCGCACGAGGCCCAGCCTCTGCCAGCCGTAGGGACCGTGCATGCGCAATATGTTGCGGGCGGGCGGCGGCGCCCCCTGGCGGGTGGGAGGTGGCGGGGACGCGCGGCGAGGCTCTCCGGGAACGGGGATCGCGGGTTCGGGACTCGGGGGCGCCGCAGCCCGGCGGGTCCGGAGAGAGTCGGGGGGAAAAAGTAGCCAAAAAGGGCCAGAGGGAGGCGAGTGGCGGCCTATCCTGCCCGCAGGGAGGGACAGACGCGGGGCTGGGCAGTACCCAGTGGCCCCCACACGTCTGCACCTGTGCCCACCAGCCCACACCAATCGCCCCACCAGTGCCTGCCAGTCCCCTCCAGTGCCCACCAGTGCCAGGGTGCAGCCGGGTGGCCCAGCCTGAGGTCACCTTTATTGGAAAAGTGCATTAAAAAGAAGCCCGAGTCCTGCTATGGTTTTATCCGCGATGCAAACCCACTGTCAGCGGCAGGATCCCCCCTCAGCCAGGGGTGGCTCTGCACCCCCAAAACAGGTCGGAGCTGGGGGTGTGCAGGGGGGTTCCTGGGCGTGGGGTCCCAGTGCCAGAGCAGGCACTAGTCCCAGCTGCAGAGTCCGGGGGGATGGTGAGTTAGTGCTGTTGGTGCAGTGGAGCCACCCAGTCACCTGCCCAAATCCTCAGGGGTCGTCCTTCTGTGATGGGGCTACATCCTGGTGCTGCGGTCCACCTGAGGGAGACAGACGGGGGGGTTGGCTTGCCTGTCCCCCTCAGATCCGAGGCTGGAACAGCTCTGCTATGGGAACAGGGTGAGAGAGCTGGGGTGTTCAGCTGGAGAAGAGAAGCTCCGGGGAGACCTTACTGCACCTTTCAGTGCTTAAAAGGGGATGATAAGAAAGATGGGGACAGACTTTTGAGCAGGTCCTGTTGTGACAGGACAAGTGGTGATGATTTTAAACTAGAGCCTCCTCTATTCAGCCCAGATATGAGGAAGGGATTTTTTTATGCTGAGAGTGGTGAGAGCCTGTCCCAGGTTGGCCAGAGAGGTTGTGGATGAACCATCCCTGGAGACGTGCTCACCGAGGCCCTGCGCTGCTCCTCACTGCTGTAGACCACGGCATCGTGCACCGAGGGGAAAAAGCAGCTCTTGGTGATGGCTGAGCTGAAGAAATTGCCCCGTTCCAGCTGGGCAATGACAGGACCTGGGTAGGTGCAGAAACACCCAAAGCTACAGCACCCAGCTGAGCCCAACACCACCCCAGACCAGCCTCCCACCCCTGGGCTGCGGGGGCACCGGGGCCAGCACTGGGATCCAGCTGCTTCACTGAGGTCTGTGGGCTCAGATTGAATCCCGGGAACAACCCGCAGCATCTGTCCCCTGGGGACGGGGACACTGTGGGGGGCAGCAGCTGCATCCCAAAGGGATGGGCATGGCCAGCTGGCACTGACAGCTCTGCAGAGCCTCCTCACCCGGGCAGCTGGCAACGAAGACATCCACTTCTATCTCGTGGAAATCCCTGAAGATCTGTGAACAGCAGAAAACACATTTCGCCCAGGAAATGAGACAGGCAGAGCCCCCCAGGGCTCTGGGGACAACCCCGCTGAGGTTGCCAGCCCACCCGCTCCTCCAGCCCCTTACGTTCTTCAGGATTTTGATGGAGACTGTGTCCACGAAGCTGATGGGGCTGAAGTCCAGGATGACAGCGTGGAAGTCGGGCTGGGGCAGCCCCAGGGAGCGCAGGGTGGGCTCGGGGGGTGCGCTGCCCTCCGCCCCACTCAGCTCTATCACCGCCACCCCAGAACTGTTGAGCCCGTCCTCTGCGACCTGGGGGGAGAAGGAGACCCAGCCTCATTACGGGGGGCTGGCAGCACCCCCAGCCCCCAGCAAGGCTCTTCAGCTGCCTTGGGGCACGGGCAGCCCCAGGAGTGGGTACATCACTCACACCTTCACCCCTTTTTGGGCTTTTTTGGGATGTATTGGGGCTCACCCTGCTCTCCAGTGACCCTCTCCAGAGCTGGGCTTACTGGCTGGCACCATATCAGCCTTTGCTCTCTCTCTTAATTGTGATTAACTCAGCAAATAGCTAATGACTCACTGGCTCCACCACCTAATCATTAACGGCCGGTGTTTCCCGCCAGCCTTGGGTGTGCCGCCGTGGCCCGGCTCTGCCCCCGCTGCTTGTCTCACCCGGTGTCCCCAGACTGAACTGGGAGCCCCATGGGTCACCGAGCCCAGCAAACGTACGGCCAGGAGGGTGACGCTGCATGGTGGCACCAGAGGGTTCCCCCGCGCCAGGGAAGCACCTTTTTCTTCTTTGCCTTCTCCTTCTCCGCTTTCTTCTGCTGTTTCTTCAGCTTCTTGAGTGCCTTCTTCTTCTTCTCGATCAGGCGGTCCACGTTGATGCCGCTCTGCAAAGCAACACAGAGTTGTGTCCCCAGGTGTCCCCACTGCCACCCTGGTGCCGGCAGGCAGGGAGACACATGGGGAGCACCGGGGGGCAGCTCTCTTACCTTCTTCTTCAGAGCCTCAGCGTACAGCTCCACGTTGGCAAAGTAGAGGGTGGAGGAGGAGCGGAAGATCTTCACACCAGGGACCTCCCTTGCCTGGGTGCAGATGGGGAAGGTGCTACCACAGGGATGGAGCCCCTGTTCCCTTCCATCCCTCCCCCAAAATGTCCCTCCCTGCTCCTTTCCCCAGAGAACAGCCCCTGGGGGTGCTTTGAACTGCCCCCGCCCCCCATTGCCAGGCTGAGAGAGTTGGGGTGTTCAGCCTGGAGAAGAGAAGCTCCAGAGAGACCTTATTGAACATTTCTGAACCTAAAAGGGGCCAATAAGAATGATGGGGACAGACATTTTAGTAGAGCCTGTTGCGATAGGACAAGTGGTGATGGTTTTAAACTAAAGGAGGGAGATTCAGGCTGGACATGAGGAAGAAATTGTTGGCCCTGAGTGTGGTGAGAGCCTGGCCCAGGTTGGCCAGAGAGGTGGTGGATGAACCATCCCTGGAGACATCCCAGGCCAGGCTGGACGGGGCTCTGAGCAACCTGAGCTGGTGAAGATGTCCCTGCTCGTGGCAGGGGGGGCACTGGGGGAGCTGGGAAGGTCCCTTCAACACAGACTATTCTATGATTCTATCAGGCAGCTCTTCTCCCACCCCCTGGTGTTGTTACCAGCTGGTATTCAGCCACGTCCCTGTAGACGTCAGTGTCAGAGATGCGGCCCAGGATGGAGTAGTGGGGGCTGCAGGGACAGAGAGAGGGGCTGAGGTCACGACGGTGTCCTCTGCCCTGGGGACACGTGGCACTGGCCCCAGCCCGGCGGTACTCACAGCTGGGTGCGGAAGATGACAGTGAGCAACCCAAAGGCCACCGAGGCCCCCAGGCCAATGTCCAAGTTCAGGAGGAGGGTGGCCACAAATGTCACAATCCAAACCATCTGGAGGGGGGGACACGGTCAGCTGCGGCACGGTGTCCCCGCCGGCACCTGCAAGTCTCAGGGAAGGTGGAGAAACCTTCTCAAGGGACACAAGCAAAGCCCTCAGGTGGGGTCGGCACCTTACCAGGTCCACCCGGTTGGACTTCCAGAGCATGGGGAGGTCAGCAAACTGCTTGAACATGCCCTTGAGGTTGATGATGATGATGGCAGCTAAGATGGCCTAGGAGAGAAGTCCCTGCAGCTATGAGGATGCTGAGGGCAGGTCTGGGGGGATCCTGGTCACACCACCTTGCCAAGGGACGGGCAGCGGTGTGGGACATAGCACAGAGATTATAGGACCAGATGTACCTTGGGCAAGTCCCTGAAGAGCTCTCCGATCTTCAGGATGGTCACCAGGATGACCAGCGATGCGATGACACCAGCTACCTGAGCAAAAGGAGAGCAGGAGGCGAGGGCTGAACCCCCCACCCCTCACTGTGCCCCTGCTCCAGCCCCACAGAGGCTCAACCCACCTGGCTGTTGCCCCCTGTGCTCTCCTGCACCAGGCTCCGTGACATGGAGCAGCTGATGGCAAAACACTGGAAGAAGCCCCCCAAGAAGTTGCAGAGGCCCAGCGCGATCAGCTCCTGCAGAGACAGAGCAGTGGTGGGGAAGAACCGTGCATTACCCCAGCCGCAAGAAGTACCAGCTTGGTTTTCATCCAGTGATTCATAGAATCATTTTGGTTGGAAAAGACCTTTAAGATCATGGAGTCCAACCATAACCCATCCCCAGCACTAACCCGTGTCCTGAGAACCTCATGTCCGTCTGTCCAGCCCTCCAGGGATGGTGACTCCAGCACTGCCCTGGGCAGCCTGTTCCAATGCCCCACAGCCCTTTGGGGAACAAATTGTTCCCAGATCCAACCTCAACCTCCCCTGGTGCAACTTGAGGCCGTTTCCTCTGCTCCTGGCGCTTGTTCCTGGGGAGCAGAGCCCGACCCCCCCTGGCTCCAAGCTCCTTTCAGGCAGTTCAGAGATCAGAAGGTCTCCCCTCAGCTCCTGTTCTCCAGCTGAACCCCCAGCTCCCTCAGCTGTTCCCATCACACTCATGCTCCAGCCCCCTCCCCAGCTTGGTCAGAGCATCACCTGGTTGCTGTCCACTTTGTAGCCGTGCTTCAGGGCAAAGATCTTGCCCAGGGAGATGCAGATGGCGTAGCCCACCACAGCGATGGCAAAGGCATTGCCCACCACCTGCCCAAAGTAGCTGAAGTTAGGGACCACAGGCGGC
Organism: Columba livia; assembly: GCF_036013475.1. Lineage (NCBI taxonomy): Eukaryota > Metazoa > Chordata > Aves > Columbiformes > Columbidae > Columba > Columba livia. Next base: position 20,927,592 of record NC_088611.1, read on the forward strand.
TTCAACCTACAGCCAAGACAGGGAGACGGGGCTCAAAAGGGGTGTCCCAAGGGTGGCACGATGCCCTGGCACAGCCACCCTCACCACCCAGCCCGGCTCACCCGCTGGGGATGTTGCCCACCACGGAGATGCCGAACTTGGCGGACAGGTTGACACCGTAGGAGATGCCAGTGGAGATGATGATCTGGGGGAGAATGGTGGGAGTGAGGCAGGGTCTTCTCGCACAGGGACCGAGGTGGAGGAGGAGATGCATGCCCTGGAGCTGCACTTGCCACGACACCCCATCCCACCCCTCCCCACCCTGCAGGGGACAGGGCCACCCATGGCTGTGTCCCCAGAGGGAGCTGGGGCAGCTCTGGGTACCGTGATCAGCTCGATGGGGATGGGCATGGGCAGCTTGGCGGCGAACTTGTGGTTGAGCTCTTTCACGATGAAGATAGCCACCATGGCAATGATGGCCGTCACCAGAGTGCCCACATTGGTCTCTGGCAGCTTCCGGCAGATCTCAATGAAGGTCTAGAGGACACAGGAGGACGAAATGGGATTGAGAAAGCAGATGCTTCCACGGCAGGTTTTTGGGGACCTCCATGTGCCCCACAGGTGAGTGCCTGGGGGGTCCCAGGGCAGCAGCAAACATCCCCTCACCTTGAACAGTGAGAGTGGCCCCGAGTACTCGCCCAAGGAGACCCCAAAGACATTCTTGAGCTGGGAGACCAGGACATGCACGGAGGCAGCCGTGGTGTAGCCGCGTACCAGCGGGTCTGAGAGGTAGGTCACCACGAAGCCAAACTGCAGAAGGCCCAGGGCCACCTGGAAGGAGAGATGGAAGGAGGAGTGTCCCACAGCCATGGGGCACCAAAGCCCCCCGTTCCCTGCCAGGCTGGGCCGGGGCCCCCTTACCTGGAAGATGCCTGTCAGGACGGTGATGGTGGCCACCAGCTCCACCCTGGCAGCGTCACGCTGTTCCTCGTTGACCATCGTGATGTTGGTGCCATTGACAAACTCCAGGAAGTTGTCGCTGGGCAGCAGGGAGTCCGTCAAGCTGCCGATCATGACGGAGATAACAGCAAAGGGGCCTGGGGACAGGAAGGGGTTGGGCAGGGAGCCCTAGGACCTCTCTGAAGTCCACTGGCACTTGTCTCCTTGAGCTGGGCTCAAAGCACTTGGGCTCTGTTATAGCCAACTACCTTGATGGGGCAAACTTAAGGCAAGAGAGATCCTCCCCAGTCATTGATGTGACACAGATGAAGGCTTGCCCCCTCATCCTCACTCCCTTCCCACCATCCCCGTGGGAGCCTGTGGTCCCTCAGCTCACCCACAGAATTGTGCCTGGATGTTCCAAAGAAGAAGTAGAGGAAGACGGGATAAAAGGAGGAGTAGAGCCCGGTGACAGGCGGCAGCCCGGCCAGCAGTGCGTAGGCAAGCCCTGGACATGGGGGAGAGGGGACAAACATCACGGATGGCTGAGCCCCAGCCCCTCTGCCTGTGGGGAGCCCCTGACAGCCTGGGCACGGCGCAGGGACCGCGTCGCTCACCCTGGGGCAGGTGCATGATGCCCACGCTGAAGCCCGAGGCGATGTCCCCCAGCAGCCAGTCCTTGACCGGGTAGCGGGGCAGCCAGCGCAGGAAGGGCAGGAACCGGAACAGCAGGGACTTGGCGGTAGAGGCCGAGCACCTGGCAGGGAAGCAGCAAGAGCCGGGGCTCAGCACAAGTGCAGAGGCTCAGGGACATCAGCAGGGGTGGACGAGGCCCCACAGGAAGCAATGGGTCCTGTGGGACCTTCAGCTGCTGGTGCGAGGTGTCCCTCCAGGCAGGAGGACAGAGTGGGGACATGGGTGTTTGGGCTTGGGGAACCAGCGTGTGTGCCACAGGGATGGGACACCTGGAGCTGTGGTGCCCATGGCAGCTGGGCTGGGGCCACGGTGCCTGGTGGGGTCCACAGAATCACGGAATGTCCCGAGTTGGAAGGGACACACAAGGATCATCGAGTCCAGCTCCTGGCCCTGCATAGAACAACTCCAAAATTCCCACCATGGGTCTGAGGACATTGTCCAGTCTCTTCTTGAACACTGTCAGGCTTGGGGCTGTGACACCTCCCTGGGGAGCCTGTTCCAGTGTCCAGCACCCTCTGGGTGAAGAACCTTTTCCTAATTCCCCATCTGACCCTCCCCTGGCACATCTTCCTGCCATTCCCTGTTGTCCAGGCATGTCCCCCTGCCCGGCGCGGTCCTACCTGGCCTTGCGGAGGCAGCTGTGCAGCGAGGGCTTGGCCGGGGGCTTCCTCTGCGCCACCTCCTCCAGCTCGGCCTCGCTCAGCACCCCGCGGGGCAGCCGGTGGCTCAGCGACATCTCCGCCGCCATGGCCACCTGGCCCTTCTGTGGGGACACGAGGGACAGCTGAGCACCCAGCAGCCCCTCCTGCAGCCCCCCTCGCCCCACCCCACCCTGGGCATGCGGGGTCAGCTCTGGTGCTGAGGGTGAGCTGCGTTTTGGGAGTCCTGGAGCAGCGGCAGCCGCTGGTGGTGAGAGTGGCCAGCAGCCAGCAGGCAGGTAGGGAGGGAGCCAAGATCTCGGCAATCAGTGCTGCCCGCTCCTCCCCGCCCCGTGGGGGCTTCCCCCCACCTGCCCACGCAGGACCCACCTCGGTCCTTCTCTCCGTCCAACAGCGCAGCCAGGGCAGTGGGTCAGCACGGCTGCCGAGCAAAACTCCTCCACCCCACAGCCCCCGCCGCAGACTTTGTCCCTTTACACATGAGGGGAGCAGGAATGTCAACCCCCAGCGCACGTCACAGGCTTTGCCATCTCCTGCTGGTGCCATCTCCCCACTGGTGTCATCTCCCCACCGGTGCCCTCCCCAGCCCTGGCACTGCAGCAGGGGCTGAGCCCGTGGGCATAAAGGAGGAGGGCTGGGCTGGGGTCTCTCCCTTCACGGGGACAGCAGGACCGAGGTGTCCTCCTGCAGATCCGCAGCCTGGCCTCACGCTGAGCGCTGACGCCACCCTGGCTGGTGGCCCTGAAGGGTCCCAAGATGCTCACCCACTTGCAACCCACCTGTGGGACACACGGGGCTGTGCCAGCCTGAGTTCCCGCATTGTCCCCAGCCCTCCTACCTGCTGTGCCCGAGTCTGTCAGGTGTCACCAGCCGAGTGCACACTCTGCTCCCTCCTATTTATCAATATCTGACTGTGATCTTTGAGACACCGCTCCCTGCTCCTTCCCTCCCTCCTGCCCTGCAAAGAGCTGTCTGTGTCCCAGCACCCGCCATGCTCCTCCAGTGCCCCGTTGTGCTGAGTGTCCCAGCTGCCGCAGGCCTGGGGCTGTCACTGCTGTCCCCAGTCCCCCGTCCTGGGGACTGTCCTGGCCAGCCCTAGCTGCTGGCCCGCAGCCATGCCCGGGGTGCCGCTGTGCTCCAGCACCCGCGCCAGGCACAGACCAGGGCTCTTCTTGCTGCTCGCCACATCCTGGTGACAACCTCCCACCAGGAGCTGGGTGCTCACCTCCTCGGGGTCCTGCCATCGCCCCCCTGTGTCCCCAAGGCTCCTGGGGGGATGTCCCCCCCTCCACACATCCTGGAGCAGAAGCTGTGCCCAGGGCAAGGAGGGTCACCCGCAGCCTCCGGCCGTGGCACTCAGGTGATTTTCTGCAGGCTCCAGCCCCCGCTTACCTGCTGGTCACGAGTGTGCTGTGCCCTGTGGACTGCCCCGCTCTCCTTCGGCAGGCACAGACCCAGCCGTTATCTTGTTCCAAAGTCCCCAGTGGGGCACCCGAGCCCCACTGCACTCATCGCACCTTTCTGGGCTCCATCACGACCTGGTACCGCCATTGGTTTTGGAGCATTGCCGAGTCATACTTGGCCCGGCCCGTGGGGACATGGCAGTGGGAATCCAGACACCCGTGGGCTGTGCTGGCTGGTGTCCGGGTGTGGGGTGAAGCTGGCGGGCAGGGCAGGAGCTGGGGAGCCCAGGGTGCCGTGGGTGGTGGGATGGGGCTGGCAGGTGGCACGAGCGGTGACATCCAGGACTATGCTCTCCAGGGTCAGAGAGACTCATTTCCATCACCACTTGCTGTGTAAGGGACAACCTGCGGCCACCATCTCTCCCTACGGTCAGCACCACCTGGGCCCCAGAGCAGCCACATGCAGACACCTTGGCTGCCTTTCAGCCATGGGGCTGAACCTGCTCACATGTTCCCCACACCCCCAGCCCCTGCTGTCCCACCCCATGCCCACTGGTCCCACCACAGCCGGCTAGCGGTACCGATGCCGACACAGACACGTGGCCGCTACCTCCCCATTGTTTATCCGCTCGCCTGGCACCGGAGGCCACCACAGGGCTCCTGTTTGTTAGCAACTGATAGCACTAGGTGCCATTTACTGCCTCCTTATCGCACTCCCGCTCCCCACCCGGCACCCCTGCTTCCTGCACCCCCACCTCCCACCACACCCCTGGCCGGTCACCCTGCCCAGGGTCCCCTTGGCCACCCCAGCCCCTCAGCCGGCCAGCAGGACAGGACCGCAGCTCCTGGCACCGCAGGACTCCCCGGGGAGCCCGGGCCCTGGCGCTGTGAGGCCGCCCTGCGCTGGGTCAGGCTCAGGCCAGCGCCAAGGAGGGACCGAGGGATGACGATTGAAGGTGACCCTTGTACAGGGCGCCATGGGTCAATACCACCCTTTGCTCACCTGCTCTTTCCCTTTCGACAACAAGAAAGGGAAGGACGGAGAACGCGGTGATCACACTTGGCTCTCCTTCCCCCAGGCCAGATTAGCCCCACTGAGGTCACGCTGCCTTTGGGTGGTGGATTTTCTACCCTTAGCCTCGCCCAGGCTGCTGGCCACGGGTGCTGGATGCTGCCAGCGTGGGCCCCACGGGTGACCACAGCCAGCACAGCCCTGCCAGCGCTGGGGCCACGGGGCAGCACCGCGGCCAACCCCGGGTGAGCTGGACACAGCCACTGGCACGCAGCTGCCAGCACCTGAAGTGCCTGTCACCTGAAATCATAGCATAGAATCATTTTGGTTGGAAGAGACCACTAAGATCATCAAGTCCAACCATAACCTAAGCCAAGCAGTAACCACATCCCTAAGAACCTCATCTATACATCTTTCAAACCTCTCCAGGGATGGTGACTCCACCACTGCCCTGGGCAGCCTGTTCCAGTGCTCACCTCACCCAGGGCCACAGTGAACTCACCATCAGTCCCGAATCCTGTCCGAGACCCCTTCCAGCATCGCCCCGAACTGCAGACCCCGAACCGGAGACAGCAGAGAGGCCGGTGCCGTTTTATAGACTTTTATTTCCAAATCTGGCGCTTCCATGATACACTTTTACACAGCCTGGGGGGAGCATGAGCACCTCCCTGCTCCCTGCCCACAGAATCGGGAAACGGAGAGAGGGAAAATAAAATACATTAAAAAAAAAAAGAAAAACAGCCACCAAACCCCGCAAAGAAACAAAGTCAAACCCAAGGAGGATGCTCGCCAGAGCCCAGGCCACAGCGCTACAATCAGGGACCCAGTCAGACTGACTCCTGCTTCTGGGCCAGCCCGGTTCTGTGGGGCAGCCCCAGCTCTGTGGGGACAGCCCCCCGTTCCACTGCTCTCTTCCTTTTTGGCACTTGCTCTCCATTTGGCACCAGCACAAAGAGCCTCCATGCACAACGTGGCAGCAACATGGGCCGTATGGTGCGGTGGGAGCCCAGGAGATTAAACAAGTAAACCAACTTGTTCCCGAAGGCAAAGCCCGGCAGCGCGGAGGGTCCCGGCTGTCCCCGGCGCGCAGGCTCAGCCTGTAAACGTGTCAGCAGGCCCTTCCCTCCCTGCCCTGCGAGAGCGGCAGCGCCAGCCTGTCCGTCCGGGCTGTGCTGGGGACAGGCAGCCCCCGTCCCCCAGCCCTTCTGCTCTCTCCACACTCTCGCTGCTGACTCAGGGATGTAACCGAGAGGCTGTGGCCTCCCTGGGGACCTGGAGGACAGCGGCACGAGTCCTCTCCTGTAAACTCCTCTCCTGTAAACGTGTGGGGCTGGGCTGCAGGAAGAAGCCACGGCGGTGTGGCGGTAAGGCAGTACGGAGCGCGCTGTCACGCAGCCCCGAAAGCACCACGGGGACAGCCGAGCAGAGGCACCGCGCTCGGCAGGTGACAGGGAACGTGCCGGCCCCCCAAGCCGGCCGCCCCAGGCACAGGAATGTCACTTCCCTGCAGGGCCAGGCCCCCAGCCGAGCACAGAAACCAACAGGGCGGCCTGAATTTCCAGAGAGGGCAAAGTGCTGCTTTATCTCCATCTCCCAAAATCCAGGCCGCTCAGAGCTGGGGGTCTCTGCCAGCCAGAGAGCACAGGGACATGTGCGTATGTAGGCAGAGCCCGCAGGGAACCAGCCAGATACAGCTTCTGGGGGTGATGCTGGACCCCTAGACCGGAGCCACATCACGCTCCTGCGGATGCTAAACCTCCCCAGGGCGAGCAGCGGCTTTGGGAACTGAGCAGGACCGGGGGTGCCCAGCACCTCGCCCAGACCCACAAACCACCAGATGTTTGCTCTGTAACACGCAGGTTAAAGAGCACAACATCCAGCGGGTAAAAACATCGCGCTCATTTGCTGAGCAGAGGAAACCAGTGCTTAGAGGAGCGGGACCATCCTGGTACAGGACGGGACTGAAGGTCAAAGCTCGTTTCCACCGCTGGTGGTCCCTAGAGTCAAATTTGCTGCCCCACTCACCGGGCTCATGGGTGGGGACAGCCCCAGGGGGTCCCACAGGAGGGCAGAGGGACAGCACTGAGACGTGTGGAGCTGCGCGGTGGGAGGGCGAGGGGCAGCGGGGATGGGACGAAGTGGTGCTGGCAAAGCCGTAAGGGCTGTCCTGGCACCGTCTCTCCAGAGATCGCAGTCCCTGGTACCCCCCCCGGGAAGCTGGCCAAGGGCTGTTGGCAAAAACAAATGCTCCAGGTCCTGGGAACAGACCATCCGTAAAAATAACCATAGAAATTTCTCTTCTCTCTGATTACAAAGATACAAAAAGGTAGAAAAAACCGTCCCCCGCCCCCATGTCTTGGGCTCCGTTTCCATCCCCCTGCCCGCCCTCCTCGCACCCCCTGTGTACAAACGGGTGGCGGAGAAAGAGCTCAGCCCCGGGGGGTTCAGGGACACCCCCCTCGCCCCAGTAGGCTCCTGCTGTACCTGTCACACCAGGCGGGCGACAGGGAGCACGGTGGCGGCCAAGAGCCCAGAGGAGGCTCCTGGTGGGGCTGCCAGGGCTGCCGGCCCCTCGGCCCAGGGGGTAGGGGAGGGCAGGGGAGGTTTGGGGCCTCTGAGCATCATCAGTTCTGGCCCCTGCCCCCTGGGGACATCAAACCTCAGCTGGCAGCGCCTGGCTTGGCAAAGGGCCCTGCTTCTTCTGTCTCTGTTGCCGACGGCTTCAGCCCCTCAGGAATGGCCCTCAGTTCTTATTCTTCTCGGAGAAAAGAAAAACAGCGTTAAGATGTGGCATCTCCCCTGGGCTCCACTGCCTCCCCCAGGGATGCCAGATGGGGACAGGGCAGAAAACCCCGTGTCAGGGTAGGACAACTGTTTCCCAAGTCACTGAGGCGATGGAAGAGGAAAGATGGGATGGGGTGGGATGGATGGGAGGGATGGGGTGACAGCAGTACCAGCAGCAAATAGAGCTGGAGGGGAAGAAATGACAGACCAGGACAGGGTTCCCGGGGAGAATTGTGGCTGGGGCAGGCAGGGCTCAAGTTGTGTCCCACTTAAAAACTGCTTTGGTTTGCACCAGAAACATCTGTATTTCAGTTTTCTGGCTAAAGACCACAGAGACTGGGTTGTGTTTCACGACCTCCCTTTGTAGTTTGCACAGTGCTTTGGGCTCGTTTAGAACAGGCGGAAAAAATAAAAGGAGGAAGGGGCTCTATTTAATTGCTTTTCAGTTTTAATATTTAATTGCATGGCTAGATTTATTTTTATTATGATTTTCTTTGCTTCTTGAGGAAGAAGCCTTTAAGGCACAAACCAGCCTGAATTCACAGAGAACTTGTTCTGCAGCCTTATTAGCCTAAGGTAATTTTCAGAAAACGGAATATTCCATATGGAAGAAACTAGAGTTTTAGCTTTTTACTGTTTTCTTTCCCATACTCCAAGCAAGCAGCTTTTCTAAGTGGACTGAAAACAAAACTTCCTGCGAGTAGGTATAGAATGGAAGTGGAAGAGGAGGTAAAAAAAAAGACTTTAAGAGGACCAGCTAAACAGAGCCTGGCCGAGGAAGGGCCACACTTACTCTGAGTCCGGTGACAGCTCTGAAATGCTGTGGGAGGTGGTGGAGCGAGGTGTGGAGGGGCACATCGCAGAGGGGGTCGAGGTCTGCATGGCAGAGGGGGTGGCAGTGGCCTGGGGGCCTGAGGGCGTGCTGGAAGATTGCACCGAGGACAGGACAGAGGAGTTAAAAGAAGCAAGGATGGAAGAAAGGATATCTAACTGTTCGGTGGAAGGATGTCGGCTGGGAACGGCCTCCAGGTTCTCTCTAGAAGGCTGTCTCCTCGACAGCGGCTCTAGGCTTTCCCTAGACAGCTGCCTCCGGGAGAGGCTGCCCAGGTTGTCCTGCGAGGGATGCCTGTTAGGCACTGTGTCCAGAGCTTCTCTGGAATTACATCTTCTAGAGAGAAAGTCCAGCTGCTCCCTTGAAGTTTGTCTAGCCGACACGAGCTGGTCCCTTGAAGGCTGTCTTCTAGAAAGCAAATCCAATTGTTCTCGAGAAGTCTCTCGACTTGGCAACATGTCTATTGGGTCTCTGGACACTTGCCTACTTGGCAATGTGTTTAGCCACTCCCTAGAGACCTCTCTTACTGGCCCACAGTCTAGCTGCTCTCTTGACCCAAATCTGCAGGGTAAAGCGTCCAGGCGGTCCCTGGAGCCCTGCCTCCGCGGCAGCGTGTTCCCGTGATCTCTCTGACTGGGCCGAGCAGCGAGCACATCCAAATTTTCCCTAGACCCGTGTCTGCTCGGGATACTTTCCAGGTGTTCAGTAGACCCATGCCTGCTGGGGATGGTGTCCAGCTCCTCCCTGGAGCCGTGCCGGCTGGGCACGGCTTCCAAACACTCTCCTGAGTTGTGTCTGCTCAGCTGCTCCCGGGACATCTGTCTCCTCATCAGCATGTCAAGCTGCTCCCGCGATGAGTAGCGGCTGGCCGGCTGTGACAGGCTGCCCGCCCCGGAGTAGATCCTGCCGTAGGAGGCGGCAGGGACAGCCCGGTGACCCAGCGTGGATGTCTTGTACCACGTCAGCTCGTTGGTCATCCTGCCGACGGCCGGCAGGCCTTGGAGAGTCGGAGGGTATTGGAGGCGGTTCTTCAAAATCCCTGCACCGGACAGAAGGGGAAGTCAGATCTTTGTAGAACACTAAAAAGAGCATGAACGCTGGGGAGGATGAGCCATAGTTACCCAGTGACACAACAACATAGATCTAATGGCCTTCGGGGCCATGTCAACCTGAGCCAGGCAAGGCCACGCTTGCCCACGTGCTCCAGGCCGTTACCTTTTCTTTGCCGTTGGGTCTGCGTGAGTGAGTTCTCGTCCCCGCTGGTCAAGGCCAGGTCCGGCTGATTATTGTTGGCCGCGTCCTTGTTGATGTCGAATCCCAGTTTCCTCTCAGAGCCCCACTTCTGCAGGGAGCAGGGGTGAACCTCGCACTCGCCCAGAGCCGGCCAGTACGACATCAGGTCGTTGCCATCCACGTCTAGTGAAGGACACAGCAAAACGGGTGTGGGGGAAGAGGGAGAGAATACTTCTGTGAGGGGCAAACAAAGCCATCGCGAGCCATGGCACGTCCCCAGGGACCTGAGCTCTCCCTGTCCCCTGCCAGAGCCCCCGCACTTGCCTTTGGGGGTGGTGTTGGCGGGGTTGGTGAGGAGGCGTTCGCTGTGTGCCGCCCGCTTGAACTGGCGCTGGAAGCGGCCCCGCAGGCGGACGTTCTCCTCACTCTCCGAGGACGGGATGGAGAGGCTGCGCTCTTCATCCAGAGACAGGTCGCTGTCTGAGTCTGAGTCCTGGTCTGCATGGACATGGTGTGTGTTGGGGAGATGTTTGGAATAAAGGTGAGAGAGGCCCCTGGTGGCAGGACAAGCTGGGCTCCCACTGCCTCCAGGAACACAGAACCATAGAATCATGGAACAGTTTGGGTTGGAAAGGACCTTCACAGCCCATCCAGTGCCCCCCCTGCCATGAGCAGGGACATCTTCACCAGCTCAGGGTGCTCAGAGCCCCGTCCAGCCTGGCCTGGGATGTCTCCAGGGATGGTTCATCCACCACCTCTCTGGCCAACCTGGGACAGGCTCTCACCACACTCAGGGCCAACAATTTCTTCCTCATGTCCAGCCTGAATCTCCCTCCTTTAGTTTAAAACCATCACCACTTGTCCTATCAGAACAGGCCCTGCTCAAAAGTCTGTCCCCATCTCAGGTCCTGTCACAAGGTGGAGGATGTAATCTTGCAGCCACAGCCTGCACTGGGAAGGATTTCCTTAAGCCAGGAGTTAACTCGGGATCTGCAGGATCGGCCCCAAGCTGAGTCTTACCTCCCCCAGCATCACGGTGGAACATGGCCACGTCGATGTCCGTGGGGCCGGCGTGAGCCAGCAAGCTGTGATCCAGGGCTGAGCCCTGACGTGCTGCCACATTTTCTCTGAAAGACAAGAGGCTCGAAGGGTCAGAGCGGCAGGAGCCCCCAGCTCTGCCCGGGCACCCCCGCAGCCCCACGCCGCTCCCTACCTGAGGTACGGCCGCTGGCTGGAGTGGGTGCGGGCAGAGCGCACGCTGCTCACCGACGAGATGGTGGAGGCCCCCAGGGTGATGCGGATGAGCCCGCTCTCCTCAAACAGTGCTGTGTTATTGTAGGCGTTGGGGCCCTGCAAGGCGGGGAGAGAGGGGACAGGCTCTGGTGCCACAGTAGCCCAGGAAACGACTGTCCCACCTGTACCTGCCATCCCCCCACGGATGTTCCCACCAGCTCCTGTCCCAGGCTGTCATAGGATCACAGAATCATTTTGGTTGGAACAGACCCCTGAGATCATTGAGTTCAACCGTTAACCCACCCCTAGCACTGCCCCATGTCCTGAGAACCTCATCTCCATCTGTTCAACCCCTCCAGGGATGGTGACTCCAGCACTGCCCTGGGCAGCCTGTTCCAATGCCCAACGGCCCTTTCCGGGAAGGACTTATTCCCAATATCCAATCTAAACCTTCCCTGGCGCCACTTGAGGCCATGTCCTCCCATCCTACCGGTTGTTACTTGGGAGAAGAGACCAACCGCCTCCATGCTCCAAGCTCCTTTCAGGCAGCCCAGAGATCAGAAGGTCTCCCCTCAGCTCCTGTTCTCCAGCTGAACCCCCAGGTCCCTCAGCCGCTCCCATCACACTTGTGGCTCCAGCCCCTTCCCCAGCTCTGTTCCCTCCTCTGAACTCTCTCCAGCACCTCAGTGTCTGTCCCCAGACCCTTGGGCTGCTCCTGCTCTCCCACCTGCGCACTCCTCGTGGTCTCCTCACTCTGCGCCTTCTTGCCGAGGCAGCCCAGCTTCCAGGCCTCCTGCACCTCCTCGTTCAGCACGCAGAACAGGACCAGCACGGCCAGGCCCTGGGGGACAGACACCATCAGAGACAGCCCCTTGCTGGGACAGTCCCCGGCTCCTGCAAAGCCCAGTGTGTTGGCTTTAGTGGCCACCAGCACTGGGATACACCAAAGAGCCCCCCAGCACTGGTCAGTGCTACCTCCCGTGGTGGCCATGGGTGAGGGGGGAATGGCTGGGGTGTCCTCCTGGCTGGCAGTGGCCAAGGAGCGGCTGGCAGGGTCCCCTGCAGCGACACCAGCCGTGGTGTTGGCAGGAGGTCTGCAGGGCGCTGCCGTGGGTCACATCGGCATGCCTGACACCTCCACTGCAGGGTGCTCTTTTGCTCTGCCCTCTGGAAGCATGGAGGCCCCTTCCCTCCAAAGATGGTCTTTTGGATGTCACCACTGAACCAAGCACCTCGCAGCCACATCCTGCGCTGTGTCACTGCGGGGACAGCAGCCAGGACTGGCAGGAGTCAACTGCTGCTGCAGCGGTGACAGCAGGAGGGACAAGGAGTACCGTGGGACACTGTGGGCAATGCACGGGGTGCCCGCTCTCCACAGGTGGCTGTAGGGACAAAAGGGACACTGTCCTGCGCTGACTCGTGCCCTCCCCGGGCAGAGGCCGGGCAGTTACCTGGAGGCTGCAGAGGACAGTGTAGAGGTAGTGGAAAGCCAGGACACTGTTGTTGACAGCCAAGAGGCCAAAGAGCCAGGTAGTGCTAATAACTAGAAGCAGAACAAAGGAGCTCCGTAACGTCATGCTGGAGAAAGAGAGAGACAGACAGACAGACAGGCACACAGACACACACCAAGAGGTTAGTGCGGCGTGTTAATCTACAGTCTAGCGCTCACAGACAGAGATCCAGAGGGGACAGCGTGCTCCTGCCCAGTGCTGCGGGCACGTCCCGGCTCCCCCAGCCCCCTGGGCCTTCCCTTCTGGATCACACATGGCAAACACAGCGGCCCAAACGTCCCAGATCATTTGGAGGCACCAAGAGCTGCGCCAAGCTCAGGCCTGGCCCAGGAGGGAGCAGGGAAAGATCTCACAAGGAGCATGTAGGAGAAGAAGCAGCAGAAGCTGAGAGTCGACAATCTGAACAGATGTGAGGGGTGGCTGTGAGGGCAGGCGGTGAACAGAGACAGAATGGTGGGACAGTGAGGAGATGGGGACGTAGGAACAAGAGGAAGGGACAAGGTTTAGGAAGGGTTAACATGGCCAGTGGGTGTGGGAGAGGAGAGCGGCTGCAAGGCTGGACGCCCAGAGGGGCAACTCTGCGATGGTGGAAGAAGAAGGATGGTCGCTGAAAATGCTAAAAATCATAAGCCACAGGAGCTCTGCTGGGAGTCTGGCCACTAATACTCACAGAACCGATTTCTTCTTGGTCTCCTTTTGGCCTGGGGAACAGGACATCTTGGCCACCAGCAGGAACATGACCCCATTCATCTGAAAGCATCGGGACCGATCAGAAGCCGTGCCAAGGGCTGGCTCTGACCTGACACTCCCAAAGCACAGCATGGGCAGACTCTGGGTCCCCCAGGCCCACGGGAACGTCCCCTCCTTTCCCCTTCATGCCCGAGCCATGGCCTCCCCCAGGTTTGGCTGGAGCGAGGAGGGGCAGAGACAGGGTTTCTGACCAAGGAGGGAAAGAACAGAGACGGGGGCAGGCAGTGGGCAGCCAAGGAAGGGACAAGTGCCCGTGGTGCAGAGAAGTGAGGTAGGTGAGGGCTGTGGGTGAAACAGGACAGGGTTTTACCACAATGACGACAGTAATGGGGCCTGCAAAGCTCCAGACCAGCTTATCATGAATGGAAATCCAGCAGAAGTCGGGGTTCCCATAGCCCTCAGGATCCAGGCCAACAGCCAGCCCTGCAGGGTGAAAGGAGACATCAGGGCCAGACCCTGCAGCCTCAGACTCAACCAAGCCATGCTGATGCCCTTCCAGCGCTGAAGGCCATGAGGAGGCTGCTCTCTCCCTGCTCCTTGCCCTGGGCACAGGTTTCCCCGCCATGGGGGAAATTGCCAGGACCACAAGTCCCCACACCAGGGCTTGTGTTGCCTTTTCTCTGGGTGTCCCTGACACAGCCCAGCCCACGCTCATGGCCAGCAGCCAGGAGATCTGAACCATAAGCCGCAAGTTGGTGAAGGGTTTGGAGGGGAAGTCGTATGAGGAGCAGCTGAAGTCCCTGGGTTTGTTCAGCCTGGGGAAGAGGAGACTGAGGGCAGAGCTCACAGGGCTGCAGCTTCACCAGGGGAGCAGGAGGGGCAGGGCTGAGCTCTGCTCTCTGTGACAGTGACAGAAACCAGGGAATGGCAGAAAGATGTGCCAGGGCAGGGTCAGTTGGACATGAGGAGAAGGTTCTTCACCCAGAGGTGCTGAACACTGGAACAGGCTCCCCAGGGAGGTGTCACAGCCCCAAGCCTGACAGTGTTCAAGAAGAGACTGGACAACACCCTCAGACATACGGTGTGACCTGTGGGATTGTCCTGTGCAGGGACAGGAATTGGACTCGATGATCTTTGTGGGTCCTTCCAACCCAGGACATTCTGTGATTCTATGAGCCCTGGGACAGCAGGAGCCCCGTGCCCATGGGGCATGCACTGAAGAATTACTCCTCCCCAGGAGGCAAGATGCCAGCCCCTGATACACAGTCCTCAGCTGCCCAGCACAGCACCCTCAGCTCTCCCCACCAGGTACATGAGCCAGGCAACGCCTGGAGACCAGGAGGCTGCCGAGAACCAGCGCTTTTGGCGCAGCAGTAGCAGCAGCAGCTCTTACCGGTGATGATGGCGGGCACTCCCCAGCCGATGGCATAGTAGAAACGCATGGCCCCGAAGTTGACGTTGCGGGCTTCGGTCTGCATACGGTAAATATGGAGGCCCTGGACGAAAAGCCAGGCGAAGGTGGAGAGGAAGAAGCAGTGGAGGAGGATGGCAATCACAGTGCAAAGGAACTGGAAAGACAAAAGTCACTCAGAGATAGTCCTATGGTGCCAATGCTAACCACGTCATTCATGCCTCGTCCCCAGTCCCAAGGGTGTGTGCGTTCAAGCCCACAGACCTGGTTCTCAGTGCGGTTGATGCCCAGGAGAAAGAGCAGCTCAGAGAAAAAGAGGGTGACTGATATGTTGGAGTGGATGCCACATGTGTTGGACTTGAGGCCTTTGAGGCAGGTCAGGAAGGAGAAGGTCAGCAGCAGAGCCACCAAGGAGAGAGACACCAAGGAATAGGTGACAATTGCCAGTGTCTCCAGGTCACCTTCCAGTTGCTGCAGCAGCAGAGAACCAAAGGCAAACAGCGGAGTTAGGGGGAGGCAAGGGAAGCCTGCTGAGCTCCCAAACTCATGACCCACAGGACATTTTCTGCGCCTGCTTATTCTGGGACCCAGTGGTGACCAGCCCCCAGCACCGCCACAGCCCACACTCACCTCTCGGTGCGAACTGTCCATCAGAACCCCAAAGGTGCCAAACTGGGAGCACTGGCAGTGCACATGGGTTGTGTTTCGGTACACGAGCTCACAGTCCCTGGCTGTCCAGAAGCCGGAGGGGTTGGTCCTGCAGCCACCAAAAAAGCAGAGTGCACTTAGGAGAGAAGACAGACAAGTGTGGGGAAGGAACCACAGAGAAGAGGGATGGCTGGCATGGGTTTTCTCCCAGCAGACACAACTGCACTCCTCCAGCTCCAGTACTGGAGCAGAGCCCTGCAGGGACCCTGCTGTGTCCCCCCAGCAGGAACAAATCCCACGGAGGGGGCAGAAAACCCCACGTCCCAGTGCTACCCAGTTACACAGCCTGTCACGGCCACGGGGACACTGGGAATAACGAGGTGCCGAGGGGAAGCAGCCCTGCCGTGCTTGACTCACGGGTTGGAGTGGTTCCACTGGACACAGAGAGGTTTGCTCCTGTTGGCTGTCTCCAGCAGGCGAAATTCCAGCACAAGAGGGGTGTCCAGAGGCCCCCGCAGGAAGGTGTGATTGCTGAACACGGACACGCTGACAATGGGGGAGTTCATCACGGGGTTCTTGGGGAGCCTGCAAGGAGCAACAGAGCTTTGCCACCACCATGCCTGGCACCTGCAGCCCTTGGGGACATCCTGCACTGACATCTCAGAAGGAACAGCTAAGCCCAGTCCATGCCATGGGGTCAGGAGATGTGGGGCAGAGCAACACCAAGGTGGGAACCAAACCCCAGCCATTGCAGACAGGCTCAGCAACTGCTGGAGGGTCAGGGCAGAGCCCAGCCAGCTTCTCTCTTTCAATGCTTGCAGAGGACCAAGGGGGCAAGGACGTACCTGAGGCTGCGGCGATCCACCTGGTAGCGTGGGGGCAGCAGCCCCCCCAGGGTGCGGTACATGATGAGGATGATGACGGTGAGAGCGGGTTCGGGCTCTGGCAGCACCTGCCTTGGGGAGGAGTTCTCCACCGTGTAGTTCCCTTCACCCCCGGCCAGCGTGGGCAGCACCGTGGGGGCAGCTGAGGCACAACAGGGTATGGTGAGAACACGTGCATGATGCTCAGAAGGCATCTGGTGGTCACAGGTCTCAGTGGGGGCACCTCTTCCCTTCCACACCCACCCACGCTGCTCCCCAAGTGATGCTCACGTGCTCACCTTCAGCTTTCGGGGGGCTCAGCACGGAGAGCGGCAGCACAACGTGGGTGTGGGGGTCCCAGGCGGGCTGGCCGCGGAACAGGCTGCTGTGGTAGCGGGGGTAGCGCCGGCGGATGTGGGAGCGGTTCTCCATGCGGTCGATGCTCAGCACTGTGGAGGAGCATGGGAGCAAAAACCAGCTCCAGGATGTGCCACCGAGAGACCAGTCACACTCCTAGGCAGCCCAGGGTTGATGTCACCAGCAAAGGGACCACATGAGCCACAGGCTGGGTTGTAGAGATATCCCAGGGCAGAGAATGACATGAGATCCCAGCATGTACAGTGCTCCTTCCCAGTCTACATCTCAGGCCACTCCTGCCACTGGAATCAGCGTCTTTTTCACTAGAGACTCAGGTTGGACTGGGGGTAACTGGGAGAGGGCAGCACGCTCCTGGTTCTGCTGCTCCAGGAAGGGATGGGACCGGGACATTTACCACAAACACCGCCCTGTGTGTGTGACAGGACCACCAGAGAGGTGAAGAGCCTGTTCAGCACCCTTGCTGGGGTGCGGCAAGATGAGAGGGGGACAGGATGTGACAGTGAAGTGGCTCCACACCACCCCAGCCAGTCCCCAACACCAGCCAGCTCCTACTCACTGATGTTGGGGGTGACGACGCCGACGGGGTTGAGGTAGGTGAGTCTCATGTTGCTGGCCAGCGTCCCCGAGTAGTCCCGCAGCTGCTCCATGAGGCTGGCGCTGCCGTGCTCGCCGTGTGGCAGCATGGCCCAGTGCTCCCGGTTCTCGGGTGCCAGCACTGAGCTGCCTGCACGCAGCAGGTTCTGTGTGGGAGAGACACAGGGATGGGGTGAGGGCAGCACGGCCTTTGGTCCCGTCCTGACCACCCGTGGGCTGCAGCACAGTGATCTCTGCCCAGGGGCTGCACGAGGGCTCAGGGAAGGGGGCACTTCCTGCTACTGTGGACCCCCACCCTCACTGTTCACCAGCCAGTGTCCTGCATGGAACCACAGAACAGTTTGGGTTGAAGGGACCTTCCCAGCTCCCCCAGTGCCCCCCCTGCCATGAGCAGGGACATCTTCACCAGCTCAGGTTGCTCAGAGCCCCGTCCAGCCTGGCCTGGGATGTCTCCAGGGATGGTTCATCCACCACCTCTCTGCCCAGCCTGGGCCAGGCTCTCACCACCCTCAGGGCAACAATTTCTTCCTCATGTCCAGCCTGAATCTCCCTCCTTTAGTTTAAAACCATCACCCCTTGTCCTGTCACAACAGGCCTTGCTAAAAAGTCTGTCCCCATCTTTCTTATCGGTGAACACCCCAGCTCTCTCAGCCTGTCCTCCCAGCAGAGCTGTTCCAGCCTCGGATCATTTCTGTGGCTCCTCTGGCCCCTCTCCAACAGGTCCACATCTCCCCTGCAGCCCTGCCGTGCAGGCAGCATGAAGATCTCCCTTTGCCTTCCCCTCCCCAGCCTGAGCAATCCTAGCTTGCTGCCTCACCTCATCCTCTCTGTGCTCCAGCCCCCAGCACACAGGTGGCCTTTACGAGTCTTGCTCCTGTGTGTCACTGCCTGTGTGGTGTCACTGGGTAGCCCTGTGCTCCTGACAGGGTCTCACACCATCCTCGACCCCCTCAGAGCCCCAGGCTCAGGGTGGCTGATAAAGAGAAGCAGCAGCAGAGGCCGCCCTGGCCTGGGGAAGGACTCACCTCGTTGAAGTGCGCATCCTGCGTGGCCGTCAGGCCAAAGCCCCGCTGCCGGCTCTCGAAGGCCATGAGGCGGGACAACAGGCGGAACGTGATGTGCACGTCGTTGCCGAAGTAGTGGTCCATGTGGTCCGTCACGGCCCGGAGCCGGTGGGCCAGCTTCTTGGCTTCGATTGTGTTGAGCTCAGTCTCGTTCCTCTCCAAGCCCTCCAGCTGCCAGTGGGGAGAAAGGAGGAGACTGAACAATTCAGCAGTTCCTCCCTGGGAAACTGGGATGCTACAGGACCCAAGATGATTTTGGAAAGCACAGCACAAGACAGGGATGCTCACAGTGGTGGTCCCTAGAACAGGGACCATCTTGGGCAGACAAAAAGCCTCCAGCAACACATCAGAGGATGCACTGGGCCTGGCCCAGTTAACCCAGTACCACACATGACAGAGGCCAAGGAGATAAAAGGAGACGGCAAGTATCTAGCAATGTTTTCCTGGAAACTCCTGGCTGCAGTTACAGCTCATCCTTGGTGAGACACAAGTGTTTAATAAACTTGCCTGGGTATGTCAAAGGGATTTGTCACTGAAGGGTCTGGGGGTTACACATGTCCCATGGGGCAGACATCCCACCAGCTTTACATAATTCAGCCCTCCTCAGGATTATTTGTTTTCCTCTCAAATATTGGGGCAGGACGCATTTCGTTTCTGATGGGGATGCTCAAGAGATGAAGCGAAACGGAAGTGAACTCCAGCTCAGACCAACGCTCCCACAGGCTGGGTTTGGGGTTAGGAGATGGGAAGACAAAGGTGCTGAGCACTGCGGCACGACGCCCATGGAAAGCTGAGCTCTCAGAAACCCGGCTGTGAGCCCTTGCTTGTACGGCTCCTGCTCTGCTGGGGCTGCGGAGCCGAGCGGGGATTACCAGCACAGAGAGCTCCTTGAAGGCAGGCGAAGTGCAGTTGAAGAGATCTGGCTCCAGCCAACCCTTCTCCTCATCACAGTGTCTGATGGCTGCACCTAAAACCAGGAGGAGGGGCAGGTCTGAAATTTAGCACAGGACACACGCCTTCCCCATCACATCCCCCCGCAGGGACCCTTGCACCAGTTGACCCCAAAAAGCAGCACCAGCACGTGATGGAGGCCTGTGACACCCCAGGGCTGTCCTCCTGCTTTGCACCCGTGCAACCCATCCCACCCTTGCCCTGCATCACCTCAGCCAGCTGCTGCATTCCCTCTGCAGGAGTTGGGGTCATAGAGAAACATTTTTGTTGGAAGAGACCCCCCAAAATCACTGAGTCCAACTGTTAACCCACCCCGGCACTACCCCGTGTCCCTGAGAACCTCATGTCCGTCTGTCCAACCCTCCAGGGATGGTGACCAGCACTGCCCTGGGCAGCCTGTTCCAATGCCCCACAGCCCTTTGGGGAAGAAATTGTTCCCACATCCAACCTCAACCTCCCCTGGTGCAACTTGAGGCCGTTTCCTCTGCTCCTGGCGCTTGTTCCTGGGGAGCAGAGCCCGACCCCCCCTGGCCCCAAGCTCCTTTCAGGCAGTTCAGAGATCAGAAGGTCTCCCCTCAGCTCCT
The DNA here is from genome assembly GCF_036013475.1 of Columba livia. Lineage (NCBI taxonomy): Eukaryota > Metazoa > Chordata > Aves > Columbiformes > Columbidae > Columba > Columba livia. The sequence continues at coordinate 20,947,056 of NC_088611.1, forward strand.
GTTCTCCAGCTGAACCCCCCAGGTCCCTCAGCCGCTCCATCACACTTGTGCTCCAGCCCCTCACCAGCTCCGTTCCCTTCTCTCAACTCGCTCCAGCACCTCAAGGTTTTTCGTCTTGAGGGGCCCAAAACTGCCCCCAGGATTCGAGGTGCTCAGGGCTGCAGCACACCAGGCACCATCACAGAGAATTGCAAAGTGGAGTAAGTGACTTTGCAGAGCCCAGGCTGGAGAAGTGCCTGGTCCCTGGTGGGAACACGTCTGTGTCTTCAGGGCACATCTGGCCACAGACTCCTGAAGCTCACGCAGCTCTGGCAGCCTGCAGTGCCCGCTGAGCTCCTGCCCCTCTCTACGGGGCCAAGTCACCCCAGGAGGACAACCACCCTGCTGTGGGGCTGGCAAACCTGCCCCAGATATGACCCCTGCAGTCAGGTGGGATGGAGGGCCCCCCATCCTGCACTGTGGGTTCAGCACACAGCACAAGACCGCAGTTGGGGCCCAAGCAAGGAGATACTAGTGATGAACGAGATCAGCTGTTACCCACCACCAAAACTGCCGCTAAAGCCGACATGGAGAGCAGTGTCCTGGGCTGGAAGCATCACCATGTACACTTTGAGCAAGAGGAACTTGGGTGACCCCAGTGTACCCAGCAGGGCTGTGGATCAGGGCACAGGAGCCCACCCAAGTGCCATGATGGGGAGAGGGCAGCAGCACTGCCAGGGTGGGGACAGGAAGCTTGGAGCAGCCGCCAGTTACTGCTCAGAAGTGACAAAGTGACCAGTGTGCCCACTCCCACCATCCCCATCTCCACCTCCATCTCCTGGCTGTCCTCACCAAGCACCCTGCCCCCAGCTGCAGAAGCACAGGGACCAGGGACAACATAGACACCTCCGCACTGCTGGCATTCCCCTGGCACAGAACGGAGGTTGGCAGAGAACAGAGATATGCCCAGCTGCAGATCCGGGCAGGATCTGTCCCCCAAGTCCTTCTGCCAGCCGGGCAGAGGGGACAGGACCTTATGCTGTGCCTGCCCATCAGCTCCTGCCCTGTCCCACTGTCCCCCGCACCCCACAACCACTCCTCCCCGGCCTCACCACCCTTTGCTCAGCACCAGCTCCTTCCCCTTGCAGCCAAAACAAGCAGGGACCAGCCCAGCAGAGCCCATGGCCACCCCAGCTGGGGGGCAGAGCACGGACCCCCCCAGAGCCAGAGCTCAGGACAGCGGGTGGCAGGGCCTGCATGCGGCTGCAGCCAGGGTTGTGATGGTTAATTAGTGTGCTGGTTAATTAGCGTGCCGGTTAATTAGCGTGCTGGCAACAGGACAGAGCGCACAGGAGCAGTGAGGCCAGGCAAAGCGTTGGGAAGACACTGGGCAGCTCCAGAAGCGGTGGGGAAAGCACAGGGGGTGTGCAGGGTGCCAGGCAGGGAGCAGGGAGGGAAAGGCGCATGGTGCAGCCCTTACAGCGCAGGGGGGAAGGAGATGGGAACAACCTTACCTGCACCCCTCAAGCCTGAGCACGGAGGGCGAGAGAACCAGGGAGAGAAGTGACAACAGTTAGGAGCCAAACCTGCCTCCTCCTGGGGCGAACGGCTGGAGAATGACAGGGTTGGTATCGTTCCCTGGGGCTTGTGCTGCCCAACAGTCCCAAACACCCTCCTCACACCTCTGCCATCACTGGGGACAGGCTCCTCCAGCTCGGGATGTGACTGCCGCCCGAGGCACCCGTGCTGTGCAGCGTACACCAGGACGGGGCTGGAGGAGCCACAGCAAAGTGCTGCGGGTGCCAAGCTGCCGTGCCAGGCCTGGCCCCAGCCTTGAGCCTGCTGGAACCAAAAAGCAGCAGGAAGAAGGTGGGCACCGAGGCTGAGGGAACAGCACAGCCCCAGGGCTGGGTGATGGACCTGGACCCCACAGCCTGTTCCGAGCCCGCTCTGCTCTCCCCAAGACTGGAGCATTTTCTCCTCCAGCTTCCTCTTCCCAGCCCTCAAACCCAGGTAAACAGGACTGGGACACCACGGGAACAGAGTGACATTGCTGGGGCTGCTAGAGCCCCTGGCAGGACAGACTGCCCTCTCCCCTTCCCCACTGCAATCCCCACTCACCCAAGGAACCTTTGGGACACAGCACCGCAGCCGAGAAACCAAACTTGGTCTGGGGCCACCACACACCTGCCTTCAGGCTTTTGGGGCAGCCATCGTAGAGTACTGTGGAGACAGGCACCCCGAGGGGCTGGTCACAGGGGTGACAACACCAACACCAGCCCCACGGCACTGGTCCCACGTGCCCACACTCACCCTCGCAGCCGCTGGGTGTCACCTCGGCAAAGGGGCTGTCACAGCCATTGCACTGGCGGCCGATGACCCCAGGCCGGCAGTGGCACCGACCCGTCTCCTTGTCGCAGGAGCGTGAGGTGGAGCCCACGGGGTAACAGTCACAGGGCAGGCAGGTGTCACTGCCCTTGGGGCGGTAGTGGAAGTCCTGGGGGAGATGGGGACAGCCATAGAACCACAGAACAGTTTTGGCTGGGTTGAAGCCCAGCTCCCCCAGTGCCCCCCCTGCCATGAGCAGGGACATCTTCACCAGCTCAGGTTGCTCAGAGCCCCGTCCAGCCTGGCCTGGGATGTCTCCAGGGATGGTTCATCTACCACCTCTCTGGCCAACCTGGGCCAGGCTCTCACCACCCTCAGCGGAAAAAATTCCTTCCTCCTGTTCAGCCTGAATCTCCATCCTTTAGTTTAAAACCATCACCCCTTGTCCTATCGCAACAGGTCCCACTAAAAAGTCTGTCCACATCTTTCTTATCGGCCCCTTTTAAGCACTGAAAGGTGCAATAAGGTCTTCCTGGAGCTTCTCTTATCCAGCTGAACACCCCAGCTCTCTCAGCCTGTCCTCCCAGCAGAGCTGTTCCAGCTTTGGATCATTTCTGTGGCTCCTCTGGCCCCTCTCCAACAGGTCCATGCCTGTCCTGTGCTGTGGACCCAGAGCAGGACACAGTATTCAAGGTGCTGCCTCACCAGAGTGGAGCAGAGAGGCAGAATCCGCTCCCTCCACCTGCTGCTCACACTCCTTGTGATGCAGCCCAAGATACAACCAGCCTTTTGGGCTGCAAGCGCACATTGCCAGCTCATGACCAATCTTTTATTGCCCAGTATCCCCAGGTCCCCACGGGCACAGCTGCCCCTTACTTTGCAGTGGCACTGCCCGTTGGTTTTATTGCAGTCAGGGTCAAAGCCTTTGTTCACATCACAGTTACAGGGCCCGCAGGTGGGGGTTCCCCACCAGCCCTTTGGACACTGCTGGTCCATCCTAGGGAGAGAAATACCTCTGCTATTGCAACCACCAAATCACCAAATCCCCCAGGTCTTCTCCTGCCACCAGCCCAGCTGCTCAGCAGCTCTGAGGAGCCGGGTGGCACTGAGAGGTCCCTGGTCAAACAGCTGGGATGAGAGGGGACTGGAGGCAAAGGCCCTGCTCTGTGCCCTGTGTCTCACCTGTGCTCGCAATACTGCCCAAAAAAGTTCCCTCCGCACTCGCACACGTAGCCCAGGGGGGAGCCCGGCTTGCGGCGACACACTGATTTGTTCTTGCAGGGGTTGAGGTGACACACGTCCACGCAGTCCCCGCCGTAGTACCCTGAGTGTGGACAGGGAGCACCATGTAAAAGTAAGAGCCCTGAGAGGTGCCAGAGCACCCAGAGGTGGATTCAAGGGGCTCAGGGGGCTCCTGCCCAAGGGATGGACAGGAGAGCGGTCACAGGCCAGGAAGGAGCCACAGGGGGGAAGGAGAGGACAGAGGCGCAGAGAGCAGAGGGGTGGCAGGTCCTACCTGGCTGGCAGACGCAGGAGTAGCTCTGCCACTCATCCTTGCAGACGCTGTTGGCCGGGCAGGGGCTGGAGTCGCAGGGGCTGGGCACGCTGCAGCCAGCCTCCACGCGCAGGGCATGGCTGGGCTTGGGCAGCACCATCCCAGTGACGCTGTCACCCAGGCGTACACCCTGCAACACGAGTGACAAAGTCAAGGTGAACCTAGGACACACACACGAGGCTCCAGTCCTCCCGTCTCCTACAAAATCTCAGGGGAAGCTGCCTCCCATCACCTCTACTGCTGCACCACGGCACTTTGGAGCCTCAAATGCTCAGAGGGAGAGTGCCACCAGCAGGACAGACACTGGCAGCAGCTGCCAGGCCTGTGTTTCGAACCCCTTGTGTAACAGCTCCTCTGGAAAGAGAAGGCTCAGAGCAATGGACTCACCTGTATGCAGCCTCTCAGCCCGTTCTGCACCTCACCAGAGCCCAGGACTCCCCCCACATGCAGGTGTTTCACCTTCAGGCCATGCAGCTCATTCCCAACCACCACGGTATCCTGCAGAAGGAAAGGGAGGAATATGGGGCAACTGGCATCAGCCCAGCCCCAGCCTGGCCTGTGTGTGCCCAGCACCCCCCAGCTCCTGTCCTGGTGCCAGGGTCTCATACAGCACTTACCTGGTAGACCCCAAAGTCCAGGGTGAGGGTGATGACATAGCGCGAGTCTCTCCCGCTGCGGATGTCCCGCAGCTCCAGCTGGAGGTCGTGCCACCTCCCATCGCTGAGCCGCAGCTGGTCCAGGAGGAGGCTGGTGCTGCGCCCGGACCCCCGGCTCACCATGAAGGACAGCAGCCCCCCGGCCAGCTGCAGAGAGGGAACCAGTAACAGTGGGGAAAGACCTGACCACCTCCAACTGCCTCCAGCCCACCCTCCCTCTGAGCACGGGAAGGGGAGCCCAGCCTGCTAAACACCTCTCCCCCAATCACCCCCTGCATGGGCTGGAGCCAGCATGGAGGGCAGGGTTCTGCTGCTCTCCTGGGGCTCGGTGCAGCGGCCGCGGTCGTACCTGGCACAGCAGGGTGGTGTACTGGCCGGCGTGGGCCTGCAGCAGCACTCCGTCCAGCTGGCGCGTCCGAAACGCCAGCCCCAGGTACCACGGCATGGAGATCTTCACGTCTGTTTTGAAGTCCCAGGTCAGGACGCTGTTGCCCTGGAAATAGTGGGCATGGTGCATGGCTGGAAAGGAAAGTGGAATCATAGAATCACAGAATGTCCTGAGTTGGAAGGGACACACAAGGATCATCGAGTCCAACTCCTGTCCCTGTGCAGGACAACCCCAAAATTCCCATGTGTCTGAGAGTGTTGTCCATTCTCTTCTTGAACACTGTCAGGCTTGCGGCTGTGACACCTCCCTGGGGAGCCTGTTCCAGTGTCCAGCACTTCTGGGTGAAGAACCTTTTCCTCATGTCCAGCTCACCCTCCCCTGGCACATCTTCCTGCCATTCCCTGAGTTCTGTCACTGGTCACCAGAGAAAAGAGTTTGGCACCTTCCCTTCCTGCTTCCCCGGTGAAGCTGCAGCCCCATGAGCTCTGCCCTCAGTCTCCTCTTCTCCAGACTGAGCAAACCCAGGGACTTCAGCCGCTCCTCATACAGCTTCCCCTCCAAACCCTTCACCAACTTCACTGCCCTCCTCTGGACTCTCCAGTAGCTTCATATCCTTTTGGGCACTACACAGGAAGCACTGGATGCAGGGACAACAGAGCTGGTTCATCTCAGACCCCTTCCCCTGCTTCCCACAGCAACCCCAGCACAGCCTTGCCCATCCCCACGCTGCCCGTGCCCAGCAGTGCCCTCTCACTCACGGTGCCGGCAGTCTTTGCCCCCGAAGCCGACAGGACAGAGGCAAGAGTAGGTCCCCCAGCTGACAGAGCAGGTGCCACCATTCTTGCAGGGGCTGGAGTCGCAGAAAGTGTGCTTGGCATGGCAGCCTAGAGGAAGCAAATCACCCACATCAGCCTGGAGCTCCTCACCACCTCCCCCAGCCCGTGAGAGGGACCCCCGCCCGCCAGCCCCTCCTGCCTGCCAGCGGGACAAGCCCAGTGCTCGGCCACTCAGCACAGGCTTTGCCTGCTCAAGGACGAGGGGCAAGGCTGTTGCTGCTTCTTATGCCAGAGGAAAGATGCTGTGGAGCTGGACTGACTGTCTAGCACCTCCCAGACAGACCAGCTCTATACTTGGGATCAGGGGACATGCCCAGAACATTTGCTGGGGTGGGGACTGGTTTATTTAGGGGGATCTGGAGGCCCCATTCTCTGATGGGAAGCTGCTCAGCTCCAGCTCTGCTGCCGTTACCCTTGTAGATCCCAGCAGTGCTGCTGCGTGAGCAGGAGCAGCGATTCCCAGGGCAGGGGCACTGGTACCTGCAGTGGTTCCGTTGTTGGCGATGTAGGAGGCCAGGTCAATGCGTTTGCTGTCAATGTATAGATCTCTCATGCATCCCACAAAGTCCCGGTGAGTGACAGGGAAGTTTTCCGGCAGATTGGGGACCCCTCCAAGGAGCAAGGGACCTGTGAGGTCCAGGGACCTACAAGGACAGAAGCCCAGGGCTTGAAGACCCACCGTGACCTCAGGTTGGCCAGCTGGTTCCCCAGTGTGAGGGGCTGGGAAGGGGACATCCCTGGGGACCGGCAACACAGCCAAGGTCCCAAATGCGAAGGGCTGTCTCTGCAGGGAACCCAAGTGTCCTGCTCCTCTCACTATGGCAGCAGTGCCCAGCAGCCCCCAGAGAACTCACTTTTTCGAGCTGGTCTGCACACCCTCTGCAGCGCAGGAGTAATTCCCAATTTCACTGCCAAACTGCAGAGCCACCAAGGCATCACATTCGTCCACTGTCAGGATGGCTACCTTGTCCTTGGAGGGGCCCTGCACCACCCCCAGGGCGCTGACCTTGGGCTGAAGACAAATGTAGAGAGTTAGCAGCACATGTGCCCCAGAGCCTGGCACTCAAAGGCTCACACAACCGCAAGGAAAGGGCCTGAGCATGGCCCAGGCACTGCGGAGCTGCTGGAGTGTGGGTGAAGCAGGACGGACATCCCTGAGCCCAGCAAGCTGTGCCGGAAAGGGATGAGGACAAGGATAGTGCACAGAGCAAATTCCTGCAGCCTCCAAGTGTGGTCCTGAGGGTTCACCTCCCCCTGCACCCACCCGAGGGCAGAAAATCACCTCCAACTTCTCTCCACAGCCTCCCCCATGGGGCAGAGCCAGAGCACGGGAGAGCCAGAGCCGCTCGCTCACACCTTGCGGGGACAGAGCCCCATGCTTGGGGGACAGCAGGGGCACAGGTACCTTGTTGTAGTAGCGGATCTGCAGCGTGTGCCACTGCCCGTCGCTCACACCCCCCGGCAGGTAGGGGCTCACCACCGTGCTGGACTCTCCTGTGGAGACAGGGACGATGACACAGGCTGAGGACAGCCGGACAGCCCAGGGATGCATCCACCCCTCCTGCAGGCACCAAACCCTCGCGCAGGGATGGAAAAGGGCTTCAGAAAGAGGAGCTCAGCACGCCAGGCCCTGCCTGCTGCAGCCATGCAACAGGAATCGCAGCCCTGGGACAGGCAGCCTGTCCCCCAGGATGTGTCCCTTGCCCAGGCTGATGGCCAGTAGCTGGCCCCTTGCCAGCTACTCGCTGCTGGTCCTTGCACTGAAGAGACCAGCTGCAGGATGGGCACCAGGTGGTGTAGGGGAGAGGAGCACTGAACACAGGATGGGGGGAAGCCCCCCAGTTCTCCTGAAAGCCCTCGGGGCAGGAAGGATGGACAACAGGGGAGACCTCAGAAGAATCATAGAATCACAGAACAGTTTGTGTTGAAGGGACCTCCAAAGCTCCCCCAGTGCCCCCCCTGCCATGAGCAGGGACATCTTCACCAGCTCAGGTTGCTCAGAGCCCCGTCCAGCCTGGCCTGGGATGTCTCCAGGGATGGTTCATCCACCACCTCTCTGGCCAACCTGGGCCAGGCTCTCACCACCCTCAGGGGCAACAATTTCTTCATCATGTCCGGCCTGTATCTCCCCTCCTTTAGTTTAAAACCATCACCACTTGTCCTATCACAACAAGGTTTGCTCAAGAGTCTGTCCCCATCTTTCTTATCAGTCCCTTTTAAGCACTGAAAGGTGCAATAAGGTCTCCCCGGAGCCTTCTCTTCTCCAAGCTGAACACCCCAGCTCTCTCAGCCTGTCCTCCCAGCAGTTTATCCCCCTTCACAGAAGGATTTATCCTGGTTTGTGCTCAGGCCCACACTGCTGCCCTTGTGCTCCTGAGCCCAGGCAGGGTCCCAAGACACACAGCGGTCCCCTGTGCCACCCACAGACTCTCACCAACACCCCTCTCAATCCTGTCTCCCTCAGCACAGGCTCCATCCCGGGCAGCAACTGCTCTCCCCGCTCAGCACCGGCCTTCTCACAGCTCCCACAGAACAAATCCCAGCCGGGCAGGGCTCAGCCTACCTGTGGAGTACTTCAGCTGGACCTGCCCCTGGATGATCTCCACCGCCAGGAAGTCGTGCCTCTCGTTCAGGCGCCCGTTGTAGAGCAGGAGGCCACTGGGCTCCACGGTGCTGAACCTGGGGCAAGGGAGGAAGAGGGAGGGCAGGGGCTGCACAAGGAGCACGTGGAGGTCCCTGTTCTCACGTGGCACCAGCGGACAAGGACGGGGGAAGACCCAGGCCTGGCCCCAGGTGCAGGCCCAGCTGGGAAGGTGCTGGGAGCAAGATGCAGCAGATGTTTTGAGAGCATGGGTGGGCCTGGCGTGACAGCAGAGAGCTGGCTGCAGGGATGGGCAAAGGCTCTGAAGGAATGGATGAGCTGATGCCAGGGGACACATGCCAGCGCAGATCATAGAATGTCCTGAGCTGGAAGGGACCCACAAGGATCACCGAGTCCAAGTCCTGACCCTGCACAGGACAACCCCAAAATTCACACCATGTGTCTGAGGGTGTTGTCCAAATGCTTCTTGAACACTGTCAGGCTTGTGGCCGTGACACCTCCCTGGGGAGCCTGTTCCAGTGTCCAGCACCCTCTGGGTGAAGAACCTTTTCCTCAAAAATGCCCAAATTAAACCTCCCCTGGCACATCTTCCTGCCATTCCCTGGGTTCTGTCATTATCACAGAGAGAAAAGCTCAGCCCTGCACCTCCTTCTCCCCTTGTGAGGAAGCTGCAGCCCCATGAGCTCTGCCCTCAGTCTCCTCTTCTCCAGGCTGAACAAACCCAGGGACTTCAGCTGCTCCTCATACGGCTTCCCCTCCAAACCCTTCACCAGTTTTGTGACTCTCCTCTGGATACTCCAGTAGCTTTATATTGTTTTATACTGTGGGACCCAAAATAGCACACAGTGCTCCAGGTGAGGTTGCACCAGTGCAGAACCCTTTGGCTAAAGGTGCCAGGGCAGCCACAGGACAAGGCAAAGCCGGCAACCAGGGGTCTGGAGAGCACCACCGAGTCCCTGGCCAGGCCCAGGGTGCACAAGAGCCACCAGGGCACGGACAAGCAAGCCAGTGGGTGCTGGTGGCCAGCGGAGGAGGAAGAGGACTCACGAGAGAGCGAGGGTGAGGTGGAAGCGCTGGCGCAGGCCCCGGAACATGACGAAGGATCGCGGTGGGAAGGAGCGAGTGGACACCTCGCAGAAAGGTGTCTCGAAGCCACCGGCCGGGCACTGGCAGCGAAATCCCCCGTCGGCGCTGTTGGTGCAGGTGCCACCGTTGCGGCACACGCCAGGCACACAGCGGCCCGAGCGGCTGTCCACTTCACAGTTCTCACCTGGGGAGCAAGATCATAGAATCACGGAATCATTTTGGTTGGAAGAGACCCTCAAGATCATGGAGTCCAACCGTTAACCCAACTCTGGCACTACCCCATGTCCCTGAGAACCTCATGTCCATCTGTCCAACCCTCCAGGGATGGTGACTCCAGCACTGCCCTGGGCAGCCTGTTCCAATGCCCCACAGCCCTTTGGGGAAGAAATTGTTCCCAGATCCAACCTCAACCTCCCCTGGCGCAACTTGAGGCCGTTTCCTCTGCTCCTGGCGCTTGTTCCTGGGGAGCAGAGCCCGACCCCCCTGGCTCCAAGCTCCTTTCAGGCAGTTCAGAGATCAGAAGGTCTCCCCTCAGCTCCTGTTCTCCAGCTGAACCCCCCAGGTCCCTCAGCCGTTCCCATCACACTTGTGCTCCAGCCCCTCACCAGCTCCGTTCCCTTCTGATGGGCAGATGACGAGATGCTTGGGACACGTCCCAGCTGTGGGACATGGACGCAGCGGCCACCCAGCCGCTCCTGCTCCAGGAGTGCAGACCTGAGCCCAGGTTTGGGGCAGGAGTTTGAGGTGGCTGGGGGCATGTGAAGGATGTAACAACCCAGGTGTCACCCACGTGTTCCACACAGGAGCCAGCAAACCAGTTACCACCGCCGGCCCTGCAGCCCAAGCCACCGGGCTGGATGGGATGCCAGTTTCAGCTGAAGGGAAAAGTTTGGACCCCAGATGGCACAGGAATGGGACAGGAGGGGACAGGCCACAGCTGGGCTGCACAGTCCTAAGGACAGAGAGGCCAGGACAAGGCAGGGACATCCTGGGAATGCTGAAGGGCCTTCTCAGGCACTGCCATCGCACAGGCCTGGGACAGGCATGGCAGTCCTGGCTCTGGGGTGTGGGAACAGCCCAGCGCCACTGAGCTCCCCAACAATCGCTCCAAAAGTCTCACCCTCAGCAGCAGGAGCCTCCTCACCCTGCACACAGGCTCTGACAGAGCAGTCAAAGCCACATGGAAACCACCCAGATGAGGGACACCAAACACCCTTGCACTTCGTTGGTGTTGATGATGGGGATGCCCCAGGCCCTCGTCCCCTGCTGTCCACACAGGGACCTGCTCAGCTGCAGTCCTGTGCCCCAGGCCCTGCTCCCATTACTGACTCCATGGCATGCAAGGGGTATGAGGAGGCAGCATGAAGTGACAGGGAAATGAGCTCATTAACCCTTCTGTTAATGGCTGCTCACGCTTCAAACGCTGGGGGTTAATTACCACTGACTCCGCTTATCTCCCCAGGAGTCACCAGCAGGAGAGCAGCTCCCAGGCAGCCATCTGCTGCCAGCCTCCTGGCAGGAAGGACAAGGGCTCCTTCCCCAGTAGCCACAGGCCACCTTCCCTCAGCCTCAGGTTGCCAGTGGCTGGACACGGGTCTCTACAGACTCTTGGTGACTTGTGGCCACAAGACACTGGCTGGTTTAGCGATCCCCCTCAGCTAGAAGCAGATCCTGCCTGGTGAGGCAGCTAGGCCCAGCCTCCCCTTCTGTTTTGGGTGGGCAGCAGCTCACGCACTGCTCGTGGGGCCAGCGTGTGCTCCACACCTCTGCCAGAGTGGCTGGACACTGGCACAGGCTGAAACCAGCAGCTCCCATGGTCCCAGAGCCCATCACCCCTCTGGCATGGGGCTGACGAGCCTTCTGTGCCCCCAGGGTCCAGCTTGGTCCTCCTGCTCTGTGAAAAAGGCTGGGAGGTGGTGGTCAGAGTCCCCTCCAAGCCACCTCCCTACAAGACAGATTTCTATGGCAACCTCAGCCCTGCACATCCAGCGCCATGGAAACACAGAGAGCTGGGAGCAGAGCCGAACTGCCACAGGCAAACAGGGGCTCCGACACCCACCTCCCCACTGGGAAGAGCACCCCGCCATGGTGACAGTGACGTCAAGAGACCCGCTCGCCTGTGTCCCCCACAGCCCTGGGCACTCACCGCTGAAGTGCTGGCGGCAAACGCAGGTGTATCCCCCCTCTTTGCGGGTGCAGATCCCGCCATTCAGGCAGGGGTTGGAGTAGCAGAGGTTGATCTCCGTTTCGCAGTAGTCCCCGGTGAAACCCTGCGGGCAGCGGCACCGCAGCCCGGTGATGGGGTGGATGGGCCGAAAGAGGGTGGAAGGGGAGGCGATGAAGGGGGCTGAGCTGTCGAACTTGAGGACGGAGATGCACTTCATGTAGTTCTGGCAGGGCTCGCGCAGGCAGACATTGTCATCGAAGGGCAGCACCTCCAGCATGGAGGCGCCCGTCAGCGCCATGCGCTTCATGTACAGCTGCTCCTGCAGCTCCTCCGAGCTGAAGTAGCGCCCGCCCCGCGGCGCCAGGGCTGAGAAGCTGACGTTGAGCACTGCGCCGCCCACGTCCGTGTCATTCTGGATGTTGAAGATGAAGATGTCCTCCTTGGGTGTCGCGAGCACAGTGGCCACCCCTTCCAGGAAGGCGGCCAGCAGCGGGGAGAGGAACCGCTCCTGCCACATGTTCTCCAGCCGCACCGTGATGCTGTTGGCCAACATCTCCTCCGTGATGATGATGACCCGCAGGACGCACTGAGCCGTCACGCTGTGGATTCCGTCTGTGGGAAGGAACAGGGAGATGCTACAGGGCTTTGCCTGCTGCTTAGAGGGTGTCCTCCCTCCCACCCCAGGGAACAGCACAGCACCCCAGAGTGACCCCCAAAAGGCCCAAGTTCTTGGCTAAGAAAGCTTGGACCCACATCTCGGGGGACAGCAGGTGCACCTGGGCTGGGGGGAACGGCTGGTGTGGCTGCACCTTCTCCCTCCCATCACACTCTCCACCGAGATAACTCCTGGGTTTCCTCCCCATCCTGATTCTTGGCAGCAAAGTGAGCTCTCAGGAACAAAGATGCTGGTGAGAAGCAGGCAGAAGGCAGTCCCAGCAGGAGGTTGGGCAAACACGGGAGGCAGGGCCTGGGGGGGGTTTGCTTCCCCGCTGTGCCCTGTCTGCCCCCCCATGCTGCCTTTTCCTGCGCTCTCCTCCTGCCGCCTCCTTCCTCTCCTCCACACTCTCCAAGGCCTTTGTGCCAGTCTCCCTGCTTCCCCCCTTCTCACCATCTGCTCCGCAGCTCTTCCTCCCTCGGCCCATCTCCGGTTTGTTTAATTCGCTTGAATCTTTGTTTTCCTTGGAAACAAAACTCCCTCCCCTTGGGACCCTGCACCATGCAAGCCACCTCCCAGGCACCAACCCAGGAGTGTGCCCAGCTGCTCTCCCCCAGGAGCGTGCCCACCTGTTCTCCCCCAGCACCATGCCCATCAGCAGCGTCTTGCCCCCAGGCTGGGCACACTGGGCAGCGCAGGCAGCAAAGCACCAGCCCAGACAGGCACTGGCACAGCCCCCACCACAGCCCCCACCCCAGCAGCTGCACAATTTGGGGCTTCTACCTCACCCCACCGACACAGCTCCCAGAAACCAAATAGATCCTACTACCTTGGAGGGTCATACCCCGCTGCACATCAGGAAGTACTGGCCAAGATGGGAGCTGGCTTTGCCAGGAGGCATCCCACAAAGCATCCTGCCCATGGCCCCCTCGCTCATCCAGTGCCCCCCCTGCCATGAGCAGGGACATCTTCACCAGCTCAGGTTGCTCAGAGCCCCGTCCAGCCTGGCCTGGGATGTCTCCAGGGATGGTTCATCTACCCCCTCTCTGGCCAACCTGGGCCAGGCTCTCGCCACCCTCAGTGGAAAAAATACCTTCTTCATGTCCAGCCTGAATCTCCCTCCTTTAGTTTAAAACCATCACCCCTTGTCCTAACGGATATAAGTGCTTGGCACATCTCCTGCACACAGATGTAACCTGGGCAGCTGCTCAAACAAACACAGCTACCAGGACACAGAGGACAGACTAATGGACCAGACCACTGCCACCAGACAGCCCTGGCCAGCCCATGCCATGGCCAGATGTGACACAAGCCTGGCAAACCCAGCCAGACCCCGCTTGGCACTGCTTCACCTCCTGCAAACCAGTGCGAAGCGGCAGAGGGACAGCAGGCGTGCCAGCACCCGCCCAGCCCTTGCGGGGACCGCGGTGTAAATGCCAGTTCCCCAGCCCCCACCTGCAAAGCTGCCTTTACTCTTCTCTTCCCATCACTGCCGTGCTGCAAAGCCTTTTGATTTCCTTTGGCCTAGTTTGAAGTTTGCAGCGCAGGAGGATTTAAAGATTGAAATGTCTCCCTTTTTTCCCCTCTCTCTCTTCTACTCTTCAGAAGGTGAAAGCTTGCTAGAGACCCTGCAAATTCCCATGCTGGGGCTGGGGCTCTGGAGATAAGGCTCTCAGCAGGCTGGGGAGCGGCAGGGCCGGTACACTCACCCAGGAGCTAATCTCCTGGAGGAAGGGGGGCTGCTTTCTTCTGAAATCAAACTGCTCCAGCCTCACGTAGAAGTCAGGTAAGAAACCACCTTTCTGTGTGACACCCTGCCAGCTCCGACACGGACGGCAGCACAAGCAGCAGTCACCAAACAGCCCTGGGCAGCACCTGGCTGGACGTGACAGAGGATTTAGACCCATCTGGGCTCAGTGCAAGGAACCTGCACTGTTACCCGTGTTCATTCCCTGAGGGACCTTCTCTCTGGAAGAGGGTCACAGAATCACAGAACAGTTTGGATTGAAGGGACTTTCCCAGCTCCCCAGTGCCCCCCCCTGCCATGAGCAGGGACATCTTCAGCAGCTCAGGTTGCTCAGAGCCCCGTCCAGCCTGGCCTGGGATGTCTCCAGGGATGGTTCATCCACCACCTCTCTGGCCAACCTGGGCCAGGCTCTCACCACCCTCAGGGGAGACAATTCCTTCCTCATGTCTAGTCTCATGGGCTGGCAAGAGCACCCAGCCCTGGGGAGGCAGGAGTGAGTGGAAAGCGACAAGCTTGGCTCAGCCATGGAGGGTAAGATGCTCCCCAAGCCACCAGCAGCTCGGCATCCCTCCCCAGGGGACCGCCTGGTGGGGCAGCACCCTGGAATGCCAGCACTGTGACAGCAGCTCCCTTCTCAGCGGGAAGCTACACCACGTCCCCGCTCCCTCTCCTCTCCTCTCCTTTTGTCCCCTGCTTGCTGTTTGCCTCTAAGCATCAGCTGGGTTGGAGCCTGGCTGCCATCCGCTCTCCTCCCCTCCTCTGGTTCACCCAGAAGCAGCTGTGACCGCAGGGACAGCTCTTGCTCTCCCTGAGGGCTGCTCCATGTCCAGCCACAGGCAGGCAGACATCTGCCTGATTTATGGCTATTAGTAAGCCTTGGCTGATGCGATGCCGAGTCCAGCGATGCCTCTGAGGAAGAATCACAAAATCATTTAGGTTGGAAGAGCCCCTCAAGATCATCAAGTCCAGACATTAACCCAACCCCTGCACTAAACCACAGCCCTAAGAACCTCATCTACACGGGGCAGGCTGCAGCGTGCCCGGCGCCTGTGGCACTGCCCAGCCCACCGCAGGAAGCACAAACACCCCTTTCCTGGTTCCCCACAGCAATGGAGGACCAGCCCTGGCCCCATTACACATCATCCACCCCAGCATCACGCCCAGGGCCGCCTCCCGCTCCGCTCTGTGCAAGAGGAAGCAGATGGTTAAGAGAATGACCTGCTGCAAATGGGGGAGGAGAAAAATAAAGCTACCAAAAGAAAGCTCAAAGCTGGCTGGAGGCACTGACCCCCATGGGAGGCGTTTTAATCACGAATGCTCAGCCTTTCTGATTAAATCCTGTGGCTGGAGAGCTGGTGCCTGGTGAATATTCATTCAGCAGAACGGAGAGCCCTGGAAACATGCCTACAGGGAAAGGAGCAGAGAGAGGGGACATGAGGGGCTCTAACCCAGCACCGGGTCATCGTGTTAGCACTTCTGAGACTGACAGCTACCAGCTTCAAAAGCAGCAAAGCTACAGAAGGAAGAGCTCGGTGCAGAGAGCGGGATGGGCAGCAGATTCCTCCCAGGGGGGCTGTGTTGTCAGCCTGGGAATGGAGCTCCAGGCCTGTGCTGGAAACCTCGTGGGGGGAGCAGGGCTGCCAACCACTGCCCAAGGGTCTCCTGGTCTGTTCCCCCTCCAGATCCCTGGGCAGCACCCCAGCCTGCCCGCCATGCAGCACGAGGCATGGGCTCCAGCCAACGCTCCCACCCCAGAGCCCCTTCCCCTACAGCAAACACTTTGTCTTCAGCCTCCCCAGGAGCTCCGGGGATCAGGAAGAAGTCAGCTCAGCTCAAACGGCATCCCTGACACAGGCCTATCCCTCACCTGGGGGGACTAGGAGCTCAGAAATCAGTGCATCATCACCATCACCTTCTGAGCAGCAGAGCCAACATCCGAGATAGCAAAAGCCACCAGTCTGACCGCAACACCCTGAGCTGCCACGTCAGGCTGGTGAGGTGCTGTGGGGACAGACAGGGTAGTGAAACACCTCCAGATGGAGCAGCCAGGGAAGGAGGAGACACGTATGGGTAAGGTCAACATTCCTCACCACTTCTGAAGGGCTTTGACAGACCTCTCAAGATTCGGATGATACTTACCATGTTAGGAGACCTCAGAAGTAAATCAGACTCCCCTCACCCAGCACATAGTATGAACATCACTCTCTCAGTAGCTCTAAAGACAGGGACTAGAATATAATAACCAAGAAGACTCCCACCCTAACTCTATGGTCAGCACCTCCACCTGTGACAGACCCAACAGGAGAGGAAGCTCCTGAAATCGGGCTCCTTAAGAGAAGAGGGACATGCGAGTTGTGACGGGCCAGGGCAGCCCTGGGACCCTTACGGGGCTTGAGAACATAGTTCTGATGTGTCCTGACTCCTGTATCTGAACAAACGTGCTCTGGGGAGGTGTTCCCTGCCAGGCTGGGATTTTAGGTGAGCACACAGATCCCGTCATCCGGGCAAGCTCTGGGCTGCAGGGGAACAGGGGCAGCAGAGCGGCCATAGCTGAGCCTCTGCCCCTGCCACCAGCCTGGCACAGTGAAACCAGTCTGGAATGGTTTGAAGTCAACATGACGTCAGTTCCTACAATGCCCCGATCTCACACTGTGCCGCCAGCCACGGACACAGCCCCACCGCCCACTGTCCTGCATCATCGGCGGCCAAGAGCGGTTTTTAGCAGCTAGAGGGGCCCATAGGTTTGTGAGGAGCTGGTTTGTGATAGCCCAGGTCTCCCCTGCCTCCTCCAAGGGGCTAAGCTCACAGAAGGACCTCTTGCCCTGTGATTTAGGGGGATCCAACCTCCCACAAAGGGACCACAAAGCCGGCAGGTGGGCAGGGAAGCTGCTCCCTCCTTGGGGCACCCACCCGGGTGCCCTTGTTGCCTTCCCCAGGAGGAAGGTGCTCCGCCACCGTGTTGAGCCCAGGCAAACAATACAGCCGTGAAAACGTCCTGTCTGCCAGCTCTGCAAACCTCCCTCCCCCTGCACACAGCGACAGCACAGGGCTGGCGGGGCTTCGAACAATACAGACAGAAAAACCAAACCAGACCGCCACGGCCAACATCCAAAGCCAACAAAAGGCCTGCTTCTCCCTCTTCCCCTTCCATCTCCTCCACTCCTTCATGAGCGCATCTCCCCGTCTTCCCCCTGGAAGATGAAGACACTCTATTTGCAAGGGCCCCCTCGCCGCGAGGCGGCTGGATGCAGGACCTGGGACGCGATTGTCTCCTGCCTTTGTGCAGGGTTAAGTGTGCGAGGAGGCAGGGCTTGCAGAAACACACTGGGGCAGAAGCTGGAAAGGTCAAAACCACCCCCTGCATCTCCAGCAATGGGCATGTGTGTGCCTGCACCTGCTCCGAGACAGCCCCGTGGGTACAATTAACCCCCAAGGAGCCCCAGATCCACCGACAGGCTGGTGCTGGCCACACGCTTTGAACGGGTCTCGTCTTAAAGCCCTCGCTCCATCTCTTGAAAGAAACCCTCCCCTTGCTGAATGAGCCGGATAGAGAGTGAAGGGGTAAAAAGGGGAGGACAGCTGGCAGCCAAGGGACAGAGGAGCATCACGATTTAACGTACGGCTCCCCAGGCACTCTCGGTAATTTGGCATTTGGCCCCTCCAAAGAGGGCGCTTGCCCTCCCTCCCCCAGCCGCTCCTCGCCCAGTGATGGACGGGTGCCTCCATTTCACATCACGCATCCGCCAGCAAAGAAAGGCTGATGATGAAGGCAAAGCCCGGGCGGCGGGTAGCTCCAGGTCCAAACCCCACTTGCTCACAGGTCTCTCTCTGCCCTGCCCTCAGCCCGGCTGGAGGGGACCCCAACACTCCCCAAAGCCACCCCAGCAGCTACCGCTCACATCCGCATTTGGATACTCCAGTAACACACACGATGTGAGAGTTTTGAGCCCTGAGCTCTGAGGTTTGTCACAGCTGTCCCTTGCAACACTAAGCTGGCTGCAGAAAGGTGGTACCAGGCTTTAGAAGTCACACCAGAAAGCGCAGGCATTGCCGGGTGCCACAGCCTGGATCTGGACAGAACCGTGTGCTACCAGCAGACCGGTATTTTTAAGGGGACTCCCTCTGCGCCGAGTTCAATCCCTCCTGCGAGCACAGCTGGGAAGCGCTCGGTCCCAGCGGGGAGAAGAGCCACCTGGGCTTGGGAGCAAAGTGGCGTGTGAGCCCCTGGGCCAGCAGCTTGGCCACCCCAGGAACTGGCTGCTGGCCCAGCCAGCACCCTCCAGCACATGTCACAGGCTCGCTGGTGACAGCACCTCCGAAGGTGTCTCACCAGCAGCTACAAGCCATCCTCAGCGCTGAGTAACGATGCTTTGTTCTCACAGACCACCACTGGCCCCGGCCCCCTCACACAGCATGCCCCCACTGCCACCCTTCCCAGTCCCCCCAGTATTCCCTGACTGGGACTCCCAGTCCCAATCTTGCTGCCATTCCCCAACTCGCCCTCCTGATGCAGAAGGAGCTCCCCGGGGAGGACCACACAGAGCCCCCCGAAGGAACTGTATTAAAGGTTTAATGATTTAACGATCTTCACACCCTACCTGTGACGGTCACCAGCATGGAGGCCACGAGTGGACGGTTGTTGTCCAGCTTACGGCTCAGCCTCAGCTCCCCGCTCGATTGATTTACAATCAACAAGTGCAGTTCATTTCCCCGCTCAAAGGTGTAGAAGAGGCGGTCAGACACATCTGGGTCATAAGCTGGGACCTTCCCTATGACCCCTGAGGGGAAGGTGTTGGACTTATTGGACACGTAGTTATTGAACAGGATCTGGAAATTCTTGAGAACGGGGCTGTTGTCATTCTGGTCAATGAGTTTGATGTGGACCGTGGCTCTGCTGACCAGCGGGGCAGAGGTGGCTTGCACTACAATCACGTACTCGGGTTTTGTCTCATAATCCAGGTCTATCAATGCTGTGAGCTCCCCAGAGAAGATGTCCATCTGGAATATCTCGGGGATGTTGCCTTCCACAATTTGGTACATGATCTGGGCGTTGGGTCCCTCATCCGGGTCGACAGCCGTGATTTGGGCCACAACAGACCCCACAATGCTGTTCTCCTTCACCAAGACCTCAAATTCTTCAGCGGGGAAGACGGGGGCGTTATCGTTCACATCCTGAATGGTGACCTGGATGTGGACAGGAGTTCGCTGAGGAGGGATGCCCCTGTCCACAGCGTACGCAGTCAGCTCATACACAGGGACGTTCTCACGATCCAGCCTGCGGACGGTGCGAATGATCCCCGAGGTGGGCTCGATGGTGAAGTCTCCGTCCCCATCCTCCCCATTCTGGAAGGTGTACTGCACTCGCCCGTTGGTGTGGGCATCCCGGTCAGTGGCAGAGATCTGGAGCACGCTGGTGAAGGGGGGCACGTCCTCGGAGATCATGCCCTGGTAATGAGGGCTGACGAACTGGGGGGCGTTGTCGTTAACATCATTGACCATGATTTCAACATAGGTGGTGTCTGCTTTCTGGGGGATCCCGTTATCCTTGGCAGTGATAGCCAACGTGTAGGTGACCTGGTCCTCATAGTCCAGTTCCGCCTGGAGAGTGATGGCCCCGGAGTCCGGATCGATGCGAAACTGAGGGACGTTATCTTCTAGGTAGTATGTGATGCGGGCGTTTTCCCCCACATCATCATCTGTGGCGCTGATCACCACCACCGTGCTGCCCACGGGACGGTCCTCATTGATGCTCACAGAGTAGTGGGCGCTCTGGAACACGGGCCGGTGCGTGTTGGCATCAGTGATGTTGATGTGAACGTGGCAGTTGTCACGCAGGGTGCGGTCGGAGGCCGTCACCGTGAGCACGTACCGTCGCTCCTGCTTGTAGTCCAGTGGCAGAGACAGAGTGATGAGCCCCATCCCGCCTTGCGTGCTGATGGCGAAGCGGTTCCGCGTGTTGCCTCCCGTGATCTGGTAGGTGATGGCACTGTTCACGTCCCGGTCGATGGCTGTGACACTGAGGACGCTGGTCCCCACGGCTGCATCCTCGTTCAGGCGGATGAAGTACTCCTTCTGGGTGAACTCAGGGCGGTTGTCGTTGACATCCATGACAGTAATGGTGACGCTGGCAGAGGCGGATAGAGACGGCGAACCGTGGTCCCGAGCCTCTACCCCAAAAAAATAGTGTTCGACCGACTCCCGGTCCAAGGGCCCACTGACCGTGATCCACCCCGTGGCACTGTTCACCACGAAGGGTGTGTCAGCCGAGATCCCCGTCAGTTTGTACTCCAGGCGTGAGTTCTCGCCGTAGTCCGCGTCCACGGCCTGGATGTGGATGACGGAGTGGCCAAGGGGAGCGTTCTCCAGAACAGAGATTTGGAAAGGGGTGCTGACAAAGATGGGAGCGTGGTCATTGATGTCCACCACCTGGATGCTGGCCATGCCGGTATTATTGGAGAGGGGAGGGCGCCCCGCGTCCTGAGCCCGGATCCTCAGGGCGTACTCCCGCTCCACCTCAAAATCCAGTGGGGCCACCACCTGTATCTCCCCGGTAACACTGTCAATAGAGAACTGGCCCCGGCTGTTCCCGCTGATGATGTTGTAGTGGACCAGCGCATTGTTGTCCTTGTCCAGGTCCGTAGCGGTGACGCGCAGGATCTCGGTGTGTGGCCGTATGTCCTCCCTCACCTGCACGATGTAGCGCTTCTCGCTGAACTGAGGGGTGTTGTCGTTCTCATCCAGGACCGTGATGTAGACCTTGACCGTGGCAGAGCGGGGCCCCGGTTCCCTCCCCTGGTCATCAGCCTCCACCACCAAGGAGTATCTCTCCATCTTCTCCCTGTCCACGGGCCCGCTGGTGGTGATAAGTCCAGAGCGTGGGTCGATCTCGAAGACGGCATGGGCAGCCCGCTCGTTGACGAAGCGGTAGCGGATGTTGGCGTTGGGCGGGGAGTCGACGTCGGTGGCCCGCAGCTGCAGGATGGGGTACCCCTCCTCCACGTTCTCCCGGATGGTCTCCCGGTACTCGCCCTGCTCGAAGACGGGGTCGTGGTCGTTGCGGTCGGCCACGGCGATGGCCACCATGGTGGTGGCGGAGAGCCGGGGCACGCCGTGGTCGGTGGCCGTCACGCGGAAGTAGTGCAGGTCCATGCTCTCCCGGTCCAGGGCCTCGGTGGTGGTGATGAGCCCGGCCCGCGGGTCGATGCTGAAGAGCTCCCGGGAGCGGCTGTTCATCAGCGCATCCATGGAGTACACCAGCCGCCCCGCCTCGCCCCCGTCGGGGTCCTGGGCCGCCACCGCCGCCACCACCGTCCCCGCCGGCTGGTTCTCCGCCACCTCCGCCTGGTAATTGTACTGCGGGAACAGCGGGTGGCGGTTGGGGGCTGCGCGCCGGCCCCGCCGGCCCGGGGCTGGAGCCGGGCAGGGCAGCGGGCGCGGCGGGGCGGCGCAGGGCGGGCAGCGCGCCGGGGAGCGGCGGCGCAGGGCGGGCGGCCGCGGGGGCACCGGCAGCGCCCGGCACGGCACGGCGGCGGGGCAGCCCCCGCGGGCCGGCGGAGCCCAGCCCGGCGGAGCGGCGGCGCCCAGCCCGGGGGGGAACAAAGGGAGCAGCAGCAGCGGCAGCAGCAGCAGCAGCGGAGGCGGCTCCCGGTGCCGGCTGCAGCGGCGGCGGCTCGGGGCGGCCACCGGCTCCTCCGCCGCCATGGTGCCTCGGCGGCAGCCGCCCGGGCCGGGCGCACGGCGGCTGGGCTCGGCACCGCCCCCGCCCAGCGGCGGCGATAGCCGCCCCCGCCCCGCTGCTGCGCCGCCGCTGCCGCCGCTGCTGCTGCTGCTGCTGGGGCCGGAGGTGGCGGCGGCGGCTCCTCCCGCAGCCCCAACATGGCTCCCGCCGCCCCGCCCCGCCCCGCCCCCGCCCGGCCGCCCCCGGCCGCCATCTTGAGGGAGGGCAGGACCTACGGGCCGCCCTGCTCGGCCGTGCTGGCGCTGCCGCCCCGGGGCCGGCGGCCGGGCCCTCCGCACAGAGCGGGACAGGGTAACGGGCACTGTGAGGAACTCGCTCCACTGAGGTGCTGGAGCGAGTTGAGAGAAGGGAACGGAGCTGGTGAGGGGCTGGAGCACAACTGTGATGGAGCGGCTGAGGGACCTGGGGGGTTCAGCTGGAGAACAGGAGCTGAGGGGAGACCTTCTGATCTCTGAACTGCCTGAAAGGAGCTTGGAGCCGGGGGGGTCGGGCTCTGCTCCCCAGGAACAAGTGTCAGGAGCAGAGGAAACGGCCTCAAGTTGCACCAGGGGAGGTTGAGGTTGGATGTGGGAACAATTTCTTCCCCACAGGGCTGTGGGGCATTGGAACAGGCTGCCCAGGGCAGTGCTGGAGTCACCATCCCTGGAGGGCTGGACAGATGGAAGCACCGGGAAGCAACCACCCTGGGAGCTGTCAGCCTCCGCATACCGTGATTTCACCCACCGTGTTCAGCATGACACACTGCAGGGCCACAAGCCCCTGGGAGGCACCAGCCACAGCATCAGGAGCTGGGACGCAGCCCTGGCCCCATTTCTGCAGGCAGCAGCGCTTGATGCACCCTCCAGATTTGGGGGGCGTGCAGCCTGTGCCAGGCATTTACACCTCGACTCTCGGCCAGGAGCAGAGAACAGCTTACCCGCTGCCCTCCCACACCCGCACCCCCACAGCAGCACCCCGTTTCCTCTGCAGGCAGCTGGCACCCAAACCATCCCTACCCCTTCAGTCCCCGCACAGCATGGCTCACTCATAACAGGACGGGGCAAGCAGGGCTATGTTCACAGAAGTCCAGTTTAAGACATTTTTATTCCTCTGCATGTTACACTTAAGTGTTTAAGAAAATACAGGATGCCTTTTGACATTCATACATTTTTTTTACAGGGGAAAAATAGGTTTCTCTACGAGGGTGGTTATGAAGCTTTGGGTGTTCCCAGGCTGAAATCGGGGGGTCCTTGCCCCCCTTGGCTGCCAGGCCAACCCTCTCCGTTCCTGAGCACCACTGCTCAGCCCAGAGGCCGGGCCTGCAGAGCAGAGCTCCTGCCATCACCTCAAGCTAAAAAGAAGTTAAAAAATACAACGCCCAGTATTTCCAGTTCAACTTTCCAAGAGCTCCTACACTAGATACTACAAAGGAAGAGCTGGAGACAGAGAGTGACCGGACCGCACACAGAAATATCTAAGAGACCCACGTTAGTGCGTGTGACTATCTGTAACAGGGAAACAGGTTAATCCCGTGTGCTAGAAACCTACAGAAAACATAAGCAAGGGTTCCCCGCGCTCGTGCAGAGTCACAAACAGCTACTGGACACCAGGCTCGCGCTGCCACGTGGGGAGGGAGGGCAGCGAGGCAGAGCTGCTACGAAGCTCAAGGCAAGAAATGCACACGCTTGACGAACAGAGCGCGCCTGCCCACGCGCCGCCCCGCAAACGCTGCCGCAGGCGCCAATGGCAGCTGTCACTTGGCAGGACACGTCTTTGCGCCGTGTCCAGGCCACAGGCTTACCAAGGGCAGCATCGCCCGTGTGGTCGCTGCTTCTAGGCTGCCACAGTGCGCGAGAAATTCAGATTTCAACGTCACTAGAGAAAGCGGATTGAAAAAAAGCAGCTGCTGGGGTAAGACCTCTATGAGCCTAGGTGGGCTGCTGCCCAGAGGCAAAGCTGAGGGCCAGGAGGGAGCGACGGGCTCACCAGACAAGGCGTTGGACAGCGAGCGAGCTGCCTCCCTGTGGCAGGGCCGCAGCACATTGGCACTAGCAGCAGCAAACAAAACAGATGTTACGGAAGCTTCTTCCAAGAACCAGCGGACTCCACTTGGTCACTGCAGGGAGAAGAGATGCACATGGAGAAGAAGTGACACTCTAAGGCAAAGGCCTTTTGCTTGGGGACCTCGGGACACCAGCACAGCCGAATACCCCCGCACCTCAGCTGCTGAAGCCCCTTGCCGCTCTCTGCCCTTCCCGCGAACACCGGCTGCCCAAGTCCTGCAGACAAAGCACGCGCCAGCGCCCTGCCCGTTCCGCCTGTCCCCGAGCACCAGGTCCCGGGGACACCCCATGCCTTTCCTGCCGCTGGCGCCTCTAAAGGGCCGGTGAACATCGTCCCAACCTCAGGGGTACAAGGTATGAGCTGTACGGGAAAGGGATGGGGAGGAAGTGTCAACAAGAGACGTCATCGATCCAAGTGGTTCCAACTCCAGTCCAAGCTGAGGGGCGGTTAGCTGGTACCGGGGGAGATCTCTGGGAACTCCTTGTAAATCTCCAGGATGATCAGTTTGTCCATCTGGCACTGCTGGCTCTCCTCCTCCTCGCCCAGGATGCGCTGCAGGATGCCCTGCAGGTCGGCCAGGCGGTGCTGGTGCTGCAGGTAGGGCGTGGAGCGGATGATGGCGTGCATCAGCGAGAGGTACTCCATCCTCAGCTGCCGGGCGACAAAACACAGACCGCAGTGAGAGACTGAAAATGAGATAAACAAGCACGCCAGCCTCCATCAGTGTGAGCACAGAATAGCTGCTGCTGCCCCACCAGCCAGAGCGACTCCAGAGGCACCTGCTTTTCCTTAAGGCTCATTAGTAGCTATGGAAAACTCCTGTTTTTCCCACAGCAGCCCAATGCTGCTCTTCACCCGCTCTCAAACATCCCCTGCTTCTTGCAATACCGATATAGAGAGACCCCTCCTACTACCCATCCCCAAAGGTCCCTGCTCAGAAGAGCACAGACCACCAGAAGCTTGGCAGATCTTTCTTCTAAGCTGCCTTTTTACTGCTGGGTGCCAGGCAGGATAAACACCCCCCTTCCTCCTCCTCATCCTCCAGGGTTGATGTGAGCACCCAAAAATGTGCCAAGCCCAGATCTCCACCCTTGGCCACACCAGCCGTCCCCTCAGGGGGCCAGGAGCAGCAGCATCGCTTTGGGACTGTGCTCCCTTCCCCGGTGTCCACAGGTTCCTGCGAGCACCTTGTCTCCCGGGGAGAGATCCGCGATCTGCCGCACCAGGATGTCGATCAGGACCATCATGTCCGTGTGGTAGAAGATGCTGGCCGTGTCCTTGCTGGCGAAGATGTCCTGCAGAAACTTCAGCACGGAGTGTGGCGGCTGAGGCTGGTGCTTGAAGATACAAACTGGATCATCTGGGGGAGGCAGACAGACTGTGCTGAGCCACACGCCCGCGGTGCCCATCTCATATTCAGCGCTCACCCCTTCGTTAGACCCTTTGGAGGAACTGTCCCTGCGCTTGGCCAGCTTTTGTGCCAACAGACCTCACCGCCTCGCACAAACCTGCGTAATCAGGATGGCAGCTCTGCAGGGTGTCAAGCCCAGACCCAACTCATTAGCATTAGCATTAATCATTGTTTATGTTTCACCTACCATCCCAGGTGAGAGCTCATTAGCACACCCCCTCCCGGTGCCTCCTCTTTATGCTCAACAGGCTACCACTGATTTTCTCCCCGTTTATTAAGTTTGGCCCAACAACCCCTCTGAAAAACCTGTCCCAGAAATGAGTTTGCACCAGGGAGACCAGGCTGGTGCCATCCTGCAGGGAGAAAAGAAACCCCTCCAAGTGTAAATGAGCTGTCACATCCTGTTCTCTTCCAAAGCACAGAGTCATTTGTTTGGAAAAAACCCTTGAGATGATCGAGTCCAACCATTACCCCACCCCTGGCACTGCCCCATGTCCTGAGAACCTCATCTCTGTCTGTCCAACCCTCCAGGGATGGTGACTCCAGCACTGCCCTGGGCAGCCTGTTCCAATGCCCCACAGCCCTTTCTGGGAAGAATTTATTTCCTAATATCCAATCTAAACCTCCCAAGCGGGGCTCTGTGCCACTGCAGCCCCCCAGCAGTTGTCAGGAAGGCAGGGACAAGAGAAGCATCTTCATTAGGTTGTGCCCCCCTCTTTCTTCCCCCAGCCCTTGCAGGAAGGTGATCCCTGCAGGGAAAAGGCTAAACAAAGGCTTTGGGAGGAGGCCACACAGAACACTGAGATGGAAGCTGATATAGTGCGGAAACGGTGATTTGCAACCCCAAAGAGAACTAAAGCCAGAGTAAGATCAGCTGCAAGCGTCGGGTGATGAGTTATTTACCAGCAGAGAATCTCCGGCAGCAAAGCCCCTGCGCTCCAGAAGGTATTAGAAAGCACAATAGTGGCACACAGCGCAGGCAGAGACCTGGCACCGCTCTGCCCGTGGAGAGCTCCAGCTTTCTAGCAATCTGCTTGGCAAAAGCTCTCCATGTGCAGTGGATCGCGCTCTGGCTGGAGCGGACACAACACTAAACCTGCTGGCGGTTCTGAAATGGGCAGTTCCACTCGAAGCAGCATTTTGGAAGGCAAGAGCTCCCTCTGGATCTGTCCCCTGGGGCAGACGGTTGCCAGCACAGGCTGAGGTTTGCGTGCCAGCGCTGATGGAGCCCTGTCTGCCCAAGGACAGAAGTGGCCTAGGACCAGATTTTCTCCCAGACAGGAGCTTGCCTGCCTTGTAGCCGGCCACGGCTGATCTGCCCCAGAATGACACGGAAACGGCAGCCCCGAGGCCTCTCCTCTCCGCCCAGATGCCACCAGCACTGCTTTATTCATTGCGCAGCTCCATCCTCAGCAACGCAGCCCGTCACCCTCACAGACTCACCGGGAGGAAGGAATTGTTGGCCCTGAGGGTGGTGAGAGCCTGGCCCAGGTTGGCCAGAGAGGTGGTGGATGAACCATCCCTGGAGACATCCCAGGCCAGGCTGGACGGGGCTCTGAGCAACCTGAGCTGGTGAAGATGTCCCTGCTCATGGCAGGGGGGGCTCTGGGGGAGCTGGGGAGGTCCCTTCAACCCAAACCATCCTGTGATTCTATGAAGCAGCACGTCCTGCCTGAGCCTGCAGCTCCTCAGCCACCTGCCTCTCCAACACAACCCAGCCCCTAACGAGCTCCGGGCTCATTGTCTCCCTGCACCCCCTGCCAGGCAGGTAACAGCGCCGCAAACACTCACCTCCCCTGTTCAGCAGCAGCAGCAGCTTTTCTGTGAAAGTCTTGACATTTGAGTGCTTGCTTATTGTAGTCATGATCACGTTGTGTTCTGGAACTAAAGAACAAACCTGTTCAGCACATCCCTTTGTTTCCTGAAGGCCACGGTAATAAAAACATATAGCGGAGGATTCCTGTTTCACATCAGTGCTCTGGGGAGCTTTGGGGAACGACAGTCTATCAGGGCTATGAAACATTTCAGCCCCACAGAGCAGGTGGGAAGGGAGAGGGAAGGTGAAATAAATGCGGCAACAACGCATGAAACACCTGGGACTGCGTGCGCCTGATTCGCATGTCAGCTCCCGTCCAGCCAGGCAAATACTGCGAAATCCCGTGCAAAGGTTTCATGCTGTGGAACATCACCTCTGCTCAGAGAGCTCCAAAGCTCCGCTCCTTGGTACCTTCACGCTCTGTAGCACTAGTGCCCTGCTGGGTTCTGTTACCTTCTCATAAGAAGGGGCAACCAGATCCCAGGAGCAACCAGAAGGGAAATGTTCCTCTTCCCAGCACTCAGCATGGGGCTGTGCAAGGGAAGAGCTGAGCCAGCACTGTGCCCGTGTGGCCAGGAAGGCCAATGGCGTCCTGGGGTGTATTAGAAGGGGGATGGCTAGTAGATTGAGAGAGGTCCTCCTTCCCCTCTACTCCACCCTGGTGAGACCCCATCTGGAATATTGTGTCCAGTTCTGGGCCCCTCAGCTCAAGAAGGACAGGGAACTGCTGGAGAGGGTCCAGTGTAGGGCAACGAAGATGATTAAGGGAGTGGAGCATCTCCCGTGTGAAGAAAGGCTGAGGGAGCTGGGGCTCTTTAGTTTGGAGAAGAGGAGACTAAGGGGGGACCTTATTAATGTTTATAAATATATAAAGGGTGAGTGCCATGAGGATGGAGCCAGGCTCTTCTCGGTGGCAAACAATGACAGGACAAGGGGTAATGGGATCAAGCTGGAACACAAGAGGTTCCACTTAAATATGAGAAGAAACTTCTTCTCAGTGAGGGTGGCAGAGCCTGGCCCAGGCTGCCCAGGGGGGTTGTGGAGTCTCCTTCTCTGGAGACATTCAAAACCCGCCTGGACACCTTCCTGTGTAACCTCATCTGGGTGTTCCTGCTCCATGGGGGGATTGGACTAGATGATCTTTTGAGGTCCCTTCCAATCCCAAACATACTGTGATACTGTGAAGAGGCTGAGGATGACTTCTAGGAAACATCCCCTAGCTGCTCTGGGGGTGATCTTTTTGTAATTAAAATACATTCACCCTAGGAGACCTCGTGTGTGCATGCTCAGAGCATCCCAGCAGCGCGGCACGGCTGGTTCTGTGGCACAGGGCTGGCAACCTGATGATATTTCACAGGCTGCAAAGTGCTTTAGGATCTTTTACACCGAAGGGCAGCAATACGTGTTTTCAGGGGAGTTTTTGAACTAACGCTGCACCACCGAATGGTACGACAGATGGACCTTGCAGAGAGAGGAATAAAAATGCAATCCACTAACAGGCAACCTGATCATTCAACATGTTCTTAGTATCTAAAGTCACTGCTCTGGGCTACAACCCAGGTGGGCAATAACCCCCCAGAATCACGCTGCCTGTCGCGTGTTAGTGCCTAATTACTGCAGCCAGAAGTACCCGGGTAACTGCGGGAAGGGGTAATGGATGAGCAGCAGAGGTTACGCTTCACCAGCCTCTGCTATCAACTCGCACGTGAAATTACAAACTTTCACATACATTTTCACTCAGAATAACAGGTAAATTACTGGACATGTCCCTGCTGCTTTATCCTCCCTGCTCCTCTCCACAAAACCAAGGGTAAAGCCATGAAGCAGAACAAGACGAAGTAGTTAACTAAAGACAATTGGAGCAACAGGAGGTTTTGGGTTAAGGAGTGGCTTCTCTCAGCAGGATGTGGAACTGCTCTCCCACCATCCAACAACAGGCAGTGAGAGGGCAAACGCCCTTCTCTGGGGAGCAGATGTGGCATCTGTTCTCACCAGGGAGGGGGACAGAGGACGAGGACACTCAGGTGACAGCTCAGGCCAGTGTTGAAGAGCCTGGTCCCAACGCACAGGCACCGAATGAGCTTCCAGAGGTGCAGCCGGGTGAGCAGGTTTGTCCAGACCTACTGAAGGCAGAGGACTTTCTGGACTGTCACCGAGAAATGCCTGCCGAAGGATTTTTCTTTCCCAAATCATCTGTGCCTAGGAGTTAAACCCCACTCACGTTCTGCAAGTGCAGCCCAGGAGCCGCTTGATCGTGGAAGCAGAGAGAGAGAAACGCGCTGGGCTCCGCAGAGCTGCTGCGCCCCAGGGCTCGGCTGCTTGGATGTGGGCTCTCAGACCATTCTTTCCTCCAGGGTTTGCACGATATTTAAGCACAGTGTATTTCCAGAGGCCAGGGGAGCTGGAGCGGCTATCGCAGCACCACGAAGACCCAGCGAGGGTCTCGCTCCCCCATTCCAGCCCCCCGAAGTGCTGCCCAGCACGGCAGCACTGAACCCACCTGGAATGTGGAGATTGAAGGCCAGAAGGACGTTGACAAATAAGTCGGGCAGCTGGTCGGTGGTGTCGGAGGGCAGCCCGTCCTCGATCACATCCAGCAGGAACTGCACAAACTGGGAGTTGAGATGTTCTGCGCAAGGAGAAAGAGGGAGTTCACAGCACAGGGAAAACAAACCCAGCAACCAGAGACCACATAAGCCACTCCTCCGGGCTTTTATGCTTAAAGACCATTCGCAGAGTGTCGGTGTCAGCCTCCAGAGAGTTAACAACCCTGCAAGGGGACTAAACCGACCACTGAGTATCTTTGTGTGAGAGACAAGTGGGTCAGAGAACTACCCACAGCGCAGGGGAACCCTGAAAACTGCTCCTCCACTGGCAGCTTTCGGAGTAAATCAAGCACCAAATCCTGCTCTAGGTGTTGTTGCAGCATCGCTGCCACCAAGGAAGGCTTCAGGTAGGAAAAGATCTGTATTCTCGACCACTGGTTTAATCCATCTATTTAAAAACTAAAAGAAGTAATCATCCAGATCATTAGTAATAACCTGTTTTTCAATTGAGCTCTTAGGAAAGCTCAGGAGCAAATAAGCTCATCTGCAGGAAATAACTGCCAGGGTTACACGAGGAGAGAAAGGCAGGAGGTGTGAAGGCTCATTTCACAGTCTGTACTGCACTGGCTTAAATCTCATATTGCTACCAGGGTGCTAAGGTGAAGCTGCTTATAAAAAATCTCTACTGCATTTCTAGGAAAACTGAGCCCAGAGTTTCCCAAATACGGGAACATGACACGGGCTGGGGAAGAAGCGGGCAGGGGTTTGTGGCTGGAATGAAAGGACAGAGGACAAAACAGGCAGATGTGGCACAAAGTTTGCGCTTTGTTATTGACGGCAATATCCTTAATCATCTCTGTTTTTTCCCAAAAGTTGGAAGCACCCAGGACTGCACCGTCCGGTGAGAAGGGAGACGGGGAGGAGGCCCCACCAGGAAAGGTCCCAGCACAGCCCGCATGTCCCACCACGGGCTCTGCTGTCCTGCCAAGCCGTAACCACCAGCTGCTCTTACCGTAGTGATGGTATGGCAGGGGCTCCCCCATGGAGAACATCATGGCCAGCACCAGCGCGGAGTAGCACATCTTCTGGTGATCTGCAAGATCGAGGGCCTGCCATTAGTTCTTCTGCAGATGTGAAAAAATGTCTCCCAGCTGCAGCTGGGAAGCCACACGTATAATACAGACATTTAACCGATTAGACTGCTCCTCGCTCCTATATTTACTGAGCAATAAGGGTGTTTTTTCCCCCTGTTTAAGCACACCACGCACCTTCTGTGCCACGTGTTTCCAAAGCAATTTATAAATAACCACAACAAGAATTCTTGATTTTTTTTTTCTGGGCAAACTCGATATGAATAATTAAAAACCTCCCCTGCGCAGTCCCAGGACACGTCCCGTAGTTATGTAATTACTGAACCCAGAAAAAGCATCCATCTGGCCACCTCCAAACGCCGCCTGTTCCCAGCGCCGCCGCCCCCGGATGGCAGCGCCGCTCGTCACCGTGTCTGCGATCGCCACCGCGGCTCTGCCTGGAGCCGCCAACGGTCCCCGGGGAGCCCCGATCGCTGCTGGCGACTCGGGCTGCGCGTCTGCCCGCCTCCCAGGCCGCCCGCGGCTCCGGCGCTGGTACCTCCCGCTGGTCCGACGCAACGTTCACTGGCAGCAGCTCGACCCGAATGCCCCGCGGAACCGCAGCCTTCCCTCAATTTTAATTAACAGGTATTTGCAGAAGGGAAAAAAAAAGCCATCATGGCATAGGGTCTGTCCAGTTCAGCACAGCCATGAACCTGCCCCGGGGTGGGAAATGCGGTGGGTTTGGTCCCTGTGGCAGGAGCTGCTGGAAGGGGGTCACCCATGCCTGCTCCCTGGGTTTGCAATGCATTAAAGTGTGTTAACTGATGGCAGACAAGGAGGAGATGACCTGGGACTTTGGTTTCCTATGGAAAATAAACATTTACCACGTGTTTGCCATGAGCTGCTCTCAGGTTAATGAGGTATCATTACCAGAGCCAGCGAGAGCTGGGCTGAGCCGTGGTGTTTTGCTGTTCCGCATTTGCACGTGTCAGCATCCCTCATATCCTCCATATCCCATATATCCTACATATCCCCCCTGTCCCCCCTATCCAGTTCAGCAAGTCTGAAGACTATAGGAAAAGGAGGATTATTTTTATAAATCAGGTTACCACACATACCGGCTAAATAAAGTTCAGCTGTATCTGCCAGAAGAGCCTAGGGGCACTTGTTACAAGGAAACTCAGGGTGTATTTATAAATAAAATGACCCAAACTACTTTTCATTAGAGGGGAAAAAAAGTCCCTTCAATATATGATGCTCCTCCCAACAGTGCTGCTTCCCACACAACACCTGCTGGTTCCAGTGCCCCCTCCAAATGTTTTCCTTCTCGATGCACAAACCCATCCACCTCCGAGCACCTGCACCCTGCACTTTGGTTTTGAGCGCACAGGCTGATGCTTTTGCTGTCACCACTCGCTCCCGGGCTGGGCCAAAGGACTCGCAACACTCGGCGGCTCTCGGGTTTACTGTAAGCACGGGGGAAAAATGCTAAACAAAGGACATGCAGACTTTGTCAGCGCTGCACAACATGCCCGAGTTCTCAAATACCAAATGCTTTGAGTAAAAATAGCTCGTTTGGGGCTTAACCAGAGCTACTACAGCACAAAGAGTTTGCAGGAGAGCGCTCTGGACCGCGCGGCAGCAAAGGGAAGCTGAGACTGCTGTTTACTCTTGGTAAATGGAGATGGAGGATATTCAATGACTTAAATATTGTTCAGACTTATATAAGAAGCTCTTGGCTACAAGGTGCCAGCGATGCCAAAGCTCACCGCAGCAGAAAGAGAATCTGACAAACTGTTCTCCACACGATTTTCCATGTTCTCCTCCCCGGGTTCAGGAGTTGGGTACCGGAGGCTGCAGAGGCAGACACAGGGACATGCTGCTCCCAGCAAGGCTTTCATGAGCAAAACATCTTCTCTCATCACATCAAAGGCAATGAAATAATGATCTGAGAACCAGAAGCCAGCAATAAATATGTGGTTGTAGCAAATATGGAGGAAGAGCTTAATTAGAGCTGGGAAGGGGGAGGGTGGTTTTGCGTGTCCTTGGCCCACCTCCCATGCGCTGATGTCCGTTCGGCTCTGTCGACAGCAGACTCCACTACGAGGTGGCAAATCTTGTTGTATTTGCGTGAGGATGCGGAATCAAAGGGTGCTGAACACCAGCCAGAAAGCTGAACTTGGGGCAGATTAACCCAGTGAAATCAGCACAGATGCTACAAGTTTTTGGAGTGTCCCAGCTGCAGCGAGACTCATCCAAGACTCACCATGCTGAAGAACAGAGTCCCTGCCAGCCAAAGCACAGCTTTTTATTTATATTTTTCCTTCCAGAGCAGCACCACTGGCTGCAAGAAAGTAAACAGCATGAATACAACTGTCCTGGAGCAGGGGGACTCTGCTGACAAGGAACTGATGAGCACCGCTGGAGTGGCCGTGAAGGGCAGAGGAGACACGGCTGTTTGCTCAGCATCCTGCATTTCCGAAGCCTGCTGAGGTGCCGGTAAGAAAGCTGCTATTATGTGTGAAATGTATTTCTCAGAGGCTTTCAAAGACCTTGCTTCTCACCTCTAAACGCAGCAGCGCAAAACGCAGGCGCTGGGAGCAGACACGACTGTCTGCGCTGAAGTGAAAGGAGCCCGACAGCTGAACACTGAGCTGTGACCGGGGAGAAAGTCACAATTATAGGCTGGATTATCCCCCTCTGTTTTCTTTGGAATTGTTCTGGCTAATTCTGCCTCGCTGTGGCTTATTATAAGCTCTTCTAACACTGATGGATGCGCAGGCCAGCGGCAGCAGAGGGAAGCGGCTGTCCAGGAGCAATAAGACCCAAGCATCTGGCAGCAGAACTGGCCAGCGGCCAACGGGCCTGCAGCAGCCCCAGGGTAAAGCGCCTTCTCATCAAAGGGGCCCAGCAGCCCCGCATGGAGCTTCTGCATCGCCTGCTCTTCAGGAACAGGCTGGGGGGGATCCCACAAAGCTGCCGCAGCCAGTTCGACACTCCCCAGTTGCTGAGCGCTGGCACCGATCGCTCCGGTCCCCGCCATCCGCGGGAGGGATTAGTTATTCTGCAGTATGTCACGGATCAGCTGCTATTCCCCGGTTTTTAGTACCAAAATAAGCGCCAAGTTGTTCTAGGATTCAAGGTCGTGTTGTCACACAAGGTACCGCCTGCCATGAGCTGGCAGGATGTGCAGCAGTAAGCACCAGAATGGCAGGAGAGAACCGCTAGTGAAACCACCTCTGAAGGACGGACACGTCTGGGTCAAGGGTGGTCACCAGGAGGACTGGATGCCCCGCAGAGGACATCTGTGCAAGCGCCTGCTGTAAGCGGAGGGGATCAGGACACCGATTTATAGGCTTCTGTGACCAAAAGTGGTCTGTCAGCAAAGGAAAAGCAGCTTTTCACCCTGCGCCTGTCCTGCCCATGTGTTACAGCAAGGAGGGAAAAGCCCCTCACCGTGAAATGATGCCCGGGAAAGAAGAGATGCTGCAGAGCTGCGGGCTGGCAGTTCAGGACACAGCGGAGCCACTTTTCACCTGCTTACAGAATCCCAGAACGTTTAGGGTTGAGGGGACCTCTGGAGATCATCCAGCCCAACCCCTGCTAACGCAGGGTCACCAGAGCAGATCGCACAGGATCCCAGGGGGTTTGAATGTCTCAGAGAAGGAGACTCCTCACCCGCTCTGGGCAGCCCAGGCCAGGCTCTGGCACCTCCCAGGAAAGACGTTTCTCCTCACGTTCGGATGGAACCTCCCGTGTTCCAGCCCGTGCCCGCCGCTCTGCTCACCCTGTGTGTGCGTCTGCATGTCCCGCGCCAGCTCCATCGGCAGCACCGAGTTCACGAGCGTCGAGATGACGGCAGCGTCCAAGCTGCACATGGCTCCGAAGCACTTCAGCAGCAGCAGCCGTAACGGCACCCTGTGCTCCTGCAAAAACAAGTCACTGCATGAAACAGTGTCCCACATGAGGGTCACTCTAAGGCAGAAACATAAATGGCTAGAAATTCCCACTGTTGGGCAGCCACAGACTTTCCCAGGCTGATGCTGAACCCAGAAGATCTACTTGCTTGTAGCTACAGCACAGGAGTCATTTTCTTATAACGTTCACAACTGGGCTGGCTACAGGTTGTTGGTACAACCAGAGCTCAGATCTGAAATGCCCCAGTTCATGCCCTGAACGTGATACAAACCAACAACATACACCCATCCCCAGCAAACTGAGGTTTAGCGAGGAGTCCCTCAGCACACCGAGGGTTTGCAGACGCTGCTTTGAAGGAGGTTTCCTGACTACACAGTATCTGCAAATCCTCGGTGCGTGATGGTTAATGAACAGGAGGGGAGCAGCTCCTCCACTGTGGAGCTGTCGGGTTCGTGCTGGGAGCAGAGAGTATAACCAGACAAGTTTTGGGATGTGCAGGGAATTCCAGCAAAGATGACGCTGAACCTGCAGCCCCCACACAAGAGCTCTGGTGCTGGGGTAGGCTCCGTACTCCAGCCTCAGCCAACAACTCCGGGGTTCAGAAAACACAAGTGAGCCAAGCCCTGGCACAACAGGAGACCCATCTGCTCTCCACCTGTTCAGGCTTCCTCAAAATCCCAGTCAAAGAGCAGGCAGTGAAAACCAGCAGGCTCCAGTATGCCCAGTCTGCCTTCCCAGTGCTCTTGGACACACTATGGCCCCTGATGCTGAGCTCCGGGTTCAGACACATGAGTGCCAGCTGAAAGCTAAATGCCACAAGGCCCAATGTGCTGTAGCTGGGGACTTAGGGACAAGATGGGGACAAGTTTCTAACCCCCCCAGAGTCCTACAACAGCACGTTGCAGGAAGGAGAGGGGAAAAGCAACACCGCAGAGGCGTTGAAGGCAACACCTCCATTCCTTCCGCTGAATACTGATTTCCTTCCTTGCTCCCAAGGCTTCTGCTCACAACCTACTTTCCTGAGCGAAGCTATTTACTGATGCACAGCAGCCGCAGCCTGTCAGCTTTCCCAAGGCATCCTCGGAAATCCTTCCTCTAGATATTAGCGACGCCGGTTCTGTCCCTCAGCGCAGCTAATAAAAGCAGCGCCAGCGACCGCTTCCGCGTCTCGAGCATCCTCTGCTCTCCCATACGACTCAAACCCATAGCACTGACATTCACCAGCACGCAAAGGGATGTGCTGCAGCTCCATCTCCTTCACAGACCTGCGCCATCCGGGGGGAACACCTTAGATATATTCCTCATAGCAACCCTGCTCCTTTACATCTTCAGGGAGATCTCAAAAAGAGAGAGATAGGATGCGTTCTGCCACCTTACCATCTGATAATACGCCACGAGGGACAGGACGGATTCAAACTCATTCTTCTTGCACATTTTCTTGCAAACTTCTGGGTCTGCGTCTGTCTGGAAGCAGGAATGAACAGGTCAGCCCAGCGACATGTCAGAGCAACAACGTGCCCACCAAAGCAAGCCCAGAGACAGCTCGAGAACCACCGCCCCATAGATTCGGCATCAAAGGGAATTCTTGAGAAACTTCTCTACTGTGCAGCGTGTTTTGGGCTGAAAATATCTACCAACCCCATGACCTGAGCAGCACCTCGATGAGCACAACATGCAGCTGCACACGGCAGCTCCAGCACCGTTCCTGTCCCGAGAAGAATTGTACATCT
The DNA here is from genome assembly GCF_036013475.1 of Columba livia. Classification (NCBI taxonomy): domain Eukaryota; kingdom Metazoa; phylum Chordata; class Aves; order Columbiformes; family Columbidae; genus Columba; species Columba livia. Next base: position 20,983,330 of record NC_088611.1, read on the forward strand.
CCTCCCACCCCTAAATTAGGAGGAAACGGTTGCACAAAATCCCCCTCATACAGCACAGGCCATATGATGAGTGATAAAGACACTGGGATTTATTACGCAAAACAAAATATCAGTTCTGCTTATGTCAGAACTGGAGAGGAATACAAAATAGGGGCCAGAGCAAACCCCACGCAGGAACCCACAAGACAGACCATGTCACTGCACTGAGGAGCAGCTCCCACATCGTCACACTCCCCATACACAGGGCTTGTACGTGCTGGTGGCAGCGTGGGGACATCATGTCCCACGGCTGCTCACCGTGCAGATGTGCCTCTCGCGTACGCACAGATGTGTCGAGATGCTTCGTATTTCCCCACAAAAAATACCTTGAAAGCTCACTTTCAAGGTAGCCAAAGAATTTTGTTTGCATTTAATTTGCCTCACCCCGCGGGCACTTCCCAGCCACGGAGGATGTTATAAATGGAAGACGTTTTAAATGAGCCGGGGAGTGCAGACTTGTAGGTTTTCTGTGGGAGGCTGGGTTTTCCTGGAGGTGAAGGGTTTATATTCTGCAAATACTACAGATACCGGGAAGAACACTCTAGAACTCTTTGCAGAACAGCTCTAGAGCTCTCTGCAGGACAGCTCTAGAAGCCTTTGCAGAACAGCTCTAGAACTCATGCAGAACCACTCTATAGCTCTTTGCAGAACAGCTCTAGAACCCATGCAGAACTGCTCTAGAGCTCTTTGCAGAACAGCTCTAGAACACATGCAGAACTGCTCTAGAGCTCTTTGTAGAACAGCTCTAGAACCCCTTGCAGAAACAGCTCTAGAACCCCTTGCAGAACCGCTCTAGAACCCCTTGCAGAACCTCTGTGAGGCGGAGAGGAAGGCAGCTCAAGAGCGCCGCAGACCCCGCACAACAGGCCAGGGCTTCACGTTGACAATAAAGGACGCACAAGAAACCCCTGTCCTCTGAAACAGCAGATCCGACGGCAGCACAGGGGCGAAGGAGCCAGAAGGAGGGAGCTCCACCAGCGCCGCCTGCCCTGCCCGTGCGGCGCTCACCAGGATGCGGAGCAGCTCCTCCAGGTAGCAGCAGATGACGTTCTCGTCCTCGTAGAGCGCCCAGCTGCGCTGCTGAGCGTCGTCCTTGTGCCGGGCCAGGTCGGCGAAGATCACCTCCAGCCGCTGCTCGTCGTGGCAGATCTGGCCCGAGGGCAGCCCCGCACTCAGGTTCTGCACGACAGCGAAACCGCGGGTTAGTGGGTCCTGACAGCTGGGGGTTGTGTGGGTGCCTGTTTCCTCTAATCTGTGTCTCGGGACTGGCAGCTGACCTCATTCAGTCAAGAGCTGGCAGCGAAAAGACAGCAAGTTTAAGGCACACGCGTTATTTCAGCTCTATACTTTTGGGTCCTCTACTGGCCTCCTTTCCTTGCACAGCTAATGCAGTAAATGAACCAAAATAAGTTACCAGAACTGGTGCGTGGTCAGAAAGTCTTTAAATCCAAGCTGCTGCCATCCTGCCGGATGGTTATCTGTCTTCTGAGGCTGTTAGAGAACCCGAGAAACCTCAGCTCAAACAAACCTACACCTTTTTCCTTATTGCATTCAGTAACGTAAGGCTGATCCAGACAAGCCAGCACTCCCAAAGCTGTGGGAATTGTGCCCGAGTCGCCTCAAGATCACAGAATTGTGACCTCCCAGCACACGGGCAGGTCACAAACTTCCCACTTTACCACAAACCAGCGGAAGGCAAACGCTGCCAGAAGGGGAATTATCATTCCTGTAAGAGGGGAACTTCAGGCAAGAAGCCAACCCAGGTGACCACGGCCCCCGGCACGTTTCCTAACACCTAAAGGAAAACCCAAACCGCTTGGCCACAGTGTGACGCTCAGTACCAGTTAAACCTTATTTTCCATTCCCAGGGGGTGGCCAAACAACGCTGCATCTTTCACAAAAACAGGTCACCAAGAGCACAGGGCAACCCAGCCTCACACCCACAGGTATTTATAATACCCTGTTACCCCCCCACGAAACAAATGAACCATGGGCATCGGGCAGGTGCTCAGAGCCCTTCAGAGGACACGCCAAAACTCTTACAAGTTAGTATTTTTCTTCAAGGTTTTTGGGGGGTGAACTAATTAGGACTTCAATTCAGTGCTTCAATTCTATAATAAAAAAGGATTCTTGTTGTTGCTGCTCACGACATAATTTTAGGCAGGCAGGTAGGAAGGCAGGCGCGTTGCCGGGTCGGCACAAGCCTCTGTGAGCTCTGAGTACTTTGGGGAGCTGTGGATGGCCCCACAGAAACCCAGGTAACCGGCTGCGAGAGAGGACGGCGGCTTTCAGGAGCCAAGCACAAACCCAAGAGAAATCCCACTGAACAGTGATTTGTTACAGGAGCAAATTCATTAATTAAGAGGCTCGCTTGGTCTTGCCATCCCATCCTTTTTTTAGGAAGACCTACCACACCGCAGTGTCACCTGTGTGTCCCAGCTGTGTGCTCCACGTACGTATCTTACTCACACCAAGCAGTGCAGGGCTGGTCCTGCCTCAGCCCACGGCTGGGACGTCTTTCTGGACGAGCATTGTAACGAGTACTCGTTTTAATGACCACTCTATCCAGCCTCTTATCGCTAATCTGCTTCCCCCAATCCTTCATCTGCAGCCCTTACGGCTCCGCCGAGCATCAAGCGCCTAATGGACTCGGATGAGATCAACCCATTAACGAGCTCGTCAATCCCACCGCTGTAACGACACAGTCTCAGCACCATCCTCAGCCCTCCCATACCAGGTCAGGGCTCTGCTTATTAAACATCCTGGCAGCTGCTCCATCCTGCAGCCTCATCATAAGGTCCTTTCCAGGAATCCACTGGAGAGCTTGTGCACAGGAGGAGGTTTTGGTATTTCTAACACCACCACTTCGCGTTATCTTGCTGCTTCAAGTAGTTTCCTCCCCCCAGCCCCGCAGAACAAACTGCTGCAGGAATTTTGTTCCTCCTGAGATGCCTGAACGCATTTTTGGGAACCTCGTCGCACCCACACTGCTCTGAGGTCACCACACCTGCCCAGGTGCCATCATCATCCCAAGCTCTTCCTCACCTTCCTCCCCACCAGCCCCCGCGCTGGATACATTTGAAAGATGTACAGATGAGGTTCTCAGGGACATGGGTTAGTGCCAGAGTTAGATTATGGTTGGACTTGATGATTTTAAGGGTCTCTTCCAACCAAAACGATTCTGTGAGTCTCTGGATCACCAGTGCTGTGGACACACACACATCTACCGGCAGTTTCCCTCCAGATGAGCCCAGATGTGCCTGGGGCAAACCATACAGCAGGTTTTCAGACACATTTCAGGGGAACTGCTCTGGGAATTCACCCTTTCTCTGCCAGCAAACCATTCCCACTACAAAAACCCAGCACTGACACTGCACTTGGGCTCCTCGGCAGCCGCTAAAACAGATGGAACAGGGAGCAAGAGAGACTCCTGACTTGGGCCAGCCCAGCTCCCCAGGACAGGCCTAACTCCCCTCTCTGGGCAGCAGCAGGTCTGGGCACCCGGGGACACAGCCCCACGGTGGGGCAGGTCGGCAATGTCCCCTTCATAAAGGCTCCCCCAGCAATTATCACTAATGAAAGGCCTTGCCTAAGCACTAAGCATTCCTCCCACCCTCCCCATTCACTTTTGTTACAGCATTTCACAGAGGAGGAGCCCTGCCTAGGCAGGCTGACAGTCCAGCCTAAGGAGGCAGCATTAAAAGCGCTCGCCCCGGTGACCCCGCTTTGTCCCCGGCGAGCAGAGGGACAAAGCTCCCGCGGGAGAAGCCGAGCCCCATAGCAGCGCTGGCCTCGCCAAAGCAATTCTCCTTTAAGCAAAGCTGAATCGACAAACCAATGGGAGCTGCACACCAGAGGCAGCCCGGGGGCTCGGGGAAGCGGAGGGAGCTCGGCCACATCAGCCACCGGGTTTGTCACGGCCCCTTGGGGACAACAGGCAGCCACCAGGCACCGGTCACAGCCCAGCACGGTGACACAAACCCCTCCAGAAAAACGTCACCTCCTGCACCAACTTCCAAACTTGACCCTCCATCTCCAACACATCCAGGAACCGCTCGACCCCACCAGCCTGGGCCCATCTCTGAGCTTGAACTGAGTTCAGACCTTTGTCAGCGGTTTTCCAGCTTAAATTTAAGGCATTCAGAGATGAGTCTGAGTCACAAGTGCAATATAGCAATGCTAATTTAATAAAAAGCAGATAAGTGATTTCTAAGTGCTCCCTCCCAAGGTGTAGCTGCCTTGTGCATTAGGCAATTTTGCTCACCTCACACTCCGCTTAATACATTCTCAAATCAGCCTCCCAAGGCAAGACATCTACAGTACTGCACCCCCCTCAGACAGGAGATCACTCAGCAGAGCTGAAGGCAATCACACATCACCGATACACACTAATCCCAGCGATTCTCTGGATGCTTGGAAAAAAATCAGGCGGCATTGACATTATCTTTAGTCAGGTCCAAATTTCAAATGAGCTCCCACAAAAGCCAGCTCTGGTTCAGACGGTCACAGCAGCGATGCCTTTGATAGGTTTAGAATCATAGAATCACAAGATGGTTTGGGTTGAAGGGACCTTCCCAGCCCCCCCAGTGCCCCCCTGCCATGAGCAGGGACATCTTCACCAGCTCAGGTTGCTCAGAGCCCCGTCCAGCCTGGCCTGGGATGTCTCCAGGGATGGTTCATCCACCACCTCTCTGGCCAACCTGGGACAGGCTCTCACCACCCTCAGAGCAACAATTCCTTCCTCATGTCCAGCCTGAATCTCCCTCCTTTAGTTTAAAACCATCACCCCTTGTCCTGTCACAACAGGCCCTTTGCACATCCTGCCCAGTCACCACGTCACTCGTCAGGAACTGGTTCACGGACAAGAGGGGACACTTCCATGGCCAGGTCAAATCCTGACCTGAGGAAGACAACTCAGCACGTTTGCTCCCGCAGATGAGGCTTCTCCAAGCAGTTTGGTACCTCTGAAGCGTTTTTCCTAGGGTGTGAGCACCTCAGCAGCCTCCTGGTCTTTGCTGTTCCCCCAACGCAGCCCTATGTCACCTCTAGAAAAGCAGGAGCACGAGGTGTCCCAGCAGAAGAGGCTTCTGTTCTGCCAAAAACACGTTCCTGGGCAGACTCCCCGGTGAAGAAGAAGGTAAATAAGAGGGAAGTGCCACCGCATTTCAACCCTCAGAAGGCACTGGGGATAGGAGCGAAGTAATGGATTCTGGAATTGATTTAGTGAACCAGTGATCTGACTTCAAATTAGGACTGGAATGGAAATAGAAAGGATATAAGTAAGTAAGCAATGTGATACAGAAGGTTGAAGCAGGTACACTATCTGCCACGGGCAAACCAAAACTTCAAATCAAAGCTGATCTCTCACGCTGTTCCAGAGGGTGGAAGAAAAGCCTTGAAAAATATACAACAGAAGGACTGGCTGTGTATTTGCACAGACTGGGGCGTAAAGGGATTTCAGAAGCTACAAATTAACGAAAAAGCAGCCCTTGACCTAGAACTGACGACTCAGCAACAATGCCACACAGAAGCCCCTGAGATCGCAGAACAATTTGGAATAATGATCAACACGAAGTCAGCTGTGATAATTTGTCCCGTTAAACCAAGGCAGTGCAGCCGCCCCATGGCGACATGCGACTGTCCTTTCGATTGTTAGAGCTGGTTCTTCTGCACCAGGTGAACAACCTGGCCTGGGACCGGGCACCGATGTGTCCGCACAGCCACATCTTCTGCGTGGGACACTCGTGACAAACAACCACTGCAATGCAGCGTTTACACCCGAGCACTGTGCGAGCCCACCCGGCCTGTCCTGAACACCGCTCAGGGTTGGTACCGGTGTCACGGCACCTTCCGCAGGGTCCCCAGACTGTACCGGCCACCTTTAAGTCCTGTGGATGTCTTAAATGACAGAAATCACATCAATTACGGGTAGATCTATACTCACCCCCGCACCAGCATGGGAATTTCTTCCCATCTTTTCCACTGCAGCGGTGGCCATGAAATTGGGGTTTGCAAATCCCCTCTGCAGAAACCTGGCGCTCACTTCTGTGGAATTCAGCTTATTGTATCTCGAGAACAGGTATTAAAGATAAAAATAATATACAACGCTCATTCAAGGTCCAAGTGACAGAAAACGGAACTTCTTAGCATGTGAGTTGGAGCCAGAACATTTGCTTCAACAGCAAAATTTTTGTGCTGAATCTCGATCGCCCATCAACACGGTTTTGTTACTGAAGTGGGAAGCAATTAACCATTGGGCTATGGCCACAAACTGAGACGTGATGATTGCTTCTAGGACCCTCTGCTCAGCGCAGACAGTTACCCAGATTACGATTTGATCTAAAATTTGAATGCCATTAGTTTTCCGTATCCCAGTGCCTCTGAACAGTTCATTATCATCCTGCCATTAGCGATGGAACTCCAAGAGATGCTTATATGCAACCTTCTCCTCGGGGCTGTATTCAGCGAGTGGGAGCTGCCATTTATTATCCCTCCGACTGAAGCTGCCCAGGTGCATTTCGCTTTGCTACAAGAATCAGCCTTTTATTTCCCTCCTCGCGTGTCTGCAGCAGAGCAAGGAGGAACAGACAATTGTTTTGGCGTAAGGTTTATTTGAACAAGCTCAAGATAATGCTCTTCTTCCAGGGGCTGAAAAACTACTCCTCTGTGCTTCTTTTTCAAAAAGCAGGGCTGAGGTCTGTGTTATGGAACAGAGGTTCACATCGATGGAAAACTTTCATCGCTTTGACGAAAGACCAGGCCAGACATATGAAAAGTTTTGGATGCTCCATTGTCAAAAGAGACAAGAACCCCTGGGGATTTACAGCATGTGTAGGCACGCTGAATCTACAGAGGATGTGCAGCACCATAGAGGAAAACAACTTTATACAATGCATTGGTTTATAAAAGGTTTCTATAAAGAAGCACTTATTGCAAAAGCTTCATTTTCCTCAGCCTCTGTTTGTCACATTCATAACTAAAAACACCTCTTTAAAAAGCCACCGTTCATTTATTTCTCTGATTCTATGCTGCCGCAACGGTTCTCCACGAGCTTTCAACACCTCCTGTCAGAGCTTCCGCAGGACGTTCCAAGTCCTGCCACATCCCTTCCCTGCGCTGTCCCCAGTGCTGTCCCCGGGACCTGGAAGCTTGTCACCTCCGGCCCGCTGTGCTCCTGTGGTTCAGATCGCTGCCATCCAGCCCATCACCTCCACCCACACCGCAGCGTCACCCACAACACTCACCCCTCCACACAGCCCCCAGCGCCCCCAGCACCAGGGGCCCTCTCCGCTGGTTCCACCCCCACCCTCAGCTCCAAACTCAAGGTTCTGCCCGTCATCTGCAGCTCATTTGGGGAATAAACTCCTCTGTTTGCCACTTCCCTGCTAACCGTGCTCAGAGCTGGTTTAAAGCCCTAGTTCCCTTGGTTAGACATCTAGCCCATCAAGCATCTCTCCTTCTGTTTAAGATCTTGGTTATTACGAAAAAATTCTTCCTGGAAAGGGCTGTGGGGCATTGGAACAGGCTGCCCAGGGCAGTGCTGGAGTCACCATCCCTGGAGGGTTGAACAGACGGAGATGAGGTTCTCAGGACATGGGGCAGTGCCAGGGGTGGGTTATGATTGGACTCAGTGATCTTGAGGAGCTTTTCCAACCAAAATGATTGCGTGATTCTATCTCACCTCTCATCCCAAATGTTAGGAGAGCTCGTGGAGCTCGTAAGACCATCTGCCCGATGCCGGGAGGTGGTTTGCAGCAGCCCCCCAGCCCAGCCCCGCAGGCATTACCTTACTCTCCACCACCGAGATGAGAATCTGCTCCATGATGCCGCTGGTTGCTGGGACAGAGCTCTGGATGTGGCCAATGACCACGCCGATGGCCACGCGGGACAGCTCGTAGCTGAGGTGGGTGTTCCTGCGCACCAGCTCGATCAGTTCGGCACCTATTGTCTTGGGCACGGATGCCACCAAACCACTGGGTTCTGGTGGCACCGGCTCCACCGTGGCCGCCTTCTTCTCCTCCAGGCAGAGCGAGCTGAAGGCGTCCAGGCTCGCAGCGGCGGCCGGGGCAGCTTTCTTCACCTGAGAAGCCTTCTCCCCATCCACAGTGTGGGACCTCTGGGTCCCCCCTTCAGCCGGGGGTGCCGGGGCAGCCCTCTTGCTCTGGGGAGATTTGCTGGCCCCGTCCTTCGGGGAAGTCCCGTAGCGGGAACCGGCGTCCAAATTGCGCGTGATGGTGGTGTGGACGCTGCGGCTGGGGACGGGGGGCGGCGTGTTGGCGGGGCTGGAGGTGGCCGTGGGGACAGCGGTCTCTGACGCAGAAGACGCGGTGTACAAGGTGTCCAGGGACGTGGTGCTTATGGAGGAGGCACTAGAAGCTGACCCAGGGATGATTTCAACAGCGTCTGAAAGGGAACAATTAAAAATGCCTTAGCAACAGCATCAAAGGGAAAAAAGAGAAAAAAAACAAATTGCTACAGCACAGTCCATTAAAAGGCTCATTGTGCATGCGACCAGAGCAGTTTAACTCCTCTTCCTGCCTTACTTATCTCAAAGCAAAATTACACCAGTTCTCTCTGGAGCATTCCCACACAATCACCTCTTTAGAAAAGAGAAAACTGCTCTATTGAGATGAATACCCTTCAAAGGGCTCAGTGTCTTACTGGGGAAGGGAGGGGGGGACAGGACTAAGGGACAGAAAAGTCTTTTCCCCCTGGCTTAACGAGGGTTCTTTTTCTGCACTCAGGTTCTAAGCCCTCACTTCGGAATCATGATGTTTGAGAACCGCAAGACACCGAAGCGTTCGCACACCAGCTTACAGCTCCCTCTTGCAGGAACCCCAGTGACCACGCCACGGTCAGCCCTGCGGGGAAGGAAACGTTTGGCTGACACCAGCTCCCACCTCGCCCTTGCGGGACTCCCCAACATTTGATCTGGAGCCCTGGAGCCCCATGAGCATCCACCACTTGCACAAGCCTCCATGTTATCTGCTCTGCTGTATTTGTCCCCCTGCTCTCGTTCTGCATATCTCCAGTGATGGTTCTGTCTCACCTTCCAAGGAAAAAAATCCACTACAAGCAAAGAGATGCTGAGTTTTCTCTCCCCTTTAACTTGATCTAGTATATAATTCTGGTAAAGCTTATCCCTTTGTTTCCAGGAAGCAGAAATGTATCCAAGTCCTTCCCTGACTATGAAAACAGTGACCTAGGCAATCACTGGTTTACCTTCATCTAGAGCTTCAGGAGAGCAGCTGATGTTGGGGAGGAATGTGCCCCGCCAACAGGCAGCTTCCCCACAGCAGAGGAAGGGCTGTGGGACAGACACAGACTCCTTTGCTGCAGCTCTGCAGGCAGCTCCAACCCCCCCTGCCCCTGGGAACCCTCCAACCGCTCCATCTGCCACTCAGTGCTGTGACCGTCACAGTGCTGAGAGCAGCTCAGCAGGGTGAGCACTGTCTGAAGCTCCTGCCGTCAGCCCGTGGCCCTGCTCCGAAGGGCAGGGAACAGCTCTGCCTGGCTGGGAGACAGCCACGGTGTCTGTGGGAGTAAATCGCCCAGGTTGTGTGCTGCCACACAAGCAGGCAGAGAATTTGCTCCTTGGAAAGCACGATGTTCCCCAAGGGCCATGGACAATGGAGGAGGAGGACATCCACAAGTGCCCAGACGCTCCTGGATCAGAGAACCACAGAGTCATTTTGGTTGGAAGAGACCCTCAAGATCACAGAGTCCAACCATAACCCACCCCCGACACTGCCCCATGTCCTGAGAACCTCATGTCTGTCTGTCCAACCCTCCAGGGATGGTGACTCCAGCACTGCCCTGGGCAGCCTGTTCCAATGCCCCACAGCCCTTTGGGGAAGAAATTGTTCCCCAGATCCAACCTCAACCTCCCCTATATAAATTCAGGGTGTATATATAAGGATGCCCTCCTAAGCACAAAGCAAAAGCATCCAGGCGCAGTGACTGCTGTATCGCCCAGTGTCCGTTTCGTGCCCAGGATCTGGAGAGCGGTCCGTCCTTACTTTTGACGGGACCGGCGATCTGCGCGTTCCTGCGTTTCTCTGGAGGTGGGGGGGTGACGGGCGCTGCGCGCCGGGGCTGCGGCGGGATCTGCAAGGGAAGATTTCAGAGCAATCAAAGGCGGTTGACAATAAAGACATTCTCTGTTATGAAACCTTCTTTCTCGCGTGCGTGTGTAGATTTGTCCTTACATCTCTCTCATCATTTGGGGAAGTTTTCTCAGGAGGACAGATATTAATAGGCAGCTTCCTAGAAGAACAAAGCAGGACTCACTCCTGCTTCATCCCCTCCCTGCGACAGGCACAGCAGCCCTTGTTTAATTGCCGTGTTTGGCTGCACTCGGCGCACACGTCGTGTAGACCTGTCAAGCATTTACTCCTCCTTTATTCCAAACGTGAACCCACACGCTCGCCGTGACTCCACATTACTCTCAACAGCTCCACGGCGGCTGCAAACAGAGCCCGTATTTAGACGCTCTTCTGGAGAGATCCATTACATCAGCCACAAATACCCTTGCAGAAAGACAAAGCCAAGGGCTGGAGACACATAAATGCCTTTTCCATGCTTTCAGAGCTATTTCTGCTCATGCAGGGAGGGAGAAAATAGGGCTAGACCCTCTATGCAATCCTACACTATAGCAAGACCCGCTGGCAAAAGCTTTTGCCAAGGAGTTGCATTAACTCTCAACATCTGGGATCTCTCTGCAAGTCTGCCCCAGCAACGCCAAGCCAGCGGTGTATGAGCTACAGACCCAGATTCCTTTACTTGTCTTTTCCCATTGGATCCAGACACCACGATCAGCAGCACTGCTTACACCAGCACGGTGTTACCACGGGGGTAACCTCTGATCGGCTGGGTGGGAGCACATTGCATCAATACTCTAAATCCTCACATCCCACGGCCAGGAGACCCTTAGGACTCATGTGGTTCAGAGCCTGCTGCCCAAAACACATCCTTATTTTTATGGAATATTGCAATCTCTGCCTGCAGCAAAACCGCCCCGGGCAGCGCGGGATGGGAATGGAGATGATGGTCAGAACGTCTCAGGTGGCCCAGGTTGAAGCCAGATGGAATCTACCTGCCATAGTGACACCCAGACCATCACATGGTGCCAATTTCCCAGGTTTCTTTAGCCCTGGAAGAGAAGTTTATCTGTGACCTGCCCTGTAACACCAGCAGCGCTGCCAGTCCCGGCAATGAAAACCTGAAACACGCCTCTGAAAGGTCTATTTTAAATGGCTCAGAACAAGGACAATGAAAAAAAAGTGCTTCCTTTTCTTCCCTGGATCCAGGAAGGGTAGAAACTTCCTCTGAAATGGAAGCAAAGATATTCCTGGGAATAAGACACCTCCAGGAGCCACCTCAAACGTTCAAGACTCGATGCCAAAAGCTGACGCTACAGTGCTCCCCAGACGAGTGAAGACGCAGCAGTTTGCACAGCTTACCAAGGCTTTGAAAAAGGATCTCTCAGTCCTCTCCTCCCACCCAACACATCCAACCTTTTACTGTGTCACATCACAAGTCGCTCCCTTACAAGCCCCTTTAGCTGGTGGATTAGCAGGAGATCCCAGCTCCCGAGCTCTGCTGCTCTTGTCAATCCCTCCCACATTGTTCTCTGGGTAAAACGCTACGTGATACTTGCACACGGCTTCAAAAATGACCTGTGTCAGTCCAAAAAGAGCGAATGCACAGCTGAGAGAGGCCAGACAGCTCGGGAGGGGTCTCTGCATCGCGCGGTCCCAAATCCGGAGAGCTCAGCTGTGCTAAGAGCAGAGTCCTCTCCGTGGAACGGGGGGGATAGCGGCACGAGACGGAGCCGCTCGGCGCGGCCGCGGTCACCGGTGCAGCGGGATTCGGCAGCCGGGAGCGCTCAGAGCTCAGCACCAGCGTGATGGGTTTGGGCACAGCTCGGGTTGGCATTTGGGAGCATTCCCATGGCTTCACTGGCCCTTCCAAACGTACCGTGCAAGTTTAACACAGCTATCACAGGCTAGGGTTTGAATTAATGGGCGCATGGCTGATGTCGGCTCAGAGCCCTGCCGGCCTCGTTTAGACGTGAGGCACCACGTGAATTCCCCCGAGCTGAGAGCTGCCGCGCGGTCCGGAGCCACGAGGGACAACCCACGGGTGTCCCCTCCCTCTGCCCCACGGGGCCAAGGGGGGGATGTACAGCATCAAAACTCCAAGGGAAAGGGAGGAAATGGAGGAAAGCATCCTCCAGTTGCCGTGGGGAAGGTGATGGTGTAGGAGCCATTGCAGGTCAGACCCCCCTATCCATGGGAAGGAGGAACCTTGTCAAGAGTGCAGGGAGAAGCACCTACACATGTTAAAACCCTTCCTTTCCCCAAGCGTCTACAAGGGGGGTGTGAACTTCCCAAATCCACAGATTTGACACGTGTGCATCCCGTTTTGCAGGGGCTGTTGGCCGCAGCTCCGCTCCCAGCGCCGCTGCAGACACGAGCTGACTCAACCCCAGCCCTCCCACCCACTGCTGGGGGAGGCACAGACCAGCACCCTCCCCCAACCCCAGCTCCTGGGAACCGTGCTAGCGGGGCGGGAACCTTCAAACAAACCAAACCAACAACCCCTCGCCCACCACCTCCTCTGAGCCAGCTCTGCCAAGACGCGCTGGCCCACAGCACCAGCTCTGGCAGCCCAGCATCACAGCCCACGGAGTGCTCGCAGATGCCGCGGGCTGATTAAAAACACCCCGAGAGCCCAACCTCCTCGCTTGGCAGCTGGTATGTGACTGCCCCAGCTCCTGCTAACGACAGCGGAGCTGACCAGAGGCTCAGCACAGGTGCCAGCGCTGAGTCCTTCCGCCAGCTCAGCCCTAGGGAAGCAAAGCCAGCGATGGGAGATTTGCACTTCAAATTTTCGCACAAGTTGCCAGATGCAAATGCTGAGCACGCTAGAAAATGCAAAGCAACGAAAAGCACATCCCAAGATGTGCTTTCTCGGGAGCTGGCGAGAACATTTAGATTTCAGGAGGTCTCTTAGGCAGCTGCAAGACCCGTGGCAGAAGTCAACGCTGCTTCCTGCATTTTGTGTTTTCAAAGTGCACAGGAAACCCCCCAACTGAGCTGTTAAAATCTCAAGGAGCCCCCTGAGCACAGGGCAACGCTGGGAGCCCTTCGACTGCGCCCTCAGCGCCACTCAGCCAGAAACAGTTCCTTGTAGCCAAGGAATCTGGCGGGCAACCAAACCACAGACCAGATAAAGATGGGAATCAGCACGGCAAACGGGCCGTAAGGTGCTGCATTGGCTTTGCCCGTAATGCACAGGCTTGAGAATGGAGCTGCTCTGGCTGCCCAGAAAACAACCACCAAGAGAAAAACGGAGTTTGGAGGGATTGCCGTGTTCTGCGTGAGCCAGAGCGACCGCTCGTCTCTGCGGACTCGCGATTCTTCAAGTGTAAAACACACCTCATCTGCCAGGAGTGACAGCGCTTCAGTAGCTCATAAACGCTTATTCCAGGGAGATGAAGAAAAACGACAGTGCACACGTTCATCTGCAGCAGAAAATATATATATATATATCTCCGTGCTCATCCTTGCACGGAGCCTGGAGCCCTAACAGCCGGCTCTGCCTGCGCGGCACCATCGGCCGCATCGCTCGCCCCAGCAACCGCGCACCGTCCCGTGCCAACCTCGCTGGTGCTGCGCAGTGACCTCGGTGCTGTGCGTCACCGAGATACAAGAAATCCGCTCTAAATCATATTTCCTGCAATTTACTTCTAATTCATCATGACACGGAACATTCAGACAAAGCAGGATCTTTGTGTGTTGTTGTTTTCGTATTTTGAGCAGTACAAATAGGCACAGCAGATAAAGGCTTAAGGACCAAAGACCTTCTTGTGTGGATTTAAAAGGGGGCAACAAAGCAACGCTGAGCACTCGGGGGGTGATTCTGCTGCTCACATCAAAAGCGGTACTGAAAGTATGCTCTGGGGAGCGTGCAGCTCTTTGAGAAGGTTGTCAAGAGACAGTCATGCAATCTAGAGAGGATCTCGCGTATCTCCATAAAACCACAAGGATCCCAAAACCCAACACAAACGTAAAAGGCAGAGCGCTGGTTCTAGATTTCTTAAAGACGGCATCAATTTACACCGCGGTGACCCCAGGTGAGCAGCACAAGCGCTCGATTTGTGCCTTCAGCTGCAAAGGCATTTTATTGACCAGGACAAGCGATGCCACACCAGCAAAGGAGGAACCTAGAAAGCGTTCAGCTGCTGTTACCTGGTAGAGACCTTCATCCTCCTCCTCGAACTCGGTGTTGGGCAGGCTGTGGTGCCGCTCGTAGCCGGTCCGGCACACGCCGTTGGGCTGTCGCGCCACGTCCAGGTGGTGGTCGCTGGAGGACTGTGTCATCACCGTCCCCTGCGGCGCGGGGGAGTGACCCTTGCGGGACACGGTCTCCTTGCGGTGATGGATCAGCTTTCTGAAACGGGACGGCAGCGTCAGGAACAGCAGAGCGACCACGCTGCAACGTTTACATGATGTATTTAAATGATTTATTGCATTTGGGCTATATATACCAGAATGGGTTACATTACTCTGAACACCAACTACGGTTTCATTAACAACTAAGGAAGCACTTCTGGGGGAGGAAGGAAGAAGCTTTGCAAGAGTCCATGATTTATTCATCAGTTCGCTGGAGAAAAATGCCTCTTCCTCAGGGGAGAGCAACATATTGCATTGCAAGCTCCAGAAATTGCCTGCACTTTAGAATCAGTGTTCAGCTGAGATTAAACCAGCGTGCCCCAGCGCAGAGCGCGAGGTGTCAGAGGAACAAAAAGAATCTTCTCCTCACAAGCAATTATTCGAGAACAAATTAAGGACCTTGTGCCACATGCCAACAACCTCAACAATTCCTGGCTGGTGAGAGGAGAAAATACATCTGGAAAAGTTTGGGATTTCTCCTCTGAGCCTACAGCACAGCTGGGAGTTTGCTCCTCTTCACATGCACAGGGATGGAGAGGGGAGACGGAAGCCCCGCTTTGCTGGACACGGTTGACAGGAGAAGCAGCATTGGCCACCAGCTCCAATGGGCTTTGCAGCACAGGGACTCAAATCAACGACGTTCAACTTGACCCCCAAGAACACAAAAGACCTGAGCACCAGGTCTGCACTTACTGGAGGACATCTCTCTGCTCCAGGTTGTACTTTCCCCCATTCTTCATGGCCGCGTTGTGCACAGCCTCAATGGCACGGTCAATAGACTGTAGAACCACATCTTGCTCCAGCACCTGAAAAAAACCACACACAAAAAATCCTGTACGTCACTGTGCTGCTTCAGCTGCGGTTCTTTTGCACCAGAGCATAAGGCAGGGGAGACCACAGAGCCCACCGAGCGGGCGCTGAACCAGCCGAAGGGCCGAGGACCAGCTCCCAGAGCCAGAACCCATCTCAGCACCATCTCACTTTTCCCTCCTTCCTTCCTCCAGAGGGAACACACTCGAAGCCCTGCTGCAAACTGAGTCTGCCCGCTCGGGCTTTGCGGCTGGAAAGGCAAGTCCCTGTTACAAGCACCGAAATCCGGTGACGGCTCTAGAAGAGCGGGGACGGAGCTCCAGGACCAGGCCTTGAATATGCAGCCGGCTGCAGGGCCCTGTTGAGACCACACTGCAAAGCCCAGCTTATCCCAAACTCATTTATTTCTGCTCCTGCTGCCCAGCTGTGGAGCACACACAGAGCTACAGACCTACTCGAAATCCAGTGCCCTTCATGGTCCGTTGCCTCTCGGTTTGCATTTTTGCTCGCTTTTTTCCTTGATGGTTTTTATGCTTGTTTTGCAACTCAAAGTGCCTTTTCCAAATCTCCACCCAAACTGTCATAGCAACATTTATTTCTCCTGCCAGCTGGTTTAGCACTCTTCACTGCAGCTGAAATAAACACCAGCTTTGAAGCAAGAAATACCAAAGATGCCATTCCCCGGGGTTACGTGGGAGGCCGGGAGAGCCGTGGCGAAGGGGCATGGGAAGGTAAAGCAGGTTCCCACACCTGGGACATGCTCCACGCCTTTGTTTGCCAGCAGCTGACGTGCCTTCAGAAGACAAGACCTTTACGGGAATAGGGTTGAAGGCAAAGGAGATGCTACTGAGGCCTTGCCCTGGATCCTGCAGACCTGCAGGTCTCCTGTAGCTGGTCCCAGCACCATCCATCTGGTTCGTGCATCATTCATTTGGTACCAGCACCATCCATCTGGTTATTACACCATTCATTTGGTACCAGCACCTTTCATTTGGTTCCACCACCACCCATCTGGTTCCAGCACCATCCATTCGGTTCCTGCACTATCCATTCGGTGCCAGCAGCCTTGGCCTGGGTGAGCAGGAGGAGAGGAAGGGGATGCTTGGACTCCAGCACAGCTGTTTGAACACTAAACCCCCTTCATCTTGGCTTCCTTTGCCCCCTCCCTGCATCACAGCAACCATTTATCCAGCCAAGGAGCGGCTGGAATCTCATCAAGGATGCACCTTAATTGGCCTTTGGGGGCTGCAGAGCAGCAGAAGGCAAACCCCCCCATCAGGGCGGAAAGCGCCTGCCTGCATAGTACTGGCATGCAGTTTTCAGATAACATGCTATGTATTATTTATGTCCTGATTAATTACTAAACCAAATGTGAATTAACAGCAACTGCAGACTGTGGGGAAAAAACAAAACAAAACAAACAAAAACAACGAACCAGCACAACCTGCAAACAAGGTGGGGATGAGATGCCCCTGCTGCAACGCCTTTGAAGAAGGAAAATTCAGGAGGTTTTTTTGTGGGTTTGTTTTCCCAAGAAACAGAGATAGGGAAGAAAGCAACTGGGAAGAACTTTAAGAAGAAAACCATGTGTGTTAAAATGTATCTACCAGATCTGTTAAAAGTATGAGATCAAGGACAAAACCAACACTCAGAAGCCAACTTTGGGATGAAGGCTCCAAGCAGCCCCATACGGCCTCGGTGCCATTAACACCTCTCACTCCAGATGTAAGGAAGGAAATGGGGCAAAGCTCATTTGAACGCAGTTAAACAAGTGCTGGAAGGAAAGGTGAGTTCTTTCAGAGGATACATCTCGTTTTCTTATGGCACGCTGCTGCTTTCTTCCCGGAAAGGGCTGTGGGGCATTGGAACAGGCTGCCCAGGGCAGTGCTGGAGTCACCATCCCTGGAGGGCTGGACAGACGGAGATGAGGTTCTCAGGACATGGGGCAGTGCCGGGGGTGGGTTATGGTTGGACTTGATGATCTAGAGGGTCTTTTCCAACCCAAATGATTCTGTGATCCTCTGACATCGCCCCCGATCCCCAGGAATCCACAGGCTGGAGCTGCTGCTCGCTGTGCGATCCATTTGTTATGGAGGGGGAGCTTCTCCTCTAATAAAACATCGCATTTGCACACTAATGCAGCAGCGCTGTGACAACCGCCTTTTAGCTGGCGCGCTCTTTCCTTTGTCTCCTCTCCCCAACCCTCTATTAACAGGGCCCTGTCAAAAGGGCTGGAATAAAAAAGCAGCATTAACATGCCACTTGCACTTTGTGACATTATTGATGCTGCTCGTGAATCGTCTCCTCCTCCCTTGCTCAGCTGAGCTCAGGGTCTTCGGCATGGGGGCTGCCTCGCATTTGGGGCTTGCAAGACACCCCGCATTGGGGATCCCCTGCCCTAGAGTCATACCTGAGCTGGTGAAGATGTCCCTGCTCATGGCAGGGGTGGCGTCGGGTGATCTTTGAAGGTCCATCAACCCAAACGACTGTGGTGGTGGTAGAAGGTGCTGGTCATGCGTGCCCACCCTTGCACAGTTATCAGGTGTGGACAAGAGGCATCAATAGGACACGTCACCCTCTGCCCAACATACCGTGCAAACAGAGGGGTGTTTTGTCGAGGTATTGACCCACATTGACGTGGTGACTCACCCCAGAAAGGAGCGGCCACCACCCCTCCTATCAGATATCGCTGGTTTAATCAAGTAAAACGCTGCAGCAAAGAAATGCCAGGCTATAGAAACAGTCTGTGCAGACCAGCCTGGCCACACGGAGGAAGGGGCAGAGGGGTGACCCCTGACAATCACGGACCAGACGATTGACGGGCACCATATCAGAGACTCGGGGCACCACCGGCACTCAGCGGGCGAGTTACAGCTGCATCAGAGCCACGGCTATCAGCCAGGAAACCGAATTTCTGCCTTTATAGCCCAGCACGGGAGAATCACAGAAGCATCAATAAATCATTACTTCCTCTCTCCTTGCTAATAACACGAGCAAACAAAGAGTTTCCCCAGAGCCTGCTGCCAATTTCCTCCTGCCCCTGTCTGCGGGGGGGCTCCCTGTATGACGGGGGCAAAGCCAGAACCTCAGCGCTGCCCTGGGCTGCTCTGCACGTCCCCGCGCCCAAGGCAGGTGGAGAATCATAGAGAATCATGGAATCACAGGATGGTTTGGGTTGAAGAGACCTTCCCAGCCCCCCCAGTGCCCCCCTGCCATGAGCAGGGACATCTTCACGAGCTCAGGTTGCTCAGAGCCCCGTCCAGCCTGGCCTGGGATGTCTCCAGGGATGGTTCATCTACCACCTCTCTGGCCAACCTGGGCCAGGCTCTCACCACCCTCAGGGCAACAATTCCTTCCTCATGTCCAGCCTGAGTCTCCCTCCTTTAGTTTAAAACCATCACCCCTTGTCCTGTCACAACAAGCTCTGCTCAAAAGTCTGTCCCCATCTTTCTTATTGGCCCCTTTTAAGCACTGAAAGGTGCAATAAGGTCTCCCCGGAGCTTCTCTTCTCCAGCTGAACACCCCAGCTCTCTCAGCCTGTTCCCATAGCAGAGCTGTTCCAGCCTCGGATCATTTTTGCAGAGAACGTCTTTCCCAGGACCAAAGCCAGGCTTTTAAACAGCGTCCTTCCAGGATGTCCTGTGGGTACCTCAGTGCACCCAACACACGTCACAGCCACGCACGACCAGGGATGCGTTTGTCCCCGCGCTCACATCGCTCTCAGCGTCCCTGCCCAGGAGCAGCCTCCCCCAAAATACCCACATGTGCACGGGACGAGTTGCACATCCTGCTTTCCCACACACGGGCTGATGAGAGATCCCGGCGTTTCTGAACACGCCGCGGGTGTCCGGGCTGCATGAGCTCCTCTCCTGTTCCCCCGGGGCTATGGGAAGTGTCACCCCCTCCCTCCTCGTTTGGAGTCCTTCCACGTGTGCCGGCATTGTTGAAACGCGCTCACACAGAAGAACTCGCTCAACAGTCTAGAATAATCACACCTTTCAGAAAAGCATTTCCCCCCCAGCAGCTGACGGCTGCGGTGGCGCGGACAGGCCGAGCCGCCCCGTGCGTGCCCACGTTTGCGAAAGTGGCCCATTAATGCACCGCAAGCTTTCCGTCGCCTCCGCAGGGGGCTGAGCCGAGAAAACGTGACTTTCTTCCCTCCTGCCTCCCCAGTTTTTAGCGATCAAAGGCATTCGCTCTCCCGCACGTGCAGGAATCCGTGCCCTCATCCCAGCAGCAGCTCTCACAGCCACAGGACGGGCAGCGCTGCCGGTTGTCACCCTCGTGTCATTGCTCCGGCTCTCACAATAAAGCACAGACAAAGTTTTGTCTCCAGTGACAGCTCGGTTTTCACGCAGCTGCACTGACACGGAACGCCACTGAAATCAGGGTATTTATCCCGCTGGCGTACACAGGCACAGGCTGGCTCTTTGTTACTCAAATCGGAGACGAACGCCGCCGCTCAGGTCACACGCCACCCGTCCCCAGTCACCACCCGGCTGTCTGCACACTGTACTCCTTCCGGATTTAAATGATTGTGGCAGCAGTGCACAAAATCCGACCGGCTTTGTCCGCGGCAGAGCGATGGACCAGATACGGGTTCCCCCTTCTGAACCGCTCAGCTCAGACAAATGGGCCGAGTTCTGCTTTTTGCATCGCTATGGGAAATTCAGCTCCTTTCTCTTCCCCTTTCCGCAGCCCCAATCAGAAATGTTTAGTTTAGCTAAGAGATACGCATTAACTTCTTGTCGGCATGAAGATATTGTGCACTTAAAGACAAAAAAAGCAAGCGAAACAATGAGCAACTGTCCTGGTTACTGAGCAAATAAGACGAGAAAAGCTCCAAACCAACCTGCAGCACCTCTGGCTCGCTAGCGAGCAAACAAAGACATGGCTGAGCTCTCCCGACAAAGAGGCAGCCCAGAAACAGAGCCGGGATTCCCGCTGATACGCGACGGTGGGTTTCTAACAGCTCGGTGCTTTTCTGCTGCAGCCTGCAAAAACCAGAAATGGGGAGAAACGAGAGATGGGGAAAGGGCTTAAATTGTGCAAATTGTGCTAAAGCAAAAGGCAGAGATGTACTAACTAGGAACAGTACAGGCGCAAGCGGCACTTGGAGTAAATGGAACCCTGACGGCAGCAGAGGGATGCAGAGCAACCAAATTGCAACTGATTTATGTCCCGGGCAGCCCTGGAGTCGGAGTGAAGGGTGCGGAGACCTGCTAAGGAACAACAAAACAGCTCGACCCACCAGGGCTGGAAACGCGTCGTCCTGGGTCTCCAGCCACGCTCAGACCCCGGGCACCCGCCACGACCATCAGGATCCGCCACCGATTCCTTCCCTGGCAATTCTGCGGCCTCCAGTAACCAGAACGCGTAACCAGAACGCGTAACCAGAATGCATCTCTTGAGCCAAAACACGCCAGGATGATAAATGTGGAGACAGAGGTATTTAAGGTAAAGCAGTCAACACATACCGAGGTATTTTGCTGCTCTCTGGTGCCTTAATTCTCACTGCTCCCGGTGCTGCGGGGACTCCTCTGGCTCGGCCAGGCCCAGGAACAGCCCCCAGCGCTGCCCCGCTTGGGGTCATCCCTTCAGCGTCCTTTTGGCACATCATTGCCAAACAGATCCGACCTGACCAACACTCATTGAGGGATTTAAACAAGTGTCCTGGTTTTGTTAAAAACAAGTATCTCTTTCAGTGAATTTGCCTGTCAGCTAAAGCCTTCATATTAACTGCATTTTCCTGGAGCACCAGACACATGTTTTGGTAAACCTAGCAATGGAATGCAAACTTACTGGTAAGCACGGATGGACATCTCGCAAGAGGGGTGACGAGAAACAAGTGAGCAAGAAACTGACCAACTGTGTATAACATTCCATTCACGTGAATACTGCATATAAAAGTGGGAGAACACGAGGATCTCGTTCGCTTTTCCCTTTTTGCCCTTTTCCCTTCTGCTTATGGCGACATTAGAAGAGGACCTTGCTACTCGTCCCTGCAAACTGAGGCCTAGTGACAGACTGAATCCAGCTCCAATTGGCTGCAGAGTCTAATCCAGGACTTCAGCTGCCGGCTCTGCAGTTGCTGAGGCTTTCAAGATTGGTTTTGTATATTTTGTATTATTTTCTCTATTCTTATTAGTAGCATTAGTAAAACATCTTTAATTTTTTCCAACTCTCTTCACTCTGTGCTTCTTTTCCTCCCAATCGCCTCTCCTTAGTGGAAAGGGGGGAGAGGGAGGGGAAAGTGGGGGGGAGGGGGAAGAGGGGGTTAACAATACATCTGCCAGGGTTTTATTGTCACCCCGCAATCTTAACCCTCGACAACAAGTCTGATGGCTGTGCTCCTGGTGAAGAATAACCCTCAAACACTCCTTTGCTTTCAGGTGTAAAGCTAACAAAACATGGAAGGTTTTCTGAAAGAAAACAGGCACCTCCCTTGCTCCCCTCCCGTGGATGTCGGTAGCTACTATACCTATTTCAGCACGTCCATGGTAGCACTGTCAAACAGGGGATGCTATTCATACTTTTGGCTTATTAGCACCATGCACAAAAATTGCATGAAGTTCGCTGTGCTGGCTAATTATGGCAAAGCCAATTAAAGACTGTGGAGGGTGCAGGTGCAGGGTGGCAAGGGAGGGGTACGAGAGGGGCTGAAATACTCCTGTCAAGAGGCTGAAGATGCTAATTTGCCATAGATAAAATACCCAAATACGCCAAAGTGCTTGTTAACCAAGAGCTGCTCCGCAAGCACATTTATTCCTGGTAAAGTGGGTGGTTCTGCTGAAGCAATCGGCACCCAGACACTTAAAAACTCAGGGAATCAACACCATCAAGCCTTACGGGGACAATGATCAAGCTAATGCCAACTCGTGCCCAAAAAGAAATGAAGATACCATTGAGACCTGCGGCAATGTCTCATAACCACAACTCTTACATGTTGGATCATAAAGACAGAGCACAAGGCAAAGAAATATACAGAAAATTGTGAACCAAGGACCCCGCAGCCTCTCCAGTTGGTTTTTGACCGGCAGACGGTGGGAGCGGACACAGTGTTCTGGGCTGCAACACTTAGTTTACACTGACCTACAAAAGGACCTTGAGAATTGCCAGTTTAGCTGCGTTTATCAGAGGAATGAGGCTAACTTACTGTTATCTCCAGATTCAGTCCAAGAACAAATCCAGGGGTTTGTTTAGTGGGCTTTTTTCACCTTAAAAAGAAGATTACGGGGTTCAAGTGGATTTGCTGACATTTCACCTGTGAGGAAGTAAGAGGTGGGTCACGGAAGAAAAGCAATTCATTAGTGTCCCACGCTATCTGCAGGGGAAAAATAGCCGCCTGCTCCAGCTGCAGGTTATAATCCCATCTCCTCTCACAGCTTAGAGCAGCACAGGCGCCCCACAACCACCAAGAAATGAGAACAGGAGGGCAATGTCCCCTTAGGACACTGTGCTACAGGCAGCAGAACAGCCATAATCCTGTTTTCCTCGCTTCCTCGGGCTGCGGACAAAATAAAGTGCGTTTGTTAGACTGTTCTCATGCGCGAAACTTTCACCCAGCTCACGGGCCCCATCACAGCATCGATTTCTCACGTTCGCCTTTTCACCCGTGTCAGCATCCACCCCGCTCAGCGGTACCGGTGAGAGCAAATTACGAGACATCTTCCCAGTTCATCTCCAGAGGGACAAATCCTGCAGGACGGGAGGTGGCCAGCACCCAGCTGGTGGCACAGAGGGCCCGGAGCAGGAACCCCCCGGTGCACAAGGCCACCGCGGGGCAGAGAAAGCTGCCTGACAGCAACCAAGGGTGCCCACAGAACCCTCAAGCCGGGCGGTTTGCACAGCCCAGGTTGTCACTGTCCTTCCCCACTTCTAAACCCCCCCAGGCCACGGCCAATCACTCTTTGCTGCTCACAGCTCCCTACAACCCACCTACGAGACGCATGTGTGACCCGTCAGATGCGGAGGACCAACCAAGAACCAAACACTGCAACTGTGGTTTTGCTGGAAGATCTGTTTTCTCACCCATGAATAGTGTTTAAAAGCCGATCAGAGTTTGGTCTCATCTTGAGATCTTAAGCTTCTGAAGGAGAGCTCAAGAATACAGCCAGTTCACGTGTGTTCGTGAATGTCCAAGTCTCAGATGCCAACTGGGCAACACTTTGAAGAGAGCCCAAGGCCACAGACAAGCCCAAAGCTGCATGATGGAGAGGTTGCTTTCCATCCCTGATGTAAAGAATTATACTGTACAGGCCCCTTGACAACGACTGCAGAATTATCTCAATGCTGCTATCTTGTCATCAAGTTAGTGGAAGACAGACACATGAAACCAATTCAAAATAACAAATTAAAGGGATGCATTTGTCAGTGTAAGGCAACAAGCAGGATTCTGGGGCACACAAAAACTTCATTACTTAGAACTCAGAAAAAACAGCATCCCTTGAAGCACTATGTCAAATGGAAAAAGTCTTCAGCTATAAACACTGATTGGGTGAGGCTCAGGGAAATCCCTAAGCTTCTGCGTTAAGTAATGAATTTTTATGATCATCATTCTGGTACTGGGTTTTCAAGAAATTATGCTTTTTGCATGCTGAAAAACATGGGTTTCTCTGATACTTGAGCTTCTCCCTATACATTCCTGAGGGACAGCCAAGGTTGGGTACAGAGGGAAGGGAACCAGGACCTGCCTTCTGGCCTGTCTTGGGTGCGATTTATGACCTGGTCACAGTACACGTGATGTTCAAACCGTGGTGCCGCCTCCTCCTCCTGCAAACACATCCCTTTCCTCAGGGGTGAGAGAAAAAGGGTATCTCCAAGCAGCCTGGAAAACCACAGGATTCACTGAGTTCACCCAAAAAAGAATTGTCACCACAGAAGACTGAGAGGCCAGGGGGGTTTGCATTTGTCTGCTCGGCACGGAGCTTCAACCCGACCTCCTCCGGGAGCCGTCTGGTTTGTACAGGAGCTGCCCCAGCTCTCGATACAACCACCACAGCACACACACCGTGCTGACAGAGCCCAAAAACCTGCCCACCGCTTAGAATTATAGAATCATTGTGGTTGGAAGAGACCCTCAAGATCACCGAGTCCAACCATAACCCACCCCTGGCACTGCCCCATGTCCTGTGAACCTCATGTCCGTCTGTCCAACCCTCCAGGGCTGGTGACTCCAGCACTGCCCTGGGCAGCCTGTTCCAATGCCCCACAGCCCTTTGGGGAAGAAATTGTTCCCCAGACCCAACCTCAACCTCCCCTGGCGCAACTTGAGGCCGTTTCCTCTGCTCCTGGCGCTTGTTCCTGGGGAGCAGAGCCCGACCCCCCTGGCTCCAAGCTCCTTTCAGGCAGTTCAGAGATCAGAAGGTCTCCCCTCAGCTCCTGTTCTCCAGCTGAACCCCCCAGGTCCCTCAGCCGCTCCATCACACTTGTGCTCCAGCCCCTCACCAGCTCCGTTCCCTTCTCTCAACTCGCTCCAGCACCTCAAGGGCTTTCTTGGGACCCACATGTGAGCGGCTGAACGTCTCCTGCGTGGTCCATCCAGACTTTCTTCCCATCCCAGAGAAGGAGGACGCAGCTCCAGGGCTGAGCTCAGCAGGGCTGGGGCAGAACAGGGGGAGGTGACACCCCAACCCCCAGCAGCTCTGGAGGTATCAGGGACAAACCCAGGGGACAAGCGTTCAAGACTATTTTTATCAAGACATCACCCCAGGTTCCATGTGGCTCCCTCCTCCTTGTGGGCGAGCGGCTATTTCTGCAGCTCTTGCCTCCTCTTCTCCCTCATCCCTTTGTTTTTATTCAATATAACAGAAGGTTTGGAGCTGGGCTCTGCCCTCAGTTTCCATACCACAAGGCACTGTCTCCACTTGTACTAGAAAAAAAAGTACAAGAAATAATTAATAGCTATTACTCAGAAGAGATGTAATCTGAACTTGGAACCAGTGATTGCACAAGAAACAACCCACAGCTTGACTTTATTTTAAATTAAACCTCTTGAGCAGCTGAACAAACTAAAATATCAGCCTAGGGTGGCATTTCCAGATCGCAGGCACAGACCCCAACGCCTCGCGGTCCGTTTTCACACAGCCCAGCCCAGGGAGCAGGAACGAGGGACGAAGCAGCGGAGACGGACAGACAGACACCCTCCCAAATCACACCTTGTGAGCGTGGCAGGCAGCCCGAGCCGGGCTCACGGGCTCACACTGCTCGGTGCTGCCCTCAGACACCTCCTGTGCTTCTGACCGTGACACCCTTCACATTGTCCAACCCCAAAACCAGATTAATGTTTCCAGCCCAAAGTCCCCCCAGGACCACCCAAGCACCCCCCAGCACCACCACCTCCAGTATCACTCATACACGGGTGTCCGGGTCACAAAGGCAAACTTTATCTCATATCAAAAAGCCTAATCATTTTTAATCAAAGCGAGAACAAGACATCTTCACAACTAAGCAAAAGCATTGGCTAAATACCACTAGCGTATTTCTATTTTAACCATTCTAAACTGCGCAAGATTGCAGAACGTCTGGCTAAAATGTCAAGTCTTTAGCTATGGAAATTAGAAATGGTTATAATTCCCCTGACTGTGTAACTTAGTCTCAAGAGCAAAACTTCATCTCAAAGCATGAGCAGCTCTGACACGATGGCATCTCCGCTACTGTGACAGCCTGCAGAAAAACGCTTCCTTCTTCCAGTTTCTTGCATGTGTCAAGAAATGCAGCCTCAGCTGCAAAGCGCTGCCAGCTGCTCGTGCTCCAAAATAAAATGTTATTTTCAGCATAAGCGCTTATTCAGGATGTGTGTGAGTTTTGCGATCAAGCTCTCACGCCCATCGGAAGCTTCAGATGTGCCGCAGATGACAAATAACGATGCAGGCTCCAGCGCGGGAGATGGTCCGTACGACTCCGCACGGCGCTCACCTTCTGTTCAGGAGCACCGCGCTTTAAGCTGGATTTCACAGAATCACAGAATCGACTGGGTTGGAAAAGACCTCAGAGATCATCGAGTCCAACCCTTGGTCCAACTCTAGTCCCTTTACTAGATCATGGCACTAAGTGCCATGTCCAATCTCAGTTTAAAAACCTCCAGGGACGACGAGTCCACTACCTCCCTGGGCAGCCATTCCAATGCCTGACCACTCTCTCTGTAAAGAAATTCTTTGTAATATCCAGCCTAAATTTCCCCTGGTAGAGTTTAAGCCCATGCTCCCTTGTCCTATTGCTGACTGCCTGGGAGAAGAGCCCAATCCCCACCTGGCTAGAACTGCCCTTCAGGTAGTTATAGAGAGTGCTGAGCTCAGCTCTAAGCCTCCTCTTCTCTAGACTAAACAAGCCCAGCTCCCTCAGCCTCTCCTCATAGGTCTTGTGTTCAAGTCCCTTCCCCAGTCTTGTTGCTCTTCTCTGGACCCGCTCCAGCACTTCAATGTCTTTCCTGAACTGAGGGGCCCAGAACTGAACACAATACTCCAGGTGTGGCCTCCCCAATGCAGAGTACAGGGGAAGGATCACTGCCCTTGTCCTGCTGACCACGCTGTTTTTGATACAGGACAGGATACCGTTGGCCTTCTTGGCCACCTGGGCACACTGCTGGCTCATGTTGAGCTTCCTGTCAATTAGTACCCCCAGGTCCCTTTCTGTCTGACTGCTCTGTCTGTCTGCGCCCAGCCTGGAGCGCTGCAGGGGGTTGTTGTGACCAATTTGATGTAACCAGCTGGGATTAAAAGGTTTCCTGCAAGCAGAGAGACCTCAAAATCCACCCCTGGGCAGAAACCTCTCTTCTCGTTGCGGTTCGGGAGGTGAACCACCATTCCTGCCCAGCCGGGACTCGCTGCACCCTGGCACCGCATCTGCTCAGCATGCAGCACAATTCTGAGTTGTTGCTAGGCTGCACAAAGCTCTCTCTTATTTTTATCACACGCCTGTTTGTTCTTGTAGAAAAAAGATACAGCAAACAGCAACCCGAGGCATCCTCAAAATGCTCATTATGCTCTCAGCTGGGTCTGTTTTCTCAGCAGACGGGCCAAAGCTGCTTGGCCATCAGCACAAGCACCTTCCCGCTCCGCCAGCCCCCTCCTCGCTGCCCCAGAGCTCAACGGGAAAGTGTGACCGACCAGAGAACCTAAACCCATGTTTCTAACACTTTTTCAGTTATTCCAAATAAATTTCATGTCGTTTTGAAAAGGCTATCAATAATAGTTTCAAAGCTATTTCCTAACGGCTTCGCACAGCTGAGCTGATTTGTCTCTTTGGTGCAGCAGCCAGCACATAAAACCATCCCCATCAAGCCACCAAGAAACATCCCCCTGTGACTAAGCGCTTATTTTTGCGCCCCTGGCGTTTACCAAAACAGCATTTTACGGCTGCCGCTCCCCTCCTCGGCACGGGATATCAACCCTGGTGGATGGGGAGCCGAGCGGAGGCCAGGCCAGCCGTGCCGAGGAGCAGAGCCGAAGCGGACGGCTGCTCCCAGGGCTCCCACAACCAGCCCCTGCCCCACCGGGAACAGAGAAAATCCCATCCGGCCAAGCGTCACCCATGGGTTTGGCGTCCCCCAGGACAGCCGCTGGCTTTGTGCTCCTTGCGCTGCTGCGGTACAGCCCAAAACCTCCATCCAAACCTGGAATAACTCCAGGCTCCCGTTAAAAACTTCCATGTCTCATTGTAACGATAGCAACATCTGGGCTATTTAACCCAAAAGGACTCTCATTATTTGCTACACTCGGCATTTGTCCTGTCCTGACACCGAGCAAACCGGCTGCTCCTAAAGCAGCTCCCTAAATTGAGCTTTTACGGCTCAATGTAAAGCTCTGAAAGGCCCGTTTGCGGCAGCGCTGACTCCAGGGACACCCTCAGCTCCGGTTTAACCTCCACGTTTTTCTGCTGCTCACACATCGCTGAAGCATCAGCTCACGGCTGGAGACTAAGGACCAACCTCGTGCTGACGGGCACCTTTCCATTCCAGCAGAAGCCACAGCAGCCGCGCCAACAGCTTCGCTGCAGCAGCGCTCGCAGGATTTTGCCTCGGGATCTTCCCCCAGATTGGCACTCGACTCGAAACGACTCTTAATAACCCGCAACGGAGCTAAAAGGGAACTACAGAAGAGCAAAATCAGCAGGAATATCAGCTGAAGTTGGGCGTTTCTAATTGACTCAAATTAACTTCACATCACCTGCACCTTCTGGCGCCCCGGCTTGGCCCTGACTTGCCTCTTAGATGCATTATGTGTTTCTAAGAAGAATCTGTTTGTTGTTTCCACCGCCCCAACTAACCCCCTTTTAATAGCAACACAAGGATTTCAGTACAAAATTCTGCTGCAAAAAGACATCGGCCAAGAATCACCTTTAAATAATAAATAGGAATTATTTATTCATCTAGAGAAGCAAAGGCATAAATTTCTCATACTGAAAGCTGAGAAAAAATAAAACAACAAAAACAGACCAGAAAAAAATTAAAATCCAGAGGAGCTCGGAAGAAAGCCAATGCTCCTAATAGCAGACGGCAGCAGCAGCCCAAGCGAGTCCCCTGAGCATCCTCCTACAAGGGGCTCTGGGGACTTTTGCTGCTGTTGGTTGTGACTGTTGTGCAGGTATCGCTCACTCTGCATCTGTGGCTCCTGTTGGCCGCTCAATCTCACTGCTAAACAGATAACACTAATCATTAGCTGTGTTTTCTTCCCTTTTGTGATTGGAGCAGCACTGTCTACCAAATCGCTGTCACTAATTAGTCTGAGTGTCCTTATTAAACCGAAACTGGGTGACAAATTGTTTGCGCTCTCATCCCAGATATTCAGCAAACTGTCTCAAGCAAGAGTTCAGCGAGCAGATGCCTTCTCCCGTGAATAAAAGCAGGTTTTGACTTCGGATCTGCTCTTTGGAGCTGGCAGGATGTAACACCAGAAGGAAGAAAAAAATCACAGACAGCATTACTGCAACTGCAGAGCAACACATCCGATCCTGCTGCCTCATGCATCATCCGGCAAGTTCTGGTGGCGGAAACCTAATGGCCAAAAAAAGATGAACGGATGCAGGGAAGGCTCTTCTGTTTCCTGCTACCAGCTCTAAGGGCATTTGGGAAAGTTACCTCTGAATGAGAGGAGCACGCTCAGAAAGTCACCTGCAATGCTGCTTAAATATTAGCGCATCGCTAAAGGGCTGTCAGGAGTCAGCCTGCACGCTGTCGTCGCAAAGCAGAACCTGAGAAATGAAGGTAAAGTCAGTGAATAAACCCTTTTCCTGTTAATAATTTTGAAACTGGTATGAGCGAGGCGGCGAGATGCGGGAAGGCTGCTCCAAAAGGCAGCCTGGGAGAGCAGCGAGATGTGACAGCACAGGGGACTGCAGACCGGAGACGTGCGAGCCCCAGCCTGGAGCCGGGCCACCGCCAGGTTTTAAAATCCAGGAGTTTCATAAGGCCTTTGGCTGTAACTAAATAGCTCACGTAAATGGCTTAAGGGCTTACTGATGCGCAAGATGTCCCCGCCGGCCAGGCCGCTCCGCGGGGCTGCAGAAGAGCCCCGGCAGGGCCCGGCACCCCCGTGCTCCCCAGGTAACGCCGGCCTCACCGAAGCGTTCTGCAAAGCACACGCCCCCGCTCACGTGCGGGCTGAGTTACCGCTCATCAGAAATCCAACGGCATCTGAAGGAGCGTCAGCAGCGCGCTGGAATAAAGGGGTTTGTCACCATTTGCAGCCAGACATTAAAAGGCCCATTTATAACGTTCACATGCATTTGTGCGCGGTTACCCATTCACTGATGCAAAGAGTTTTCAGCGTGCAGTTCCCACAGCTATCCCGAGGCCCGAAGTATATAAAAAAACCACAAATGAACAAACAAACTATGAATTAGCCTTTATGAAAGGCCTGCTTTAATTTCAGAAGCTGCGTCGTCCCTCAGAAGCCTCCAGCAAACGGCCCCCTGCGCTGTACGAGCCGTAACCAACGTCTCTCCTGGTCCCCCCTCTCCTCCCGTCCAGGCCGGGCTGCAGCAGCCTGCTCCGACCTTCTGCAGGTACCCACGTCACCGACTTGGCTGCAATTAGTGTCATCGCAACCCCAAGCAGCTGTTGTGGCTTCTCCCGGCCCCCGGGACGGCACAGGTGTGCTGTCAGAGCCCTGCTGTGCTGGTGGGAGGACAGCCACCCCCACAGTGCCCTCCCGGTGCCAGGGTAACCACACAAGCAGAAACTCTTGTGGTTGAACAGCTGGTGCGGGGATGGCCACACCAGCGCTGCTTGCTTGCTTGCACCAACCGGAGCTGCGAGCTGGCAGATTCCAGGTTATCTAACCATTGTGTGTGCTCCTGGGGGAACCACCACCCTCACCATGTCCCCAAGGCATTTTTCTGATAGTTCTGCAGCAGTGACACTGGCCCTTCAGTCCACTGGCCTGGGGACCCTCACCTGGACCGCATCCTCTGGATGAAGCTGCTGAGCTGTCATTTTATCCCAGACACGCACAGCTGGTGCTCCCTGGGCCTCACTCTCCAGACATGACACTCCCAGACGTCTCCCATCTCCCTTTAAACCCCCAAATCCCACTCTCAGCGGGAACACGATGTCCCGAGAGGTCCCTGTGTGCCCAAGCCCGCTGCAGTGGGTCAGCACGGCCACCAGAACCACACACCCACCGCTCCCAGGAGCGCTGAAGGAGCGGCTGAGGCAGCGCTGGGTCGCTCGGGACTGCGCAGCTGCTCCCACACACAGAACCACAGAACGCCAGGGGCTGGAAGGGACCTCCAAAGACCATCCGGTGCAATCCCCCCACCAAACCCACACCGCGGCTGGACTGAGGGGAAGCCCGGCTGCCTGACACCCCCACCCGCATCCCGGCCGCCCCCTCCCGTGCGGGGCAGAGGTGCCACCCGGCGGGCACAGCCGCCTCCCCCGCCGGTTCGGAGCCCCGCGGCCCGGCCCACCTGCAGCCGCTGGAGGTAGGAGGCCGGAGCGTAGCCCGTCTCGCCGGAGCCGGCGCGGGTGACGAGCCACCAGTGCTGGTTGCTGCGCTCCAGCAGCAGGAACGTCTCCCCGGCGGAGAACGGCAGCGAGTTGGGCTCGGCCGAGCGGAAGCTGTACAGGGCCCGGTACATGGCGGCGGCAGCGGCACCGGCACCTCCGACCGCCGCGGCCCGGCCCGGCCCGGCCCGGCGCGCCACGCCCCCGCACGTCACAGCCACGCCCCCGCACGCCAAAGCCACGCCCACTCATATCGCCGCCACGCCCCCGCACCGCACCCTACCGCCCTCTGGCGGCGCGGCGGGGGCGTCAACATCAAATGTCAACACTGCCTTCTAGAAAAAGGAGTTCTCTTTAAAAAATGCTTATACGCGTACGCAGCACGTTATAACACTGAGGTTATAAATTGACTGAACAAAGGGAAAGGACTCCTTTAAAAACCTCCCAGTCTTGTAGGAAGACATCGCATGCAATTTATCATGAATTTCCATTTAATCAAAATACTGCTTTCTTCTTTCTCTCCCTTCCTGAAATCCCATACAAAATAAAGTATAATTAATCCAGATGCAGATCTCCATAAATATTAAAAAAAACCCAAGAAAAACCAAAATCACCAAAGGAAGGATTATATCTAGTATTTTGAGGTCTGAGCTCAGGGTAGTTAAAGACATGCTATCAGCATGGCCTTTGCATTTTCCAAAATTCATTGTCTTTTGTCAAAACACGTGTGACCGGCTGTCACACAGAATCCCAGAATGTTCAGGGGTTGGAAGGGCCCTGGGAAGCTCATCCAGTGCAATCCCCCCATGGAGCAGGAACACCCAGATGAGGTTACACAGGAAGGTGTCCAGGGGGTTGGAATGTCTGCACAGAAGGAGACTCCACAACCCCCTGGGCAGCCTGGGCCAGGCTCTGCCACCCTCACCAGGAACAAGTTTCTTCTCAAATTTAAGTGGAACCTCTTGTGTTCCAGTTTGAACCCATTGCCCCTTGTCCTGTCACTGGTTGTCACCGAGAAGAGCCTGGCTCCATCCTCCTGACACTCACCCTTTAGATATCTGTGAACATGAATGAGGTCACCCCTCAGTCTCCTCTTGTCCAGCTCCAGAGCCCCAGCTCCCTCAGCCTTTCCTCACACGGGAGATGCTCCACTCCCTTCAGCATCTTGGTGGCTGCGCTGGACTCTCTCCAGCAGTTCCCTGTCCTGCTGGAACTGAGGGGCCACAACATTCCGGACCCACCCACCGCCGGCCGCCAGGGGGCAGCAGCGGAGCGCGGCGGCGGGACCCGGGCACGGGCTATCATGGGTTCGATCCCCCATTGCAGCGACCATTGAATCGCCGAAGTCAGTGAGACCCCACCCGGGGGACATCACCCGGGTCAGGTCCCCGAGGACTGTCCATTCTCCCCATGGAGAATGACTGCGGTGCCCCAGCCCCCCCCGGCACAGAAAAGGGGTACAGCCAGGTCTGGGCATGGCCCAAATCTGTCCCCTGCAGGGACACGGTGACCTGGCGCATGGCCACGGGGACATGGGTGCGCTGCCCCTTGGGCCAGCAGCTCTCAGAGGTCACACAGCCGCCCCCACGCATCTCTGTGCCACAAAAACCTCGTTCTGGGAGAAAGACCCTTTGCATCACCCCCCAACAGCCCAGGACTCCTGAATTTTTAGCAGGGCCTGTTGCAATAGGACAAGGGGTGATGGTTTTAAACTAAAGGAGGGAGATTCAGGTTGGACATGAGGAAGAAATTGTTGCCCTGAGGGTGGTGAGAGCCTGGCCCAGGTTGGCCAGAGAGGTGGTGGATGAACCATCCCTGGAGACATCCCAGGCCAGGCTGGACGGGGCTCTGAGCAACCTGAGCTGGTGAAGATGTCCCTGCTCATGGCAGGGGGGGCACTGGGGAGCTGTGAAGGTCCCTCCAACCCAAACCATTCCGTGGTTCTACGATCTCTATGGGTCTGGTAAACAATCTCCTGCAGCCAAGCCCCCTGCAGAGACACCCCCACCCATCCCGCCCTCCCCTGCCATCCCGCCGGGATGCGGGGGTGGAGAGACGCAGAAACCGAACAGTCCACAAACCCCAGCTCCCAGCAACGGGGGAGTTTAATTCATCCAGAAACCATCAACAATCAAATCCAGCCAGTGGTTATATAATAACAGCCAGGCTTGTGGCTGCCACAGCCCCCTGCCTGCTCCCCGCAGGCCCCACAGCCCCCCAGCTTTCCCGGAGCTGCCAGCGAGGTGATTCGGGTCCCAGCGGTGGGAATGGAGGGTAGACTGGCAGTGGTTGCCCAGGCTGTGTGCTGGAAACAGCTCCGGTGAGCTGCAGCTGGGGCTGGAGAGGCAACAGGTGCTTTGAGTGGGAACTGGGAGATGCAGGTGGGGCTGAATCCTTCAGGAGCCTCTCGGGGTCTGGGCTTTGTCCCCTGTCACCATCCTTTCCACAGTGTGATGGTGGGCAACGGGTGGGCAGGCGGCGAGCAGCACCACGGGAGGGCAAACCTCCCCGCTTGTGGGGTTATTACTCTGGCTGTCACGCAGGTCCCATGGGACCAGGATCCCCACTGCCTGCACACCTGGTCTGCCAGCCCAAATTTCCCTGCTCCTGGGGACACTACACCAGGAGCAAAGAGCCCCCGAGGAACCCCAGGACAGATTCCTGCTGCTGAGGAACCGGCTCCAAATCGCAAGCGCCAGGTGATTTATCTCAGACAGGGAGGGACAACGAGCAACGGGCTGCGTCATTCGTGGGTGACTTTTAAAGCCGAACTTGAGACCTCAGATAATTACGCTTGCATCCCTTGCCCTCAGAGTCGCGGGCACCAGGATCGCGGTGAGCGCTCGCCGGGCTCGGTGCATCCCCCGTGCACCCGCTTTCCTCTGGGCCGCGGCGGGGAACTGTTGCACAACAGCACTCATATGATTGGAACACAAACTTGCCAGCTCCACTTGTATAATTCTGCACTGCCCGGCCGTCAACACGTTGCAAAACAGCAACAGGATCAATCGCTCTGCTTTTAGGTGTACAAATATTATTGTATTCCCACCAGCCGTCTCTGGGTGGAAAGTCATGCAGGGTGGATGGTGCTGTGGGGACCACAGGCCTGTGGCTCTGGGGACAACATCACCAGTGTGTCCCACGGGGACTGGGGGAGTGTGTGAGCAGGACGGAGAGGCACGGGGTGTCCCCTTGGGCATGTCCTGATGTCCTGGGCAGCCCTTCCTCCTGGAAAACCTCATTAAAAGGCTGGAAATGGGGTGCCCTGACCAGATGCCTTGAGACCCTCCTGTGCCACCTTGCTGAGAGCAGTGGGGGCCACCTGTGGGGAGACAGTGCCCTCACAGTGTCACAGCCAGGAGGGGCAGCCCTGCCTTGCTCCTGCAGCCTCAGGACACAACTGGCGGGGGGCACAGTCCCGGCCCCCCCGCAGACAGGGCCGCATGCCCATGCCTGCTCCAGGCAGGCTGCCAGCAGCTCCTGCAGTGATGCTGGAACCTGCTGCGGCCACCAACTCCGAGGAAGGATGTTTGTAGGTGGGAGAGGTGCCAGGGAGCAGAGGCACCTCTGCAGTGCAGCAGGAGGGTGAGCAGTGCGAGGCTGTGCCAGCCCAGACCATCATGCACAGAGTCCCATTTTGGTTGGAAGGGACCCTCAAGATCATTGAGTCCAGCCATAACCCACCCCTGGCACTGCGCCATGTCCTGAGAACCTCATGTCCATCAGTCCAGCCCTCCAGGGATGGTGACTCCAGCACTGCCCTGGGCAGCCTGTTCCAATGCCCCACAGCCCTTTGGGGAAGAAATTGTTCCCACATCCAACCTCAACCTCCCCTGGCGCAACTTGAGGCCGTTTCCTCTGCTCTTGGCGCTTGTTCCTGGGGAGCAGAGCCCGACCCCCCTGGCTCCAAGCTCCTTTCAGGCAGTTCAGAGATCAGAAGGTCTCCCCTCAGCTCCTGTTCTCCAGCTGAACCCCCCAGCTCCCTCAGCCGCTCCCACCACACTTGTGCTCCAGCCCCTCACCAACTCCATTTCCTTCTCTCAACTCGCTCCAGCACCTCAAGGGTTTTCTTGGCGCAAGAAGCCCAAAACTGACTCCAGGATTTGAGGTGCAGCCTCCCCAGTGCCCAGCACGGGGTGGCAATCACTTCCCACACTGCACGGGGCAGTTGAGCACCATATGGGAACAGGCGGCTGTGCCGGGGCAGCTGGCACGTGGGATGCACCGTGTCCCTGCTCCAGAATGAGGGCACCTGCTCCCTTATGGGAGAAGCCACAAAGCAAGTGCCAGTTCCAGCAGTAGGGACAGGCGCCGTGCCTGGCAGGAGCAAACCCCACTGCTGCCTCTGGCCCGAGATGTGTGTTCCATGTCCAGCCTAAAAAACACCAGCGAGAGGCTGCGCTCCCCGCAGAGCCCGGAGCACGAAGGAGCCGACGCTGCCGGGGTGGTGGGTGGCTCTGGACCCGCTCTGCCCCGCCTGCCCCGTGTCGCGGGGCTCCTTGCGCAACCGGCAGGGCTGGCCAGGACCCAGGTCCCTCCTGCACCGGGAGGAAGGAGCAGCAGCGGCTGCCAACAGCTGCGCTTCCTGGAAACCAAGAAGACAGAAGGTCAGGAGAGTTTAGGGATGGTGGCCAGGGAAGAATCATAGAATCATTTTGTTGGAAGAGACCCTCAAGATCATCGAGTCCAACCATAACCCACCCCTGGCACTGCCCCATGTCCCTGAGAACCTCATCTCCATCTGTTCAACCCCTCCAGGATGGTGACTCCAGCACTGCCCTGGGCAGCCTGTTCCAATGCCCAACAACCCTTTCCAGGAACAAATTTTTCCTGATAACCAATCTAAACCTCCTGTTGTGCAACTTGAGGCCATTTCCTCTGGTCCTGCCTATGTGGGGTTCCCTGGGGTGCAGCAGCAGCTCCTCTGCTGCCCCTTTCACAGAGAGATCGCAGAGACCCCACAGGGCCAGCACAGCTTGGCCAGTGGGATCACTGCTGTGGTGCAAACCCAA
This sequence comes from Columba livia, assembly GCF_036013475.1. Classification (NCBI taxonomy): domain Eukaryota; kingdom Metazoa; phylum Chordata; class Aves; order Columbiformes; family Columbidae; genus Columba; species Columba livia. The sequence goes on from NC_088611.1 coordinate 21,019,596, forward strand.
GGAAGACAAGAGAAGATGGGCGCACGTGTGGGACAAATGGATGCCTGCCCCCAGCCCTGCGATAGCATCACAGTACAAACAGCTTAAACCCAGTTGTATTAGTGTCCAGTTACACAAACTTGAACCCAGCAGCGTTAGGAACAGCGAGGGCACAGCCACACACCTGCCGTCCCTGTGGAGTGGCACTGCAGATCCATGGGGGCACAGGGGGTCTCTGTCCCCCCGCAGCAGGAGCCACCATGTCCCCAGCACGGCTCGGGGCAGGAGGATGTGCCCGTGGCGTTGCTGGGGACCAAGCGCTTTGCAGCGCCAGGGCACAGGGTGAGCGGGACACAGTGCTCCCCCTCGGGCAGGGGTCACGGGGACATCGGGCCACCGCCCTGGGGGATGCTGCTGCCTGGCCATGAGGAAATATTTTGCTCTTACTCCACAAAAAGCCACTTGTGTGTCCCTCTCTGCCAGCAGCGATTCAGCTTGGGGGATGACGTCCAGTGGCTACGCTGGAGGCAGCATCGCAGGATGGGGACAGTGTGGGGACAGAGGTGTCCTCTCCTTTGGGGGCCCATGGGTTGTCCTTTGCCTCTTCTTGCTCCCACCCAGCCCCAATGCCGGGGCTGCCACCTGTCAAAAGGCCCTTACAGGTCCCGCTCGACCCCCTGTCCCCGTCCCCAGCAACTTGGCAGTAAAGCTGAGCTCAATTCACCGGAGAAACCGGCGCCGGCCGCAGGAATGTGTTTCATCTCTGGCCAGCTGACCCAAGGCGATTCCCGGCAGCCGCCCCACTTTTGGGCTGGAAGTGACCTATTTACCCAAGGCCAGCTCCCCGTGAGCCCAGGGCCAGCGCAGCATCGCGCTAGGGGGACCATGGGGGCACAACGCTGGCGGTGCTCAGGTCCAGCTAGGCTGGACCACACACTGCCACTCACCCAGGCCCTGCAAAGCCCAGTGCAGGGTCAGGCCCAGCACGTCACAGCAGCCGGGGCAGGGCAGCAACGGCCTCGCTCGGGCTGGGCTGGCAGGAAAAGGTGGGACCCCTCGGAGGCTCAGGAAGCAGCGGCCAGGGAGGGGACCAGACACAGGGGAGCCGCGAGGAAGGCAGACGTGCGCTCAGCATCGTCCTCCCCGCAGCAGAAGCTGCAGCGTCTGCAGAGTGGGGCGTCCCTGCCAGGGGCACAGGCTGCCCAGCTCCCCATCCCCTGGCCGGCTATGGGGCTGCCCCATAGAGGTGGCTCTGACAGGGCTCAGTGCTCCCCAGGACAGAGCAGGGACCCAGCCCGGCTGCTGCTTCCCAGCACTGCTGACAGCACAGCCGGTGCCCAGCTGGGGTATTAGTGCCTGGGGAAGAACAGAGCCGTGCTCAGGCCATAGAATCATTGAAGAGTTAGAAGGGACCTCCCCATCTCCCCCAGTGCCCCCCCTGCCATGAGCAGGGACATCTTCACCAGCTCAGGTTGCTCAGAGCCCCGTCCAGCCTGGCCTGGGATGTCTCCAGGGATGGTTCATCCACCACCTCTCTGGCCAACCTGGGCCAGGCTCTCACCACCCTCAGGGACAACAATTTATTCCTCATGTCCAGCCTGAATCTCCCTCTTTTAGGTTAAAACCATCACCCCTTGTCCTGTGGCCCCACAACAGTGGAGGAAAAACAGGAACAGAAAAGCCCTTGGGTTTCTTCCACAGCCCGGCTGCTGCTCTCTCCTTATCCAGCCTCTGCCACAGCCTGAGGGGTGGGCAACCCCTGGACCTCCTGACAACGACACATCCTCCAAGGCTACAACCTGCTCGTCCCAGATCCTCCAAGGTTACAACCTGCTCGTCCCAGATCCTCCAAGGTTACAACCTGCTCGTCCCAGCACCGTTCCCCGCGCAGCCCGGGCGCAGGGGTGAGGGGCTGCGGGATCCCCGCCCCACCCCCGCGTGTCCCCCAGCAGTGACACAGTGCCCTTTCCACAAGCACAAGGAACCGCTCCCAGGGGTTTGTGCACAACAGCATGGATGGAAAACAAACCCACTCTTGAACTTTGCAAGAAAATATGTCATTCAGAGCGACTTGCCATGTGGGTCACCCCCTCTTTAACCCCTGAGGACACAGCCTGGGATGCCCATGGTTTAGATCAATGTGCAGATGAGGGAATTTTTTTTCCTCCTGATATTTTGAAGCTTTTAAAGCAACTAATAAACAAGGTCATTTGTGTTCCTGCTCCCTCCCTCCCATGCTGCAGGTAGCTCCCAACCACCTTGTTGCTTTGCAGCCCTGGCACAGCCCTCACTTAATCCTCTGACAACATTGGCAGATGGATTTTTGCAGCGCAGGGGCTGGGTTTGTCCCCCTGCCTTCCTGCAGCAGCACCAATTCCACTCAGGTTATTATTATTATTATTATTATTATTATAATATACGCACCCCCAATGGCTCTGGCTGCGCTGGTCTGAGACCCAGTCTAGACCCAAGCTTACCCCCTGGCAGCGTTACGGAGCGGGCAGCTCCCTGCCCGTCCCCAGGGCCCTGCCTGCAGGCAGCGGAACAAAGGGGACTTGTTCTGGAGGCAGCTTGCATCACAGCAAATGCGATTGTTCTCATCGGATTGTATGAATTCCCTCCAGAGTTCCTACGTAACACAAGTACATTAGAGGGCTTTATCCGAGCTAATTTCAGGCTACAAAGTCAAACGGTGTATCAGATGAATCTGCACAGGCGGGCTTATTCATACGCAGCACCACTGCCAAGAGGCTGCTCGTTAGCTCATTAGCAGAGGGCATTGCATTCTAAGCCGGAGAACTGAAAAGGAAACATCACGTTGCAGCCACGGCCGCTCTGTGTTCCAGGCACTGACTCACGCCTACAGTGAACACCCTGGGGACAGCAGGACACCCACGGCACACACCTTGGGGACAGCAGGACACCCACGGCACACACCTTGGGGACAGCAGGACACCCATGGCACACACCTTGGGGACAGCAGGCAGAATAATAAAATCAATTTGGTTGGAACAGACCCTCAAGATCATAGAGTCCAACTGTTCCCCCACCCCTGGCACTGCCCCATGCCCTGAGAACCTCATCTCCATCTGCTCAACCCTCCAGGGATGGTGACTCCAGCACTGCCCTGGGCAGCCTGTTCCAATGCCCCACAGCCCTTTCCAGGAAAATGTTTTTCTGAATATCCGATCTAAACCTCCCCAGCACAACTTGAGGCCGTTTCCTCTCATCCTATCAGAACCTCGCCGGTCACTGCCCAAAGCATTTTGCCTCCCCGTGCCAAGAATCACCAGCCCCATCCCACCCCTGGTGCCAGGGGCAGCTCAGGGTCCCTCAGCTGCACCCAGCACCAGAGACTCATGAAACAGCAAAAAATGGCAAGTTAAGGATGGACAAACCCACCTCGTGGGGAAATAAATCCTCCCCACGTTGATACAAAGTAGTGAGGTGGCCACAAGATGTAAAAATGCCAGTTTAATACCGACATTGGTTTGTGCCTGAATGCTGTGAAACAAACAAAAAGGCAACCGCAGACTAATGTTCTAAGAGCAAAGGTAAAAAGCCTCTTCAACAAGTCCAGGAGAACACGGGGCAGCCAGCAGAGAGACTTTGATCAGGAGAACTCGATAGCAACAGCCGGGGAATAGGAAACTGAAGCTGCAGGGGATGGCAGAGGGTGACCTTGCAGCACATCTGCAGCCTCCCCATCACATCCCACCTGTCCCATGGGGAGCCAGACGGGCTGGGGAGATGATCCCGGCATCACCCACCTCCCCAAAAACCTTCATTGCTACCTAAACCTGCTGCTTTACCCTGGACAACCCCAACAAGCAGCTACACTCCCGCACTTACCGTGGCACTTCCACACTCAGTTTGCTTCTGCACAATCCCGATGACTTCCAAGCTTCACCAGGTAGAAATAATCTATCTGAAAATGGTTAAATAAATAAATGTTCCTCTTAAAAGAACAACCAGTGGTTTGGAGTCGCTCCATTACTTAGTTGCTCTCACTTTCCAACATTTAATTCCCATCTCTTTGTTCCAAGGAAGATCTGAAGCGGTTCAAGCTCTGCAGCTCCCCCCTCATCGCTGCCACTGCAGCTGATCCTGGCAGAGTTTTACACGTTTTTCACTTGTTTTAGATTAAAAAAGTCAACAGCCTCTCTAGAAACGGGTTCCACAGCATGAGACCGAGTCTACAAGATCCTGAAACAGGAAACAGGCTTTTGGAGATAGAAGTTCTCACTTATCTAAGTCACATCATTCTGGTTGGAAGGGACCTCCGGAGCTCCCACAAAAACAATTTGGTTGGGAGAGATCCTCAAGATCATGGAGTCCAACCATAACCCACCCCCGGCACTGCCCCATGTCCTGAGAACCTCATGTCCGTCTGTCCAGCCCTCCAGGGATGGTGACTCCAGCACTGCCCTGGGCAGCCTGTTCCAATGCCCCACAGCCCTTTGGGGAACAAATTGTATCCCACCTAAACCTCGCCGGTGCAACTGGAAGTTGCTGTTCACACGCTGCTTCTGCATCACACCAGAGAGAACTTGGAGCTTCACCTCCTCCTCGGTCACCAGCAACAACAGAAGCATCACTTACAATGAACAAAAAGAATTTTATTGGAACGTATACACACAGGGATAACAGAGGTATCTGAGTAATCAAATATGGAATGTTTAAGAAAGTTAAAATAAATAAGGATACCAAGTTTTGCCAGTGCTAGGTCCAGCACCAATGGAAGTAAATGCCCTCTGAACAAGTCTGGCTCTGACGGGACCATCCCTGCAGAGCCTGTAGAGATTCCTACCACCAGAAAGTGGCCAATAATTCTGGAATACAAAGAGTCACAATAGTGCCTTCTACTGCTGTGCATCCCCACTGTTTATTCGCTACTTTCGTCTCTTATTTCTTTAATAATATCTATTAAATTCTGAAGTCCAAAAACATAACCCGTGTCTTGGCCCTCATGCACCACGCTATCTTCTCCGTAGTACTTGCAGGTTGTGTGGGCAAAGTCTATCATGCGGACATCGACAGTACTAGCGGTTGGTTTGTAGGCATATGCTCCTGCAGACTCGTCCGAAGATTCCTCCGAAAGATCCTCCAAGTCCTCCGGGTCCGAGTCGACAGCAACCTCCTGCCTTTCCTTTCCATCATAAATGATCAGCAAGGAGCTCGAGTAGAAGCGGTAAGACTCCTGCTTCTCTAGGACAGACTTGAGTTCAGTCAGCTTCTTGATAACAGATTCAAAGAGTTCCCTGCGCAGGTATTTGCCATTATGAAAGAACTGGTAAAGTGCTTCTTTAAATCCTTGGACTGAGAGTTTCCTTCCGTGGTATTTGTTCATGAACATCAGCTGGCCAGTGCCTGCCTGGTAGACCTGCACGTACAAACACAGAAGAAAAGGAATAATTGAAATTGCTGCTAATAGTGACACAGAGTCTTGAAGGGGAGGTGGCAGGAAAGAAAAACACCCACCAACATGCTACAGAAAGCTTTTACAAGATGAGATACTACTCTCTTAAAATTTTTCTTGTATTGTTACAGAAACTGCGACAACAGATCCAGCAGCATCTGTGGAACTCAGAAGCACGAAGGAAATGGAAAATTCCTTCCGTTTAGATTTGGGCTTTACCACCAGGAATTTAAGAGTGAGGAGTTTAAGTGAAACTGGGAAAGCTGCAGCCAAGATCTGCACAGTCAAGCTGCAACTTGCACCGCAGCCGCTCACTCAGCTCCTGACCAGCTGCTGCTCCCTGGCACAGCAGCCGATGCACGGAGTGCTGAGCTCTAAGTGACACCAAACACTGACTGAAACCACAGTGTGCCCCAAAATCCTGTGTGTTTAACGACAACGGGTGCTCCTGTGGGAAGATTCCTTCCTATAGGACAGCTCATGAACCACACAGCTTGGTGATGCCTCAACATCTGGGTCAAATCAGGACAGCGGGTGCCTCCAGAGTCCCTGTTCTGCAGTGCGGGAACAGTGAGCAGGCCCCGCTCAGACCCCAGCACACAGGATCGCGTCCACTTCTGCCTCGTGCTTTTCTCTGAAGCTAAACAGGGAGCTGAACGTCACACGTGCCAACAGTGGAACAAATCCCAGCAAACACTGCTGGCGTTCCTGGAATCGACCAGACAGGAAGAGAGAGGCTCCAGAAAAGCCTCGAATACAAACAACTTGTTTCCCATTTGTCACTCTGGGAATACAGAAACAAGTAAACAAAAAACTCAGATGAAAGTCCACGCAACTCTATTTCCTTATTTGACCACGAGCCTTATCACATTTACCAAGCCACTTCTTGCCTGCAACACGCCTACCTGAAGCAGCGGAAGATCTGTGGCTTTTCCAACACTACAAGACAGAACCGATCGCTTCTCAACATTCTGGCAGATCTGCACATGCCTTATGCAAAATGCAGGTACTGGCAGATCCTCCTGCCAGCGGTTTCCTACACCATCCCAAAACATTAATCCAGTCAGTAATTTTACTACGCAATCTCGAACTGCTATCGTGCAGGAGATTGTTTATGTGCTCAGAGAAGCGAAGCACGTGGCAGAGGCCGCTCTTGCAAGTGCTGCCACCTTCGACTGATAAACAACACCCAAAAGCCACGTTCCCCTCGCGGAAGGAAACGAAGCACAGCGTCCCAAAGACAGCAACATGTGGGCTGACTGCATAACTCAAGAAAAACCACAGAGACGGGTCTATTGCACTCCACAGAAGAGGTTTTTGGCTCACCTGCATGCCGCAGACCCGCACGCCGATGACAGCCGACGTGCTCTGCTGGCACTTGCGGATCTGATTCGCCTTCTTCTCTTCCGACGCGTCGTCCCCGTGCTGGCGGGTCCCCATCTTCAGGTCCAGCACACACGGTACTTCGTATCGAGATGTCAGGTTTTCCAACAAAATGAATTCTGATTAGTTAAGGAACAATCCACACAATGAGGAATACAGGTTTTAAAACCCTCACCGAAGATTTTAGTGTGTCACAGTCTTAACCTTAAGCAGACCCAAAACACACCCGGTATATAAACAGTGAAAAATGACAGTTACATAAACTTGGCATAAAGCAGAGTGGGTATCTAGTTTCAGTTTCACTGGTCTCTAGAGAAGACAGGTGAATTTCCATATTAAGTGGGAAAAAAATAGTAACCAGGGACTTGGAGAAATATAATTTGGCACCCGAGGCACAGACATGGAATTATGAGGTATTTCCTGCCTAGCAAGAGGTTTTTTTGCGGGGGGAAATTAAGATTTTGTGTGCTTCAGTTACCAGTCAAAAACTGTGAAGCTTCACACCACCTCTGAAACAGAGAGGTTAAAAACCCGCTTCAGAATGTTTGCAGTAAAACAGTTTCAGAGGTATCACGCACTTTACTTGGGTCATTTAATAATCAGCTACAGTGAGCTGGTGAGGATACCAGCCATGAAGTGCTCTCCATCGTTTTCAGCAGTTTATTAGTCAGAGATGTTCTAGTGACCCATTCGTTGAAACTCCCTCACACGTGAGGAATTTGTTAACCCGATTATACAGATATTGATATTTTTGCAGGATTTATCGGTTGCATCTAAGCCTGCATACAGCAAGATCTCTTTTTTTGGATTAAGCTACCCGAATTTCCTAGCCCAGCTGCTTTATTCCATGCTGGAAAAGCCCGTGCTCTGGGAAGCAAGGGCAATCCCTTCAAAGTCACCAAATAAATCACAGCTTCAGAGCCTCTCTGGATTAAGGCTGCGCTGTACTTTTATCTGGCACGTTCAAGGAATAAAAAGCAAAGCCCGACTCATTCCCTTGTTCCGAGGAAAGGATACTATATTGATTGCGGTGTTTTGCATTTTCCTTCATTCGCTGTAACTGCTGCTGGTGACATTTCATGCTCCAAGGATTGTGGTGTTTAAACTGTGAACTGACATTTCCTTTTTTCTCTACAGTATAATACAAGACTTCAGATTTCTTCAGCCACTCAAATTCTTCCTCCAATTTGTGACTAGAAAACAGAACAAAGCAGCAAATTAGAGGCCCAGTAGAAAAATAATCACTTTAAAGAGGTTGTCAGTGGATTTAACTTCACATTTGTGCACCTTCATTAACAGCCAGCATAAGCTTGATTTTGCTGTCTGTATAACTGGACAAGCAGCCCATCAGTAATATTTCAATCTTAATAAAACTACTTCCATATAAATTAGCTTATAGCCAAATATGTTACAAAACACATAGTAGCTCTCCACATATATTCTTTACCAGTGTGAATTACTTCCACAGCAGTAATAGAAACAGCAGCAATACGCTGTGAGCTCTACCCTTTGTTAAGGTCACTGTTTTTGGCACAATGCATCCCAGTAGTTTACAGTGGGCACAGTTAACATAAATGAACGAGGGGGAAAACATCACTAAGAGGGATAAAGCAGGATGGCTACACAACTATGCCATATAGAGTAACACCTTTTTTTTCATTTCTATACAACTATTGTGCTTTTGCAGGTTTTATTATTATTATTATTATTATTATTATTATTATTATTTGCAGAGGCTTCAAAAATAACATTGGGAAACCTTTTTCAATTGACCACAGCAAAAACATACTGAAAAGACTCAATGTGCTACCGGGCTGAGAACACACTGGTTTCACCACTGAACCTGTTTGTACTGAAGGGGTCAGGAAAAAGAAACAAGAGAAGAAAAGAAAATGAAAGTAAAAGAGTTCTGGAAAATTCTCTGGAATTCCAGAGACCGGATTGCAATTTGACAGCAAAAGACGTTCTGCTTCAACGCTCCACATTCCAGTTCCCCCCAACAAACTTACCTTTTCATTTTTTCCTCTTTCCTGTGCTGTCGGACCCACTCCTTAGATATCTTCTCGTTTTCTAACAACATTGTCTTTTTGTTAGTCCATCGTAACAGCTTACTTTTGGGTTCACAGTCAGAATTATCTAAGTTTTCTAAATTATTGTGGTCCCCATTCAATGGATAAGCTATTAGACATAAGTTTCCATCTTCATCCTCTTCAAAGCTCACTGACACCACACCTGAGGAGAGAAAGGACACGGAGAGTCATGAATTGCTGAAGTGACAAATAAGCCTTTTAGAACGCACGATTTTACACTAAGAATAGAGCAACTTTTTTTCTCTTACCCTGGTCCTTAGTTTCTATCTCGCCACACGCCAAACCCCATCTGCCAACCTAACAAATATCAAAGGACCTAGACAAAAATAACACCTCACAAAAGACAATTTATCATATTGACAAAACAATGAAGCAAAAGGTTCTCTTCTCTCTGATGCGGTCAAGTAAGAATCAAATAATAACAGGAGACAATTTCAATTAATAAAAGCTTTTATTAATTTAAAAAACCTGACTGGTCTGACCCTAAGTGAGATGTAGAACATTTGTTAACATCTTGCAGTGCAAAGTGACCTGCACAAAAAAACACACCCATAGCAAAAGCTTCAAGTCTTGCGTGACAGCAAAAAGCACTTATCCAAACAAGATTTGGTCAATAGATCCTCAGGGAAAAGGGAAGATGTGCAAGTAGAGCAAAACAGGGAAATTTCACATTACAACAGAAACTAGTCCAAAAGCTTCCACTTAGAATCATCACGTTTAATTACACATTTTCTTCTCCTTTTTGGAATATATTTTATTGATACGGGTTATGCAGCAGTCTTGTGAAATAAATAACAAAAACGCAGTACAAAACAAATCTGTTTGTGGTACAGAAACATGATGAACTTTGAAAGTAATTTTTTTTCTCATCCCTCAAGTCTCTGGAGTACTGCACAGCATTTTGTCTTAGTGGAGCGCTCCGAGATGCACTCAGCGCTACATTAGCAAGTTTCAGTGGTTAATGAAGCCATAACAATTGTCTGAATTGTTCTCTATTTTATTTTTCAGTCCTCTCTCTTTATTCTCTTATCAGTCTGCACAGTTCTTGCAGCTCATCACTAGGCCAGAGGGGAGAGGTCTCGGCGAGAGACGGGCACTTCTGAGCTGGGCAGGCGGCTCCGAGACCTACGGTAGCGGGACAGGGAGCGCAGAAGCTCCAAGTGACAGTCCTGCTGCCACAAAGGACAACAGGAAAAAAGGGGACAGCCACACAGCCAATGGCCTTTGGCTTTATCCTGGAAAAAAATAACAGAGATGGACCAAGTGAGGCCCCTTACCCCTAAACCCCTCCCCACATTGCCCAAAAAGCCATATACACTAGTACAATCATTCTATTACATTTTGAGAAGTATCATTCAAAGATCACAGTTTTCTTCCAGTCCAACAGAACTTGTAGTCAGACATGTCAAAAAGTCTCTGTAAACAAGCAGGGAGTATTAACTTTGAAACATCTCCTCTGAAGTCTTCCACCAGTTTCACCAACAGTATGCAACGCCCTTATGGTTGTTAAAATCAATGTGCTTTAAAAAGCAACTCCATTCAAAAAAAGTGCTTCAGACATATTATTTATTAATCACCAGGCAGCAGTTGATGGAATAGCAACAAGAAAGAAAAGTGTTTCTGTTAACTAGCACAATGCTTAGAAGAACTGGAATTTCCACTCCTACATAACATCTGACTCAGCCTCATCACAGCTACTTGATCCTTGCCTGCCTAAATGCCATGAATTTTCATTTCCTTAATGGCAGAAACAACACCGCAAATGTTCAACAAGACACCTTACTGACACGTATTCATTGTGATCAAAATGAGAGTCAGAGGAGAAATTCAAAAACAAGAGACCACAAACTAAGCTTACACAAAACACCGTCAACCAATTTTACCCAATCTCCGTAAACAAACATTAAACAAATGGAGAAAAAAAAAAGAACAGAAATCTACAACGAAAGCAGCAGAGAATGATTGAAAACATTCACAAGCTGTTAGCTACTTACCTGTGCCTAAGGGGGAAATATGGGCTATCACCAGCAGAGCAGCTCTACTCTAATGCTGTTAGTCAGCCCAAACACCATGGCAGGCATTTCCACCCTGCATCTCCACAGCCTGCCTCAGACAACATCAAAATACATGAAAAGAAAACCCCAAAATCTCTTCCACACAGAAGAGATTTCAGAGATAACAGAGAGCACAGCACACTTGCATTTACAGAAAGAAAAAGCCCAACGTCATCCTAAGGTTTGGTAACTTACCCTCATATTGCGGAGTGAATTTACGCATTTCTGTTGGGAGAGTCTCATAGAACTGGTGCTCTCTCTGAATAAGGGGTTTACAGATGGTCTTGTCATTAAACCGGAGGACACAGGAGTGTCCTCCGACCTGGTGGACAAAAGGCTCGAGCAGGACTCCCTTGGAATAGTGGTCCACTTCCATAGCTCCAAATGCTGGGCTCATCCTTGTAGCACATTAGACAGAAGGCGGCGACAGTAGTGAAGGCAGTTCAGAGCCAGAAGCCTCCGAGACCTGAAGGTGTTTATTCCGATTCAAAAGTCTGTTAAAACAAACACAAGAGAGCGTCTGGCCGTCAGTAAGCAGAGAGCCGCTGGGACGCGGTGCCGCTGGCAAAGCCGGCGGCGAAGGCTCCTCGGAGCCGAGAGAACGGGAGCTGCCACCGCTGCCGCCCCGGGACTGCGGGCGCGCTCGGCGGGCAGCCGGACAGCATCGCCGCGGCCCCGCCCTTCGACGCATCGCAGCCAATAGGAGTCACCGCGGGGCGGGGCGTGAGCGGAGAGGGGCGGAGCCAACACCCCCGCGGGAGAGTCGCCCCGCCCTGCGTGGTCGCGCATGCGCAGCGGCGGCGCTGGGCAGAGAGTGAGCTGGGTTAAGTCCTGGTGCCTTTGTTGTTTTCCTTTTTTTAATTAAAACCCATTGACGATAAGTCTTGACCGAGTTCTACTTCAAGTAACACCTAACGTCCTCCAGCGTACCGTCCCGGAGCCAGACGGATGAGCATTCCCAGCGATCCCTCCCTCCCTCCCCCACACTACACGGTTCTAACCCAGCACACCCCAGAGAAATTCCTGATTAACCCGAGTTAGGATTTCTCCCCTCCAGACAACGACAGCAGTCACGAAAACCTGCTCAAGTCCAGGCTGGGCAGTTATTTCACTACTTTACTCACGACAACATCTCAGATATTTAAAATATTTAATAGATTCTAACTTTTCACATGGAAAACAATACTAATAAGCTATTTTCCAAAACCTTAACTTTGCATAAATGTAGCAGAAGGCAAGAGTATTTTGTGCCACCTGCATCCAAAGGGTGTGCTACTGTACCCTGTGCCTACACACTGCTCTGTTCTGGGCAGCCTCCAGCTTCATCCAACCTGCACTTCAATGCACAATTAAAGGAGCAAAGGTAAAAAACCCAAAACCATGACTGTCCTGGTCTGGACATTCCAGTAAATTTTTAAGTCGAGTTGCTCTAATTTTAGACCTGAGCTTTAATCATTAACTTTTTGAAGCTACAAACAACCTCGTACTTATTTTGTCTGAAGATCATTACACGAACAATAATGCACTTAATTCAAAGAGACTACAAAGTGTTCTAGGTCACAGGGCTATTTTTATTTGTCCTCCTTAGATATCTAACAGCTTTACATTAACTGGAAACGCAGAGACCTGTGGGCTTAACGCAGCAGCACTAACAGGACTACGGACGCCTACGGCATGGGCTGTACGAGAGGGCAGCGAGTGAATCAAACGAGGCTGCTCAAAGAAACAACAGATCGATCAGTTGAACTCCAGCTCCTGGAATGTTTACTGCAGCTAAGGATAACAGATCAATAGAGTTTCACTCAGGGCACACCAGTTAGCTTTGTTTTCTTAACAAAAAAAAAAGTACCAGCTTTTTTTTTTTAAAATGAATTATTTAATACAGAGAACAAAACCCAGGCCCTCTCTGCAAGATTATGTAAAAATTAATCTGGAATCATATTTCCTAAAACCAATACTATCTTCTGATAATGTATTTATACTTTAAGATGAGAGCAAAATCAGCCAACTTCCCATTTCTGTTTGTACTACTTTCCTGGTATTTCTCATACTGCAGGGACTGAAGTTTCTCATCTACCTCAACAACTTGTCAACTTGGAGACACACAGACAAAAGCCTCTCAGTTCCACCCTGGCCACAAGCCATGTTCAAAAACCTATTTAACTACAGCCAAGCTGAGCACCATCACATGTGAACATCCGTGTGTGTCCCCAGGCCTGACCTCTGTCACTGGCCAGCCCAGCTCCGCAGGTGCCACAGTCAGAAGGTGGCACTGTGAGTGCTCTGGAGTCACCGATCTGCTCCCTGCCACCCACTCCATGCAGGGGCAGGTGGTTTTAAAGTCCCAAGAGTTTCCATTAGGATTTCCTAGAGCAAACACCACCTCCAGTGTTCTGCAATTTCCCAGGGAAAGCCAAAAGTCTGCTGGCTTTCCCTGGGAAGCACAGTTATGTTTACACGAGATCCTGTGGTGACAGAGCTTGACACTGGCACAGCCACTTTTAACAGCATCACGGTACCTCAGCAGCACAAGAGCCACTCTTTCCAAGACAGCATTACCATTCTGCGGCCGCCTTCCTAATTACCCCAATGTAGGGACACTGATCAGCAGCTGCAGTGATTCAAACTGAGAAAGTACCTTGCAACATCCCTCAACCTCAAACACATAGTTAGTCCCAGTCCTACTGCATCAGGGTTGCATCAGGAGTTAAGCCTTGTAGATGTTTACACTAGAGAAATTGCTGTCTAGCAAAAAGCATCTTCAGGGAGCTCATTAGTAGCAGCTCAGCTTGTTTGCTTTCATATATTCCCAAGTATTCTGGACAACGCTTGCACGTGGTGCACCACGTTCACTCGGCAATGGAACTGGCAAGCACAGAGCCGGACAGGACTACACCAGCGACTTCACCACTTCCTGAAAAAGTAACATCTGGCAGCACATCACGCAGTTTAACTTCCCACCCAAGGGATAACAAAGCAAGTTTTTTATAGCTCTGATATAATAAAAATATCAGTTATGAAATATCTAGGCAGGGTTATCTTCTGTAGTATGTGCCCCTGCTGAAAAAGCTGTTTTAACACAGCTATGCAGTATAAAACAGTGTGCATGAGGACTGTTGAACAGTGGGAGCAAGTAGCTCCTTGCTATAAAGCCTTTAACTAAACTACTTATTTGTGCAAAGCATGTACCGATTTCTTATCAGCCCATAATGCATATGATTTGAACAAAGCAACGGTGCTCCAGAAAGCAGCAGCAAGCTTGTACAATCAGTAATTTAGATTTTAATGAACTCAGGTTTTAGTTTGCACTTTGAACAATTAATATAGTTTAGTTTTTCAAGACAAGAAGCACTGTATCTAATAAATTCGGTTTGCTTTCATCCAATGAAGTTCTTCTCACTCACAAAAAAAATTTTGAGTAAGATATTAAAAGTTTATTTCTGCAGCACACTTTAACATTAGTGCCACAATCAATCAGGATTTGTTTGTCATTTTGGCTCCACTTACTATTGGGAATTTTGCCACTCAGGACCTGGAGCACAATTGTAACGCCTGTCAGAAATGCTCTGCACTTTTTCCTTTATAAAAATACCTTACTTCCATAAACAATCACACGAGTCTGTCAAATTGTTTGCACTTCCTTAGAAATAAAAACTCTGACCCAAGACCAGCAGCTTCACGTGGCATTGAAGCTGAGCAGCACAAGCACAATGCAGTTCTTCGCTGCCTTTCTTCCCATTCTATACCCAGCTTGTTTTCAACGCTCTTTGGTCAAAAAAGAGCACAGACAGCTGTTTTTAGGCAGTTTTCCCAGATACCAAATGCAGGCTCAGCGTACCCTGCCTTTTTCCTCCTACGTGCTTTTAAGTGCCTTTGGCCAAGATCTTTTGTTCAAAGGACACATAAGCCAAAAAAAGCAGATGTACTGTTCCTTCACATGGCAAGCATTTTAGAAGAAAAATCTGACATAACTGCGAGGAAGCAAATAAAAACTTGTCTAGACACAGCAACAGCTTGAGCAGTGTCATTCTTACAGTAAGCAGCAAAAGATGTTTAAAACCTAAACCTGTGAAACAGAAGTGACATGTACACACCTCTTATTCTCATTCACATGTGACAAAGACCATTTAAAAAAATATCACAATGAACTGATGTTTTCAGACTTTTAATATTGATCTCAGTTGACAGCATTCTTTGGAAGGTATTACAGATTCTCAGCTTAGTCCCATGCATAATGGCATTAATGAACACATCCTCTGGAGACCGCAGCTCTCAATTAAGCAGCAGCTCCTTCCTTCATAACAACCTCAAAAATAACACTTCTTCCCAAAACTTCATAACAGCAGAATTACTGATGCAGATCTGCCCTCCTAACCCATCTGTTAAAACTGGGTTCTCTCAAGTGCAGACCTTTTACTTTGAGTAGTCAGTACCTGCAGCTCCAAATAACCATAAATCAGCTTTACAGAGACAGAAATAGCAAGGCAAAGCTTTCTGCCATCCTCTCCTCAGGTCCCGGGGTTGTGGAAAGGGGAAGGGATGCTGTAACCCCGCTGAACCAGACAAAGCTGAGCCCAAACAGGAGGAGGGGAAAAAAAAAGTATTAGTGACCCATTAGAGAAGCCAAAGAAAAAGCTGCTTCAAGCAGAAGAATACTCAAGAAGAAATTTATTATTAATATCAGCTAAGAAAGGACATAGGAAGATGCAAACACCAATGTGGGAAGTGCACGGTAAGTTTGTGAGAGCCCAGCACCTGTTTCGAGCACAGAACTGAAAAGGTGCCTCGGGTCTGAGTTTGTAAGTCATTACAACGCTCAAAGGGAATGACCCTTCATGACTGAAGCAGAATAAATACATTTTAAGAACCTACAATACGCTTGTCAAGCTGGAATATTTACAGGAATTTTACAAGTCCTTATGTGACCCAACAACAATTTAAGAAAGTTCCATGCTCTGTGCCGCAGCTCATCTATCACTGGCACACGAAAAGCCAAACACAGCTGAAATAGTGTTTAGATTTTTTAAAAAAAAAATTGTTCCAACAATTTTGTAAGCATTTAACAGCTTAACATACCACTTTTTGTAAAGAGGGAATCAGGTTTATCCATTTGAAATTTTGTCTATAATACAGAAATGAAAGACAATGCACAGAGATGCTGATGAATGTAAAAAAGTGTACTTTTTCAGCATAAAACCTTTTTTTTTTTTTGAAGTAGCAACATTTTCCCACTATCTCCTTTGACTTTCTAAACACTGACCTCTAGTTTTGCCTTCCTTTAAATAGAACCCAAACACAGCAAGAGTTAGTATGAGAAATAAACACTGCTACACAGGTTAAGACATGCACTTATACCTGTAAACTTAAGCCCACAGCTGCAGAGCCACCTCTTGTAGCAAATATCCGAAATATTTTTGAATACAACTTTAACAGATGATATTAAGAGTTATAGAACATTGATATATCTGAGCATAACATATTAAGGGAACAAACTACAAAAAAAAAGTTGCATAAGGTTCTATTGTTGTTCTTCATGCACCATCATTATCTCTCTCTCTTCCAAACCAGCTCTACGTTACCAGGAGAAATCCACTTCCCCAGACCTTTTGTCTGGAAAAGCAAAGCAGGCACCAAGATGGTCTCCAAGAGCTTCTAGATTTTTCTCAACTGAAGCTGCATAGAAACCCTCAGCGGGAACTTCTTAAACCTCAGCAAGGAGGTTATGTGCGCAGCACAATTCAAATTTCAACATCCCAAAAAGCAACAGCTTTCAGTTTTCCCTACGCCATCTGTAATTTGTAAGCTTAACAACTACATATACAAAGCTCTGGAGAAATGCCAGTGTTTTACTTCTTAAGTAAAGCTATTTTGTCTCCCTAGAACCAAAATAAAGCTAAGTTACAGGTTACTAAGCATATTCAGCCAGAAAAGAGCATGCAATTCTGACCCATGCAGTTTTTCTAGGGATTGTGTAATTTAAGAACGAGCTTCTTTTCCAAGTGAAAATGCCATGGAAACTAAGAAACCTGAACCACCAAAACTAAGCTACTTAAACTTCCTATTTAGAAATGGATCCATCTTAAAAGAGTATTCTGTCACCAGCAGCTAAAACCACTAGTTGCTATAAAAAGACAATACTGGCCTTTGTCGTGGAGAAACCAAAATAGCATTCAGCCTCTAATCTTCTGAAAATATGACAGCAAGAGCTAAATTCTGTGGATTACATACACGAAAGTGTTATTCAAGATACCAAAACCCGCCAGAAATTCCAGCAATTAGATTAAAATAAATCCAAGGCTATGCCTTGGTTATTACCATGAATTTAGCAGACTGGGAACTGTATTTCTAGCCATTCAATAAAAGAACACGGTATCTTTGTGATACCCTTGTGTTGTGAGCAATTTACCACATATGAGAATTTGCTCAAGAGGACACCTGTCCAGTCCTGTTCAAAGGTCACATTCACTGAACTGCACAGAGAGTTTCTCCACCTGTATTCCCTTCACAAATCCCAATCCCTAATACTTTTTTAAACAAGAAGCACACGCAGCCCACAGGACAAGACTGTTCAATTTAAGCTTAGATGTCCAAATCCTGCAATCTGGTCTAACTCCTTCAGCAAAAATTTCCAGAGGAGCACAAAGCAAAGATCATCTATAAAGAAACTGTTACAGGAAGAACAGTGCCCAAAACGCAGTCCCATATTTCATGCATCCCATGTATGTGTATACTCATCTATACTATCAACCTACTTCACATGAAGACATTTGGTCCCTTTTTGTAGAAAAAGGTCAAAAAGTAGCTCAGATAGTCAGATAGCCCATACACATTTTTAACGATGTTCTTCAAGTGTAGGTTCCAAGATTTCTGACGATCACGAGAGAGGGAGTTTTTGCTCCAGAACAGCTCAAGTTCATTATATGCAGTTAAGATATCTTTTAAAAATAGTATTTATGTTTCAAAACATTTCAAACTACTGAAAGCACATCTCAAATCAGGTAACACAACCCAGACTTGCACCTTAAAGAGTTTCTATGATTCAGTGACCTACATGCTCTTTCCCTCAAAAGTTACAAAAATAACTGGGTCCTAAGACCTTGAACATATAGTTCGTTTTAGGATGACTGAGCAATTATAGAAGTTCAAACCCCCAAAATACAAAAGAATAATTTCACTGTGCTTCTTGCTAAACGGCAGCAGATTGGGCATAAGCAAGTGAAGACAGGAGAAGAGCCTTAAAAGACTCTGATGTGACACAACAAAATCGAGAAGGAAGTCATGGACGTTTCCCCAGTAAATGTAACTCATTTTAAACACGGTTTCTCCCTAGTAGAATGGACAAGGACCTTTTGTACAAGCACACCTGCACGGTACTTCAAAAATGCCTTTTTTTTTCCAAAATGTTTACGTATTTCATGTTTCATCTTTCAGTGATCTCATAGTACACCATCTGCAGCCAATTACAGGCTCACCATAATAATCAGTGTCAAATAATTAATCTGTTTTAATCTCATACAGTTTACATATTCAAACAGCAGTGCAAAACACTTGAAAAAAATCCTTTCAATTTCAGTAACCTATAAAAGGAAGCTTTTGCAGGAGCTTGGCTGTATTGCTTTCATCCCCCCTGCAGAATGAAATATGTTTAATGATATAAAAGAGCCAGTTTCATTAGCCCAGGTAAAGGGACACAACTACAGTAGCCCTTACTCCTTTAAACACATCTGTTGCCTTGTAGGCAATTTTTATAGCAGCCAGTGACCCCACAGCACAAGGAAGTGTGGTTTGCACAAGTGTCTTCAAAGAGAAACCATCACTAACCAAAAGTGAAGACTCAGGGTGACTGTCAAAAACCCATTTTCTCTTCAAAAACCTGCAAAATAGCACTGCCATCCACACTGTGCTCATGTTCCAAGTCTGTATTTCTAAAAACCAGCATACTGTCAGGGAAGAAAAAAAAAGTCAGGCTTGTGAAAGATCATTCTATTTTTTGGAAGCAAACTGTGCATAGTGATGTTAAATCACTGTTTGTACTTTAAAACAAGAAATCACCATCCATCATTTACATTTAAACATGAGAAATGTTTTGTTCCAACAGACATGGAAGACAGTGCTCCTCTCAGTACACAACTGAGCTCCATCAGCATTTCCTTCATTCCTCCTCACTCCTGAGGGGCCACTCGTTTCCATGAATTCTGAAACGATTCTCCAAAAACATCTTGTTCCTTCCCCATCTAGAACTATCCCCTCAACTTTAGTATTCACAGATGTCTCTTCAGAAAACTGACTGGTTATATTAAGCCAGATCCAATTTTTTTCCCAAATTAGCTTGAGCAGATTCCCAGTTGTAACGCTAGTTATTTCAGTATGAGCACATCATCCATCATCCTCATATCTTCAGTTAAATAGAATCAATCTTCTAAAAGAGCTAACACCTCAGACACATCACCATGATGCTCATCATGTCAGCGGTTTCATTCCTCACCTTTCTAACAAGGAACTACATTAATCTAATTCATGTCACTGGAAAAAAATAAAATCAACTGCCCTCATATTCTTCCTATATATCCAAAACGTTCTTCTGGAAATAGACGTGAAAAAGGAAAAAAGCAAATGTAATCTTCAATAAGCATAAAATTAGGCAGCAATCACAATTCCTGATAAAATTTCTGCATTACAGCACTGCACAGCTATTCGTATATGCTCAGAGCCCTCTGTCCTTCAAGAAAATAAACCCAACATTTTTGCTGTGCTTATTCCAATACAGATTCCAGCATAAACCCCCCCAGACTCTTGCTTCTTCTAAGTGTGATTTTCTGTGAAAAACTGGGCACTGTTTCCGACCATCTCCAACAGACAATCTCCCATATGCACCAGACCCAGAGTCAAAGGCTGCAGATTGAATATCTGATAACAGCAGAGCAAGAGTACTTTCTGTACCTATTAGAAAGATCATGATTACCTAACACAGCCCATCTTCCTGAGACACAGTCAGGGCTTCAAAGACTTAGCGCTACACAATTCAAGCAGCTGCAAAGGCTTTCATTGATGATTTCAAGCTCCTAAACACCCAATTAAACACAACCAATGTTAGACCTTCATTTGAATAAACAATATTCCTTCCATTATGTCTGCAGTATTCCAGACTTTACAGGAGAAATTTCTAGCTACCTACAGTGTATGATATTGTGTCAGACAGCTTTTTGCAAAAAAAGGGGAAAGAAAGAATTATTTTGAAACAAAACAGTTATTATGAAAGGTCCAAAATAACATTCTAATGAGATATTTCTAACAAAAGCTACAGAAACACACATCTGCAATTATACCTTATAACTCTAAAATGTAACCTCCTAATATTTGAAAGCCATCCCTATATTGTTTCAAAGATACAATAACCTTGCACAAGACAGAAAGCCAGATAAAAGAATTAGCGAGAGAGGAAAAATCCTCTCCCCGCAATGGAAAATTTTCATCTCTTCAAGCAAGACACAGAGATGCTCAGCCGGACCTGCGTTGCCTGGAGACCAACCACAGCTTCTTGCCAACAGGGATGAGCCAAGCATCAAATTCAACAACTGATAAGCGGATGAACTGAATGAGAGGCAGCAAGTTTTTCCACACACCAGTGTAAAAACCTGATAGCTTCCAGATAACGGTTCTAGCCCATGCTCGCTAGACACACAAGAATCATTACGGATATAAAATATCAGTCTAATCTTCAAACACCACAGTTTAGCTCCTACCCCCACACTTCTGGGTACAGTAGACTGCATTTGAGTCAAAATTTAGTTGCAGCCCGATTTCTGCCATTCCCATCTTTTGATACCCTATCCGAACTTTTGGAATATGTTCCTACCCATTACACAAGTTCTGTGTTCAAACATCAGTGTAGAAATATTAAGGAAACCAACAGACTAGATCAAAAAGGAAGAAGCTCCACCTCACTTTGGCGTTATAAAGCACATCAAATCATGCTTCGCTTCACAACCCTGCCTTCGGCCCCGGCCGCTCTCGCCGAAGCGCAGGTCCCTGGGCAGGACAGCATCAGAAGCGTTATCAAGGAGACACCTGTTTTGCCTTTTCTGGATCTGGAAGTGCTCCCCAGCTCCCGGAAAAACACCTCAGCTGTCTCCGCATTTCCAAACACCGCCAGATGAGAACCACGAAAAACAACTGACATACCAGTTACTCCTGAACTCCCCCAGACCTTATCTAATTCAATTCACTAAAAGTGCTCAGACAGTAAAGAATTAAAGATTTTAAAGGATAACTGTTTAATTGATCCCTCTAGAACCCCTTATCCCCAAGTGTCAAATCTGAACTGCTGTGCTTCACTGTTACATGTTGGGTAACGATCAGTAACACACCAGCTGGCTGAAAAGTTAAACTTAACTCACATTAACTTTGTTACAGAGCTAAATATTAAAGCAAAATTTCTAATTACAATATTTGATACAGAACTGCCCCCGTACATGTTCATGAGTCTAAAAAGCATGCAGGCACTGGATGCATTTCTAAAACACCTGAATATGTGGCACACATAAGGCACTGCGTCAAAAAAACAAAAGACAGGCCAGAAGGAGAGGGCAATTAAATTCCAGCATATATCAGGAAAGGTATTGGTGTTAAACACGAGTACTGTTCACAGTGGAATTAAGGCCAAGGACATATCAGGGCGTAACTACCAACAGGCTGTTATTCTATCAACAACGATAACGTTTATTTTCTTAAGCAGTATTCCAAAGCCTCAACGGTAAGTGTTTTTGTTTAATAGTCTGAGGGCCGCAAGCCACGTTAACAAGGTATTATAAATCTGTGATGGTCAAAACAGCTCGTAACAAGACATCACCCAGTATTTCCGTTTTACACAGAAAAAGGGTATTTGCGAGCAGCTCATCCAGTGACGCAACACCTCCCAAGCACTCTGCTGCCATTCTGTAATGAAACGCGTGTGCAACAGCCGCCAAACCTGCAGCACATCCATCACCCGGGCAATAGGGAAAACCGACGTGTTATGATTCAGAAGAACTGCTGAGTAACAACAGGGAACAACCAGCTCCGGGGTCACGCAGACACGCAGCACTGCGACCTCCGGGCTGAGCTGCCCGAGGCCTCCGGGCCCGGTGACCCTCCCGCCGCCCCACGCAGCCCGCGGGGGCGGGCAAGACCCGGCGGGGAGCGCGATACGAACGCGGATGCTCCGTGAGCGGTGCTGCCCTACCCGCCCCCGGGGCAAACCCGCATCCCGGGTGATACCGGGCCCTGCTGCCTCCCCCCTGCGGGGAACCAGGACAGCGCCCTCCCCCGCCCGCCGAGCCCGCCAAGGCCCCTCCTCCCTCCCGAAGCTCCGCCGAGCATCCCCAGCGGGACGCCGGGCAGCCGCCCCCACCCGCCGCTCCGGGCACCGACCTCCCGCGGCGGGCGGGGCCGGGGCCTGCACAGGGAGGGCTCCGCCGCAACTCACACGCCAACGGCAGCCCCGGCCACCCGCTCAGAGCCGAGGGAGGGGGAAGGACCGGAAATGGGTTCGCTGAGAGGCCGCGCGGGGCGGCCAGCAGGCCCGGGGAGCGGCGGCACGGCCCCGTTACCTGATGTCAGGCCGGCACCAGCCGCGGCTTCGCCTCTTTTGTTCCTCAGGAATCAAGATGGCGGCGCGGCGCGGGGCCGGCCCTCCTCCGCCCCAGCGCGCCCCGCCTGCTCCGCCTTCCTATTGGCTGGGCCCACACTGCCGCGCGCTGATTGGGCGTCCGCCAGCGCCGCTGTTGCTAGGGGAGCCGCGGCGGGCGGAGGTGCCGCAGGCCCGGGACCCGGCTGTGCATCCCGGCCTGGCCGCCCGGTCCCGCCGCGGGAACGGCGGGGAGGCGGCGATGGCCGGCCCGGGAGGCAGGGCGGTGGGAAGAACGGGGCTTGGCTTCCCCCTCTGTGAGGAGAATCACGGGACGTGGCCTCCACCTTTGTGAGGCGAACGTCTCCGCCAGAGCTGTCCCAGCCGAGCACCCTGTGTCCCCCCGCCCCGGCCCCTCCGCCCCGTGCAGGATGGGCTCGGTTTCCTCTTCCTTAATGATCTTTGGAGCTGTTTGTGCCTCCTTGTCTCGCAGGTCAGGGCAGCCACAGACGGGGCTCTCATTACCTTTGCCCACCGGAAAGCAGTTTGTTGGTGTGCGAGGTGTGCTGTTAGTTCGGACACAACTGCAAGGAGCCATTGAAGGAGAAATGTTGTTTTTACAGAACTCGGTACCTGGTGCCTGACCGCATCCGGGGCGGGAAGGACTGAGAGACATCAGACCGTGAATCCTTAACGTAAAACAAAGTCTCTTCGAACGAATCCTGGAATGCAAACTGATTACTGTATTTAAAAAGTTAAGATAGAGGAAAGGGTAGCCAAAGAGCCAGGAATCCATATTTTAAATAAATCAGTAAAAGGAAGGGGGTTGTTAAGAATTAGATGAACGAGACAGGTAAACTGAGGCAGGGTCGGGTGGTCTGTAAACCTGCAGTACCAACCAATGGGGAACAGGGAGGGGAATTTGTGGCTGGGATTTTGGAGGTATATAAGTGGGGGCTTTTTGCCCTCTACCATTAGGTAGAACACCCGGTCTTGCAAAATTGTTAATAAAATATGCTTTGCTGAGAGATACTGCCTGGGCCTATTCTATTGGCAAGGTAATTGCTTCCTACACAGCCAAGGCCTGGCTGCCAGGTGGCTTTTAGTGCCATCACCCCTCACCCTGGTGACGAGGGAGATGAAGAGCATCTGCTGGGCCCTGGAGTTAGAGGAGGCTCACAGGAGCTCATGCGTTAGTTTGGCGTTTATGTTTCTACACCACCAAGAGTCTTGTTCAGACATACACAGCAAAGTCCCAGAGGCTCCCCCTGCTCCACTTCACCCCAACTGACTTCTCCATCTCCACCGCTGGGGTTTGCATGCAAGCCCACCAACGTGCCCCTAAGGACAGAGCCACCATCGTTAAGGCAAAAAGACAGAATAATGAGATTGTTGCAGTTTAAATTACTAAGCAACAGTCTTTCTGACAATGAACTTGGTAACGCTCTGCCTTCTATTTAATCACGCTAATGAAACAGAACAACTCCACTTAGATACAAATTACTCTGCATTTCATTTAAATAAAGGTCAGGGAGCTAAAAGCCGCACAAGCCGCCACGATTCTGCTGCACAACACGCCCAGCAAAAGGCATCCTTTGTTCCCAGAGGGGACCCAGCCTTTCCGGCCGCGGGCTGCCCGGGCCGGGCTGCACACAGAGCGTCTCGCTCAAACCTCCCACGTCCGAGCGCGACCGCCCGTCCCTGCGCGGGCACAGGGCTCATCCGGCCCGGGAACGGCTCCTCGGTTTGGAGATGGGAACATCGGTTCACCAAAGAGATTCAGGGAGCAAGAGATCTCTGATTTCTCCTTGTTCTAAAGTACAAACACGCGTACATCTTGTATATGAAACAATTATATCCCTTGGTTCTCTCTGCTTAAAATCTGCCTTTCTTGTCTATCAGGCGGACAGTCAAAACCGAGCAGATCATAGAGTCCAAACATAACCTAAATCTGGCACTAACCCATGTCCCTGAGAACCTCATCTCTGCGTCTTTTAAACCCCTCCAGGGATGGTGACTCCACCATTGCCCTGGGCAGCCTGTTCCAAAGCCTGTTGAGATTCTCCTCATTTACGTGGCTGGTGCCATCATGATTCTCTTCATTTCAAAACTGGTTTTGTATGTGTCTGTCCCCATTTAAAACTGGTGACTTTCCTTGGGTATTCAAAGATTTTGTTTTAAACCCACGTCTCTCTGGGCTGAAGCTGGTTGTGAGAGCAGGTCTGTAATTTACTCAGGAGCCTGGCAGTTACGGCTGGAGATTATTGACACGTGCTACTAATTTTAATCTTAATTTGCAAGCCCAGAGCTCACGTGTGATGGATGTTCCCCAGCCGCTGGCACAGGGGAGCAGAGGTGCCCATGGGACCCCTTCCCATGGGTGGTTGCATGGTCCCTCCAGAGGCTGGGAGTATTCCCCTATGCTCATCAAGCCTTGCTCCTTGTTGTGCTGCTTTCCCTTCTTCTTAATTAGCGGGGAGGCTGCTCTGGGAGTCACTGCAACAGCAACCCCGCTGTCGCCGAGACAAAGGAGATGCAGCCTCGGAGCCCCTGGGATCGGCTCAGGCAGGCGAGCAGGAAGGTGCCTGATCCTCCTGCTGCCAAAACCATTCACAAAATAAATCAGCAATAAACACCCGGCTTCCACAAATGCTGTGTGCGCACTGTGTATGTATGCAAATATATATACAGTGAGAAGTGCCAGACTGACAGTTTAAAGAAACAAGCACTTTCCGTTATTTACAGGACTGGTACAATATAGGAAGCGGCCGAGCAAACTCCTCTCCCTTGGGCTGTGTCAAATCTGTGACCCAGAGGGAACACCCTTGAGCATAAAATTCATGCATATTCATTTTTTTTGTCTCTTCTGCTAAGGAATTGTTCTTTTTCAGAGAGCAGAGGAATGTTATGAAGTTCGCTGGTTCAGTGTTATCCTTGCCATGATGAAGGTTGCAAAATTAATTTATATGAAAACTGAGACTGTGAATCAAAAGGTGTAAACCCCCAAAATCCAGCCACTCTTAACCACATCAACCTGGTTCCAGCCCAATACAGTTTTCTAACTGCATAATCCTAATCCTGTGCTCTGCCTGTACGGTGTGGTTCCTGCCGTTTTTACCGTGCCTATGGTTGTTCAAATTAATGCATATGGTTCTAGTTATTATTTGCTTGCAAAACATTTCATCAGATGATGTGTCTGATTCAGGACTCAAAAAGCCAGGCCACTAAAGGAGGACAGCACTTAATTTAATGAAGTAGCAGCGAAATGTCATGCCTTAAAGATGTCTTGTACGGAAATAGATTCCATGCTATGTCCCCAGGCCTCTCTGGGTCAAAAATAATAATTATGAGTACGGAGCTGGAAGAAGGAGGATAACGATGGGGGTTTTTTTGCCAGCTGCCCGCCGGGCAGACCTGTCCCTCGCCAGGCACTTTCTATTACTCCCAAGCAATTGCAGATTGATGGGTGAGTCACATAAGAAAAACACAACCGGACTTTGTTTACTGGGGTGGAAGCTCAGCTCTGGGGTTTCTCAAGAGCTGCGGGGATGAAGAGCTGACAGCTGCTGGACAAGCCGGGGCGCGAGCAATCGCAGGTGAAGGATCTGTGATTAATGGGAAGGTTTTTCTCCACCCCAAGTTCCTTTTAACTGAGCTGACCAGACCCAGGAACCACAAGTGAAAAAACCATCTGTAACTTATGGTTTAAGGTTTAATTTGTTGGCTGCGCTTCGGGCGAGCGGGGAGCACACGCGATCCTCGGTGTGCTGAAAACAAGGATGGCAGCGCCTGGCCAGGCTGCATCACAGAGCCAGAGAGTCCTTTTGGTTGGAAGAAGCTCTCGAGATCATCGAGTCCAACTGTTAAATGCCACAGCCCAGCCCGCCTGCGCTTGCCGGGTTTCTGCAGAATCGTAGAATCATTTTGGTTCAAAGACACCCTTAAGATCATAGAGTCCAAACGTAACCTAAATCTGGCACTAACCCATGTCCCTGAGAACCTCATCTCTGCGTCTTTTAAACCCCTCCAGGGATGGTGACTCCACCATTGCCCCGGGCTGCCTGTTCCAGCGCTTTGCAACCCTTTCCATGAATAAACGTTTCATAATATCCAATCTGAACCTCCCCTGCTGCAACTTGAGGCCATTTCCTCTTGTTCCATCCCTTGGGCCGACTGTGTGTGTCTGTGTCCTGCTCTGCTGTTTGGAGACGATGCAGGAGAGACAAAAGAGTAGCAGCAAAGAGCTGCCTCTGAGCCACTGACATATGCAAACCGCCCCCCAGCCCGTCCTGGTGAGATTTTCAGCCTCTCCAGAGCACAGACTCTTGCCAGACCCACTCCTGGGGTCCTGGATGAGCCTCCCAGCCCCAGAAAGCCTGACTTGCCCACCCGGCCATGCTGAGCCCCAGAGATGGTGTCCATGGGCTGCTAATGGAGAACCGGCTTGCGCTCCCTTTGACAAAACTCTGATTACTGCTGTGTCCCCTCACTCCATCGGTCCTGCCGAGGCCATCAGGACTCTCTTACCTCGGGAACTGCTGCCATGGCAGAATTCTTGCGTTATCATAGGATTAAACAATCACTTGCCAAGACACGCATGAAAAGAACAATACATAGATAGCAAGTGCCCAAAGGTTAGGAGAAGCCGGAAGGTTTTTTCCATACAATCTTTTCTAAGTTTTCCTGTGAGGCAGGTCAGAGCCTTTAAATGCACAGACAGAGCTTCCCTTGGGACCCCTTCCCAGTACGTTCCAATAACACCCGCTTTGCACAGGATGGTTGCAAAGGAGCCACGGCCGCTCCGGCGCGGTGGCATCCCCCATGTGTGGTCTGCCAGCTCTTCTGGAGAGATCTGCCGGCCCGGCGGGGTGTGTGTTTTGGGCAGCTCAAAGCCCTGCCAGGGAGAAAGAACCCAAATCCACAGGTTTGGGCCAGCCCCTCGCTCCTGCCTTCCATGTTCGTGCGGCTGTGGGCAACAGCCGGCGTTACCGAGTGGGGTGGCTGACGCCGTGAAGAGCCAGCGGTTTTGGTGTCCTCTTTTTGGCACTTGTACTTGTGACAGCTCTGTCCCCAGTGCCTGCTCTCCTGCAGCTTCGCCGCCTGATTCTCCTCTTTCCGAGCCTCTCTCAGTGAATAAATCCCCCCCTCCTTTCCCCATCCCACAGGGCCGGGTAGCGGCACAAGGGTTGTTCCAGCAGGCTGGACTAATTATCTCTATTTGTGTTATTATTTGTGGAATAATTATGCTTATCATGGTGGTGCCAGCCTCCTGTGTCTGGGATTGTGCTTTCTGCTTGGCTCCCAGGCTTTGCCCGGAGACCCTCGGTCACCAGCACATCCAAACCTCACCATGAAGCAGCTCCTGTTCTCACCAAAACAGCCCAAACTTCCCAGTGGGCAAAGAGGAGCACAAATCAGAGCTGAAATTCCCCCAGGAACAATTTGTGAACTTCCCAATGTGGGGGATGCTGGGGGACGCGGTCGCGCCCCCGCCACACCTCCCTGCCTGGCACTGCTGAAATGCCACCGGCGCTGCTATTTCGGGCAGAGAAAAGCCAGTTCAGATATAAACATCAATCAAAAATAAGTCAGCTTGTCCTTCAGCTGCTCCGAACCTGCCACCCCAGCTTTCGAGTTCCATTTTCACTTCTGCGGCTGCTTTGCACAGCCTGGTTTCGCCCAGAGATACACCCAAAATCGTGCTCCTGCTGCATTTCTGTGGGACAGGGACAGTCCCAGGCCCTTTTGGAGGCATTTGCAGGAGAGAGAAGGTCAGAAGCTTTGCCTTGGCAGCTGCAGACGTCCCTCATCAAGCCCCCCCAGCATGAAGAACCAGTTACAGATAACTTCTCATTCCCATTCAGCCAATTTAACGATTGCAAGATTTTGCACCAGTAAGTCAGACGAGATAAATAAACGCCAGCAGAAATAGCAACTGGGAGGGGACTGTCTGTACTTCACACCTCGCAGGGCGCCTCTTGCGCAGGAAGGACATGGCTCGTGACGCCTCGCTCCCCGTGGCTGGGGGACGCTGGCTGCGATGCCCCCTCCCCGCAGAAACCAGCTCAGGAAACCCGCTCAGGACCACACAGCCCCGGCAGCTCCGTCCCTGCCCGCCAAGCCTGCAGCAACCAAACCACCGCAGGATCCTGCTGCAGATGCTCCAGCACTAACCCTGCCCTGGAACCAAAACCTCCCTCCCTTTCTCCTTCCATCTCCCACATCCCTCTCCTGTTTTCTCTCCCATGGATGTGTTTTTTCCTCCTGTTCCTTCCGCTCTGAGCAGCCAACTCACTCAAGCCATCAGGGAGGAGGTGATGCTGAACAAGTCAGAACATCCCCCCACTTCTCTTTTAGCTTCGCCCATGAGCCTTTTCATTCCACTTCGAAGGGGGAAACTCTACCAAGTTCTCCTAAATGAGGAGGTCCAGCTCACCTCCTCTTTATTCCTAGGAGAGCAAAATCCTTCCCCCGACAGAGTTTGTCCCCTCTGAGGAGGTGACAGTGCTGGTGGCAGAGCCCGTGGTGCCATGGGACAGGCTGGCAGCGGCTGTGAGCTCAGCTATTGCAGATTCTGCGGTTATTTCATGGGGGACTTCCCCAGCAGACTGCTCCACTCAATGGCAGACATGTCCTCTGCCAAAAAATGCTGTAACGTGTGAGCCCGTGGCTGGGACCTGCACCCTCCTGCCCTTGCTGCAGGCTCTCCACCAGCTATAGTTTTCCCCACCAGCTCTCCACGGCTAAAGGTGCAAACCAGAAGCCACACACAAGAGCTGGGAAGGATGAGGACAAGCAGCGCTCTCTCCCAGCTGGGACGAACACGCTCCAGCAGTCTCCAGAGCGGGCAGCAGCCAGCGTTCCTGGCCCATCGCCC
The DNA here is from genome assembly GCF_036013475.1 of Columba livia. NCBI lineage: Eukaryota > Metazoa > Chordata > Aves > Columbiformes > Columbidae > Columba > Columba livia. The sequence continues at coordinate 21,049,003 of NC_088611.1, forward strand.
CCAGAGCACCAGCACTCAGGGCGATGCCAAGAGGCCAAGCTGAATCAGCATCGATTGGGAATGTCATTTCTTGTGAAATATATCCCATCTATCCCTTCCCTGCAGTTTCTCCTGCTGCTTCAGGGATTTTTCCTTGGGCTATTTTTAGTGCCGGGTTACATCACCGCCAGCTTCTGCCGCTCTGGAACAGGCACCGGCTCTGAACATCCAGGAGTCAGCAACCATGAGCCACGGGGCTGAGGATGGGAACTTTATCACTGGGCCAGCAGATGATCAGGCTGCACTCGTGAGCTGCTGGATGGAGCCAGGTTTGGGAGAGCAAACAAGAAGGATCTGGATCCTGAGTGTCCTGCCACGAGAGCCCCCGCTGCCCTGGGGCTGGGGATGCTTGTCCGGCAGCATCACCATTGCCTGGCTGTGCAAAACCAAGCAAGTTAATTAATCCTCTCTGCTTCTCTGCTTTCCAAAGAGGGAGTTGATGCTGACCTACTTCTTACAGAGAAATCTGCAAAGGACTTCAATGTCCATGACGAGCAAGTGACACCAAAAGCGCTAATTATGCTGGTTGTTGCTGGTACCCAGACCACTGTGGAGCTGAAGCAGCAGCGAGCAAAAGCTGAACGTCAGGGCTTTGGAGCAAGTACCAGAGAGCTGCTCCTACAGGAAGGTCACAATTTCCAGCCTGGCAACAGGCTCTTGCTTTTGGGCAAGAGCATCTCACGTGCTGCCCAGCCACATGCAAGGGTGGCTTGGCTGGGACATGGCACAAGCAGCCACATGGCAAAGGGGACAGTTCGCCTTGTACCTCTTTTCAAAGATGCTGAGCGTTGGGCGGGGGGATCCAAGCTTGCTGGGGGCAGCGAGGAGAGGTGGGGATCTCGGCAGCGAGCCCTCGGCATGCCTGCGAGGCTGCAGATGCTTCTCATGCCTCCCCAGGCACGCTGACACTGTCACCGCGTCCCAGGGCCTCCGGGGCCCCACGAGGGCTGCCTGAGCCACGGCGAGTTTTAATCTCTGTCCTCCCACCTCGCCATCTCTGAGCCTGCCCAGTAGCCAGGGCTACAGAAACCTGTACAGGGGCCATTTACAGAAATGAAGAAACTGGGGGCTCCAAGCTGGCTGAGCACACTCCCCAGCAGCATCCCGGTCCCCACAGCCGCCCTCCACCCTCCCCTGCACCCCAGCCGGCCAAAATCCCTCTTCCAGAAGACTCTGCCCAGAACAAGAGCTGGAGCTCTTAAGGAGGAAATTCTGAGTTAAATTCCTTCCTCCCAAGTCATTTGCAGAAGGGAACAGCATGTGCTCCCAGCACAGGGATGACGTCTTGCTGGCCTCCTGCCGCTCCCTGGCTGCTGTCACTGCAGGGCCAGGCTCTCCCAGTGAGGCGGCGGGAGGGTTTGGCTGATGGAGAAGGACTGGAGGGGGGATTGGTGGTGCCTCTGCCCGGGGAAGAGCTGGCAGGGGCTGCATTACCTTGCCAGAAAAAGCCTTGCATCCCCAGGAGGGAACAGGGTGCAGAAGGTCACCGGAGAGCTGCAAAGATCCCCTCCATCCTCCGAGGGAAAAGGATGAACAGAGTTATGCTGCGGATTATACATGAGCCCAACCTAAAGCAGTTATTAGTGAAGGCTCAATAACCAAACCCAGGATTAAGCTGAAGGACCAAAGACTCATTCAGTGCAACCAGCTGCAGCTGCATGGAGACTGTGAGCTCCATGCTAATTCATCCTCAATTCCTCGGCAGGAATAATGAAACAGTTAAAGCAGCCCAAGGAAGCTGTTCTATTTGTATTTGCATTGAGCTGCTTAAAAAGTCAACACAGCGTAAGGCCAGGCCTGCCAGCAGCTGTCACCGACCTCAAAATCAGAGATGATGTGGGCTGATCCAAAGCGGAGCAGAGTCACGAGCAGCACGGGCGCAGCAGCCGCACTGGGGACAGAGGGAATGCGAGTGATGGCCAGCACAGAGCAAAGGCTGCTGCCCCCCTTCCCGGGCCACATCTGTCAGCAGGTTCACACAGCTGGCAAAGTTATTCCTGACCATTTTCTCTCTCTCATCACAGAGACGAGGCCAATGCTGCCCTGATCTGGGCAATCTGTGTAGGGATTACTAAACCAAACTCTATCTGGGCCAAGGTTAATGAAAAAGCCTGCAAAATCCTCCCGGCCACAGTGTTTTGGTTCCCTCATCACCCATGGCTTGGCGCCGTGCCGGCGGGGAGGCACGAGGCCGGCGGTGTGAACATGTGCCGTGAGCCACCGCGATCCCGGCTGGGCCACCCTGCTGCAGCTGCTGCCATAGAATCACAGAATCACTTTGGTTGGAAAAGACCCTCAACATCATCAAGTCCAACTGTTAACCCACCCCTGGTGCTGCCCCATGTCCTGAGAACCCCACCTCCATCTGTCCAGCCCTCCAGGGATGGTGACTCCAGCACTGCCCTGGGCAGCCTGTTCCAATGCCCCACAGCCCTTGGGGGAAGAAATTGTTCCCAGATCCAACCTCAACCTCCCCTGGCACAACTTGAGGCCGTTTCCTCTGCTCCTGGCGCTTGTTCCTGGGGGGCAGAGCCCGACCCCGCTGGCTCCAAGCTCCTTTCAGGCAGTTCAGAGATCAGAAGGTCTCCCCTCAGCTCCTGTTCTCCAGCTGAACCCCCCAGCTCCCCAGCCGCTCCCATCACACTTGTGCTCCAGCCCCTCACCAGCTCCGGTCCCTCCTCTGAACTCTCTCCAGCACCTCAAGGGCTTTCTTGGCACGAGGGGCCCAAAACTGCCCCCAGGATTCGAGGTGCTGCCCAGTGCCCAGCACAGGGGGACAGTCACTGCCCTGGCTCTGCCGGAGTCCATGCAGTAAAGCTGCAGCCGGTCGGTATCACAAGCAGAGCCGGGCTGGTGATGTGCAGGTCCCTCCATCCAGGAGACTTTTCCTCACCTGCCTGCAAAGCCCCAAATCTCATATTTCTACTTGGGTGGCTTCAAGGCAGCCTTGCTGCTGTGCTTTGTCCCGGGGAAGATGCAAAAGGTGCTCAGGCTCTTTCCCCCCTTTTCTTTTAGGCAAACAGAGAAGTTCTTCAGAGTGTGGATTGGTGATTCTTTTAGTTTTTCTGCCTTTCCTATCAGAGTTTTACAGAGCTTTCATTTCCGAGCTTTGGAAATGGGGAACTGGGAGCATCACAGCAGGAGCTCACACGTCCCTGCCCTGACTGGCTCCTTATCACTGGAGCGGTTTCCAGCATCTCAGCCCTGATGTTAGAACCACCATGCCTCTGGCCATCAATGCAAAGGAAAACCAGAAACCACAGCATGGCAGTAATCAGGGCAATTAGGTCTTCTGCTTCTACTGGCTTGAGCCTGCCTGGATCCAGCTGCCTAAATCTGCTGGGAAACCCAGTGTCTCCGGTCCCAGCCTCTCCCCCGGGGTTCTCACCAGGGTGCTGCCCTTCCAGTGCCAGCTCCTTCACAGATACTGGTTATTCCGATCCCATTTTCCTCACATCAGCTAGTGACGCCAGCCCTGCTGGCAAGTGATCAGTTCCCTATTCACAGAATCAAGAAAATTCATCAAGAATCACCCTGGACACAAGGAGTGGGCCGCTCGGAGTGTTGGAGGAGGCTGAGGGCAGAGCTGCAGCGGTGACCCGTGGTCTGGAGATGCAGCCCCATCCAAGAGACTTGGCACCAGCCACAGCAGGGCCAGGAGGAGCTGCTAGAAATGAGGGAAGCAGAGCCTGTACCCCATCTTTTGTCTCTTCAATATCCACCCTTCAATGAGGCACAATTATCTGTTTACTTAAGAACAAGGGTAATTAACCACCCAAATGGTGACCGAGGAATGCCAGAGTCACAATAGTCCCTATTATGGAGCAGTCCCGCTAAATGGAGATCATTGTTCTTCCTGGCCTTAAAAACCTGGCAGGGCAGCCCAGCACCTTCACCCGCTGCGACTGGCACTGAAAACACGCAGGGAACTGGTGTCTCCCAAGGGCAGCACTGGGACACGAGGCCAGCCGGGCCCTGCTCTCTGGGCAAACATTTCTGTGCAGCGTAGCAATCCATGCACAAGGTCTCCCAGCCCAGGAGATCTTGGTGCTCATTTGAATGCTGTAAATATTTGACTTTCATCTGCAATTTAACCTCTGCGAGCTTTCAGCTGAGAGTAATTGCCAAGGAAACTTGTGACTTCACTGCACATTGGGAATGTGAGCTGCATCGCCAGCCCCCAAACCCCCCAGCACTGCAGGGCAGGCATGGGGATCAGCTCAATCCCTGCTGGAATTTTCAATGTCCATAACTTCTCAGGGCTGGATTTGGATGGAGGAGGAGGCTGAAGGTGCCATCAGCGCTGCTGACTCGGACATCCCAGCCTGCATCCCGCTTCCCACCTCAGCCACACTGGGGATATTTGTGTCACCGGGCCACTCCTGTGGCACACCGGTCGTGCCATCGAACTGCATTTCAGGAGGGACCCATTTGGCGGACGTATCAGCCACCCGTGTTTACCCGCTCCCGTCTCGTGCTGGCACGCACACGATTACAGATTGCAGTTTCAGCCTCCCATCTATTTATACCAAACAACTTTGAGTGATGTGTCACCGCCTCCCGGGAGCATTGCTGTGCCCGGCACCTCCTTGTCAGAGGCGGCTGCAGGGTGGTGTGATCACAGCCTGCGAGCACCTACGCGGGGAATAAACCTCCCGCGATGGTGTCCCTGCCAGCCCTGGCATGTGTACAGGGCTCTGAAGCCGCGCTCAGGAAATAAGTTGAATCCTGATAAGATGTGACCAAAGCGTGAGATGCCAAGTAGCTGCATCATCCCCATCCCTAGGGACAGGGACCTGTCACACTGCCCAGCCGCTCACAGCGACTGCGGAGCAAGGTGACAGCCTGGATGGTTCTGCTCTGCTGGCCCAGGACAGCGGGAGCTGGTCAGCGGAATTTTGGGGTCACAAATTGGAGGACAGAAGAGATGCAGGTGAGCAGAAAGGGATGCTGCGGTGAGATTCAGCCAGAGGCACCTGCAGAGCTATTGCCATCAAAAATAAAAGCAGGAGGTAGCCCCAGACAAGCCCACCCGCGCACTCCCATTCCCACAGCCATAACCAAGCATTACACATCCCTGCCGGGAGGCTATCGGCTCACGTCACACCTGGCCGAGAAACGGCAATAGCCAGGCACATGTAAACAGGAGCAAATCTTATTTATAGCCCTATATAATAAGCTAGGTCTGAGAGAAGATGAAAGGGGAGAAGATGAGTCAGCAGGGTAAACGGGGCTGATCTTTCCTGTTGGCGGGGCAGTTGGTTCACGTCAAGAGACGTTCCTGGGAGCGCTGTCCCCAGCAGCATCACTCGCAGCAGATGCAGACAGACAGCCACGTCCTACCCCAGACTCATCCAGCTCCCCGCATGCACCCCTGGGGAGAGAGGCTGGGGCTGAGCAGACCCAGCTACCGAGTTTTGGCACTTTAGCGTCATCCTACTCATCAGCTCCTGGTTTTCTCCTTCCTGGTGGTAGAGAGAGACTGGGGGGCCCAGCACCCCCTCACTGACATTAGCAGCGGTCCCCCGGGGATCCTTTACATCCTCACTGAGCTGACACAGGAGAGTTAACGTCTCTGCCCCAAAGGCAGCATAACCAAGCTTAGCTCTGGACAAAACAGCCCAAAGCTCAGCCCACATGCTCCAGCTTGAGCGGGGGGGTTAAGCAGCAGCGAGGGTCCCCTTGGTCACAGCCCTGGGCACCACCAGGTCCCCTCCCCAGCTCTGCAGGCCGGCAGCCAGCGGCTCAAACGGGGCTATTTTTATCCTCCTTGCTCAGCCTTTCGTTTGAAAGCCACCCACGGGAAACATTTCCATTTTATCGTGAAAACAACTCCGCGGCAAAAATAAATTATAAGGACATCAAAGCACTAAAATAAAGGGGGAAAAGAAAGGCTTCGTTACACCAGGGAGCAGGGAGACCAGAGGGGTGGGTTGGATGCAAAGAGACCTCCTAAAGCTCTTTCGGAACAAAATAACAATGCAGCAAACGAGAAGAGCAAATTAAAATGAGAGGAGGGCTGCAGCAGTGAGCAATGCAGCGAGGCCTCCCGGACAGCCAGCTCTCCTCCATCTGCCTTCCCCAGCCAGGATTTCACCAGCATCCACCCCAGGAGAAGCCTGGCTTCACGTCACCCCCACTCCAGGTATGGGCTCTGGGTCCCCAACAGTTCATGAAGATTTGGGACCCCCGCCAGGGTCCTCAGGATCTCCCAGCACCGGCCCTCAGCTCCTTGCAGCTTTCCAGGTCATGAAGAAGCTGCCCTCATTAATCCAATCCATCCCAGTATCTGTGTTAACCCATGTAATCAGGACCGCAATGTTTCTGGGCTGTAAAAATAGCTGTGGGCACGGCCGGAGCGGGGCTGGGCCGTGGCCAACGCTGCCGTGCCAGCTGGCAGCACCCGCGCCCGTCCTCGCCTGGCAAAACGGGCAACAGCACCCTGAGCATGGAGTGATGCCAAGGTCACCCCGACCTCCTTGCGATCCCCCCTATGTATATATATGTCTCAAACCCGCATCCTGGGGACCCTCCTTGCTCCTTCCCCACCTCTGAGATCCCAAGGAGAAGCATCTCTACTGCAAACAGTTGTACCAACGCCAGCCCGTGCCAAGCACAGGGGGACAGGGCAGGTGGCGGAGATGTCCCCGCTGCCCGAGGGACGGCTGCGGGCAGCACAGCCCTTAAACGAGGGCAGGCAGGGGACGAGCCAAGAGCCTGACCTCCGTTTGACATCCTGGTGGCTGAAACCCAAACCTCAACCAACAGTGTCTGTTACCTCATTAATAGATTATAATATGTCCGCAGAAACGAACCTTTCCCTGCCCAGCGGTGAGAGCTCTTCCAAGGGAGGAGGCAGCTGCCTGCGTCCCCCATCCAGGATTCACTCGTGCAGACAGCAGTAAATTTTGGGTTCAACTGTGGTGGTTTCAGTGATTCTAACTCTTCAGCCTTATACAGAAACCTCACGGGGAGAAATCCAGAGAGAAGCAAGGCGCAGAGCAGCCCTTTTCCCCTGCCTGGGCTCCCACAGCAGCCGCCACCACCCTCACAGTGGGCACAGTGGGGGGAACAGCCAAAATTGGCCGTCGTCTGCCAGCGTCATGGAGAGAAGCCACAGAGAAGTCGCCCCCCGGGCTGGTGACGCACAGAGCAAAACCCAAAGCCTCTTCCCTCTGTCAGGGCACATTCAGGACTCCTCCTGTGTGCCGGGAGCTGAACAGGCTGTGGGCATCAGTTCATCACGGTTTGTCAGGCGTCCCCCTGTGCTGACACCATGGGAGGCAGTGATGTCATGCACAGGGGGTGACACCGACGGATGTGCCATCACCCCCTCACTGTGCAGCTCAGCAAGGACCAGCCTACGCCTGCTGCTTCCCGCGGGGAATGACTTGAGTCCAACACTTAATGATTTTCCAGGAAAACACTGGTACTGATGCTCCCATCTGACGCTGGAGCCAGACGATGGCTTCCCAAGAGCCTCACCCACCCCAGGGTCCCTGTCCCCAGCAGGGCTGAGCCGTGTCACCCTGGCCACAGCTCTGGGTGACACCAGCTCCTGAGCATCCCATGGGACGCATCACAGTCCCTCTGGCAAGCCAGGCAGCCCTGGTCCCCAGTGGGATCCCGCACACCCTGCACCGGGGGGTTTAATCTCAGGGTCTGTAGGAATAAGTAGTGTCACAGCTGCTGCCATCAGCTCCTTGCCAGCCGGTACAAGCCCGGGCACGGCCACCTGCGGTCACCGCCCTGGACAAGAGCTGCAGCACATCCTCCCCAGGACACCCACAGCTTTGCCGTCCCGCCGGTCTCAGCAGCCCCCTGGCCACCCTACCAGCCCAGCAGCCACCTCTGCCCTTTCCCCAGCCCCTCCTCCAGTACCTGCCCCCAGCTGCAGCATTTCCCTGCTCATTTATGCCATGACCCAGCTTTCAAAACACTCTCCAAGAGCAGAGCCAACATCCTCTTTCTTTGTTTGTGTTTTTTTGTTTTGTTTTGTTTTATTTTGGTTTGTTTTATTTAAAGTGTTGTCAATTTATCTGCTTGGGGAGTGTTGAATCACCCTGCTTCCCCACCCCCGGCATCAGGGCTGGCACCCCTCAACTCCCTGCTCCTCTTCACAATTAACTGTAATTGCTGGCAGGTCTCTCCTCAGACCAATTTTTCAGTTAGAGAAATAACCCTTAGGGGGAAGAGCACACGTCATATCATTATCGATGGCATCAGCCTACATTCACCCCAGGTGAGAACGCCGGGGTGGCACAGGCAGCCACCGGAGCGGCGTGTGCGCTTCAGCCTCGCAAAGTATCTTGGTACCTGGGGAGATGGGGGAGGCGATGCCGCGGCTTGGCCATAACGGCTCTCCTGCAGCCCCCCCTCTTCGGGATCACACCAAAGAGAAACCGCCTTTGCTTTAGTCTCCTTGCACTAAACACACTTGCTATCCGGTTATTTTAAGGAGCTGGCACGGACAGCCGCACACGAGCTTTCTTTGGAGTACCGACCTGCCCTGAGAGCCAGCCAGCCCTGTCATTAGCCAAGGTGCAGATTTCAGGGGTGTGGATGGCTTTGTTTGCTTTGGATTTTGCACATGCACTTGTTTTCCTCGGTATTTTCTGCTGCAGCTCCGGCTGGGCTGTACCCAGGAGCCCAGCTCAGCCAGCTGCCCCTGCAGGTCCCACCGCCCTCACGCCACATTCCCCTTCGCTCCAAGCTCTGATATTTTCAGGCTTTGCTGGTTAAAGGTACTGACGAGCAATTAATCCCTTTCTGCGAGATGGGGCTTTTCCCCTCCATGGAGAGCAGGTGGGGAGGTGAAGCCAAACCACACCAAGTTACAGAACCTCAAGGGAGCGAGAAGGCAGCTGCAGGGCGGCACGGTTCTGCTGGAAAATACAGGGCTCAGAACCCCTCCACCAGCTGAACCCCTGTCCCTGCACGGCCAGGGCTCCTCTCCACCATTAATTCAGAAAACCCAAGAGGAAAACAATTTCCAGCGCTGCTGACAAGGGGTTTCTGTGGCCCCCAGCGTCCCACCATCTCAGGTCATTCAGTCCAGGTGACACCAGCACAGTGTCCCAGGAGCATGCAGAGGAGGGTCTGGGTGCTGTTGGGAAGTACCTGACCCCATGGGCAACTTTTAAATTGCTTTTAGCCAGAGTAAAGCTGCCGTGGGGCTGGAGCTGAGCAAGGCTGAGCCTGGCGCCCTCCCTAATGGAGAATGCTCCTGCAGCTCATGGGAGCAAACTGTCCCCATCCGCAGCACACTCCAGGGGGTCCCATACCCCTGACACATCATGGGGGCTTCCTGCAAAGTTCTGCAGCACTGGGGAGTCCCTCAGCTCCCGGTGGGGTTGACACTGCGGGTATTTCCCAGGTCCACCCCTGGAAAGCCGCTGGGACAGGTTGTCTTTCAGCCCATGCTGTTCCCACCGAAGGTGTGAATGTCACGCACATGCCCCCCGCTCCTCCCAGTGTCCAAACACACATCACCGCACCCATAAAACCAGCTGGTTTTCTTATCCAGCTCCCTGTGGTCACACAAGGCGACGGGTGCTGGTGGCACAGTGACAACCTAGGGTGCCACCAAGGGGAGTGACATGTGTTTCCAGTGCCAACATCCATGCCTGGGACACCAACAGCCATCTGGGGTCCCATGAGTGATGGGGTGACACTTCACCTCCCACAATCCTGGCCACAGATATGAGCTCCTGGGGGTTTTTGTGTCTCATGCAATGGCCGATTTGGGTCCCCAGCCTAAGTCCTAAGGAGAGTGGGCAGACATATACACACACACCACAGAATCACTTCAGTTGGAAGAGACCCTCAATATCATCGAGTCCAAGAGCTAAACCACCCCTGGCACTGCTCCATGTCCTGAGAACCTCATGTCTGTCTGTCCAGCCCTCCAGGGATGGTGACTCCAGCACTGCCCTGGGCAGCCTGTTCCAATGCCCCACAGCCCTTTGGGGAAGAAATTGTTCCCCAGATCCAACCTCAGCCTCCCCTGGCGCAGGGGACCTCCCCAGGTCCCTCAGCCGCTCCCATCACACTTGTGCTCCAGCCCCTTCCCCAGCTCTGTTTCCTTCTCTGAACTCATATATTATATATATTTATATATATACTCATATATTGATATGTATTTATATAAACCCCTTGTATACAAGCACCAGCAGGCCCACCCATGCCAGCACCCAGCCCTGCCCACCCCGGGCTGACGTTATCATTTATTGCCCGGTGCCAGAACACAGCAGCTTTGCCTCCCTCCCGCCGCCTTGGACTTCACCCGCCTTCCCTGCCCTTCCCCGGCTCCTGCAGCTCCAGCTGACTCGCACCCCCAGCTCTAATTTAGCACAGGAGACCAGTTGTTTCCCTGTCAGAGGTCCATATTTTTATTTAACTCCCTTTCAGCTTCCCAAATTAGCAGGGAGAGGCTCCCTCTCTGTTTGCCTTGGAAGAAGATGTGTTGCCACAAATTATTTTTGATTCAAGTAAACAAAGCCTCTACCTCTTTTTTTCCCCCCCTGCTCTTCTTTGATGTCAGTGGCTAATCTCGGTGCTCGGAGAAGCAAGTGCAAGGTGCTGATTGAGGCACTGGGGACACCACGGGCTCCCTGCCCTGTCCCCACGTGCTGCGCAGCCCCAGGCCTGCTGCTGCCCCCGAGCACCAAAACAGCCCCGTGCTGGGGCTTCCCCCAACAGCAGCACCCAGAGCACCCGTTTCCAAATGCGCCCACAGGGCTGGTGCGGTGCCAGGCTGCTCTGCCCCTCCTGCCCCGCCGGTGCCAGCACACGGGCCAGGCTCCCCCGGCACGCCACGGATCTCCACATCATTTCCCCCACCCAGCATGTCACTGCGGGGGTTTCCCGGACCGGAGCAGCTGGGAAGAGCTGTGGGTGGGCACGTGGCTGCCATCACCACCAGGCACCCTCCTGCTGGGCAGGGGAAACCACACTTTGGGACTCGTGTGGAATGCACCAGCTTGACATTGCTCCCTGGTGATGGGGACAAGGACAGGTGGCCATGCTGTGAGGGGACAGTGGCCCATTCCCAGCATGTTCACATGGTTGTGGAATCACAGAATCATTTTGGTTGGAAGAGACCCTCAAGATCAGCGAGTTCAACTGTTACCCCACCCCTGGCACTGCCCCATGTCTCTGAGAACCTCATCTCCGTCTGTTCGACCCTCCAGGGATGGTGACTCCAGCACTGCCCCACGAGCTGGTGGAAAAAAATCCAGAAGCTCAAAGCAAGTGGCTTAGTATCCAACTGTCAGTGCACAATCTTAGTCACAAAAATGAAGTTGACATCAATGAAATACAGAAAACCAAGACCTATCCTGGCGGCTTTGTCCCATTTTGGCTGCTCCCAGTGTGTGAGCCAAAGGATTAATGGTGCAGTGGGGTTCCCAGTCCCCTAAGTTCCCTAAGCTCCCCTTAGCCTGCGGGGAGCAGTGGGGTTCCCAGTCCCATTCCTGGACAGTTGCTCACACCCCTCACTGATCCAACCCCACCGTTCCCGCCTCCAAGGAAGGGTTTTTTCTTTTACTGCCTCCATCCCAAAGCTTCCTCTGCATTTGCAGCTGGGAGGAGGCACAACCTCCCTGGGGGGACAGCCAGACCTAGGGTGCAGGTATTAAATAAGGAGGTGCCAGCAGCCTGCCCTTGGCTACCATGGGCAGCGCAGGGGCTGCAGCAAGCCCTGGGTGGCACAGCGTGGCACAGTGTGACACCAGGCAGGACCCTGAGCAGCCCCCCAGGACAGGGTCCTGCAGCCATCACAGCGCCGGGGGATTTTCAGGTGACGAGTTGCGCAAGGCCCCACGTCAGCGAGTGTTTATTCAGCACTCATCCCAGACTATTTTTGGAAGCTATTTTGCAATGGGGCAGAACACCCATGCCCATCGGCATGTGGGTACCTTGGGGGCACAGCCCTTCCCAGCACGGCAAGCACCTCAGCCCCATGGTGGGGGCAAAGCGGTGACTTTGCAGCCTGGTACAGAGACCCCCTGGGGGGACAGTGACCCCACCAAGCCCCCATCCCCTGCAACACACCCCCACGTGTGGCCCTTCCCACCATTGATCCACGTAGACACACATGTGGTTATTTATAGCTGGGGCTGGTGTTGATTTGGATCAAGTGGAAGATAATGAGGTTATTTTTAGGTTTATCTCTCAGCTTTGCTGGCTTAGGTGCTGCCCAGCCTGTCAGAACGTGGGGTGACTCCTGCGGTGGGGATGGAAGAGGGACACGCAGAGGATGCAGCAGGACACATCCCAACATGCTGGTCCCCATCGTGCCACCCTGCCTGCCTGGCAGGTCCACTCCTGCCTCCACCATCGGGGCAGCACAGGGAGCCCACAGCTCCGGATTCACAGGTCTCAATAAAAACCCTGGAGCCCACCCTGGCTATGAGCCCAGAGCCCCTCCATCCCTCCCGGGCGCCCACAGGGACCTGTCCCTCCCGGCACCACCGTGCCCTCACCGGGACGCGGCACATCCTTCTGGGGGGAAGCAGGTTTCAAACCAAGAGCTCCAGCTTGGCAACATCTGACTGCCAAAACAGTTGCTTTAATTATAAAGTCCCGAGCGGCATCTAAAAATACTGAAAACACTGACTCCCTCTGTAATGAGACATTTTGCAGGGGGACCCACCACAGAAACCAAACAAAGGGCATCAGGAGGCTTTTCCCCATCGGGAAAACACATAGGAGCTGCCGCACTCTCCTCCAAAATGCTCCAATGAAACCTTTGGAGGTTCCTCGCAGCTGTGGTTCTCCTTTGCTTTGGCTCCCTGTCTGACCCCTGGGGACATGGGGGTCCCACAGGGACAGGGTGTGGGAGGATGCCCCAAGTCAGACCAGACGTGTGCCCAGATCCATCCCAGAGGGACAGAGCACTTTCCGATTATGGAGAGGTGATGATGTGGCTGGGTTTGGCCTCGTGAGAGGCTGGTGCTTCCCAGTGGCACCCGTATCATCACACTTGTCTCCCTAAGGGCTTGTCCCCCAAAAGCGGGGTGATACTCCTATCCCAGGGGCTGGCCATTGCCACCGCGCTGGCTTTGTCCACTTTCCCAGGGATCCCTCAGTTTCTTGAAGCAGTGTGAACAACTCCTGCTGAACCCACTGGCACAGCCAGCAACCATAGGATCACAGAACAGTTTGGGTTGGAAGGACCTCCCCAGCCCATCCAGTGCCCCCCCTGCCATAAGCAGGGACATCTTCACCAGCTCAGGGTGCTCAGAGCCCCGTCCAGCCTGGCCTGGGATGTCTCCAGGGATGGTTCATCCACCACCTCTCTGGCCAACCTGGGCCAGGCTCTCACCACCCTCAGGGGAAAAAACTTCTTACAACCTTTGCAGTTACAGGACTGACCCACCACCCCACTGCAACACACGTGGTTTTAAATACCTGGTCCTGCCTGTGCAGCTCAGAGTGGGCAGGAGGTGCTGCCTGGGCACGCTGCCTGCCAGCCCTTGATTGCGTTTCGCACACCGACCTCCTGGGTCAGCAGGGCGAGGTGTTGGCCTCCTCCTCCGTGCCTGGCAGAGGATCAGCTGTGGAAGAGCTGGAGCTGCCCTGAGCTGCTCGTTTGGCAGGCGCCTCGCTTGCTAAATTAAAGGCAAACCCACCCAGAGCAGCGTCCCACGGTCGCAGTGAAGTCAAGCAACAAGTGTTTGGTTTCTAGTGTGCCCAGCGCCAGGGCATGGTCACCCAGCTCCTGGGGGCCATGGGGATGAGCTAAAACAACAGCCTCAAAAAGCAAAGGGATTTTTTTGCAGGTGGCTGGTCCCTGCCTCATCTGACCCATCACTTCCACCCCGCTCTGGACACCTCTCACAAGCTGCCTGCCTTTTGCTGGGGGACCCATGTCAGGAGAGCACCCCATCCTCACAGCACCCACCCAAAAGGCTGAGGAGATCCCCCACCCTCTCCCACAGCCCTGACCCCCACTGAACCACACACAGCATGTGTCCCCACACACCTCATGCTCAGATCCTCACCCTGCTTTTTGCAACTTTTCCCTGCTTTTCCCCCACACACCATGGATGGCTTTGCCCCGGGAAGCCCGATGCCCCAAGCTCTCCTGCCACCCACCCATGCCTGGGCACCCTGCACCCCCTGCCTGCTCCGGGAACCACAAGCAGAAATGCGGCAGGTCAGGGGTATGTGCAGCCAAAATGTCTGAACTCATAGAATCACAGAACAGTTTGGGTTGGAAGGACCTCCCCAGCCCATCCAGTGCCCCCCCTGCCATGAGCAGGGACATCTTCACCAGCTCAGGTTGCTCAGAGCCCCATCCAGCCTGGCCTGGGATGTCTCCAGGGATGGTTCATCCACCACCTCTCCGGCCAACCTGGGCCAGGCTCTCGCCACCCTCAGGGCCAACAATTTCTTCCTCATGTCTGGAAATCAAGTAAATATGGGTTTTGCTAGAAGGCACTGGTTAGAGTACACAGCTCTGCACCTCATCCCCAGCCCCAGCTGCACCCCAGTACCAACCAGGAGAAGACGGAGATGGAACTGGGGAGTGGGGAACTGGCGAAGTGGCATGTTTGGGAGCAGAGAGGAGCTCACACCTCAGTCCTGCACAGCCAGCAGCACCAAACCCCCCAAGCAGAGCTCACCCGGTGCCCCACACACAAGCGTGAGGAGCTCAGCCATCCCTTGTCCTCGGCACAAGGTCTGGGGTGGGGGCGTCGATACCCAAAGCTCAAGGCCCCCTATGCGGGCAGGGGACGGATGAGCGGGCTCATACCTGGGGCTGGACTATTGCACAATGGCAGGAACACGTGTGGGCTGTGGGTGAAACCCGAATAATGTTTGTGACAGAATTCCAGGTCCAGAGTCAGCTAGATCTGGTAGCCAGGCCTGGGGGGCTGCCAGGGTGGGCATGGGGAGCCCCTGGGGCAGCACACGGCACTTGAGGAAAGAGCAGGTGAGGTTCTGCCTTCTCTCAGCCTGTGCTATTTAAATCCCTTGCTTGGGAAAGCAAGACCTGAAACAAGCAGATAAATATTATCTGGAAACACAAAAGCCCTGACAAATCTCCCAAAAATTCTCTCTGTGGGCTGTGGGGCGGTTGCACAACAGGAAGAAGCTGTTGATCCCGTTTGCTCGGGGCCGGCACCACGCCAGCCTCCACCCAGGGCCGCCCGTCCCGGCTGCAAACGCAGCGGAGCCCGCGGTCAGGCAGCGAGATAGAGTCACAGAACCAATTTGATCGGGAGAGACCCTTGAGATTGAGTCCAACCATTACCCCACCCCTGGCACTGCCCCATGTCCTGAGAACCTCATCTCCGCCTGTCCAGCCCTCCAGGGATGGTGACTCCAGCACTGCCCCGGGCAGCCTGTTCCAATGCCCCACAGCCCTTTGGGGAAGAAATTGTTCCCCACATCCAACCTCAACCTCCCCTGGCACAACTTGAGGCCGTTTCCTCTGGTCCTGTTTTGGATAGGATAGATATGGATAATATTCCAGGTACCTGTGGCCAGGTGCATCTCCCACTAACCCAAACCAGGCTGGTGGCTCTCAACCACTGCAGGGACATTTACAGGAGCCCTCCCAGCCACAGCATTCTGGGTGCAAGGATGGGAAATGCAGGGACATCTTCACCAGCCCAGGTTGCTCAGAGCCCCGTCCAGCCTGGCCTGGGATGTCTCCAGGGATGGTTCATCCACCACCTCTCCGGCCAACCTGGGCCAGGCTCTCACCACCCTCATTGCCTGTATCACCCCCCCAGGACTGGCTGCATGCACAGATGTTACTCTATCCCAACACCCTCTTGTTTTCTCCTTTCTCATCCCTCACATCATCCCCATTCTGAACCAGAGCTCAGAAAGAGCCTTTGTGAGCTGGTGACAGTGTCCCCAGGAGCATAGGGGGGGTTTGCTTGCAGGCCAAAGCAAGGCTCTTGCAAAACAAGTTAATGATTTAACTCCTTTCAGGGGTGACTTGCCCTTAAACTTCAAAGTCTGTACATCTTCTGGAAGGAGAGAATTTGACCCTGAGAACACCCAGCTCCAAACACAAGACAGGGGCTTTGCCCCTGGACAGGTGACACACGGCTTGGGGACATACGAGAGGCCAGGGCTCCCCTCTGCTCCCCCAGGCTGCTGCAGCATCTCCCCATGCTGGTCACTTGCTGCCACCTGCTGCCACCTCGCCACAAGTGACACGGGTTGTTGAAAGTGGGGATGCCACGGGTGTCACAGATGGGGATGCAAAGCATCTGTGGGGATCCCCATCCTAAACACCCGTGGCCCCAAACAGCTCCACTTGCCCTCCCAAGAACAACCTTCCCCTGTTCTCCAAACAGGCCAGTGAGTTCTCTCCTGCCTACGGGGTCAAAGCCAGGACTCCAAATATTTCCCAACCTCCGAACACCACGGAGGGTTATTTCCCCCATGGCAGGTGGCTGTTCCGGGCAGCGGAGCTGGAGGTGGCCCCCGCAGTGTCCCAGAACAGCTTGGGAACAGGGATGCAAAGCACCTAGAAACCAGCAGGGTGATAGAATTAGTCACATTACTCCAAATCAATTTTCTTTTGCAATAGGGTAACAGGCCCCTGAGGCAAAGAAAGAGCACTCGGGACTGTATTTTCTTTTTAGTAGGGTTTTTGTCAAGTGAGATTGTGTCATTCTTGCTGGAAAGGTAAGGAAACTCGATATTAATTCAACCTGCAAGGGGGCTGCAAAACACGCAGCAGAATTATTCTCACTCGTTACTGGTAGTTCCCTGTGGGAGGGGAAGGAGATGCCTTGTTTTTCACAGCTCCACCAGTAATCACTAATTGAGCTGGGGGACAGGGTGCTTAATGAACCCACAGCTGAGACCGCCCAAGGGGGTGCAGGGGAGAGCTGGTGGGGGGTATAGGTTATATGGGCAAAGAGACGAAACAAACAAAACCAACAATGAAACAAACAAACAAAACAAAACAACCAAAACCAAACACACACACCGCAAAAAAACCAAACAAAACCCCAACCCACCAACATGGGGCTTGAGGGGAAAGAATGGAGGATATAATTCTGGAAAGACCAATGCAGGATTGTGCTTTCAGGTGTGATTAATCAGTGAGCAAGGGGAGGCTGGAGAACAGGGCTGCAGGACAGGGTGACTCACGGGCTGAGCAATGTCATTGGGGGGCGGTTTAGGGGAGCTGTTTTTGTTATTGTTACTATTTATTTATTTTAAAACTGAGCTAACTGGCATGTTTGCTCTCAACACACTCGTGAAGCAAGACACCCGCTGGTTGAAGCCAGTGGAGCCTGAGTGCAGTTTGTCCCCAGCTGCCCGTGTAACTCAGGTGCAGCAGGAGCAGCCGGCAGAGCCTGCGGGATTTTGTTCTGGACACAGCAAGTCTGTGAACCCACAAGAAGGTGCTGCAGGGAATTATCACCATGTTCCCAGCATCCGATGGGGATAGGAGAAGCAATAAGCTTAAATTTCATCTGAGATTCCGGCTACTCGTGAGGATGCCCCGGGACGTCCAAGGCCGGGAGGGTCATTTGGGGCTGATGTGGGTGTCAACGTAGGGATGTTCTGGATGATGTCTCAAGGTTTCTCCCAGCCCTACATTACTTCTCCCCTATGAAATGGCTGTGAAACAGCACAGGCTCCTCCTTCAGGATGACCGTGAGCCAGCACTGGGCCCTTGTGGCCAGGAAGCCAATGGTACCTGGGGTGGGTTAGAAGGGGGTGGTCAGTAGGTCAGAGAGGTTCTCCTGCCCCTCTGCTCTGCCCTGGGGAGACCACACCTGGAATATTGTGTCCAGTTGTGGCCCCTCAGTTCCAGCAGGACAGGGAACTGCTGGAGAGAGTCCAGCGCAGCCACCAAGATGCTGAAGGGAGTGGAGCATCTCCCGTGTGAGGAAAGGCTGAGGGAGCTGGGGCTCTGGAGCTGGACAAGAGGAGACTGAGGGGTGACCTCATTCATGTTCACAGATATCTAAAGGGTGAGTGTCAGGAGGACGGACCCAGGCTCTTCTGGGTGACAACCAGTGATAGGACAAGGGGCGATGGGTGCAAACTGGAACACAAGAGGTTCCACTTAAATTTGAGAAGAAACTTGTTCTGGGTGAGGGTGGCAGAGCCTGGCCCAGGCTGCCCAGGGAGGTTGTGGAGTCTCCTTCTGTGCAGACATTCCAACCCGCCTGGACACCTTCCTGTGTAACCTCATCTGGGTGTTCCTGCTCCATGGGGGGATTGCACTGGATGAGCTTTCCAGGTCCCTCCCAACCCCTGACAGTGTGTGATTCTGTGATTCAGGGCACAGGCACAAATTCTGGCCCTTCCTGGGCTTCCTCAGCACTCGGCTGGCAAAGGCAGAGGTCAAAGCAAGCCTAGGTGAAGCTCCCCTGCAGCTTTATTTGCCCGTCCCTTGCAAGGCCTTTGTGTTGGCCCCCCAGGAATGCAGGTCACCTGCACCGGGGCGAGGGAATGCCCTGCGAACCTGGGGAAAACACAAATCCCCGTCTTGTTACTGGAAACCTGCCGGCTCACCCAACGCTCCCGTCCAGCTTTTCCCAGAACACAAGAAAACAAGTGAAAAATCGATAGAGCGGCACAGCAGGGCCGTGCGTGGGTGCTGCTTTCTGGAGCAAAATGGATGTTTCTGGGAAAGCGTGGGGTTCGGGTAGCGGCCGATGTCACCGTCCCTGCTGGGCACCCGGCTGCAGGGAGCAGCCCAAGTGCTGGCCGGAGCAGCCTGTTCACAGCTGTTTGCTGGGCATTAACAAAATAAAATTTAAAAAAAGGTAGTGACCCTGTTGAAATGGCTGAAGACGAAGTTTTTCTGTAGGAAAAGAAAGCATGTCCCAGGCTGCAGGCAGAGGCAGCAGCAGGCAGCGCTGTCGGGCAGCGAATGGCAGGGAGCAGTGTTCCACCAACAACCCCAAACCACCCTGGAGAGGCTGGTGTTCCGAAAAGGGCCCCCCAGAGGGAAAAACAACCACAACCAAAGGGAAATAATCAACCAACCAACAAAACAACAATCCACCAGATTCTATAGGTTTTCTTTGTATTTGCCATAAGTCTCAGCTGGGCAGGGAACCCTTGTTACATCATGGGGAGGCAGAGGCGTGAGGGGGACACATGTCCCCGCTGTGCCCTGGTGTGCAGGGACACAAATGGGGGGCTGCAGGGCACCCCCACAGTGAGTAAGAGGGGCTGTACCTGGGAAAAACAGGGTTTGTGTCCAAGAGGATTGTGCAACACGCTGAGTCAGGGGGAGGGCTGGCTGGTTGAGGGGCAGCCAGGGTGGGGGACACCCATGGCAGCACCCAAACCACAGTGCCAGACACCCCGAGCATCGCTTCACCTGTCCGAGGATGCTCTGCGTGAAACCCACCCCAAGGCAGCAGATGGAGAAAAGGAGAAAGATGCTTCTGGCTGCAGCTGTGTGGAGCCGGACCCAATCCATGTTTCAAGGCACCACATTGTCCCCAGCAGCAGCAGCTGGGGACACGGCAAGTGCCCCAGAGCAGTGCCACCAGCTCTGTTCCTCCTGTTCCCACCAACACCCCAGGAACAGGGTGACGGGCACCACCACGGACCTGGATGCTCAGCAGCAAAACAGTTTGCTTGGAGGCATCATTAGGTTGATCAGCAAGCCAGCCCTGTTGTGTTTTGCAACTTCTCCTCAGGATACAGAGAATCAGCCTTAGCAAGACCCATAGCAACCAAGGGCTGACTCCTTGCTCAGCTTTTATACGAGCCTCTATCTTCATGAACCGTCCCACCCAGCCCAGACCTTCTTTATTCGCATAAGGAAAGCAACACTAAGCACAGAGCAACAAACCAAATTGCAAACTCTTTCCTCCTGCCATGCCAGGATGCTTGTACGTGCAGGTTCCTCGTACTCAGGATTGATACAACTAGGATCCAACAGCTTCCTTATGGTTCCCCCAGCTCTGCCCACAAGATGCCCAAATCCCAGGGGAGGAGCAGGAGCCTCTGCCCCTTCCCAACCCCCATGCACAGCCCAGAACGCAGCCTTACCTGGGGAGACAGGGCTCAGCACCAAGCAAGAAGCAGCCACGGCACGGCCTGGGGCTTTTCTGGCCCCCAGCAGGAAATGAGGGTTATGGAGAACAGCAATGGTGTTATCAGGTGTGCTCCCAGCTGCAGGCAATTTCCCTCCTGCCTCTGTCCCTGGGCCCAGCTGCTGCCACAGGACCAGCTCAGGCACCAGCACAGCTGGAGCCAGCGGCACAGCTGGAACCAGCAGCAGCCACAGTGAGTTGTGGTTCAGCACCCAGACATCTCCCCTCAAACAGACCGGGGGATTTTACAGCCAAACCGTGCCAGGCTGCAATGGGTGATGCAGACACCCTGAGCCACCCCGGCCCCTCCCCTCACACCCCCTGTGCTGATGGAATTAAGCACAGAATCACAGGATGGTTTGGGTTGAAGGGACCTTCCCAGCTCCCCCAGTGCCCCCTGCCATGAGCAGGGACATCTTCACCAGCTCAGGTTGCTCAGAGCCCCGTCCAGCCTGGCCTGGGATGTCTCCAGGGATGGTTCATCCACCACCTGTCTGGCCAACCTGGGCCAGGCTCTCACCACCCTCAGAGCAACAATTTCTTCCTCATCTCCAGCCTGAATCTCCCCTTTTATAGTTTAAAACCTGCAGCCACCGTCACCTCGATCTGTGTCTGCGGGCAGGGACTGCGGGGCCAGGATGATGCTCCCCAGCCCTCCCTGCAGCTCCTCTGCCCAACCACACAGAGCTGGGTCGCAGCAACCTCCTGGAGAAAGCAGAAATGCGGATGTTTTTGCCTGGGTTTTGATGTACTGCTATCCCTTGTGTACTGTATGAACTCAGTAAGACTTGTAATTACATCTGAAATTGGTGTTTAACGCACTTTCAAAAGGTATCTTGGCACTCAAAACCTAACTCCCCTGCCCCCCGAGGTTTTATTTCACTTCTCAAGTGGTTAGGGCCACGTCCTCTTAATTAAAAGACAAAAGCAAAATTCATGTTGTCTTGAAGAGATGCAACTTGAGCCTTCCTGGTCTTCACAGTCTCTCTTTACATTGTCAAACATTCCTCGAGGCAAAACCTGCACCTCCTAGAAATGTGGGGAGGAAAGAAGCAGCAGAGCCAGTCCCTGCGCCAGGCATCACCCCCAGCACAGCCCCTTCTTCCTCGAAGTAACCATCGCACAGCAGACTCCTTAAATCACTAGATTTTAATAGCCATATAAATCTTTTGCATACAGCAATCTGTGGCACATGAGAAACCATATAGATACCCAACAACTTTTTCTGGCTTTTACCACATAAAACTATCACCTTCTTTTATTTTATTTTTTAAATCAACTCCTGTAGTAGAAACAACAACCAAGCAATTAACAGCAAATTCCTAATTTTCTAAAAGAACAGCGTTTCTTCTCTGAAAAAGAGCAGAGAAGCTGACGGGGAGTTTCAGATCTATGTACAGGTGGGGGTACCTCGGGAGGACGGCGAGACGATGGCTGTCAGCACCCCAACGGTGGGTGCCCTATCTGTGGGGGGCTCTTAGCACCCACTGTCACCCCCCAAGGAGTGCAGGGGTGACCAAGGGGTGACGGTCACCTTGCTTCGCCCTCCCAAGCCCACGCACCACCCTGCCCTCCCACATCCAAGGGTCCCACACAAAACCAGGACCAGCCCCGTCCCCCCAGGACCCGCAGCAAGGGACCGCACTGAGGGGGTGCAGGATGCATCCCCTACATTGCCCTGCAGCCTGCAGAGCGCAGCTTGTCCGCATTGCCCCTCTCTACCTCTAATTCCACTCACTCGGGAGTTACACTCGTGGAGAGGACGCACAAGCACACCGTGCCGCTCCACGGCGCCGCAGGCGAGCCGTCCCCACCGGGGCACCCCTAACCCCCATACACACCCGCTCCCACCCTCGCGCCTGCTTTCGGTGACATCGGCATTCGCAGAATTCACGGAATTCATTAAGAAAAATCGTATTTACATCAACGTGTTCAGCAGCGCGACGTGATAGAGGAGTTGAGATAAATTTGCCCGAATTTGCTGCCTCGCACCCTGTCCATGGGTTTATTGCTGGCTCGGGCACCAGATCACCTGGGTAGTTTCCATCCATCCAGTTCACGCACCGGCGGTGAAGCTTCTGTCTGCACCCCGAGTTTTCACTCGCTATTCCACCCCTGGACAGGGCGGGCTGTGCCGGACGCCGTCCCCTGGGCAATGTTAAGGCATCACATATACACAGGAGCTGTTCGGGCGTTTGAAAAAAACCCACTCAAAGTGTAAACATTTTCACACATACAGTCATTGGACTTCCACGCATCAAGTTTCTGATTGTTTTCTGCATAAATCACGAGTTAAGGAGCTACACAAAGAGCACTCGAGCCTGGAGCACAGGGGTTCTCTGACAGCACAGCAGCATGCAATGCGATGGACTCTAAGTAGTAGAAATATTGTTAAGTCTCAGTTCAGGACGCTTCTTCCTTCCTATGCTTCTTATATAGTTTAGATAAATGCCATTAACAACTATGTGCCGGTAACTCGGGTAAGACGGGTGGCTGCGTAAGGAGCTTCAGCATACGGCATGGCTAACGCTTGGTGATTTCAGCTCGTTTCTACTTTATCTCTAGAAAAGGAAGAAATTCTGTTTCCGTTCCGGTATCTATGGAGGTTGCTCAATGACCCCTAGGTTGCTGTGCCGGCGGTGCTATAGGTTTAGGTATCAGTGATTCTGCCTTCCTCAGGGACTTTGGCACATTCACCTCGATTCGCAAATGAGATCCCTGAGAACTTCTCGAAGCTGCAGGGCTTTACAGTTCAACAGAGCCGGCGCGGGCGCTCGGCTCCTCGCCGCGCTCACGCCTGCTTCTTCATGTAGTAGGGGCTGTGCAGCAGCGCCAGGAACTCCAGGATGAGGTTGGCCGTCTTGCGGGGCCGCTCCACCACCACCGAGTGCCCGCAGTTCTCCAGGATGTACACGTGGCAGTCCGGGATGGCGCTTGCTAAAAGGTTGGCACCAGAAACATCCAGGACCTGGGTGGCGGGGAAAAAACACAGTTACTCCCACGGGTAGAGATGAGTTTTGGTCGACACCATAGAAAAAAACCCCATTTGAGCTGCCTTTGTGAGTCCAAGTAAGATGCTGAGCAGGGATGTGGGCATTGAAAACAGACTTTTAGCAGGGCCTGTTGTGATAGGACAAGTGGTGATGGTTTTAAAATAAAGAAGGGAGATTCAGGCTGGACATGAGGAAGGAATTGTTGCCCTGAGGGTGGTGAGAGCCTGGCCCAGGTTGGCCAGAGAGGTGGTGGATGAACCATCCCTGGAGACATCCCAGGCCAGGCTGGACGGGGCTCTGAGCAACCTGAGCTGGTGAAGATGTCCCTGCTCATGGCAGGGGGGGCACTGGGGGAGATGGGAAGGTCCCTTCAACACAAATCATTCTGTGATTCTATGGTGCCAGCCCCATCCTGTGGTACCCGTGCCTGGGGACAGGGCAGGGGTGCTGCACAGCGCTGGTCTTGGTATGCAGCAGGAAACTCTCTTGAATGTGTTTTGGCAAAGGCATCATTGCAAGCACCACTTGCACCTGTACCTGCCTGCAGCTCACCTCCTTCCCCTGCCCACTCCCCCCTCCATAGCCAGCCCTGTGGAACCCCACATTTTGCCCACAAACTGCAGATTCCTCCCCAGCTGTCAGGACAAGCCTCTTCACTGACACTTTGTGTCCAGCACCTGCCCCCCATCTGTCCCCTCGCCCCCCCAGCCCTGGTTCTCGCTGTTTCGCAGCTTTCTGTCCATCACCCCGCAGAGCCCCCCTGTCCAAACCCATGGGAACGGGGCCACCCGTGTGCCCGCTGGCCGCAGAGCAGCCACAGCCTGGCTGCGCAGCCCGTGTGTCCCCGTGGGGGAGGCGCAGGGGCCGCGTACCTGGTCCTGCTTGCCCCAGATGACCTGCGTTGGCACTTTGATCTTGCCCATGTTCTCGTGGAGGGAGTGCCTGGACTTCTCATTCACGATTTCTAAAAACACTAGTGGGGGAAAGAGGAGAGAGTCAGTGCTACAAGGGAATGCTTTGCTGCCCCGTCTCACAGGGCTCCCTGCGTGCCAGCCCTGCCAGTGTCCCCTCAGTGGGACACCCGGGGGGGGTGATGGAGAGACCCCCCCCAGGGGCTGTCCCTGCAAAGGCCGAGTCCTGCACCACCACCGAGCCCCCCTGCAGAGAGATCCTCCTCCCAGCCCCTCTCCTCCTAGATATCAGCACTAATTAACACACATGAGGGCAAAGCAGCAACCCCACCACCCACCAGTTGCTACCAGTGACTGAGGTGCGTCCCCAAATCTCTTAATGACATTGCCACTTCCCACCCTCACCAAGGCAGCATGGGGGTGCAGGGGTGATACAGGGAACTAACAATTAACTAATTAACACTTGAAGAACTAACACTTGAAGAGCTAACAGAGAGCTAACCCTTTAACCCACATCACTATTGCCTAGCCTTGCTTAGCTTTGTGTAACTTATTGTACGAGAAACAGGAGTTCGCTGATGCCTTGCAAAGATAATAATCCTTGGGTGCATCCTTGGGTGAACTAGATAACAGAAACTTGGGCACACAACTCAGAAGGTCATTTCCACGCCTCAGGGGACAGATGGCAGCAGGGGACATGGGACCAGCCTGTCCCCACCCCGGGGGGTCTGGCTAGAAGGCCTGGCGAGGGGGCAAAACTTACGTTTCCGATAAAAATCGTTGTGTGGGATGCGAACGTCGACGAGGCCCTGGAGGATCTGCGGGGAGAGCAGAGGGAGCTGCGGGGGGCCCAGAGCTCGTCCTCGCCAACCCCCCTGCCCCATGCAGCCCCGCACCGACACCAGCCCAGGCACCCCCGGCCGTACTTAAATGCATGTATTTCAGCAACAATTACTGTCTATTTTATGATGTGGATCCCAATTTCTCCCCCAGGCCAGCTATCCACAGCCAGCCTCAGCCACGACTGTGCGTTTCTTCCTTCTTTTTAGTCTTTTGTCAAAAATAAAACAGCCTTGGTGTTACCTTACATTTTTTTTCCTTAATCTCCAATCTACTCATCCCAGGCTTCCTAAGGAAAACCAGCTTAATGGCCAGGCCCTCGCCAAGTTCCTCCTGCCTGACAATGAGGAGATTAACATTTCCACCCCTTTTCCTTAAAAAGCAACAAACAATCCTCCTCCAGGCCCGACAACAGCCGCTTTAGTTATTTAACACTTCCTGACTGCTATATTTACTAAGAAGCCCCTCGACATCCCAACCCACTGCCAAGACTGTGCTGGAGGAGGAATTTGAGCGGGTGTTGCTGGAGGGAGGTGGGAAAAGCGAGTTTGAAGGGAAAGTGCTGGAAGGGTGTTGGGAGCGGAGCCGGGGTGTCCTGTGGGGTGACGAGCATCAGGCTCGGCAGAGGCAAACAAGCAGAAAAATCATAACAGAAAATGCCACTGAAAGTTGGGGAGTTGGTGAATTGGACTCTAAGGATGTATGACCTCTCATCTTGAAGAAAGGATGCTGAAAAGCACAATGTATTTGGGGATGATATGGCTTCTCCCAAGTAGCAAGTGATAGAATGAGAGGAAACGGCCTCAAGTTGCACCAGGGGAGGTTGAGGTTGGATGTGGGGAACAATTTCTTCCCCAAAGGGCTGTGGGGCATTGGAACAGGCTGCCCAGGGCAGTGCTGGAGTCACCATCCCTGGAGGGTTGGACAGACGGACATGAGGTTCTCAGGACATGGGGCAGCTTCAGGGGTGGGGTAATGGTTGGATTCCATCATCTTGAGGGTCTCTTTCCAAGCAAAATGATTCTGTGATCCTATAAGCAAACCTGCCCCCCTGTCCCGACCACCACAGCCAGCCCAGCTCCTCACCTGCTGCGGCACCTTGAAGCGAACGTAGGAGCAAAGCTTCAGCATATCCGACATCTCCTCAGGAGTGGAGGGAATTAAAGGGATCCTGTCGATGCTTTCAGACTCCTGCAGCTCCCGGAGCTGTTTGATGAACTTGCTGTCGGTGGTACTCGGCAGGCCTGGGTCCAACGAGAAGGGGTGCACAAGCTGAAAACCCGGACAAGACCCTACCAGCCCCAGTGACAGCAGCACTGTGCTGACCTCCAGCATCCCTGGCTCTGCCTTTCCACTTGCTCAATCATTAAAAGAAAAAATAGAGGGGGAGAATAAAATCTGTACATGCAGCAACATTAATAGGTACCCAGGGTACCCCAGCCTCCCCCTGCTCCAGGGCTGACACCACCGAGCCCCGTGGGCTGATGCAACACAAGGTGTATTCCTTGGAGACACAAATAATTTGGCAAAAAACGTAGTGTTTATTTTTATGTAGACAGTGGATGCAAATACTAATGCCTGTGCCCAGCCTGCTACAGCAAAGGGTCAGACAGACAATTCCAGAAGCTCCAACCACACGCACCCCATCCCCCAGCAGTGTTCTCTCACACCCCTCTGCAGCCCCACACAGGGGTTTCACACCCAGAAATGGAGATTGTTGGCCAAAAGCTCCCCAAGAGCCTTGCCTGCAGCTTGGTAACTCTGTGCTTTGCTTCACTACTTTTTCTTACCAGGAGCCTCTTTCCTTGTGCGGAAGGAGCTGCTATAACAATAAGGATGCAGCAAAGCCCTCCCGGCAGAGGAGCTCCCTGCCAAGCCTGCAGTACATCATGGCCAGGCTCCCCTGAGCCCCCCAGCCAAGGGGATGGAGGGGTGCTGCATGGGCACAGAGACACCCTGCTGCCCTGCACCCCATCCCAAAGTGCTCCTCCCACTTGGAGCACCCAAAGGTGCCAGCAGCAAGCTCGCCAACCCCCGAGCCCCAGCCCTCCGGCACACTGCGGCTCTTGAGTAGCCAGACTGGGGAGACTTCCCATTGCTGCTAGGGTTCCAGAGCAGGAGGCTATGGATGTGCCATGTAAAACAGCTGCCACCCCATGGGAAACAGGTTTTCTTCCAGAGCAAGACTTGTCCCATTTGCCCTAATCCCAGCTCTAACCACAGCTCAGTGGGGCAGATCCAAAGCCCTGGAGAAAAGGAATCAGGACAAGGCTGTGATTTACTCCTGTGCCCTGGAAGCATGCCCGGCTAGAGCTTTTTAGACTGTACATACAAACTGTTTCGAAATGCTTCATACTAAAAGCCTATATTGCCACCAGCACTGCTGTGGGCTTGTGCACCAGCTTCTGCTCGCCCTCTCCTCACCCCTCTGCCTTGCCCACCTGCAGGACAGATGAGGGTCAGGCTGCAAATGTCTTCTGGGTACTGAGCAGCATAAACGCCGGCAACGTTTCCCCCCATGGAAGTGCCAACCAGATGAAAGGGCCTTCTGTTCAGCCTGATGCACTCCACGAACTGGCAGGAGAGCAGAAGCAGCATTGTTAGGGGAGAGGAAGCAGCGGCCTGGGGTCATTAGAGAAATTAAACTCAAAAGCTTGAGGTCGGTGGCTCTGGCTGCCTGGGGAGGGAGGGTGTGGAGCTGCACGAGGCAGGGCTCATGGGGCTTAGCATCCCTCTTGTCCCCACATCCCTGCACACTCCTCTTGTCCCCACATCCCTGCACATCCCTGCATCCATCTGCAGAGGTGATGTGATGCTGGGCCATTACCTGGTGGATTCTCTGAGCCTGCCCGCTGATGGAGTAATCGTCCAGGTCTGAGCGGGTTGTGCCCTCGTGCCCGGGCATGTCCACACACACCAAGTGCAGGTTCTTTGGCAGGAACTGCAGAAAAAATAGCAGGGGTGGTTACAGCACAGAGGAACTGCTGTGAAGCCCAGGGATAGACAATGGTGACCACAGGTGAGAGTAGGGGCATTGCTCTCCTCCTAGAAACCCCTGGTTACTTGTGCACCAGAATAAATTAGCTTGTGTACCAAGGATGACATGATGAGAATCATAGAATAGTTTAGGTTGGAAGGGACCTTCAAAATCCCACCCCACCATGAGCAGGGACATCTTCACCAGCTCAGGTTGCTCAGAGCCCCGTCCAGCCTGGCCTGGGATGTCTCCAGGGATGGTTCATCCACCACCTCTCTGACCAACCTGGGACAGGCTCTCACCACCCTCAGGGCCAACAACTTCTTCCTCATGTCCAGCCTGAATCTCCCTCCTTTAGTTTAAAACCATCACCCCTTGTCCTGTCTGTCCCCATCTTTCTTATAGGCAAGACTTACTTCCCACAGAGAAGGCAGGTGTATACTGCTCTTCCCTTCTTCTTGTCATAGGGATGACAGGGATCCAACAATCAACAAGCACAGAGCTAAGGAGGGTAATTCTAAGAGGTTACAACACTCATCACGTCCCACACATGCAACCGTTGGGTCCCCACATCACCCTCAAGCCCAGGACCGTCAGCTCTTACTAAGCAGCAACATGATAGAAATGGAATCCCACCTTGACTATGGACAACCACATGTCTTTGTGGGCTGAGAAGCCATGTAACATCAGGATGGACGGTCGGTACCCAGGCCTCCCTCTATAGGAATAACAAAACTGATAGTCATCGTAGTATGCGTATCTAACCTGCATACCCAGGGCTCGGCGCCAGTACCTGGAAACAAGGAGAAAACACCACCGGTGAGTGAGGCAAGACCAGGGCCCAGCGGCAAGATAAGCCAGGCGACAAGTCCAAACTCTGCCGCGGATCTGCCGGTTTGCTAAGACCAGTTAGGCCGGGCTCACATCAGTGCTGTCATGGCCCTAACTGGGACCAGCTCTGAGCATCTGGACACTGGCCCAGACCTTGTGCTCACAAGGGATCCCTTACTGGTGCTGGAGTGGCCGCTGGCTGTTCGCGGCGGCCCTGCAGATGGCTTGGGAACACACCCTGTTTGTTAAAAACTTTAACTACCCAAAATAACTGATTTGCAAAATTCCCCCAAGGCAATGGAAATGGGCCAAAAATAACAATCCTAACATGGAAAACACCCAAAGGTTGGTATGAGGAGAGAGGCCCATGAGAGAATGGCAGCGTGCAAGGGAGGTGCTTGGTCCAAGTGGGGTTGTTGGGGCACAACCTCGCAGCCATGGGACAACATCAAACCCCGGACAAGCACCTCGGATCCCAGCCAAACCAACCGCGTCACCCAGAGCTCCGCACAAACCCATTCCCCATACATCAACTAGATGATCTTTAAACGCTTATTTATATACACACAAAGGACTGGAGGGAACCATCTTTATGGGTCAAACACCCCAGAAGATAGCAGGGTAACCCCAGGAAGCCGGGGTTATTCCTCTGCAAGCAGCGGCAGACGGCTCCTGCCAGCCTGCTCGAGGAGCATGCAGCGAAACTGCCAGCCAGAGGGGACCTGGACAGAGATTATCGGTGACACTTGGGACAGATGATGTGTGCATGCAGCCCCAGATGGAGGAGCAGGGACGCTGTCGCTGCATTTCCCCTCTGCTCAACACATCCCCTGCCAGGACAGCCGCCAGGCTACTCCTGATGGCCAAGATACCGACAAATATTTTTATACACAATAGCAGAATTTATTTGAGACACAAGAGCAAGGTCACCAGCACTGCTAGGCTGTCCTAGCTCTCTGCCCACTCAAAGCTTATGAATAGTGCAATCCTCTTTTAGCGTAATCCCTTTTTGGACGGAGTTAGTGGGACTTAAGCAGCATCTCGACTCTCTGCTGGCCCTCCAAGGAGAGGTGAATTTCTCCCTGAATAAGTGTCTTAAGAGTCCTCGCCTCAAAGGCACCGGTGTAAACTACCGATGGGCAAGATGATAACATTTTTAGCAACTGATCCTGATGGATCAATTCAGCAGAAGGCAAAATAATCTGTGCAAAGCTGAACTGATCCCTCGCAAGGTGTTAACGCGCTTAGTGGCACCGGCTAAACTGATTAACCCCTGGTGGGCAGGCAGGCAGGGCAGGGGTCAACGGAGCAGCCCTGGGTGTCACACCCGGCATTAGCGCCCCGGGAGGGAGCAAGGCCATCGGTGACGGGGACCTGGTGTGACCCTGCGCCGTGCTGGCTGAGGACACACAGAGTGGCAGCGAGCAGGAGGAACGGGGCAGCGAGAGAAGGGAGAAGCATCTCCCGGGATGTGGGGAAACACAGTGATTTTACCCAAAAAGTTGACTCGGAGGCAAATAGGGAAGGACGAGTAAAGAGCAAACCCGCTTTTCTCGCCTGCTGTCCCTAAGAAAAGAGGTGCCCATGAAACAGGGCGTCACGGTGACTCCTGCAAAACGCCAACGCTGCTGGAAAAGCTACGAGAGAGTTGGGGGCACTTACCCTTCACAAGAACAGAGCCCTGGTGATCTCTGCTCACACAGTCCCTCCTCACCCGAACACAGACCGACCCACCCACGGTGCATCTTCACCCAGCCCCTGATTCATAGAATCATTTCAATTGGAAGAGACCCTCAGGATATCGAGTCCAACCATAACCTAACCTAACTCTAGCACTAAACCATGTCAATAAGAATCTTGTCTAAACGCCTTTTAAACCCCTCCAGGGGTGGTGACTCCACCACTGCCCTGGGCAGCCTGTTCCAATGCCCCACAGCTCTTTCTGGGAAGAATTTTTTCCTAATATCTAACCTAAAACTCTCCTGGCGCAACTTGAGGCCATTTCCTCTTGTCCTATCTCTTGACAGCCCTGAAGGACACAGCAGCATCATCTCTGCCACCTTCTCAACCCGGCTCTGTAGAGCTCCCAGCATCAGTCCTTGCGCCTCCTTCTCCCTGTCCTGCCCCCGCATGCAGCAGCGTTTGTCCAGTGGTCCCCCCCGAACCTGAGCCCCGCAGGGTCCTCCCTGCCTTCCACCAGCTGCTCCTATGTCCAAGGAAAAAGTAATTTGCCTGACAAAGCTGGTACCGTCTGGACCCGCTGCCTGCTCGCCTTTGCAGAGCAACGTTCGGCCTCGCAGCTCCCCACGTGATGCGCACGGGATGAAATTCTCCCCGTGCCGATCCAGTCGCTGGGGTTTTCATCCCATCCTCCCTCAGCCCCCAGATGCTGTCACTAAAAGGCTGCTAATTAACATGTTGTCAGAAACGGGCTCCATCGCGCTGCTGCGCCTGAGCGCCGGACGGGCTCCCGTCCTCCTCACGCAGGAGGTCACTTTGATTTGGAAACACCCCGTGAGCAAAACTGCAGGAGCCACCATCTGTCAGCAGCATGTGAGGGCAGCCTGCTGTGCTGCCTGCTCCTGCCTGCTGTGCTGCCTGCTCCTGCCCATGACGGGCAAGGAGACGCTACCCCGGCTTCTGAAGGCAGCGTTATTACAGCCTTCCCTTGCAACAAACCCAGCCAGGAAAGCTGCCAGCATGCTTATCACCCATTTCCAGGGACAGATGAAGGCTGAAGGATGCAGCGCCGGCATCAGAAAGGACAAGATGCATGTGGGTAAGGAAAAGCATCACTCCAGCTTCTCCAGCACTCCAGCCCAGAGTGAGGAGAATGAGAAGAGCCCCGTCCATAACTAGCAGTGAGAGAAAAGCCCCTGCCCACCGAGCAGGTTGTTAACCAGGAGGGATTGTGTGAGCCGAGCAGTCACAGCAGAGCCAGGGACACCCGCAGCGATGGCTGCAGAGGCAAGGAGGAGGTCACCAGCCCGCCGGGGCTGCCAGGCCGGGGACAGCCAGCAACGGTGACACTTCTCCCAGCCACAGTCCCATCCTTGGGGGAAACAACCCAGAAAGGCTCAGAGACATCCTGCAGCCCAGCTGAGGCTGCCCTGACAGACAGAAGCCTCAGCAGCAATAAAGCAATCAGAAAAAGCCATTTTCTCCTCCCAGAGATGCTTAAAGCTACGCACAGATGGCGCGACCACAGAAAACTCCACCTTACCTCCTCCTGTCACCATCACGCGCAGGAACACCCACCTCCATCCATGACAACTTGGGCTTTTTGCAACAAGCCCCATGTGTGCTGGGACCTTCCAGGGACCAGCAGCAATTCCACCCCTGGGCTAACAGGAGAGCAGCTGGGCTAACGAACTCACCAGTAGTAGATGCGGATGAGCGCCGAGGGCCAGAGGAGGAAGGAGGCGACGAAGGCCAGGATGGGGATGGCCAGGGTGCCGCCGGCAATCACAAACATGTTCAGCACGTCGGGGTCCATCCTGCGCTTCCCTGCCCAGCCTCACCTGCCCATGGTAAGGGAAGGATCAGAGGTTAAATACCAGAAATGATGACAAGTCAAGGCTAAATGAGATCTCTGCTGCCAGGGGGAGGGGGAAGCGGCTCTGCGAGAGGCAAGGGATACAGCTTGGGAGTGCAGCAATGTCTCTTTCAGTTTTAAAACTTGATCATTGGCAATAAGCCTCCTAACAGGCATGGACGATGTCTGGGGTGACTGGAGGCGTTTAAAACACAGGTAGATGAGGTTCTCAGGGACATGGGTTAGTGCCAGGTTTGGCTCAATGATCTCTTGGTCCCTTCCAACCAAAGTGTTTCTGTGATTCTATGACACAGCCCTCGGGGCAGCCCACAGTCACAGCGAGCACAGCACCCATGGGTGCAGGCAGCCTTTCCCCCGATGGGTGCAGGCAGGGATGGCTTAAAGCAGACTCCACGTTGCTTTTCGAAGGCAGCCGTCCAGCTCGGGCTCCCCTCCCCCTGCCCGATCCCAAATCCCCAGCACACAACCACTGACCTAGAATTGATGGCTTGAGCCTGGCTCTCATTACCGCTCCGCACAGGCACCAACTAATCAAGGCAGCAGAGCCTATTAATGGGCTTGGGAACCAAAGGAAACAACCTGGCAGGGTGCTCTTTGGCCACCAGCCCTTGTCTGAGACAAATTCACCCCCGCCCCCATGTCGTCGCTCCTGCCCCACAGGCGTTTTGCCCCAGCTGTGGATCCCAGGTCCCCATACAGCTCCCAAGCATCCTTCAGACACATCCCAGGGGCAGAGACAGAGGACACTGGGCACAAGGACGAGCCCTCACTCACCGCCATGCTCGTCCCTGAACTCTCCCCACCGTGAGCAGCCAGGAGATATTTTTCTCATTAAGAGATTAAACCTGTCACACACACATCTCCTCTAATTCTCCTTGCTCACCGACATATGTCTCGCCCTTTCCTCAGCGCTGTTTTTTTTTGGTCACACGTTTCTAAAGCGAGATGTTTCCAACGCCTGCTCTCCCACCAGCCGTGCCCCCCCCATCACCACCACATCAATCTGCGCCAGCACAGGCAGATTTATTGCTGTTCCCTGCAAGACCCATGGCGGTGTGGGGTACGTTGTATGTTATGCCGGGAAGCAGGAACTGAATCACCACAGTCGCATCCTCCCCACCTCCGATGCCATCGCACTGGATCACATCAAACCACCACATTACACACCACCAACAAAAATGGTTTACAGAACCTCTGCAGCA
The DNA here is from genome assembly GCF_036013475.1 of Columba livia. NCBI lineage: Eukaryota > Metazoa > Chordata > Aves > Columbiformes > Columbidae > Columba > Columba livia. The sequence goes on from NC_088611.1 coordinate 21,082,400, forward strand.
ACAGCCAGGTTTGCCCTTTTCCCCCAGGGAAAACAGGACTAACGGAGATTGGAGGAATACTGCAAATATTTCCACCAAGCACCTCCTGAACAAAGCTAAACCCCATTTCCTTCTTCAAGCCTCAACAACACACCGTTATTTATTTAATTAACATTTTGCAGGAAGATTTTTTGATCTCTGCGTGGCTTGTTAGTAGGTAAATACTTTGTGCAACAGATAAACCTTGTAGGTGAGAGCAGAGCTGCACAGGAGCCCACTTGAGAACACTTTGCTATGTCAGTAAAACAGTGAAGCAATTAAGCACAGAAAATCACCATCATCCCCATTGGTGACCCGTAACAAGAGAAGACGGGGTCACCACCTCCACCTCCGCCGCCTCCGCCGCTCTTGGAAAGCAAAACAAGGAGGAGAAAGCCTTTAAAAAGCTCAGCTTACTCTGCAGAGATCCCCTCCTCCTCTCGACACAGGTCCTGCTGGTTGTGGGTAGTGGCAGCGTCTGAAAACACTGTTGGAAGAGGAAAAAAATAATAAAAAATTAAATTTGCACTTCTTTTTCTCCTTTCAGAATCGGTAGCCGGGCAAAATGGTGAGTTTGGGGTATTTAACCCACAAGCTTCCCTTCAAGATGTCTCAACGATTCTTTCTGACCAACCTTTCCCCTGTTTGCGTAAATATGGTGTTTCGTACAGTAAAGCCAAAGGAGGGCACTTGTTCCAAGCAGGAGCAAAGTGCAAGCTGCCATCTGAGATGGTGTGTGAGCCAGTGTGGCGGGGAGAGCCGGTGCCAGCGGCCCCCGCCGCGGCACCCTGTGAAACGGGGGCTCAGGGCTGCGCTGTGGGTGATTACAGCTATTAGAAGAAAGCCAGCTAAGCTGCTTCCCATCCCCTTCCTCTTCGTCTTACATGTAATTTTCCAAGCGCTGTCAGGGCCCCCCCGGGCCGTCCCCGTGCTGAAGCCGTAGCACAGCAGGAAGTCACTGACGAGGCAGGAAAACACCGGCCTGAACTCACCAGCAGCTTTTAGCCATGGGAACTACAGAAATTCATGCTGGAGGTTCAGCGGGAGCACTGGAACCCCCCCCATGAGCACTGGGGGCTGCTTCAAGCCAGAGAATCCCTGAGAGATCCCGCACAGGTGCCCGGGGGGGCTCCTGTCCCCGTTGTGCCGGCGTGTTTCGGCAGGGCCATGGCAGCCGCCGCTCACCACGTGAGCCCCGGCGCCCAATGCCAGCCACACGCACCCGGCAACACCTCCTGGGGCCCCTGCCAGCCGTGGGTGCCGGGGGGAGGATGCTCGGGGAGCCCCGGGGTGCGGCCTGGCCTCCTTCTGCGTGGGCAGAGCATCGCCACCGGTTTCCATGGTTACCCACGATGGAGGCGAGGGGAAGGAAAACGCCAGCAGGCCCAGCTCCATGGTCAGGAACAACCAATGTCACACCCTGTCCCCAGCACCCCAGGCTGGTAAAGCCACCCCTGCTGGCAGCAGCGCTGTGGGGATGCCAGCCCCCCAAAACCAACCACAGTGCCACCCCCTGCCATGGTGCTTTGCCCCAGGGATCGTCACCCTCCCCACAGCACCGGTACCGTGCCACATGGCCCAAGCCAGGGTACAGCCCTGTGCTACGAGCTAGAGACATTGTGGGCTAAAAAATAAAAAGCAAGCCCTGCAGCAACAGCTCTAAATCTTCAGACCACAGTTCATCCATCACTTCGAGGTGCCCTGTGACCAAGAGTCACAGCAAACGGCCCCAAGCATTGCTACTGCTTCTTGGAAGGATCTCCAAGTACCTCATCAATTAACTCTCAAACATCGGTTAGGCAAGTGTGATAAACACCGTGTGATCATGGCAGCGGGACACGGCGGGCACGGGATGCCAAGCCAGGAGCACTGGTTCCCACGCCGGCAGCCCAGCATGTCCCCTCTTGTCTACTCCTTCCTCCCCTGTGCCAAATCCAAGCAGGAGCCTCATCACCTGCAAAGAGGTGCCCAGGGGCATGGGGAGGCTGTGGGTTGCTACAGAGGACAACATGCTGATGACAGTCCCCAGGGTTATTGGCCAAAGGACAACAAATTACTGTGAGCAAGGTTTGAACCTGCACTGGGATTTTTTCCTCTTTCAAGCTCAGGCGGTCAAACCAGAGAGGCTGGAGAAGCCCCAACAGTGCAGCTCAGGTGTATATATTGATTTTTTTCCAGGCCCCACATAAGATCAAGCAGCAGCACAGCTCAGTGTGTGGGATCAAGAAAATGCATTTAGCTCCAAGAAAAAAAAAAGCCATCCTAGAAATGTGAAAGCAGCTGGGATTGTTACCCAGGGAGACAGGAGGCTCTTCAGCAGCATCAGCATCTCTCACAGAGCAGGTCTGGGAGCCAACCTCGCTGACAGGGCAAGAGCTCGCAAGGGGTACCTGGGGGGCACTTTGGGGGCTGCAGCACAAAATCCTTCACAAGGTATGGGGGTTCGGGTGCGAAGGGGAGAGCAGCAGCTGAGGCGCTGGGCAGCCCCGTGCGAGGCCAGGGGAGCTTTTCCCACCGCAGGAGTCACACGCGTGTGCCAAAATTCAAGCACAAAGGTCGTACCAGGCTGCGTCCATCGGGACTGGGCTGCGGAACCAGCCCATGGTTGACCAACAACAGATTTGGAAACTCCAAATGGCTGAAAGCTAAGCAGCATACTTTACATGTTTTTAAGAGCTCAAACAGAAGAAACATTGACCAATTTTAAGAGCCCCCTGGAGAAACAGGGGGGCTTGACAGGCCTCAGCAGCTGAGGTGGGACCCCCAGAAACCCCGACTCACACCACTGACCATGCAAGAAGAAAAACCCCAAACATGCAAGTGAGCCATTTTCCTTGGAAACTGCCCCCCCCCAGCACCCTTGGCAGCCAGAAAAATAACACTGACCATAAATGACAACATAACTAACATTAGGATTCCTCAGATACCTATTTTGCAGCGTGATCTTCCAGATGCCAGCCACAGTGAAATGATAATTTAAGATCTATTAATATTTGAAAGATCTCTGTCCATCAGCCAGCCAGCTCTCAATCTTAATCCAACCTCCAGAGGGCTGGAAGTAGGAAATGTGCCCTTTCACCTTAATTTATTTATAGATGGCAGAAATGAGATCATTATTTCTGTAGTGCCATTTCACAAAACATCTCCCTCTGACCCATTTGTATTTGTGCAACACGGCTCTTAAAAATGAGCGGGAGAGTCTGGGTTTGGCCCCCAGCCCCACTGCTGCACCCAGGGCTGGGAACACGCAGGGACAAGGCGTCAGTGTCACCACCAGCCGGCCTGGGGACAAAGTGTTTGGAAAGCAGGACTGGGGTGGGTTGTGCTGCCAGCCAGCCGCTGGTTTAGGAATTGATAACGCGCTCATCCTCCTTCCGGACCCCGTCGCCATCCCTATCGTGCCGCACACGCACGCAGCGGAGGATGCACTGGCGCATCTGATGTCACGAGTGCGCCCAGACTCAGCCCTGGGGGCGGTGGGGAGGGGGCTAGGAAAGATTTGGGGTACAAGGGGCCACCTCCAGGTCGCCTCTTGCCAGCACACAGCCCCCAGTTCCCCCCCGCTCCGAGCATCCTCCTCCAGCAATATGACGGCATCCTACAAATAGCAGCGACCGGGATGCGCCACCGCTCTCCTGCCTTTTGCGCCCCTTTTTCTGATTATTTGGGGGGGGTGAGTTAATTAAATCCTAAAAAATATATACATTTAAATTCTCCCCGCCCCCAGCGATGCTACGGTTGTGACCCGGGGGGGACCGAGCGGGGGGGGCCCCGGACGCCGTTCCGGCGTCCGGGGCCCCCCCCCACGGTCCCCCCCGGTCTTGGCATTGCTCTCATCACCCCCGCATCCTCCCCCCTCGCCTCTCACCGTGCCGATCCGAGCCGGGCCGGGCCGCAATGGCAGCGCTGAGCGGCGGAACGAGGCGGCTCCGTTGCGCCCTCCCCTCCGCTCCCTCCCTCCCTGCGCGCCGGTTGCCGGGGCGGCTCCGCGGGGGCGCAGCGGAGCGAGGCGGGGATGCGGCGCGGAGTGGAATGGGGGGAGAAAGAGGGGGTGTAGAGGGGGTGTGGGCGGGTGGAAAGGGGGAAGGAAAGGGGGTGGAATAGGGGTGAGGGTGGGGTGCAAGGGGGGGGTATAACGGGGGTGCAAAGGGGCTACAAGGCGGCTAGAATAGGGAGATGTAATGGGAGTCCAATGGAGGTGCAAAGGGGGTTGCAAAAGGGGTGCAGTGTGGGTGCAAGTGGGGTATAAGGGGGGTGCAAAGGGGCTACAAGGCAGCTAAAATAGGGGGATGTAATGGGACTTCAGTGGAGGTGTAAAGTGGGTGCCATAGGGGCGTAGTGGGGGTGCAAAGGGGCTACAAGGTGGATAAAATGGGGGGATGTAGTGGGACTTCAATGGAGGTGCAAAGGGGGAGGTGACATAGGGGTGCAGTGGGGGGTATAAGAGGGGTGCAAAGGGGCTACAAGGCAGCTAAAATGGGGGGGATGGAGTGGGACTGCAATGGAGGTGCAAAAGGGGTGCAGTGGGGGGTATAATGGGTGGAAAGGGGCTACAAGTTGGCTAGAATGGGGAGATATAATGGGAGTCTAATGGAGGTGCAAAGGGGGGTGCAAAAGGGGTGCAGTGTGGGTGCAAGTGGGGTATAAGGGGGGTGCAAAGGGGCTACAAGGCAGCTAAAATAGGGGGATGTAATGGGACTTCAGTGGAGGTGTAAAGTGGGTGCCATAGGGGCGTAGTGGGGGTGCAAAGGGGCTACAAGGTGGATAAAATGGGGGGATGTAGTGGGACTTCAATGGAGGTGCAAAGGGGGAGGTGACATAGGGGTGCAGTGGGGGGTATAAGAGGAGTGCAAAGGGGCTACAAGGCAGCTAAAATAGGGGGATGTAATAGGACTTCAATGGAGGTACAAAGGGGGAGTGCAAGAGGGGGTATAATGGTGGTGCAAAGGGGCTACAAAGCAGTTAAAATGGGGGGCTGGAGTGGGACTGCAATGGAGGTGCAAAAGGGGTGCAGTGGGGGGGTGTAATGGGTGGAAAGGGGCTACAAGTCAGCTAGAATGTAGAGATGTAATGGGAGTCCAATGGAGGTGCAAAGGGGGTTGCAAAAGGGGTGCAAGTGGGGTGCAAAGTGGCTACAAGGCAGCTAAAATAGGGGGATGTAATGGGACTTCAATGGAGATGTAAAGCGGGGTGCAATAGGGGTGCAGTAGGGGTATAAGGGGAGAATAAAAGGAGTGCAAAGGGGCTACAAGGGGGATAAAATGGGGGGATGTAGTGGGACTTCAATGGAAGCGCAAGAAGGGGCATAATGGAGCTTCCATGGGGGTGTGACGGGGATACAACAGGGGTGGAAGGGGGCGGTGTAATGGAGGATACAATAGGGCTGCCTTGGGGGTGCAAAGGGAGGCGTATAATGGTGGTGCAAAGGGGCTACAAGGTGACTACAATGGGGGGATGTAATGGGACTTCAATGCAGGTGCAAAGGGGGGTAACATGGGGTGCAGTGGGGGGGTATAACAGGGATGCAAAGGGGCTACAAGTCGGCTAGAATGGGGAGATGTAACGAGACTCCAATGGAGGTGCAGAAGGGGGTGCAATAGGGGTGCAGTGAGAGAATAACAGGACTGCAAAGGGGCTACAAGGTGACTACAATGGGAAGATGTAATGGGACTTCAGTGGAGGTGCAAAGGGGGGATGCAAAGAAGCAGTGCAATAGGGGTGCAGGAGGGGGGTATAATGGAGCTTCCATGGGAGTGTGAGGGGGGTACAACAGGGGGGGCGCAAGGGGTGGACATAATGGGGTTTTCAAGAGGGTACAAGGAGGGGTACAACAGAGATGGAAGAGGGGGCTGCGATGGGGTGCGTTGGGGATACAGTGGAGCAGCAACAGGGGGATGTGACGGGACTTCAGTGAGGGTGCAAGAGAGGGATGTGATAGGGCTGCAGCAGGGGTAAAGTTGGGGGATATAATCGAGTTTCCATGGGCTTGCAAGTTGGACATAGTGGCACTGCAATGGGGGTGTGGATACAACAGGGGTGCAAGGGGGATGCAAAGAGGCTGCAAGGGCGATACAAAAGGAAAGCAAGGGGATATGCAAAGGAGACACAGCAGGGATACAAGAAGGAGGCAATAAGGCTACAAAAGTTGTACAATGGGGTTGCCATGGGGACGCAAGAGGGATAAAAAAAGGAAAATGCTATAGCTGCAATGGGGTTACTACAAGGAGATACAGGGGTGGATACAACAGGGGTTACAACAGGGATGCAAAGGGGATGCAATACAGCTTCCACAGAGCTAGCAAGGGGGATGCAGCGCTGCACCCCACACAGCACACAGCCCCCTGCACGAGGCCTGGGGACAAGCTTGGGGGTGGGGGACGTCAGTCCCTTTCCCAGGGATGGGGCCGCAATCAGGGAGCACGGAGCTCTGCCACGTTTCCCATGGAAAAGTCTCAAAGGTTGAAATTAGAGCATCCTACTGGTACTTTTATGCCTGAAATAGGATTTTTAAGCCTGCCATTTAAGTCCCAACAGATGACACTGTTCAATCTCAAGAGCTGCATTTAAACCTGCATTTAAAATCTGCTCTGATTTGTCTTAAAACTTCTACCCAAATCCTTTTGCTGCGAGCAATTTTACTTTCAATCCCCCGGGTCACTTATCAGCTTTGCATGTACCTTTAAGATATGCCCCAAAAGATGAGAAAACTCAATTAAATTGGAAATGAGATCAGTTCCTGAGTAAGTGCAAGCAAATTGGGTCAAATCTCACCGCATCTGTGCTCTGGTAAAGGATGTCCCTTCAGTCTGGCGGGCAGAGGAGAGAGAAGAACCAGCATAAAGGGCTTCCCAGATCAGAGTTTACTACAATGACCAAAAGCTTTTGTTAAGATGAGCTGTCAGAAGAGATTTATAACTGAAATGGAGGTTTTTAGGTGGCCTGGTAAAGGCAAGGCACAGCTTTGTACAGCTTTTTGGTGTTTTTCTTTGAAGAGCTTCCCAGTAATGCTAGGCAAAGCCAAGATGAGCTTCCACTAAGGTGACCTAAGCAGACATGGAAGGTGTTTCATAAGCCTTTAAATGATGTTTGCAGTTACATTTGTTTGTTCAACTTTCCCGTGCACAGCCCCAGGCTCCCGGGGGACACGTGCAGGGCAGCACTGGCTCACACTGGGGATGGTTTTCCCACCGGGTTGTTATTCTGGGCCACTTGGTGAGAACGCCTCTGGAAAGAGTCATAAGCAAACGAGAAGCTGAAGCAGAGACCTGCGGTGGTTTTGTGTCGAAACACAGCATGAGCTCACCAGGAACCCGCTCTCGCAATCTCTGCGTGTAATTATGGAGAAGAGTCATCGAGTGTCTCCTTTGGTGAATTTGTTGGCCCTGAGGGTGGTGAGAGCCTGGCCCAGGTTGGCCAGAGAGGTGGTGGATGAACCATCCCTGGAGACATCCCAGGCCAGGCTGGACGGGGCTCTGAGCAACCTGAGCTGGTGAAGATGTCCCTGCTCATGGCAGGAGGGGCTTTGGACATCCCTTCAACACAAACTGTTCTGTGATTCTATGGGTGGGCTGTGGGGCCGTGCTGGGTTTTTGGGACACCCACCATCCCCGGTGCTCTCCCACGCCATGGTCCCTGGGATGGCTCATGGCATCGTACCACAGCGACAGCACTGAGCGAGGAAAAAGAGATGGGGACGAGTCACCCTGGGGAAGATGATTCACTTCACCCAACTGGCGTGCCGTCACTTGTTACGGCTGCAAACAATCCCACCACATTCCCTGGGAATTTGTCACCCAGCAGCAGAACATAACACGAAAGTCTTTCATCTGGTGGAGCAAAACTGCTCCTCAGCTTGGTGGGCTTGGAGCTTCAGTTCTCCACAGCTTCTCCAGCCTGAATCCAGCTGAGCTTCTACCTTGCTATGGAAATCAAGGCCAGTTCATGTGAAAGCCTCGCTGCCTTTAAATAATACTTTCCTAACTGTACTCCAAGTCAAGGCATATATTATGTGTGTTTTAATTACACCTTTAACTGCTAACAATAAGGGTATACTTATCGTCACTAAAACCTCCTCATTTGGTGGCTGTAATATCGTTATGGAGGGGTAACCTCAAAGCCTTGTTTAACCGTCATGCGTCAAAGCCTTCACCGCAGATCACCTCGTGCTCTCCTGTGTCTCCATTCAATGGCCTCATTCAAGCAACTGGAAACATGAAGATGCATTTTTCCTTGAACTGCTGCAGCGGGGAAGCGTTCACGCTTTAAACCGCTACTCAAACAATATCCATGCTTCAAGTTGAAAAAGAAAAGCCTATCAGAGTCCTGTCGAGCAGTGATGCCCTGACAGTAATTCATTAAGCTGAACATGTACCTTCCAGAATTATAAATAAAGATTAAGTATCACAAGAAAAAGAACCTATCAATTCAAAGCACGCCATGTATCTTGCACACCACATACTTTCACCTTTGATTATTCTGAATTTCCAGAGGGTCACACCAGGGCACTTATCGCCATTAGATTGTCACTGAAGCCACTTCACAAATGACCATATTTGGCCTGTCTACAGCCCAACTGTGAACTTCAGCAACATGAGATGGCCTGGGTTTTGCTACTTATTAACTTGAAATTCCAGGAGACCACAATAAAATAGCCTGCCAGATAGCTGTGATAAGGTCACTGAGAGCCCAAAGATCACTTCATTTGCCCAAAGGAACTTACTTTTATGGTGACATGGGTGACGTCGGGGCTGGCCCTTCCTGCTTCTCCCACAGAGGATATCGACAGAGCTGCAATTCAGGTAAAAATGAGGAAAAATTAAGAAACACCCAACACCTTAAAGCCTGACACGTGGAAAGGGGAGTGCGTGGGGCTCTTGTCCAAAAAAATTCCCCTTTACAGAAAGTGCCTATCTGTGCCCATGTCCCCAGCAGTGCTGAACCCCAACCAGCACACAGCCACCGTGGTTTGCCCATGGGAGGAGAAATAAAGCTTCAGGGTTATTTTTGGGCGCTAAGTAGAGCCCCAGGGTGACCTCACGCCCCATGGGTGCTGCCCACCACACCGTGGGACACCCTATGTGTCATACCGCCCTGCAAGCGCAGAGCCGAGGGGATGGAGACTCACCCGCAGCCACAGGAAACGTCGAAGATCATCTCGGTCCATCCCCGCCAGCAAAAACAAACCTGTGACTGCCCTGCGAACGGAAGGAAGCGGCTGTGCCTGACCTAAGAGGGGAAACCTCCACGTCCAGACCCTCACGCCCCTGGGTTACACGGGGACCAGGAGCAGGCATGCAATCATGAATCATTTTGGTTGGACAAGACCCTCAAGATCAGTGAGTCCAACCGTTAAACCACCCTGTCACTGCCCCATGTCCTGAGAACCTCATGTCCGTCTGTCCAGCCCTCCAGGGATGGTGACTCCAGCACTGCCCTGGGCAGCCTGTTCCAATGCCCCACAGCCCTTTGGTGAAGAAATTGTTCCCAGATCCAACCTCAACCTCCCCTGGCTCAACTTGAGGCCGTTTCCTCTGCTCCTGGCGCTTGTTCCTGGGGAGCAGAGCCCGACCCCCCTGGCTCCAAGCTCCTTTCAGGCAGCCCAGAGATCAGAAGGTCTCCCCTCAGCTCCTGTTCTCCAGCTGAACCCCCCAGGTCCCTCAGCCGCTCCCATCACACTTGTGCTCCAGCCCCTCACCAGCTCCGTTCCCTTCTCTGAAGTTTCTCAGTATGTTGGGACACATCCCGACACGACACATCCCATCCCATTCACCCCTCAGCACCTTCCTGGAAGTGAGAAGATGAGAAGGCTGAGTTTCTGTTCTGGAAACATTAACACACCAACCACAGACACAGCCACGGGTAGAGCTTAGCTGAAGGACCATCGGGAGGAGCAGGCAGGGCTGGCAGCACTCACTGTTCTAAGCTCCTGCCCAAGCTGACATTGGCATCACCTGCAGCTTGCCCCCTGGGGAGGCTGAGGAGGGGCTTTATTAGGGACAATGTCCCACAGGTGCTGCTCAGCTGCAGGTGGTGTCCCTCACCCAGCATCATCCAGAGCAGGGGCAAAATCCCACCCCAGGCTGGTTTTACCCTCTTGTGCAAGCCCAGCACAGCCCTGAACTGTCAGGGTTCGCCAGCCTGCACCAGGCATGTTTTATGGCCTGATAAGGAGCAAAGAACACATTGCTCTAAAGTGCAGTAAACAGAGAGATAAAGCAGTGCAGAAAGGAGCATAAGCTCCCCGTGTCCCCTACACAGGTCACCTCACTGCTGGCTGTCCCCGTGGAGGGTGGCCCTGCCTGTCCCACTGATAACGCCCGGGATGGGGGGGAAAGGGGAGGCTGATAAGTGAGCGGTCCTGGGGACAAACACAGCAGCATTGAAGATGGGTCCTCATGGTTCAGGGTTAAAGCCCTTGCAGGCACCACCACAAACATTTTTTTTTTGATGCCAGGGTAGCCAAACCGAGCCTGGTTTGGGGGCGAGCTCCAGCTTTTGATGATTCTGACCCCAAGGCTGCAGCCGCTGTCACAGCCCTGGGCTCACGCTGCGCTTTCAGCAAGGGCAGGGGGAGATTTACAACCCTGAAAGCTGTTGCTTTCCCTCCCTCTTTATTAGTTTCCTCCAGAGCCTGTCCTGCCCAAGCCTGGCTCAGTAGAGTCCCAGCAGGGAGAAAGCACTGTAAAAGCTCTATTATTTGATAGAATCAGAGAATCATTTTGGTTGGAAGAGACCCTTAAGATCATGAAGTCCAACTGTTCCCCCACCCCTGGCACTGCCCCACGTCCCTGGGAACCTCATCTTCGCATCTGCTCAACCCTCCAGGGATGGTGACTCCAGCACTGCCCTGGGCAGCCTGTTCCAATGCCCCACAGCCCTTTGGGGAAGGAATTTTTCCAAGATGCTTAAATAAGCCATGTAGCCTGACTTCTCGGTGTACCTCCCACTGCTATAACTGATCAGGGGCCGACAAATGCATCCCCAGCCAAGGGCTGACACGTGGTGGAGCAGTAAAGGAGGGCAGGGGGATGGTTTCCCTGCAAAAGCCACCCTGGTGTGACCAAGCCATTCCACCTGCAGAGTCCCCACTCAAGTGTCATCTTGGCCAAACTCATAATATCATAGTATCATAGAATCATAGAATCATAGAATCATTTTGGTTCGAAGAGACCCTCAAGGTCATTGAGTCCAACCATAACCTAACTCTAGCACTAAACCATGTCCTTAAGCACTAAACCATGTCTCTAAGACGCTGCATGGCAGCATCCCACGTTGGTTGCCTCCCCATGGAGAGGGACACTGCGGTCAGGTGGAGCAGTTGCTCCTCCAGGGTGGGGAGGTTGGTTTGGAAGAGCCGGCTGACCCCAGGGAGAAGTCCAAAGCCTCTGTTCTGCTTTGCACCAGGAGATGGACGTGAGGGAAAGGAGGAAACGGTGATTCCTGTTCGTGTTTGTGCTCAACACAGCTGGTGGCTCCGTGTGACCTCCCTGCCGGCCGCAGGGGGACAGAGGCACAAACACACACACATATATATTTATAGACACACTCACAGCAACTCGTTTTGTCCAAGTCCCTGAAGATGTTGCTCTTCATCTTGCTTTCGCTCTTCAATTTCAACACATCTCTGAGCCTCAAAATCTGCTCCTTCAACGTGAGGTCTTTTGGAGAAGCTAAAATAGCCAGACCTGAAGTCGTCGATGCCGTGGTAAAGGTACGTTCATTTGCCTGGATGAGACAGACACTGAGCTTTCTAAGGATTTCTAAGATGTACACTTAATTTATCTTTTCACAATTTAATTTCAAGCAAAAAAAAAAAAGAGTCAATAATTTAAATGATTTATACTCTTAAAGTAAAAATCAGACTGTGGTTGAGGAGGATGTTTGCTGATATTTTAGACTCCATGGGAGAACAGAAGCAACGTTTACTGTTCCCTTTAGAAATACAGGAGGAAAACCTCTATGATTCATAAAAATAATTTTCACAGAGATTTGTTTTGCAATACATTATTTACCCCCCTCATTATTCAGAAAGATTTTTGTCTAATTAAACCTATTCTCAGGACAGCAGAGAGTTTCACATTAGAGTGTGGTACAAAACTGAAAAGCCTGATTGCTAATTTATGTAAATACACCCTCACCACCAGGCTTCCTCTGCACAGCTGAAAATAACTCAGCTTTGTAAAATAACAACGGTTTGGACATAACAGAGTTTGCAAGTGCCCTCCCTGGTGCCGCGGTGCCGGCGGACGCAGTGCTCGGTGCTGGCGGGATGGCTGTGTGTGCCGTGACGTGGTGCCAGCAACACGGTGCTTTGTACCGGCAGGATGGCTGCGTGTGCCGTGCCGCGGTGCTGGTGGATGTGGTGCTCCGTGCCAGTGGGATGGCTGCGTGTGCCGTGCCGCGGTGCCGGCAACGCGGTGCTCAGTGCCACTGGGATGGCTGTGTGTGCCGTGCCGCGGTGCCGGCAACGCGGTGCTCAGTGCCACTGGGATGGCTGTGTGTGCCGTGCTGTGGTGCCAGCGACGTGGTGCTCGGTGCCACTGGGATGGCTGTGTGTGCCGTGCCGTGGTGCCGGCAACGCGGTGCTCAGTGCCACTGGGATGGCTGTGTGTGCCGTGCCGTGGTGCCAGCGACGTGGTGCTCGGTGCCACTGGGATGGCTGTGTGTGCCGTGCCGCGGTGCCAGCGACGCGGTGCTCGGTGCCACTGGGATGGTTGTGTGTACCAAACCACGGCAGCCAGCAGTCGCTTAGCTGGGCTTTAATCCTTCCCTTGCAAACAGTCAGGGGGTTGCATTTCTGGATCGTTCTTCCTTTACTGTCAGCACAATACAGACTAAATGATGGACAATGTATTAATTTTTTACAACTTTCAGGGGGGCAAAAAGAGGCACTTTTTTTCCCACTAATATCACCCACGCAGTTTGAAGAGAACAAGCGCGGGGGCAGAAGGAAGCCCCTGATGGTGGTGGAGGTTCCCAGGGGGATCCCAGCACCAGCTGTGGGTGCTGAGCAGCTGGGGCATCCCCACCACACACACACCCATGGGTGCCAGGACCCCGCTTTCAGCCTGGGGGTTGCTTTGGGCTGCACAAGCTATTTCAGAGGGGTCTGTGACAGGTGACGGGGACAGGTGAATGCTGCAGCTTTGGGAAGGGGCGTCAGAGCCCTGGGACCCTGGGGGTGCACACAGCAGAGAAAGGATGAAGGCCATGGCAGTGGGGTGATGATAGACCCCAAATGGATCCCCTCGTTGCCCCCAAAACCTCCTGCCACTTCCACCTGGGAAAAAAGTTGGGATGCTTGTGTGCAGCAATAGTCTGAAGCAGAGGAGAAAACCCACATGGCAAGGGGCAGGGAGGAGAGAAAAGTGTGACCGACCTTAGGTGGGGGGACAGCACCCCAGCAGCGGCTCTCACTGCCCCTTCCCCCCACATTTCCTTCTCCAGGGCAGGCACAGAAGATTTTCAACAAACTCGATACCACTCTGTTCCCTCTCCCAGCTCCTGCTTCTCTCTGAAAGGAGAAGGACTTTGCTGTGGTCATTGTCCCCCCTCCTGTGATGCCGGTCTGGGCGCCGCTTCTTCCACCATGACTTCCCCACACCAGTCACTGCTTCTTCCTAATGCCTTTCTAATCCTCCAAAAACCCACCGCATGCAAACTTCCTTCTGCTCCTTCCTCCTGCAGATCATTTCTCGCTGCGACATCATGTTGCTGATGGAAATAAAGGAGAACAAGAACCGGGTTTGTCCCCTCCTGGTGGAGCAGCTCGCCAGGTAAGGTGGCCGTGGGCAAGCAGGGAAATATTGGGCAAGGTGCCTGGGGAGAGCCTGAGCTCTGCTCTGCACCACCTCGCCGGGTGAAAGCTCAGGGGCTGGGCTCTGTCCCAGCAAAGCCAGCTCCAGGCCACTGCAGGACATGGACTTTTAAATACATTTAAACATTTTTACATTTAGAACATCCAGAAGACTCAGTTTGGTAAAGATTAATTCTCTTAGGAAAAGAGATGGAGGCAGGCCCAGGCTGCAGGGCGGCTGCCTTTCTGCGGGGTTCGGAATTGCTTTAGATTGGGGGTTGCCTGCCTGGACCCACATTCTGAAGGAAAGAGCAGCATCCACCTGTCTGCACATGAGACCCAGCTGAAAATGAAGGGTGCAATAGGCAGGGAGGGGTGGAAGGGCCAGTGATGGAGGCAGGTTCAGACTGCAAGTCCTGAGAAGGGTTTATTGTCTCTACCACTCACCTCTGGGGTCAGACAGTGTCCCATACCTCTGGGCACAGCCAAAATTATCTCCTCGTCAGCCCCCTGTGAAAGCAGAAATAAACTCAGAGGCACCACTTCCCTTGCAGGCACCTGACGGGGCCAAAGGAGGGATACAGCTGCGTGGTCAGCGAGAGGCTGGGAAGAAAGAGCTACAAGGAGCAGTATGTCTTCATCTACAGGTGAGCCAGCCCCTCACCCTGCCCTCCCGGCTCGGAGACGGGCTGGACACAGCGGTGGCTTCGCTCCGAGGGAGCTGGAGAGGTGCTGGGATGGACTGTGCTGGGATGTGGGGACCATCCCAGGCCACCAGCCTGGCTGGATCCACCCCAGACCATGGCCCAGGGTCCGGGTCAGAGCAGGGAGTTGGTGTTAGACATGTCCCATTGAGCAACCAGAGTGACACAGAAGGGAACAGAGCTGGTGAGGGGCTGGAGCACAAGTGTGATGGGAGCAGCTGAGGGACCTGGGGGGTTCAGCTGGAGAACAGGAGCTGAGGGGAGACCTTCTGATCTCTGAACTGCCTGAAAGGAGCTTGGAGCCAGGGGGGGTCAGGCTCTGCTCCCCAGGAACAAGCGCCAGGAGCAGAGGAAACAGCCTCAAGTTGCACCAGGGGAGGTTGAGGTTGGATCTGGGAACAATTTCTTCCCCAAAGGGCTGTGGGGCATTGGAACAGGCTGCCCAGGGCTGTGCTGGAGTCACCATCCCTGGAGGGTTGGACATGGAGATGAGGTTCTCAGGGACATGGGGCAGTGACAGAATGGGTTAACTCTTGGACTCGGTGATGTTGAGGGTCTTTTCCAACCGAAATGATTCTCTAGTTCTATGATTCCATCCCCTGTCCTTTTTATTCTGCTGCAGACAACATCTGGTATCAGTGAAACAAACCTACCAGTACCCAGACACCCAGCCTGGGGACGAGGATGCCTTCTCCAGAGAACCCTTCGCCGTCTGGTTCCAGTCTCCAAAAACTGGTGAGACATTTCAGAAACAAATCATTCTCCCACTTATGCAGCAAGGCGGCACCAGCTGGACCCAGGCGTGCAGTGGGGACAGGTGAAAGAGAGCACATTTCCTTACAAAAGCAGCATTTTGCCCCTGGGGCTGCTGCCTCCGGTTCTGCCTCCGGTTCTGCCGCTGCCCCGGGCCGTGGTTTGGGGGATGCGGGAGCAGGTTTTGCCATAACACAGCCCCTCATCGCCTCGGTGGGGAGTGCCGTGCTGTTAATCACCCAGCAATCGCCTCTGATCTGCAGCCAGAACAGAAGCTGGTTCTTCTTCAGAAAAGCCTTCTGTTTCTTTGATCCGTTGCGTGTTTAACCATTACATTTTTTCCTGTCCTTTCGCCTTGTTTTGAAGCTGTCAAAGAGTTTGCTATAATCCCTCTGCACACTACGCCGGAGACAGCGGTCCGGGAGATTGATGAGCTCTATGATGTGTATTTAGATGTAAAACAGCGCTGGAGAACCGAGGTGAGTGGCCACATCTCCGTTACTAACAGTGGCTTTGGTGCTGGGTCGCCCAGCACACTGCTCACTGTTCACAGCCTGACAACCTTCAAACCATTTACAATACCTTGATTTTTAGTATCTCTTGGATGTATTTTCATTGAGTTCTCCACATTCAAAGCAATAAACTTGATCTCCCGATTAACCTGTTGTTTTATCAGCGTGCCTTGGTGGCGCAGCCAGCAGAAAGCCCCGCGGCACTCAATGAGCACTTGCTGTAATGGCTATTGGAAGCCTGAAAGTCATTGCCAGTCTTCTTTTGAAGACCTGTCCTCAGGATTACTTTTGAAAACCCTCTTACCTTCCAGAACTTTGTCCTCATGGGGGACTTTAACGCTGGGTGTAGCTACGTTCCCCAGAAGCAGTGGAAGAACATCCGGCTGAGGACTCACTCCGAATTCGTCTGGCTAATCGGCGACAAAAATGACACAACGGTGAAAGAAAGCACAAGCTGCCCCTATGACAGGTAAAGGGTTCACTGCCAAACCGCTCCCTGTTCATGATTCTTTGAGAGAAAGGAGGAAAAACCAAACAGCAGCAGCTATGGAGAGGTGTCAGTGACTGTCAGATAAAGCGAATGTGCAGCGTCTGTGCAGATAAATGTGCAGATAAACAAGCGTCTGGGGGGAAATGAGATCTCAATAGTTCTAGTCAGGAGTACAAAGCGCTTTGCAGGATTGTTGGCAAGCAGTTTTGCAGAAAGAGCATGATTTCATGCAAGAACCTGTGGCTGAGGTGCAGATGAACGCCAGGCCATTACGAGTCATTCCTGCTCTGCCGGGAGCCCTGTGGACACCCAGCGGGAGGTGCTGCTGCGCCCACCCTGCTGGCTTTGCACCCTGGGTTTTGCTCTTGCATTTGCAGTTTGGGTTAACAAATGCAAAGTTTGGCTCTGCTCAGGAGGTGGGACACCCCACCGTCCCCTGAGCACACGTCACGTCCTGCCCCCTGCAGCTCCTTGGGCACGGACAGTAATACATCAGCTTACCAGAGCCCAGAGTAAGTCAAGACTTAAACCTCTTGCAGAATGAGCTTCTGGATCAAAGCAGGACTTTACTGAGACTACAGTCATTGGTGTCCTATGATTTTTGTACCCAAAGTATGGCTTTGAGTTTTGCAGCACTGTTGGGGTGGGTTTAAATACAAGTCATTCAGTGCTGGCTTCCAAGGCCAAGGCGCACCGAGATGGTGACTCGCTGCCAAGGAACTCAGCCAAACTCAGCAGAAAGCGGGTACTGGCATCTCTGAGCAGGCTGCCCATGGGTACAGACAAACCTTCTGCAGTTGTGACTCCACCAAGGTCACTTCTCTGGCCACCGACTTGGTGCCGCGTGGCTGTGGATGGTTTGGCACCCCAGGACAGCACCTCCTTCTCTTGCTCCTTGCAGGATCGTGGTCAGCGGGCAGAAGCTCATTGATGCTGTTGTGCCCCATTCTGCCAACATCTTCGACTTCCAGGACGACTTTCAGCTCAGCGAGGAGCAGGTAAGCCCGGCTCAGCCTCTGCGGCAGCGGGGCAAGGGGTTGGATGCAGGAGCACAAAGCCAAGACTAGCCAGGCAGTTTTGAGCATGGTCTTGGCCATAAAACCATTACAACCTCCCAAAGCTCATGCTGCACCTCCCACATCCACCACTGCGTGTCCACCTACCCCCGCCACAGTGGGACCCCCTGGGCAGGTTTGGGAAGGGCTTGGGCAGGTTCCCAACCCCTCTATGCCCTTGTCTTGCAGGCGCTGGGGGTGAGCGACCACTTCCCAGTAGAGTTTGAGCTAAAAGCAAAAGGCGGCTTCTTCAACTGGTTGAAATCAAAGTTTTCCAGGAAGAGGAGACCCAGAGCAAGACGCCGCTCGAGCTCGTGAGCGTGCCGAGTCCTGCCACGTGGCGCGGAAATGCGCAGATGCCAACAGATGTTGCAGAAGACCCAGTGTACATATACTCCCAGCAAGTGCAATATTTAGTGGAAAACAAACAAACATTTTGTTCAAATACTAATATTTTGGGTAAGAAGGCAAATTAAACCTTTGGGTTATTTTCCCCGTTGTATACAAAACTAGATCAGCTAGAAGCAGCGTAACTGTGCTTAGAGCACTGATCGCAAGTGCCAGGAGCTACCGCAAGGGTGTAATTCTTTTGTGTGCTTTACCTGTGAGACCCAAAGGGCAGCGATCTCCACGTGTTCACGAGGGTGCTGGAGCTCTGCCATTCCTCTGCGGGGGCAGAAGGATTAAAAGGACTTTTCTACATTGTGTGTATGTGTGTGGACGCTTCAGAGCCACAATGGGGAGGCACAGGTCTGTGCCTGCTGATTCGCAATGTAAAACATTACTGAACTTGGAGTCTTTGCTCGGTGTGGGTTTGAAGCTGCTCACAGCATGGAGGGCTTGGGGAAAGACAGAAAGAAAAGGCAGAGGGACAGGCAGTGAGAAACCCTTTTCTGTGCTGATCTAGCCAGGAACAGCAGGACAGACCACTGGTGCTTCTCACCCTGCTTGCAAACCTCGGGTGAGAAGTCCTGCAGATGCCAGGTGACAATGTTTCAAACAGGACATTGGCAAAATTTACATTAAAATCTGATTTCAGCATCCTGACATGGAAGTGAGCTGCATCCCCCCCAAAAAACCCACCGTGGCAGCCTGAGGTTCTCCAGTGAACCAGACTTTAATGATGATTATTTAATACAGTAGTGCAGTGATCTGTTTTCTCAGCTCAGCAGAAGCAGGTGCCAAAGCCATCACTGATGGGGTTTGAGCTGGGACCTGCATGCATCCCATGCCTAGACATACAGATGTCCACGTGTACAGATGTGCAGTCACACAGATGTGCAGCGAGCAACTGAGCTACTGCACAGCAGGGCTGGCAGCACGATAGCAACATCAAAGGCAGAAACATGGAAGAGCCCACCCGTGTGGGACTATTGAAACCAGCTGGGGGTCCCAGCCTGGCTGTGGGGGCTCAGCTCAGTGCCCCAGGCTGGACTTGGCCACTGGCTGATGGAGCATCCGCTATGGAAAAGGACTGAGAGCAGCTCCCAACCCACCCAGGGGATCTTGATTCCCATGTCCCTGCAACATAGTGGTCAGTGGGGCCTGGGGGACTTTTCTCTGCTGAGTAAGCCAAGGAGGGGGACAGCAGAATGTGAAGACAGCGGTCATCGTTTTCCTGCCTAAAGGAGAAGGAGAAGGAGAAGAAGAAAGGAAAGGAAAGGAAAGGAAAGGAAAGGAAAGGAAAGGAAAGGAAAGGAAAGGAAAGGAAAGGAAAGGAAAGGAAAGGAAAGGAAAGGAAAGGAAAGGAAAGGAAAGGAAAGGAAAGGGGAAAGGAAAAACAATTTGAAAAGTCTTCCCCCCTCCTCCCCCCGCTTATGTGTCACTAAAAGTGTTTCCACAACCGCTGTCACCCCTGCCCAAGATGAGCGATTTGTCCCTTTGCAGGGCTCTGGCTGCCCCGCGAGGCGCCGCCAGAACAGCCTTGAGTGTGACTGGGGCACCCTCTGGTGGCACCGCAGAAATCCCAGTGTCGTCACCAGAAACCCCACTATCGGGGGGCCCCGCCGTATTCACACCCAGGTGCTACAGCACAGCCGGCAAACCGGCTGGGGCACAGCAACACGATTTCACCTCAGCTCACAGATCCGCATCCCCGGACGTGCCTCTGGACAGAACTTCTCTATTGCTGCTGAGAGCTCGTCCGCAGCTGACACCAAAGTGTCTCTGGTCTTACTGTGCTTGTAAATGAGTTTTGGAGCAAAAAGATAGCACAGGGTTTGGCTCCTGGCCTGTTTATTCATTGCCCACAGTTATTTAACTAGGAAACATGCTGAGATAACCTTTCCCGTCTGTCCCACTTGCAGGTGCTGGCAGGTTATGGGGCATATCATAGAATCACAGAACAGTTTGGGTTGAAGGGACCTTCCCAGCGCCCCCAGTGCCCCCCCTGCCATGAGCAGGGACATCTTCACCAGCTCAGGTTGCTCAGAGCCCCGTCCAGCCTGGCCTGGGATGTCTCCAGGGATGGTTCATCCACCACCTCTCTGGCCAACCTGGGCCAGGCTCTCACCACCCTCAGGGCCAACAATTCCTTCCTCGTGACAACCCGCTCAGGGGACTCCTCGGTGTCCCTTGTCACACCTGCACCAAGAGCATCAGGGTGGCTGGTTTGGTCCAGCAGCGATCACAGACTCTGCTTCTGCCCTTCGGTGGTTTGTACCCGGTTTTGGGAGGGATGTGACACCGCTCGGGGACCAGTGCCACCAGTCCCTCTGCTGCTCCCGCCTGTGGCAGATGCTGCCGAGCCCCTTCTCCAGCACCAAAGAAAACAGCAGTTTGGATTGGGGTGTTCCTGCAGCCCCCAGGCCAGGTTTAGCCCACATTCCTTTCCACCATCCCAAGGGGTGAGCAGCGCATCCTCTCCGCTATCACCCGGTATAAAACCATGAACACCCTTTCTGTGCACTCCGGTTTTCTAGCTGGTGTGAAAAACAAGGTTAAATACTTCATTTGGCATTTTAAATAAATATCAGTATTTGCAGGGTATTTTCTGTTAGTTAGGAAAGACTGATTTATGGGAATTAATTTCCATATTGGCAAAGGAACCAGAAACCTTCCCTGAAAAGCTCTGCAGATGCTGCTGTTGGAGCTGTGAACACTTTCTGTGCAGGAATAACACCTGAGCCCAGATATTTTCACTGAGGCCAGATGCAAAATCCCACTCCTCGCCCCCAAAATACCCCATTAGGATGTTGTTGTCAGGAAGAAACACCCTCCCCAGCAAGGGCAGCTCCTGTGGGGCGGGAAGGACGTGCAGGCACCCAGCTGAGCATGGATGGGAATATTCACAGCACCGAGGCCCTGCAGAAAGGCAGGAAAGAGCTGTCAAACACCCCTTCTTTTTTAAATCCCATGCATTACCCTTTTATTCATGTTATATAAAGAATGTGCTTTAAATCCTGGTCAAATACATAGCGACACGAGCTATAAATCCAGCCTGATTTAGTGATGGTGTTTTTTTTTTCCTAAGTGCGCGATATAAATTAACGACTATGAAAATTAACTGCGAAAGGCTGAGAAATTCTGAGAAGCCATTTAAAAGCGTTTTCCCAGGAGGCCTTGGGCAAACAGCCCCGAGGAGGCAGCGCGGGCTGTCTGAACAACCTCCTGACAGGGGGACCTGCTGAATCACTGAATCACAGAATGTCAGGGGTTGGAAGGGACCTGGGAAGCTCATCCAGTGCAGTCCCCCCATGGAGCAGGAACACCCAGATGAGGTTACACAGGAAGGTGTCCAGGCGGGTTGGAATGTCTGCACAGAAGGAGACTCCACAACCCCCCTGGGCAGCCTGGGCCAGGCTCTGCCACCCTCACCAGGAACAAGTTTCTTCTCATACTTAAGTGGAACCTCCTGTGTTCCAGTTTGCACCCATTGCCCCTTGTCCTACCGTTGGTTGTCACCCAGAAGATCCTGGCTCCATCCTCTGACACTCACCCTTTAGATATCTGTGAACATTAATGAGTCCCCCCTCAGTCTCCTCTTGTCCAGCTCCAGAGCCCCAGCTCCCTCAGCCTTTCCTCACACGGGAGATGCTCCACTCCCTTCAGCATCTTGGTGGCTGCGCTGGACTCTCTCCAGCAGTTCCCTGTCCTGCTGGAACTGAGGGGCCACAACTGGACACAATATTCCAGGTGTGGTCTCCCCAGGGCAGAGCAGAGGGGCAGGAGAACCTCTCTGACCTACTGACCACCCCCTTCTAACCCACCCCAGGTACCATTGGCTTCCTGGCCACAAGGGCCCAGTGCTGGCTCATGGTCACCCTGCTGTCCCCAGGACCCCCAGGTCCCTTTCCCCTACACTGCTCTCCAACGGGTCATTCCCCCTGCAGGAAATAAAGGAAAGTCACTGTGGCCCATCCTCCTCTCCAGCTTGGATGGAGCTGTGGCGCCTGAATGGGAACATCTCTAAGTTACTGTAACACAGAGATTTTAAATGATGTTAAATAAGTATTGGCTTACGGGAGTTGGGGCGTTTGGTGCTGAAAGGTGTGGGGTACCAGGCGCTTTAGCAGCTCTGGTGGAACGTCTTGCGCTGCCACTGACAGCGGGAAAACTTTGGGCGCTCCTGCCTGCTGTGCTGTGTGCGGACTGGGGATGTGTACAACACCATACAGCATAAAAGGGGCAAAAAGAAAAAGGAAGATAAAAGAAGAAAGGGAAAAGAAGGGAAAAAACCAAAAAGAAAGAAAAAGGGAGAAACAAAGGGAGGGAAAAAGGGAGGAAAAAAGGGAGAGAAAAGGGGAGAGAAAAGGGGAGAGAAAATGGGAGAGAAAGGGGGGAATTGTTGCTTTCCAGAGACAATCTCAGGGAAAGCTCATTACAGGCTTCGCATAATCTGACCAAAACCAGAGTCCAGAAAAATTAAACATACTGAAGATTATCCAGTACGCTAAAGATAACTATGTAGTATAAATACACTTAGAAGAAACCAAACATTAATTTAAAATTTGAAATTATGTAAAGATTTAACAATTTAAATTATTAAAATAATATCTATATTTGCTTTTAATAATATTTAATAATAAATATATCTATCTTTAACTTTTTAATCACTTACACCGATACTGGAAGGAGCAAAGATGTTTACTGGGTAACCCAGAGGTGTGGGGCTCTCAGATTTACCCAACCCAACAGCTGCATCCAGGTTTTTGTGCCCTGTCTTGTTTAAGAACATTAAATAGAAGGCTCAAGCTCCCATAGCACAGAGCTAATGAAACACAGCTACCTATAAAAAGGAAATAAGCTGATAGACCTGGGGCAGGAAAGTCCTTGGCAGCTGCCGCGTCTCAGGTTTCACCGGAGCTTCCAGTGGGAGCCACGTTTGGGAAAACATCTGGTTTCCATGGCCGGGAACCACCTTCTGCAAACAGCCCTGGAGCCCCGAGGAGCCACAATGTCCCCAGTGCCACTGCCACAGGGTCGGATGGAATCGTGGAACCGTTTGGGTGGGAAGGGACCACAAAAGATCTAGTCCAACCTCCCCACGATGGGCATAGACACCTTCCACCTGCCCCTTCTGTCAATTCCACCCAGTACTTTGACATCAGTTAACAACTCGTCGCAGGGAATTTCACAGAGTAATTGTTATTTTACTCAGGAAAGCATCGCTATCGTGTTTATTTCTCCTGCATCCTTCTCCCAGTCTGAACCCAACACGAACCCCTCAGGAATACATCAAACTTTCCCTTTAGGTATAGCTTTATTCTGCATAAGTGGAGCAGCAACCAACCATTGGAGCTTAAAGAAAAATTTTAAAGTAAGTATCAAGGCCTCATTTTTGTTCTGAAACTTTGTTTTATTTTCAGGGAATACTGTTTGTCTCTGGGAAAGAATATAACACCATTGCATTAAAACACCATATTTCCAGGGTTGGTGGTGGTTTTGGTTTGGTTGTTTTATTTTCCCCTGCCATATGCTTTGCAGAGCACCACATTTCCTTGGCTTCTTGGCTTACAGGAGCAGGTGTTTTCTCTAACATAAGTGTATTTATGCTTCCTGAGCTGATAGAACACAAACACACCACGTCCCATTCACACTCGGCCACCACCACCCAGTGCGGTTGTGCCACAGCCAAACCTTTGCCAGGCATTTTGTTTTAGGAAAAGAGGTTCAAGAAAAGCTTTTCACGGCTACCACGGTCCGGGGTTATTCATTCTGCGTGCTGTAGTTTCAGCCTGAACTTTACTGACTACATATGAAAAGAATCCGGTGTTGTTTTTAACATGCACATTTTAATGAAGCAAACATTTCTATTTAATAAGTTATAAGATACAATTTTACAATCCTGCATTTTATTTCCAGTTTATTTCGTTTTTACTTCCTAGTTTACAATGTAGTGAGCATTTCACATTAAGGCACGAAAAAAAGCACAGTAAAAAATAAATCCCAACCTTCCTCTGTTTCCCCGGTGACGGTGCTGGAGGGTGGTGCATCCATACAGAACTGCCGACTGTAAGCGTCAACTTCTCCCTAGGGACACTGACATTTCAACAGCTTTCCAACAAACCCCACCTCCTCCTAATCACAGAGTTAAAGCTCATTGGAGAGTTTAGTAAAGCCCCTGCAGCTGAGGCAACTCAGATCCGCAGTGGGGAAGGAGCACGGAGTGACCCAGGACACACAGACAGGGGGTGATGAAGTCTGACCCTCAGCAGAAACGCCTTTTGCAGCACAAAGAGGATTTCAGGAGACAGGAGCGCGCTTCAGGCACGTCCGTGGGCTGAGACATAACAAACCAGCTTGCAAACACGGGTTTGTTGGTTTATATTGCTATTATTGGCAGATTTGCACACCCGCCCTAAACCCAACCACGGATGGGAGGCCTCATCCCCAGGCTGGTTTTGCACCATCTCACCTGCTTGAATTTTGGGTCACACAGGTGGGAGCGACACCTGGCTTGCCAAGTTTAAGGGCTTTATTTAACCAGCCAAACCAGGGGTTGTTCATAAAATCAATCACAGAGTTACCTGCAAAGTTACACAAATGTCACCGGAATCCCAAGCTAATTAAAATCTGCACTGCGAGCACCATGGCCACAAAGCTACCTGTCTAGACTTACAAAGCGTGAACACAGAAAGGCTGAACGCTTCCAGGAAGTCGTTTTCAGTCTGCTTTTGGTTTGCTATAAAAGAGAAACGTTTCCTAAATGTAAACCATTAGCAAAGCATTTTCAAAACCATTTCAAATTTGAGTGGTAAAGCCACTTTTAGTAGCTTTTTATAATGTTAAGTGTTAAAATTGATCAAGTATACAAAGGCACCTATTATAGTACCAGTTTTACCTCATTTCTTTACAGAAAACAATTTGAACTGGGGACAGCCCAAGTCATATTCCATAACTAAAACGTAAAGTCTCCAGTCAAATAAAATCAGTAGTTAAGATACCCAATTACAAAGACAAATTCCAGTTTTCAATTAACATCTAAAGTCTTTAACATCCGCACGGGAAATTAGTGTCTAGTTATCCATGTGATTCTCCAAACGTTAACAGTGACCCGGACAGTACTGCAAAGGTACAATCTGAGGAGGACGTTAAATAGATCGACATTAGGTTGGTAAGTAGGATAGAAGTGAAATGCTTGTAAAAAACAATAAAGTTACAGAGTTTATTTCTGACTGTATTGAAATGTGAGCCGTGTGTATCTAGAAACTGCATTTTGCGACAGGACTGCACCCAGAACAACTCAACGTCTGAACCGCAAACGCGAACATCGACTCTGACGCTGGGCGAGTTTAAGGGACGGTGACGTGGAAGGGGCTCCCGGGGATGTGCTCGTCACCCCATTTCACCGCCAGCACGTAGTCACCCCTTTCCTTGACAACATACGTGACGTTGTACTGGTGGCTGCCCAAGTGCTTGATGGACACCTCTTCGCATGGTATTGTGGGCCCATGGACGCCAACTAACAACATATTGGAACCTACAGTGAAATAGCAGACTGTTAGCATTCCTAAGCTTGAATCAACAAGCAGAGTTGTACTGTAATATATTAGCTCCGTATCACAAGGATTTTGTTATTTGAATTCATGGAGTGGTAGTTTGAGGTATGGCTAAGTTAATTTGGTAGCAGAGGGAATTTTATTTAAAAAACAAAACACACCTTCAACCTCACAGAGGCAAAGGGTTTATTATTTGTGCATTTGCCAGTCCTGACAGGCCGGAGCACAGCAGACGAACGCTGCTGCTGACAGCGAGCAGGCATTGCCTTGAAGGGACTTCGTTAGAAGTTAATAGCAGACTAACGAACGCGGCTGGCCTGGCACCCACCCACCGCAGAGCTCCCAGCGATGCCGATCGGCACCCCAGGCTCACCGGAACCCCGTGAGTTGATGCCACAACGCACCACGAGGGCGGCTTCAGCTCAGCAACCCGTTTGTTCCCGTGCCATAACCCTGCGGTTTCTTTCAGGTGCACCTGGCTCAGATGTAATAAAACCGCTTGCAGAGGAACTGGCATCCTTACAGGATCAATTTAGTGAACACCATGTAGCATTGAGGGATTTTCTTTAAGACCAGAAGCTCAAGCTCTGAAATTTAACTTTGCAGATTGGTTTAGTGCAAAAAGAACTCTGGGTAAGCCACCCTGGTGCCCAGCTGGTGCCTGCACCCATACCTGCTTTGCTGCAGTCCACGGAGAAGGAGCTTTTCTGACCCACAAAAGCCTTTGAGAGTCCTGCTCCCCGGGAAACCACTTTGCTGGCATCCGAGGTGGATTTGGGGATGGCGCTGTAGCAAGTTTCAGTCGACGACCTCGTCACCGACTCTACCAGGATGGAAGAAGTTTCATTGGCGCTGCCTGGGCTCACCAGTCGCTGTCCTGGAAACAGAAAAGACGCCTGACATTCAGAGTCACCCCGTCTGAAAGGTATTTACAAGGAGGTTTTGAAACCCTCCCAATGACTAGCATGCATTCTGCATCCAAAACGCATTTTCGGAGAGGCGCAATTCCCCGCTTCAGTTTTTAAGCTGACACCTTCCAGCAATGCTGGTGGCAATCCCATCCCAGAGCCCCTGAGTGGTTTGAAGGACCACAGGAACTTCAGGATTCATTAAGCAAAGCTGGCTGCTTAAAGAAGAGTTAATTGTGCTCCAACCACCAAATGCCCAAAATGACTCGAGTTGGCAGAAAAGCAGGTGCAATTTTGCAATAACCCGTTCTGAAAGCAGAGCGTGTCCCAGCCCCGGGCGCGCAGTCCCTGCCGACCGCCCCCAAGAACACCCCGGGCACCAGGAAAGGGTCACTAGCTCAGGGCAGCAGGAGAGATGAACTCCAGCCTGTGCTTAAACACAGCGCCGGAGAGAGACAGAGCTTCCTACACCAGCCTGCCCTGCACCTAAAAGCCTCCCAGACATCACTGACCTTCGCTTAGGTGGCAGCTGCACCCAAATGAGTCCAAGAGGGGCATCGATTATGCTGCCTGAAGGCTTTGCGAGGGGAAAAGCGGGAAAATAAGTCATACTTGCCCACGGTCGAGGCAACAACCCTAGTGCTAGGTCAGGGTTTATTAATAACGCTCCCCCGTGAAGCTGTTTCGCAGCCCTGCGCTGAGCCAAGCTCAGTGACTAACGCTCCTGTGGCCTCTCCTGAGATCCCTCATCTGGGCTGTGGAGGTGATGGGGAGAAATGCTTGGCTTCTCATGTTTTTGGGTATCTAAACCTGAGTGCCGCACTATCTCGAAGGACATATTTGCTGGATGACACAAACTACTTCAGGCACACAGTAAATACCGGTTAGCTTTTTACCTGTAACCTTTGCCTTGAAGGGGCTGCCCACTATGTGGTTAGGTCCACCATATTTAACTCCAATTAAATAGTTGCCTGGAGCCATGGGTGTGTACATGACTTTGTAACCTTCTGGAGTTTCCTGGCAGTCCATTTTCACCTTTGATGGCCCTTCAATTGTAACAGAGAGGGTACCTGGACCAGCCTTGGTCGTGTTAATGAAAAACTCCGACTGCAATCCTAGAAAGATGTAGCACAGTAAGACACACTCTTCCTCACATGAGCAGCCTCAGATATTAAACAGGAACAGGTAATTCGGTGCAAGACAAGGCTGGACGCAGGGAGGGACAGTGCACACCCCCCCCGCATCCTTACACGGACCAGGGGCTCTGCACCCCGGCAATGTCCCCACCGACACCCCGGCTCCCTCCTCCGCTCACATCGCTGTGCGGGTCATGAGAACCCTTCGAGACCAAAGTGGGAATAATTCAGCATCAAAAAAACTGGCTTAGGGAGAAAACTCTTAGAACAAGAGCTTTCCTGCTGGATGTCCCAGCCCGCGCCAGCACAGCCTCTGCTCCAGCCTCTCACTGCCAGGGTGTAAATCAGCAGCAAAGAGCCCACAAAAAAGCAGAAGAAACGAGGGGCAGGAGATCTCTTGGAAGAGATGGGTGTTTGAACTGCTGGGCAATGGCACTGC
Organism: Columba livia; assembly: GCF_036013475.1. Taxonomy (NCBI): domain Eukaryota; kingdom Metazoa; phylum Chordata; class Aves; order Columbiformes; family Columbidae; genus Columba; species Columba livia. The sequence goes on from NC_088611.1 coordinate 21,110,150, forward strand.
AAGCAGTTTGTGGAAACAAAAGCTTGTTTAATTGCAGCATCTGGTTAACATAGCCGAATTACTGCTGCTAGTGCTAAGCCAATGACACCATGCCAGCAACACAAGAAAAAAAAAATGAAGCAAGGCTTTCAGCCCCCCAAATAATTTACTGTCAAACTCTGGCTTCAGATATTTATGATCTTTGGGCTGTTGTATCAGATACTTCTGAGGAAGAATAAAGTGCCTGAGCTCAATCAAAACCAGGACGGTTATGGGAAAGTACCTCTCCCAGCACACCCAGCATCCAACAGCGGGGCACAGAATAACCACGCTGAACTTCAGTCTGTTTAGACTAAAAACAACCCCAAGCGCCTTTATAGATGGCGAAAAACTCCCCTGTCCCTTATGCATCAGTGGCCAGTATTAACGAGTGCTTTTGTTTCCACCTATTAAAGCAGCACAGCCTGTAATATCTTTATTTTATATAGTGTAGCCACATGCTTCCAAAACCAACTGCTTGGTTTCTCGAGAACAGCAGAAGCTTTGAATGAATAACTGCAGGATTTTTTTTCCAAGGAAGGAAAAAAAAGTACAGGTATAAAATGGAACCCCCACAAGATAGCAGTAAATAGAATAAAGGGAAATAGCTATTGCTTTGTGTATCAAAAGGAAAAAAACAGAAAAAAAAATGAGTTTTACTCTGCTATTCCCCCGTGCGTGTGGCCTGAGAAAGCACACAATTAAATAAATCAAAGTGCATATCCTGGAATGTTTTCATATTTTCTTACAAAGGCCATAAATCATATAAATGAAAAAAAACCCAAAAAAATGCAAACCCTACATTCTGGAGTTGAGAACTATCAGATGGGGCAACCACAGCAGATAACCAGGTGTCAGATTTCCAAGAAGCGTCAGCGTTCCTGCTGCATCGGAAGCACGTTCAGCACACTACAAACCGAACCACCCCCCGACTCCCTCCGGTTTACACGGCATTTTACGTCTAACCTGGAATCGCTTAGAGGTGCGAGCACCAAAGAAAAGGGAACTGGATACACACCCTTGCACCCATTTAATTAATAGGGGGATGCAAGTTACGACTCCTTCAACTAGCCAGCCAACTGCCTCCGTTCACAAAAGCCTCCGGGTGTTACAGACGTCACGTTCACCTGTGGGAGGGAGCCGGAGCATCTCCGGAGCTCCCGGGACCACCAGCGTGGAGCTGAGCGACCGGCAGCGCCGCAGCCCCACCGCCCTGTGCAACGAACCTGCTGTAGTCCTGCTCTACAGAGGCTTTCAGTGCGTCAGGGCTCAGCACAGCCTGCAGACTCGTTAATTGATGGTTATAAGACTTGAGGAGCATGCGAGAAAGCAAAAATTAGCTTGCGCCCAGGTCGGCAGAGAATGGGGGTTAGTTCAGCTGCCTTAGCAGGGGACGTCGTGTAAAAATACACCCAGGAGCAGCCCTGGGCGCTCCCAGAGCCGAAGCGCGCGCAGGGCGGCGCGGGAGCTCGAGGAGGGTTACCCGTGGTGCCGCTCTCCAGGCCGGAGCCGTAGGCCGTGACCAGCGCAGGGTTGCCGGCCTGGCCGGGCTCGCCGACGCGCACGCGGAACGGGCTGCCCACCACGTGGCTGCCGTTGAACTTCACGTCGATCGAGTGGATCCCGTTCTCGTGGGGGATGAACCGCACGGCGTACTTGTCTGCAAGAAAGAAGAGGCTCAGCTGGTGTATCAGAATGATAAAACAGCAATTAAACCCAACGCGGGGCTGGTTAGCAGCTCTAGCAAGGCTTCTGTAACGTTTCAACTTATTTTGGTCCCAGCTTAGGCAAATTCAGCCACACAAGCTGCTAAGCTCATATTTAAGTAGGAAAACACCTTATGTATCACAGGAGGTGTCATGGGTTGCATTTTCACCTTGCCTACAGGACCTGATCTCAATTGTCATCTAGTCTGCAGGGTGAGTTTTAGGGTTGTTTTCCTCACACGTGCACTCAACATGACAACTTAGTCACAGCCCAACCTGTCAGCAGCCGAGGGAGCAGCGCACAGAAGAAAAGCAGCTGGTAGGAACAAGCCTGATCTTACCAGCGGGCTGAGCACGCTGCTCCAACACCACAGACACTGCCCCTTTACTTAATAAACTACGCCAGCAAATTTGCCAGTATTTAACATTTCTGATGGCACGTTAACCCAGAGGAGGGACTGATCCTCCCCAGCTGGCCAGCTGCTGTCTGCCCAGAGTACAGACCAGAACTCCTTCAGACTCAATTGAAACAGAAAAGCTTGTTGCCGAAACAGGTGCTGAGCTTTCTGTAGTGTTTGCTTATATTCAGCTTCTTTGACATTTGGTATGAAGGAGTGAGTGAGAGTTAAAAATAAACTATTACTCAAAGAGGGTAGCATAGCTTTGAAAAATAAACTTCTCCCCCATTTAAATTCAACAACCACATCATATTTCATTTTTGACTAATATCACTGTACCTTCATGGGCAAGCCAAGACTGAAATCTCTGTATCCTACATAGGGCTCAGTTATTTCATGGGCTATCGAGGAAAAGTGTGGATGTAAACCTGACCCAACAAGTCTTGACACTGAGAAGTCACTCTCCAAGCAAGGTGCTTGTCCCTCGGGCACACTGGTCACAAGCCAAAGGGACTAAACCCCCTTGCTATGGGGCAGCGAGCGCGTTTTGGGGTTCCCTCGGTTTGTTGTGACCGAGGTCAAGCCGTGCTCACCTGGCTCCAGCTCGGACACGTGGCATTCTTCTACCGCTCCGGAGGGGCTGTGGACTTTAGCATCGATCTTGCCCTTTGCCCCGTTCAGCCTTATAGCAAAGGATGCTGGCTGATTAACTTTTAATCCAGACTCCTGAGAATGCAACAGTCAGATTATCAAATTTAAACTTCTCATTTCAGACCGCACAAGGTTTGTGGCAGGGAAATAACCACTTCAGCATTTTTTTTTTTTTTAAAGACCTCAACAAAAGGCCTAAAGTTGCAAGTTGCACTAATTTCAAATCAGACGCGCTCTCGCTCTGAGGGAGTGGGCGATTTAGGAGTCGCCACGTTGGCCAGGCTGATTTCTCCCATGGCAATAGACCGTTTTTGGAATCCAGGTGATTGCCAAACAGGCAGAGGCAGGTTTATAAGATCAGCGACCTGTTATCACTGAGGTCAGCCCCCCAACATTCAGGGGCTTGATTTAAAGTATGTTTAAGTTATAGCTCCATTTTCAGCCTGGTTCATTCATTCATTCATTCCAGATTCATCCAGGGGAAAAGCCCCTGATAATGCAGTTGTCTGAAAGAGCAATGCGCCTGTTTACATTTGCCACAAGAGGCTACATTTAGAATGTCACCACAAGACATCTTAGCATGAGGAAATCATTTAAAACAAAACCAGATGCTGCTGCGCTGTCAGGCCATCAGGAGAAGGCGAGGCAGCTCGGCAACCATGTGGCACCGGTCCTACACCGAACATACTTTACCTGATTTCATTTTCAATTACATCCTGAAGAGGGAAATAAATGCAACTGAGTAGAATTGAGGTACAACGTATAAAGCAAGACCCTGATGCGGGTTTAGTGGAGGCTGATGCTGCACACTGTGCTCTGTTACCGAATACTCAGCTTTATCTGCCTCTCCAGAACTTAATCGAAGCGAGTATTCCTGTCAAAGAGTCTTTAAATGAAACACAAGAGAAACATCCAAACCACAGCAACTAATTTACGCCCTTGTAACTCCTGGTTAGAAGAGATACTAACAGCTCAGGCTGTCACGATTCATTTACACAGCCAAGGTGGAGGAATCCTGCAGCCCAGGCAAACTCCTGGGGACCACGGCTGGGACATCTCCAGAAAAAAAGCCTCAACTGAAGTACTAATTGCTTATCACCACTTGATGAGGACTGAGGTACAGTATAATTAGAGATTCTCAGTCTCATGTCCAAGTTTCTGGCTTTGGAGGTTTAAGTCAGGCCTTTAATGTTACTTGTACTTTAATACACGTAACCGCACACACACAAAATAATATGGTGAGGTTAACAGATGAGCCCAGACCAACTACAAAGCTGGGATTCACTCTGAGACTTGCTGCCATTTATGAACAATCTGAGGCGCGACTTTGTGGTTTTGTGGCATCAGCCAGAGCAAATCTGCGCTCTGACCTCACGGCAGGGCCCCTTCCATCCGCCCACGTCAAGTTTTAGCTCCTCAGCATTATTTCCAGAGCCTCTTTCTTATCCTTAATTCCCAGGCATTACCACCTGCAATACACTCGGGTGAGCCTTCTGCCTTCAAGGTCTGGCTACCCGGAGCTGGGCCAGCTCTCCTGGCCAAGTTACCAAGGGGCCAGCTGCCAAAAACCTCTGTCTGCAAGCTGAGCTTGAGAACAAGAACCAACCATGGCAAGGCTATCACTAAGAAGAGACAACCACTTTGGTCTCAGAGAACAAGGACGAAATCAGTCTGCGTGGCAAGCTGTGGAGATGTTTCCTTATGTCTCACCTGAAGGCTAGTGACAGTGAGCCTGCGAGCATCGTCGGAGGGGGCGATGACGGGAACCAGGTAGGGGCTTTCAGGAATGTGCTCGTCATTGAACTTTATGGACACCTCATAGTTGCCTGGGGGGAAAAAAAAGAAGCAGTGAGTATCCTTAGTATCTTTGAAAGCCACATTCAGTGTTATTCCAGAACAATTTCGTGTTGGTACCTACCTGGCTCTTGAACTATGTATGATACACCACAAGATCCATCTTTATGGTCCTCAAAGGCAATTTCTGCTTTACTTGGCCCTTCTACAGCAATAGACAGTCCTCCAGCTCCAGCTTCCCGTGTCCATATACTGAACTCGGCTGTTGAAGAACATGAGAGCACACACAAGTCTAAGTTTGCTGTTGCTGGGTTTCAGCTTCTTCCTAACAGACCATGCAGCATCCCGTACTTGTGTGTATGAGGGATCATTCCTCGCCCCTTCCATTAGCCTTGAGTTAGCAATCAGCCCTGCACAACACACCTTACAATCTGCAACTCGTTCCGTGAGAGCATTTGCTTTCCAAAATGTGCATTTCCAGACTTCCCCATCCACACGATGCATCAATATTATTTCTCCATGTTTCTCCAGACTGTCCCCCGGCTCGGGGTGACCCTACGGTGTTCCACCCACCTCTGCTCCAGCTCATAAGAGGAGAAGCCAACAGAAATGAGAGCACTGCACCGGGGAGCTGTGCCCAGCGGGCACCAGAGCCTCGCGAGAGCAGAGGACTCACCTGGGACGCCCGTCTCTCCGCGCTCCAGCCCTGGGCCTCCAGCTCTCACTTTGTGGGCTCCTCCCTCGCCCAGCGGCCCCACGGTGAACTGGAAGGGGCTGCCCGGCACCGGCTGCCCTCTGTATTTGACATCCACAGTGTGCACCCCCATTTCTTGTGGCACAAAGCGCACGCAATAGGTGTTTTTGTCGGCTTCTACGATTTCTGCATCGAAGTTCCTTCCGGAGGGACTAGTCACCTGGGCTGTCATATCGCCACAATCGATTTCTAACAAGAAGAAAATTAAAAAAAAAACGCTTATTAGAAAGTACAAAGGGGTTTGGTATTTCGTTTTTGGAAGCAGAACCTGAGCTTGAGTGCTTACACAGTACAAAAGACAGGAGAGGCACGTAGGTGCCAGGCTGGGAACATGCTGCCCAGCAGCAAACCCGGCCAGGTACAGCTCACCAGGTGCTATGGAGGCAAATGAAGAGAGTGGATAAGAGCAGCCCACTAAGACTGGCCTAACGTGATTCACGTTTGTCAGACAGCAGGACAAATACATAACAGCCAACGTGATGATCTCAAAACCCCAGAGACAGGGTGAGCTGTGCCGCCCATTATCCAGCCTGCTGCACACAGAACAGATTCAGGCCCCTCTGGTATTTGTTTCTCCATATGTTGCTCATGGTTTTGCTTATTTTTAACTGTTCAAAGAGACCACACTACCAGCGCTTCTTCCCTAAACTCTCTTAATATGAGAAAGTCCTAACACTGAAGTTTCTATTTCCAGTGCTTCAGGCACATCCACAAAACACAAGCACAAGTTACAGTTACGGGGATAAGGACGTTCCTTACCTGGAATTTTTAGGTTCAGATCACAGATACTGCCTACGGTTGCAACGGAGGGAGCCCGTCTTGTTCGTGTGATGCTCTCCTTAACTCTTCCTTCACCACTTATCTTCACAGTGAATGGGCTGCCTGTAGGGAGCACAGCGAGTCATTCCTCCTCTGCTCACTATGCACTTTGGTTGGAAGAGACCCTCAAGATCATCGTGTCCAACTGTTACCCCAACCCCAGCACTACCCCATGTCCCTGAGAACCTCATGTCCGTCTGTCCAACCCTCCAGGGATGGTGACTCCAGCACTGCCCTGGGCAGCCTGTTCCAATGCCCCACAGCCCTTTGGGGAAGAAATTGTCCCCAAGATCCAACCTCAACCTCCCCTGGTGCAACCTGAGGTAGCTGGTAGGACCTCTTTGAATCTTTGGGACTCACGGTATGAGCCAGACTACACAGCCCACACAGGATTCCAGTGCACTGGCCAGATGAGTAAGACTTGCTGTACCACCCAGAAAGGTGACAAACATTCCTTCTTACCTGGAATATGTTCGTCTGCAAATTTAGTGGACACAATGTACACGCCAGGTACAGTTGGAAAATAGGACACTTTGCAAGTTCCGTCTTCTAGGTCTTCAGTTTGGATATCAACCTTGCTGGGTCCTTCAACTGCCAGTGAGATCCCACCATAACCTACAATACAGCTAAATTAGCCTCAGATTTCCAGAGTGCTATTATAAATATGACATAAAATAGTCCAAACCCACAGCAGTAGCAAGTTGGTGGGTTTGTATCAGAATGGGCACATGGGAGTAGCACAATGCCTTAATGACATTTTCGTAATCCTAATCAGTCACATATTTAAGGCACAGCAGGCATTCAGCTCCTAAAACACTCTGACCATATCCCTTTTTCTTCATGAATGTTGAAAAGTTAATAGCAATATCTGTGGTTAACAACTGACAATAATGACCGTGCATATTTAATACACTATTTGTACCCACTGCTTTGCAACTTACAGCCTGGTAGTCGCACACAGAGAAAGACAAGGCTTTCATTTACAGAGGATACAGAGCCCACAGCCTCTCACCGCCCCATTGGAATGGAGCTAACCTGCATCTCTGGTGTCCACAATGAAATCACACATTTCAAAGGTTCGTCCTTCTACCAAGCCACGTCCAAAAACTCGGGCTCGCCTGGCATCTCCTATCTCCGACTGGACAACCATGATTGTCACAGGGCTGTTTGGTACGTGGCTCCCATTTTTCTTGATGCTAACCAGATGTTCTCCTACTTCCCGTGGAATGAATGAGATTCCTACAAAGCAGGGAAACATGGCAAACTTATTCACTTTTCACGCATGCTACACTTGATTAAAAAGCCTTAACCACACTGAGAAATGACATACGGAAAGAGCACGTTGAACCGTTGCTCTTAAACAGGCCACAAAGCTATTCACGTATGCTGACAAAATGCACTTCAATCACAGCCTGGGACATCACATGAAAACACAAGAGATCATTCATACTCCTCTGTCTTTGGCCAACAGCATCAAACAATATGAACCACTTGGTTTGATGATGCTTCTCTGGGGTGGGGCAGAGAAGTCAGGCATTTTACACAGCAAAGCAGACTGGGGAAGAGGCTCCTCTGTGGGATCAAGGGCATCAGAGCTTACCAATGTGGTTATTGGGCAGCCTCTTCAGGAGACAGGGCTCATCGCGACCCGATGGGGCTTTAATGCTGGCGGTAAGGAGGCTGAGATCGGTCTCGTTGATGTCCAACAAAAAGTCAGCAGCTGAACCAAGCTTAACCTGGGACCGCCTTCTGTTATCATCTGTATATATATATATAAAGAGAAACGAGCCAGGAAATATTACAGGGTTAGGTGCAGAAAAAGTCTAAGCACTCCATGTTCCTGCCACAAAGCAGGTCCCCCATGCCATTAGAGGTTAATTTTCATTACGAAGTGCTTCCAGAAGTCTGAACTTCATACCTGTGATCTTGGCCGTGAAGGGGCTGCCCGGAATGTGCTTGTCATTGTACTTCACCAGGATGCTGTAGTTCCCAGGCAGAGTAGGCAGGTACGTGACCGTGCACGTCCCGTCTTTGTTATCGATGCAGCTGATCTCTGCTTTAGAAGGTCCTTCAATAGCCAAGTCCAGCCCACCTGGGAAACCAGGGAAACAGCACTTCTGTGAATCTTTATGCACACCAAGTCCAAAGTGGAAGATCCAGTACTTGGTACTGAAAACGCAGCTTAGATGCCATTTTCTCAAAGGAGAGCAGCAAAAAGAGCTCAGCCCAATCCATTAAGACCTGAACTCTCTTCAGTCTGTTAGATTTAACTAACAGTGATTCCACATCCAGTCATCACCCACCAGATCTAAGCTGCCTTCAGTTTATTTTTAATTAAACAAGTAATTTGCACCCCATACTACAAGACACATCTACTGCTCTCAGGAAAACATAATAAAACCATTTTTACTGCAAGTTATCACACCAGAGATTCATAGTTGTATAGACGAATGCAAACTAACGCCAACGCGCATTACACTCACAAGAAGATCCTAGTTTAGGGTTAGGGTGGGTTTAAAGAACAGACTTACCCTCTCCTGCATCTTCCGTGACGATGGTGAAAGTTGCTGGTTTATTGGCAACTCCATAAATGAGGCCGGGCCCGTAAGCAGACACACTGCCGCTGTTCGGGTAATTCACATAGAACTGCAGAGGGCTCTCTAAAGAGGAAGACAAAAATAAAAGGCACTTTTAAGGATAAGTGGCCTGGATTACAAGAACAAAACAGACATCAAGCTGCTCCAGCCCAATGGGATCTTATTCCTATGCCTTCTCCAATGCCATTCTCACTACTTGATATCTGAAGAACTTCTAATGCACTTAAAAAACCAAATAAGCCTCCCCTTTCATCTTCAAAAGATACTTCTCTGCAATTTGTTCCATATTCAGTCATGACAAAGCGTTACTCAAATTACCAGAGATAAGCTTCAATGATGTTGTAAAGGGCCTTATTCACTACAAGTTTATATTTAGCACACCAAACCAGAACATGACTCAGAAGCAGGCTTTCGGTTCAGGCACAGAGCCCGAATTTTGGTAGCTCGGAATTAGGAAATAGCACAGCACATTGTCTGACTCGATGAACACGAAGCAGCAAACTTGAAGGGTGTCCAAAACCATATTTGCCAGCCTCAGATTAGCTAAACTGGTGCACAAGAACAAAAAGTACAGTCACCAACGGCCAATAATGGTTTCAAAAAAAGGCACAGAGAGCAATTAAGTCCAAAGCCAGATCTTCCAGCTGAGACAGTAGCAAGTTTGCTTCATGATAGTCTTCAAAAAGGAAATATTAAAGCACATCATCCTTCTGTCCAGGTGCAGGGGAATGGTCTTGCTGAACCGATATATCCAACAGTTTGGCACTAGAAGTGCTGGAGCCAAACAAAGTGCTGAAGATACTGAAGTAGCGGGTTTTTTTGCCCCAGTGCAGAGAAGAGGAAGAGAAGGAAAAGGATTAAAGGCCACGGTTTCTGTTTGTTAAGAAGCAGCCAGGAGGAAAGAAAGATTACAGCATAGTGTGCATGTGTTTTATTTTATTGCAACAAGATGGAAAGAGTAACTATAGTGTTTTAGCCACCTCATCCTCCCCACAGATCGAAGGTTTTATGCCAATGCAGTTTTAAGGATAAACATATACTGTAACCACTAGTTTTGTTGAGCACCATGGCAGTAAATGTCAACCTGAAAAAAAATAGTAGTTTGAAAATTGTATGTTTCTTCTTCATAATAAAACACCACAAAAGCTGGTTTCCAAAACCAAAATCCATTTTAAGCCTGGCTGGTACTATTAAACCACAATGGAAGCTCACATGTGCTGGCACTTACTCCTTTTGCTTTAGTTTCTCTCTGACCGCACGCAGATGAACTGCTGCTGAGCAGCAAGACGTCCGGGGCAGTTCTTACTGCAGCGTATAGAACCAAGCTATAGGAACCTGAACAGGGAGCAGATGCGGCAGCGGGACACTACGCTCCAATTCACGTTGCCTGCTTTGTAAGACTCACCTGGGATGTGCTTTCCCATGTATTTTATGTGCATTTCATGCAGCCCGACCTCAGTAGGAGCGTATCTCACTGTTACCGTGCCGTCTTTGTTATCCACAATATCAGGCGTATCCGTCTTCCCAGAGGGCATGTGTACTTCACCTACAAAAAGGCGCCGTGGGAGTTACAGAAGGAGAAGCCGCCCGCTTCCCCTCTCCCACCCACAAAGAATCGTCTAGCCCTTTTAAACAAGCCTTTTAAATTGTTAAATTCCTTACCCACAGGCACAAATAGGAGACGAATGGAAACACTAACCAGACGTGTTTTCTGCTTAAGCTACATGAATGCAAGGGGGTGGTAGACATCTGGCAAACAGTCCTGCGCCCTTACAAACTCTCGAGGCAGAGCTGTTTGCTGCAGCCACCGCGATTCCCATAGCAAGGCCCAGGAAAGGCACCGATCTACCTCCCTGCAGGATGCACCCTCTCCTGCGGCTCTTTGCTAAAGGAAAAGTCAACTGAGCCTTCAGCAGGGCTGGAGCAGGGCTGGGGTGGGATTGCTGAGCCAGGGGCAGGAGGGGACATGTGTGTGCAGGAGCTCGGTGCCACCGCGCTGTTGCTGGGGGATTAAACCGTGTTGCAGCATCTGCACAAAATAAATAATGGAGCTTATCAAGGATGCACGTAGCTGCCGCAGAAGGGAAGAACCAACGGTTCTTGCAGTGCAACAGCTCCCAGCTTAGCGCTAAGCACCAAGAATTGCCTCATTTAACTCCAAGCATCGGCGGGGCGTATCCTGCTCATCCTCAGCGGGTGCCACTTGATGTGAAATTAAACAACTAAGTTGCTGGCAGGATACAATCCTCCCACACACACTGTGGTCCAGACCACCCAGGCTCTTTGCTTCAAATGGATAAACACGCTAACAAAAAGCAAAACCTCCCCGAGAGGCCACGCATACTCCAGGTACCTGTTATTTCTCCTTTCCTCACGGCAAAAGGAATAACCATATCAAAGGGCCGGAATCCCATGCCGTTCATGTCTCCAACTGGGACGTAAGCTTCTTCTGTGACCTAAAGGAAGCAAAAGGATGGGACATATCAAAAAGACATGGTAAGACCCAAAGGAGCACCGAGCAACTCCATGGTGAGCAGAAGCAGCGAGGAGCGTGGGGTGATTATCGCAGCCGGCCAAGGACTGGGCTCAACCCGAGCCGCGCTGGCCAAGCTCTCCTTCCTAACACCACCACACCGCAGAGCAGAGCGAATCAAACACGGTGCCAACAGAAGACATGCTGGAAAAAAGTTTAAAAAAGAGATAAAAATGGAACACAAAGGGATGGAAGACAATGTAGCGCACGCAAGACCCAAAGTGGCTCCGTCTGAAAGGATTTAGTTGCTTAAGGCCTGGAAGAGAAAGTGATTCTTGAATGGGGCAGAGTGATTGCAACACAAAATGGACAAAAGAAACGAGATTCACAATGCGACTCTGGACTCAAGACACTGCGCTATTTTACTGGGAAAACAAAGCGGTGCACTCAAGTTGCTTTTGCCAGCAGTAGACATTGCAGAAATAAAAGCTGTAGGTGTAATGATCCTCTTCATGTTTAAATGAGAATTAATTTGGAGACTGCCTTCAAGCAGCAAAGAAAAAAAACAAGGTCTGGATCTCAAGAACAATTGATCAAACAGAAAGAATGAACACAATGACCAGAGCGATTCAAGCAGTCCCAAGAAGCAGGCTGTCATCTGAAATGGAACACAGATGGGGGGAAAACAGCTCAAAAAATGTAAAAATTGTGTACCCAAGGGCGGAATCCGGGGGGGGAGGCGCCCAGTGGCTCCTGCGACCGCACGGCGGCATCATCCGCATCTACAGCCTGGGCAGGGTAAAGGCAGGTTTAGGTGTTATTCTGGTGTGGAGACGTTCCCACCTTTCCCAGTACAGAACACGTGTCTCCTTCCAGCTGCTCAACATGCCCTCCCCTGTGCAGCCCTCCCTGCCCTCCCACCAACACGAGGACCTGGATCCAGCCCAGGGAGCTGGGAACTGCCTGTGTCCCCAGGCACAGGTTACCAGTGGCACGGCCATGGGACAAAGGCAGGATGTGCCGTTGTTGGGAACTTGGGAGGGAATCACAGAACAGTTTGTGTCGAAGGCACCTTCCCAGCTTCCCCAGTGCCCCCCCTGCCATGAGCAGGGACATCTTCACCAGCTCAGGTTGCTCAGAGCCCCGTCCAGCCTGGCCTGGGATGTCTCCAGGGATGGTTCATCCACCACCTCTCTGGCCAACCTGGGCCAGGCTCTCACCACGCTCAGAGCAACAATTTCTTCCTCATGTCCAGCCTGAATCTCCCTCCTTTACTTTAAAACTGCTGGAAAGCAGCATCTAAACACTGGTGGAACTGAATTTCAGAGTCTCTTTTTTATGGGATTGGCATGGAGGAGAAGTGAGAGGTTTAAACCCAAGATGCAAGTCCCCGAGCACCATGTGAGCTGGGGACAGGACAGCGTGTCACCACCACGGGACGGCAGCTCCTGGCTCCTGCCTTTGGGTGAACGACCCAGCCCCAGCCCATGTCCAGCCATCGCTGCAAAGCTGTTTTCCTGATTCATCGCTAAGACAGCATTGTCAAGACACCAAATGTGCTTTCCCCTGGGCACAGCCTCCCTTCCCACCAGACATGCCAAGGATGACTTGCACATTCCCGTCCCCCCCACTTAAGGCACCCAGAGCAGACGGGGCTCCCACCCATCCACCCCCGGGGCTCGGCCACCCCGGCTCCTCTGCCCATGAACACCACTGCAAACCACCCCAACAAAACAACCCTTCTGCACGGAAACTTCTGCGTAGAAAGACTCCACTGCAGAAAACCAACGCAATGCAGAAATATTGCTGTTTCCCTGTTCTCCAACCCCAATGAAGACACCCAAGTCAAACACATTCTGCATCAGTCAGTTGGGAACTGGGAATTTTGGCTGGTCAGGAACAGGCTCCCTGACCTCCAGAGGCATTTCCTGCACTGAGCTTTGAGCTGTGACCAAGGCACTTATTTCTTCTCATGGAAACCTCTGGAGATGCTGACAGTGACCTGCCCGGCGGCAGGTAGGAAGAGCCGGCATGCCCAGCCCCGAGGATTCAGCACGAGTTCGGCCACAGGGTCTCCTGGACCGAGACGTGTCAGGGGCTGCCTCGGCTGAGCTTACAAGACCAAGACCTGTTCTGCCAACACTGAGAGCTGTTCTTCACGTCAAGGGCTCCTGTGAGCCCTGGGAGGCGCCTGGTCTGCTCCTCATGCAGGCTGGGCTCTGTTTGCTTTTTAAACCTCAACATGCTACAGTGGTCTGCATCGGAAGGAACATAATTAGAAGGAGGATTTGGTGGTAACAGTTGAACTAGCATTTGCAAATCACTTTAAAGTCTGAGCTAACAGCCTGCTTCCCTGGGATCTGTCAGCAGACCATGCCTTATTTTTGGGTCAACATGGTAAAGAGTGAGAAACGGACAAGTCAGAGCTCCATATCTGACAACAGTTGCAGTAATTAGCTGTAGAAGCCGATTACAACGACCCTTACACATCATTTAGAAAAAGAACTACATGGTCAGGAAATGAAAAATGAATTTGTTTAGAGAAGCCAAGTCTTCATCCTCTGATGGCTTCTATCCCTCTTCACTTAACTGTTTTGCCTGCTCAAAATAAGCTTTGCAAGTAACAAGGATTCATTAGCTCCCACTAGTCTAATAAATGCCTAAAAAAACATTTACACACAGAGTTAACCTACCACTAAATAAAACATGGAAGCAGGAATCTGAGTGGGAGGTATTTTTGGAGCAGAGCTGGCTTACCATGACAGTGAAAGGACTGTTGGGAATGTCCACCCCACCAAAGCGGACGTAAATCACGTAGGTTCCTGGTTTGGCGGCCGTGTAGAAGATATCGTAAGTCCCGTCCTCGTTTTCAATAACATCTGCTTCGGCTTCTGTCCCATCTGGTGTCAGGACGGTGCACGTCACTTTTCCCTTCCCTGCTGATTTGGCATCGACCACAAAACCAACCTCCTCACCAGTCTTCACAGTGGGTGCAATTCCAGGACCTACGAGGCAATTCGCACGACACACAGCGTTCAGAGGATGGTTTTCCCAGGCAGGCCGCCTAGGAAGCACGGCACCAAACACCCCTTCCAGGGACACACAGATGTGGTTTTGGGAGGAGATGGACAACAAGGGACACCGGTGGTGTCAGCACAGCCGCACGCAAGAGCTGGCCACCAGCTTTCCTCCTCTGCAGAGAGGCTGGATGAGAACAGAGCAGGAGAAAAAAGCTAAATTTGAAGAAAGCAATGCCTTAATCCATCCTCTTACTGTCATACTCCTTTGTGCAGAGCCAAAGGCACAATCGTTTGCCCCGGCCAGCGATTCTGCTGCACTGCTTTAACATAACCCCCATGTAAGCAGCTATAAAAGGGCACAGCAGCAGCCACGGCCACGATTCCTCCTACATTACCCACAAATCATTTTCCATTGCTCTGCCACACATCCCAAGAAAAGAACATCATGAAACAATGCCCAAATTGTAGCAATCAGATCCAGCCTGAAGAATGCTGTGTTCAAATGAGAACTATTAAGTCTCATTTGCAGTACATATTTAATACTCCTGCTTTTGACTGGGACATTTTACCAGGTAAATGGCTTGTTCTCAAGTGGCAATGAACCTGCTGGTTTAATACCTTGACAGAATTCCAGCATCTACTCCTACAGCGATTGTATTTCAGCTTTACAACAGAGTCAGAGGCATTTCTTGGAAAGGGGAAATTTAAGCTGGCAACTGAGAGTAATCTCCATCATCGTTATTTTGAATAGTTAGCGACCTGAGTTACTCAGAAGAGTATCGGATTCAGCCATTAAGGGCTCTTTTAAACAAACTTGGAAGCAAAGGGGATACCCGTGGCCCTGTGTTTTCCATTGTGCCAGGAATATAGTTCTGTTTAAGCAGGTTTGAAAGCACCTGGCTGCTGCACGGTTCACTCTGATTGCACAACACTGGTCAGCACAACGCCCAGACACTCTCACAGGTCACCAACCACAGATTAACTCTCCCTGTTCAATTTGGCCTTGCCCAATTAATTTATTTTTAAATCAGTGGCATTCTTGGACCGAGTTCCCATCCCTTCTGCTCCCGCCGCAGCCTCAGGCCAGCTGGGGGTGGCAGGGTGACAACCAGCCCAAAGAGAACGGTCCTGAGAACAGGTACAGGTCACAGAATCACTGAATTATTTTGGTTGGAAGAGACCCTTCAGATCATGGAGTCCAACCATAGGTTGAAGCTATAAATGCGCTCCTATGGTAACAAATTTGGAGTCCCTCTCCACCTCAAAATCAGCACCTTGCTATAGCGATGATTTTTTTGACTTGTAGTAACATCCTATCTTTAGGTTCCCTCCTTCCACGGGTCCATTCAGATCCTGGCCAACCTTCACTAGACACAAAAGCAGCAGAAACCTCCACTAAGAACACCCAGCCTGAGCAGGCTTTGCTAATGTGCAAGCATGCTGTCAGCTATTTACACCCTCAGAATTCATTCTGTTCTTGCTCAGAACAAAAACCTTCTTGCAATGCTGCCAGTGCAAGAAGCACGATGCAGTGAACATGCACAGATACGTTCTTTTTAAATCAACCCCACTGCAGCTCTCAGCAGGATTATTCTAGGCCAAAATAAGCATCAGACTTTGGTTGCATCTGCCTATTTATAACAAGACAAGCAGATGGAGGTTTTGCTGTAAGAGACTGCTGCTCATCCACAGAGGAGGATGCTACTTTATCTTTAGGAAAACCCCTCTTGTAAGAGCAGCCAGTTAACACAAGTCTTTAGTGTCTTCTACACCCATTACATCAACCATACCATGCTCAGAAGTACAAACAACAGCAAGAGAGAGGAGCCAGCGCTCACCTGTGGCCAAACACTTGCTGGCATCCCCGGCTGGAGATGCCCGGATACGATAGGGAGAGGACGGGATATCATCTCCACCGTACTTCACCCCGATCGTGTAGCGGCCCGTTTTGTCGGGGACGTAGGTGACTGTGTATGTGCCATCCTTGTTGTCATGGATGTCCACTCTCTTGGGTTTGCCCTCTTGGTCCTGAGGAATGCAAACCAGAAGACTGAGGCACTGAGAAGTTAGGTATGAACTCTTTTTGCAGGGCAGTGATTCTGTTAAAACCTTAATTAGTCTCAAACAGACTCAGAACTGCAGCTTCACAAGGGTTAAATATTTCACTCAAGGACTAGTACCAGGAACTACTGTGAACAAAAAGGTATCAGACCACCATAAAACAATCAGGGCTTTCATTAACTACCCTTTGTTTGATATGAGAATGTTTATGAGATACAGCAAGCCATTTTCATGAACTTTATATTCACTGTAAGATGTTTTAGGCTTCATTGTCATATTGCTGCTGGAAACCAAGAACAATTCCCAGGTCCCCGAGGCACAGACCGGGAGCCAGACTGCACAGCTCTGGCCTGACAAAGCACTGGGTGGCTTTGGGCAGCTGCTGCCTGAGAGGTCTGAGGTCGGGGGAAGCATCACTGAGTCTGTCATCAACCCTCCCAATGAGGCATCCAGCTCCCGACATGCTGCAAGGTCCATAGACAAGAGGAGGTCCTTCAGCTACCACTTCTACACTGAATACAGCAATTAAAGAGATGCATAAACAATGCAGATCTGAGCTTCAGCATTAAGTTTTCATATCTAAACTCAAGATCAGCGTTGTGCATAATGTTTACAACAAAGCTACTCCCACCTACAGCTTTCAGTGCCACCCATCAGCTGCACAGTGTGAAGCATTTTAGGAACGATCTATGATTCTATCTGTGTTTCTATGAAGCCTTCCAGGCCTGCTCACAGAGAACAGTGCGGTGACCCCATTCTGTATTTTATGACTTAACACTGCCTGGGGTACAGTACAATCTGTAAAGGACCTGAGATTTCCAGTATGGCACAGAAGAGCCTACTCCTTTCAGGAAGGCTCGTGAAAGGTTTGACATTCAACAGATCAGAACAGGATGCAAACAAATGCCACGAAGAGGACGCCTATGTGCTCCCACCATGCAGGACTTGTGGAACTCGATCTTCAAAGCCACAGCCAAGCTGGGGGCTCTGATAAGCATTTTGGATCCTTTAAGAGCACGCTTGCATGCCAGAAAAAAGGCAATTGCTCTGCTGCACCTGAGCGGACAGCGGGACAGCAAGAATGCAGAAGGGCAAGTCCAGCCGGCCATGGCGTGACCCCGGCATGCCAGAGCTGAGAATGTGCTTTATGGCCCACTAACCAGAGACCTTTCCGCTGAGGCCACGGAGTCCAGGCACCGAAAGTTTCGGGAAGAACAATAACAAAGGCAAATAAAAACATTCCTGTAGTATCTTTCAGAGTAGGTTATGACTTCTGCAAACCTTGAGGGAGGCTTGTTTGTTGATTTATCATCACATAATGTTCAGTGTGGATGTTATCTCATGGCCTTGCTGAACCACACTGCTAGAAGGCTGTCTCCATTTCAAATTCCAGCATTTTCATCATCTTACCAAAAAAGTATTCATCTCATTCGGGGCATTTGCAGAGTGCAAGGTTAACCAAGAGCCAAATATAGCCTGGGTGATGACTTTAAGACAGCAGTCTCATAAAAGCAGCCCCAAGAGCTTCTCAAACATGGAGTGCAAGACTTTCCTGTGCCACAGCTTCAGGACCCACCAGCAGCCCCGTCTCCAGGCCGTGTGGCTGTCATGGCACAGCTGTGCATGCACAACGTGTGCACAACAACATGTTTCTGCTCCTGCTTAGCGATGCGGTTACTTACAGTGATCTGCACAGCCAGGAGTCCCTGCCCGGCATCCTTCGCATCCACGGCGAACTCCACGGGCAGGCTGGCGGGGATGCCGTAGGAGCTGAGACCTGGGCCGCTCGCCGTCACTTTGCTGGCATCATATGTAGGAAGGACCTTCACCTTGAAGGGACTTAAAGAGAAACACAGTATTGTCCCCTCCTCCTGAGTCTATAGTCACTGCAGGACACGCCGAGGTTGGATCCACCACCCCAACGGCATCTTTGCTGTGGGTGCAGCAGCTTCAAACCACCGCTGAACCCCAAAGTCATGGGGAGCTGCCCTGGTCAAGTCAAAAGGACCACAGCTGGCCCTTGAATAGTGCTTGTGCTGGGAGAGCACACCCAGGCAACTAAATCTTCAGTCCATCTAAGCGTATCCTCATGGCCTTACCTGCGAGGGATCTCTTCATCAGCGTATTTAACAGAGATCATGTAGGGTCCCTCCTGCGTGGCGGTGTACACCACCGTGTGGGTGCCGTCCCCGTTGTCCACGACGTTAACGGGCTCCACAATCCCTAAAAAGCAAAAGAGAATTTTCTCAGCTGTGCTATTGGAATTCAGTTCTTCATCAGCCATTTGCTGCGCAAAGCCCCGAGATGCGCTGCTGATTCACAGTTTACACCAAGCTAATTTTATTTTATTTTTCTTAATAAATGGAATCAATGATCAGTTTCCCTTATTGTGTATTCAAAAGCCATCAACTTGAGATAAATTTGTTATCTGCCACCCGCTGGGCTCTCATCTTCTCGCTGTAAACAAAAGTTAGCATGAAAACACTGCAGAAAAGTCTGCCTTTCTGTTCAAGTCCAGGTGAAGAGCAACTGCTCAAAACACACTGAAGATCTTTTGAGAAAGAAAATGAGTAATGCTTATAATTGCCTGAGCCATCATTTACAAGATTACATACTGCTACTGGGATTCACTGCACGGAATTGAGCCCTCAAGCCACTTAGTGTGGAGCATCCACCGATGCAAGTCTTTCACAAGCAGGTATTTGCAAAGGCAGGAGAGCCCTGCAAGCTGCCACAGTCCCAAGCAAGCAGGATCAATTATTTCAATTTGCATTAAGCAAATCTACAGCAGATTACATGACATATCAGTGCTGATCAACACAAAGCAGCCTACAATTACAAGTTGGCTTTAAAACACAGGAAGGATTAGCAGTAAAGCACCCACAAATGAAACGCATAGTTGCCATGCAAAGCCTAAAAGCGACATCATTGGTTCCCACTCCCTCCTCCAGATGATTCCTGCTGTTGCCAATTGGATTTCCGAGAGCCAAAACTGCCAGTAGTTCGTGAAGGTTCAAACCTGTCTCAGTGTTACCCTTTGGATCACCCTTAGAGAAATCCGAAATCGCTTTCAGTGGGGAGCGCCATCCCTGGGAATCCGTCTCATCCACTAAAATTAGAGAAGGGTTACCCGGAGGGCACCTACACCCGCGTGACCTGGCACTGGGGTGGGGAGGCAGCTCTTGCTTCCCAGCAAGGCAAGGCTTGCAGCCCAAAGGTATTTGCTGCCAAGATAACGTGCCACCACGACACAGCTTCCTAGGTTAACACAAACATCGTTAACGCCTTCATTTGAGGGCCTTGCTGCTCTCTGAGGGGTTCCACCACATTTCAGAGACTCCTGCCACCCAGCAACACAAGCTTCCCAAGTCATCATTCACGTGTGAGACTCTGGATTGACTTTTTGATGTCTAAATCTAAGCCACAATTGTTCACCAGTGATGGTTACTCATGCCACTTCTCCCAGCGCTGAAGATAAAGCTCTTAAAGACACTGCCCAAAGCAGCCCTACCCAGGACACCGTTCTCCTTTTACAGCTGCCAAGGTGCACACGCCAAACGGACAGGAACAGAGGGAAATTCTCATCCAAGTGGTACCACCACCTTTGCAAGCAGCGCCAGGACCGTGTCACCCCCCCCACCAAGCGCAGAGATGGGGGCACAGCTGGATGGAGCACGTTGGTTCTTACCTCTGGGTCCTGCCACCACCACCTCAAGGGGTGCTACTCCTGCCTTGCTGGTGTCCACAGTGAAAGACTGTGGGATTTTGGCTCGAACAGCCATTCCCAGACCCGGTCCTGCAATCTTCACCTTGCTGGGATCCACAACATCCTTCACAGGAACCTTGAAAGGACTGCCTGGAAGTGAATGCAGCAAGTGTTAAACACCACAATGTTAACAATTCCAGGAAACCAAAGAACTTGTCTCTAGTTTTCCTTAGGTTTTCTTTATTACTATCCCTCAACCTCAGGCAGGAATGACAATCTCACAGCACACACGCGACTTCTGTGCTTCTGCAAAAGCCAGAAATGTAATGAAGGTGCTTCTACATTTTCACTGCCTATGCAACAGTTCAGTTGTGATCCATCTGCTTCTCACACCTCCGAAAAAAAATGCACAAGAGAAACCAGAATTGCAGACAAAGCGTCACGCAGCCACTTCTTTCCTTCATATTTTACCAAGCTCAGTATGTTGACAAATAAAAAGGGACTAATGGGAAATGATCAGCTCACTCTCAGTGTCTAGGAAAGAACATCTAAGTGTATGCTCTATGATGGCACACAACTCAAACATTGCAGCAAAATGTGTCTGACATTTAGGAGCATTTAATTCTTGGTATCAAGCAAAATATTCTCCTTTTAATAAGTGAACTGCTGGATGTCAGGCATACCTGGAGCATTCCTTAAACATGCTTCATTTGAGCTTAACATCCAGTGCAAACGTACACACAGGTAAATACCTGGTTTAGGAAACAGTTACTACCCTTTCTGCAGTGACCAAAACTTGAGGTGTTTAATATAATCCCCATGACCAGCCCACCATTAGACCATCTTGCTGCAGAAGGATACACATACCAAAAGGGCTATATTCCTGACCAGCGTATTACACACCACTTGTGAATAATACTGGCTGTTTGTCAAGGGCTGATGTCCCTTTCCCAGTCCCCTCCATCTGTCCCCACTCTTGTTTGCCCCAGGTGGTGCTACAGCCTCAAAGAGGCTGTTTCAGAAATGAGAAGAGGCTGCAGCCCTTCCTCAAAACCACGGCAGAACAGCACAAAGCACGCCACACTTCCCTGCCCGGTGTGAGGAACAAACGCCGCCGCCATTTCCACCTGAATTCCCAGGAAAAGCAGAAAAAACCCCCTCAACATCCCCCAGCATGAGTGAGATGTCACCAAGGTACCGAGTCCTTAGCTCAGCACCTCCCCTCTTCTGAAAGCCACCGAGCAAGAGCCCTTACCAGGAATATGCTCTCCCCCGTATGTGATGTTAACATCGTAATCTCCTGGAACGTAAGGAACATACTCGGCGCTGCAGCTCCCATCCTTGTTATCTTTACAGCTAATTTTAGACTCTGAAGGTCCTTCAACAGTGATTCCAAGGCCACCAATTCCTGCCCCTCTGCAAGACAAACACACATTGTTAGAATTACCCACTTCTAAGAGCAGCTTCATAGCCTTCACGTGCTCTGGCTGCATTTTTACCCTGACTGGAGATGCAGTAACCTGACTTGCGATGCCCAGCCTGCTCTGGCACACAAAGCCATTCAGCACTCGCATTTTCCTATAACTTTATCATCAACCACTATCAACCCTTAATCTCTGCAGAGCAGAGCGCTCAGCATGCGATGAGGTAGCGCACGCAGTAATCAAACGGACACAGCTCGGTCTTTTTATAAATATCTATACTGGGTTTAGCATCCTGCACTGCAGAGCCTACGACACTCCTCCCTCCCTCAGATATACCTTATGGATCAAGCAGGCCCAGTTACCTGGTGACAACTGAAAAGGCGTTTGGCTGATTTGTGAAAGCTTCTTTGAGCCCAGGTCCTTGTGCCTTGACGCGTGAGGGATGGCAGCCCTCTGTCACATTCACTCGGAAGGGGCTGTTGGGCACAGGTACACCGTCATAGGTGACACTGACTGTGTGCGGACCTGCGAGAGGAGAAAGACACATCCCGAACCCCTTCAGTATTCTCATCACTTAACATCACTTCTACAAGATGCTACAGACTTAAATGTCAATAAACGGGTAAGAGCTTCCTCCTGCATTTCACAAGGCTTCACTAGCGTTTCATAACCAAGGCGCCATCTATGCGCTGTTCTTCTGAAGCCAAGTTACCATAGAAGTCAGCTCTTCGAGTTAAAATAGAGATAATTCTTGCAGAATTAGCTCCTCCGCTGGCGAAAAATCTTGCTAAGACGCCAACAAGTTACTGGCAGAGCTCAGCAGTTTGCCAAAGCGTCAGAAGAGCTGCTTGCTCTTGGTTTTCCCCTCTCAAGTTAAAAAACCCAAAACAAAACATAAAACAAAGGTTACCCTTTTCAAACGGCGTGTACTCTACTGAATACGTTCCATCGGCGTTGTCATGGATGAGACAGTCCGCGGGGGAGCCGGACGGGCTCGTGACCTGCGTCCTGATGTGGTCACCACCAGCCTTCGTTAGAGGTCGAGCATCCACAGTGAACTCGGCCGTAGCTTCTCGGAAGACATCTGCAGGATACGCCTTGAAGAGTCACTTGAAGAATCACATGTATTTCCGACAACAAAACATTTCGTGAACCAGCACGATAAACAACTCATTTGGGAACATAACGAACCACCCCCGCCTGAGGGTCACCATGGGAACACACGAGACTTACAACTTTTAATGCTCAAAAGAATGTGTGGGATAAAGGACCGCAAGCTTGACAAACTCTGATAACAACAGTTATTCTCACCTTTTCCTTCCACTCCTGGCCCAAACACTTTAACTCTGCTGGTGTCCACAGCTGGCTCCACTTTGACCCGGGCTGGGAATTTCGGCACTTGCTCTCCTCCGTATCTCATCTTGATCGTGTACATGCCAGCCGAGAGTGGCACATATGTCACCACATAGGTCCCATCTTTGTTGTCATCAATCTGGATCTCGGCTTTGGAACCAGCATCTGACACAATGTCCACCCGCAGGTCCCCGGGACCGGCTTCTGTGCAGTCGACGTTCAGCAGCCCAGCCTCACCTACTTTACCACGTTCGAGACCTGGGCCCGTGGCAACGACTTTAGAGACGTCAAACGGCATTTCTATGTCTGCCTTAAACGGCGAACCAGGAATGTGAACCTCTTCAAAGAGGATGTTGACAAAATACTCTCCAGGCTTCGTAGGCAGGTAGGAGACTGAGCAGGTCCCATCGCCGTTGTCTGAACATTCAATTTTAGCTTCACAAGGGCCTTCTACTGTCAAACCCAAACCTCCAGTTCCTGCCCCTTTGGTATCTATCGTGAACTGGGCTGGTTTTCCAACAAGGCCCCCTCGAAGACCTGGACCATGAGCTTTTACCTAGAAGAGAATATGCAGTTGAGCTAAATTAATTTTTCCTGTTACTGCCAGCACAGACTGCCTAGTTAGACCCCTCTGTGTGTGGGACTTGAGTGACAATCTCTTAAAAATACACAGAAAGCAACAACTCCTCTGGCACTTCTCCCAGTTTTACTGTAAAGTTGGTATCTCTCCTCCAAAGAGGTTTCTAGGCAAGGATATTCATACTCTCACCATAGCTGTTTGATAACCACGGGAAATAAAAGGTAGAAACATTAAAATATCTAATGGCTGTATACATGTTTTTCTTGAAATCTATTTCCTTAGAAAGAAGCATTTCAACTAACACAGTAGAGATGCTTGTGAGGACAAATTCTATTAAACTAGGAGCAATACTTGGATTTGTTACACTCCACAGGATGCTTGCAGTATTCTTAATGAGTTCAATGTTTTTTCAAATGCAGCATTATAGGAATGACTTCCATGAGTCACAGAGCCTGCAAAGTTAACAACTCAGCACTCTGAGTAAGGATGTTCGTGGGTCTCGTTTGGCCAAAACCAAGCCAAGTCTCATGCAACTGCACAAACTCAGTGTTCAGGTCTCAGCTGCTGTTATAGCCCCAAACCACCCACTTACCTTGGAGGGGTCTGGGGGCAGCGTGGCCTCCACCGTGTAGGGGCTCCCTGGGATGGGATTGCCATCGTAACTCACATCCACCATGTACAGCCCCTCTTCCCTTGGGATGTATTTTGCAGTACTGCACTCCTTCCCCAGGACTGGCTCCACCAGGCACGGCACAGCTTTCCTCATAGGACTGGAAATATTAACCTCCAGTTTACCTTGCCCACCAGCTCCTTTGGTGTCAATCACGAATTCCTGATCCTTCCCTACTTCCACTCCTGGAAAAAGGTAAAACCCGTATCACCACATTAAGCATTCAATATCAGACGGTGCTCCAAGGAATCTCTCCCGCACAAACCACCGAGGGAGCAAGAACTGGCAGATCCCTGCTCAGTCTGCATCCCTCTGCATGCAAAAACACCTGCCAAACCAACCAAAAAAATGAACAAGGGCTTTGGTTAATTGAAGCTACAAAGCTGCAGCGCTAAACAAGCCTGCAAGACATGACCTGACAGTATCAGAGGCTCATTTCAGGAACACAACATTATTTCACAGCTCTAAGTTGACCCGCTTTTAGAAAACAAAGAGATTGTATGAATGACATTCTGCACTGCAGCGGTTACCTATATTTGAACAAACAGCCATCTAGGCCCAAGGAAACCAAACCAGATCTCATCAGCAGGTGCCCAGCCTGCTGAAAAATCACCACAGTGGGCTAAACCCCAACACAGTGGGTTCACACTGCTCTGTAATCTTTGCAAAAAAACATATCTAAATTGAAATTCAGTCCTCAAGAGGACCAGCTGAGTCAGAGTGGTCAAGCTATAAAGTTGGAGCTGGTTGATGCCCAACTGCAGCGAGTTAAAGAAGAAAAGATTGTTTTGCCCACTTGTGTTCCAGCGGGACATGTCAGGTACCACAGCTTCAGGAAACACATTAGAGGGTGGCTACAGGGCTTCCACAGCCCAGAGCTACTTACTGTTTTCAAGTCCATTGACTTTAACTTTGCTGAGGTCTAGCGGAGCAGCAACGCCCACAGTGAAAGGGCTTTTAGGGATAGGATCACCACCATAAGTCACCACAACCTTCATTGGACCCTGGTAGAAGAGTTTACAAGTTAGCTCCATTCCTCATGCCATACAGACGCATCAATATCCAAGCAGTACATAAGCGTACCGGTTTGTGGCCTCTCAAGCTCTCACCCCGCTGTAGCCTTTCAAAGCATTAAATGCTTTTTATTTAATGCAGGAAGAGAGAAGATGACAATACTCTCCAACATTTAATTAGACCATATTCAAGCTGCCTGGCAAACCCCCCGGCTCAGGCTGGTTCCCCCTCCCGGCGCCCGGACCCGCCAGCTGAATGACTGTCCCAGCGCCCCAGCCCAGGTGTCCCCTTCCACCGCACCGAGGCCGGGCCAAAGCCGAGCCTGCAAAGAGCCTGTATTATTACAGCATTTGAAATACCAGGGTTTTAAGCTGTACAAGTCAGAAAGATTAATGCTCTTGTGTATTTTGGCTGGAATACCGCAGAGCCATGGCAAGCTCCAGCCCATGATGTGTGCTCCTTTTATTCTCTCCTACCACAGTCCATATTTTAACTATATTCACTGTTTGCTTACTTTTCGTTCTTGGCCAATTCAGCTCCCAAGTGAAATAATCATGGATGTTTCACGCAAGTTAGTGAATAGCTTTCCATGATTATTCTTGGTTGTTTTTAGACAACACACACACGGGTAGCTGTAGCAACACCGCAAGTGAGATAGATAAGGCTGAGTAAACAGCATTAAACCAAGGCTCCTCGGCTGCTGACGCGGCCCCTCAGGAATTTAACTACCTAGTCCATCCCCGCCCCATGCTGAAGAGTCCAGAGTCTCATTCATAAGCTACTGCTCATAAACCTGAGAAACACAGAGTCCAGGAACGACCTACGTGCTCATGGCCGGGAGGGACAACAAGGTTGCCCTGATTACTGTGCAGTCTATTTTCATGCCCCCTCTTTTTAACCATTGCTCTCCTGGCAGGGCTACCTGCGAGCATCTCCTCTAAGCCCACAGCTCCTCCATGACCCAAAGGTGCTCCTCCAGATGGGAGACGCAAGTGCAAGACCTGGTTTGAGCACCCTGGCTTGTTTCCCCACGGCTTTTCCTGTGGAACAGCAATCTGGTTCTGCTCACACACACAGAGTTCAGACGCCTTTGCTGCCTCCTGCATACCAACCCTGACCGAACAAGCAAGAGCTTCTCCAAACAGGCAGGCCAGCCACATCCTGAGATCATGCAACTGCTTTATCCAAAAGCAAACGCTAGCTCTACGGCTCTTCCAAGAACGCTAATCCAGCATCATGAGATAAATAATGTTGCAGTCCTCCATATCAGTCCACTTTTATACAGCGACGTTCAAGGAAGCTGGTGCAGATGACCAAGTAACTGATGTGTTTGTTCAGCAGAACAGGAGCAGCAACACACTTTCATCTCAGCACTACAGCACCCACATCTTCAGAAACACATGAGATCCGTACATTCTGGCATTTAATGGCCCTTTACAAACATGTAAGCACAGCATAAGGAAAAATACTTCTAGTCATTAGCAGCTTCCACTTTCAGCTCTTTAATGGTGTTGCTAGGAAGGATCTGTCTGTGAACCAAAATGAGTTAAGACTGAATTTGTTTCCAGCCCAAGGGCAAACCTCAAAATACAGACAAAACCTTTGACGCATTTAATCTGCAGCCCAGCTTCCTTCCTCAGCACCGACTCGTTTGCTTTCCTACTGAGGAGCTGCTGCACCATCACCCAAACTCGGTGCTTTTTGTCCCTGTTCTGGGCCACACTAGAGTTCCTTTGACACCAGCAGCTTGCTGAGCGGTGACATCCAGAACCGCAGAGTCACGAGCAGCTGGTGCAGCACCCAGCTCCGTTTCAGACCCCAGGAAGGTTTGCTGCCTTTTCTCTTTGATAAGGTGTGGAATGACAACATAAACCGTGCGCTACTGCTGCAATATCTCCCTTGTTCCCAGAAAACAGTGACGGGCTATCAATAACTACACTAGAAAACCGTATTGCTGCTTTCCAATCCCAATTGTCCTGCAGGCTTTAGGGACCTCAGAAAACAGGACACCCTGGCAAGGTTTATCAACTTGTTCCTCTATCCATGGGTACCAGGGAGGGACATCACAGCACTACAGCAACGTGAGGCATTCCTGCTCGTATTCCTAGAGGAGCTGGACGTACCTGTTGTACCGGAGTGTACCTAACAGTGTGGGAATAATCATAGTTGTCAATGATATCCAGATCTGCCACTGCCTCCCCTGGCACCGGACTGCTGAACTGCACATCCAGCGGCGCTTTCCCAGCTCCCTTGGTGAACACGGTGAAATGCGTTGGTTTGCCATTTTCCACGCCTGAAGAAAAATGTTAATTCTAATTCATGCAGAGCTCACACACACAAACTCTTCCCAAGCAGCATTTGGTACCTATAAAGCCTGCTCAAGCACAATGCCAAGGCAACCTGCATCGTTTCCAGTTGCCTGGCACCCCACCCAGCTGGTTCCAGCAGCACATCGCTGCGTCCCAGCGATGCTCAGCCACAACAGCCCCTCATGGCCCAGCACTGGCCACACCAGCTCCACCTGGGTCTCACCAGTTTTGCTCAGCCCAGGTCCTTCAGCTTTCACTTTGCTGGCATCATGCGAGGGCTCCACTTTCACTCTGAACGGGCTGGCAGGTATTTCCTGCAACAGAAGCACAGCTCTAAACATAACCAGGTCCCTCTTGGCTAACCCAAACTAGACAGATAATAATTTTAATATACTTCTGCTTTTATTCTATCTGGAGTAAAATTTCACCCCACTTAAACACTCTGCTCTGCCTTGCCAAGTGCTGGCATTCAAAGCCTAGGGCAAAGTTAACAGCTGGATGGTTTGTAGTGGCTTCTCCCCCTTTTCCCTTTAAGGAAAACTTCATTTTTACTCCCATGTTCCTTGGAGAGTCATTTAGGTTTTCTACCCTTTAGAAAGCAGCTTTGCCCCACCACTGAAACCAACTCGTTATGCCAGGCCAACACTCACATACCTGAGTGTCTCCAGCTAACCCCTCATTTGTGCACCTTCAAATTCTACAGAAGTGTTTTCAGAAACAGTGACCAGACAAGGTGGACATGAGCTGCAACAGGAGCCAGCTGGGAGCCACCACAGCCAGCTGTGGAGCGGCACGTGATCCACGACCAACGAACAGATAAGCAGGCACTAGAAACATCAGGCTGTGAAATGAAGATTACGAACCTCTCCTGCAAAAAGCACTTTAATAGTGTAGCGCCCAGCGGCAGGTGGTGCGTATTTCACCGTGAACGTATCATTAGCGTTGTGGATGATGTCAAAGTCGATGTCTTCTTCCTCATCGCTGACCACACGAGCATCACACTTAATCCCAACGCTGACATCACCTAGGAAAAGCAAGTGGTGGTTTTGCTACCAGACGGTACAGATGTTGCTGGACAAACAGCCAGCACGTTCCCGCTCAAGTCACCTCGTTAATTGATGTAACAGATCACACCACAATTCACTGCGATGTTCTGCTTCCCAAGGTTTTCCCATGAAACAAGGCAAACCAGCATAAAACAGTACGTAATCCCACAGGCAGGACCTGTGGTTCCGATACCACAGCAACAGTCCAGCCGGCCTTTACCTTCTCCTGCGTCCGTGCAGTCCACAGTGAAGTGGGTCGGCTCATTCGCCTTCAGGCCGGTTCTCTCCACGCCGGGTCCGAACACCTTCACTTTCTGAGGATGACTGCCTTGACCTATAAGGACCTACACGGATTCACAAGGGTCAGAATCACACATCTGTGTCACACCCGAGCCAGAGCCTTGCTTGGACAGAGGCTACAGGAACATAGTATTAATTAATTAATCGCCCCAACTCCCCCTGGCTGCAGCTAGACTGATAGGAGACCTCCAACATGTGAGCCTGTAAAAGCAGAAAGCTTTTTTCAAGCAGATAGATTCCTAAAAAAAAGCAGCAGAAGGACACCCTTTCTTGAAATTCACAGAAGGATTTTATTATCCTAGTTGTAATGACAAGTAGTTGTGAGCATCAACGTCCCATTGGAGCTAGAACTAGTAATATCCATGTCTGTACTTACCCTAAATGGGCTATTGGGCACGTTGGCTCCTCCCCAGACAACAGAAATTGTGTGTTTGATTGGTTTAACTGGCACATAGGAACAGGCAAACACACCATCGGGCTTGCTCTTTATCTGGATATCAATAGGGTTTCCATCTCCATCCTAAAAAGCAGTAGGTACAAGCAGAGGGTTCAGGCACTTGAAAAATGTTTGTATAGCTTCAACAGCCCAAGACTGTTTCAAAGGGTGAGTTCTTTCTCCAGAACTGCAGCTCAGAAATACTGCAGCGAGATGCAAATGACACTCCTGTAAGTCTTCCTCATCTAACAGCTGCTCATCCCCAACATCATCCCACAACACGTATTTCAACAGGCTCGCCTGAGATTCACAGGCTCACAGACACTCTGGCTGCTTCCAAATGACAACTCCAGGAAATTATGGCTTCCTTTGCTGAGGAGGCTCCAAGTGAAGAAGCAAAGCCCTGTATTTCATACGCCAGGGAGAAGTCACCTTCTCTTGCGTTAGGTTTGCTGTCTGACTACATTACCCAGATCAAAGCACAGGAAGAATTACATATGCCCAGAATTAAGTGGTGTGTAAGCGAGCAGAAATACTTAAGGCATTTTTCTCAACAGCATTAAAGCCCTTTTGCTGAATTTCCCATAGCTGCCTTTGGCTTTTTACCTGTGCGTACATCTTCAGAGGTGCTTTCCCAGCTTCCTTGGTTTCAACTGTGAACTCAGCAGGATTGTTCACTATACAGCCAGTCCTCTCCAAGCCTGGCCCATAAGCCTTCACCTAAAATAAACACGCCAAAAGTCTTAGCTTGCAGTTCAGAAAGAGAAGGAAAACTATGTGATTTGTTTCTAAAGACCTCCTGCTTCCCACAAAACCCATGAAGCACGGGATACAAGTAGAGGCTGGTGTGAAAGTTGAGAATTTGGACTAATTGAGCAAGTTTTCATTACATTAAATCCAAACCAGAACAGCATTATTAGAAAAAGCTGAGTAATATCTGGCTGGAACATGGTCAATTCAGAGCTTTAAGCAGAGGCAGCTTAAGAGTCAGCTCTGTTAGCAGAAGCCCTCAAACATCTCGGCTGTAGGTATCTAAGCTGTGCTATGCCATGGCCGAGCTCCCATACCCACCTTATCCGGGTTGAAGTCTCCCGAAGCCGGTCGGATGAAGGCCATGTACGGGCTGTCTTTTATGTCCTCGTCGTCACACATGATGTGCACAGCGTATTCACCAGGCTCTTTGGGCCAGTACTTCACATCGCACGAGCCATCATTCTTGTCGTCACACTCAATTTTAGCCTGAGAAGGGCCTTCTATTGCAAAGCCTGAAAAAGGAACAAGTAGGTTTTCTCATGTTAGGTTTGTGGTGGCTGCTAATTTAACATCGCTTCCCCAAACTGCATTTAATTAGCCATAATCGTACCTGGTGCTTTCTCTGTCACCCTTCTTTAACAATATAGGAGATTATCCATCATTCCCTTCTGGATCTCATCCCACAAACCCACAGATTAACACTTCCCATCACACACATCCCTGTCTCTAGGACTTGCCTTGGATACTTTTGATGTAAGTTTAAGTTTAGACCAGAATGTCTTACAAACATGCTTCTTTTACTGTTGGGAAAGCTATTGTTTCTCAGGAGATCACTGCTAGCATTGCAAGGAAGAAATATTTCAGGCAAACTACGTAAAGTAACATACCAAGAGAGCCGACTTCTGTGCCAATGGACTCTACCACAAAGTCGGCCGATTTGCCCACAATCCCCTCATGCAGCCCCGGCCCCCAGGCTCGCACTTTTTGAGGACCGGCTTCATGACCCACTTGAACTTCAAAGGGGCTACAAGAGAAAAGCAAAGCACAGGATTAGGAACGAGGACAAATACAGCATCCACGTTTTTTCCCCAAGCATTTTAATAAGGCTTTACATTGGATTCCCCAAATTAACAGAAGCTAACGTGGTGGCACAGTGCCCAGCACACAGGTCACCTAACCCATCAAGGCATCTTGCACCCACAAATCCTGAGTATCAAATATTGGGCTTGCGCTGCTTGCTGTAGCCCTGGACACTGAAATAGCAGATCCTCCAAAAACTCACAGCAAAGCCCTAGCTTTATGACTTTTTGTATTCATCATTTTGGGTTTAGCAAGACTGATGGGAATCACCTATCAAAGCTTTCTCAGTGTAAACCACCACAGCCCTAAGACAGGCTGCAGAAAACCCGTCACACAACTGCTCGCTGTTAACGCTGTCAGAGTTTATTTGAAGGCCAGTGTTGCTTTAAAAGCCCACCAACCACACAACCCAAAGGGCACAAAAACGCCAAGAAAGCTACTTCTAACTCACCTTTTTGGAATGTTGTGCCCACCCCATGTAATCGTGACAACGTACTTCCCCGGGGTAGCTGGATAATATTCAAATGCGTATACGCCATCCATAAAGCCTTTTTGTTTCACCAGCTCCTCCAAGCCCTCTGTTGAAAGATCAGTTCAGCATTAAACTTAACGGCTTCCATCCTGCCTTCAATTACTCAGACAAGTTCATGCTTTCTAGTATTTATTTTAGCTTGCAAGAATAAATTTCTTCCACCAGAGGAAAAAAAGGTCAGGTTATAAGGGAAGTTAGTTCTACTTGCCCTCTAGGACAAAGACAGCAAACACTTCCAGAAGAAATACAGCAGAAAGTATTTTAAAGTTACCAGACTTAATAGATTCCCTTGTGTTTTATTTTCTTAGTCTGCAGTATGATGCATGTCATATGTTAAAACAAAAAAGCTTAACATTTGTCAGACTTTGTGACCACAAGTATGCGGGGAATGCCTACTTCTCATTTTCTTCAAGATGAAGAATTTAAGGGAGAAAAGCTTAACGCACTAAAATTTACATCGATACATCTGTTGCTTTTTCTCCCCCCTCTAAGGGTGCTGAGCCACACAGTGGGAGCACTGTGCCTGTGGAGGAGGTGAAGGCAGCACAATGCACCTTTTAATGCCGTCTGGGCCGGGGGGGTGACGGGCCCACGAGCACAGCGGGTCCCACAGCAGCCGGGCCGGCGCTGCCGGAGCCCCCAGGCCAAGGGCCACGTCCCGAGCTCAGGACACAGCACAGGACCCGGGGATGGATCCCGGCAGAAGACCCCTTGTCAGCCTGCAGGTCCCCTCGTCCCTCTGCTGGGGTGCCCGAGCACCCCGAGTGCTGCTCTGAGAGCAGGATTTCCACCCCGCCAGAGACCCTGGAGCACAACTTGCTCCCACAGAGAAGATGAAGATGTGATGCAAACCCGTAAAGCTTGGAGCCCACGGGCAGGGTTTTCTCAGTTTTGCTAAGCAATATGCAGCAAAATGGGGAGACTTAAAACCAGGTGCAAACTTACCCAGTCCTGCACATTGTAACCTTCACATCATACACAAAGTACCAGAACACTCTTTGGAAATTTGGCTTTTTATGGTGATACACAGAATCAGAGATAGTCAAGGATTGGAAGGGACCTGGGAAGCTCATCCAGTGCAATCCCCCCATGGAGCAGGAACACCCAGATGAGGTTACACAGGAAGGTGTCCAGGCGGGTTGGAATGTCTGCAGAGAAGGAGACTCCACAACCCCCCTGGGCAGCCTGGGCCAGGCTCTGCCACCCTCACCCCCAACAAGTTTCTTCTCAAATTTAAGCGGAACCTCCTGTGTTCCAGTTTGCACCCATTACCCCTTGTCCTATCATTGGTTGTCACCGAGAAGAGCCTGGCTCCATCCTCCTGACACTCCCCCTTTAGATATCTGTAAAAATTAATGAGGTCACCCCTCAGTCTCCTCTTGTCCAGCTCCAGAGCCCCAGCT
The DNA here is from genome assembly GCF_036013475.1 of Columba livia. Classification (NCBI taxonomy): domain Eukaryota; kingdom Metazoa; phylum Chordata; class Aves; order Columbiformes; family Columbidae; genus Columba; species Columba livia. Next base: position 21,143,047 of record NC_088611.1, read on the forward strand.
CCCTCAGCCTTTCCTCACACGGGAGATGCTCTACTCCCTTCAGCATCTTTGTTGCCCTGCGCTGGACTCTCTCCAGCAGTTCCCTGTCCCTCATACAAACCCCATCACCTCCATCAGGCCACCATCTCCTTACTGCTCTCCCTTTTCACAGTCTCCACGTCCCACCCCCATTCTCCAAAACACATCCACAGCACCCATTCACCCCGACACTTACTCGGTCCCTTCACAGTGACCCCAAGGTCTCCGCTCCCCGCTGCCCTCGTGTCAACCTTGAAGTCGGCGGTCTCCCTCATGCGGACGCCCTTGGGCTGCAGGCCTCTGCCGGTGGCGCGGCAGGCGCTGGGGTTGCAGGCTGCGGGGGAATTCCAGACATCAATACCGCCTTTGATACTCAACATCCACGTCGCCCAGCCAGCTTGGAACAACCTTTAGTTAAATGTTGACTCAGGGCAACCACGGCTTAGCTTTCCGCACAAGTTTTAACACTATAGTGTTAAGGCAGACAGACACGGAGCCTGCACAGCCCTGGTCTGCATCCCAGGGCTTTTGGGCAATAGCATTTGGTGCAGTCAGGCTACTTAATAATGGCTGGTTTTTAGAATTAAAGCAAATGCTGAAGCCCTACTGCTTTGCAATTTGATGCCAGAAGATATCACATACAGATATTCACCACACTAGGCACAATCTTCTTGATGCCTTTCGCATACAGAGGCACACTGCAGCGCGGGGTGAAGTTTCCCTTCGCAGATAAGCCCCAGTGAACAGGATTATTGTGCTGTTATTTCAGAGGCACATGACTGGAATAATTGCTATTAGCAGAGATGAGTTCTGCACGTGCTTTGTTAAGACACATCACGTCAGAACCCCCTGCTCACAGTCCAAAGCCATCGAGCCCCTGCAGACCGACGCAGCCGTGGGCAGGGGCAGGAGGTTACATACGGCTGAGCTTAAGCTTACACTTGACCCTTTTACTCCAGGCACTTCTCCAGGCCTGTAGAATGGCTCCACAAATAAGCTAATGCGCACTTAGGAACAGTTTTTGTTACACAATCCCAGCTATCACGTGGTCTTCAACTCCAGAGACCTGAAGGGTTTGAAGAGACTTACAAATAATGACGGCTTCCCAGCGGCGTGATCCCAACATGCATTTCCCCAAAATACGCTGTGCTTAGAGCGGGAGCACAAGTATGCCAAGCAGCTCGTTCGGGTTTGACTTGTTTCAATAGCTTACAAGTTCTACCCTGGGCCCCGCGGCAGCCAGCACCACTCCGCATCCCACAGCGGACGGTGTCAGGGAACATCATCACATGCCATCTGCCAGCTCTGAAAGCTCGGTGGGAACGTGCAGGACTGTGCCCAACGTGACGGGTGAACAGCTGAGTCCTTCCAAAACTGAGTCAGGCAGCTTGTGGTTAAGCCAGTTTCACTCACTGGGTCATACACCGCTTCAGTTCGCTTGCAACTTTCTTCCCCAACCCCAAAACAAAACCAAAACCCCTTCTGGCCAGGTCAAGCTGCAGGCGAGAAGCTTACACAAAGCAAACGTGACAGAGCATCCTACACACCTCTTACCAACTATGAAGCCATTAGCAGTGAAGTCCAAAATTCCACAAATGGAGGGTTGCTCAGGAGAGATGAGCAGAGATCTACAAGCATAGGAGCACGTAAGGATGGAACAGAAAGCAAGTTAGGTGTCAGTTAAAGAGGAAACCAGTAAATATAGTCATTTGAGGAACAAAGGTGGGAAACAGCAAGACGCTGCATAAAACTTCAAAAAAAATACAAAGGGCAGTTTAATGTTCGGAGGTCTAGGCAGAAAGGAAACTAGCAACAAAAGCCATATTGCTGTTAGAGAGCACTGGTTTACCCTGTGAGTACCCAGGTGGCCCAGTGAATCAGGGCTAAGATGCTGAAAGGTACAGAACACATCCAAGGCAAGATTCAAGCATATTCTGGGATCATATCCAAGGTGAAAAGTGGCCATCTACATTTAAGTATGTTTTTAGCAAGCATACCCTCTCCGACGAGAACAGTGCAAGGAGTTTTAGGAATTGACTCCCCAGCAAAAGTCACTCTGACAATGTGAGGACCGGCTTGAATGGGTTTGTAGGTGCAACGGTAGACTTGGTTGCCTTTGTCTTCTACTGCAACTTCAGCCAGGCTTCTCCCCTGAGGATCCTCCACTTCCACGTTGACATCACCCACACCAGCACCTGCAAAGGCAACGGGCCCAGCTGAGCTCGGCTTCCCCACAGCAACACGCACCGCGTTTGGGACCACAGCCAGTTCTAGGCACAGCCTAAATGTTCAGCTTCTGCTGACAGCAACCAGACATTAAAGAGGCGAAGGGGCAAGACGAGGTAGTGCCATCTCCATGAAGTCACCACACTGACAGGGCTCTGCTGCTTCATTCACAGCGTTCAACCTCTCAGGCTTTGAAGTGGTTTCGGTTAAGAGCTCGGACAATGTGCGTGCTGATCTGGACAAGCATCCTTCTCTGCCAGACTATACGTATTCCCTTTTGTTCAGACACTTGCTCCTTTCACATTTTATCCAACTCATCACGCAACAAAAACAGTTTTCCACACACTTTCAGAGGCCAGACATGTCTTTACATGATTCAGACCACTCCCTCTCCCAATTAGAGGCTGAATGTAACACTTCCCCTCGCTATAACCACATTTAATTTTACTTCTAAGCACCCTCAGGCAGAAGGCAAATTAAAATATGCTACTCAGCATACTTCAGTGCTTAAATACTTCAAGTAACTGCCCTGAGTAGTTTTGCATTGTTCTAAATGAATTAGCATTTGTAGCATCTTATTGACTCATTCCTCTAGGCTACAGCATTGGCCTAACAGCAGGCAACAAGCCATGTGATGGAGATGCTCTAATGAAGATGGGAGCCATTTAATAACTACAAAAGAGGTTGAAACCAGTTCGGCATTGATGTATGAACTCAAAGTAGCACTGTGGCAGATGCTTTCTGCAAAGCTAAATACAGAACACATTAAGCATTGACAGTTTACTCACAGTTCATACTTCAGAGGTGGGCATTTCACGTGGCTGTTCAAAACGAGTTGGGGGAAGAAACCAGACAGGAATTTGCCTGCTGCCATTCAGCAAGTTCATGGCAGATTTCTGGGTGATGCTCAGCACCTTCCCAACCCAGCTCAGCTCCAAACTTCAACCACTTCATACACAGCAGAAGCTTCCAGAGCAGCCTGAACTTGATGTGGCTGCAAGTCCTCACCCACTTTTCAGTTTGTTTATTCCTCCAAGGGTTAGGTTCTCCTCAAATTTGAGGGAGTTGGAGGATTTCAGCACTCATTCATGCCACTTACCTGCTGTGTAGAGGTCAAAGTAGGTAGGTTTGTTGGCAATGTTCCCTGTCGCCTCCAGCCCCGGGCCCTTTGCTGTGACTTTGCTCGCATCTCCCTGGGCTTTGTCAATGTTCACTTCAAAGGGGCTCTTGGAGATGTGCTGCCCAGCAAACAGGACCGAAACCTAGAGACAGACACCGGGCAGAGCCAGAGACCAGCGTCACCGTCACGGAGCCGAGCACGGGGTCAAGCACCTGCGTTCCTGGCATGGAGAGTCCACACCTCCTGGGTGAGGGAGACCATCCATCCCCCAACCTTCATCCTGGCCTCCAAGTGCTACCGACCCCGGGGCCAGGCACACCAGCGGGGATGTGCGCACCTGGATGCGCCAGTGCGAGGCAGACCATCACCCAGCAAAGTGACAGGAGAAGTTGTATTTAGCTTTTCATGCTCTGGCAAGTGCCAAGAAATGGGATCGCCCATCATAAATGTGCTTCTGCGGGCATCTGGGGAAAGAGCTGGGTGGGAAAACCTCTGCAAAACCCCTATGGTGGACAGTACCATCAAAGAAACGCCTTCTAGAAACAACCTGGTACTTTCCTCTGTGACAACCCACAAAACTGGTTTTGTGAGCTGCAAGAAGCAGCCCCAAGTGAAAGGAGAGCCAGCTGCAGTACTCAACACCCAAACACCCATGCACTTTCTCCCAAAACATGCTCCCCACCACTGGAGAAGGGGGCAGCCCAACACCCCAGATGGAGAATTAAGGCCACATCAGGCTCCCTTTTCTTCAAGATGCCCAGAGGGGCTGTGATGCCATCAGTAAACAGGGATCTCACACTGACAACCAGAGCAGCTCGTTTAGCCAGAGAACAGGGGTTATTGACACACAACCCACCTTGTGAGGTCCAGTAACCTTCGGCACATACTGAACTGAATAGGTCTTGTTTTTGTCACTGGATGGTGTTATCTTCGCCTAGGAGAGAAAACATGTCCACCGTTGAGCTGTGCCCACGCATGGCAGCCTAAGACTTTACTGGGTTAGTGCCTGATAATACAAACTATTTCTAGAGTGAGAGATGTGTTGCTGTGGGAGCAGGGATCCAGGCTACCTCCTCTCCTCATATGCAAAAAAACCCGTTGATCTTGCCTCCACATGAGATGAAGACAACCACCTTCTCCCACCCCAGCCCTCTCCCTTGCTGTTCATTGCTCTGTTAAGGCCAAAACTGAGATGTTAAGTCCAACGTACAGCTGTATTTTTGTGGAATGTTGTAACATGATCAAGTGGAGCACTTGGATGAGAAGTTTCTATAAACATTAAAACCAGCATTTTAACTCAGAATTATTCATGGCATCTAAATAGCTGCTTTGGCCCTTCTTGCAGAATGAGTAAGGGGAGACAGTGATTTAGTGATATGTGTTATCTAAAAGAGTGTCAGAATGTACTTGGCCAGTCAAGCTAAATCACTGCAACTACTGGACATTGGAGTTGTGTTGCTTAGTTACAGACATTGAAGTTTTTTCAAGTTCATCCAGTAAAGCAATTATGAGGAAAAGCTTGAGGCTTGCACTTTTGATAGATGGTATTTTGCAACTTCTTTTGAGATTACTTATCTGGTAAGACCTCAGCTGTGAAAGATGAAGGTTACCGCAAAAAGTTTGGTGTTCAGACCAGCTTTACTTTACCACACAAAGTATTTAACGGACACACCTCCTCTCTGTTTCCTTCTGGATCCTCTACGAAGACCATCAGGTCTCCCTGCCCAGCACTGATGGTGTCCACCGTGAAGATGGCCGGCTGCTTCACCATGTTCCCGTGAGGCTCGATCCCTGCGAGGCAGAGCAGCGCATTAGCAGTTAAGACCCAGGTGTAGTTCAGACTAAGCACAAGCTCTCCAGCTTGTCCTTTCGCATGAGCCGCCAGCAGCAGCTTCCCCAAGCCACTGAGGGACATGTTGTCACCAGCTGGCCAGAACATCACACTCTTAGTAGCCCCCACTCCTACAATACAAGCTGTTGTAAAAGATGATTGAATCATTGGCAATTTTGGGAAGCCTTTTGGTAAAGGCATTACCCTAGAGCCAAGGGTTGAAAGACTTCTTTTTAAGCAAGACAGTTATTACCTCTCTGCCCCATTTTACCCCGTTTTCAGAACTCAGCTGTACAGACACTGCTCACACCTATTCTTTGAAATCTGCTCAAACCACTTTGCCAGAATGAACACCGTACAAATGGCACCCAGGAACCTCTTTAAACCATGAAACTCGTGCAATTCAGTGCCACTTTCATTTTGCACTTAACCAGACTCCTCGCTCGTCAGCGCGGGCCTGCTCCAGCACGCAGGGACCGCCGGGCTTGCATCACCTCCCCACGCTCAGCCGCGGGTCACGACACCTGCCGTGGTGCTGTCAGACTGAGGGGGTGGAAGAGCTTCCCAAAGCTGCCGGTTCCAGACGAGCCTAAACATCTATACCCTTCCTTCCAAGGGAATTACTCCTCGGCTTATTCATAAAACCGTGGGCACTACTGCTCCGTAGCACAATTAGTGGAAAGTGCAACGTCTGATAGATTATAAGGAAGTGGTTGTGAACAACAGAATTCCTGAACTTGTTTATCTTCAGAAAACAATAACTTGAGAGCAATGCTAGGAAGATCATGTTTTTACTAGGAAATCTGAACACTCTGATAAGGTGTTAACAATTGACATATTCATTCTTTCAAACTAAGCCCCAGATTATCATCTAGTTTAAACAGCTACAAATTCACGCTGCGGATCTTCTGTCCGCCCCACAGCATTAGGACGTGGTATTCGAGTTAAGTGTCCCTCGCTCTGCAAGCGCGGCGAGAAGGATCACTTATCCTCAGGAGACAGCGTTAGTCACGGCACTTACTTAGCCTGCATTTAATCTAGATTTTACTCTCTTCTCAGAGATCTGCTTTGGCCGGGTGAACGCGAACCCATAGCACGTCACACCAGGTCTACACACAGCGCCCGAGAAGGACACACGGCACGTCCAGGGCGATGCACTACAACCCACATGCACGTTGGGAGGTGTGAATAACTTACTGTAGTGCATGGAAAAACAATAATAAAAAATGCTAAGACTGAGCAGCTTCACAGCTGACAATCACCTGGAAGCATGAAGGCCCATTATTCATTTGTCCAAACCACCCTGCCCAGGTTGGCAGCGAGCCCCTTGCTGTCACCTTTCGGTTCTGACACACGTTGGCAGTCAGAATTGTCTGTTATATTCAGTGACTCTGTCTTGGCAATTAACTTTGGGAATACATCGACCTTTCAAGAATAGCTGCTCGCCCTTTATAATGCCCATTACAATGGCTCCAGAGCACTGCGTGCACAAAATAGACAACAATATAATCCCAGTTTTTGAAAGAATAAGAACATGACTAAAGCCAGACTTGACAGATTGAGGCAGGATGACCAGTCATTTACACAGTAAGTGGAGTCTAGGTGGTCTGTATCTTTGGGATCTGATGAATGCATCTTATATATTGCCATTTGCTATGGAAGGCACCAACAAAGGACAAAACCTGAAGGAGAGTAAGTGCTAAACCCATTCCTGACTACAGCGACGGCTCGTCAGTGCAGAGATAGTACCCATGCCCATTCACACCACTAGTTAGGTTTCAATGGAAAATCTAGTTGAAAAATCAACAAGAACAACAGAAAAAAATATGCAAAGTTTTGTTTCTTTCCATTACACTCTTGCACACCCAATTCTAAACCCGCTGCTTTCAAAAATCCCGAAGGACTGGCCTCAGATATGAAAAAAAATATATGAAAAAAATACATAGAGAGAAAGCGTAACACATAAGCAACGTCTTGCTACACACCAAGCACATTAAAGGTAAAAATCTGTTACTCATTTAGATGTGATTGTATTCCAGTCTGGGGCAGAACCACATGAGAAGTTACAGGAATTATGCATTTAAAAGGTAAGTTAGAAATACGCATGCCTATGTAGATACACAGTTGCATAAACATCTGTGGACAAGTCCTTCCAATGAGCCAACGCAGCCTTCCCAACAAAAGCTCGGCACTATTTAATGTTTGAAGGGCTACCAACCCACCTTTGTGTGTGTGCAAAGTATTTACACCTACTGATCAATTCAAATACCTTATTGAGAACTACCCGACCCCAACAGACATCGGCCACCAAGCCTGGGAACTGGGGACCCTGCTCAGAGATACACAGATGTAATGAAGTTTTTCCAATTTAAAGTGCTTTATCACAAAAAGCATTCACTGCGAGACCAATGACCAACAGCCTAAATAGTGCTAGCTTAAATTTCACACCAAGGTAGTTTTAGCCCCATCTCGTGCTTCTATTCCCAGCTGTGGGCTGCGAGGCCGGCTTGCAAAACAGGTTCAGAGACTTTGGGGAATTCACATGTTAGAACTAGGAGTGTCTTTTGGACTAGATCCACGTATTTCTGAAACTAGGCACCACACCAAGAGTACACAAGTGAAACTTTGAAGTCGGTTACAGTAGGTCTGGAGTTCAACATAGGCAAGAAACCCCACCCAGCCGTCTGAAGAGTTAAATGCTCTGTGCAGCCTCGGCTCACCAAGCCCTTACCTCTGCCATAAGCCCTTGCTTTCTTTGGATTCAGTTTGGGTTTTAGAGGAGCTCCTGGTTTCAGCTTGGCTTTGGGGAACTGGGACAGGTAAGTCATTACAGAGTGCTCATCCACATCAGGGTGGATAATTTCTTCAGGGGTAATAACCTGAAAGACAGCGCAATTAAAGTGTGTTTTACCAGTACTTGGTTACCGCATGTCAACACAGAAACAGAGTTATGACACAGTCTTACATTTCAAAACTCCCACATAATAATGTGATTTCTTACATTTATTTTCTCTTTGATACACGCAACACCATTTATTATCTCATGGCAAGAAAATCAAGCAGCTCATTATGGTCCCAATGTGGTTTGGAGGCTTCTTGTGCCTTGATTACTAGGGGTTCTCAGGAGACTGTGACCAACTACACAGTGCCAAGGCAAGACAACAGTAGCTACACTCCCCCCCCCAAAAAAAAGCAACGTGGGGATAAATTCAACCGAAAGAATTAGCAATTCATAATCCTGTGTGCTGCAGCCCTCAACTGCAGCGCTTGCAAAGTGAAATTTGTGACCAGTTTCTTCTCCTGCTCCCACTATAAAAGCTGCTCCAACAGCTTCAGAGACTTGAGCGCTTCTGTTCAACTTCACCAGCATCTGGTCTGCAAATACGTTGCTCTCTGTTTGAAAGCCATCTTTGCAGGTGATTTCCTAAGCCAGCGGGGTTTTCTTCTGTGGAATCCAGTGTAGCAAAACAAACTCACTCCATGGGCTAACAGAGCAGGCACCACCACACGTGCTGCAACACCCATCGTCTTCAGCAGAGACACTTACAGCCAGAAATGTCATCATGCGTTTCATTGCAATTTGCCCTTTCTCAGGCAATTCCACACGAGTAAACCGTAACTTCTAGAAGTGCCCAAGCGACTTCACCTGCTCTCCTCAACCCAAACTCCAGCTGGTCCCAAGCGCGAAGCCTCACCTGCGGCACTCCCAGCCAGTCGTCCGCCTGCTGCATGGCTTCCCGAGCGTTGTCCACCGGCTTCTTCGGGTCCCAGGTCTCCCAGTCAGGGCACAGGCCTGCAAGCACATTGCAGTTGTTAGGGGTTATCTGCAAAAGAGCTTCCCTCGATGAAGAAACCAACCACAAACTCCACAGCCACTTATATTAGATGCTGCCATGCAGAAAGGCGTTCTGAGCTTTGCAGAAGTAACCAAAAGATGAGCACTTGCTGCTCGCTGAAAACACTTTGGAGACAACAAGCAGCATTTCCACAGGCCCTTATGGCACCGACAGTAACAGCCAGTTCAGAGGGACTTGCGCCCGCCTTGCCTGGCCACAAAAAGGATCTATAGCTTTCCAGTCAGCCACACAACTGCACTGCTTTACATTTAAGCTGGGTGAGACACCCTCCACATTTAGCATGAACACATCTAGCAAGGCTTTATGTTTCACTGGCTCTCCGCAGCAATTTCGGAAAATAAAACTTCAGCTGCTTGCCACAGCACCCCAGCTTGCCTTAGATGAACATCGGCAATCGCGCTAGCAAGGCTGTTTTACAAGAAGGTGAGGAAACCGTGCCTGTTTCACACTTCATCACGTTACTCGCCCTAAGGAGCACAGCCTTAGATTGCTAAACACTGAAGTTTCAGGTAGTGTGCAGCTGCTCCGTGCTCCCTCCGCAATCCTATTTCAGGAGAACACATGAAGCCTCCTGCTGCGCCCTGAACTTGAAAGGTTGTTGGCACTTGCTGTGGGAACAAGTCTCTCCTGCATTCAGGAGCCAGCATTTGCGCCTTTGTCCCTCGCACCCAATACAAAGCTCAGACGTGGCGCCTCTAATAATGCAATCACACACTCTGCTTTAGGCCAGTGTTTCTCTTGGCCAAGTCGTTTACAAGTCGCTGCTTCTCACAGCTGGCCTCTTGAAAGCCTCTCTCCCATCTCCAGCTCAGCAATGAGAAGCTCTTCCCGTAGGAACAGCAGAGCAGCCACCGGGAGAGCGAGCAAAGAAACACCATCCGAGCAAAGGACTTACCTGGGGCACAGCTGTCAACAAGAGCCCCCAGTGCTTTGCCATCCTGCCAGTTCTGGTTGAAGTTTGTGATTGGCAAGTAAGGAATTTTGTTCTGGATCCAGCCCAGCAGCCTCTGCTTCGGGGTCTGCTTCTTCGCATCATCATCACCTTCATCCTCCCACACTGGCATGGAAATGGAGTAGTGGAGGATAAGGGTCCATATCAGGCCAAGGATCAACTTCAAGTTTCCATCAACTATAGCTTTACTATCTGGAAGACAAAAGACATACATCTGATTATTTCCCACCTGAAAGAGGCATGTTTTTAAAATACTGCACTCATGCCCAGGTAATTGAGGACAACAGAACCAACCCATGCCACTGCAGGCACTTGCCCGGGCAGAGACATCACTCCTCATGCCCTGCATTAGATGGGAGGAAAAAGAGGAGTCCAAGGACTCGATGCTCTCCAGCTGTGGTGTGACTTGCCCCCGAAGCTCTACAATGCTAAGATTAGGAGAATTGGCAGTTTAAAACCCCTGGTATTTTTTAGTTGGATGATAACTACCACCTGGTATTTTTAATGGCATTTGTATCTTATCAAAGCAGCCAAACAGCACACCATGATGCTCACAAGAACATCCCAACAGGAGCAAAATCCCCCAGGGAATACCTAAAGCACCACTTAGAAAACTGCATTTATATACAGAAACGTGCCTCCCCACACATATAAATATTTTAAATTAAAAATGATAGGAAAAAAATAAAAATGAGTGCTATATGATGAAGTCTAGTAGAGCCGAAGTTTGGAATTAGAACAAAGTCCAGCTATACCATGACCTGAGTACACAGAGCAAAGCAGGAGCAGAGGTCCACGGGGCATCCTTTGCACCATCACACTCCTGCCTGCACAAAAAGTCACCCCTTGACACTATAAATTGAGAGTTAGAAGGAAAGGAAAAGTCAGCTCTGGCAAAACCATGTCACACTCCTAGGAAAGGTTTATCACCACAGCGGCCAAACGCAGGTCTACTTTAAGACACACCATACAGCTGAGTTTAAGGCTGCTGGGAATTAAGATCAGATGGTCGTAAGAAGCTGTCTCAAGGAGCAGGATATCTTCCTGCATCGGTTTGGCTTTATGAAGTGACCTCTACAATTTTGTGAATGCTCTTGCAACTATACTTAAGTTTTAGCTTCCTTTGAGCTTGTAGTTGCTGCTCAGGTCACATTATACTTGAAACAGCTCCAGTTCGTCTGAGCTCAACCAAGCCATGGTTGTTCCACAATGTTCCAAGATGCTCTCAGCCTGACTGATCCCTTCATCCACAGCAACGCGTTAGAGCAGAGCAGTTTTCTGTTCTTTCCTCTACCACAATGAAAACTACCAAAAAAATCCCTTTTTAGTCAACATAAGTCACAAGTAACCAGGAAGGTTCCATCTGCTCTCCAGCTCTCAGAGCAGATGCTGGAGCAAAGACAACTACAGCACTATAAACTCACTTCTGTGCCGCTGAAATTACTGTAAAGGGCTCTTAATGAGTCCCAGCTAGCCAAGGAAAAGTGTTCAGTACTTGGATGCCCTTCTCCAGTTCCCATTTAGTGTCTACAGGCAGAGTTCTCCAAGCCAAGCCTCACCATGCCCAACATCCACTGGCCTTACGTGTTCCTCCTCAGCTGCAGAGACCGCAGCAGCAACCTAATGTCTTCTCATCAACATAAAGAGATCTCCTGACTTTCAAAAAAGTGATTATACAGAATAGCAACCAAGAACAGTAAGCACCGGGGTGTTCCCTTTAACCTAATGCTCAGGCAAAGTGGTTAATATTTACATGGTTTCACAATAGGGCGGTATGTCCTGAATAGATAACACTGTGACTTCAGACCTTGAATGGCATTTGGGCTTTCTGGGTAGTTAATGTCAGGTTTCTACCCACATTTTATTTGTACTGGACTTTATTAACATCTGTTTTGACTAATCTCACAGCATTATAAGTGTCTGCCACTTGACTGCTCGCTGCCAATCGCGCATCCAGGCTGAGATGTATTATACGATAGATAGTTAGGAGGTGATTAAGCCCCGCTGCGTTTTAATTACAGGTTCCAAGGTGAAAGTCTGTATCACGTAAGTAGCACATCTCCTAGCAACAACTAAACAGTCCCAGCTGTTACACATTTCCACCCCTCGAGCTGCAAACAGGTCAGCGGAGGGAAGATGCTCCCCGACAATCTGTTGGGCAAAGCTTTCTTGAAAGAAATCGTACCGGAGCACATGCAAGAGCTGCGTTTTACACAAGGGAGACCCGGAGCCCTGATTCATCGCGGTGCCTGAGCTCTGCAAGCTGGAACGGAGGGCTGCAGCACATGAAAACCAAACGGTCGGTCCAAGCCCCCCGTGCCTGCGGCACCTCCGTCCCGTCCCCCGCGGCAGGACCACCCGCTCGCTGCGCCGCCGGCCCTCGCATCCTGCGCCAGGAACGCCTCCGAGCTTCAGTGCTGGATTTGTACTGACATCGGCATTTTTACTAGAGCGAGCACAGCGATGATTTAGTGTGCTACGAGTAAACTCACTTCAGAAAGCCATCCAGCATTCCCGGGGAGGAAAGCCAGCGGGACAGAGGCACCTCGAGCACACTGCTACACGCACGTTACTGGAGATAAAGAACAACCCGTTTCATATTTACAGCACATAAATAATGTCTATACGTGGATGCACTGTGGTTAGTGCAGCAATAGGCTGTGTGTTCAGAGCTTCTTCCAGTGCCCCACCACTATCTCCAAGGGCACAGCTTGTGGTGGCCCCTGGCCCAGGGAAAAAGCACCCGTGCACAAGAAAGCTTCACATCGAGAGCAAGAATATCCCACCTTATCAGCCCCATGCAGAGGCCGGGCACAGGGCCACTGCCCCGGTGACAGGAAAAGGTCACCACAGGAACAGGATGGCTCTTCCCCCCCGGAGCTGGTGCCATCCCTGCAACTGCACTTTCGCTCGCAAAGTCAGCGATCTCTTACAGCCTCCCGGCTTCCTGACAGGCACAGGCACCTCGTGATGTCATTTTTTCCAAGCCTGCTTGTAGGAGGGCTTGTCTGCTTTCATTTGGGGCGGGAGGAGGGAGGGAGAACTCCTCAGCAGGGCAGGAGACCTTGTTGGCACCCAGCAGAGCCACCCATGCACCCTTCCCACAGACATCGGGGGTCCCACCAGCCCCTGGCCAGCCTGGGTTCATCACCTACCACCATATGGAACCTCCAGGTTCAAGAAGAGACCAGAGTCCAGCCCAAAGCAGGCTTGGCTTCCAAGCATTGGTGTAAAGCTCAGCTCCAGCTGAGTGTTCAGCCTCTCCAGAAGAGACTCCACTTTGGTGCTGCCTTCTTACTTAACCGACTGAAAACACTCAGCATATTCTCCATGAGGTCTATTGGGCACTAACATACAAGTATCTGCTAACAGGTCCTGCACAAGCAGCACACAGTTGGTCTGGAAAACCCTGAAAACCCTCTTAGTACAACCAAATTTGCAGGCATCCCCCACCAGTTCCAAGTACACACTGCCAGTGTCACAGTCAACATTTTGGAACCATTAAAAGTGTTTCCAATGACACATGAGTACCAGTAATCATTACCGCAGGCACTGCCATGTACCCCAGCCCAGCCGCCTTTCCACTGGATTCACCCCATTCCCTGCTCTGCTTCAAGACATTTTCTGGCCCTCCCAGGCTGGAAAATGGATTATAAGCACAGCAGATCTTGCAGCATTGCTTTCCTACTACAAACATTACTTTTAGGCATACTTGTTACTCACACAATCTATGCTTTGAAGCTTTACAGAGCCTTCCAAGCTGTGAGCCTCTATCACCCCTGTGATGCTTATAGCAAATCTACAGCACTGAGATGCCGACACTTGTGGTCGGTGCTTCAGAAGGACAGCACCTGGTCCCTCGGGGACGCGTCTCCAGCACCGGCAGCGCGAGCCGCAGTGTTTGGCATGCAGCTTTGATGAATTAGGTAGATGGGAACAAATCGTCTGCTTTTAGCTGAAATGGAAAGTGTGTGTTTACTCCATGGCACCAGGCGAGTTTCCGCAGATTAAAGGAGCCCTCTCCACACAGGCGACAGCCACCCGGCCCCGAGGCGCGGAGGAAACGAGCTGCCGCATCCCATCCGCCAAGATAATAGAGCAGGGCTGAAGAAATTCTTGAGAGCACCGTTGCAGACAGCGTTAACGGAGCCATTTTTGGAGAAAGCATGGTCATCTGCATACTTTGCTTTATTCACGTTACAATGCCCGCATTAACATCTGCAAGGTGCACTTAATGCCAGAGCACACTCGCACACCGGTTCAGTGGACCCGGTAGGAAATGCGTGCTGTGGAGATCAAAGCTCCTGCAGAGGTGAGTAACACACACCAGAGCAGAGCAGGGTACCCGCTGATGGCCACTGGACTTGTACTTTAAAATGACATATTTTTTATGAAGGGCCCAGGCCCCTTGCCCGTCCCAGACCAGCACTGAGAAGGACTTCGGTCCAGCTGGAAACACAGAAAATCAGCTTTAGAGATGCTATCTCGAACAGCCCAAAAGTGAGGGTTTGGGGGTGGCTGGGGTTTTTCTGTTATTCGGTTTGGAGTTTGTATTTGTTGTTTTTTTCCATTAGAACTCCATTTTTGCCAGTCCCGCTGACACTCAGCTGCAGACTCCAGGCTTGTGAAGGCTGTCAAATGGCCATTTTTAGACAGCCTGCAAGTTATCATGGGGAAACGCATGGTCCTGAACCAGCAAGAAGCACAAACACTCGAGTTTGGCTGTAACAGGAATCTTCATTTCCACCTACCCTGTTCAACGTGCATTTTTAACTTCAGCTACCCCAACCCTAAGTTGTTTCCTCCTCTCAAAGTACCCGTTGGCAATACAATGTCTAGAGAGCAGCTGTATCTGCGGCATCGGGACGCAGCTCGACAGGACCTGCAGACGGAAAACCTGCCAGCGGGACTTAAGCTGTTCTGCAGAATCAACACCAGCATCGAACAAGCGAGCACTCACTCCTCTGTAAAAATAAAGAGCTATATATAGCCTACAACATTAAGTTTTATGTAGGAGTATCCTGCTTCTTAGCCAGCTATTAGGATTTAAGTGGCTGACTGGTAGGGTGAAGAGGAAAACAGACTGAACCAGAGCTTGTGTGCTTCCCCCATCACACCTCTGAGTCTAGATTGTAATTCTTACCCTTTTATTATCCCATTAACCAAGTGGCAACCAGCCCAAAAAATGGATTATGGCTACTCCATAGGCCGTCAGTATTCACCATCAGTCTCAGCCTTGAAAAGGAACCAAGTTTTAACTGCTCAAGATGATTTATAATTGTTGCTCTATGCTAAATATTAATACGATATGTTACACTTGGACTGGTAATACCACACTCCCTAAAGCACAAAGCAGGACATTACAGCGCCCAGCCTGAGCCAGCAACGCCACCATCTCAAGACAAGCCTGTGTCATTTCTACAGCTTGGGCCATGAAAAACCAAACCCAGCCTACCGAGTGGAAAAAGCGCCAGCGCTGCAGAGCTTGGTCCCTGTATTTGTGTTTGCAGCTGCACCGGGAGCAAGCGCCAGAACTAAACCTGGCATTGACCTGAGACTTGCAAATCCATCTAGTCCAGAAAAGATCCTAAACCCCACCTGGAGGGTTGTGCCATCGCCGGCAGGATGCCAAGATCTCTCATTTGGCTGTTGGCTCTTTAAATAGAGCTTTTAAGTCACAATATCCACAACTAAGTGAACTCAGCATCCTCTGCTTTTAAGCTAAGCATCTAGGGCATGTTACAATTTAATTCTGGGCATCTTCAGAGCTATAAGAGTTTAGCCATACAATCCATCATCACTGGATTTCAAGAGCTCGTGCTGCAAGAGAAATTCCTGTGACTTCATGCATCTTTCAGAACAGCTTCACTTGTCCTTCTTGGGCTTTTTCCCAGCCCAGTGAACATCCTTTATTTCGGTCAGCTCTATACTGGAACATGCGCTGTTTCCAAAGGAAAAAAAAAAAGAACTCAAAATAAAACCTTGCAGCCTGGGAGTGCCCTCGCTCCTCTGCTCAAAAGGGTTTTCGAGTTGCAACATGGAAAATTCCAAGCAGATTTTTGAGAAAAAGGGAAAAACTCCTCTCCCTGAAGGCTGTCACATACCGGAACAGACGCCCGGAGTCCATAAGGTCTCCATCCCCTGAGACACTCAAATTCAACTGGACACAGCCTCGAGCAACCTCAAGTCGGGCCTGATGAGTACATGGCTTGAACTACATGACCTTCATTAAGTCTCTTCAAAACCAAATTATTCTACAATCAAAAAAAAAAAAACCCAGTGTTACAAACAAGTTTGTAACTAGTTTGTCTTCTGCTCATGTGCAATCAGATCAAGCACAAATCCTACCCAGACTGCAGCAGCGCTCCCTGAACTCTGCCCCGCAGCAGAGCTGCAAGTCATTTTCTGTGGGACAATTAGTGGAAACAAGATAAGCACGGGCAGCAGACGGCTTCCTCACCACACCGAGCGAGTAATATAGACTGTGTGAAGTCCTGGGAAACAAATGAGGGACTGAAAAAGCAGCTTTTGAGCAGTGAAATTATTTTTTTTACAAAACACAAACCAGTTTCGTGGCTGAGGCTGCAGTAAACATGACTTGTTCACGGCCTGGGCAAAGGCGTCTCAGTTTTGCTGCTGGTCTTCACACATTAAAGTCCTGCCACACATTAAAGTTCTTGGCATCCGGCTTCTCTAAAAAGTGGTCACCCTCTCCAGTCTTGATGTCTTCCCATTTACAATATTGTTTCATGCATTATATGGAAGAACCCAAAACACATGCTCCTTAATATAAAACAAAGGAGGAGTCTTAACAAGCCCTTACTCCCTGTTTCAGACACGGAAGGAACTTTGTCCAGTGCACAAAGTTCATCTCAGTTATGGATCATACGGGTCGCTATGTAGAGACTGTAGGAATTTCAAATCCTGGTATCTTGATGTTTCCAAGTACTTTCCCACCTCTAATTATTCTCACCTATTAATAAACAGCTGTAGCAATTGGGGAACACAAAAACTGAGTGCTCATGAAGGCTTAATCTTCTGCAACAGTGCGAACTCCACAGAGAATGGAGCTCTTCCAAAGCCCAGCTCCGCACGGCGAGCATGCCAAGCACAAGTATGCAGATGAGATGGGGCTGAGCAAGCTAAGGAAATGCTTTGCTGAAGCATACAGTATGTGTTCACAGGCTTACTGTGCCTGCTAAAGGCATTACCGACATCCTCTGGAGGGATAATATGTCTTTAAATCAATTACACGGGCTCCTGTGTGCTTTGAGAACATACTGCAACCGTTCCCTCCAGTGACCCTTAAGCCCGGGTCCACCCTGCAGCTTCTCCTGCGAGGTTCTAAGAACAGAGGGCTGAGCTGAGCACAGATCAAAAACCTGTTAGGTTTGGGGATTTCTTTGTTTGTTGGGGGCTTTTTTGTTTGTTTTTGCAAGGGGGATGGAAACCATTTCCCTTTATGCTGACCAGGGTGTCTGGTTATCAAACAAACAAACAAAAGCTTCCGTTAGGCAACTCATCTTGGGATTCGAGATATTGAACACCACAATTCAAACGTTTTCAATAGTTTTTGCTTTAACTGCATTTGAAACCATCCAGATCGGTGAGAAAACCTCAGGCCACTATCGTGCCCATTGCCTTGTACTGTCTATTTGGTTCACGTTAAGCCTCTGGAAAGTATGTGTCATGAGGTGGAACAGAAACTGTAAAAATAAGGTCAAATCCAGCCCTTTCCATGTAGGTTTGGCAAGAAAAAAGAATCATACGGACTTTTAATACAGAGAAGAGTGAAAAGAATCAAACTAGTAGAGCTCACAGGAGCAAAATACATATTAAAATAGCTCTGCCCAACTTCTTAATGGGCATCTGGAGGCCACTGAGGTCTCACATCCAGAAGAGAAAGCCGAAACATGAAGCAAGTTTAAATCAGCAGTATAACAACAAAAGCAACCAACCCAGCTCGTCTAAGAGCAAGTGGAAACCCAAGGGGGCTGGAAGGAAAAGGCATGAATTTCAAAGTCAGGAATTGTTCGGGTGGGTGAGGGAAAATAACTCAAAACTGCAGATGGCTTGGGATCAAATTCCTTAATACTTTCAGTCTGAACACACCTAGGGGTTCTGTTGCCTTAAGAGCCATATACCACATTATGGGTATGAGGAGGTTTGGATCTGATGTTGAAGCAAAGCCCCAGGCAGGAGGTGTTGGAGCACAATGGACCGCGGCAGCCTGAGTGTCTCCAAGGAGGGCCCCACGTCACCCACGGGCTGCGGGACGGGACGAGATTCGCCATCACAGCGGCTGCTCCAGACCCAGCCGGTCCCCAGCACAGACCCCCAGCCGGGCTGCACACAGGAACGCCACGCTGATTATTCAAGACCCCTTTTCAGGAAAGAAAAAAACACACCACACAAAACCCAACACGCACAAAGGGGTCTGAATGTTCAGCCTTCGCGCAGCAGCGAGTTTCCATGAGTGCGGCTTTGTTCGCAGTGAGCGAGCCCCTCAGCAGCTCCGCGGGGCAGCCTGCCAGCCCGACACCGCCGCGCTGACCCCGACACCCAGCGCAGCCAGGGAACCGGCGCGGCCCGGCCCCGCAGCCGTGGGGCGGAGGCGCCGTGACGCTCCCCGCTCCCGTAAACCCCACCTGCGGCTCCCCACGCTCTGCCCACGGAGGAGTGGGCCCTGCCGCCACACGTCCTCGCCGCCACACGGGACTCACATAGCTGCCAAAACCGCGCGTCAATGGGCCCTGTGAGCGCGGCCCCCTCGCGCCCAGCAAAGCGCATTCCCTGCTGCTGAGCTCATGCCACCGCCCCTCCGGTGCGGGACACGGCAGCTCTGCTCGCCTCTGCTGGGACCACGAAGTCCCCCGCGATGCTGCCGTCAGAGCTCAGTGCAAACGACTGCGTTTTGGGGGAGAAACGAGTGGAAATGGGGTGGCAGGGGCAGGAATGGGCTTGCAACCCCTTCGTGTTGGTCTGTTCTCCCCAGGAACAAGCGCCAGGAGCAGAGGAAACGGCCTCAAGTTGCGCCAGGGGAGGTTGAGGTTGGATCTGGGAACAATTTCTTCCCCAAAGGGCTGTGGGGCATTGGAACAGGCTGCCCAGGGCAGTGCTGGAGTCACCATCCCTGGAGGGCTGGACAGACGGACAGGAGGTTCTCAGGGACACGGGGCAGTTCCAGGGGTGGGGTAACGGTTGGACTCGCTGATCTCGAGGGTCTCTTCCAACCTAAATGATTCTATGCCTCGCTGTGCAAAAGAAGCCCAAATCTGCTCAGGACATTGCTGCTCTGCACTAGTTTGGGGTGACACTGCAGCCCCCCGATGCTCAGGGCTGGCTCAGCTGGCAGCACTCCAAGGACCTGCTGCATTGGCTCCAGACACAGGCTGCGGGGGAAAGCCCCTGGAACCAGCGGTGCGGGCTGGGGCCGTGGGCAGCACTGCACCCCACCGCCCCGGGGTCAAACGCCAGCGCTGGGAAGCACCAGGAAGCCATGGGGATGGGGCAACACACGCTGCCAAGTGCTGATTAATCATTAGGGAATGAGTAGTGAAGGAAAGTCCCTGCAGCGGGGAGTGAGTATGCTGGAAAGTGGGTTTCTGTTAAATGATGGAGCAGGGAAGAAAGGCATCCTCCTGCCTTTGCCATGCTCTGCTGGGAAACGCTTGGCTCGGCTTTTGAAGCCAAGTGACAACACAAACGGCACCTCCCTCCGTCCTCTGAGCAAGGAAGTGAAAGGGGAACGATCCTCTGCCAGGTCCCTGCTCCCCAGGGGTCACCACACTTATTGCCACAGCACAGCAACGCTTTGCCTTCCCATCACAGCGGGCAGCCAAGCCCAAGCCCGTAACACCACTACCCAAACCCCAGGAAAGAAGTTTCACTTTAAGACAGACATTAATGTTTTATTCAAACACAACGTTGTCTAAGCTTAGCACAAAATACTTGTCTACGAGTCTGATAAGACTGAGGTTGTTCTTTCATGCATGCAAACAAAAAAGCGTCCCCTCACAACACATCATGTGCTTAACTCGAATGCCAAGCCTGGATCAGCAAGGCTGAACTGATAAAAATGCCTGCAGAGTCACAATTCTCCAAGTCTATCACAACAAAACTACGAATTGTCTCTGAAGCACGAGAGCGGTGTAACCATCTCCGCAGGATTAAGGTAATCCTAAATCTCACCAGGTCACTTTGGCTTGCATCAAGGTTAAAAACCTGGCTGGGTTCTGCAGAGAGCTCCCAGGGGCCGGCAGAGGCATTAGGTGCCAAGTCATTAGCACTGTTGTATCCTGCAGTACTGGAGGACGGTTATCAGGCTTCAGTTCTGGGGACCAACAGGAAGGTCCACGCTCAGGCACCCACATGCACTGAAGGTAGAAAAGGTGCAAGAAATGTGGCTGAAAATAAATTTTTAAAAAAGCGGTTTTTTAAACGTCGAACAGCAACAAGTAATCCAGAGGTTTCCAGGCACCAGAGTGACCTCTGCATTACTGGAGAGCGTGTTTACTCACACTGGGGGTAGGTCAAGAGAGTTATAAGAAACAGCATGTAAAATCCTGCCGAGATAAATGAGCCCATTCAGATAGGGCTGTCTAACATCTTCTGTGCAGCAGACGCCAGGCACAAAAGCTGCAATGCATGGAGTTTCTGAAGCCAAAACCAACACATCGGAAATTATCAGAAGCGATTACTCTTTGGGGAAATCCTTGGCCACAACATACACTGAGATTCAATTTTTCCATCTGAAACCAGAATGGCCGGACTGACTGTGATTCACGGTGCACAGGGCGGTTCGAAGGAAATCCCCATTCATGCAGCTCTGCACGGCTCAGCCCATCTCCAGTCCGCGCTGCAGCACCACGGAGCTCGACTGGAGCATCCTTTGTGGTCCAAGGTCGGTGACACATCAGAAAAACACCCTGCCAGTCACTTAAACTAGGCAAAAGATTTGTGGTTTGTCTCAGTTTTGATAGTCTCCGATTCCGAGCACCTAACAGCACAGATATCCTGTTACAGATGCTCTGTAGCCCTCTGTAGCTTAGTGACAAAGTTACTCAAGAATTTATCAGCAGTTCAGCTATCTCTGTCCTACCATTTCCCAGAGAAGCAATAGGAAAGGTAATTAATCTCTAACATGCAATTGTACCCAGGCTGTAGATAGGAACAGCTGCTTTGGAAACCTCCCTCCAACATCTGAGCCATTTCAGCAGATCATTTTGACATTCAGACTTAAGTACGCACTCTTGATATAAACACACGGCATCAAATATAAACACACAGCACCGAAAGCCGCCCTACGCCCACACGCTGCCACCAGAGCGCGTCCGACCAGGCCACGGCCGTTCAGCACCGTCGTGATGGTGCAAAAC
Source organism: Columba livia (assembly GCF_036013475.1). Taxonomy (NCBI): domain Eukaryota; kingdom Metazoa; phylum Chordata; class Aves; order Columbiformes; family Columbidae; genus Columba; species Columba livia. The sequence goes on from NC_088611.1 coordinate 21,164,429, forward strand.
ACTCGGAATCGGTTGTCGTCCTGCCTCCGAGCTCCGGTCACCACAGCAACGTCACACAAGTGCCCATTGAGAAGGGGTGACACATCTGCACAGGCAGCGAGGATGCTCACGGCAGTTGCACAGTCGCTACAAACACGTGCATCCACTGTGCATCCCCGCAGTCCCAGCACACACCGTTGTTTTCCCATGACCGCTATGAAGACATCTTAACAATTTTGTGTGTAAGCCAGATAGATGTTAATTCTTCCTGAGCTTTCACATACAGACACCTATCCTCCCCTCCACTGGAAATCAGCTGTCCAAGAAGAAGGCCACTTTCCTCCTGGAACATCAGTCCTTACATAATAATATATCCAGTGTCGTGCAGCTGCTTCTCGAAGGAAGAAGCTTTCCTCTCTTTCTGGAGGAAGCAGTGAAGTGGTTTGAACATATTTTTGTATACTTGCGCAGCCCAGCAGTAAACACACTTCCATCTGGACATAGCACAAGGCTTGGCCCTGCATGGCTGAGATTTAAGCCCTGTGTGTTTAACATCCCACACAGGACAGTGTGGTGTTTACACGGTTTCAGCTACAAGCTGCTAACATAAGGAATAGACACTTGGCTTGGGGCCCAGGTAACTCATCGGACGGTGGCAGCCACCATCGGACAGACGTCTTTTCAGAGGAGCCTTCACCACCGGAGCGGAGGCACCGTCTGCACGGGTGGTCTCTAGGCACCTTAAAAGGGGAGCATATGCGATCAATGGTAAAGCTCGAGCACACACCAGCCACAGCTGCGTGACACACGCCTGTGCAGACTGCACACCCGCTCCTCCCACCGAGCTCACCGCACGGCGCAGCGTTGCCTGGCATGTGCAAGGTCCGCATTGCTCTGAGCATCCTGTGGGACCCTGGATCACACCAGCTGCTCTGCCACACCGTGGGTCCGGCGCCATCCGTGGGCGCTGTCCCCCACTCTTCCCACCCTAAGCTGCTCCTAGCAAGAGGCAGGAGCAGCTTAGCTCATTTGACACCATCAGCCTAATCCAACTTTGTCGGGAGCTGCTCGGCCACAACAGGCTCTGGCTGCCAATGGCGTTCCCAAGCCAGCCAGCGCTCGGGGGGACGCCACCTTCCCTCTCCAGAGGCTGGACTTCAAACCTTCCATCTACAGGCTTCCCACCAGTCTTTCCAAACTCGCCAAGCCCGCGGCTCTCAGGACGGGCTCTCCAGCACATACACTGGCTGAGCGGGGTTCAGGCAACTACCTAAGCCCCCACCAGCTGCAAGATCTCAGTTTTAATCTGCAGTCTCACATTGTTCACATTTGCAAGCCTATTGTGTTCCGTATTTTTAACACAACACATCAGAAACCAAAAAAAAGCACTGGCTCTAGGGGCAATTTTGCTAGAGCTGGAATAGCTGCAGCCACATTGGAAGCTACACAGCTCTGCCCGACCTCCCATACCCCTCCCAGGTTCAGTACAGCATTAGGCCACCTCATTTGTGATCAGTTCCTGCATTTCACCATGAAAGAGGCTTAGTAACATGTTATTACCTCCATCCAGACAGAACAAAAGCCAAAGATGTTTGTCCTACTCCTAGATGACAACTGGGCTCTCCTTTTAGCTTCCACATTTGAGCCTGAACGCTTTTGCTGCCCAGGTTCTGCTTGAGAAGCCTGAGCTACTTTTCTTACAGGTAGAGCATGAAATATTCGGCAGCTTGTTAAAGCCTATGTCTAAGTAATAAAGCTGGTCAATTAAAATATTTAAGCTTCCTCTGCCTTAGGCAGTGTTTCCAACCAATAGTTGCAGCACTTCATGTGAAACACTTCATTCTTCCTGCCAGCAATTAAAAACCTCTTAAAGGTACATACCTTTTCTGATACAGCTAAATAACTGAAAGCTATTTCTTCAGTTTTAAACACTGAACTCAGAGCTAGGCTACAAAAACCACAGCAAAAATCTGAAGCAGATCTGTTGAAGGAGGGTTTATGCCTCTCCCATCAGGGGGTGCTCACCAGAGCTTTCCACCTGGGAACCCCAGACACCTCTGCTGTTTCCAGGGCCTCCATTAGCACCCTGTCCCTGGAATCTGCTGCTCCCGGTGCTCTCATGGCAGAGCAAACCACCCTTGTGAGCCGACCCCGCAGGGCAGCTCGGACTGTTCCCTCCCGGAAAGCAGTTTATTGGGATATACTCAAGTGAGGAACCCAGCGGCAACGGGATTAATTCTCTGGGACTGTGTCTTTGCAATACCCTTGTCTGGGAGTCCCACATCCTATCTCTATAACTGCAGATGTCTGCAAGTCATTAGTGTGCTCAGTAATGCTCGCTTAGCAGCCACTAATCACCTGGTGTGACAGCACCAAGGGCAGGGATGAGCGCCCGGCTTGACCGTGGCAGCGAGCTGAACGCAGAACTTCAATTACCGTTTCTTTGCCCCTACATTTTAGGGGAGAATCCGAATCACCGGAAGGCAAGCTCAGGCTTTTCCAACGTTTTTTTTGGGTGCAAAAACTATAACTGGCTATTTGTGAGCCAGGCCTGCTTCTGCATGGCTCTGGGGAGCCCTGGGATCTGCAGATGCTCCTCAGTAGCCTGTTTTGTGGCCCCTCAAGTAGACATCTCGCTTGGCCTTTGGTGACTTGATTGAGCTGGCAATCCTCACTCCTGCTCACCACCCAGCTCAGGGCAGGGAAGTGCTATCAGTACAGGAGCTGGTTTATCAACGTGCAGCCAACCTCTGCCAGCAGGTTCTTCTCAGATAGCAGCTGCACTGGGTCATGGTAAGGGATACCCTCCTCGCTTTGGCCACCCCTATTTGAAGTCCAGTTGTCCAGCACACATGCTGCATCCTCCATTAAGAGTGTCAAACGCACTGCAACCAGTACTAGATACCATGGGGCTACAAAAATCACAAAGCATCAAGGTGATGCCACTATAGAGGGTCCCGTGGTCCCAGTTTAGTCTCCATGTCCTTGCCGTGACATGTGGCAGCCACAGCATCTGGCACTGCCGGGCTGTGGCACTGGAAGTGACCGTGCTCTCAAGAGCCACCGCAAATTTTCCTGGCAGTCACCAGCCTAGTTTTTCTGTTTCTTCATAGATGCATTTTTACCACAAGCCTAAAGAGTTACCAAAAGAAATAATCCTCAGAGACAACTAAAGCTGTTTCCATTTTACTTTTAATTAGATCATTGATCTTGTTCAAGCAGTTACATAAACTATCAGATATTTGCATGCAGCCACACTGTTAATCAACAGCCGGAACAAAGCTGAAACAACACGATTAGCATCCAAAGTCTTCCCACAGCCGGTATGGTAAGTCTGCTCAGACACCAGCTCTTCCCCCACAGGGGAATTCGATAACAAGCCATGTCAGAGCAAGCAACAACTGCTCAGAGAGTCACCGTGACTGGCAGTGACACCAGCAAACAGCAGCTCTGCAGGAGCATCCACGTGCTGGAGCAGGTCCAAAGGCACTTGGGCTTCGGGTTGTTTGGGCAACCAAGCAGCAGAATTACTCTGAGTCTTGCAGAGAGAAGAAAACCATCCAGAAATTCACCATCTAGCTACAAAGGTGAAGTAACGCTTCATATCTTGCACCATCAAGACGACAGTTAGACACCAAATTTGTTTAGCAAGCCAATGTTCCCCATTCTGTAGTGAGGATCAAAAGCAGTCAGATTAATTCAAGATGGGTATCTCACACCATGACAGATACAAGGTATAGTTGCTATACTGCCAGTTCCCGTCCAGGGCAATACAGAGACAATTGCAGGACCCTGCACAAATCTCCCAGCTTGAGCATTCACTCCTGTGGTCCAAGCCCAGAGGGACGTGCTGCTGCCGCCCACCTTACAATAAAGGGGGGTTCTGCACAAAGGTAAAAGTCACCTCCAGGATGCACTCATTGTTTTAGCCTTGAGCCCTAAAGTAGCTCTGAGACCTGGCTTGCCAGTATTTGCCTACAGGAAGTCCAGTTAAGCTGCTACACCTACTGCTGCAAGGCTGTTGTGAGAAAAGGGAATGTAAAACAGTTAATTATACCAATTAAAGGAAGCACAGATAGAGCACACATTAGTATCTAGCCAAGGGGAACAGTATTTCCTCTTCTGTGTTTGAATAACCTTCAGATGCACCTATCATGTGTGTTTGCTCAGAGCAGCTCCATGCACGGTGCTTTCTGCTGCAGGGCTCCCAAGGAGGCTTCCAAAGCTTGTTTACACGCAGTTGCCACCTACAGCTGGTTTTAGGCCCACCAACCACGATGGTGGCCTTTACCATAGGCTCAGAAATACAGACACATGCATTGTCTCCTCACAAGAGCAGCCACAGACTAATCAAAACCAGCAGGCAGCCACGAGTAGCCCAAAATCACGGTGGGCTGCGAGCCGTGGAGCAGAGCCGGCCACCAGCATCCCACCCCCTGCTCAGCCTGGAGCTGGCATTTCGGAGCAACATCGAATAGCTCGGCGCGGAGCTCGTCTCGCAGGCGGACGATTTGAAGTGCCCCCCAGATTTCAGCACGAGGAGCGGGTGGAAACACGCCAGCCGTGGGCCAGCAGGAAGGGCGGCTCCGCGACGGCCCGTGGCCAGCGGTGCAAACGCCTGCACCCCACCCAGCCTTGCAGGAGACAGCAAGAGCCTCCCCAGCAACGTGGCCAGAGCAGAGGGTTGCTCAGCACAGCGCCCACACCACGCGAGCAGCGCCGGCTGCAACGCGAGGACGTGCTGCTGCAACAGCCCTTGCCCAATCGTGCCCTCGCAGCAGGCGGGGTGTTAGCATGGAAGTCTGTCCGTCCCTGCGCACCTCACCCTCAGAGGACCCAGCGTTCACGCAGCCTGGCCAGCTCATGCTGGAGTAATTCAATGCTCTGACACAGAAACACGTCAGGATTTACAGCATGCCCTGCAGCGAGGGAGAAGGAGCCACAGCCCATGGTGCCATTGCAGCCCACAGCCATTATTGTGCTGTTACTGGGTAACACTGGCAGGACGGTTCATGCAAAGTGCTGCTGCTGTTAGGTGAGAACAGCTTGTCCCTTTGAAAGGAGGATCCAAAGCTCTGCCACCAACAACTTCACAGCCTGAAGGGTACAGCCTACAGGCTGCCCAGGGAGGTTGTGGAGTCTCCTTCTGTGCAGACATTCCAACCCGCCTGGACACCTTCCTGTGTAACCTCATCTGGGTGTTCCTGCTCCATGGGGGGATTGCACTGGATGAGCTTCCCAGGGCCCTTCAACCCCTGACATTGTGCGATCACTAAAAATTGCTATGCCTTTCAGTGACCCAGAGAAAACAACTCTAAACTATCAAGTCAATTTATGCTTTAGAGATTTCCTTCAGTATTTACTGGTTCCTTCACATTAGATTAGCTCTCTACTTCTGCAAGTTGTGAGGAACAGCAGAGGACCATCACCCGACTCAGAGGAAACACCACATGAGCCACCAGACTGTGCAGCTGTATGTGTGGCCACTCTTCACAGGGGGTTTATGAGGGAGCCGTGGCCACTTTCTTCCGAGGGCAGTACGAGCAGGAGGTCCAAACGCCCCCAGCCCATCACAGCAGGGGAGGCGGGATCCAGCTGCTCCATCCTCTGCCACCCCTGGGGCAGTGTCTGCTCTGTCACTCGGCACAAGGGAGGACGATCAAGGCAGCTCTTGCTTCCCCAGCAACTTGGGCAAAAGTTCTGTCTGGCTGCTGTTTGAAGTGGCCTAGCTTGTCTTCACAAACGCAAAAATATCCAGTTTATTCTTGCAGTGCTTACATTACAGTTGCTGCATACTAGCACAGTAGGAACCAGACGTTGCATACATCTCGCCACAGATGTTAGACATCCACTGCTTATGGCAGAACGGTGTTTACACAAGGAATTGCAATCTATTCGCTGCAGCCAAAGCCCATCACAGCAAATTCAGTCCTCACTATGATGTACCAGATGTTATGTGGACACCTTCAAAACTCAAGGTTAGTTTCAAGAGGGACAGAAAACCAAGCGAGGCTCACAGACAGGTTGGAAACCATGTCAGAGCCCAGAGTACCATATGATTATGCTACAATGTACATGCACTGCAAGGCTTTTGAGTTCAAGACGTTGGATTTATCTCCTAATGATGACTTGGAAGAAAGTGTTTTCCCTGTTAGATTACAGAGCACTGGTCCTTCCTCAGGAGGAACAAACAGGCAGGAGCAGAGTTAGAGAAATTTCTGCCTTGTGGGGAAAAAACCAAACTCCATCAAGTCCCCAGAAGCAAGACCTATGGAAAAACCCTCACTCGAGCTTCACTGCATTAATTCAAATCAACAGGCAGAACTCGCTTATCCCATTGAAGAGACAGCCTCAGATCTCAGTTGACTAAACTCTGGACGCAAGGTTAAGTTCCCAGGAAGAGCAAGGGCAGCCCTGCTCACTCCCCCAGGCAGTGCTCGCAAGAAGGGTGGGCGAGTATCCGCTGCTACACCACACACTGCCAGAGCAGTCAATAAAAGATACAGGAGTAGACAGCACAGGCTTCACAGCCACAGGAATTTCACAGAAACTGCTACTCGCATTTCTCCAAACACAACGTGAAGGCACATATCTGTTCCCCCCACACCGTCTGCGTTAATTCAGCCTGCAACAAGCTAAGCCTTGTGAGCAGCACCATATGGTGAAGGCTCTAGCAGAGACTATAGATATTTTGGTTTGGATTCTTCTCCCAACAGTTAACACTTAGCTATGCAGCATCTGCTTCTTCCCGCATAGACACACCTGGAATATCCAATTCTGGTTTTATTGCCAAGTCCAAGCAGACCCAAGCAACACATCCTCACCTACTTCCACCTGCCACGCGTGCCCATCACCACCTTGGTGCAGCTGCATGGAGATGACTCCCTCTGTCCATAAGCGGGTGCTCTGGAACAGGACCCACAGCACAACCAGAGGACACAAACTAAAAAAGGCAAGAAAATCTCTCAGAAAGCCTGGCTACCTCATTGAGAGCCAAAGTTGGGCTTGATGCTCTGTAAGCAACAGCTGCTGGGACAGGCTCTTCAGGCACAGCAGCACCAGGTGCTAACAGAGCCAAACCCCAGGTCGCTGAGTTTGCATGTTCATTACTGTCACAACTTACAGGTCAGGGGGCGTTATTTGTGAGCTGTGCACGACACCAGGCAGCGGACAAGTCCACAGGCAGGTCCACCCAGTGCTGGTGGCAGAGACCTGGCGAGTGTCACAGCACCACGGAGCTCTGGTGACGCCAGCATCACCTGCAAGGCACCGCTTGGCTCTCGCTCAGTGTGCACAAGCGGTCCAGCCTTGGCCAGCCCTCGCCCAGGTCCCACACGAGCCGTACATCAAAGTCTGCTCCTGAGGGGCAGAGAGAAAACAGAACTCCTCTGCTGCGCGGGGGATTCAGAGATCATTGTTTTACGCCCCATCGCTTGGAGCAGACACTGAACAATACTGGCAGCGCAGAAGCACGGCCACACACGAGGCTAACCACGTTCTTAGATTACAGTTGCAGGCTAGGAAAAGAGTTATCCTGACCCATTTAGATTTAAACATCCCCATGTAAGTCAATACAGGCCATAGCACTAGAATATGGAGCAGTTAAGGCTTCGGTCCTTCTTGAATAGCTGGCATAGTGTCCAGCGCCTTAAATGAAAAAGCTGTTTAGCACATTAGCCTAACTGGTCCCAAGTAATTTTACTGAAGTTTGATCACTTTACAAGTTTCCGCTCATATGTAAAAGAATGTAAAACAGTCTGTGTAAGCTACCTTAAAGTTTCCTGTAACTTGGAGCAAATAGCTCATGCAAAACCAGTTTTTTGCTTCAGACCAGCAGTCCAGCTATTGAGACAGGAGGTCCTGAGGAGACCAACCACCCTCAGGAACTGAAGCCCCGTCCAGTTTCCAGCAGAGAGGCCCACTGCCAGTCTATCAGAAATGATTTTCGAAGGGAAGGATTAAGTGTCACATTTCCAAGAAGCAGAAAAGCTGCTTCCAAGACACACTGGATATTTTCCAGAGAACAGCCTCCGGGGAAGGCACAGGTAAGTGGCAAACAAAACGCAAGTGTATTTTGACTGCCTCCTTATGATGTGTTAATAGCACCTGGAGTGAGACAGAGAGACCCCAAGTGCATACAGGCTGAAAATACATTTTATTTTATATTTTTTTTTTCCAATTTTCAAGCACCTAGCTCTAGGTGTTACAAGACAATACATTTACCAAGCTTCAGAAAAGATGAATTTTCCTCCAAAAATTTAATATTAGCTTTGTCACCCTTCAGTGAGTGTATCAACAGCCTAGGGACAGAACTTAGTTTTCAACTATATTCCTATAATGAGATTTCAAAGGGGTAGTCAGAGGATTCACAGGTCAAGATACTTTTGTCTTTGGAGCACACGCACGCATTAAGTAATTGGTCATTAACCAAAACCCCACCTGATACACAGGTCAGGCTCGCTCAGAAATAGACAGCCCTCCCAGAAGTGCTGCTGCGGTTGGGACATCCCAAGGCCAAGGTCTCCACGAGACAAGCACCAACAGACCATGGTTACAACCTCATCCTCACCCGTCTCGCTCTGGCCACGGCTCAGCCCCCTCCAGACACCGCGGTGGGACTCGGTACCACCACAGACCTTAACACCAATGTCACACCCGCAGCCGGGGCTGGCACCGGATCCCAGTGACACCAGATCCCAGTGACACCCTGCACCGGGAGGCACGCCAGACCGGCCCGCTTATCTGCTCAAAGTGCAACGCGGCCAAGAGAAACTACATGGTTTTCAGTTTGATCAATCTGAACTACTGCAGTCTAAGATTGCGGTTTTACCAAACCGGCTGGCCGCTCGGCACCCATCCTGCCCCTGCCAGCGACATGGGGACACTGGGCGAGGAGCAGCCACGAGGACATGGCCAACAGGCACCAGGGAGCCCCAAAGCAGCCACCTGGGACCTGCCAGCAGAAAAACTGGGAGCAGCTTGGCAGGGAACAGCCCCAAACGGCCTGCCAGGCTTCAGACACGGCAGCCCTCTGTTTCCAAGCTGGATCTGTTGACTCCTGCTGCACGGTATCAGGGTTTCTAGGGACAAGCTCAGTGCCAAACTAGCTTCAACCCCCCTTCTCTGCCTCTTGCTACGGCTTTTACCAAGGCACAAAGTAATCTGCAGAGTGGGTCAGCGCCTTCAGCCAAGAGCAAAGCCCTTGTGCTCCGCATTCCTGGCGTCCCACTCTGCAGCGCCTGTCACGCCGCACGCCACTCAGCACCCAGGAATCTGCAATTATCTCAGTCTAGCAGGCCAAAAAAAAGCTAGACTTAACACTTGTTAACACTCAGCAACCACCGCGTGTGGAGCAGGAGACTCCTTCGTGTTCAAGTCACCTGCCCTAACAGCGTTACTTTGCAGAACTTTCAACCCCATCTTCGCTGCATGGCACAAAGCACCTATGTGCTTTATGCCCATTTTTACAGTAGACCACACACGTGGTCACATATGCACTGAAGGCACTTTATGCCCAGAAGAGAAGCATCTTGAAACTACCAACAGGCTCTGAGCAGAGACTAAACAAGGGGTAACAGCAGCAGGAGAGGCTGGACTCAACTCTGCATCTAGAAAGGGCTGTGGTCAAATACTATAAATTTTAACTGCGTCTAGGCAGACTTATTTTAAATGGACAAAAACTGAATGCCAAAAGCTTGCTACTGAAAACGTTTGAGTGTGGTTGTAGTACAGTAGCAGTAGCTTGAGCCATAATACACGGCTTCTAAAACGTTCCTGGAAGTTAAATAATAACTGGAACAGGCACTGCATCCACTTATCAGAGGTCTGATGGCATTATTAATGCCAGAAACCCAGCAGCTGCAGCTGTCAGCTTTTCCTGGCTGATTTGGCTCAGAGCTGGCCCTCAACACCCCAGCCCCCAAAAACCAACTCAGTCATAGAAGCTCTCTACCTAAAAGCTTTTACTGGTACATACTCCAGACTCCTTGTTGGCCCTGGTTTTGTTCAGCAACTTCAGAGAAGGGACTAAAAGCTAGAAATAAAAACCAAGCCCCAAGTTCTTCAGAGCCCGCAGGGAGAAACGCACTGGGGAAGGCAGCGATCCCAGCGATGCTGTGTCTGCCCAACCCAGGAGAAAACCGCCAGGCTTGCTTTGAATATCATTTTTGGAAAGCGAGTTCCGGATGTTTTTTCAGGAGCGGTTCAGTTTACCCGGGACTGTACATATAGTAGGGCTCCTGTGCTGTCACTTGGCTCTGGTGGCACAGCACGGCTGGAGCTGTAAACCCCTTCGTGCAGAGGCTGCGAAATGGCAAAGGCACTAGGAACCATGGCCATTGCATTCTCCAAAGCTTCAGCTGCAGGAGCTTGGAGGGTTGGTTTTTTGGGGGGTTGCATTTTGGAGGTTTGTTTGGTTGTTGGTTTGTTTGTTTTTTAATAGCCAGCGCACCACAAATAAACTGCACAACAGTTAGACAAGTCTTAAATGATTACAGCCACCCCGCAGCTCAGTCTAATCCCGTAAGGGAGCTGTGCTGCTGCTGCAGCACTTCTAGAAAGGAAGTTGCTGGAAGCCGGGCCTGACCGGACTAACCTTGATCTCCCAAACCCACAGCCATCGGGAAGTCCCACCAACAAATAGGAAGGCAGCTGGAGCAGCAACATTTTTCTATGGCAAACAATACAACAGGAGGGAAGCACCGGCCTGGTGTTCACGCTGTGGCTGGCAAGGAGCTATTCCAGTGGCTGAGGAGGAAAGGTGAGCTCTGATGTTCCCGAAAACAAGCTCAGCCCAGGAGTCGGCAGCTGCAACTCCAACCCCTCTGTGTGCAAAGGGAATGCATCGCTGAGTAAATAACTAGCACCAGCTCCGTTCCCAGCTGCAAGTAGCAGAGCTGTTTTCCCCCAAGAGGATAATCAGCCACTCAGGACTCAACAGTCCTCACTTGTCCAAAGCTGGTTTTACACATTAGTAGTGAGAAACAGAAGGTATCCACCTACCCCACCCAGCCACAGGTGTCCAGAGAGGGCCCAGTCTCCCCCAAACTGCAAAAGTTTATATTTTCTTGCTATTGTAGCTAAAGCCTCCAAAGTAAAGCAGCTTTCACCTTGGCCAAGAGTTTGAGGCAACTGAGCAGAGCTGCACTCACCCAAATTCAGCTGTGCAATTCATTAAGGCCAGAGTCATCAGGAGGCAGTAATTAGAGTTATCTGGCAAAGAGCTAGAAAAGGCATTCACATTCCTTCCCAGAGACCTCTCAGGCATTCAAATTATTGCTTCACAGACTGCATTGTGGCCACACCTGAGCTATTCCCAAAATGGTCACCACATGCATTCCTGAGGGATCATCTGCAATTTCACTTGCATGCCAACAGCTTTACTTTCCCCAGCAGACCACCAGTTATCCAGCAATTGCACCCTCCGGTACAGCACGGACAGTCAAGCCTCGTCCCAGCCAGGGCGGGCATCAGCTCAAACCACGTATCTCCTGGAGTTAGCAGTGACCCTTGTACACTTTCTACCCAGGACATACCACAGCAGAAGGATTAAGGAGAAAGCGCAATCCTGTTCAAAAGCTGCAACTGCATTTAGGCAAGCACCCATGCTAATCCGGGCACTGGCATCCTCTGCTGGGCTCTGACGAGCAAGAAAAGTCTGCTCACACTCCTCTAGTACACATGACAGGGTGTATCTCCCTGCAGCTCACCCCATGAGAGCCAGACTCCAGCACCCAGTACCCCCCGTCAGACACATCTGGGGTGAGCATCATCCCAGCTGCATCTCCCACCAGGGCTGCTGGAGGGGTCAGTTCCTGGGGAAATGGGCTGCCCAGGGAGAGCGTGCTCTGGCACTGGGCGTCTTCAGGAAAAGACCTGGAAGAAAAGCTTTACCTATGAAACTGACTAAGGGAGAAGCTCAGTAAAGTAGGAGAACACTGCCAGTCCCAACAGCCGGGCTGAAGGACAACGCCACGGCAGACACTACACATGCAGCTCCAGACCAGTGCTGTGCTGCACCCACAGAGCTCGCTCTTGAACGACAGAAAAAGCAGCAATCGCCCAGCTCCCGAGCCCGCAGCGCCGGGGAGCGCGGCCGCGCAGCGCCCCGAGCCCGCCCGCACGCTGCGGAGCGAAGGTCCCGCACTGGGAAAAAGCACAATAAGAGCAGGAAGAAGACAAAAAAAGGCAAAAAACACCCTCTGGGGATGCACTCACCGATGGAGACCAGCTTGATGCTCTCCCGCTCCAGGAACTCAAGGGCTACGGAGACGTTCTCCAGCTGCATTTGGCGGAAGGTGGGCCGCTGGTGGTACTTGCGGTACATGCGCTTCTGGCTGAGCACCTCCAGGAGCGCGATGAGGCGCAGCCCATCGCTCAGGTCGTGCTGCAGGTTGCCGATGCGCTTGTTGACGCAGCGCAGGTGCTCGTTGCACCAGCGGGTGAAGGTGTTCTGCTGGATCCGCTTCCAGGGCGCGTCCTCCGCCAGGTCCTTCTCGGTCGCCGGCATCTCGCCGTCCGCATCGGCCGCTCTGCGCCCGCCCTGGCCCCGCGCCTGCGTGCTCATGGCGCGGCCCCGCTCCGCCCCCTCGGCCGCCTCCTTCGCGGTCCGCTCCGCTCCGCCCGCGCCCCGCCCGGCCGCGCCCGCCTGCGGGGAGGGAGCGCGGAGATGAGCGGTTGTGCCGCTGCTGCGCCCGGTGCCGCTGGTCCCGCCGCCCCCGCTGCCTCGACCCGCCCGCCCCGCGTTGCTGCTGCACTCCCCGACTCTGCGCGGGCCCCGCGCCGCCGCCCGGCCTTTATCCGCCGGGAGCGGCACCGCCCTCGGCTGCATCAGCCTCCCCTGCCCCGCCGGGGCGGCCCGCGGGGGGGCTGCGGGGCTGGGCTGGGCCGGGCTGGCCTGAGCTGTACTGTACTGTGCTGGGAACGCGCCCGGAGATCCCTTCCCCGGCATGGACGGTGCCCCCGGGAGGCCCCGCTGGACCGACCCTCACCTGGCCGGGGCACCGGGCGGGGCCGGGGAGCGGCCCCCGGGGCACCGCTGCACACACCGGAGTATTTAAAAGGGGCCTATAGGAAAGATGTGGACAGACAGGACAAAGGGCGATGGTTTAAACTAAAGGAGGGAGATTCGCGCCAGACATGAGGAATAAATTGTTGCCCTTGGGGGTGGTGAGAGCCTGGCCCAGGTTGGCCAGAGAGGTGGTGGATGAACCATCCCTGGAGACATCCCAGGCCAGGCTGGACGGGGCTCTGAGCAACCTGAGCTGGTGAAGATGTCCCTGCTCATGGCATGGGGGGCACTGGGGAGCTGGGAAGGTCCCTCCTACCCCAATGGTTCTATGACTCACCTGGCATGGGGGCACAGGCAGGAGCGCAGGATGCGTTGCACCGCAGACCCCCCAGCACTAGTGCAGAGCAGTGCAACTCACCTGGCGTTAGTGCAGGGCCAGGGGTGCCAGCCCCTTGCACCACCAACACAACCGAAACCCACAGCGCAAACAGGAGCACGGGCCCCATTGCGCTCGTGCCCACCCAGGGCAGCACAGCACCCGCATGTAGCGGAGGTAACGCCCCCGGGCAGGGAGCAGTGGGGGTACATGCAGCTGCGGGTGGGTGACCCAGCACTGGGCCCGGCACAGCGCAGATGTCTGCGGCAGAGCCCAGCGGAGCCTGATCTCTCTGGGCTGGGAAGGGTTCGTTGCTGCACGTCTGTAACACACTGCAGCCATCAGGAGCATTGTGCAAAGTACAGCTGGAGTCGCATGAGCCTGATTGTGCTCGTACAAGATGCAGCACACCGCTAATGGGTAGCACCCCATGCTGATAACACACGATTTTATCAACTGTGTCAAAAAAAATAGGAACTTCAAAAAGCAGTCAAGTAAGGCGTGAATTCTCGGGGGGTTCTCTCCTTTTTTCCTCCCCCCACCTCTGTGACTGATTTCCTGGCGTGCCACTCCCTGCCGATGTACTAGACTGTGACTTGACGCTGACTCATTTGATGACAGCAAAGAGTCAACAGAACTACCCCGGCTGCCGTTGCTACATGCTGACTTTGTGAGGGTTGCCGAGACATCTCATGATGCTTACCAGGTCGGTGAAAGCTGCAGTGGCGTGTCCCTGCGTGTCCCTGTCCCGAGGGAAGCCGGTGCCCACCCGCTCACCCTCCCCTCGGCGCTGGTCCTGCGCACACTTACAGTCTGGGCTGTGCTGCACGGGGCTGCTCCACCGATGTCAGGTGCAGGGTACGCGTGCGTAGCTATTTACATCAATGCCGCCACACTGAAAGATGCGGGAGTCTGTCAGAGAAAAGAAATCCATTAAAACACAATCAATAAAGTCTAATTTAATTAAATGAGCGCAGCCACTCACCACTAAAGTCAGAATACAGATATCAAATTATTTTCTTTCAAGGGTTTTATTCTAATGGCTTTAGTAAACTGTGGCACTGTGGTTTCTGTCCAGTGACCTAATAGCTCCTTCCCTTAGACTATCTAAGTTATACTAGATAAATTTGCTCACAAGAAAATAAGAGAGAAGGAAAGATGAAGGTGAGGTGAAGTGGGAGTTATGCCTAAACTTCCATTGCTCCCCGACCAGCATCACATCCCTTTTTAGAACAATCAAAGCAATCAGAGATCAGATTCAATATACTGAAATGATGGGGTGTATAATGGCACAGCAGCCCCTGCCCTCTCCTCAAATTATTAAGCCCAGCAGCAAGAAGGATTCAAATACAAACTGACTTGAACCGAGGGATGGTATTTACAGAACAAATCGGCGTCGGGCCGTGGAGGTGCCGTGGGCAGGTTGTGGCTCCGCGAGCAGCTCTGCATCTGCACAGCCTGGAAACACGAGCTGAGCCTTCCCGCAGGGCTTTGGCCCGCCGTCCTCTTCTTCGTCTTTGCAGAGACGCTCATGGAGTGGCGAATTTGGCCTGATGGCTTGTAACATTTTAATTTCAACCCCTTCCCACTCCTGCGCCTAGTAATGCACACTCTCCTTAATATAGTTCCGTGCCCCTGCCACACTGAAAGTTAAAGGTTCCGCCATTTTTTTTTTTTCCATAACAAAAATAAGGGAATAAAAGTCAAACAGGAAAAAGGCAGAATCGGCATCAGGAGCTTAGTTTTTAACTCAAGTATTTAGGTAAAATTTTCAGTAAAGATCATTTTTTCCATAGACCCAGGCAAGAAAATTTTCATCCCAACAACGTATTGTGCAAAGACATGCTCTGCACGCGTGAGGACAGTGGTTTCTGCGAGTGGTTTTGCACCACTTCATCATCCATCCATCCATCCATCCATCCATCCATCTGTCCGTCAGCCCCTGCGTGCACTCCATCTCCTGCACGGGGGTTTGAGATCAGGAGAGACCCCGTCCCCTGGAGCTGCCACAAGGGTGGCACCATCTGTGACAGTGACCACTGTGACAGTGACCGCTGTGACAGTGACCACGGTGCCGGCAGCTCCGCTGGCATTGACGCCTTGTCCTCCTCCACCGATGAGAGAGTCTCCCTGTGCTGCTCCATGATCAGATTCTTTTGGGGGTCGTTTGGCCTGAAAAACTGGCTTTCCTTTGAACTGAAGTTGGAAGACACTTTAACACAAGTGAACATGTGTTTCAAGTTTCATGGGGAGGCAGAGAAGTAAAAACAAGCTAACTCGTGGATCTGTACTCACTGGCATACATTCTTGGTACTGTATATTATTACAAATGAACTAATGTATGCCTTCCAGAAATACCTTATGTGTATATTTATACGGGTAGATGTTTGTGTGGATGGATGTATATGTGCAGAGAGGGAGGGGGATTTCAGCACTGCCCTCTGGGGCAGATACTTTTTTCTTTCAAATTGTCTTGTATGACCAAGATCTTCCCATCCCAGCTCTTCCTTTGCTCACTAGACGCAGATATAGGGAAGGAAGAACACTGTCATGATCTCTTGGTTCTCTATGAGCAGTTGCAAAAATAGCATTGATTTTTTTCTTTCCACTGCTTTAAAAATACTCTTCCTCCCTCTTTTTGATAATTTGCTGCAAGGCTGGGCTTAAAAAGACTCTGTTTATTCAGCAGCAGAGGTCTTCCCCTGCCACATACTTACTGTTCTATCACAGAACTGCTCAGAATATTTTGCATTTGACAACTGGAATGGATGGTAGTGGCATCTGGGTTGTTTTTAGCAAGAAGACATTGAAGCATGTCTCTCAAACCAGTATCAGGCTCTGTGGATTTGCATGGAGTTGCTTTGGAGGCGGGAGAAAAAATAGGAGCACAGTTTAAACTGTAAAGGTAAATGTCGGGTGGCCTTTACAGGTCTTGCTGCTCTTGCCGGACTCTGTGATAATCTTTGATGGAAATTTAACCTCAGCCCAGACTACTTATCACACTTTTGTGGCCCTGGGAGGGGACTGTGTGGCTCAACAGTGGACATCGCCGTTAGTTTTTTGGAGCATCCCCACACTAAGGGGAAGGAGCAGCTCCAACCACTGGCCTTTTCACTCAGGAAAGGTCTGGTTAAGCCGGGCTTGCAAAAGCAGGCGGGTGTGGGGAGCGACGGCGCGGGCCCCCGCTGACATCACTGGCCAGGCAGCACATGACGCGGTGACTAACGAAGCTGAGGGCTGTCCGGGCTAATCAGCTTTATCAGGGGCTCATGTGATGATATGTTCTTGGATTCCTTCAAATCACGGGCTATTTATGAGTGATCCAGGACATTTGGGACGCCGTACGTGTTCCCCGCTCGATGCGTTATTCAGCAACAGCTCTCTTTCTTCATGAATGCAGAAGAATTGGAATTAATATCAAATGTTAATCCAACATCTGCACGAATATCAAATGTTAATCCAACATCTGCACAGTTTGCTTAGAGCAGGAACCAGCCGTTCAGGGCTGAGGCTTCGCAGGTGGAAGGGCTTTTCTCTACGACCGGCAGATTGTGGTTCAGTTCTTGCCTCTCTGAGGATCTAGACAACTGGAAACGTCATCCTTTAAAGATTTCAGTGGTGCTGCTAATACACGAGGAGCACTGATTTTTTCCCAGACTACAACTAACCCCACACGAATGACTTTAAAGATGCGCCATATCTCAGCAGAAATGGATGGTGAAAAGCCAGCTCGATGCCTCCATCCTTCCCAAAAGCTTCTGTCAAAGCCACAGCACCTGAGGGTTCGTACCCCAGGGTTAGCGAAGCTCAGGAGTTGTCAGGGCAATGGCTTGGAAAGGGAGTAACTGGGGCATGGGCTACAGCACTCAGCCAGCATCAGAAATTTATCAGGAGATTTTAAAGATTTATAAGTTTTTGGCACATAATAGCCTTATCCAAACACAGGAAAGCATTATGCGCTGCAACAAAAGCCGTGTGCAACAAATGCCATAAAATAAATTATAGCACATTGAAAACACTGTGCAGATGCTAATCCCCGCAGCGCCGCGGGGAGACTGGGCTGCTAATCCAGCACTCAGCCAGGGACGCTGCAGACAAAGAAGCCGAGACTCAAAGCAGTCAAAGGTTTGGTTTCTCAGAAGCTGCGGACACCGTAACTCGCTGGGATTTCATGACTAAGTGACCATAAATGGCATTTCTGCGCAGCCGGCGGCACCGATGCTGGCACAGCCGGGACCCGGGAGCAGCACCCGCTCTCCCACGTCACATTTCCAAACACACCGCACATTTTCTTCTCCCGGTACACTATTTGTTGAGTTTTAAAAGACAATAGAAGCGTTTCTTCTCGATTGATCAAGTAGTCATTAAGCCTCTCCTTTCGTTACCGTGATCCCTACCAAGCGAAGCAAAACCGAGACAAGTCGTTCAAGTCAAAGCATGAATTCAATGGATTGCGTCATGGGTTGTGTTTTCCTTATTCAGCAGCTCTATAGAAGGCAAAGGAGCTCTGCATGACACAAATATTGGCGAGGTTGTTTGATACAACTTGTTCTGAGTTTTTCCACCTTCTTTTCCCTCCTACCTCTGTTGTCTGGGGAAGTCAGTGATACGAGAGCATGCAGCAGCAGTTCAGTCCAAATTGGACAGAGCGATGTCTTTAGGCATAAAAATACATTGAAATACATTGAAAAACACAAGACTCTGTCCTGGAATTTGTATTTAAATTTATCATTCAAAAGTCTATTTAGGCAACATTTGCTTGTAGTTGCAGTTGTGTCTGGGGCATTTTTTCCATCTGTGTCTGGAAGAACATAATTTTTCTTCTGTATATAGAGGTCTTGCTGCATTATATGTGTGTATATATATGTCTTGCTGTATTATGTATGTATCCAGAAGCCGAAACCGGTGCCAGAAGCAGCCATCCATCTGGCAAACACGGTGCTTCGCCAGAACTCACAGTGCTGCTGTTGCTTTGGATCCTGGAGGGACTCGCAGCTGGAATTTAAAGCTCAGGCTTTGACACGGGCTGTAAACGGCCCAAGAGCAAAGCTGCTCCTGCCGTTTGCTGTCCTGCGGCAGCTGACATGGGGAGGACAACCAAACTGGAACCCATTTAGGAATCCATACTGGAGGAGCAAGGACAGGGCATTCCGAGGAATTCCCCTCATTTCTTTGCCCAGAATACCCTCGCTGCTTGTTCCTATGGAAATGCTGCAAAGTTCATCTGTTTTTCAAGGTTCACCTATTTTTCTACAGTCATGTATTCTTCTGGTTGACAAACAGCTGCAGGGTGTTTAATTTTACATCTAATTCATGCAGACGGTTTTAAGTGAGGAATGTATACTCGCAACCATGGATAGGCACCTCTTTCTTTGCAAAATCCACATAAAAGTAGTGCTGGTGCCTGTGGACGATGCCCGGCGGTGCGGACGATGCCCAACGGTGCAGACCCCCCACGGCAGCACCCGCTCTGCACCGAGCACCAGCGCCGCGGCGATGGCCAAACGCGGTTTACCCGAACAAACACGACTCGACATATCAAACACAAAGTTAAAAAATCATTTGAAATAGCAAGGCATTTTTAAAATAACTCAGGATCTGACTTCACGACCTGGGAAGTCAGATCCGACACAAAGCCACACAATGCTCCAGTGTGCAGCTAATCGCGGCTTCCTGCCCCGATCAGATACTGCAGGCACGGGCCTCATGAGGCATTTGCTCTGCTCGCTTCCAGCTTTACCTACTGCTTGTGTTTGCATCCAGAGCAACCAGGGCTCCCTTCCTACAACGCTGTGCCCATTTTTCTTGGAGTTTGAGCTTCTTTTCTTATGCTTTTACTCCACGAGTTGGGGTTTGCAGGGGTGGCGGTCTGAAATCAGAATAAAACATCTCACATCTGCCAGAGCTCATGGGCTGCATGAAATCCCAGGTGTTCCTGGTTACTCCTTGGGGGTTGTTTTAACCTGGGGTGCAGATGAATAGTCGTGTTTGACCACAGAGGGGTGGCCAAGCTCCTCCTCGGGACAGCTGCACGAACCATGGGAAGGAACGCTTTCCAGGGGAACCAGCGTATATTTTCCAAACAAACCAAAACCCTTTTGCGTGACATAAACAGAACTGTTGACCTACGTGCAGCCAACGGGGGAGGTCGCTGGGCCGCGCGGATGTGAATGCCGATGCACAAGTGACAGCAGGCACAGGGGGACAACAGGCACAGAGAGACAACACACAGAGTGACAACACACACAGAGTGACAACACGCACACAGAGACAACACACAGAGTGACAATACACACAGAGTGACAACACACACAGAGTGACAATACACACACAGAGACAACACACAGAGTGACAACACACACAGAGTGACAACACACACAGAGTGACAACACACACAAAGTGACAACGCGCACAGAGTGACAACACACACAAAGTGACAACGTGCACATCCCACCGGTTCAGGAGAAAAGCACGATGCTGCACAGTGCTCGCACCCATTGTCCCCATTGCGGCGTTCTCATGATGGTGAATAATCCACCAAAAACAACACCCCAACCCTTTAAATGGATTTGATTTCTGCAAAAGGCTGAAGTCACTCCCCTTTCTTTTTTTTTTTAAACATTTCTCACAAAAATATTCCCAGACAGAAATCTTGCATAAGAAGCCTTCACTGACTCATTTTGCAATCAATGTCATTAGCCCCTCCGCGGGCTGATAAGCCTTGGCTGGCGCACAGGAGACAAGGGCCGTGCATTGTTGTGCTGCTCAGCCCGGTGCTGGCAGCCTGGGCCTGATCCAGCCAAGCAATCAGAGCATTTAACTTCCTCCATAAAAGCTTGTATATGTGAGGCCATATATTTGGGGGCATTTCTCTGCTGGAAAGTGAGCTAACCCTCCAAACATGCTGCAGAGCCAGAAGGAATGGCAGAGGCCTCTGCGGGCAGCATCACATTGATTTGGGTGAGAATGAGGAATAATAAAGGGTGGAAAAAAGGCGCTTGGACCTGGCCAACAGTCACCAGCCTCAAGGCACCGTCGCCCCCGCGCAGTTGTCAGTTCTGCTGTTAATATATTGCCGCATAAACAATGTCCCGCGGCTGAGCTCTGCCCAGCAACACCGCGCCGGGAGGAAAGGCGGAGGCGGGTGTAAGAAGCACCAGCCGGGGTAAAGGACAGGGTGTTACTGCTGTCCCAGAAAATAATGGGAGACGCCACCCCAGGGTGGCAGCTCGGGAAACCCTGGCTTGTGTGTCCTGGCAGCAGCAACGGGGTCTGGGTGTCCAGGGACGTCTCCACGGGGTTTGAGAGGAGAAACTGGAGCCCCTAGATGGGAGAAAACAGGGCAGGAAGAAAGCTGAGCAGATCACCCATCGCCACGGCACCATCTGTGCCTTACCTGTTCCTAGGGGCTTTTCCGGGTGTGAACTTTTCCTAAAAACTGTGGGATTTGCTCATAGGGACCCCTGCTCTGCTCTGACTCTGCCCTTGTCCTGTAGGGCAGAACTTGTAATTCCCGTGTTTCTGCTTGTCTTGCAGCAGTGATTCCCGAATTTTGAGGAGCAGCTCCAAAATCACCAGCTTAAAAAAAAATAGCAGTAACCAGTATGCTACTGGGAGAAGATGGCATCGGAAAGGCGTTCCTGGTGAGACACCTGGGCAGCTGGTGCCATTTGCTGCTCGTGTGCCTGACAGAGACACGAAAAGGCAGATAATATCAAGAATGAACCCGGCCACACGCTGGCTGATTGAAAAGGACTGAAAAGTAAAAATAGATCCTTTTCAATCAAAGAAGAGTGCATTTCAAAGGGCGATGCAGCCACAGTGCGGGAGCTGGCACTGTACTTCGCGTCAGCCACCTGGTGCAGAGCTCCCAGCGAGGAACCTCGTCTTTGTCAACGGGTTGTGGCTCCCCGCAGGTAAAACACCAGCAGAGAGGCTGGTATGACAGAGGGGGAAAAAAGGAGCCCCATGAAGCCCAGTTCTGCTGATCAGAGTGAGCAAGAGCCAAACGTGACGGGACAACAGTGCTGAGGAACGGCTTGAGACCCTTCTTGAAGGTGGTCACCATGCCTTAGTCCCAGCTGCCCCACTGCTGCAACAGTGCTGTTAGAGAAGGGAGAGGAAGACTGAGATATAGGGCCACAGAAATGATCCGAGGCTGGAACAGCTCTGCTATGGGGACAGGCTGAGAGAGCTGGGGTGTTCTGCTGGAGAAGCTCCAGGGAGACCTCATTGTGCCTGCCAGAGCTCCCAGTATCACCGTACCCATGCCAGCCCAGTAGCATCAGTGTGTTAACAGCCAGTTTTGTGCTTTTCTCACCGGAGCGAGGGCTCTTGCTGTGGATTCTTCCCAGCTCCTGCTCCCATTGACAGAGATAACGCAGGTGTGCTGGCGCACACCCCAATTAGCTCGATGCTTTAAGACACAGTCATACCAGGAACTTGCCAGCCAGCCATGGCTGCTGCCAAAAGGATCAAAGTCCATGCAGAACAGAGGAAAACTTTTACATACAAAGTTCAACAAAAAAGAGAAGACGATTGCCATGAGGACAGCCAGAGAAGAGGGCTCCTTGTGGGGACGCCTGGCCCTGCTGGTGTGTGTTGGAAACCAGGTTCCTGGTCCCCAGAGGAGCTGCTGCCACCTCCCTCCCCAGGCTCGAGCCTCAGAGAGGCCAAAAGCAAACAAGGGCCATGGGAGGTGCTGGGGAGGCCGCCCTGCTGTGCCCCCTCCAGCAGCCAGTGCCTCTGGGAGGGCGACAGTGACAACCAGCGCTTTGCAAGGCTCCTGCAGCCCTGCCCGGCACCGGTGGGGTCCCACTGCCAGGCCCCTGTGGGGCTCCCACGTAGCATCCAGCCCCAGCTGGATCACCTCCAACCTGCTGCGACCCACGTTATCAGCACAGCTGTTCAGATAAAGCCACTTACCTGAGGCTGCTGTATCTATATCATAGAATCATGGAATAGGTTGGGTTGAAGGGACCTTCCCAGCTCCCCCAGTGCCCCCCCTGCCATGAGCAGGGACATCTTCACCAGCTCAGGTTGCTCAGAGCCCCGTCCAGCCTGGCCTGGGATGTCTCCAGGGATGGTTCATCTACCACCTCTCTGGCCAACCTAGGCCAGGCTCTCACCACCCTCAGGGCAACAATTCCTTCCTCATGTCCAGCCTGAATCTGCCTCCTTTAGTTTAAAACCATCACCCCTTGTCCTATCACAACAGGACCTGCTCAAAAGTCTGTCCCCATCTTTCTTATCGGCCCCTTTTAAGCACTGAAAGGTGCAATAAGGTCTCCCCGGAGCTTCTCTTCTCCAGCTGAACACCCCAGCTCTCTCAGCCTGTTCCCATAGCAGAGCTGCTGCATCCCCGATCACTTTGGTGGCCCCGGGTGAGCCGGGCCTGGCTGGGGCAGGGAACGATCCCGGTCCCCCCCGCTGTTGAACACTTGCCGATGCTGCCACCTACCGCCACCCGCCCGGCCGGGGACACTGCGGTACCGCCCGGCCAGCGCGGCACCAGCAACACGAGGTGTTAGTTTAACTTGATAAAAACGTATCTTGATAAAAATACATGTTTTGGTAAAAGAAAAAAAAAAAGAACAAAAGAACCCCGCAAAGCCACAGCAGGGAAATCACGTAAATCTGGTGCACGCAAAGGGTTCGCTCACAGTCCCCAAGCCCCAAGAGCTGCGCTGGGTGGGAGGCAGGGAAGCGAAGGGAATGGTCGCTCGTAGGGAAGGCAATAACAGTTCGTGGAAAGGGGATCATAGTTCACAGGGAAGGGGATGTGCTGCCCCTGCCGCGGCCTGGGAATATCTCCTAATGCCGCAGGAATGCGGTTATGTCATGGCGAGTCCCCCCCGCGCCCTGCCACTGCCTCCCAGCCAGCCGCCAGCCCTGGGAAGCATCGCTCCCCATGAAATGGAGGCAGAAATTTCTGCTGGAGGGGGCTCCCGCCTGCGAAAAGCTTGTAATGCTCAACAATTGCTTGCTGCGACGGTTACTCCAATGTTTCCCGGGGTACCTGTCCCAGCCATGAGAGCTGAGGGGGAAAAGGTTTTAAAAACCTTTTCATTACGTATTTGAGCGTTACCCGGGGCGATAGTTCTGACTGTGCATGAATCCTGCCTGCTGAACTCACTGGGCATGACGCACCCAGGGAGGGGAGCGATGCCTGAGACAAGAGCAGCTAAAGCACTCCCCTGCTGAGCTGCTCCCTCTGAAGATCTGCATTTCATTTTCCAGCCAAGGAGCTTTATTATTACAAAAAGAACATGAGATTTTTATGAGTGATTTTACAAATTAGTTTCTCAAATTGTTTGCAGAAGCACACGAAATGTCGCAGTCATTAAAGTTCATAGAAAGTATTGAATGCTCCAGCACTGCAAAGCTTTTCCTTGTGCAAGAGAAACGAAGCAGAATCACCCCTGACGTGTTTAGACATCTGACCCTGAAACGCTGCTCATCACCTCTGCACCGCCGCTGTACGGCCACGCGTCCTGCCCTAACGCACATCGGTGGAGCGACCCGGGAGCTGAACCAGCACAAACCCAGCTATAAACATGATTTTAAAAACAAATAACTAATTATTTCCATTCACCGCGTTTAATTTGGGCTCACGCAGAAATACTGTTCATCCAATAGTCCAAAATACATCACGTATTAGGAGCTAAACGGTCCAACCCAATGAATGAGTCATCACCCAGTGGATGAAATCCCATAGCTTCATGGCTGCTCATAAATAAGACATGCTCAACTTTATAGTAAGTCATAAGTAAACAATGAACTATATGAAAATCAGAATCAGCTGTGTTATAACTGCGCGGGCACGGTGCCCACGCAGAAATGAAAAGCGAATGTGATACCATCACTGTTTGGCTTCGGAGGCTGAATTTGGGGCTGAAATTCATAACAGGGGTTTTGATGTGTGTAGCAGGGCGGTCGGACATCCAGACCTTCGAGGCCGCTGCAGATGCCTGTTTGCAATAAACAACACATTATCCCGGCCATTACCACTTCTGAACGCAGCCTCGCATCCCAACGGGCAGATTTTCTGATGCTATCACCTGCTGTCTCCTCACCACAGCCCAACACGGTGCTCCCGCGCTCTCGCAGCCCCCTCCTGCCTTGCTGCCCCCCCCGGGCAGAAAGGAAGGGCAGGAAAAGCTGCTCCGTGTCCCTGAGCTGAGCATTGGTGCATCCCCCGTCACCAGCACCCCGAGCGCCAGGCTGGACTCACTGGGCTGGGCTGTCGGAGAGGGGGTGGGTTTGTTCAGAACAATTTGAACCAGAGTTGTGAGAGAAGGCAGGAAATAGCAGAAAGCATTGATCAACCTCTGCCTCGCTGTAAAATTAACAGCATATAAAACTCGCTATTGAAATAAGTGGAAGCACGAAGGCACCGCGGAGGGTGGGTGAGGGAAGATGCGCTCTTGGCACCGGGAAAGCCTCCGGCGTGTGGCAGCGAGGGGACCACGAGCGGCGGGGCGGCTGAAGCCCCCTCCAGGTTTGATCTCCATGGCCTCCCCAGGGAGGGTGTCCCTGGCCACAGGCAGCTCATGGGGCTGGGACCAGCTTTGCAGGGGCATTTGCTGCAATAAAAGCATCTTCTTGCTCCTGAGGAAGAGAAGTGTTCTGCTACCTTGTCAAAGATTTTGGAAAATGAATGTTTTTCTCCCCTCTCTTCTCATACCCTATTTGTGTTTGGGTTAATGGTGCAGGAGGGATGCTCAGAGCACCGCAGGAAGCAGACCCTTGGATTTTAGGGAAAAGCAGGACGTGCTTGCGCTGTGGTGGAGGGGAGGCAGCAGGTGACACAGTTGACCATCTCAGGGGATTTTCAGTTTTCGTTACGTGGCACTGCGCAGGAAACCGCTACCGGCAGAGGTGCCCAGAGCTGCTGTTTCCTGAAGAAAGCCCTCTGAGGAGAGGCCATGGACGGCGGAGCAGCTTGCAAGACCTCCATGTCCCCGTGGGCTGGGTGGCGCACTCTGAGGTGGAGATGTCCTGCAGCTCCCTCACCTTCTCTTCAGCACAACGGGGCAGCTCAGGCTGCCATGGGAACAGCTACAGGGCCAAGACGGTAGCTGCCTGACTATAGGAAGGGGAGAGACCAAAGCAACTTCTCCCTGAGAGAGCAAAGCTCCAGCATCTGCCAAAATACACAAGGAGCCCGCCTGCTGTGTGACTGTCCCCGCAGAGCAGGAGCTGGGGCAGACCGGGACATCCGCTGTTCTGTGTCTGCACTCGTGGGAGGGACCCGTGAGACGCGGCACAGGAGCGAAAGCCCAGAAGAGCCACCAGCCCGGTCGCAGGCGCTTGGTCCAGCCCGGGGGATGCAGCATCTCGCGTTGGGGACAGGGTCCGGCTCCCTCCCTCCCCGGGGCTCCCAGCGCTGCCTCCGACCGCCTTTCTCTAAACTGCTGGGAATGGCCCGGCCCTTTCAGGACTCCACACACGATTTCCAAGTCCTCTCAGGAGACCTCCAAAGAGCTCCTCTGGCTTCCCGATGCTCCTCAGCCCAAGCGGGAGCGGGGTGGGCAGCACCGCGACCCCGGCGCAGGCTCTTCCCACCGAGGATGCTCTAAACAACAAAGTCATCGTGTTTTCTCAACCCCGTTACAGTTGCAACAGGACAAAGCATAGATGAATCCAGCCAGAGACATGACCGCACAAGCCCAAGTCACCGCGTTCTGTGCAAGCAGAGGTCTCCATGTACGTTCTCGACAGTGGAAAATTATTGTACCTTGTTAATAAAGCTCTGTAAATGGATGACTAATTTCCACAAAGGAAAGAACGTAAAACTTGCATTGGCCCAACATTACTTCTAATCAAGGGATCTTCATAATTCTCCAGAACAAACGGAACTTCATATTTTCCATATGTACCCATCTTTGTCACCCAAAGCACTTTGTATTCAATAAAAATACCGACTTACATTAGAACAAAACCCCCTTCTGGTGCAGTTTTCTTGGCATCGCACATCTCTGGTTCCCTCACTCAACATGCTTAGAATTAAATCACAAAACCTTAACTCACCCTCTAATGATCTGTTTGTTTCCAGTTTCATATTCCCACAATATGTTTGCTGACAGCAGTTGGGCTCTTTGACAAAAGACAGGGCATTTTTCCCAACAATGTATATTTGCTTCGTTCTGGTGCATTACAGGGGAAGGGTTCAGGCCGCATGAGCTGTCACCAATAACGGGACTGGAAAACTAAATGTAATTTATTTAGTATAAATTAAATGTTTTTACTAAGTGTTCTTTGTTCCGAATATTATCACTTCAGCATTCAGCTTTTTATGAAGAGAGCTGTGAGAAAGGTTGAGCCCTGTTTTGAAAGGATTTTTACCTTTAGCATCGTTCTGAGTCAGAGCCCAAACCCCAATGCGTACGGTTCTGAGGATGGTAAAAAGCTGCTCCCCCCAGTCCCAGGCACTTCAAAACTTTTCCTTTCGACTTGCGTTATGTGTTAGAACAGAATAAAAGCAAAACCAATTCTTGAAAGCATATGTTGCTTCAAAATCAATCTGAAATGTTACACCTCAAATAACTCTGGATGCAGTATTTTGACATTGCTGCACCTTATTTCTTTCTCCCACCCTTCAAATAATCCCTTCAAATTCATATTGGTTTCACAAAGCACTTTGATCTCAACAGAAACAAAACAATCAGAAAGCAAAGCTAAGTCCGTAATATCTGGAGAGCCACGGGTGCGACGCATTTTATGAGAGAATTTTGGTTTATATTTTTCTGGTTATAGTGCAAGTTTCACTATCGGAAGAGTATTGGACGGTGTAAGCGGCACGAATAGTTTCACCCCCTAGCAGCAAACCTGTTGGAACCCTGCATCGCTCAGAAATGACGAGGAGAACAGAGTGGGGAGGACGGGAAACCCACCTGGTGCTTTGGAGCCTGCTGGGCAGGTCCCGGCCAGACGTGGTCCCGGCCACAGCACCTGCGGGGATGAGCCAGGTCAGCATCGACGGGTCCGCCCGCCCTGGGGACCAGGACCCGCTGGCACCACGTGTGGCGGCGAGCGGGGAAATGGACCTTCTAACAGGAGCAACCTGACCCCACGAACAACTCACTGTGCCCTTATCCATCTGCTGCGGCAGATAGAATCATAGGATGTTAGGGACTGGAAGGGACCTGGGAAGCTCATCCAGTGCAATCCCCCCATGGAGCAGGAACACCCAGATGAGGTTACACAGGAAGGTGTCCAGGCGGGTTGGAATGTCTGCAGAGAAGGAGACTCCACAACCCCCTGGGCAGATCACCCACCCGCTGGGGTAAATCCTCTGCCTCTCACATGGAAAAATCAACAAGTGTCTCTCTAAACCACACCTAATTTAAACAGAAGCAATTTAAGGTGGCTGTCCCGCCTGCCATATTGTACCTCATCCCTGATCTCACATTTCCCTCCGGGGCAACTTGTCCTATGAACAGAGATCGCAAGCTTTACTCCTAAAAAGAATCAACGTCTTACTATTACTTTCATTTTCTGCAGCAACTGGAATTATTATTTCAACGTATTTTAGACACAACAAACGAAATACCTCCAGGTTTATCTGAAGGAAGGAAACCCTGCGGGCTGCCCTCCGCTCCGCTGCGGCGCTGGCTCAGAGGCTGCAGCTCCTCTGGGGTGTGAAGCTGCCCCTCCTGTTGTACCGATAACAGCTTTATGGCACGGGCGTTGTTCTGCTTCGCCGGTGCCCTGTTTTCACAAGGTATTTGATGAACAGCCTTTCAAACGCAAAAATACGGGCTGAGATCAGGAAGGCGAATGACCTTTCTGATTGCATGTTCGCATAGCTACCCTGATTTTCCTCGTTAACATATAAGGATCCCTTTTTTGTTAACACGCTTTCTTTAATAGGCTTTTTTATTGTATTGAAGAATGTAGAGGAAAACAGAAAAAACCAGTCCCATTGTTCTCCCACATGTTTGTTTTCACTACAAGCACTAAGAGGAAAAGCCCTTGACAAAAACAGGATACAGCAGAGTCCTCTGCACCGTGTCCCCCCCGCACCCGCCGTCCAGAGTCCACAGACAGTCATAAGTAAATGAGAAACATCAGTGGGAGTTTAATTATCCACTTGAAAGGGAGTAGCACCGAGTCCCTGCTCAATAAACGCCACCAGCCCAGGCAGGTTCTGTTCCTCTTGGATATGACACCCTCTGCCTACGGGCGTTTTCCCTGCGACCTCAGTCATGGACAAGGAGGGACAGACAGACAGACGGGGACGAACCCACTGTCACATGCGGGTGTCGAGCCAACCAGGCGCATGGCAAAAGCCATCCAGCATCCCTTCCCAGCTGTCCTAAGAGATGAAACACCAGGAACCCATCGATGTCACCTCCATCAGATGCTCCCTGGCCCCAGGAGGTGTCCCCAAAGTCCCTATCACCTCACCGAGCCGCAGCAGCCTGGCTCTGGGTGCCCATGAGCAGGGCTCCCCACTGCATTCCCACTAATGGCTTTTTGGAGCCCCTCTCTTAACGCACCCCCAGCCTCCTCTCGCCCCTCCTGTTGTTGTTTCTTCTGCCCGGTTTTCGGGTGCTGAGGGGTCCCCAGCGGTGCCGCAGCCCCTGGGGAAGGCGCCAGGGCAGGGGCACTCGCAGGCTGCGCTCGCTGCAAAGCACATTCCTGCGGGAGTTGTTAAGAACACGGTAAAAATTGCTGTTTTCTTTCTCCGCACACATCAGCATTTGGAGGCGTTCACGCTTCCGAAGAATAACACTGACTTGTTCTCCGCGATAGGAAGAATAAATCAAGCGCAGTTACCAGACCTGCATTTCTGCAATCAAGAGCCACATCTCTGGCCAGCAAGTACCTTGAGGGAATCAGGTTGTAGCGACTGCAAGGCCAGTAAAGAGCAATTTGAGCTTTTCCGACTCAGAAACACGGTGATTGCAAATCCATTCACCGGGTCAGGAACTGCCTCCCAGCAGCCGTCCGCCCGGCAGCCTCCTGCGCACACCGGCCCGAGACATCCCCGCTTAAAAAAGAGTCCCAGAGCTTAAGGAAACATGTTTTCTAGTTTCTTTCTAAGGAAAATCATGTAGGGTTGAGGGTATTCATGGGGCAAGTGGAGCAATATACTGCTTCAGCTTTAATTTTATAGGGAAGCGATTCTCCTTGTTTTCCTTTGAACTAACTGTAATCCTCGTTTCCTTGCCAGAAATTATCACAACTTGTGATTCAGCCTCGATTTCTGATCCAGAGGAATTATTAATATCGTGTAAAATGATTACATTTTACAACGTAAACAATAAAATAAATGTTTATGCAAATCCTTAGGTAGGACTACACCACTTTAACACTGCAAAATAAACACCCGAATCCCTGATGCAGTGTCTTTGAACCAGGGAGTGGTTGCTATCACTCAATAAACCAAAGAGCCAGGGAGACAACACAGACTTAGCACAGCAGCCTATACCTGATATTGCTTAGAATCAGACTATGGGGATTTCAGCTCTATGTAAAAAAAAAAGAAGAAAAAGAAATAAGAAGAAAAAGAAACACAACCCACACCAATTTCCACTTACACCGAGAAGACCTTTTGTTCTTTTGAAACTGTAAAGTGACATCCCATAGTTTATGCACTTTTTGGTAAATAGCTGTTCGTCATCAAGAGACAGGATTAAAGAATATGGGCATCATATGGAAGAAATAAACCCACAAATCATCCCTTGCGGGGTGCAAGGAGTTCGGTTACTAACCCATGTTGTTCCCGAAGCCTCAGGACCCATGAGCGTCCCACAAAGCAAGAAATCGCCCTTCCCCGGCGTTACCAGGACCAGCTGGTTTGAGCAACCGCTTTTCCAAAAGTGGATCAGGGCCAACCCTCCCCAACCTCCATCCCCCGGACCATCGCCCCATCGCCCCCTGCCACCACCCGGGGGCCCGCGGGGTCCCCAGCCCTGTCACCCCTCGCACCTACCGGCTGCTGCTCCTGCCGCCCGACCGACCGATGGATGGAACTGCCGGGCTGGGCTGGGGAGCTGCAATGTCCCAGCAGCGGGAGGTCACCAGGCTGCTGGTTTGATCTTCAGTGCGTTTTCCATCTGAAAACTTTAACTCCTTCACGCCCTGGAAGGTGAAGCATCGGCAGCTGTGCCGTGGTGCTCATCCCTGCCTGGGGACACTGGCACAGCCTTGTGCCAGGATGGGGACATTGGCAAACCCTTGTGCCAGGCTGGGGACGTTGGCACACGCTCGTGCCAGGCTGCTGAAGGTGAGGACACGCACCTGAGCCAAACTGGGATGTGGAGGGGGTCGGTGTGGGTGGTTTTGCTCCAAGACTTGGGGGTGAGTTCTTCTTCTGAACAACTTAAACCCCTCGAGCCCTGTCCCAAAACCTCCCGCATTCCCACACATTCCTGTGGCTGCCGAATCCCCACTGGAGACCCTGGGGCTTATGCCTGGGAAGGGGAAAACCTTTGACAGCATTTTTTTGTTTTTCCCTTTCTCACCAAACCCTTGGGAAACTGCACGGGTGGAAATGGCTTCTGCAAGAGGAGAAACCAAGAGCTGCCCTAAAACCTCCTGGAGCTGCTGCCAGGAGCCCCCAGCCAGCCCTGCCTGGCCGTGCCGGTCCCGGGCACCCACCTCCTCCTTGCTCTGACCAGAGGGTGTTCCTGGGGACGGGGACAGGGCTTGGTGGCCCAGCTCAAGATGAAGGGGCATTTGCTTGTGCAAGAGCAGAGGGAAGAAGAGCCTCTGCGTGCTCCTCACAGCCTACTGGGTTTCTAGCTCATTGTGCACCGGTGCCAGCCCCCCCACCACAATGCACAGGACAGGGTGGGACCAGCTCAAAATGCTGCTATTTCCAGCAAGATGCGTAAAACAGTTATGTGATGATGTCCACCCTGAGCTCCATGTTCCTCTTGCACTTCTCTGCTGTACAACTGTGCAGCGATGGAAACGCTTTCAGCATTTCAAGGCGCTGCTTTCTGTCCCCTGTCCCCTGCTGTGGGTTTGCTGTCCTGTTTAGTCACCACACATGCCCTGTGTAGACTGTTCAGAGGTGGCAGATGGGAAATTTGGGCTCCTGACCCCTGGGAAACTAAAACAGGTCTGGACTTGGCAAAGCCTTCTTCAAACACGACTTGTTAGGCATGAAATCACAGCTCGGTATGAAACCCATCGGTCGGAGCTGCTGTCACACGCGCCCTCTCGCCTGGCTGCGGTGGCAGTAGAGGACGGGGACAGGTGCACAGGAGGACAGGCCACACATAAGGGACAGGAGCATGTCACAGGGCTGGCGGGAAGGTAGCAGGGCCAGGCTGCAGTGGGGGTTTGCTCATAGGCCCAGCATAGAATCACAGAATCATTTTGGTTGGAAGAGACCCTCAAGATCATCAAGTCCAACTGTTACCCCACCCCTGGCACTGCCCCATGTCCCTGAGAACTTCATGTCCGTCTGTCCAACCCTCCAGGGATGGTGACTCCAGCACTGCCCTGGGCAGCCTGTTCCAATGCCCCACAGCAATTCTGTGAATAATTTTTTCCTAATATCCAATCTGAACCTTCCCTGGCACAACTTGAGGCACGTCACCAGCATCTCCTCCTGCCCAGGTGATGCCCAAAGCACCGTCCCCACATGCCTTGGCCAGTTCCCTCCAGTGACACCCCAGTGATGCAAAAAGTGACTTTTTGTCCCCAAAAGCAGCAGCCTCAGCGAAAGAGGAGCCTGAGCGCGGCGGGGGGAGGGGAGAGGTGCCCCCTGCCCTTTTTCCCCAGCGCAGGAGCCTCCGATTGACCGCAGAGCTGTAATTCCAGGTGACACCCGGTGTCCCCGGGGCTTCGGCGGCCGACACGCGATCCCCACGCAGACACCGCTGCCGAGGGGCTGCGACGGCTCCTCGCCCACCCGACCAGCCCCGCTCTGGGACTTGACTTCAAGGCCGACGTTTGGGATAATTTATCAAACCTTGCTCTGGAGGGCAGGCGGCTTTGGGGCTTTTGAAATGAAGTATGAAAAATGTAATCACGGATAATGACATCTCTTGCTGAAGCACGAGCAAGAAACCCCTGTGTTTCACGGCTGGCCCCTGTGTCTTAGAGCAAAAGGGGGTTTCTGCTTTCATTACAAAACATATTTGTATTTCAGTCTGAAAGGCCTTCTCATCTGGGAGCTCTCTAGCGGCCGCAGTCTCTCCTGCATCTGGTGTTACTTAGCCAGCAATTTTTCTTCTGCATTGCCTGGGGGCCAAAAGTACCCCCCAAAAGGCGAAACGCAGGTTAAAATTGTTTAGAGAACAAAACTCTGTTGGAACGTTTTATTGGAGTCCGGGGAAATTACTTTTAAAATACATACACATAACATTAGCAGCAATAATATACTTTTTTTAAAAAGCCCACGGTAAAAGGAATGATGTTTCAGAGCGGAGCCAGCGTTTCAAACCCGTCGGTACAGAGATCGCATCAGACACGCGGCTCATGTTCCCACTTTCCACGGCCTGAAAGAAAATACGCTGCTAAACGTACTTACCTTTAGGTAATGTTTGCTAAACCGGGATGGTTTGGTTGTGTAATTGCTTGAACTCAGAAAGCTTCACTTTCACAGAACGCTAAAACTTCTTTTTATTTCATTTACAGGCTTCTCAGCTTGTACCAAAACGACCCTTCTTGGTCCTTACTGGCTTTTGCCACCATGGTGCTTAAACCCGCTGATATATTTACATTACTATAAGGTGATAAATTACAATAGGAGATGAATAGTGAATCAGGACCCGTCCCAGCGTCACATCGCAAACATTCCAGCTCACACTGACATCAACCTTCCATCCTGCGGCACCCGGGGGCCGGACACGGACCTGCAGTCCCAGCTCATTTGGACCCAGCTCAGGCTACACTGAGTCCAAGCACATTATATCACTTCTTCCTTATGGTTCCTGCCCTTGACGGCATTGGCAGGGGAGACAGGAGCTCCAGAGGGTTGTTCCCATCTGCAGAGAGATGCCATCGGCACGCATTGGGTCTGCCGGCGTGCACGCTCTAACGCCAGCCTGAGGTTTCCACATCATTTTTCATAAAGGGTAAAACCCAGAAATTATAAGAATAGAACAATGAAATGTGAGCAAACAACACTAATGGATTTTTTTTCCTAGTATCTTAAACAACCTCCTGCGTTCATAAATGAAAGAGCTTCCATAGGTTCCCAGTTTGAGATCTTATTTCTTTGTTAATCAGAAACGCCTTGAATACTTCTAGACCGCTGTTTTCAGACATTACCTTCTCACAGAAATGACCATCCAAAAGCATTCGCCTTTTTGTTAAAAATGCACCTTTCCATTAAAAAAAGATAGAGTGGTTTTTAATTCGCATCACAGCCCTATGTTTTTCAGGCTTTTTTTTTATATGGGAACAAGCATTTTTCTCAAGTTAAACCCTTCTCAGAAGGGGTGGAGATATGAGCTATTTCTAAGATGCAGTTTTCTTTGATTTCCAAAGAACTTGATTCAAGTGCTAGAAAGCTGTGGAAAATAATCCCAGCGAGAGCAGTAATGGAGAGCCAGGTTCTTCCTAAGCCTCTGAGACCCTTTCAAGTTCCTCTGAAAACCTCGTCGTTAATCAAAATAATTGCATGAGAACCAATCAGGAAACCCCGAAACATTCAAAATGAAAACTTGTCATTACAAATTCACCACTGTGCTTAAAAAACAGATTATCTCCCTCAAAAGCTGTGGGAAAGTTTGCTTTGTAGCGGTAGGGGCAGAAATAAATATTTGCCCAATCTGTTTTGTTTACCCTAAAAACATATCTACACGCGGAGCGCTTCAATTAAACGCTGTTTTCTTCTCCCCCGTGTGCACATGGTTGGAGCTGCCCCTGTGAGCAGCTCTTCCAGCCCTGGCCGCACGCCAGCGGGTTACTCAGACGGTTACAGAATCACAGAATCCCAGAGTGTCAGGGGTTGGAAGGGACCTGGGAAGCTCATCCAGTGCAATCCCCCCATGGAGCAGGAACACCCAGATGAGGTTACACAGGAAGGTGTCCAGGCGGGTTGGAATGTCTGCAGAGAAGGAGACTCCACAACCCCCCTGGGCAGCCTGGGCCAGGCTCTGCCACCCTCACCAGGAACAAGTTTCTTCTCAGATTTAAGTGGAACCTCTTGTGTTCCAGTTTGAACCCATTACCCCTTGTCCTGTCACTGGTTGTCACCCAGAAGAGCCTGGCTCCATCCTCTGACACTCCCCCTTTCCATATTGATCCCCAGGAATGAGTCACCCCTCAGTCTCCTCTTGTCCAGCTCCAGAGCCCCAGCTCCCTCAGCCTTTCCTCACACGGGAGATGCTCCACTCCCTCCAGCATCTTGGTGGCTGCGCTGGACTCTCTCCAGCAGTTCCCTGTCCTGCTGGAACTGAGGGGCCACAACTGGACACAATATTCCAGGTGTGGTCTCCCCAGGGCAGAGCAGAGGGGCAGGAGAACCTCTCTGACCTACTGACCACCCCCTTCTAACCCACCCCAGGTACCATTGGCTTCCTGGCCACAAGGGCCCAGTGCTGGCTCATGGTCACCCTGCTGTCCCCAGGACCCCCAGGTCCCTTTCCCTTACACTGCTCTCCAACAGGTCATTCCCCAGCTGATACTGGGACCTGGGGTTGACACCGCAGGTTGGACAGCTTTGGATTTTGAATTTTAAGCCTCGTTTCTTTGGTCCCACCTCTGAGTCCGTTTAAACACAGCCAACCCCTCGCTATAATTTAAAGTGACTTGAAGCAGAGGGATCTCCTTCCCTGCTAACATGGTCCACGGGGCTTCTCTTGAGCGGGCCATTCGCTCTCCAGGGGTTCAGCATTTTCACCCATTGCCGGTCAAATAACTGCATGACTGAGGACCCAGCTCACTTGGGGACACCAGGCTGAAATGAGGGGTTCAAAACACCCCAGTCCATAACACTATGGTGGGGACAAGCCTCTCCCGTGCATATCCCAGGAACAAAGTCATGGGCACCGACCGCTGCTCCTGCAGGGACATGGTCAGAGCTCTGGACGCCAAAGGTCTCCAGTCTGGGTTCTCTTCTGGAACAGCTGTTCACAAAGTTAATGGTGCGCTTTGTTTTGAAAACAAGGCTAATACTTACAAACATGTCATTTAAAAATGCATTTAAAAAAAAAAAAATCGGGAAAAATAAAAGGGAAAACATTCCGGCCCAGTGGTGCAGTCCTCCCGGCGCACTGCCCTGTGGCAGCAACGTTCAGACGGGTGAAAAGGAGAGAAAACAAGGGCTGGAAAAAGAGCGAATGGTCGCCACATTGAAGAACACCTGTTAGAAGTGACCGCGGCAGAAAACAGTTCAGAACGTTTTGGAAAAGACGTGGGTGACGCCTGTAACTCACCATTGCTCCTGAGGGGGCTGGGGACCTTCACCAGAGCAGCCGCTCAGCCCGCTGGCACCACATGAAAGTCCAGCAATCCTCTGGGAGGTACAGAGATCCTTTCACAATCTCTTCTTGCCTGAAATATCTCACACAGTTAAACAAAAGTACAGCTTATTTTGTCCGGATTTAGCAAGACTTGGCTCTTCATCACCTCTGAAGATTGGGGTCTTGGTGCTTCTCCCACTCGAGTCATTGGGAATGTTGCCACAGGCTCCAGACGGCAACCAGACCTGAGCCTACACGCTTATCTGTCGAGCTGACACCTAATTTCCAATCGCCTATTGCAGGAAGGGTTTTGCCAGAGCTGAGTGTTGCTACAGGGCCAGCGGGACACGCAGCAGCTCTGGGGCTGCACGGGAAGGTGGTGATGCCAAGCAGGGCTACTGTGGGTCCCTTCAAACCAACCCCCTCCCCGTGCGCTGGGACCGGGCTGGAGGAGACACCTGGGACCCCCTGGCCCTACACCTGGGGTTGGGGTTTGTCTCCCCTGCCCAAGGGCAGCACCGCAGCTGTGAGATGTGTTTTAGGAATGAGGAATTCTGGCATTTTCCTCCAGCTCTCCCAGGGACCAGCCAGGCCTGACGGCACACGGGTTTGCGCCCATTTGGGATCAAGCTGGAACACAAGAGGTTCCACTTAAATTTGAGAAAAAACTTGTTCTCAGTGAGGGTGGCAGAGCCTGGCCCAGGCTGCCCAGGGGGGTGTGGAGTCTCCTTCTGTGCAGACATTCCAACCCGCCTGGACACCTTCCTGTGTAACCTCATCTGGGTGTTCCTGCTCCATGGGGGGATTGGACTAGATGATCTTCTGAGGTCCCTTCCAGTCCCAAACATACTGTGTGATATTGTAAGCACCACAACTTTCATGTGAGGAAGACGAGTGTCTGACACAACACTGTTTCGGAGTAAGAAGCAGTGGCAGCTACAGGCTGGTTCCCTGCAGGGTTGAACTTTAATTTTCAACCTGTTCCTGTAGGATATAGCAGCGAGTTTTTGTGAAGCAGACGCATCCTGCGCGCATCCCCTCTGCAGAAGCAGTGCTGCTGGCTCCACACCAGGAGCACTAACACCGCCTGCCCCGTCCCGCGCGTCCTCACCGGCATCACGAGCCACTGCTGCCGCTGCTGACCCAGCAGAGCCAAGTGACAGCTCTGAGCAGCTGTTTGTACCTGCACAGACGTGGATACAGAGGGGGTGGAGGAGACACACTGCGACCAGCACCAGGGACCCTCTTTCCTCCCTTGGAAGAAGTGGAGAAACCCAAAGGGAGTCAAGGACACATTGAGAGAGGAACGGAAACCAAGGGGCAGCTGTGCTGGGAGGGAGAGAGGCTGAGGAGCAGGATTATAGATGAATAACACGTGCAGTGTAATTAATCTAGATGAGTTTTTCATTTTGTAGCATGAACAGCCTGCAGCCGGTGATGTGGTCCTGTGCGGGCTGGGCCGGGTCGCCGGGCGCTGGGAGAGCTCCAAGCGCAGCGTCAGCGCGGGAAGCGGCTCCGGTGACTCACCGGCTGGCTTGGAGACGCATGAACTAACACCCGGCGCTCTGGCCCCTTCCACGGCCCCCCCGTCCCGTTAATCTTCTGGTTAAAAAGCGCAGCGGTCGCTCAAGGGGGAAATTCCCACGGAGCAGGATTCGTGCCGGCCGCCCCCGCGGAGCCGAACGTCTGACTCCACCGACCCCGCACCGCGCTCGGGACCCGCTGGGATTTGGGGCCGCTGGGATTTAGGGTGACAGGGGCTCAGGCTGCAAGTCGTGTCTTGGGGATGAAATGCAGAAGCAGCGTCCTGTCCTGGTGTCAGGCAGCTCACAACAACATCTTTGCTGCCATAAAAGATTCATCCTGGTGTTTTTTTGGCAGATCCCACCTCCTGCGGTAGCAGGTTGCCCATGTGAAGTGCTCGTAGCCACCCTCAGCACCCCCCCAGCCAACCCCAATCTGAACTCTGGAGATTTGGGGTTTTGCTTTCCCTACATCACAACCCATCGCATGCTGTCCCAGTACCAACACGTATTGCACCCCTAAAGAACCCACGTGTCTGCTGTGCCCGGAGCTTTCCCAGCCTCAAAATCTGCAGCACTGATAGAAACTGTTTGTTAAACGCCACAAACAGCAGGAAAACCCAAGATCTTGGAGACAGGCTCCATGGGAGAGCAACGGAGAGAAAATGGGATCTGTGCTTCCCTTTTCACCCCGGACAGACTGTATTTAACATCACAACTCCCAAATCATCCCAGGGACAGCACAGACCTGACCCGTGGTCTCTGCCCCAGGGGCTTTGCAGGAACGCGACAACCAACACACCCAGGGACTGGGGTCCAGTTACCACACAGCTACTTTACTCCATCCTTCGACTTTATTTTATATTCATATTTCTTCAATATAGTAGAATACAACTTATTTTACATAACGTATACAAACTATATCACAGTGCTTTACAGAGGAAAGCATGAATTACATGGCAAAAACCAGGAGAAGAACGATGAGGCCCCTCTGCACTGCCAAGCCCCCCATGTTCTCCCTGTTTGGAGACACCCTCAATTTACTGGGAAACTCCCACCTGGCTAATTACTGGGCTTGGCCCATCATCAATGTGCTCGCCCCTCTCCGGAGCACGGGCAGGGCTGGAGCCCCGCTGCTGCCCACCGCTGCCTGCCGTAGTAATTACTAATGAGTAATAAATAATTATTGCAAACTTGGCGAAAAAAAACCCACCTCATTCTTTTCTCTGATGATGAGCTATATTTTGCAGAGCACACGGGCGGCCCCAGATAACCTGCTGGGTTTGTCAACGCTGTTTGCTGCATTTCTGAGAGCGGTAAATCCATCACAGCCCCCGGTACCGGAGCCGGGGCGGGATGCTGACCTGTCTCCTCTGATCGTCTCTCTCTGTAGCTGCTTTACGAGCACAGCTAGGAAAGGCACTCACAACCATTCGTGATACTGTACATGATGTTGGATTGACGGCTGCCAAGTCTCTGAGACCCAGCGACGAGAGCACCGACAAGGGGAAAAGGGGAGGCTTTTGGAGGCTGGGAGAGAACTGGGGGTCACACACACAACGGGGTGTTTGCAAGGACAGAGAGACGGACCTTACTGCACGAGGAAAAGTTCCCAGGTGGATCCCCAAAGCGATCCCTGTCGGAATCCTGAGCAACACGCATGCACCCCTGCAAATACACGTAGCAACAAAAGGAAGATGCCGGCTCCGGCTTCCCCCGACGCCTGCGCTGCTGCAGAACGTCCCATTGTGAACAGGGCGCTGCTTTAACAAATATTTTTAATGAGTAATAAGAATAATAAACCACCCGTTTTCCATTCTCTAAGCTAATGGAATAAACGTATAAATTCACAGCATCTGTACGACAATGTCATGTCCAGCAACTTCCCCAAATACGGAAAGATCAGGATCCCTTCCTGAAAGAGCAAAACGGAACCCGCCCGCGGCAGGGCTGGTGACAATGGCACAGAAGGAGCAAAGGAAGGCGTGTAGGAATCAGTTTCTCCACAACACTTAAATTAGAAACATAGGTCAAATATACATTTGATGGGTAGGGAAAAAAACCCCACGTCAGTGGACAAGAAACCAGAGAGTTTTCCTAACTTCAGAGTTTACTTCCTCCCCTAATCCCTTTCATTCCATTTCCACATCAATGAATCAGACTTTGACCTAAAACCTTTGCAGCAGGAGAATTAGCCAAATGCTTGAATTAAGTATTGCTTATAAAAATCTATTTCCTTTTCTTAACAGCAGACTTTCCAACTGGGAAAAGAGCTTGAGGCCCACATGCTTTCTCAGTGTGTAGAAATAGAAGTTTCTCTCTCTCTCGCATCCCATCCCTCATCGTCTGGAAGACATACAGCCTTACACATTGAATTCTTTTCCAGGAGAAGCTCAGCGGGATATTTGCTTAACCAGGAGGAATTCTCTACATCTAAACGATCCTTGAATGATCTCTTAATTTTTGACCACGCTTCCTGCGGTCCCTGAAACCCCTTCAAGCACGACGGGTCTCTGCTGACCCCCATGGCTGCGTTCGGTGTCCCAGGACTCCTGCTGCATCTCCTGGGCCCAGCGGCCACGCGATGAACCCACCTGGCTGGGCTGCAAGGTGCTGTGCCAAGTCATTCCAGCACAAAATAACTATCTCAGACCCTGCCCACACAGCTGCACCTACCAAGAAACGCCCGAAACAACCCAACCAAAAAAACCCATGTCCTTCTCAATTTTATAGCATAATTGTATAGTTATTATCTCTGGAGCAGACCAGCCGTGGCTCGTTGAGTACGCACAAATTAAGACCGCACAGTGGCCTCATGAACGAGATGAACGCATTGCCGGATGGCGTGTGGTGGGCAAACTGTGGCTTACAACGTTTTCAAGAACAGACTAAGACCTGGGGGAAAGGAGCGGGTTCTGCCCGACTCATTTTGCTTTTAGTCAATGGAGGTACATGAGGTTTTATCTCTACTTAGATTTGGACATGATGCACAACTGATAAAGATGGTGACTGTAATCTCAAATATCAAAATAGCAAAATGTTCCTTAAATAAATAGTGGCTAGTCCATACAAAGCTTCTCTTGTGGAGAAGGTTGTGACTATGATTAAAAAACATTTTAGGCCTTAACAGGACTTCAGTGACTGCGTTATGGCCCCATTTTCTTAGTCCATCAGTCTTGGCTCAACACATGAGCAGCAACTGCTCCTCAGACCATGGAAAGGAGGTTGTGTCTTCCTACAAGCAAGCAGAAGAGCATCGTGTTTAACTCACGATGGAAGATTTGTCTGTGGAAAATATCATAATCTAAGTTTCCATATTGGTGGCATAACTGGAATATCTAAGTAATCGCGTGTTTTCTTGGACTAGTTTTAAGATTACTGCATAAAAGGAAACGCTTTGAAGTTCTGGCAAAAACGAGAACTGGAGCTGGTGGCTTTATATCCTGCTGGGCCTTTCAGGGGCAATAGGCTTATATTTAGAGCAGCAATTAGGTCAAGCTTTTCTGTTGTTCTCCAGAAGTGTTTCTACTTTTCTCAAAAATTCTTCCTTAACAAGAGCGAGAAAGGAGGCAGCTCTCCCCGTTTTGTCCCCGACCTGTAGAGGGTGGCTCGACACCATGCTCTGCACACTCACAAGGATGGGCTCGAGGAGCAAGTCTAGACCAGGGCCCACTCCTACAGAGAGGGACATGCCAGCACAGACCCTCCTCAGCCACCCCGGTGCAGATCATGGAATCATTTTGGTTGGAAGAGACCCTCAAGATCTTCAAGTCCAACCATTAACCCAACCCTGGCACTCTATCAGACAGTTTTCGCTGCACACAGGAGCGGTTCCTACCTGCCATGTCCTGCTGCCTCCATAAAGAGCTAAGAGACGTATAGAAAACACATACACAAGTTTTTTGGTGGGTAAACGAGTAGCGGACAAGATAAAAACAAAAAAGGCAAAAAATTAAGAGTCTAGTATGGCACCAATTAGCTTAGAATAGTCTTTCTGCTCTACCCTCCCTGCTTCTATTGGGTCAGTACTTCTTACTACAACCTTTGTCACATCTTATTAATGAAAACATTACTCAACTCTCTTGAAGCAAAATAGATTGCACCACAAAGTATAATTTCCTAGGATTTCATGCTTACGGCACGCTAAGTCACTCCAATTCCTGGTCTAGAAGTGTAAATGGAGATTTGTTGGGTTTTGAAGGACACAGGAGATCCTACTAAATATCCACTAAATAGCCCTTCTTCAGAAAGCGCTATATGTAGATACAAGGATGACTGAAGTTGTCCGGAAAACACAGGCCGTATCCTAAGGCAGTGATGCTTCAAACATGTGCTGAAGCCCATAAAAATAAGTTAAAGGCTGTGTTGACAGACAGGATGAAGGGAAAATCTGTTTCTGGGATTAGTCGATACAAAAGGTCTTCCAGATTCTGGAGTAATCGCAGGATGAGATTTCCAGATGGCTCACCAGGATCTTAGCAAGACCAGGGAAGAAACACACATCCCTGAAGTTACCAGGCACAGCACATCTAGATAAGTGGTATCTCAAGGACACTCCTGAGAATCGTCACATGAAGGTGGCACCCAAAATCTTCTCCAACTGAGGGCCAGCCTCTCCAAAACTGGTCAAAATCTCCTCACCTTCCTGGGAGAAGGGGTGAAAACTGCCTCTTAGCCTCCACATCAGCCAGGACACCAGACCCAGGCCAACGGAGGGGCACGCCGAGCCCTTTGGGGAAGATTTGTTTGGAGCACAGACAATTCTGGACACAGCAAGGAGGTGGCATATGCTTGTGTGGTGCCCCAAAGCACTTTCTGCCCCACGCCAGCTGGGCTCATCTGCTTCTAGAAAAGCTGCTGGTTTGGGATGCGGGCGAAGACACTTGGATAAGCTCAAAATAAGGCATGAAGTGACATTGGGGAGTTACATCTTCCCCAGGGAGCTGGAAAGACAGAACATCTTCAGACAGGGTCTTCCTCAGGTTTCAGTGTGCGACTCAGGCATTAGAGCAAGCGGAACATGGCAGGAGCCATAAAAAGCAAGTTGGTGGCCTCCTGCAAACCATCTCAGCAGCACCCGAGCCCTTCCCAGGGCCAGGAACTTGGCTCGTGGGTCCATCCATGGACATGCAACGTTTTGACTTCATTTACTGTGGAAACAATTGAGAGAGGACAGCAGGTAGGCAGGCTAAGGACACAGCCGGAGGGCATCAGGACCATGGTACCCCCCACTGATGCTCCAGCTTATTGAGACGCAGCTCATGGTCCTCATCAACAGCATCGAGCAAAGTCCTGCGTGGAGGAGGGAAGAGAGACAGGGTGGCAGGATAAGCTGAGCTTTGTCCTGAGCTTCAGGAAAGGAGAAAGGTGAAGGCAGGGGCTGCAGGATGAATGAGCCTCGCTCCAGGCTCTGTCCTCTGGCTGCTCACACGGCAGGAGCTCAGGTTGGAAAACAAACCCACTGAGAACAATCGCTAACGCTTCCTAAACACTCTTCCATTTTTTCAAACAAACAAACCAACCAGCCCTAACAACTTCCATCTCGTGTCCTTGCACGGCGGGCACAGCTCAAGCTGCTCACTGACAGCACACGGAGAGCCCGTCCCTGCACACAGGCGGGCGCTGGGGAGCATACAGAACACAGAACAGCGGGGCTGAAAGGGACCTTCACAGGTCATCTAGTCTACTTTCCTCATGGCAATTCACTACGGGACCGATTCTTTTCAGTAAATAAGGCAGAGAAAATCCAGGTGAGGAGATGAAAACAGGGTTTTCTCTCCCCAATAGACAGATCAGTGAGCTGCTGCTCACAGCGGTGGAGCCCGCCCGTCCACAGCGTCCCCTTCGGAGACGTTCTCATCCACACTCAGGTACAGAGCGGCTGCGGGAGCCCGGCCAGCGCTCCTGGCTGCTCGCAGGACATCTCTAAACGCCCAATGGCAAGCTGTAGAGCAGATGTTCAGCCTTGGCAGCAGCTGCACTGGATCGTTTTGCTCTTTCGGCTCTGCCCGCAAAGGACGCGCGTTTCCTCCGCGCCGCGTTATGCAGAGGAGACTGAGCCGGAACGTGGGGATGTTTTCCAACAGACATCAGCAAACTCCTCCAGTAGGAAAGCGAGCGCCTCCCTGGCAGCTCATCAGTGCCCTCAACAGCATCTCTCGGAATGACTAACACACCGAATCCCAGAAACGAGACAGCGGTTACTGTGATTTTATGGTTCAGGCATCATTTACAAAAGGCTTTTGGAGGAGTGCAAAAGCAGATTGCTGGAGGAAGCTGGAAGAGGACAAAAGAGCTGCCTGTGCATCGCCTAACACTCCCCAGCAGGCTGCAAGCGCCAGTTTTCACATAGTTTAAACGAAAAAAAAAAAGAGAATATTTTTTACTAATTAATTACAGTTTGAAACGTAGTAAAATCAGATTTATAGAGCTCATTTGGCTCAGGATACAGCGTTTTTCTTAAATATGCACACTTGAAGATGAATCACATATGTCTAATAAGGACACTGCTCCTAAAGTTTGCTCTCCCATAACCTTTTATTGCTGGACGGGAACCTTCAGCGGTGATGTCATTATTTATATTACTAAAAGTAATGGCGCTCAGATCCAATCTAGGAAACCAGTCTCTTTCCTCTTTAAGTTTAGCAATCACGTCAACTTTCTTACCACATCGGAGAGTGTACGAACCGGCCAGGGTATAAATAGAAACACAAAAAGACGAAAAGGTGCAAAAGTGACCCAAAACACGTACTTGACACATACTCCTTTTGTTCTTAGAAAACTAGCTAAGCTTAAAGCGATGTCGTTTTCATTGCTCTTGCTCTTTCTGTATTAGGGAGATTAAACTTCTGCGCAGGAGAGCTGCAACTGAAAAATATCGCCATCATACTACGCACAAACAGCTGTTTCTGTGAACACCGAGCATGCACGTGGCCGCCCCTCTCCCCCCAGCTTACATTTCACGAGAGTTTTTTGGAGAAAACTCTCCTTCCATCTGTTCGGGATGTTAAGATTTGAACCTCCTCGCAGCAGGAAAACAAAGTCATCTTCTGTGTAAGAACCCAGCGCCGAGCGCGGGCGCAGCACCGGGACAGAACGCGGGTCCCGCGGCCGGTCTTGCTCCTGTCACGTCTGCAGACGCTCTGTTAGGGACTCCAGGGACATAGGGCAATTACTAGGGTTTGACTCTGCTTTCCAGGAGCAGTTCTGTTTAGGAGAGAATAGAAAGGGGTTATTTTTCACCGTATAGTTTTGGACTCAGAGGGTGTGAACTGAAGCTTTCCTCCCACAGAGACACGTCGTGGTGACTACTGAGTATTGCGGTGCCTCGTTCTGCGCGGTGAACACAACCCCAAACGCTAACGAGGGTGAGAAATAGGGCCCAATTAACAGTGCAGCAGGGGCTGTGGAGCCGAAAGGGCCGTGGCACCGAGGCCACACACCGAGGGCCCTGGAGCTGCTCTGCTTTTGTTTTGGGGGCTTTGTTGGTTTGTGGGTTTTGTCGCTTTGAGTCTGCTACACTTGACATCTGCTTCTGGTAAAACTAACAAACTCCCTCGTTTTATTTAACATTAGACGTAGATTAAAACAG
The DNA here is from genome assembly GCF_036013475.1 of Columba livia. Taxonomy (NCBI): domain Eukaryota; kingdom Metazoa; phylum Chordata; class Aves; order Columbiformes; family Columbidae; genus Columba; species Columba livia. Next base: position 21,209,283 of record NC_088611.1, read on the forward strand.
TACTGTGAGCTGCATTGTCTCAATCTGCAGGATCGCAGGAAGTATCTAGGAAGCTTTTTCCACTTGCATGTGTATAGAGAACAAAACATTTAAGTGACGATAATTTTTTCCATATATATTACATACAGTATTATATATGAGAATTAGACAAAACAAAATTAGAACAAAGATTCTTTGAAGTTTCAAAAGAATCTTTGTCTGTCTTAGCCACGGGGACGGCCTAAGCAAAGCTCCATGGATGAAGCAATGAATGAGGTGACATCAAAAGCATCTCACCTGTATTACATCATCTAGCCAAAGCGATACCGAGACCACGCAGGATGTGCTGACACCAACATCTGTCCTACAGCAGGAAAGGTCCACAGGTCTTACCTTCTCCTGACATGGGGACACTTCCAGCCCTGGTTGTGCCCCACACAGAATCACAGAGTGTCAGGGGTTGGGAGGGACCTGGGAAGCTCATCCAGTGCAATCCCCCCATGGAGCAGGAACACCCAGATGAGGTTACACAGGAAGGTGTCCAGGCGGGTTGGAATGTCTGCACAGAAGGAGACTCCACAACCCCCTGGGCAGCCTGGGCCAGGCTCTGCCACCCTCACCAGGAACAAGTTTCTTCTCAAATTTAAGTGGAACCTCCTGTGTTCCAGTTTATACCCATTACCCCTTGTTCTATCACTGGTTGTCACCCAGAAGAGCCTGGCTCCATCCTCCTGACACTCCCCCTTTAGATATCTGTGAACATGAATGAGGTCACCCCTCAGTCTCCTCTTGTCCAGCTCCAGAGCCCCAGCTCCCTCAGCCTTTCCTCACACGGGAGATGCTCCACTCCCTTCAGCATCTTGGTGGCTGCGCTGGACTCTCTCCAGCAGTTCCCTGTCCTGCTGGAACTGAGGGGCCACAACTGGACACAATATTCCAGGTGTGGTCTCCCCAGGGCAGAGCAGAGGGGCAGGAGAACCTCTCTGACCTACTGACCACCCCCTTCTAATCCACCCCAGGTACCATTGGCTTCCTGGCCACAAGGGCCCAGTGCTGGCTCATGGTCACCCTGCTGTCCCCAGGATCCCAGGTCCCTTTCCCCTACGCTGCTCTCCAACAGGTCATTCCCCAACTTACACTGCAGACCAGGTGCTGGCAGGGTGACCAGCAGAGCTGCTGTGACCAGGGGCTGTGCCCCCCATGCCACCAGGGCAGCGCACACATCCCTGCTCTGCAGGGGATCCAGATCTCACCCCCCGACAGCGACTGCGGAGACAAAAGTCTTTGCTTCCTGGAGACCTCAGCAACTACAAGAGCGTCTCTAAAACCCTCTGGGGGTAACTGGCAGCTACTTTACTTGTTATTCACCCGCTTAACGGTGCAAGCAAAACCCCACATCACCATCATCTCCATGCTGTTGTGAAGCACAGGAAAAGCCTGTGTGCTGGGGAGCGGGCAGCCAGGAACTTTCCCCAAAACGCGCTGTTTTCTCCTCATTTCCTTCCTCTCGAGGCACTGGAGCTTCCTCCTGCCAGCTCCTGCCACCCGTCAGTGACACGGGCCAGCCCGCACTTCCCTGGGTGGCAGCTTATTGTCCATGGAACCAAAACACACGTGCAGCAGAGGAGCGCAGGGCTGCTGGGCCCACACAGCTACAGGTACAAGGGTCTCCACCTACTGAATATGACAACTTATTTCAGCAAAAACCAGCCTGACGTACGTGAGGAAAAACAGAAACAGCAACTACCAGCACCGACTCCCTCCAGAAGGCTGAAGGGGAAGTATTTTCCATCACAAAACGTGTGATGAAATTTACTTGAAATTTGTGCTTTGACATCTCAAGCTGTTAGTAGAAGCTCCCTTCTTAAAGGAACTTCAGCTTTGAGTGCAATAAGCAATGCAACACAAGCAAAAGAAAAAATACCCTTTCCAGCTTCAATGCCATTTTAAAAGTTATTGGGAGGCAGCCAGTGTATCTGGGGAAGGTTTCAAACTCCCTTTTGCAAGCAGAGATGCTTCAGCAGAGACCCCACACATCCGAACTCCAGCTTCACCCTTCCAAACCACTGAATTTTAAAAGCTTGAAATAGTTTTACCTGAACCTATCCCATTAAAACTGCATTGAGAAGCACAAAGCTTCATCCCACTAAGGCTGGAGAGATAAGTTGAGTTTTACGCATTGCTCTGCTCCACCAACTTGCTCCTGCTGCAGTCACTTGATTCAAGAATAAATGGACAGGTAAAGCACTCGCATACAGTGCGGGAGAGCCGCAGATCTCGGAAACGCGGCCTTTCCCTTTCTCGCATTCCAAGGGTTCCCTTTTTACCTCCTCTCAGTTTCACCAGGACGGGTGAACCTTGGTGTTCCTGACCAGCGCTAACAGGACGTGACTCTGCCCTGAGTCACCATCCTCCTCCTCCTCAGCTGGAGGCGGCTGCTCGCACCTGCATCACTGGACACCTGCGGTAATTAATCCTCATCAGGACAAAGACACTGCTTTCCAAGCTTGCTCGTCGGAGGCTGCAGGAAGCAACCTCCATATTAAATTTCTAGCTTTATAATTTCACAGTGTCTCCACAACCAAAATAAACTGTAGACCTCCAATATGTCTCAAAGATTCTCAAAATCTACAGAATAACAGCAGTTTTCTGATGAAGTATCTGAGCCAGAAGGATCTAGATAAAGCCCTACTTACAGTCCAAGAAATTAAAAAGACAATGCAGAATATGACTAAACTCCCAATTATTGTTCTTTATTTTAGAACAGAAAACTTACCATGTTTTAAAAATCTCCAGTGACACATACTTCATGATAACTGGAAACCATCGACATTAAATGAACCAAATGAACACCGTTACATGAGCCCTTGTGGATCTGAGCAGCACTGAGGTGCCTCAGCTGAGAAAGATCTCTGCCAGAACAGGGGTCTCGTTTTCTGTCTCGATACACGTTACATCAAAAGCTTCACGATGCATTTCTTGCCCCAGGGCGGCCAGCGGCAGAGATGCCCAGCAGGACCACATTCCAAGCAGATGCAACATCCTACACATCTGCCAAAGCAATTCAGTTCCCACCAAAGAAACGGTCCAGAAGGACTTACTGCTTCTGCTGGAACTATTCCAGTGTTTGTTTCTTAATTACTGAGGAATCACAGAACAGTTTGGGTTGAAGGGACCTCCCCATCTCCCCCAGTGCCCCCCCTGCCATGACAGGGACATCTTCACCAGCTCAGGTTGCTCAGAGCCCCGTCCAGCCTGGCCTGGGATGTCTCCAGGGATGGTTCATCCACCACTCTCTGGCCAACCTGGGCCAGGCTCTCACCTCTCTCTCTAGATTTGGAATGAGAAACACCATGTAAAGTCAGTAGAGACTTATTTTGCTATTTTTCTACTAAGTCTCCTCCTCCGCAGGCGCAGGGATGTGCTGAGGAACCCTTGCTCGCTGCACCAGCAGTTTTTCATGCCAAGTAATAATAAGACTGTTAATAATTTATTATTGGTTGGAACTTAATAAACGAGATACTACCCTACAGGTGCACCATGGCAGCAACTTTAAATTTGCTGTTTAAACAGAGGGATGAGAGCCCTTTAAATTCGGAAACACTGGGGACTAAAGAAGAATACTGAGAGAAGCCCACAGAGGAAGGATGAACTATTGCTGTGGTGTGGAGCACGGAGACACCAGCACCCGACCAGCCCAGCCTGGGGGCGCAGTTTAAGCATCACCGTGAAGCTGCTGCAGGTCACATTTACACTTACAGGCCATAACAATAATTACGAAGTGGAAAAAACTGAGCAATAAATGCCTATTTCAATGCCCAGCTACAGGTGGATTGGAGCAGAGTTCTGTGACTGCTCTAAAAACAATAGAAAAAGAGCCACCTTTAATATCAACCCTAACGAGCCTGTAATACTCATGCTCAGCCTTTAGAAATGAGCAAACCTCCTCAGCAGTTTTCAGGCGCAGAATTACTCAGAAATGAACTGACTCGGTGTGTGTCCCCGTGGTCTCAGGACTGCGCTCCGTGCTGGTATCCGGGAGACAGGAATTCCAGACGAGGTCACCGGTACCTGCCAGGTGCGCCAGCACCATCCCGTGAGGAGCAGCAGGAAGACATATTCAACATATAGGTTTTTTTAGGCTTTTTCCCCCCCTTTTTCTCCCAACTCCTCAAAGAGCTGATGGATCTGGTAGAATGTTTGCATGTTAACTCTGACTTGACTTTTTAAAAAGAAATGGGAGGCAGGTTACCGAGGCTCTTACGCCAGGACTTAGCTCGCCTGGAGAGGAACCACGCTTAGTTAAACCGCACCCTGGGCTGGATCCAAAGCGCACGGCGACCAGGGAGGAGCTGTTCAAACCTGCTAAAAACCACATCAGTGACTCAGCAAACGTCCCTCTGAGTCAGCACTACCGCGGAGCTCCAGAACCGCATCCGACTGACAGCGCAGGCTGGAGACTGTAGGACTGTTGGTTTTTCTAAAGGCTGATCAGTGACTGACACCCGAGGGCGTCCGGTCCCTAGAGAATCCGCAGCCTTTGCACCAGCGCGGGTTCCGCGCACCCACTGCTCCGGCCCTTCTCCCCCCGGGTTTGCCTCACATCCTACAGGGGAGGAAACGTCATATCACCGTGAACCCCCATTCGTACAGAATAAACAAGTAAATACATTCCAATTTTAAAATAAGTTATAATTCATTAACTAGTAACTTGTCTCCTATGCAATAAACCAGAGTGCAGCAGGTTATCCAGATATTGCGGGGTGCTGAGGTTTGGAGTGAGGCTGAAGGAAAGACTATGTACAATACAAACCAGCTTTCTGTTGTGTTGCAAATTTATTCTCGTATTTTTTACCATTTATTCATCTCAAAAGACATATTGCATATTTGGAACAGTTTTAAATAAGAGCCACTGTATTATTCAAGACAAGTAGTTTTGTCACATCCAAACTGATGACATACCCAATAAAAGTCTTTTCCAGAGCAAGAACTCCTTACAAGAAATATAAATAGAATAAACTTCATAACTGATCTGGCACGAAAAGATTAAAATAGTAAATGCATTGCACTCTGAAGGCAGCACTTTACCACTCCTAGTGCATGTGTGGTGTTCCTTCAGAAATAAAGTGTGCTAACAGGTACGGGCTAGCTTTTGGATATATTTTATTCCAATAGAACAGAACGAATTGATCACTTCATCGGTAACCTATGATCAGGTAAAAAAAAAGTACTTTTAGTTTAACCCAAGCTTTGGATTTGTTCACCATCAGATCCAATGAGATTACGTGTTTGGAAGCACATCTGCATTTTCAGTGTATCGCCAAACACAATAGAAGAACTACATCTCCATTCTAACACCTGCATTGCCATAGCTGAGAATCCCAATTACACCTCCATTCTCACGGTCGCTAATTACCAGTAACGGGCATCGATCTGAGCACATGCAAGCGCAGCCTCAGCACAGCCACGTCCACACATGCACACCCCGCGGTGCCTCACAACCGATTAACGCACTGCCAGCCCCGGGAACAACCCCGAGCACAACGGAGGAGACCGAGCAATTCAAACACAGGCACGTGAACAACTCAGGATTAGAAAAGCCTCACGGAGGGAAGCGGCAGCAACAGGGAACAACGTGATGGGGCTGAGAGAGTAAATGCGCAATCTCAGGCAAGGGACTGGTTCTGCTTCACCTGCAGATCCAAGCAAATCCGAGTAATCCATGGGAAATAATCAGTACACGGCTCCAGAATGCAGAATAATTCATTACAACAAAACGTCACTTTCAGAAGTTTTAAAAAATGTGATTAAGTATAGATGCTATTAAACCAAGACTTCTGTAAATCATCGGGCATTCCAATAAAAGTGACCACTGCACTATCACTGTAATTCATAATCCAGAGTAAAGAACGGCTGACGGATGGCAGAAGCTCAGTGAAGGAATCATTCTATGGATGTTTTCCCTGCTGTCCTGCAGGGATCTGCTTCTGGCGACACCCCAAAAGAGTTCTGGTAAATGGCCAAGTAAGAATAGCAGAGCAGGATATAAAGCTTATCGTCTGTTTATAGGATGTTAGTAAGATCTTAATGGTAAGGACACGTTCTGTTCTGGCATCTACTCTTCAAAAAACATTCTGAAAATTAGAAATAGTTGAAGAAGGGATGAAGAAAAAGGAATAATTCCATCCATTAATATAAAGCAAGATCGGAAGGTATTTGGATCACGGTGTCAAACCTGGATCAGGACATTTGCAGTAGCAGAACATCCTCCAAGAGAGATACACTGAATTCCGATGGCTGGGAGCCAAAGTGAGACAAACTCAAAACAGGCTTGGGTTTGGGGTTTTGTTGAGAGCACAGAAGTTGCTCAAGTAACTTACCTAGAGAGGGGACTGATTCTTTTCCTGAAGTTCTTAAAGATTTCTTTCTGTCTAGAATACATGCTTAACTTCTTGCCATTATGCTTCTGATGTTGAAATCTGTGAAGTTTCATGACGGTGATGCCCAGAACAGCAATCAGATACAAGTTCCCCTCACGAGCTCATGGAAATTTGAGCCTCCAACGGCCCTTGCCCCTGAAACTTTTGTTCCAGTTGCTAATTTACCTTCTACCTCCGGGAGCCTTTAGCCAAATCCTGGTAGTACCCACGGTTTTTAAAGCAGAACATGGCTCTGTGGGCAAAGCTTTGCTCACTAATTTGAACAAGTTGGGACAAATTATTATAAAACCCCAGGAAGACCTGGGAGACCCAAAGTGCAGCCCAGTTCCCCACCAGGGGAGAAAGGGAGTTGTGTGTCCCCAGGCACGCAGAGGGACCGGGATGAGGAGATCAGTGCTGGAAGCGATCGCCCTGCAGATCCAGAGCTCTCGTATCTGCCTGAGACACAGCGGCACACAATATGGCTTTTAATTCTTTCGTACAACCAACCGCTATGGTAATGGAGACTCGAAATCTTGAGATGGTTGCTCATGAAATGCTGACGATGGATGAAAAACCAGAGGGAATAAAAGTCCCTGGTGGTGTGAAAGCCTCGGATGCTGCTGGAGGGATGAATCTCAGCAGGGGATTTGTCCCGGAGGAGATTCCAGCTGAAGGAATGATTCTCACAAGTGGTAAAACCCTACAGATTAAGGCAGGAGACATTCAAAATCTTATGTAGAGCACACAGAACATGTGAAGGGGTAAGGTACTTCAGAAGACTCGAATAGAAAAGGAAAAATGGCTTAGGAATATGTGCACGGATTATTACCTTTGCTTCAGCCATCAGGCATTTGATAGGAAGTTTCACTAACAGTGTTTCACCTGAAAACTTTGCAATATGTTGTGCAGACTCACAATTCTCCATTTAGCACCAAAAATCCCCAGAGATTCTACAAGAAGGATCAGGCTAAGACTCTGGAAGAATGCATTTAATTCAGCTACAAGGAACAGGAAAACTACCCTGTATTTTTTCTGTATTGTATATTTGTATCTTTAAATAAAAGACCTGCTGTTGTCATCCCTGCGTAGGTAGAATTCTTTCAAAATTTAAAAAAGGTGCCTCATTCGTGACACCGAGACAAAACTGAAGAAGCGTTCAGATATTTTATTGTATTAAATCTTCCCAACTGAACTAGGAACTGATAAAACAACTCTCATTTTTCTAGTACGAGGAACCTTTTTAAAATCTCAAACTACAGTGCAAGCTCAGAGCACTTTACAATCAGACTTAGAGCATCTTACAGGCTTGGGAAAAGCTCTTGTTACAGTAGCTCCAAGGCTCAGCCAATCAAGCCTTACAAGAACCTAAATATGAACGTAAAACCCACATTTACTATAAAGAAACACAACAAAAATCCGAGCGGTTTGTGCATAGAGTGCCTGTAAAATAACTCCACTTGCTGCTTTCGTTTCCAAATACTGAAGAACCGCAACTTCCCCGTTACCTGACCCAGTCCTCCTCACAACCAGAGTGAACCGTGCACTTCCGCTCATTCTTGATCATTTTGAACATGCAAATGTCAAGAACTCCCGGGAAAGGCACCGTATTAGGGAACCACAAGTACACGTGGAAGCGCAAACCCCCATGCAACGTGTACTATGCACCTGTGTATACAATATAAATACACACACATGCACGGAAATACATTGGAAATCTTTCTCCTTTAATACAGCCTTGTCAGGCTCTAATTCCAGCTCTCTGAGGCTCTAAAGATTTCGGAAAACACAACATTTGTCTTTAATACAAGAACAAACCTGCTGCTCGGTACGCGGGACCTAAGGGCAGCACGGACACCCCGAGGTCGGTCCCAGGGAACTCTGGTAGCACCTTCGCTGGGACCAGGAGGGACCTCGGTCCCCAGGCTCCACTCCACCTCCTCACACCCCCTCTACGTGCTGCCGGCGGGGAGGACAAACAGCAGCTCAAAGAGGGACAGACAGAGCACGAGATGCTGGAGAAGAGGCGGCAGCACCGGGATCCCATCCCTGGGAAGGGCTTTGTCACTGTCCCCGGGAAGGGCTTTGCCATCGCTCCCTGCAGCCACCGTTCCTCCAATCTCAGCCCGTCTCTCCCATTCCCACCTCCACGGCAATGATGCTCCCCGGCCTTTCCTCGCTCTCTCCTCCCCCCTTTCTTTCTGAAAAACCCCAGGAGAGAGATCCGCTAGACAAAAAAAAACATGAAACCAGTGCAAAATGTGGAATACAAGGTAAAAAAATATATATATAATCATTCTTTTGCTATTACTGGACATGCTGCAGACGTTGTGCCTAGTAACTGTGGCGGGATCTAGTGCAAAGGGAACTTAGCGTCAATCTTTTGTTTTCAAATGACATTCAACTCAAACATGCATAGGGAGAGTAAAGTTATTTTATTAAATCATGCACATCACGTGTGTTAGTGCAAATAGTTTAATCTGTACTCCAGAAATTCTAATGTATCTTTATATCTTTACAAAATAGATTTAAAACAATTATTTACTTTAAAAAATGTAATTCTGAAGTTAAGCATTTCAGAACAATATTTGCAATAACCTATATACAAGAGGTACTAAGTACCACTGGCATACGAGTGTTCTGTGGTTGGGTGGCTTCCTGCAACTGAAAAGGATGAAATGAATGAACTAAATGACAAGATTTATTTCTACAAGTCACCTGTGGACTATTTTTTCCATAACTAATAATCCTCCCATTAGCAAAACCCATGTAACTCAAGATAGAACCTTTAATTAAAGGACAATGACCCTTCAAACCTCACAAAGTAAATTATATGCTAAATTTCTATTTAAATATTTAAACTATCCGTCGATTGCCATAACGTTCTTTAAAGCCAATTGAGTTGCTGAGATTACCTCCCTAGTTTGAAGTTTGCTTTACGAGAGCCATTTTACTTTATCATTCTTTAGCATATTATTTAAGTCTTTAACAAACTTTTTGGACAGAACTGTTGAGTTGAACAAGACAACTACAGTCTACATTTAATTGAGCACTAACTACAGTGATTCCCACCAAAAGTTGGCAAATAGCAATAGTTATAGTACTTAGATAAGGAAAAGAAACTTTGTAATGGGGACCACTGCATCATACTTACAGCCGTGTGATGAGGATGCACAAAATTCTCCTACCAAATTAAAACCATCTTCACCTGACGATACTTCCTCAGGTAAATGATTCCAATTGTGTAGTATTTTATGTATCTTAGATGTTTTTTCAGCTAATCACAGCCGTACTGTAGCAGTTATCTTAATAAAGTTACGTCAACAAAAGCTTATCCAAAGAGCTTCTCCAGCTCAAGTCGGAAAGTATCAAATGACTGAAAAAATAAATCGATACATGTGATATGTGAGAAAGCATTCAGACTTTCAAAGAATGCACCTCTTTAAATAGATGAAATTTAATAAATTACATTCAAACTAAAGTTAACATAAGCTGAACCACTGCACTATGTCCATCGAATGACCAAGAACTTGCTCCCAGAAACAGCTGGGTCCACTCGGAACACACACGCTTCCACTCGCACACGCGCACTCCAAACGCTCCAGGCTGCTCTTCGCCATCAGTGTCTCTTTAAGGCTGGACATGAATTGCGTTTATTCCCAAAAATCATTAATGAAGCGATCATCATCAAAGAAAAAATACGCTTCCTTGCAAAGGCGTGGTAAAGAGAAGTTTGTTAAGCCTTGTTCCCAACAGCTCAGTGACTGACAGCAGTAAAATGGTATACGAGGGGTTTTCTTTAAAAAAAATAATAATCTCGTACTGAAAGGCACTGAGCGCACCGCATCTGTTTGCCGAGCATCTGCAAGGTGACTTGGCTTGGGCGTCCACATCATTCATGTCATCTTCCTTTGACATCTGGCAATCAGATTCTAGAGCAAGTGTCCACAACCCTAGCCATTATATTATAAATAATTTGGTACCAAGAAGCCTACTTTAGGCCACCATTATAGTATTCAGAATCCCAACACACTAATTTAAAACTTGCATGAATTTGTAAGCAAAAATATTGCTCACAGTATGATGAATCACAATTTTATTCCCTCTTTATAGACAGATACATTTTATACAGTTTAAAGCAAATGACCCTACTGCTGTTCTCACGCAGAGCTGTGCTGTATTAAGAGGTAAAAAGGAAGAGAATTAATCTGTTTTCCCTCAGTATATGAATGTTGCCAGCTTCTAAAGGGAGGACGGTGTATGGATTCAACAACAGTTCTCATGGAGAAGCTCTGGTTAGGCCTGGGTACAGCACCACGGCTGTCACAGCAACCAGAGCTGCCATCACAGGCATCCAAGGCCATTGTCTCTGTGTGGAGAGAAAAAGAAAATCAATATCATATTTGTTCTAATTCATTCTAATCAGTTTACCCCGTGGTTCCTGAAAGGCCTGAGTGATCGGCACCACTAAAGCGCCACCCCTGAGCCCGGCTGCAGTTAGGCCTGGCTTAGAGCATCCCAGCGAACCGCGGCTCTAGCACAGGGAACTCCACGACTCTCCGTGACTGAGGAGCAGCAGAACGTGGGGCAGTTCTGCATCTCCAGCTTCAGCGCACCTCCAAGAAATCCGCTCTGAAACACGGGAGGGCTGCGGGTGTCCAACGCGTCGGTGCCGCCAGGCCTGCCCCACACACAGCCCAGGGCACTGGCAGCGGGAACTCAGCTTGGAACCTTCAAATCCACATCTATGCAGCCAGTTCGCAGCCGGTGCTAACAACATCATTTCTAACGGACTGTCACAACACCCCATGACAACAACAGCATTTTGAGAGGAGGACACACTGAGAGACGTTAGAGAAAATGCAAGCTGAGAGTTCAGGATACAAACCAACCACCTATTCCTCATCTTGTCTTTATATATTTTTTTCTTTTTCCCCCATCTTCATAGCAATAGTGCGAAAAATTAAAGTGTTTGGAGCCAGAGAGGAATTTCTTAGTTCATAAGTAGGAACCAAAGCTTGTTGATTTTCATTATTATTTAGAGGCAAACTCTTCATTTTGCACGGTTAATGAAGCAATGCGGTTTTGTCGCAGGCCCTAGCACAGCAGCAAGTGCAAAAGGCAGCCAAGCCCATTCGCTAAAGACAAACTGAGACCAAGTTATTGTAGAAGAGGCACATTCAGAACCAGTTAGAACGAAATTCATTGTTAGAATTAAAGAAATCACACAGATGTTAATGATTAGTTGATCGCTCAGCCTGCCAGTGTCAAGAGAATGGCGTATTAAATGAAGGGTTTGCTTCAGGTGAAAGAAATACCTGTGAGCATTTCACCATGCACGACTTTATACAGAAATGGCACACACAGGTGAGAGGGACAAACATACATCGACTGAACGTAGTGCTTGTACCTGTCGCTACCACAATGGGCCGTAACACCAATACAGGAAAGCCAGGATTAGGCCGATGAATACGGCTGGGACGGGTTGTAATATGGAAGGCTAAAGAAGGGAAGGGATATTAAAAATCACTTTGTGCTATAAATGAATCAGGTCAAGATGATTTAGAGACGGGGGGAAAATAAGTCAGTGAGTTTTGTTTTAATTGAAATGTATTAAAGACATCTAACACAATACAGCATTATCTAAGCTGGTATACACAGTTAGTACACCGTTCTACTTCAATGAACAGGGTGTTTAACAATCAAGGGGAGTAAGCAGAAAATGTTCTAAGAAACCTCTTGTCACAACTTGGAATTTAGCACTTTAAACCAATACAAATCTTCAAACTGATTTGCCTGTATCTTATTTATAGTGGGTTTTAGTTTTTCTAAGTGATAGGAAATCCCATCTGGATTTCTTAAGGCAGAAAGACTCCCATCAGATACTGAATTTTCCAGCTCCTCCATTCCTCGCTGGTCAGCCTTTCCCATTTTCCATCACCAGCCTCCAGGAAAAAACACCTTTTTCCTCCACTGGTGAATCAATTACAAGTATGTCCACGGTGCTCCAGACCCCTCCGGGAGACCGTAACGTGCCTGCACAACCCGCACCACGTTACCAGAGAGCAGGGGAGCACATTTCGATAGAGATGCCACAGATCTCAGCGCCTCTGGCAGGTCGGCAGCCTGGTGAGCAAACGTGACCCTGAGAAACGGCTGGAACGCTGCAGCTGCCCAGGCAGCTCGCTGGCGAGAGCGCAGCGTTCCTGCAGCTTATGGCCTCCTTAGAACCACCTACAGATCTGCTCAGCTAACTATAAACTACTTCACACCCTGGACAGGCAGCCTCTAGCCTTATGATGATAAATTAGAGGCAAAAATGGACCTAAATTCTTTTCAAGCTGTCCTGGGAGACACCTGCTTTCTCTGCATCCTCGCTGGTAAATTCGTGCACACACAAAGACACACAGAGGTTAAGTTCAAACCATGCTAAATATTTTAAGACCTTATTTTTGTGCTGAAGCCGCCTTGATTTTGTTCAGTCAAATAAATAAATAAATTATAAATTAATGCTTGAAGGCTTTCTAAAACATTGTGTTTCATAAATAAAATCTCATCCTGTTATGAACTTGTACAAGTCAATCATAGAACCTTCAATATGGTTCAGAACACAGGAATCATAGAAGGTGTTCTGTTCTCTGCCACTCAATTCAAATTTGTTTTAATCAAGGCAAATATTTAATAGAAAAAATCGTGTGTGACTACGAAAGTCATTTTCATGCAGGATGATTTCTGTCATTGGTGCCACAAATCAGAGTGCCACCTTCCCCCAGAAAGCACATTGGTAGAAATAATCCAGCAGTGTTCAAAAAGCGCCAGAGGTTTAAGTCAACCAGAGCAGCTCATGTTCCCAAACCATTCACGTTGATAAATCTGTCACATAAAGCGCATCAGGAAATAATCAGTGACTATAAGCATGCAAGCACAAGGAGTAAACCACACTGCCAAGCGTTTCAGAACACAACACTGCAACGTCTTTAAAGTGAAACTTAAGTAAAAAACTTAATGTTTAAATGACATCCCAGTGGAGTGCGGAAGCTTTGTCTTTTGTAGCATTTGTTAGTTCACCAAACAATCCTATGGAATTTTTTTACATTTTATTATTATTATTATTATTATTATTATTTTTTAAAGTTATACACATTCATGGCTGTGGCATCTTGGCAAATGAAACAGATGATAAATATCCACCGCATTTAATGAAATTATCTTTAGGCGATTAAATTTCCCCCCTCACAAACTTATCAATATATAACATATCTCCTTAGTGTCGAGGAGCATTTAACAAAGTGCTTCACCAAAAATGAGCATCTTGTATTAGAATATGAAGATATGCAAACCCGGATACAGACGGGCCACAAAAGGGAACAAATCCCACAGCGGGAAGTCACTTGTGGTGGGACAGTGTCCTTGGAAATGACGTAGCAGATAATGATTCCAGCATCGGGAGACAATGGTACTTGACAAATCTGACCTTGGAACTCAGCCCAGTATCCATGATGCTTCAAATAACCCAAAGGATAGATATGTTTTGCATTACTGACTGCGAGTCGCTTGTCCTGCAAGGCCCTACAGGGCTGGATGCTCCTCACCTCCAGGTTCCAAGTGTCACAACTCAGACCTGGCCACTGCTGGGCTTCCTAATTCCATTTACATACCCACCTCAAATTCTTCCTAAAGCCTCCCTTTCCTTGCGAGCTTTGCCACTTCCATCATGTGCTCCAATTCCCTTCACAGTATTTTGTCCATCTATTACCACTCTTTTTCCACTGATCTTTGTAATCCCAAGGTTAATATTTTTAACAGAGCAGAAAAATCTCACATTCACAATTACTTACTCACTGGGATCCATTCTATTAGAATGGGGTTTTTCTGGCTGTTTTTGACCTCTGCCTACTTCAGTAACTCAATATTATCTGAGCATTGCAGAAGAATTCTAAGCATGAAGCAGGTTCCAAGAGAATTGTAATATCATATTCCTGAAAATATGGCTGAAAAAAGCGAAAAGGGCTTTGAATTCTTTGTGTCTGACAGCTCTACTATGACAGAGGTTTACATTCAGCAATCGGCTGTGGCAAGAGGACTCACACAAACGTTGGCCACCCCAGGGTGGTAAAGGATCCAAAACAAGGCTGTGACCACCCCTGCGCCCTTAACGGCCGGGGATTTCACAAGTCTCAGTATAAAAAGAAGTTGCCCCTTGCTTTAGAAATCTATTCTAATGATGTCATCTCCCAAATTAATTGCAAAATAAAAGAATATTTTCAATACTAGAAAGGACAGTTCAACTGCGCTGTTTAAAGCGCAATCCAAACAGGGATAACCACTGCTAAGAAGTGGGAGCAGGAGGAAGGAGGGAACATTTGTTGTGATAAACACTAATAAAATAAAAGCATCTTGAAGAAGAATGCTTAACTCATTTGGATATGGGTTTCTCAGCTTTTACTCACATATCACTCTCCGAAATGAAGACATTTTTCTAAGTTCTGGTTCACTGCTGTTTAAGCCGGATGTTTCCAAGAGAGCAGATATCTACGGCCATACACAACTGTAAACTTAACTTGCACGCATAACTGCAAGTGGAACGACCTGCAAATCTGCACAGGTAGTACCAGAATGGAATTCTGCACATAATCTGATTCCGAGCTGGTTTTTGTTTATTTATTTATTTTCAAAGTCCGTCCTTTTCTATTTGACACTTTCATATTCCCTCAACCTACAGCACTACCGGTGTCACAACCGGACTTCCCCACATATTTTGTACAGACTTACATTGTTTCCTTTTTCCTGTAGCAGCTTCAGGTTTTCTTTGCATTGCTTGAGCTCTTCCGAGAGCGACTGGTTCTGCTGCTCAGCCAGCTCGTACTTGGCCTTCAGCTCCGAGAGCACCGTCTGCGTCCGCTCGTACTGCAAAGAGAGAACGCTCTGGGGGCCTGGACACCACTCCTGCCATTTGCTTCCAGTAACTCACCCTGGATCAACACACCCCCTTTTCATGAAAGCAGGGTAGAAAAATCTCAGTTTACATTTGCTTGTTTTCTAAATGAAGATTTTGTCACTGACTTTGAAGGACCAAGATTATGAAAACCAAGGAAATGTGAAGTCAATGCAAGGCCATGATTCATCTCTCCTACCAAAAAACCAGTCATCGTGATACTAGAAAGGACTGTCAAAACTATGAAGACAAACCAAGAAACAGGGGAACAAGGAGTCTCCTACATTTAAACAGTGCTCTAACACCCAGGCTGTAGATTAAATCCCTACACTAATAAAACAGGTGCAAAAATCAATATTCTGCGTGAAGTAAATCAAACCCTCTTCCCACATAGCAAACTCAAACTCAAAGAAAGGCATTAATAGAATATTATGCCTTGTTACTATCATGCCATAATCCTCATTGCGCTCAGGTACAAACGCTGCTGGGCGAACGTGTCTCAGTTCCTACAGCACCCGCAGCTGCACCTTTTTCAAGCTCCTGTTCAATTTTCTCTGCAGACGAGACGCTTTCCAGCAGTGCTCGTGACAGGGATTAGCAGGACAGAACCCATGACTTTCAGTCCTGGCATTTACCATAATTTAAAAGATTAAGCATCTTTACAAATACATCCGATTACAAAACCACAGACTAACAGGGCTGGGGTTTTCCAGTTCTGGAAATGGTAAGGAATGTGACATGGGTGATAAATGACAAAGCAAAGGATTGCAAGAGAAACTAAAAGCGGTGACGGGGCAAAACTTCACTCAAAACGCTCCTAAGAGAAAGCAAGGAACTGCTGGAGGCCACGGCCTCTTCCACCGCGACCTTCACAGGCCATGAACATCAAATATGCTCAAAACGCTGGTTTTCCTGATGCACTCGCTAATCAGCAGCAGCCCAGCACCCAGGAAGATGAAGAGAGACCTCTGTGACGAATGTGCGGCCCCACTGCCACATAAAAGAGCTTAAAGCTGACTAGGAAGTCCGTACTGACGAAAGAATTAATCTTGGCTCAGAACAGCTCATGAAACTATCCCACAGTGTTCAGGAAAACTCTGAATATGGGTTTGCCTGTCTGAACAGCTTAAAATTCAATTCACTAAGGTAATGCACAGAAGTAAACTTTAGGAAGCTCCCAATATGCACGCAAGTCATTTTATCTGAAATCCTCTGAGATCTAACCCCAGTTTATATGTAACTAACTACCATAAAAGTATGAAAAGTTTTTGTTTCTAGAAATCTTACATTTTTCCTTTTAGCTTAGAAGTCACAGCCACTGGGTGTTATGTTTTCTCAAAAGAGAAATGATACTTTGCGTTACCTCTTTCTGAACGTCTTTTGCTTGGCTCTCGGCCTCGCTGAGCTGGCTTTTCAGGCTGGCTGCATCCCGCTGATGCTTTTCTCTCAAAGATCCCATCTGATGTTCAAGTTCCTTTCGAGACATCTCAAGAACACTTATGTCGCTGGTCAGCGCTAAACTCTGCTTCTGAGAGCTGGAAAACAAAACCCAATTGATTCCACATGCTTTAAATTTAAAGAAATGAGATTTTTTTTAAAGCACTTGGTGTCCTCCAAAATATCACATTATTTTTGTTTAACATGGAATCATTTTCCAACCTTGAATACTGAGTAAACTGTAAGTTAGGAAATCTATGCAGTTTATTATGTTTTAAGTAGAAGGATAACTGTTAAATCTAAATAGTTCCCCAATGCATGCTGCCAAGTCCTTATAACAAAGCAGAAAACCAAGTCACATTACCTTACGACAACATAACATGACTGGTAAGTAATACAGAAGCATTTACAAAATAGAGGAAAAATAGCTCGGTGTAACAATTTGGCACAGAAGTGTGTTCTGCTCAGTATTATGATATAAACACCATAAGACATCGAAACACCATAAGACATTTAGTACCACTTTGAGGATGAAAAAACCCAACAAAATCCTCTTCAGCTGACCTGGAAAGCTCCTTCTCTTGTCGCTGAACTTCAGACGTAAGCGAAGTATTTTCCTTCCTTAGTGTGGCACACTCGGCTTCCAGAGCGCTCCACTCCGCCTTCAGCTTCTCAAGTTCACCTGCAAGGAATCAAATTTAACTGAATCGGGTAAAACTATTTCATGGCTGTTTCACGTATCAACAGCTAATAAATGGAGGAAAAGCTGATATCGGTCACAAATCTCAAATATATTTGATTCTAATCATGTCATAGGAATTCTCTCACAAGCACCTATAAAACATGACAATGTCTTGAGGTTTGTGAGCCATTGAACAACCTAATGTTTTGGGTTTTTTTTTCAATGCAAGGTTTTTCTAAGGCACAAAACAGTAGAAAAGAGTCTGTTTATGGGTCTACTCTGGTATTTTAGAAACAGGAACAGAAAACTGTGTTCGAAGAAAATTATTTCCCAGACTTGAAACCAGCAAACAGCTCGAAACACTTGACAGCACAGCTCTGCTACAAGAGCAATGTTTAAAGCAGTATCTAAAGGGTGAAAATGAGACCTTTGAAATAAATTGGGCCCTGGTAAAGTAGAAATCCACGTTACCCAGTAATGCAACGACAGAGACTGAACTGGAAAAAGGCTTCTCTGACAACTTCGCAAAGAGTAACCAATTCGAGATTTAAAGCACATTTGAAACACTCCAGTTTCTCTGTGGCACGTATGAAGTTCCACCGTGAGCTTCCGACCCGCTCGAGCCGTCCCCACGGGATGCGGCTGCACCGCAGGTGAAGTGAAAGGCTAATGAATGAGCCCAGAAAAACCCTATGCTGGCTCAGCATAACATATCATGTATATTGTATATATCTCTACATCCTGCATCCAGAATAAAGTCTTAATTTTAAATTTCTTTTAACATTTTTGTGTTAAAAATGAGATGCATCAAGTGTTTTATTAAACCATAAAATACAGTTTTTTGTCTCAAGTGAAGCTATCCATTTATGGGCTTAAATTATACAGAAGTTACACAAATCCTTTTGGAAATGTGGGCCGGTACCAATCCTTTAAATAGCAAACTTTTTCTATCTTTTCTAAGTGGAATTATACTTAGTCTATTTTTAATATCTAAGGGTACCTCAGCTCAGAGGCAAAATTGACAATTACAATTTAATGTAAGTTTAATTACTATTGAATTTTAATTTACAATTAAAAACAGCTTTTGAAACACTATTACCCTTGATACACATATGTGTGTACATACACACATAGTAAATGACCACGAAGAAACACACAACTAACAGTGATGGGGATAAGTGACAGCCAAGAGATGGAACAGGACGCTGCCGCGGCGCCGCTCCGGGACATCCCTTCACCACGCACCTCTCAAGCGAGCGGCCTCGAGCTTGTGCTGCTCCTCGCACTGCTGACACCTGACCTCGAAGCCGGCCTGCAGGCTGACGATCTCTTTCTCGTAATCCGAGGCATCTTTCCGCCACCGCTCGAGTTCCGCTCGCACCGTTTGCAGCTCGTCTTGCAGCGCGGAAATGTCCGTGTCCCGTTCTGACGCCGCCTTGGCCGCCACTTGCTGCAGGGACAGAATCTCATTCTGAGCGCTGACAAGTTCGTTCCGAGCGCTCGAAACTTCGTTCTCCTTCTCCTCACGAAGATTCTCAATATCTTCTTGTAACCTTCGCAACTGAGCTGGAAAGCATACAGTAATGTTAGTATTTTTAAAAAGCTAAACCACATAACTCCCTTTCTCAACTTGTTAATGTTTAATGGGACTAAAGAAGCCAAATACAAAAGCATTTTTCAAAGTGTAAGGTTAATTTTTAATTGACAGGTACAGCTGCACCAAATAAAACGAACTGTATATCATCCTTTAGTGTTTGTGGTTTACTGTAAATGTGCAGCAGTCACATACACACCAGGTTATTTTACATTTCTGCATAAAGCAAACCTCATAAATTATTCCCATTCAAAACTGTTTCATTACTAAACATCTCTTCTCTGAGCACAACTATTTTTCTTAAGCGTGCATGCAGAAAGAATCCGGTGCAAAGAGCTGAAAAAAGGGCCGTACGGAGGAAAGGGAAGCACGAAAGAGAACAAATCTACCGCTAAACCCTGGCTGATGGAAGCAAAGTCTTTAATTTTAAAGAATATATATCAGAGTTCACATGTATTTCATTGATCTTTAACAGGGGGAAAAGCAATTACTACATTAATGAACGGCTCCCAGAAGAAGTTGAAAACCTAACATAAGATAAAAGCTTACATGTTTGAGAAGCGAAGGGCAAGAAAAGGTGATGGGGGAGATAAAAAAGGCTGAGTAACCTTCCTAGAGCTGTTATTTGTGTTCTCTCAATCCGTTACACAAGATGAGACAGAGAAAGCAAGCGAGCCCTGGCACAAACTGATGGAAAGGCTCCTCGAGAGCCTTGCGCTTTCATGGCAACTACACTCGATGTTTTTCAGTAGCTGTGTACACAGTAACATCGGCACAACTCATATGCAGGTACCGTCTAGAAACTGTGCTGTTTGTTCATGTACAGAGAAGAAAAATGCAACTTATTTCCCTAAACAGGCTGCAGCAAGACATTGAGTGCATCAGACAAACTACAGAACCTGTCAATCACCCAGTTCCACAGGAAAAAGTGTGTGAAAAACCCCATAATTATTATATATTGTCATGCATAAGAGCTATTGTAGACAACAGGAGATTTTGCAGCACTTCTGTGTAAGATGAAACAGTTTCTGTGTTGCGTAACAAAGATGTTTGCAGCACGATGAATTTGTAAATAAACGTGAGGCATTACCACCTCATTTGTCTGGAAATAGTCTCTCCAGGCTTACGCTGACAGAATAGCGAACCAAGCAGATGAGAACAATCTGACCCAAATAAACCATACCACACGTTCACAACGGCCTCCCCATGTATCCTCGTGTTAGAAGCCTTGAACACACCAAAACAAATCGGTTCAGAAAGCAAATGTTTCTAAAGCACCAAGAATTAGGCCTTGCTCTCACAGCAGGTGCCCACTAATGAGCAAATGAGTGATTTTTGTAAAGTGTATCTTACAGATATTATCACCTTTACCAGGCCAAGCTAAATCTCTGCTTTTCAGTAACGGCAGCATTTCAAAGAGGAAATCTCATTTTTCCTTCTGTCTGCATTGTTGATGAACAACCGTCCCTGCAACCGTTCGGGTGTGAAACAAGCACGGTACGACTGAAAATCCAAACACACTGAATCGTTCCAAAAGTTCGGTGGTGGTGTAGAAATAACTTACACGGAGAAATTACTCCCGAGAACACGGGAATGGTTTCTGAAGCATTCCAGTGCTGCAGAATTCAGAGCAATTAGAACTAAATATGAGACGTAATGGAAGTTTCAGGTAAGCCATTACCTCATCTCAACCGAATGCTTCGTTTTTTTTGTTAAGTAAGTAATGACAAGTTCCTTGATCTCCTCTCTTTACCTATCTGTTCATCTGAAGAGCTTCACACGTAGAGACAGGACCTCAGCAGTTTCTGTGGCACCTTCTCTGTGACAAACGTGCGAAGCCCCGTTGTCCTGGCTGGATTCAAACAGCGATTCCACTAAAACACCTCAGGAATGTTACTGAGTGAAGCTGCTGGGATTTTTTATTCTCCGCTACAGTTTGCTGGGGCGGCCGAGAGAGAACCCGGACACCTCGATAACTCTTCCCAACCTGTGGGATGTGTCACCCCCTAAACGACACCACAAACAGCAGAACGATTTGAACCATCGATTCCCTCTTCTGCATTTTCCACGTTGTGATTAGAACCGTAGAACATTGCACAATAAAATTCAACGATATGGTGAAAGAGATCAGATTGAAAACACTCATTCAATTAACGTTTTATTAGTGCTTATGATGCCACCAAACCAGCCAGAGCTCTATATCTTCCCTATCAGAGTGGGGTGAAGAAATATAATTTCCTACCTTGCAGAACATTTATTTGCTTGTTAGATTCTTCGACTTGCACTCGATAGGCTTTTCTCTCTTCTTCCAACAGCGCTGTACATGGAAGTGAAAATGTGCCCACAATTGTTTGTTAGTAAGAAGCGTTTCAGCTGTGTCATTAATTTTAGTCACAACTTCCCTTAACTGAAAAGATTAAGCAATCATTATTTCAGTAAGTCATCAAAGCTAGTAACTGTGTAAGTAGTTTAATTAAAAGTTAATACTAAGACATCATTCCATTATTGTGGTAGTATTACAATTAATTGGAAATTAATCCAATCTGTTGCCTGATCCGAAAACTCCAGGTGTGCTAAATGCAAACTGCTGCGGGAGGAGAAAAAACCCTGTAAATCTACCCCATAAAGAACACTGAACAATATGCAGTTAAAATGAACGATTCGACTGCCTGTCAAACAACCCTCAGTTCTGCTGACGATAATGATACAGCTGCATATCTGATAGGATGATCTAAACAAAGAACTGCTGAAGCCACTTAATTATCTGCATTATCTGACTGAAATACAGATTAATCTGTAGATGAATATATTGTATAAGGGTGAAATATATGGAGTTCAAGTATGTATTCAAAACTATGAAAATATATTGGTTATTTTGAACCGAAAAGTCAGAGCTCAACTGGACTGTATATAGAATTTACAAAAAAAAAAAGCAAAAGTTTCTGAGATTCTGTGCAGATGTGAGTGCTATGAAACGCATCTCAGAACCACAGAATCCCAGGATGTCAGGGGTTGGAAGGGACCTGGAAAGCTCATCCAGTGCAATCCCCCCATGGAGCAGGAACACCCAGATGAGGTTACACAGGAAGGTGTCCAGGCAGGTTGGAATGTCTGCAGAGAAGGAGACTCCACAACCCCCTGGGCAGCCTGGGCCAGGCTCTGCCACCCTCACCCCAACAAGTTTCTTCTCAGATTTAAGTGGAACCTCCTGTGTTCCAGTTTGCACCCATTGCCCCTTGTCCTGTCACTGGTTGTCACCCAGAAGAGCCTGGCTCCATCCTCCTGACACTCCCCCTTTAGATATCTGTGAACATTAATGAGGTCAGCAGCACTGGCCCCCTTTCAAGACTACCTGCTAAGCAGAGTTTAAATGGACGCCCTAGGGAAGCAGGCTGGTGTGGGTCTCACCTTGCAGCTCAGAGCATTTCAGTTTACTGGTCCTCGCCAGCTCTTGGGCGGCAACCAGCTCCTTGTGCAGCTGCTGCATCTCCTGCTTTGCCTCAGCCTCTGATTGTGCCCCCTGCAAGTCATCTGGTGAAAGAACATTTGCTTTAAAATATACGTTTGTACAATAGTTGAGTTTGCGCTGCCATGGGATGGCTTGCGACTTCTTATTCAAGTCATCTGAAGTTGGTTAAACTCAAAATTGGATTAGTTGAATATTAGCAAAAATATTAATATACTTTTAAAAGGACAAAAACATATACAAACTTGAAAGCATTCCCTATATATAACATGCATATAACCAAAAAGTAACAGACAAGAATTGGAGAGTTTTAAAAGCACGGTATAGACCTGTTCTTGGATGGACAGAACTGAAGGGACCAGCACAAACCCTGTGCTGTGGTCACAACTCTTCTGGTTGGGAGGAGGCGACTCGAACCCCCTCCCCATGCACTCACCAGCACTGAGCACGTCCTGAACACCAGCACCTACCTGGGCATGGTATTGAAACCCTAAAGAAAAACACTCACTCTTCGCCACAGGTTGTCTATGAACTAAAATGTGTATTTAATATATCTCAGGTTTATAAGAGGACTTGCAATTGCAGACAAATTAGGTGCTTTGAGAGCTGAAGTTTGGGGGGAACTTAAAAGAGGAAAAATAAGTATTTGTAACAGCTTAGAATAAAACACCCAAAAGATAAGTTACCTTGATATCTTACTCTGGACCTTCCAATAATATGAAAAAGAGAAATATGACCTATAGTTTAGTTTCCCATTATACTTTTGACATTCATATTTAACTGTATATGTCACCAATAAACTATTTTTTTTTCTGTCTTTCTCATTAAAATAATAGTTTATCAAGTCCTGCTGAAGCATTCATGCTGTATCCCCTGAGAAAAGAGGCTCCTTGTCTTTTCCTGTGCTCCCAGTAATGAACTGGTGGGATCGCGCAGAGCTGAGGGCACACACGGGCCCTTAGAATTCTCCAGAACAAAATTATGAGAGCAGAAAGAACAAAGGCGACTACATATTTCATCCAAATACTTTCTTTTACAGATTACTGGAGTTTCAAATCCAAGTTGCACTTTACTGAATGGGTTTTGTTCTCAGCTTCTCATGGATAAAGACTTGGGGCAATTAAGACTTTCAACCCTCCTTAATGAGCCTGGGATGGATGGGGGAGTTGACAAACACTGCGCAAATCACGTCCAAGAGAACAGCAGCGTCCCAAATCCAACCAGAACCCCAAATGAACTCTGGTGGGCAGCGTTTTCAAAGGACACACCATAAAAGATAACGCTGCTCCGAAGGGACAACGTCAGCAGTTCAGCAACAGCACAATCTCTGTCAAGGGAAACACTCTTTCCCACTCAATTGCAAGAGGGGAATCTCCATGCGCTTGAAACGCTTCTAAACCAAAAGCTGAGAAATACAAGCACGAGAAAATCACAGCTTTTCAGTCTCGCCCAAACTGAACGTTTCTTTAATGTCTTTCGGCCCAAAGCAAACATCATTTTTGTGCTCACTGTACTTTCGAAAAAATCCCTTAGTAAATAGGATTGCTCTAATTATAAATAATAACACTACTGAATATCATCAGGCTTGGCACTAGTTCTGTCAAGAAACAAACACACACCACTAAAACCTGCTTTGAGAACCCATGTAAAAAGAGCAATCAAAACAAGTATCTGAGCAATTTCCAGAACTCTTGAGCATGGGACTAACTGTTCTTGCACAGGTCTAAGGAATTTTGTCATTAATTACAACAAGGTGCCGAAAAAAAGTCAAATATAACTATTTGAAAACCCTCAGGTATTCAAATAATTCCCAAAAGACATGAAAATGTCTTATCCTTCAGTCTGGCCCAAGCAAAGGCATCTAACCCATGGGGCAGCTTTGGGGGAAAATGACCATTTCCACAACATTAAAGAACATGATGGGGACATTATTGCTTCTGTTTAACATTTACCTGTTTTTAACTCTGCAATGAGTCACAGGGAACGGTTATTAATGGCTAATAAAGTCATTTATCTTGTGGGGAGGAGAGAAGAAAATAAAAGCAAGGCAGTTGTACTAATGTGCGACAGCTTCTCCCTCGTCCCTCATCGCCAGACTCCAATTTGTACAAACTTGAAACAAATTCCAAATGCACTCAGAGTTTATTGATGAGAATATACTTGGAGGGAACTCCATCAATTAAACGTCTCATCGTTTTCTTGTTCCGTTAATTTGTTTCCCAAATTTCACGAGTTAAACAAGGAACGCTGCCTTTTCCAGCAGCCGTTTCCACATTCCAAACGGCTGCCAGATCAGAGATGTTCTCACTCTTCCTTAATTACACGACTGCTTAACAGATCCACTTCAAAGTCTTTCTGTGGCAAATAAGATCCTTTTTAGGGCAAACTCAGGCACATGAAGAGCTCTCTGACAAAGCCTAAGACTAAACTGCGGGTTTACAGGCTCTTCATTAAAACTACAAGGGCAAATGATTCATTGTAGAGATATTTCATGATTTCATGAGAGCAAAATAGGAATGCCCATAAATAGCCGCAGGAGTCATTTTAGTTAATTACACAAATCAATAGGAAAGTAGTCTATGTAAATAGGTATTTTTCTCCTTATTCACTTAAAAGTTCAGGAATAGCTACAGAATTATTATTGATATTTAAATGCAGCTCTTCCATACTACCATGGTTAAAACATTTTAATTTCAGCACTCTACTTCAATGCACGTTTGATAAAAAACAGGCAGACAAAAAGATATATATACATATATACAGATTATGCACCTAAAGTTACAAAAATAAATTCGTTTACCTTTTAGCAGAGCTACTTTAGCAATAGGTTCATTTAGATCTTGGTCGTCCATTTGGGCATCTAGTAAAAAACAAACAAGCCCCCACGTTTCAGAGATGAGGCAGCTGTCACGTACACGTTCTTGCAGCAAAGAGCAGCCCTTGGTTGTTCTTGCTTTACAACAGTTAATTATGAAGCCACAAAACAGACAATACTGCTCTAAGCTTGTATCTGGCTCTGCATAACACACACCTTCTCCACGCTTAGAAAATGCTCGTGATTAAATTATTTAATTGAAACTAATTAGACGTTACAGAAAACTCAGTTAAACGCCTACCTGTAGTGTCGTCGCTGCTTTTTTCCTTGCTTGGACTGAGAGTGTCTGACAAATCAGATTCTTTGACTCTCGCTTGATTCTCTGCAATAGGCAAGGAAAATCAACTGCCATCAGTAAATGCTTTATTCAGTCTCTTAATCATAATTTCTTTTATATCTCTATTTATTTAACTACTGCTAAATGTCAACTGGAAAAAAACCACAGTTGAAGCGACACTTAAAAACCTGGTGGTTGCTTTCTGCTTTGTACGTCCGGGCTAAAACGGATTCGGCATCACTGAGGTCGTTAGTGCAGCCCAGACCTAACAGGGGCTGCAAGTGCCTGTGTGAGCGCTGCATTCCTGGCGCTGGAGCTCTGGGCAGGAGCTGATTCACCAGCGAACAAACAAGAAAAGAACCCCAGAACAATGCACATACTGTAACAAGGCAGAAAGAAACTGCTGTTAAGAGGAAAACTGTGTTTCTGTATTTTGGACAAATAAAATAATAGCAACGAGTTGTGTATATACCACACTGTTAAAAAAGTGTGGTACAAACCAGTGAAGAATTACAGCAATGTAAGTTAATACACTCATTTCTAGAAAGAATTTTCAGTTCAAATTGTATTAAGAGAAGAATTATATTAAGAAGCCTATGTCCTTTCCAGATAAAAACCCCATGAAATATCTGTTCCTACACAACCCCACAGGTTATTACATCAGCTTAGTGAAGCCACACGCAGCTGTGGGTCTGTTTGTTTGACCAGTTTGAGACTTTTAACGGGGAGCAGCATTTTCATGGGGTGAGGGGACTGAACTGCACCAGCGCATCCTTTTCCCTCCCAGCAGCAGCCCTGGCTCAGCCTAAACACTTTGTGGGGCTCTAATTACTGGGGTTTTTTAATAACCATTCCAATTGATTTCTGATGGGTCCACTGAAGCCAGGCAAAGCCCATCCGTTTGTCAGCGAGGAGCCGCATCCCCAACGCACACTGAGGTCCTACACGGAGTCTGTGCCGGCTGCCCATGCAGAGCTCTGGGCTGGCGGCACCACAGACCCACAGAGACAGAAAAAGGCATCGTCACAACATCCCCAGCACATGGACGTGACTTCCACCACCTATGCAGAAACACGCGGGGAACGCAAGGAATTTCTTCACATAGAGACACTGTAGATGCAACAACAAGGTACCAGGAGAAGGGAAGATGCACGGCAATAAGTGTGTTATACAAATAGAGTTAGTATACAAAAACATGTGAAAACAAAAGCTTGCATGCATTGTTTTTTCAAGTAAAAAGAGAACAAACAGAACTAAACATCCCCAAACTGAAAGAAGTGGAAACGGCAGACAGGCTGTGCACTTACACTGGCACATCAGCACGGTGACAAAACACAGACGGGTTAATAAAAAAAACAAGAAATGTTTTCTTCCTGTAACATGAAAAGCTTTCTGTTTGTCCGTGCCAGAACAGCATCCACTGCTACGTGCACAGAGGAAGGCAAGTACCAACAGCACAGCTGAGCAGGAGCCAGACTCGCCCCTGCAACGTAACTGCGAGCACTGGAGAGGGAGCGGGGGATCTTGGCTACAACCTAAAGGGTATTTCCCTACATTTTGGAATAAGGTTTCTACCTAATATCTAAAGATGTTACAATACAAAACATTATACATGTAGCGTATAGATTCAAGCTCACAAGACTGCCATCAAAACTCTAATAATTACTAAACCAAGGAATACATTCTTTTTG
This sequence comes from Columba livia, assembly GCF_036013475.1. Lineage (NCBI taxonomy): Eukaryota > Metazoa > Chordata > Aves > Columbiformes > Columbidae > Columba > Columba livia. The sequence goes on from NC_088611.1 coordinate 21,236,638, forward strand.
AAGTATTAAGAAAAGTACATCCTAAAAGCCTCACCCATGTCGATTATGTGAGTGGCCAATCCAGACGCGCTAAGCTGAGCAAAACCTGCATCCAACCAACTTTACCATATGTGGTCATTCATGGAAATGCAGCTTTCTCGCTCGGTGAGAAACGGGAGGAACGGTGCAAGTTCCAACCGCTGCATTAATTCTCTGTCTCCACCTCCCTCCCATTCTCCTCCCACCCACCCGCGGGTCCCCGGCCCCTTCCTCCCCCGAAACAACGAGATGATGCCCCAGCCGGGGATGATGCCCCAGCCGCTACAACTGGAACGGCACAAGTCAAAAAGAGGAATGGTTTAGAAACCTGCTTCCTATTCTGGAACTAGAGCCACAAGCACAGAACTCCTTCCTTACCATGTTATTTCACAGCAGTTGTCCCTATTTCCCGTAATGAAACTGAGCTGAATAAATATAGCCGAAATGATGAAGTATATTAAAATGTGTTGACATCATACTTACTTGATGAGTTATAATATATTAACAAACACTAAAAATAGCTGTCTGCTTGGCAGGATGACTGGCATACGAGGGTTACGTTACAGTTATTGTATGCATTCTTCTGCCAAATATGGCAAGTTTTCTATAGCTTACTCACATACAGAAACAAATTAAAGGTGCAATTTCACAGATTAAGGTAAGAGAAGATAACGTGATAAGTCTCTAAAAGACCAACTTCTAACAAGCTAACATTTATCCAGTACAATAACACTTTGCAGAAGGAAAAGAAATGAGTTATTATGTCTAGACATTAATAAAAAGCTACAGAAGTGGAGTCAGCCTCACAGTCCAAACGATCTTACATTATTAGACACATGGGAAATACCGATCTACACTTTGTAGCCTTCCTGCTCTGCTCTGCGAGATAAGGACGACTGCTCCTCGACAAGAGAAATCTCTCCTAATTAGCGCCTTGTACTTTACTTGTTTTATATAGAAGAGAGAAAGATGCACATTCATATATGACTTGGAAAAGGTACATTTAGGAGGTTGACAGTTATCTTAAAGTTATGAGAGTGTAAGTTAGAACAAAGTCAATTTATAATACACTTCTATTTAAAGCTTAAAATGAGACCAAACATTATTTCTACTTAGTTCTGTAATAAAAACAAAAACTTGCTTGAAATTCATACAGGCACTAAAGATTTAAATCGATTTAAAGATAACACTGTATTTTAACTTTTTTTAAAATGCACATTAGGTAAGAACTCAGTGATTACTGAGAACAGCATCTCATGCACTCATCTTCAGAAATGGTTTCGTTTAAATCTTTGTACCTTACGGTAGCACTTGGAGCAGAGCTCAGTACACAGTATAGCTTCTCATCATTAATTCTTTCTCCTTAAGTCAGTATTCAACAAAACTCAAACCGCTAGTTTACAACAGAACATGCACTGAAGTGACATAAGAAACATGCTCGAAAAACAGTTAAATAATGCAGAAATCTAACCTTTCGAAAGCTTTGTTTCTTCCGCTTTGGTTAGATGTCCTTCATCTATGATCTTGTCTGCCAAACAAAATAAGTGTTACTTTCCCAGCTCAAATTAAGCAAGCTTTGCCCTGCACACCACGGCGCCCACATTCCATGACCAAATTAAAGGCTGATAATGTTACTTCCTACTCAGGCTTGAACAAAAACTTTATTCTGGCGTGGAATAATGAAACAGAGCACAAGACCCCAGTGGAACTTTGTGATAAAGGGCGCAATTATTTCTTGTGCAATTTCTTAGCTTGCGTTATTCACGCTTCGCTTCAATGATGAGAAGGTACAAAATGAATTTTTTAAAAAATTAACTGGGAGCAGCAAATATTTAATACTTTTCTCAAGTTCTACTTATCAAAAAGGGAATTTTAAGAGCTGGTTGCCTGCAATAGATATTCAGACACAGCAGGAATCTAGAAATACGGCACAGAGCCTACGGGAGGCACACGGAAACACCCTTTCTTAGCTTAAAACATTGAGAGCTGCACAAACTTCCCCAAAGTTGCGCATGCACAACATTCACAAAAATTGAGTTTACATATAGCATCGACAGGCAAGTCTATTCATTTATATCAGAGAAACCCCAAACATGGAATTGGAGCCTCCACTGCCAACTGCATCCTAACCCAGCGAGGACATGGGGCAACGGTCACACCAAGGGAAGAACAGGCTCGGATTAATGAAAGGCACTAAAAGAACTACTGAACTGGTAATTAATTCCCTCTTGTGAGCAATTTCAGTATTTCAAATTCCTTAATAACTGTGCAAAATGATCGAGGGTCACGTATCTTACAGATCCCATCATTAGTTTCTATGCAGTAGATGTTGCGGATCAGATGATGTCAAAAGCTGTTAACACCCCACTGAAACATCCAGATTAAGGAAGCTGGATGACAGTAAAACCTTTTCGAATTTTTAATTAAAAAAAAAAAAGTGAGCGTTATTGAGCATTTCCAGCTCCAAGGAGCTCTGCACACTAGGACGTCTCTGCTCTCCTCCCCGACACGCTGATGTAACCACAGTCTACGGACAGAGGCAGGACGATATCTGCACAGAGATCTATTTGTTAACTGTAGGTAGCAGACGAGCTTTCAGACCAAAAAACCCTGAGGTCGGAAGGGTTTGCATGGCCAAACGCTCGTCCTGTCCAGTCTAAGAGAGATATTCCCTCCATCTACTTCTATCTACTAATATCGTCCTGCATTTGCGTAACGTTTTATGCTCCAGAAGGGCGGGCTGGATCTGCAGGGTGGGCTCCAGGTCTCAAGCAACTGTAGGAGATCACTCAGCAGCACAGCTCAGACCGTCTCGAGTTCCCCGGCGCTGGAGAGGCCCCGGGGCATTGAGTTACCGCGGCCACAAGGGCACCGAGTGATATCCTGAGCTCTCCGCCATGAAATAAACACATGGCTAAAAATCTAAACAGAAGTGTCCGGATGTGACTGTTGCAGGACACAGCCGAGCAATCCTGCCCTGATGCCTGAAAAAATCAGCTGAATGCAAAACCCATACAGACAAAGTCGCTGTGGGCTGCTGGATCAAAAGGGGCAACACCTCATCTGTGCCCGACTGTTGGCTTAAAATAGGCTTCTATAATCAGCTTACAGAAGAAAACTCAGCATCATGAACTGATGGAGTTCTCGTAATTAGGTAGCTGTTAAAAGCAGAATAATTGCAGTACAAACCAAAGAAACCTGTTTCGACCCAGGTGTTTTCCCACACTGAAACCTTTGCAGCAGCTCTTTGCGCTTCTAAGAATCATCAATTCCTATGACTACAAAAACCTGCAGGCTTTTTCTTCCCCATGGTGCTTTACTGTTTTCTTATGTTCATCACAAAATTCAACATTGCTGTAGAAGTTTTCTTCCTGCTGCTGTTTCTGCAGCACAGGAGTTGAGCAGAACAAGCGGGACGTGGAGCTGGCACCGCCACTGTTTGTCCCTCCTGACTTACATTCTGTTTTAAGAATGCTGACATGAGTGCATTTCAAAGCCAACAAAAATCAGTTTATTTCAGCATGCCTGTGTATATTTGAACAACAAACAGACGATTGGGTGTTGATGTCATTGAACTAAATAGAATCTTGCTCTGCACTGTCACCGAAAATGGCAGAATGCAGCCAACAATCAGCACGTACAAGCAGACACACCTGGACCTTGTACCTCCCTTTGCCAGATCTCCACATCTTTTCATATTACTGTTTCAGAAAATTTATTCATCAACTTGATTTTTTTAATATATTTTAATACATTTTCCCTGAATCAAGATGTGCATTTTTGGCCACCAAAACAGAAATTCAGGTCGGGATTCTGGCTTTCAGTTCTGGCATGAACCATTTTTATATTTCACGCTACCTGGGCGCTATCTAACAAAAAGCAAAGAGTTACTGATACATGTAATAAATAATAGTAATTGTTAGAGAAACAACCTGCTTTGGAGTTAAGCTTTCAGTGCATCTTCATGATAGCCCGTGTTTCTTTTTGCTCGTTCAAAGGCAGAATTCCTTTACGTTTCTACGCATTTCCTATCTTTTCCATTTCAGAACTCCCTTTTAGATGTAGGTTGCCTATCACTGTGTGTAATATAATAGTTATCACCTGTTAACACTGCAGTGATTACTTAAGGAACAAGTCCCCAGCACACCGATGGGTTTGTATCACATTAGTTGTTGAAGGAGGCCAGTTTGGAGAGGGAAAGCAGCCCTCAGCACACACATTTCAAACCATGTGAAAGAAGTGATCCTAACAGCATTAACTTTACTTGCCACCTCCATGGAAAAGTTGGGAACAGCTATTCAATCCATCCAAAATCTACTCAGATTTTAGATAGGTAAATTAAAAAAGAAAAATCAAAGGCAGACTTTGTAAAAAGGCAAAAAAGGACTTGCATTTAAAATAATAAATGCAAACCAAAAATCACTAAATCAGGAAAAAATAAGGACACAAATAAAGAAGACTTAGATTGGAGTGAAAGACAGGAAGCTCGCAAGGCACCAAATCTCTCTCGTCTATCCATCGGCAGCATTTTTGGTACTAACCCATACCCCGTACTACTCAAAAAGCAGCACCATGCCTTTTGCCATCAATGTCACTGTTTTCCACCAGTGGTTACTGAAAAACCGTTCTGAAATGAGCAAGAACCGAAGTGTTGGGCATGGAACGGGCTGCCCAGGGCCGCGCAGCCACTGCCCCGGGGCTGAACACACCGGGCTCTGCTCAACCTCACAAACAACATCTCTGGAAACTCATTACTCATTTTTAAAAGCCATTTGCTCTGAAAAAACATGTTTCTCATTCCAGAATAACACTAAAGACTGGTATTGCACATTTCTTTTATTTATCTTAAAACAATCTCTTTGTTTTCCAGATAAACCAAAGGTCTTGTTTTCCTGTTTGTTCTTTGTAACAATTAATTTGAAGAACGTGTCAGACGTTTAATTACCAGATAAATTACAGACATGTGAAATGAAGAAAAGGCATCATTACCTTCTCTCTGTCCTACAGCTGCCTGTGATGTTTCCTTCAACTAACAGTGTTCACTTCTTAACTTTTTACTTTGTAATGGGTAAAAATTACCCTCGGTTGTAACCACCCTGTGGCACCAGCACCACCCTTTTGCTGGCCAGAGGACAATAATGGATTAATTACTAAGAAGAGACAGTGTGAACATCGCTTTGCAAGAGCAAAGATATGGTCTCCCTGCTACCACAGGTATCTGCTAAATACCACAATCCTGCGCTTCGAAAATTTCTGCCACTACAGAAATATCAAATAGCAGTGAAAAACTTGTTCTTATCCACTTTTTCCGGTGTGTCGTGTGTTTTTGTGTTGGGTTTCTTTTTATTTTTTGAAAGCAAACGTGATGAATGCTCTTGTACTCACTCTGACACTCTATGAACTGATGAATAAAAGTGCGGTCCCCTCCGCTCTTTGAAAGCAAGTGCTCTAGTAAAGAAAGAAACACCGCAGTTGACATCATCTTCGCATTTGCAAATGGATGCAACAAAAACGTGAAAGGTTGAATGTACATCATCACCCCTAAATTCTTCGCTTTTCCAAAATAACGCAGAAAAGAAAAAACCCAACACAGTAAGTGCCTCCCGCTGCTTTCACGAGAACAAAATCCAGAAGCTGGCAGAGAGAATTCCTGCCCATCTGGTGTTATGTGAGGGTGACACAAAGGACGGACAGACACAGAAAGGCACAGGCTGAACCCAGGGCAAAGAGCCCTGAAACACCCGAGCAACGTGGAAATGTGGCAATGGGGTTGGCCCGGGTACAGCAGAGACACAGGAGAACGTGGCACAGACACAACAGTGGCATCCACACTAAGATACTGAACAATGAAACAGCGCGGTAGGTGCATGGCAGAAAGAGGCAACAGATGGTATAAACACACGGAAAAAGACAAATTGAACAAGCAGCTGTATGTTGTCTATACTCGTAACGCAACCGCCTGAAACCCCCAGGTTTAACACAACTTCTGTTACTCATAGGATGGAAGAATCTCTATTTCCATCCATCCATCCAGGTAACAGTTTGACTCGTATGCAGTCCAAAATAAGTCAAAAAAGGAATTGCTTCTTCAACTTCGACAAAATAGTGAATGCCAGCGATAGTGACGCTTGTTATCATCCATACTAACTAATTCAAATTTAAAATATTTCGGACGATTTTTAAATGCGGACCGATACGAGGCAGCAGTATTTAAAAAACTAACACGACATTCCTGACAATTATAAAACAAACAAAAAAGCGTTTGTTTAAAAAATATATCATATTTAGTGTGATGTTATCAATTATTTCTCAAAACCAACGTGTATTTGCACGCGAAGCCTGAAAGCTTTTACTAACTGCTCCAGTTGGGCTCTAGGCTACCCTTGCTCACAGTATTGCATGTTCTCTGCTCAACTCCAACAACCCAGCTTTCAAAGTCTCTTTACAGCCTACACAACTAGAATGAAGAATCACAATCAGTATTTAATAGATCTTCCCTCCTGCTCCAAATAAGAAATAGATGTGAGGTTATGCCATGACAAACTATTAGTCTCCCTAGTTAAGAAGCTCTAATACCAGGACCATTCCTCAGTGCTTCCACTGCCCAACACCACACAGCGAACGCTGCAGAACGCCACGGCAAGGAAAGAGTGAAAATTAACATAAGAGGATAAATATACCTTGGGCAGTGGGTCATAACTGGAATAAGTTTTGCTCCATGTGATACTGGGCATAGTCTTACCAGCCACTTTTACTGAGAAAACTTCAGGTGTATGCATACGTTACTTAAAGGACTCAGAGCTTTAACTAGTTGGACTTTAAAAACAAATAATAAAAACAAGTTCCATCTGTATTCGTTCCTGTTTTACATAAAGACACTCCTGAGACTTAAAAAAATTGTTTCCACTATTAATATTATTCCATATACACTTTTCATACATTATACTTAGAAAAAGCAGTTTTGCTGACTTTTCTCAACATACTCAATTTACTAGAAAAATTGTATATGTTAGTGTTGCAAAGAACAATCAAATCAAGGCAAAAAAGCCAATGAATTTGCCGTTTTGTTGTCTCCCAAGCCTGAGCTCACTCAGCACACTCCTACTGAACTCAGTGAGAGCCCAAAACCAAGCGAAAAAACCCAAAACAACAAGTGACTTCCAAGTTGGCTCATTACACTTTACAGAAATGACTAAAAACACCTGGACTGAAAGTCTAAGAACAAAAATGCTGGTCAGAGAAGTGGAAAAATTCCATTTCATTTTTAAGAGAATATTATTCAAAGTAACACTTGAGAGAATCTTGAATTGCTCGACATGGCCCACAGGCAGCAGGCGGCCTCCGGATACACTACCTTTCTCTGTGCTCCCATTAATTTTAGGTATGAAGTCGTCAACTTGTACGCCTAGGATTAAGAAAGGGTATTATTTCCGGAAGCAAGCACAACGTTTTGGGGTTTGTTTCTTTATAAATACAGCACTGCGAAATGCATCTGGCTTTCCATACTACCTCCTCCTTTTAAAGTGCCTTGTCTAACCAAAACAGGCAACATTTAATGTGTTTTCCTGCTTGTTTCGTCTTTGTTCAAGTGTGTAAGAGGTTACTATAACCCCAAGAATTACTGCCTATTACATATATATGTATAAAAGGCTTTTAGAAATATAAGTATATCTAAAACCCTTGAAGATGTTGGCACTCAAGCAGTCGGGCTCCAACCGGAGCTCGCAGCAGCACTGCCCTCTCCTGGCATTCTGGGTTGGCCACAGCTCTTCCAAAGTTAACAAGGGACCACCAAGATGCATATACTAATGGGATAACCGTAAAACATCCATTTCCAGACCCCTAGACTATAAGAGGATTACACTAAAAGTAAATGAAAAGAAAATCCGGAAACCAGCTTGAAACAAGAAACCGATCACACCTACCTAAGCTGTTGTGTTCTTTAAGAGTTTTCTCCTGAAGGTGTTCTAACCGTACTGTAAACAGAAGGCCAAGAAAAAGATGTTTCACAGATTAAAAGAAAGACAGACAATCCAGGTTCCTTCCCCCGTAGTGACCAACCTTGCAGCGCCGTCAGCCGCTCGTTGGTGAAGTCGTTGTCGGCCTGCAAAGCTTCGATTTTCGCTTGAAGCTCTTGCTCCCTCTCCTCCATTTCATCGATCTTGTGCTGCAGTTCTTTCTTCTCAGCCAGTCCTTTCTGCTGGATTTCTTCTTGTCTTCCCTCTGCTACCTGCTCAATCCCCCCAACAATCAAAATTAACACCTAGAAGAATAGATTTCCTTGATTTTTCTGTAACTGTATGTACATAAGTAACTTTCTGTGCTAGTCAGATAAAGAAAATCCAACATTTTTCTGCTGCTATTTTTCTATAAATTTCACTTCAAGCACAATAACAGAAAGTATTTCATAATATCTCAACTCCCGTTTTGTCTGAGAAACCCAAGTTTTACAGGAACAGTGTCAGGGCCCAAAAACTAATGAACACCCAAAGTCTCCTGAAGTCCTTCTTTCATTTACCTGTTTGCTTAAAGTTTCTCAACCTTTGTTTGATTGCTGCATTAGAAATTCAATTGTATTTATTTGTTCCATGCATTATAGTATCATGTTGAGTCAGATGAAGTTCTGTCATTACCTTTAGCTTGTCAGAAAGGTCTTTAATTTCATTTACAGCTCCGTTGTACTTATTAGCTAATTCTCTTAATTCTTCCTGAGTCCGCTCATTCATCTCTTTCAGGTGAGTACATTCATCTTCTGTATTACTTAAACTCCGCTGTAAGACAGCATTATTATGCAATTAATAAAAATAAGACTAATGAACTACCAAGCACAGAAGCTGAGCTATATTTTCCAAAGAGTGCATCTAATCTAATCACATTTAACCGCTTTGTGAACAGATCGAGTCTTGGCAAAACCATTATCTGTACAAATCTCTGTAATGTTCTACTTACACACGTGTGTAAAAGAAAAAACCAAACCACAATACGTTATACAAATAATTGTCATTTATAGCAATAACGAACTGAAATGTGTGATCTGTCTGTCCTATTCTCTTCTGCCAAGAACTATTACAATACAAAAACTATTTAACTGAAACCTCACAGGTTATTTATTACAGTATTACATGCACCACATTCTCTAAAAAGCATGAAGAGGGTAGGCACTTGGGGCATTTAATTTGAAGCCGTATGATATTTCTTGACCTAATGGAATGTAGCAAATAATGACAATGGAAAGAGAAAATAAAGCAGAAGTTAGTAGAGAGATACAGAGGCAGAGAACTTATCTGAAAAAAGTATCCAACACTTTGTAACCTGAAAAGCTCTTTAAGTGTAATTTGTATGAGTGGTTTAGCATATATTTCCATAAATTTTACAGTTTATACAAGTCTAACAGCATTTTTGTCTAATGTGTGTATGTCATTTTCCCCTCACTTATTTCCCACACATAGATAGTTCTGTAAGACAGCTTCCTGGATTTTAAGAAAAAGGCAGAAAAAGGAGTTGCTTCAAGAATAGTTTCTCATTAACTATCTAAGTGTTGTCCAACAGGAGAAATAAACCCCACAGGAAACAGAACAGGGATGCGAGCGGCAGCAGGTGGAACCGCTGCAGCACTTCCAGGAGGCGCGATGCAGAACCACGGTACCTCCACTTCGGACAGTTTCCTGACCACTTCGATCTTCTCCTGAAGGACCCGCCTCAGGGACTCTTTGGCTGTCGTCTCATAGTTGTGTTTGTCTTCTTGTAATGCAATAAGCTCTTTTCGTATGCTGTCTTCTGTTTGATTCTGTGCAAGATAATTCAAAGTTAGAGTATAAATCAGTGTTTTGCAGATTAAATATATCAGATTGTGATAAGACCTCATCTACTGCAAAATGTTTAGCAATTTCTGGTAGATGGGAAAATGTGATGGGTAAATCAGTGATCAAAGAGTCTTGACATGACTGAATGTAAACCAGTTGTTTTTGAAGGGCGTGCATGGCAGCACAGGTTCAGTGATCAGCTTTGATTACAGGTAATAGATGGGTTTTTGGACACTGCTAAGACAATGCCAACCCTAGAAGACCCACGATTTGACAAACCAGAAGCCTACGAGGTCCCATCTGCAAGACGGACATACAAAAAAAGTGCTTAAAACTAAGCAATTTAGAGGAATTAAAAATAAAAGAAGAAATTTAAGGCAGGCATAGGTGGCCTGAACAACAATCAGGGCAGAGCACACTTGTTACTCTGTCTCTCAATATCCAACAGCTCATCAACGCCTTTTCTGAAGTCCCTGTTCGGAAAGAACCATCCATAGGGTATAGGGCAGAATCGTTCCTCCTCACTGATGACAAACTGCCTTTCTGCATTACAGTACATACATGTTTCAATGTGTATACAAAAGAAATCAGTTTAAGCTCAAAAACTGTGAAAAATAGCTGTTTATCTAGATTTTAAATGATTCCATGAAATACAGAAAAGATGTACAGTTTTCACGCAATTCAGATTATCCAAACAGCACAGGCTGGTTTCAGAAAGTTTACATTCCAGCTGCTTTCCTATACCAAGCTCATTTCAGCACAGTTCCAAAGAGCTCTGCCAGCGGTCCCAGAATTAGACGTTAAGTGAGCCTCTTACCTTCGAACACGCCTGCAACTGGTTGCCCATAACCTCCAAGCGTGACAGCAGCCTGTCTTCATCTATTAAAGCCTGGCAGAAAAAAGCGTCACCTTAGTATTGATGAGTTCTTCACGTAGTTCCAGCAGAGTTCTGCTTTAAAGATGTGAATTTTGATGGAGTATTTACTACTATTGATTATTTCAAACTGGTACGTAACCACTACTAAACGTCATCTTTTGCACAGTGTAAGAGAACTGCCATAAGCTTTTAATTCTTTTGGCTGCCTTTTTCCCCCATTGTTTGTAAATTAATAGCTAAAATTCATATGCTGCTGCATAATTCAGTGCAGAAAAGAAAAGGATGCCTGCAGATACCTGCCAACTAGTATCTGAAGCCTCTTGCGTGACAGCAAGCAGTCGCTGAAGGGTTGCCAGCTTCTGTTCCAACATTTGTTCCCGATGTAAGGCTTCCTACCGAGAGAGCAGAGCAGCCGGCGGTTCAGCAGAACAGAAGCAACATAAAAGACACCAAAATACAAAGGAAAAGAGGAAATCTGAGTAGGAAGCACTGCCACGTAATTCAAAACTACAACAGGCCCATCCCATTTTATCCATCCATCCACCCACCCACCCACTTGTTTGGATATGTTAATTAGTAAATATTATCCTATAACCTTAGGTTCCAAAAAACCTTCATATTCCATGCATACGTTAAGTACACATAGTAACAACTTTTTCTTTCCAAGACTTAAAAATGCTTTGACTTTCGTCAATAATTTGAGTAACAAAATAGTAAACAGCAGAAGGCAGCTCGGCAGCTCCTGTGCGATGAGCTGCTCATCCTCAAACCGTGTCCCAGAAGAAGAACGCCAAGCAAAAACTACTGGGTTTGTTTGATTTCTGGTTTAGGACAGTAAGACAGAAGAGCATCTTCATTAACAATTCCAGGATACAGAGGGTGAACAGATTGGTGACAAAGTATTTGGCCTCCCAAGCAAAGAGCATCTGCCTGAGCTGCTTCCTGCTATGGCAGCAAATACATATCACGTTAAAGTCCATCTCAAACGCCTCATCGTTGATGTGAATAAATAAAAACTGCCACTATCAAAGAAAAACAGGCAGAAGTCGGTAGAACTACACATAAATTAAAGCTACTAGAAACTACCAGTGGGAATGTTTTCACATCTTGTCCAGAAAGCGGATTTTATAATCCTTTCTAAAGAGCTGATCTATATATGTTAGCTCACACTTTAATGTGATGCCATTTGGCAGCCAAAGCCTATTCGCAGGATGGTTTGGGTTGAAGGGACCTTAAAGCTCGCCCAGTGCCCCCCCTGCCATGAGCAGGGACATCTTCACCAGCTCAGGTTGCTCAGAGCCCCGTCCAGCCTGGCCTGGGATGTCTCCAGGGATGGTTCATCTACCCCCTCTCTGGCCAATAACGTTTTACATTATTTCACTACAGAAAAAGGTGTGTACACGCTTATCGTGTTCCAGTTTACAAAATGGAAGCCAAACAAAGATATATAAAGCATAAGATCTGTGTTTTGAACAATGACGTCAAGAGAAAAGTTACCTGTAGATACTGTGAAAGCTGAAACAATTCCTGAGAATACATACTGGGAGTGTTAGCAGCAACCTGGAAATAAAGGAATTTATCAATCAAAATGGCTTCGGATTCTTCATTAAGATCAAGTAACAACATTCATAATTTAGATCATGAAGACAAATTTAAGATTATCTAACAACTGGTATTTTCAATCGCTTATTGTTCTGTTACTTTTCTGTTCGGTTGCTTTTTTTGATTTAATTCTAGAATTGCCAGCTCTGGCCTGAGTTCCCACTGTGTTCATGTCTCTGCAAGCTCCTGAACCATCAATGCATCAGAGATTTTACGGCTTTGTTTCCGTTGAGATTAAACTGACAGAAAAGAAACAAGGCGCACAAAATGTGACACTGCAGCAGCCTCTCTCCCTTCAGTGTCACTCAGAATATTAAACCAGAACTTATCTAAACGGAACGGGACTTCACCAAGTCAGAAACGGGCACAGGGCTGAACAGGGCAGAAAACACCACATTCCTGCAATTACCTTGTCAACAGGGCTTGGTAATGGAGCATGGATAACACTAGAAAACAAAACAAAATTAAGCAGTGGACACCAATAGCAGCTCTAAAATCTAGAAGACCCCTAGTGCTGTGCGCTTAACCAAGATGCTTTGTATTTAAGTTTATTCTTCTGATAAAAATGAAGAGCTAATATACAAACATGCAAAACCAGTTAACGTGATGCTGAGCAACATTTTCAACGTTACAGAACTATTTCCAAATTACAAATCCAAGGTCTATTCTAAAAACTCTCTTTAGCAACTTTTATTTTAGTAGTTACATAATACCTGACTTCTAAAAACTGATTTATTAAGCTTTAAACCAGTTTACAAGCACAAACAATAGATACGAAAAGGTGGTGGATATACTACTCTAGTTCACAAATTCAACAGAGTAAAATAATACTTAGTAACTTAGAGTATTCTGTGCACTCCCATTAGAGTGGATATTGTATTTGCACATTCTCGTCACAACTAAAAACATAACACCATACGTTCTACAATTTCTTATTAGGACATGCAATTACACAGAGAATTTCCCATAACACACCGGAAAGCCTCATGCAAATACTTCTGCATGTTGATGATCAAAGGATATTTAAATAAGCAGTCAAAAGTATACAACTGCTGGGGATGGAAGATCATTAAAGTTATGTCATGTGTAGCTGGCACTCAGCTATGGCAAATAAAGTCAGAAAATCCCAACTTGATAAGGACCCTCTTATTCTTGTTTAGAACTTGTTTATTCTTTCATAGTTGTCTTTATTTCCAAAAACAACAAGCAAACGAGATTTCTTTCTCATAATGCCTGTAAAAGAACCGTGCCCTCAGTTCTTTTCTTTGCGTGATCACAGGAAAAGAAATTGCTCTTATGCCGATTTAAACATAAATCCCTCAAACCCTCATTATACAGCAGTTTAGCTTTGGCAGACACATATTTATTCTTACTCTGATCGCAATCGAGCTTCCATCCCATCTGGAAGAAATAGTTTGATTGTGGAGACTATACATCCATGGGTAACTGAAAAGAAACAAACAGTAAGTCATCACGAGTTGTTACTATTTAACTGAAGTTCAATGCTTAATGTTATAGTAACCAAAGTGTTTTAAGAAACCCTGAGGCACAAACGGCTCCAAGTGCCCGGCTCTGCCCTCCCCAGCGCCGGAGATGGATCTTTATCGTTAGAAACGGGAGGAGGTTCTGCTGGGTACGGGTCCTGACGTAGCTCCAGGTCCAGCTCTTCTGCAGGATGCAAGTTTACCACGTTTCCGTACGTTTTGACCATAAAACGAGGAAAAAGGAACGCGCCTACACGAGGTGATGCAGGAGCACAAACCAAATAACAAGCCACCCGTTTGACGAGCACATCCAGGGATTTAAATGTAACACACCAATGTGTGTCGCTGGACACTCCAACATCTGGAATCGGCCAAGTGACCGTTATCGACAAACACAGGGATCACAAGGGGAACGCAGAGGAACCGCGAGCAGCGTCACTCAGACCCCACGGCCCCGTTCCCACCCGCAGCACAGGGCTGTGCGCCGCCCTAGGAAATCTGCTTCTCCAGGACGAAATTCAAGATCCTTTGACCTCAGTAAGGATCCTAAAGAATAAGAGAAGCAAATTCAGTATGTAATTGTTACATCGAGTTCAACCTCTCCTCACAATGTTTGCCAAAACATTACTGATACCATTTTCAATGACACTGCAAGCAGTCAAATTACATCTGGGTTTTTTTTGCCCTTGTATGATTTGGGAAGCCAAAATTCTTTCCAGTTACATGGAAAGATAAGACAGATGCTGTTCCCAGAAATACTGCCACAAACCAGATACAAATCAATATATAGTCATCTACCACTGTACCTAAAGCACCCACCAACATACAAATAGCTGCTCTACTTTCATGGTTATTAATATCAGCAAAACAGTTAATCTGGCTTTGGGAAAAAAGGACAATGTGTGTTTTAGGCCACCGGCAGCGCTCCAGGGAAACCAGACGGGTCTTCTAGGCGGCTGTCTCAATGCAATCTAAAAATACAGGAGAAATGATCCAGCTGAACAGAGCTGTTCTAACCTTTATTCAGTGCTAAAAGCTCATGCTTTGGAGAAGTATTATTTTGGCTACAGCACCCTGCTTTTTCAGGCTGGCCTGGTAAAGTATTACATTTACATGCCAGGCAAGACCAACCAGGACCTCATTGTCAAAACCAGGGGTATTGGGGTCTTTTTTGGCTTCAGACTTAGGTCCCCAGAATTCACAAATCTCTTCTTGTAAAAACACTGAAAAATGCATTAGCAATGTTAGCTGTAGCATGTAACACTCACACAGCTTTCATAATGAAGACTCTTTCCTTTAAGGCATAAACAGGGAATTAGTGATTTCAAGAAGAAAAGTGTCAGGGTAGCTGAAATTAAAGACCAACCACTTTACCTTTGGGTTATAGATCTGACATTATATAATCCTGAAGTTTTTCCATCAACACTCAGACTGCAAAAAAATAATCATCTAAAAGCTGCAGGAGCTTTATTTGTGTAAAAACTACGAGAGGATTTAGCAGAGGGTCTCAAACAGACAGTGACTGTGATGTATATTATAACCCAGCATTTCACTAGGGTTATAATAGAAAACATAATTTACAAAAAGGAAAATCCTGCACACTGTCCTTTAGCTAACAGTTCATTATAACTGGAAGATAAAAGAGAAAATCTAAGGGAAAGGTAAAGCAACATATAAAATGTTATTATAGGGATGACCAGACAGGATAGTACAAAATGTTTATATTCAAAGCTATATTATTCCTTTCGGGGAATTTAAAACAAAAGGCGGTAAAGCAGGCTCTGTTTGCGGAACGGGACCGAGCCGACCCTCCCCCCGGCCCCGCTGCCCCCGCTGCCCCGGCCGGCCCGTCACTCACCCGTGCCCGCGGGGTCGGAGCGGCCGGCCCGGCCCGAGCGCCGCCCGGAGCGCCGGAGCGCGGCTGCGGGGACACGGCGCCGCCGCCAGGGGGCGCCCCGCGCGGGCAGCCTAACGCTGGCCCCGCTCCTCACCCCGCAACACAAACCCGGCCAAAACACCCATTTCTGCCCGGTGAAACTGCAGCACGAATCTGCTGCGCCGTCCTGCTCCACGGGACTGCCACACGCTTCGACACACAGCCCCAAAAACCCACCCAGAGGCACCCTGAACCCTCAGGGGGGGCTCACGCTGGAAAGGAGCATAAACATGGGAAAAAAGAAATTATTTTGCCTAATTTTTTCACTTGCTTCACCAACAATTTGCAAACGATGCTTTTTTTTTTACTTTCACTTGTTAACGTGATGACAGCAGCCATGGCAACACTCAAAATCACATTAAGAAACTCCCTGTTGAGATGTCCATGTGTCTGTCCAGCAGCTCGCACTGGGTCTCCCCACCTGCACAGCGCCTTCAAACACCACATGAGAGGAAAAACATCTTAAAGAGTCCAAACTTGACTAGAAAAAAAGTGCATGAACTGTATTTGACCCAAATGATCTGGTATGATTTGACCCCGCTGCTCGTTCCCGGCGGGGCGCTCAGCACCAGTTAACTGCTGGAACGCTGCGGCCCCGACTGCGGGCGCTGAAAGGACACGAACCACACTGTGACACAGAGAAGAGTGCGGTGAGATGATTAATAGATAAGCACTGTACTAAGAAGAGGGAAACGAGCAGGGCTGTGCGCTCGTTAGTAACATAACAAGTGGACAAATAAGGAAGCGGGAGTGTTGGAAACGTTAAAGCAGGCCTGGGAATGACTTGAGCTCAGCAGCAGAACGCAGAGGGATCGGGGCTCATGTAAGATATCCTCATAAAAAAATCACATACCGAGTGCGCCACTATTTCAATGAACTAAACCAAGAACGTATTTGCAAGAAAATTACTTACTAAAACACAGCCCGAATAATAAAATATATGTATTCTAGCAATATGTACACAATTCAGAATTTACACCGGCAGGTAAACTCTGCCTGTTCTGTCATTACCTCCTAATTACACCCAGCAAAATGGTGAAACGCCTTGTGCGGGTAAGGCATTATGTAAATATCTGAACACAAAATGGTTTTAAAGGGAATCCCTAATTTACAAACTACTTTCACGTCTGTTTCACTACTACAGTAGGTTAACAGTAACATGTAAGATTACCGGCAGAACTGGTGAAGAAGCGTTTCTGTGCATTCCAGCTGCGTTCAGGGTGAGCGCCTGAGCTGGATGCTGCTGTTCCGTGCCCCAGCACGACGATACCATCCCCATCTGTGTGTGCTCTGCCCCACCAGCGAGCTCGACACGTCGGTGGGTAACGTGAGCCCGGCTCCTGTGTTCAAAGCCGAAAAGGCTGCACAGCCTCAGCACCCACCAAGAGAATCACCAACCAAACGCCAGGCCACCGAGATCACGTTTTGTAAAACTGACATAAAACCACTGGGAAGAACCGACCACCGGCAAGAATCTGCTTACGATGAACTTCCCACAAACTGCCACACGAACTAAATGCAAATAGTTGCTGATAAAAACAAGCCAACGCCAATTCTTCTTCCAACTAAATCTTAAGTTAAAAATTAGTTTAGGTCTAAATACAATGGCAAAATTTAGCTTATATTAGTGAGGACAGCATCTCATCAAACGAATAGTTTCAGCTTCATTAGATGCAATGTATTCCTTTGACTTACTCCATGTATACTGCTAGTACTCACAAATACTTGCAACCACTTTGTGTGAAATAACATTTTGTGGAACTCGCAGACAATTCCAACTGGACATCTGGGGGTTAAATCCTTGCAACATCATTTTTGAGAGGAGTGAAATAATGTGATGTGACCTTCACCACCATGAATCACAAATACCGGAGCTCCAGAAGCTCTCCAAGACAATACTGAACCGCCTCCATTGCTCAACGATGTTTTCTTTACAGACATACTCATTAACCTTCCTCCAATACTCCAGACTGTGAGAACTACAACCTACCAGGCTAAGGACAGAAAGAATTCAAGTAACAGATGAACAGGCTTCATATTTTTGTTTTGTTCACTTAATGCTGTTTAAAAATTCTACTGTTGTACTGTGGGTTGGTTTGTTGGGTTTTAGGGGATTCAGTTTGGGGAGGGGTGTGGGTTTGGTTTTTATAAGAACTTTACCACCGGTATTTCAACGTAACGTTGTTCTTATTTCATTTCATTCCTAATATACCCCTCTTTAAGAACAAGCTCTATGAAGGTCTTGTTCAGAAAAGCTGTAAAGTGGAAGAGCAGCGACGGCAGTTCCGCCGTTTTATTGCCAATCTGTGCATTACTGGATGAGGATCCTTCAGCACACAACCAGAACTTCGATGCTTACGGAAAATAAGAGACCCACGAGTTAACTTTAAAAAGTCTTGACAGTACTGACTACAATCTAATCACTAACTTACAGCCCAGTCTTCAGAAAGAGAAAGAAACTACTCCTGCAACGCTGCCCATAAATGCAAAAGAAAAGAGTCAGAGGCTGCATTTTATTAACACAGATGCATAGCTGTTATAATACAAGGTCTCGAGTGTGCATACTAGGAAGAGGATATCGATAAAACCAAATAAAAATCCCATAAACTCATTTTCCAGCTAGCAACGTTTCTCTATCCTCATTTGAAAGTACCTTCAGGAACGAAAACCAGCAGCTGTCACAGAAATAAAAAGCAGGTATCTAGGTTATCTAGGTATCTTGACAAGAATGGCTTTGGCTTGTTTCAAACTTACACCGAGTACTTTATCAAGAAATGCAGTTTCATACTTCTGCCACATTATTTGCTGAAGCTTTAGGGTTCATCAGCTCGAAAGAAAGGTAGTTACATAAATCCAAGTTACCAATCTCCGCCCCCAGCACTATGCACAGGGGCCCAGGCCGCGCTGTTACAACTGCTCTAAGCCAACCTAAGTGAGGCACAGCTCAGCCCCGCTGAGCTCCCGTTTCTGGACCTGCATTTCCCCTAAAGATTGCATTGTAATAAGCTGTTCTGAATAAATACACTTGGAAAAACAACACCAACAAACCCCAAACAAACCAGAGAATGATCCAGACCCTTACCTTTCCGCGTGTTCTCCGTCACGTCTACACCAAACTGGATGATGTCGCCTGACATAATTTCACATGGTGGGCTTTCCTCTGATCCTCTACTCAGTCTCTGACTATTAATAAAGGTACCATTACTACTTTTAGTGTCTTGAAGATAGAACTGTAAAAACAAACAAAAAAAATATAGTAAAATATCTGGAAAAAAACAAAATAAACATGATGGAACTTCAGCTTTCAGTACAATTTTATTTGCTGTAAAATATAGCTTGACAACCCAATGTACAAGAGGACAAATGTACGAACTCAAAACACCCTCTTAGGATGCGACACCTTCACATCATCAACAAATATTTGTATTTTATTTTTAGTTGAATTCTAGTACATACACTGTGCAAATAATTGCTACAAACTGTGCTTACCCCACTGCCGGCATGGAAAGGATCAGACATTGTTCCCAACGCCTTCTGCCACTGATACGTAAGAATTTGTGTTGGTCAACACACCAAGATTGTACCTGCTCACACATCTACAGTACCAGTGTTCTGTGACAGAAATACACCATAGGGAACAACAGCACGGAAGGCACAAGGAAAAGCCTTGGCAGAGGATAGAATAAAGGAGTTGTAATGCAAGATCATTTTGAAACTAAGGAAAACAAAAGTAGGACGTTTTTACCTCTCAGGGATACTAGTTCACACCATTAAGTTAATCTCAAGATTGCTGCATCGTCAAGTATCTTTGTAAATATCCATTTGTAGAGTTAATTAAACTTTAATAGCAACTTATTGAATGTGAAACTGCTTATGACACAAGACTTGCAGTCAGAACTGCCCCGAGAAGAGGTGAGAAGTGAGTCACCCGGCCAAGAGCTGACGAGCAGACGGCACCGAAAGAGGACAGACCGTCCCTGCGTGGCCAGGTGGAACTGCTGCCGTGCGTCTCCAACCGGCCTTGCGGGGTGAGGAGTCACCGCAGGGACCGACGGGACGGGGGTCCCTGCCCTCCTGCGCACACGCGGCCTCAGCGAGTCCCAACGCGATTGTGGCCTTCAGAGAAATTCATGTATTCCTGTGTTTCTCATTTAAAAACAACTGGTTTTGTTTTGTTTTTTTCAGGATTCCATGGTTTTATTTGCCTCTGTTGCACCCCTCAAAAACGTGATGTAAAGCTCAAACTAACAGTGCCAAGGGACAGGTGAGGTTACAATGGAGTAAGGGGCCAGCACTAGGGCTCTTCAGATGTCACATTGGAAAACAACACCCAGCACGTGGTAAGTCTCTCCTGAGCCCAGAGCCTACGTGGTCAGTAGATTGAAAGAGGTCTTCCTTCCCCTCTACTCCACCCTGGTGAGACCCCATCTGGAATATTGTGTCCAGTTGTGGCCCCTCAGTTCCAGAAGGACAGGGAACTGCTGGAGAGGGTCCAGCATAGGGCAACAAAGATGATTAAGGGAGTGGAGCATCTCCCGTGTGAAGAAAGGCTGAGGGAGCTGGGGCTCTTTAGTTTGGAGAAGAGGAGACTGAGGGGTGACCTTATTAATGTTTATAAATACATAAAGGATGAGTGCCACGAGGATGGAGCCAGGCTCTTCTCGGTGGCAAACAATGATAGGACAAGGGGTAATGGGATCAAGCTGGAACACAAGAGGTTCCACTTAAATTTGAGAAGAAACTTGTTCCTGGTGAGGGTGGCAGAGCCTGGCCCAGGCTGCCCAGGGGGTTGTGGAGTCTCCTTCTGTGCAGACATTCCAACCCGCCTGGACACCTTCCTGTGTAACCTCATCTGGGTGTTCCTGCTCCATGGGGGATTGCACTGCATGAGCTTTCCAGGTCCCTTCCAATCCCAACCATACTGTGATACGTGTCACCGTGTCCCGAGGAGGGGACTCCACACAGCAGCCAAGGCAATGTCGGTTCAGCAGGTCTATGCAATGAATGACTGCATGAAAAGCAGCACAGGAAAGATTTTATTTTCCCCCATACACGTGTCTTTGATCTTAAATTAAAGAAAATAATAATCAAAGAGTCATAAATACAAAGGTAAACATAAATTATGGACGGAACAGGAAATTATGTCTGCATTCACTGCATTAGCATCCAGACCTACCCTGCTCTAAATAACATATTATGAAATACTATATTTAAATATATAATGATATATAATAGCTTTTATAACAGTTATAAGTTTAAAAGCCAATCAAACTAATTAGCTTGTTAATCTCCTCATCTGACAACACTGAGCCCTCTCTCAGCTCAGTGCAGAGATGATTACTTCTTTACTTCCTGTTAGTTTTCAATTAGCGTCCTGCTCCATTTGAAAATCTTTCTGTTATGAAAAAGTGAGTCACAAGCAAAGAGAATCAAACATGCTCGCGCATATTTGCTTTTCCCCACCCTCTTCTTTGCTATGCGTAACAGCTGCCTTTTATCTCTCCCGTTTTTTGATGAATCAGTGTCCCTTGCAAACACACGTGTGCAGAATGTGCCGATGGGGCACAGCCGAGCCAGCCCAGAACCAGGAGTGTCAGAGGAACGAAGCGCAGCGGAGCCGCAGCGGCACGGAGCTCGCGAAACACCAGCGGCCTCACAATCCACACTGGAAAAACATCTGTAGACAAACGCAATTCAGTTTAACATTATTAAACTGATGTTCATTCAGCTGCGTGCTACTGAGTTTCATTATGTAAATTTTAGAAAAGTGATGCTCTTGGAGTCTTTACAAACAGGATTAAAATTTTCTTCTTCCTGCATCTAGTAAAGAAATTAATAATAGTAGTACCATGTCAATGAGGTGATGTTTAAGTAGAAAAGCACTGACTTCAACACTTGGCAAAAAGGATTCAGGAATCTTGTCTTTAAAGCAGCAACTGGTCAACAACCCAGCGCGCTGGTCCCTTTCACAGCGCAAATCCATATGTTATTTCCATGCAAGTTGTCACCGGTTCAAATGATCTTAAAGGTCAATCCCTCCATCACTTTTGTGTCATTACTAAAAGTTACCTTCAGAAAACAAAATCAAGTGCAAGCCTTGAAACAAACACGTATACAATAGCTAGTATTTATGGTGGTACGCTGGTATTTTGTATATGTAGCGTCCTTGGTGCGTTCTCCAGTTCCCAAAGCAGCAGCTGCATAACACGGAGCCTTCTGTGGAACCAGCAGCATTTGTTCTCCCCGTGTCCAGCACAAACACTCCTATAACCAGACCGCCCCAAGCACAAAACGCTCACCAGAGAACCCCAAGTGTGTTCCAAAGCGCTGCGCAAGGCAGTGAATCAGGAACGGCACCAGCCCCCCTCCCTTCGGCTGCCACCACGCACAGCCATCCTTGGCCATTCTAGGAGCACATCACTGCTGCTCATCTAACCCAGCGTGAACCTGCAGGTCAGGACAGTTACAGTGAGAATTACAAGGAGGAGAATTATGGGAGAACTGAGACAGCTACAAGATTCACTCCATGAAGAGGAGCAAATTCTACATCTAAGAACGTGGACACAGACCACAGCATCTAATTCAACACGTTCAGGCTTACTCCATGGCTGAA
The DNA here is from genome assembly GCF_036013475.1 of Columba livia. Classification (NCBI taxonomy): domain Eukaryota; kingdom Metazoa; phylum Chordata; class Aves; order Columbiformes; family Columbidae; genus Columba; species Columba livia. Next base: position 21,258,971 of record NC_088611.1, read on the forward strand.
TTAATAATAATAATAATAATAATAATAATAATAATAATAATAATAATAATAATAATAATAAGCACTAAAATGTAGGCCATTGCCTTTTACAGAAAGCCAATCCTTAATATATTTTATTAATTCAATATATTTTCACTGCCTACACAGCTCATGCTGAAAGCGAATGCCCATTTCAGGGCCTCCTCATTTACCATTCTTTTCCTCACCTCATTTCTTCTGTGAGAGAAACACACACAGCCCCCAGGTGCTCCAGGGCCCTGCCATACAGGCCTTGAGGCACTCGTTAACACCAGAAAGATTAGAATAATTTGCCAAATGCTGAACCACAGCCCCTAAGGGATGACAGCGTCATTTCTGCCCCGTGCTCCGCCCGGCCAGGGGGGCGGCGGCTGAGCCACCAAGCGCCGCAGTGACCGCGACAGTCTCCCCGCTCCGGCCGCACATTGCGTGACCAACCGCTGAACGGTTGATGCTGGCGTTAGAAATGCACCCGAGTACTAAAGCTCATACTAAAACTCAGCAAGTAAACAGGGGTCTAGAAATGGGAGTACTCGGCCTAGAGTGATATTTTGGTTTGGAATCGGACTGAGCAGCAGCACAACTCGTTCAGTTGGTTCACGCAGAGTGTTCTACCAGGTGAAGTACATTGACTTTGCACAATGTGAACTGTGCACAAAGATTCCAAAACAATACATACTGGGGTCAGACCCATACAACCAGCATTCATCACACTGCAGTCAGAAAGCTGCTTCTCCCATACAATTAAAGGATCATTTTCTTTTCCTTGAAGTGCTAACTCTGGGTATTTACCATTTTGGGAGCAGCACGTGTGCCAGCAGACTTCACTGTGCAAACCAGCTGAATTCCAGGTCGGTCCTTTGGCTGTAGGACAGTGAAGTTCATCTGCTAAATTATCTCCAGACCCAGCTGACTGAGTTCCTCATTCTGCTCTGCTTAGACACATCCTAAATTCCTTTCCTCTCCCTTGCCTGACTCCACCCACCTATCAAGGCCGTACAAGTATTTGTCTCCATAAGCAAATATAATTCACAGGGTGGGGTACATCAAGCAAAACTGTTTTTCTATTTAGTTTTATATTTCTGAAACACATGGATCTAATAGCTCTTTGCTTACTCAACTCCAGCTACTTCAATTTGGAAACAAAACCAATGCATGAACTTTACAGTTCCCAGCAAATCTCCTTTTTAAAACAGTTCTAGCTGAGGCAGGCACATGCTATGGGACTAAGAGTGACCAGCTGTGAAGAAAAGGATTTTCAAGGAGTGGTAGCTGACTACTCAGGGACCATAAGTATTGAAGGTGCTCAGAGCAAAGCACCACTTCCTAGTAGTTTTTCGTAACTTCTTTGGAAAATAATCAACTTACTCTTTGTGTTCAGTAAAGGAGAAAAAGTTAACCGTCTTTGATATAGCACTGGACAAAAATTATTCACCCTAAATTTTCAAATGGAAGTGTAACCCCAGTGTAAATGCAGCTATTCTGATGTAGAAGGTTAGAAGGCTGAGCTGGCCCAGGAACCGAGCGCCGTCCTCCCCGAGCCGCCCGCGCTCCAGGGGCAGGAATCGGCTCCTCCGCGGACCACGGCTGTTTACCCCTTGGAGCTTTGTTGACTGCACTGCCAGGACAACCCCGCGGCTGCTCATACCTGTTGTCAAGCAAAATAAACTGTGGCAGTAAAAGCAGTTTTGTGCCAGCATAAGCGAGCCTGGTTATAAACAGAGTTCAGCCTTTTCTGGATGTATTTGAAGTGCTGTAAAGTATTAATCCCTCTGCTGCTTGCCCTGACCTGACAGTTCGAGTGCTTTGAAGTTCACTACAGGCTTCGTTCAGCTTCACTTTCATCTGCGCTAAATCAGCGGGACTTGCCTCAAGAGGACACGGGGCTGTGGCAGGGACGGCAGGACCCACCTTGGGTGGGGGCACTGCCCAACAGCCAGAGGCACCAGCAGCTCAAACTGTGCACAAACACCCGCCTGCTACAACCGGAGCTGCTGGAGCGCGTTCCTGGGCAGCACAATGTCACCTTCCTCCACAAAACCCAGCAAACATTTCCAGGTGTGTTGTCCCTGCAAACACTGCAGCACGGACTTTTCTTTTGCCATGCGACACTGCAATGCTTATTTTAACTGGTGAGGTCTATGGATACACCTATCAGAATTTTAAATTATGGCCTATCAAAAGCATTCACAAAAAAGGACAAACATGACAGGATGCTTGCAGAGTTAACACCATCTCCCACCTGTTGTGCCCATTAGGCAAGAGCATTTACTTCCCAAACAACTACTGAAACCCCACAGTCACTAGTATTTGTAACTGAACTTACCGGTCTGAAGGCAAAAAGCTCAGGACCCTAGGTTACTATTAGTGAATAGCTCCACACTGTTCTTCAGAGGCTGCAGTTATCCACACAATCTACTTAACATTGGAAAAAATCAGATGTCAGACTTTTTGATTTGTATTAGGAAGTGGCCGTTATTAACAGAAAGGCTACTAGAAAGATTAAGCAATACTTTAAAATTATTCGGTTTTAGAACTAGCTATGTGGAGCAGTATTGTTACATTTTCTGCAGTAGTTCATGTTAAAGAGGTTGGCAGCTGATAGCTAAAAGTTTAAGTTTAGGACCTCAAACTCTATCACAATCTAAGTTCTCTAGTTTAAAATGAAAGCAAAGAACCATGCTGACAATTTAAAGCTTGTGCATACATAGAACAGAACGAGGATGAGGATTTCCAGCGCTCGCCTCCCAAAGTTCGCTGTGAACACACAGCAGTGTCCGCAGCTTTTTTTGTGTGTCACCGGCCGAGACCGAGGTCTCCAGCTCCACGTGGTCACGGATGAAAGAAACGAGGTGGCTGAACCCACCACTGATCTGGTCCCTGCTCCTCACCCCGCTCAGCGGCAGCACCGCTCCCCGTGGACCCGCAGTTCCGAGCACTGTCAAGTTGCTTAATTTGGTGGGTACGTAACAGTGACCTGGGCTAAAACCGGGCACACTTCAGCAGCTGGTTCCTAAGGCCCACACTCGCGCCTCCCACGGCAGCCGCTGATCTCTGTCGGTTGCTGTATGACAGAATATTAAGACTTTAAAGTACATTTCACAACCCAAATTTGGAGTTGTCTGTAATAGGAGATACCTGTCTGAGGCTGGAGCACAGTAAGAAAGCCACGATGACCAGCATCAGCTTTGCTTTTAGAAAATATAAGTAGAACTGCATTACAATTCCTGGAACCCCCAACATCCCAACAGTCAGTAAAGAACGGTACAAACATCACTAATCCACTTCTGGATTTCTTTTATTTACTTGAGCTCTAAAAGGAACTTTCCACACTCCAAACACCTAGAGCAAAAAACAACTTCTGGAAAAAATACAATAATAATGTAATAGATTGTACTGAAAACAGTGCATGTACTCTGATGGTGTTCTCATCCAAAAACTTGCACAAAAGATGCCCAAGTCCTGCCTTTCCATTATTTTAAATTCTATTTTAAAATGAATCAACCAATGTGAAACCAACCGCATGAACAGAAACATGGCGGGAAGGGACGGTTCCCCTCGCTCGCCCTCCCCGGCCGCGCTGGTGCCCTTCAGGTAACATCCCCACCTGTTTTCTAGGAACAGCAATTTGTAACCTGGCTGGACAGTTGTGAAGTTAACCCAACAATCCCCTTCTGGAATTGCAAAATGCAGCAAAACGCCCAGTCACAGCAGAACAAGTCCTGACCACGCTCTATTACACCTCATTCCTCACGGTTCTGTAACACGTATATTCACGCACAAGATCCGCACTGAGGGCCATGGCCTGGAGCAATCCAATATCCACTCCTCTTGCCGAACACAGGGGGTTTGTGGTAAGCAGGTGTGCAATAAAGTGGTTCAAAAGGTTAAAGTTACTCGCGGGCACCGATCCATCCACAGATTATTCAAATAAAGCAGAAACGCATTCACTGTCAAAAGGAGCAGGACAAGATACTCCCTAAAAACCTCAAGATAAAGTGTTTCACCACAAAACATGACAACGGCGTGCAAGAATAGATCTCGCTTCACATCAGCCTCATAGTTTTGATGCAAAAGGCTATTTTTAAAAAGGAGAGATCCAGAGAAGAGTTCTAATTTCCAAGTAATTTCATTTATGAAGAGCGGACTGACTTGCTATGGTGAGCCGTGTCACCGTGGTTACCGGTGGCTCCTCTCTGGAGCAGCTCTGGTGCCGAGCTGTTGTCCTGGTGGTTCACATCGTTCCTGCACACCCGCCTTTGCTGCAGACGCTGCACCGTGTCAAGGCAACGACAAACGTTCTATATTTATTCGCTTCACAGCTGAATCAAAGTCTGTCCCTTCACATATGCTGTGCTTTAAAACTTCCTTTTGTAAGTAAGTCGTAAGTAGATTAAGGACATTAACTGCCTCAGCAAAGGAGATGCCGCTCATTCCTGAATACAGGCAAAGCAGAAAAGTTGCCTACAAAATAACCCCCCAACTCGGTACTAATTATGTACAATTTTCTTAATGAAAGTTTAAAAAAAAGAATTTTCAGCCTGTAAGAAAATTTTCAAGTACAATTTAAATTCTTTCTGAAATTCTCATACTGAAGATCAGAGATTTTTAAGGTATGTTGCTGCTTTAAGTGCTAAGCTAAAATATATTGACAATAAAGTGCAATCAAGGGAAGGATTCCTGAGAAATTACTACTCACAGATGGCACCAAGTTGTACAAATTGACTCACTGGAATACAGAAGAAATGTAAAGAAAAGATTTTGTATTACTGCTGTCATAGATGACAATATCTTACACAACATATAGCGACTTTGAGACACTTTCCTGCTCCATGTCAAAAACGTGACCGGTGTCATGGCCTCATAAAACCATTAAAACGAGATAAACCCCAGGTCTGTGGAAGGATATCGTACTTGTTGCAAAGCTGTTGTGCCCCGTGTCGTTACACAAGACATTTCCACAGCTCCTATCGCTGTGATATCAGAGATTACTCTGTATAATTTCCATCAACTTCTACCACCGCAAACGTTTACCTGGGGGAAAGCACACGGACAAGGTGACTTTCTGAGGTTTCGCTTGATGTTTCGGCCTTCTCTACATTAACCAATTACGGAAATACAGCGCAACTTAATATGGCTTTAAAATAAAGAAACAAAACGCCTTAATAGGCCATTACCCAGGAATCCGGGCTTCTTCAGGATCATCACTTCAGAAAATAACTTCTAAGTGTAAAATATTGCTGCAACACTCACCAATCCCGGTGCCCTTACACGAATCCTTTCCTCCAAAACTGGACTGAAAGCCAAGTACTAGAGTTCACTGTAATAAATTTAATGCGTTTGGCAACAAGACATACTCAAACTTTGCCATTGCACAAGGAAAGCTTATCTTGCAGCGTACAAAGTCCTAAAGGCTGTATTTGTAGGACATGTGTATCCAGATAAAACAATTGTGAGCTCTGCAAAGAACAGGTTCCTGTCTATAATTTCTTTGCAAATGTATGTTCTTAAGGGTCTGCAATTTACTCTTTGCCTTCAAGCACCTGTACCAATATTCTGCACCCGGGAAAAGCGCTGAGACTATCCAGAGAACTAACATTTTTATTCTTAAATTTACAAGCAAGATGTGGCTAAAGTTGATAGTTACGTTCCCTGGCCAACTTTATAAAGCACAAGGAGAGAACAAACTGTGGTCTGGTCCCCAAGTACTGCAATGTACTGCAAGTACGACATTAAGCGGGAGATTTGTCACGTCTGAACGGAGCTTTGTCCCCGCTGAGACCAGAGGTGAGGCACAACTTCCTCCTGGTTTCACATTTCAAGAGCCTTATTAAACCTTATTAAAACCTCGCAGAACTAAAAACTAAACCCAAAGATCTACAGCACCTACTAAAATAAACATGGAATTGTTTTAGTGGGAAATAGGCGGAATTGACGGAAAAAGCAGAAGGCAAATATTTTAAAGAATATTTACAAACATTTCAAAAATATTTTTAAATCACTTTTTTTTCTTTTTAAAAAAGGAAATATTAAAATACTATCTGGATCTAGCATAGTAAATACTTACAACGAGAAAACTAACACAAACATTACCTATTGTTTCTGCTTCCTCAAAAACCTTGAATCAATGAGATAAGCGATTAGCAAAAAAATGAACTGAAATGGAAGTTTTCCTTAAGAAATCTGCATTCTTAAACTCGTATCAGCAAACAATCCCATTCTTCCACTGCCAGCAAACAGGGGTGAACCCCTAGAGCATCCTGCTGGCCGGCAGAGCTGACCTGCAGGGCTATGGGTTGTTGGGCAGCTCCGAGCCCAGCCGTCCCCGTTTGGCGCCGCGAGAGCTGCAAGAACCACCGTGCGACGCGGCTGTTTCTCCAAGGAGTGAATCATTCGAGCAAAGCTCCTCTGCTCCTCGCTCGTGTTCACTTTTTGAGTGCATAAAGAAGCGCTGAAACTATTTAATCCCCTGCTCATTCCTGCTCCTTGCACGCAAGGTGCCGTGTTTACCCGCGGTCATTAATTCCACTCTGCTGCTGGTTTATGACGGGGAAAACTCCCAGTCATCGCACATTCAGATAAAGAAAAAAAGCCCAGAGATGGCACAGACACCTCCAGATGCAATGGTGGTTTGGTGCTGTCACAAGAAATCGGTATAAATATTCTAAAAATATCCTGAGAAGTTCATGAGGTTCTCTCCCCCCCTTTAGCAAGGGCCATATTCCATCTGAAATGACTTGTCTCATGCAACTACGATATTATCTTTTCTAAAACATCTGCAGCCAGCCTAGTTAATTCATCTCTCCTTTCATGACACAAAGATTTCTTGCTTTCATGACACAAAGATTTCTTGCTTTCTGCCATATCTGCTCCTGAACTATTAATCAACAGACGGCAGGTGTCCCAAGGAAAAGAACGTTCACCGCATTTCTAAACTGCGGTTCAAACTTCCACACTGAGGATAAACTTAAAGTTATGGTGGTAGCGACTCAACGCAGCAATAAAGAGGCAGAAGTGCAAGTCCGAACTCAAAAGAACTGCCTCAGTACAAAAGACACGGTACTAATTGTAATCATGTCAAACTAGATGTTTTTGTAATAGGTCCAAACCACAAATACAACCAAAATACAGCGGAGTGAGAATTCACTGCACGCTTCCTCAGCCTGAAAACAAGGGGTCACCAGAGCAACATGCTCCTCCGTGGTTTTCTGAAGACTCTGCATCTAGGACCAGAACTCAAAGAGCAAAACAAACCAACCAAAAAAAAAAAACCCTAAATTCCATTTATTTTCCTTCTGTGTTTTGAACACATTCCGTACAGGGAGCAAACGCAACTAAGTGGAAACCAAGCGCTGTCGGTGAAGGGTGCGGCTCCGGCCAAAGATGGAAAATTCATTTTCCAGCACAGAGGAGCAATCTGACAATTGGGAGTGGAACACTTGCAGCGGAGGCACTGCCAAGCCGTACCTCCAACAACGCCAGAGCCAAAACGCTCTGGGAGGAGGCTGGGTTTACTTGCCACCCATTCCTAGGTCAAGAGTTCCAAAGCAAGCAGTAATCGAATGCTGGTATTCCCAAACAAAGGCAATTAATTTTTTCAAGCTTAAGGGTAGCAATACGTACAGCATGCGGTCACATACCGAGGCGGGTCGGCCAGCAATGTGAGACACTGCGTGAGCTGATTTTTTGATAGACGATCTTAGAGAATCTTAGTCAGCCGATTCTTTAGCCGCGTCCTCCTGGCTCCGGAACAAGGGGCAGGTGCTGCCGCCTCCTCCCCAGTTGGGAACAGCCGGACCGGGAACGGGCAGAGCGCAGATAAGACGTTCAAGGATCAGTAATTACTGATCCAAACACGGTGTGACTCACGATCCATCCCGCTCTCAGTCAAGGGCAAAAATCACATACACGGTACACCTTGAATTCACAGATTAAAGGGTTTGCTAACGTGGCAAAACGTGCCCGGGTAATTATTCTGGTGCAGCTTTCTACATAGCCAAAAGTATTTTGAGGTCTTTTATTTTCTAGCTATTTTCCATCATATCCACAAAGTCACTGGGGATGTTATACTGGTAACACTGTGCCCATGAACTTTATTCTTCAGACAAGAAAAAAAAAAGCAAACAACACACTGAATGCCTTTTAAAATCTCTTTGTCAATAAAAAAGTACTTAGAACAAGCGCTAAGTGCCCACGACCAACCTGCCAGGGGCAGAGGAATCGCAAAGTGCTGCTGCCAACCTCACACCTTCGCTGCTGTCAGACCTGCCAGGCTCGTCAGCCGCACTTCTCAGAAACACGTTACCAAGCCCTGCCGTGTTTTGGACTAAATGTGCCGTATTTCCAAGTACAAAAAGAGCCTTTTTCTAGCAGCAGCAGTTCCAGGTTTTCACTCCAACGTCCTCCCCTCAACAGCCACCGAGCCCCTGTCCACACAGATCCATCCAGGTGTTGAGGTCAGAGCCGCCTCCACCACCTGTGTGCAGGTTTCAGGTCACACTGTCCAGCTGACACAACGCCGTGTAATGTTGTTCTAACCAGGACAACACCCATTTGTAATGGTTAGAAATATATAGTGAAAGTTTTCACAGTTCACCTCCTAAAGCAGTGATTTTAAGTTGCTGATACTCAATACATTGAATCACTTAAGTCATTCTTTGTACTTCAGTATCATCATCAGAAAAGTTATTTCCATTTTCTCCCCCTCCCCCCCATTTTTTTTTCAAACAAAGCCATTAGTGTAAGCTTCATAGTTTATTGTTATTATTATTTGGAATTTATATATTAAAAAAAAAAAAAAAGGAGGGCGGGGATGAGAAGGAAAGAAAGAGGAAGATATGGTAGAAGTACAGATAGATTCAATCCTGAAAAACATATGCAAGTGTACAGAACAGTGACTGGTCCCTCTGAGCACCAAGACAGGGAACGTGCCTCACTCGGCGCAGAAAGCTGGACGTGGTTTGCCCGTGAATGAAGGGTCATCAAGGGATTTTTCCCCATTAACTCTGTTGCGATGCTTTGAAAAAAAGGGGCAGTCACAGAGCAAATACGAAGCAGAACAATCCTCCTGCCTACCAAGAACCACCAAAGAGCAAATTAACGTTGGTGGCCTGAAGGACTCAAAGACTTATTTTCTAAACCGTCCACTCCCAAAAGCTGAACCCAAAGCCTCCCCAGAAGGTTAAAGTGCCACTGGACCCTTCCACATGGTAACCATGGGCTACCAAGAATAATCTCATAAGACAGAAGGTAAATTACATAACAAATCCATCAAGTATTTTCCCCATAATAATAATTATGGGTGGCATTCCCTGTTGTCAAGTTATTATTATATTCTCTTCACCCAATCCTCGTGTTATTCAGCTGCCATTGCCCAGACAGGTGAACACATCGCTACTATATGATATACAACACACATCACTCGCGAGCAAACTGACACCCCGAGCGTGCAAATAACTTTCCTTTCTACAATTTAAACCTGAGTTACAACCACTAGAGGGCAACATAATTATACACACTCGCCCGGGCTTGGTAAAGCAAAGTAATTCAATTACAAAAGCACATCTCAGAAACTAAAGTTGAAGACTCTTCACATATGAAGGTGGTTTATTTTAATACTGAAATTTCCACAAATTATAGCATATATATTGTGGGTTGTCTACACTATCAATTCCAACTGCAGAGCCTCAAACACAAGCTACTTTTAAGCTACAACATCCATATTAACAATTCTTCTACTTCGCAGATTTTAAAATTAGGTTTCTCCACGTCAGTGTTCCTGCTACTGAAATTATGCAAGTCACTGAAATTCCACCCAGAATAAGCAAGGATGTGTAAAAATCAGAACGCTGTCAAAGCCTTTGCACATTAAATATAGAAACTGAACTTCCTAATCAATGGTAAAAAAGATCTCGTTAGAAATTGGCCATATGCTGCAAAAGAACTGCAATTAACATGCAATCTTCTTCCACGTCTAATCAGCAATTCAAAAATGTTGCTGTTCTGAGAACAGTCAGGCTTTCTCCTTACAAAGGCTGCGCTTTCTTAAAATGTATTCTTGACATTTAACATATTAAGTTCTGCTACAATTCATCATCTGAGCTCTTAGAAGAACAAAAGAGAAAGTCCAGAAAGTAAAGCAAACCAGGAGAATGAGTCATTTACTCAAAGAACAAAACATCTGGCAGTAGGATACGCACTGGTAACTCAAAGCAAAAACGCTTAAAGAATTATTTCCAAATCTGCAGCCCCTAAAGGACACAGAACAAGCTCTGGTGCCGTGTGTCAGATCAACCGTCCACGCTAACAACACCCAAATCTGTTCTGTACGTCACCGAAGCGGATGAACCCTCCAATCAAGCTCTCATAAAACTCAGACCACGCTCTCAGCACAAACACGGCCTTCCCACAAAAACACCTTCACTGTTAAGTGAGCAGCTTTGACATACCCAGACGTTTGTCATCCAAGCTTCAATTTAATATGGCTGTAGACAAGACCATACTTTGATTAAAGAAAAATCAGCGAGACTTCTATGCTACCTATAATTAGTCTAGTATTAGTATGAAGTTTTAATAAACTTTAATTAGGATGAGATGCCATCCATAGCTTGTTTCAAAGGAAAATAGGTCGGGCCACTGGGAACTGGCAGCGTTAAGAGCAACATGGTTAAATACAAATTCAAGAGAAACATGAGTGTGTCCCCGTTGCTGCTTCTAAACTTCTTTTGAAAAGAGTTTTGTTCTGCAGTCAAGCAGTACACTGAGGTCCCATGCGATACCAGGCATATCAAACGCTAGAGATTATTGTTGTTATAATAAAACAGCATATAAAATTTATATAGAGATCTATATACAGATCAATAACGGCTCTCCTGTTTGCATATGCATAGATCCACATGAATATCCACTGGAGCTACATAATGTAGCAGATGCAGGTAACAAGTCAGGGGTAAGACCATCTTCCAGCACCTTTTCACGTTGCTCCTGTCAGTCGGGAGGAATTTCAGGTATGTCCAGCATGGACTTCAAAAAGGAGGAGGCCAGTCCTTCTCCTCAACCCGGACATTCCCCATTCCTCTGCTGCCACCTGACAGGAGCTCCTTGGCTGAAGAATCGGCTGTATTTTAGATATTGTTACTTGAGAGACTCTGCGGCCGTTCCTGGAAAGTAATGTACACACAACCTCAGTCTTTCCGTATCTCTCGGCTTCACTGGATACAACTCTCCAGGACAGCCGCAGTATCTGCCACCTGAGTTCGCGGGCAGCGCCGGGAGTCTCCGCTTTCTCCTTTATATATTACAACTATCTTTTGTCCTGACAAGTTCCTCCTTTCGCAGCTCGTCTCTGCTTTGGAGCAGTAACGTGCACAGCACCCAGCTGTGCTGCTCCCCAAGCAGCCGCTTTCGGGGTCACTCCACAGCACATCTCCAGCTCCCACCCTGTTTATTTGCTCTGGAAAATAATGAAACTGGACACGTGGAGGAGTTGGGCGCAGGCTGGTTCCCTCCCTTCACACAACTGCAACATGCGCAAAGCACGTCGGCAAGGAGAAAAGCACAGGACAGCTGGCACTAAAGCTTCAACCTGCAACAGAAGGTGCCTTAAAAAACACAGGAGTGCTGCATTTCCGGACATAAACACAAATTCTTCATCAGTTCTCATGGGACAAACAAACTATTTTTTACTATATTTGTTTATCCCATGGCTTGTTTTTCTGTTTCTTAAAATTAGGCAAAAGATAAACATTCTCTGTTAAGCGAGGCCCCTCACTTACCTCGCTATATTGCGCTTTCTACACTTAACTGAAAGCCGGACAACTTGAGCAGCTTATTTAGCTACTGACTGCACCAACAACGGGCTGGAAACTTCCAGCCTCAGCAGCCAAACGTCTCCAGGCTCCTCATCCCATGGGCTCCCCGGGACCCTCCGTCACCAACCACCGCCCGGCAGCTTTGCCGTCGCTGTTTCTCAACAGCTCTATAACCTCAGCGTTTCTTAATACGGCGCATCAGGAACGCTGATGTTTTCTTCACTTCCTTTTGAAAGGTTTGGCTTGAAAACGTGAATACCAGACAGCAAACTAGTAAACAAAAATGCGTAAAGCACCTCAATAGTTCAGAGTAACAACGGAGAGGAGAAAAATCCCAAGACGGCTCACACAGATAATATTTTGAAGGAAAAATTATAGGCATTCAAACCAACAGAACTCAACCCCCTGCTCTTGACTATTCTACCAATACCTATGTTGCTTTATATAAAATAATTTACGAACAAATTGTTACAATTTTAGAAAGCCTCTCTGGATTTTATCAGTCACATGTATATACAAAAACTAATGTGCAAATTATTAACCTAGTTATAACTTATTACTTTAAAAGACTAAAATTGTTTATGCAAAGCAAGTTTCTCAACAGCAATATTCTCTCAGTTACAACAGAAGCGTTCTTGCGCTGGGCTTTATGGTAGAATGTGACACATGTACTTCTCTGCCAGCCGTAATTTCAACCGGAGGTGTAATGCACATTGGAAGAATTCAGTCCCTGAACTATTCTAAGGGAAAACAAAAACACAACGACACCACCCACAGAGAGAAACCCACCAATTTGATACAACCAAATAACGAATTTAATAACAAGCTTCCACGACTGCTCATTCTGGAGAACAAACCAAACAGTTCTTAATCCTCCTGACAAATACACCCTGCAATACAGAACTATCAGAGCAAATAAAGACTTCTCACTTAAGCGACCATGCTTTACTACTCACGCTTTACCTGGGGTTTTTTTCCTCATTCTCATTACTGTATTACAGAGAAGTTCAGACTGTTCGCTGATAAAAATCCCCACTCACTGTGATAGTCTCAGAAAGAAAATACCATTGACTTCTAAAGAAAACTACTAGAACTTTGACATCCTGCAGATCTGAGGTTTCCCCGTTGAGTCAGTTCAAGGATTAAAACATTCATCTCTACTGAGTATCAACTACAATGCAAACTGAATTCCTGTATTTCTTCAGGAAGCAACATGTTCAAAACTCTATGAAGTATGAAATAAACTATTTCAGCTGTGACAGAACCATGGAAATGAACGTAAGTAGTTCCATGTTGATGTTTAAAACGTAAATGAAAAGCACTGAAACTAACTCTAACATCCAGTAGTTCCAGTAGCAAGTCAGGAGTGAAACTATTTTCCCTGTTTTTTATGGAATCTGACCCACCTCCCAACCACAGGATGAGTTCAATGAAAATAATCTGTCTGATCAAGTAAGATTTATATTGTTAGAAAGGGAGCTCATTACAACCGCCATTTCTGCATTGCTTATAACGATGCTTCATTTTTACGTGCTAAGAATATTTTGATAGAATTTAAGAAAATAAGTTGAGAAAAAGTAGGCATTTTTAAAAATGAAACATTCAAACAGCAGATTTGATATAAAAATTTTCAAGGCAAAGCTTTGTTACCTGAAATGACAATCTGAACCTTTACGATGATTTTCTCAACAGCACAGACTCTGCTCCTGGAGCACCTATGCTAAATGGTACGAGTGAATTTGAAAAGGAGAAGTGGTGATACACATTTCCTGTTGGTTTACTTAAAAAAAGAAAAAAAGCAACTTGCAATCTCAAGTATGTAATTGTGCCTTCAATTGTTGTGAGGTTTCACTATCCCCTTCTGCACCACTTCATCCACTTGCAGCCATCACCCTGCCTCTACCCCATGCCGGTAGGATTCCCAGTGCCATCAAAGCCCAGGGAACCCTCACCGCTCGGTGCTCTCCTCAGCCGGTGGTTTATCCCAAACCCTGGGAGGTGATTTGTGCCTCGGTGCCGATATGAGTTCACCTCTGGAGCCCACAGCACCCATGGGCTCAGAGGCTCCAGTCACACTGACCTCAGGAACCGGTGCTTCTATTTACAAGGAATGAGACACAGAACCAGAAAAGTTTCTCCCAACCTTTCATCTCACTCCTCTTGCCCCTAATCATCAGACATAATCACTTATGTGGGGCTGCCCCATCACCACAGGGCTCTTACCCTGAAGCCACTTGGACATGAGAGGAATGGAATCAAAGGTGCGGCTGAGATGGGATGAGATGCTGCCACGGACTGCTGGCAATCTGTCTGTCTCTGCAGAAGGGGACAGCAGGAACAGGAAGGTGGCAGCTGGAATTAAAGTTATTCTCAGAAAGAAAGCCTTAGAAACTCCAAGGCGAAGTGATGCTCAAAACCAGAGAGGGTAGATAAGGCAGCTCTTTAGGAAAGCTTGGAATTCTTTTCCTCTTGAAGAGTGGAGAGAAGAGAGGACCAACAGTCCAGAGCACAGAGCGGGAGCTGAAGGCTAAGCCAAGCCTAGCTGGTTTAAGAGTGGCCCAAGCACCAGAGTTAGTGCATGGAGGAGAGGATGGATGGAGGAGCAGTTACACACTGACATTTGAGATCCAGTTTGGGAAGATTCTGCGCACCCCCCACCTTTTCTGCCACATTTGCTCTCATTTCTTCTGTTTTGTCACACACCTTGCTAAGAATCAGTATTTTGCAGAACATTTTACTTTTTACCTCCTCCCTAAAAAAATAAAGGGAAACTTAATTCCGCAACACGCATTACAAATTACTATACACACATTACGAATAAAAGGAATTTACTAAAAATCCATCAAGAAACACAACACAGAGAGGCACTCACTGCTACGCAGGCCCCAGCTCTCACGAGGATGAGATAAATGAGACAAGGAACAGTCTCTGCTGTTGTGGTTCATCAGCCTGTTTCGTTACCTTCTCACCCTCCCTGTTCAGCTCCTCGGTTGCTGCCCTAACGCTGACAACAGCATCTTATCTGAATCAGCGTTATCACCCACACATTCAGAAATGGGCAGGTGCAGCGACCTTGGATTTTCTAGACGGTATTTTCAGTGGACACACGGAACAAGTTGTGAAAAAAGTACCTTTTGAGTGGGAATGAAATCCTGTAAAAGAGTAGAACTGGCAAGTAAGCAGCACGACTCCTCTCGGAACTGCAGCAAGTAACAGACTCCATATTCTACCACAGTTTCCATAATGCAATTTCTCATTAGGACTGTGGGAAGATGCAAGACAAACGAGCTTCCTGCTATGGGCCATTTCTAACAGTTATACCCAAGTGTAATAGCAACACGTACAAAACCAAAAAGTTAGTACTTTATTTTATAAAGAACAGTCATTCCTGTCTATTTCCAGAACTTGAAGCTGTAAGACATGAGAGAAACAAACAAGTATTTAAATTAGAATGTTTTCAACTTGTACGTTTGGCTCAATACACTATTAGCTTGTTAAACAAATGTTAATTATTATAATTCGTACATTTAGACGATAATACCCTTCCTATACCTCAAGCGTAGACAGGTATCTCCGCGCTTTACACTTTAAACAAGCTGCATTTTAACTGACTTTACCACTTCAGATTATACAAAATAAATATACAAGATGTTCCTCCCACCATCATTCTTCACGCAAGGTCATGCAGTTCTTTCTAAAGGCTTGTTTATCACAGCAGATAAACTTTCTCTTCCCTCTTTGAAGACGCCAGCAACAAAGCTCGTACTTCAAAGGCCACATTAAAAAAGCAAGCGCTAGTTCAGCTAAGACTCTTTCAATTGCTCCCAATGCAATGAATGCACCAGGAAAGCGAGGAGCTCATCTCCACCAACCGCAGTCCACGTAGCGTATGCATGGACTAAAAAAACCAGCACAAAACACAACCTTGCCAAGTAGTTCAAAAGGCCTCAGACATGCTCATTGACACAGTACAGGAACACGGCACACATACTTTTAACTTCCCAGCCAACAGCCAGATCCACAAATTCAACAAGAAAATCAGGATGACACCGGGGTAAAGAGTGTTCAAGCAGACTTAGAATATCCATGTGCTTTTCTATGTTATAGGTAACACATTAATCTAATAGCAGCCTATCCGTTCTTCCTTTAATTGCATAGGAAGGACTCCGATCACAAACCAAATCCTTGGCTTATGATTCCAGACAGTATTTCTGTACCTGCCTGAACAGCACAGGCAGCTCTACCCACTGCAAAACCAAATATGCCCTTTTTGTGACAATTTGCGATCCCGGCTTTCTCTCACAACTGCTGGAACACGCAGTCTAGGAAAACTCTCAAAGAGGAAGATTGGGAAAAGAAAAAAGTCATTAATTTCCCCTGTGAGTTGTTAAAAGGGAAGTGGCGGTTGAGAGCTGCGAGTGAAAGCGCTGGGTTATTGCCACCCTTATGGAATCGGGAACGTTTCTGTTTCATTTAGTGCTTCTTTTCCTTCAAGTAAATTTTAAGAGAATTTCTATCTGGCACATTTCGGTGGGAAGTCTATAAAAGAAATCCTCCGGGTATTTCATAAGACTAAATTTCATACATATTTATATACACACACTGAAAGTTCAGAACATAAGACAACAGCAACACAGCCGACTGAGCAAATATGCCTGAAGCGAGACTCAGAAGCTTATTTGTTGGTAGGGATTAATTTTGTACCCCAAATTCCATCCCAAGTCCACAAGAAACCAGAACCAACGAGAGCTGCTGTGGAGCAGAGGCCAGGGCTGGACTCAGAGCACACAACCCAACGGGCCCTCGGACAGGCCGGCGTGGCGCAGGGCTCGGAACCGCCCTTAAAGCAAATACCACCCCAACTATAAACAGTGACCTACAGTTCTGGAACCCATAGAAACAAAAGAAACTTCAAACTTCTACTTTGTCCTTTAATAATACGTGATTAAATGGACTCCGCGGAGCCTTCCAAGTCCTCTGGCATTCAGCAAGGGGGATCCCTGTAATGATAGCAAGAAAACAACAGGGAGCTGCAATTACCTACCAAGATCAAAGAGCTTTAAAAAACAGCTGGGCTGCAGAATGGATCCTTTCACAACCAGATACAAAATTCAAGGCTCTGGTTTTAATAACTAAATTTAAAATGTGAAGAATTACAAGTCATTTATTATGTCTCTCTAAATCTTCCCAATCCTTCAAGCACCTGGTAACGCTAAGTGCAGAAAACAGCAACGCCACAATAAAATCACAAGTAATAATACCACCAAAGTTGATTTGCAATGCCAAGTCCATTGAACTATTATAGCTAACAACAACAACAAAAAAGAGAAGGATGACAATTAATTGTGCCAGAAATTATGGGAAAGGTCACCAGAAATGTAAAAGGCAAACAGGTAAGCAGGCTAAAAGCCCAGCTTTGCAAAACCGAGAGATCTGGCTTCTACCCTACACAGTGAAGTATTCCAGTTCAAGAAAATCAATTAAAAAATGGAAAGGAAAGCAGAGTCATTGAAATCTGCTGGCGGTGGGTGTTAAACAAGCAAAATCCCACTCACAACACAGTCATAATATTGCATCAAAGACATCAACCTTTTAGAAAACCTATGTTTAAACTTCATCTTGCTCAACATCCAGAAAAGGAACAACTCTGAAAAAGTGCAAGTTAAGAACAAAAACTGCCGTATCAGATCGGAACAATGCCATAGGCCAACAGCAGCCAGCACCAAATGTCTTCCCAAGAGCCTGCTGTACAAATACCTATTTGGCCCATTCCAGCTTTTCTTCTTTGATTTGAAACATCAGCATTTCCATTCCTGCCTTTCAAAAGGTTATTATTCAACACACGGTTACAAGCATCCACAACTCCTGTATCCTGAGCTCTTGCACTAGTTTGATTTTTATAGAACTACTCCAACTGTAATGATGAGAATATACAGCATTCACGACTTGTTCCGAGTTTTATTTTCAATAGTCTCTTACTATGAGAACAAGAGGTCACGTCTCCATTCTTACGCAGCTCCTATATCTATCTCAGGTGCTGCATTCTTCCTACACTGAAGTTTTTCTGTTAATAAATATTTTCAACACGTTTGAATTATCATGTGAAGACCAAAACTGAGCAAGATGTTCAAACTTGTTCACACTACTGAACATTTGTGATTGACCCTCTCTCATCATCAATTCCACAGTTTTTTCAACAGGTATTGCTATTTTATAACCTAAAAAGGCCTGAGAACAGCACATACTTGATTTCACTATGCACCATAGCTCTACCATCAATACTAACATGCTCCTTAGCTTCGCAAAGATATTATCAATTCCTCATGCCCTTAAGCAATCCCAGTATTTGTTATATGTCTACCAAAGTAAAAAAAAATCAAACTGCTGCTAGTATATTCAGTGCTTTTCCGCTCAACTACAGTGTTACTACA
Source organism: Columba livia (assembly GCF_036013475.1). NCBI lineage: Eukaryota > Metazoa > Chordata > Aves > Columbiformes > Columbidae > Columba > Columba livia. The sequence continues at coordinate 21,277,230 of NC_088611.1, forward strand.
GGATTTTGGACTTTCTATTAAAAGTCCGCTGGAACTTCATCATCTTTTTATACCTCCTCAAGACTGAAATAAACTCTAAGACACTGCTCAATCACACACGTGTGTCTGGTACAACATATCACAAAAATCGGATCCGATTGTCTGGCTCCAGCACAATTACTTTTCCCAAAGGAAAGCGCTGTGCGTCCCTGGTGGACAGACGGACAGACAGCTCTTCTTGCAGGGCTCAGGATGGTCCAGTCCCATCCATCTCTCCACCTGAGGTTCCCAGTCCTGCAGCGGCCTGACAAAGCACTTGTCCATACCCGACGAAAACCCGGCAATACCGCAAACCTTCCGCTCATTCTGCTGCGAGCAGGAATGTTTCTGGATAGAGAGACAAGCTGGGAACGTTCACTCATTGTCACAGCAATATTTCACTAAACTTGGAGCTCTTAGATAATCCAAAGTCTCAGCAAGTGAACGACGGTAACAGGAAGCAATTATTGACGTGACTCCAGAGAAAATCCAGAGACAACAAACAATCGTGTACTTGAGTAGCAATAGCCTGTAAAATTCCTCGCTTGAGGGACGGATACAGCATTCTTCCTTCCCTTTCACTTGCCAGGTTCCACAAACAATCATCATTTTCATTTTATATTGCCTAATAAAAGAAACAACAAAATCCAAAATGCAACAAATCAGCCGAGTATTTGTCCACACACTTTGCAGAGTTTTAGGGAGATGGGATTCAAAGCAACACAACCACAGTAGCAGACTGACACAGACACCACTGACCCACGTGGCCCTGCACAGCACACAGAATTCTGCCACTTTAATTAGATAACAAAGCGACCCAATCTGTTGAGGTTCAGTAAGCTCTGGCTGGTGTCTCTGATGAAATCCTGAGCAGCAGCAGCAACTCGCCTCTCCCAGGACCCCCCAGCGCTCCCGCCCCGGCAGTGGGGACGTTTGCCGGGACAGAGACCTCCATACCCAAATCCCCTTGTGATCACGGCGGCATAAAAATGGAGAGTTCACCCAGGGTGAAAAGCACTTACATAAAAATATTAACAGGTGTATGTCAGGGCTGGCTGACATCACCCTCTTACCCAAAGCATCTAAGCACTGAAATTTCACCTTAGTACATTACGGCAGATCCCAGGTCAGTCTCCCAGGGCACTTAAAATAAACCTTCAATGTCTGGAAGATAAAGTGGCTCCTCTACAGACTCTGCAGACTGTCCATGTAAACAGCGAAAGTACAGAGGAACAAAACGTTTGTTCAGCTCGCAAGGACGACAATGATAACACAAAGCTGAAAAGATGTAATAGAGGGAAAACAAATGACATGGTACCTATCAACAGAAATGCCACTGATACGTGAGAAATTAAACATCCCTTAACAGATCAGCAGCAGAGTATCCTACAGGAATCTCCATAGGAAGCAGCAGATAAAGAAAATCCCATTAAAATCCTGCAACCCCAAATACCACTTTTCACATCCCACTAAAATTTGTAAGATGGATTTGCTAAAATACTTCTGAACAAACAGGATGCCCAGAGAAGTTGTCCCGTACTTCTCGACTCTTGCCCAACTATCTCCACAGCACATTCTGTGTAGTGTTAAGTGAACAACATATTTCCTCTCTACAAGTTCCTTCTCTTCTTTCTTTCATGGTCAATATACTTTTATCTCTAGCACAACACAGCAAGAAAACAGAGCATCTAATCTTTCAGCTCCTGTTTACCAATGTATTTCTTGCACTGATGGCCCAAAATTAGATGCAGGACGCTGGACCTGCTCTAACGAGCTGCCGGGGCTCTTCCCCTCCACGCACACGACTCCACGGTCGTCCTTGTTCCGACTCCTGAGGTTCTGTCTGCCCTTGGGCATATCAACGTGTTCCCCAGCAGACCAACGCGCTCAGACTTGGTGTCATCTCCAACTCGAGTGTACTGCACCATGTCCTTGAGGTCATTGATAAAAACGTTAAAGGGGACAGGTCATAACATGGACTCCTGCAGTGTCCTGCTTGTCACCAGCACCCAGGTAGACGCCACTTATTAACCACCCACCCTCGGCCTGAGCCTCAGACTGGTTTTATTTTACTCATCTAGTTGTTTGTACAGAGTGCGGTGCCCTAACTTAGACCAAAAAACACCGTGGGAAATGGTTAAAAGCCCCACTGAAGGTGAGGTGAACAGTGCGCACTGCTCTCCCTTGCCCACAAATCCATTTTACCATCAATCTAGTCATTTTATCATGCAAGGCAACGGCACTGGTCAGATGTGATTTATCCGTGCTGAACCCCTACTGACCACTACCAGGTCACCTTCTCCCGCTGTGCCCAGCGCTGTGTTCCAGAACGCGCTCCCCGATCTCCGCAGGGGCTCCTCGAGGACGCCCCGCTGGCCGTTCCACCTGCGCCTCGGCGGCTCCTGCTTTGGGGCGGCATTCCTGTAACCAACGTACTCTGAATCTGTTCAACTCAATTCATACCCACTTTGAATTAAATGAAAAAGGTATTAGCTACCGCTCCAACACAGAAACTTGTGCCTACAGGGGTTTTTTCCATTGTTAAAAATGACCGGTTATCTGGAGTCCTGTTGTCTAAGAAAACACTTCATTTCTCATACACTGCATCAGTGCCTTTGGGAAACTGTGGCAATGGATTCTCTAGAAAAGGTACTTATAACAGCCACTCACAACAATCTAAGGCACTGAATAATTCCAAGATATTAGTTTTTGGAAGCCTGGATATCTGTCGGAAACTTCAGGTTTCTACTAAAAGCTGTGGCCACATCTGCCAGAAGCGTTTCGGCCTGGGAGAAGTCACATTCAAATTCCCAAGGGTCTTCATTTTGCTTATTTTTAAACACACACACACACAGCTTAAGGCTATTTCAATTAAGCAGTTTTTACAGAGTTTCTGCCCATATGCAGTGAGAGAAGCTGAACAAACATATTTAGATTTTCTGAACTACGACCCACTTTTTGGTTTGCTTTGATTCACACTTTTTGAAACACTCCATGCTCAGCATAACATCCACTTCCTACAGATCTAGTGACTCACTCTTGAAAAGATTCATTAACTCGTAATTACTCAAAAAAAATTCAATTATAAGCATAAGCTTCTAATGTTATTGCTGAATAAAAAATCCACAAGGAGGTATTACGCTGTCTCTACAAACACAAGCAAAAGGAGGCATCGCACTGGTTGTCTGTAAGTATGACTAAGCACAGAAAAAGTCTGAGTACAGATATTTCCCCATCACCTCTTTCCATCTTTATCTTACACATTATGTTAAAAACATTTTAACAAGCAAATCCAACTTTAAATATCTGCTTTTAATTGCTATTTACTGGTGATCTTGAAGACTCATCCTCCTTTAATCCTTAATAATGCTGATGCTACACAGACATGATCTCCTTTGGGCACATAACTTTTTCCATGCATAATTAAAGTGTCTTTATACAAAGTAAACATTCCCATCTTTCAGCTGTAAATACCGTGTCACCTCTCACTTGGTCTACTTATGTGACAGACTTCACTTTGTCTACCTATGCCTTAAAAAAGAGGTGTACTAGTTCCCTTGCTGCTCCTTACTCATGTTCCCTTCTCTTTGATTCCTCCCCTTTACAGATGATGCTGATAGAAAGGTTTGCAGACTATGCAGCAAACAGGATCACTCACATGACTCACTAAAACAAAACAAAACTCCAAACCCTCAAGAAAAAAGCAATGAGTTGTTGGAGCAGAACTGAACGGGGCTCGGGAGGCAGCACGGAGACCGGGAACGCCAGAAACCGGGGTTGCCAAAGTCCACACTGATGAAACTGCAGCCCCAGATCATTCATTAATTACTTTGAGTTATTTGAAGGTTTCTCTCTGTTACTAAATTAACATCACAAGGACTTTTATCTTTCATAAACCCCAGAATGCATTAAAGTCCCATATAAGCTTCTAAGAAACGTTTACAAACACTGCGGCAAAAAGAACTTACGTGGGTTTACATATAGGTCACCGATAGGATAATGACCGATTCCTAAACGAGATGTACTTATTAGAAGTTCTGTAAACAATGATAAACATTCCTGCGCACAAATGTTCCGGCACAGTTTTATGTTTTTATTTGTCCTTTGAAAACACCACTGAATGCCTTAAAATAGCTTTTGTGATTAAGATTGTATTTACTGACATCTACCTGCCTTTTCACAACAGCATTTTGTATTATTATCTCTAACAATGTATTTTTTCCTCTCCTCCAACTACTATTTATCATTTATCATTCAGATATTCAAACAGATGAAAAAAACAGACCATATTGGCAAGAAACAAGCACAGAATCAAAAATTCTCCGTATCAGTATCAATGCTTTAAACCACTTACAGAACTACAAGATCTAACAGGCAAAATTTACGCTCCTGTATTTCTATACCTGATCTCCAAGTCCCTCTTCAGCTGATCCAGGCAACCTGCGTGCAGACCCCCCGCACTGCTCACACGTCACAACTGTCACACCCACTGAGCCACCACAACCAAGCTGCTAGTTCAGATCAGCCAGAGAAAATGAATAAGCGTATAATTTTTTGACCTGTATTAGAAAAGTCAAAGCTCGCTGAAACTTAAAAACAAACAAAAAAGCCACAGCTGACGGTCTTTTAAGCTCATCTATTAGTTAGACTTGCTCAACACCCAATGCTTTGTCAAATCAACCATCTTCAATCTGGCTACACCGTTTGTAACCATAAAAAAGCACATGGGAGTCCTGAAATCTTTAGAACGAGAAACGCTGATAAAAAGCTATATGCATAATACTTTTTAATTTAAAACAGTAGAATAAACAGGCACGTTTTAATTTGAGTCAAACAAGAAACATTTAAAACTCAACTGCATTAAATATTCTCATTTCAAGCTAAGTCTTCTAGTGTCCAGGAACGCACATCACGTACACAACAGAGCCAAAACAACACGCTTAATGAAACGCTAATACAGATAGCAGTTTGCACAATTACGTGCAGGTAACTTGAAAGCCAAGCCATAACCCAGCCTTAAGAAATTAAATGCTTGTCTTGTCCCATCATGCCCAGGTATTGCATAATGTGGGATAGGTAACAATGGGAGGTTTAAGAATTTCAGCTGCATTGTACTGTTCCACATGCTGTGTCATACTAATAAAAAACGCTGCACTAATCACAGATCATATTATTCTTACAATCAAGAGCTACACTGACCACATTTTATAGAAGTGCATGCTGAAGAGCTAAAAACCAGAGTTGACTTAAAGCACATGAAGTTCTAGGGCATAACATCAATATATTTGAAAAAAAATACAGCATTAAGCAACTGAAATCTACACTTTGTTAATTTCTTGCTGGGAATTTAAAATTAACTTGACTGTCATTAAGTAAAAGAACTTTACTTGTCCCAGTTCAATCCCTAGTGGACAAAACATGCACTACAGAACCCCTAAATTTCACTTAACGAGATAACCGGTCCTTCTGAGAGGAACACTTGAGACAAAACATTTTCACTATCGATGAGAAAATACCTTGTATGCCATTTGTTACCCTCCTGCTGCCAGGAACAAACCTTCTATCAGACCCAAACAACAAAATACTCCCTATAAAATTCCAGGCAAGTAGGAAGAGTGCCAAACAAACCCAGCATTTTTTTTAGATCCACTTTTTGACACTCCTCACAATGAGATTTATTAACATGCTTAGATAAAACGGTAATTTCTCAGCATTTGAAAGAATACCGTAACACCACTATATTCACGCAGTCCTGTGCTTTCAGATTTGTATTATTTGCCTCAAAATTACCTACTTCCAGCAATAATACACATGCAAGTTTTTCAGTACTCATCACCATTTTCAACTGTTTACTTGTATGTACTTATTACAATATTTAAAGTTTCCGCTTAGTAAGAAATTATTAATTTGCCTGAAAAGTAATCATTAACTACAACACAAATCTCACTCCTTCCACACGCAACCATGTTTATTTCAGCGAAACCAAAGTGATCCGCAAGCTACAGGAACTTGCTAAAACAAATGTGCAGCTCGTTATTTTTAAATAAAGCAAGCATCTTACCTTGCCTGTCTTGTGATCAAACCAGACAAGAGCGTGGTTCCTGGACAGCACCTTGCAGTCAAAAGTCGCGTTATTCTGCGCTGGCCGGCACCGAGCCACCGAGCGGCCGATCTTGACGGGCTCGTCCAGGTAGACATGACGCTCCTGAAACGGATGAGAGTTCGGGCGGCAAGTGAAGATGGCCAAGGCTGAAGGCATCGAGGACAGATTGGGGTTGCCACACGGCCCAGAGATGAAGAGAGCCTCTTCTGACGCAGACTGTCCTCCACAATTCCTGACCCAAACCTCCACAGCAACTTTATATTAAAGCAGGGCAAACATTATTGTGTAAGAGGCCTAACAACTCATTGCTTCAGTGTGTAAACTAACTCTGGCAATAATCCAGTGAAAAAGCCCCATTATGTCTTTTAATAATATCAGCAGTGGCCCAAAAAAAGTCTAAAATGTACAACTTTCAATCCATCCTCCTCTGGAAGAATAGGAATAAGCATCTGATTCCTTCAAAGAAAAGCAAGGGCTCCTTGGAAGAGGGATAGGATATCTTAAGTCCAAGTAGATGAGTCATACAAGTACTTTTGTTTGTAACCTCTCAACTGCCTTCTTTCCCCCCCCTTCCGTAAACAATACTGACCAAAATCCTGACCAATGCAACATGTAAGCAAGGAAAGGTTTAGGGAAAGGGGATGAGAGAGAAGGATCCACGTCCTCAGGCCAGGAGTTGGAAGGTGAACGCGAAGCCCTCACTCCACAACGCGGATCTCATCGCTTTACACGGCAATCCGCATCTCACCATCTTCGTATGTGAAACCAGAGCAGAAAAGGTGGTCCTCGCATTAGGATGGGGTACCAGAGCTACGCTGCTTTCCTCTCCTACACCAGCTAAGGCTGAACTGCTCTACAGCTCCAGGCAGCCGCTCAGATAAGGAACTTGATAAGGCATGGACAGGGCTCCGAACTCTCCTTCTCCCGGGGACAAGCGCCGCGTGGGAAGGGTCCTGCGGGGCCGCCCTTCGAGCTGCGCTGACAGGTCTCTCCCAGGCGGTGCCTCCGGCGGGCGGGCGGCGCTCGGCGGCGGCTCCGCGGGCCGGCGGAGGAGGGGGGCGAGCAGGGGGCTGCTCCAGGAAGTCTCCACAGAAGCCCCCGGGCGCGGCGGGGCCGAGAGAGGCGGCGTCCCCTGCGCTCCGCTCCACTCCGCTCCGTCAGCCCGTCCGCAGGTGGCTGCGCATGAGGAGGGGCCGCTCTCGGCCCCCCGCGCTCTGCGCCCGCCCGGCGCGGCTCCGCTGGCCCCGGCCGGCCCTGCGGCGGCGGGAGAGGCCTGGCGGCCGGGCCCGGACGCCTCCCGCTCGGTAGCTCTGCCTCTCAGGCTGCCGCCAACCACGGAAACTTTCCTCCGACCTGCAGAGCCGAAAACAAACCGGGTCAGACGCGTCCCACGCCCGGCGCGGCCCCGCGCCTCCCCCCGGCCTAGCGCTGCCCGGCCCCGAGGGAGGCACGGGGCGCACCATGGCTCTGCTCCCTCCCTTACCTTCAGCGCAGCGGCCGCCATAGTGACTGGAAACCTACCCGGTGTAGCAGCCGCGGCGCTGCCGGGGAGGGGCGGGGGTCGGGGGAGGGCAGGCGGTGGCGGAGGGAGGAGCCGCCTCGGCGGGGCCTGACCAAAGAGAAGGCGCGGCGGCCGCCTCCAACCCCCGCGCGGGCGGCTGCGCATGCGGGGAGCCGGGGTGTGCGCAGGCGCACTGCGCCCGCTGAAGCTGCGGCAGCGGCTGAGGCCCCGCCCCGGGGCCGCTACCGCCCTCTTCCGGGTGCGCGGGGCAGTGCGGGGGCGCTGTGAGGGGCGGCGGGGTGACGGGTGCGGGTCTGGCGGGGATGCGGGGGCCGAGGGGCCTCCTGCGGAGCGGGGGAAGGGGTGCAGGGCTGCTGCAGCTCGGGCGTGTTAGCAGGTGGGAGCGGGGGCAGCCTCTGAGGTGAGTGAGCCCCCGGGGCCGGTTGCCGGCTCTGCCCCCCGCCGCGGTCCTCAACGCTGCCCCGGGGGCGGCGGGAGGGAAGGCGCCCTGAGGGGAAGCCGCGGTCACACGGTATCAGCAGAGCTCTCATAAGAGGGTCTCCCCACATCCTCCTGGTTGCCCCCTGCTCTTGAGGGTGTTCTTTGATCCCAGGTTGAGAGTTTTGGAAGCCGCAGTGTCCTTGGATGCGTCTCCGGAGGGAGAAATGTCCGTGTTGTGCCGGCTCTGGGGCAGGTTGGCAGCGGGGAGACCCTGGAGGAGAATGCGAGCGAGTGACAGGGAGGGTCGGGGGGACAGTAGGGTCACCGGTCCAGGGTTTTCCCTCAGTAGGTCCTGGGGCATCACCCACGGGCATATTTCTGCCTTCCAGAAGCCATGGAGAGGCGGTTACTTCTTCAAGGTCATACGATGGGCTGGTGCTGAGCAGGTCCCTCTGGTCCGAGTTCATTTTTAAGTCTGTCATTCCCTGTAAAGCAAACAAGCGGAGATTGTTTGGTGTAAGGTAGAGGTTGGAGTGGTGCCAGCACTATAATTACCTTGTGACAAGGTGTTAGGATTAGGGATATGGGAGGGTTCTCTATGCCAGGAAGGCCGGGCAGCCGTGAAGGAGCGACGTGGAGCTGGGCCGGGCGGTTCAGCCAGCAATATACGGGGGAAATCAGCCACAGTTGAGGTGAGGCGCTGCCCTGTATGAGAGAAAGCGTGATTGCTGTGCTGTTAGTTACAGCACAGTAACATCTCAGGGCTGGGTTCGTTCCTTTTTTCCTTTCTTTTTGACTGCACTGTGATTTGGGGGCAGTGATTCACTACAGCCTGGTTTTCCCTGTTTTCCAATGATCCGATGAAAAAAAGACGGCAAAGCCAGGCTGTAACATCTGTGTCGGAAGCAAAGAAATGAATTCCAAGCTGAGAGACAAGTCTGGTTTTTGGAGACAAAAAAAAAGGAAGACTAATGGGTGGAAGCTTTAGGACTGTATGTCCATAATTTTCAATTCTCCTTACAGGAGAGAACCAAAAAAATGCCTGGCACACCACTTTGTGGCTTTCATCAGCTTGTTTATGGGATTATACTATTGTGATAAATAGCCTTAGTTTGTTAATAAATGGAAATTTAGTATGGCTGTTGCTTATAGCACACAAGATGCCATATGCAATCAAAAGTGGGAAGAAAAGGGCTGTAAAAAGAGGATGGAGAAAATGGGGCATAAATTTAAGTCCATCAGGAGAGAGTTGCAAAAGTAGAAATAATTGAGAACTCTTCGGAATTGCAAAAAGCGTAAAAAGTGTGAACAAAAGAGTACTACAGACGCTGGAATGAAAGGAATGTTGATGGGAGCATTTTTATATTTTTGTATGCATGTTTAATGGAGGAAGTCTGAAAGTAAAATTAAAGGTGAAGAAGAGCCATCACCACCTATAGAAGAACCATTACCACCGAAGAGAGTCAAGTGAAAAAAGATAAACTGAGTGGTGGATATATTTTTTCTGATGATCTCTAAGTATTTTTAAGTCTTAGATAATGTGATTCAAACGAATTTCATACTGTATTGTCTGGACAGTATGTTTGTTCTACTGCGACCAGTAGAACGAGATAATACTCTCAGTGTCTGTGTCCTGTAAACCGTGAGCTGCTGCCATAGTATGGGATCCTGAACCCTTTTCCATCCCTGGAGAAATCCCATTTTGACAGTCCCACGGGGAAGCAATGGTATGTGCCAGCTGCCTTGCTAATTAATACTTTTTGGTACTGCCAAATGGCTCGTGTAACAACAGAGTTCTACCAAATTTTCAGGGAGGGCATTAATTTGAGCCTGCCTTCTCTGCAGGAGTGCCGGCGTGCAGAGAAGTGAGATGCGGTTAGTTATCTCTCAGGCTTTTTAACTCCTGTTTCAAATTGCCTCATGAGTTCAAAAGCTATCAGGTGCAGACTCATAGAGTAAGTTAATGATAGAGAAAACAGTTGCATTCTGAAATGAGGATACAATTATTGCATGGGTATTTTATGATGCTCACCAGGAAGTGTCCTTTTTAGAACTGTGGAAAGCAACAGGTGGATGAAGAGGGAGCAGAACAGGATGCTCAGCTGGACCAAGGAGGACACGTCCGCTCACGCCTCGTTTCTGTGAACCGCTGTTTGCCACACGCCCCAGAGGCGGTGAGTTTTGGTAGCCGTGTTAGATAAGCGCAGCGAGATGCCTCTTTGGTAGCCATCCTTTTTCCAGGCAGGGAGTTGTAAAAATGTTGTTATAGCCATCGTAGCTGAGGGCAGAACCAGCCACTCCATAGCCATCTTGGGTAAGGGAAATGGGAGGGAGGTGACTGTCACATTTGTCCCCATAAGAGCTGGTGTCTGTTTCAGGATGACAAAGTGCAGCAGGAGTAGTTTCTGTGCATAGCTGCCAAACATCTGGATTTTGGCTCAAGTGTGTCAAAAGTGCAGGAAAGATTCTTCAGTCTTAATGACTTGATGAGAAATAAGATCTTTTGCTGAAACAAGCCTGTTGTGATTTCTGCGTTAGCTGTCACTCCCTAGAGAAGAAAAATACTGACCATTGTTATAGGCAACTCAGTGCCAGGTTTCTGAGTATTGTGCAGTAATATCTAAAGGGCTACCAAAACATTAATATACATCAGATTGAGATTATCAGCGGGGAGGTGTGGTGAACCAGTCGCTTACTGAGAGATCCCAGTTCAAAGAGTCACTTATATTTGGAATGAACGAGGCACAATTTATAGCAGAGCTTCAGTTTCTAGTTTAAAAATGAAGATGCAAACTGATAATGAAACAGAATAAACAGGGAAGAAGAAAGCTGGAGATAAGTATAATGTAACATGCATACTATTAGTACAGTAGTATAGTAATATGTAACTAATTTTACATACAGCGTTTCTGAATTTCTAATGAAATTAGGTAAATTGGTATATCTGGCACTTTCCGTGCTTTATCATTTTAGTAGAACATAGTCATAATGTAACCAGCTCCCAGTTGCTTTTCTGTTAATATGAGTTTGACTTTTTGAAATGTTTGATGTTTTCTGTGGCTGTTGGAAAATTAAGGAAAAGTGTTATAAAATAAATACGGCATTTCTGGGTTTTGTGTGTTTGTTTTAAATAACTGTATTTATTAGACCAGGTCTAATTTTCAGATACAAATAAAGTATTGCTTTAAATTGAACTCTCGAGGCAGGGAGTCGAAGGAGGAATGTGAGTTGAGCAGAAGGTATTTATCCAATTCTTTGGTGTTATTCAGTGGTTGTGAACAGTCTGCACAGTCGCTCCCTACTGAAGCTGATGGAAATTGGCCAACCAGCAGCCACCACAACATTTGCTGCTACCTGATAGAACACATCCCGCTGAGAGAGGCGGGATGGAACAGCAGAGATAGCGGCTGGAGGAGAGAGATAGGGGCTGGAAGAAAGCAAGATAGGCTCCAATGCTGAGCGGTTTGGGCTCTTTAGAATCTGGCTGTCTCGCATAGGCCTATACTTATTTTTATTCCAGCAACTGACGTCACAGGGGATGCTTTTTCTGGAAGATACTCACATCCAAACCCTGCTGCGTATTTGTATGAACAGATTGCTGTCTTTCTGCAAAATAAGACAGAGTTCATAGAGCTTTGTAAGGGCAAATTCCATATACAAAGCCCTACTATTCCTGAGCCTGTATTGCAATTCGTAGTAAAGCATTCTCAGTTAATAGATTCCCGACTTCCAAGTCTATATTTTGTCCTGATATGCTTCTTGAAGGAGAAAGCAAACAGTCTCGGTTATTCTAAACATTACAATACTTAAAATACACGCAAAACCTTTTTCTTAAACAACTGACATCCTTTCTCAGCCAAGGAAGATCATTACATTTTACCAAAATGTATTTGAATGCCTAGGTGAAAATCTTCCTGAATGAGTGTTTCCCAGTAATGAGGAAAATCTCCAGTAGATGAGAATCCTCTCTTTTTCAGTGTCTCTGTTCTCTAAACTTTATCCTGCCAAAAGCTTCTGTTAAGCATCAAGTGGTATTAAGTTATTGGTTATTGTTTGTTTAACAAAATGAGCAGAGCATATCAGTCTTACTAAGTGCTTTATTGTTCTTGTTTTACTTCTATATATTTATACTTTTTATTCACATGAAAACTTATGAGGCCAGCAAAAACTAGAAGGGAATGCATGACAGTAATAGCTAACATCGTGATAGCAAGAATGTAAACAAGGGAAAGTATAACAATAGAAACAAGGAAAGGCTGCTAAGAAGCCATGTGATGATCCCTTTTGTTAAACCAAGTGATAAAAGCTTTTGGCCAGGCCCTGTTTCACTTCTTAAATGGAAACAGCAAATTAAATACCACTGCAGAAACGCTGCTCTGAGTTTAACCTGGTGAAGTCAAGTCATAGTCGTGTCTTATTTCGGATCTTTTACAGAACTCAGGAGTTAACGATTGGAAAAGTTTGAGTCTCACATGGCAAAATACCTGAATCAGCAGCAGGAGCCTCCCAGTGCTGCCGTTGTGCTGTGTTCCTCCCTGCGTATCTGAGTTTATATCTAAAATGCACTTTGCCACTAGTGGGTTATGATAACCAAGGGCTGCCGTATCTTATATTATTACAATGCTAATTGTGTGTACTGTAATTTTGTCTGTTGTATGTTTGTTCCTCCTTTGTCTAGGAATTCACTGTAAGGATCAAAGCACACTTTAATTTCTGGCAGTTTGGTTTTGACAGATAAATGTTGTTAATGGGTCTTAGGGAAACAGTGCATCTAAAGAGTCGTAAATTTTCTATTAAATATGCATAAATGTGGCATCTTGGTTTTAATATTTGCAATTTCATTTCAGCCTGTATCTGCTGCCCTTGAAACCGGTGTGAATAAATGATAAGAGTTCCAGGTTGTGGGGGGAGGAGGTGGCAATTTTTTTGTTTAACAAAGTAGCTATTTAGCCCTTTCAACTCCACAAAATGTTTCCTACTGAAATATAAATGGGACATTGACTGTGCTAAAACAATATTTGAAGGCTCTTGCATTATTAAATAAAGAGCTTGGCTTTTGGCTGAGGCCCTACAATGTTTTCAGAGATTTGGATGCTTTTGCTTGTATTATTCCGATTTCCTGTGCAGTGTAAAGTTGTCCAGCCAGCTGCCTGTGGGGTATTTCCATCTGACTCCTGACTGACGCTCAGTTTTGTGTAGGATGTGATATATTAATAGATATCCCTGTTAATTACCTAGCGATAACCTTCTCCAGATGCTGCTTGCGGACCTGCCAAACGGGGAAGGAACGCGGTGATTATTAACCGGCGGCCGCTCAACCAAGCTGCGCAAGCTCGTTGCTTGTTGGGAGCGCGGACGCGCTGCGCGCACACGCGGTTCTTGAGCGTGGGGGGGCGCTCCGAGCGCGGCCCGCCCGCCCGTTCCCCTGCGGGCCGCGGGGGGGCGCTGCCTGCCCCGCAGCGGGGAGAGCTCCGCGCCAGCCTCTTACCCCCCTCCTCCGGTAATGGTTTGGACTCTCCGGCTCGGGTCGCCCCCTCCGGTGCCCGCTTGGACTGTCCCCGTGCAGGCGGATCCCGGCCCCGAGGGAGCTCGGAGGAGGCGGAGCGCCGGCGGTCACGTGACATCCCGCGGCGGGGCCGAGGCCGGAGCCGGCGCGGCGGGGCCGGGCGGTGCGGTGCGGTGCGGTGCGGTGCGGTGCGGTGCGGGGCCGGCAGCGCCATGTCGCTGCGGGAGCGGAGACCGGGCGGAGCTGTCGAGGCCGGGGAGGACGCGGCGGCGGCGCTGGCGGAGCCGGATGATCCGGAGCGGTGCCTGTCGCTGCTGCCCTGGGACCGTTTCTCGGCCTGGCTGCACTGCGTGTGTGTGGTGGGCTTCGACCTGGAGCTGGGCCAGGCCGTGGAGGTGCGTGAGGCGGCGGCGGGGGCGGCGCGCACGGTTCCCGGAGGGAGCGGGCGGTTCTGCGGCGGGGCCCCGCCGGAATCGGGCACTTCCTCTGGTGCCGGCGTTGCGCAGCGGGGCGGTGTGAGGGGAACGGGATTGTGCGAAACCCGGGCGGTGTGAGGGCCCGGAGCGTGACGGGGGGCGCGGGAGGGAGCGAGTGTCTCCGTGTCTCGTGTGTGTGAGTGTGCGGTGAACCCTCCGCCAGCCCCGCTGTCACCCACCGTGAGGTGAGGTGAATTATTCTCAATAACTGCTCATTATGTGGGTTGTCACCTCAGTGTGTCCCTGTCAACGGTTTTCGTCTCGTGCCAAGATTTGTGTGAAATACATCGCCAGCTTGCTTTGTATCCGAATAGCGCTAGTTTCCGTGACATCTGCACATTAACGATCTTTAAAAGACTATAATAGTAGTGTGAATGCAAGGAGTCTTTGTAATTAAGTGTTCTCCAGATCGCTCAGGTAATGCAAATACATTCTCTGAAAGTCTGAAGCATTTTCCTTGCACCGTTGGATGAGTGTGGGTCAGTGGATGCGCTGCCCAAGTGGCAGGTGTTTAATCAAGAGACACACAGCTCCGAAACGGCACTGGGGAACCCACTGGGCTGAAAAACCAACTGGAAAGAACTATTATCGTTTGGATCGGTTTCACATCCTGTTTCACCATATTCACCGTACGACCCTGCAGGGGAAAGTGTCTTTTTTCTTAAAGTGGTGTTAGCATCAGTGTGTGGCAGATTGGCCTCAAATTCCACTAAACTAGGGATTACAGCATTTAAAATACATAATTGATAGGCACTGTTGGCTGAAGCAGAAGTGCAAATAAGAAACCAGCAAACTGTGCTAATTATCAAAGTTCTGTTTGCTCGATGTTACAAGGTGTTGTTAGCAACAAAGACAAGAATTTCTTTATAACCTGTGACTTTAGCGTGTAATGTGCTCCGTGGCTGAAGAAAGCACAGAGTGGCCTCTGTTCTGTCTGCAAACAACCCTGTTAATGGTCCCATTAGTGTTATAATAGCTGAATGGATGCATGAAATGAAATTGAAAATGCCTCCATAACTAGGGCCTGAGTTAGTTATGTTACTGCAGGAAGAATAATTATCTTTTTGTTTCAATTGGAACCCTAACAACTAGGTTACTTAGCAGTACAGAATATTAAAAGAGAAGGAAATGCAAAGCAAGCTTTCTGTTGCTGCACACCCCCCAAAAGGTGGTGGTTGATTTCCTTCTTGGACACTCCTTAGGCAGAGGGCAGCAGCTCCTTGCCCAACTCTGCGATTCCAGGAGAAAGCCCCGATACTGTGTTTGAGAGGAAGAGTTCCCAAGAAGTTACCCAGGTTATATTTCCTCCAGTAACCACACTTGCCAAGTTAATTTTCGTTCACCTACAAATTATGCTTTTTTGTTTTGTTTCCTGTCCAGCAAGCTAGATTATTATTTCTGGGGGGAAATATAAAATACATGGAGCAAACATTTGGAAAGTAGGAAGTAGTAGTCTCTACTAATTGTACTTCTTTGTGTCTGCATTATAGTCTTGTCTTTTCTCCGTTCAGTTTTGTACTGTTAAAAGGCAGCTTCATCTTTAGCACTTTGTGATGAGCAGAGACATAGCTCGCCGTTGAAAATAGCCTAAGGCTGTGCACGTATTGGAAGGTTGTATCATAAAAATATATACTACAAGCTTACTGCCTATACCCAGGTTATTTTCAAATAAAGTAATTCTTTTTTCCTGTAGGTAATATATCCTCCACATTCAAAACTCACAGATAAAGAGGTAAGTCGTGGTTGCTGTGTAAGTATGTAATTTGGTTTTGGTTTCATCATTTCAGGAAGTGTAATGTCTCTCTTTCTTTTCCCCGTCCTTTAGAAAACCAACATTTGCTATTTGTCTTTTCCAGATTCTAATTCAGGTAAGTGCTTCCTTCACTCTGTAGTTGTCTGTTGTTGGACAGTATAAATTAATGGGTTTGGATTAAATACGCTGATTTCTTATTATCACAATACAGAGAAGTTGCAGATAAGGTTAAATATAAAGCTGTAACTGTATTGCAGTAAGGTCAGAGAACTCTTTATTTTATGGAAGTGAAATATCAGGAATGTGAATGTGCAAGACCTTTTAGATGACACACTTGCACACATTTCAAAATACTTTGCAGTAAAAAATGAACATCTTAATCTTGCTTTTAAACTAGATAGTAATATTGCCACTGTAGAGAGAAGTGTGGGCACATTTGAATGGTTTAATGAAGCAAATGGAAGGGGTATGGAACCGTCTTCTCATACAGGAGTAAATCTGTGTTTTCTACATCCATAATAATGAAACTGACTCTTAAATTCAAAAGCATTTGGAAAGAACAGTTGTGAAGGGAAAACCTGGGCTGTCTTACATCTTCTCTATTCCTGGTGCTTCTGGTGCTGTGTGTGGTCCTGCTTACTAAATTCTCTTTTAAACTAAATTTCTACTGTTCTGATGCCAAAGAGAAATTGGAGGCCTGTGGCTGATGACTTGGATCACCTGCAAAAAGATATGGCAGAAGTACAAATACTTGCTGTCACGTTTATTTCTTAATTACACAAAAGTGAAAAACTGTAGTAACAGTCTTGTCCCTATAACTGCTCTTACTTGGTGCTTTTGATTGCAGAATAGCCACTCTGGGGGGGTGATGCAGATATGTGCTTTTCATATGTGTGAGAGCTTTCTCTGGCATAATTTTACAAAGTATCTTGGCTAATTGTTTTCTTTTGTCTTAATGTCATTAAGGTATTTCCTTTGTTCTTGATATCCTGTGTATAAATAGAGGAAAACTTCTGTTATTGGAAGAGGAGTTAACAATATCTTCTTCTTATTCTCATCGTTAATGGTTATAAATCTGCCCAACCTTTGAAAGGTGTGTTGGAGGTACAAAATAATGTGTTAGGAACAAAGCCTGTTTTTGTTTGGTTGGTTGTTTTCAAATAAGAGTTGGTAGCAAAAAGTTGCTGTGGAGAGGATAGGTTTATGTAAGGAGGGTCTGCTTTTAGCAGGAACAAGTCCCACCTTTCTCCTTTTGATCATGTCCCTCTTAAGAACCAGTGGCTTCTTGATCGTTCTTGGTAGGCTGAAGTTTCAGGTGTTGTTGTGGGATTACCTGTGTAAAACCTGCATTCTGGAAATCAGTATGTGATCTGTCTTCATTTATTTTTTCATTCAGAGGCCATAACATGAAAAGAAAAGCTTAGTGTGGTGTGGCAGTGAAGGAGGTTATTAGCTCGCTGCTGCATTTGTGGTCAGTCTTTCCTCGGATTTTGTGGCTCAAAAGATTAATTCAACTTGTTTTAATTTTACAACTACCAATAGGTATCATTCTGGGACTTGCAGAGGCAGTGAATGTAGGGGGAGCATGGATTTAACCAGCTGATAGATCATGACGCTTCATGTGCTTTTATTCATGCTTTTCTGCACGAATAGTTGAAGAAAGAATAGACATTTACCAGTCTTCTTGAATTCTACATACCAGAAGAGCTTGTGAAATAAGAAGCCATCGTATTGTGAATGATATTTCAATATATTAATGCTTAAGGGTAATTTACTTTTTGGTTTTCTGTGTATAGCTCTTACAATAGCAGCATTTTTTTTTCATTTGGATGAAGGTAACTAGCAATGAAAACTTGGAGTGAATATTTGGTGCTGTGGCCTTGGCAGCTGCTGTGGTTTTTCTTGTTATGATTGGATCGGTATTGCTAAGCTCTTACTTTAGTTACCTGTTTGAATTGGATGGTTATCCCGTCATATAACATTTCGCTACTTTTGGTTTTGTCTTGGTGTGTTGTGGGTTTCCTGCTGCAATTCCAAGGGCTCCTGAGGCTGGGACGTGAATGCTCTGAACACTCCGGTGTGTGCGGCTGAGAGAGAAGATGGGATTGAGCTTTTAAGTCTGGAGGACTTAATAGAAATATATATTAATAAATGGTTGCAATGGCAGGGCACGATAGCAGTGGAAGACAACTGTACCCAAACTATTTAACCTCTTTGGCTGTAGACAAGTCCTGATGTTGATTGAGGCACAAACTCAGCGTTCTGTCTGCTGTCCATCTCTTCCCCCTGTGTAGGTTGTCTTGGGGACACACAGTTTTGTTTTAGATTTCGACGGTCTCCTGGGAGGAAAGTCTCATTGTGTTGTTTTCTGGACCAGCTGGACAGAGATCTGCCCGTTTACTTAAAGGTTGGAAATGAAAAGAAAAATGAAGCTAATTTCTTCTTCGGAATGTTAATTTATGGGTCTTCACTCTTAAATTTAGTGCTTGAAAAACAAAATCTCTGAAGTGGATGGCCTCAAAGGCAAAGCATATGTTTTTTCTGACATGTCATTATCATCATGATTAACTAATAATTAGTTTCATTAACTATTCTTTAAGTTTTATTACTGTGGAGTTTGGACTGCATAACCAGACATATTTTGTTACTGACTAGAAACCTGTAGATCAAATGGTAAAATCCGTTACCTTCCTGGAAATGTGAAGTGGTTTATAACTTTAAAAGAGCCAAACCACTGTTGAGACGTCTCTGTTTGTTTCCACCCTTCATTTTTTGAAGATGGAGCAGTTTCCTGACAGAGGTAGTAGCCAAAAAGTTGCTGTCAGCGTGTCCATACGGAACGTGGAGGCCTTGGCTGTGCTGGTGGGAGTCTGATCCTCAGACCCACTCACATCTGTTTGTGTGGCAAATACTTGAATTCCTGGTGGCAGGAGGGATGAAGCTGATGGTTCATCTTTGAAATGTGGGAACGTGCTTCCTTCATACTCCAAGAATCTCTTGTAAAACTGATACATTGAAAGACTAGGTTTTATTTTTGCAAGTCAGGACCTTAAGGTCTTTAACTGCTAAAATCTTTTTAATGCGACTTTACAAAATTATGAGCGTTGATTTATTCCTCAGGAAATTAATTCTATTTGTGCTTTCATGGTGTCTCAGGAGAATGTAGATATAAAAATAGCAAAGCCGGAAAGCACAGCTGTTTCCACACACTGGTGTTTTCTCTTTGAAGTATTTATTAAAAAAATAATGCAATAAACAGAGTAATCCTTCTGATTTATTGTATCTAAGCAACTTTGGAGCTTGCAGGGAAATAAGCTTTTAAAATGCATATTGAATGCTTCCAAAAGGGCACTATCAGGTTGTTGTATTGAATTTGTTCCTTTCTTTTGCAGAAAGATCCAGCGTATTACTATGGCTACGTGTATTTCAGACAAGTTCGAGACAAATCATTGAAAAGAGGCTATTTCCAGAAGGTAACCTCCGTTCTTTTAGGAAAATATTCATGAATTATTTTTCAATGGCATCAGAGGAGCAGGAAGAGTATCTTCCTCTCTTAACTAAATAATTGGTTTATTTATAGTAAATTGGTCCGATTTTGTCTCAGCTATGCCCAGTTCCAGCTGCACTGTCAGAACAGAATTTTTTGTGTTAAAAACAACAAATTGGGAACTCTGGGGAGCTGTTAGTTGTTCGATTGCAACTGCCTGTAGTCAAATGTGTGGCTGGCTCGCGTGGGTGAGAAAAGGGAGGTGTGACTTTCTTTGAGGAGAACCAGCAGAACTGCGACAGAACACAGGGAAAGGATTAACTTCCGATTGTATTTTTGTTTTGTCGCTCTCTATTGCAGTCACTGGTCCTCATCAGCAAGCTCCCTTACGTCCATCTCTTTCGCACCATGCTTAAGCAAATAGCACCAGAATATTTTGAAAAAAGCGAAGCTTTCCTGGAAGCAGGTAGTGGTACTTTCGTGTTGTTCTGGAAGAGCTCCTGTAATATCGCACGCTGCTTTTGGAGAAATAACAACGGTGTCGCATCCAGTTTGCATTTCTGCCTTCTTGTAGGGCAGAGGGTTGAAAGTTGAGTGAACTGGCTTGATTTATAGATCATTGCACAGAGCTAATCTAATTCTGGATCCTCCGTGGGAGAGTTGAAGTTCCCTCCTAAAAACCCTCTTGGCATTGGCTGTGTGGTTCGGGACAAGCTGTTCAGAACAAGTTGCTGATGGCAATTCTTGGGTTAGAACATATATCAACTAGTTCTAAATTATACTATTTTTTTCTTTTAAGTTTGTAGCGATGTTGATCGTTGGCCATCACCGATTCCAGGGAAAATACTGCATTTGCCTATTATGGGTGTTATAATGAAGGTAAATACTCCGGCACTTACTTACCTCTGAGGGCGTCCTCTCCTCCCTTTAGCGTGTAGGTTCTCACCGCATTCTGCCTTGTTTTCAGTGTGTGATACTCCAGAGCAGGAATAGATGTGTGTTCTGCTCGGAGCGAAGGTCTGGGGGATCTTGATTAGGTTCTGTGGCCGGGGAGGATCTTTTATGGTGCAGAGGTTAATATGTAATTCTTGTAGATATTAGAAAGAGGTGTTTCAGTGCAACTACTGATTGCACCATCTGTGTTACCTGTCTGGAATACGCATTGTAGGAGGCTTTAATGCTATTTATATTTGTCAAATCAAATATTAAGGAACACTTCAAAATACTGAGAATTAAGCTCTGGTCAAGCAAATTAAGTATATTGATTAAAATAATTCCTGTTCCTGAAGTTTCACAAATAAAAATCTTTTTTGGCTCCCATACCAGGAATTAATTTCCTGGTCTGTTGATAATTTTCAGCGGAAGAGAAATATATCTGAGGAATCTGTTAAACAAGTTGTGTCTAGTGCATGGGAGGGAACTGCAGATGTTGAGTGGTGGCTGAGAACTGAGCCTCTGGGAGCCACAGCATCTTCAGAGGAGACGCAGCTGAATGGGTTTGGTGGACCCAGAGGTTACAGCTGGAATTCCATGCTCAGCAGATACTCTGGAGTTTATGACGTAGACATGTGTGCGTCACCAGGGAGAGGAAGACGTTTCTGAAGCTATTCCAAAAGCTATTCCAAAAGCACAAATTTCATCAAGCAGTGTTCTGTGTGATGGAGGATAGCAATGAGTGTCAGATATGTCTCGTTTGGGTATTGCCTGCATTAATCTCATCAGGAATTCATGTCCAGGAGAGTTGAAATTGTGTTCCTGAGCTGAGTGAGGCCATAATTACCGTCTGCAGCGGTATTGACCTTGTCTGTTTTACACTGTTTGGGCAGTCAGTTTTAGTTGTATATAAATCACATCAGTTTGTGCACACCAGCTTCCAATGTGTTTAAATCTGTGGTGCTGCAAGACTTAGAGATGCAGACTGTGAGGCCAGAAAAAGATATTTACGTGGTTCAGTATATCTGGATTGTGCCTCATACCCACCAGGATGTCTGATGTTTTAGGAAGGGATTTTTCTAGAATAATTCTGTATGACCTTAAACCCCTATAACCTTATTTCAGATCATTTTCTCCAACATTTAAAGGTGTTTTTATTGAAATTATTGTAATAGTTGTGACTAGTGTTATCAACAGTCCTTTTAAGCTGCAATATCATTTTCATTTTCTAATATTCATTTTGCAGTGTGGCACTGCATAATATCGCACATTGATCCCTGCAGCAATGATCTGTAATCTTCAGCTATGAATTGATTGTTATGTGTAAGTTAAGTGCCATACCGTAGTGTATCCTCATGCAATGTTACATCTTGTCTGTAGGGCAGCATTTTAAATCTCTGATGAATTCAATATAAGGAAAAAGAAATTAATATCTTTTTTTTCTTTCAAAGTTACGGATTCCAACGTATCGTGACAAGCCTGGAACAACACCAATAGTCCAGAATATGCCCCAGGTAGAGATGAGATACTTGTGTTGTATATAACCCCAAGTCAAAGCTGAATATCTGCCTTCATTCTTTTACTGTCAGCTTGTTAATAAAAGATTGGTAGCAAGTCCTCATACTTGGGTAATAATGAAATCCACACTCTTTGAGTGGAGGACTCTAAAGGTGGATCCTACACAGCAAAGGTGTTTTAACCCGGTGACCCCAAGCACTTGAGAAGAGGGGTTGGCTGACTAAGGTACAGAATGTGGACATGCTTTTAATGGGTGAAACTGTACTGAACTAGTTTTGGGGTTGTTTTTTTTTTTTGAGGATGAAGGCTGAATTAAAAATCTTTAGCCATAAAAGGTGGATATGAAAAAAAATTCTGTGCTTTGATGTGCTGTTGGTTAAAACAGCTTCAGTATTTCATATCTTTTCTGGACTGAATGTCACATGCCCGTAAGTGGGGCATGTGTTGGGGAAAACCCTGCTGTTAGCATTCAAAAAGAGTTACTTGTGGAGATAATGCAGAACATACTGCAGTAGTGGTAAATACTTAGGGTATATACCATCCACTGTCTGTAAGCATTTAAGGGAAACTATTTCATTTAATACCCAGGTATTCTGATGACTAAAAACCAAGCATTGCGCTGTCTTTTAGGCAGATGCTC
Source organism: Columba livia (assembly GCF_036013475.1). Lineage (NCBI taxonomy): Eukaryota > Metazoa > Chordata > Aves > Columbiformes > Columbidae > Columba > Columba livia. The sequence continues at coordinate 21,299,606 of NC_088611.1, forward strand.
AGATCTCTATGGCTTTGCCGACTGTTCATGAAGTAGATCTTTTCAGGTAGGAGCTTGGACTGATTTATTCCTAGTTGTGAATTCCCACAAGTTGAAGATTTATGACGATCCCATAACACGTATTCCATAGCTTGCAAGCTAACATTTGTGGGCATTGTTTTTAATGTTCTTTGTCTGCAAAGCTGGCTGAAAGCCAGTTCAGACAACGTGCAGGCTGACATTGCAATAAATACACTGAATTATTAGTGCCATTAAATGTGCCATTTTACAAGAGTATTTTCTATTTTTCAAATAAACGTCCTGTTTATCCAGTTCTTCATCAAGTACATATTTATTCTGGTTATGTTAAGTGTATTACAATACTTCAATGTGTTTGTAGGTGTTTCTGTCCAGTGTTCTTTCACATTCAGATGCTTTGGGAGCTGGTACTGCTGGGAGAGCCGCTCGTCGTGATGGCACCGTCACCATCGGAATCTTCAGAAACCGTGTTGGCGCTTGTCAGGTACGTGTAGTGGGGCTTCCCAACCAACGGCCAAGTGGGTTGTTGAGTGCTGAGTGCAGCTTCATTTGATCTGAATGTAACAAAGCACAAATTTTAGATTAGCTTGTTTCTTCCGTGAGATTTTGCGCTGTGCACGTGCGAGTTTATCCCGTTTGCCTTGCAGTTGTATTTCACCGTTAAAGTACTGCAGTGATTTCAGGCCATACTTTACCATACACGACAGCGAATTCAAAGAATACACGACTCGCACACAAGCCCCGTAAGTAAATCAGACTTTGTTGTGAAGGTGTCGCTCAAACCCACTCGTAACCATAAATCTGTTTCAAGATCCTGCTTAAGTATTCTGAATTTCTGTCATTAAATAATTACATTTACACTGCTTATTTATAAGATTTATCTTGCAGAGTGCAGTAATCAGCTGCTTTAAGTTTTCACTCCAGTTAGATAGGATAAAGAAGTTATGGAACAATGTCATGATTAAACTACATTTCAGCTTCATAGGATACTTGTGTGCAGAATAAGTAAAACAGCAACTATGAAAGTAACAGACGTTTGGTTTTTCAGGGAGAGTTTGTATGAGCAACACCAGCTCCTTGGAAAATTGTTCTTTGTTTTTAAGCAATTACTAAAGAAGGTGACTTCTAGAATTCGACATCCATACGCCTGTTTTATAAAATGAATCTTATCAGTGTCCTAGTTGAGACAATAACGTTAAGAGTAAATATTACTGCACTAAATTTGTTAGAAAAATGTTGCAAATAATTCAGAAATTAAGACTATTTTGTGAAGAGCATGAGCCCACATCAACAGTTCTGCTTGAAACTGCTCTAAGAACACGCTTCTCCTTCATTATTTTTTTAATTCCTACTCTAATTTTGACAGCGTACACCTCTGATATTTCTTATTATACGTTATTTAAATGCAGCTTGGGTTGGGAATGGAGCACATGTGTTAGATTCACTGACCTCTGTGTTCTTCTAAACGAATTTGTTGTGATGTCTGAACAGGCAGCGGTGGTTGCGTTGGGTTTGTTGTTTGTTTCGCTGGGGTTTTTCCTGTATTTTCCCTCTCAACGGAAGTATCGCCAGAGATGGAGCAGTGGAAAAACATACAAACACAGGCACTACATTTCAGATTGTATTCCATGGGAATGGTTTCGCAGCACGTAATTTAGTTTCTAAAAATAATTCCAGGAAGAATTTGATTAAACTTTAGTAACCCATGTTTAAAAGCTACATCTGCTCCTCTGTGGCAAAATAGCAAGGTTGTTCAGAACGTGTGTTAGTATTTGAAATAGAGCTGGAACTGCTCGGGTTTTCTTATAGAAAACAAACCAAGTAGATCATTGAGTCTTGAGTATCACCAGGAGCAGGGAGAGAAGATTCCTGGTGCTAATACCCTGTTCTCATCACTGCAAACAGGCGGAGTTCAGCCAACAGGCTGAGCAGGTGTCACCTTCATTCTCCACTCCTGTTTGGGCTGTAAGATACATCTGGCTTGCTGTTATATTTTCTAAAACTTACAAATTTTGATAAACATACTGTGCTCTTAAGTGCAACTTAAAATGTAACTCTTAAATACAAAGGGAAGGTAATTCCAAGTTAATTAAAGTTGACCTTTTGTATTTATTAAGACAGAAGCTCTTACTGTCATAATTTAATTACTGTCATTATTTTTCTAGACCATCTGTCATTCTAGGGGTGACGAATCCTTTTTTTGCTAAAACACTTCAGCACTGGCCTCACATTATCCGAATTGGAGATATTAAACTGCCAGGTAGAGTACAAACCCCTTCTACAACGCTGTGCGACAAGATCTAACTGAGCTTATTTATTTACAAATGTCTGTAATGTAGTTCAGTTAATTTAGATTAATACTAACGGAATCCTTTAGTTACCAAATCCATTTTTTTATGACACTTAATCCATGGCTATTTATTGTATACAGCTTTTATTTTTGCCGAGATACGAAGGATTTGTTCCTGAAAGCATTTACCTTAAGGGGAATAAAGGAAGATGCAGTAACATTTGAAATCAATGACGTGGTCATTCACTGCTCAGGAGTCAGTATTTTTCTTTGGCTGCTTTGACTCCTTTTGGTGATGGTGGTTTTGTTGTTTTGTGGTTTTCAGTTTGGTTGGGGGGTTTGTTTGTTTTTCTTTTCAACAAGGAACCCCTCGTATAAAGTGAAAAGCCTGTATGTTGTTATTCACACATTTACTGGATGTTTCTGGGTATGTATTGGATGCTTGTTGGTGTTTCTGATGCTTCTGACAGTATTAAATGTTCTTCTGAATGCAAGTATCTGTTTCTAAAAATCAGTGCGATGTGTGGTAGCACATGAGCTGTGCTATCCAGTCACAGAGAAGGAGGTTGCAAAGGTGGCTTTAAATGTCTTTGCAGGTGAAGTTCCAAAGCAGGTGAAAGTGAAAAAACTGAAGAACCTAAAAACTTTGGACTCCAAACCTGGTAATAAGCTGCTTCAGAGTTAAACTCCCAGTATTTCAATTTTAGAAAGTATACCCCATTTTTCTTTTGGCTATGTGCTGCTTTTTTTCATTAGGCGTTTACACATCTTACAAGCCATACTTGAACAAAGATGAAGAGATCGTCAAACAGTTACAGAAGGTAACACTGCAAACCTCTTCTTAAAGGAGATGTTGTGTACTGCTGTACAGTCTTTTCATTCGAGGCTGAGCTCTGTCCGCATAACTGGAATTAAACTGGATTCCAGTTCCTCTGCCCCAGTTCCGAACCGAATAGACAGGTGTGCGCCCTCGCTGTAGAAGGGCTGCTGCCTTGTTAGCAGATTCGATAGCACCAGGATCGCCAGAACTCCAGAAGGTAGCATCATAATTTAGAGAATCAAAGTGATCAATCAGTTAATCTGTTTTGGGTTTTCCACCCTCTGCCATCCCTCTCCAGTCTCTTTGGTCTAGAAATCTCATGCACGAGCTGTGTAAGAAACGGAACTTCCAAACTTTTAACTGGTTTGCACAAGTTTCTTTATAGAAATTTTTCTTTCCATGCATTTCTTTACATGAAAATTAAAAAAATCAGCAGTTCAAGGGATGAGTGTCTGTGCAAGAGGACTTGATACTCTTGCTTTCCTCTCGTGGTTCAGGACAGGGGTGCTGTGTGTAAGCGTATGGCAAATGAATACAGGAACACTGGAATAAATGTTCTTAAAAAACCCTCACAACTGCTTAAATATTTTGGGCTAACAGACCTACTGTGACGGTTTATTTCTTTTTCTAAGGGTGTCCAACAGAAGCGTCCTACAGAGGCACAGAGCGTGATTCTTCGACGGTACTTTTTGGAATTGACAGAAAGTTTCATTATTCCATTAGTGAGTTCTTTTTCTACTGGATCTTTTACATATGTGATGTGGAATAGCTTTTTTGGCGTTAGCCTGACCAAATAAGTGCAGTAACTATCCAGTAACTAAGAGTCTGACCCTGGTGTCAGCACTGAGTCCAGTGCTGTTCAGCATCTTCATTAGTGATCTGGCTGATGGGGCAGAGTGGATCCTGAGCAGATTTACTGATGGTACAAAACTGGGGGGAGCGGCTGACGCCCCAGAGGGTCGTGCTGCTCTTTGGAGGGACCTTGACAAAGGTGCTGAGTCCTGCACCTGGGGAGGAATGAGCCTGAGCAGCAGAACACTTCTTGAATTACTTTTTGTGGATACCATGAGCTTTTCATCATTTTGGAGCATGCGTGACCAGGTCTGGTTTCTGTCTGCAGGAACTGGGACGTCCCTAGGCACTTGTTTGTCCTTGGGTGTTAATGATTACAGGAGTTTTCCCTTAACATTTTCCTTCTCTCCTGTTCTTTTGTGACAGGGTGGACACGTGGGGTGATTCTAAAACCCTTCCCTGTGAGCTGTCACCAAAGCGACATTATTTACTAGTGGCTGGGGTTCAGGAGATAGATATATATTCCATGTATACGTTTGCTTCCTGTCCCCCTCCCCTCATGTCCTCCTTGAATCTTGCTGATGTCAAGTTCTGTAGTTGGGAAATACAAATGGTATTAAATAAGCTCCTTCTAGTGCTGTCATTTGGTGAATATGTGTGACCCCACCCTGTACCAACAGTTAGAAGAGAAAAAGCTGTGGTCACAAGTGATAAGTAAACATATACGTGGATTGTGTATCTTTAATACCAGTTACGCAATCAACTCTTTTTTTCCCTTTCTCTAGGAGCGGTATGTGGCAAGCCTAATGCCTTTGCAAAAATGCATATCACCGTGGAAGGTCAGGAAATACAGTTTTAATTAGGTGGAAGCTGGTGATTAGAGAAGTTATGGTATGCTAATGATGTTTTTTGTCTCGCAGAGCCCCCCCCAGCTGAGGCAGTTCAGCCAAGATGAGTTCATGAAGACACTGGAAAAAGCAGGACCCCAGCTCACATCGGGTTTAAAAGGAGACTGGATAGGACTCTACAGGTCATTTCTTTCACCAGCATAAAAAACTAACTTATGTCCTTGAAGACAAATCACTAACACAAATGCTCCTTTCCTGGTCAAACTTATTATTGATTTGAGTCAGACTTACTTTTAGAATATGCGCTCTAATAGACATTGATGGTGCTTAGTGTACTTGACTGTTCTCTGTGGGCTGTTAATGGTTTTCGTAAGATGCAACTAACAGCACAGAGCTCTGTATGCACCAGTAGTATTTCTGGTTTTACTTCCGCTTCTAACTTGATTCCTCTTTCCAAACACAAAGATAAAAATTAGGATATTTCAAATTGAGCCTTGTTTTTACCTAACAAAAATCTTAATCTTTATTGTCTTCTGGACTCTTATGCTGTTTTCTCAATCCTTGTCTTGTTAATAGAAGCACCTGTTATGCTTCACTTCAAAATATTACTTTTTTTTTTTTAAAGTAAACAGAGGAAGGGTCCTAATATCTTCTCAAACGTCAAACGTAATTACTTTACATTTGATGACATGGAAAATGGAGTTATCAAAGTTGGAATTAAAATGGGTTTTGCTGTGGTGTGTTGCCAGGCACTTTTTGAAGTCGCCCAACTTCGATGGTTGGTTTAGGAGCCGGCAGAAAGAAATGACGCAGAAGTTGGAGGCCCTTCATTTGGAAGCGCTCTGTAATGAGGTTAGAAAAACACGTGCTTACGATTATCTTTATCTCTTGTGAGTAAAAACATCTCCTCCCTCAGGTCAGTTTTCCTCTTGCCGTTTTCATCGTCAAAATTTCAGGTTCAACCAATTATGTCAAGTCTGATCTAGTAAAACATGGATTTGTTAACCAAGTACAAGCTAAAACTGACATAGCGGAAGAGAACAATATGAAATACAGTTCCCTCTTTTATGGCAACTGTCACCATTTGTAAAATGTTTCATTAGTCCTTTTTTATTTTGTTGTGCATTTTGAAATTTAATTCCCCCCCCCGATAAAATGGTTTTTCCTCTTATTTGGTAATGTTATTTCATTCGGCTTCCTTCTGGGGTGTTCCAGCACATTTTTAGTTGTGATATGGTTTGTAGCTTTGAAGATACAAACTCAGGACCGTAGGAAATGGGCAGCTCGTTAGCTGCGGGTAGTAAATAAGCCTGCGACTGGTCTGGAGTAATTGGAGAGGGGAAATCTGATAACAAAATGCTACAGAAATGATCTTACATTGTAAGATCTATACTTAAGAAGCTGAAGCAGATATTGGTATAATTTGAGTTGGAACAACTGATAAAGCAAGGTGTTGCAAGAGGGGAAGAGATTGTACAGCTGAAGAGGAACAGGAAGAACAAAAACTAAGTCAACACCAGAGCTTTAAAAGAAACAGCTTGCACCAGTTCCTTTTGAAAAGCCGTGGATTGACCCCTTGTCAATCCCAAGCAGTATGTTGTAGGAACCAAACAGGTCGTTCAAATAGAGCAGCCCAGGAATTTGCAGGGCAATATAACAGCCAGGTCAGTTACATGGCGTAGAATCTATTGGACTGTATTTGACATGAAGTTATTGTAGAGAAAAGGGATTGTGTCACAGATTTATTACTGGCTCTGCTCCTTATTAGCTTTTGCTGTTGATCCAAGTGTTAACATCTTTATGTACATGAGTGAATGTCTTTAATTAGAGTAATAGTAAAGGGGTAGGGGAAGAGAAGTTGCATAAGAAAATTCACATAATGAGTTTATTTGACTAGTTATCGACTCCAGGGTCTCCTTCGGTGCCCCAGAAACAAGAAGTGCTGCCTGGCACTATTTAATATCTCATTGTGCAGGCAGATCTGACCTGCCGAACACTGACTGCCATTTTGCATTGTAGATGCTGGTTTTGAAACGAAGCCAGTTTGGCACGATTTTTCTTTATTTGTTTGTATTGTGTTTGTGTTCCGGTCTCCTGTCTTGCTAAATCCTGGGCAAACATGCAAATAAAGTAGATTTTGCAGTTCACAGTAGAGACAGTACGTAAGCGAGTTTAGTAAATGGCATGAGAATAAGGAAAAGGAGGAGACCCGTTGTGAACAGTAGGTGTAAATCAATAATACTTCTGAAGATTATGTATGTTACCATAAATATTTCAGTGCTTCGTTTTTATTCTTTTAGAACTTGGTGTTCTGGAGTCAGAAGCATAGTGAAGTAGAAACGGTGGATCTCGTCTTAAAGTTGAAGAACAAGCTGGTAAGTAACTGAGTTGTACGTGCCTCAGATTTGCTTAACTAGAAGAGTATTATATAGTCGTGTTTACAGGTACTTAAATGAAAATATTCTTTATGGTCTAGGTAGCTCAGGGATGCAGTCAGTCAGGTTTTTAAAACAAAACCAGTTCATTCAGCTGTGACGGAAGGGGGGGTGAGCTGCTTCGGCGATGCTGGAAGCATCGCACTGACCTTGCTCTTCCAAACCAGTTGAAACTTTGTGACCGATCCGCGCGGGAGCAAGGCTGGATCCTCCCAGGAGCAGAACAACAAATTCGCTTGTGATTCCCGAAAGCCCACAGCAGTGTTAGCTCATGCTGTTGTGTGGTTGTTGAGGAAGATGGCTGTTGTCCAAACTCCTAGTCAGTTGACAAATAAGACATTAATTTTCCAGATTCGCTAATACGTCACTTTGGTGTGTCGTGAGGTAAGCTTGCGTTTAGCAGGACTCGTGTTGTATTGTACGTTTGCAGTTGCAGGCTGACAGAGAACAGCTTCCCGTGAAAACCGACACGCTGAAGAAGCTGCGGGCGCACATCAACGATATCATACTGGCACTTCCCGATGACTTACAGGACATCTTGCTCAAAACCGGCACAACGTGATTTCTGCTGGGCCTTTTTGTGCAGAAAACAAAAGGTAAATACCATTTCACGGAAGACAGCGGCTGTGCCAGCTTCAGAACACAGCTCAGCGTTGTATATTAACACTACAGGTGGACTGTCGCAATAGTATAGCCCGCTATACTATTTTCACTGTTTTTTCCACTGAAATACCAATGCAACTAAAGGAATTCCTGTGTCTAATCATGTTGGAAACAAGTGCTCTTAAAGAAGAACCTGTGGGCAGTGAAGCTGTACCACAGTGTAGGACCACAGTGCAGTGCTGGCATTGCAGAATTTCCCAATTGGTGCTGCTGTTCTCAGTCCTGATAACTCAGGGGTAGCAATATTGATCAGTACTGGCCTGGCCATGTAGTATCTGATTGCTTTATTTTGGTTTTTCCTTCAGTTTTTGTCTAGTGATAGACCCAACTGGCATTTTATGTGACTTGGTCAGAATACATTAGAGTTGAGGTATTTTACTGGTGAATCATTGCTTCCAAAAAACTGTTTCAGGGACAGCTGAAATAATCAGATCGGTTCTTAACTTTCTTCCTTTTGCCTTCTTGACATCTTCCAAACCCACGTTCATTCAGCATCTTTAAAGAAGAGAAGGCAGCTGACAAAAGTTTCCTGAAGTCTCCTCCATTCAAAGTCAGTTGATTAGGGTGCTCTCACTCCACATGCCTTAAATATAAAGTACTTGTGTACTCATCGGTGGGTTTAAACTGCTGACATTCGGGATTTAAAGTGGATCCGTAGTGTAAATGTAAGTATGCAGTATTCATCCCAGGAAACACGCACAGTGGTGTTCTAGTATGGCTTTTAAAATCAGTGATTTCAGTAGAAGTAGCTGATAAACCGTCTGTTCCAGTGGGAGCTCATAGCGGCCAGCTCCTGCTAGCAGTTCTTGACTTACACCAGTCGGGTGCTGGAGGAGGAGATGGGGCTGGAGGGAGAAGGTGCTGCCTTCAGCTGCAAAAAAGCCTATGGAAAGGTCAAACCGTTGCAAGAAAAGATTGTAGCATGAAGTTTTTCTCAGTATATGCATACTCTCAGACGTGCAGAGAGTAATTTCCTCTTGCATATTAAGCAAGAAGAATGTGTCGTTTATCTTCTTGAACAAGTTTCAGTGGTATATATTCGTAAGAACTCAGCTGCTCCACGTGCAGTGTTGTTCTGCGACCAGCTTCAAGTAGAATAAAGCGACTGCTATGGTGTACGCACCGCCTCCACTTCTACGTGACAAGCGGATCATGGTTATAAAAAAATTCTGCTTTTAAGTGCTTGGATAGAATTTTTTAAAACTTATGACATAATCCTGCTCTAAGAATATGCTTTTGTATGATAAATATTTCATACCCTCTTTCTAAAATCATCTTATTTAGATATAAAGTGTCAGAACGGTATTTTTAAGAAAATATGTATTTTAATACTGTGATGGTTTGTATACAATTACTCGTGACCAAACGTTTAATGTATCTATTATGTTACTCAAACTACACCACTTCAGCATTAATTTCTAACTTGCAAATTCTTTTGCACACCCTGACAAATAGCATTTCTAATCCAGACATTAATAAGTGGCCATTCTTATAGTAAATTATTTAACCTGGAGCACTGTGTAGTTTCTTGGAACCCTGTAAACTGGTAACAACTACGATAACTATCACATGACTGCAAATATGTATTTTTGTAAAAGAAAATAAACGGTTTGATTTTTATCTTTGTATTTGGAAGTTATTTGTCTCGGATGACGGGTGTGATTTGTTTCTGTGTTTCCCCCCTCTCTTGCTTCCGAGCAAAATGCGTCCGGTGTTCCATCTGCTCCTGTGCACGCTGAGAGGCCCCGCACAAACACAGCGCTGGGAAGCAGCCACAAGCAGAGCTCAGCTCGGGTTTATTTAATGGAGCTGGGTTTAGTGTAAATCCCTGAAAAACAAGATGCTTAAACAGAATTAGAATCTTGTTCAGAAGAAAGGCAAAAAAGCTGTGGAGTTGTGTGCTGTCTTCAGTGATTGTAATGCTTTTAGTAGTGGTTCAAAAGGACCTTAACCTGCAACTACAGCTGCGGGCAGAATGTGGACGGTGGCACAGAGCAGCCCGTTCTGCTCGTCCCGCCCCCTGCACTGTGGGTACACTGAGGGTGCCGATTTTGGCTAGGGGTGCTGCAGCTGTACTGCTGCAGCGGAGGAGTTGCATCAGCTGCAGGAAGGAGTTGCCAGCTTGGGGAGCTGGAATTTTCCCCCAATTTTTAGTTTTAGTTTCATTTTTAACTCAACGCACTTAAAATATAGATCAAGAGCTTGTACTAACCCTCGTTCATCTGAGGCTTGACAGCTAAACAGCAGTGCAAAAACACTACTAGTTTTAGTAACTTTGTCTCAGTCTTCATCTAACTTAAAAGAAAATATGAAATATATATATATGTACACACATGTTGTTTGGACCAGGATGGGAAAAAGTCCCGAAGTGATGGAGAGAATACCTGGATGACTGAAAGGCTCCTAGAAAAGAAGGAGCAGCTGTTCAGTAAGAAAAAGCTGAAGACACGAGGCCCCATTGGGTGACCAGAAGTTAAGACGGGCTCAAGCAGGCGGCCGATTCCTCCCTTGAATGAGGGCTTTTGGTTGGGCCCGGGGGCCCTTGGGCCGGAGAGCTCAGCCGCTTCGGTGTTCAATGCAGCTCCTCTTGCGCTGCCCCAAATGTAATTGTTACCCCGCTATGGGATTTTTGCAGTAGCAGTGAAAGAAGCTGTTCCAGCTGGTTATGAAATCAAACACACCTCTCAAAAACCGGCGTGTTTCTAATGAACCGTGGATTCTCCTGGTTTTATTCCAGGGTTACTTGGCTGTATCTGCTGCTTCCCGGCCCAGAGCCCGTGTGGGTGCTGGTGCCAAGACCCCGGGTTTGGTCTCCATGGTGCAGCTCTGGGACTCTGTGGAGCGTCCAGGTCACAGAAACAGCGTTAAGAAACAGATCCAGCAGTCACCAGTGTTCAGGGACGGAGTTCTGTGTGGTTTGGTTTGGTTTTTGAATGACCTGGCTCTGCTGCTCCTTGGTATTTGTTTTGTCCTGAACCCCCATTTCTCTGTCTTGTTCTCAAGTGTCCTTCGGGCCCTGGTGAGAAGAGCGTGCTGGCTGCCGCGCCTCAGCCTGAGCACAGCGGCCAGTGCGGTGAACACCCGGGCCCGGCGGTGCGGGGCCCGGCGGGGGGTGCGGGGTCCGGCGGTGGGGCGGGGGGTGCGGGGCCCGGCGGTGGGGCCGGGGGTGCGGGGCCCGGCGGTGCGGGGCCCGGCGCTGGGCCCCGGCCTGAGCGGCGGCTCGGCCCGGCGGACTACACTTCCCGGCATGCCGCGCTCCGCCTCGCCCGGGGCGGCCGGAAGCCACGGCGAGGCCGGATGTCCGCCCGCAACTACACCCCCCATCATGCACCAGCGGCAACCGCCCGGCCGAGCGGGGCGCGGAGCGGGCGCGGTGTCTGCTGGGAGTTGTAGTCCCTGCCGCCGTTGGGCGCTCGGGCCGTGCGGCGGAGGGCGGTGCCGCCGCCGGGGGATGTGGCGAGCGTGACGCGATTTTGTCCGCGTTGGAGCCGGGCGGCCGGGGCGAGCGTGACGTGGCAGAGAACGAGCGAGCGAGGTTTCCCGGTCACGCAGCAGCAGCTCCGCCGTCCTTGCTGCCTCCCGCGCCTTATAATTCGGCGCCGCCGGGCGAACGCCGCAGCTCGGCCGCCTCCTCGCTCGCGGAGGGATCCGCCGCGCAGCCCGGCGCTCGCCGCACTTCTCCCGCTGCCTGCGCCGCCGCCCAGCGCCCGCCGGAGCCGCCATGGGCCTCACCATCTCCTCGCTCTTCTCACGCCTCTTCGGCAAGAAGCAGATGCGCATCCTCATGGGTAAGGGGCGAGCGCGGCGCGCAGCCGCCGCCCCCCGGAGCGTGGCGGCCGCAGCCCCTTGGCCCAGCCCGGCCGGGCCCGCCCGCTCCCTCACGGACGCGGTGGGGGAGGGGAGGCCGCGGGCTCCGGGCAGGGGAGGTTTGTCCCGTCCCGGGGTGTGGGAGCCGGGACACCCCTGTGTCCTCTTCCTCAGGGCTTGCGAGGCCGTTGGGAAGTGAAGGAGCGGCGGGGAAGGGGTGGGATGGCGGTGTGGCCGCCCTTCCTTCTCCGCCGGCCGCTCGGCTCCTTGTCCCCCGTCCGCGCTGCCGGGCCGCGGCCGCGCTGGGCAGTGAGGGGCAGAGCCGCCGGGGCGGCCCCTTCCCCCGGCACCTGCGTTTCCGCTCGCGTTGGCCGGAGCACAACGCAGAACAAAGATGGACCTGCGGGAGGTGCCGCCGGTGGCGCGGGGCCGAGCGGGGCGGCCGTGCACCGGGGCCGTCCCCACAGAACGGGACAAAGCCGGTGTGTTCAACACCGAGAGCTAAAGAAACTGCCGTATAATGGCCGATTTTCGGTAACTACGGTGCCTGTGTCTCTTGTGAAAGGGCGTTTCAATATAGCATCTGTGCACTTGAATTCTCCCGAACTTCATGCACAAAACCATGAAACCCTTTAGGCTGCCTTTTTTTTTTCCCAGTGCTTACTTAGTTTTACTATCTGTCCATAATTATTCATTTATAATTAGGTTGCAGTTCTCTTGACATGGACTGTGTTAAGGTTTGAAGCCAGTGGCTCTTGAAGACTGTCACTGCAAGATTAGAGAAGGTCAAAGCCAGCACACCCTGCTTCTGTGTTTCCTCCCCCGCTTCAGCTCTTCCACCACCTGCCCACCCCCACAAGATTTGTGCACAAACAGATCTTAACCCCTCCGTTTTTCTCAAATTCTGTTACCAGAGCGTCTGGAACTTGATTCATGGCCATTGACTGAAGTGGTTTGTCCTAAGAAATTACATGAAGTGCTCATTTTGGTGTAGTCAGCAACAGAGCTGGGCCCTGACCATGAAACTGGGCACGATGCTGGTCCTTAACGCTGCCTGGGTGTGCGCAGCAGACACAGTAATGCAGCTTTTTAAATTGTAATGTTCCATGTTCTCCATACACTTTGTGATGACAGGATTCTTTATTGCATGCACGGTAACTTTTATTGTATCTTGTCTGTTTGAAATTAGAGACACTTTATCCATTTCAAAATAACATGAGTAATTTTTGTCTTCGAGACAACTTAGTACATCTGTTGGCTTCAAGGAGGTGATTTGACTGTCTCACAGCCAGACTCTTCATATGACTCGAAATGAATGAAGTAAAATCTTCAGATGAGCTTGATGGTAGGATGAGACAGTGTCTGTGTGAGAGAAGTGGTATAAAGGTAAAAGTGAAGAAATACAAACCTGTAGTAAATTGGGATTCGTTAATTTTATTACTTTAAGCTGGCTTTTGATTGTAACATGAATGTTATGATGTCATGAACCGATTACATACGGTAGAAGCTCCCCCCACACCCCTTCTCTGAATATGGGAAATATTCATTTTGGAAGCAGCAACACACTATTCTATAGGAAATTTTGGAAGTCTCAGTCTGGCAACCAAAATCTCTTGGTGTTGGTGTGGGTTCCGTTTTAGAAGTCAGTTCTCAGTTTTTCTGCATCTGTGGTTTAAATGCAGTTCTGTGCTGTGATAACTAAGGCAGCTTAATAATCAGCCACCGGGAAAAGGTGGTGAATGAGGAGGGCGATGTGGTCACAGGGTGGTGTGCCCAGGGCCAGGTGAGCTGCGAGCTGGAGATTGAGAAGCGCCTGACGGGCTGTGAATAAAACGTTCTGAGGAGTGAGGGGCTGGGAACCCACTGCTTGTGCCAGCCACACAAAGCTACAGGAAGAGGATGTTTGACTCAGTTTAAAGATAAATGGTTGCAAGTGCTTCTCATTTGTACTTTGTTGCCTGAATGCTTTGTGGTACCGCTGCTGTCATACCCCACATCGGGATTCTTGCTCCTCGGCCCTGTCAGTGGGCAGCAATGCAGCGGGATCAGTGTGAAATGTGGAACTGGAAATTTACATTATTTGGGGGTTAAAGACTTAGGTTTTAATCTTGATTATCAAGTCAGCTTCAGCTTTCTGGCATGGAAGTAGCTCATAGATTGACATTAAGTGTTCCAGTGCAAATGTGAACGTGTGGTTACTCTTGGACTACTAAAAGCAATAGTTACACTTCCTAGCAGCTCAAAAGATTAAATCTGATTTGGTGCTGTAGAATTTCTTGTTCTCAGAAGAGCAGTACATGGCGAATTGGTGTAAGAAGAACGAATGGAGGCCATGCTCTTGATGACTATTGCTTGTTGGGACTTCGTAAGATTTGCAGTTTGGCTAAAAGAGGCCGGTTTTGAAGACAGGGTGATGGTGATTTGCAGAAGTTGCCTCCCCTCAGTGGAAAGCCGCTGTCCCAGGTGTGCAGCCAGAAGGAGCAAACCCGTCTCCAGAGCTCACCTGCCTCGGTGCAAAGTCCAGCAGCTCGGGTAGATGTGCGGATAAGAGCGGATTGAGCACACGCGGTCCCTGGGTGTTGTTTGCACAGCTAACGCCGCCGACCCGCCGCGGTGGCCGCGGCTCCTGGCGCGGGGCGGAGAGCCGGGCGGTCAGCGCTTCAACTGGGGAAGAGCTGCGAAGTCTTGAGTAGTTTCTAGTTTCTTAACTCTGAGTCATATCTTCAAAGGGTTCTCGATACCGTATGTGTATTCTTTGAAATGAGACTAGCTTTTTATGTTGGTGTTATCTATATCTTTAGTATAACCCCTAAATACACTACATTTATGTAGATGACACCATGTCTTTTTGGTTGCTAATTTTAACAAATCCTGTCAGGGTTTGTTCTACTGATAACTGTTCGGGGGTTTTGGAGGGTGGGAGAGGAGTTTGTGTGTAGAGCTTTAATTGATGGTTTGCTAAATGATCTTAAAGTTCATTTACTGGAAAACCATCACGTATAATGCGTATATGCGATACATGTTTTCTTGTAAAGATCTAGGCATCCTACCAGTGATAACTGTGAGCTGTGTGAGAATAGCGTTCGACTTCAAGCTTTGTGCTGTGAAGAACATTGGTTTTCAGTATCGGTAGTGTATTTGAGGTTTTCAGAGTTCGCGTAAAGCGTTTTCTAAGGCTTCCTGACACGTTATTGCTCTGGGGAAACGCTCACAGTGACAGGTTTCATGGCTTGCAAGCTCTTGTGAAACTTCTGCTGCATCCTGTATTTTTTGGGTGATGCTTGTGTGTCGTTCTAAAAGAGACCAACACAATAGCAAACTCAAAACTCTGACACTTTAATTTGAGCATTTGGGGAGTTTACCACCTCTCAAGGAGCTTCGGTTTTGATGGCAGCTTTTGTTTTTCCCCTCTGCTTCCATGTCATTAACAATTAGAAAACTTGTTAACACGCAGTGGCAATAGCAAGGAAGCTGCACTGGCCTGTATAGTCCTGTTCACAGCATCAGAATGTAGGACAATTACAGATAGGGGGTTTTAACTCGTTTGCTGTAACAGCAGTTTGTGTCTTGAGGAGGAGTGTTTTTTTAAGGGTTGGGTTTCATTCTGAATAAGCAGGTAATTTTGAATTCCATTTCATTGCAGTGCTGAGGAAACAGTTCTGTTATTAATAGTCAAGTCATCAAACCACTTGAAGCTTAATATATTGTGGTCACCAAGTACGAAATTAACTCGGAGCACTTAAGAATGTTATCAAACAAGGATAACATTTGCTTTCTTGTGCAAGTATTACTTAATTATTTGAGTTTTTTATTTTTGTTTGGGTGAAATTTTGTTTCCTATTTTAAGTTTTGCAAATAGATGTACTGTTTATTTAGGGGATTACGTGTTCTAACATAAATAATTCTGTTCTTAGTTGCCCTTATGTGTTCTGAAATACTCATCAATAAGCAATTGCACAAGCAGGTGTAGGGAACTACGGTGTGTGCCTGTGGTGTTAGTGATGCCTCTCAAACTGTCTCTGAGGCTCCAGTTTGTGGTGGGTTGTTTTGTTTGGGTCTTTTTTGTAAGGATTACATATTTACCGTGTAGCTTACACTGCAAAGCAGCAAGCTTAAGGTTTGTTTGAGAAACACAAGAGGAAATTGCAGTGCAGAAGGTCTGTAAAGTGGAGGCTCCTGAAGAAAGTGTCCTAGTGGATCTCCATGAATAACGTGATATCCCGAAGAAGAGTTACAGCCCTTGGAGTATACCTGGAGGGACAACAGGAGTGTCCTAACGCCTGTGTCTTTGTCAGTGCAAAATAAATGTTTTGGCAAAGGGACAAGGGGCTGGAATGAGGGAGACTGAAGTGATTTCTGTGGATAAAACCAACTCCTGTAGGTTCGGTTGCGTGTGAAACCGGCCATAGCTGAACACTGAGTGAGCGAGACCTTCCCCAGCGTGGGTGCCAAGTAACTAACGTGATCGCTTACAAACTGCGTGCTGCTGGTTCCTGGACGTTTAAAACCATCCTGCCTTAGAAGAGACTGTCAAAGTGAATGAGGAAACTTAGGTAACACAAATGCTAATTGCTTATTCTCTCTTGATGCTGGGTAGAGGAAATGGGGAGAAACAAAGTAGAATATCAACAGTGATTTAAGAGTGTTTGAAAAGTTTTCTGCTCAGAAAAGCACTCTGCATGTAAAATGGAATATTTCTGTATTTTTAAATACGACTGTCATGTTGTGAACTAAATCAAGTTTTCTGTTTATTCTAGTTGGTTTGGATGCTGCTGGTAAGACAACTATTCTTTATAAACTGAAACTAGGAGAAATTGTCACCACAATTCCTACTATTGGTAAGATAACAAATTCCGATGTCTTATTTCTTGTTACTCTGAATTTGTGTTGTGGAGTCAGGCTTGTGAAGAGTGTAGGGGTTTGTGTCTTTGCTGTTGGTGTAGGAATCAAGGCAAACGTGGTGTTTCTGGGTCTGCCCCAACAAAACTGCGTCAGAGCAGAATCCCGTTCTGACCGTGGCCGGTAGCTCGGGGTGCAGGACCCAGTTAAGTACCAGTACTTCCCCAGACACCACGTGGATCAAAGTCTTGCTGAACCAAAGGTGGAATTTATTGGTTAATTTATTATTTCTTTCCCTTCAGTCAATTTTCTTCTCAATCTGGCAATTCAATTCTCATAAGCCATTTCATATAAATTTGGGAGAAATACAGCTTAGGAAATAACTGTCTTTAAGATGATTAGAATTACGTTTTAACACTAGCATTAACTATTTCTAACTGCTTTACTTTTTTTTTTTTCTTTTAGGTTTTAACGTGGAAACAGTAGAATATAAAAACATTTGTTTCACAGTTTGGGATGTTGGTGGTCAAGATAAAATTAGACCTCTTTGGAGGCATTATTTCCAGAACACGCAGGTGGGAGCTCTGAGATGCTAACCATTGAAGGCCTGTTTTCTAGGGTCTTGTTATACCCAGACAGTTGTTTTCTGTCCCTTTGTGTCAGAAAGGCTCCTCGCTTCTGCAAGCTCGAAGGGATGCCCGGGCTTTATTGTAGGTGAAGCTGGTCTGTCACCCTGAAGGGGTCGGGTCTAGTCCTGAGGCTGAAGGATTGGGGATCCCGGGGGCTCTGGAATATGCCAGAGCCCCTGGTTGGTTCTGGAGGAACTCACCCAATCTGCACTATCTGCGCTTTCATCTGTTTGAACTGACATTGGCTTATATGTAAGAAATGTTGTAGGCCTTCTGCCTATTATTTTTTTCTAATCAGCCTCAAAATCTACAGCTTTACTGTGCTGTGTCAGAGTATTCAGTACAATGAGTATCTAAAAATGTCAAGATGTTGTTACTGATTGATTAGAAAACATCAGCTTCATATCAATGGGACTGCTGTCATTTTTGGTGACAAATGCGATTCTTTTAGTTGACAAGTAGTGAGGTGTGTTGCTTATCAGTATCGGGAAACTTTGGGACTGGATTTTTGTTTTCTGTGCTGAGTATAGAATTGTTTCCAAGAACCTTCTATGTAGCGTAATGGATGCGATTGGTGCAGAAAAACAGGGAACTCTGGATTGGCAAAAAGGAGCTGGCAAAGTACAGTTGTGAACAGAGTAATACTGAATTTCAGTTCCTTTTCAGCCCTATTACAAAACATTTTTAAAAGATGCTTCTGTTTTCCTGAATGATAAAATGTAAGGTTTTCAGACCAAAACTACTGGTGTCTTGCCTTTTTTTTTTATTGCAAACTGAGTCATGCACTGATTTATAAACTGACGTATTTTTTTAATTTATAAAGTCTAGCTTTATTTTGTAGTTTAAATGTATTATGTAGTTGTTCAGACAAACATCTTGCATTGCTTAAACAGTAATTTCTGACAGATTTGCATATCTAAGAGAGGGGACAGTCACAATATTCAGAGTTTATTTTTTTTAAATAATACCGTATGTTTCCATTGGTTTTTTAAAACTGCCTATCTTCTCACAGGGCCTCATTTTTGTGGTAGACAGCAATGACAGAGAGAGAATCCAGGAAGCCGCGGAAGAGCTGCAGAAGATGGTAAATGTCAATACCTCGTGAAATGTAATTGTTACACTTGGTCATGGTTTTGGTGGTATTCTGGTAATTCTGCCTCACATAGCGCAGCATTGTGGCTGCAACTCTGTAGCGCTTTAGCTCAGAACCACTGACGTGTCAGAACGTTCCTTCATAAAACATGAAGACAAATGCAGCAGATTAAGAAAGAACGTCTTACTTGTAGGAGATGTTCTGTTGGGTACTCGTTGGATTTCAGTAAGTACTTACTAATGACTTCATGAACAAGAATGAGTGTTTATAACCCTTAAATCAGTGTTCAGCTTTCTGTAGTGCTTGTTGAAGTAACTGAAGTGCTCAAGTGGGCTGATTTAATAACGTGAGGCTTTTCTCTGTAGCTCCAGGAGGATGAGCTGCGAGATGCGGTGCTGCTGCTGTTTGCCAACAAGCAGGACCTGCCCAATGCCATGGCAATCAGTGAAATGACAGATAAACTAGGCCTTCAGTCTCTGCGTAACAGAACTGTAAGTGCTAAACCTCCGGGGTCCTGAACTCTCGTCTGCATTAATTATATATCATAAACATAATCTCATCGTAACGGGAAGTTTTCACCTGCTTCTGTAGAAAGATGCGTGGGCCTGCTATTAAACTCCGTAGTATGTAGTTTAAGGTCCTTGTTCGAGGTAAGTGATTGAGAAGTATAATCCAATGTGCGCAGCTCTTGCAGGTGTTTCATCTGTGACCTTTTCCTGGAAAAATACAGATGTTCCAGGCTGTCACTGAATGCAGCTCTCAGACACGTCTGTCGAGCTGTGTGGTGGGCTTTCCGTGGGGATGCTTCACAGAAACCGCCCGTCATTCTCTGATATTCACTTCATGTCTGTGTGTCGACACGCTAAGATTTTATCTCTGCAAAGTGTTTTAGAAGTATGTTAATTTAGATAGTTCCATGTCCATTTCCTGAAGAGCAGTCTTTCAAAAACAAGAAGCTATTTTTCAGCTTATAAACCAAATGCAAGTTCTATATTTGTTTCTCGATACATTAAACAGTGTCCTGGCATTTGTGGGCCAACACTGAGCGTTTGGGTTGTGTCTGAATCCCACCTACTGATATATACTTTCCAAAACTTGTGAAAATACCACCTGTTCAATATTTACTCTACTTACAGTGCAAAGCAGTGTTTGACGAACACTATTAGAGCGTGTCCAGGCGTCGCCTACTGTGATAACATGGCTTGCACTCGTGTCAGTTTTTAAGTTTAATGTTGTGTGTTCTGCGTTGACAGTGGTACGTCCAGGCTACCTGTGCTACGCAAGGAACTGGTCTGTACGAGGGACTCGACTGGCTGTCAAACGAGCTCTCGAAACGTTAACTCCAACTGGATGACTCTCACCAGGGACATGTTTGATATAAGTGGTCTAGGCTTGTTACAACAAAATTAGTTTGCATCTTGGTTATTACAGTATCTGGAACTGGTATTTGGGCAGGATCTTACAGCGTTTCAACTTATTTTGTTGCCAATTATTGTTTACCGAGCTACATGTTGCAAAGGTAGCAATATGCTTGGGTAAAAATCTCCTTAACTTGGAAAAAGTGTATCTTCTGATTTTATTCCCTCGTTAGCCTAAATGCCTGAATATAGTTATTGTGACATCTTTCCGATCTGTTTTGAATACTCTTTGAGCCCAAATAAATTAATGTTTTAAATTTTTTTCTCCCCGCTACTTTTAGTTTACTGACGCCCTGTTTCATTCCTCGGACAGTCTGCTGATTTAACAAATGTAGCATTCCGTATGTATTTATTTCTCTCCCTTGCCAAAAAGAATTCCTAGTACTGCTTGTTCCAGCCAAGGACATGCTCTAAAACACTATACGAATCTACTGCACTGAGGAACAGTTCATTAAACCTTGGGTTCTACCAGCCCAACTTGCCTTTGTGTGAATTGGATTTGATGGGTAGAATAGTTCTGTGCTGGTTGCGAAGAGCTCATGTTGAGGTTGTTTTTAATATTCAGCAGATTGTCTTCCTTTATATTGTATCTCTTTTTTATGTTGCATGTTGCTTTTTGGTATCAGCCTGACTATTTTTGCCCAGTGTATAATAGTTCTGCTGAAGTTTTACTGTTTGTTGGTGAACATATCTTCATAAAGAAATTTTGGAAAATTCATCAAACTCAATGGATTAGTTTCTTCATAACCCACTTGGAATTATTCCTAATAAAATGATAAAATGTATAGTTCTGTGTATGCTCTTCTTGATTCCTGAAGTAGTTTAACCTGCGGGTTAATCACTTATTCTTTCTCGCTCTACTGAGCTTTCCTGCAGCTTGAAGGTGAACATCAATCTCAGATTTTCTCTTGTTCAGGACTATGTATTCAGGACATGGGAAGTGGGCAACAGAGTTGTCTATGGTACAGTAGAGCAGCTGTGCTCAAGACCTGGAGAGTTCTGTAGGTGTCTTTTGTAGTTGTAACTCTAGAATTCCTTTTTAAGATGTCCAGATATGAAAAACAGTTACAGAAAGTGTAATAAACCAAATCTGAACTGCCTGGAAAGCATGCACGTCTGCCTCTGCTTGTACCTGCACTTAGAAACCAGCCTGGGTTCTGGCAGGAGAATCACCAGTCCTGGTGGGGGCTAGAACAAGATTATAAGAATGGTGATAGTCACCCCAAAAAATCAGTTCTATGCAACTGGTACTGTCTGCTGCCATGTTTCTGCCCCCTCCTACCTCTGTAGTATAGAAGACTTAATTTAAATGTGGTTGTGAGACTGCTACTACTAGGTACTTTAAAGCGTTCTTCTGCTGCATGGGTGCACATACGGCTCAGTCTCCCAACTGAAATATTCTATTAATGTCATTAGGAACCCAAAGCACGATTTCATGGCACAGTCCAGCAGGTTCCACCGCAGGAGCCACGACCAACAGCCCTCAGCAATACGCTAAAGAAAGTGACTCCCTGGTTTCGGTAGGAAACAGAGTTGGGTGAGTGCAGGTGAGCAGCTGTGCAAGTGCAGGGTCCACAGCTCCGGTCAGCCTGGGGGGCTCGCTTTGCCATGACACACACTAGTAACTAGGAAAAAAGACAGACCCTTGAAAAGGGAACTTTATTAGGTGAAAGAGGGAGATCTCGTCAAATTGTTTTCAAATGCTGCTTAATATAGACCAATGATGCAGGGAAAGAAGCTTGTTAAATGATCCAAGCCCTCCAATACATTCAATGACAGTACAGGTAAAACACATTTCCCCACACCCAAATGATCTCTTAGAAAACAGGGAAGCCAAGGCTATTTCTAGAAGGAAAAAATGTGGGTAAAAGCACTAGTAAAAATTTGGGCCTTTGTGTGCAATAGAGCAACAAAACAGAACAATTGCAGTGAAGGTCTGTAAGTCACTTGAGTTTCTTTTTAAAGATGCAGGCACAGAAACCTACTGGATCTCCCTGCAAACAGTCACTGACAGTTAATGAGCATCTTCTCAGAAGGTAATAGGTACAAGCACATTTTTCATCCCACTTACTAAAAAGTAATGGTGAACACAACAGTTTCTGGAGTTAATTGTAAGAATTGTCAGGACAGTAACGACAATGAGGTGGATCAACTCAACCCATTTGTTTTCAGGTTTTGCATTTGGTTCTGAATTGAGCAGGGTTCAGTTTGTACACTGTCATAGAAATCAGATTAAATTAATGTCTTTTATCAAAATAATTCTTAATTCTTTAAAAATACCAATAAAAAGGTATAAGATAATCTAATTTTCAAACCCTGTCTTAAATATATTTTTCTTACTAGGATACAAAAAGGGAAAAGTCATGCAAATATTCTGAGCAGTGTGATAATACTCAGTAGAACCATTAAACACATGAACTTTTCAGTAATTGTTCTGACTTCCCTTTTGGTAGCATACAAGCCAGAGTGTAACCACAGTTCAATTCCATTTGAAAACCTCGAAAAGCACCACGCAAGAGCTCATTTATTTCCACTTCAAGTCACACACTAGTGCTATATGATCAGAAGGATGTGAAACGCTTGGCAAAGCCTGATGTGTTGTGACTTCTTCATGACTGGGCAGCGGAATGACCTGTTCAACCTCCAGAGCGGTTCTGTCGATGAAAATGTAGTCCAGGCACCCGTGGAACCCGCCCACGTAGTTGGTGTAGGCGGGCTCCCCGCAGGCGCTGCGCAGCTGGAAGGGGTGGCGCAGCGCCATGCTGCACCGCTCGTCCTCGCCACCGGAGACCCAGTCCTCGTGGTCCTCGGCGACGCGGCCGCTGCTGATGAAGCTGTACGTTCCCGACGATGGCGTGCTGTTGAAATCTCCGCAGAATATGATGGGAATGCTGGGATACAAGTCGCACGCTATGTGCCTGATGTGAGACAAGGCTACAGCGATTTGGATGAGACGGATGTTCCCACCTATGAACATAAAAACCTGTTAAATGCTTCACAGTAACACTGGAGGAATTTTCCACGTTGCTCTTTAGGCACCTTCCCTGCGCAGCTCTGAAACAGTAATCTCACTGCAAGGTTTCTGTGCGCTAGACTTTAGAATAGTTTTCATAAATAAAGAAGTCTTTGAAGTTTGTGACTATGAAAGTTTTAGAGTGGCAATGATTTAATTTAAACACACATGCGAGAACTCTGAACCGTGAACATCACAGCAGCTTTCCATTGGGGGGGAACCATCCTAACAGTGTTCCTACAAGGCACAGAACCAAACCAAGACTAATTTAAGAGAGGAGAATCTCTTCTAAAAGCTCCTGTAGCCCGATGTGGTTGCCGTTCTGGCAATACCCCCGTGCAGGTCCTTCAGGTACAGCAGACAGGGAAGCCATGAGCGCACACAAAGCCAGCTCTGGTTTACGGTCTGCTCTGTGTGCAAATTGTGTGTAACATGACTTGTTTTCAGCTGTATTTTACTGACTAGAACAATCGGACTCTAAGGAAAATGAAGAAATAAACAATCGGACACAGCAGCCTGGCTTGATGCATCTAGACGAGAAGCAAGGCAGGAAACCCTGCACTCCAGAAGAAAAGGTTACAGCTGCAAAAGAATGGGGGGAAATCTCTTCTCCCCAGGAAGGACAAAAACCTTTACAAACCCAGTTATCCTACATACAGGAACATGACAAAATTACCTTTTGGGTGCCAGTAGAGATGGGTATTGGCTACACAGATCTTCCTGGAAGGATCGGTTGTAGACTGAAGAACTGAAACCTTCAAGAGAAAAAGCAATCTTTGGTAAGCCTTAAATTAAGAGGTTACATATATTTTTAAAATGCTTATGCCTTTATGGCAATCCAGCTCCAAGAACTGACACTTATAACTGATAAACAGTACAGCTCCTAAGTCAAGTCTATTTAGCTGGTCTGAGTATCAGCCAATAAATATATATCCAACATTATCAATACATCCAGGTATTTGACAAACATTCTTTTTGTTAATAAGCATCGGGTTTGGCCATATTCTTTCCTTCAATCCATTCCATATTTTTTCATGAGATGTTCCTAATGCTGTACCATTCTTAACTACTTTTATTTTCTATTCTCCCACCTCTGCAACAGAATTGGAGCTGTATCTCTGGTTTCAGCAAGCAAAGCAGCATTGCCTAGTTGTTAAACTGAACGCCAATTCAGAGGTGATTTCAGTTATCAAGGGCTGCTCGTTAGTCCCACTCAGTCCATGAGCAGGAAACTCACCAGTGAGCGTGTCTGGAATTCCTGACACAGATGTTGATCTTGCACATCTGCAGTTACACAGACCCACCAGCATCAATGCGCTCACAAACTCATCCAACTCTATTTCTCTCCCTACTGTCACTTTGTGTAGTGGCATCATTAAGGCAAGCGAAAATAACTTAATCTCATTTACAACTGATTTACAAGATTTAGGTTTTATCAAATACATATTCTGACACATGAGAGTAAGGAAGGAGTGAAAAGCTTGGCAGCCAACACCACCAACCACGAATCAAACCGTGGCCCAGAACCTCAACAGAGGTTCATCTTAAAGAGAATAATTTTGCCTTTTTTACCAAATTTTGCTAATTCCATAGACCCAGTTCAGAAAAGTCTCGATATCTTGTTCTTGCTCCTAAGCTGCTGTTCTGCTCTATTCTATTCATTACCCTGGCCAAGGGAGAAGGTATCACTGTTAGGCATGTTTGACGCTCAGCAAACCCAGCGTGGCTGCACCTGCCAGCGGGAAGCGCGAGGGGAAGGAAAGACGCAGAACACACGCAGGAGCCGGTACCTGCAGCACAGATGATCTCTGCAGCACCTTCTCCTGCACCAGGGGGTACTTGGCCAGCCTATCGCACAGCTCCTTGTGCAGCGGGTCCGAGAGCAGCGCGTCGCTGAACGCTATGTCATGCTGGCTAAGGAGGCTGAACTTGGCCCTGCGGTAGAAAGTGGCCAGGCCTTCGTGCTGCTTCTCCTTGATCTTGAACAGCCCTTCGAGTCCAAAAGCATCCAGGGCCGGAGCCAAGCTGTCCACGAACACAGACTTATCCACCTCTTGCAGGCAGATGAGGTCGGCGTTGTAACCCGCCAGCTCCTTCTTGAGGAGGTTCTGCCGGTAGTCGAGCTCCAGGGCGTACGGGGCGCAGTAGGGGTAGAGCACAGTGCGGGAGAACTCGGTCTGGGCGTAGGTGTCGGCCAGGATGTTGTAAGAGACGGCGCGCACGGCGCGCTCCCCGCACAGCTTGCCGGTGTAGAGGTGCCGGGGGTCGAAGGTGCAGGCGCCGGGCCCGGCCTCCACGGGCCCGCTGCTCTCCACCTCGCAGGGCGGCCCGTAGCGCTGCGCCCCGTCCCCGGGCGTGCAGCGCAGCTTCAGCCGCAGCCCCACCAGCGCGTTGGACGGCGTGAAAACGCGCTGGGCGGCCGCCGCCTCCACCCAGCCCGGCCCGGCCTCGCTCCCCGCCGCCTCCCCGCCGGGCCCGGGCCGCCGCTCGCGGTACCAGCGGAACAGGCAGTGCTCCGGGGCGGCGAACTCGGCGCTCACCTTGGGGCACACGGGGAAGCCGGCGAGCAGCGAGCGCGGCAGCTGCAGCCCGGTGAGCGCGGGCGGGTTGCGCTCCACGCGGTACCGCGCGTCCCCGATGTGCAGCACCGAGCCGTCCTGCCAGGCCGCCGCGTTCGGCACCTCCGCGCCCACCGCCGCCCCGTCCCGGGAGAACAGCCGCACGGCCGGCAGCGCCGCGGCCTCCCCCGCCGGGCCGCCCTCCGCCCGCGCCTTCTTGCTCTTCTTGGCCGCCTTGCTAGGGCCCTTGGCGGCGTTGGTGGCGATGCGGGCCAGCGCCCGGCCCAGCGGCTCCGCCTGGTCCCGCTGCATGTGCTTGGCGCTGCCGTCGGGGAGCACGAAGCGCAGGCTCAGCTTGGGCTCAGAGGGCACGCAGCGCACCACGGCCCGCTCCATGGCGCCGGCGGGCGGGGAGGCGGCGGCCGAGCCGCGGAGCCTCCGGAGGGCGGAGCGGAGCCGCTGCCACATGGGGCCGGCGCCCGGGTCCCGCTTCCGAGACGCACGACCGGAAGTGACGGAGCGCGCCGGCTTCTCGCGGGGGTGGGCGGAGCTACGCCCCCAAGCGGCGCTGCTCGCGCGGCGCAGTCAACGGTCGCCGCTCGCGCTCGGCGCGTTATCGCCTCAGCGCGGCTGAGGTGCCGCCGCCGCCGCTTTTCTCTCGCTCTCTCTCCTGGGTTTTTGACCCATTTCTCAGCGATTAACCCGCCCGCACGGGGCGAGACTGGCTGGAGAACCTGCGGGGTTTGTTCCCTCAGCAGCGAACCCGTCTCCTCAGGAAAGCTCGAACGTCCCCTGGCACACGGCTGTCGGAAAGGGGGTTGGTTGCCCACATAACGCGCAGATGGGTGCAAGCTGTTTAGGGATTAATATCTCGATACTAAGGGTTTAGGGTTTGTTTTTGTTTTTCCGTTTCTGAGAAAACGTTCCGCATTGGAACTTCAAACCGAATGGTCCTGGGCTGCTAAAATGTCTTAGGGAGGTGCCCAGGACTTTCTAAACCGTGTCTAAAACTCCCCACAGCTGCTCTTGCAGTCTCTGCTCGGAGCTCTGCCCACACAGATATAAAATTAGGATTTCAAAGTGTCTTTGTCAAATGTGGGCAAGTGGGTACTAAATCTCTGGAATTGCTTAGAATTTCCATTTATAGTTTTACAAAGCGTAGAAGCTTAGCAACAGCCAACTGACGCATGAAGCTGTCGTAGTTTCTCCAGCATTGTTGCTGTCCTCTGGAACAAGAAGGTTTTCATCCGCTCCGTGCAGGCACAACGCTGGAGCAAACAGGCCCAGTGACCTGCTGAGGTTGTATTGAGCCCTCGGGCAGACTAGGAAGATAAAGGTAAGATTTTTCCAAGTATTTTTATCTCAAGAGTATATTAATGATCTGGATAGTACAAACACTTTCTGTGTAGGCTGAGCATTCTGTTTTGGCGGGTGCACCTTGTTAACAGTCGGGGGCTCGGCCGGCACAACTCCCTTGCGAGGGCAGTGCGGTGTTTTATCTTCAGTGGAGATGTTTGTCCTGCAGGCTGGAGAGGTGATTAAAGCTTTGCCCGTGAAATTAGTGGCTTGATGGACAAGCAGCACCTGGGAGCCGGGAAGGGCCGTGGGGGTGCCCGCGGGTGCGAAGGGCGCTCGGGTTGGCGGTTCGAGCCCCGCGGGTGCTGCGGTGGCCTGGACGCCTTGGCGTGTCCGTGGCGGTTGAGACGGCGCCAGGGCAGGGGGACACCGAGGAGCCCCGCATCGCCCCGTCCGCCCACTCGGCTCCGTGGCAACCGCGTTGTTGTGCGGAGCCGCCTCGGCGCCGCCGTCCTGCGCGGAGCCCCCGGGACCGCGGCGCCGGGAGAGGTGAGGGCGGCGCGGGTCTCGGGGGGGCTGGGGCGGCCGCAGGGGCGGGCCTGCGGTTCCCCCCACGCCGGCAGGCTGTCATACCGTCACGGCTCTCCTGAGATAATTTTTCTTGTGATGCCTCCACCACCACCCGTTTCAATTCATTTCTAGGATATGCCGCTAATTTAGGAAGTAGCTTTGTCTTTCTGTTCCTCTCTGAGAACCTGTTGAATGGCAGTTGCGAGTTTGTGCGTCGCGTTTCCAGGGCAACCCTACCGTGAGCCCTTTGGGATAGCCCTACATAGCCACAGGCAAGGCTTAATCTGCTGTAGAAAGATGGTGTTTTAGTGAACCTAAGTCCACTCATATCACAGGGTTTTTTCTTTATTTTCCTTCCTTTTTGTTTGTTTGGTTTAGTTTTTGGGGTTTTGTTTTCTGTCTTTCTACAGGGTAATTATCAAACTTTGGTTGCCAAGTATCTTTAACTATGGTTACCCAATTAGCTGCTCCACATCTCCATCCCGCCCCCGAAACAGGATTTCTGCGTCAAACCCACACCTGTCACCACTTTCCTATTGCACAGCCCAACTACCCACAAGCGTGGTGGCAACCAAACCTCCCATCTGTTTTGCTTGAATCCCATATCCGCCCCACCAAATTACAAACCTTTTCACTGGGAATCTGCATCTGCAAGCCAAGGTTAGGCACATCCACTTAGCCACATTAAAAGCTTGCTTGCCTTCTTCATTTTAGTAATCTCAGTCTTTGTTCAGCTTAGCCTTGCTAAACCTATGCAGTCCTTGGCATACGGTAAGGGACTATTATCTAGAGAACCCAGAGTTTCTGCAGCATAGAAAAGTGCTTGATATTTACAGAGACACGTGTTCCGGTAGCTCAGATATACACAGGCAGTTGAAGTGAAATTGTGCCCTGCGCTGCCTTAGGTGAATATATAAAGTACTGTCACTAGGGAATATATGTTGAGGGAATATGTGTTTAAATACAAGACAGAGTTGTCAAGCAGCCTGCTAGGTTTGCCACAAGGCTTTTAGCATCACAAAATTATTTCTGAATACTCTGCAGTTTTACAGTGCTTTTTACAAGGCAATCATGGTGTTTGGTAATTTTCCATGTATGGAATAGAACAGGAAGTGTGCCTGGAACAGGACCTGTCTGCTGGGGGGGTTAATAGGCCCTTTATCTGGTGTCTTCTGTGCTGTGTACAGCTGGTAGATTTGCACTTAAAGAGATTTGTGATAGAACTTTACTTTTATGCAGTGTGCTCATCTTGAGTTAATAGAACTGTACCATCATGTTTTATTATTGTAGACTTTGTTTGTACGTGCTTTCTGCTGTACTTTGACAGTTTAGCATATACAGTGTTTTTCTGTTTTCTGAAAGCTAAACTTTCATACTCAGATTGTGGAAATTCCTGAGGCCACCTCATTTTACAACTTAAGCAAATTCAACTTAATGCATGCATCTGCTAAACCGCTTTCTGGATAGGATGAATTGCATTCTGGAGTCTTGTTTTTGTCATGGTTTTAGATGGCGCACTCAAGTGGAGCACCTTCCAGTGAAAAGACTTTGAGAACTTTGTTTCTTCCCGTTGTTTTACCTTCGTCAGTCACATCTGATCTGACACCATCACAGAAGAAACTATTGTCACACCGAAGATGCAATAAAGAGCAAAAGATACTTAAGCAGTTACTGTGAGTTTAATGTAATTCAATAGATGTTGAAATTCAAATGAAAAAAACATTGCACATTTGACATCTGAGAAATAATAATGGTGTTTGTTAAAATTAGAGGGTTTTGATGTCACTATTGAAGTGCTGAACGCCTTCCATCTAAAATCATTAATACTATAAGAACATTAGATGGAATCTCTAATATTTTTTCTCTAACAGCACTCAAAATTTGCTTAAGGTATGTTAGTTGTTGAGCAATACCTGCAGCAGAGCGCCGTTTTCAGACAGCAGGTGCGCAGTATGCAGAAGATGTCAGCTATGCTGTAGGGATGAGGTACTGTGTGCTGAGATGGCTGCTGACCAGCCATCTGACAAACAGCGCACGTTCTGCTGGAATGCTGGTTCAGTTACATTTTTGTACAGAGTGAACTGTCTTTAAACAAGGTCTCATGTAGTAATGATTGGAGTGTATACTTGAAACCGGCCACCTAACTTCCACTTGGGAGTTTTCAGCTGAGTTACATTGAGATAAGGCTGAAATACTCTGTGCAAGGATGGACTGAAATGTTTTAATGCGTAAGGTCAGCAGGACATGCCAACATTAACTATTTAAAATTTTCCCATAGTTGTGTAGCAATTTATAACCATGAGCTGTGAAAAAAGAGCTGGTCTTTTCTTAAACAGCTTTAGGACTTTTGTTCTGAACTTTCAGTAGTATAGCCAGACAAGATCTGCTGTAGTTGTTTGAGGAGAAGTAAGATGAATCCTAACAGCATCAGTAGGCAATGGGGTGAGGTGGATCAAGGCATGGATTTATTGTGATTGTGGTCAGGATAAGTGTGGCTCTTTGTATAAGTGAAGACAGAGTACACAAGGGCAGCCTTGCCTGTTAGTGATCAGAGAGCTGGTAAACATGCAAAAACAGGTTGCATCAATTGACGTGGTAGCATTATTTTTAATATGTTATTAGTCGATTTTCTGCACTTCTGATTCCATGCTTTCCTTCAGAATTGATCGGGCTTTGAAAACCTATCACATATCCATGGAAAAAAGAGATCACAGAGATCCTGTACCCCCCATCCCAGAGCTGCCTTCCACTGTGAGAAAATGTTTTGTTCATACTTCAGCTGTTGCCTATTTCGTTCTTTGTTATTGGGGCATATACGCTTCTTACTGCATAGTATTTACTTAAAGCTACTTACTCAATTCTTAATAACTCATAAATGTATTTATATGCTCAAGTAATCCAACTGAAATCAATACCTGTATATCTACGGAATAAGGTTTTTATTTAGAAAGAATATTTGTTAAATTTTATATTCCTATGGGGTTTTTTGTTTGCATGTTAATACATTGGAATTTTCTGTTCCTTTTTATACAGATGAACAGTGAGCAAAAACAACAAAGAGTGAGTCAAGTTCTTCTGACTTTTTAGAGTGGAAGAGTGAATGGCGCTTATTCAAAGGGGTTGAGTCTGTTATGTGGAATTAATGGCGGTTAAACAGTCTTGTTGTGGGGAGAGTGGAACAGGAAGCAAAACAAGAATCTTGTGGTCCAGTAGAAGGAAAGTATTTTTCTTTTACAGAAAGTATGTCCATCAGTAATTTAAGCTTTCATCTGAACCTTAAAGACCATTACATAGAAAATAATCTAACAGGCTTCAGACTTTTTTCATTTGAGGTCACAGATTGTACTTTAGCCTGTACAAAATGTAGTCTTTGACATTATTTGCCTGATTTGAAGAACATGTACACATCCTGGAATTCGTGTGTAGTTTTAAAATAACATACTATTTCTAAGAACCACTTTATTAGCATTAAAATATTTATACTAAATAGCTTAAGGGAACATCCATGTTTCCAAGCCAATGTTAGATCAACTCATTCTGAACACCAATGAGATTCAGATCCCTTTTGTTATAAAATAACAAACATATCACTCAGAATCATAAATACCTGTTTCTTTGGGGGAAAACAAACCAAACCACCACCAAAAAACAAAACACAAAGCACTGTTTGTGCGTAGGTTTTGCCAGGTAAATGTGTGTCCCAGGAGTAATAACAGGAACTTCTGACCTGTTTTATTGTGGACCATGAACTTCAGCAGACAAGCAAGGAAAATGCCACACTAAAAAGTACAATATTTTGTATTTAAGCAGTGATATAGGGAGACAATTTTTACTAACCGTGGTGAATAAAGAGACTTAATTGTCAAGCCTAATGCAAAAATATTTACGTAACAAATTATTAGACTTCTGACAATATTGTCTTTCCAGGAAAGGTATCTCTTTATGAAGAAGTGTGTGCAAAGTAATCAGATGGCTCCCATTCAGCAGCAGTGGCTGATGTCCATGCTCAGACTGGTGCCACAGGCACTTATGGAAGGCAAAGATCAGCAGCTGTTGACTGAAAAGCTTTTGGGGGAGGTAATAAGTGATTATGAAAAGAGCATGAAAAGATACATGGGTAAGTACCAGAAACTACACTACATTAATATTAGTGTATTAATATATTTAAATACATTATTAACAGTTCCGTGTTCTTCCAGTGAAAATAATGACCTTATTTCATTAAGTCTTTAACATGTTTAGTTAATTTGATGTAAGACTATATTGGGAGAATGTATTTTGAAGACTTGGATGATACAGTTACCTTTGCATCCTACTATGCACTCGGTTCAACATGGAGAAAGACTGAAGAAGTACAGTGCCTATTGAATATGGCTTAATTGTCTTCTAATGTTCATATATTGATATAT
Source organism: Columba livia (assembly GCF_036013475.1). Classification (NCBI taxonomy): domain Eukaryota; kingdom Metazoa; phylum Chordata; class Aves; order Columbiformes; family Columbidae; genus Columba; species Columba livia. The sequence goes on from NC_088611.1 coordinate 21,331,104, forward strand.
TTTTTCCTAGTGCGAAGTGTTCTTGTTAAACCAGACATAGAAGGACTTGAGGATGAAGAGGAGGCACCTTTGCCTGCATTGCCAGTGTGAGTGGATTAAGTCAGCAAATAACCCACTGGCAAAACGCACTCAGTTGCATGAGTGAAATTCTTGTTGAGCTTCATGAAGAGAGTTATGGCACAATACTAATTCTAGAGACCCTTAATGAGACTTTTTTTCTGTCAGTAGAGGATCTGATATTTGAGTGTCTTACATCAGATTGCTTTACGAAGTTTTAACACTCATAGTACTTTATTAGTGTTGTTACAGTTACATAAGTAACGCTAAGGACTGCAAACGAGACTTCTGGCTCTGAGTGCCCAGACACTAAAGCTGTGTTGCAGCCACCCCTGGAATGACGCGTGTGCCTGCGGGGCAGTTTGCTGGCAGACAGCAGCACTGTGCAGTACGTTAATACGCTGCAACTGCAGCTGATGCTGAGCTTTCCTATGACCTGGCTGTTATGAGCTGAAACCTTGAGACCCAGGGGAAGGTTATTATGCTCTGCCAAAATAGAAGAGGAATTCGAGTAGACAAAACATAGTTATCTGAACTGCACAATTTGCTGAAGCATCAGAATGTGTGCCTTCTAAATACTGATGATAAATACTTGCTGTTAGCAGTTGGTGAAGCTAGAAGTTTATGTTGAAAGAGTTTCAGGAAAAGCAAGTGATCTGAAAATACTCTGGAGTATAAAACATGGTTGATCAGAGTATGGCTTCCACTCTGTCATACTGAGGATATGTGTATGGCACTTAAATAACTAGTCGTGTTAGGGAGTGAGCTTTTTAATACTGCTTTTTATATGCAAGAATGTTTTATTCAAGTATTGCTTGAGCTCTTAGCTTTTGGTTTGTTTGTTTTGTTGTGGTTTGTTTGTTCATTTTTTGTTGTGTGGTGGGTTGGTTTGTTTGTATGTTTTTCTCTCCAGAGGCCTGGATTTTTCTAGTCCATGGCATAACAATTTTATCCGAGCAAAAAAGCAAATCCTTTCCAAGCTGCACATTCTCCATCCCACAATGAAAACTTTACTGGATTTTGGCTATGCAGCATTCTCTGCCACTCTTATAGTGGATTTGTCAAGTGTCAGGTAAAGTCTGCTTTGGTGCATTATTAACTTGTATAGGTTTTTGAAGCTGCTAAAGAAGAGTTTGTTCAATTCTAGTTTTTATCATAATGTTTTTCATATAATAAATTTCTTCAATGTGTCACTTATTGTTCTTTTAGTAGGTTACTTTGTGTTATGAAACATTTACCTTTTCTTCTCTCTGTTGTGTATAAATATTTTATTGCTCCTCAAATCAGCCCTTTTGACATATGTTTTGCCTTTAATTCTGTAAAGATTATTTATTGAATCTTAATGCCGTGATCCCCATAGAAGTCTGATCAAAGTAGCATTTAAAAAATTGACTCTAGTAGTATTAGTGTCTGTAGCGCATTGTGCACTAGCCCTGAAGATCAAATTTCTTGCTGATTTTCATCAGTTGAATTCTATTTTTAATCTTCGAACTTTTCATTTTCATAATTTTAAAAATATATATTTTCCCTCGTTTTTTCTGGTAACTGATCTTTATTTCTTGGGTTTGTGATATTATTTTCCTCCTTGAAGTCTACAGAAGTGACGCTTGGGTTCACACTGTGCTTTCTGCTAAAAACGAATGGGTTTGAAATACAGTGTAGATTACTGTGACTTTACTCCCTGGTGTTTTTAATGTTGCTTATAAAGTTGCTTGTGATTTATTTTCTAGATTGAAAGGGCCGGTTGACTGTGACTCTCTCAAGACTGATGTCTCTCTATGCTGTTCGAAATCAGCAGAGAAGCTATTGAATACATGGTATCAGAGAGTCATCACTCTCTTTACTCAGCAGGAGGTGTTGAAGGGTGTGAAGCCGGATCAGACAGACTCCTTTTATAAATGTGTGGATACACTAATGTCTAATCAGGTAAAAATCTTTCCTCTTCATGATAAACTTAACGTGAAATTTAAGTGATTTTCATGGCTCGTCACACTGTATGATATGGGGCCTGTGTAGCCATCTGTTGCATAAAATCCAATCAAGTAGTAAAAGTGTGAAATATTTTTGACTTCCCTAATTTAAAAGAAGTACATGGTCTTGTCTACTTCTTCTGGTGTTTTAGACACAGAAAATTTATTCGTTCTTCCACCTAGAATGTCATTAGTCTAAAGAAGGAAATATCTCGGTGTTCTCAGGACCCTTCCTATCGCCAATCGTTGCAATGCGATTACATGTCATATATTAGTAAAATGAACGAAACCAGGTTTCTCTCCCTTGACAGTATTAATAAACATACTTACACCGACTGATTAAGCCCAGTTCTGCTAATGTGTATGCAGGTGGTTATAGTTCTGCAAAATTTTTGAGCCTATTTATTTGCTGTGGAAAATTATATCACAATGCTTTGTGAGGTGTTTCATTTTGTTTTTTTCTCCCTGATTATGCATATCAAGGTGGAAGTTATATGAAGTGTTTCTTGGGTTGGTTTGTTTGTTTTAGGAACTTCCAATTGTTCTATTTCCTAATAATAAAAAAAACCCGTTCAAATGAAATCACCAATTTCCAACTGAGACAGTTGGTTTTCAAAGTCGTTAGCTTACTGAAAATTTATAATCTGTTAGTTTCCAGTTAATTTAAAACACCTGTGGTTTACATTGTTGTATTTAAGAGTATAGTAATCAGTGGGAATATGTATGTTCAGCAGTTTGAGAAGGCAGTCAGTTTTAGAGATTAAACCTTTATTTACTCTGTAGAAAAATGATGGAGCAATAGTCTAATAAAATCATTGTCATATTAAAAGAAAAAAGTCAGAGGAAAATGCATTCCAGACATTTCCTTTACACTGAAGTGTGTGTTACTAGCAGACTCTTTTAGCAAATAAAAATGCATGGGCTTTCTTGAAATGCCTGTTGCTTGTTCATCAGTGTGCATCCGCTGAGGGCTGGGACTCGTACCCACTGCAGTCGTGAGAAGCGTTCACACTGCTTCAGTAATCCGTGAATTGGGCCAGAAGTACCACCAAGAACGGCAATCCTGCTTTCCTGAGGGAAGGGCAAGTGGGATGGGGCTTTCTGTTCTCTAACTAACAGGTGGTGTGTGTTATTACCCAGCTGAAAGACTTATTGACGAGAACGGTTGAAGCTTTTGTGAAACTGTTTGATCCTGAAGACAGAAGCTGTCTACCTGTATTTAAGATGGAATTGACTCTTGAGGAAAAGAAAATGGAGTTTTATCCAAGCTTCCAAGACCTAGAAGAAGCAATTCTGTTTATAGTAAATCGTATAGGACAGACCTTCGAGGTGTGCTTTTATCTTTACATATGTAACTGCTAAGTTGCTCAGTACCAGAAAGTATTAGTAATTCAGCACTCTGACTACCATGGTAATGGGAAGTGGAATGCAACTTCTGGTATTGATTTTCCTTGACTGTTCTGCAGGTCACATAATGAATCTTGATGTCCAGCAGAACTCCATTTTGTTCTTCCTTGTTCATTAAAAACTGGTACACCTGCCACTGATGTAGTCCTCTGTTTTAATCTGCAAATCTGTGTGTACGTCTACAAATTACTGTCTGCTTGTTCGTTGTTTCATCGCAGGCTGAAAGCTTACCCAGGAAAGAGAACTAGCTAGGTTATCTTGACCTTTTCATTTTCTTCTTTGGTATGTTTAGGAAACCTGAGGGTGCTTTAAGTAACCACGTATTCTAATTTATTTATCTATTTATTTTTAACGTGGAAAATGAAGTAGTTTTGCAGTGTATACTTTCTGTCAACTAACATTTAACATAGAAATATAATTAGAACCTTAGTTATGTGTGATGGTTTTCAATAAACTTGCATTGATAATTAAGATCCCCAGAGAAAGACAAGGAAAAATAGAGTTGATATTCCTTTTCTTTCTAAGAAAAAGAAAAGCCTCAAATACCTAACAACTAATATATGCGATATATAAAGATTTATGTGTTGGGGACCAACCTGTGAGTCCAGGGATGACAGTCTTTCTGGGGGCTTTACATGTGTCCCTGCGAACTCAGTCTTGGTCTTCGGTCATACATGATGGTACTTTCAGAGCGGTGGTTTGGGTTTAGTTTGGTGTGTTAGCACATAGGATAGAATTTATGTAAGACTGGATAATTATGTTTTGTCTGTTTTACATGTTTCCTGTTAAACTTTCTGAATCAGGAAGAGTTGTCCTGGGTGTGTATGAAGCACCCAGCCTTGCTTGTGATAAGGGTCTCTCACTTTCCTGGATACAGTGTCTTCTACAGATTGCAACTTACTTTTAAAATCTGTGTATCCCTGCATTGCTTTTTAAAATTTAAATAATCAGAACTTGCCCTCCTTTTAGAACATCCAGACAATACGGTCTTGGCTGATGGGAGACACTGCAAGGCTGGACGCTGAGCTGCCTCATCACATCATGGAATGGGCCACATCAACACTGAAAAAATCTATCAGAGACAACCTAGAAGATCCAAAGGAATATTTTGAAAACTATGGTGAGTGATAGATAAGTGTTTAAATAACTGTGTTACTTCTTTGCAATAAGCAACTTACTGTACAGTACAGTGTATGTGTTGTAATAATATTAATGTAATATTACTGAATTGCAGTTGAAAGGTATGGCTGGCTTGTAGACGGGACTGCAGAGGCACGGATACAAAGATTTGAAGCAGAAGAACACACTTTTGATGAATATACTGCTGTAAGTTTTAATTCTTCATTTTATATATAATCTTTACTCAACATACAGCAATAATGAATAGAGGATAATGGGTGCTTAGCCTTTAGCTAAAAATTATGTTTATTGCTTACAAATCTACAACATAAGTGTTTTTTTTCACTAAAAGTCTGTAAATAGAAAAAAAATACTTATTTTCTTCAATGTGTGATACTTATTTGTGTAGCCAAGTAGTTAAATAACAGCTCTGAAGTGTAAAATCTAACATTTTCTTAAGTTCATAGACGAATTCCTCACTCTCAAGAAGGAAATCTTGAGTTTACCAGAGATGGCTTATTTCCCTATGATCTCTTTGAATTGTGAGGATTTAAAGCAAGGTTTGGTTAGTAACGCAAACACCTTTGCAAAAATGCTAATGGATAGAGTAGCTGCGAATCACAGAGAGGAAAATAAAAAGTAAGTAGAATTTTTCACTCATGAATACAATATGTGTTAAATGTGTAGTAGAAACGTGTAGAAGAAATGCAAACATGCCATACCCTTGTTCAGTGAAGTCTCTTGGCTACTATTGATCTCATGGAAATTCCACCAGCTGATCTATTTGTTTTCCTGTGCTTTAGACTCAAGAACTAGTAGAGAACCTTACTAATAAACTTAGATAACGAGGATCTAAAAGGTGACAGAATCACAGAATGTCAGAGATTGGAAGGGACCTCAAAAGCTCATCCAGTGCAATCCCCCCATGGAGCAGGAACACCCAGATGAGGTTACACAGGAAGGTGTCCAGGCGGGTTGGAATGTCTGCACAGAAGGAGACTCCACAACCTCCCTGGGCAGCCTGGGCCAGTGTGTGTTACCCTTACTGAGAAGAAGTTTCTTCTCAAATTTAAGTGGAACCTCCTGTGTTCCAATTTGAACCCATTACCCCTTGTCCTAGCAGTGGTTGTCACCAGGAAGAGCCTGGCTCCATCCTCCTGACACTTACCCTTTCCATATTTGTAAGCATTAATAAGGTCACCCCACAGTCTCCTCCAAGCTAAAGAGCCCCAGCTCCCTCAGCCTTTCCTCACACGGGAGATGCTCCACTCCCTCCAGCATCTTGGTGGCTGCGCTGGACTCTCTCCAGCAGTTCCCTGTCCTGCTGGAACTGAGGGGCCACAACTGGACACAATATTCCAGGTGTGGTCTCCCCAGGGCAGAGCAGAGGGGCAGGAGAACCTCTCTGACCTACTGACCACCCCCTTCTAACCCACCCCAGGTACCATTGGCTTCCTGGCCACAAGGGCCCAGTGCTGGCTCATGGTCACCCTGCTGTCCCCAGGACCCCCAGGTCCCTTTCCCCTATGCTGCTCTCCAACAGGTCATTCCCCAATTTATACTGGAACCTGGGGTTGTTCCTACCTAGATTCAAGACTCTACACTTTCCCTTGTTATATTTCATTACATTTTTCCCCACCCAACTCTCCAGCCTGTCCAGGTCTCTGATGGCAGCACAGCTTCCAGTGTCAGCCACTCCTCCCAGCTTGGTGTCCTCAGCAAACTTGTTGATAGTGCACTCTATTCCCTCGTCCAAATCATTGATATTAAACAATATAGGCCCCAGTACTGACCCTTAAGGCACTCCACTAGGTACAGGCCTCTAACTGGACTCCACCCCATTGACCACAACTCTCTGGCTTCTTCCCTTCAGCCAGTTCGCAGTCCATCTCGCTACCCGCTCATCCAGACCGCACTCCCTCAGTTTAGCTGTGATGATGCTGTGGGACACTGTGTCAAATGCCTCACTCAAGTCAAGGTAGATCACGTCCACCGCTCTGCCATCATCCGTCCATCTTGTTATGTCCTCATAAAAGTCAATGAGGTTGGTCAAGCACGACTTCCCTTTGGTGAAGCCATGTTGACTGCCCTTTAATGACCCTCCTATCCCTGATATGCCTTGAGATGGCACCAAGGAGAAGTTGTTCCATCAGTTTCTCAGGGATGGAGGTGAGGCTGACTGGTCTATAGTTGCCCAGGTCCTCCTTCTTGCCCTTTTTGAAGACTGGAGTGACACTTGCTTTCCCCCAGTCCTCAGGCACCTCTCCCATTTCCCAAGACTTGGCAAAGATGATGGAGAGTGGCCCAGCAATGACCTCAGCAAGCTCCGTCAGCACCTGCAGGTGCATCCCATCCGGACCCATGGATTTATGGATGTCCAGATTGCTTAACTGCTCCCGAACCCAGTCCTCATCAACCGAGGCAAACTCCTCCATTGTCCTGCCTTCCTCTGGGGCCTCAGCAGTGCGGTATCCTCAGGACAGCCTCCGGCAGAGCAGACAGAGACAAAGAAGGCATTCAGTAACTCTGCCTTCTCTGTGTCTTCTGTCACCAGGGCACCCACCCCATTCATCAGCGAGCATACATTGCCTCTGGTGTTAGTTTTATCTGCCACATATTGCAAAAAGCTCTTTCTGTTGTCCTTGACCCCTCTCGCCAGGTTTAATTCTAAGGAGGCCTTAGCTTTCCTAGTTGCCTCCCTACACCCTCTGACAAACACCTTATGTTCTCCCCAGGTGGCCAGCCCCTCCTTCCATGATCTATAAACTCTCCTCTTCTGCTTGAGCATACCCAGCAGTTCCCTGTTCAACCACGCAGGTCTCCTGGCTCCCTTCCTTGACTTCCTACGTGTCAGGATCCTATGATCTTGTGCCTGGTAGAAACAGTCCCTGAACACTGACCAACTATCTTGGGCCCCTTTACCTTCAAGCAGTCTTGCCCATGGGATTTCCCCCAGCAATTGCCTGAAAAGGCCAAATTTGCCCTGCTGAAGTCCAGGGTTGCAATTCTGCTTGCTATCCTGCTCCTGCCACAGGGGATCCTGAACCCCACCATCTCATGGTCATTGCAACCAAGGCAGCCCTCAACCTTTACCGCTTCAACCAGCCCCTCCTTGTTAGTGAGGATGAGGTCCAGCAGTGCACCTCTCCTGGTCGGCTCCTCCACCCTTGGCATCACAAAGTTATCATCAAGGCACTGGAGGAACCTCCTGGACTGTGGCTGGCCGGCCGAGTCGTCCTTCCAACAAACACCAGGGAAGCTAAAATCCCCACCACAACCAGGGCCTGTGACTGTGCCGCTGCTCTCAGCTGCCTGTAGAGGCCTCATCAACTTCCTCAAAGGTCAAAGGGCTTCATCACTGTCCTGCTTTTTGACTTGTGAAATATGGTACTACTGCGCTCTCAAAGGAAAGCCTAGCTAGATTCTCTTATTACAAGACAGATACCTCTACGTTTTCGTAGATAATGACATAATAACACTGATAATTTTAAAGGTTAATTTGCAGGTATGTATTAAATAAGGAGTAAGGTCATATTAAATTGTTTGCTTAAAATGAACAGTTATAGTCAAGTTTTATAGCGATTCCACATTACCAAAATGACAAGATATTTCAGTTATTGCAAGTTAATAAACAGTATTTTTCTAGGCTGACTTGGTCCTATTCCCCATTTTGTTTCATAAAGTAATGGAGTTAGTACAGGGATGATACTTAAAGAAGTAATTTGAACTTTTAATTCCGTTAAAGCTGAACTTGAAGCCAGTCAAACTAAAATCTTAAAATTTTGATATTTTATGTTAAATCTCTAGGATATGCAGGGAATTTGAAACAATTAAGAAACGTGCATTAAAAGTTCCTGAGACAACAGAGGAAATGGTGGAAACAATAGCTTACATAAAGAAGGTCAAAACTGAAGGCATTCAGGACCTGTCATTAAGGATCAAGGTAAATGACTATTCTGTAATTCTTAATCTTTTACCAAACACGCTGGCCTATACAAATACAGAATTCATTCTGGAGCACCAAGACTTTTGTCTGATCATTCTGCATGTATGAGTAAACTGGACCCTCTGTGCTACTTGGCAGAGATGTGGGAAGTCCAGCTTTGCCATTTGACTTAGTTTATTTCCCATTCCCAGGTGTTCTGCATGTCAGTGAGGAAATGCAGCTTGTAATAAATCAGCAGGTTGTAGTACACTCAGTTTATTGTTTGTACCTAGAGACTTACATCAGGGCTGCTTAAAAAGCTATTTGGAAATGAAACAAGTGTGAAGAGAATTTCACGTCTAAGAAATCATGACTTTGAACACGCAAGAAACGACGTAGTGTTTGAGCAGAATATAGAAGATGTTGCAGGAGCAGTAGTGCTTGGGGTGTAATGCCCAGAGACGAAACTGAAACCTTGTGTGGGTCAGCCAAAAATCTTACTGGAGAAGCAGCTCTTTGCTATATGTTATGATGATATGTATCGGATTTTCTGTTATGGTAATATGTCTGTGAATATAACACACATTTATTCTGCAGAATTCGTATTTTTAATATTTTTAAATAATATTAAGCTTTTGCATGTAAATTTACAGGCCACAGGGGTCATATTTAGAGAAAGAATCTCACGATAGGCAGGGATTTGAATAACTTTTTGTATGTATTTTAAATATTAATATTCAATTGGCTGAGATAGCTCTGAATTCTGAGAAGTCTGGGAAATGTAGAGTTCTATTTTGTCTTTATAGGTAATATTGTCCTGCCATGTATTTTAAACAGAGCAATGATAACTAAAGTTTTGCGAAATCTCTTTATAATTTATAGGAGCGCTGTCGGCAAATGAATTACTTGTTAGATGTTTTCTTATTTGCTCCTGAAGACATTGCACTGAATACAACAGTTATACTATGGCCAAAGAACATCAACCCTGTTTTTGATGAGCATGATGATGTAAGAGCATTTTCTTAGTTTGTGGTGTATTTTGACTTGTTAAACTTTTCACTTTACTTGAGCTATTTATTTCCTCATCAGGCTAAATGTATCTGCACGTATAATGTGAACCGTGCTAATTTAGACATGCATAAATAATGTGTTTTCAGGCCTTTTGTCTGGTTGCTGAGGGAGCCCTTTAAGGCCATCCTAACTGCCGTGATTATTGAGATAAGGGTTCCATGTTAACATACTGAGGTTTCACACACTTAAATGGGATGTATAAAAAGCAACTCCTGACGAAATTTCAGTTATTGTAAGGATAATAACTTATCTTTCTTGTTTATTTTCTGTCTGTTTGCACTAAATGTTTAATTTAGATTGGACTATGTATGTTAATAATTGAAAGAACTCAACCTCTTTTACATTGCTTTTTCACCATTAAAAAACCCCACCAATTGTTTTGTAGCTGATCGAGCAGTCTAAACGTAAAGGAGAGCAAGAAGTATTACAGAAATCTGAGAAACTGATGGTGGAATTAGACAAGCTGTCGCGTGCCGTGGCGGAGTTTGAAGACTACTCAGACCTGGATTGCATGCCAGAGGTCTGATTAATATTTCGTGTAAAATGGGTAGAAATGTTTTGTACATTTAATACGCAGGGGTCATGGAAGACACTTAGAATTAAAAGCCATTAGTTATTTTAACAAATGTGAACCAAAATGTTCATTATCCTCTTGCCACAATGAACAAACTCATAAAGTGACCTCTGCTGCTTCCCCTCCCCATTTTGTATTTCATTGGCAATAACGTTTGACTTAAAGGAAGGTTTGTTATGAAGTTGTGTTTCATTTAGCTGAGAGGTAATCCCAGCAAGAACTGATGTGTTACAGATGTCTAAAGCAAATGTTTTTGGTTTGGGCTTGGTGGTTTGGGTTTTTTTGCTCTGGTTTGTATAAAGCATGGAATTCTGGCCCCAGCGACATTATTTGCAAGTCACCTAAGTGGGATCAGCATTTCCGTTCCTGTTTTTGATATACTGAGGAACTGATGGAAATAATAGCAGGATAGAGCGATTGGTAGCAATTTGATTTTTCTGTTTCCTATGAACCTCAACATTTTATTCTTCTGCTAATTAAGACCATTGACTCCAAAACTTTACAAATTTCTAGAGGTAGTTTATAATTGCCAGAGCATGTCTTGTGTTTTAATTGGAGGATGTTACAATTGGGCTTAGGTTTTTTCCCAAGCTAAACACTTCAAAGCACAAAGCAGAAATCCTAAGCTGATAAATCCCAGTTGCTCTTATATGTCAGGTCCATAAAAACATGGCTGCTTGCTTCTTGGAACGGTGGATTTTAAAGCTCAAACATTTTAGAAATGGTTCTCTTCTCTTAAATTCAGCAATGATAAAACCAACTTTATTTTTCTCAGTGTTAATCTGAGTTCTTCACACTGTTTCTACTTAAGGATAAGAAGTTGAATTTTTAACTCACGTTTTCTAAAATTTTAATAAATATGAGTGCTTATTATATTAGGATACCTTTTTTGATGGCAGTTTAGAGCATAACTTGGTTATCTCTCAAGACATACAATTATTTCGTTTCAGTATGTGGCTGAACTGAGGGCATTACAGAAACGCATACAGGAGGCTGATGAAACAATAGCTTTTATTAATAAAGAAGAGAGACTGTTTGAATGGAGACTGAGCGACTTCCCACTCCTCAGCAATGTAAAAGCCGAGATTGAACCATATCAGAAGCTCTTTACTCTTATGCTGAAATGGCAACGAACAGAAAAAAGGTAATTCAGCTCTTGAAGCTGATGAGGGAGAGTGGGGCAAATGCTCTTGCCTTTTTTTTCCATGACAGATGTATGATATGGATTTGTTGATTAGTTATGGGCCATTTTGTATAGTAGAAAAGGAAGAAGTTCAGTTAGAAAGCTCACAATCTATATGTAACGAAAACCCTTTTTAACCTAATGGCTGTCCAAAATGCCACAGAGATGTGCTCAAATGGTGACATTGCTGTCTGCTGGTTAGATCCTGTCACAAGAACTGTAGTCTGAGTCTACATTGGTGAGATTATTTACCAATTCCTGCACTCTTTGGAAGTTAATATGTGATATGGCTAGAAAGTATGGGTTGTAAAAAATATTTTATGTCATATGTTGATCTCTATCCAGAGCTTCACTTAAATATTTCTTAGTCAGTGCAGTTACTTGGCTTCAGTATGTGACTGACTTGAGAGAATGATGCAAATACACAGAAGAGCGTGGTCAGGTCACCTTTAGTTGTGCATTAGAATTTTGCATAGAATGACAATAACTGGAAACAGGCACTTTGCTCGAATTTAAATAACTATTAATCTACGTTTTGTTTGATTTGCAAACAAAGTGTTAGTTGTTTGTGGACTGTTTGTCACTCTGTTTTCTAACCTCGTGGTTTTTCACAGGTGGATGGATGGTGACTTTTTGGAACTAAATGGGGAAACCATGGAAGCTGAGGTTGATGAGTTTTTTAGAGAGATATACAGAATGTCGAAACAGTTCCAACAAAAGGAGAAGAAAATGCAACAGGAGTCAAAAAAGATAATACAACCCAGAACTAAAGAAGAAAAGAAAGAAGAAACCAAGGAAAGTCCAACAGTTTCAATGTGTTCTTCAATCCTGGTGCAGATTAAAGACTTCAAGGTAAGAAAAAGTGTGGGATATTAACATTTGATGTAGAGGGCCAAGTGCTTGGTATAGGTAGATGATGCAGTGTCAGACACCTATCTGAATCACCTATCTGAATCACCTATCTGAATCACCTATCTGAATCACCTATCTGAATCACCTATCTGAATCACCTATCTGAATCACCTATCTGAATCACCTATCTGAATCGACTCCTATCTGAATCCTATCTGTCAGACTCCTATCTGAATCCTATCTGTCAGACTCCTATCTGAATCCTATCTGTCAGACTCCTATCTGAATCCTATCTGTCAGACTCCTATCTGAATCCTATCTGTCAGACTCCTATCTGAATCACCACTTGCAGATGGTGCTGTCCTAGTTAATAAAATTGGATTTTGGATATCTTCGTAGTTTAGGAATGTGAATTGTTAAAGAGTGGACACATAGAGCAGAAAACTAGTTTGTGGATGCAGAGAAACATTTAAGGATGTAGTTGGGAATTTTGAAATGGCACAATAGGTTATGTTAATGGAAGCCCTATTTAACAGAAGATCACTGAAAAATTGTTACTTTTTTCTGCTAAGACTGCGCTTAATAGTTTTATATTTCTTCTTCAGTAATTTACCATAATTATTTAGTAAATAACTGAATGGATCCATCTGCACTTTTCTGAAAAGATTTTCATGTCATCTACTACTGCACCAGAATTTTAAATGCACATCGAAGAGGATTAAAAAGTCAAGAAAAAATGCACATCACAATTTTTACTTTATAAATGTTTTTTCTCACTTAGGAGTATGTTCCCACTGTGACTGTGTTTTGTAACCCCGGGTTGAGACCTCGTCATTGGCAGCAGATGTCAAATATAATAGGATCTGATTTAACACCAAACTCTGGAACTACCCTGAGAAAAGTTTTAAAGCAGGATCTAGCCCCTTATTTTGACCAGTTTGAAGCTATCAGTGTAGCTGCGAGCAAGGTAAGCACAGAGATCTGATAGAGACAAATACAATATCATGTTTCTCAGTGATGGCTTTTATGTCTTACTAGAATTTTTGTCTTTGCCCTTGTGCAACTGTCATGGGTTTGGCTGGGATAGAGTTAGTTTTCTTCCTACTAGCTGGTTTGTTGCTGTATTTTGGGTTTAGAATGAGGATAATGTCGATAACACTCTGAAGTTTTGGTTGTTGCTGAGTAGTAGCCAAGGACCTTTCAGCCTCTTGCTCTGTGCCAGGTGCACAAGAAGCTGGGAGGAGGCAGAGCCGGGACAGCTGACCAAACTGGCCAGAGGGCTGTTCAACAGCGTGTGACATCGTGCTCAGTGTAGAGTTTGGGGAAAGAAAAAAGGAAGGGGGGGATGTTTGGAGTTACGGCATTTGTCTTCCCAAGTCATGGTCATGCGTGATGGAGCCCTGCTTTCCTGGAGATGGCTGAACACCTGCCTGCAAATGGGAAGTAGTAAATGAATTTCCTGGTTTGCTTTGCTCGTGTGTGCGGCTTTTGCTTTATTTATTAAGCTGTCTTTATCTCAACGCACACGTTTTCTCACTTTTACTCCTCTGATTCTCTCCCCCCTCCCACCCGGGGGGAGAGCGAGTGAGCGAGCTGCCGTGTTGCGCTCAGTTGCTGGATGGGGCTGAACCACGGCAGCAGCACAACAGATTGGGTGAGACTTTGGCCCATCAGATGGTGACAGTGAGTGTGTAAACATTTGCATCTCGTGTTGTATCATCGGTATTTCCTGAGTGTACTGCCTCTGTGCACTAGAAAATGATATACAAAGAAAAATAATAATTTATGCTATTAGAGCAAAATAGCTTATTGAGCTAGACGATCTTATATATTCAATTAGCAAGCTAGAAAAAATAATGCAGTGACTAAAAAGAAACTGTTTTATTTTGAAACTGTAGGAATTTTCCTTAGAGAAAACAATGAATGCCATGATGGAAACCTGGGAATCAATTTCCTTCAGTACAAACGTGCATCAAGGGACTGGTGTTCATATTCTGAGTGCGGTGGATGAGATTCAAGCTATTCTTGATGATCAGATCACAAAAACTCAGACAATGAGAGGCTCACCTTTCATTAAACCGTTTGACAAAGAAATCAGGGTACGATGAGAATTTGTTTTACCGGTGTTATTTGCGGGATAACTATAATGTAAGAGTATGCCCATTGTATTACGTCTTTATTGTTAATTGTTAATGGAATACTTGCTGCTTAATAACTGGAAATTATGGTTTTATTCTTGTTAATAAGAACATTTAGTGACCTAATCCTTGAGTTTTGGACTCCAATTTTGGACTATAGTGGTTTTGTCTGGGCAAAGAAACTTCTTGAGGGCTGGGGGAAGGTTTTCTAACCAGACCTCAGAGCAATGCAGGGATTGCTCTATACATGCTTCTGTATTGTCAGGGTCTTTGTGGTGCTAACACTACTACTGACAGAGGAGACACTGGGGAGATTGCTTTGCAGTTACCCTCCCTAGTCCTTTGTTGGTTTATGTAGGACATCTTACGGTTCAAGCAGGCTGAGTGACCATAGGTAGTAAAATATTTACCCTTTACAGGCAGCTCCTCCAGCCTCTTCCAGAGGTATCTGCTGTCGTTGGCTTTGGGGACGGGATACTGGGCTGGCTGGATCTCTCCCGTGATCTAGTGTGACCTTTCTGGTGTTCCTGTGTCCTTGCTGTAATTCAGCTGCAAACCAAGAGCTCCTTGCTGTGGGGAGGTGGAGGACAACGTGTCACTGGAGCCTCCTGGGTATTTCTTGACCATTAAGTTGTCAAAAGATCACTTTTCTTTTCTCCTTGGGAAGCACAGTACTGCAGTGTTTACCTTTCCTGTATTTATTCTCTCTAACGTTGTATGTTTGGAAATATTAAGGTACCATTCTTTATTTATTAAGGAATGGGAAAGATGCTTACTTCAAATTCAGGACATTATTGATGAATGGCTGAAAGTGCAAGCACAGTGGCTTTACTTGGAACCCATTTTTTCTTCGGAGGATATTATGCAACAGATGCAAGAAGAGGGGCGTCTCTTTCAGACTGTGGACAGATTCTGGAGGGAAATCATGAAGTATTGTGCCAAAGACACAAAAGTAAGGAAAATATACAGAACTAAAGTGAACAGCAGCTTCTCTTTTTTTCTGTGTGTCAATGCTTTTGTTTTCAGAATATATACAATGAGCTACTACATCAGTTGCTTTGGCTTTCTAGGAACAAAGCCTTGTTGTACATTATTTGGATAACTTCTGTTTGTTGAAGTATTTTATTAAGAACTTACAGGTTGCATGTGTTTGTTGTTGCAGGTTCTTGTTGCAACTGCCTTTACAGGGTTGTTGGAGAAGCTTCAGAACTGTAATGAACTTCTTGACAAAATCATGAAAGGGCTCAATGCTTATCTGGAGAAAAAACGTCTCTTCTTTACCCGGTATGAGCAGCTTTGGCTATTTAAAAACCAAAGATTCTGAGTGGGTTTTTTGTTGTGAATAAGGTCAGCCGTTAAAGTAGCATGGTCATACAGTTGGCTTTTTTATTTTTTTCTAATTCTTTTTAGGTTCTTTTTCTTGTCTAATGACGAAATGTTGGAAATCCTGTCAGAGACTAAGGATCCTCTCAGAGTTCAGCCTCACTTGAAGAAGTGCTTTGAAGGCATTGCAAAGCTACGGTTCCTTCCCAATCTCGATATTGAAGCAATGTATAGTTCCGAAGGCGAGTGTGTGGAGCTGATTTCAACCATTTCTACTTCTGAAGCTCGAGGTGCAGTGGAGAAGTGGTTAATTCAAGTAGAAGATATTATGCTGAAGAGTATACGCGATGTTATTGCTAGATCAAGAATGGTATGGGATTTGTAACAATTTAATAACTGTGGCACAAATAGATCTTTATTTTAAGGCTGTTGGCTTCCTAAAATTCTTCCTGTACACAATAGTTAATGAAGTTATAGGGCAAAGACCAAGTTAACATGATTTGTATTTATAGGCTAGTGAGATAGTAAGAGTTCTTAGTTTGAATAAGAATCAAGTCATTTTACTGTAACACTGGATATAAATTATTTTAAAAGCTTGGCAGCAATACTGTGTTTATAGAATATAACACCTGATATAAATAAATTATTCAGTTTTTAAAATTTAATTACAAATTAGAAATACAATGCTTGTAATATGGTTGATTCTTCCTGAAAGGAAATCATTATCCAGATAATGTTTATTTGTATGAAGTTAGCAAGTTGTGAACATTTACATAAAATGGAAAGATAATTTCAATAATCTTTGCAATAATTCGATAGCAGATCACAAATCTGAGGGGAAAAGAGCATTTAGAAGTTAGTTTGGACTTTGAAAATAGTATTTTTTAGTGAAGAATATGAATAGGATCACATCATATGCTTCTGTATTATACTATGATACATATGCACTGGCACTGTATTTATATTCTGTATTTAACTCTTTCAGGCATATCTAGAGACTGAGAGAAAAAAATGGGTTGTGGAGTGGCCTGGACAAGTAGTTCTGTGTGTGTCTCAAATGTTCTGGACAAGTGAGGTGCATGAAGTTCTTCGCAATGGACCAGAGGTACTATGTAATGCATAATCTTTTCCAAAACCTCTTGATTCAGTTTTCATTTCAGCTAATGTATTTTGCTTAATCAATTTTTTCTACAATCAAAATAAAATCTGAATAAGGATCAGCATTTGAGTTTGATATACATGAATCTATGTACGGTGATTTCTACCTTTGATTCAGGTACTTCAGTGTTCTTGTTTAGAGGAAGCATAGATTAAAATGTAGCTTTGCAACGTAAATGCATAACTGTGAATTGCGTTTAAAAAAACCCACTCATCTGGGTGCTCCTGCTCCGGGGGGGATTGGACTGGATGAGCTTTTGAGGTGCCTCCCAGTCCCTGACATTCTGGGATTCTGGGATTCTGTGGTTCTGTGAATGAGACAAGCTGATGCAAAAACATGACTATGTAAGAGAATGGCTTAATAAGCAATCTCTATTAAGATATTTAGTCAACACAAAGTCTGGAACACTTTAGGCTGTCATATAATCAGTTTCATAATTACCCTTTTGATCCTAGGGTTTGCAGGATTATTATGACAAACTTCAGCTCCAGCTTAATGAGATCGTAGAGCTGGTGAGAGGAAAACTGTCTAAGCAAACAAGGACTACTCTGGGTGCCTTAGTTACTATTGATGTTCATGCTAGAGATGTCCTCATGGAAATGATTGAAAGTGGTAATTATCTTTTAAAACATTTTTCTTCATGTCTTAATACATAGCTAATTAAAAATAGTTAACCAATCTGATTTTGTTCCATTAAGATAGGTATGTGGGTATTTAGATGTGAACATTGACATCAATGATTTCAAAGGTGTTTTAAATTTAAACCTAATAGAAAATCCACTTATCTAAACCATCTCTTATACTTGCTTTCAATTCTGTGTTTATCAGGCGTGCAGAGAGAAACAGACTTTCAGTGGCTTGCACAACTACGGTATTATTGGCAATTTGATAACGTTCGTGTCTGCATCATTAATTGCAATGTGAAATATGCCTACGAATACCTCGGGAACTCGCCACGTCTTGTCATCACTCCTCTTACAGACCGGTGTTACCGCACCTTGGTATGAGCTCAACCAGGGCTACTAAATACTGTATTTACTGTAGTAGAGTATTTCTTACAGCCATACCTTTAGGGCTTGCAGTTGCTGTCAGTCTCTGGTATTTCTGTTAAAGTGTGGTTTTCAAAGACTGTAATTTTATAGAATATTGAACATGAAACTGACTTATGACAACAAATCTGGACAGCCCACCAACACGACTGAAACATTAGTGGATGGTTCTGTCGTGCAATTTAATTTAGTATTTTAATTCCAAATAATTTCATATGGATGAAATACTAACAATTTCCATAACTATTTCTGATTTTTAGATTGGAGCCTTTTATTTAAACCTTGGTGGTGCCCCAGAGGGTCCAGCAGGAACAGGTAAAACAGAGACCACCAAAGATTTGGCTAAAGCTCTTGCTGTTCAGTGTGTTGTCTTCAACTGCTCTGACGGTCTTGATTACCTGGCAATGGGAAAGGTAAATAGAAAACCAGTGTCAGGCTTTGTATTTTAATTTTTAGGATGAAAATTGTAGGATGCTTAATTTGCAGAGACGCTTATTTCAGTGTGTCACCTGTGATCTGCTACTCTTGAACACTTTATACTGGTGTCTATATGTTGAATTTTCTGTGCTTTACAAAATGCTATTAAGTCACTAATTAAAACATGTAAAGAAATGAGTTCACAGAATCAGGATCTTCTGATTTAGCTTTCTCTAGAACCAAAGGCTTTGTTCTTCAGTACGTCACTGATTTTTGCTCTAAACAGGCTTAGATGTTATTATCATCATTGGATCTTTCATGAAATTAAACTTCCACCATGATACTCTTAATTTCTTTTGAATCTCCGAAGATTCTGCTAGTTGATACTATTGCTGTCTTTCTTTTGCAGTTTTTCAAGGGTTTGGCTTCCTCAGGTGCATGGGCGTGCTTTGATGAATTCAATCGCATTGAACTGGAAGTACTGTCTGTTGTGGCCCAGCAGATCCTCTGCATCCAGAGAGCCATACAGTTAAAGCTGGAAACCTTTGTTTTTGAAGGAACTGAACTGAAGCTTAACCCCAATTGTTTTGTAGCTATTACTATGAATCCAGGTTACGCAGGACGTTCTGAACTTCCAGATAATCTGAAGGTAAAATAATAAAACACATTCCTCTGTTTAAGAATGAGTTTAAAAAAAAAAGATCAAGGGACACATGTATTGGTGTTATTAATTCAGACTGTACCATCCGGAATGTAAACATGTACTTGTTATGTGATTTACACATACTAAGCCTCTCTTTTTTATTTTTAAATGTTCTGTAGGCCACTGCTTTCCAGTGTAACTGTTTTAAATGATCCACAGCTTACTAATCACATTAAGCAGTACTTCATTTAAAATGCTTTTACTATTTCCAGTAAGAAATGCTGTGATGGATGAATACTAATCCATCACCTGCCAAAGTTCTGAATTACTTTCCATTCCTCAGTTAATTATTTAAAGGTATTTCTTTGGGTATGTATTTCAGGTTCTTTTCCGAACAGTAGCAATGATGGTCCCCAACTATGCTCTGATAGCAGAAATTTCACTCTATTCCTATGGATTTTTGAACGCTAAGTCACTGTCAGTGAAGATAGTCATGACCTACAGGCTGTGTTCAGAACAGCTTTCCTCTCAGTATCACTATGACTACGGTATGCGAGCAGTTAAAGCTGTGCTGGTGGCTGCTGGGAATCTCAAACTGAAGTTTCCCACGGAAGATGAGGATATCCTGGTGAGTTTCTGAGGCAGTAACATGTAGTTCTGGGTTCTGCAGGCAGGTCTACTGCGTCCTGTCACATTGCTGATCAGCACTTCCTAGTTTCCCTGTTTGGGAAATGACGATAATAAAATACACGCTGCGCTTTCCAGCGCTATGCTGATGATTGCACGGTTGTGCTTAACTGCTTATCGAAGGCACTGTTGAATTAATTAATCCTTATTACATGTTAGGTTATTTTAATTGATGAACAGTTTATTCTGTGTTTTTAGTAAGAACAATTAAATGTATATTTGTTTCCTCTAGCTTCTTAGATCAATTAAGGATGTGAACGAGCCCAAATTCTTGGCACACGATATCCCTCTGTTCATGGGTATAACTAGTGATTTATTTCCTGGAGTCACGCTCCCTGAGGCAGACTACAGTGTAAGTAAGAACTTTTCCTCGGCCTTCTCATTGTGGCTTGTTTGTGGTGTTCTGTTTGTAACCGAGTGTCATGAATACAGTAATTTGAGAGTTATTGCAAGATAAGGAAAAATACTGAATGATTGCAATGAAAACAAGTACCAAAGAAAAATCTTTTATGTGTTCTGAGTACAACCCACATTTGAGTTTCCTTATATCCAGAAGGGTTGTGTAAGGCATCCTGGAGGTTCGAAATTAATCTGCAGATTTACCAAATTTTAGCGTGTTTGCCTGATTACTTTCCTGATTTTTGGACATGAATGAGATTAAGCTTTGTGTTTGTATTTTCTTTTGCTCATAGCCACAATTAAAGCACAGCTCTGTAAGAAGAGGGCTGGGGCGGAGATGAGGGTGTTGGAAAAGGCAACATGGATTAACTTCTAAAAATTTTCCAGTAAATACTAGAGCCTTGTTGAAAGTGTATTGTTCCAAAGCACAATGTTGGTTTCCTGATGGATGTCTTCTCCTTAAGATAAAGGAGTGGTTTCTCCCTCCCCCCAGCAAGGGATGCTGCTATATTCTGATTAATAGTATTTCAGTTATTAAATTAATTAATTTGAAACCCTAATTGATGAGCATAAACTATTCTACTGTCATCCAGGACAGTAATTTAAATCGTAGCAAGATCAGATTGTGCTCTGTTTTGATTTCAGGATTTTCTGGAGTGTGCCAACGAATGTTGCATTCGACATAATGTCCAACCTGTACAAGTTTTTTTAGAGAAAATGATACAGACGTATGAAATGATGATTGTTAGACATGGGTAAGATCCTCATTGGTGTTTCACAAGCTGTATTTGTTGTCATTTTGACTTATACCATAGTGGTTATATCAAGTGTAAAAGGTCTTAAGGGTGGCAAAATGTTTCTGTTTGTATTGGAGCAGTTAATTACCAATACTATCTTTTCATGAACCAAAACTCTTGAGAACGTCTGAATGAATTCTTCAGGATGTCTGGGGAATTAAACTACTCTTGATATCGGAAGTAGCCTCAACTGTGTGATGGCTTAGGTGCAGGTACCAGGGTGGTGAAGACTTAGGACTGTAAATGTTTGTCTATATTAAAATATCACAGAATCACAGAACGTCAGGGATTGGAAGGGACCTGGAAAGCTCATCCAGTGCAATCCCCCCATGGAGCAGGAACACCCGGATGAGGTTACACAGGAAGGTGTCCAGGCGGGTTGGAATGTCTGCAGAGAAAGAGACTCCACAACCCCCCTGGGCAGCCTGGGCCAGGCTCTGCCACCCTCACTGAGAAGAAGTTTCTCACACAGGAGATGCTCCACTCCCTCCAGCATCTTGGTGGCTGCGCTGGACTCTCTCCAGCAGTTCCCTGTCCTGCTGGAACTGAGGGGCCACAACTGGACACAATATTCCAGGTGTGGTCTCCCCAGGGCAGAGCAGAGGGGCAGGAGAACCTCTCTGACCTACTGACCACCCCCTTCTAACCCACCCCAGGTACCATTGGCCTTCCTGGCCACAAGGGCCCAGTGCTGGCTCATGGTCACCCTGCTGTCCCCAGGACCCCCAGGTCCCTTTCCCCTACACTGCTCTCTAATAGGTCATTCTCCAACTTACACTGAACCTGGGGTTGTTCCTGCCCAGATGCAAGACTCTACACTTTCCCTTGTTATATTTCATTAAATTTTTCCCCACCCAACTCTCCAGCCTGTCCAGGTCTCTGATGGCAGCACAGCTTCCAGTGTCACCACTCCTCCCAGCTTGGTGTCCTCAGCAAACTTGCTGATAGTGCACTCTGTTCTCTCAGATCTCTGCTATTTAATTCCCAGCTTTTATTACTGAATAGCAACTGTGTGGAGAAAATATATACAATGTGACATTAGCCAGGTGATTGTTGATATCCAGCTCATGAATTAGTCTTTTCAGCGTGAGGTTGTTATAGTCACATCCCTCTGCTGGGTGACCAAAAAAGTTATTTTGAAATATGGGTAAAGATAGTTTGATTTTGTATGTGTGTCTAGTCTATGTTTGTACTGTTTGTCGTCTTCAGAACTTTGTTACAAATTCTGTCTAGACTGAAAGGAAACTAGGAAGTAATCCTCAGCTCAGCAAATAGATGAACTAGGGTGGTGGTAAACCCGTGGTTTAGAGGGCACCTTGCACACAGTAGCTGTGCGGTTGGGTTTGCACGTGGAAATAAACCGATCTTGCCTCAATGACGTTTTGTATATACAAACCAGATTTACTTGCTCCTCTTTTTGAAAATTAGGTGACAATTAGTTTTAAGCATATGAATGATGCTGCTGGCCTTCATGTGGTCTGCAAAAGTCTAAATTGCAAGAAAAACTTACTAATAGCTTGGTTTTTTTTGGTCCATCTAACAGGTTTATGCTGGTAGGGGAATCTTTTTCTGGGAAGACCACCATTCTACGGGTGTTGGCAGACACACTGTCTCTTATGAAAGAACGTGGTTATGGCGAAGAAGAAAAAGTTGTTTTTAGAACCGTGAATCCGAAGTCGATCACTATGGGTCAACTTTTTGGGCAGTTTGATTTGGTATCCCATGAGGTAATGTATGTTTAAAAATAGCATAGTTGCCCATCTTTATCTGTTTCTTCCTCTCTCACCTGCTGTGGCTTTCACGGGGTTTGTGCAAGTGCAGCTGCGTAAGTCTGTTCTGACTCCAGCGTAATTCCCAGGGGCAGGAAAGGCAGTTCTAAGGCTCCTGCTTCTGGTTCCTGAGTCCCAATTCCAGACGGCGTTTCTTCTGTTCCCTGGGGTCCAGACGGTGTTTAGAGGGCTGTGTTAGAAATTAAATTACCGGTTTGGTTTTAAGAAAAAGGAGGCAAACACACCAGTGTGGGTTCAAGACTAGGAGCTAATGACCTTGGCTGGTTTTTTTCTACCTTGGAGTATTTCTGGTGCTTTCTTTGTGTTTTTTCTTTTTGTTTTCCCCCTTTTCCCGTGTATGTCAGAGCTCCATTACTCTGGATAGTATACCATTGAATTCATTATTTTATTATTTTAAACACGTATACGAACACAATTGTACTTTTTATTTTAACTAATGCTTTTGTGGCTTGTTTTAAATTAGTATATAAATATGCAGTACCAAATGTGTATACAGTTACATAGGTTTAAATATGCAAGTAAAGCAATACTATTCTGATCATTATTGTGCAAATATAGCTGCATTTATGTTAGGAAATCATACCAAACTTAACGGCATTTGTTTCTCTGGCTATTCCTAACCAACGTGGTCACAGTAATGCAAGAGCTATAGAGAAAAACTTATGATCTCACGGGTCCCCAAACGCGAAATGTAGTTGTGGAGGAGAAACACCATGAAGTGAATGTGAAGCAGTGAAACCTAATGTGACGCTGGTCACAGAGAAACAGATGCAAGACAGAGCAGACGTTTCTGTAAATTGAATTGCTGCTCTTACAATATTTTTTCGAGTGAAAAAAACACTATTTTAAAACGTGCTGATGTTGCATGACCCTCAGTGAAATCGCAAAGTTATGTTCTCTCTGCAGAAGAAGAAAAGAATAACTAAAAGAAAGGAATAATGAGAAGGAGGTGAAACGTTTTCCTGTTACTCGCAGTTTGAGTTGAACTGTATTTAGTGTCTTACTTCTCATCCCTGCCTTCTCCCGCTCTAGTGGACAGACGGTGTAGTTGCCAATACTTTCAGAGAATTTGCCCTAGCTGAGACTCCGGAACGCAAGTGGGTTATCTTTGATGGTCCCATTGATACCCTGTGGATAGAAAGCATGAACACGGTTCTGGATGACAACAAAAAGGTATCAGTCAGTGGAAATAAATGCCTAAATAAAGTCGTTTGAAATCCTGAAAATATTCTTCTCCATAAAAAACAACAAATGCAAACCAGTGCATATAAAATATAAAAATTAGAGATGACATTTTAAGTTCTGGATGATAGTGTATCAAAGTACTCAACCTGGACTTGTACTTTAATAAGCAGCATGGGTGGGTCTCCAGCTGCAATGTTCAGTCTAACAGCAGCAGCAGTTCTTTCTCCTTGCTGCTTGTTGTCTTTGTCCTGTTGTACACGAGGTTGGTGGTTCCCGGGTATGAAGCTACAGGTAGGATAATGGGGAGGGCTGTGGTTTAAGTGAAGAATTCAGCTAAAGCTTGAAAAAAATAATCATTGCTTCAAGTGATTAAAGCACATTTTATGTGGTTAACCTTGCCTTTGGTTATACATGTTTTGCTGATTCCATATAGAACTGTTCTAATTTACAACTATAGATATATTTTTTCTAATCTTGCTTGTGATTTTTTTTTTTTTTATTATTAAAGCTTTGTTTGATGAGTGGGGAAATCATCCAAATGTCTCCTCAGATGAGTCTTATTTTTGAAACAATGGATCTGTCCCAGGCATCAGTAAGTCTTGTATTTAATGAAAATATAAACCCAAGCCCAATATATTAAATTTATAATGAAGTGAGTTTACCATTTTTCCTTAGCCTGCTACAGTCAGTCGGTGTGGCATGATTTTTTTGGAGCCTTCTCAGCTGGGCTGGAGTCCACTTGTTACCTCTTGGTTGAATAAACTGCCTGAACCTCTTAACTTAAAGGAACATCAAGATCTTCTGCAGGGACTCTTTGATTGGTTAATACCACCAGCATTATCACTCCGGCAGAAACAGTGCAAGGTATGTTTTGCTGTTTTTTTCCGGCAGCAGTTAGGTGGCCACTTGGTGGCCATTTGGTGACCATTACCCTTGGTACGGAGGGGCTGTTCTCTTCTGACAAGTACAATTAGAATGAATATGCAGCTGCTTCCTGTTGTTTTGAGAAGGGTAACTGATCTTTTGCATAAAAGTCAGTGTAAACCTCACCTTCAAATACTTGTTCAGAATTAGCTAATTATCTAATTATTTTAGTATTTTAACTCCTAAATATAAGCTACCTGCACATGTAAAATGTAATAACCATCCTTTTGTATCTCTTAGGAACTGGTACCTACAAGCAATACCAATGTTGTAGTAGCTCTTACACGGCTTTTTGAAATGATCCTTTGTCCGACTGTGCAAGGAGATCCCACCAACAGAAACATCTCCACATGGATTATGGTTGGTGTTTCTAGCATGTGACGTAAGGCTTTAGTCAGTGGCCTTGTTGTCATGTATCTGTATCCTTGAACAAGGTTTATTGCTTGCTCTGTCTTTAACCAAATTTCTAAATCTCTTTAGGCCAGAGCTATTCAAGGTTAACTTTTAACATCTATCTTCTTAACAGTATTTTTCAGAATTGTTTGTTAATCAGACTCTACAAGGTTCGTATAAGATGCTAACTCTTCAGACAGTTGTTATCTTTTTGCCCTCGCAGGCTTGCTTTGCTTTTGCCACAATCTGGTCTGTTGGTGGAACTTGTGATGGTGACAGCAGGATAATTTTTGATAATTTCTTGAGAGAAACTTTGGCTGGAAAATCTAAAACGAATCCTGTACCAGCGAGTGTGGGCAAATGGGAGTGTCCCTTCGAAGAGAAGGGCTTGGTCTACGACTACATGTATGAGGTATGACCCGTCGCTTCTGCGCTCCCCAAACCGATTCTTACAGGAATGGAAGGAAAAATACAACTAGATGGATATTTTAACTTCACAAAGGTTGCTGGATGTGGGAGAGTGCTGGATTAAATCCCACAGTGCTTTTTTCATTGATTGTTCTTTTTCGAATACCGATGTGCTGACCACATTTGTTTTGAAACTACCAAGATGTCCACATCAGTTTTATTTCTGATGTTGCCACATTATAGTTATCCTGTAGCTAAAGCTAAGCTGACAGACCCAGTCATGGTTTCGCATAGAGGAAAAGGCTTGGACTGTCTAGAAGGAAAACAGAGTATTGAGCCTGTAGGCAGTTTGCTTGTGTCACAATTTTGTTTATAGTATCCATTAGAAATGTTAGATCGTAATTACACTTCTGAATTTTTGCATATGTTCTCTGTTGGTTCGTTGTATGTTTTTGTTTTGGCTGAACAAAATCTTTAGGAAAAGGAGTCTAAACTTAGGTATGTACTTTAACACTTGTGAAATAAAGCAAACTGAATATATGAACTTCTGAAACATTTAAGATTGATTCATTGAAATTCACTGTTTTCGTTTTTCAAAAGTGGAATAGTGGACAAGACTCTCCATATATGTATAGAAATAACACCATTCTGTTTTACGTCTGTATTTCTTCCTAGCTGAAAGGCAAAGGATGTTGGGTTCATTGGAATAAATTTATTAAAAATATTAATTACAGTGATAAAAGTGTGAAGATTCAAGATATTATAGTCCCAACTATGGATACAGTCCGATATACCTATTTGCTAGACCTGTTCATTACACATGGAAAGTAAGTTACTTCAGTGCAAATTTCAGAAATATTGGTTATAGGTAGAAATATCTCTTTCCATTGACTTCGTTGTTTTTTATCAAGCCATCAAAGTTAATTTGGCCTGTTAAAAATAGGCATTTACTTCACGCAGTATGACTTGTCGCCTTAATATCTACTTTTTTTTTAAAGAAGCCTTGTTGTAATGCAGTTTTAAAACACATTAAAACATTTTAGTTAGTATTTTTTTAGAGGTAGAACAATCAGGGCAAGTTAGTAATTGCAAGGAGTTTGTTAGATTTCCGCAGTGTGTTAATGCTTGATTTCTTTCTTTGTGAAGGCCGCTGCTTCTCGTGGGACCAACAGGGACGGGGAAGTCTGCGTATGTCAAGGACAAGTTAATGAACAACTTGGAAAAGGAGCGCTACTTCCCCTTCTTCATTAATTTTTCAGCTCGAACCAGTGCCAATCAGACCCAGGTTAGCAGAACAGAGAGTTTATGTTTCGAAAAATGAACATAAATAACTCTTTAGTCTATGTTTTGAATATTCCTGTCTGCATTACAGAACATTATCATGGCCAGGCTGGACAAGAGGCGCAGAGGAGTCTTTGGCCCTCCAGTGGGAAAAAAGTGCATTATCTTTGTCGATGACATGAACATGCCCGCCCTGGAGAAGTACGGGGCACAGCCTCCCATAGAGCTGTTACGACAGTTCTTCGACCTTGGATTTTGGTAATTATTTGAAATGCAATTAAATTTGTTGTTGTTGTTGTTGTTGCTTACATTTGCTGTTAAAATATTTATTCACGTGAATCTTATTTTCAAAACTTTAAAAACCTGCTTTCTGAAAGTTAAGATAGCTTTGGTTTATATGAAAAGTTAGTATTTAAAGTTGAAGCAACTTCTGTGTTGCTATTTAAATGACTTTTCAATTTAGGAAACTGGTCTTCAGATTTGGGTTGTTTGGAAGGTTTTATTGCTGAACTTCAGCATTATTTGTGTACATTAATCATTCTTGTACACCTGGGTTTTTAATGCCTATTTTTTTTCATTGTTTTTATTTTTCCAGTGCAGTTGTTTGTTCCTTTCCTTTCTCTTCCTCCTCAGAGTGAATTGGCAGGTTAATTACATACATTCATGCAATTGTATGAAACTTATTTTATTCTTCGCATTGGTTTTCAGTGTCGTCCAAGGTTCTATTAGTGTCATGGTCCATTCGATGATGGACTCGTGATGGTTCTTTTACGTTGATCTCAGAGCGCAAAATTAAGGCGACCAAAATGCCAGGGGGTTATAGTGCAATCAAGCAGTGTTACTTTATTAATTTGCCCGTAAAGCAACACACGATAGAGAGAATAAGAAAAAGCAAAGGGAAGAGAAACAGGAAAAAGTAAGAGTAAAGATGACAAATGAGGTTGTGTTTATCACCAGTCCAGTTCCAGAAGCTCCCTCTGGTCTCTGGTTCGGGATCCTCTGGTGGCAAAATCTTCAACGGTGTTCATTCTGGAGACATTTTTTATGCTTCTTCACCCCCCTTTGCTCCCATTGTTTCAGGCCAGTCTCCGCCTTGATTTCGCAACCCAAGCTCGTACTGTGCAGGCTCAAAAGATTCACGCTTTCTTTTGCCAACGCTTATGTGTCCAGCATTCAGGGGTCTTTTTCTGGTCCGTTGGGTGACCTCAGGACCCTTGGCGAGCTTCTGGGCATGCTGCTTTTTGTTGACCATTGTTTGAGGGAGCAGGTGAGGGACACGTGTGACTGAGGCTGCAGGTGAGAACACATCTTCTGCACAGCAGCTCTTGTCCCTGGGTCGAAGAGACCCTCATAACAACAGCTCTCAGGAGGCGGGGGCTGGTTTGGCTGAAGCAGCAGGCAAAGTCCACACAGCAGCCATTGTTAGTAGCAGCCCCCCCCGAACCAGAGAAACAGTGCAACACAATGCTTCTCCTCAGGCCTCTCTCCAAGTCACTGTCCATGCGTTCTTGCTGTCAGGGCCTCAGTTCTCTAAGTTCTTGATGGTGATGTTCAGGCAAATGCTGCTCCGTCTTCGGACCCACTCTCACAATTAGTCATCGCATTTTTTTCTTTTTTTAACAGTATTTCAAAAGATTTTTGTAAATAACACTGCAATCAGCTCTGGTAACAGGCCTGAAGAAAATAAGCTTGAGGTCTTCCTAGCTTTTGAGGGTTTTGGCTCTGCTTAGATTGGAAGATTGGAACAGGTGGTCTGGGGTTCCTTCCAGCCTGAATTATTATGTGATTTCAGGCATTTCTCAAATATCTCTTGTTCTTGAATAGAGATAATGTATCTTGCCCCTTTACAGTTCTACTCATTTCAAAATTTTGCATCAGGTTTTTATGTAACCAAACTTAAAGAAATAATCTTTCATTAATGCCAGCACACATGTTGAGATTAATTGGTGCATAGTTATAAGACTAGTTGTCTTGGGTTTTTGATTGGGTTTTGTTTTTTAAAAATATAAAAGCAATATAAATAATATTATATATTACATACTATATTTATATTTGAAGTACATATGTTATGCATGCGGCGCATAATTTGTAATATCAATGCATGTAAGCTGTAACAAATGTGTTATATCTGTAACTGTCTAAATGTCACATTGTGATTTATTTTAAAGGTATGATTTAAAGGACACATCTAAACTTAAACTTATCGATATACAGCTGCTTGCTGCTATGGGGCCTCCAGGCGGTGGGAGGAATCCTGTTTCTTCTCGATTTTTGCGACACTTCAACATTTGCACTATTAATTCCTTTAGCGATGAGACAATGCTCCGCATCTTCTCTACCATAGTAGCTTTCTACCTAAGGACTAATGAATTTTCTTCTGAGTACATGACAATTGGAAATCAAATTGTCACTGCTACGTTAGAGGTAAGAGGCAAATACCTTAACGGGAGTTTCCTTTAATTTCTTCAGTAAAGTTCCACCGGCTCTATAATAAATTAATTGGTGAAGCAGAGATTTTAGATATTTTGTTCTTTATTATTTTTGACAACCTCATCTGCTTTGACAAAATTGTCTTAGTTTTATTGTTGCAGCAACCTTCTTATTCTAGGAAAATTGTCTTTGAATTTGCATTAATGTGGGATCTGTGGTACCTGTTCGCATGATGTCATGGAGACTGGAATCTCTTTGGGGCCAGACAGGCTGTCACACACAAAGACAAAATGAAAATAGCAATTGCAACCCTTCCAAAATTCCGTCTCAGAGAGACTAAGAGTGAAGAAATCCCCCTTTCCAATTTCTTCCTTCCTCTCCCAGTTTTCCTCCTACTTGTGGACACATCCCAACAGACCAAGGGAGCCAACGAAGGGAGCAGTGCAAGGGGGTAGGAGGTCAAGAGATCTGGGGGCTACTCCTGGCTCTATAGCAGGCTTCTTTATGCTTGTCACAATTGCTTTTCCCATCTGCTAATTTAGGTTGGTAGTACACGTATCTTCCAAAACTGCATGAAACGCACGTGATATATTCAGAGGACTTTGAGATCTTCAGACATTATTAAGATTTATTAAGTGTAAAATATTTTTCTTGGAGAAATAAAATTTTAGAAGACATTTAAGATTTATTATAATAATATAGGTGATGTTACTGTTTTGTGGATTTTGTTCTTTTTTTGTTGTTGTTCTCTTAAGGTGTACAAGGAAGCCATCAAAAATCTTTTGCCCACACCAGCCAAATCTCACTACACATTCAACCTGCGTGACTTCGCACGCGTGATCTGTGGCTGCTTGCTCATTAAGAAAGAGTCCGTTGAGAGCAAACGCGTGATGATTCGGCTGTTTGTGCATGAGGTATTTCGTGTCTTCTATGACTGTCTAGTGGAAGACAATGACAGAGCCTGGTTATTCAAGCTGATGAAAGGTATTGTGAAAGAATATTTCAAAGAAGAGTTTGATTCCGTTTTTGAACACCTGACGCAAGGAAACATACCTGTGAGTAGAACATTTTGTTACAAATTAATTGCTTTCATTATAAATTTAAGACTAGAAAGTTTCTCAACCACAGGTGAAGTTTGGGATCAAATGTGCCTGAAAATTTGAGTTGAATTTGGCAAAATAACTTATTTGAGGAAGAAGAGAAAAAAAGAGAAAAAAGTTTGGAAGGGTTTAACTGTTGTATGTAGACATCATTTTCCAAAAACATTTCATTTAAAATGTGTGTAAACTTACTGCTTTTCCATAAAAGAATTTTGTGTATCTGAAAGTGAAACAAAACCCTGTGTTATTCAGTTAAAAAATATAGTGCAACGTTTTGTCAGATTTACCAAAAAAAGCCTCAGTATTTTAACATGATATTTAATTTACCGAGTGTATGGTTCACTAAGCTCCTAGAAGTCTGCACATAGACATAAAGCATCTGCTTAACCAGTAGGCAAGCAGAGCGACTTCTCAAAGAAATTCCGTCTTGTCTTGTCTTGGAGATGTGGCAACACGTGCTGGATCTGTGGGGTAACAGAGACATTCCCTTTTGAAATTTACCCCATGACTGAGTTACTGTGTGGTAAACAGCATTCTGAAATTGTTATGAAATGTTAGTATTGAAAATGTTGTATCATCATGTTATATTCTATGCCTTGTCTTCCTTTTATCTGTTTTTCTTTTTTTCTTCCGCTGTCATTTCATTGACTTAGAGAAGAAGTAACTTTGTGGTCTAAGTTGTCCATTTCCTAATATAATGAAAATCGGTAAGCATCCATCTGTATCCATTTGAGGTAATCTGAAGGTCACTACTATGAGACTGTTAATGGCTATTTGAGCCAATTGTGTTCCAAGAACAAAGAATAAGTTTAATACAGGAAATCAAGAATTTTGAGATTTGTTGTCTGTGAGTCAAAATATTTCAGTGCTTGTCCTTAAGTCTTGAGCATTTGTCTAAATTCTCCTTCATTTTCTAAAATTGAAATGAGGAATACGTTCACTAAATATTAAACTTGACTTCATAATAATTGGAATATTTACCACAGGTAACG
Source organism: Columba livia (assembly GCF_036013475.1). Lineage (NCBI taxonomy): Eukaryota > Metazoa > Chordata > Aves > Columbiformes > Columbidae > Columba > Columba livia. Next base: position 21,362,377 of record NC_088611.1, read on the forward strand.
GAAGAAAACATGAGGAGTTTGGTTTTTGGTGACTACATGGTTCCAGAACTTGAGGGAGATGAAAGACTTTATGTTGAAGTTCCGAGCATTGAGGAGTTTGGTCGTGTTGTGGAGCAGTGTCTGGAGGAATATAATCAAATGCACAAAACAAGAATGAACCTTGTAGTTTTCAGGTGCATATGATTTGTATTATTAAGAGTTTGAAGCAGTAGTTGATAATTCGGTTTATCCAGTTTTGTGGGCTGTGTTTTATGTATGTCTCCCCACGTTATGCATCTACAAAAGTACTTGTGGTATTACACCTTTTTGGATAGAAGTGAACTGATTTTGTCTTACGCCTTTTCTTTTTCTATCCCAAAGTAAATAATGAGATTTTCTCCTAAAGGGCTTTGAATATATTCTGCACCAAACCCGGCGGGTGCTCTGCTTCTGCTAGGCCTGTTACCACGAGGATGGGTGTCAGTTCTGCCTGCAGCCGCTGGACTTGGGTTTCGCAAGGCCGGGGCCTGGCGGGCGGTGAGGTGCGCGGGGAGGTGCAGCGCAGGGTGGCTGTTGTGTGCAGCACAGCCAGGCTGCACCTCAGGCCGCGTGTCCAGCCCGCCGCTGCGGCTCCTCCTGAGACACCTGAGACTCCGCAGGCTGCTGGTGTCACCGTCACTTGGCATCAGGCAGAGCTACATCTGAGACAGATCAGGAGGTCGCAACTCCTTCCTCCTCCCTGTTGCCTCTTCCTTTTTGCCAGCGTAACTTGGCACATAGGTGCTTTGTGAAGGTGATTAGGGTTAGTTTAGACTCTTTTAGTAGCAGCTTATTTTAGTCTAGGTCATTTTGACAAGCTGGTTATGTGAGTACCTGTGTGTAACTGTGCTGGGACTGGGAGCAGCTGGCAGCCCCTGCCCAGAGGCCAGTTCCCCAGTGTAGGAGCGATGTCCCAGTTACCTGAGCCAACAGCAGCCAGAGCGCGTGTCTGACTGTAGCCTTAGAGTCCAACCTCGTGGATAACAACTGGATTTGACTCCTTTATTTTTCTAACCAACTAAAACAAACAATAATTTATCTGTTTTGAAATGCTTTAACCTTTCTTGGAGACACTTTTAACTGCTGCTCAGCTCGCTTTAACTACTCCATGCCCTGTGCTTAAGCAGTTGATCTCCTGTAGACCTTCCTGCATTTTCTGAAATAAACTGTGCTTGTGTTATAATGAGATAGGACTCCCGGTAACGTGCAGATGGTGCTTTCTGAAGGTGTTCCAATCTCCATTTCTCATAGAAGCTATAAAGCACTCTCAAAGGCAGAGGGAGAGGTTTGGTGATAAAACCCATTTCCTCCCAGTTGTTCCTTTAAAAGGTTTAAACTGATAATACTACTATGATTACAAGTAGAGAATTTCTGTCGTTTGACACCTTTAGCCATGCAGTGCTCCTGCTCTCACCACTGCCGATTCCTTTTAGTAATTTGTAGTCATTTCCAATCCAGCTAAATACTGATAGTTTCATCATGGAAAAGTTGTGAGTTTTCTTTTATTTTGTGGTGCATACCAAGTCCCTTTCTTCTTCCTCCTCACCCCCCACCCTGCTTTAAAAAAATTGGTTTTGAGCTACTACTTCTATACTTGTTTCACGGATTTCTAGGTGCACAAATGTATATGTATTTCTGCCACTCTGGTAATCGGCACATTTCAACTATAGGTATATGTTGGAACATTTGTCTCGTATAAGCCGCATCCTGAAGCAGGCGGGGGGCAACGCTTTGCTGGTTGGATTGGGAGGAAGCGGACGGCAGTCTTTGACTCGTCTCGCAGCATTCATGTCAAAAATGTCTGTTTTTCAACCAGAGATTTCTAAGACCTATGGTACAAATGAGTGGAGAGAAGATCTGAAAGTGAGTATTAAAAACTGTCTGCATTTTGACTTCATTTAGGGGAAGGATGTTTTGGAATGTACAAACATTTTAACTGTCTTGCATTTTCAGAGTGTTCTGAAGAACGCAGGTGTAAAAGGCTTGAAAACTGTATTTATAATCACAGATACACAAATTAAAGAAGAAAGCTTTTTAGAAGATATTGACAGTGTCCTCAACAGTGGGGAGATACCCAATATTTTTGCAGCAGATGAAAAACAAGAAGTTTTAGAGGTATGTTTAGAAATTCTCTTTAACATCCCTTTTCAGCTATTTTGTCAGTTCTGTGCGACGTGTGGCTTGGATATTTGCACTTAATTCTGTGACTTGTTATCAGACCTTGGATAAATCAGCCAGTTATTAGTAAACACCTTATAGCTACTACTAGCTTTAATTTCGACCCAGCATTCTGTTCACAAACACATTACGTTGTGCACTTAAAGAACTTTGCCAGGTATTTAATAGCAATATAGAATAACAAGATTAAGATAATGTGGCTCTTCTACAATTTTACAGTTCGTACAGACATATTTCATGGGTGTATACCAGAACTTGAGAGCTATCCACAATATTCCAACTGGAGCAAAGTTGGTTTTTATTCATTTGAATCTGCTTCATCAAAATATTTCCACTTTATTGCCGCTCAACTAACTTTTGTCATTTATTTTAATGGTGCAATTATGTAAACATGCTTTTGTGGAAGAATAATGAGAGTTTTATAGGCGTATAGTCAGTGTTTCATGGATCGTTAATTAATTGAGGATGATAAGACTTTTATGAAGTAGTTTTTGCTTTCAAAAATATAGGGGTTTCTTCTTGTTTTGAGATATTATTGGTTTTGGCAAATGAATGAATGGAATATATTTGTGTTTGAAACTTACATCTTCCTCTCCAAATAGCGAAATACAGCGTATTCCAGTATGATATTAAAACTAAAGTAAGTTGATGTCTTCAAATGTTGTTTAGGGAACTTATATGGTACTTAAAGCATACATAATGAGAAAAACATTGACTTTTGTGATAGTGGCCTTTTCGTAATGAGAGTGGTAATTTGCCTGGTCTGTTTGGTTTTACCCTATGTGTTATTCTTAAGGCCGTTTCTGCAGCAGCTCAGGCTGGCAACAGGAATGAAGAACTCAGTCCCTTGGCCTTGTATACGCTTTTTGTGAACAACTGCAAAGAAAATCTCCATGTTGTCGTAGCGTTCAGCCCGATTGGAGATGCTTTCCGCAATCGTCTGAGACAGTTTCCCTCGCTCATCAACTGCTGTACTATTGATTGGTTCCAGGTATGTGAAAATACTTATGTTGTTTCCTCAGCAAACTACTTCAGTTTTCTAACAATCTATATTTTCATGTCCCATTAGATTTGCTCTTCTGTGTAGGAGGGCTTCTGGTTTTTCAAAATTTTACAACAGAATAGGCATTTCTTGTAGCATTTTGGAAGCTCTTTGGTGTGCGATTTGGTGTGAGTGGCCGTGACCTCGCTGCCTGGTCTGACCCTTATACCAGCTCTTCGTTCTCGAGCCAGCTGGGACTAGTGTGTGTCATTCTGGTGCTTCGAATGGTAAAAATTGGTTTTGAAGTAAGGAGACTGCTAACAGCTGAATGCTACAACTGCTTCTCTCCTCCCCTCTCCCGCAGCCGTGGCCTGACGATGCCCTTGAACGTGTGGCTCATAAGTTCTTAGAGACACTCGAGCTCACAGACAGTGAGCGTCAGGAGGTTGTGCCCATCTGTAAATACTTTCATACTTCAGTTTTGTCACTCTCTGCGAGGTCAGTCTGGTTCTTTTGAAAACAACTCGTTAATTTATAGGAATATTAAGAGGGAAAAGATTATACTGTTGAAAGTAGTAAAATGAGCAACAGAGAACTTACAAGTGGAATTGTTAGAAGAAAAAACAAAATAGTAGGTGATTGAGCTTCGTTACTACTAATTTCTGTCTTAAAAGTTAATATATACTATCTGCCTGCATAAAAATACTACATAAAGTTGTCAAAATTGTTTATTCCTGTTATTTGTCAAAGTCACAATACTTTGCTAACACCAGTTAAACTAAAGCAAACAAACAGAACTTAAAGGTGCTCATTTTTGTAATAGGTTCTTGCAAAGTCTGGGACGCCATAATTATGTTACTCCTACTTCTTATCTTGAGCTTATTGCTGCATTTCGGCAACTTCTTACTCAGAAAAGAGATGCTGTAATGAAAGCCAAGAAGAAATATGTGAATGGACTAGATAAACTGGCTTTTGCTGAATCACAGGTGAGTTAGGACAAAAGTGGAACTGAAAATACAAAGTGTTTAACAGAAGCAGGGCTTTTCCTAGAGAAGTCGGTCAAAAGCATCACCTCAGGTTTTATTTAGCTCAGTCTTCAACAATAAAACTGTAAGAAATGTCTTTTGGCTTTTTTATTGCTACAGTCAGCAGTTGTGCTCTTAGCACGTAGTGCCTGAGCGGTATATGAAGAGATCTTCACTTTCCTAAATAGCTAACAGGTCACTATAAGTGAATGTAGTTTTTAAATTAGAGATTGTGCATACGGCATAAAAATAAGTCTCTGAAGTGTTTTGATTTGAAACTGAGCATTATTTCCTTCTATCAATAGTCACTAGGTAAGATCTAGATCATACAGAAATTGTTGGAAATTGTACTTGACTCATCTGAACATACATATGGTTTGCATACGTATAGGTTGCCGAGATGAAACAAGAACTGGTTGAGCTGCAGCCCAAGCTGGAAGAGGCCAAATTGGATAACGCAACCATAATGAAGGTAGAGTTATACAGATACAGCTTTGTGGGGTTTAGTGTAAGCATGTGTATACTTGGGATCCATAATCTCACCTTCACACTAATTAGCTTTGAGCGAGGAATCTCAGTCATACAATGTACTGCAGTATCTCAGCTGGTTGCAGACGGGTTCTAAAGAGTCTGACTGTAAAATGTTGCTGATATGTGACTTTCAGAAAATAGGAGTTGTGTTCAGGTTTTTGAGGTCACTTCTTGTTTACTGGGGTTTGCAGTACTATGAACTTGTCACTATTTAGAACTGGAAGAAAATTATATTATTTCTGTAGGATGCAGACTCCGGATATATAATACATGCCTAAACTCCATGCTGAAGGAAATACATGAAAATATTTCAATACTTCCATTTTCTCTTCGTATTTTACAGTATTCCATAAACGCTATACTTAGTTGTTTCCGTTTATTTGATCACTCACTGCTCAGTAGGAAGCTCACTCATGTGTTTCTTTAGACTATAGAAATAGAGTCTGCAGAAGTAGAAGAAAAAAGAAAAACTGTAAAAGTAGATGAAGAATTTGCTACAGAAAAAGCTGAAGCCGCTCAGGCATTGAAAAATGAATGTGAGAGTGACCTGGCAGAGGCGATCCCAGCCCTGGAGGCTGCACTTGAAGCTCTTGACACTTTGAAGGTGAGCTGATCTAAACTTTTAAATCAGAATTTCAATTAATCATTAGTTTACAGTTACTAGCATTTATTTCATTTTTATTTCCCTGCAGAGGATCCATTGGTGTTGTCAATTCTTACTAACACTGTCCTTTCTAAAAGTCCTCTATAATTATGTTGATGTGTAATTGTGTTGTAATTCCCATTTTTTCTGTTAGTTCATTTATCTTAGTGGTGAGAAAGGCATAACGTTTGCCATATTTATTTTTTTTTAGCCTTCTGATATATCAATTGTCAAATCAATGAAGAATCCTCCATCTGGTGTCAAACTCGTCATGGCTGCTGTGTGTGTCATGAAAGACATCAAACCGGAAAAAGTTGCAGATCCTACAAAAATTGGCGCCAAGGTAAAATCACAGACAATAGTTTAAAATACAAGTGTAACTCATGTTCTTCTCAACGCAGAGTGCTTGTTCAATAGCTGAGATCACACAAGGTCCACTCAAGTAAGCAAGTTCCTCCAGCCATTATTTTACTAAAAACTTCCAGAATTCCAAATTTTCAAAATTTTGTCATGTGCTAAGAGAACACACTTAATTTGCTTGACTTGTATGTAGATAATATGTAACTCTCCCTGAGACACCTCAGGGGGCAGTGCTGGGGCCTGTATTATTCAATATATTCATCAATTATTTGGATGAGGGAATAGAGTGTACTATCAACAAGTTTGCTGAGGACACCGAGCTGGGAGGAGTGGTGACACTGGAAGCTGTGCTGCCATCAGAGACCTGGACAGGCTGGAGAGTTGGGTGGGGAAAAATTTAATGATATATAACAAGGGAAAGTGTAGAGTCTTGAATCTGGGCAGGAACAACCCCAGGTTCCAGTGTAAGTTGGGGAATGACCTATTAGAGAGCAGCGTAGGGGAAAGGGGCCTGGGGGTCCAGGGGACATCAGGGTGACCATGAGCCAGCACTGGGCCCTTGTGGCCAGGAAGGCCAATGGTACCTGGGGTGGGTTAGAAGGGGGTGGTCAGTAGGTCAGAGAGGTTCTCCTGCCCCTCTGCTCTGCCCTGGGGAGACCACACCTGGAATATTGTGTCCAGTTGTGGCCCCTCAGTTCCAGCAGGACAGGGAACTGCTGGAGAGAGTCCAGCGCAGCCACCAAGATGCTGGAGGGAGTGGAGCATCTCCCGTGTGAGGAAAGGCTGAGGGAGCTGGGGCTCTTTAGCTTGGATAAGAGGAGACTGAGGGGTGGCCTCATTAATGTTTACAAATATCTAAAGGGTGAGTGTCAGGAGGATGGAGCCAGGTTCTTCTCGGTGACAACCAATGACATGTCAAGGGGTAATGGGTTCAAACTGGAACACAAGAGGTTCCACTTAAATTTGAGAAGAAACTTCTTCTCAGTGAGGGTGGCAGAGCCTGGCCCAGGCTGCCCAGGGGGGTTGTGGAGTCTCCTTCTGTGCAGACATTCCAACCCGCCTGGACACCTTCCTGTGTAACCTCATCTGGGTGTTCCTGCTCCATGGGGGGATTGCACTGGGTGAGCTTTCCAGGTCCCTTCCATCCCCTGACATTCTGTGATTCTGTGATTACTGATGTCTCTAGAAGATCGCAGATCATCAGTTCTAAATATGCGTGAGCTTTACTTAAAAGAGATTTGTCTTTTTTTGTTGTTTATTTGTTTGTGTGTTTGTTTTAAAGCTTGGAAAGATATTTCTTACTGTGTTTTGTAGATTTTGGATTACTGGTCTCCAAGCAAGAAACTTCTTGGTGACATTAACTTCTTAAAGGATTTGAAGGAGTATGACAAGGACAATATTCCAGTAAGCCTTCTGTCTAATTTTTCAGTGGTTTTTACCACCTAGACACTTTTTGCAAGGGAAAAAACAAAAAAAAAAAAAAAGAGAGAAAAGAATTAATTATATCAGAGAGTCCATTTATCTCAAATTAGTCAACTTCTGTTATGACCAAGGATCTTCACAAGGTGACTGGGTATCTCCACAGGATGAGTGTGGTCCTGGCAAGGGAGTCCAGCTTCCTCAGAAGGTTTCAGAAGGTTTTACAGTTACCTTTCAGAATTTCTGAGGCTTCTATTCAGCCTGTCTTCTATTTGAATGAAATGTCCTTCTGTGCACAAACGTTTCTAACTTCGCAGTTTATAAGCACTATCTCATCAAAAGTTGAAAATAAGACATAGAAAGTTGTATCAGAGTAAACTGTCCTGTCCATTATCTTGTGTCCAAAAACGACCATAAGCAGGTGCCTTGGATGGAGCAGAATCATGGAATCGTTTTGGTTGGAAGAGACCTTCAAGATCAAGTCCAACCACGTGATTCTTGGTGTTTGCCCAGTTCAGTGGAAAATGAACATGTTTTGGCCTTATAAAACTGGTTCCCAAAAGTAGGCACAAGCAATGTTATTAATTTAGATTTTTGTCTTACATTGGTAGAAATACATTTCTGTAACTATCCCAAGCAGTGATGTCTTCTGAAAAGATAGCAAATAATGAAATTAGCGTGTTGTGCACAAGGCACAGAATAAATTAGGGCTTCTGTGTGAACCGTAATGCTCCTAGCACTTAGGTGACTGTCGCATGGCAGACACACCAAGTGCGTGGTCATAAAGGATGAGGATAGGATTAGGATGAAAACAGGAAAAGCTCACAAAGTGTGACAGAAAGATCAAAAGAAACAAATGAGCAGCGGTTTCTAGCAGAATTAGTAGAGTAGTTCTTTCCTATTTCATTGTGTAGAAAAACAGCAATCAATCAGTGTCATTAAGCATCAGCCACAGGCCTTTGATTCGCTATAATGCTTTTGTTATCCAGGCAGCTATCATGCAAAAGATTCGGACTGAATACTTGAATAATCCTGAGTTTGATCCACAAAAGGTGGCTAAAGCTTCCTCGGCAGCAGAGGGTTTGTGTAAATGGATTACGGCGATGGAGGTGTATGACAGGGTCGCAAAGGTGGGTTTGGTTTTGATCCTAGTTCCTCAATGTTGTGAGATCTTCCCTTTTCCTTTGCTTGGTATATTAACCCTGAGCATTGTATTAAATAATAACGTTACAAAAACGTGCCTTAAGCATTTGTGTATTGGTTATAATTGAATAGGTGGTTGCACCCAAAAAAGAACGTTTGAAAGAGGCACAGCAGTCCTTAGCAGAGACACTGGAGATCTTGAATCAGAAGAGAGAAGTACTCGCAGCGCTTGAAAGCAGTTTGGCTGCTTTGGAAAAAACCTTCGTTGAGAAAACTGAAGAAAAGGCTCGTTTAGAATTGCAGGTTGTTCTGTGTGGTAAAAAACTAGAACGAGCAGAGAAGTTGATTGGAGGCCTTGGTGGAGAGAAATCCAGGTCAGGTTAAAGTTCAAATGGCAGATATAACAGCCCTTGTAGAGGTAGAATTTGAACTTGAATTCTCTGAGCTGTTAACAGTGTATCTGTCTGGGGGCCGTACTGCTGAGGACTGTAACAGTCTGGGCCCTTGAGAAGTTCCTGATTGTTTGTAATGTAAAAATATGGGCAGCAACATTGGGAGAATTGTCGAGAAAGTCTTCAAAATGATAATAAAATACATAAACAGTGTCCTTATTTTCAACCAGAAGATAAACAACAGCAAAAAAGGTTGATTTTTATCATCAATACCATTAACGTGGAGGTTTCAGCACCATTTTCTTTCTGTATTTTCTGCTTGTCATAGATGGAATGATGCTGCAAATGATCTTCAAGACACATATGATAATTTGACAGGAGATGTTCTGATATCAGCTGGTGTGATAGCGTATCTGGGAGCTTTCACTGCTGGATTTCGACAAGAGTGCACCAAAGACTGGAGCAAACTGTGCAAGGTCAGAAGATTGTCTTAGCTTTAAATGTGTTTGCTTTTTTTAACTACCGCAAAGGGCCTCAACATTTACCTGTGGTTTATTGAATATTTGCCTAGTCAAGCTCATGTACAAAAAAAATAGACAAATCCTATTATATAAAATTCAGAGAGAGAATAAATATTCAGTGGGGAAATACAGTTAGCTATTGAAACTATGATTTTGTTTTTCCCAGAATTTTTACTTATACTTGACCTATTTCGAACTCTTAAAAAAAAATGCACATTGTCACTTTGGATTGAAGTGGCATAAAGATAACTGGGTTTTCCTTTTCTTCTTTCTCCAGGAGAAAAAAATCCCTTGTTCCAAGACTTTCTCTTTGAGCACGACTCTTGGCGACCCAATAAAAATAAGAGCCTGGAATATTGCTGGCTTGCCGACTGACATGTTTTCTATAGACAATGGGGTCATTGTTGACAATTCAAGACGTTGGTAGGTGACAGAAAGTTTTAATTTTCAAATGCAAACAAGTTGTGGTGGGTTTTTTGTTTTGTTTTTTAAAGCAAACTAAATGTCTAGAGACAAAAAAATACAAACTTTGGAAAAACTCCTGCAAGCCCTGAGAAAACGGTCTTGTGTGTTCTAGGCCATTAATGATTGATCCTCAAAGTCAAGCAAACAAATGGATCAAGAATTTTGAGAAGGAGAACCAGCTGAGGGTTATCAAGGTCAGTGACACAGATTATATGAGAACCCTGGAGAACTGCATTCAGTTTGGAACTCCTCTTCTGCTGGAGAACGTCGGAGAGGAGCTCGACCCGTCACTTGAGCCTCTGCTACTTAAACAGACTTTCAAACAAGGTACAGCAAAATTAATTTTAACATGAATGTTCATTTTATAGTTGTTTGTACTGTCTAAGGGGTTATTAATTGCATTCTGGTACTGCTGCCTGTGGTGAGAGGAAGGTGACTTCACAACAGCCTGAAGCTTTTACTCCTTTAATAAGTACTATTCATACATCGTGTGGTAGTGGTTTTATGTGAAAACCTTCACCCTGTCACTATAGGAGACTAAATGAAGACACTGACTCTGCAAAGGGAGGTTTCTCAATGAGACTGTGTTTTGCTTGTTTACTTTCATATGTTTTAGTCTAATACATTTACTCAACTTTGTACCAATCAAGAAAAGCTGTCAAGTTATTTTACTTTTAAGGCACAATCTTCATGGTTTTCTCTGAAACTTGTTAAGTAGCTGGGAATTTGGTTTTCAACTTTTCTTTCTTTTCCTCCCAGAAAAAGACAGAAAAATGCAGACAAGCACAAATGTTTTCCTTCCTTCTCACATAACTTATCTTTTCTGCTTTTCATGTACGTATGTACATACCCAAAAAAAAGCACTTAACCCCTTGTATTTTCAGTTTCCTGTTTCAGACAGGTAGTTCAAGCAAAGAGTCGTCTGTAAGAATATCATAGTTGAGAATATTTCCGCAGCCGTCTGTTACCATCTCCAGTATTGTATACGCGGAGGTGCGGAAGTAATTGAATTGACTCAATTTCATCTGCTAAGAGTAAAATGCGACCTCACTGAAGTCTGTGAGGGATTTTCAGAGTATGAGACTGATTTGTTTCTTGATTCTCACTTTTCGGGAAATCTGTCATTGACAAGGAATTGTTTCATCACAAAAGAATTATTTTTCTGTAAGTAACTGAAGTAGTTAATGATTTTCATAACATTTCTGACCTCTGCTTTAGGAGGCGTGGAGTGCATCAAGCTTGGCGAGAGCGTTATTGAGTATTCCAGAGACTTCAAGTTTTTTATTACCACGAAACTGAGAAATCCACATTATATGCCTGAAATCGCTACAAAAGTTTCTTTACTCAATTTTATGATAACGCCAGAGGGACTTGAAGACCAATTGCTTGGTATTGTTGTGGCAAAAGAGAGGTGAGTCTCTATAGCAAATAGCCAGGTAATTTTATGATGGTGTAATCCCAGGGAAATGAGAGATGAATTTATTGTAAAGCAAAATGAATGTTACGTGGTGTAAATGTTGCTCAGCAAGAGCTTAAAAAGATTGTTTTTCTAGTTGTCATATCTAAAAATTTTGTTAGAAAAAGACAAATAATCACATTTATTGTGGGGTAAGTGTCCACAAGTTCAAAAGTTAATTAAAACAGCAGATGTGAAATCATTTTTCAGGCAGCAGAGATATAATAAAGGAAAACTAGTATGCTCTGATATGCAAAAAGCCTAAGACCTTAAAGTTTAGACCATCATTTCCAAACACTGAAGCTGGGCAAAGAAATCTTTGCCCAGAATTATAAACATCTGCTGAACAGTAACAACCTGTTTAAACTGAAGAGAATATTCACAAGTGTTTATTGTAGTCAGAGGGGAGTCGTGGGCGTGGGCGTCCTTTCCAGTCAGTGCAAGATGAACATTGGCTGGATTTGTTGTGGTTTTTTTAATTAGGCCGGAATTAGAAGAGCAAAGGAATGCTCTCATCCTCCAATTTGCACAGAATAAAAAGCAACTCAAAGAAACTGAGAGAAAAATTTTGGAAACCTTACAGTCCTCTGAAGTGAATATACTGGAAGATGAGTCTGCTGTTGATATCTTGGATTCTGCTAAATTAATGGCTAACGAGGTCACAAAAAAACAGCAGGTAAGGAGTGCGTATGGATGTTTTCCTTAACGACACAGAGAAATTAATGTTAACATTTGCCGCTAGCAGAAAGACGGCACGTTAGATGCAAAGCGCAGGAGGAAATTCTGTGCTTGTGAAAAGTGAAGATAAATAAAATTGGATCCGTTCTCAGTCTTCACTGATGGTTTCTTCAGTCTTTAATTAAACATCTTTTAAGGAATATGCATCTATCTGTAAGACTGAGTGGAAAGTAAAAACTTCTGGAGTTAAGTTAGGAAGGAACTATTTTTTTTTAATGGCAAAAATATTCAGTGCGACAATAACCTGGGTGACTGATATAGGTATACAAGGCCAGAGATTTTTGTTATACCTAATGCATAAAATACCAGCTGAATTCAATGAGAGCTAAATAACATTTTTGGTTTTTATATTACTGTAGGCTTAACAGAAATCCAATACTAGTCTTTTCTTTCAGCTGGTATTGGCCTTCCTGCTGTTTGCCAATGCGTATCAAACGTGATCCCAGACTATGGCCGACAGTCAAAACTGAAAAACCTTTTTATATTCAAAGTACTTTTTTGTATAAAGCCGACTGACGGTAAAATAGCCAGAGCTCAAATACATAACCAGTCTGAAATGACCCATGTTTTTTAATATTGCAGAGATAAAGTTTGATACTTTTGATACTAGGTGATGCATCGAAACTCTGCCTCCTTTGTTTCGACTCTTGCGTCCTGTAGTATCAAGTAAATAAATCAGGCAGTGCTGCGTTAAGGGCAAATACTTGGTTTACCTATTGGATTTATCACCTACTGTGATTGTGCATTTTGGAACAGAAAACTTGCCTCACTCTGGCATAACAAAGTGCTGTATGGAAGTATTTTAATAATGTTATTAACGAGTAATATTTTTGTACAAAAGAGAGTATTGAAAGCTTTTCTTTGTCAATTACTATTGATATGTAGATTGCAGAGAAAACGGAACTGAAAATAGCTGAATCTCGCGAAGGTTATCGCCCCATCGCAAAGCATTCCTCCGTGCTGTTCTTCAGTATCGCCGACCTGGCCAACATCGATCCCATGTACCAGTACTCCCTCAGCTGGTTTGTCAACCTCTTCATCACCTCCATTCAGGAGAGGTAAATACCGGCTTTCTGCTGTCAAATAAGGTCTTTTCATTCTCCTCTTGTGAGCAGTTCCCTCTGGTTTGAAACCATGTATCTCTTATTCCTCATTACATGCAGGTTTTTAAAACAAATGATGATTTATTAATAAAGTAGTTGCTCTTTCTAATTACTGTTGGAGCAAACAATGAACTGTAAGCATGTGCTCTATTTAAGTATTTTTAGAATGGGACTTACAGAAAGGGTGAAGTCTGATCCTGAACTGGGCTCCATTATGAACACTGTGCATTATGAACACCCCCTATCTGGCAAATTCATTTCAGCTCATTACTTTGCTTGGGACTTCTTTTAAAAGAGCTGTAAAACAACGAGTATCATTTGGGGAAGATGGGCATTTAAATCCCTTGTGGAGCCTGTGGGCCAAATAGAATTCCTCTGCAACCCTAAATAGATTTAGATTTCTTAACTGATTTGCCTACGTTATTCAATTTGAAGTCTCAGTTTCTTCTTTTCTTTTTAGTAACAAATCCAAAATGTTGGAGAAGCGACTTCGATATCTAAGAGACCACTTTACATACAATTTGTATTGCAATGTGTGTCGCTCCCTGTTTGAAAAGGACAAGCTGCTCTTCTCGTTTTTGCTGTGTTGTAACCTCCTCATGTAAGCTCATTTCTCTCAAGTTTCTTAACAGAAACTAATGGTTTTCTTATAGTAGAAAAAGGTACTGATAAGATAACATGTTCTTGTACATATTGATTGTGTAGCCTTCAGAGTGACATCATGAATGGTTAGGGGTTTTCTAATACTGATATTATTTACGATTGAAAGAGTATGTGAGCCCAAGTATCGCTGCTATGTGTGGCCTTTGGACAAGCTATGAAAAGGATGTTCCCGTGTTTCTGAAAATCAGTGGCTTTGCTTTTCCTCTCCCCCTTCTCCCCCTTCTCCCCCTTCTCCCCCTTCTCCCCCTTCTCCCCCTTCTCCCCCTTCTCCCCCTTCTCCCCCTTCTCCCCCTTCTCCCCCTTCTCCCCCTTCTCCCCCTTCTCCCCCTTCTCCCCCTTCTCCCCCTTCTCCCCCTTCTCCCCCTTCTCCCCCTTCTCCCCCTTCTCCCCCTTCTCCCCCTTCTCCCCCTTCTCCCCCTTCTCCCCCTTCTCCCCCTTCTCCCCCTTCTCCCCCTTCTCCCCCTTCTCCCCCTTCTCCCCCTTCTCCCCCTTCTCCCCCTTCTCCCCCTTCTCCCCCTTCTCCCCCTTCTCCCCCTTCTCCCCCTTCTCCCCCTTCTCCCCCTTCTCCCCCTTCTCCCCCTTCTCCCCCTTCTCCCCCTTCTCCCCCTTCTCCCCCTTCTCCCCCTTCTCCCCCTTCTCCCCCTTCTCCCCCTTCTCCCCCTTCTCCCCCTTCTCCCCCTTCTCCCCCTTCTCCCCCTTCTCCCCCTTCTCCCCCTTCTCCCCCTTCTCCCCCTTCTCCCCCTTCTCCCCCCTTTTGCATATATCATGAGATCTCAATTGCAATCTTTTCCAGAAAGGAAAGCTAAGTTCAAAATTGCACGAGCACAACTATAAAGTACATACTTATTGAATTACAATGTGTACAATGTATGTAGGGGCCATTCTTCCTAGGCCAATTGGTAAGGCTACTGTATTTTCAGAACCTGTTATTTTCTTTAAAACCTTTAAAAATCAGGAATAATTGCACTTTTTTTAAAAAGCGAATAAGCTGATATATACCATTTACCTTTTGAGACCCTTACTGTGGTGTTAATCAGTAATTTTTATCATACAGTTTTTTAACTATATAGAATACTGAGATCCAATCTCTGCTGTTACTGCAGTAGAAGTACTACTTAATGGCAGTGAAGTGTAGTTGATTTAAAATAACACTTTATATGATGTAAAATTGTGTCTTAATAACTGAGTACTATGCATCTTTGGCTTTTGTTTTGTTTGGCGTTGTTTGTTTGTTTTAAATATAGGGCTAAAAATGAAATAGAATATCAAGAGTTTGTGTTCTTCCTAACTGGGGGTGTGGGTCTCAAAAATCAGTACAAGAATCCAGATCCATCTTGGCTACCAGATAAGAGCTGGGATGAATTATGTCGTGCAAGTGAAATGCCGGCTTTGAAAGAACTGAGGTATGGTCAAGTGTTAATTGTTTTTCACCAGTTATGTGTAACATCCTGAAAGAAATATTTCCTGTATGTTTTCCAAACCGTGACGAAATGCCACCACTGTAAAACCAGCCCCTTTTGTCATCACTCGGTTTGCTCCACTTACTGAAGTCAAACATTCTGTTGGCTGATTATAATATTATTTAGTTAAATTATTTTCCTAAATTATTCGAGTCATTCCCTAAAGAAACTTTCCTTTTAATGCCTCCACAGTAAAGCCCCAGTGTTTCCAGGGGATGGGTGCAGGCCAAAAGATGTGTATTTGGCAAAACTCCACTGCACTGCTGAGAGATGGATTTTTCTGTTAAAATCTCCATCTTCTGAAATCAGGAAAATTTCACCCTGGATTTCAGTAGAATTTAACCCCAGGTTCTGGAGCCAGTGTGGCTGCACAAGCCTTGCGTGGAAATAGCTGACGGAGCCTGGATGTTTGGAGGCTTTGGGTCTGACTGCAGAAGCACTGTTCTCCTCGAAGAAATTGTTTGAGGCTGTTCGTGTTTCTCTCCCTTTGGAGTTTCAGTAGCAAAGTGGCTGATCCAGCCTTTATCCACTCTGAGAGCTGTCCCATCTCAGAGCACGTACTCTGCGTGCTGCAGGAAGGAAAAGAATTCTTTTCCTTGGTTGAATTTCCTGGTGATTTTCTTCATTCAGAGAGTGGAGTTTTCCTGGAACGTGAGAAGCAGAACATTCACGCAGAGCTGTGAAGGTCCCAGCAGTGCTGGCTGCAGCAACAGGCAGAGCCTGTTGTCACCTCTGAGCCTTCCACGTGGAGGTTTGTACGTCTGCAGTAGCACGGTGGGAAAAGATCCTCTCTTTTTCACTCGTCAGCGTGGAGAAGCTCAAGTGTAGGATTATTGACTGATGTAGATGTGGAGTGGGGTGTACGACAATACAATGCAATTGGTTTTTGATAAATATTAAAGGACTCCAGGTATTTACAGTCATTGCAAATACTTTTTTCTCTAGGAGAAACATTTCTGAAAATATAGGTGAATGGCAAAAACTTTATGAGAGCAAAGAGCCACAAAGCTTTCCGTTACCAGAAGAATTTAATAATACATTACATGAATTACAGAAGATGATAATTCTTCGGTGCTTAAGACCAGACAAGGTAAACCGATCTGTTATCAAGTGTTTGTAGACTGTTCTGTGTCTTGTAGCACAGTTTGCACCAGTCGTTAAAATAACTAATTTGTTCTTCATGATATTTTATGAGGAATATGGACACTATTCTTATTTTTCAATTGAGCAAAACAAACACCACAAGCCTCAGCAGAGATCTTTTGTCCAATGTGATTTGATGCATCTTTCAGAGTACTCTCATTGCTCTAGTTTTCTGCAAGTGTTTGTTCACGTGGTGCACCCGGTATACGCGGGAGCGGGATTTATTACATCAGCCGGAACAAATTCTGAGTATCTGGTACAATGTGCTTCCAGACAAGACATTCCGAGGCAAACTGAGTGAATGTGTTGATTTGGACAGCCAAGGAAGGTGAACTCGTAACACCTTCTGCATCTGGGGTGTGTAGCAAATGGTATTATATGGACTTTAGGAACAATCAAAATTAGGATTTAAAGTACATATTGCAATTGCTCCTTAGAGTTGATTTGAAATAATCACATTAATATTTACTAAGGGGAGTGTGCTGGTCCTTCACATCAGGTAAAGCCTGAACTGAAGTCTTAATGTAAAAAAAAATACCCCCAAAAACCCAGAGAATTGTCTGTAGGTCAGGAATTTAACTAATATACGGTACATAAAAGACGCTCTCAAATATGCAGTTGCGTTTAATTTCTGCTAATGGTTTGTATTTACATATTTTTACCAGATTGTTCCAGCTATAACAACATTTGTCACTGATAAACTGGGGAAGAAGTTTGTAGAGCCACCACCTTTTGATCTGACAAGAAGTTACCTGGATTCGCGTTCTACAGTCCCTCTGATATTTGTGCTTTCTCCGGGAGCAGATCCCATGTCTAGTAAGTGTGCACAGAAAGAGAAAATGGGAGTGTGGCACAGCTTTGCAGTTAGGGACCTGGACATCCCCTTCAGTGCACACTGAGGATTATTTTGCACTTTGTGCAAGCAGATTTGAGTACATCATGTCACACTGGCAAATTCTGTGCTCCCTAAAAATGGGAATGATATTGTAAACGGAATGAATTTTATACTCTACATCACAGCTATACCATCTTTTGTATGGACAGTTTATCAAAATAGTAATAAACATTTCATTTTTTTTTCCTGACACAGCTTCTTTTTAATGAAGAAATACTAAAATTGTATGCTTTCTGTTCAAGGTCTCTTGAAATTTGCAAATGACAAAGAGATGGTTGGAGATAAGTTTGAGTCCATCTCATTGGGTCAAGGACAAGGACCTATAGCTACAAAAATGATTGAAAAAGCAATGGAAGAAGGAACCTGGGTTTGTTTGCAAAACTGTCATTTAGCTGTCTCCTGGATGCCGATGCTGGAGAAAATATGTGAAGAGTTTAGCAACGAAAAATGTCATCCAGACTTCAGGCTTTGGCTGACTAGTTACCCCTCACCAAAGGTACCTGCACTGCCCAACGTGCTGTATTTGGGGAAAGGAAAAGGTGAAGGCACTTTCAGGAAATATCCATACCCCTGAATGAGCTGATAATACAGAACTGCTCTGAAATCCAGCAAGGCTGGTAAAGAGATAATTTCATCAAGAAAGGACGTTTAAAAAATAATTATAAATATAATAGTATCAAGCTTCCTTTGTAATATTTTGATATTGTGATGTGTGCCATTTTGTGTACTAGTGAATGGAACTGCCCTTTGCCAGCATATATAATTAAGTCTTACTTTCTTGATGCGTTTCAGATTTTTTTTAAGCTGTTGATGTTTCAAATCTAAGTTCTTACAGATAATTGTTTAGATAACAAACACAGGGTAATGATATATTTTGTAACAATATGACATCTACTCCATACTTTCTGAATGCAGTTTGCCTACTTTTTATTTCTAGTTTCCAGTAACCATTCTGCAGAATGGAGTGAAGATGACAAATGAGCCTCCTACTGGTCTCCGATTAAACCTGCTGCAGTCCTATCTTTCTGATCCTATTTCTGATCCTGAATTCTTCTCTGGCTGCCCTGAAAAAGAGCTGGTAATGTATCTATCTCTTGACAGGTTGTTTGTTTGTTTTTAATCCACAGGGATACTGATTTCTGTCCAGTGACTGTTATAAGCTTAAATTTTTACTGTGGTTGTGATTTTTGCAATGATAAAGATGATTAGTTGAGGAACCACTCTGCCAGGTAACTTCAGATGGCAATACGTAAAATGGTTTCTGAGGCTTTCTTAAGTTTCATAAATATTACACATGCATATTACACAATGTACATAAACTGAGCGTTCATGGACATCATTATTGAGATGATGAGCCCTGGGATCTTTTCTGGCTGCAGTACCCATATGTCCTACGGGTGATGAACCACCAAGTCAGATAACCACGGCACGCCTAATTGTTCCATGTGTTTGTACCCTAATCAAATGCTGTGTCCTCTATATAAATTACAGACTAGCATGAGCATATAGGCTCATTAATAATACTTGTTTGTTTTGTTTTTCTCAAAGGTTTGGGAGAAACTGCTCTTTGGCGTTTGTTTTTTCCATGCTCTTGTTCAGGAGAGAAGAAAATTTGGGCCCCTTGGTTGGAATATACCCTATGGATTTAATGAGTCAGACTTGCGAATCAGTATCAGGCAGCTGCAGGTAAAATCATCTCTTGCTACATTTAACCCCGACCTTGTGAAGTGTAGGGATGAGTTGATAGAAAGGAGTGTAGAGTTTCATCAGCTGTTCGTAGATTTTCATTACTTCAGCTACAAAGGTAAGGAATGTCAGTCGTATTACACGTTTTCAAAATTACAAATTAAATAAAATAAAAAATCGTTCTTCATGAGATTTAGATTCAGACACGTGGAATATAATGAGAAAATATGAATATAGTAAGAGTTATATTGTTGTGGTTAGTAGGAACATATGCTGTTAAACAGAGCCTCAGGCTATTCTTCTTCCCTAAAATGAAATGCTGAATGCTGCGTGACCTTGAGTCTTCCTCAGTCTGTGTAGAAATCCAGGAGAGCTAAAACTGTGAATTACAGAAGCTGAGGCTGAACAGTTGGAAAATGTATCAAGAAGTTAATGGAAGTGATGAGAGGGTTCTGAAGATTGGAAGAAAAGTAACGTGAAATGCACATCTCTTTATGACACAGAAAAGTGACCGCCGAGAAAGTTTAGACTGGAAAAACTATGCAGTTGTAAACAATTCAAGAATGACTTGGATGACTTACTAATTTGGATATTTATAAGAGGCTTTTACTACTAACTCCTCTTAATTTTAAACAGTAATTTTACCTGAAAAAAAAAGTCAGAACTTGAATTTCCAACAACTCGGGAGAAAAGTCCATAAACTGCAGATTTGCCTGCACTGCAGCTTCCAGCCCTTTAGTCCGTAGGTCACACTGCAGTCCTGCAGATATTTTGAGTGTCTAGAATTACTCATGTCTTCTGTTTCAGTTGTTCATAAACGAATATAGCCAAGTTCCTTTTGAAGCAATATCTTACCTGACGGGTGAGTGCAACTACGGAGGTCGAGTGACAGACGACTGGGACAGGCGTTTACTGCTGACGATGCTGGATGACTTCTATAATCCAGATATAATTGAAAATCCTCGTTACATTTTTTCTCCCAGTGGCAACTATTTTGCTCCACCAAAAGGCACATATGAAGACTACATTGAGTTTATTAAGGTAAGAAGCAGCAACAAGGTTTTGAACTGTTAGAATGCTGATGCACTAAAAAGCAATCCCTAAGGGCTTCTCTGTGTTATAAAGGTGGGTTTGCGGCCCATTAAGCTGTGCTTGGCTCCTTGCTTAACATCCTTGTTTGATCCTGGCCATGGGCTAGAATGTTTCTGAGGGGTTGAGGGAATCAGTAAGTAGACAGGAGGACACAGCACAGACAGTCGAGAGTTCCTGGGAGATGCCTTTCTGTGCGGTGCTGTCTCTGGCACCAATACTGCCTGCAATGCCTACCATTGCGGTCCGTACCCATCTTCGGTTGAAGTCAGTGCTGGTGTTTCACCCGAGTTCCTAAGGAAGACTGGGCTCTAACTCCCAGCATGCTGCTTTACCTCCTGCACACCTTCACTGTTTATTTTGTCTTAGGGTCTTCCCTTTACTCAGCAACCAGAGATATTTGGTTTGCACGAAAATGTGGATATCTCAAAAGATCTTCAGCAAACTAAGATCATCTTTGAATCGCTGCTGTTAACGCAAGGGGGAGGCGCTCAGGGAACTTCTGGAGGTGGTGACAGCACTCTGTATGACATTGCAGATGATATCCTCAGCAAGGTATTGTATTATACCAATTACTCCAATTTGTCTTTTTACAAAGCAGAAATGCTTTAACCAGAATCTTCAGTGTCAAATTGATTTCATGTTGAAAGGAAAACCTGGGAGGAATTTAGTGTGATATGAAAGTAATAAATAGGTAGGAGATAGGAGATAGAAACTGGAGCAAACCCAGCTTGGAAGAACACTCGATTCATTCATGTGAACCGGTTTAAAATTAATAAAATTTAATTGTGTTTAGAACTTTTCCTGGTATGAAAAAAATCTAGGTTGTTTTAAAGATAAGCATAGCTTTTAAAAACCCATTTTTTAAGTTAAATACTGTATTGATAAGATACTCTTCAGAAAGTTTAATGGTATTTATTACTCTGCCATTTTTCACATTTGCATAATTTTAATATAATTCCAGTGCATAATGATGTATGGAATGATTTCCAAATATGTTGTCATTTTCAGCTTCCAAATGATTTTGACATTGAAAGCAGCCTAAGTAAATATCCTGTGAGGTATGAAGAAAGTATGAACACTGTGTTGGTGCAAGAAATGGAAAGATTTAACAAGTAAGGGTGTTATATTTTATTAAATGTATCCAAAATAATTCCATTTGCAGAAAAAGCTTTTTTTCGAATCGTACACTGTAAACCCTATATTGTATGAAATTGTATTTATTTATTTTGTTCCCTTCTAATTGTCTGCAGTGATATCTGCAGTGAAGCACCATTACTCCTCGGGGGAAGTCAGAATGTAGGATAGATATTAGGAAAAATGACCTTTTCTTCCAGTGGGCATGTCTTGTTTTACAAATCAAAACATGGAAATTTCGTTTTATTTTTTATTTCTAGTTTAATCCGAACGATTCGCATTACGCTAATTAACCTGAAGAAAGCCATTAGAGGACTGGTGGTTATGGATGCCCAGCTGGAGGCTGTGTGTGGCAGCCTGCTGGTCGGAAAAGTTCCTGAGAAGTGGGCAAAACGTTCATACCCAAGTCTGAAACCACTGGGGAGCTATATTCTAGATCTTCTACAAAGGCTGAGATTTTTACAGGTGATGTACAAGAGGCAGTAATACCAATTATTTAATCTGCTACTTCATGCCATTTGTCCTTTACACTAAAAGAGTATTGAGAAAGGAGCGATAGATTTCACTTAGATTTTCTGAGTACAGCTTGTAGAAAATGGTCAAACAATGTGTGATTTGTCTTTTTCTGATTATTGAATATGTCATTTTCCTCTTTCCAGGACTGGTATGAATTAGGGAAGCCCACGGTTTTCTGGCTGTCTGGATTCTATTTTACTCAAGCTTTCTTAACTGGAGCGATGCAAAACTACGCTAGAAAGCACAGGATCCCTATTGACCTTCTAGGATATGAATTTCAGGTAAAGATCAATGATATTATTCTCATTTTGGATTGATCTTCTGAAAATTGGCTATTGGCATAGTATCTCAAAAAGCACACAGCTGTGAAAGTTCAACAACATGGAATCCTTTCTTGTAGGTTATTCCTCAGGATACTGCTGACAGTGCACCAGAAGATGGTGTTTATATCCACGGGTTATTTTTGGACGGAGCTCGCTGGGACAGGATCAAGTCAGTAACAAAGTGTTTTACTATGGTTCTGGAAAGCTCTCTTAGGTGCTCAAACAAGATTTGTTTGAAGTGATAATTTTCATATTATTGAAATAACACACCAAATGGAATAACCTTTCATGTACGGAAAATGAGGAAGAAAAATAAAGACCCCACACACTTGCACACACACACACAAAACAGAACAAACAAACAACAGCAAAAGCCAAACAGAATGCCCAACATCAGGCAAACAACTACCCAAATACACACGCCAAAACTCTCTTTGGCTTAACACCAAGCCACCAATAATGACTTTGTTGCTTTCTCTCACTAGGGGAATTTTAGCCGAGCAGCATCCCAAGGTGCTGTTTGACGCGATGCCAATCATTTGGATAAAACCAAGTGAGTATCATTTCTATGAAGTATGAGCTATTCAACAAGAAATTGCAACACTCAGTTCCTTTTTTACAGAAGATCAATGCTTCCACCCTACCAGAGTACCCAAATGTGCACGGAATTCATGTGCATCTGACCTAGGACTTCTTCAGCAAATATTGGGCTGCTGCTTTGACTCAGTCTCATCTCGTCTGAGCAACGGGCCTGTCCCGCTCCCCATAGATGTTTGTACTTATGGATTAGACAAAAGCTCTAGTGAAATGAAGTTTTTGTAAATATGTTTAGGTGCTGCCAAATCTATTTTTCAACCAAAAGTTAATTTGGGTAGGAAAGCACGTGGTGCTTGAACCCCTGGCTCTCCTTGAGGGGAATTTTTGATTGATTTACAGGGACTCTGTTTGCCTCACATGCTTTAGTAAAGTTTGCTCGGGTTATTTTTATGCTAGTTGTCTGTCATACTATAGACAAATATTTTCTATAACTCCTGTTCTCTTTGATCAGGATCCGTAAATCCCTGGTTTTATTTATTCACTCAAGCAGCACTTTCTATTGCAACTGTGGCAATGTAAATGTTATTAGGCGGTCTTACAGAGTTTCCATTTGTTCTGCCTGTGCTTTCTCTGGAGGTGGGATGAGTCTGCTCCGACATGCAGGGGTTTAGATTCTGCATGTGAGCAGCCCAGGCTGGCAATGAGTCCCCATGGAGCTGTGTCCTCGGGTCTCCGGTGGCTTGAGCTGCAGTTGGGTTCTGTGGCTGCTGCACCAGGATTCTGGTGGAGCTCTTAAGAGTTCAGGTATAAACTGTGCTTAAATATGTAACTATTCAGATTTTTAGTGTGTTTTTGAATGATTATGAAGCTGGTAGAAGCACAGAAAGGCATCCAGCCCTGAAAACAAATTGTAGTTGAACTAATTGGGTTTAAAACCAAAACAAACCACACAAGAATCACAACACAAGCCAGCTAATTCTATTGTGTTACTCACAAAGCAATTTTGCATTTTTATTTAGCTTTAAGGATGTTACTGTAAGTACTTAATATTTGTACATAGGTTATGTTTCCATCAATAGATTTACTGAATGTAATATATTATTTTGGGTTTTTTTTTTTTGAAGCTCCAAAATCGGACATAAAGAAATCTAATGCATATATTTGCCCGCTCTACAAGACAAGCGAGCG
Source organism: Columba livia (assembly GCF_036013475.1). NCBI lineage: Eukaryota > Metazoa > Chordata > Aves > Columbiformes > Columbidae > Columba > Columba livia. Next base: position 21,385,988 of record NC_088611.1, read on the forward strand.
CAAAGGAGTCTTATCCACCACGGGACATTCTACTAACTTCGTCATTGCTCTGACGCTGGACACGGATAAGCCCGTGCAGCACTGGATCAAGCGAGGCGTCGCGCTGCTCTGCCAGCTGGACGACTGAGCCGGGCCGGCTCACACCCGGCCTGCACACCAGCCTGTTCTTTGTGCTGCTTTACAGAGGAAATGGAACATACTTTGGTTTTTATATTAAAAGAGGGCATGCAAATATTTTTTGACCCTTAATATTTTGTCTTATATAAGTACGTATTAGCATTAGCATTTTTACAAACTATACAAGATACAGTGAGGATTTTAGCCTTTGGTAATATTATTAATGTGTAAGCATCAATTTTATGCATTAGTTTAATATTACAAAATATATCTTCATAGAATATTACAATAGTCTGCACTTTGAGAGAAACATTACAATTAATGAACTTGTAGTATTAAGAGTACTGAAAAGTGAATGGAAAGGTGGTAGGTAAGTTTTGGGGTTTCCATCTGGATTTATATATATAGTGTACGTTCTGTCATAGCAACAATGAAGAATGAAGTATGAGAGAAATCATTCACTATCCATTGCAGGTACTTCTGATGTCTTCCTCCTTCAGCAAATTTGTCTTTTCAGGATTTAATTCAGATATTCTGCTTTCTGTAAGGTTTGTTCTTTTTGAAAAGAGTTTCTGTGAAGAATAAATCATAAAGTCTCCCTCGTGACCTCCTGCCACAAAGTGTTACCTGTTTCCCGTTGCTGCACAGTGGCAGACCTGTTTCAGTTCCTTCACTGATTCTGCACTTTCCACCCTCCTCCCCAAAACCCCCCCCAAAGCCGAACACGTGCAACTGAAGCATCCTCCCTACATCTCCTCTCTGAAAGCACCCTTTCCACCTTGCGTTCAGACACAGCCGCCATCACTGCTTCCTAAGGATCCCTCTGTAAAATCCAGTAGGACTAAACTAAGCACCTGACAGTCTGTCCATCCCACCTTCCCTGTTAGAACCGGCTCCCGTGTCCCTCATTTCCCTGCTGCTGGGTGCTACGCCAGCCTGGGGCTGTCTTACTGAGACTGCTTTTCCCTTTAAAGACTCTACGTGTTTATCTTTTGTTTGTTCTTCTATCAATTGTGATTCAGCATTCAGAAACACATAGTAACTTTTACTAGAGTTCTTGCTTGATTTGCTTATGTTTACTTTTATTTGGTTTAGTCTTATTCTTTTAAGCCACGTCCTAACAGTATCTTCAGTTTACTTTCTCAGGAAAGCACTAAAGAATGTTCTTTCCAAAATGTAATAGTTATTACTGATAGTTCTCAATCCAGAAACTTTTAACGAGAGTACTTTTACAAAGAAACTGGGCTTTTAATTCCTTCTTTTGCTGACCCCATTTGTCAGGCCAGATTATAACCATAACTAACCCGTATGAAAGAAACGTGGAGAAAGTCCCAGAGGATCTTATGATCGGGTATTTATAGTCAGCTATTAATGGACGTAGGCTCTACTGAGATCATTTTCAATCCTGAAAAGATCAGTTTCAATTTAATAATCACTTGTTCAAAGTGTGAGGTCTTCCCTCCTTCGCAAGGTGAGGAAAACTGTGTATTTTCTCAATTCATAGGAAAATTGGTATGGTTTTTTTTGAAAAAATAGTCTAGATTTAAAATGTTTCTGTACTCATTGTACTATAGCTATAACTGAATACTAACAGTTATTTGTCTGCATAGTAGTATGTTTCTGGTTTTTGCTGCATGTACAAATACAGACGAGGCCTTGCAGTCACACGTTGGGTGGATCAGGTAACTCGTTAGATGGTGCAGCTTTGCTGTGGATTGCTGCTGCTCAACTTTAGGTTGTTTCTAGAATTATTCCAGACTTTTCAGTGACATGCTGACAACTTCTTCCATTTTTCTGTGCTCATTCATTTTGCTAATTTATTTATTTGCTTTGAGTTTTCCTCACTCATTTTGTTTTACTTTGCTCTGTATTTTTGGTTTTTCTTTTCAGGGCAACTCTCCTGAAAGACAAAAGTGGAGGTTTTAATAAGGTAAAACAGACGAGAGGTTTGAGCCTAACAGAACGCCCGTGAGTTTAATCTATAATAGCGTGCAGCTGAATAGACAAGATAATAGTGTGGCTGCTTAGGCATATAACAGTGTACATCTACACACATTATACTATTTAATGATTGAATCGGTTGTTAATATTTTTATGATTGCTTCTTAAATTTTAACATTTAGACTTAACAAATATTGTCAATAGGATTTATTCCTGTGCTCTGTTGTTTGTATTACAACCTTAAAAGAGTAAAAATATTTTTAATTGACCCCTTTCAATTTGGCTTTTTTTTTTTTTTTTAATCAATTAACTGCATTGTGGTTAGACCAGTGTGTTTTATTTCTGCCTGTATTTGGATATATATTGTGGCAGTATTTTATATATATTCCTTACTAGGATTAGAAAAAGCGGGCATGCATTGATGGAGAATGCAGAATTGTAAGTTTGTGTGTTCTGCGTGGCTGCAGGTTACGTGCATGGAGCGCTCAAGTTGGTTGTCTCTCAAGCATGGAGTCTGATATTGTTTCAGTTGCAAGGCTGATGCACATAATGGCACAAACCCACATACGAGATATGGCCCTAACAATATCTCTGCTGAAACAGGTTGAACAAAAGCTATTACTAAGAAATGTCATGTCCTTCACTCGCCCTTCACCACCAAGGCCCTCTGAGAACACACCGACACAACATCCCAGTCTTACTGTGCATCTGGTTTGCTACTAAGGAAACATCAGAGCACAACTGTGATGGTATTTGAGTGTCCAAAAGACTTAACAGGGAATGACTATTTATCTGAAAACTCAGTTTTAACTATTTTTGTTGCTTTCTTACAAGTAATGCCAGAACAAGTAGCTATTCTGTATGTTTGGTGTGTGAACAAGAGACATGGTGGAATAGAAAACCTTAACTCGCTTCTAAATAGAATAACTCTGTGCAGCACAAACTTAAATACTTGAGAGAAAACTGGAGGTTGAGATAGACAAGTTCAGATTCATTTATTTTAAGCTCTGTTTCATCTCTCTTGATACTTAAACAGTGGTTGCTATTTTTGTTACTTCAGATTTAACCTGAAGATTTAACATCTGCTTCCAATCAAAAGCAGCATTTCCCTACAAAAAGTGACCTCGGTTGTGCTGCTTTGCCATGTATAGTTCTACGTATATGCTTGATGATCGGTCCGATGATGAAATCCCCACCCAACGAGCTATTGAGGAGAGCTTGCAAGACAGGCAGAAAATGGAAACAAGTAGCAGTGCAACAGAGGATGGAAGGTAAGAAGTTATTACTTCCATTTCAAGCATTTTCTTGGCATTATTATAAGCATGTAGTAACCCTATTTTCCTTTGTGACTCCATATGTTGTATTGCTCTGACCTCGTCTCATGGATACTGGAAACCACTCGCTTGTTCTGAGTTCTCCCTTAAAAATTACACCAATTTCCTTGAAAATATGGAATGAATGAAACTTTCAGGTGATGGTTTACATCAATAGCTAAATGAGTACAAGGCTTTATGAAGATGTGCTGTGAAAGTATATGGTACCATTCCATCATTTTCATATTTAATTCTTGGCCTGTGTGTGAAAAATCCAATGTTTATAGTGGCAGAGGAAGACCAACAAAAACTGCATTTTAGTGTGTTAAACCCTGACAAAACCTTACATGTCTTACAGAAATCTAACGTGTAGTCTAGACTTGGGTGTTTAAATTGTATCCTGAACTTCACATTAATTTTTACTTCTGGCTTCATTTTTTTCTGTTTCTGCAGTTTCCAGTGCATTGCAAGTAAAGAGCGTGGAAAGATAATGGCAGCAATTCGGACAGGTGAGTACAAATACTCTGCGCTGAGCCTACGCCCCACAGAATCTCTGGGGTATTGCACTATTGACGGGATAAAAACCACGAGCAGAAACCAGGCCTCTGCTTAAACGGGCTTTCCAGCCAAGAGAGTTTTGCTGTTTCTTGATGAGAAATAAAATTGGAAACATAATAATGTGTTGGTTAAAGTTCCAGTAAGATTGTTAGTAAAACCAGGAATAACGAGATACGTCCCAACCCTGTTAAATCAGCTTCATTTTATTTTTGCCAACCTAAATATTTTTCCTAGGGTTTCACTAGGACACCTGTTTACTTTGCACATTAAACTTCCGTGCACTATTGCTCGTAAGAGAGGATTATATTTGAAATATTTAAGTCATTAATTTTAAGTAAGTTTTTTCAATGTCTAATTCAAAATGCTTTGTGAGCTGATGTCAGTCATTGATTTTCCATGCCCATAAACCACCCTCTGAGAAAAAACTGCTTGATGTATATTTTATGTTGAGTAATGGGAGATGTGTCTGTCTTAAAACATCCCAGGCCAAGAAGAGGCCTTGACAAAGCTGGTGGGGCACAGCTCTGCTTTTGAAGAAGCCGATGCGCAGGGCTGGCTTCCCCTGCATGAAGCCGCAGCACAGCCAAATAAGAACATCCTTGCAATAACTCTGAAAGGTACGGAGTCCTTCTGGTTTTCCACCAAAAAGCTCTGCAGAGTCGGGTCTGATGAATTGTCCAGCTTCAAATGTGTTCTGCTCTTCTGTATTTCAGCCTCCTGCGCCAGCACCTGGGAACAGACCACTCTGAAAGGGGAGACGCCTCTCCTGGTGGCAGTAAGAAATTGCTTTGTAGACAATGTCCGCCTTCTCCTGCTCAATGGCTGCAACCCCAACGTTAAGAATGAAGAGGGAGACTCTCCTTTGGTTATAGGTGAATGCCTTATTTAGGGGTGGAGTGGTGAGGGAATGAAGTGAGATTATAAATTCTTGGTTCACTTCTCTTTGAATTTTTTTAACTGAAGAAGAAGGTTACGTACATCATATCACTCTCAGTGTGAATGCCATTTTGATTTAATCATGCACAAGATGGGTCATTCTTGATTTGTAAAGAACCAGTCCTAATCTTTTGCCAAGATGTTTTTCAAAAATGTTCATTTCATTTGCTTCCCCCCGTTGGGGCTGTGGTGCTCCTGTTCATACAGAGTCCTGGCCTCACTGTTCTACCCCACGCAGCCTTGAAGATCGAAGAGAGGAGGAGGGAAAGGTGCTGCCTGTCCATTCCATTCACTGGAACCAAACCAAATTACTCTTTTAATATCCTTACTGACTTAACAGACCATGCTTATTAAGCTAAGAAGGCTTATGACACAGTCATTTTAAACTTTGTTTCACGTTATGGTAACTGCTCATGAAGATGAAGTAGAGCTCTCTGAGCTCCTGAGCACCAAGTCCCCACGTATCATTTCCATGAGAGGAAAACTGCACTCTGTTGCATTACCAAACACAACAAAGGATTACAGAGCAAAAAAGAGATCACTGTAAAATTATTCATTTGTATAGTTAACATTATCTTGGCAACAAAGAACAGACTTATTGATAAATGAAACCTTTTGGTGCAGTGTGACATTTCTGAGTGTGTAAATAGTGCTGCCAGGCACAGCTCGAGCTCTCCTGGGCTGCCACAGAACAGGAGCCGTAGCGCCTAGAATAGTGCTGAACAAAATGCTGGCTGATACTTCACTCACTGTCTTACAGCAATTAGACATGATTCGTATCAGATTGCCTCCTTGTTGATAAATTCTGGCGCCAAAGTGAATCTGCGGTGTGTCCACGAGAGGACTGCTCTGCACGAGGCCGCCAGGCTGGGCAGGAAGGACCTGGTGATGCTGCTGCTCCGTTCCGGAGCTGACCCGGACCCTCGCAGCGGGTACGGGCTCACGCCCCTGGCACTGGCTGCGCAGATCGGACACACGGAAATTATGGAGCTCTTATTGCAAAGAGGTGAGACTTTATCATGTAGGATGTTATAGGAAGAGAAGGCTGGGGTGGGGGGGTCTATTTTGCCAGTGTTACAAGTATCTGATTGGTGGTGTGAAGAAGGCACAGACATTCTCCTCAGTGGTGCCCAGGAACAGGACAATGGGCACCAGCTGAAACCCAGCAAATTCTGTTTTACTGGGTGATTGGTTTCAAAGCAATTTGGACCTTCTTGTTCCCAGGATCAAGGATCCAACATGAAGGTTTATACCCATAGTGGTTTTGTTTGTTGAAGAATAGTATCCACAGTACAGTGTCACTGGAGGGCTGGAGATACAAATCACTGCTGGGTATTTACAGTGACTCCTGTGGAAATCCTTGATGCTTTTTTCCAGGTGCGGATGTTCTTAACCAGGCAAGGGATTGCGCTTCTGTGCTGTTTGAAGCAGCAGGAGGGGGAAATCCAGATTCCCTGAGTCTCTTGCTAGAATATGGAGCTGATGCCAATGTACCAAAGCACTCGGGTCATTTGCCAATCCACAGAGCTGCATATAGAGGACACTTTCTGTGAGTTAATATACTTTCGGGTAAAGGGTTCTCCCTGGTTTAAAGACAGGAAGGTTGCTGGAAGATACTCATGCTAAGATCACAACCAGTAACTAAGAAACAAGTCTTCAATTCTAGGAATGTTTCATTGTGGTGAAGAATCTGAGAATTCTTAATTCCTATGTTCATATTCGTGTGTATTAATTAAATCATATTTAAATGTAAATGTATATATTATGTATTACATGTATTAATATTATAATATAGTATAGTCCATTAATTTCCTAATTCCTGTAGGTTAAGCAATAACACTGTGTTCCTGACATTCAGGAAAAGCTTTTATTGAGAAGGAATAATTTTTCCTCTAGCAAGGAGTGGGGTCGTTCGTGAAAAATACTATAATAGAACAATATTTTATGTGTAGTAGGTGTAAAGTCAGTATCCATTGCTGGCTAACAGTTTAATCGTTAGCAATTAAAAGCAATGCAGAGGTGTAGCATGCCATGGTACTGATTTGGGAGACTAAAACAATTGTAGGGAGTCGTGATGGACTTTGAAGCCCAGCAACACAGAGGAATTCAGAGACTGATCTAGGTGAAGCACTATGTTTAAGATTCTGAGATTCTTCTTTTTTTAAAATCCTTAGAGCCCTAAAAAATTTAGTTCCAGTTACTGATTTTGATGCCATTAAAGAAAGCGGGATAAGTCCAGTTCACTCAGCAGCAGCAGGAGCACATCCTCAGTGCCTTGAGTTTCTCCTCAAATCTGGGTTTGATGCCAATTTTATGCTGGATCAAAGAGTTCGCAAAGGCTACGATGACCACCGCAAATCGGCCTTGTACTTCGCGGTGTCCAACGGGGACGTCTGCTCGGCGCAGTTGCTGCTGGACGCCGGAGCCCTGCCGAACCAGGATCCCATCAACTGCCTGCAAATAGCCTTGAGAATGGGCAACTATGAGTTAATGAATCTGCTGCTCCGACACGGCGCTAACGTCAATTACTTCTGCCGGGTGAATACAACACACTTCCCATCAGCTCTGCAGTACGCGCTGAAGGATGAAGTCATGCTGAGGATGCTGATGAACTACGGGTACGATGTGCAACGCTGCTTCGACTGCCCGCGTGGAAACAGTTCACATGCCCAGTACGTGACTGATGGCTGGACTTCTACCGTCATCAAGGATACAATGGTAACTATATCGAATGGCTTCATATGGTGTTTTACTGCCAGTATCCTTCCTAAAACTAAATGAAAATGGACTTAATGCGGCGTCAGAAAATGAAGTTTTGAAACTGTAAGGCAGTTTACACATAAAGTAGGAATAGACAAGGCTTTAAAAAGAAACAGATGTTGCCACAGGGCCTGGTCTGGTTCATGACAGCAAATGATCAAAACCAATATTTTTTAATTGTGAAAATGTAGCTAATGATATGCTAATGACCAGTACAGAATTGGCTCTCGGGGCTGTCTTGTCCCTGCTGCGGACGCTGGGATTTGCAGGCTGGGTTGTCCTGTACCGTGACACCCATCCTGGCTGCTGGTGTGATAACGAAACTGGACCCAGATAAAAATGTTCCTCGTGTTCTGTAGTTTGTGACGTCCACTTGAACCCAATAAACCCAACTTTGACCTGAAGACCAGGTGGTGTGGCAGGTACCGGGCTGGCGGGTCCCCTGCTCAGCAGGACACAGTCTGAATTCCACTCAGGGGGAGGTAATACTTTTTAAGCACTTAGTTACCAGCTAGCCTGCTGCTTAAGTTCATTTTTGGGTCTAGTACAAAACAACTGTATCTCAGACTTTCAGATTCTACTAGTGAGGCTTAACGCAGACTGCAACAACCCCTGAATGTCCCGACCGCCCCAACGCTCTTTCTTCCTGGCGTTCTGCTGGAGTTACTTCACTGCTCTTGCCCTGCAGAGGTGGAAGGAATTTACAGGAGTATTGACTATTATCCTATTAAATGTTTTGTTTCTAACAGTTCTGTGAAGTGATAACCTTGTCATGGTTGAAGCATCTGTCGGGGAAAGTCGTGCGAGTGATGTTAGATTATGTCGATCACGTCAACATCTGCGGGAAGCTGGAAGCAGTTCTCAAAGAACAGGAACTCTGGCCAGACATCAATTCCATTTTAAGTAGGTATCTGGTGTTTGCATTTGAGTTTACAAGCAAACAGTTTGGGGATTAGGAACTTTTTTGTCTATTTTAGTTTTCATTTTCCTTACCTCAGACTGGTGCTTTTTCTTCACCCTTGTTAAATCAAAAGTTATGTTTTGACAGTAAGAGACCTCTCAAGCCAGAATCAGTCTGTGGGGGATCTCGGTCTCCCTGGGAAGCCTGACAGTAACTGCACAATGTGTGCAGAGCTCTTGGGAACTTGAATTACAAATAGACAACCTGATCTTCTTCACGGGGAGAAAAGCTTTTCCCCTTCTTCAAGTTGATGGAACAAATCTCGTTGTTTACTGCTTTTCATTGAGTGATTTAATTCTAGTCTAGATTAATTCTATGTCCTTTTTGTTTGTACACAGATTAAGTAGTGACCCATAATTCTACTTCTAGTGTCTTCTTCGAGTTGACAGAAAACTGGCACCAATTATTTGAGGATAAAGCACATTCCTCAAGCTTTACTACTTAAACTTGCAGTAGCCTACATTCAGTCAACATGGCAAGAACGAAATCGGTTGATTTAGCTGCCAGTGATTATAGCTGACATGTCTGGGCTGAAGTGAAAAGGCTGATACAGACAGGCCCGATTTTCCAGGTAGGAGAGTATTGAACAGAATTTAATTAATAACTTAGTAATATCAATCTCACCTCATTTGTAGCAAATCCTCGGTCTCTGAAGCATCTTTGTCGTCTGAAGATACGGGACTGCATGGGCCGGCTGCGTCTGCGTTGTCCTGTCTTCATGACCTTCCTCCCGCTGCCCAACTGCCTGAAGGACTACATCCTGTACAAGGAGTACGATCTGTACGGGCAGGAGAGCTTCACGGGCACCTACAGCCTCAACTGTACATAGTTATTAGTTCTGTAGATGGAAGGGAACATTGACGTGGATGAGACTGTCTTATGCGGCTGCTTTTTAGTTTTGGGATTTGATCTCCTATGTATATTAAGGAATACCAGCATTGCCCCCTGAAGAAAATGGGGAGAACTCCAAAATGTAAGTACTGGCGATCCCATTCTATGTATCTACTGGAATATCAATTTTCTGAAAGTTTTATGGCGAGTATTTTAAACGCTTAGTGTGAACAGTTTAAGGAACCGAAAAACATAGGGCTGCAAGCCCCGCGTTATCTCAGCGACAGCCTGTTGTAACATAACGCTGCCCCCGTTGCAGGGTTTAACTCCAAGTTTAGTTAAGCTGCAGAGACTCAACTAAAACCAGGAAGGGACATAGTTCTTTTTTTCTCTTGTACTTCCCTTTCTCCTGCCACGTAGTTTTTATTTGTGAAGTTCTGCGTTCAAGTTCTCAAGAACAGCCTGAGTAGATATTTTTCCACTGAATTGAGCAATCCCACATTCTAAGCAGGGAAATGGGATTAACAGCTACAGGAACCTCTGCTTGCCGCAGCAGCTGCTGTGAAATACCAATGCTTCAACAAGGCAGCACTTCCGAAAGACGTTAGTTCCGCAGCTCATTCTCAGGTATTGATATGTCTCATCCATTATCCCTTTGGATTCCTCTCTCTAGCAGCAGGTTTTCCTGGTACAGTGCTGTCCAAAAGCAGGCTGGCAGATCTGGGAGTTTCTCTTCGTGTAGGCGGAGCTCAAGCTCTCGCAGCACTACCTGGCAGCACTCACGGCTGCCTTGGGAAGTCGTCCACAGCCCCCCTGCCCTCCTCTTCTTTATAAGAATACTGCACATGTCCATATTTTACAGGAAAAAAAAGTTCATCAACACACGTGGCATTAGTAGTATTTATTCCTTCATTATCAAGTAAGCATAGATTTTTTTTTTCTAGTTATACATGCATCTTTATCACAGAAGTTACATAATTCAAAAGTCTGCTTTTCCTCAGAAAATTCTACAAACCTTACAAAATACAAATTTAACCATAATGTAGTTATGACCCACTGCTTTTTACATGGTGTTTATCATATAATAAACTAACAAAGCCCATGAGGATAAGTATCGGTACCCATGTGAATGGTTGTGCTGGTAGAGCCTCTGTACATGTGAGTACGTGTGACTGTTGCCATCCCCGCTCCGCAGAGCTGCACGTTGTCTGGGACTACACCACGTGCGCTCCACAGCTACCGGGGAGGGATTTGCTTCTTTGTTCAGTCTTTGATTGTTGCAAAAATAAATTATCAGCATTCCCAAGTACAATAATTTCCTCTGAGGTTATCTGGCTCCTATGACTAAAATTAAGAGAGCTGAGATACACTTTGACAGCAGAGGGGTATAACTGTGTGTTACAACTGTGGTTAACGGAAGGGAACGCATCCTGTCACCAATAACGATACTTCCTGGAAGTCAGTATTATGAAAAATGCAGGTGGATTTTGCGTCAGTACAAATCCCACCCAGAAAGTTACTCGAGTTAAGCTTTTATTTAACCTACAAAACGCTGACTGAAGCCCTGGCATAGTACATTTACTATCCATGTTTCAGAGATTGAGAAAGAACAATCAGCACTGACCCAAGCGTGCAAGGGAGGGGCTCTGTCCAGCTCGCGGGAACGCGTGCGAGTCGGTCTCAACACCGCAAAAATCACTTACATGGCTCCAGTACGGGACCAATCCAGAACGTCAGCGTAAGAATCTGACCACTCCACTCTATTACAAAATGACCTGAAAGATTGTACAAAAGCCTTGGCTTGCAATAGAAACTTCATCAGGAATACAAGTGCATTCACAAGGACACACCGACGTACTCTTGTCATGACAACTTGATACCGCTGTGGCAGAAACAAACCACCAACTACTGCTTGGTTAAAAAGAAAAGCCTTGGAGACTACAGCCCTGCAAGAAATTTTGTAAAATAAGGTAAAAGAAAGAATATAAGATATTAGCTCGTGCTGTTAGAATTGCTCTCGCAGCTTTCGTCACTGTCCCAGATGCTTTTAGAGCTTTTTGCTTATTTTACACCAGCGAAACTCTCCTAAACAAACAGAAACCCCCTCATTTCATCCATACATGTCAATGCACTTTCTTTTGACCATTCTCTTCATTCATTTCCTATTTCTCTTAGTGCTTAAGATGAGAATCATCCAACACAAAAGAAATGCACTTCACTCCTATGCTATCTGTTTTAGAAAACTACATTTAATGGCATAGATGGAAAGCCTGATACGCAAATGGAATAATTCCAGTTGTGCCTTGTTACATTTGAAAAATGCCACATGACAGTAAATTCAGCCGCCAACTTCCTCGCACTTTCTTCTTCATCTCTGCAGATTTCTGTCTAGAACAGTAATGGTAGGTTTCAAGAAAAAAGAATAGACTAATTCAGTTTTCTGACATTTCTTCAATAAGGACACTGCAAACCAGGCTGCGCATCGGAAATGCTTTTTGAGGTGGCTGATCTATTAACTGTCTTCCATATGGACACAGAGCAGTTGCAGATAAACTGGTTACCACATTAATCAATCCTACTGGGACAAGCTGGGGGACTAGACTAGAAACCAGAGCACTGATTTCCTGTTCTTCCTGTACTGTTCAAAATTACTTCATCATGTACTTGAGAAAGATGCAGTAAGACACAGTAACCTTGAGCTACGCTGTCATCGTATTCGATAGAAAATGAAATAGCGATGAGTACAACCAAAACGTGAACTGGAACGATCTGCAGAGACCAAGTGGCTGCCGTGCAACTCTGTGAGCCCAGGCTGAGGCACAAAAAAGAAAAAGAGAAGATTGGATTTGCTGCCCCTCTGTATATTTTTGTTGGCAAGAATAAAAACAGCCTCTTAAGGATGAGAGATGAAAATAGGAGACTACATATGAAATTAAAATGCCAGTGTTTTCTAGAAAAGCGCCTCAGCTCGGTGTGGTCCGTGTGCCAGGCAGCGCTGGCCAGAGCCCAGCAGCAAGAGCAGCTGTTTGCGCAGAGCCCGGCGGCTCGGGCACGGGCGGCGTCCGGGGACAGGGCTGCTCGGGACTCGGGAAGAGAAGCGGGAGGCTCTGCCGCTCGGCCGCCCCTGCGCTTCTCCTTGGGGCGGTAGCCCCGTGTCCCCCGGCAGGCTGCGCTGCCAGTGACAGCAGCTGCGGAGCTGGCGCGGCCTCCGTCCTGCCCGGGCGCCGCTGCCCCTTCTGTACGGAACCCTGCACAGAACTCCCGTCTCCAGCACGCGGGCTGAGGCTCCGCTGGCTGGGCCGCGCGGGGCCAGCGCCAGCTGACGGGACGCGTCCTGAAAGCGTTCCATTCCTGAGCACCAGAAATGCCCCGCGCTGACCTGCCAAACACTCATAACTGTTATATTATAACTTGAACTATAACCATATTCTCCTCTTGCTATATTTCCTGTCACTTTCATGCCACTATTATAGAGATATCTTCTGTTCCACTGGATTTTAGTATTTATAGTAATTAGTGCAAAAATAAATATTTCTCTTCAAACAAGTTTTCTCTTCTGGATCAAAAGGTGAATGCACATTTAGTACTATACACAATAAATATTACACAGGGTATGGAACACGGAGTTCAGATTACAGGCTGTAAACAGACACTGCTTGAAAAACGCTCCAGGGGCTGGACGTGAGGACAGAGGAGCACGGGCTCGCGCCCGAGTTCTCACTCTGTTGGCAAAATGCATTTCCAGAAAAAGACTTAAAAGAGCCTCAAGTCATTTTCAGTAAATGCAGGTCCTGTGGCAAGGCCTTTTTATATTCCAAAGATTTTTCAAAATGAGGGAATTCAAGATGTTCCTGCAACCCTAAACGGGTTTTATAAAAAGCGAACTCCAAGGCTTACGGCTTTTTACTACATGGACTGGGGAAAAAACAAGAACATGGCACTTGTGCTACAAGAATACATATGTTATTCCTATCATCTGATACGGAATGCTCTATACATTCCTCATGCAACAAAGTGCAACGGCATCTCATCAGCTCTTAGCTACGTCTGGCAGTATTTGTTCTCCTGTTGAAAGAAATCTTCCAGCATTCACTAAAAGAAGAATATCGAGACAGTATCATACAGTGCAATGTGGAAAAAGATATTTCCGTCTACAACTATTGCACATCTCGCTGATGTTAATAAGGATTCTTCTTTCTAAATCTGAGAACAGTTATGTGCAACAAATCAGCTAAAGCATAGCACTGTCTCATGTGGACATCCGCCTTTGTCTCCAGCAGGGAACACGTTTCAGTGTACTGCTGAAGTCCAAGGAGAGTTGGAAGTTTTGCTTCAAGAGCAATTGCACAGAGAGGTCAGTGGGAAAAAACCCCATGGCTTTTTCCATACTGCAGAGAAGCCTTGAGAAAACATCGTTTTTCCATAAACATGGTGGCATCACCATGTGTCATCTGGCATACAGAAATTAGATGGACATGAGAATGGAAATCACTTACTCGAGAAAGAAAAATCAAGGCATAATAGGGTCTATATATTGTGAAGTCTTTTCTATAATACAACAGACCCTCCACCTGCATTTCACTTCTTGTAAAACTTGTGCCATTTACCAGGTACAGCCATCAGTCCATGTCAATAAGGAGGCAACCTCAGGCTTCAGATTCTCTCTTCTTCTTGCCGTCCTCCCCTAGGTCACTGTCCTCCGACTGGCTGCTGCTCAGCACCACGAACTGCCCGTCCCCGCTGCTCTGGTTGGCCCTGCTGGAAGCGGCGATCAGCCGGCTCTGCTCCTCTAGGTCCTGGTGCGACACAGGGAATGGGGGAAATCGGAACAAGAATATTAACTTTGAAGCCACCTACAATTGAAACTGAATAGCATTGCTGCGATTCATAAAGTGTCCTTTAATACGATCACCAGACAGCCTTCTGTACCGAGGGAACTAAACCATTCCCATTTCAGTAGCTGGCGGTAGTAGAGCAGCTCCCACGTGAACGCACAGAGCCCAGCGGGCCGGACGAGCGCCTGCCCCTGGGTCACCGATCCCTCCGCAAAATGACCTTATTTTGGGCCTGTGATGGGTGTTCCTTCAAGCACTGCTCTTGAGTGCTGCCATAAAGACGTGGTGTGCTTTATCTCCCCAGAAGAGCTCTTTGTGAAAACTACTATACAAAAATACACAAAATCCACACAGGAAATACTTCTAATAATTAACTTAATTCCATAATGGTCTATGAACCTGTACTAAAGAATACGGCAGCGGAGCCTAGAGTATAAAAAGAAAGTCAGTAGAAAAAAGAATTAGGAAATAATGCTGAAATGTACCTTTTCAATTTGTTTTTGTTTATTCAGTTCTTGTTGTTGTTTCTCTTTGACTCTATCTATTTCTTTTTGCTTTTCTGTTGCTTTTCGATCCTAAAGGGCAAAAACTAAAGTCAGTAACAACAGCCTGAGATGTTTGATACACCACCCGTTTACGTGAGCCTGCTCACAACTGTTATGCCCCTGTTTTGATTATTCTTCTTTTAAAGGGCCGGTACATTTGTTAAAGGTAGCAAATTGAATCCTATCTTGAATATTGCTCCACAGTACACATTGGTCAAGGTCTTTTTATCTTGGGTTTAAATTCTAGAAAACAAATCCCTTAAAACACACCCCAACAGCATTATTGCAACTACCAGGATCTTGCAGAATATATTCTATGTCGTGTGGTGAATCTCGTCTGTCCCTCCCGTTCCCAAGCACCCCGTGGCCCAAGGAGGCTCTTACCAGCTCTGCGTGAAGAGCTATCTGTTTGGCCAGTCCAACAGAGTCACAAATCTAAACACAAAACACATGGAAATAATCAAAAAGACTCTCAGAAAAATGCTTTAAAATTCAGCCAGATTCCCAAATTAGACATGATGGCATCGTAAAGCACTTGCAGGTACTTAAAGTGTCGAGTTGAACGGGTTTTCAGTACATAGACAAAATACTCTCCCCTAGAAATCCCTAGGACAGCGTGAATGGGTTTAATGACTCGGAATCCACGTCAGGTTCAAAAGCGATACAGCCCTCACCGATACCTTTTCCCCCTCGTTGTTTGACTCAAATATGTAGCAGATGGAAGTCTGGCGGCTCTCAGCTCTCCCTCCCGACGTTCTCAGCACGAATCCAAAGAGGCGCTTGTTCTCCTGGTGCGCAGCACACAACACTACATTGGGCAAAGGAAACTGCCAAAACCAATCAAATATGCAGATATTAAAGCTGGTGCCAAATATTCGCTATATCAGGTTTCAATATACTGCACGTTAATTACTTCAATATCATAAACACACAACAATATTCTGTTTCTCTAAGATTTTATCCTATCAGGGGAGGGGGAACAGCTTTCAAAAGCCTGTTGACCTACTGAAATCACCCTCCTTAAACCTCATCTGCCAGCGTTCTTCTGGCTATTTTTATTTTTAGTCTCCTAATTTCAGTAGAAGTTCGTTAGGAAATTTGATGCTGCCAGTGATTTCTGCCAACATCTACTAACGTTATTTGGAAAGTAGAAGAATTACATTGCTGAGTATTTTGCTTAAAATGTAAAGTTACTTACTCGTAGTCTTGTCACTTGTGTCTGTGGATCAATTAACCTAAAAATTTGATTTTAAAAACAAACCAGAAAGTCAATTTTAACAAAGTGAAAGAAGATCGTTCTGTAAATAATCGTCAGTAGAAGTCAGGAAGCAAACTTACTTCAAACAGTCACAAGTGACTAACAAATGTGATTCTGTCATCCTGAAAATGTTATGGATGGCGCGAGCTGCCAGGATCTGGCGCATCGTTTCATAAACCACGTCTGGACTTTCGTCGGACTTCACCTCCATGGAGCCAAGAAATCTTACAATGAACAGCTGATGAAGAATTGAATCTAAGAAAAGAAAAGGATTGAAAAGAGTGAACCCCAGTTTGGGTTCTCCATCCAAAACCAAACTGGAGCGCAGCAGGAAAGCTCCACACTTCTCATAACTTGGCGAGAGGCTGCTCGGATTTGGGAATTAGAGGTAAATTACTGAACAGCAAGTCACCCATCTTTTCAGCTGGTTTCATGAATAAAAAAGATGCAATTCATTGTTTTTAAAACAGACTTTCACACAGTAGCTTGTCTAATACCTGCTAATGTGACTAAGCATTCTAAAACTGGTCTTAAATTAGGAGAAGCTACAGAGGAAAATAGAAAAAAAAAAAATCTAATTCTAGTTTAAATGTTGCATTGAAATAAAATCTTTACCTTCTGTTTCGGATTTTGAGCCTCCTGATTCACCAAAAGGATTTGTGCGTCTATTAAAAAATGAAAACATTAAACCAGGAATGAGATGACGAGAACCAATAATAAATCATGTAGTAGTCTCATGCTGCATCAAATAAAAACATGTAGTGATTTCATAGGCTGTAATCCGGAGGAATCACGTATGATAAATGGCAAGGACAAGCAATTTCATCAAGAGTTAGACATAAACTGCTATATTTTTGAGAGCTCAATTTGTGGGAAAAATACCAGATATTATTGTCCTGTTGCTGCCACAGAGAGTTTGCATCACATGGTACTTTTTACATCTGAATTAAGGCCGAGTCAAAAGCTTGTTAAATATTTGAAAAGGTGCAGTTTGCGGGGTTGAAATGTCTCTGCCCAGCTCGAGGAGCTGCAGCCCCAGCTGCTCCTGCCGGTCCCGCAGCGCCCGAGGCGGCACGGGCTGTGTTTGAAACGCAGCGTCTGAGAACACCTCTGGGGTTTTACTCCTAGAGCGTCAAGAGAAATGTGGCTACTTCTGGCTCTCCAAGACAGAACTGCCATCAGTTACAGTGAAAATACTCTAGGCTTCCAAGTCTACATGTTTCAAAAGCAGGAAAGCAATGCTGGAAAGAGCATGGGGAACGGGGAAATTTTATTTCAAACTTCTCTTGGGCTAACTGGTGGCTGAAAACCTGTTGTCAAGGGTTCAATAAACCTCAAATCAGGTTTTACAGGGGTGTGATGGAAGTGTCACCTCTCACTAGTTCGGTGTTCTAGGAGCAAGTTGCAGAAGTGAGCAAAAAGAATCTGCCCGTCTCTTGCTCAGCACGGCCACTGGCTGCCGGGTTGATTTTATCCGTGAAAGCTTTGAACTACGAGTCCAGCCAGCACGACAGAACTGTTGAACACTGAACTCTGAGCTCACGCTTGTGTTGCTACGATGGTTAAAGAACAACGACTCAGAATCGTCCCATTACACGCATAATGTGTAAATACCCTGACGTTCTTTCCATTAGCATCTTGTATTGCTCAGAGTTGTCCGTTAAGATCAGACTGCAAAAGTCACCGCACAATCTCACAGCACGTTTCAAAAAGCAAAAAGGAAACCTAAATGTCATCAGTATCAGAAACTAAGGGAAGTGGGGTTTTTTAATAATTAATACTTCTAAAGTAGCATGTCGCCTGTCTGCAGTTCTGCATTGAAGTGATGCTTAATTAGAAACACCAAGCACAACTCTGTATCATTTCTGCTATGAAAAATGCGATTTTCTAGAATGGAATTATAACTGATGACAGGAATTTAGCTGCAGTATTAACCTCTCCACTTCCTGGAATACAGTTCATATCTGTTTTAAGTCAGTATGTTCCTAAAGGCCAAGTCAGCCAGCTGGTTCTCCTGCTATTCCAAACAGCAACTAAAGGAAAACTGTCAAAAAAAAAGAGGTTTAATACAGATAATTTGAACTCTTCTGTATCGCTGAGGTGCAACTGAAAATTCAAGTATTTTTCTAGAGGGCAGGGAGCTACAACACATCACTGGGACTAGGGTACGGTACATTAGTTTTCAGCTTCTTGGTTGTTGTTAAGAGCAGCTGGATCTGCAAATATGTTTTCTTAACATCTGAATTCCGGACATATATTTCCAGAAATGCAGTGCAGATTTGCAGGGGTTTATTATTATTTTTGAATGGGAAGTTTGCAAAAAAAAAAAAACACAAGTAGGTGAAAATGTTTTCCTGGTGTGGGAAGAGCTCTGAGCCGTTTTCAGCTGCGTGTCCGGGGCTGCTCTAGAAGCCTAGACCATTTCCACTCACCTGGCGGGCCAAGAGGAGTGGCATCGAATGGCATCAGCACCTGCGGGCAGCGCTACCAAATTTCTCTTGAGTTTCCAAGAGGAAATAACCCAAGCTGCTGGGTGAGCAAGCAATAGGAAAGGAGAATACTTGGTGAAACCAAAAGATTAAAAGGAATCAATAAATAAAAGCATTAGGTGCTAACGTGAGAAAAGCTACTGCTCAATAGAAAACTACACCTCGAATCTAGCGCATTTAATTAAGCTTTTTTTTTTTACAACTCTATTTAGCAATTTAAAAAACGGTTTTGCTTCACCGGCCACCGCAGATCTTGTGCCAGGAGTGAGGGCAAAGGCAACGCGTGTTTCGGAGCTGTGCCTAACCACGGTTTTCTCGCTTGTTTGTTTGGCTTTAAATTAATAACATTAACTTTAGGAATTTTTTGCCTTCTCTCTACATTTCCTACCTGCCCGACTGCCCTGAAGATTTTGCTTGACCAGGCAGATCTTCACTAACTGGAGATATTATGTCAAATTGTATGGGAGTGTCGGGGGCAACAAGAGAATCCAAGGAAAGTGCCGACAGAGCTGCCGATTCAGATCCCAGCGACCCTGTGCTGCTGGTGCGAACCGCGGCCGGGCGGCATTGGCTGAAACAAAGCAAACGTCACAATTAGGATCTCCAGTTACAAGCTGGTTGATAATAAATTAAACCATATGGGAGACCAATACAATATCCCAAAACTTGGGCGTAAAACAAAACTCAAAACCTGCAGATCAGGGCATAGTAAACAAACATGGATTCCACCTTCCTTGTCAAATTTAAGTAAGTTAACATTACTGCTTGCATTAATAGTTGCATCAGCTTGTATTCTATTTCATATCATGATTATATATTGATGTTCGACAGCTTGTGTTCTATTTCATATCATGGTTATATATTGATGTTCAGACAACCTGATGTTGCTTCCAGGAGCTGGACACGTTAAGAAAAAATCTCAGTATGAATTCATACCACAAACCAGACGTACGACGCAACCAACAAAACTCTCTTAGCTGGAGATGTGGATTACAAAGGATGCTAAACAGCGCTCAAAAAGTGAGTTTGGGAAGTTTTCCTCTAGCCTATCAAATATTTTCTTCTGAATCTCGGAAGTTTAGGGGTTTCTGTTTGTTTTGCTGGCCTGTGCCCGGCCGCTCTGCGCGGGTCAGCGACTCACGGCGCGGGCCGCAGGCTCTCGTGCCTCTGCTGGAACGAGGGCGACGGAGTCACAGCCTCCAGGGCCGACTGGTTCACACGGGCAGCGATCTCCTGCAGCAGAGAGATGGCAGAAAAGCACTGAAAACACCTTCCTCAAAACGAACTTCAAGATTTGAGTTCTAT
Organism: Columba livia; assembly: GCF_036013475.1. Classification (NCBI taxonomy): domain Eukaryota; kingdom Metazoa; phylum Chordata; class Aves; order Columbiformes; family Columbidae; genus Columba; species Columba livia. The sequence goes on from NC_088611.1 coordinate 21,405,837, forward strand.
TTATACGTAACTGACAGAACTTACAAACTCAGTCCCGCGTGAGAATATTTGTCATATTCATTTGTAGCAAAGTATCATACACAAAATAGAAACATGGGACTGTGAAGATGTCAAAAAGTTATACCAAATATAAAAGTCACATATTTAATGCTTTCTATACAAGCATTTAGAGGAAGGAGACAATGGACAGTATGTTTTCACACCATGAAAGGCTTATCATTAAACATGTAGGAAGCACTCAGGTTAATTCTACGCTGTGCAATTAGTCCCATTGCTCTCTTAAATTAAATTTTGTGCATGGCTACATCTTAACATATTACTGACACTAAAATTTTAGTAAAGTTACCTCAGGGTTTTCACTGAGATATATCTGTTTCGATATGTTGTTGATGGTGCATATCCACTGAAAAAGACAGGGAAGAAAAAGAAAAAATACTAATTTTTCATAATTCATCAACTTGATTAAACACCTGACGTGGCTGGTTTCAGCACCTCTCCCACCTCCTTTGTAACGTCAGGGAGCCAAACCACTATTCCACACACCCAGCTCGTCGCTGAATTCACTGCCCGCTGTACCCTGCACACACTGCACCCAGACTGCGCTTGGGAAATGAGGCAAAACTAAAGCAAGCCTCACGCACGACTTTAACGTATTAAAAAAAGGATTCTCTGTACTCCAGTGTAATAACTAAAGTCTTCTTTGTTGGAACAGTACAGCCTACACCATTAGGCTCTTAGTTGCAAATGTCTAAAGAAACTTGTTATTTTCACCTCTAGAGAAAGCTAAAAAACAGCAGTGGAAAGGTCTCCCCGCTGGCTGACCGGGCGCTGCTTGATGGTGGGTTTTTGCATTTCCTTTCCCCGCCAATATTTGCTACCACGTGTAACTTTGCTGACCTAATATTTGAATACTGACATTTCTGAGCTGGTGTTCACCCACTGCGCGGGCTGGGAAACCTGCATCACCAGACTGAGCAGAGGTGACAGGAACATCACTGGACCCCGTGCACACCTCCCATTAACTTACCTCTTCATAATCCTTTTTACTCTCTGCCTGTAAGATTGAAGACCTGAAAGAGGAGAATGGAAAAGACAATTTAAAATGCCTCACAAGTGCCTTCACACAGTAAGCTCCATTTTCATGTTGGTACACTGCATAACAACCTGAGACGGGCTTAAGGTTCTGTGTACGTGCTGAGTGCAATCAACATCTAACTTTAAAAAATGTTTTCACTTCAATTGAACAAAATTCTACTTGTGCCCATGTAATACTTAAGCACTCACAAAATGCGACAATTCGCTATTGTAGACTGGTTATGGTAATTGTGTTCTGAAATACCACTCAGCTGCATTACAGAGCTGACACACTAAAAACCCCAGACATCACAAAGTTCAAAAGGCATCCCAGGTTTTGCTTCTAGATACCCTCCAAATCCATCAAGCTGTAACCTGGCAAAGACAGACCATCGTTCTTTTCTTAATTAGTGAGTCCACTATTACTTACAGGTAACAGCAATGTAAGAACACTTACTTTTTACCGTCAAAAGATGTGATCTGAAAGCAGTACCGTCTGTCTTCACAGTCCACAGCCATGACCGAGCAGTTGTCGATGTCCATGACCAGCCCCCCGGCCACATCCCCTCTCGCCTGGCTCATCAAGTTCCCACCTTGGGTGAAGTAAAACTGTCTGTCCCAGCTGGACGAAACCAGCCCTGTCTTACTAAAAAGTAAAAAGAAGTTGGTAATGAGTAGCTCAGGAGTCCATCTGGGCTGTACAAATTAGAAAAACAGGAAAACCACTGGGAACAAAGCACCCGGGCCCCAAGGAAAACCTTTTTGCTCGTTCAATGTTTCGGGTTAGCTTTACAGCTGAAGTTGCTTTCTACATCATGTGAAACTTAATTTAGAATAAAGAAGCAAAGCACTTCAGTTTTGATGATAAACTTTTACAGTATTGCTTTATACAACATGCATATGCTAATTATACACATTATCAACATAAGTGTGGAGTTTAGAGGTCTTATCAGTTACATTATTAAGTTTTGAAGAACTCTGTGCTAAGCCTTAGCTCAGTCACGTAAGATAACTCAACTTTTCAAGACCTTTGTACCATTTAACAAGATTTCAAAACTTTTCCTTAGAACACGGTGGGGTTTTGGTGGGGTTTTTCTTTTTTCTCCTGGATTTGCAGAAAAGGAACGATCTGAAACTCCCAATCAGTAAGGCAGTTTAGCCTCCCTTTTTGTTCAGATACTCTTGTCAGTATTAACTGCTGTACTTGCACTCTGCTACAGAAATTCACCCCTCATTCAGTGAGTATGTTACTCCAACTGTTGCTGCAAAAGTAACTGCATGTTTTGAAAAAATTCCTTGGAGCTTATTATATAAATTACAGGGGGAAAAAAGGAGTGTTACAAGTTATTTTAACTATAAAAATGAGCTGCTAGACTTTACTAACTGTAGGAAGAGCTCCCTGCGGTGGGTGAAGCCGCCTCATGAGGCAGAGAGGGCTGTTCCAAGGGTATTCCCTCAACAGAGAATGTTTTGCCTTGTATATCTCAAGCTTTTTATTTGTAACTTGGATCCCAAAGCTTTAACAGACACATAATAATTCCAATAGCTGCAATCCTGTTGTTTTCCAATTACAGTGAAATTACACTCTCCTGAGCTTCAGTTTTTCTTTTCAGTGTGAAACATCAGGCAAGATTAGACGAAAATCAGGATAACTTTGTTTTGCACCTGAATCACACTATGTCAGTGTAACAATTAAATCCATAGTAATTGAGTGAAGGAGTCTGAAGAAACAGAGTAACTCCCGTGCGACTGACTGACTCCACTACGGAAAAGGAGCGTAGCTACTTCAAAATAACCACTGCATACTTTTGTAGCTTTCCTTTCCCACAATTAAATATGCCAGAGTTTGTAGATACCAAGTTATTCTTACTTTCTTGCATTGAGATAGCCAGCTTTCCGAGTTAGATTCCTATGAACAGGAAATTTCGTAGTGTCAGGGTCAGGCAGATAGAGTGGGTCACTGGCTACTTCCAAGTCCTCTATAGTTTGTTGCATGTTTTCTACTTCGCACTCCATTTCCCGGCGAACGCTGAGGGAAAGAAGGTGTTATGAGCAAAGATAACCTATTAATAAGTACAAAAAGAAAAAATACTTGTCTTTATAATAGTTCAGAATTTAACAAAAGCAACTCACTTCTGTACACTTGTGCCAATATTGGTCAAAAATTCTTCCAATTGCTCCGTAAGATTTTCTGAACCCATTTTAAAAAAACTTATCTATAAAAGAACAAGAGGAGGAAAAGGGAGAATTTAGTAATTAACAGAACTACATTAACAACAGATAATACCATAGGAGGTTAAAGTTTCTCAGAGAGATCTGTTTTCAAGCCTCATTCCCACTAAAGCCCCTCAAGAAAGCGCCTGTTTTGTCTGCAAGCGACGGCGGACGCTGACAGCGCAGCGGGGTTTCTGTCAGGAGGACGCGCACAGACCCACCTCAGGAAACAGAAATGTAGAGAAACCGCCCTGGAAATGAAGCAAGGTTGGAAACACCGTCTCGCTGTGGTTTTTCAAGCCCCCCAGTCTGCTCCCGGCACTCACATCGGTCCAGAAAACCCGTCAGGTCTGCGCTGGGCTCAGCCCCAGGACACCTGGAGCAGGAACCGCAGGCCCGGCCGCCGCACGCTCAGCAAAGCCCGCGCTGAGCAACAGGCTGCTCTGGGGACTCGCTTACACAAAACAGCCACAGCGCGGCTTCGAGAGCAAGAGCTCCTCTCGGCTTGGAAAGCTTTCCGGCAGCACGTAGAGGTTAATTTCTCCTCAGGACACTGTGGCGGTGCTGGACACCGGAAAGTCTGGCTTTTGCCTTTTTAAAAACCCCACACTTATGACATACTTCTGAAAATATAAATTGAGACCCTCCAAATAACTTTTCCATAGTTGTCTTTTCTATTGCATCCATCCTCAAATAAACCAATCGTGAATTCACTCGAACAAAACCACAGCTTTTAGTACATCAACCTTCATGAAGTGCTTTTGCTTTCACCCCTGCAGCTTCCAGACTGCGGCATTACCTGAGCCTGCATGTATCCCAGCAAGGGCTCCAGCAGAGCAATTTTCTTTTTGTACTGGAGAGTATTTAATGCACAGAAATAATGCATCATAGTCTGATGCTGTTTCTTCCTTGAAGTATATACATCTTCTATGACTTCAGCCTTGATCTGAAGAGACAGACACGGGGAGGGGGAAGAGGAAGGTTTGACACTTGGTATTCCGGACAGCTTTACAGCAGCACGCAAAACCAACACAGCAACGTCCCACCTTCTGCCAGCAGCTACTGCACGTTCACCCTCCAGTTCTGCTTCTCTAACTTACACACGAGAGACACGAGAAACAAATACAGCATTCTTTTCTCCCTGGAAAGTGTGGTTATTTCTTTACAAATATAAATTAAATATGGTATCACAAGAGCATTTTCAGTGTTATAAGACAGACATGTATTGGGAAAACCTTTTCTGTTTGGAAGCAAACTGTCTAGACTGCTAAAACAAACTATGGACCTCCAGGTCCAGTCTGCCATACATTGCCTTCCATCATAGATACATGTGCGAGAAGAAAATTATTTCTTATCTCCTCTAAAAATCTTTATACTAAATATTTTGGTTTACAAACCTTTTCATTTTCCCTTCTTTTTGACAATCGACCGTATCTGGTAATGGCAGCATCATGGTCTAAGCGAGAGAGAATTTATTATCATTTTGATAAATTAAGGACTTAGGAAGCAGAGCAGAAAACCTCTTCTACCACCGTGTGTTGCGCAGCCAGCGAATGCAAAGTTCTGTCACATTAAACCCTTTCAAGAATTGTTCTTGCCTGTTTATAATGACTTCACTGCCACAAATATTATACTTGGGTGGAAGGAAAAGTCTAACCAGGTGCAAATATGGCCAAATTGTCACAAATTTCCCTAAAGATCTAATATTCTTCGATGACAAAAACGTTCCGTAAGCAGAGACAACTTTCCATTACGAAAACCTGTATCTAATATTTTTTACTTCTAAAGCAACTAAGCAATTTTCATTAAGAGGGCAGAACCTTTACTTAAAGAACATGTTCTCTATGAGAATATACTAGAGCTGGCTAAAGAATGTCGCTTCTCACAACAGAGAACAGAACTATCAAACTACTTTTAGGGAGGGAAAATTCATTTATTACTTTGGTCCTGCCTTTAAAAGTGAGCTAGCACCTTACTTCAGTAATTTTGGTAGCATAACAATAACTTATTTAAGAATTATATACACATTTTAAGTATTGTAAAAAAGATTAATACTGTTGATTTGCTTTACCACTTTGGTACACAAAGCAAGGGTTTACAGGTGAACCAAGGAAAGCTGGCTGCCTAAGCATCACTGACACAATTACAGCGTAATTACTCACTTTAAGCCTTGCTATCTTCACTAGTTTTCACACTAAGTGATCTACAATAACACTGTTGTCTTGCAATATCTATAACATTAAGTATTTTACACTTACCATTGCTTGCAATTTGGAAAACTTCTTTTAGAGTTAATATCTCTACAAAACAACATATCACAATTTAAATGAGTTGTTATTAACGTAACATTGGTATATTAAGGCTTCTCATGCAGCGTTTCAGTACTGAGCAGCTGTGGTCGGAGTTAGCAGCACGGGCACTACGTGGCTTGGAACGCCTGCTCTGCCGTAGCGCCTGCGGATCAGCTGGGGGCTGCCTGGCTTACCAAAAAAGACATTTCACTGTAATAACTTAAAGAGGAACTTCTTTTCACACTACTTGGAAAGACATCATCGATGCAAATGCATCAGCTGCAGCTCTGGTCTGAGCTGGGGAGGCAGAAGCACAGGAGATGGGGCAGCGTGGCTGGGTGAACGCAAAGCCCCAAACACGCTGTGATTCCTCCTACCCCAAATCAGTCACAGTCTAGATGGTTATTAATTCTTACTGTGCCAGGGGACGGGAAACTGTGCAATACTCAGCACTTGTTCTGATCTCAGCTGTGGTTTGGTTTCGTATTGCGGCCTAAAGTGACAGAGAGCTGTGTTCGACTTTATGGTGAAACAAAGACAAAAAGGCATGGAAAAGCTTTACGGAAAGCGCCTACGAAGCCTGTGAAGAGGTTCGGTGTCATTAAATACCACAGCAGCTGGTGGTTAAAAACTGCCACGGGGAACATTTCATTCCGATTATTGCCTCAGAGATGTTTCTTCAGTAAATATTAACAGGGGATTTTTCCAGGTTCTGAGGGGTAACATCAGCCTTGAGACACTCACATTCCCTTGCCAGAAAGCAGAACCCATTTAATCCAGAACCCCACAACAAACTATTGCCAAACAAGTATATTCCGAGATTCATAAAGAGCTAGAAGACTTATGCAACTCTTGTCACTTTTATTTCAACTTAGACTTTCATACATTAGGTTTACCCGCTTCAGGCTGTTCACATTAGGGATTTCAGTTATTTTGGTTTTAAATCTTATTGTTTGTATTTGAAGCCCATTTGCCACACTTTAGCATCTCAAGTAAAATCTCTCATAATCAGACTCACTATTATTTCAGACCAGGCAGAAAAAGATAGAACTGTTGCCAAAATAAGAAGTTGGAAGCACAGAAGAGGCCACCGGGCCTACAGCAGGGTTCAAGAACCACCTTAGCAAACCTGAATAATATAGTAAGTACAACTTTGGTACTTTGCCTTTTGAGTTCAGTCCAGCCATTATATTGATGTCATAATATTAAAATCTATACAACTATTTCTGGAACACGCAAATTATCTGAAAATTATTCTTTCTTAATGTTTACAGTAACTGCAAAACTTTCATCTTGAATAGACGATAAGTGCTTCCATAATACAAACAGTATCTTTGTTGAAACGGTAACAGTGGTAAGTTCTTCAACTGTAATACTCTCATGAAAAGAAATAACTTACATTTTTTTAAATTGGGAGATGCATACTTTGAGAGCTGAAAAATAAGTGGCGTATTCTATTTAGTGAAACAAGAGCTATGGAGAGTGAATGCTACGTTTTTGTCATTGCTGTTATTGATAAACCAGTATTTGTTCGAGTACTACCTTTGAGATCCCTTTCTTTAAACTGGGTAATAGGGAACATCATTGCATCCGCAAGCTGAGTTGAAAGAACCGCATGGCAAGAGCTGAGCTGTGAAAGAAGGAAAAGAAGGACATTTTAGGAAACAAGTGCCGAGACTAAATCAAATCAAGACAGGTTGGCATCAATTTCACTCAAAGATGAGATGTACAACTCAAAAGTAATTTTGTACACATTCTTTTTTTTACCTCTGTTGTTTTCCAGGCTCCTGATCTCATCGCTAGCTTTCTATAGATCTTTAGAGTTTAGTTTTTGTCCCTACAAATGGCCTCATGTTCTGATGACTGGTCAGTTTATTTCTCCCTTTTCCTTCCAGCTACATCACAGCCCGTCTTCCACAGTTTCAGAGGCAGAACAAACCTGTTCTTCCTCCAAAATGCTGTTTAAGTAATGTTCAAAGTGAGGGAGGGGTCCCGGAAAAAATCCCGATTTGGATCTTAAGGGTGCTAAGCTGTCTTTCCAAAGGGTCAGTCTCTGTCTCCGGTACAGCCAGCAAGAGGTTCCTTTCCATGTCACGTATCTAAAACCAGGCAATCAGAACACCTTCTTACCTGCCATTCTGGAATGGGTTTGGCTGTATCTACACTAAGTTAAATTACATTCTCTCTTGATAATGTATACTCACTTTGTGGAATTGATTATCTTCAGGCTAAATAGCTTTAGCTATATGCTGCAATACACGATGAAGTGTTACCTGACACATGAAAGCCATTTATGTACCTCCTATCTTTAAAACGGCTGGAATAATTCAGCAAGTTATAGTCTATACATGACAACATTAGCCAAGCAAGTGAAACAAACACAAGTACTTGCCTCATCTATCACTTTTGCAAACTGCTGTAGAGTAGAAGTCATAACTTCATCATCTCCCCCTAGTGGAAAACGCTAAAAGAAAAGGAGACACATTTGCAGTGTTCTCTGCCGCTCACAAAACTATACGAACCATTTCTATGAATGTATTAGGTATTCCATTATTTTAAAATGTCATACAGTTAAGATATACTGAAGCACTTCTTTATTGTCCTGTGAAGATGGAATATTTGGGAGGGGCAGAAGTAACAAATAATTATCACCAAAATGTATATATTTTTAAATATGGTAATTAATTAACGGGTTTTTAAATTAAGTTATAGATTTTTATTTTTAAATCAGGAAAGATGCAGACGTGACATGCAGCCTTTTCATAAACAGAACTTTTTCCAGTTCACCTCGTTCGGTGGGGAATGAGGACAGGGAGCACCAGCCTCTTTAAAAGAAGCAACTTTTTGTTTTTAACATATCTTTCAGCAAAGAGGTTCCAGCAGCAGAGCTACAGATAGGAAACCCTCTTAGAACGGGCTCCCTGCGGGGAAAGCTGTGGATTCCACAATCTGGGCTGTCAGAGATGGAATTACTCTCCCACTAAGAGCAAATTATGGTTGTTAAATGGAGACTGCTACGCAATCTCTTCTCTTTGTGACTAGTAAAACTAAAGCACTTAACAGCAAACAGGTTTATAAAACAAAAACTGACGACCACCACCACCCTAAGCAGCCCCCAAACCACGGATCCAGAAGTAAAATATTTCAGAACTTACTAATATTCATTTGGTTTTACTTGGAAGAACTATATGAAGACAGTAGATTCTTTTGGCAAAGATTTGAGCCACCAACTACAGCAGTTCATTTTATCTGGGCCAAACCTCCATCCATTCTACCCTGTGCTCTGATAAAGGACAAGAACACTTAGTGCTGACCACACAAAACCAACAGTGACTTACGCAGTACCTGTTTCTCATATTCCTTCAGCAGCTTTGAAGTCAGATGAGTCGCTGCACTTAATTCATTCTGATTAAAAAACAAACAAACAACCCCCCCAAGCTTGTTACATTTTAATTTAAATTAATATTTTAAAAAATCACATTATTTGAAGAGGAAACTCTGACAGACACGGAACTTCAAACCTGAGTACAGATTTTCAGAAAGGTAAGCATCCATTTCCCTAACATTATTGAGAGTTACAGGCAATCAGTGTTCACAAATATCAAGTTCACAGCCTGTACTCTGTGCACCGATCTCTGTATTTCTGGTGATGAGTGAAACAAATGTATTGTAAGTAAAAAATAATCTCCCACTTGGTACATGCTATTAGACACACTAAGGTGGGAAACATTTCAGAAACACTTGGGAAATACAATAGAACTACTAGAAGGCCATAAAATCCTTTTACTTGTCATAAGATATTCTGTTGCAGAAGAAATAACGAGAATTTAGTGTTTACCGCTCCCTAACATACAGCAAAACAATTATTTAATTCTTATTTTGTTTCACTTCCACATTTAAAGAATGTAGAACCGGAAAAAAAATATTGCTTATAATACCTTCAAAAAAAGGAAGAGACATCAAAAAAGTGGTTCAAGAGCTTTATAGTGGATTCAGTAATTCCATTAACACTACCTGCGCATCATATATTCTGTGCATGGCTTGAAATAACTGATTGATGTAGTTGGAAATTGCAGCAGCATCTTCTTCAAACACTCCCAGCAAAGACCGGGTCTGTAGAAATGAAACAGGCAAAACACCAACATGTCAACTTCAAAGAGCAGTATTGAAATGTAACCGAATTTCAAAGTTAAATACCATTGTTTGAGGTTTCAGTACTGAAATGTTCATCAACTGTCCGACACTGTTTACAGGAATGACACCTGCTGCACCAGAGGATCTGACAGTGTCCCAGCTCAGGCTCAGCCCAGCTGCCGGGAAAACCTGAACACGTCAGAACAGAAAGGACCAAGGGAGACTGGAACTGCGGCCAACTACTGGATCCACTCTGGTACATCCTAAGGACAAGGGTAGAGATGACAGGTGTCAAATACCATGCCAGGTGTCCGCATTGCTGCTGCAGTGAGATCAACCCCAGGCTGTGGCTCTGGACGCTGGCGGTGCTGCAGGAGCACAGCGCTGGCTGTGCTTGGGATTCACCTCAGCAATGACCCGCCATTCTGTCATCAAAAGGCTGAGAACTAAAGGCCAAGCAAACCGGTACGGCCTACATCTTGTTAAGATACATGTTTCTCCCCCTCACCACTCCATGGTGAAAGGGAGTGACAAGACCTGTGTCCTTTTGTCCTTGCCCCAGCTTGTCAGTCCGTCTGTTCCTCAGCCGGTGTCACCCACACACCTGATGACTGCACATCCTATTCATGCTTAACAGGATCCACCTCAAAATCAACATCTTTATCCCCATCCACCCATTAGAATTCCAAACACTGATCACTACCCTTTCAGCCCAACTCTCCAACCAGTTTTTCCACCCAGGTCACAGCCCATACCTCTCATTTTCACCGGAGGAATGTGGTGCTGTTCCCATGCGGACTCCCCGACTCCGGCTGCGGAGGCAATTGGGTTGCTCGGCTGGATTTTGCCCTTAAGTGAGCTGCTGACTCAGTGCTCCTGCATCCTTTCTGCACTTGGAAGCAATGTTACTCTTCACCACGAGATACTGAATATCTTCCTTCCACCCAGACAAAAACCCCAAAGGGGGAAGAGCAGGCAATGTACCTATGACTCCGCACGGGCTACATCCGCTTTTCCTAATCTAAAATATTGGTTGGGATGCTTGGATGTAGAAACTGGAATATCGCCTGCAAGACCCACAAAATAAACCTTTTAAACTTTAGTCCATCTCCCCTTGAAGCACAGAGGTATTTTTGAGTTACTTTTCTGATTTCTGCTTTTAATGAGAATCAAGGAGTACATGTTAAACCTGCATGAAGTATATTATTTGACAATTCCTTTGACATGAAATTCTTTATTTAACTTGAATTAGATGTCTGGCTGTCTCACAAATATTATCATACCATACAATGCCTACAAAATACTTAAATATGAAAACATAATCAAACAGCATCATCAATACATTCAATCACTTTAATGGTGGTTCCAGTTTATAAAACAAGGGGAAAAGAGGGGGTGGAGGAGGAAAGAGGTAGAGGAGAACTGAAATGTTTGCCAGGTGTGGCAACGTGTTGTGTCACCCTAATAGCTGAGTGTCCCATTAAAGGAGACAGACATGAAAGAATGCAAAAGAAAAAATTACATAGTGCCATAACTACTGAATTATATACTCATGACCTTTAAACCTCAACAGTAATAAACCTGAACATGCAATTTTAAAGGAATATCATGTGAGGTTTCTGGATTATGCTTACTCTTCAAAAACAAACACTGTAGAATAAAATAATTGCTACGATTTAATGAAAGATATCAGTTACTGATGCCCAGACTTCAAACTGACCTTGTGTGATACTGATGGAAAGAAAATAACCTGAAACTGTCAACAAGTTATTTCAGACTATTGCTTAGCAAAAAGTAGAGGAATTGTGTACTCGTGTTTCTAGTAAAACTTTGCATGATCTTTGCATGTTCTTTAAGATGCTTTCATGCCACATATATGAGCAGGTGCACTAGAAACTACCAGCAATTAGGTGTACAAGGAAACCACCTAGGCAGAAGTCAAGTTGTCAAGCATTCTGTGTCTTCACTTGTATGGTACCATAAGACATGAGATAGAGCCTGTACTATCAAGTCTCTTGGCTTTTTCATTGTGCAATGCTTCAGGAATGCAAATAAGTCTGAGCAATAACTCTGTCTAAATATACATACACCAACTCTGAGTATAATATATGGCCTAAATTAATATTTAAAAGTCGCTGCTTTGCATAGCTAAAGACCATGCAAACTTGGCATTTCGTTTACGTCTAGAAACACGGTGGTCAGGGGAAAGCAAGGGGTTTTGCAGGTCTAAAAAAGCCTTTCCTTCCCTCAGATGCAGAACAAGTTTCATGTGCTGTTCACATACATAAAGTTTGTGCCTGAAACGTGTCAAATGCCAAACTCCAGCCCCTAGTTCAGCACTGAACGACCTGGGCTGATGACCTTTTCAGTATTACAGTATGAACACATCCATCGGAAAGTCATGGCAACTCCTGAAGAAAGCAAGGTTGCTTCTTTCTTAAAGCAAGATTTGTTGCCGTTTTCATTGCACTGATTTCAAAGTAATAAATGGAAGATTCTAGAACTTTTAATTATGTTCCAATATGTAACCTTTTTGCACGTGCTTCCCAAATGCCATTCCAGTCTTAAGGACTAGGAAAAAAATCAACCCTGCATCCCGCTTTTTAGGGATCCTAAGTCTGTCTCACATTTGACATTTCCTATAAATACGAATAGTTCTTATTTCTGTATACTGAGCAGACACCTGCTGTAGGGCCGCATTCTGTTGCTTTTTTTAAGTTGTCCCTCGAATTGATGCAGGTTTGTTAAACTGGCTGTCATTTTTGGGGTTCCAATCCCCTATTAACCAACTTAAAGTTTCTCTGCCTATGGTTGAGGAACTAAAACTACCAAGGCATATGCTATTACCATATACAAAGTCTTGCTCATCTACACAACCAATGCAGCCAAAACAAGGGCCTTAATTCAAAAGGCTGCAATAAAAGAAAATATATTCTAAACTTTTTTCTTTCCATCTAGGAAGAGCGGTACAAAGCACTTGCTGTTGTTGCTGCCAGCCAGAGAAATCAGTGCAACTGAATAAAGCATTTCCTGCTTAATAGCAGCATGAGAGAAATGTCACCGCAGTACATGGGTCACTGACACCGGTCAAGCAGCAGAAATGCGACTGAAGACACCGGATGAATTAAAGGCCCTTCAGCACCACGCGTGTCCCACCCACTCACGGCACCATCACCAGGAGAACCTCACCCAACCACCGCTTTCCACACGGATCTATTAAACCTTCAAGCGTTTTTGGTAAAAGACAAAGATAAGAACAAAATCATCTTGAGAAATGGAGACGGGTTTTGCCAACACGAGGTCTCCAAAACAAATCACGAACGTAAACGTGGGGGCGGAGAACACGGGAGGCACCGCTGCGAACCCTCCCGAGCCCGGGGCTGCACCCCCGGCTCCTCGGCCCGGGACACGGGGCGACGACAGCGGGACCGGGGCGCCGCTCGCCGGGGCCCGGCCCGAGCGGACAGCGGAGCCGCCACCCCCGGCGACCAGGAGCACAGGAAGGCACCGGCCACGCCCGCCGGGCCCTGCCCTGTCCCGTCCTGTCCCCCGCCCTCCCGGCCGCCAACGAAGACGCTCCGTCTCCCCAAGGGAACGCGGGGGGGATCGAGCGGGGAGCAGCGCTGGGCCCGGCGCTCACGCCTGGGCCCGATCCGGCCTCCCTCACCTGCGGGCTGTCCTCCAGCGTCTCCTCGATGGGCAGCTTGTCGATGCCGGGCATGGCGGCGGCCGGGCGGACTGTGCGCCGCTGCAGCTCCGCAGCCCTCAGCGGAGCGACCCGCCCCTTCTCCCCGGCCACAACACAGCCTCCCCCGCCCCGCTCCGCGCCGGATGTCCCACCCTCCCCGCTTGGCCTTTCCATTGGTTCTTCCACCCGGCCTGTCCCGCTTGTTATTGGTGAGCGGGTCTGTCTGTTTGTCTGCATGAGCGCGCGGCGCGTGGGCGGCTGCGTGGCGGGAGCGGCTCGCGCCGGGGTTCGCTGCCCTCCCCGCCGTGTCCCCTCAGGGACCCGCGTCCCCTCCCCACCCGTGACACGGGAGCGGGAAAGAGGCGCCTTCCTGGCGGTCACGTCGGCTCCCGCCTCTCGGAAGAGCGCCCCGTCACCCGCCGCGGCGAGCGGTGAGTGGGGATCCGAGACCGACAGGGACGTTTCCACGCTCTGGTGTAGCGCACAGGTGATGGTTGTCAAGCGAAGTTTCTGGAAAAAAAGCAAACAAACTTTTTTTTTTTTTTTTTTTTGGTAGTTATGTATATGCTCTGTGTTACAAATCAGTATGTCCTCCTAGCGCTGGTTGTCTTTATTTGGAGGCTGCTGTCTTAACAGACAATGATCTTGGGAACAAAACCACAGTGGCACTGACGCTGTTGTGTTTCCTGTCATGATGAAGCATCCTCTACACTCTTGGTATCACCTGGAGCATCCCTTTTAAGAAGTGTCCTTTTATCCCTGTCATGTCTTTCTCCACCATCCACCAGGGCTTTTATCAGGACAGTATTTCTATCCCTAATTACCCAGTGGTTTTTGTTACCAAGTGGTGGCTTCAGCTCAGGATCTGGTTTGTGTTCCTGCTGGTGGCTTAAAAAAACAAGCAAACAAAGCCCACCACTGCTGAGCGCAGGTTGTCCCCTCGGAAACAAGAGCGTAACCAGTTCCAGTGGACTCCCTGCTTTCTCAGCCGGGATAACTTGGTGCTATAGGACGGCAACCAATTTTAAATGCTTGAAACTACAGCGAGGACTCTGGAATTGAACGAGATCATTGTGTACTGTTTAAAAAGTAGCATATTCTTGAATTGCCCTCTGTTATTAGTATGTTTTGACCCAAGTTATTGTATTGGTTTGGGCTTTTTGGGACCAGGTGAACTTGATATAAAACCAGATTAGAAAGTACACAAAGACATCTAGCAGAGCAAATGATTAACTCTTGTGCAGTCTTGCTGTGGAGACCTTTCTTTATGTTGTATCAGATTGTGGTTTATCTTTAAAAGCAGATAAAGGAAAAGGCTGGTATGAAATTAACAAACATTTAAGGATTTTTGAGGTGGGGGGGGGTTGTTTGGTTTTAGTTTTTTCATAGGGAGTGGTGAGGAAATTTCCAAGTTCCAGCTGGGTTCAGTCAGTTCATTTACCGGCTCAGCTGGTGACTCACCTCGCTGGAGCCAGCCACACCACTTCTCCTTCTGTCATATGAGGGGCATAATACAGAGACATCTTACAGGGTTTTTTAGAGACTAAGTGTTTTAAAGACAAAATGTTAGCTTTGGTTCATGACCTATATATGCATAGCTCTCTGATTTTGAGATCAGTTAACTTGTGGCTACGTTTTACAGCAGTCTTCTGTAAGAAATGCTCTCTGGTTTGTACCACAAGATGCATTTCCCTCACAGATTTCAGGAAGGTAGTAAGTTTAAATGGCATTGGTTTGAGTTACCTTCATATATTTCCGACTCTAAGTGGCAGAGGAAAAAAAAAACATTTCTTTAGCTGCTATGAATAGAGAAAAGGTCTTTTAGAATTAAATATTTTATAGAAGAAAAAACAAAATGCGAACAAACATCTTTAATATGTAGAAATGTGCTTTGGTATCTCAGCTGGCATGTACCATAAAAATGTGTCTTGTTGCTGTTGATTGTAACAATTCAGTTTATGTGATTCCGTCTGGTTCAGCAGCATGGGAGGCCTTTCTAATCATGGTGTAGTACCAGGGCTTCTGTGAATTAGTAGTCACCTTTTTTAATAGATCCCTTATGTTGAAACATTCTGTAAGAACTTACTTGTCTTGGTCTTATGTGTTTTTTATGAATATTACAATGTATCCAAAAGTGTTATTTGAGATACAAATTTGACAGCAACAGATGAGATTTGATACTAATGGATTGAAGAATCCCTGTGAACCCTTTAGTGAGTGGTTTTAGTGTTAAACTTTTTTCAGCATTGTAGATGTTTTGTTAGTGTGATTTTTTTTTTCTTTTTTTTTCTGTTCTTTCTGCAAAATAATAAGGGGCCTTAAAAATGTGTGGAACTAACACCTGGCGCCATGTAAACAGGCAGAAGAGCAACCAGTGGCTCTCTAGAGAATTCCAGATGCATCCCCTAATGGAGAGAATATTCTGCCTCTGCAGGAGGGTGAAAGTAGCTATTTGGATAAGGTAGGATTTATCGGCACGTCACCCACTGTTTCACACGCTTTCTCAGACTTCTGCTAGTGCCAGCCTTGGATTTACCTTGAATTTATCTGTGTTCACTTAATCTCCCTGGGTCAAAATAGCTTTTACTTCAGTGAAGAAATAGCTAACTGCTTTTAGTCGTATTTTGTGAAAAATAGTGGTAACGGTTTTGAGGTCTTCTTGCTTAAAACAACCTTTTAAGTTTTGAAGTTGGTGTTGAATACAGTCTTTGTTATTCCTGCTCAAAACATGCTAGAAAGGAGCAGAATAGCTGAGGTGGTGAAACACTGGTGCAGGGTGGTAAAGAAGCCATGGGAAAGGTGCGATGAAAGGTGGTTATTTCGAGTGTGATAAGTAATCAAGGAAGCTTACATATACCATTTATACCTTTTCAAAAAGCTGAAAATATTGCACAGGCTTATCATGAAAGGTGACCTGGCGGTGGAGTAGCAGTGGGTGAGAACAGCAAATGTTGGGGTTTGGACCAAAGCCGTCCAGAACTCCTGGTGTGTGTCTTCAGCTGCTGTAAACAGAGTCCCGAGGGGCTTCACATCTCTGAAGAACAAGAGCTTCATCTACTAAACCAGATGAACTCTGCTGTTCTGGGCAAAAAACAGTGGTGCAAAATCGCAAAGGGAGATTAGTTTGCTGCCTCATCGAGTATGTGGTGCTGTAAGAGGATTGGATTTGCATATCCAAGGAGCAGTGATTTCTCCTATTATTGATTCAGGATTTTCAACTTGATGTTTGTTGTGTTGCTTTGATTACCCCTATGGTCATATTTAGTTAAAACTCTATAGGTAGTTCCCTACTGCTTGCAAGAGGAGTATTGATTATTTCTAATGGGTCAAAATAACAAAGTGTAGTTTTTGAGTGAAGGCTCAATGTCTCTTTACACTCAGTGGTTCTTTATTACCAGGTATTCTTGGATCTAAAACTTTTAAGTTTTTTGCACTGTTGGAAAATATATTTTAATCCTAATTTCTTATGGAAAAGTTTGACTGTTTCTCTTGCTAACAAATAGCTTTCTTCTACGACTAAGCAAGCTTCTCTTCAAAGAAATCTAGCAACCTGGACGCGGTGTGCAGCCCGAACACTCCAAATAACTGTGTGCAGTCGGGAGAAGGAGTCCTGCTGCCTTGTTATGGTCACAGGTTGCCTTGTTGGGAGCAACTGTACTGAAACATAAAGTGCTGCAAGGCCCTTGCTTAACACTGTGTCCCACTGACCTCCAGTACACCAAATATTCCAGCAAGCAGTGGCTTCATACATCTGTCCTTACAGCCTTTGTTTTAATGTTTGCACTTTGTGTTTGCTGAGGCTGTTAAATGATGGTTGGAACTTAGTTTACAGGGGGTCATTGCAGTTATATTGATACGTGCTGATAAGGTGTCCTGGGTAAGATCACTTCTTGAATTGTCACTCTTTGATAGTTTGGTTTGAGAACAATCTCATCATGCAACACAAAGTCAGTCCAGTAAGTCAGCATTCTTCAGCTGAACGTCTTTCTGATGTGAACCCACCATGGATGGGATTTTTCTCTGTAGAATCTCCCTCAGTGCATTATTGTCAATTCTAGACTCTGCCATTTCCTTAGCAACTTTCCTGCCTCTGTCTGTTCCTAAAGATTTATCTTGGGTTGTTTAAAAATATAAAGAGAATCAAAGTGGATATACTGTTTGTGTCCCTAATATTTGTTCTTAGCCACGTGAATGACTGATGGCACAGACTAAACTACTCTGAGGAAATGGCAAACCAAGAGAAAATAGAGGGCCAGATTTTTCCCATTACTCATGATTTTTGGTCATTTAAAGTGTTTGGTTTATGGGGTTTAAATAAGTTTATATTGGTTATAAATCTTCGAGAAGAGAGGAACAGGTAGCAGTAAAATGATGTTTTTAAACCAGTAAACTTGAGTGTACTGCTTCTGTTACTTTAAGGTTTGTTTTTATGTTGCAAAGGATCATCAGGAAATTTCATGTATGGCGTGTTTCAAAAAAGCCACAACAAAGTTATTTTAATAAGAAAAATGAATGCATGAATTATTTAAAATGGTTGGTGCAACTGTTCCTGTTAACTAATCCAGGCACTTGGAAGGCAATTACACTGAGCTCTGACAACACTGCCAACCCACTGCACAGCGCCTTACGCCAGAAGCTATTGTTGTTTTATTGACCACGTTCACCATTACATATGCATATGAAAAAACAGAGGCATTTTCATCGGGATTACCCTAATAGCATTAAGAGATTATTTTTTAAATTTCCTTGGAAGGAAATTCACTTAAATGAGATTACTTATCACTTGACTGGTTTCCTATCATGCTGCTATGTTTAGGTAAGTGGAGTCCATTAGAGTATAAAGTTTTTAAAAAACCCGATTTTATACATTAATGATTTTGAATAAAAGAGAAGTACTGTATTTGTGCACAGCTTCTTTTGAGAAAGTTAAGTCGATGTTCTGGTTAGGAGAGATAACACTTTTTGTCCCTCTTGGTGGCCCCCCTGGTGTCACCATTAGTTGCTAATTACTTGCAAACAAATAAACAATTAACTCCTCGTGCCTCTTGGTGGGAGAGTTTTCATTGACATGCTAAAACTTTCTAATAAAAGATTTTAATTAATGACGTGGCAAATCCAACCCCCTTGTCAACATAGCTATAAGGAGGACCTGTGGAGAAATGCAAGTACAGTATTGGCGCTGTGCTGGCTGAGGGTGACAGCATGGCAGGTACATCGCTGAGCGCGGCCACCGCATCCGTGTCTCAGAACCTTCGGAAGGTGTCTGGTTTTGCAGAAAAGAAAACCATACAGTGCTCGTTTTCCATTGAAAGTATTTTGGGACTGGAGCAGAAGAAAGATGGCATTCCAGCTGGGAAACCCCATAGACCGTGGGTGGATGCCTGCACCAACCTGGGTAAGTCAGCAGCCTGTTCTGTAACCTCTCAAGCTTTTACTCCTTTAAAAATCTTGATATTTTCATGTTTCTACTAAAAACAAGTACATTGAAGCTCTTGTTTGCTTGCTTCTTCTAGTTTTAGGTGATGACAGATCTTCCCATCTGCAAATCCCTGTTGTTTGCTATGAAAATCCATTATTCCGTGCTAACAGTAATCCAGCACAAGAGGAAAAAGTTTTGAGGTGTGAAAACTATTTTTCAGTCACAGAAAGGCTGTCCTTCAAACGAGAGTTGAGCTGGTACAGGGGCAGGAGACCAAGAACTGCATTCACTAGAAACCAGGTAGGGATTTTCTCAGTGTTTAATAAATGAATAGCAATGTAGTTTAGTAAAATGTTGATAGAAGCCTATAACAGCTGACTAATCCAGTATGATGCATGTCTGCAGAGAGAACCAGTAATCAGAACTAGTGTAAATTAACAGTAATGTTGCTAATTTCAGCTGACCTGTGTTTATGCATGGAATCAGAATTGCACAAACGCTGCTTGGAAGTCTCCTGTTGAACAAACTAAACTGGTTTTTGTATTTATTTTCTTTATTACTACTATGAAGGTAGTGATAACTATTCAACAACTATGTTTTATCTCCTCAGATTGAAGTCTTAGAAAATGTTTTTAAAATTAACTCCTACCCTGGCATCGATATCAGAGAAGAGCTAGCTCGCAAATTAGATTTAGATGAAGACAGGATACAGGTAATTAAAGATTTATTTGAACTTTTCTGTAATTCCATCTATATGTACTTGCTGATTATAGAAATAATTATTTTGACAGCAGTAGCAATAATCTTAATAATCTCAATTTAAAATGTTGTACATTTATACATGTGGTGTGCTGGCAAGAATTTGTGAAATGGAAGCTGTTGAATTCCTTCTGAAATCTTAAACCTCCTTCCATAGCATTGATAGGGTGTTCAGCACTGCAATATTTCCATGGTACTTGCTGTTATTCTCTAGTTATCATGTGCAGAACTTGATCATTTGCTTTCACATTTAAAAATCATGTTTATATTATGCTTGTCACTGTATTTGAGAAACAAATTTGGAACAAATATTGAAAGAATTTCTATATTTTCTTAAGTATTTTGTGAGACTGTCAGTAGAGCATATGTGTTAAACCAGTGTTTGAGCCTGTCTTCATTTGACCTAAAGCAAAATCTACTCAGGGTTTTTAATTATTGCTTTCCAGCTAGTCTAATGCGATAAGAAGCATGCCAGAAATATTAGAATGTGGGCCTCACCTCGGTGTTTATTAAGCTGTTGATGCAAGTATTAGATTGGGGTTGACAGGAAGCTTGAGGCTGAGATTAACAAAGCAGCCGGAGAAACAACACCTTAAGACTTGTGCGTGAATTCCAGATGCTCAGAATCTTCCAGGGTCTGATTCAGTGTCAGTGAAGTTAATATTAGTTTTTACAGTAATTTCAGTGAAGCTAGTCCTAATGTTCCAGTTAACCTGGGGGTATTCTTTTCTTCGTCTGTGGCATTAAATTATTGCAGGTGGCTACCTGACGTTATCTGCTGATTTTAAATTTGTATTGAACTTCCAAACCACTGTCATTACATGAAATACTGCAAAGTTGTGTGAATATTGTAAAGTGTCAAAGTTGATTCTGCTGACAGTGCTGTGTTTCTGAAAAGCATGCCTTTGCTTTCAATTTTAGATCTGGTTCCAGAACCGGCGTGCCAAGCTGAAAAGATCACACCGAGAATCTCAGTTTCTAATGGTGAAAAATAATCTCACCAACAGCCTGCTAGAGTAGAAGGAAGATTTGCTGTTACGGTGCTACAGTACAACACGAGGAGTTACTGGAGTCTTCACAGCTTGTGTTTAGTAATGGTGATACATTAATTATGATTTTATGCCCAGATTTGAAAGTTTACCATAACTTTCCTTCAAATAAACTGTAAATACTTGAAGTATTATTATAATCTACTTTTTGTGGAAAAAGTGAACTTTTTCTCTATATTTTAATAAGTACTTTCAGAAAAGTTCAGGTATTTTTGCAGTCTAAAAAAATCCAGACCTGAGGTTGCACAAGATTTTCAGCTAGTATGAATTACAGCAGCTTAACTGACTTGAAAAAGCTTCCTGGTGGTTGGGTTTTTTTAAAGAGTGTTTAAATTCTGAAATACACTATACGGAAAATAGATTTCGCTACCTGAAACAGATTGTTTGTCACATTGGAGTTTAAGTAGCTTATTTATAAAGAGTATGATCTTTTTATTAAGAACATAATTTTTTTAGAAAAAGGTATCTCAAGTGGAAGCGCTACTATTCAACTGACTGCTCAGTTTGAAGAATTGTTTGGTTAAAAGAAGCTGAAAATTATAATATTTTAATAGAATATTTTAATTTAGGATATTTGTCTATTTACTACTTCAACTTGGATATCTCTTGTCAGTGTTAAGTATTCCAGTTATAGAAGTTGCACTATTATCTTTTAATGACAGAATGCAGCATTTCACAGCATCAAATCAGTTGTGACCAGACCAGGTATCTAGACCATTGCCATTAATTTTAGGGTGTTGAATTCATTTTTATCAAGCAGTCCATGAAAGTTAGTTATCCTCCTATTTGATACTCAGCCTGAAGGGCAGCCTTATAAAAACCAACCCAAAGCGCGGCTCTTGCTGGCCAGGGTGCAGGAAGGGCTTGTGAGGGTGCGTTCGCTGTTCCCTGTTCAGCAGAGCTCTGAGCGCTTGTTTGAAATGCTGGTGTCCTTCAACGAGCCTTCAGCCCGAGGTACCCACCAGAGACGCGTTCTACATGGGCCCAGCTGCGTACACAAAATTATCGGTTTGCGTTAGGCTGATGGTTCAGCTGAAGCGCTGACTTGAAAGAATATTTCAATTTGTAAACTAGGGAGAGGAAATTATGTGAGTGCTTATGACACTCAAATTGTTTTTATCAAATTCAGAGTATAGATCACTGGCAAACTATCCCATGTTGAAGCAATGTTTAGTGACTGAGCTATGATGTTGGTTGCTGTATTTCCTGTGGAAACAGTTTTGCTTTGTATGAATTACTTTGATATTCACTGGAGGAAGAATTTTGAGCCCAAGTCTTCAATCTCCACACCGGGGCCAGCGGGCTCATTCAGTCTGACACTCAGCTGTGAAGTCAGGACACTGAGGACATGGAAGTCACTGGATCATTGTTAATACAGGCAAAATGTAAATAGCAGAAAAGGAGGGGAAAAAAAATCCATACATTCTTGTGGGGTCTTAGTAGTGCAAATACTGTCAGGTTGTTCTTCACTTGCACTTTCTTGTTTAATAATAATAAAATGGCAGCAGGTTTTTTGCTGGCACGTTACGTTCAGTGTAGCATAGTCTCCAGAAGAGGCGGGCATTAAGATTTTCAAGAGCTGTCTCTGCTGCTTCCAGACAGTTTCTGATTCCTCTGTCTCTTCTAACTTGTGTTCTTTCTTAGGGCATGTCTAGATGGTTCAGTTGTAATTATATAATGGATGATTTAATGTATCTTTGCTGGATGGTTGCAAGGTATTGTGAAATGCAGTTAGTTTAGGATTTTTTGAGATAAGATCATACCTTTTATATCGTGAACAAACCAAGTTTGCTCTTCCTTTCTTGACGCTTGTATCTGTGATATCTGCTGTCCTATAGAATGAAAGGTAAGTTTGAGACAAGTGGTGATTGAAAGAACTTAATATTATGTAGTTTCATATTAGGAAAAGCTAAGGGAAGGATGATCTGACTTAAGTCCTTATTTGATATTTGGATGATAGGTTGAGATATAAGAGATGGTGGGGTTTGTTTGTTTGTTTTTTAATCTGTATTTTCTGAAAATACTACTGAAAAGCTGCATTACTTTAGAACAAGGCTCCAGGAATTTGCTATTTTCTGTCTTTAACTTCAGGCTCATTGCCTTCATTTTTATAGAATTCCTAGCATCTTGAATTGCTTGACTTTGTTATTTTCATCCTAAGTTGGTTTTCCAGGAGCAAAGTTTTATCCAATATTGAAATGCTAATTATTCATGACTAATTAACATGACTAACCGAACTTCTATTGTATCCTGCTTTCAAAAATACTTAAGAAAATAGTCACAAATGAAGCACTTTAAATGTACTGCAATCCATGAGGAATAGCTTTTAGAGAAATCGGAATTTCAGTTCAGATACCCACCTGATCTGGTAAAGGTAAAGACAATACTGGGAATGCTTGAGTTCAATTTTGTTTTTCTTCTCACCTCAAAACATACATTGCCCATAGTTTAACCTTCTGGCAGGTAACTTGACACTATTGTCTGCTTTACGGTGGAAACAAGGTTTCCAGCAGCAACAGATTAGACTAATCTGTGCAGATTGATGCTAAGAACCTCAGTCTATTATCTGGCAAATACCTAAATACGCCTAATGTCTCAAGTGACAGAAGTCTGACAAGGCAATTTAAGAGAAGGAGTAGAATAGTAGCAGAATAATAAAGGCACCAGCCCCAGTATCCTGCTCCCAATTAGTGGATGTTACGCTAAGGATGATGGTGTGAGGTACTAAGACTGTAGCAGTAGTGCTGAGGACAAAGAGTTTAACAGCATAATTGCAGTATTTGCTTTATCTTGGCTTAGCTTGCTCTTCCAAAGTGAATGCATCAACAAGTTGCAGGCGAACCTCTAGCTTTACATTTACACCCGCTTTGACCAGCATGGGTTCCAACTGTGGCCATCACTTTCTCAAATACAGCTGATTTTTTTCAGTCTTAAAAATTAATAGTCTGGACTTTGCAGGATTTTCTAATCTTGTACTTCCTGATAATGTGCAGCTTTCTGGGCTACCTTGGTAATATAATATATGTAATATGCAATGTTATATGTCTGGGCACAGCCAGTCCAAATAACAGTAGGCCTCCTTAAGAGAGCGAAAGAGGCCTCCATGCATCCTGAAATTGCAAAACCGGAGTGGGACCAGATTTCAGCATACTTTACCTGGCAGTCTTTCTGTTTATCTGCCCTTCAGAACAGTGATCAGATAAGTCTCAGTCTTCTTGGTTTGTATTCCGACTTAGCGTGTGAAATCACAATTGTTAGTTTTTTAAATTGTAATACATCAGTCATGGTAAAAATCCAGAATATCTTTGGATTCAATTTTTATGAATGATGCCGTATTAAGGAAATAAGGAGATAGCGGATCAAGTATTCTGAATTAAAGATTGTTGGCTATATATTAGCTGCATCTTAAACACTTTCCTTTTTCATGTTAAATCAGACTTGCATTCATAAATCTTGTAGCGGTGATGATGGTCTGTGGTTGCAATACCTCTACAAATGCTGGGCTGCTTTTGCCCTCTTGTGGCCAGATTTTATAACTGCAGTCCCACGTGTTAAATTCATTTTGCGTGAAATCCGCAGCCATGAGTTGAGGCTGCGGGTAGACGGAGTGCCCGCAGGTGACTGCCTGTTGTAACTGCGGTACAAACTTTGCGACCAAATTTATATTGTGCGTGCATACAAATGCTTGATGTTGGGCCTGATTTTCAAAAGTTCCAAGTGGTCAATATTGCTCTGAACCTAGTGAGCATTTATTAATAATTAGCTATTAGCATTACCTATAAGAATTCAGTTTTGGGCAGCCAACCTTGTCTCTAAATTAATTTAGAGAGCTTTCTGGAGTATGTGTTTATAAGACTGCCTGACATAGTCCATTTATGGTAGCAGAATCTTTTTATATTCCAGAAAGCATTTGACAAAGTGACAAAGAAACACTTATCGCCACCAGACTTTTCATTTATCATTATTTTATCACATTAGAAGAATAAGAAATGACGTGGGGCTGTTTAAATACTGTGCATTTCTTAACAGTTTGTCTTGCGTTTCAGAGTGGTCAGTCAGGGCAAGATATTAATAAATTACTTAGTATCCACGTTAATTTCTTTCTTGATTCAAATAATTGTAAGTTACCAGATAGATATTTGGATAAGAGTGAAATGCAGTTCTCTCACTCCAGAGCTGGAACAGCATCTTGTTCTGTGCTCCAGGATGTGGCTATCTGACAAAATAATTGCAAACTGCTCTAACTGATTTTGACAAGGGAAGTCATGGGGCAGCGTTGGAATGAGGCACCAGCACTGCCCTTGGACTGCAGCAGCTGTGGCTGGAGACTTGGGAAACTTCGCTTCTGTGGCAAACCTCCTTTTCTTGTAGACATTCTTGTTTAAATGAGAGAACTCTGCCAGTCTTTCCATTCTTTCCTCTGTCAATGTTTGGTCCTGGGCAATAAGCTGTAACATAAATTAGAGTTTAGTAGGAGTGGTGTTTCCAGTGACTGTTACTATTATAATCTAATTAGAAACAAATGATAATGATCTGTTATAACGTATATTAACATGGCTTAACTTTCGATGTAAGTGTTAACAAATCTTTAACAATCGGGGGATTGGACTAGATGATCTTTTGAGGTCCCTTCCAATCCCAAACATACTGTGATACTGTGGAATCTTGTCCATTGTGTTTGATCAGTCTATTAGCTGCATATTGGTTTTAGTCTTTCCAGAATAAGCAGCTAACTCAATCCCAGTACCCGACTGCTTCAGATTTTTCTTTTAAAATAATTTGCCAGACTGTAGATGAAAAGAACGTCGAGTTTGTTTGTTTGAGAGGCAGAGCTGCCGGCAACAACTGTCGTTCTGAACAGGGCCCTTCTTCTCTTTTATAGCCCAGTCTTGTAGAACTGCTGTGGATTCTTTTCTAAATCTGCTTTAAAAGTGTTTTAAAATTATTCTCTGAAATATGATGCATCTATCATAGAAATAACGATTGCAATTTCCATATGCTTCCAGCATTTGTATTTTCTTTTGTTTGTGTATTTCCCTTAGTGGGAGTAGAATTGAGGCGCTATTGCCAAAGTGCTTTCCAGTCTTCTTCCATAATGGTTACACAATACAAAGATTTATTTTTTTAAATTCTTCCAGCCATGTTCCTATTGTTCTGTAACAGTATCTGTTACTAATGGCTCCATGCATTTTAATTACAAAAATCTTCAAAACATTTTCTTTAGCCTTAATTTTCCATAGCTTTTGGCCTCAAATGACAAACGATGTCATCCTGAAGTGCTTGAGCAAATCACTCCCCCTGCGTTAAATGGGAAGGGGTTTAAGGCTCAGTTTGTGCTCAGCGAGGGGTCCCTCAGTGTGTGCTGGGATTAGTTTTGCAGACATTGCCACGGGATGCTGTTGAATTTCAGAACAGACTTAGGTCAGGGTCGCTTCTCCACCCCCTTCCCCATATTCCCCTGCAGAAGGAAAATGACAAGTTGTCGGGATGGAAAGTATTGTGCTGTAGAAGGGAAGGGCTGAGATGAGAAGCAAAGCCGAGAAACTCTTGTAAAAACATTATTAACATTTCTAGCGTTTATTTGAACTGCATTGTGGGGATCTTGATTTGCATTTTTAATAGTTGATTGAGATGAAATGCCTACGTTGCAGAAAAATATAGTTTTGAACATTAAAAATTATTGAATTGTTGCTAAAGAATAAAAGGGATGCAGTTGTTGGTTTGGAATATTTCTAGTTCAGCAGAATTTACATTGAAAAGTGACTTCTCCATGCAATTCTTAATTTTCTTTGCGTTACAATCTGCTTTTCTCTGCAAGTGCAGTTTCATATTACAGCTCATGCAGTGGAGAGCAGGCTGCTGCTGAAAGCCGCGCTCCTGCCCTGCTCCCCCTTTCCTCAGAGCCAGTTCCGCAGCTTTGGGAGTGGATTTGGTGGCGCATCAGTAAACGGAACCATCTCACAACTGAGCTGTCTGCTCCGTTATTATATTCATATGAATAAACAGATGCAAAACTGAACAGAAATACAGAGGGAGAGTTGACACGTGAGTGCAAACCTCTGCCAGCAGAACAAGTCGGCCTGTGTGCAATGCAGAGGACTGTGGGGTCTGGGGAGCTGTAATATTATATGAAGATTTACATCTGTGAATCACTGATAAATTGTTATTTTGGTGGTGATCAGAGGTAATTTTTGTATAATGACTGTTTGGTTTATTTCAGGCAGTTCCTTTTCAGCCTAGTTTAGATTTGTTGCTAACTTGAGCCTTTAGGAATATAGGACTGAAACTTCCTAGGTAATTAAGTGCAATTTCCTGTAGAAGACATTAAGTCATCCAGAAAGGTCACAATACCATTCACTCCCTAGTCTCTGAACTCTACAAGCCTCAAAACATCCCCAAATACCTGAAGACACACTTGAGATTTTAGGAGAAAAAGCTAAACTGTGAGAATGTGACATAAAAAGTGAGCAGGAGAGAAATATTACTGCCTGCATACTATGAGGGATTCTGCGAGGTTTCGCTTATTCAGCATTAGGGACAGGACGCTTAATTTCGGGACTTGTTTTAAAGCATCTGGATACAGAAGTGGTTGCCAGCGTCAAAGCAGAATTCATCTGTGTGATTCCACTTCCAAGTCCCATCTGGACGCAGCAGCGGCTGCTCCCGAAGTGCTGATAGCTGTGTGGACACGGTGGGAGGAGCTGGCTCGGGACAACTGGAGCTGTTCTGGGGCTGGACCTGGCCCACGCTGCTTTGAGCACCCACTGGTCATGTCAGGATGACCTTAGGGAGGAGAGTGTGTGTCTGTAGAAAACAGCAAATTAAAAACAAAGCCCGCTACACCCAGGGGTCTCTTCCTGTCTTGCTAAGGGGCAGAGCCTTTCCTGACTCCAAATCTAATTACAGGTTTAGCCCTGGGCGTGTGTGCAAGACATAAAAGCAGGCCTCTTTACGACTCTGTGCTTAAGTTTCCCCATCTATAAAATGGGCATAGTAATACAGATTTTCCTTTTGGAACTGAGAGTTTTTATTGATTTTTTGGCACCTTTCTCAAGGCCTAGTGATTTAAAAGTTGCCTTGAAGTATAACTGTTGATAGATTTGATTCAAATTTCAATGTAATGTTATGGTCTGGAGTCACTGTCTTGTCAGCTGATAATCTTTCACTTGAGCTTAGCCAGATCTTTTGAAACTATGGCATGTTATAATATGAAAGAGTCCATCTGTGTAGAATTTTTGGGACCCTTGACACTGGTGGGATTGTTCATGCCCTTGCTGAGAGTGTCCACATCCATTTCATACTTCCTAATTTTGTTATTAAGCTTTGATAGTGAAAGATCTTTCATTCTCCTTTTTGTTTCATTGTTCATTCCACAGGAAAACCATCCACGTGTAAATGGGACGCTTTAGTATGAGTGGCTATTTTCAAAAGATCTGGTTTTCCACCTTCCAGTATCTGCCCAGTGAAGTTGGAGAAGACCCTCACATCGCGGCTTTTCTGTTCTGGCATCTTATTTGTGCTTGTATGGAGAACAAGGTGGTACTTTGTGATTCCAGACCTGTCAGAGGTTTCTGAGGTGCTGCTTTCTGCCTGCTCGGCTCGCGGCAGCTCATCCTCCGTCTCTAACGGTGCGTGGTGTGTAGAACAGCAGTGTGATGCTGCAATAGTTGCGATCGTCTGACTCAGCTGAACACTTTTTTGTGCTTTCTGGCTCCAAAGTGAGCTGTTTTCATAACTCCTTCTGCAGTCAAGTTCAGTCTCTCTTGGGAGAGATTTCAGTGCTAGAAATATGAAGTATGGATGGAACAAGCTTCCAAGTCTAAGAAGGATTTCTTGCTGAATGATATAAAAATTTGGTAGGGAATTTTTAACCATATTCTCAGAAATAGGAACTGCTGGGTTCTTACAGTTCCCTCCATCTGGGAACAGCTGCTCGGAAAGGGGAAGGAAAAAAATGTGTTCTTTAGCTTTAAGCAAAAAGAGAGAGTGGCAACCAAAACCAGCTGTACATTGCATGATACTGATACCCGTGACTTTTGGGTATTATGCATTCTATACTATTTGGAAACAAGAAACTGCTGTAAAAAGGACTAAAGAGCCTGCAGAAAAGCACAGTCCTCACATGTGCTTTTGCCCTTGTGTTAGCTAGCAGCAGTGTGGAGATTCCAGCTAAAGATGTTAATTGATTCCCACCTCTCCCCTACCCTTTTCCACAAAAGATTTCAGTGGAAATTCTACATGTATTCAAAGCGATGAAATATTTATGTGTTCAGTCAGTTCACTTATGTTAGTAAGCTGGACATGGTGGCAGAATGGAGATATTTCTTTTCAGCTGTGTCACTTTGTTATTAGCTCAAGCTGAACTATTGTGAAGCGGGCATCAACGGTGATTTTCTCAGATGACATCTTTGCTAAATTTGAGGTGCTGGTAAATAAGACGAAGTATTTTGCTGCTTTCTGGGTGCTGCTGGCACCTGTGGCAGCTGCCACTGTGCCACGGTGGCTTCATGCATGTCAGTCTTGTCAGTGCTGTGGCACTTCTCTCTTACCTGTGGGAAAAAGAAGCCAAAATCCATGGGTTACCATGGGCAGCATCCAGCTCCATAGTGCAGTAACTGGATCGGTGATATAGATCGGGAAGGGCGATATGGTGTTTTCCAGGAAGGCAGCATGAGTCTGTCACTGTCCCTGGGGAAAGGTGCCAGCGTGGGGACGTGTCCCAACAGCTCCCAGCGCTACATTGGCCAAGGCTGCTGGGTTTGCTTTCTGGTTCTTCATTTGATTTAATGAAATATAGCAAGGGCAAGTGTAGAGTCTTATATGTGGGCAGGAACAACCCCAGGTTCCAGTGTAAGTTGGGGAATGACCTATTAGAG
This sequence comes from Columba livia, assembly GCF_036013475.1. Lineage (NCBI taxonomy): Eukaryota > Metazoa > Chordata > Aves > Columbiformes > Columbidae > Columba > Columba livia. The sequence goes on from NC_088611.1 coordinate 21,435,341, forward strand.
AGCAGTGTAGGGAAAAGGGACCTGGGGGTCCTGGGGACAGCAGGGTGACCATGAGCCAGCACTGGGCCCTTGTGTCCAGGAAGCCAATGGTACCTGGGGTGGGTTAGAAGGGGGTGGTCAGTAGGTCAGAGAGGTTCTCCTGCCCCTCTGCTCTGCCCTGGGGAGACCACACCTGGAATATTGTGTCCAGTTGTGGCCCCTCAGTTCCAGCAGGACAGGGAACTGCTGGAGAGAGTCCAGCGCAGCCACCAAGATGCTGAAGGGAGTGGAGCATCTCCCGTGTGAGGAAAGGCTGAGGGAGCTGGGAGGAGACTCATTAATGGTTATCAACACACCTGTATTCAGATGGGGCGGCCGCTCCGGGGGCGGGAGAGCGGCGGCTCCGGGGGCGGGGGGACCCCCGCCCCCGGAGCCGCCGCTCTCCCGCCCCCGGAGCGGCCGCCCCCGGCCGCGCATGCCCCGCCGGCCCCTCCGCTCCCGGTTCCCTTCGCTCCGCAATTCAGACCATGGCAGCGGGGCTGCGTTTCGGCTCTTTCCTCCTCCTCCTCGCCGCTCCCCGGCTCGCTGGAGCAGCCGGCGGCCGGAGGGGCTCAGCATCCGATGCTTGCGGAGCGAGGGTGAGTAATGGGCGATGTTCCCCTCCTTTGCATCGGTGGAGTTTTTGCAGATTGATTTTTTTGGTGGGGGGTACTGAGAGTTTTCCAACTTGGGGGCTTTACTGTTCCGGGAGGCATTTACCGGGAAGGGGGATTTGTTGGTTTCTCGCATCTTTGAGCAGAAAAGTGAGTCGGTCGCTCACCGGGTGCGGTGGCACCAGCGCTCTGCCCTTCCCCGAGCAGACCTGGAGGGGAAAAACCATCACTTGGGCTTTGTTATTTTAATGATTCGAGGCCGGCTTGGGGTCTGAGCTCCAGGCCTGATCGTTACACAGAGGATGTAGGAAATTTGGGGGAGGGGGGAGGAAGGTGATAAACATTTTGTTAGGAGTCTTTGCCTTTTGTTCCTGTTTCTGGCGTGTTTTGCTGTCAGGCTTTTCTTGATCGCTTTTCCTTTTTTTTCGATGATTTAAAATAACTTTCGCGTTGCGTGTTTTGTTATTTCCTCTCTCCTGATGTCTGGTTACCAATGTAGTTGAAGCGTGGGGATCCAGGACACGGGGGGAACACAACTGACTTTCATTGCTTTTCCTTTTTGTTAGACTGTCACTAAGGATTTGCCTGGTTTCAGATCAGCTCTTTTGAGAATGTTCCTGCAACACACAGTTCAGAAGTTTGTGGGGCATAGTTTAGAAAGGCGAAAGCATTGGAAAATGTGTAAGAGTGTGGAAAAACAAACTTCAATCCCTGATAGTAAGACCTAAATCTTTGTGCTGGATGGAGCTGCTGAAGGTTTAGATTCCCCTATCAGGCGTTTTTAACTGAGAATTAGGAATAAAATGTTTTGGCTCAGCGTGTCTATTGTGTTTCACCAGGAGCAGGCAGGATAGTCCACATGCTCGTAACGACCACTGGATCTATTTCTGTCAAGTTTTCTGTCAGCTATTAAGCAAATTATCACTATTAAAAATCACAACACTTGATAGGTGTATTTTGACATTTACAGAGATATGCAGAAGAGTTTGTGTTGGTTTGATTTTTGCTTACATAATTGATGATGTTGCATTTATTAAACCAGAATGTACCATAACATCCTATTATTAACACAATTATTTTGACTGCTTTTTGGATCAGTAAAAGTTACACTCTTTCCAATTAGCATAAACCCCTCTTTGTCTTTATGGCTCACAACATGTAACATTTTAGCTTGTTAAATATTTGTACTGCTTTCTGGTTTTATTGTATTTTCAGCTTCAAGTTCGGCCTTCCCTAGGCAACGTATGAGATATCTTGTCTGATTGTTTAGTTATAATTTCATAGTGTGATTTTCTAATACCAGTTTTTTGCGTGTGCTTGCCTGTGTAATCCGGGCAGGGCAGCATTTATCGGAGTCCTGACTGCGGGATGGGACCTATTGTCCCAGTTATGTGCGATTTATCTTGGTCTGCATGTAAGTTCTGAGTAGACTTGACACACGATTAAATGAGCGATGGCCCCTCTAACACATTGTCTGCTCTGGAGCCGGGTTCCCTTTGAAGTAGGACCCTGTAGGAAGTAAAAAGACTATTTGCTCTATTAAAATTCCTTGGTATTTCCTCTGTTTAACCACAGGCCACTTCCCCTCTGCCACTCTGAGCCCTGCAGGGACACTGACTGATTGAAAAGACACAAGCCCTGCAGCAATTGTATCCTATTCAAACAGATATTCTTATTGCAGTAGTGTCTAATTAACGCGTGTTAAGGGCATGAATGAATCTTAACGTTCTACATAAAGTAAAAATGTCTAGCAAACGTTAAATGAAGCAGTTGAATTCAGGTAATTCTCAATGGCATAAGTAAACAGTCTAGAAAAATATGAATTAACTTTTAATAGTTGTTTAAGGAGAAATAAGATGTAGAGAGCCGGGTGTCTGTATGTACACCTAGATACACCCAGGTCGGATATTTTCCTCTGCTAAACGTGTGGTGCACTTCCCACCCCCCATGAAGCTTTTTTATTCTTTGAGTGTTGTTTTTGAACTCTGTTTTCCATCTTGGTACATTATACAAGCAAGGAGCGCTTTCCTTTCACTCTGCAAAATACAGTTTCAAGTTTCCTCATTGTTTTGTAGCAGTAAAAGCTTGACTTGATGAGCATATTCCTGGACTACGGTTGAAAGAATGGGATGAGGAGGTATTTGAAGCTCCTGACATGATTCTTAGTAGCTGATATTTTTAAAACTAAAGCATTTGGATTTGATTATTTATTTACTGATTTTACAGCTTCCAGCACAAAATATATGCCGGTATGCATCACCTGCTTTATGAATACTTTGTCTTACAAGCTCAACATAAGACTGCAGCAGGAAGACAGTTAATATCAGGACAAATAACGACATTACTGTTGCGAAGAATTGTCAGGGATTTCAATGGATCCAGGATTTTAGGATTTGGATTGACTTTGCTAAGTCTAGGATTGATGTTTCATTGGTGTTTAACAGAACGATGTTTAACAGAAGTGTTAATGTATTCCTACACTTATGTTATTTCAGATTAAGGTAGAATATTTCCTTAAAGCAGAATAGCATTGCAAAGTAGCTTTCCATATGGATGGTCTTACTGCATCGTATGCATACCTGTATCCATAAAGAATCCATCAGGAAAGGGCCTCTTCTCATCTAGGATACGTTTGTCCACATGGGGAGCTGTTCTGGAAAAGCAGCCTCTGAATTGTGTTCATCCCATAAACAAGCCGTGAGGTGCCCAGGGAAGGCAGAGCTGGGCTCTGATGGTGATTTGAATGTATTTCAGATTCATTTATTCGGTGTTAAACACACGAGCAACTTTACTCTCCAGTTGTTTGTAGATTCTAACAGGACTGCACACATGAGTAATTTTTTTCATATGCTTAATTCCTCTGCAGTTCCTGGAACTGAACCGCGTTCAGTAGAAAGCTCAAATTTAATGAGACTGTATGATGAGAAAGAAGAAATAACACAGCATTGTAGCAAACATCTTTCCCAAACATCTTTGCTATGCAAGGCTCATCAGACATACCAGGGGCTCTGTTTGCGGAAGCTCTCCCACTGTCGTCTTCTATGCTCTTTATTTAAGGAGCTTTCGAAATTATTTCCTTTTCCCTTTGTCAGCAGGACTCTGAAGATGAAGATCCCTGTTTCCTGCTGTTCCACTCTCAGGGCTCTGCCTGTCTCGTTTTCCTTTAGGCTCATCCTGCTGTGTCCCCACATTTGTCTCCTCGAGCATCTTTCCCAACACATTCTCTACAGTCAGAGTTTTTCTATGCGCAGAGCTAAATCATACTGAAATAATTTTCCCAGCTCAATGTATGTTTTAGGAACTTTATTCAGGTGAAAATGTAAGAAATAATCTACTGGAGTTTAAATTCCTCCTTTGATTTCTTGCTCTTTTCATACAGGTAGAAAAAAACCCTACATTTTCTCTTGCAGAGTATTTAAAATTTGTAAGGGAATTGGGCAGGACCAGCCGAGGTGAGGCCTGGCGGAGGCGTCGGTGTTTGCCAGCAGGGCTGCGTTGACCCCGGGCAGCTGCGGGGCTGCTCGGAGCTCTGCAGACCAGATGCCAGCGGTTCTGTAGCCTCCACTTCTTCTTAATTTTCAGAATCACTACATTTCTCTCCACCTGCACGTAGAACAATGTGACAGCATTTGAGCATCAATGAGATGTCACCTGCAGTTGGGCGCAGGGCTGTGCAGGCAGGGGCAGCCATGCATGGAGGTGTCTGCGGTGCTTGGTGTAGCTCAGAACTTGTCTTCAACATCACGTGTAGCTCGGAATTTGGCTTCAACATCACTCCAGGATTGGGATTTTTTCGTTTGATTTATCAAGTAATGTAGCAAAGAACGTGACCCCGTTTTTACTCTGGTGTCCGAAAGCGTTGGTGACAGTCCGCCTGTTCAAGTTAGTGTAAAAATGCACAAAGCAGCCCCAGAACGTGAGTGTTTAAATAAGCAGATGAGTGTTTCTTCAAGAGCTACCAGGCCACGGGGTTTAAATGCTGTGTTTTCAGAATGAACATTCAACACACAGTGGGACTGTGATGCTAATTTACAAGCTGTTGACCTAACAAGGTTTCTGCATCTGAAGCCTCTCCAAACTGTCACAGCTTTGATTCATTTCCCCTCTAGATCGTGTCCCTACCGTAGATCATGTCAGACTCCAGTCCCTGCCTCCCCCAAGTGTGCTGTTGTGTAAGCAGAGGTGCAGGAACTACACCTCCCAAACACTTATTTAAGAACAAGTTCCGCTTTAATAGATTAATACTTTATAGTCCACTGGTGAAAAGATGTTAGGCAGTTATGATTAGACGATACCAGCTTTTCTTTAGTTTATTATTTGGTAATGTTAATGTAACATGGATGTTACTTAATTAAAAGTGCAACATTTAAAGGGTGTTTAATAAGGACCAGCTGTCCTTCCCAACAGATCAGTCTAAAGATGATGAAACAAGGCTTTGATGTGAACTTGCCTGCTTAATTCTGCTCAAAGGCTTCATTTTATCCATAAATTTAGCATGTTTTTAAGAAGCAAACAAGATAAGGGGAGTGCAAGGTATTACTGGAGCTTTAATGCCAGTGTACAGCTTTGGTTTTATATATACACCACTGCCAGCAAAATGAAGGGTATTTGAAATACTTTTTTTTTTCTGAAATGCTGGGTTAATGCTGATGTTTCTATACCATGTGTTGTTCTTAATTTAAAAAATACCATTATGCATAAATACATCAGGCTTAGAAACAAAGTTTTATCAAATACATGAATGTTTGTTATACCCTTCTCCCTGTATTAATGATGAAAAATTATTTTATGGAAATGCAACTTACAGTAACTTAAAATAGGGGACTGTGTCTAGATCAATGCGTATTAAGTACTTAATTTTAGGTTATGGTAATGTGAGACTGTAAGGATCAAAATTTAAGTGCAAGCTTGAAAAATGATTTTATACTTTCACGCGTGTAGCATTTTACCGTTGTGCCTGAGCACCCTTTATTATCCTTACGATTATTATCCTTATCCTTACAGATCTGATCCTGGGCCGTTACTCAGCAAGGCAGTAAACCTGGTTTGGGGCACATCACTTGTGCTGCTTATCCTGATGTGCCCAAACAAATGGGAGAGGTGGCTTTGTCCAGGTGTTGTCCCCCTTCCTGCAGGCCTGGAGGTGCAAACTCGGAACCGTCTGTGCTGGTTCTTAATTGTTAATTGTGTTCTGTTTTCTGTAACCTTGGTGTTACGACCCAGCGCCGCAAGCACAAGCTGCTCTGTGCTGGAACCCTGGGCTGACAGGAGCCACAAGGGACAACCGAGCGTGCGGAGCTCAAAGGGCTCCAGCTCAATGTGTGTCAGGTCACGGGTTGCTACACCCTGTGGATATTACTACATGCAACTACATTTTAAGGCTGCGATGTGGAGGAGATGGTAGACACGTAGTTCTGTGTGCAGCCCCACGTTCTGCGGTTAAACGTTTCCAAATAATTGATTTCTGTCTATCTATATGATTCTCTTAGCTCACAAAATAGTACGTAATAACCATTTCTATACCTGCCATAATACGGAAATGCTGGATTTTCCTCGTGGTTGGTGGGCAGACTTGGATTTTAATTTCTGACCTTCCCTATGTTCTTCCCTGTCCTATGAGAGGGAGGGACTGGGTATTTCTGATCTCGCCCCTGGCCACATTCAGCTCCAACCAAGCAATCAGTGACTTCGCTGACTTGTTTTGTATACGGCTGTGGGAAAATTCCTGGTTGGCTGGCTATGAATTAATGAAAATCCTCCGAATGCTTCGCTAATGATAGCTCCCGTGGCTTTAAAAATGCTATTCCCTTTTTTAATTTGAGGGAGGTCACAGAGGTTTCCAAAAAGTAAGAAAAGAAACGCCAACATCTGGTTGTGCTCTGCTGATGGCTGCTTTTGTGTGAAGAAACCTTACGGCGTCTCCTCAGCATCAAACGCCTTCAAGGTGATCCTTTCTGAGGACTCTTTGCAAGAATACCTTCCCCTCAAACTGTGCTTCCTAATTAATTTTGCTTTGTATTTTCAAATGGAGGATTTTAGTCCTCCATGGGAATCCCAAACTCATAATGTGTCACTTAAAATACACCCTACCTTTATAAATTGAACTTATTTGAGTTTTGTATTTATAACATAAAAATATCGATATATGTTTCTCATATTTTCCTTCAAAGTTGTAGATCTCCAAGATTAAAACAAGCTGTTAGGTTAGATTCTGGGATTCACAAAAGGGAATCTTTTTGTTTGTATATCCATGGTGAAGTTCAGTTTCATCTGTTTGCGTATGAAGTTCCAACAAGTCATCTGATTTGTAGAAGTCACCTTTTTATAATTTCAATTGTACAGGCTAAAGTAGAACCATTTTTTAACTAATGCAGCTTAAATTGGGGGTGAATTTAGCTTAGCTAGCAGGAAGGTGAAAGATGAGGATGTTTAGGCCAAACCAGCAAATCTCAGCTGTTCAGACTGGAAGCTCGGGGCTGCACAGATGAACACGTGTGTTCCAGGTGTGAGTGGCCTGGGACCACGAAACATTAAAAATACAACTTTAGAGACTCCTGCTAGTCACACTATCTTTGTATTTTATACAACGATTCAAACTATACGCAGGCCTCGTGGAAACAGCACCGCGTCTGTTTTCCTTTTAAGCGTGGAATATTAAAAGTTTTGTTGAGTGATTTTTGTTTCTGTTGGTTTTTGGGTGTTTTTGGTTTGTTCCAAGAGCTAAAACCCTATCTGTTAAATCTGTGGCAAAGCCCTGTTTTCTGTGTTTTCAGAGAGCTCTCTTAGCCTGGTCTTGCCCCTAATTACAGGCAGTAGTAACGAACTGAGGGTGGAAGTTGGAAGCAGTAAGTTGTGTGGTTGCTGTGGGCGATCAGACTGGATGGGGTTCAGATCCAGCCCAGGACGGGGGTGTCGCTGGATCCCAAACCTCGGTAGCAAAGCTGTCGGTTTTGTGCTGGGCTTCCCCTTGCAGTCTGGGAGCTGTGGGGAACAAACGGGCGGTTTAAGCTTCACCCTGGAAGTGTGAGCAGATCCTGCTTGGGGTGCGATTCAGAAACAGAATGGAGTGCCCTAATTCCCATTAACTTGCAAGGGGATTTGCTCTCCTTTGTGGCCCAGGGTGTAGCTCCATTTAACATTGACTCAGCAGTGAAGCTGGTTGGTGAAAAAACGTCACTCCCATCCGCTTTTCCTCCCACTTTGGTGTTGCTGTTGGCCCTTCCCTCCCTGCCTGTTTTGATGCACCTGTTTGTAAATCACATTATTCAAACAGTCTGAATGGAAAGGATGGCCCAGTAGTTATGTATTTAATTTGATTTAATTTAATTTTCTCAACGGGGTCACTTGAAGGACACGATAAAGCGGGGTTCCCGGCAGTTGTGGTGAGCGAATGTGCTGAAGTGAACTGCAGAATGAAGGGCTCAGCGCCGCCGGGGTCGGCAAGTCCCTTGGCTCCCTCGGTGAGGAACCCAGTGCTCTGTGCGACTGTTCGGATAGCTTTAAAATTCCCACCCTTGACATGTGTTCATTTAAACACCTTCAAAAACAGTATCTCAGCAAAAGAGCCTGAAGTTAGTATGCTGAGCATACATGAATATTTGTTATAAAAGAATGTTTTTGTTATAAAAGAATGCCTAATGTTTTGCTTTTTCTGTTCTATAATACAAAATATTTAGCTAAGATACTTTTCAAAGAATCAGTAACGCAGTCTGTTCCAAGATAGTTACAGCTCTTTTTCCCCCAAAATTATGTTGGTGATGTTGAATAATTACCGTAGTTTACCTTCTGACAGCAGTAATAGGTTAACCACAAAAGAGGTTAAAATAAGAATCAAAGAGACAAAACAAACACCTGACTGAGCCTGACCCACAACAGGTGAAAAGTTATTATTCTGTGCTTCCTCGGGACATCCGTGGAAACAAAACCTTCATCTTTTATTCATTAGCTGGGAATAATGCAGGTTGGGCTCGCTTAGGTTGCTCCATATAGTGGCATTTCTAAGAGTAATTCACTAATCGTGCCATTCACTTTTGGGTTCTTTTTCAATAAGGACCACTAGCCGTGAAATGTCATGCAGAGGTTTGAAAATGGGACATTCAGCTCAGTAGAGAGTGAGCTGCAAGGACAGAACTTCCTTTTTATTACATCCTGGCAGTAAATGTAGGAATCAAAGCCACAAAATAAGCGACAGAATAAGGCCTGGTGCCGTGGAACAGCGCCTGTTCTGTGTAGCCACGTTACGTGTGGTAGACATGGTTTAATTGTCATTTATGGTGTTCCATTCAACCGCGGAAGTTGGCAATATGTCCACTCCATAGTTTGTGTGCGGAAAGTTGATCTGTAGTTGTGGGTGTGATCTGTAGTTACAGATGTGATTCCACCTCCCGTGTCCTCTCCAACCTGGGTAATTCTGCTGCAACAAACAGAAGAATTGTTTCCGTGTTTATGTTGTACAATCACATCCAAGTTGTATTCCTGTTGTAAGTTATAATTTGTGTGAGAAGTGCAACTTGCTGTAGATCTACTTCTCAGTTACTGCAATAATGAAGGTTTAAACTGAAAAGGTTTTACATTCTGTACTGTATTTAACTTCCTGTGCCATGTTTTAGGATGAGCAAGTTATATGTTCAGTATAACTTAGCTAATAGGAAGTCAAGTAGAAGTTTGCGAGACACATGTTCGGTGTAACTTTTCAATCGGTGTGTAGAAATAGTTCTGAAACGCACATGGCAGTTCTGGCTTCTTCAATGAGGTGGCGGCCAGAAGGAAACTCGTTTGCGGTGTGGACTTTCTGTATAGAGACTTTTGTTATAATTTATTGTTTCCTACAGAAAAAAGATCAGTTAGTGTGTGTCTCTTTAAAAATAACAGGTTAAAGTGATTGTAAACGCTTTTTCGAATAATCTTGAATTAAAAAGTTGGGGTTTTTGTCATAGTTTGATCAAAGTCCCGTAACCTGTGGCTCTGTTTTTGTTCCACATGCTGACGGTCTGTGGATAACATTAGATTTTTTCAGCATGAAACTGAACACTTCAAATCCCTAAAGCAGTCTCAAGTTTACGGTTAATAAAAGGATTTATTGTGCTGGATGTCATCTGTTCCATCACTCTGGGAGCAGAAACTGGCGGTGAGTGGACAGGAAATATTGCCATTTCAAATCGCTTCGGTCTTACGGTGAAAGTGTCTGATTGCAGAAAAATCCCTGAATATCGACGTAATAGAAATATTTAAGTAGAGTATAATCTTTTCCAAATACTTCTTTTTGCTTTATAGGATTTTACATGAAGACACTACTTATATTATTAGTGTTGATCAGTATTGATGCCGTAGCGTTTTCAAGGCAGAAGGAATAGTGGTTATATATTTTTCAGGTAAATATCTATACATGGAAAGTCAACAGTTACTGTGTGGTGGCCAAACTGCTTCAAAGTCTCAGCCATTGTATGTGTAGTTGGTTGGACTGTTGGGGGTGTGGACTCCTGTGTGATGATGACGAGGTTCTTCCAGCTTCATGGAGTCCTCCAAGTTGTCTCCTTTTCAAATGTATTTTAAAGCGTGAGATCTGTACATTGTAATTCAGTGTCTTGAACATCCCCTTGTGGAAAGCTCAGCATATTACTCCTGTAAATGTGACCTTTGTTCATCCTTAAATGTTTTATATATTAACTTTGTAAGTGGTTTTGGTTTGTTTTCCCTAAGCCTCGGTAGGTTATCATTGATGTTTCAACTTGCTCTTGTCAAATTTGTATCAGCACTTATTACCAGTTACGCTGATTATACTATTATAGTAACTTAACTTCACGCTGTATTGCCAATCAATTCAAGCAAATAATCCACAAACTATAATGTGAAAAACTCTGTCTTTTTTCTGTTACAGTCAAGCCTTTGCTTCTACACACCAGCTGCAGCAAATGGGGTGCTGAGGTGCGCGGGGTTCCAGGGGCCACATCCAGCAGCTCAGGAACGTGCTGCTCTGCGACTGGTACTATAAAATCCGCCTGTGCACACTGGTGCCTGGCCTGACCTTCTAGGTGTTACCGCAATAGAAGTGCCATGCAAGAAAATACATATTCGCGGAGTTTTTATTTCATTTGAATAGCTCGTGTCTTCAGTACAGTGTTTTACTGTTATTTCTGGCAGTTTGTAGTGGGGTGGGTGCAGTGACAGTGTGGGATACCCTCTCTTTGGCTTCCTTGAGTTTTGAAGGACTTAGTGTGGAACAAGTCTGGGTCTTATTGCTGCTGCTTGTGCGGAACCCAGCGGAATGTCTTGGGAGCAGCACAGCGATGGGGTTTTGTCTTTGTCCCGTTCCTGGCCTCGCCAGGGCGGGTGCTGAGGGCGCAGCCCCAGAGCCAGCCCTGCGGCTGGACAGCGGGCATTCGCCTTGGGGTCCTCTTATTTACCCCAAGAAGTGATTTCCTATTAGTATTTATTAGCGAGTATGGAAATTTATCATTTTAAAGAAAGCTGCTTCAACTGAAAAATGTTACCAAGATTTAGATTTTCTTTGCAATGGTTATTTTAAAATTGGATAATCCAGTTTTAATCATAATTACAAGAACAAAAAGTGCTCTGAGGTTCTAGAGCAATCCCTTGTGAAAAAGATTTGGAGTGAAAATACTGCAAGAGGTTAAATAGTAGTTAAGCAGTGGCACCGGTGCAGTAGTTGTGGCACGGGCCGTGTGGGTGTTTCAGCGGCCAGCACGTTTCCTGTCAATAGTGTTAATTAGTATGAGAACGGCAGTTCTGAAGCAGCCGTGTGCGCTGCGGATAGGATGTGTACGTAACCTTTGCTTTGGCCGGCTCTCAGGAGCACTTAACGTGAGATACGGAGGAAAAACGCATCTCATAAGCTGCTGTACTTGTTCAAGTGTATGATAAAGTGTGATATATCCACAGGGTGTGACTTTTGTTAGTGGAAACTGAATGAGGTCAGACTGGAGTGTCAACACCACTGCAAACATTAGATCTCTATTTAAAATTGTATTTAGATTCCCTTTTTTAGTAGTAAAAACCTCACAGGACTTAATAGCACATAATGCCCAAAGGGTTTCCCAATATAGAAATACTTAAAGCACACACATTTCCTTGTGTTGGTTTGTTTTTCCAACAGTAGGATTTAGCAATACTTAATGCTTTTGAAATCCAGGTACTGAAGAGACATGAGCACACGGGAATATTTGAATGTGTTCTGTCTTCATCCTTCTTTTCACTGGGAAAAGCCCCGATCTTACTGGCAGGAGCTGTCGTGTGTGAGAGGTGCTCAACAGCATCAATAGGGACCAAAAGACGTGGATTTGCAGGGCGTGAATATCAACGCTCTAGGAGAAGAAAGTCGGGTGCATTCTGAGACAAGCTTTATCCAAGACGGGCAGCTCTCAGAAATGGTCTCAGGCGCGTCTCCTCAGAAAGCTGTTCTGGGTGGGTTTATTGCGCTGTGTGAGTTGCTGGGTAACCGCGCTCCTCTGCCTGAGACCAGCACTTCGCGCTGGTGTTTGTGGGTTTATTGCGTTGTTTGAAAATATTCAGTGTGTTGATTTTTGGGGAGGCCTTTTTATGAATTTACCAAACATTTACACAAGAAAGTTGTCAAAATATTTAGTGCGACAGGGCAAACTATAGAAAACTTTTTAGGCAAACTCGCAAATTGTGGGAGAGAAACAGGAGCCGGGATCGTCTTTCTGCCGTGGTTCGCTGTGCTCAGTTCCAGGGCTGGGCTCGGAGATCTCACATTTTCACGGCAGGTGCTAAACAGTGTGGATTAAACTTGCTGCTGGTGGTGGTAAATTGTGGCTTTAGCAGCTGCTGAATTCAATATTCTTTCAGGAGGAGGAACTCGGGAAAACCGTATCTGGTTGAAATGGCAGGAGAATTTGTTCAGACCAAATGTAATTACCCGTGTGGGAAGTCAACCATAAACCCATGGATAATGTCAAAACTTTGTGAAAGATTAGATATTTAACGACCACAAAATGTCAGGACAATTCTTACACAAATGAAGTAGCAGTTCTTTATGTTCGCTTTAGGAAAATAAGAATTATGCTTAAAAGAAAATTTCGTGTCCTGGATTTTTATGTAAAGTAGTTTGTTGTTGTTGTACCTGGATTATAACTCTGGGCCATCTATACAGTCCTGGTTTTGAAGTTTTTACTTCTTAAAGGGTTATGACTGCTGGTTAAATTAGCACATTTTTTAAAAAAAGTCTTATACGGATGCTGCATAACGTTTGTTCAAGGCCACGGGGCTTAAATGGGGGCACTAAGCTGTGTTCTGGGAGATGGAATGTGCTCCGAGTGAGCGTGGCAGCCGGTTTGGACAAGGGAAGGTGTTTGTGCAGCCGCTCCGCGCTGAGCGAGCGGCAGCGCTGAGCGATCCGGGAGGATGTTCAGTCGGAGCAAGGGCCCGAGTGACCGCCAGACAACGGACAGTCTGAAGGGGGCGGCTGTGCAGGAGCCGTGTGCCGGCACCGGGATCCACCGCTGCGTTTTCAGGGGAGGGAAACGGGGATGTTTGAAGAGGACGGGCTGGTTTTGACAGGGCTGTGTTGGGGAGGAACCCGTTGACCAGCCTGGAGAGCAAGAGGACAATCAGGGCTCGGATGGAGCGTCAGGTTCCTTCATGCTCAAAAACGGTGGTTTTCTTCCCCCCATACACTTTATAACTGAAGGAAAGACGTTTTGCCTTTATATCTCAGGCCAAATTCAAGATGCAAACACTGCGAGGACACATTCAGCTGCTCTGGGGCTGAGCCTGTGTGCAGTGGCTGTAGAGATGAAACCGTGAATAACGAACAGTAGAGAACCAACTGAAATCTGGTCATTTCTTGTAAATTACGTTGCTTACAAAAGAAGAAACGCAAAAAATGACAACTTATTAAAAGAAGTTAAAAAAATATGTTGAAGAATCCAGGTTTCAAATGGTTCAATTATGAAATAAAGCACCGAGAAGCCTCTTGCTCCTTGAGTTCAGTTTTATTAAAGCTTATTTCTCCGGTGTCACTGAGATGGTTTTTAAAATGTTACTCGCATAATTTGTTCATGCAGTGCGGTAACATACATATATAAAGGCAAATCTGAATAAGATTTAACATTGGAATCATCAGTTACACCAAAGAGATGATAATAACAGTACGAACCCATCTGGCACGGGTTTAGCACTAATTGTGCAGTAAAGGGGTGCACACAGGTTGTGTGGGGTACATTAGCATGGATTATGTGTTGTGTTATATGCTGGGGGAAGCAATCCAGAATGCAGGTGTAGAAATAGTACAGAGCGTTCATCTCTTTACTGATGACTGGAAAAACAGAAGATGTTTTAACTCGCTTGAAAGCATCGAGAAAGCGTTCAGATGAGGAGAGCAGATGTCAGATAGAAAGCTTGTAGTTCACTGAGTATGAGAAACATTGACTGTTCATCTTTGGCGTTAGAGCTCAGAAACAATTGTCCCTTCAGTTTGCCTCGTGCGAGCGTGAAATGGGGCCCACGTGTGCGTGATGAACACGTGGGAGGTGAATGGTGGTTGGGGCTGGTGGTTTCCACCCAAACCCCGTTTCTGGCATTCGCATCTCGCTCCGTTTCCCAGCGCTGCTGTTCAAGTGCCCGTTCACATGCGGAAATTGCATTTATTGAATGAAAGCGTGTTTGCCCGACAGAAGTTGGATGCTGGAGTGTGTTTCAGTGTCATTTGTAAATAATTGCTAATGCCATCTCTGGCAGGAACCGTCAAGCGTGGAAAAGTAGACACTATGTTCACATATGAAACGCTGTGTGTTCTGCATTAAAAGGAAGAGGAAAAAAGCTTGAAAATTAAGCAGATTTAAAAATTTGTTTCCGTTGTGTTCAGTTTATGCCTCTGATGACAGACGTTAGTTAAATTTAGCTTTACTTGGAGGCACAATTAGTTCCTGTGGTTAAAATTTCATGGAAGCCTTATTTCTGGCAATGTAATCCTAACTTTGCTCCTCTCTGCCGTAGCAGTGGGTAGAAAGAGTTGTTGTAAGTGCATTTTGTTAATTAAATTGTTACCATAAATGAAGGGTAGGTATTAGAAAAACAAACAAAATTACAGGTTAAATTAATGTGATTGTGATAGTCTTTGACTCTTATGAATACTTGTGCTCTTTCATGTTGAAAAATGAGTATTTAAATAAAATGAAATGTCTGCGCATGCCGTGAACGTCCACGCTGGTTCTTCGGGAGCTGGTGTGTGTTGGTATCCAGAAATGGCTGATTTCGGAGGTCTTGGCATCTTAACCCGCACCGGCCAAGTTGTTCCTGTGATTGAGGAGCAGACCTGACCTGGATCTCTGTGATTTGAGGCAGTTCGTTGTGGCTCACGTGTCCGATACAGATGCAGGATTTGGATCTCAGTTTCTCGTGTGGAGTTCTGTGCTTTTTGCTCACAGAAAGTGGGGTTTAACGTTAGGGTGACCCCCCCCGCCTTTTCACAAATGAGATTTTTTTGTGATTTAACCTGTGTGCATTTCAAGTTCGATTATCTGCTCAAAGGTCAGTGCTCTGTAGCTCTTCACGAAGGATGTTTTAGGGGTGTTTTGGCTGGTGTGTTCCCAATGTGCGGGCACCAAGGGGATTTTATAGACGCAGCTCCAGGCAACGGAGATTTGCTTTCTAGTAAATTAGAAGCTGCATGTAAATTCAACAAATGTTAGTGGTTAATTAACTAAGAATGTAGAGCCCTGAGGCCACAGCAATAGTATTTATAAAGAAAGATACTTTAACCAAGTTGTCTTAGCTACAAGCCATTTAAATAGCACCATTACTTTATGGTTTACGTCCTGGAATCACACGTTATCTTTCTAAACTCACAGCAGTGACTGCTTGGAGGATTAATATCGAAGTGTAGCACCATCAGATTGCATTTATTGAATGAAAGAGATTGCCTGCCTTGCTGGCGTGGTTGTACCTGGAAGCCATATGGCAACGATCTAGTTCAGCGCTTGGGGGCCCCGGGTTCCCTCCCAGGTCCCGCAGCCGTTCCGCACCTTGCGAGCAAAGTTTTGCAGCCAGCAAGTTCAGCACCGTTTGCCTTCTGTTAGATTTACTTTTTGCTTCTGCTCTATTAATGATTGTGGTATATTGATTTATACTTACACTGTTACATATTTTGTGATGTCACCGTAATTCCAGTAGAAATGCAATTAAAGGTGCAGTAAAAAGCATTGCGCGCTCTCTCTATATATATATTTAATATAGGATATAAAAGATCCTATGTGAAGAATTAAAATACTCGTGCAAATTTTCTGTGGGTTTTGGTAAAATTTGTCTCAAATCTTCAGCTCTAGGACACAAAAGGAAAATGGGTAACAATTACTTTGGTCTCTCTGCCTTTATTTCTAAATATAAAACCTCAGTAGTTTCTTTTGTTGTTTCTTTGCATATTTCTCGTCAAACATAATGTCTTTGTTTTGCTGTAGCAGTAAGTGAAATGAGATTTTTATATAACTCAAGACAAACAGAAAATGAGTCAGAATAGAACAGGTATTAATAGAAAAGCTAAGATGGAAAAAATGGGCACCTTCCTGTCTCAGGAAACCCTTTCCCATAACAGCTTGTTTAATGCCAGCCTAGATAAAAGTTAAGCACATGAAAAGCTCCCTAAGAGGAAAGCGAGATTATGAATTTCCCTTCTGACAGCGCTATCAAGATCTGCTTCGCTTTCATTCCGTATGGGGTTATTTTACAGGTTGGGTTTTTTACAGGTAACTTGACTCACACCTTGTTTTTCCGAACACCTGAGTCTATTGAGAGCGGAGAACGGTTACCTGTGACCACGACAACACCGAATTCCTGTTGCAGTCCTTTTATAGCATGATCTTCCATCCTTTACATTGCAGCTCTGAACCCAGGTGTAATTCCATGTAAATGGGTAGTGGTTTTTCAGAAGGGAATGGTAAATACGATGTTATTTGCCTTTCAGGGAATGGTTTTGCTCTGTAAGAGTCGGTGTTACTGCTCTGGATTTCTCTCTCTAGTGAGGGTGGGAGTGATGCTACATGGTTTTGTTTCAAACCCTATTTCAGTGCTTTTGGAAGGTGTCGCTGTCTCTCAGGTCCCGAGTTCCTTTGTAGAGGTGCGGAAGAGACCAGGTGATTTTAGCCAAAAATCAATGGGGACATTGAAATGTAAATTCTCCATCTGTGGTTTTGTCTAATTAAGCTCTTCTCAGCCAGAGTTTCTGTAAAATATTTACAATACATGGTCAGGGCCTGTATAGGGGAGCGTCTCACATAAACAAATACAACAGATGCATCAACCACATCAGCCTCAGTGGAGGTAGAAATTCCACAAGAATATCAGGAACAGAACCAGAAATTACATATAAATATAGCTGTGTAAAATGATTTAATGAAGGATAGGTGTGGGCACATATTTGATTTATCATTAACCCTTGATTAACAGTGTGGTTCTTGTATGGGCATGATTGTCCTAGATGGTGCAAGATTCTGTGATTGACATCTACTGAGCATGTCAGGCTACTTAGGTCACAACGTCATGTCTTCATGCACATATTCCATCCAGACTTTCAAATCTCCTTGTTTTCACTTCTTTGAGTGTTACATTTGGAAAGTGGATGGCGGGTGAGTGTAGGCAGCGTGTTCTGCCCCAGCCCGTGTGGGGACGGATGGGCGCTGTGCCAACGGGAGGAAGAAAATAATGAATTCTGTCATCTTCCAACAAACTGCTTATAAAATAGAAACCTCTGTGAGTTCCAAGTAACTTGCTTTATTCAAATCACGTTCTTGCTCTTTCTCTACAGGGGCTGTCATCAGTCACCAGGACCAATGGACTACTCAATGTCACCTTTAAATATGACAGTAAGTTGACAATTTGCACTGTGTTCACAAAAGTCAGCGTCTCCAACGCAGTTGTCAATAAATAGCAACATGTCTCTTAAAAACGGCTCGAAGAACAGCATGAGCTCTTTGGTATTGACCTGGTTTTACAGTCTAGGTTTGTTTCTGCTGGATCTGGTGATTGTCTCCTTCTGTATTTCATTGAGAGTAAAATTCTTTAATAACTTGTAGTAGTTTCACTTTTGGATTGGCCCACATCACCTGCCCGGCGTTTGGCTGCAAAAGAACAGAAAATGGTTTTATTCTGTGCAAGAATGTAGTCATTGAAAGGTCCTCTGCACGCAAACTCGCGGGAAAGGATTATTTCCAACTTGATACATCTCTCCCCAAATTAACGTCAGTCCTCATCTTCTTCGGAGCAATTAGTGAGGAAAAATGTTCTCTTTTGGAGTCCCAACACGTGTCATTTTACTCTGAGTGTGGTACAGGCTGCACCCCTATTACAGATGGGCGTCTGCTTTGGGGTCCTGTGAACTGGGTCTGCAACTGGTGATGCTGGATGCGCTCAATCGTTTGTGATGTCTTCTGGTTTGCAATGTCCTGAGACCAAGGCTCCATCTAGATTTACTATACAGTACTTATTTTTATAGCATAAACAGTACACGTGTACTTTCACTGTGCTCAGTCTTGAAGAAGTACTAGGAAATGAACTGAATTCTTTACTTACATGGGAAGATGCGGGGCGCGTTGGAAACAGGTTGCTGGAACAGATCTTGAAGCTTCGGTGCTGTTAGCAGCCGGTGATTTACTTGCCCTGGTGTGGCGCAAGGACGTCGGCTGGAATGGTTTTCTTGAAAGCGTTGATTTCTCCGTGTTTTCAGACTGCACGCCGTACCTGAGCTCAGCGGGCAGACACGCCATCGGAGACGTGCAGAACATCACGCTCAGCCAGTACGCGTGTTACCAGCAGGTCGCGGTGACGATCCTTTGGACAGCAAACGCCATCGGTAAGTACTGGAAACTAAAGAATTTCGGCTGCAAAGGTGCTTTTCCAAGTCAATGAAATAGCTGTGGTTAGAGTTCAGGACAATATAGTTTTCAAAATTAAAATGTAAATCTGTTATTTTAATGTTCTTTTTCTCATACAGCAGAGTCTCAAGGTGATATTTCATGGTTCATACTCACTTAAAAAGCTTTTAAGTCAGGTTTTTGTTACAATGCAGTAAGAGCTGGAAGTTGCCATTTATGTGGTAGGCTTGCATCCTAAGAGATGAGATATGGCTAATAATACAAATGTGTATTTATTACACTTGAGATATTTTTTTAGCCCAGACCAGCATTTATTAAATCAAACTTTTTAGGTTAAAAAAAAAAAATGTCATTTTTTTGGTGGCCTTCCAGTGTTAAGTCAAAACCAATGATTAATTTCTGGGGTTCGAAAGAGTGTATGGAGGTGACACTTGAAATTCTGCAAAACTGCAGTTGAAAGCATTTGGTGACCGTCAGCTGCTGCCTGGAGAATGGAATCTCTGTGGGAAGCAAGGCTGGGAGTTGGTCCGTGTCCGAGCGGAGGTCAGTCCCTGGGAAGGCGTGAGGACAGAGCTGCTGCGGAACCGTCTCGGGTACCACGGAGACCGGACCCTTTTCCTTCCTGCTCCTCCGGGGAGCACAAATAGTGCTTTGGTTCCATAGAATAGCAAGAACACGTTGGGCAACTCACACTCTTAATCTTCTCCAAAATGATAAAACATTAAAAAAAGTCTACGAATCAAAGAAAACTAGTGACACGGAGGAGGTCCGTGGAAAATCATACATTTGGGGTGTTTTTTATTTTAATTTAACAAACACAGCATAAGCTCAAATTAGTCCATTTTGATTTATGTAGTATTTAGCTTACAAAGACTGTGGCTGTGTCTATTCTGCTATATGTAATGTTGAAAATACGTACTCAGATGGAGTAGGGGCAGGTCATCTTGCAGTGACTTCGATACCTGAGCCACAAAACCATCCCAGGGTGACGCTCCAACATTGTCCTGGGACATCGGTGTCACCGTCCCTCACCTCGGCCGTGTAACGAGTCCTTCTGTGCTGAGAACACGCAAAGAAATGTAAAGGCGCTGTGCTGAGAGGAAGGTGTGCTAGAGTGACTTGAAAAACAGGTGGAGTTCTGGCATCAGTTATAAATAACTGGGAGTATTCACGCACTGGGATAAATTCCATTCCATGTAAGTCAAGTTTTCTCGTATCCCACACTATACTAGAGCTGAAGAAGTTTTAACATCCACTGTCACTTTAATCTGGGAGTCTCAGGAGTGATAGGAAGGTGTGATAAAGGGGTATTTCTACACTTTGCTAACATTTCACTGCTAATAGTGGAAACGTGAAGTTACTCCAAAGCGTCGTGAGGGTGCTGAAGGTGGCGATGACTTGTATTGCAGTGATAATTCAGAAGCCCCAGCCGAGCTGCAGGCCCCTCTGCTCTAAGCGTTACACAAGTATGTAGTAACTGCAGCCTTTTGCCAAAGACTGGATTCTAAATAGGCAAGATAGAAAACGTGGGAAGAACTGACATACAACAACAGGTATTAAAACACAAACGTATGAAATACGAATGGTAAGTTTTATTTTTAAAGACAAATGAAATATATTGAAATTACATAGAATACCACATTATGCATTTTGAAGTATTCATCTTCTGTTTAAACACACTGTTGTTTGCAGGGATTGAGTACCTGAAAGGATTTCGAGTAATACTGGAGGAGTTAAAATCAGAGGGCAGACAGTGCCAGCAGATGGTTTTAAAAGATCCAAAGCAGCTCAGCCCCAGTTTTAAACGGACAGTAAGTGCTTTGTTTCAAGGAAAGTTTCATTCTTGCTCGATTGTGTGAGTAGTCCTGGAAGTGATTAGATGCTGCGTATACATCTAAATATATCTCTATTTAAATATACACACAATGTGCTGTTCACTAGGATGCTGGTTGCTTCCTGAAAGTATTATTGTGTAAACTAATGATAGTTGCTGCTCTAGAGACGGATCTAGTCCCCTTCTGGAGAGGCTTTCCTGAAGCTGGAAACTGTCATTTGGGTGACTGTGGAGCCCTCGTCCACATCTGTCAGAGCCCCTGGCCACATCTGTGTTGAGATTCCTCATGTCGATGTGTCATGCAGGGATAGATAAAGGATCCTTGATGTATTCGTTTCTGCTTATGTTTGCAAAACCGTGGCCTTGTCTTGAAAGATACTCTTGGTTATAATCGTTGATTTTAAAATATGTTGCACTCTTGTCTTTTTGTAGGGAATGGAATCCCAGCCCTTTGTAAATCTGAAGTTTGAAACAGATTACTTTGTAAAGATTGTTCCTTTTCCTTCCATTAAAAATGAAAGTAATTATCACCCATTTTTCTTCCGAACCAGACGTGAGTATTGCACACTTACCCCTCCACCCCTGCTGCTTAGTTTTCCCAACAAAGGAATGTGGTAGATGGTGTCAGAGAGTCTGGGTTGGGCTGGTTACTGACCGAGTCTTTGGAGGAAGATCGGGGTGTTGAGGGGAAAGACTTTGGAAGCCACAGGTAAACCTGTGCTGTAGGATAAACTGCGAGTACCCTTTGGGGTGAAATCTCATATTTGTCCTGCTTAGGTTTCTTTGCCCTGCAAAACTTTCTTAAAATATTTTGAAGTCTGTTGATGCAGCCTGCAGTAACATTTGTCTTTTCAGTAATGTTCAGCATCCCCGCTTACCCTGAGTAAATGTATTTAAGGCTAGTTTCAACTTCCTCTCCTGCTGTGCCGGGTCTGCCCCTTCTGTCTCACTTAGGAAGGCTATTTTCACATTAATGAACCTGTGTTTCTCGTATAAAGATGAGAATGCATTTGAAATCGTAACGAAGAAGTTAAATTTACAAAATATATTTACTTTGGGCATATTAGAGACTGGGAAAGAAACAAGAGTATTATCTTCAAATTTATGAACTCCCTTGCTTTTGCCTTTGTTCTTTTTTCTATTTAAACAACTTAGCATTTTCATACTGCATCATTAATATTTTTGTGTGTATTTACAGCATGTGAATTGTTGCTACAGCCGGAAAATCTTGTCTGCAAACCTTGTAAGTAAAATGTAACACGTTCTGCATATTCACCTGCACTTGAAGGTCTCCTGATGAATTTCTCCTCTGACAGACTGGAAGCCGCGCAACCTGAACGTCACCCAGCAGGGCTTCAACATGCACGTGTCCTTCGATCACGCGCCTCACAGCTTTGGCTTTAGATATTACTTTCTTCACTACAAACTTAAACATGAAGGGCCATTTAAGCAAAAGACCTGCAAACAGGTACGTCGCTGAGTTTTGCAGCTCTTAAAAGCGCAAAACCTATTTATTTATTAGGCCAATTAGAGTTTATTTATTAGACCCAACTTCTAAGATTTTTTTTTGTATAATTAATGATGTTTTAGTTCTGCAGAGGGAGGATTGTAGTCCTTGCATATTTAAATAGAGCGGATTAGCATGGCTGGTTTAAGGTGTCTCAATACAGCAGGGCACTGTGTATTTCTAAATCAATGCAAACTCATTTTTTTATTAGGTTTTAAAAGTATGTGCGTGGCTTGCAAATAATCTCTTTGTTTGATGTAGGAGCAAAACACGGATACTACAAGTTGTGTTCTTCAGAATGTGGCTCCGGGGGATTATATAATTGAGGTAATATTTATAAACAGTCATTTGTACAACAGCTAAATGAGCATGTTAATGGGGAAATGAACTGAAATTAAAGTATTTCAAGGCACATGCTGGTGAAATTTGACTTCAGGCGTCGCTACTGAAGTACCGTGGGCAAGGAAAGGATTTTAGGCAGATTGTTCTAGGCCTTCCCGTAGCTTTGCTTCCCTGAGTGGGCAGTTTCATCTGGGCCTTCAGGCAAAGGTCTGCGCCTTCGTCATTCTTCAACTTTTTAATTGGAATCGTGAAGATGGGTCAATTTTTACTACTCTTAAAAGCCGCGTATTTCTCTTGGTGACAGTATGTGAACTCTGAAAAGTTAATATTACAGCATTGACATATGTACCAAAAAGAAAGAGAAATGATTTAACTAATTACTAGTTTGTGGTGCTCTTTAATTTTAACTCTTTGAACAGTAGGTTTCTTCCCCTTTGGTCATGAAAGCTGTGGTGGTTGTTCACATATTGCAGAAAATAAAGAAAATTACATTTCCACAAAATAAAATTCAACTTTTACTTTTCTAAGCTGGTCGACGACACTAATACAACAAGGAAAACGATGCACTATGCGCTAAAACCAGGTATGAATTTTGGTTCTTTAAACAGTCTATTTACCTTATTAATTTAGATTCAGTTTTTATTACGTTGGAAATAATTGATTTGATCAGTGTCTATTTGCCACAATTAAGACTACTGAGGCAATTTTGCGGTGATTTTTTTTGACCTAATGATAAAAGAGTAGATGTACACACTTGTACATACACTTCCACATCTCTATGCATTGATATTCAGTACAGTTTAGATCAACATATCATTGGAAACCTTTGTGGGAAGCTCACTTTTCTTGTATATATGGATATGAAGAATCATATTTGCACGTGGCTAATTGTTCTTTATTTTCCCAAGTGCATTCTCCGTGGGCTGGACCCATCAGAGCTATTGCCATTACAGTCCCTTTAGTTGTCATTTCAGCGTTTGCAACGCTTTTCACAGTGATGTGCCGCAAGAAACAGCAAGGTAAGAGGGTTCGTTCAATACAGAGTCCAGTTAAATGTGCACTTTTGCAACAAAAAAAAGCCTTAACTGGTAGGTTTATTCCAGAAATACCTTCACCTGAAGGTGTTACTTTCCTTCTTCTCTCTCTTTCTCCTCACAGCTTGGGTATTGAGACTTGTAGCAAATTATTAATCAGTGCTTGGTGGTCATTTGTTGCCATAGAAAGTATTGGGTCACAAATCGAGACTCCGCTGTACAAAGGAGAGAACAAATTTGCTGTTGAGGAATATTTTTGGTTTGGAGTTCCTTTTTATTTGTGAAACTGCTACACGACTGTGTGGAACAAACAGTGATCTGAAAATCGATCTATTTTAAACATTCCCCAATTTCATTCAGAAATGCCTAATTTAGATTTATTTTGAACCAGAAGGAAAGTGAAGCCCTGTGATATCAACACAATTCTCCTCACTGTCTGGGATACTGCCTGGATCCGTTATTCCAGATGTGCTCCCTCCCCTGGAAGCTGCCTTTACACTTCATCCTAAGCCGTCCTCCTACATTTACTCTTTCTAAGACGTACTTGCACGTGTTTCTCTAAATTAAATTCCATCCCTCCTCGCTGACTTCTCTCTCCTCTGTGTCCAGGAGCTGGCAAAGCACATTTGTTGCATTGAGATGTTAAAAATCTATGCAGTTCCATGAATATGGAAAAAGAGATGACTTCCCCAAACCTCACTTATCTGTGTTATCCATCTCAATTTTGGCATGGAGCTACTGAAGTGCTCTGTGCCGTCTGGGTTAAATCCATTTACCTTCTGGTTCTCCCTTTGCTCACAGCCAGCGCAGTTGAACCAAAAACCCAGACAAGTCATGAAGGATTTGTCCGCACAGAGAGCTGCTCCCGAGTAGTTATTCCTCGTGAATTGTGCTAAATTAAATCCATAGATGGATATTTGTGTTTTGAAATACTCATGCTTTATTCCAAATTAGCTGAATCAACTGTAGAACTAGATTGAATTAGTCTGGCGTAAGACCAGACTTCTGTGTTCCAGCATAAAAGCATCTATACAAGGAAAGAAACACTAATAGCTATTTTGATTTGGATCAATCATATCTTAATTCAAAGCAATGTCCAAATGTGTGTGTGTATGGTATTCTGGAAGGATCTGTGTTTCTGGAGTTGAGTATTCTTACCTGGCTTGTGCTGTGGGTTTTATTTTTTAAACCAATGACTTTTAGCATGCAGGAAGCTCTTGATGATGGTGCATCTTGAAGGCTTTACAGCATTTGAATAGGAAAGTGAAGACTGTTGAAGCTGAATAGAGGTGAAACAACCTAATTCTTTTTCTAAAACAAACCTTTCTTAAGTTTTCCAAGTTGTACAGTGATAACTGCGCATTTCACGTTTAAAGCGTCTTCCACACCTGTAGCGACTCTCACACTGGATACATAGAGCGTGTGCAACTGGAGAGGAAAGGAATGTCTCTTGGAAAACGTCATTACTGTGTGCATTAGTGCTGAGCCTACAAAGGCTATTAAAGAAAGCCAGTAAAACCAACCTTTATAGTGTGAACTCTCTCTCTTCCAATGCAGAAAATATATATTCCCATCTAGATGAAGAGAGCTCGGAATCTTCAGCGTACGCTGCAGCTCTCCATGTGGAAAGACTCCGTCCCCGGCCGAAAGTGTTCATCTGCTATTCCAGCAGAGACTGTCAGAAACACATCAACGTCATCCAGTGCTTTGCCTATTTTCTTCAGGACTTTTGTGGCTGTGAGGTAAACTCAGCATTTGTGCTGTGAGCAGAGCTGCCCTCCTCGAAACAGCCCCCCCAAAACTCATAATGAGGTGTTTCAGTCTCTCCTTTCCACAGAGAGAACTTTTCAGTCTTTTTCTAAACAATATTCTAAATATGCCTAGGCTTAGAATCTCAGACTGCTCTCTAGAATGTAATCAATATATGGCCAGTCTTTCACTTCTTAACTGTAAAAAGGCAAGACAATTGTTAGTCTATTTTTGCAGTATTTTAATCCTGCCACTGTCATTTAAAATATATTAATTTGGAACTGTTTTTTCAACTATACAGCAAGTCTGGCCTCTAGTGGCCACACACAGTCAGATAATCGATGCCTCACGTGTTTGGGCATGTTGAGTTTATTCCTATATTTAAATGGCTCAGGTAAGGTGTTTTATAAGTGACTTGCTGGAATCCCCTTTTCAGAGGCGTCCTTTAGCTCTGCTACACCAAACCTCTTTGGAACAGTGTGAAGTTGAGCTGTTACTGCTCTAACTGTGTACCGTGGAACATATGGTATCAGGCAGCATTTAAGATTTATGTAACAAAATATTGATAGCATCCACACCCAGAAGCCATGTGTAGTTATTAAAGCTTTAGGGTTTAATATAAAAAGCGATGCTCAATGCATAACAGAACAGTCATAGTTAAATTCATCATTCTCAATTGTTGGATAAATACAAGCTGACTGACTGACTATAAGTCATTTAAATTTTGTTAGCAAATATATCTAATAATGAACATCAACCAGAATGTCCTTTTCTTTTCCAGGTGGCTCTAGATTTGTGGGAAGATGTAAAAATTTGTAGAGAAGGGCAGAAAGAATGGCTTATTAAAAAAATAAACGAGTCCCAGTTTATCATCATTGTGTGTTCCAAGGGAATGAAATACTTTGTTGAAAAAAAGAACTGGAAACACCGAGGGGTAACCAAAGAGCCCGGGAAAGGAGAGCTCTTTGTGTTCGCCGTGCTGAGCGTTGCGGAGAAGCTTCGCCAGGCAAAGCAGAACCCAGGCGACCTCTGCAAGTTCATCGCAGTTTACTTTGATTATTCCTGCGAAGGAGACGTCCCTGGGATCCTGGATCTGAGCACCAAATACAAACTCATGGACAATCTCCCTCAGCTGTACTCACATCTACACTCCAGGAACCTGGGTGTGCAGGGCTCAGAGGTGTTTCCTGCTAACATTAGTAAAAGGAATTATTTCAGGAGCAAATCTGGGAGGTCCCTTTATGTGGCCATTTGCAATATGCATCAGTTCATTGATCAGGAACCGGACTGGTTTGAGAAACAATTTATTCCCTTCCCTCCACCTTCTTTACGTTACTCGGAGCCTGTCACGGAAAAATTTGATTTGGGCTTGGTTTTAAACGACTTAGTGAATAAACAGGGGATGGATGGTGATTTTTACCTGAAAACAGATGTAAATATTGTTTCAGCTGGGAATTCAGACTCTCACTGTGTGATTCAGCACTTAAACCTTGGAGAAGATACAGAAACTCAGGACATTCAAGGTGGTGGCAGCTGTGTTCTTCAGCCGTTGTTACATGTTAAAGCTTCAAATCTTAAAGATATGCCTCGGGATTCCGGAATCTATGACTCATCTGTTCCTTCGTCTGAATTATCTTTACCTTTAATGGAAGGACTATTGACAGACCAAATTGAAACATCTTCCATTACAGAAAGTGTTTCTTCATCATCAGGCTTAGGTGAGATACAGCAGTGTTTTAGAAATTGTTTTCAGTTATTGTGAGCATATTTCTGCCATCTCAAAATACTTAAAATACTATGTGAGGAGCCATATACGAGGCTGAAGAGGAACATAAGTGTTACGTAAAGATGGTAAAAAAAAGAGGTTTTAGTAACTTCAGCAAAATGAATCTTTTCCATAACTTATGGGGAGGAGATCCTTAGCTAAGCAAGATTTCACTAGAATTGTATAAATAAGTCACTTCTCAGTAACTGACAACGTCTTTCTCGCAGGGACTTGGCTGGGACGCTCAGCTGACAGCTGGGTGGTTGAGTCGGGAGGGTGATATGGTGAAGCGTTCTTATAGAACAGACATAAATCTTAAACTGACAGCCCATTTTGCTCCGGCACGTACTAGAACCGTCAGGGATATCGTCTATACCGTGGTTAACTCAGGTTTCAGAACGACGTTGTGCTTCTCGTTGGATATGGGTCTGGGAGGAATGGAGAAACAGGTTTCAGTGGAGAGATTTAAACGTTTGCAAGACACCCTCCAAAGTATAAAATTACACCCAGCTAGAAAGTAACTGTTGCCTTGGGCTCTATAGAAAAGCTCATCTGAGCTGCTCTGCTGCTGGAGCGAGTGCTGACACTGAGCTCATTTGTTACACTTTTCTCTTGGCTAAATGGGTTTTAAAAAATGATTCAGATAATTCATAACTAATGTTTCATGCCAGAATTATCTTTGAGGGAGAGAATATACATGTTGGTTTACAGATATAGCATCTATAGCTATAGTCTAGGTAACCCATAGGACAGAATAACTAAAACCTGAAAACTTTTCCGTTGGAAAAAAATACAGATTTCCTGATTTAATTGCATAAGCCACAAATACTCTATTATTGTTTCAAAATTATTATTATTATTGTTATTGTGATGATGATTATTATGATTATCTTATTTAACATCCTGCCATCTTCTAACAGCCCTTTTTTCACATTTGTGGGAAAAATTACAGACGATGCCCACAAAGGTTGTAGTGCTGGATGGCAGCGGGATGCCAGTTTGAAATGCTCGAATGCTTTTCCAGTGGTCCCTCCGAGCCAGTCCCAGAGCTGTCAGCTGCTGTCCCAGCTGCCGAGAAAGAGGCAGTGTGCCCAGTAATTAATTCTCAAGTCACATACCTCCTCGTTAACATGTTCCAGCTATAGAGGTTCAATGTTATAGCCTGGCTGGTGGAGCTGGATCTTAACACTGATGTTCCAGCGTCTTAAGGAAACACAAAAGCTTCTGCCATTATTCCATTCGCTGCCCCTGTCTGATAAAGTCCCACCTGGGGAGAAAGTTTGTATTAATTCTGTAGAGAAAGGGTTCCTGAGCATTCAGCCCCATGAATGTACAGCACTGGGATCCAGAGGGTTTTCTTAAGGTTTTTTTGCATTGTTTCTAAAATATCAACAAAATACAAAATCAGCATTTCAATTAATGAACTTACTTTTTTTCCCTTTTCTAGGGGAAGAAGAACTTCCTGTAATCACTGCTACAAAATTCTTAGTGCCTGGGATATGTAAAGCAGAACTTCACTGCCACATCCATCCTGAGGAACTGCAGGCGATCGCTCCTTTATAACACCTTGCAAATTGTTCTGCATTGCCACTTTATCAACAGCCTCTGCTTGTGCTCCAGCTGCCAGCCGTCTCAGCACTAAACCTGCCTGAAGGAGCAAATACTCCCTGAAGAAAATCTGGTATTCCGATGGGACATTTTATGGCCAGTAAACTTGCATCCGTTGGTCTTTGTGTACAGTCTTTCATGATTTGAAAAACGTAGCATGGAAAAATATATGAGAATTCATTTCAAAATGATCCTTCTTACTGATTTAAACATTAAGATACTACACTGTTTACAGATGCTATAATGAAAATTGACTTTGGGGTTTTTTGCTAGGAATAATTTTGCGACTGGACCTATTATAAAATAGTTTGGAATGTTAAGTCTTGCTCAGTTTTGTAGTCCAGCCTCCAGCTGTAAGTGCTGACATACCTGATGGCAGGAGTGTTGTAGCGCATGAGAGCAGGATTTTTTCAGAAGCAAGATAAACGCCAAAGGTGAGATCAAGCAGTTCTTCGTCAGAAGAAATCATTTTCTTCTAGAAAGGTTTGAGCTCCTTTCCTCACAGTTTCCTCTTCCCAAATGTTCGTGTGTCTCAGTATTTAATTTCAGATGGGTGCGTGTCTCCCTCTTCTGTCTGATTATCCTGTCTGTCCCCCACAATCTGTCTGTGATGACTCATGAATCGTTACTGCACTGAGTCTGAAGTATCATTTTGATAACAGACAGAATCGAGATCCTGCATGTGCTGGGGGATACCATGGAAACCAAATGGCCTGTTTTCCTCACGGAAGGGCTAATAGAAAGAATACTTTATAGAGATGGGGGAAGGACAATCAAATTTTGTATTTAAGACGTTGTTCTGGATTTGTTCAGCCATGAGGGATGAGCATGCTTTATGGGGTCCAGACTGTCCTCCAAGGACATGCTGCTGCAAAATCACCTGGCGTGAAACAAGTGAAGAGGAGCAGTTAACAGGCACCAATACTTTGTTTTGAGCCAACCAGGCAACGGAAGCCCACAAGTTATTTTGCAGTTATTTTTCATACTACTTATCATTACTTAGTGATTAAGGTAGTGTTATATTAACAAAAATACAAAAACTACAGCTGGACGTGTTTGTCTGAATGTGCATGTCCTTCCCTCTGCAGTGATGTGGTGGGTGGAGGATTATCCAGAATATCCCCCACTGTTCCCAAAGAGCAGCTCATCAGAAGTAAAACCCATTTGCGTAACTGCAGCTCTAGGCAGGATTATAATCAGCATGATAACAGCAAACAGCCAAGGACACCTGATCAATGTGCCTTGGCTGATTTTGCTCCTGGAGTCAGATTCTGTCTTGTTTAACTTGCCTTTACCTTCTGCTAACAGGGGGTGACTTCAGGAACACATCAAGGGAGAACTCACACACTCAAAATACTCTCTCCCATTGGATAGATGAGAGTTAGGCATTGCTGTTACATTGTGTTATGCATTTGAATAGCATGGGATAGAATTATTAAACCAGTGATGATTTTGTTAACTTGAGAAGGTTTAAAACTCTTGGGTTGATTTTTATTTGTTTACATCAGTTTGTATTTAATCATTTGAATTTCCCAACAAAAGACTCTGAAAATGATTGTCCCAGGTGGATTAAGGCAGTGCTGTGACAAGTATTTGACAGTAGCCATGGCCAGCGGACCTCCACGTGCTCTGCAGTTTTAATATGGAATTGTGATCCGCTAGATATGTGTTGGATTTGGGGGCCCTTGTCCATTAACGGAATGTTCCTCTTCCTCTTTTCTGAATTGGAAAGAACGCTAACTGGAAACTTGCAGTACCTGAGGAAGTTTTAGGTAGTTGTAGGTATATAGTGAATCATCTGAACCTTTTATTTTTTTATGCTGTGCCTTGGGCTGTACCGAAAGCAAAATTCTTCATGTTTTCCCAATCTTTGAAGTTGTAAAATACCTGGGTCAAACTCAGCAGAATAATTTCCAGGTGAACGCTCCTCCAGTAAATCCAGCTGTGGAGGGTCTGGACTCGCTGCAGTTCTGACCGTCTGGCTAGAGGAAGAGTTTGGATTGGCGGTGCGGGCAGGGAGGTTCAGACTCCGTGTGAAGGGCTGCACAGGGTGCACAGGGGCGCCAGGGCTGTGGAACACGAGGAGAAGCTGATTTCCGAGCAGGCAGCTGAAATACCTGGGGAGGCAGCGGGGCTTCCCCCGCGCAGCCGCAGCGCAGCAGCTGCGGGCCTGTGCCAGGCTGAAGGTCGGGAGCGTTTCCCGGTGCCCTTAAATTCAGCAGCGGAGCTGCTGGTACTTAACAGAACTGGGTTTGTTTGTTTTTTTCATTATAAAAGGTCTATGCAGATGCTGGTCAAATCTGCTGGAGGGGAAGAAAAGAAGAATTACTTCATTCCTTCTTAGTATAAGGTGGAAACAGCATATTGCAGGTCCTCAGAAGAAAGAGAATACAATTAATTGAAAATTGAAAGTAGGACAAGCCCACACTTAAAAAATATACATAACTGAGGTAATACTTAATCTGATTTAGTGGTTTGGGGTTTTTTTTCCCAAAACCACAGTGCTTTAAAAAATGAGAAGAATGTTGTGGATATTGAGATGCTGGAAGAACATAGTGCAGGATTTGCTATTTCAATGAGAACAGCAGCAAAAATCTATTTTAAACAAATATGTTAATACAGACATTATAGGTTAGCTTCCTGCTGTTTTCAAGCATTAGTAAACCGAATGTTGACAGCAAAAGGATCCCTTGAATTTCTACTGGGCTCAGGTGTGTGCACAGTATTTTGATGGTTTAAAATGTATTTTCTGGGAGGGAAGAAAAAAGTTGGGAAGTTAAAGATTCAAGATATGGCCATGTGTTCGGCATTTTCAATGTAAATCTAGTTGTTGCCATAATTTGTACCTGTACATAAACACATCAGCTGTTGAAAAGAGAACACAGCTGACATCTGCAGAAATACATTGTTTATGACACTATAATTTAGAAGTTAAATATCAAAATAAAAAATGTCTGTTTGGTTTCTTTCATTGGGCTTTTCTTGGTAGCGTAAGAATGCTCGGCTTGAGAGTCCAGTTGTTTTATCCAACACACTTCTAATGCAGTTACGCAAACCACACAAGTAACCAGACTCTGTGTTACCCATGTGCGTATGTTCTGCGGTGCTAAGCTCTCTGTCCTCTGCCTTGGAGCCCTGCACATGAGGGACTTGGTGGTTGAAAGAAGATGGAAAAAGGTGTTCCTCTGGTTTTTATACCTTCGGTTTAAAACACGAGAACCCTCAGGTTGTGTTCTTGATGTCTGGGAACTGTTGGCCAAAATTATTCTACCTTGAGAATGTGGAAACATGCGCTTTAATATGAGGATGTGCAAGTGGTTAATACGTCTCAGGAAACTTCAGGAAGTAAGTTCTCCTTTTTCTGTTTTTCTTTTTTTTTTGTCTTGCATTTAAATATTGTGGTGCCCGCCCCCACCGCCAGCAAACCCTTTGAGTTACAGTGAACAGCGTGTGCTGCACACAACGTGTGCATTCAAACCATAGCTGGCCAGACTCAGGTTGTTTGTAAGAGGTCAGAAGTTAAAGGCTGTGCTATAGATCAGCTGAAGGAATTTACCCCCTAATCTGCTGTGA
Source organism: Columba livia (assembly GCF_036013475.1). Classification (NCBI taxonomy): domain Eukaryota; kingdom Metazoa; phylum Chordata; class Aves; order Columbiformes; family Columbidae; genus Columba; species Columba livia. The sequence goes on from NC_088611.1 coordinate 21,467,228, forward strand.
GTTATTTTATTTTACTTATTATCATCTATTTTTCTTTCTCAGACTCATGAAAGCCAGAACAATGGTCAACTTATATCTTTTATAACAGGATACAATTTCATTCTTCTCTTAGAACTGATGTAATAGACTGATTTACCTGTGATCATATTCATGGGCACCATGATTTTGTATTTACAGCAGCCCATGGCAAAAGCAGAGATTGGTTGTATCGTCGTGTTCCCAGAAAGCAGAGGGGAAGGAAATGTGCTTTCCTCGGTGTCAGGTGTCACCTGGATGGCCAGAAATTGACGTGCTTGCCCATATCTGCCTCACGGCTAAAGCTCAGTTCTGAGTGATTTTGGTATTTTGCTCCAATGCGGATACTGCAGGAAGGCTGGGAGTTGAGAAACATTAATGTGAAAGTACAAAGGATGCTGGAGGGGTGGGGGGGAAGTTTAGTTATATATAGCTAGATATAACAGCCTGTATAATCTGTAATAAATTATTAATAAGCGTAAATTATAGCAGTGAACATCAGTGCAAGAAGAAATGAACATCTGAATAATTTTCTTAATAAATAAATTCATTTTTAGTGGACGGGGAGCTGTAACGTTCAAGGCAGGTTTAGCAGGGAAATCAAAGTGCCTTTTTTGCAGACTCCGCTGGTGGGTTCGGCCTTGGTCACAGACGGAGGACGGGACGAGCGCGGGCGTGCGGAATGCGGGAATTCCAACTGCTCAGGTGCTGCTGCTGGCAAAATACCTGCTTGGAGAGAGGCCGTCGTGGGGATTAGACAAGTCAGGTAAATTTATTGCATAATAGTCTATAGAATGGGTATTTTTTCCTCCACAGGGGAAATATGTAATTGTAAATGCTATAACACGTGTGCTCCCTGTGCAAAAGCTGTGTTAACCCTTTGACTGTAAACCAACAAATGCTTCACGTCACTTGCTCTGAATTTCTGTAGCAGCCAACCGTATTTAGGATGAGATTTTTCTCAAAAATCTGCAGCTATTGATAATCATAATGTAATTTCCTAGGGAATATAACGTTTCTTGCTAGTAGATATGGAACCCAAGATTTTACAGAGAGCCTGGGAGACTGATAGGAGTGTTTTTCCCATATGAGGGTAAAGCTGCCTTTAGGGGCTCTGCCTTTACTGGAATATTGACTATTGCCAACAACTGCACACCAAGAGTTCTTTATTACCTTTGACAGGACACTAAAAGTACAGATCAAAACTAAAAATAGAAGTCATCTCTTCCATGGTTAAAAAAAAGTGTTATTTCTAACCCAATTACAGAGGAATAAACTTGTCAAAAAACTGGATGCGTAGCAAAGCAAAAGGAAAAGTAAACACTTAGGGAACAGACTTGGTTTATTTATTTCTTACATAGTTACCAAACTAAGCTGTGTTTCAAAGAAAAACGTTTGCAGAAGGATTTTATGTCAAGGAAATAAGTGCTAAGAATATTTTCACTGCAGCTAGCAACTGCCCAGTGAAAATAATGTACAGCGCAAGTCGCGGAACAACAGTCACGATGTTAAAGTCCTTTTCAGCAGCATTTTCTAAGCCTTTTATGAGTGCTGTGGCCCCACCCTTTTTAGTAATGCTTTATTTCTCAGATGATTCATCCCATTTCAGTGGGTCTGATTATGAAATCAGATGCAAACAATGTGAGTGGGACATACAACAGAGGAGTTGTCTGGTGTGTCACAGGCAGATGGTTTTCCTTGCAAGTGCACAACTGGGTTATACGGGCCGGGAGCAAGTGGGGTTATCCTCGTTTTTCAGGCGAAATGGATCGGAACTAGATGGGAAATAGATGTGGCTGAGAGGGCAGCCGAGGTCGGTGTCAGCTCAGATGGAATGTGGGGATTCACGTCCCGGCCTTGAGCCATCATGGTGCTTTTCAGCAGCCTGGAACCAGGTGCCAGTTTGGCGGGAGATCCCATCATTGCAGCTTGTGCCGTGTTGCAATAACCAGTAGGATTTCCCAGGGCACAGTTTTACGCCCCAGCCGGGTTGTGTGGCATCCCTGCAGCGAGTCGTCTGCATGGTGGGAAACAGAGCGCACGGCAAGAAGGACGAGGGAGATTTGGGACAGGTGTTAAGCAATGTGGTTTATTTCCAAGGCACTTCTTGGTACTTCTGCTCCTCTACAAGTTCATCATTTGATGTGAACCTGGTTTGCAAGAATGACTCCTTTGCAACTGTGATGGAAGTCAGAAGTGATTTCATTGCTGTCAGTTGCATCATATTTCTTTCTAAATAATTGAGAATATAATGAGACCTGCTTGTCTTTAGCAACATCTGATCTAGGGGATGTACCCGTAAAAGTGATGTGTCATCAACAGAGAGGAAACTGTCTCCTCGTGTTTGTAGCTTTTGCAAACGTGCCAAGGTGTGATTTAGGTGTTAGGAAGGAAACCACCATCTCTGCGGAATAGTTGGACAATGCTCAGCGACCGAGGCTGGAGGGAGAATAATATTATTAACGGTTACAGTGAATCAGGAAAGCAGGACAGGATTCCTGTCTCTAAACCTTACCCCCTGTGCTTAGACTCCCTTCAGACCTGAGAATACAGGTACACTTGTTTCACTAGTCCCTACCCTTGAATTGGCTTCTTAAAACACACTTTTAAAAAAGTCTAACTGTCAAATATCACTGTTTTAAGATGTTTTGGACTGAAGTAATAACACATGTAACGCTTGCATTCTGTATTTTGCATACTAAAGAAAACTTCATGCTTGGTAAGATTTTAAAATACTGAACAAACAACAATTGCAAGTTGTGTCACAAAGTTTATAATCTTAAAACCCAGGAATTACAAATTAGTAATTACTAAAAAGTGTTAATCTCCCTGAACAACATTTTCACTTGATGTGGTTGAGCAGATTCCATGTATGTTATGTAATTATAGAATTTACATCAGCTATTCCTTCATTCCCCATGTCCATAAGTCAATGGAAATTTTGAGGACATATAGACTAAAAGTCAAAGGTCTCTAAACAAGCATCTCTCCCCATTTCCAGATGATCAATACCACATTTGGCTTTAAGTGGCACTGCCCAACAGGGCTGGGGGTCTGTGCCAGTTTTCTTGGCAGCAGCTGTGGTGAAGGCTCAATGTTCTGGGAATCCCTCAGAAATAATCGGACCTGAGCAGCCTCAGGGATTTCTCTGTTCTACTACTGACAACGATACTGCTGGGAGTTGAGGTTTTGCCCATAACAGTGTTGATTAAAACATAAATTTCTGTGTAGCAAACTTCGCCATAGGGCTAGAAGAGTGCCAGGTCCCCATACACCTGTCTGGTTTACGTGGATTGTTGCTTTAGGAGCAGAAAAAAGTAGTTGCAAAACTATTATGGCATCCTGATGGCTGTTTTCCAGTTGAATTGTCCCTACATTAAAAAGAGTTCTGTCTATACTGCATTTTAGCCGCAGCAGATTTAAACAACTGAAAGATTAAATCTCACTGCAAGATACTAGGTTTGAAATGGAAAGTTTAACTATGGTTGAGAAACACAATTAATTATTCAAATAAGCGTAAGTTTCTCGACACGGTACAGATGGACACCAGAAACACAGTCCCTCGTCTCAAGAGTTCATAATCTACTTGTTTCCATCTTGACAGCCCTGTTTGTTTATTTGTTTGTTTTTCTGAGCAGTAGGATTTCCACTTCTGTTTCCAGGTCTATTTCCCCACTACTTTCCTCTGAAACAGACATGCCTGTTACAATGTCAATAATTTGCCCCTACTTTCCCCAGATTGTTGACCTAATAATAACTTTTGGTCACTTGTTATTAATCTCCCTTGAGATTCTCAGCCTGGAACTGCTGCCATTTGCCTTTTTTGGGCCGGTCTCCTCGGCTGTTTCTCACCTCAGTCGGACCTGAGCTCCCCGGGCAGCGCGGGCTGTGCATGGGGACCGGTGTCCCCTCCTCAGCGCCATGGGAACCGGTGTCCCCTCGGCACCGCCGGTGGTTCGCAGGTCTCAGAGGGCTCAGGGGAGCCGGGGAGGGGAAGGTGGGCTTGTTCTGAAGGGGCCCGGCGCGGAGGAGCGGGAAGGCAGGGCCGCTGGGAAGGCGCGGACCGGCGGGCGGGCCGCGGGGCCGCGGGGGGCGGAGCGGGGCCGGCAGGCGCGCGTCTCCTCCCTCCGCCGCCCCTGACAGCGGCCGGGCCACCCTTGGAACCCCCCGCGTCTGCTCCGCTCCCGCCGCCGGCGGGTCCTCTCCGGGGCGGCAGCTCCGCCAGCCTGATGCCGGGAGCTGAGGAGGAGCAGCGGGGTGCGAGGTGAGGTGCTGTCCCGTGGGGCTGGGCGGGAAGGCGGCTCCTGTCAGAGCTGGACGGCTCAGCTCCTCCGGGGCAGCCGCGGCGGGGCAGCCGCACTGTGCCTCCGGGGGAGCCCGCCGCCCCTTGCGGGACTCCCCACGGGTGGTTCGGGACGGGCGCACCCTCCTCCTTCTCCATCCCCTCACACCATCGCCGCCCTCCTCGCCCCCCTCTGGAGGTTCCCCGGGGAGGGGGAGGCAAGGGGCTCCTCATCGGCGGAGCTTCGTGCCAGGGTCCGTGTCCCGGGGGTCCGTGTCCCGGGGGTCCGTGTCCCGGGGGTCCGTGTCCCGGGGGTCCGTGTCCCGGGTCGGGCGGAGCCGCCGCCTCAGGGCCGCCCGCGCGCTCGTGCCCCGTGAGGGGCCCTGCGGAGGCGCGAGGCGGCGGTTGGAGCCGGCGCGAGCTCGAGCCGCGTCCCCTCAGCGCCCGGCGCCGCTTGGCTTCTGTTGTGTTTCAAAAAAAAAGAACGTTAAAAACGTCCTCATGGTCAACTCTTCCACAAGCGTCGATTCAGAGGGAAAGCCTCGCGAAGGAAGGGCCGGAGTCCCAGGTGCCTGTTGCCTCTGCAAACCGCGATTGTTGTTACAGACGAGCGATTCCCAGCGGCGGGCGGGCTGGGTCGAGCCCCTCAGCGCAGGCCTCCACCTCGGGGAACGAGCTGGCGGAGGTTTGGTGCTGAAAGGGGAAAAAAACAAACACCGAGTGTAATTATTTACACTTGTGGAGTCGGTCACAGCAGACTCTGAATAGGCTAGAGAGACAGTGTTAATTAGCGTGGCGCGGATCATTGCGTGAATTTAAATAATGAACGGTGGCTGTGAGGTCGGTGGTGTCACAGGCCATGGAGCAGTTCAGGGTTTTACCAGGTCTCTTCACGGGACCAGAATTTGTCATTTACTAAGGAGCCATTTACGTTAATGCAAGAAATCCAACTTTGGTAGTTGATATATTTATTTTTCTATATAGTTCTTGTGAATATATAAATGTTCACATATATATTTTCTGTGTGTGCATTCATACATTAATATAATTTATAGTTAAATGTTACCCTTTAGTATGTTGTGTGCTACATTTTCATATTGAAAGGGCAGAGGAAATTCCTTCATCCTCAAACGCTTGTTAATAGTATTAATTTTGCTACATACCCAGTTCTGTAGCGTGTACGGAGATCTCCCAAGTGCAACAACTTATGAGGTGGATGCTGAATCTGTACAGAGTTTGAATTCAGAATGGGAGAAGCTATGGCATTTGGAATCAAATAGAGTTAAAATATTTATTGCAGAATAACGGGGTTTACAGCAGGTGAGTAGGGGGAGAGTGTGCAGTGCAGCTGCCCTGGTGCACTTGAAGCACGGGAATGCACAGGGTTATCTTCGCGTTGTCACTTAGTGGATTTAACCCTTCTATTGAAAGTTTTTATACATACCACTATCTGTTCTCGGTAAATATTTATTCCCCAGTTTTAGTAAACAAAATGCTATATTGTTTTGCCTAGAAATCCCTTTTAACTTCCCGTTGAACCGTGCACGTGGGGTAGCAACGCGCCGAGGCCTCGAGAGCCGCGTGGACACTGGGACATTCAGCGTCGGTCCCTCGCGTTTGCTCAGCCCCCCGCGCGGTTCTGAATCGGGCACTTCTTCCCGGGGCCGCTTTTGTGCAGACAGTTGTTCTGGCGCGAGCCCGGGCTGGGGGAGGCTGCTGCGTGCGATCTGGAGGTGTATTATGTGGAGCTGCTTCCAGCGAGACCACGTGTTCTTAAACAGAAATCTGGTTTGTTTTGCTGTTCGTGGGTTGCAGTGGGTGATACCTGATTCTGCTGGGAGGTTTATCTGTGATATCTTGTTATGGACTCAGCAGTTAGTTTTTCCCATGTTAAATCTTTTGCTTTAGGCGCTAATCAACCCGACCTCCTAAATTCTGTTTATCAGAGTTTTACTTGAATGTTTTCAGTATTTTAGGTTTTTGAGTAATCTTTTTTGATGAAACATAATTTTTCTTAGTATTTTTTGTGGAAGAATCTGTGCACTGCTACAAATACTGTTATAAATGCATCTAGAATCCTTTTGGAGTGCTCTGTGTGTGTATTATATTGTAGACACCTTATACTCGAGCGTGATTGTGCATTTGTTAGGAGTTGCCAGTTTCTTCCTGTATAATGTGGAGGGAAACTGGCGAATCATATGCTTGGTGAAGACTAAAAGACTTGAGGTGCTATAAATCATATTTTTGATTTATTGTGTTTAACTTAATTAGTCTCTTAATGTTTAATTTAACCAGCCCCTTCATGTTATTTATTTGTTTATTAAATTTTGGGGATACAAGCATTGCAAGGTCACGTAGGTTTAACAGATAAATTCTAGTATTTATAGATAAATAGATAAATCTAGTACTTTATAGATAAATTCTAATCTGTGACTTAAAAAAAGCTGGAGCAGAGCAGCACTTTGGAATAGAAGGTGGAAACAGATGAAAATACTTGCTGGTCAAAGAAAAGTCTTGAAATGTTCATGTTTGCATCTCTATTTGTTGGCTGAAAAGAATGTTTTCTCCACCTATCTAACATTTCCTGGGTCCTATTAAAGTCCCCTTGATTTTTTAATTAAGTCATGCCTCTCAACTTGTGAGGGCGTGTTGCGGATTTCAGTTGCCCGAGTCATATGAAATCTGGAATAAACAAATGGCTGTGGTCATGTACAAGTCTTTAAGAACACGTAGAACTAGTGTAGTTTAGTATAGTGGGGAAATAATTGGAAAATAAAGGACTCGGTAAATACTCTTAAGTAATCTGTGATTAACAAACATCTCGTACTTTGCTTTTGACTGTAGTATCTGCAAAGTAACTATTCTGAAATTAATAGTTATGTAGCATGTAACTGTGGTGGCCTCCATCCCCAAATGTGACACGTACAACCAACCAAAAAATGTTTTTGTGTCTGGTGCCAGCCAGGGTTGAACATGAAGTGATACGCTGCCAATCATGGACATGTAAATAATGATTAACTTGGGGTGCCCAGCACTGCACAGAATCCAGCATGCCAATGGCTCGGGCTGTTAATGTCTAAACACAAGGGCATATGTACAGGCATATTTATTTACTTCTTCCTAATCACGTGCTGATGAGCAGCCTGAGGATTTCAGATCTGTGTGCACACACTGCCATGCCTGTGGGAGTTCCTTCACAGTCTTGTACGGACCTGAGGGTGGGACTTGAAAGCGTGGCCAGTCGTGAAATCCAGCAATCCCCTCCCCCAAAACTGTTTAAACTGGACAAGAAGCAGAAGCTTTATGCTTTTTACAATAAAAGAGCAGATTTTTGTTTTTTGTCTTAAATCATTATATATACAAACAGAAACAGTAACATTCTGTGACTAGAAAGGTGCCCGATACTGTTATTGGTATTTTTTTTCCTTTCTGTAGTGGCTTAATTACTCTTACAGTCATGCGCTTCCCCTCATAACTCTTCAGGTGTAGTCAATGTGTGGTACGACTTGTATTCAGAAAGGTTTACTGGCTTTTATACCGCTGAAGCCTGCATAAACTTGGAAAGTTGGCAGGAATTATCTGGGCTTGTGTGGTTTCTGTAGAGCAAGAACAGCTGCTCTGCTGGTATCATCTCTCAAACATTTTAGTTGTTAAATAGAAGTACAGCTTTCGCTAATTTATTTTAAACACTTCAGCATTTTTCCAAAATCAATTCTCAGAATGATAGCTAGGAGAAGAGTACATCCATTATGCTGTCTGTCCTGTGTCAGGAGTCCTGATTTGATTTTAAATTCTACAGTGTTCCCTCAGAAGGTTCTGTCTGGACCATCACCTTTGTCTTGAAGACAACAACCAGCTATTTGCACAGTGTGTGTTTTGGGGGTGGCCGATGGCTTCTGCCTGAGAATGGCCTGAGCTGAGGCATCCAGGGAGCAGGTGGCTGGGAGGGGTTAGAGACACATATGGATTATGTATTATTAATATATCACAGTACAGCGCTCAAAGCCACACATTTGCTTTGACTCAGGCTGTGATGAGTGTGTCCCAAAGCTGGTATCCCTCTGGAGATGGTCAGGTTCTTGTGTGAGCATGAGCCTTAAAATACTTTGCCTACAGAAGCAGATGCTGTCAAAATTAGCATTTGTTGATGCTCCACAGATATGTAATTAATATCTTAGAAAACGTTTCTCAGGCGGGTCGGTTACTGCGTGGAGGGGTGATCCTGCAAACTTTCCCATGTAGGTTTGAGTTCTGACTGTGCTGGGCAACTGCAGCTGAAAATCACAGAATCATAGTTTATTTGTTTAGCTTTGTATAGCCCTTCTAATACCCTTTACACAAACAGCACGGTTATTTCTGGAAATAGTTTTCTTTTAGATAAAATCCAGATTTAAAAAAATCATAGATAAAATCTTTGTGTTTGTCATTGTTACAACTTTTGAATAACAACCTAGTACTTGCTTTCAAATTCAGAAGTTTGAGGAGGATAGAGTTAAATTAATCTCAGAAATTGTTAGCTGTATGAGTCACTAAATTGGGAACATAAATACTCATAATCTTTGGAAGGAACCTCTCAACATTGTTTTGCTGCATAGTGTCAACTGCAAAATACAATACAGCATGTTTAGCTTAAAAGTAGCTGTATTTGCATTTAAAATAATCATTTATGAAAAAAATTGTAAATTCCTGCTTGTCAAACTGACTAAAGGCTAGCAGAGCTAGATTATTGTACTGGGGTGATTTGTTTGCTTGCTTTGTTGAAAAGAAACAAAAACTTGGAGAGGGAGAAAAGTGTAAAGAAATGGCCAGTGCTGGAGAACTCTTCTTGCAGGCGGACAGAGCGGACAGGTTGTTTTGTTTACTGTCTGGTGCCGAAGCCAGATACTTGAGATAGGAACATCTGGTCTCTTAGGCCAGAGAGAAACAGATTTGTCTCGGAATGGCATACGTAATTATAACATCAGTGACAAAAAAATTTCTTGATATCTCTTTACATTGAATAGAATGTAGTACTTTGCATTCTCTGTATTCTGCTTAAGGCAGTGTACTTAATTTTGTATGTGCACCTTGTACATTTTAAACCTCTGTTGAAAATGTTCTGTTCAAGTCTTGCTCGTGTTTCATAATGTTAGATTTTTTTCCTGATCAGATAAGAGAGATATAGTTGTGTGTTATTACTAAGACACAGAGTACTGAAACATTAAATATCTTTCTTTTTTTTTAATTGATACGGCAATCAACTACCATCCCTAAAAGTGACAATGAAACTCGCAGCCATTCCCTATTACCCCTGCTTTGCTAAGGTTTCTGAGTTGAAACCACTTGGGGACTCAAAGCTCCTGGTAACTTTGCAGGTTGGACAGTGCAGACGAGTCCTCTCTCTTCTGTTCTCGATGGCAGTGATGTACAGTAGTACATGATGTGCAGGACAGACTAAACCAGCAGTCTGAATTCTTTCACAACTCTTATTTTTCACAGCAATAACCAGCTCAGGAAAATCTGTGTAATTTGGGAATAAAACATTTGCACATACATGCTTGTTGTTTCCCTCTTGCTGGTGTCTTACTATACAGATTTGAGTGGTTCTGAAAGATGTCCCAGGGGTAACCACATCCTCTCTTTGCTGCTGGTAAACTTCTCCGTCTGCTTTCATGAAGGTGATATGAGATGAATTGTAAGTGGTTGTCTTGCTTTTCTTTTGGTATCTTCTAGGGAACAGAGCTAAGTCTTGGTAAACTAGAGGACTAGGCCTGTTGAGAACAGTGTCTGGGAGCAGCTGCATCTCTCCAGCAGGGAACACTGCTCCATGTCAGTGCTCTGGCTTCAGCCTGCTACCGAGTTTGATTTGTGTATTTAACTGTTGTATTTTAGCTTTTAATCTACTTTGTGCTGAGAATAAATATAACGTTCATGCTATTTCAGAAATAAACTTTGTCTTTTATATAAGGCTGATAGGCTGTCTCGCCGTCTATAGTGAGTGTGTGGCTATGGGAGAGGGAGCCAAACTCGACAGAATAATTTTAAAGCCTCTTCTCTGTCATCTTGAAGAGGTCCAATGGCATCACCAAATATAGAGTGAACACTTATGTGCAGTGCCTGTGGTTCTCTGAACTACCTGATCCAAATATCTTTGTATATACACTTGTGTAAATTACTGTATAAATCTTACCTGAGCTTCTTAAGAGGTCAGAAGGTGACTGTTTTTAATGGGATGCCTCAAGGACAGGAATAAAATACCCTTTCAAAAATATGTATTTAAAAAGGTCCTCCAAAGCCCCATTTTTTAGTGCATCAGGTGTGTTTTTTAAAGACTTCAAGAAGATGAGTAATGGCATCCCACATGTGCTCACGGAGGTTGAAACTGGAAGTGACCACACTGTGTGTGAAACCAAGTTCATGGTGTGCTGGGCCTGACCTGAAGGGATTGATTACGCACCGGGAAACTTCTCAGCACTGCCCGCTGCTTGGGCTTGTGCTCAGGAGAAATGTTCTTCAAGAGCTCCTTGAGTTTCCCTCTGGTTTTACTGCAGTGTGTTTCAGTGGGGTAACAATGTTTGGCAGCTGCAAGATCTGAAAACCTCAGAAAAATAGTATGGATAAAAGATTGGGTTTGGTATTTGTTATGCAGTTCAATAATGAAGTTTGTTTTAAAGCTCTTTGCCTAAGGCGGTGCTGGCTGGGAGCCGAGTGCTATCGAGATGTGAGATAACTACGGGTTTGCTGACTGTGTGTGTGGAAATGGGACTTTCAGAAAACAATATAACAGTAAATGTGTTTGTTCACTAGCAGTTTCAGACTTTTTCAGCGAGTAAGGAAAAACTGGCTATTTGAAGATATTATGATGCTTGCTCATTAGTAATCTACTGTTCAGGTTTTGTGAGCATAAAGACTTCTACTTGTGAGAACGATGGTCTGAAACACTCCTTATTTTTTTATTTGTAGTGAATGCACATAACTATAGCGACACTGCTGCCTTCTTTTTCATTAAAAGGAATGAGAGTTTCTGTGTTGAGGGGTCCTAGGGTTCAGTAAAGCTCTTTTCACAGTTCTCTTATCAGCCAAGTATAACAAGATGCTATTTCAACAATGCAAAGCATTTTGGTGAAGGTAAGGAGCTGTGGGAACACGTTTTATCAGAAGATATTGGTTATTTTTACTTGCACTGTAGTGAACAGCTGTTGAATGATATGTTATTTTTTAACTACTGCTACTGTGAATATCTTATTTGTACAGAGATACAAAGAGGGAGTAGAGGGAAAGGCAAAATAAGATTTTTAGACTGAGGATCAAAGGGTAGCTATACTTTGTAACACAAGGAAAAAAAATAGAGAAAGTGGGCTTTGTGTAGGGAATCACAGTTTTAAAAAGAGCAGCTAATAGTTTCCCCATTCTGACAGGTCAAACTCACAGGCTGGGTTGAGCCCGTGGGGCGCTGTGGCTTCCACACTTTCCTTGAACCTCCTCAGTTTTTTCTGTTCAGATGATCCCATATCGCTGTTCTGGGCTGGTGTTCTGGGGCTCGAGTGCTGTGCTCTACTAGATCCTTTCCCACCCCCTTTTTAATTTGTCTATTTAAGGGCAATTGCAGAACTTCCAGAATTTAATCTAAATGAATAAAATCCACTTAAATATAACACACTTTCAGTTCTTGAGCTGGTGGCTATCCGCTGCTACCCTTGCTGTTATGGGGTGTAAGAATCTAAAGCAGATGGACTGATAATGTATCAGATAATCAAAGTTAATGATTTTTTTGACAACATAAAAGTGCGTTTCTTTGTGGAGATAAGAGAATTTCGAGGTGACAGTTGTGTTAAACATAGCTGCTGTAAATAAATCTTTGACATTGTTTTCCCCTGTTTTTGTTCTGGAATTGCGTTTTGCCCACTTCCTCCTTTACAGCGCAGTCTCTAGGACAACACCTCGTTAAAGTGCATGTTCCTTAACGAGAACAGTCATGGTTCAGTGTACAGAGGGTGAGGAGCAGAACCAGTCTGGAGCACAGTCTCTTACATTAATATTCATTGACTTGGCATCTGGCTTCAAGTTATTAAGAGGGAAGATGACAGATTTATTTTCCTCCTTCAAATTTCATCACGTATAGTGCCTATGCCATAAAGTTCAAGTCCAAACAAGAGCTGGATGGTGATATTGAAAGAGGCACCTGTGAACAGCATATTTTTTTCTGAACATTGTTCCTTTGCTTCTTGAATTGCATTTAATTTTCTAAGATGTTATTATTACTGGAGGCTGATTTCTGAGGATAGTGTTAGTATTCTGGTTGACTAAGTGCTAAAGCAGTATATTCCAACCAAAATTTTACTTTGCCAGTTTTAGCTTTCATTTTCTGTGGTTCACTTTGAATAGAAACAATATTTTTGGGGAGTATAAGCCTTACAATAACTTCTCTTTCCAAAACAGAACAATTCAGTTTTATTTTAGACCTACCGAAGCAGTTTGTATTCCCTAGAAATACTTCCACAAAATATTCTTAATGCTTGAAAAAATATATCCCCTCTTATATCTCAAAATGAAGTTTTTACTTAAAAAAAAAAAGTTATTTATTCTGAAGAAGAGCAGTCTGGCACAACAGTGAGTCAGGATAAAATCTACAGCCTGAGAACTTTTCATTGAAATGGTTTTCAAGGAAGAGAAGTTGTGGTGATGTTTGGTATCCATCGCTTTGGAAAGTGTAGATGGATACCAATTTTGCATTTGTCATTTGGAAACTAAAGAACTCCTAATATTTTGACAAGGCCATAAAACTTGCCAGCGATGTGGGGATCAGCTGTTTAATTACCTGTTGCTCCTGGTAAGGAGTGAGCTCGGACCTGTGCAGACCTGTTGGCAGGACTGGGAAGACAAGAGCATCCCTGGTGATTTCCCAGCAGCTTTCCTGACTCATGGCCGCCCAACCGCCAACGTGGGAGTGAGAATTGCTACTGGATGGCAACCCTGGACAGACAATCCACCTCCAAACTTTAAAATCTCCTCCAGCTCAAAAGACAGTGAGGACGGAGCAGTATGATGTGAAAGCAACTGGCTGATGCAGACAAAAGCCATTGAGATGCCGGAGTTGATGCTCCAGCAGCAAGGGGTTCATGGTGGTGTTGCTGGAGTGTTGGTCACTATTTGGCGTGGGTGGCAGGTGGGAGGGATGCTCTGCACCAGCTCTCCCATCTGCAGCCCTGTGCTCCTGGCTGTGTGTGCTGTCCTGCGCCGGGTGTGTGGTCAGCGTACCAGCCGCTTTCACGCCTCTCTGCGCCATGGGGGTGTGGAGAGGGGCTGCATTCAGTCGGGGTGACTTGGCTGATCTCTCCTGTTACTGGAAGCAGAGTATTGGAGGCTGAAAGAACATGACTGTGGGTCTAGAAGGAACATGACTCTGGGTATCCAAGAAGCTTGCTGTCTCATCCAGCATCTCAAGGTCTTTCTGAAGGTGTGGTGGGTGGGATCTTGCTATCAGAATGAATAAATGCTGCCCTCTCAATGCCCTCCTTTTATGGTACAGAAAAGAGCAGAAGGAGATTTCTAGTTGTGGAGGGGAAGGAATACAACATGTTACTCACATTTTCAGGTATTAGACTGGGAATGTGAGGGAGTTGAGAAGTTTGACAAGATATATTCTTCCCTGTATTACTTTACATGTTTTTCTTTGTGGGACATGTGAGCACATAAATTGGGTTTATGCAATTTTTCGTTTATTGTCTGTTAGATATATGTCAGCCTTTATTATCAATTGTTCACAGAAGAGTTCATAACACAGAAACTTCTATCACTTCTGCCCCCTGCATTTACTCTGGTTTCAGTGTGGAAGTCTCAATGCAGAGACATGTACGAAGTGTTTGCTTAGATGTTTCCGAGGGTGAGAGGAGGAGCGCCGACAATTTTTTAAGTCATACATTGAACACTTGTGCTACCGTGGTACTAGTTCACAAGTGAACAGTAGAAAATGGAAACCTTGTGGTTTTGTAATTTGAATCTTTCAGCTTCCAACTTTGAGAATTCATGGACTGCTTTTAGCCTTCCCTTGAACCTTTGATCTGACTAGTGCGAGTGACTGTAAGAGGAGGTGAAACTCTTGTTGGCGTGATGTGCGTGATCACTGGAACATAGGGGCTTTCCCAACGTAGAGCAGAAATTTATTACCGAAAGAAAAGTTTTAATTTGCCCTGTCAGGAAATTGCTTCCTGAGAGAAGGGAACTTTGCAGAAGAGTACAGGATCTGCATTATTGCTTCAAGGTACCTTTAAGAACAACTCTCCCTTCTGCGCTATTTGTAGATTAGAGAGGCAAGTAATAATTTAACTTTCGATGCCTGCTGCTGAGCCACTTCTAGAATTACTTTTTTTTGGGTTGGTTTGTCATTTTGTTTTGGTTTACTTTTGATTTTTTCCACAGTGCCCCCACGTCAGAAGCAGGAGTTAATTTGAGGTCAGGCACCGATCCAGAAAGAGCTGAGGTGGCTGACAGCCTCTGCTCCTGCCCTCACGCAGCTCAGCCTGCTCTCCTTCTCCCTTTCAGAATAGTTTTCTGGATCTTTAGAACAAGATTTCAAGACACAAATCTGCTCAGAAACAGACTGTGCACAATTTTTATCCCTTTCTATTCCGAGGGATGTAAAAGAAATGCAGAATTAAGGACCTGTTCTCGTAGGTCCGTTCTGTTTTCTCTGGCACGGCAGTGCGGTGAGCTCTGGTCACAGCAAAGGGCAGGCAGGGAGAACACATCAGTTCCATTCAGGACCAAATTTTGGTTGCCAATTTTGGGAGTTCTGCCTGATAAACATGCTTGCGAGGGCTGTTTGTCTGCTCCTGCATGGACGGAATTTTGAAACAAATATTGTCATTCCTTTCAAAGTACTTGTTTTGTGACGATTGGCCCGATCTGCCTGTCACTGATGGGACACGTGCATTGTGCTCACATTTTCCTTCGTCCATGACTGGCAAGTCAGATTTTTACCCAGGGTTCACACAGGTTGAACCAGCTTTTTAATGGTTCTTTATATTTTCTTGCAAAAAGTAAGGGATTACTATCTTGACAAGCACAGCCTATTTTCTGGTTATGTTCTAGGAGATATTAATTAAATGCAGTTTAACCTGTTCTCCATTAATCAGTTAGGTCTTTGTGCTGATCGTAATAGAAACCAGGTGTCAAATCAAGTCAAATAAGATTCTTTTGGCCAAATATATATATATTTTCTCTCTCTGTTTTAAAAGAAAGAGAAAAAGCTATCAGTGTAAGAAGTTCCATGTTAGCATTCTGGATTCTGTTACCAAAACCAGTAGTGTTTCATGGTGGCATTAATTGGCTTTATCTGGAGACTTTAGTTGCTCTTACCATGTAAGTCATTTACTTCAAGCACCTTTGGCCATAGAGACCTTTTGGAAGCGCTGCAACTTGGGCATTACTACTGCCAGCATTTTAATACATCTGTGCTGGTTTGGAGCATGATGTTGGCCACGAATAAATGGTTATTTTCCGCAAATCAACAGTGTGATCTTAAGTTATTAAAATATGGATCTTAACTCATTAAAATATGGTAAAAAGCTTCTGTAAATCTCGTAAGTTGAAATTTCCTCCCCAGTGTGGTGTGGGTCATTCCATAGCAACACTGACGGCGATTGCTGCTCTGAATTAACACACTGGCACTACGCATGGCCCTGGATCCGGACTTGCTGACATCAGCTCTCTTGGCATCTGTTCAGCAAAGTGAACAAAAGACAATCAGTGTTGGGTTTGGCACAAAACTGCCACATCCTCAATGTATTCATCCAATTAATCCCATTGATCTAGGACATTTACTTAAGTGAGTAAAACACACACTGTATTCGGTCTTCAGAGTTCTTGTCTTACAGTTTCGGTTTTCTAGGGAATTAGTAAACGCATTGTTCACTTATATTGCATTTTTAATGTTTTTGATATTTTGTTTGTTTGTAGAAAAATGAATTCCGAAAGCTCAGCACTCACCCTGAGTAGCCCGGCAGTGATAAACCCATGTGCCAGAGGAGGAATGGAAGAAGAAAAAGTCTGGTAAGCTTTAGTTCTCGTTTTCAAAGAGTCTAGTAGACAGCAGTATTGGGAGATGTAGTTTTAAAATTACGTAAAATAATTATTAGTTATAAATGTCTGCATTAATTTTGCGTTATTTAACAACAGAGAAAGAAAGAGGGAAATACTTTTTAATTTTGGTTTTGAGTTTTTAGCAGGTGAGCGTGGGGACGGGGTGTCACGGGGGATGGGCAGTGGAAAAACTGTTCACACCAGTTGTACTCATGGAATCTCTCACATATGGCAAATGTCTTAATCTCCCAGCGCCATTGCTGTGCTTGTGTGATGCTATTACTGGTACCCTTGAGTATGTGCAGCCTTGTGCTCTCGGATTTGTGCCTTAGGAGACGTGACAAAATCAATAGTTTCTACTTTTTATCAAAAAAAAACCAAACAAACCAAACAAACAACAAACTATTACTCTTTACTGGAGGAAAACAAATACTCCGTCCAGTGGGAGATGTGGACAAATGCTTACACTTCAGGACAGTGTTTTGTGAAAACTGCCACTGACCGTGCAATTTTTAGGACCTTCTCTGGTGTTTCAGAAGGGAACAGGGTGTTGAGAGGCATTGGGACTATTTCAGCTGGGGTAGTGAGAGCCTTTTACTGAGAGCCTGCTGCTTTTCACTTGCTGTTGTTCGCTAGGGTTTTGTTACTACACATCGTGTAGTCACCATGTAGAAAACAAGCAAATAAACTCATGACAGGAAGCATGGCACCCATGTGGACAAAAACTAGATCTTTAGATCTATGTGGAGTATATTTCAAATGCTCTGTTATTTTTATGGCATTGTAGGGGTTTGTGAGTACTAGAGCTGAATAAACATTATTTTTCTCAGCCTAAGAAAGTGCAATGCTGCACTGCATTACTTCAGCATGCTTTTATTGTTGTTTTTTCATTGTCTGATTCTTGAAACATGTTTTTATTCTGTTGGGTTCTCAGTTGTTTTATTTTCGTGAAAATGTGACTATTAGTCATAGCAAGATTAGCAATATATGCTATTAAAGGTATGGAGTAACAGCGTAAATTATTCACTCCAGTCAGAAGTCTCAGAGAGCAGAAGCCTCGAGCAAGAGCTTATCTGGCATTTAAACATCACTTCTGTTGTGTGTAAAAGGCTTTGATGTTGGGTACAGCCTTGTGCTCAGGCCCCAGAAACAGAGGCAGGAGGAAATAATTGGCTGGTGGTGAGTTTTACTCACAGACAGAAGATGAAGTTCTTAATTTTGTTCCTTTAATAAATTATTACTAAAATCTGGACAATTAATAGATACACTTAATATCAAGGACGTTAATATTATACAGCAAATTTGTGGGGGAATTATCCACATAAGCTCAGTATATTGTGACGTTTCCACAAGTGCTGTAACTAAACTTGTATGCGTTGCACGAATGTTCTGCATTTGCTCAGTAATAGCGTGGTGTGTTTGTTCAGGTGACAAGTGTGGATTGTTTTGGCTTGTCCCATTCCTTCACGTTGAGATCTTTTATGTATTTATACTTTGTTTATAAATCGCTAGTGATGTTCGAATGGCTGCCAGCGAGGATGATTTCTCATCAGTTACCTCCGGCATGGTGTACTGTTTTAAAGACAGCTGCCATGAATACTTTCGGCATGATATATTTTTATATTGGGGGTAGATTAGAGGATAAATTATAAAATGGAAATAAATGATAATTCACTAAATTACTTTCCCCACTTTTACAGAAGGTGATAGAGTAACTTGATAGGAGACAAAGTGCACTAACTAGCTAGAACTCTGGAGTTCATGGAAAAGAGTGCAAGAGGGAAGAGCTCTTAATTTCAGTCTCCCAAAAATGCTGATGGGTGTTGGGAATTCTATGGTATAACTGCTTTCCTCACTACAAAGAGGAGATCTAAAACCTTATCTGTTTTCTTTCTCTAGAGCTAATACCACAAAAGAACGTAGTCTGATAAGATATGAAAAAGCTTCTGAAAAAAACAACCAGAAATACAAGAAAAGTAGTTACTATTGGAAGTTTGAATTTCAGAACTACCTGCTCCGTTACCCTTTACATTGTGTAGCCATTTACAAGTTCTGCCATTCCATTTGGTACCTCTACAAGATAAAATTAATTGAATTCTCAAACTTGCAATCCTTCACTTGCTTCTATTGCTTTTCTCCCCCAACATACAAGATCAAGATTACAGAAGCAAAAAAATGCTCCTAGCAGTGCTAGTGTGAGTGCTGGGAGTGGAATGAAGCTGTTCTTGATGAGCAGGAGTACTGATACATTTGCCTGGTACTAATTGATGTTATGACCATTCGCTATCTGAGCGAGTCTGGAACTGCGTGTGAACAAATAAAGGCTTGAGAGCCTTGAAATTCTAGAAGCTACCGATTTGGCAGATTCTCAGTTTCTTAATGTTAAAAGTTGCAAGAGAGGAACTGAAGATAAGGGAGCAAGTGGGAACCATCTCAATTCCTCTGCATTTACTATGAAAGTAGCTGTCTGGCATGTTGTTTTTCAAAACAAATGTGCCGGGGATTTGGAAATGTTCCAGTTTTTGTTACTGTGTGTGGATTTATAATGTGCTTCCTCTAGGCTGGAAGAAATCTTGCTAGTCGCTTCTTTATCTTTTTATGTAAGATTAAGTCAGGAAGTATTTCATGTTTTTAAAACTAGCAACTGAAGTTTGGGGTTCTGGATCTCTTCCACAAGCAGGTTGGTGGTACCCTGGCTTTCCATTTCAGTCTCCAAACACTGTCATGTTGCTTTCTGAGCATGCAACGTTTTCCTATTTCTGTGACAGTCACCGCCACTTTTAGAGCAAGTCTCTCTGAAAACTGCCTCTGTCCTGAGGGTCCAGAGAAACAAATTGTACATTTTAAAACCAACCAAGCAAGCACTGTTAAATGTGGACTCCTGTGCATCTGACTGTCTTTGTATTTATGACTTAAACAGAGTTTGGGGACAGAAATGTCTTCAAATCTTTCTGTTTGTTCTGTGTTCCGCTGTAGCAGCTCGGTTGTTTTTGTTTCAGCTTTCCTTTCCAATCAGAGCTGGAAGTGTTTGTGTAATCTCTAAAGGCATGTGGGTACTGGTGCTAATCTTGGCCAGGGAGCTCTGGCGTGCAAATAACACTGTCAGTATCTCGTGAAAACTTTCATTTGGAATCTCTCTCTGCTTTTTTAAGTTATGTGTTTCATTGGAGACTCGAATCACAGTCGTGTTTCTGCACTAAACTTTAATAGAGTAATTTGCTTTCTGATAAACTTACTATAGAGAAGTAGACAACTTGTAACTATTATTTTTTTAAAAATTCATCTGCTATTTAAAACCCGAATAGAAATAATGATCAACCAAGATTAAAAAGATGGTTGAACTGACATACCCATGACTGCAACGTGAGCGAAAGACAGGAAAGCAGTGGGGAACAGCTGAAAATCTGCGTTTTCATGATGAGATAGTATGTAGATTGCGCATGGTAGATACTTACCTTAATGCATGTGGTTTTAATCACACAACTCTTCTTCCTCCGTGAGGATCAGAACGGGGCAGCTCGCAGACAGACCAGCGCTTCAGCTGGCTCCTGGCGTTTGTGGGAACTCAGGTTTCGTGACTTAAATCATCGTCCTTTGCTGCGGCTTTTGCCAGCTGCTAACTGATGAAAGAAGAATTATGTGTCTGGAATTAGAGTGAGAAGAGAAACAAGTTTAACAACTTTCCGCAATTCTCCTGTATCCTTGTTCAATCAGCAGAAATGAGTCATCCCAAAGAACTGAATTAAAATGGCTCTAGTCAAGTGCAGTTTAACTGCAGATGGTTGTGATTACAAAAGGCACATACATGTTTGGAGAACACAAGGTTACAGTGTTTGCAAAGAAGAAGTCCCACAAATTGCAGATTAACACTTTAGATAGCCAGATAAAATTAATCGTATTTGCAAGAGGCCTTGAATTAGCTATTTTCTAGTAACGTCTTATTGCAGACAGGAAATTCTTTTCTTGGAAAGCTGAAGAATATTCAGGATAGTTAGCATAACCTAGCAATTATGGCAGACTGTTTTAATAAAGCAGATAAATATTTACAAAATCGATTGAAAAGAATCACGTCTATCTTACCTAACTTTCCTAGTTTATTTAATGTACTTCTCTGCCCATAAAAGGAGTAGTAGAAGTGAAAACAGTGCGGAGGCAATCCTTTGCATTGGGCCTTGCAGCCTGAGAGCCAGGCCTGTCGAGGGAGCGGGGGAAGATCCAGCGGAGCAGCAGGACATGGGGAGGGGACTCAGCCCAGCCCTGCAGCCCCAGGGACAGCCAGGGCTGAGGGCGTGCTGAAACGGTTAAAGCAAGAGCCACCGCAAACTGCCGGCTGAAGGCTCCTGCACACACGAGATGAGCTTTGTAACCCAAGAAAATATGCCCCAGGGGCAAGTACAAGTTTAAACATATGTTTAATCATCATGTCTTACAAAACTTGGTATGGATTGCATTTCCTCATCCTGGATGGGATCAAAAAAATCTGCCTTAAGAGTGAGAGAAAAGTGTTCAGCTTGTGCGCTGGCCTGAGCCCGAATCCCACCAGATGGTGGGATTGATCGGGAATTGGGACAGGCTGTTTTCTCAGCTGGCTGAGGAGCAAGTTGCTGTTGGTGTTGAACCCACTGGTGTCCGTCTGGTTCTGGTTCTTCTCCTTCCCCTGTCCCTGCCACCTCCCTGCCCTTCCTGTTCTTCTGGGGCTGCATAACCAGGTACAAGCAGAGGTGAGAGTTACTGATGCTTGTTTCAAAAGCCATTTTACTGGGTGAAGGCTGCTGCTTGGAGGTAATATTTAGTGGTGGCTTTTCGTTGTTTGTGCTGTTTGTTGGGGGTTTTCTTTATTTCTTCTTTTCTGGTGGAAGAAGATCTGTCCCTAGGTTCCTGGATAAAGCTGTCGTCTGCCTTTTGTACATGTGATTATATTGCCTCTAGGTCACACTTCAAACAACGTCTGTTGTTATTACGTCTCTTGAGACATTTGCTGCGTGCTTGGTTATGACTCTATTGTATTCCACCTGCTTTTTCACTGTAGTCTCTTTTTGTTATAGCTGTTAGCCTAGGAACAAACATTTCTGAAATACCTAATTTGTTCCAATTCAATGTCAAGACCTCTTTATCCCAGTAAAAAGGTAACAGCATCCTTAGGCTGCCCTCAGTGGTATTTTGTTTGTAAATGTGTGGTAGTTAACAGGCGAGTGACTTGGCTTTTATTCTCTGACATACAGGTAAATGGAATGTTCGCAAAGTGTATAAGGAGAGTGAAATATATTTAGTTTTAAAGAGCTGCAGAGTGTTTGACAACTATAATTTTTAGTTACTTTGATGTAGGAAAGGAGTATAAAAATATGCCAGTCTACCTGTCATTAAAAGTATTTTCTTCCTTTCGTCCTCATGGAGCATATTGGTGAAATCTAGAAAAGAGAGTTGATAAAAATGCATGTCACTTTGGACTTCTGTGGCAGTCAGTTGTGTGGCTGGAACCAGAAGCTGAACCTGCGTTACCTGGAGAGCCAGGCTCTCACTGGGGCATGTTAAGGTTCTTTTTTAATTCTTTCTTTCCCCTCTGGCTGAGAGAAGCACATGCTGACAGGCTGATAAATGATACAGGCATCGTGAGCAGGCTTGGATCATACAGAGATAACTAACTAATCCACTGTGGGAGGAGGGCTCAGCATCCCGAACTCAGGTGTTGGTCGTTTGCAAGTTGAAGTTATGGTTATAGCGGATGAGAACTTCTCCTTCAGTGCAATGTCACTAACAGGAATAAAGGAATTTGCAAAGTTCAGAACAAAAATGAAATTTTTCATCTCTCAGATGTTTTCGTGCTGTGAAGCCTCATCTCCTTATTCAGACATACTGCATCTTGCCACATTTTCTTTTCCTTCTCTATTATTTTGTGAAAAAACAGGAAAATTGCATAAATAGTAAAAATTCTATTTGCAACGGATGAAGCATTTTAACAAACTAAGGTATTTCCTTCCCTCCCTCCTAGTCTATTCCAATAACGGTAAAAATAACTTCTGGGAACAGCAAATTAATAGTGATAAAAGAGTTGTGATCTTTTTAGGTTGTCTTAATTCCCTTAATTTCCATTTCTCTGTGAAAAATGTTTAACTCTGGCTAAATTAAATATACAATGATGTGATACTTGAATCATAAACAATAAGCACTTAATAT
Organism: Columba livia; assembly: GCF_036013475.1. Lineage (NCBI taxonomy): Eukaryota > Metazoa > Chordata > Aves > Columbiformes > Columbidae > Columba > Columba livia. The sequence continues at coordinate 21,489,759 of NC_088611.1, forward strand.
ATACAGAAGATCTTACATGAACATACGGTGCATTTTGTAGGGAAGCTGCTGTTGTTTCAAGATCTCCCTCAGGTAGGTTTGATCTCTAAATACGATGTAATTCTGTCGCGCAAGCTGCCGCAGCAGCGGGCCAGGTTTGCTGGTTGTGTTTGGAGCAGCTGCCGCGTTGGACAGCTGATGCGGGGGGTCCGCACGGAGGATTTCACCAGGCGCACGGGAGGTTTGTTCTTTGCGAGTCCCTCTGACTGTTTCTTGGATAAATTACCCCCCAGCGACCCTTGTTCATCCTGGGCAGCTGCTTTTACCACTCACCACGGTTAAGTCTGCCAGTGTGTTTCAAAACGCACTGTTTCTGTGATAATTAACATTTTCCAGGCCTTTGTAGCAATTATGTGTCCTACAGGCATCATTAGAGCTGTGTTAGCACTGTCACCTTTTTGACCATAGTGGGGTTGGGCTAGAGACCTGTGAAGGTCCCTTCCAGCCCACACTACTCAATGATTCTATGATTTTCTCTTGCTTCTTTAACTGGGGTGGAAAAAGTTGTCCATAAAGGCAAAAGTCGATATTAGATTTAAATCCAGTTGCCACTATCTCAGCATCTCTCAGGCGGGGGCTGGTGTTTGGTTTGTGGTACTGTATTATTTTTTAAATTCTCCTGATTGGATTTGGTGGTGTTGTTAAGCAGCACGTGGCTGATGAGCGCCGACAGCCGCTCTGCCCGGTGCCCGGGGTTACGTTCCTCCCTCGGCCGGTACCTTCCTGTGCTCACCAGCCACCCCGTGCTCGCGGAGCACACCACGTTGTGCTGCATTGCTTGGAGGTGCAGTATGTTCTACTTCTAGACTGATTCAGAAAAAACAAGAACTCTTAACTTAAACCCACTAAACAACTTAAAAACGAAACAAACAAAAAAGCCCTCAGAATAAATTGCCATAAAGTACATAAGTAAATACTTATAAAATGTAGATTAGTGTGAATTTCTGCAGCCACTTTGAAACGTCTCTGTTCTCTGGGTGGGTGTACATGCTCATGCTATTTGAAGTGTGTCTGTGGCTCTTTTTTGAAATGTAAAAAGAAAATCCCAGTGATCCACCATTGCCCACCATCTGTTTCCTGGATCCTTACCCTGCTGCTCTTGCACGTATTCTTGTCCTGGTTTGTGATTCCTTTTCACTAAGACTCCACTACCTGTTCTTATAGACAGTCTGGCATTATTTTATACACTTGTTCAACATGTAGTGCAGTTGAGCTTCTGGTTAATAACCTAATACTAATAATAAGGCATTTAAACTTTTTTCCCCCGAACAATATTATCTGTTTTTAGTTAATTCTCTGGCTGTAGAGGGAGCAGGTAACAAAGTTTTCCAGGAAAACAAACATGCTGTTTCTGTGGGAACACCTAAACATTGTAGTATTTGGAAACAAACAGGGGTTTGAAATGAATCGTGAACTTTTCCTTGTTCTGATTGGTATTTCATTATATTTGGAGGGTGCTTTGAATACGTGTATAATGTGCTGCTACTCAGCATTTACAACTTGATTTGAAAAAAAAAAAGATGAAGCACAGGAAGAGGGGAATTCAAAGGGCATGTTCTCCCGTGTGTTACGGTGGACTGATGAATGCCTTTCCATTCCAAATCTTTCATATTCCGTTTACTGGAGTAGACGAGTTATGAGGAGATTGAATTTCTGAGATTCTGTTATCACTCGCCATGAGGATTTATGTGTAAATGTGGGATACGCAGTGATTTACGGTGCCAGAGGTGACTGCGGTACATACAGGGCTGTGTTCTGTGCAGCAGGGGGCTGTATTTACCAACACTATGTGAGCAGAGCTTGGGTTTGTTTTTCTGTGAAGACATAGGGTATTTAATGAAAAAATGTTGAACGTTTTATTCCCTTTAAGGCTTAGCCAAACTTCTCTCGCTTACTGGCGTCTGTTCTTCGTTTTGAAGGACTTGATATTGCAATACTTGGTTTTATGGTAGTTTTTTAGTATCTGTCAAGATATTGAAAATGTAAGTTCTTCTAGTATCTGAACCATTTCTTCTTTTCCTTTTTGAAGGTTATCCCTGTATGGTTTTGCTCACAGTGTGTATGTAGGACCGGACCTTTTGGACCAGCAGTGTCCTTCGGCTCTGTGTGCTTTGCAGTTTTCTGCTGTCAGCCCGAGGTCTCTTTCCCAGCTTCAAAACTGTGACATGTCCCCTTAGTCTGCACGCTGCAGTTTACAAAAACTGTGTACAGTGACTGTGTGCTCATAAACGGAACAGGGCTTTCTTATATTCTGCTGATAATGTGGCAGCTTCGTGCACCTGGGGCAGCTGTCCCTGCGTCCGCTGTCTGTCCGTGCTCACCCTGCTCATGGTGCCAGTGAACAGGACACATGGGACGGGATCATGTTCTTCTCCCACCGCACTCCTTTCAGCAACTGAGCTCTCCCTGCAGAAACAGAATTGTCACCAAGGGCAGGCAGGAAGGTTGACAAAGGGCTCTAGAACTAACAAAAACTTGTTTTGGATTCTGAATCTCTGGCATCCTTGTTTAAAGGAAATGGTTTTGTGTTATCAAGTTCCACTGAAGATCTTGAGTATGATTTCCTTGCCCATTTCAACTCAAGCTTTTTCAATCAGTGATCCAAATAATATATTTTGTTTGGCAAGGCATCTGTGGCTGTCTCTTTTGCCAAGGTGTTGCTAGGTCCCAGAACTGTCTCATCCGTCACAGGCAGATCAGGGTTGATTTAGGATTTTGCATCAGCCGGGTGAATGGATGAGGATAGCTGGTAGGCTGGTGAAGCAACAAGCAGTGTCTCCTCTGCGGAAACTGCCGACCCTTTTTCTCAGCCCGAGCTGGCAGGTTAGGGATTGCTCAGGTAGGCAAACCATTGGTGCACAGAGCACAGCTTGGGTCGCTCGGCATGCCTGCTGTCTGCCATGGCTACAAACTTGGTGAAGCGGAGATCTGAACAAAGCACATACATTTCCTTGGTTGCCAGTGCTAACTTGTGTAGGAAAATAAGTTCAGCTGTCCAATGTACCTATATTTATTTGAAAGTCCAGTGTCTGGAATTTCAGGTTCTTTATGCAGTGACTCATACACATTGCGATTTCTATAAGAATGGAAAGTTTTTTGTGTGGAGCTGTTGTACAGGTGTCATAACACCCACTTTTTATTATGTGTTATTGTCTGTTAGATGTAATCTGGTGTGCAGAGATTTACACTCATGATATCAGAGCATGCCTACAATAATACAGTAATTTAGTGCCTTAACATCACCTCAGCAATCAGTTCAATCTCAAATGCACTATAGGGCAAATTTTTGTTTGCTGAGGCTTTTATCTCAGTAGAACTCGTTCATTACAAGTGTTCTGCAACTCTGCCCACAGTCTAGCAGAGCAAAGATGGGACTTTTGATCGGGTTTCAATCTTCAAAATACTGTAATTTTTCTTTTCTGCATTTTCTTTTCACAATGCAGTTGAGTTTAGAATTAGCATCGTAAAGCTCTTTCTTTACATATCAGACACAGTGTCTATATATTTCTTTGTGGTTTAGGTTTAACATTAACTATTTTTAATTTGATAGTAATTTTATTTCTTTTCTCTTGAGAACAGCCACCTGATTTTTATAAACTATGGGAAAAATTATTGCACTTTTTTCTTGCTGATTAGGGTGGTTGATTCATAGCACAATTTGAAGAACAGACTTGTTACCCTTTCCATAGATTTACTTGAAGAAAAAAGTTATGACACATTTTGGGTTTAAAAAACCAACCAACCCCCCCAGCTTATATCTTTCTCAGTGGGACATAATGGGGAGCGGGAGCTGGAAGTAATGAACCCGTTTACTCTGTGTTTCAAGGGGCCCAGGCAGGTCAGCGTTGCAGCAAGACGTGTGTGGTGTGAAGATGGGCTGGTTTCCTCAGGAAATGGCAAATGACTCTGCTGGCTGTCTCTTGCCAATAACTTTTCAACCCATCGCCCAGTTTCATTTTTAAGAAGATACAAAAATATCAGAGCAAGTAAATTTGAGTTTTAACTCAGCTGTGTACGTGGGGAGATGGCAGACCCCAGTGGGTACCAGTGTTGTGAGGAAGGCTGCCAGAGCGTTGGTGTTTGATGTCCTTCTGTCAGAGCCTGACGGCAGCTGTGCCGCTCTGAGCCACCCACAGCCTCTTTGTGGCCAGGGTGTCACAGGGTGACAAGGGACGGGGAGTGCCGATGTGTGGGACACACATGGGTCTGCACCCACGGGACACCCACCAGCAGCAGCTCTGCACCGAGCTGGGGCTGGTTGGGGGTGGTAGTGGGTAGGGAAGGGTCTGCTGAGGCTGAGCTGGGATCTGCTGTGGGGCTGAGAGATGGGGCCTGCTGGGGCTGAGAGATGGGGCCTGCTGGGGCTGAGAGATGGGGCCTGCTGGGGCTGCGACGGGTCTGCTGGCAGCAAGGTGACACCTCTGCAGTGATGGTGGGTGCTCAGCGCCGTATCTCTGTTTTTTACGTTCTGACTGAGACCAGGAGGTCACATGCTGTGCGCAGGATGTGGCCGCTGCTTTGCCTCATTCCGGTGTCACCTTGCTCTCAGGAGTGAAAGAGCAGCTTTTCCCAGAGATCGTCCCCCTGCGCACAGGGCTGGGAGCTCTGTCTGTTAGACAAATCATGCTGCCGGTGGATGTCGCAGCATCTTTCCATCATTAATGTGTTTAATGCAAAAGACCCCACTATAGTTGGACCGACAATCTTACCTTGAAAGAGATGAGAAAATTTCCTCAACTGGTGAATCAACCCGTCACTGATCTGCAGCAAAATCCTGTTTCCTGCCTGATCCACTGGCCTCACTTGACATGTTAATGCCTTCCCCCCCCACCCCAGGAATTGTATTGATTTGGAAAGAAAAAAAAAGCACAAAGGGTGTGTCATCATCCATATAAATACATTTTATTTTTTATATGTATTTCTGAAAAAACTGCCTCGAAATCTCTCCTACCCATAACTGCACTTTTTAATGAATGTACTTTGGTCTGGGACAAAACAACATACACTTGCAGAGTCATCATGGGTATAGTGTTATTTTTAAATTGTAGGATTCTGTACTTGTAACTAAGTTATTTTATCCAAGTTTTCTGTAGGCTCTTGTAAAATAGTCTTGTGCTGAAATGACTGTGATGTAGTTAGTGTATTTATATTGAGGAGACTAGAAAACATAACTTGTTGCTGGCAGAAGTAAAGATAAGTGGGCGTTTTCTGTCCTGAGATGATATTTGGATGGAGCTTTCATGGGCCGATAGTTTCAGCAGGTTTTACTCCATCCCGCTCAGGGGTTTCTATAGCAATTCCTATGGCAACACTGATGCAGTAAATGTTCCAGGGATCCAGCTGTGAGTAATAACGAACAACTGAGAACATTTTGCTTTTGCATCTCAGGTTAAATATCCTTTCAGAAATTATGGAAATAGGAAAGTGTGGGGTTTATGCTTAATAGGAAGTAATTCTACTACATAAAAATGAGGTATGATGAAAGGAGGGTTTGGTTTCAGAGTGCATACACCTTTGAATATATTGCTGAAGTATCATCCTCAGACCAATGAAGAGTAGTAGAAACATCAGGTGGAAAATTTGGCACCGGCTTCAAATGTTTCATGTTGTAAAGAGACTTCAAATGCCAAATACGTAGTACAAAATCTTCTGCTCAGAAACTATAGCTTAGCTTTTATTAACAGTATTATTCATCACGTAAGCGGGTTTACAGAACTCTTGAAGCTAAAGCTGTCTCCATGGCCTCCTGCCCTCGCAGTGCGAGGATCCGGAGCACAGGACTCAGATGGCAGCCTTTGTTGACTTCCGTGCCTATTTTTAAATTGCCTTCCAAAACTTCCGATTTTTGCAGAAATAAATTTGCCAGTGTTTGTATTAAACAGCATATCCTGATGTCAGAGGATGCAATATTTATTGAAACTGGTTGTTGTCAAACGTAGCTCTCTGTGTACTGTAAACTGGCCTTTGTGCATATAGTTGCCTGGTTTGTATTTATTTCACTTTCTTTCAGAACAAAGGGGAAACTGGTCCAGTGTTTATGATACGAATAAACTTTTAAACTTGAAAGCATTTTAGGGCTTGATTTGGTAGCTTGGAGTAAGACAGAATGCTCATGGAGCTCAGGGGATTTGCGGCCACGATAGAGTCCTAATGAGTTACGTTGAACAAGGGAAACTAAAGTAATCAGTGTTGAAAGGACACTGCTCATCCTTTTCAAGATCTAAAGAAAACATTGTTAAAGCTTAATAAGAAAATTGTGAAGATCCCTGAGATCCCTTTCTAAGCTCAGGGGGCTGATAGTTACTCTTACGGTCATAATCTGTCTGTTGTGATCACAACCCGATGACGTGTGTTAGTGTGTGTAGTAAGAAAAATGCCTGTACACCAAATATTTTACACCAAAATAGAGAAGACAGAAGAAAGGCAGAACTGTTGCTGTCCTGACTCCACAAAATGAGGTGGGACATGGTGTGTTGGGTCCCTCAGGAGCTGTAAGATCTTTCATGTGTTAGTCTAGGGCTTTAGCTGCAAACCATCCCTCCTGTTGTTGTGGATGGGGAGGTTTGACAGGGAGCCATGTCATTTGCTCTTTTTAACCAAGTTTTTGTATTCCTGTTATTATTTGTGATCCCTTCTGTAATCTATATAATTGCATGGTTGGAGTTGAAGTGTGTTCAGCACTTAGGTTGCACCGCCAAACTCTTTGTTGGTCTGGTCAACCTCAACAGGTCGGTCAGGCTTTGATCTGGCTGGATGTGTCAAATCTCAGCAATGTTTGCCTACCTTTGTAGGGTGGTTTGAGATCTTACTGGTGAAAAACACTCATTAGAGTGAAGTGGAGGATGTTATGGTTACTTTTCAGAAATAATTGTACAGTGATAATTATAGGGTAGGAGAAAGGGTTTGGAATGAGTAAAAACTGGAGTCAGCTGCTTTAGTTTTTAGCGTCACTCAGCGGTAAGGCCAGCTTGCTTCACGCTGGGCCTTTCGTAGCTTCGCCGTTGGGATGAAAGGCTCCCGCGTGTCCCCGTGTAGTCCTGGCAGGCGGCCCCGTCCTGCGTCACCCCACGGAATGACAGCCCCACGGACCCGCGCTGGCCGGGCAGGGCTGTCTCTGCGCCTTCAGAATCAGCACGAGGAATACGCCGTTGCGAGACACCGGGTCCGTGTGTCTCTGCAGGCTGGTGAGGCTGCCATGGCCCTTGGCTCTCAATCCGAGTTAAAGCGCTTCTCTCAGCTGAAGAGAGACACCTGTCAGAAGTGCTGCCAGGGAGCCCCAAGGTGTGTTAGTACTTGGAGCCCGTGTTTTAATTTTCTCACTCCATTGTCACTGCATTATTGATATAGAAGATACGACAGTTGAAATGTAAATGCTTTTCCTTGTCTCGTCTTGCAGGCCGAAACAGCAGCAGCAGAACAATTTTTCCTTGTTTCCTTCAACCAAGGGCTGGAATTTCAGAGGGGTAAGTTTGGTGTTGTTTTGCTTATGCTCTGTAACATTCCCTCCTGCTTCGTTTTGTTGCAGTGTAACTGTGATTAAAACATGATCTGTGAGTACTAGAATTATGGCAAAACTATGATAAAGTCGAACTTTTGATTTTGTGACCTCCTAAAAAGCTTTCTAAAAGATGAGCTTTTGTGTATGAGATTGGCTGATTTATTTTGAGGGGTACAGGAGATAATTTAATGTAGTAGGTTCATGTGCAGTGTGATTGAAAAAAGAAAAAAAATGTGGTTTCGTATCTGAAAATAAATCAGCAAACCTGAACTGGTATCTACTAGTTTTTAAGTGCTCATTTAATATAGATATTTGGAAAGTTACATGAAAAAGCCAAGCAAGTGAGACTGAGAATCTTCATATTCGGTGGTGGTATTAGAAGCATTTTGTGTCTGCTTCAGGTTCCAGAGGTGGATTTCTTACACAATTAATTCTTTCCAAGAGCTGTGTTGTCTCCTACAACCCGCGGAGCCATCAATGCTCTTTGTTGAAGAACGTGACGTGGTGCTGGTGTTCAAAAGGCACCGGGGTGTGCGCCGTGTGGCATGGGCTGCAGTCTAGGAGGAGGTGTCACCGTGTCACAGTGTCACTGAGTCATGGTGTCACTGCAACCTGTAGGTCAAAGGAAGGTCTTTTCTGCCTTACAAACTTCATTTGGTATAATGAACAGTAGTAGATTTCCGTTACCCGTAACGCGGGCTGACTTTCACTGAATCCAAAGAGTTCAGTTTTGCATTCAGAAGGGTGTATAAATGTGTTTCCTCTGAGCTTCTTCAGTTTTGCATTCAGAAGGGTGTATAAATGTGTTTCCTCTGAGCTTCTTCCAACACGAGGTGGGAGTTAAAAGACATTACTGAAATGTTTTGCTGAAAGGGTAAACGGCATTGATGGGTTCACTGGTCTGTGTTGGTCATAATATGATAAACTTCATTAAAATGAAAAATACTTTTCACAATATCTGATACTGTCTCTTGCATTCTAATTTGATATTATAAATAGAGCATCCACTATTGTTCACTGTTTTATTTTCATCATCTGTTTCTTACATTGCACCACAAAGCTGCAGGGCTGAAGCTGTCAGCATTGCTGAGGATGCAAGGAAGATACCAACAGCCTCTGGTCTGCAGATGAGCTCTACATTTCAGAGCCAGTTTAAAAGTTAAATTGACTCTAGCATTTCTCCAGATTCTCAACTATGCTGGAAAAGAAACTGAGGAAGAATGCTGTAGGTATGAAAATAGTAGGAAGAGTGTTGTAGGTTTGAGTTGTTGAGAGCAGTAGCCCGGTGGAGAGCGGGTCTGCGGTTGGCACGTGTGGCAGCACCAAGTCAACGGTCCAGGCTGCACGGGGCTAATGCGGGATGAACGGAGAACCTGGGGAGTAAGAGACTTTGGAATCAAGAGGAGAAATCTAGAACCTGAAAGGAGATAGGAATAGCTTGTATTTATAGCTTGATCAGAGAAAATAGGCAGTGGATCAGAGTGTACCTGTGGAAATTACCATCTGTGGGAGTTGTCTGCTAACTTATTTTTAAGGAACTTATGGGACACTAGCACAGATGTCAAGTTCTATAACTGTAATATTTCATAGAGAGCATAGTGCCAGGCTTGAGTATAACAAACAAAGCTCTGGAGCTGATTTGTTCATAGCATAGAAGTTTAAAAACACATAGCTATTTCTATATTACAGACTATAATACAGGATCATTTCAACAGTTGCAAAAAATGAGAACGTGGTTAAGCACCAAATTAGAACGTGTTCATCTGTGTGTTCTCACTTTGCAGCCAGTTCGCTGCTGTTAAATGTCTCTGTGTGATGCTGAAGTGGGTAGTTAAAGCATCCTCGAACATGCCCCCATGGAAACCTGCCAGTGAGATCAGGTCGCTCGGGTGCCAACCATTTACCAAAACCTCGCTGCTCTTCCTTTTCCTCTCCTTGCTTAAATTGATTTTATCAGAAGATTTTTTCCATGTTGCGCAGCTATTTTGAGCCCCATGGTTAGAGACCGTATTTCATTTTCTCAATGGGGATTTCCATGTCAAGATGATCTGATCTCTGTGTTTCTACCAGTGCTGTCACTTGTAGATAATAGTAGCAGTTAGTTCCATAACTTCGGGCGGTGTTTAGGTATTGATAGGGAGAAGGAAGTTTATTTTGATCTGAAATACTAAAATAAATAGTGGAAATAATGTGTTATGTTGCCATTAGGGTGGGTGGGAAATAGTTTTATTTAATGAAGCGTCCCAGTAAATGGAGTTTACATTCATAGTCATGCACGTGCAGTCAGAATATGTCAGGATTAAAGCTTCTGTGACGGTTTAATAGTTATGATACAGTCCTGAGTTACACACTTGTGTGCTGTCTTTTTCCTTAGTAAGAGTAGTCAGGTTCTGAAGGGAAGTTCAGAATTCAAGGAGGCTCAGAATGTCTCCCGAGGAATTTCAGATTTCAGCTTCTTGGTCTGTCTCCTTGCTTAAGATCACCTACTTTCTGGTTTTGCCAGCAGGATGATTTTCTAGACCACCTTAAATATGCGAATGGTGGGCCTGTGTTACCAAAATTCTTTAATTTTTTGTTTTCCTAATCATGCATCTACACAGGTTTGCAAATGCAGTGCTCCATGGCAGTCCTGCTGTTCGCGTGATGCCACTTCAGGTGGCTCTGAAGAAACTGCCAGACAATCAAAGAAAAACAATTACCTGGTTAATGAAGAACACTGGGGTTGTAGGCGTAACCGAAGAGGATGCTGGTTTTATCTCTGCTTGTCACTGATACTTCTCTCTACTGTTCCACCAAGAGCATCATTTCCTGCACACTTTAAACAGCATCTGAACCACGATGGTGGTTTTTCTACTTTTCTTTCCCCTACACACTAAATTAGGCTGAAGAACCTCAGTGCTAAAAACAAAATAGTGAAATCTAACCCAACATTTTCTACTTGAAATATTATTAGGGCGTGTGTCTGGTGTGCAGTTGCCTGAACACTGAAAATAATTTACTGCAACTGGGCTTCTTTCTGTTTCCTCCTTTTTGTTTCCTTTCTAGTTTTGCAGAAGCTGTTACTGAGCCGCAGATGAGGCGGCCTGGGAGGAAGGCTGATCTCGTCTAGGAGAAACCTCACAGCTAAACGTGCTAAGCATGCGGCAGGGCAGCTGGAGGTGTGTAGGTGGTTTCTCTGCTAGTCCACTGCAGGTGGGTTTGTGGGGCAAGGTGTGCTTCGTGCCAGGCGGGAAGAGCTCCGTGCTTTTCAGGCAGTATTTACAACAGTGGGTTTGTTTTGCGCAGGCTGGCAGATTGCGGTTATTCCCTTTGGGGTGCATAAATCCAAACAAGACAGAAGCTGCTAAGAGAAGTGCTTTCCTAGCTTTAACTTGATGATTAGTTACATCAATTCCATCATGACGTGGTGCCACAGAAAGCCCCTCTTTCCCTTTTCTGGATCCTGGCTGGTTTTACTTTGTGTCTGTATCACTGATAGTCATTTGCTGAAGCAATGATGTTGCCTGGAACAGACACTCATTATGAGTGGTGTCAGGTCTTCATTCACATTTGTTGAAGCAAAATTGTGCACCAATGTCTCTAGATCAAATGTGCTTAAATATGATTATCTCACAATACAATGAATATGATTTTAAAACATAAGTTATCGTATGCATCAAAAAGCGCCTATGGTGTTCTGTTAATGTATTTGCATTTTGTAGGCACAATTTAAACAGCTTCCTCTGTAGACAGAAAAAAGAGCATTACTTTGCTTAATTGAATGTGTAGCTGTGAGTGGATTAATTATGCCTATTATGACTTCAATGTCAGAAAGGAGTTTGTTGGTGTGTCATAGAGAGATTCCTCCCCAGGAGGGATCCCCTGCCCCCTGCCCTCTGCTTCATCTGTGGGTGGGGTTTGAAATGCTTCAGCTTATTATTGGTTTTGGTTTTGAACAAACCAGTGGAACTGTTGTTGATGAATCACAAGACTAATTTCTCTTGGAACAGCAAGGTTTACGTTGGCAAACAAACAGAGATGCTATCAGAAATTCATTGTGTGGCATTTGCGTAACTGGAGAGCAGGCAGTTCCATCCGCACTTCCAAAACAGGCACCAAAATGGTTAGAGTCCTGATGTATACCCTGAGTTTTAAAAGAACTCAGTGCGGCCAGTTAGGCAGTTTGGAAGAATTCAGGGGTGTAGTATTCCAAGTGATGTGCTGACTCAGCAGGGTCTAATTACCATGATAATTTCTGTCCCCAATGTGTGATGTCCGGATGGTTTATCTGAAATTCCAGCAAAACAGGACTTGTTGATCTGTTGGTTCTTAGGTCTGTGACAAATGCCTGTATCTTTCTGTAGGGCCAGCGGGTAGTGTAAATTACAAGGTTGTTCACGTACAGCAGTACTTGAACGTGTGCTGGAGAGACGTCTATGAGTGATTTCTAAAAGGGTTGTTTCTAAAAGGATTATTTATAAATGAGTTCTTTACAGATGAGTTGTGGCTGAAGGCTGGCCTTTAGCCTTTGGGAGGTTTCTCGGAGTTTGGGAGTCAGGTAGGAAAACCCGTGAACGTTTCACGAGCTGTTGCCGCTCGTGCTGTCTGAGGGTGCCGTCGTGCCTCGGAGTTTGCAATGTTTTCATTAATTCAGTAGCTGTTTTGTTAAACTTTCACAGCTTTTACGTCTAAAATGGTCTATGAGTTGAGTACATAGCCATTAAACCTGCCCAATTACCTAGTTTGCAGGGCTACTTTCCAGTTAATGACGTGCTAGTTATATCAAACACACTTTAGTTCATATGTTTCTTGGGAGAAGAATTTTGAGGCATGTGTGTCGAGCACTCGGCTGCTGCGTTCTTGAATTGAAGAAACTGTCCTATGCTTTTAATCTGCAAGACTTTTCCGTCATTATTTTTATTGCAAAGGGTAGTTTTTCTGTTTATTTAATCTCAGTTATTCATTAAATATTTTGAGTATTTCTGATAATGAAAATACTGTGATATCGCCTATTTGGAAGAATTTCTTACAATTCCATGTTATCTTTTCACATAATATATATTTTCTTGAAAAATACTTTATGCGGTCATTCTGTTAACATAGTAGGGCTTTATTTTATGGATCTTTTTAAGTGCTTTGTAACAAGTTTATTTTTGTTCCGGGTGGGGTTTGTTATCTGTAGTAGAAATATTCAGCATATGCTATAAGCCCATGCTGCACACACACACAGTCCCGAGGTGGAAGCGCCATGTGATGGGTCCAACTGTGCTTCTCTGAGGCTGTTTGATGTTCTGTTCTATCGCAGGTTTCCTGTCTTTAATCACAGATTGGGTGGTACCTTGTACTCCCGCTGTCATTTACTGTTCTTTGCTTTGTTCAACAGCACGTGAACTTGACCCCCTTCAATTTAACTCCAACCAAACTCTTTGTATTTGCTTGCCCGCACCAGCGGCTGCTCTTTGACCACACGTGATGTGAACTTACTGTGTCCTATGACTTTGTTTCAGAAACCTGTAACGGTGAGCAGGCTGGTGCTGTTGTCCAGCTGAACGTGATGCCACTTGGTCTCAGAAACCAACATTTAGGAAACAATTTTGAGCCACATAGTGGTATTTTATTAATGCTACACTATTTGAGATTAGCAATTTTATTTTAAAATGACTAGTGGACATGAATGGTCGTACTCTTGGACTTTATTGCTTTTTTGTTTGGTTTTACTATCACGATGCTTGCAGTAGAACTGGCTGTTATTACAACCTGGTACAAAGAGATTTTATTAACATCGCTCTGTACTTTTTTTACCAAATTCTTGCAATGGTCTGTTGTCTAATTTCTTAGTACTCATACTGTAAAAACTCACTGGTCAGCCAAAGTTGCTCATAGAAGTTTCCAATTTGGCAGTGCTATTTTAGACAGTACTATTTAAAACTGCAAAGTTTTAAATAAAAAGTAAATAAAAGGGCTACACATTTGGACAAGGTTGCAAAAGCATCATCTGCAGAACCAGTTGGGAGATTCTCTGGGCTGTCCTAGAGGGTTTATCCCCACAGCTGCCTCTGCATCCCCAGTTCCACGGTGCTGGTGGAGGGTGTCAGGTTGTACTTGTGACAGAAAGCTGAACAAAATCTGTTAAAGACCAAGAGGGAAGGAAAGGCTGTGGAAAGAGCTTCTCAACAGTCCCTAAGAGCTACTGGAAAAGAACAGGGAATTCGAATTCCCTCTGACGCTTTCAATTGGAAGAAGCGTTCTGAGTGGTTTGGTACTCTGAATGAGGACAGCTCTTGATCCCGCCGTCACAGTGCTTCCACAGCCCGCTTCGTCTTGGAACGACTCCTAATTATTTTAAACTAAAAATAAGGACAAGATTCTTCTTGAAAGCTGATGCTATTCTCTGTGGTTAGAAAAGAACTTGGCAACTAAAAATTATGGCCATCTTTTAAAATCTGATACAAAGGCATAATAAGAGCAATATGATGGTGTCTCTTATTTATAGCAGCCTGGAACTGAATCTTGTTATTACAGTAGAAATGGAAAAACAAGGTCTCCACTTTGCTAACTTTTCACACAATTATTACTTAAGTCTTAAACAAAGAAATCTCTTTGGAATAGTACTAGGAACATATTTAGTCTTCTGATATAACTGTCGAAACCCAAGAATGTATACAAATGTATAGAAAATATGTTAAAAGGTGAGCACTCAAGACTTTTCACTTTGTATTTGCAGTGTGCGTACACAGCATCCAAAAAGTTCCAGGAGTTTACTTTTCCCTGTATTTGCACTGTCTCTTTACATTGGAGTCCACATGTGCTTTCAAAAGGAACCAAATCCCATCTATCTCTCAATAGTTCCTTTTACTAGTTTCTAAGAAAAAGTCTCATTGCCCAAAATAGTGAATTTGGTTTGTGATGCAGGGCAGAGGGAGGAAAGCCATTCGAGGTCACTCTGACTTGCCGTACAAAGCTCTGTGTTTCAAACACGTGTGCTGATAATGGATTCCATTTCTCAGCATCAATATCCTGCGTTGTTTTCCAGCTCCCTTTGGCTACGGGCAGTCGAGATCTATGTATGTGTAGGTTTTGAAGAGGGCAGCCCAAATGCTCATTGTCACTGGTATATATGAATCATATGCAAATACAAATTTTCATATTGTGTGTGGGAAGTTATGTATTTTGAGAACTTGCAGATGAGCAGCTCATGAAACTGAGTTTCTCTTACCTTAGTGATAGAACTTAACCTGATGGCCAAGTGAGGCAATTCGCTGAGTGTATGTTAAGGTCGGTCTCTGGCAGTCATTCTTGTCCAAAGAATGATTTGCAAATGCAAATAAAGAGTTCTCAAGGCAGCGTTATCTTTTTCAGTCTGAATTAGGAGTCTGGAACCTAATCCTGTGGGTTTATCAGCTTCAAGTGACGGCCAGTGCATGTGTGTGCGGGGAGTCCTTGCGGATCCACGGTTATGAAATTGCCAGTGGGCTGGGGAATGTTGTGTCATTGAGGCAGCAGCAGTAGTTCATCTTTTTAAGGCAGCAATAACTTGAATGCTTTCTTGATGCTTAAAGTGTAAAATTTGCCAGACTCCACTGGAATGAAGAGTCACCAGGTTTCACAGGATGCAGTTGATCAAGACTGACTTACCTACATTGGTGAAGAATCAGCAAAAATGTAATTTATTTCTTCAGTTACATTGAACTACCAGGGATAAAACCAAACTTTGCACTTCCTTGACATGTCCTCACATGCAAAATGTGGGCGCTCTGCCAAGCTTATCTTTGGGCCATTCTAAAACGTTCTGTGCCGAGTCTTTGCTGTTATGCCTCTGTTGATTTAAGAACTCTTGCTTAGCAGATCCCTCGGCTTCTGAAATACTGAAAATTTTCTGTGAACTATATATTTAATAGTGTCCGGCAGCCGTTTTGTTTTCTGGGGCATCTCCATGTGGCAATAGTTGTCAAACAGCAGCGATGGGCTTTAAAGCCTGGGAAGTGCCCAGGCAAGAGATGGACTGTGCTTCAGTTACTGAGCGTCAAAGCCCCCAAAGACCTACTTAATTACTTTAAAAACACATGAATGATATCTTTACCATACCGGTGCTGTTCTCTTGTTAGCAATTTTAAAAAGCACTTTAGTCTGCTTCAAATATTATTGGAAGCAGTCTGAGGAAAAAACCCAGCAGAGACAGAGACAACAATCCGTGTCGCTCGGCTTGTGGCACTTGCAGCAGCCGGCGTGACAGGAAGCGAGAGCAGCGGGGAGGAGGAGTCCTGCCCCAAACTGGGGAGACTGGGACACGCTGGAGTAAAGACCCGTCACTGTCACAGCAAAGGTGAAGAAACCTCCGAAAAGCTGAGTACAATTCAAAGTACCTCATGGTGTGGTGTTGCCTTTTTGTGCACCATCAGGTAAGTGTGAATTGGAGGTTGTTGGGGTGTGTGACATGGTATGAAGCTGAAGTTGCACAGATATTGCTTCCAAGCATCATGGGATTTGAAATTGAGTATTAATGAATCCACAATGTTGCTTAGCAGGAATGTTTCATTCTGTAGGGGAAAAAAAATTATTAGAAGTTTAGATAATATATGCTGATGTTCTCAATAAGATGGATGACAGTTTATTTCTCTCTATGTATTGGTAGTGTATTTCTGCAGCGTAGTGGTTTTATGGTTTTGGTTTTGCCTTTTTATCATACGTGTGTGAACATCTCTGCCTCCTAGGGTGAAAATGAGGGTTTGGGCCGGTGCTGGGGTTTGTATGGGAGCATTTGTAGCTCTGTGCATACAGCTCCACTGTCAAAGAGAGAGCTGTACCGGTCCTGTTCACAGAGGACTCGCAGCACATCGTGATTCTGCTCCGCAGCAAATGCCCGGGGTGTCACCTGGAAAACCGGGGGCAGTCTTAGACATTAAACTTTGGAAGGATGTGGACAGAAATAGCGCAAGCTTGAGAATAACTGTAGAAAATACAAGCAATGAAGAAAGATGAAAAGATTTAGCACGTGTTGTGTGTAGAAAAGTAAGACTTGGTATGAAGTACAAGTGTACATTTGTCTCTGTGTGGGAACAATGGTGAAGTTGGTTCTCGTTCTGTTTGCCACGGGTAGCACAGCGAGTGGGTTTATTTCATAGCAAGGGAGATTTGGGTTAAATCTTTTTGGGTGAAACACTTCCTGATCATAATTAAGCAGTAGTACAGAGTACAATTATAATATAAAATCAGTCACTTCAGACTTTTCAGCGTCATTTAGATAGAGCTGCATTGTACACATGGACCTGTCCTACATGTTGCAGTGGTTACCATTGAATACCTGATGGTTCTTAAAGCTGTGTGTGAGGTGTTGGTTTGGGGCTGTTAATATGTGAAGAGTTGCACAGCAGGGCCACAAATGCAGAAATCTGATGCCTGACTGCAGATCTAGTCCCAGTTTCCAGCATCCTTCCATGCGGTGGGAAACTAGAGAGCTTCCTCTAATTTAGACGCAACATTATTTCAAAATATCTGTGTATATGTTGAATAAAACCGTACTTTGAAATTCTCAGAAACACATGACAAAGGTGGAGGCCTGTGGTGAGAGGCAAGTCAGGGACGTGGTCAGGGGCCTGTATGCTCTTCCATTTGCTGTGGCGTAAGTATACTGAAACTCAAGACTGGATTGTTAATTGGGATATATATTTTTATAACATTCCCTGTTACGATTTTCAGTAGTGAGATGGTCTGTGAGAAATTTATTGCCCAGAATATTTTAAAGATGTTGTCAGGAATGCTTTATGTTTGTGAGAGGTAAATCAAAATTGCAACAGGCTCAGAAAGTTTATTAAGACTGCAACAGAAATGCAGAGCTGTTTAACTGGTGAAAGTTGGTTTAATAGATGTTATGCGTTTGAATTATCAGTTTTTATGAAATCTCTTAAGAAGACTGGTGGTTACTAACTGCCATACTGTTAAATTGGCATAGTCTTTTTGGATGCGTATTTGCTGTGGGTATATATTTTAGATATAATTCACTAGAAAATAATGTAATTTTTGTGAAAGTATTGGTTTTATCTGCAGAAAAATCCATTTAGGGTGCAGCCATTTTATCTATTCCAGGTGATGCTGAAGAGCACTTGAGGCTTTAGATCAAAAGGTGTAGGCAGGAGCCTGTCTGTGGTTTTAAAGGCAGAACAGCACAATGATTTCGAATGCAGGAGCCTGGGGGAACGCCGACTGACAGAGTATGAGAACAGTAAGGGACGACTGCAGTTATGTGAACATAAGCTAATTGAATGCCATGGGGAGCCCTAATTTATGGAAATGGTTTAATTCTGCTGCCTGTGGTTCTGGTCCTGTGTGCAGCATCAGCAGTCCAGGCTCTCTTTTACTGTGAGCGGCTCTCTTGGGTTCATAGGGTTGTTTGGGTTGGAAGTGACTGTGAAAATCACCCAGTGCCCCCCCTGCCATGAGCAGGGACATCTTCACCAGCTCAGGGTGCTCAGAGCCCCGTCCAGCCTGGCCTGGGATGTCTCCAGGGATGGTTCATCCACCACCTCTCTGGCCAGCCTGGGCCAGGCTCTCACCACCCTCATTGCGAAGAATTTCTTCCTTACATTTAATCTAAGTCTCCCCTCTTTCAGTTTAAAGCTAGTGCAGGGTTATCAGAGCAGATCACGCAGGATTGCACAGGGGGGTTTGAATGTCTCCAGAGAAGAAGGCTCCACAAGCTCTGTGGGCAGCCTGGGCCAGGCTCTGGCACCTCAAAGGAAAGGATAATTCTTGTATAATAGGTCCCCTTTGGGTACTGGAGGCTGTGAGGTCTCCCGGTGCCTTCTCTTCTCCAGGTGAACACCCCAACTCTCTCAGCCTGACATTCTTAAAAAAAACCCAAACAATAAAACCCAAAAACTTTAAAAAGAAAAATAAAATGTAATTTGAATAAATCTCTTTTTCGAGTGAGGAAATTTCATTGTGGTTTTTGTTCCAAGAAAAGAAGTTATACCTCTTACATATGCAGATGTAGCAGTTCTGGACCCAGAACGGTGGTCACAGCTGAGACTGAATGGCCAGCTGCAGCCGTCCAGGTTGGCACTGCCTGGCAGAGGAATTCCCCAGGCCTACAGTGCAGAAAACCTGGAACGCTAGAGTTAGCGCATTAAAATAGCCTAACTTGAATTATTCTTGCTTTTACAACTAGGCCTATAATAAACTCGCTCAACACAAACAGAGAAGGCTGGGAACTGCCACTTCGTCACGTCAGCCCAAGGCAAAGGAACCTGGGGAGCGTTTGCACACTCAGTGGTTATATTACTCGCGGCCACAAAGAACTGGATCTGACAGACCCCAGCTGAGAAGTGGTTATGAGAAGAACAGAAAATGAATCTAAATAGTGTACAAACTCTTTTAAATTGCGTCTTAGGTTTTATTTATATGGTCAGTGAATTTAGAATTCTTATATATTGACTGTGTTAATTAAAAGCATAATATATATAGCAGTCTTCAAGTTCTGACTGAGAAAGGATCATATAATAAAGATTGCTGTTCATTTATGTATAAAAGCGCTCCTATGGAGAAACAAATAAAAGTATCTAACTTATTTGTCTGAATTTGATTCAGACTTTATAGTAAACTGTGAAAAAGTTTGAGCATGTTTAATGCTTACTCTCCCCTGTCTTCTGAAAAGGGGAAGGAAGAAGGTTAAATAAAGACAGAATGAATACCAGTCCTCAAACAAAGCTCTGCCGATCCTTGTCCGTACAGCATCCCGTCCACGCACACCCATTTCCTGTTGTTCATGTTGAACATGTCGAATATAACTTTCATTTCATTGTTCATTTCTGTGTTCATTTTATATTAACGTTGACCGGAAAATCTCCAGTTCATCACAATAAGCACTGTAGAAATTAAGCTTGTTCCTGTGCTCGGAGGAAAGTAAAAGGAGCTGCTGTGTCTGGCAGAGCTGGGGGCGACTCCTCCCGAGTGCCGGTACCCGCGTGTCAGTGGCAACGCCACGAGTGCCACCCGTGACCTCCCCCATCGCAGACTCGGCTGCTGCGCTGGAACGGACTCAAGGCAGAAACTGGTTTTTCATTTCTTTGGTTTGTTTGGCACATCAAGAACAAACAAGTTCTTTTACTGCCACCAGTACACAAGGGACCCGCCGGCCGAAGCGGGTGGGAAGCAGGACCCACAAACGTGGTGCCAGACTCGGCACGAGTCTGTCTTCAGAAAAAGAAACCAGTAATGTCTTTGATATTCTGAACAGTAGAGGGCAGCAGAAATATATACAGAAACGAGTTGTATTGCAAAACTAAGGAATTTTTGGTTCTCTTTAGAGCTTAAGCAAATTCTTTTTTTTTGCCAACATAAAGAACTGTGATATTAGAATGCAGGGTAACAACTTCTGTTCTCTTCAAGAGTTTTGTGTTAGAATTCAGTATTCTGCGGTTCCTGCATCCTTCAGCTGAGAAGAGGCGCTGTGCTCCGGGAAGGGTTGCTCTGAGGTGCTGTTGTCTGCCCGTGGCTGGTTGTTGCAGAGACTCCCATGTGCTTCGTGTGCCCTGGACGGGCCTCTTTCTAGAACTGAGCCGTGTACCAGCCAGGCCAAAGGCTTTTGGTTTTGGCATCTGTACCTTCATTTCATCTTAGATGCTTGAATGTCAGCGCAACAGCAGTGTGGTGAGATGGAAAATGGGTAATTCTGTGTGAGGTTTTGCCTGCTTGGGGCTGGGGAATGGGGAATGGGACACCGCTGCTGCCTCTTCTTGGCCCCCCTGCCGGCTGCTTGCTCGGCTTATATTGGTTCTATCCCACCATCTGTGGCAGGAAAGGTTAAATTAGTGATTATTCAACTAACCTTAAGACAGAAGGTTATTAATCCTTTGCCTAGTAATTTTATGCCAGATTTAAGCTGGGTCCAAGGCATATTTTGTTAACTGAGTGATAACAACCGGTGAGAAAAATGTTGAAGTGTTTAGTAAAAATTTCCTCCTGTTGTACTAGGAAGACCAAAATGCCTACTTTCTATTCTGAAATATTTTAGCTTTTTTCGCACTTTCATATGAAAATAATTTGAAATAGCAATTAAATGGTTTTTAATTTTTCTTTATTTTGGACTTGTTTTGTGGGGGGTGGAGAAAGTCTGTTTCTGTATGAAAAAAGGGCTTAAAAAGTACGTTGTTTTGTGTTCTGTTGTGAAATGGGTCTGACTCTGACTTGGAAGGTTTAAGGATTCCGTGTGCCTGTGCACACACATTGTCTTGGACTGCTCTTCATTTCAATGCCAGACACATTTCTGAGCAATTAGGATGGATGGATGAGACAGCAAAACTCAGCAATTCTTCTGAAAACCATTTCCTTCCCCATCACAGGATGGGGTTTTTTTATCAAGCTATTTTTGTGCATCTCCCAGGTGGTAAAATATAAACCTCTGGTATTGATAACTAAAAGCCTGTGATGGAGAGAGGATGTTAATCCAGCCTTCCTATAACAATGTCTTACTGCTCTAATTCCTTTAATTAAATCAGTGCTTTAATACATAATTGGATATCTTACTTTCTCATCTCCTGTGAGATAATTATTGAGCACAGCTCTTTCCTGCTGTGGTAGGGCCAGGAAATGTTCTGTCTCCATAAGCACAGATGTCATCGCAGCCTTCAGGACAACACCAGCACAGACACGGAGCAGGATTCCAGCTTGCCGTCCACAGGCCTCGTGCTCTGGGCACTTCTGCTGGGCTTGGGGGGGTTAAGTATTCATTTGATTTGATTTGATTCCAAATCTGTTTTCAGTCTAGAGGCACATATTCCATGCATCCGCGTGGTCAGTCAGAGACCGCAGACGCGTCCCTGTTCAGAGCAGCTGTTAACACGTGCTGCTGGTGAACTGTTTTCACGCAGACACGTGCACCTTTTGTGAGGTCTGCAAGTATTGTGATTTTCTGGAATGCGAGAGATTCCGAGGTCGGTTGTGTTGTGCTATGGCAACCGAGATGGGACTTGTAATTCCTTTGGGCAAAAGATCCTCGCAGAGAGCAGAGATTAATTTAATGAGCACCTTGTGCTGCCTGCACAGTGTCTGCTGCAATCTTCTGCTCTAATCCACTTAGTAGGACAAAGAAATATATTTGGTAGCTAAATTATTGGATTTTTTTTTTGCCATGGTGTCTCCCCTTCCCTTCCGCCTCCCAGTACAATGACAATAACCCTTGAAACTCTTAGAAAGTTGCAGTGGTTGATGATATTTAACAATTTTTGTGAAATAACTTGTCTTGCATAGCTGCTGAGGCAACATTACAGAGAACAAAAGTAGTATAATACTTGCAAACTTCCAGATAGCAATAGTAGTGAGAAAGTGAGAAGTCATCCTTTGATTAGCACAGTAAAGTACAAGGTATCTCCTTTGTGGAGGCGGTCCCAGACATTCAATATGGAATTGCTTTTCCTACCATTTACCCGTCTTTTCCTCCCTTTTGGTGTGTACATCACAGTCGATATTGATTTGTGCCCCGTGAGTGTGTTGAGATTTAGTTATATAACTGCAGAGGTTGTCTCTAAATAAGACATGACCATGTTAGTAATTATTCCTAACTGCTTTGTCCCATGGCCTTGCCTTGGACACTGTCCCTTGGCCGCTGCTTTGTCCCCGACACCTCGGTGTTCAGGCCCGTGTACCCGTGTACCTGTTGGGAGTGCTGCAGGCGGAGCCCCCGGCGTTGTTGTGTAACGTTCCTTCTCCAGTGACAGGACGTCCCGTCTCCTTCCCGTCCCCGTTAATCCCGCAGCCTGGCCGGCTGGTCCTTCACATGATGTAATTTCTAGTCTCAACCCCCTTCATTAGACTTGGCCGGTGTTGGAAATGCCACGTTCCTTGTTAGATCTGTAGCCACATGACCACCAGTAAGAGTATTTTAATCAGTTATTTAACAAAGCAGCTACCTATTTGTTGTGTGTGGTCATTTGCCACACTGTTAGCAATTAAATTGCTTCTATTCCGTTATAGAAAACTTTTTAAATAATTCCAAAATTCATAGTATTTAGAGACTTTTTTTTTTTTCCATTTTGACCTGTGTATAGAGTATAATACCTTTTATCATATTACTGTATTGACTGTTTTGGAATTTACTTTTATTCTACTACCCGTCCACCAGAATGACCATCAGCACAGATTCCAGTGTACCTGGTCCATACCCACTTCAATTGACCCTTCTCCGGTAGAGACCTGAATCCCAAATCTAAACATGCTTTGTTCTGTGTAACCTGTGTCCAGTGGGTGGGCAGGACGGTACCTCTTAGTTTTGTCATTTCTTGTGTGCAAAGGCAGGACTCAGTGGTGACTTAATAGAATCAATATATAGCTTTTTGAGGAAAGCTAAAGGACACGTACATTTGTATCTACACAAGTCTAAGTAGGCTTGAAAAACAGAAGTGTGTGTTAATACAAGTACTGCAGTACATTTCACCTGTTAGCCTCGCCGTGTACCACTGACTGTCCGGGACTAGCACTTGGTTGCTGAATGTATGTTTTGAAAACCCTCTGTACAGGCTTTTGACACAAAACACAAGTTTCTGCTTCTGACAGTTTTATTGGTTATAAAAATTAATGTCAAGTGCCAAAGTTCATTTTACAGTCTGCAGTAATTACTTGTTTCTTAATTGAAGTGAACTGAACTCTCTGTGAGCAAAAAAAGAGAAACATTAATTTACTGATGTGCTAATAATTACCTTTTGAACTTGTGAAAAGCAGCTTATTTTCGCATGCATGGTGATTATAATGATGATGAGAGCAAATAATAAACCATGTATATACAGATATGTATATGTATGTGCATGTATGACTTTATACCCCTTTCAGGATCAGACCAGTGGTAGTTGGTACTCTTACTCAAAGCTGACCTTTCCTTTTCATTTTGTTTTCTAGAAGAAACGGAAGCAGAGCACTCGAGATGAGGACACGATCAGTATCTGCAGCCTGGATACAAGCGTGAGTCATTTTCTTTTCCTCTGAAACAAGCCCATTCATCTTTTCAGCTGCGTTGTTTTCATCCATAGCTTGAAGAACTTGTTCTGCTTCTAACTAAAAAATTAAATTTGAAATATTACTGCTTTTCATTTTTCTGTAGTAAAACCTGTAATGATAGAAACAAGCAGTCAGGATGACAGTCGATTGTAAAGCAGCAAATTTCTTATTAGTAAATAATTACCAGGATGAAAGGGCATTGTGAGTGCAGGACTTAAAACCAGACCTTTTATCTCATTGCACAGCTGTATGAGAGATTTTATTTCAGTGATGCTGGTGGTTAATGCTCGTGTGAAGCTGTGTA
Organism: Columba livia; assembly: GCF_036013475.1. Classification (NCBI taxonomy): domain Eukaryota; kingdom Metazoa; phylum Chordata; class Aves; order Columbiformes; family Columbidae; genus Columba; species Columba livia. The sequence goes on from NC_088611.1 coordinate 21,513,563, forward strand.
ATGCGATATTAATACAGTTGTGTGACCTGCGTGTGCTGTGTTACCTCCAGCCATGCTGTTCTGTCACGCGTCAGATGCAAAGAAACCATCGGAAAATACATTTTATAGGAATTGTGCAGGTTTTGTGTGTACTTTTCCCTACAAACAGACTGTTTCTATCATATGCTGTAAATCTGGCCAGAATATACTATGTCTTGTGTCTTTGAAACATACTTTACCCTGCCCTCTCCTGCCTTCCAACCCTGCAGTTTCCTGTTGAGCACGCGAAGCTGTGCCCCCTCGGCGATAATAATGGGTGTTAAGGGGAGGTGGCCTCTGGCTGTGAGAGAAGATTTAAACTGTCAGGGTGAGTTCCTTCGAGAGGGAAAGCGCCTTTGGTTTGGAAAATCGGCCCGGCATGTGACCTCAGAACAACACCCTCGGGTCTGTTGGCTTCAGGTGATGGTTCAGGTGTGCCCGGCAAACCTGGGAGCTGTTGACATTAACACAAGTGGGCAGGAAGAATTACTCATTTTCTAATCACTCATGTTCCTGCCAATTAGATTATAATCATCCTGGTAAAGGAGGACTATCATCTTTGTGAGCCTTCTGCACATGGCAAATAAACATTTGTTCTTCTTTCCACATCGTATTTTGCTGACGGATAACGATAAAGACAGTGCTGAGGATGCACGTAGATGGAATACCTGCTCCTGAAGTTCTCAGTGTCTTATATCAGTAGAAAGTATTAGAGCTTTGTAGCTGCACCGTGGGATGTTGCCGCGTGGAAGGGACAGTTGGAATCCAGCAGTCCATGGCTGAATATTTATCTGTAGAAGCATTTTGGTGTGTGTGTGTGTTTAAAAAAGACAAGAACAGGGAGATGTGCTACAAGATGCTGTTTATACTAGAGAGAGTGATGTCTCTTGTTGGCTTGGGTTTGCTCTTAGAAAGCCATTAATTGACATTTGAAACAATTAGACTATGTGAAACCATTCCTTTGAAGAAATCCTTCAACTGGCGTACTTCTGGAGTCTGGGAGAGTAAACTGTGTGTATATCACTAGGTGTCTGCGCTGCTCTCACACGCTTCCTGCGGCATCCGTAGCCTGAGTCACAGCCGCTCACAGATGACTTTAATTAGCCCAACACAGTACCTTTTTGTCTTCCAAGCAATGACAGTTTTGAAATGACATAGTGGGGGCCCTACGCTTAGTTGGAGCCTTTGGGTTTTGTTCAGGTTCCTTTGCCTAGTAACTCTCTTACGTCTTTGAAAAGACAGGCCAAATTGCCTATATGTATATCCTCCACAAAAGCCTTCGTTTTCCAGGCCAGTGCCTGAGAATACAAAAATTTGAATGCATGTGTTCCCTATTATGAGTTCAGATCCTAACTGGGATAATTATATGTTATTAAATTTTTACAGATAATAAATCTCTCAGGCTCTGCAATAAAATAGGTTATTTTTTATTAAACGGCATACATATTTAAGAAATAAGCACATTAGACTTCCCTGTGCAGCGGATGTGCTGCTTTCTGTAATGAGGTGAACGACTCCTGCCCAGCTCCGCCGGCTCCCTTGGCTGCTGTGGGGAGGAGGCGCTGCTGTCACCTGCCTGCTGCTGTCACCTGGCTGTCGCTGTGCTGGCCGTCACCTGGCTGCTGCTGTCACCTGGCGGTCACTGTGCTGGCCGTCACTGCACTGGCTGTCGCTGTGCTGGCCATCACCTGGCTGCTGCTGTCACCTGGTGGTCACTGTGCTGGCCATCACTGCATTGGCTGTCGCTGTGCTGGCCATCACCTGGCTGCTGGTGTCACCTGGCGGTCACTGTGCTGGCCGTCACTGCATTGGCTGTTGCTGTGCTGGCCATCACCTGGCTGCTGGTGTCACCTGGCGGTCACTGTGCTGGCCGTCACTGCATTGGCTATCGCTGCGCTGGCCGTCACCTGGCTGCTGGTGTCACCTGGCGGTCACAGTGCTGGCCGTCACTGCATTGGCTGTTGCTGCGCTGGCCGTCACCTGGCTGCTGCTGTCACCTGGCTGTCCCTGTGCTGGTGGTCACCCTCTGCGGTCACCACTGTGCACACAGATGTGCTGCTGCTTCCTACTCAGCGGTGGAAAGCTCTGCCCGTCTCTTACCGTGCCTGAAGTTCCCAATGTGTGCGAATGCATCAGTCCATCACCTTTTCCAGGGGAGAGTGGGGATGGGAAGGAGAGGGTTAACTACCTAAAGACTGGAGTTGCTTCATACCTTGGAAAGCAACATACATATGGGTCTCCTGCCAGTTCCATAATCTGTCTACAATGGTTTTATAAAATAGATTTTACTTTTTATTACGCCTGCCCATTGCCAGGCACACCTGTCTTTTCCAGGGGAGTCCGTCATACAGACAGAATTTCCTTTCTCAGGAAATGCTGGTTGGAGAGTTGCTGACTCAGGACAAGGACTGGTAACCTGAGCATGTTAAATGATCTTTGTGTTTGTTTAGCGGTCTGGACTGGTATTGATGCTTCAGGAGTTGATAAACTGGCTTATTAAACTGGCTGGTTGGTCTTGGCTCATTTTATTGCCAAGAAGTGGATTTGTAAATCCCCTCAATGTCAAATAGTTTGTGATAACTTGTGACAGATGAGGCCAGCAGACTGTGAAGGCTGAGTGCCTGAACATGTGAGGCCACTGCACTCTGAAGTCTGTATTTAAGTGAGAATATGTGTATTACCCAGCACGCTTTTGTTCATATTGGCCTTCACCAGAACGTTTACCGTGTGTTCAGTCTATACAGTTAACTCGGCCTGTGGCGCGTTTCACTCTTGTGCTCTTAAAGGGGTGATATGTTCTAGAGGGATTCGCATACGCGTGTGAATTTACAGACATGAGGTAGTTAACATGACTTACACAAACTTCAGATTTCATAGATGCCCTTTTATAGCTCGGAGACTTGGGACAGAGGAACGGAGACAGCAAAGTGGTTTTTTGCATGTGGAACACCTTCCTGGAGCTCTGCAATTCTCCGTTCCTCCTTGTGCAGACACAATATCTCTCCTTAAATTCTGAGCTGTTTCCAGATTTTTCTGCCTGTGCTTTCCCTCCTTGTTTCTGCTGCCACTTCTGTTCTTTTCTGATACTTGAACTGTGAAACGTGGGTGTGCAGCCTGTGCCCCATGGGAGACGCGCAGGGCTTTGTGCTGCTCAGCCTGGCTCGGGCCTTTGCATTTGAATTTGAAGACACTTCTCTCACTGCCTTTCTTGGAAACAGCGTATATCGGCTATATTCTGTATGCCAAGTGCTCTTTGGGAATGTGGACTGTTCCCGATAGTCGGTATATCATACCAAGCAAAGCGGTGATGGACACGGTTATCGGGAGATCTTTCCGTACTCAGCAGGGTAGTTAAAAGAACGTCTGTTGAGTGGCTACTGCAAAGGGCAACTGCAAAGGACTTGGAATCACGTAACTGTGATGGATGAGACCATGTGCCTCACGAGTCGCCATTAAATCATAGGTAACATGGGAGGTGTTCAGAGTAAAAAGCGGGTAAATCCTGATATAAAACTTGCACTTTTCAGAATAAAATAATACTTCTTTAAGCAAAACCCTGTTCAGAAGAAGAAACAGGCCCATGGCGTGCCGTTCTTCTCTGCAAGCAGCTGATCGCAAAATTACTCCTAGAAGTTGCTTTTGTTTTCTTGCTATATTGAGAAGGAACATACAACAAATACATGATGAACTAGACAAATAAAACACTTTCATAAAGAAGGTGAAATTCCATATGCCAAACCTCAGAAGCCTTATTTATTTTAGTTACATAGAGCAGTTATCACTACTGAAAATAAAATTCTTCCAAATGGTCATTTATTAGTGTGTTTTGAACTGGAGAAGTCTTACGGCTCATCTGTCTACTTGCAAGTTAATAAAATACACCCCAATATAAAATACAAACAAAATGTTACCTATATTTGCATATACTAGATCAGAGTTCATTAATTTTGATTGCTTTTAGTGCTTAGTGAACATTTGCTGTGTATTCGAGAGTCAGTGTAACTAAAACATTCTTTGACCTAATTAAACTTAATTATAAACTCAATAATATTTGATTGCTAAGGTATAGCGAGCTAGGTTTGAAAAGCTTAGAGAGGATTACTTCTACACCAGCTTATCAGTGGTGAGTTAATTAAAATATATATTGTATCTGGGTCTTTTTATTTCTATCAACTGGTCCCTTGCATGTTGGCAGTGGAAAGGCCTCCAGCTCGCCCAGTTAAATGTGGACAATGTTTGAATTATTCATGACTTTTTAATATTGCTCTGTCGTGTAGACGGTCAGTGCTCCATCTGGATTCAGGCTTTATTATAAAGTGACTCTTCTTAATCCATTATTAATCCATCATATGATTGTTATGGACTAGACACTGTCTGCTGTTGGGTATTATTTCGAGTAATGTCATTTATTTTAAGGCCATGTTTTGTTATTTTCTTCTCTCGCAATTTCTCATTAAACAAGCCCTACAAGTGCTCTATTGGGAAAATGTATAAACTGCTGCATTCTTTTTTCTTCCTCCATTCTGGGACAGTCTCAGACTTTCTCTGTAGTGCTGCAATACAGTTACTCCTCATTTACATGAACAGCTGCTCAGAATTAGTCTAATTGTTCCAGCAAGTCTCTCGATTATTCTGTGAAGGTGGCAAAGGTGATGAAGCTGGCCATCTTCAGTACAAATCTGTCTATACAAATATGCCAAAATAGGAATTTGATAAATTGAATGTTACTTTCTTGATGCCATGGTGCCGTTTTGCTTTGTGATATTCCTCCATAAGAGAAAACGACAACTGAAGTTTAAATTCATTTTCAGTTACCTTTGGGTTACAGAATCAGACCTGATGTGTGCTTATTTCCAACAGGGCAAAATCAGCAGTGTTTGTGAACAGAAATTAGCCAGATGTTAATGACAGCTGTAAGTTGGATATACATTAAGAAACGCGTGTGCTGAGTGGCTTGATGAAGATTTGCAGAGATGGAGTTACATTTTCATAATGAAAATGGATCAAGAAACAAAAGTTATTGGAGTTTGGCTGGTTTATTTGGAGGTCAAAATAAAAACTGACATTAGCTCTATAGTGATAAATGTTATATAATTCAATACATTTTCTAAAATTAAATTTTATACTTCATCACTGGTAACTGTATTTTATGTTGAATCTATAATATGGACTATGCAGGCAGAATTTGTAAGAATAATGATGACTCTGTGTGAGCCCTTGAGTCAGTGTTGAGGTTTTCCAAGTTACGTTAAGCTCTTGATGCAAATAGTCTGTAATGATTCCGTCGAATAGGGAAAGGATGGCCCGTTCGTCTTCCAGTAATAACTGCTGGCAGAGTTTGACGTAGTCCAGGGCTTACTGGGGACTCGAGTGGAACTCAGGTCAGGCTTTCATTGAATTAGCAGGGCTGGATATTTTAAGTCCCCATAAATCTCTGTAATGCCAGATACATTTGGCTTTACCTCCAGAAGCAACTGACCATAACAGGAAATTAACTTTGTGCATAAATACTATACCCTGGTGTGTCTCTGTAACATCACAGGGTTTAGGACTGGCCTTGGGAGGGCGTTTGTCCCATCCATCAATCTCAGTGCTTGAATTCAATAATAAAGACATTTCTCATCACGCTATTTCGACATATTTTTATAGAAGCCTCTGCTACTTCTGCAGGAGCTTCCCTGCAGCTGTCATCACTCAGATTTTCCCACTCGCACCACTCTCAGACATTGCCTTACACTGTACGTGGCAGTCGAGGCTTAAATATATAACCTTGGTAAAGAGTTTTGGTGCTCTTTGCATTGCTGTGACTCTTCTGTAAACATCAGTGAAGAGCTTTGAAAGTAAATTAAATCAATTGCAGTGCAATAATTAACAAGCCGTTAGCTGGAGGGGGGAGAAGCTGGCAGTACGTTTCGTCTTCCTGTGACGCTGATGGAATTTCTTCCAGAAACCTTTGATTTCAGCCAGAGACCAGGATCCCTGATGGTGCGAAAATATTAACAAAGGCAAGTTGCAAGTTTTTATAGCCATGTGCTCTTATTTATTACTCTCTGGATATCTTTGTATGAGATCTGTGAGCATCCAAATCATCTCTTTTTGTCTAATGTTGGGTCTAGAAGGCGATTGGTGAGTGGACGTGATGGGCTGTCAAGAGGCTGGACTTGGGGAGGGGCAAAGTGTGCCCCTTGGGGAGCCTGCACCTCGTGTTTGTTGTACCCGTTAACGCTTTACTAATTACCCTCTAAGTGCTGAAGGTATTTATGGGTAGTGCGGAGTAGCTGCGTGAAGTTTTTCTTATCTTTGTTATGAAAGCTTCATAGTTGCTTCTTAATTAAGCCAAATGAGTCAATCCTGGGGCACAAAGATGAGAGTTGTCTGAGCATTGTACTGGAATATATGTTGTATATACCTCGTGTTACCCATTGCGTGCATTGTGTGATTTCTGGGAGAGTGAGTTCATACTCTGGTGTTTCTTGCTTACACCTGAAGCAGTTAATTTCTGACTTTTTTCTTTCGTACCATCACTTCTCAGAACAGCAGAGACTTCCTGCGCGCCGCGGCAGGTTCACTCCAACCCGCGCACCTTGGGCATTGTCACGTCCCAAGACACGTTTGTTACGGGATTACAAACTCTGGCCAGGATAAGCAGCTTTTTCTGCTTTTTTCTGCTCACGTGAAGTTTTTGACAGTTTATAGATAATGGATTTGCCGCCCGTGTCTCTGTGGAGGCTGTTTGTGCCTGTCTGGAGATACATGACTATTTGTGGTCATGACACACATTTCTCATGTGAACTTCACACATCACCCATTCTGTGGCTTGTTTTCAATGGTTATAAAATGCTGATGAGCTTATTTTTCCTTGGTGATACTAAGTCATTTGTCAAATTTAAGGGACTATACAAAATGTTATGAAAATGGAAACTATTATTCTGTAATTCTTTTATGCTGTGACAGACCGAGCTTGCTCTGCTTGCAGGATGTCAGAACCTGCTGTAGTTGAGATGGTCGTTTGATGTAGGATGTGTAGCTGCCAAAGAAGCAAATTAAAAGCAGACCCAGGAAGTAATTCTCTACGGATTTGTTAAAATCAGTTTCCTGCATGAAGTCAATGCCATGGTGTTCCACACTGGATAGTAAGAAGAAGGAAAAATAAATCTAAGAGCCGTTAGAGTGTGGCTGAGGTAACGGTGAACACTGATCTCTGTCTATCAGGACATTTCCTAGCCGGTACCTGTCTCACATTCTCACTTGCTTTTTCTGCACCCAGCGTTTAAAATGTCATGGTCAACCAGCACTTTATTTGACATTTACTGAAGTTCCAGAATACACCAACTGGCCAAAGATGCAGCTGAGGATAATGTGACCCCTTTGTTGCCAGTGGTTGGCCATCGTTCCTCTACCTTGCATTTTGAATTTAGTAGTTATTATTTTTTTTATGGGGCAGGGGGGAAGGGCAGGAAGGACCAATAGAATCGGGCACCAATGCACCTTCAGTCCTCAGGAAGTGAAGATGCTGTGGTGCCTCGGGAAAAAGAATTTGCCCCATGGCTTCCAGGGCGGGAGAGGAGACCTCCTGCTTTCTTGTCCATGTCTGTGAATAGGAAGAACAAATATTCCCTTCCATTAAACAAGATGCCTTCTTTCCAAAACAGTTTATTTAGTAGCAATAATATATCTATACTGTGATTCTTGCAGTTGTCATCTGTCTTATAGTGGTCTTTGTTTACATTAGCAGAAAACATAAATAGTGTCAAAGTAGTAATAATTGTTCATGCATGAGCTAAGCAATGATGAATCTCTTGCTTGATAAATTTGCTCACATTTGCCACTTGTAGTGCTCTTCAAAATATCTTCGTCTTGTGGCGTTTGCTGTTCTAAGTAGGCTAAAAACCCCTACAAGTGAGAGATATGGATGAGGGCAACTCGAAAAGCAGCTCTTAACATTAAACAGACCACAACGTTTTCAATACACAAGTGCTGGGTGGATTTACTGGTAGACCTCTCATCCTCTGGTTTCTCCTTAGTGACCTGAGTTAAGAAGCAAAGAATTGGTGCGTTCAGCAGCTTTTGGGTTTGGTTTTTTTCTTTTAATCGGTTGTGCGGTCACTCCAAAGTGCAGACGGGGCAAGTGAGGAAGGAAGGGCTGGCGGGGCCTTGTGCCACCGTTCCTGCGCGCGCAGGGACTGCCCCCAGGTAATGCAGCTGGGCCGTGGTTCGCTAGGGCCTGCAGAACTTCCCCTTCTTAAAAACAGTGCCAAAGAAGTGAGTTAAAATTTCCCATTGGGTAAAGAAATAGGAAATGGAAGTGGGAAGAAATCGTTAATGACAACATTCATCTTTCTTCTGTTAAAGGATCGTCAGAAAAGCGAAAATGCTATAGCTCTGCCATGTGGGAGCTGCTGTATGGAAAGAGTAGGTCTTGTCCTTGGGGATTCCAGGAGCTGATAAGGAACCATTTATTGTTCTCAGTTGTTGTCGGTTCTTGGTATGGATAAGGTTGCTTTTATTGAACTGTACGGTCTGTTTAGAAGCAAACATCAGGGCTCCTGGGCAGAGCAGCTGAGGGACCCGCGTCAGGAGGAGAACAAGAGCTGGCAGGAGCCGTTCCTGATGGACATCTCATCAAACTGCTGCCGGGGGAAATCCACTGAGATCTTTAGGAGGAAAAGAACCACTTCAATGTCTGAAACAGAAGCTACAAATTTAGAACAAATTCTAATATTTCTTCCAGGTGTGACTCCCATCCTGCACCGCGTCATTTTTCACCTGGTTTGGATTCTCCTTGCTGAAGTAGGAGGCATGCTTTCCTGCGTTACACGAGGAGGATGAGAAACCTGTAGGGTATTTGGAAGAGGAAAATCATTTTAGTAGAGCGGTTTGCTTAGAACTTCAGGAGGAAGGCTTCATTCAAGAGAAACAATCCGGACCATACAGCAGAAATTCTCTAACATTTGACATTAAAGGAAAAAAAAAGACTTGCACTGGGACTATTTCAGGGTACTAGAGATATTCTATAAGATCTGCTGTTACTTAACAACAAAAAGAAATGGAAGGAAAAGCTCCAAACATAACAGGCTATTTTTCAGTCTATACCCCTCCCAAGGTTGTTCTTTCCAATACAGCAGTTAAATATCTGGCCTCATCTCTGGGGTGGCGGCTTGTGCTGAACACCACGAGCTGGTGGGGAAAGGGCAGGAGTGACGCTCGTGTCGCGGGTCGGTGAGCGCGGCTTCCCAGCCAGTTAGCAGCTGAAATGGTCGTTCTGAGAGGCTCCAGCGGACACGGGTTGTAACAGCCACACCAATCTTACGGCCGCAGACAGATTGGTTGAAATAAGACGAAAAAGACTAAAAATGTCAAAGGCTGTTGTTTATTAGGGGTAACTCGTTGCTGTACCTGTGTGTTCAGGTGGTGACTTAGCAGCTGAGAGACCCCCGTGGTACAACGACCGCGAGAGGCGCTGGCGTCTGCTCCTTCACTGGCGTTCGCCTTTACTCCGTCCCTTCCCACATTTTCTAGTGGTAAAAGAGTATTAAAGAAAGCAGCAATGTTTTCCGATACTGCTTGTCATGTTTGCTTTTCTGCTGCATTCAAGCGTGTACTGGTTCCACTTTATTAATTAATTGCAGGCTGCCAATTAGAGGAGACACTTCCCCCCCAGGTGTGAGGTGCTGGGGCTGCGGCACAGGAACAAGTAACGCTGAGACATTTAATTAAGACAAGGTGGCTTTAGAGTTTCTTTCCCCACCCCCTTCATCCTCCACTTATTTCCTGATACATTTTCCGGGCCAACTTTAGCAAGTTTAGGAAGGAACAAGTTTAAAAACCAGATGCACGCTTCCTGAAAAGGACCGTTAAAAACTTCCACCCGGCTTCACAAACAAGACGTGATCCTCGTCCTATCGGAACTGAATACAGTAGGAAAGAAACTGTGGGCTTTGATATTGGAATGTATTCACATATGGAAAAAAAATGAACAAAATGATCATATCAGAATCTTAAAAACTGTAAGCAAATGTGTTATCTCTTAGGAGTATTTCTTTAGTATTGTTGCCTTTTTTCACTGCTGAATACTAGGGGGATATTGAGTTTCATTCACCTTTCTTTCGTGTGATGTGGACTGTTCAATGAGGTGCTAGTGTTGGTCACCTCACAAGCACAGCTGCTGTTAATTACTAGAGAAGGAAGGTCTGGAACAGTGGAGCTGAGGTTATGGTGGCAGACAGCACTGTCTCTGAGATCTCCTTCATGTTCCATGTGGCCGTGCGAAATTTAGAAAAGAATTCCCAGTTACGAATCTGAAGCTGTCGATAAACACCCTGCTCGCTTATTATTTTTGTCCACGATCCCTGAAGCTCAGGGGTTACCAGGGTAAAACCTGAGTAACTTTTCTTTCCAAACACTGTCCGACTCTTGAGCCCATTTGCTGACAAAATGTACGTACAGAGAAATCTGTATGTGGGTCAGAAGGCAAAACCGGATTGGTACTGCGTGTTTCTGTAGGGTTAGACAGGGGATGAGAGCCGTGGTACAGTATTTCTGATGCCATTTTGCAGCTTGCTGTTTGGTGACATTTTCCTGCTGAGCTGGACAAGTGCTAACGAGAGCTGCTCATCTCTGAGCACCAGAAATGGAATCAGGACAGATTCATCAGGGCTAAAGATTTTTCCTCCTTTCTGTTTTCTCTTTTTGCAAGAAACATCTCTTTGTATTAATTTCTTATGTGGGTTTCTCTCTGTTACCATTATTTTTGAAAACTGGGGATATCTCACTTGAAACTGCTTTCTCATAGTCTGGATACAAATGTAAAAACTGGCTGATATGATTTTTTGATAGGACCTTACAAAGGGTGCGTGGATATTGCAATTCTGACAAATGTTAGATCAGAAGCTGATTAATTTAGACAATTTTGCAGCTCAAACGTTGCCGATGGTGAGAAAGAATGTGAGGGCAGGCAATGATTAAAAACACCCAAACTCCAACCACACCACCAAACCAAACTTTCTTCCACCGCCCAAGCTGCTGTATCTTGGGGAAACAACATCTGAATCATAATTATATTGTAGATGTAGTGTAGCTGTCTAACTGTGTAACTCAGAGGAGAAAAGGTGCTCGTAGGGTAGGTAGTTGTGAGCCAAGTGGAGCGCTGCAGGGCACGGCCTGCGCTGTACAAAGCTCCCGTTGCCTGGTTGTGGTGGCCGTCGGGATGAGCGGGTGACGGGCTCGCAGCCAGCGGGGAGGCTGCGCCGCTGCTAAAAGGGCCCTGGAGCTTCTTGGTTCAGCCGTTTGGCTTCTTGGTGCGCTGTGGTTAATATATCCTGCAGCGGCACATTTTAGCGCACATCTGCTGTTAGATAGCGCGGCCGAAAAGAAATGTAACTTCCTGAACTCACAAAATAGATAGATTGTTATTGTGGTGAAGCTGTGATCGCTTTGAGAGGGTACATATCCTTTATTTTAACACAGAGGAAGCAATTATGAGCACAAGCAACAGAAGCAGGTAGTCTGTAAATGTTTGTACAAAAACAAACCCACCGAATTCCAGAGAACGGTATGTAATAACATACCTGCTCTTCTATTCCAGATCCAAAGTGCATTCCGATCTTTATTAGACAGCTCTGCTTTCATGAAGCTGTCCCGTCAGCCGTGCCAGTTTGGTTCTCACCACCATGGCCGCACATTTCATTGGATTTAAACATTTATCTCCAACATGAAGCCGTTTTCCGAGGCCGTCACTGGATCCTGCTGTGCTGCTCTTTACGTGGCTCCAACAGCTTCTAGTTTGCATCAAACAGAAGCTACAAAGGCTTGTGAAAGGAGAGATAAATTATTTATCCCAATCCCACAAATCCCTGTGAGTTCTCTCTTGTTCCTTCCTGCTCTGGAAAGGTCTGTGTGGTTTTTCCCATCCTGTAGAGCCCCATGTCTTCAGAAGAGCCTCCCCAGAACTTAAATGGTGACCAGAACAAACCTGAGAGCTGTTAATCATCTTGGGCCTGCTATTAAAAGTTTACCTCCTCTATATTTCTTTTTCCATATTTCCTGTTTAACATGAACATGAGAACAAAACCATCTTATGGCTGTGAGTTCATATCTAAGTCTCCTCAGGTTCTGAAGTCTCTTGCGCTGGCACTTGGCAGTTCCGTAGAGTGGTAGGAGGACGGTTTGTTCGTGTGTTTGCAGGGATTTGAAGATACAATATTTGACATCCATGTACTTTTAAGACCAAATCAAATTACATAATAAAATCAGAATGTTTGCTAAAGCATATGAACATAGCATCTTGCCTTTGCGGTCAGTCAGTCACTGTGTTTTCAACATTAATAGATGCAAAAATTCTATTCTGATGCAATTTTGACTTGTTTCTTAGCTTTGAAAATAATAACCAGTGTTTGCTCTGTGGTGGTCGGAATTATTTTCCAAGACTTTCTTTTGTGTTTTCAGTTATTGACTGTCTCTGCTGCTTTGGGGACAAAGACAACCGTGGTTGTTAGGGACCTGTCCAAAACTCGTAGCTGTTGGGAAATGGAACGCTTAGGGTGCATTGTGGTTGCAGATTTGAGAGTGGAGATCATGGAAAAGGAGGAGGTACTGGGTATTTTTTTCCAGATAGCAGTTTATGGGTTACAACTTGACCAGAGAGGAGACAGCCCTCAGCAATGGCAGTCAGCATTCTTGAACCGAGAGAGGAGTGTTCGGGAAAACTGTTTCTTATTTATGTTTTTATGTTTTGATTAAAACCTGCTATAGCAACTTTTGTACCATATGGCATTACTTCATTATATTTACACTTGGGAAGATAGTTATTTTGTAACTTGAAATAAAACCTTTTTGCAAGCCAAAGTAAAACACCCCAGGGAACAGCTTCTGCATTCCCTGGTTCTCAGTCGAGGGCCGTGAACAACGAAGGTCTGTCCTGGTGGGACTTAGGTCTGTCTGAAGGTGTTTTATCCCATTTCAACCTCTCTGAAAAATCAGTCACATTGTTGCTAATGCCACATGATCTCATCCAGCTACAAACCGCTTGGTTCTGGGAGCAGCCCAGTTCCATCGATAGCTGATGCGTTATCAGTTTTTGCAAGGACACTTGCTTTTGAGCTCAGTTTGTGCATGGTTTTCCTCCCCCCTCATAGGGAGACGATGTAGGTAAGAAAAAGATGATTTAATTTTTATTTTCTATTGACTTTTTGTCTGATTTTTTTTTTGTACATTATGTCATAGCATGTGAGAATGTAACAACATTTCTGAAAAGATTAACAGAAGATACACAATAGTAGAACCTTGCAATTCAGATAATCACTGTGATAATTTGGATTCTAAGACATTGTATGGTGTGCAAAATTATATTCAGGACCAAACATGTTTTTTTGGCATTTCCGGTTCAAGACTCTACTGTAGCTGGGATAGTAGACTGTTCTTACTGTTTATGAAGCATTGATAGTCTTAGTGTCTCTGTTTCACTAGCCTGCCCACGGATGTCTCTGAATCGGTGTCACATTGTGAGCTGCTGGGCTCGGGGTCCGTAGCCGCTGCCGGCATCTCCTCGGCCGTGGCCTGGAAGAGGGCACATCCTGCTCAGCAGAACCTGAAATCGGCCTCAGGGTTTGGGTTCTCAATATTTAGTCAAGAAGCACAGATGTGATCTTAGTGTCAAGATATTCAAACTGGCAGAAATAACTGACTGGGAGATGAGCACACAGCACATAGTTGTTATGGAAATTAATAGGTGGGTCTGTTTTTAAAAAGAAATAAATAAAGCTTCTGATCCAAAACTTCTGTCCAAGAAAACTGAAATGCTGACAGTGTTCCTTGGGTGTGACTTCATGAAACAGCTTCATCTGACCTAACAGTTTATAGCTATTAGGAGGAGGAAAATCAGCCTTTTCCCTGTTCTGTCCCTGTTGCACCCGTGCGCTTCCCAAGAGAACTCAAAGGCCCAGGTCTTATTGCTGCTTTTATTTGTGGCCCCAAGAAGGACTCATGGACCTGAAAGCTCTGCTGCTGTTGTATGGTTTTCTTCCCCCCCATCAGTTACGTAATTTGGCCTAATAAACCGTCATTATTAACCCCAAATTTGCTTTACATTTTGCGGTTGGAGAGGGTGGTTGGAAGAACAAAGTGGCATTTGGCCAGTGTTATGTGTGAGATGAGCTACAGAGGCAAAATTGCTGTTACTTTTTAATAGAATAGAATTGTCTTCTTGCCCATATCTAAGCTCCTATAGATATCAAAGCACACAGCAAAAGATTACAAAATACTGTCCTCTCTGAGGATAAATATTATGGAGTTACTCATGCAATATAAATGTTATTATAATAAAATTTAATCCAAACAGAAAACAGAGCACCGCTGCGATAACTTGGTAAACACTTTGCGTTAGAGACAATCATTTCTTACAAAGACGTTTGTTACTTCGTTCTCCGGTCAGCGGGAGCGCTCGGGAGAGAGATTCCTGCTCCCAGCCCGCCTGGGACTTAAACAGAAGTATTATAATTACACGGCGTGCTGCTGTCCCCATGCAAATGCGGTTGTTGGAGGGCGTCCGTTGAGGGCACAGCACTTTCTGTGGTCATCAAAAGTTAAATGGATTAGCAAAATGAAGACAACCAAACAAAAGAACTTGGCAGATTGTTTAATCCGTTTGTCTCCCGATGCAGAATTGTTCCACAGCCTGCGTTTATATGAGGAAACGTCAAGAACGTACGCACGTCTCCGAAGGGCTCAGACTGATGGCAGCTTGGATGTGCTTATACAGTGAAATGTTCTTGATGATCTGGATGAGAATCATGTGTCTCCATCAGTTCCGCAGGCGTGTACTTCAGTGTAAAGGCGGTCCTGTGAAATAGCCAGCACTCCTGCTATGGATTCACTGCATTTCACAAAACTTAGGGGCACCTTGGCTGCACATCCAAAGCACAGCCCGTGGTAACAGTGAGGAGACAAAACTGCCTCCTGCCCTCGTTACTCCATCAGCTGCACCAATTAGGGCCAGGTGAAAGGTAATCTTCAAATGGAGAATAGAAACAAACGAGGAACTGGGGCTGAGTTTTGTAATGTCAGACGTTCCCCAGAGATGGGTTTCTTTGTTCTGCGCTGATCTTTCCAGGATTAGGACTCTACCTGGAAAAATGACAGCTGTGGTTTTTGAGAGGGCATTGTTAATGGTAATCGTTTATCCTGTAATCATATTTTTATTGGAGTTTCTTGGCACCAATGTGCTTAATCCGAGTGGTCTTTTTCTAATATCTGTTACCTAGTGAATTGTACCTCTCATTACTGTGTGTTCAACCCAGTGTTTGCAATGAGGAAATTGCGGTTCCAGGAGCAGCTGGGCAACTGCCTGGGAAACACCTTTACCTAGCAGCCCCTGTGCTTTCCAGCTACTCGCTCATCGCTCGGTGTCTGTGCAGGCAGATCCAGATGTGCAGTGTCAGCTTGGAATGACCGCTTCAAAAGTGTGCTTGCTGTTGGTCACATGTGTTCTCGGGGTTGATGCTTGAGGTTGGTTTGGTTGGTTGGTTTGGTTTGGTTTTGGTTCTGCAATTAAACCTTCCTAATGATGACCCTGAGGAGATGCTGGCTTACGGTGAGGAGAGGCTGCGGAGGTTGTTATGCTGGGTAAAGGTACTCTTTGCACACTTTTAGCTGAAATTGTACAGGAGATTATGGTCTTCTGCAACACAATTACATTAAATCCTTTACTCCCTCCATAAACCTGGAGTAACTTGGACAGCAGAACTGCTCTACTCAGGATAACTCAGAGACACAACTTGATATTCTTACAGCAACTCATTTGTTTTGAAAACAAAGCAATGGACTGTTTATTGTTCTTCATGTGATTTTCTTGAAATCAGCTGAGAATATGGCATATCTGAAGATGATAGTGATAACATACTTGGTTTTGTTGGCTTTTTCTGTTTTTTAAGCATTACATCTATTCTTAAAATGTTGTTTTGTTACTGGAAACTTGTCACATATTTCACCAAGAAGGTATCTGCGTGCATAAGGATACATTTCTAAGTCATCAGAATGGACAGAACAAAAGGAAAAGCTCCCATAAATACCAATCACAGGAGAACTAGAGTCAGTGTTTCTCCTTTAGCTTTGCTAGTTGTAATTAAGAATATGAAAAATTAAGCTTGAGTCGTTGCAGCTAAGGCCAGGCTGCTTCTGAGGCAGCCCAGTCAACACCAAGGCAAGGGCCGAGGCCAAGAAGGCAGAGCAGACACTTGTTCGGAGTCCTGTCTTTGTCAAGAATGCTTAGTAAAGCTGCAGTTCCCTGGCCTGACTAATGGAGAAGTGACAGAACCCCTCTCTCTGCATATTCTTTAAGTGTCTGAAGCAAAGCTCGTTATTTCGATCTCCAGAGCGGTGCACTCCCGTCCTGGGTGAAGTGCTCTCGGTGCTGTGGAGCGTGTGAGAGGATTAGAATGCCTGGAGGACGAGCCCCGGGGGCATCTGTCCTCCTGATTTGAGCGATGTTTTAAAACAGTGTTAGCATACACCTCCGTGAACAAACATACACCGATGGCATTTGAGATCAAGGCTTCTTGGGCTTAAATGGTTACACAGCAGCTGCAGCGTTTTATACAACCTGTGCATTGGTGTTTCGATGTGCTCGAGGTGTGAGGAGAAACGGTCCAACGTTGCCGGGTGCTGCTCAGAGGTTTGTCCTCTGGACATCACGCTGCAGACCTGCAAACATGAATGCACATTCGTGTGAATGACAGAATTGTTCATAGCTTCAGAAATCCTCAGGTAGACAGGTACTCTTCAGATAGAATGCTGTGTTCTTTGCATATTTTTTGGAATGGGCAGGAAGGGGGCTGCAGCAAAAATGGATCTGTCCTAATAGGCATCTCCAGTGCTGGGGAGCAGGAGGTGCCGGGGGGAGCAGTACCGCACGTGTCACTCAAAACAGTCAAGTGTCTTGTTTTCTTCTGGAATTGTTGAACATCCAGAAGTTCTGATAACTCCATTCTAGGGCTTTTCCAGGAATTGCAGGGTTAGGAAACTAGTGATTTTTTTGTTTTGTTCTATGAGCAGACCGCTACAGAAACCCAAGAGGCCTGTGTAACAGCATCTCTGGCTCTGCTGCACTTGCTCCTGCAAATGCCCAGGAGAATAAGTGAGAGACCTTATGATGTCTGGGATGTTGGTGAAGTTACCAGATAGGACTATGTCTGCCATTTGACTAAGCTTATTCTAAAGACATCGGTATCTGATTAGCAACCTTTATCGAAAGAAATGCTTGTAAAGCAACATCCATCATCCAGTCTGCCTTTAAAAGCAGTTCATTCTTTAGAACTCTGTAAAGTTATTCTTGGTTGTGCTGCTTCCCTTTGGCTGAAAATACCCTTCCCTCCTCCTCCTGTTCAGCTTCCTCCTGGGTTTCCTTTTCCTCATCTCCCATATACTTTTTGTCAGATGGACCCCGTGTTGCAGACAGGGCCCCCCATGCTTCCTCCCTCTTTTCAGGAACTTGTCCCTGCCGTTGTGGAAGGTGGGCATCAAACAGAATCCGTCTGCGCGCACAGACCCTGAAATGCCCTGTGAGACCTTAGCAGAGGGTTTTTTTCCATGTTCTCAGTTTGGTACAATGAGGGGTGCGGGCAGGGGACCTCCTTGACTAAACAATAGCAAAAAATGTAGAACTTTACAAACACGAGAAACAAACTGCTGCTTGCCAGGCAGGAAAATGCAACAATATGGGTGGAGAAAAGGAAAGGAAAAAAATAAGCAATGCTGTATGTTGTGGCAACATAATGTGGTCGTAGAACCATTAAGATCATCGAGTCCAGCCATAGCAATGCCTGATACTGATGTGTGATCACGATGCATGATGCCGCGTTCCTCCCCTGATCAGCAGGAGCGTGGCACAGGCTGCAGATACCATCCGTGGGGCTGTGTTTGGGGCACGGCTGCTGTGCCTTTGGCTCTGCTGCTGTTTGCCCTGAGCTCCTGCGCTGAAAACCCCAACAGCACCTGAGCTGCAGTTCCCCGCTGCGGAACGACCGCAAGCGCCGCGTTACCTTTTCCGTTTGTCATCTATGGGTTTCTCGATAAAGCAGCAAAGCCCCGGTTGTTCCGCGCTGCGGGCGGGGCGCGGAGCGCAGAGCCCCGGAGCCCCGGCCCCGCCCGGGGGCGGCTCCGGCGGGGGCGGCGCGGCCGCGGGGAGCGCTGGCGGGGCCGGGGGCAGGACCGGGAGTAGGAGCGGGAGTAGGACCGGGAGTAGGACCGGGGGCAGGACCGGGGGCAGGACGGCGCCGTCCCAGCGCTGCCCAGGGCCGGGGAGGGGCCGCTCAGCTTTGTGTCCGCGTCCTGCGCTGGGTCACAGGCAGCTGGGAGCCCGAAACGGCCGGTCCTGCAGCCGCGATGGTGGCCAAGGACTACCCGTTCTACCTGTCCGTCAAGAGGGCGAATTGCGCCTTGGACGTGCAGACAGTGAGCAGCCCCGCTAAAGAGACGGAGGTACTCGATCTACTTGTGATATTTTGCTTTATAGCGTGATCTTTATTGCTTTGAAAATAGGCTTAGGCGTGTAGATACCTGGTTTGCTCAGGCATCGCTTGCTGCCATCGCTGCATGTGGAACATTCAGCTGGCACGAGGCACGGAACAAAGAATCTCAATTTTTTGTCATTTGGCATTTTAAGGAATTAAAATTAATCTTTTAAGTAGCTAATAGAGAAATATGTGATTTAGATATGTAGTTTAAAGTTATTTATATGTATCGTATTCCAGGGCTAACCGTTACTTATAAATTGTTAAACTTAGGCAGGAGCTGGTTATGTGCTTTGTTGAGGGGAGGAAATGTGGAGAATGGTGTCTTTAAGCGTAATCTCTTTTCCTCATGGGTAACAAACCAAGAAATTAATATGATCGCACAGTTAACTGAAAACTCTGCCCTATCAGCCGGCTGTCTGTTTCTTAAAAGGCATGAAATCCTTTAAAGTGACATTGCAAATCTTACTCATTCACCCAAATTCAACACATACATTTGCAAAATTCTCATAAATAGTGAAACTCTGCAGGAGTGATATTTATGGAAGACTTAAATGTTTGATGCTTTAGGTTGGTGTTGCTTTGTGTGCTTGTTTGGAAACAGTGGCCTTAAGGATCCTGTCTGGCTGCCCCGCAGGAAGGAGAACATTTCTCTCTGCAAGTTTTTATCGCTTAAATATATACAGGGTCTTCATTAGTCTTGTTTGCTGAGTAACTTGAGGGCAACTTTACATTGGGTCCATTTAATACAGCTACATCAAAGATTCATTAGCTCCAGCAGTTGAATAGATCTAAAGTAAAAGGAACATAATCTCAGTTACTATTTAATCATGATGCTTAAGCTAAGAACTAATAAGGTGCTGCCCTCTTGCTTTTCGGTGTACTTTTACATAAGGGGCTTAAATTATTGTAGTTAACAAAAGTGGAATTTGTTTCAACAGTGTGTTTTTGCAAACTGACACCCTGAGTGTGTGTGTACATACACGTCTGTGGAAAACACAAGTTGTTAAGCACCAAACTCTTTTCTTAAGGGTACTCATTTTACTAACTATATTATTAAAGAAATATGTTTTTAACCTTTACTCCATGAGGGTTTTTTTGAATGAATAGAATTGTCAAGTCTGAAGAGCCGGAGTGTTGCTCTTACGGTTGGGAAGCGCAGCTTAATTGTAGCCAAATTTCAAAGAAAAAGCCTCAATGAAAGCTCAGAGCAGAAGGCAGTATCTAATAGCAGAGGTGATCAATCAAAATTACAATGTGCAAACAGTTGCTTTGGATTTATAATCTTTCGGTTGGTGTTTTGTACAAGTAAGAAGGTGCCCCCTCTGCTTTCAGGCTGTTTCCTGAGAGGCTGCTGCACTAGCATTCTGAAAAAGGAACCTTTAAACATTCTGCCTGTTGTAGGGGGGTATGAAAAGACCACCTGCCACTCCAAACCTTTGGTTAGGGAAGCAGGAACCAAACCAGTCTTTGGGAAAGACATTGTAAAATAGACATCTGCAGGCTGTTCCTTTGAAATCTGTCAAGATGGTGAGGGGAAAATCCATGTTTCTTCTGAAACTCTCATATTAAGCTGTTCTTCCACCCTTTAGTTTTCAAATCTGAATAAAGCTCTTGGGCGCCTTCTACCCGCAATTTGTGTTACTCCAGCGGGAAGCAAGCCTGGTGGATGGGGTTGTGAATTTGGGGCTACGAAAACCCGAGTTTCATTGTATTGTGAACGGGGTTGACTTATTTAATAACTAGTTCATAAATGTTGATACGTGCGGAGTATAGGTGGTGTATTTTGGTTTTGAATTAGAGCTCATGATAATAAAATACTCCCTCCGACCTTACTAAACAATAATCTCTTAGGGGTTTTTATTTTGAACAAAGTATAGTCTGGAAGATCAAGTACAGTGGGACTTAGAGGGGATGAAATTCAGCCAAAAACTTGAGCATATACTGAACTCTTGAAATTTTCCCCGATTTCCAGCTGGGTCTCTGGATAACAAGCTGAAGCTTATGGGCAGCGGGTTAGTTCTTCCCTGTCCTTGGGCTTCCCGTGGAGCCTGCAGAGCAGCGCTGGAACACCGGGCGTGGTTTTGGGCACAACTGGGTGGCACAAAAGAGAACGGAGGTTTTCTGCTCACAGCTCTTTCTTTAAGCCACAGTAACGCAGTCACAAAACAATGACAAATAAAACGTCTGAAATGTACATGAACAATGGAAATCTGCGTTCTGAGGAAAGGCCAGTGTACCTCGAATGCAAGTACTATTTACATAATTCTTTCTAAATGCAGTTCAAAGGAAACAAAACAATGTCTGGGGAATGAGATAATATAGGAAATACTACAAGGCTCCACATAAAATGAAGTAAAAAAATTTTAGTTGTAAATAGTACAGAGGTTTGGGCTCTTTCCAGCCTTTTCATAACACAAAAATAGAGACAGTTAAACTTGAAATTTCCTTGCTCTGAGGTATAAAAGACCTCCATCTTTCCCAATACAGTATATATATATATCTATAGACCATTTGCTGTGTTCCACTGGTTAAAGCAGCTCCCTTGTCGCCCCTCCAAAGAGCAGCGAGTGCGGCAGAGCCGGCGGGTGGGCAGCAGAAGAGAAGAGCGCACGGTCACAGGACGAGGTTTAGAGGTTGGAAGGTCTGGAGTCCCGGGAAGACACGGGTTCCTCAGAGGGAGGAGGTTCTGTCCCGCTCCACGGGATCTAATACAGAGTTCAGGCTCTAAAAACTGCAACGGCGGCACAGAATTGCTTTGTGTCTCCAGCATGTGGTGTGACAGCTCAACGTCTCTTAGGCTGCAGAAAGCTTAGACCTCGGTATCGGGGCTCTCGCCAGTCTTGTCTCATTCTGTCTCCTGACCCCCTCACTGTTTGGATGTGCAGGAGGTCTGGGCTGCCTTGTGCTCAGGACCGTGTTTAATTCAGCAGGAAAACCAACCTGCAGAACCCTCAGGCCTCTGGGTCATGGCACATCATCCTCATGAGAACAAGGCCTGGCAGAGGGAGAGAGAAACTGCAAGTCCTGAGTTTTCTGTGATCTTCCTAAATGCATTTATTTAGTTTTTAAAGCAATATTAGCAAGCTGCAGCTTTGCTGTGTTTCAGGTAAGTTCATGTACAGTGCAGCTGTGGTGAGCTAAACATGGGAACGTCAAACCCCCGCGCTTGGAACTGCTGATCTGTTCAGCCTAATGGCAATTTGAAACAAACAGCTCATCTTTGGGTTTCCGTTCAGTAACTCGCTGTACCACGTCTGCTGGTTAATTGGCAGCTCAGCCTTATATCAGGTTTGTTCCAGAATGGAAAAGGTCTTTCTTAGGTAGACTGTACAAGCAGCTTCTCATGAGAGGAAATGCAGAATTTAATCAACTGTACCTCAGTTGTCTGGGTTGATCAGAGTTTCTGTTACTTGTGTTAATAATTCACCTCAGCGTGAGGTTTTTCTGTTAATTGGTGTTCATTTCCTAGCTGCCGCTAGACATACTGATTTCTGGGTGTCGCAGACGATGAGTCGAGGTGGCTGGATGACACCTGTCCTTGTGCTGCTGACGCTTGGTGGATCTGTCCTGCCCATGGCAAGTGGCACCTGGGTCCCCCGGGCAGGGCCCGGCCTGTCTGGGGCGAGGAGCCCGACTTCGGTGGACACGTCTTGCAGACCTCAGCCCATCTTCAGCTGAGGACACTTCACCACTTCTCTGTACGGCTTTTCACTGTGCCCCGCTGGTTTCAGGTCCTCTTCTTTATAGCACTGTGATTAAACCAAAACATCTCTGGATTTTGCTTCATGTGCTTGCAGAGTCTGGCAGAGGAGGGATAACAAACCTGCTCCCATCAGAGAGCGCAGGGGGTGCGTGGAGCCTTGTGGATTTGAAGCAAGGTTGTATCATTGAGACACATAATTTATTGGCCGATCAAGTTGTCTTTATGTATCAATTTACTTAATAAATTCCTCTTGTGATGCTAGCAGTTTTACTGGCGGGATGTCTGCAGGCTTTAGGCTGGATTTTGTGGGTGATTCTGATGCCTTTGTGCAACACCGAACTAGATGTAGAACTGCTTTAGAGTCACTTGCTCTGTTCTTCCCGACCATCAGCCTCAGCTCGAGGACAATGAGTGTTCTGGAGTTTCCCACTTGGAATATTTCTACGATACTATGGAGCAAATGCAGATTCGAGACTTTATGAAAATATAGTCTCTATTAGCGCCACTAACAACTGACAATGTGGTTCTCATGTTAGATTTGCTTCCCTCTGAAGGTGCAAAAAGCCTGGGCTTCCCAGCTTATTTTTAGGTTGTTTGCTGCATTAAGAGAATCCATTGTGACATAGGTGGTTTTTCTATTTTAACTTTTTTCCCCTCTATCCTGCTGAAGGTTAAATGCTGATAGAATGCTGATAAAATCCTGTGGAACAGCTCTTGATTGTGTATTTTATTTTTTTGATTAAACTCCAGGTTTTGGGGGCATTTATTAGAACTGTTTAATCTTAGGCCAATTTAACTAGTAGCAGACTAATAAAAATAATAATGTTGGGCTTCCTGCCATGACAAATGTTGACTTACCCTTATAAAGTTGACTAAAAACTAATAACCTTCCAAGTACAGGAGTATGAAAATTGAGCCATGAAAACTGGAGCAGAGTGGTTCTGGTTTAGTTTGCTGGCATTGCTTGTGGATTATATTGAAACAAAGGTCATGGTACTGTTTCAGTTTATAGTATCTTCCATTTATTACATTGCTAACTCTTTTGAGACTAATTTTAATTAAAACATTTTGCACTAACGAATGCTCCCATAGCACAGAGTGAATACTTTGGGTGTCTATTTATCTTTGCTCACAAATAGGAAGTATAGCAAACAGGGTAAAAAAATAACCAGCATCTTTTATATAAAATGTCAAGAAAGTTAGCAACTCCAAATCCAGAACTGCTACAGGACTTGTTGGACTCCAGCAAGTGAGGATGTTTTTAACAAGCGTTGCCAGTTTCAGTGGTTTTGCATGTGGATTAGGTTAGTTTGCTTTTGAAGGTAAAGGGGATAAGTTCTAATAATCAAAAATGCTTGTTTCCTGGACTAGTTTTCACAGAGCACTTATTCCTGGGTTGCCTTGAAAATCTCTGTAAGTTCCTTTTGTTGAGTTTGTTTTTAAATACAATCAGGCAACTCAAGCCGAAGTGCTCGCAGTGGTGCTGCCCCTGGGCCGGAGACACAAGCGGAACGACCCCTCAGGGAAGGATTTTCCCTTGTTTTCAGGTTCCGCGCCGGCTCTGCGCCGCGGGGACGGTGGTTGGAGTCGCTGATAAGAGGTGGGAGAGTCACATGGAAAAACAATCATCGCAGCAGCGACCACGCGTTTGCTTTTGCTGTTGAGTGGGAGGAAATCGGTGCCTAAGCCGGTCAGGAGCACCAAGTGCAAGAACTTAGAAGTGGAGAACTGAAGCAAATGGAGATGTTTTCTGTGGCGCCGTGACTGCTGCTCAGGGCTCTTCGGTCCGTGTTATCCAGGTCACTGGTTCTGCTGGGCTGCGGGCAATACACAGGGAGCCCGGCCTCCTTCTTTCTGTTCCCTTTCCTTCTGTTCTTTAGAAAATTCAACCCAATCTTTTGCTTGAGTAATTTATCCATCAAAGTGCAATAATTAAGCTGTGGGTGGCCTTGTTGGGTGACAATGTATAGAAAACTAATCAATACTATTAAATGGATTTAACTCACTCTGACACTGCTTTCAACTTTGGGAAAATTCCGTTCCTCACATCTGCTAGTAAAAGAATTATTTTGTGGATGAACGGTTCTCTTATGTGTGTAGTGTGATGTCGGATGCAATATAGCCAATTATTAGGTGCCGGTTTCACTAACGCAGAAATAAAAATAGCATCAACTTAGCTGTCAGTACATTGGAATTAATGTAAGCGCGTAGTTCTTCAAAGGGTCTTGGGCTTTAACGTGTGGCCGTGGCTGTGGAACGCTCGGCGTGGCCCAGCAGTGGGTGCTGGGTGCTGAGACTCAGGCTTTTCAATGGTAACCCCTGTGTGATGCACAAGTTCTCTCTTTGCCAAGCTGTTGTCATTTTGAAACGACTGTATCACAGTTTTAAAATCAGCAGCTCATTCAGTTGTGTAAGGCAAAGAGACTTAAATTGGAGCCAAGATTTTCCAATGAGGAAGCGATCTGGAGCACTGTGTCCTTTGTGCCGAATTACAAGAATGCTGAGGCAAAGCATCTTCAAGGCTTTGTATCTATAGTTTCCTGTTTTAAATCGGTGATCATCAGTGATTGTGCCACTGTGATTACCCTAATCTTTCTTCCTATGGATTTGCCAGACAAGTACATGATAAATAAACACGCAGAAGGGCACAGGAGTTGTTTGAAACATCCACTCTGTGGTTTCCAGAACCATCCAGATTTTGGACTAAGATTTGCTTGTTTTATCAGTTTGTTACAAGCTTCTGGAGTTCTCCTGGAGGCTGCACAGATACACAGTACTTCTAGCTTTAAATTTTGCTCTGTGAATTCAAATGTTACCAAGTCATCTTGAGTTCAGCTATGCAGCTCCCTCCAAAAGCCATCTGCTCTTTGTTCCAGCCCAGCCAGGTATTAATTTGACTTCACTTGACTGTTCAGCCTTTGAAGTTCCTGTACTCATGTTTCCCTCAGCTTTATTTAGCCTTATATCAAATTTAAATCCCTGTCAGATTAACATTACTTGTTCACATACACCAGCTCCACATTTTGGAAACTCTGCCAAAGTGCAGTCTGGGTATGTTGGATTTGGTTTTAACTTTCCGTGTTGTTTCACCGAGCCTTCGTGACTCTGAAATGCAGTCTAACATTTTGTTTTATTTCAAAACTCTGAAATTATTTTTTAATGCCAACAATACCAACTTTAAAAGGTCTGGCAAAACATTGTAACTCTTGAATTTTTTGTGTGGTGGCTCAGCCCAGTTCCCAGGCTGGACAGGTTGTTGCAAGTGGATCCAGCCACTAAATCCCATCTCTGAATCCCATGTGCCGCTGAATTCCCCGGATCGCGAGGGCGGCAGGAGGAGCGATGCCCTGGGGCAGCTCTGGGTGTTCTGAGCACACGCTGACCTGCTGTTCACTGTCCGGCGCGGGCTGTCCCAACTGGAGCCTCCTCATGCTGCGCAGACCCAGGTCTGTTCCCGTGTGCTTACAGTCATATCCCCAAAGACTCTGTGATCGCAGGACCCCTGGTTAACTGCAAAACCAGAGGTTTTTTTCAGAGACAAATGAGGGAAATAATGAACATGTACTAGGAATTCCTCACTGCAAGCAGTTTATTCTTAAAAAAAAAAGGAAGAGGCTTGGGAAGCAGCATCTGGAATGCAGCTCCCTGCTGGTACTGGGCTGGTGTGCAAGCACAGGTTCTGGTTGTACTAACATCTCTGGATAAAGCAGAGCGGTTCAAACACTCTCCTCTATCCGTTTGAGCTGTTGGTTGTGAAGAGCAGAGCCCTGGGTGAGAAGAGCAGTCATCTGTTTAAAACCCAGGTTTTTCTGCACTTGGCTGTGGAATTTCTCCCTGTGCAGGTGCTTGGCCTCACCGATGTCTCGGCCTCTCTGCGGAGCTGGTGTGGGAGGCGACACGGCTCGAGGAGGAGGATGTTGGTGGGAGGGCAGCTGGGGGCAGATCCATGGAGACCACGCAATAGGAACCTGTGAGCGATTGTCTCCGTTTCAGTAGTACCGGCTCACAGTTGTAGAATTGCTGTATTTCATGGCACAGTCGAAGCCTCACCTGGATAAACTCCATTGTTGTGACTGGGCTGGTTTCTCCTGCTGGGAGACGGCTCTGGGGAGGTGCCGCCCCAGCTGGGCCGGGTTTGCAGCCCCAGCTGGCCCAGAACCCAGCAGCCTGTTTCCATGAGGGGTGAAAATCCCATTAGAGGCATTCAGAAAGCTTTCACTGTAATTAAGAACTTATGATTAACAAGATTTACTTTCAATCCTAACTGGTAAAGGTGTAAAGCCTTAGACTTCTGAAAAGATTCATTATGGTAAATAATTCTGTTGGAGAGAATCCTGTAATAATGCTTATCTCTTAATAAGATCAAATTCCTAACTTGAGCTACATGTTTTAGCTGTTTTGAATTCCAATCAGGTTTTTCAGTGCGAGATCAGAATACAAAGCACTATATGAGGAAGACAGAAGGGGGCTGAGGCAGCAGCGGATCCGCAGTCACAGCCCCTGCCGGTCCCTTCGCTGCTGCCTCACGGAACAAGCTCTGCGAGAAACTCATGTTTCTCGATGGCAGCGGGAACTCTGCTGTGTCCCCTGGGCTGGCAGCGTCCCTGGCCAGGGTGGCAGAGCCCTTGGCCTGTCCCGTGTGGACAAGGGGAAATTGTATTGCTTCTTTTCCCGCTTTCACTCTCCAAGAGAAAGAAGGTGATTTCCGTTCTTTTCACTCAGGTTATTTGATGCCGTGCATCGATTTTCACAGCTGCCTGAGGTTTATGTGCCACACAAGGCAGGGCAAGCGAGGTCCTGGTCGGAGGGCTTTGCCTGCTGGCTTTGAGGAGTAATTAATGAACCTCAGCTGCAGTAACACGGGACTTTCAAGTGTTCCGATATGGATAGACTGACTTGCTGGTCCTTACTTAGTTTTATGTGCTGCTTGGGAAGTTTAATTCAAGTTTTTCGCAACACACTGGAAGGAAACGCTGCAGCAGTGAAATACAGATTTACTTCTTCTGTGACTTCATTTGCTGTCAGTAGACTCCTCAGAAAATGATCCAGCGGCTTCTGGACTTAGTTTTGTTATAAGGTGAGACTGAAAACCGCGCAAAATTGTGAACAGATCACAATGTGTGTGGAAAAGGTCTGTAAGATGCTGGGGAGAACTTAACTTTCAAGTGAGATTTGGCTATGACGTTGTGTGGATCAAATTTGTGCTTTTTTGCGTGAATTTTGTCTTTTGACCAAAGATCATCTACATGGCAGCAAAGCTATAAGATAATAGAACGGATACAGCAGTAAAGGAGGAGACATCTTTTCTGTCAATCCTAATGCCCCCCTTCCCTGTCTTTTGGAAAGTCCAGACGGTCTCGATAGGAATTTTGCTTTCGGGGGTGAGGTTTCTGCCTGCGCCGCCTTCGCGCTGCTGAGCAGCTGCTGCCGGAGCCGAGAGTTCTGAATGATCAGAGAAGAGCAACAGCCGGTGGCTGAGCCGGCACTTAGAGGAGAACTGCGGCGGCACCGCACAGACCTTTCTCTTTTGGAGGGAGGGATGGTGATGCTGTAGATAATTATTCCGGTGGCGCTGCAGTGACGTGAAAATCCTCCTTCAAGAACCTGTGTCAAAGACATAGTTGGGGGAAAGGGAGGAATAGGAATAGCAGTGCAACGGTGACGCTGTGGATGTGGCTTGATTTAGGCTGCTAAAATCTTCAATGCCGGGTTTCGCGTGTGATGGAATACATTATTTTTGCTAGAGGGTTAAACGCTTTGTCCCTCATCTCAGCCGGCATTTATGGATTTCCAGGTCTGCCTGCTGAGAAGTACATTAAATATGTAGCAGCCTCTCACCTTTCCTCTGGTGCTGCTCTGATGGGAGAGGATTGTTCCCGCCAGTGCTCCAGATGATGATCATCTCGGCTGAGATTTATGATGTTTTGGTGTCGGGAAGGATGGCAAATGTGCATTATTTCCAGAAGGATTTGAATTTCTGAACAAAAGGCTAATAGGCATTCTTCATGCTCTTAAAGCTGTGTCTGGGAAATGGGAGGCATAGCAAGCCTGCACAGACTCTGTGAGCGTGGCTGAGAGAAGGACGAGCTGCTTTAGGATGTCCTTGAAATGCGATGTGGGATTTGTTTTTTAACTCCGCTTGGAAGGTTTGGCTCTTTTTCTGTCAAAAGTTGACTTTTGCATGTGCTGTTCAAGACCCATTAAATGTCAAATGGAGGTTAGGAAGCCAAGGGTAACTGTTCTATTTTTATGTATTTACAATCACTTTTCTTGTGTTACAATTTCTGTTAACTTCTTTAAATCTGCAGGACAATCAGCATTTTATATTGACGTGGTTATGCATTACTATAAGCACTGTTAAAAGTATATATGGAAAGAAAAACATTTAAGTTAGTGCTTTATGTTTCTTCCATTTTCCTTTCTATTTTATGCGAAAAATAAATATATGGAAACATGTTATTAGTGTGTTTGCCTGTATAGATCAGTATTTCCCTAGGAACATGCACTCAAAGGACAATTGCAGTTAGAGATTTCTATCTCAATGATATTTTCTGGAATTAAATACATTTAGGTGAATAGAGTCACACGCTGATAGCGCCAGAGGCAAAGAAACAAATGGGGTCGGTTGTATTTGGCAGCATTCCTTTCGGTGACAGACTCTGATAACGTGTTAGCTGCAGAGCACTGCTGAGATTTCTCCTTTGCGTTAATATCATTAACTGACTTTGTCTTTCTTTACCTTTCCCTGTTATCTGCTCCCACCATGTCAGCTTCTCCATCGTTGCATTTTTTAGCTGTTCCCAGGTTCTATATGTACCAGCCAAGAGTAACCTGTCACTGTCACCGCGTGAAACTGCTGTTGTTTATCTCCTGCCCTAATTATACACCAGGCTTACAAACTCTCTTTTTACAAATGCTTTCTTAGGACGATCAGCAGAACTGGCAGCGATGTTTATGTGCTGATGCTCACACTCCCCTTGGTTTTTTTCCATTCCCCTGTGCTCCCCCTCCAGGAGCCCAGCACCAAACGGGTCAAGCCGCTCTCCAGAGTCACCTCCCTGGCGAGTCTCATCCCCCCGGTCCGGGCCACCCCGCTGAAGCGCTTCAGCCAGACGCTCCAGGTAATCCCCGTAAACGTGGCGCTGCACCCGGCTGTGGCGCTGCACCCAGCTGTGGCGCTGCACCCAGCTGTGGCGCTGCACCCAGCTGTGGCGCTGCACCCGGCTGTGGCGCTGCACCCAGCTGTGGCGCTGCACCCAGCTGTGGCGCTGCACCCAGCTGTGGCGCAGCCAGAACACATATGCATTCCCAACCTCTCAGGCCAGCATGGGAGTGTGAGCTGCACATGTGCACACACACCCCGCGACAGGTCCAGGCAACTTCCCCCTGCAGAACCACTCGACTTAGGGCTCTCCCCTCAAACACCACTCCTCCAGCCAGATGACTGGTGGGTTTTCATAACCAGTAAAAAACTATTGCACCTATAGCATATAAAAGTTGTTCTACTATAGGATTACGATTGCTTTTGGATGAACAGAATTTTCCATGACACGTTCTATTAGTTTTGGTTGGTTTCTTTGGAAATGTTATTTTTGGTATCGTTAGTCATATAGGACTGCTGAATTTCCTTCTGTGGAGTGACCTTTGACCCTGCCTAAACAAAAGAGTTTGTGAACAATTGGAAACAAAGGTCATTTTCCAAAGCCAATGATGAAAATCAACACAGGTCAAGCAGATTTGAAATGCAGTTTAGAAATTAAATAATTTTATAATTTCAATTTCTATATTATAGAGGAGGTGCATAACATTTAACATACTTAGAGACTAATGGAACTTTAATTTATAAAGGATTTGTGTCTTCAGACACCCAACATTTGTGTGTTCCACTCCTAATGGTCATCACGAGTGTGACCAGCCGGGAGCTGCGGTACTGGTGGGTCTGGCCTGGAAGGAGGCGTGTATGACATCTAAAGAAAATTATTTAACAAGCCTAATTGCTTTGTTGAGAGGAAATAGAAAAATACCTTGAATGTATTAAAAATGTTAGTTGATCAAAATTCACTTAATTGGAGCATTATTCCTGAAGCTGTCTGTTAAGGAGGCAAGAAGTACCACCTTAGAGCTTGGGAGTCTTACGACAAATAAAGTTGTGGGAAAGAACTCTATTATTCTGTGGTGGTGGTTTTCTAGAAAGCAGAAAGGCCTTACGTTAGTTCCAGTTGTGAGGGGTGTGCAAAGTGAATTCATTTTTGGCTGAACTACTTGTGAGGACGGCGCTTCATCTCCGTACCCGCGCCGTCCTGCGGGAGCCGCTGCCCTGGGACTGGGTGGTCCAGCACAACAGCGTATTTAATGAAGTTTGATTTACACCATCCAAAGCAAACTGTCTTTTCATGGATGTAGTAGCAGCTTCCCAAGGTGAGCACTACATAAATGTGTTTCAGGGCAAATTTTCACAAAAATAGGAGAGCAAACAGTGGCTTTGCTGCAAGTCCTGCTGTTGCAAGCATTTCTGTCTTGCTCTGTTCGTATAGTGTACTCTGCATATGTGGCTTTCCACCTGGAAATGAAGAGGATTTGTTTTGTTTTAAATATTCCTCCCCAAGGCAATTGAACGATGATTGTGTTATGTAAGGCATGTTTTAAATGACAACAAAAATGTGGAGTATTTTGACAATGTGAAATGCTTGAGGCATTTCAGAGGTAAGACCTCAAAAAGAAGCCTCTAATTATAAGGAAGCAAGAAGGGAATATTTTCAAAATAAAACAATGAGAGCATAAAGTATGCATCTGTAGCCTGAACTCTTTCAAAGCGTCTACACGCAAATAGAACTCTCAAGCCTCACTTAAAATTGGACTTGTTCTTATTGAAGTTTAGGAGCAGAGCACGTGATAGACACAGAGATGCTGGTACACGTCACCAGAGCTCGGCGGCTCCAGAATCACTGGTAGTGATTCTACACCAGCAGAACCCAGCGCTGGTATTTCCAGTTTGGATCTGCCAGCACTGACTCTTTAATGCCTTTCTTCAAGTGCTAAGAAATAATTAGGAGCCGGTGGTGTGAAAAGAATCTGGCTTGTTGCTTGTCATAAACATTAAAATGTGAATATTGACATAGACATTCTAATCTGAATATGAACGTATCTTTTCCTGAAAAGTAATGTGATCATTCCTCTCTTTTCAACCAGATACCCATTTCACACCTTTCTGTGTGAATGAGTTTCTTGATCTCATTGCACCTCTGACGAGGCAGGATGGTGCCAGTTGAAATGGTTTCTCCATGTATCAAAACCAGTTTGCTCAGAGCATTCTAGCACTAGTTACTTGATCCTGCTTATGGACAGATCTGGAATGATTCTACCCATCAAATCTTTCATGATTCTGACAGTTTCCCAAAAAACCCCAGTATTGCCATCAGGTAGCAAGACACTTGTTAGGGAACGAGGAAAGGTGTTGATGGGCAATCTCACTTCATGAACCCTCTTTCTGACAACCATTAATACAGTTTTGATGTAATGCACCTTTTCATCTGCTACCCTTGAGGCAGAACCTGTTGTTTCTCAGTACAGACATCTTGGAACAATCCCACCCCAAAAAATAAACCAACCCCAGCAATTCCATTGGCTTGAGCTGATACACGCAGTGAGTTCAGCTGCCAGGTTGTGCAGAGTTCCTGTGTAACAACTGAATCTTGCTTCCAAAGTGAACCAAAAAAATCATTTGTACTAGTTTGGTCTCTAAAATTTGCATTAATTCTAAATTGGTAAGTGTTAGAGGTCTAATGAGGCAGACGTATGTAATGCATGAATAATTCCTGTCTTTTTACTGAACTGAAACTTTGTGTTTGCTCAGCTGTGTTGGTGTGTTGTACCATTCTGCCCTTACCCCTGTAGTTCATTTTTGTTGCGTGGTATATGGATGCATTGGATCGTGTTTTAAACGTGTTGAACAGGCCATGGCAATAGTTTGCTGCAGGAATGGAAACACTGCCCTTCCATAAAGATGTGTTAAAAACCCGTGTACTGCCAAAGTGTTGTAGCACTGAAGCCCGTTCTTGTCTGGCTTTGCAGCGTTCCATCAGTTTCCGCAGCGACAGTCGCCCCGACCTGTTCAGCCCGCGGCCGTGGGCCCGGAACGTGGCCCCTGCTCACACCAAGCGCAGAGACAGCAAACTGTGGAGCGAGACCTTCGACGTTTGCGTCAATCCCATGCTGACCTCCAAAGAAATCAAGCGGCAAGAGGTATCTTTTTTGGTTTTTTACTAGAAATGCCATGTTCAAAAGTCGTTTTTCAAGCCCAGAATTGAGGAGTGCTGCTGGGCATTGGGGTAATGCTTGAAGCTTTGCTGAAGTTAAACGGAACATCACCAACTCCACTAGAAGCAGAATTTCACCCCTAGTCTTTACAATTCAAGTGGTATTAGATGAACGTATTATTTTAAAAAATCAGCTCATCATAGTTCCTGAATAAATGTGAAGTTACTAAGATGTGTTGTGATTTGCTGCACATGTGTACTTGTTCCGTATGACCATTTCTGTAGTGCTGGTTGGTACTCTGCTGGTTCGTTGTGCTGTTTTAGTGAGGACAGAAGAACATGCTATTTCAGGAACAGGTGCTCATCGAGGGAGACGCGTGCACAGAACTGCACAATCATTTCCCTTCCCTTTGAGGAAGTTTTCAGTGCTAGAAAGATGAAATATTGATCAAAAGAGGTATCTTGCAAAGCACAAAAGAGTACATCTGTTGTTTTAATGTGTCGTACATGACAAATTCTAAATAGTTCATGTTACAGCCAGTGACAGAGCTCCCGTGGAATCAGGGGTTTGGTTTTGCCTCTACAGAAATTTCCAGCAGTATCAACAAGCTTTGTAACAATCTCTCTGAGAATGCTTCAGGGGCCGAGTCGTAAATCAAACAACAGGAACATCAAGCATTTCTTGTGCAGCTTTTGACATTGTGCAAGAATTCTTAGGAAATAACTTTTAGAATTGAGAACTTCAAAGGCAGCTTATTGGAAAATGAACTGTAGAAGCTGTTTGCATGGCCTGACAGTCATTGCTGCCTCGGGGCAGGACTCAGGACCGTTCTAGAGCCCAGGGAAATGAGCTGTATTCCAGGAAATTTTGCCTGGGAGTTGTGCTTTATATTGGTTCTCATTCTGCAGCCCCCAACAGAATATCTGCCAGGTAAGTAGAGCTCAGTCTTCATAACAAACGCATGAACCTGTACCAGACTAAAAGTGCTCAGTACTAAAGATATGTTTTGAAGATCTGTCCTTCACTCATTAGGCCGTGTAGAGCTTCTACCACTGCATGGCTTAAAATGGAACACAGTAAACTCCTATGCAAATGGTTGTATAAATGGTTAAGGTGAGTCAAAATATCACAGCAAAGAGAACTTCCCCATCTGGAAACACGTCTGTTTGAAATAAATTAATTCTGTGGCTTTTTTCAGATAAGCATTTTATGAACAATTTGATATAGCTGTCTTTTAAAGTATACTGCATGTGATTCTGCATGAAATAAAGCCTTTATTTAGAATCAGAGAATGGGTTGGGTTGGAAACAATCTTAAAGCTCCCCCAGTGCCCCCCCTGCCATGAGCAGGGACATCTTCACCAGCTCAGGGTGCTCAGAGCCCCGTCCAGCCTGGCCTGGGATGTCTCCAGGGATGGTTCATCCACCCCCTCTCTGGCCAACCTGGGCCAGGCTCTCACCACGCTCCTAGGGAAGAATTTCTTCCTTATATGAAGTTTAAATCTCTTCTCTTTCCATTCAAAGCCATTGCTCCTTGTCCTCTCACTACATGCCCTTGTGAAAACTCCCTCTCCAGCTTTCCTGTAGGTCCCTTTAGGTACTGGAGCCTGTGAGGTCTCCCGGAGCTTCTCTTCTCCAGCTCAACAGCCCAGTCCTCAGCCCATTCTCCCAGCAGAGCTGCTCCAGCAGCTCCATGTTCTTCTTACCTTGTGGGTCCCGGAGCTGGGTGCAGAATCACCTCTCTGGACCTGCTGGCCTTGCTCCTGGTGCACCCAGGACACGGCTGGTTTCTGGCTGCAAGTGCCCGTTGCCAGATCGTGTTGAGCTTCTCGTCAGCCAGAACCCCCAGGTCCTTCTCCTCAGGGCTGCTGTCACTCCATCCTCCGCCCACTTTGCATTTGTCTTTGGGATTGCCCCGACCCACGTGCAGGACCTTGTGCTCGGCCTGGTTGAGCTTCATGGGCTCGCACGGGCCCAGTGCTCCAGTGTGGCAACCTCGGGATGCGGCACCAGCCCCTGGTTGACCTGGCTGACCGTTGGTTGACCTGCCAGATTCAACCGGCCTCTTCCTGCCATTAGATTTAGCAGAGAAACTCTGCTCCATGGGGTAAAAACAGCTGTTCAGAATGTGACGTCAACTCACAAGTCGAGGAGAGATTAAATAAAGATATTTTAGAATATTTGTGTCTCTTTTTCCAGGCTATCTTTGAACTTTCCCAGGGAGAAGAAGACTTGATAGAAGATCTGAAGTTAGCAAAGAAGGTATGTTTTTTTTCTAAAAAAAACCTCTTTTGAGAAAAACGACAAAGAGTTTGCATTGGTTCGTGTCACTTTTAAAATAATCCTTGTTTTTTATAATTGCCAAGACAGTAAGGGGGGAAAAAACCCAAAAGATTTCTGTTTTCCTATTCTTTCTGAAACACTCGAATGTGCTGTTTTCATTTTTAAAAAATATTAAATGGATGGTTTAAGATATCATTATGAAACTTTAAATATTCTCAGCAATTGGTCAGTTTTTACTTAGAGGGAGCTGTAAATGCTCTCACTAATTTATCAGCCATCAGTGCTATAGTAACTACAGAGCTCCCTTTTTTCATTTCAGGCTTATCATGACCCCATGCTTAAACTTTCCATAATGACAGAGCAAGAGTTGAACCAAATTTTTGGAACGCTGGACTCTCTGATTCCTCTACATGAAGGTAAAACTCAAATAATCTTTGTCTGCGTTAGTATTGCACAGAGATTTGTCGTCATCTGGTTCAGTAAGTGAAGTTTCTCTTCTTTTTTAATCGGGATCCAGATCTTCTTAGGCGACTTCAAGAAGTCAGGAAGCCTGATGGATCAACAGAACATGTTGGCCATATCCTTGTGGGCTGGGTAAGTCAGAGATTTTAATTCATTTGGGGACTTTACTTTGGAGCTGCAAATATAGTTTTTATCAGGCAATTTCCATGTCAAAAATAATATTATTGAGGTATTTTTAAAAAGGTAAGGCAACTACTAGCATCTCTGTTTTTTTCTTTTTGCATAAAGTGATGTTAAATGCGTGTTTTCTGGTGGGTTTGAACACCAGTGAACTTCTCTTGATCCAAATATGTGTGAGTCTAATTTCTTTTGTTGAAGACTTGACACATATTGTGTGTTAGCACAGCAGGCTTTCTAAATGGATATGTTGATCTAATCTACATATAAGCTAGGGGTGTTTTTTCAGATTTGAGGCACAGTTCTGTCAGTTTGGTCGTGGTTCTGGAGGTCAATATAGAAGTTTGACTACAGAAGTTCGCTTATCTAAGAAAGCCAGATCTGGGGTTGCTCATTCCTCGGCTTTTATTTCCATTCATAACTAAAATCAGACTTCTGTGTTCAACTGTTGTCTGCACTGAGTAGCGCTCAGGCTTGTCATGGGTATTTTTAATGCTTTGGAATAATGTTGGTGATCTCTAGAAACTGAGGGATAAGCTTGTGCTTGCCGATGGTTTAAGTAATGAACGAGGTGCTCAGAGGACCCTTGTGAACCTTATAAATGTTGGAAACATCATCAAGAAATTGTGGATGAACCTCCAGCTAAAAGATTCCCGGCATGAGTTCTGACATCCTGAATGACTTCCAGTAATTTCTTCCTTTCCTCAGCTCCCGTGCCTGAACTCCTACGACAGCTACTGCAGCAACCAAGTGGCAGCCAAGGCGTTGTTGGATCACAAGAAGCAAGACCACCGAGTGCAGGATTTCCTGCAGCGCTGCTTGGAGTCGCCTTTCAGTCGCAAACTGGACCTCTGGAATTTCCTTGACATCCCGAGAAGCCGTTTGGTTAAATACCCGTTACTGCTCCGAGAGATTTTGAGACACACACCAAACGATCACCTGGATCAGCAGCACCTGGAAGAAGCTGTGAGTTACTCTTGGCTTTGGGATTTTTTGGGAGATTATAGCACTTTCAGCTTATTAATGAATCAAGGGGCACTACATAAAATATGGAAATGCTAGTACTGATACTAACAGCCCAAACTAATACATGAAATACCTAGCCCAAATTAAATCTGCAATTAAATCTGATTTTGATAGCAAAACAACAACAAAAAAAAGGGGAGGATGGGAAGTGTTTTCCAGAGCTCCTGTCTGATCCTTGTCCGTTTTATATTTACCTTTCAGTGTAATTTTCCTTTCTAATCTAAGTTGGGTAATGTGGAGGTTCCTGTTCAGGTTTTAGGTCACTTAGATGAGATTTATTCCCTGGCATAGCCTCTGAATCTGGATTCATTCTCACCGTGGGAATGGTGCTGGTTTGCCTTCATTCTGGTTGTTCTTCAGAATAGTATTGCACGTTTTGAGGTAAAACCAGAGGGATAAATCCAAAGCTTTAAACATCCTTATTAATAGAAAGGGACCTGATTCAGATGTTTTGAAGGGCTTCTAAGATTTCTGTTCTTTTCCATATACATACACATATATAATCCAATAATATTTGCACACATGCAAATGTGTATCTGTGAGTAAATGAGTTTATTGTAGTTGTTTGAAACAGACTTCTAAAATAATAAATAAATAAAGATCATCAGTATCCTTCTGCTTTTAAATACCTTAATTCTGTCTATTTGGGCTTGATATAAAGAGGCAAATATCAGATTTTAAGCCATTGCCAGAGACAATGATAAAGACAAACCGAAGTGTCTTTGTACACTGTAGTCTGCTTAATTCTGTTGCTAGTATTAATACTCTAACGGCCTGGTCTGCAAAACATCAATGAAAAATATACTGTGAATTAAAATGTATTTTTTTGTAGATACAGCCCAAATTATTGGGCGATAGCTGTGAATATTGGTCTAATGAAAGTTCATGTGTTTTCCTTATTTTTCTGTAGATAAATATAATTCAGGGCATAGTGGCTGAGATCAACGTGAAGACAGGTGAATCCGAGTGCCAGTATTACAAAGAGAGGCTGATTTACCTGGAAGAAGGACAGAGAGATGCACTGATTGACAATTCACGAGTTTTGTGCTGTCACGGTGAACTGAAGAACAACCGAGGAGTGGTAAGAAATAAATATTTACCCATAAATTAAAGATACCTTCGTTTTGCATGACGGCTGAAAGAGCTGTGGGTATGCACACCCTCCCAGAAATATGGAGTTGATCAATATTTACTGTTATATATAACATGCATATTTTTTGTTGGCAGTCAAATATCTCTATATGGAGATAGTAAATGTGTATGTGTCTCTGTCTCTTAAGGAGACCTCACAATATCCCGGCCAGGTTGTAAATCTGATAGATTTCAATAAAACTTGCAGGAAAATCTAAAAAAGGAAAGAAAAAACATAATGTTTATAATGTAATGTTTATAATGACCCACAAAATGTACTAACCAATTTTAAGTCTGTCAAAAGCTGTGGGTATTCAGAATGTTTCACTTGATTAGTTGTTGAAGTCAAAGTTAATTTATTGACCAGAGAAATCTGGTATTTGATGCTGTGAATTCCAGGGTCTGCGCTGTTGGTGTCACAAACCGAGCTTTCTGTTGTCAAAAAGCCCCCAAACCGTGCAGGTTAGTAGATGGAAACAGAAGAGAAACCAGTCATTCTTGGATTTCTTTTTTCCTAAGATTAAATAGAAACAACATGAAATTTTGAGTGGACAAACAATGAAAAAAGAACTTTTTCTCATTAACTGAACTAAAGGAAGTTTTGGTAAAAAACAAAGTAAGTAATCAGGATTCAAAATGCATCTTTCAGCATGGGGAGCACTTTTCTGTAGCATGTTTCTGCAGGCAGTAGGAGGATGGATACTAAGACATACTCATTTGCTGTCGAGCCATAGGACTTTGAAATAGAGGGAAGAGAGAAATCCTTATTTATTCCAGCTGTTGAAAACAGAAGGATATGCAGTACTAGAGTTTAAATAACTTCTGTTTAATGGTGTTCTACCAGAGGAGTAACGCGTTGTTATTGCTGGCCCTTTCGCAGAAGCTGCACGTGTTCCTGTTTGAGGAGGTGCTGGTGCTGACGCGGGCGGTGGCGCAGGGCGAGCAGCTCTGCTACCAGCTGTACCGGCCGCCGCTGCCCGTGCGCGACCTGCTGCTGGAGGAGCTGCAGGACGGGGAGGTGCGGCTGGGCGGCTCCATCCGCGGCGCCTTCAGCAACAACGAGAGAAGTACGGCTGCGCTTTGCTGCTTATCTGCTGCCGTAGGCTCACTAGAACCTTCGCATGCCTGCCAGTGAGGCGTCAGGGTGTTCTCTCTAAACTCCACCTTGTCCACATCCAGCATCCTGATTTTTATTGCAGACTGCTTTATTAGATTGCAACTTGCTTAGTTTAGATCTTTCCTCAAAGTTCACTATATTGATAAAGGGATTTCTCTGTACTGAATTGAGGAGAATATGTAGAATACAGTAGCAAAAGCACAAAATGATAAGCAAGTGTATTTTGAAATCTTAAGAAAAGCCTTAGCTGGTATGGCTTTTCTCATATGAGGGAAACATTGCTTGCTGTTCCATAACTAAGTCTTTCAGCTGACAGATAATTAACGTAGTGCTCAGCAGTAAGACTGCAGCTATTCCTATTAATATCAGGGCGTAAGAGTTAATGTCCTGCTCTTAAAGCGTATTATAAAGATGCTTGTTTCTATTACAAGGGTGCTTGAATCTCACCTGTCTTGTGAAAACGTTGAGGGGGTTTTGTATGTGTTCGCTTCTTTGTGAAGTGAATGGCAGAGACAACGCAAGAATTGAGTGAAGGTTCTGGAAATGTGTTTTGCAGAGGAGCAGGAGCAGAGGCGCTGGCGTGCGGGGGCAGCCTTGATCCTGCTTGTTCACTGGAGCTTTATGGGGAGTTCATGCACAGCAGAACCAACATTGTTTAATTCAGCAATCAGAAATTATTAGAAGGGTTTGTGGTGTTCTGTGTTCCTGCCCCACAAAGCAAGGAAATACCTTGACTCTTCCCTCTGGGCTGACATGCTGTTGACAGGAAAACACAAGTCAGAGATTCTGCAGATTCTGTTATTTTTATATACTCATTTATTATAAAAACCATTCAGCCAAAGCATTCAGTGTTTTGATGTGTATTGTTTCTTTCAGTCAAAAACTTCTTCAGAGTCAGCCTCAAGAACGGGTCTCAAAGCCAGTCGCACTCCCTCCAAGCCAATGACTCCTTCAGCAAACAGCAGTGGCTCAACTGTATCCGCCAGGCCAAAGAGAAGGCTTTGTGTGCGGGCACGGCTGGCGCGCCGAGCGTGGAAACGCCTTTTCTTTTGTCGGCAGACGGCAGCAGAGCTGCGCCCGCAGAAACGGCGCTGGAGCAGATGGAGCACTCGGACTGCGAGTCCGACTGGAGCATGGACACCAGCGAGGTCGGCGCCGACTGCGAGCGCATGGAGCAGACAAACTCTTGTGGAAATGAGAAACAAATAGAAACCAACGTTTGACAAAAACTCAACAGTTGTGGAAGAAAATCTGTCTCTTACCTGTGCAGTATTTGCATTCCAGACACAGAACCATTTGGAGAAGCACTTTGGAGATATTTTTTGTGACGGTGTCAGTGCAGCCTCCTTGTGTTCGTACCCATGAACGTAGAACTGTAACTGCCCATCTGTATAAGCTGGAATCTCTTGCAACTCATGTCCTGTGATTATGTTCCATAAACATCTAAGGTGGATGAACGAGGTACTTGACCAGTTATTCTCAATGTCCTGCTGTAAAAAGAATCTCTAAACTACTGTTTATATGTGCATTACATAAAGAATCTCTTCATAATTTTTGAAGTACTTTATTTGCTCTTTAATGGGGCAGTTGAAGATGTGGACTTAACATGGAGTTTCAGGGTGGGTATCAAGATCCTAGTTTGTCATAAAGGCATGGAAGGAAGAAATAGTTTTGTGGAAAAAAGAAAAACATATTGCAATAACCCGTCTGAACTCCTGGGGTATTAAATCAGCGAGAACTAGGACCAGCGGGCCCTGTAACCAGCAACTCTTTAGGGATTCATTTTTCAAAATGAAGCATTGTGCTAAGATTCAGCAGCCAAACTTCTTACAGTCGGGCCAGTTCAAGCGGGCAGCATAGTGCTATGGGTTGTTAATCAGAGTATGTAATGCTAAAAAGAGTCAACTGAAAACACCCAAACCAAACCCACCTCCACAGCCAGCACTGAATTCAGTGAAATGCTGAGAATACTGGGTATTGTAAATAAGCTGGTAGTTTGCTTTCAGTGCCATATATATGTATACATATATATATATTTTATTTTTTTTTAAATCCCAAACAGGATAAGAATGGGAAAAAGCTTCTGCTTGTGAATAGGCCCTCTTCAGCATTTTGCACTCCACTGACCTCCACTGTTGGTTTTAAACACCACTAAACTAACGTTAAAACATTGCATGTTCTGTAAATGTCTGTTTACAATTACATGTAGTTGGTTTTTAAACTGACAATTTTGTATAAATGGTGCTCTACAAATACCCTATGGGATTATGTAGAGAAAGCTTAAACAAAAAGGGAACTGCTTGTCCTTTAGGATGTATTACATCCTTTATCTTTTTCTTGAGTTTTGTTTTAAAAGGTTTTATTGCATTTTATCTCCTGCTGTAATTGGAAATGTTACTGTGTTTGCTAGTGGCTGGTTTAATCTCATGATGATGAGGAGCAATGGGTCACTGAAATGCAGTCTAAACCACTCCGCATCCTGGTACATCAGGAACCCCTGGGTAATATTTGATTTCTTAGTATGAGAAATAATGGCAGTGCCGTATGGCGAGCTATGAAAATGATAAATTAAAGAGTTGAAATGATCCGTGATAACCTGTGCACAGTTCTCGTACCAACAGGAGTAGAAAAACTGCTGTTATTGCCAAAACCATTTTCTCGTGTTCTACAAGTTTACAGAAAACAGTAGATGTCAGGTATCGTACATGTATATATGCTGATGCGCATTACAGAGATCAGTGTGACAAGGTGATAAACAATAGAAAACGAAGCTATTTTTGTTTTTTAAAGAAATGCCATTTTTACCCTCTAGAACATATTTCTATATTTATAGTTTTTCAAAAAACTCAATTTTCTCTTCTGTTTCAGGCTTTGTAATTTATTTCAACTGCTTCACTTCTAGAGCTGAGCGAGTCTGGCAGTGAAGATGGGAGAAGGGGAAAGTGTGCAGAACAAAAGGGACAGGAAGGCAGGTTAGGTGGTGACCGTGTTCGTAAAACCCATTCAGCAAAATGAGCATGTCAGGTGTTCAGGAAGATAAGAAAGAATGAATGTGTGTATTGGCCTTTTTTTTTTTTTTTAATAATAGCCTTAAAACATTTCTGGAAGCATTTCAAATAAATTACATTAAACC
This sequence comes from Columba livia, assembly GCF_036013475.1. NCBI lineage: Eukaryota > Metazoa > Chordata > Aves > Columbiformes > Columbidae > Columba > Columba livia. The sequence continues at coordinate 21,555,375 of NC_088611.1, forward strand.
ATTTTGATTTTGGTTTGGTTTGGTGGTTTGTGCAAGGAGATTACAAAGTGATGCTTAACATACGTGAGCAGCGCTCTTGTTTTGGTTCTCATGGAAGCGCTACAAATTTGGATTTGATTTGCTAGATACAAAATAATAATGAAGAAACAAGTCACTGCACTCGATTCAGCACCACCCCCAAAGTTTTATATAGAACCAATTGACTACGTAGGTGGAACAAAAAATTAACATGCTGCCATCAGTTTCTCCTTCCTGGTTGCTTGTGGGTCTCACCTCTACCCAATCTATATTATTCCAAAACACTGAGAAGATTAATTTTGGGGCATGTAAAAAGGCACCAAGCAGCCAGTGAATCTCAGCAGAATAACTTACATTTGTTTACTATCCTTTAGCATCTCGTTTAGCATCACGTCCAACATGCGGCAGGGCACCTTTCAGCTTTGCTTTGTAGTTGACATGCACTTAGCTACCGATTTGGTCTAATAAAGCTTAATAATGGTTTTTATTTTCAAGTCATCTTAAGGAATAAGCCTTCCAGTTTAAGATTGCTAACATAATTCTGGATTTGGTTAGGTTGTTTCGATTCTAGCACTCTTAAAATGCCGCTGCTTATGGAAGATTGACTTTGGGGGTGGGGGCGGACGATAAAATGTACCACAAAGGGTGGGTAAAATGTGGAATTATGGATGCGAAGTTAAGAGGAAAAGTAATAGAAGTAAATATGCGGGAGTGATGATGACGGTGAGTAATGCTGGTGTCCGCAGAAGGGAGTGGAGCCCCCTTGACGTGGGCCTTGCAGAAGATTCTCATTGCCCAGCCCAAGGGGCACTGCGTGTGCGGCGCCTGCTCTAACCAGAGCGCACAGCGGGGTCACGGTGCGTCCGAGGGATCTCGGGTCGCTGCCGTCTCACAGGCGCTCTCGGTGCCCTGGCAAGAAGGAGAAGGAGAACAGGTGGGGTGTGTAAAAACCTCCTGCAAATCAGGCGTCAGTGCCCTGGGTCTTGTAGTCCGGGAGAGTGACAAGTGACAAGTCAGCAGGATCTTGGGGCAGTTTTGTACCTTTTTGGCAAATCCTAGCAACCTGTTTGCACTTTTGTTCCTCTAAGGACAGTCAGTGTAGTCTCGGCTTGTGGAAAAATCTGATGAAGCAGAAGTAATAAAGGTAAAAACACATTGTCTTGACTGAGAAAGGTAAGTAAAGAGAAAGCCCTTTGAAGTCTGAACTGGTCTGAGGTCACCAAGGGAGATGTAACTCTCTGTGGTCTTTGGTTCCCTAGACGTGCTGTGCAGCACGACGCGCGGATGGAGACGTCCCCTCCACACCAAGGTCTGCTCCACACCAGCAGCGCGTGGGTTGACATCCGGGCAGCTCAGTGCCGGGGAAGCGATGGCCAGAATCTGGCAAAGGGTCAGCTTGAAGTTGGATTTTAAGGCATAGAAAGTATTTCTCAGCAGTGAGTCCTATTTGGGATGACTCAGCTGAGCCAGGGGCGCTGCCTTAGGCACACACGTTCTGCAGGGGTCACAGACATTTCTGGAGCTCGAAGGATACATCAGAACTGTAAACCAGCCAGTTAATGGGTCGCTCTTACTGAAAAAGTTGATGGTTTATGGTGACACCAAAGAAGAAGATTTATTTCCTTTAAATAGGGGGTTCCAGTTCCAGAATGGACAGTTCTTCCATGGTTAATGCCCACTCATGAATATTTTAAATATATTTTAAATACTGCAATCTGTTCTACAGCTTGATGCTGCCATCTACTGGAAATAATTATTTATGAAGCCGATTCAATTACATTACAATTTAAACTATTTTAAGCTATTAAATGTTTTTAAAAATATAAAATGAAAGTATTTTTTAAAATACAAGTAGGCGTTTTCAGATTTTCACCTAAGGATCACGAAGTTGTGAATTTCTGCTACTAATCCTTGGCTTTACAGAGCCAAGTTGAGACTCCTTCCCCAGTTTCACCTTTTACTGTCAAGGCGTATTTTCTCCATAGCTGGTAAATGATACTAAAGCTCTTTCCATTGTGTAAATTAGGTTTTCTCCCTGAATTTTCCGAAGGTGCCTCTCATGGTCTGTGAAGGAATTCTCATGATACAGTTCTCCTGTCTTTGATTTCCTGGCGCCTAAAATTCAGTCAGCACAAAATTAGCACTTAAGCATTTGAAGAAATTAGATGTGGTTTGCATCCCTAGAGTAATTCCTGGAAAGTAAAGTCGTAATTTCTCGTTATTTAAATGAAACCGTAACAATATGCTTGGCCTAAATATTTTGCATTTCTAAATTTGCTTTCATAAAAGAATATCGAGGAAATGTCTGGAGCCAGCACCCGAGTGCATTCCTTGAGCATGGAGCCTTATGCAGCCCTCCCTTATGAATGTCTTGGTTGTGTGGCTATGAGTCTGATCTAAATCTGAATTACTAATGTATTAAATACCATCTGATTTCAGAGTCAAGGGGATCAGCAGCTGCTTTGTGCGTGGGTGCGAAACCGGCGGCGCAGCCAGGGAGCGCTCGGCGGGGTCAGGAACCACGGAAACCAGGAAGACCATGAGGTGACTGACTTAATAATGTTGTTTTGTTTTGTTTTTCAGAGCATTCAACTAATCTCTTCCTATGGCGATTCTTCGCTGAACCTTTGTTTTGTGAACTGGGATTCTTGCTACCAAGTTTTTCATCTATCAGTATGTAAATTCATATTGGTGCAGTGATCTGGAATTGTTACATCATTCATCAAGTAGTATTTAGTAATTTTTGTGATTATCTTTCCCAGGTGTATGTTACTTAATGCCTATTCTTTACAATTGCAAACAATGTTTTTAAAGCAAGTGGAAAATGAGGTAAGCTTTTTATATTGTTTGGTAAATAAGCAAGACTTGTATTTGTTATATATGCGCTTGTATTTCTCGTTGTTGAGCACATCTAAAGCCATTTTAAGCACACACTGTAGTGTATTTTCCAGTATTCACTGAGCCAGGCCAAGGCCTTCTTTATTAGCCGTTGCCAGTTCATAGGATTTACAGGTACGGGCCTGGACTTAGGATGTTATGTAAGATGTTTTTTCCAATAGTTGTTATTAAAAACACACCAACTGATGTTATGTGTGTTTCAGTTACGTTCCTACTCATTCACAGACCAGGCCCAAGGACATTCACACGTCCCATGCACTTGGGGATGGTTACCCGGCCTGAGATACCATTCTCATGAGACTCTTTACAATTATGAGAAACGTACTTCAACACAATGTGTCCAATGCCCTTTATATTTTGCTACGATCTAATTATGTTAGTATTATTTCTTTGACCGTCCAGATGGTCATTGTTAGTATTGGCGGACACTGAGGGGGGACTCATTCCTGGGGATCAATATGGAAAGGGGGAGTTTCAGGAGGATGGAGCCAGGCTCTTCTGGTGACAACCAGTGACAGGACAAGGGGCAATGGGTGCAAACTGGAACACAGGAGGTTCCACTTGAATTTGAGAAGAAACTTGTTGGGGGTGAGGGTGGCAGAGCCTGGCCCAGGCTGCCCAGGGAGGTTGTGGAGTCTCCTTCTGTGCAGACATTCCAACCCGCCTGGACACCTTCCTGTGTAACCTCATCTGGGTGTTCCTGCTCCATGGGGGTGTTACAGTTGAATTGAATTTTGTGGGCTGTGTTTTGGTTCTGTAGACCGTATCCAAGATTCTTGGCTTTGATGCTGTATCCAAGTTCAGAATGTGCATTCAAGCATGATTTTATAACCACACCCTATTCTTAAAATTGACATAGATTTATGACATTTTCTTTTAAAACAGGTAACTTAGAAATAACTGATAAACATGCGAATGTTACTTAGCATCGCTTAGATAGACAGTTTGTGTTAGAATAGGTGTGGAATATGGTAATGGTTGTCAAGAATTGTAATGAATACGTATGTGACCAAATTGTATAAATATAGTGTAGTCTGAATCAGTTGTCGGAACCAGCTTTGGGTGCGAACCCCTGGTTTCCCAGCGCTAACTACTCCCGTGGTTATGTGTCTTGAATGCTGACAGGGGGATTGCGCTGGATGAGCTTCCCAGGTCCCTTCAACCCCTGACATCCTGTGACTGTGTGATCTTCCTTTGTCATCCAGGTGGCTGGAACCGCACATCTCGCTTCGCTACAGCGGGGCTGCCGCTTCTCCGCGGCCACGCGGCCTGCAGGCGAGGGAGGGAAGGGAGGAGGAGGAGGAGGAGGAGGAGGAGGAGGAGGAGGAGGAGGAGGAGGAGGAGCGGCCTCTCCCGCCCGCGGAGCCGCTGCCGCCGGGGCCTCGCGCGGCGCACCCGCCACCATTTTAAACGCGCCGCAGCGGCCGCCGCGCGCTCGCAGCCGCGCCCTTGAGGCGTTGCCGGCGCCCCCATCGATCAGCTGCGCCGCGCGCGGATTGGCTGGGCCGTTGGCCCCGGCCCCGCCCCCTGCCCGTGTGCGCCGCCGCCATGTTAGGGAGCGGGCAGGGGGCGGCGGGGCTGCCGTGAAGCCGGCGGACGCAGGGGGAGCAATAGCGGCGGTGGGGAAGGGGCAGGGCGGTGCGGGAGGAAGAGCAGGCGAGCGCTATCGCGCCCGCTCCTCGGCGGTGGGAGTGAATGGCGGATGCCGCGATCCCCAGCGGTGCCGAGATGGAGCCGGAACAGCATCAACGGCCGGAGCAGAGCAGCGCGGGCCCCGGCGGGGAGAGCCGCAGAGCGCGGGCCGCTGAGGACAGCGCACAAAATGGCGGACGCGCCGAGAGCGCCGGGGACGCGCTGCTGGCGGCGGCTGCTGCTGCGGGGGACACGGTCCCCACAAACGTCAGCGTCCCCAGCAGCAGCCAGCGCAGGAGCAGCATCTCGGCGGCACATGAGCAACAGCAGCGGCTGCAGCCGCCCGGCGGTGTGTCCGGGGGGCCTCCCCCCCTCCCAAAGCCCCCAGAAGACCTGGCTGTTGGGAGGAACTTTCAGATCCCCAGGAAGAGCAGAGAAAAGAAAGGTTGTTCCTTCCCTTTCCCTCCTTTCTCTCCCTCGCTCCCCTCTTCATCTGGTTCATTAGGCAGGCTCTTTACGCGCCTCGCACAGCTGCATGCGGAGCCCTGCGGGTGTGGAGGAGCCTGTGGCGCTGCTCAGGCTGGCGAGGCTGCTGGGGACCAGGCTTGGAGGGCCAGGGAGGCTTTTACATTCTTTCCTTTCCCTTGCCTTCCTTTTTTCGTTTTCATTTTGTCACAAGGAGAAGGAAAAACAAAACAAAAAACAACCCTAAAGTGAAACTTGGCTTGAATTTCAGAGCGTTGCTTTAGAAGGATGGAAAAGCTGGATTCAGTCAGGGCGGGCTGGACCGCTGATCCTGGCTCAGCTGCCGAAGACGCCGTCGCACGTAGAGAAGATGGTTCTGTGCGACATGGACGCGCAGAGATGATTGTTCGCTTTTCTCTTCCCCAGCGTCTGCTGTGCAGGAGAGGGAGTGATCCTGGGCAGGCAGGCTGGCGCACGCTGAACACAGTTGTCCTTCATCGATGAGACGCAGAAGACTGTTCTTATCTAGCGAGAGCTCCTTGCTTTGCAGAAGGAAGCAGCATCCCGCCTCACGTGCCTCGCCTCGGCAGCCTTCCTCTCCAAGTGCCCAGGGTTTGTTTTGGTTTTCAAGTGACTCTTCCTCTAAAGGCCTGTGGTGTTTCTTTTTGTGAGACTCCATTGGCTTCTGCTTGTCTTTGGTTTTGTTAAGTGGCGTTGAAGACATGTCTGATCTCCTCCCTGAAACTTACCTCAGTTCTTGATCTTTTGCGACATGCGATCAGTAGCTTAGTCCGTATCACAGAAATACCTGTTCATGTAGGTTTCTAGTTCTTCAGAGGAGTCTCACATCTAACTTCTTGACATGCTTTCTTCTATAAGCAAGAGATGAAGGTAGGTTTGTTTCATTATCCAGTCTTTCCCTCCTCCAATTTTTGGCAGTAATGTCCCTGTTTTCTTCCTTTTCTTTCCCATTGCCACCCCCCAAGGGGGAATACAAGTCTGGCAAAGATTCATTGTAAAAAGGATGGGGATGATTTGGAGGAAAAAAAGTTTCTTATTATTCATCTGACAGAAAAATGTCTGGATAAAACAAGGTGCCTCTTGCATTGCCATGTGTCAGACCCAGGCGTGGTGACACGCGAATACGTTTGAATGTATCTCAGAAATGCTTAGTACGTAGCCACGGACGTTTGAAGTTCCTCTCTAGCATTTGGTTCCAGTGGGAGTGGAAACCTGCAAAATACCTTTTCGGGTCATCTAATTCATCATTTGCTTACGCAGAACCATCTCCTACACTGTGTAAAAAGCTTTGGAATGTGTAGTTCAAACATCAGGCTTCCGCAGCTTCTCGGGCAGAAGGGGAAGCCGTTCTTGTGCTGATTCTAGAATGTACTTGTTCATGTCAAGCTCATTTGACCCATTCTTAAGGGCTCGCTTCTTAGTGTGCTTTTTTTAATGTTTTCTTTACGTTTCAGTGTATAGGAATCTTGGACATTTTAACCATACCGTTGGCTTATGGTTTCAGAAATTCTCAAAACGGCCCATTCTGGTCGTGGTGTTCGCAGTCTTATCGTTGCTTAAGGTTGCTGGTTGTCAGTTGTAGCCTTACAGCAGGTGATACTGTAAGGCCAGGTGCTGTTAACGAACACATCGTGGGCAAGACAGGAGGGGTGCGCCAGCGTTAAAACCGCCACCGTGCTCTCTGAGGACAACCGTGTCGCTCTTGGAATTGGCGTTTGAGAAATGGCGCGGTTATATCGGTGCTGGAATAAACCAGAAGATGAGCGGTGCGCTGGGCGGCTGGCGTGGCACACGTGTATGGCGTGCCTGGTACCAGCGCTCAAATACATCGTATGAAACTGCAGAGTAATCGGAATATAATCTGCGCCTCTCAAAGGAGCTCTCTGGGCTAGATTGTACGTTCCAGCGTAAAACTACTCATGGAACCTTCCTCCATTCTTCCTTGTGCTGGAATTGTCCATATTTTGCTTTTTAATCCTCCATTTTTATTCCTGGAAGAATAAATCCAGAGAGGTGCCTGCAGTCTTGGTTATGAAGAGTAATCTTTCATACAAATATAAAATCTGCACAGGAAAACGTTCTTTGCGTGGGGTTAACTTTCTTGGTGGTTTGTTTTTATTTTTCTAAGCACCAAAATATGTTTTGGGAACAATTTTTGATTGTGAAGCAATCGAATCTGCAAAACAAAAACGTAAAGGAAAGCGTTTAGCCTTTCCGGAGTTTATTTCCACCGCTGTTTGGAGACTAAGGGACTGAAAGTCAACAGAAAGAACGTTGTTAATGTGGATGTATGCATCTGGAAGAAACAGACTTCTTGAAACAAACCAACTGGTTGTCAAGGGAATCTCGCTTCTGAATTCCTGTTTGTTCTGTTTGCTTTTTCCTAGCAGAAGAATTCAGGAAGCCAAACTAAGAATGTTGGCTGTGAGATTTATTTTCTAATGTGTGCGTGCTTCTCCTTTCCCACTTGAAACTGTCTTCAAAGTTCCTCTTTTCTTGGTACATGCAGTTTAGTAAGGGTCTTGTGCTCACTTGATTAGATTATATATATATATATATATGTACGTGTTCGTCCTTGGAAGTCTTAGCAGGACTCTTTTGGAGGTTTTGGTTGTCCATTTTCTACTTGACGGTATTTGACGCTTCATTTCTCCACGTCTTTTGTCTTGTAACATTCCATGTGTTTGGCAGAGACACGTATCTGCTATTTGCTGTTTTCACCTGGAGATTCCATCAAGCAATCTTGAACTTGGTAACCGCTTAGACCTTTTGAGCACAAATGACATTTTGGGCTGAAAACCGTCACAAGTAACAGAATTACGGTTCATTAACACCGCAGGTTTTTGGTCTTAGTCTTGAAAAGTGAAGTCTTAAAATGCTGCTTTTTGGTTGAGTTTTTCTAGCAGGAGCGCTTGTTCGTGAAGAGTACGAGTGTTCTCCCAACTTAATGAAAATAAGTAACTTGCTTCACTTGAAAGTTAGTTCAGGATTCCTTGAGAACATCTGTGTCTTGCTTTTCTTCACGTTGTGGACTTAAAAACCAACCCAAACGCACTGATTGATTTCAAACGCGGTTTTCTCAAGTTGAAGCATCGTCCAGCTGTGGAAGAGAAACCTGACGCCAGGGAACGAGCGCGCCTGAAGGTCGCTGCGCTGGCCGCCCTGGGCTGGGTGCTGCCTGGCCACCTGAAAATACTTCTGGGTTACAATACACTGCGTGGGAACAAAACCAAACCACTAGATGTTTTTACTTCTGCAGACGGAGCCAGTGAAAACTCCAGTAATTGAGTTGTATGTGCTATAAGGATACTGCAAGTTAGTCCTGACCTAATGACTGTTTAATTCCATGGGCCTAATAAAGGTGCAGCAGCCCCATGGCAGATTTGTGTAGTGAGCCTAGAAAATGTATATGCACATGCTGCTCGACTTGGAGGTGAAGTAAGATTGGAGATGAGCTCAATAACCTGATCCTTTGCCTGTGGACACAGGATTTGGTGGCTGCTATAAAAGGTCTGGTTTAGTACTTTTCAGTTGTTTTTTTTTTCTTACTTCTGAACTGTTTTGGTAAGTGGGGTCCAGGCCCTTCTGGAGTGCCCTGAACCTTCTAGAAAACAGCTGCCCTTTAGCACCAACGCTTAGATGACAAACCCAAAGTGTCGCCCTGCCGGCTCCCTCAGTAGCGATGCTCCAGGTTTGCAGGGAGAACCTGCAGCTCGCGCTGCCCCGAGTTCTGGAGGAACCGCAGAAGTGGCTTTGAGCTCGTCATGGAGCGTGTGATGAGCGCGGGGACGCGCTGTGCTGGGGCGGTTCTGTCGCTGCTCTCCTGCCAGAACTTTCCACAAAGCACAAAATATTGAAACACAAATGGGAACGTACTTGACTGTTTGCATTCATTATGGGATCTTAATTGGTGTAGTAATGTACCTCTTCCTAGAGTTGGATCTGGGGAGTAGCAAAGACCTTGTGCATCGTTCCTGGGGTTTTTTACATTTTACTCCAAAGTGGTTCTCCCTCCAGTACAAGTGCATTCGATCTTAGTAACACTGACTTGAGAATTTCATTCACATCCAGTTATTTTTCCTCCCATATCACTGTCAGCGGTTCAAGAGTAGATGTTACTAAAAAGAGCGTTACATAAGAATAGTTTCCTAACCGCTTTCATAACTTCTGCTCTTAAATCATTTCGTCATTGTTGCTGGCGTTGGAATCGTTGCTTTACTTGAGTTTGCACATGTGGTATTTCATTGGAAACATCGGGCAGTGTGCGCGTAGATGCAGCTTTTAGCAGAGAACACAGTGTCCTTTAGAACATTGCTTCTATACTGAGGCTACGGCAATAAATATTTCCTGCAAATGAGGAAAAGATGACTATCTAAATGTACTATATTATTTAATGGAGTTGAAGGTGCACTCTAAACATGTAATTAAATTCAGTTGGCTTTCAGAATAATGGTAGACTGTAGTTCATTCCGAACTATTGCAGCTCTGAGCGATTTGAGGAGGTGGTGGTTTGGGGCCTTATTTTGGTAGATGGAAACATGCCCTCCTACAAAAAGAGCAGAAGCAGCCTCAGAACTATCTGTTGGGATGTTCTGTCTGCAAATACCACAAAAATACCGGATGTTTGCGAGTGTTTTGGAACTTACGCTGGGGGGAAAACACTTGCCGTAGCCAGCACGTTAGTTCCCCCAGCAGCATTATTTCCCTCGACGTGCGCTCAGGCTCGCAGCTGCTCCCCTGGTCACTGCGTCACTTCGTGTCCCCACGTGCGGCTGCAGCAGCTGGGGAGGTGCTGCAAAGCTGGAGTTGTACAACAAACCAAGGGCTTTGCTTTTGAAGCACTTAGAGGGGCTGAGAGCAGCAAACCCGAGCGCAGGCGCTGTGGTTTCTGACCAGAGGAGCTCACCGGGCTGGAGACAGTTCTGAATTTGTTCACACTTGGTCTAGTTACCATGAGCAAACAAGCAACAAACCACATAACGGTTCTAAAGAGAGGATAGGCTACGAAACTGGAGTTCAGGTTTATTAGAGCAATTTGTTTCTGCTTCTTAATTAAAAGAGCTAATTAGTTTAATTAAAGTTCCGAAAGTTTAATTACAGTGTTTTGCAATACAGATGAGGTGTTTTCAAAGGGTGAATTCAGACTTGAGGTTCTTCCTTTATAAACTGAGAACTAACTGTTTAAGAGCAATATAAAGCATAAAGAAACATTTATTTTTTTAAAAAGATGCTGTCATTCCAGGCAACTTCAACTTTCTAGCCTCAGTTCCATCTCTTTCAAGTGTTTTGGGTGTTTTGTGTTGTTGAGTCATGAACCAGTTTTCTTGCTGTATAAAGCGTCCGTGAACTGGAGGGCTGGGGTTGTGTGTGGCGGGTGGTGCAGCTGATGGTCTCTTGTCTCTGACAGCGCTCTTCCAGCCCGTGGCTGCGGGCTCGCGGGAGTTCGAGGACGTTGTGAAGATTCTGCATTCATCTTACTTGGAGCCCAGTTCCGTGTCCAATTTTAATTACAAGCGAGCCAGCTTAGTCCATAGTGAGCTGTTGGAAAAGGAAGTGAGTATGTTTGTGCCTTCTCTTTATCAATAAGGTACAAATCAGATGAAATTTCATGTGTTTTTCGGAGTGTGGAGACAAAGACCTGGAGATTGTTTTCTAATTACATGCTTGCTGTTTAATTGCAAACTCAGATCCCCGAAAATGTAAGCAGCTGTCTTTCAGGCAAGTTTATTACTGCATAGACATAAAATCTTGCCTGCCTAATTGCTTTGCTATCGTTATTATCTTGAAACCATGAGGTAAACAGAAGGTTTTTATTTTTCTGCTGCTGTAACACCGATAGTTCACAGTTACAGCCAAGGAGTTTTGCAACTGATGAAAACCAGCCAGCAGCACTGAGGTACAACTGCAAAAGTACACGCATAACGTAAGAGATAATGGTCTGTCTCCTAAAAAGAGAAACAGGCTTATTTCTGGAATTTAAAAGATGATACGGGCGGCATCTGGCTGGATGTTTCTGGATAGTTACGCTACAAAACATTACCAGACGGGTTTGTTTGAGGAGTGTCTTTCTTAAAAAACCAACCAACCAAACCTCTGGGCAGGTTAAACCAATGATATGTTCCATGGGTATAATGGTTTTGAAATTTTATTATAGCGTAACTTACAAATTTTAGCATAGTACAGTCTTCTAAATATCTTCTGATATTTCTTTTTTGTGCACTCGAAACTGTGAGCATAGGTGGGAGCTTAAAACACTGGCACTTGAATGGGGCAGCAGGAATCTGTTACCTGTGGTAACAACTTTCTGCACCGATAGTTCACAGAAAAGCGCAGAGAGCTGAAATCTGACGGTCGCCTAGAAAAGGAGCTTTCGGAGAGCTACGCGTTCCTGATGGTCGATCGGCCGCAGGTGAGGAAACGAAACTGCACATAAAATGCTTCCTCTTCTCTTTCAATTAGGAGTTTGGGGTTTCTTTAACCTGGGTGTTCTTAGTGACATACTAATCTTTAAGTTATTTTTGCAAAATTCAGCACTCACTGCAAGGCTTAGAGGGACAGGAAAGAGATCGGATATGATCTCACAGTTTAAATCCTTTATTCCCTGCTATTTAAGGTGCTCCATTTACACGTCTCTGTAGGGTATCTTCTCTGCTTTAGGCTCTGTTTTATGAGTAAAAGGATGGATTATCTGGATGGCATGTGGGTTTTTATTGGTTTTGTGTTTGGGGTTGGTTTGTTTGGGTGTTTTCCTGGGTTGCAGAGGAAGGTTGTGTGTTTCCATCGCAGCTGGTTCCTGGTGGGTGGTGGTTTGGGTGCTTTGTTGTGGTGTGTGATGTGAGTTTATCTATCTTGTTTGGTTTGAGATCTTGGTAAGTCTGTAGAAGTGCTTCATGCTTGTGTGGTTTAACCCTTTCTATAGCCATTCAGACTAGTCTAGGCTTTTCATTTGTAAGGGGTTTTTGGGGGGGTTGTTCTTGGTGTTTTTAGCTCAGTCAAAATTCTGTAATTGTTGTTTCTCGCTGTTTGTTGTGTTTATATTTTGGCTTTCCTGGTTGACTTACTTAAAAACGTCTGTTCTCTTCAGATCCAAAGCATATGCGAGAAGGGGCTGCAGGTGGGGCACTCCAAAATCGCTGTTCTTGGCAACCCTTGCATGGGTAACTATCCTTCGCGTGTGTGCCGGTGTCACGCAGGGTGAGCTGGCAGGTAATGCGGTGCCGTTGGGCAAACTTTCAGTGCTTTTTCTAGAACCTATCGCAGGAGCATCACAGGTAGGTGTTTCTAGCAAAGTGGATTGTCATCAGAACATCGTTTCATAATTCTGTTTTCGACGCTTTGTTTAAATTTCTTGCCCAAAGGGAAGACCTAGTTCTCGTTTTAGCTTAAGTCAAACCAAAATATCGTGTCTTCCCAGTAGAACTGGGAGGCTAAAGAACCGTTGCAGTGTACGGCTGTGCGCCTCTTTGTACATCCATGTGCGAACGGCTGCGCATTCAGAAATACCTCCTGGAAACAGCAGCTCAGCTTAGTGTTGATGTAGGTAGAACTGAAGTTGTTAAGTCCACGGATCCAAGAAGAACATGGGTAAATTTCAGACTTGGAAGAGTCACAGGGTGGTAAGAAATTTGAAAGTGCAAGATCCAAAGTTCCTTCTGCAAAGCTTTTCAAATAGGAAATTAAGAAATCATTTTGTCATCCTCTGTAGTGGTAACATGAGAGGTGACAGTGTGAATGTGGAGAGCAGAACAGACGTGGGTGGGGATGCAGAACAAAGGTATATGAACATACAATTTTTTATTCGTTTAGCCAGTAGAGGTTCTGGAGCGGTTTACCCAAGCAGTTAAACACAGACTTGGACTGAGAGCAACTGAAACAAAACGGATGTTTTTCTGAGTTCGTGACAGTTATTTGATGTGCGTCAGTCAGCTAGATCAACTTCCAACGACATTTTAACACTCAGCGTAATGTGTTTGTTTCTTCTGCGCTCCCTCAGGTGTGTATGTCTCCAGGTATGCTGATCTGTTGCAGCCTAATCCTCTAGAAGCTGGAGCAACTGGAGATGTGATTGTTTTTAAAATAATAAAGGTACATTTATCTTGCATATTCTTGAAGGATTATATTGCTTACTGATAAAATAATAGGTGGTTTGAACCTAACTTATTCAACTTACATTTAGACAATTATCTGCTAACAGGGAAAATAGAACCCTACCAGGTTTAACATCTGATGTTGGCGTTGAGTTTAAATAAAGCATAATAAATTTTAATAAAAGGTTAGAATGTCTTGTTTTCATTGAAAATATGAAAATAATGTACTTCTCTAAGTGGCTGTTATATAAGCGGCCTGTTTTCATGTCCCTGCTCTCACTTCCTTTGATACTTGTAGCACTTTGCCAGTTTTCAGGAACAAGCTGCTGCTTACAGTTCTTGTGCTTTATTCCAGGGAAGAATGAAAAGCGTCTATGTCCACATCGGTATGAAAGCGCTGGAGGCGACAGTGAAGAGCGCGTTGGATCCGACACCGAAGCACGAGTGTCACGTTTCAAAGAATGCGAATAAAGTAACCTCCTTGTTGGCTTATCGAGCCTACGAACTTACTCAGGTAGAGCCGAGCGTGTGCTACCTTCTTACAGAACACTCTGAACACAACTTCTGAAGTAGTGACCATCCTGTCCGTGTTTGATAGAGGAGGGAGGAAAATGTGGAGGAATTACCTTAGTTGGTTGTGTTATGAAGTACATGTGAGAGCAGCATTCAAAAACTTCCTAATTTTAGGAATCAGCTTTTGAATAAATAGCCTGTTGGTAAAAGGAACATGAATGTGATTTATTACAGTAACTTATAATTTGTTTTATATACCAGCTAATGTTTGGCATAATGGGTTCTAAACAAACGGTGTATTTTGTAAACTATTCCTGTGAAAGAGTACACCTTTCAGTGAAGAGAGGTCAGAGATTGTCAGCGTATTTGCAAAATACAGTTTACCAGACTTGTAACTTAACACTGTGTTCACTTCTTTTTCTAGTACTATTTTTACGAGTACGGCTTTGATGAGATAAGGCGGAGACCAAGACATGTTTGTCCTTATGCTGTCGTTTCATTTACTTATAAAGATGAAATGATGCAAGTACCAAAATTCTTGCCCCCATCAAGGTAAGGTAGGAAATGGGGTTTGGAAAGCCTGCATGTAGCAGAGAGGTTTTAGCTCTTGGCAGCAGCTTGGGCTGCATTTAGATGCACAGTGCTGAAATAATGGATGTGTCACAGGGACTTGGCGTCATAAATACTGCTAGTGCGAACAAGAGGTGACAAAACGGGTCTGATGCAGCAGGCTGGCCCAGGCAGGAGCCGTTCTGCTGCTCTGGTCAGCTGCTCGCATTCTGCCTGCGTGGAATCCATGGATAGTGGGGGTTTTTTGCTTAACTGAGGAAATTCGCAGACATAAATATGTTCACAGCATCATCTTGCTTGGTGTTCTACAAAGATGTTCTGTAAGCTTTGTCACTGAACTCTTCGCTGGTGTTGCTTGTGGAGAGAATATCTAACCGGGCCGTTGGTTACAGATCCGGGTGGTACCCGTGGTGATGGGAAGGCATCCAGGTGTGGGGGCTGAGCTGTGTCGCACTAAAAATAGTCATCAAGATACCTAGAATAGCACAAGGTGCTACAGCGGTGATGGCTGGAGGTTAGCGAGTGAATTACCAGTGTTGCTATTTTGTTTGACTGATACAGTATGCTGAATGTAAAATGTAGTACCCAGAAGTTTCTGTCTCAACCAAGTTAGCCTGTCCTTTTTCTTTTTGTTAGATCAAACAGCTTCAACACAGATAGAAGTACAGGTAAGAATGAACTGAAATTGATTGCTTTTATGATCTAGACATGGCAGGTTTTGGACTCCTTTCCCCATGTAGTTTCATTGGTCTTTAACCAGCGTAGTTAGGCTGACTGTAGACCTGAGTTTTATGGTGAACCGCACTGATTGCAGGGATCCCTTCCCGATGCTGGGTGATCAGACACCCTAATGTGCATCATCTTTTACCAGAACGAGTCAGAACTCAACAAAATCAAGTCTTTTTCCCCTCCTTGTCTACTTATAGCATAATAAAAACTTATCCTCTGCTCCCAGATCTCCTGTTCGGTGGGACTTCAAATAGTATGATCCTCTGTGTTGCTTTTTTGTTGAACCTCATTCAAGCAAAATATTTATGCGCATGAAAGTGGCTGACAGTTCAGGTGAGGAGAGAAGATGTTTCACAGATGGTGGCACCAAGGGCGTGCTGCTCTAGACAGGCGCAGGTAACGCCAGCCTCCTTTACTCTGCTCAGAGCAGGTCAAAACACCTTTTAACATATTATTGTCTGCTGTTAGTGTGAAACTTTCCCTAAACTGCTTTTGGAGATTGAGCAGCCTCTGTTCTGCCATTTCCCTTCAGTCCCACCGAGCAACTGGTTTCATGTAGTTTTTCTTTATCTTAATTTAGATAAATCTAACTATACATTATGGAGGGGACATCTTTGGAATAAAGGCAAACTTTTGTGCCACGTTTCCATGAAATCTGCAGCATGTCCTTTTCTTCCATGCAAGCTGTGAGTATTACCAGTTAAAGAATAAGTTTAAAAGATTGCTGTGTTGAAACTCTGTCTAGGAGAGGCTGGTGACCTTTGGATAGGTTCAGGTGAAAATCTAAAGCACTTATTGACTAGATGCTGTGAATATGTCAAACTAGAATCTTCTAAAAGTCACGTGTGTGCAGAGCTGCTCTTAGTTCATCCGCACAGCTCTGCCAGCAGCTCTTTTGCTTGGTGTTTTGTTGGTGTTTTGGTGCTTGTTGTATTTTTCATTCCTTTGGAGTGACACAAACTTCTTTGCAGGGATAAACACCACTAGCTCACGAGATAGTCCCAGGAACTGATTTTAAAGAGTGTGTATTCACTAGTTCTTACTTGGTCAGTGAGGGTGGGACTATGGGCTGTAAAAAGAGGTCTTTATTTTTGTCTTTCCCGCCCACCACCCTTCGTCTCCAGTCCTGAGAGGCTCGAGGTTGAAAAAGTCATGAGCATTGATCAACTGAAGAAGAAAATTTCACCAGCGTTGTTGTATAAAGAAACTTACGTAGCAGCAAAAGAAGGTAAATAGTTCTAGCTTAATTCTTTAAAATTCAGAATTTTAGAAAGTTTTCTGAATTACAGTTTTGTTTCTTTTTTCTTACCTTCTCTTTGTGCCCTTGTATCGTGGCAGTGTTGAAGAACGGCCTGTACTGCAGCCTTTACGAGGTCGTGGACAAGTCCCGTTCCGGTAGCCACTTGGAGGGTTTGCTGCAAAAACTGGAGAAAGAGAAACTTGTGAGTGCTACATATTCGACTGTTCCTGTTTTTTAAAATAACTTACTAACTAGTGGTTGAGGTGTACTACGAGATCCGTGATCTCACTGGGATTTCTTAGCTGGCATGTTCTGAAGTATTGGATTGGGGCACTTCTCTGCCCGCGATGGCATTGAGCTCAGGGACAGTAAGAGCATTCACAGGGCGCAAGTGTCTGCGTACGCTTTCTAACTGCATATACTTGTTTTGCTTGAAAACAGGTTCTTGTGAAACCACTTCTGGACAGAGGATTTCTCTTCCTGCTTTCTCCTTGGCAGATGGCATCCCCTTATGGTACGTGTGTTCTGGCTTTGTTGGCTCTGTGTTAGTTTTGGTGGTGGTGTTGCGGGGTATTGGTTGGTCTTAGGGGGTTTTTGAGTCTTTTGAGGCATCGTGGTCTTCTCCTCCTCAACTGTTGTTTGTTTTCTCGTGTTCTAGACCACCAAACCGGGCCGTCCCGCATGCTCCATGCCTTGTTTCTGTTTCCAGAACCCAGAGGTATACGGAGCTCGAGTAAGTTTGCTCACTGTGGAGAGTGGCGTGTGTGTGGTTATTTGTATAAAGATTTTGTAGTGGTATCACCTGTCCATATAAACTAGGAATAACAGTTTACATCGGTTGTGGTGATGGTGTTCAAGGTGTTTATTTCTTCACTAAAGTAACTATCACAATACATATTTTAGGTTGGTTTGAGAAAATAAAAGATTTCTTGATCGTATATTGTAGTAGAACTAAGCATCAGTATTCCAAGATCTGTGCATTATTAATGACTTCAGAGGCTGGAGGGCTTTCTTTAACCATCAAAACATTAAGGACAAAATACCTGAAAGTCTTTAATGTACCTGTCTTTTTTTTTTTTTTTTGCATTGAGATACGTACCAAAAACTGAATAAATGACCAAAGCACATATTGATACAACCAGGTCATAAAAGACAGAAAGGACTTGGCTTTAGTAGATCTTTAATGCTTTGGGATGAGACTTCAAAGTTAATGTTTTACAGCAGAGATTTGCAGTAAGGAGCAGCAGGATGCAGCCGCATTCCATCCGTTTGGGGCCGCTTCGAGTTCAAGTGTTACTGGCAAAACGTGGCTCTTTCCAGGCGTTGCACTGGGACAAAGACGCTCTTGTCCTAAGTGGTGGTGGCTTCCTAGATTCTCCTCTCTTATGTTTTTCTTATTTATGTAACAATCGGGAAAATTCAGTTATAGATTAAGAGGAGATATGATCTAAGATGACATTAGAGTTCTGCAGAAATACTCCAGTTCTTGCTGCTGTGACATTTCAAAGACGTGTGAGCTCCAGGTTCTGTCAGACTCAAAGTCAATCACAGGGGCTTAAACAGCTGGATGGAGAAGAGTTTCAGCCTGCGACTGGAAGGCGGGAAGGGTGTGAATCAATCAATACAAGAAAAAAGCGTATAACTTGGAGCTTCCTTGAGCGGTTGCTTCAGGGGTGTGGTGAACGGATCTAATGGTTTCCCAGGACAGGGAAATCCTGCTCGTGGCACGTGCTCCTGCGGCCTCTCTTTGATTTAGTGACTTGTATTGTTTTGCAAAGGAATGGAAAAAACTGTGTAGGTTTCTGCGGGGTAACTGAGCGGGGTCATCGTGTGAGGGTCCAGCGAGCAGCACAGTGAGCGCGGCGGGAGCAAACGCTGCCCCTGCCCCGGCTGCTGCTCCGGAAACCTCGGGGGTCGCCTCCTGGAGGGGTCAGTCAGTGCCTAATGGGAGGTGATCCGCGTGTCTAGATGCAGGTCACCACAAATTGATGAAAACGAGCAGTTCTTCATGACTGTGAGCAGGCTGGCTTTCAGTGGGCTTCAAAACTGGTTACTTCACCAAAAAAATCACTCTCCTGGCTTTTGCGTTACTTCTCTGCAGTCATTTCAAACTGTGTTTCACCAAATATGTATCATACAGAATATTGCTAACTAGTCATCATTTATCTATAGCTTTCTGATTTGATTTTAATTGTGAATTCTGTTCTCTCCTATGGCAGCACAAAAAAGCGTTCCCTTTAGAACACAGAAAAATTCAACCTCCGAAAATGAGGAAATCCTTCCAGAACTCACAAAGTTCATTCAGTCTCTACATTTTGCTTTAATCCAGTCTCGTAAAGACACTACTGCAGATTTCAATGCTGTTGTGGAAAAGTATATCAATGAGTATTTGAAAAGATGCTGTTTTGGCTCTGGAAGATATAGAGAATTTGTCTTATATCAGTATCAGTCACGGTTGGATGACAAAAAATTTCTTTATGCTGCTCCAAAAAATAAATCTCATATTGACAGCTGCTTGCCGAACTATATTTTTGGTTGTGAGGCCTATCAGCTGCCTGTTTCCAGAGCTAAGGAGCTGATGGAGGGAAATCGGAAACTTCAGCAGTTCAGTCCCATCTCCGATTATGAGGCCCCAGAAGGAGACTCTGCTTTTGCCAACACAAAGAGCGGGAGGAGGATCCGTGCAAAATATGAAGCTGCTGCTGCCAGGCAAAAATGTTGTCATTTTGGAGATTACGATCCCGATAGGCTCAAAGAACTTATCAACTTAATCCAGTGCAGGAAAAAAAACGCAGGTGGAGATTCTGATCCTGAAGACGTTAGAAGTAAAAGTGGCCTGAAAAGGAAGCTGGATAAACAGTCCGAAAATTTACGGAAATACTTAAGAATGAGTGAATCTTCAGACAGCGGTTGTCAGTATGAAGGTAAGAAAGTCTTCAGCCTTCCTCTTTCAACATTGTCATTCGAAGCACACTTCATCTTTATAGATGGGATGCGTTTTGCAAACTGTGGATACCCTGTGTAATACCTGATACATTTGGATTGAAGGGGAGGGTTAAACTTCTAAGCATGAGCAGAATGAAGTTTTGAAATAGCCAGTAACGTGTAGTAGGACAAAGGAAAATGTCAGAAACGTTTGTGTGCTGTAGGAATTGATGCTAAAGAGTCAGACACTGGGTATGTGGATGTGTTTTGGGGGATCTGGTTTTGCCTTTTATTTTAAACCTTATTAACAGATTACGTTTCCCTTGCTCCCCCTACTCTAAGGGGGCAGAACCTTGGACTCGCCTCACTCTAGTTTCTCACTTAACGCTGGTCTCGGTGGCCACGATACCGACCTGAGGCAGCAAGACGTGGCCGACCCTGCTCTGACCGACCCGCACGGCCTCATTAAACTGCTGTTGGAAACACTGGCTAGTGCGGGACACTTGGATTCATCGTTGGCACGGTCTGTAAACCAAGCTTTAGGATTAAGCACTGATGAAATTGAAGAGGATATGAGGCAAAAATATGAATATGAATCCATTCCAGCACAGGACATAGATGATCATGAGCTCCCCAGCACTGCTCAGGCTGAGAACGTGGCCTTTAGGGACCCGCAGAGCCCCGTGCTGCTGGACGACGCCCTGTGCCTGCCCTACCCCGTGGATGTCGATCTGCGGCTTCCCACTAACGAAGCGGGCCTGGAACACGCGCTGCACTTAAAAGTAAGTGAAACTGCCACGGGGGTAGGTGCTGATAATGAATAAAAATGGGACTGAATGAAAAAATTGCTGTTATTTTTCCTAGGTGAGCGTAACTAAGCACTAACTTTTCTGTGAAAAAGCTTTTCTGTTTGGTAGAACTGTGTATGGAGATTTTCTTAACTGTGAGATGTGCGTTCCTGGTTCTTTACCCTTTTTGTAATCAAATAATAATTAAGAATACCCGGAAGCTGGAAAGCAGCCATGGTCGGTCTTCCTCGCTAGCTTTACCGTGTGTGTCATGCAGCCCCTGCAGCAACCGACAGCAAAACTTGAGTCCTTTTGACGTTGAGGCTGTTTTTTCACGTTTGCTGGGACCAGCGCCGTGCACTTGTGTTTGTCTGCTGTCGCTCGCAGAAAAACGACTCTGCTCTGGCTCTCCCCTTGCTCACGGCAGTGGGGTTTTAGCAATCTGCGAAGCTGCTGCATGGAATAAGGAGAGCGTTACTGTGGCAGCTCGCGTGCTGCCCTCCATCCTCCTCCTCCTTCGGGGTGTCGAGGTTCGCTGAAGCTGAGACACAGGAAGGAGAGATTGGATGGATCCCCATCGCAGTCGCTGCCCGGCTGCTGCTCTTCCCGGGGTAGGTTGGCAGGCAGGAGCTGCTCTTACGTCTGCACTCTTGGCAGTGGTTGCAGGACAGGCTGTTAATAACTGTACGACATACTGGTTGTTCTGGGAGCTCTGCTATCGATACTTCTACACAAAGCCCCGTTTCAGAGTCATGAAGCGGGAAAGAGTTTGTCCTACCTGTAATCTCCGTGCTGTTTTGCTTGTACCCATCTGGAACACGAGATGAAATTGGATTGTTCAAGGGCTTAATATGATACTAATTGCAGGCAGTTGCTCAGTAATGCCAACACCTCATGGCTTCAGCCAGCTCTCCAGACAACAGCCTGGAAAAGGCTCAGTGGACACTTCTCCACATTTTTGCCCCCCCTTTGCCTCCCTCCCTCCCTGCCCCACCAGCCCCGGTGCTCCCTGGCACCTGCTCTGGCCTGCCCTGGTTACTGCCGGGCCACCAGCAGACACGGCTCTCGGGGAGGAGCAGTCAGGTAAATGCCGCCGATAAGCACCTCTTGTAAATATTTCCAGGTTTGACTTGATGGCCAAACTGCCCACGTGCTGCTGAACTGGGGTGTGTTCTTACTGTCGGCTGTTTGGCACGTAAAGGCTTGATAGCTACCAAAAGTTCTGAGCTGAGAATGTTGACTGTCTTTTAGGAAGCAAGCACTGGAAGTGTGAGTAGTTTTGAAGACTACAGTCCCTGTCCCAGCACACCGGTCGAACACGGTTATCGCCGGCAACATTCCAACTCCAATAACGTAGGAGAAAGTGGAATGCACTGGAAACTTATTCCAATTACAGGTAAGGTGGGTCTAACTCTTGTGTTGCTTCCAACGGCGAATGAAAACATGTTCTAAAGGTTTGTATGTTCATAGGTCCCGTCCTTGGGTCCCGTGTTGGGACACCTGCATGTAGCCAGCCTGTGTGGTTGTTTATGACAGTTGATTAACAGAAATCTGCTGCATTATTTGTGTTCTGCTTTTTGACCAAACTTTGTATTATTCTGCCGTTATATTTCTTGCGCTCATGTACCAGCAGACAGTAACACTTGAGTCTTTCAATTTAAGTTGATTACAACTGTAACTCTGTTTTATAACCATGTTTTGGAGGTTTTAGTGTATGAGTTGTGTATGACTTTTCAAACGCAAGATGGTGATGATGATTAACTCTTCCTATATAGGTCTGAAATCACCAGAAGAACCACCGGTGTATTTACCGCCAAAGGATGCCTGTCCTAATGACCCCCGCGTAGTCAATCGACAGAGAAGTTCTGATTATCAGTTTCCGTTCTCTCCATTTTCAGACACACAAAAGGGGACAGTGGAAGATGGACTTTATACAGGACAAGTGGAGAAACTTGAAGATCAGTGTGGGCTAACAGATCACCCTTTTACAGCTAAGCATTCCATTAGTGCAATAATAGAGACGACACTATTAGAAGAATATAATCTCTTTGCAAGAAAGATCCAAGAAATTTTGCAGCAAAAGAATATAGCGTATGTTAGTGGTGTGTCCACACCGGTCTTCTCCGCCCGAGAGAGGATCACGAGACTTTCTGAATACATGTGTTTACAGGCATCAGAGGTTTCTGTCCAAGAATACATAGAGACACTGAGCGAAAAGCTGAACAGTGTTATTTTGTCGTCGTCGTGCATCAGGCCTAGTCCAACGCTTTATTCCAGTCCCGAATCGGCAGAGGCGGCGAGTGCCGCGCTGAACCCCCCGCCGGGCGCGGTGCCCGCGGGCAGGGCCGAGGCGGCAGCGCTGGCGGAGCCGCTGGGTCATAGCGCGGTCCAGGACCCGGGTTTGAGCGAGCAGCGTTTGTCGAGCGCGCCCGCGGCGGAGGAGCACGCGGATCAGGCCGATGTTAAGATGGAGGACGCGGTGATGCCGGATCAGAGCTCTGCCAGCCCCGGTCTGGCCGAGCCACCGGAAAAGACTCACAAATCCCCAGAGAACGTAAACCTTTCCACCCAACCGGCCTTTTCTGATCTCATAAGCCAGTTAAAACCTGAAGTATTTAACAGTTTGGTCAAAATTATTAAAGATGTGCAGAAAAACACGGTGAAATTTTATATTCATGAAGAGGAGGAGAGCGTTCTCTGCAAAGAAATTAAGGTAAGTATGTTCCAGTTCAGCCTCTCTACGCTGTTACAATAGATTGCTTTCCAAATCGGAAGGTGTAAAACTGACCTTGCAAACGGCAGGTGGTCTAACCCTCGCTTCAGAAAAGGGTGACTTGTGAAAGCAGGCCGCCCTGTCCCAGCGCTGGAGCTTATGTTCAGTTTTTACATCAGTGTTTTGCTTATAGTTGGCAAGAACAGGCTGTAGTTCAGTTCTTTCTGAAGATCCACCCGGGGGTGACTTACAGAATAAACATAACGGGCAAAAATGGGATAGCTCACCGATTTAGAGTATGTGACAGGTTGATGTGTGTGGGTTTGGGGGTTTTTTTACCTTCTCTAGTTAATAGTACAGGTGGCTTTGTGGGGTTACGGTTCTTCTGTATTTAAATGTGTAAGATGAAAGTGAAATAATAAAAACTCGTGCGTTTTTGGTAGCCCGTGAGCTGGCTGCTGATGTGCGGTGCTCTAAGTGACCCACGTGCTCACACAGCCGGTTTCTGGTGCTGCCCCCACCCGTCTGATCCGACGTGGTCGCTGTGCAGGGTTTGTTTGGGCTGAAATAGTTACGATTTCATCACCATCCTCTCTTTGTGTGGTGTCAGGAATATCTTACGAAGTTAGGGAACACCGAGTGCCATCCCGAGCAGTTCCTGCAGAGGAGAGCTGCCTTAGACAAACTGCTGATCATCATCCAGAACGAAGACATCGCCAACCTCATCCACAAGGTATTTCACATCAGCACGTCTGTAACTAAAGCCCTCGGTAGCACGCGGGGAGCCGAGCTCCTCCACAGCCAGGTTCTTCCCCGGCACAAGGGAAATGTTCTTGAAAAAAGCACCTCCCAAAGCAAGAGAAATAATAATTTGAAAGTGTGTTTTGAAGCGTGATATTTGGTATTAGTAAGTAGGAAAGTTTTGTAGTTACTTTTTTTGTTGCATGATCTTGGGCGTACATCTCTGATTTGTAACGGTTTTAAACAGATACCCGGCTTAGTGACTTTGAAGAGGCTTTCGTGTGTCAGCTTCGCCGGCGTCGACAGTCTGGACGACGTGAAAAATCACACGTACAACGAACTGTTCGTGTCTGGTGGTTTCGTTGTGTCGGATGAATCCGTCCTGAATCCAGAGTCGCTCACCACAGGTCAGTGTGAAACTTCCCCACGCACACCCAGAAAGCCGAACGTTGTAGTGCGAGAGGTGCCGCTCTCAGCCGGGGAGGAGTCACGGCTTGCCGTTTTGGTGAGGTTTTCTGAGAGCTTCAGCTAATTCAGGCACTCAGGTATCTCAGTGGCCTTTCCAGAGAACGTGTTTCTGGGGAACGTGTGAACTTGAAGATCCTGGCTTGCCGAGTTTGGGTTGTGTAGTTTTGTATTTGGAACATTTTGTTCCTTACTGCTCAATCCACAAATACGCTAGAAAACCCAGACTTGTTCACTTTCCCTTTATTTGAAATGGAATAGTTAACAAAGTTACCAGTTTTTTAAATAGATATTTTAGCAAGACAGACCACATATGTGTGAATTCAGCTTTTACATAAGCAGATACCACTGACCTACACAAAAGTGACTCCATTTTGGAATATTGTTGGCTGATCCGCTAGGAACAGAACCTGAAGCACCAGGCTCCTGTTCCTCACTGTAACCGTACTTTGAAAATGGAAAGCAGCTTGAGCTGGACACCAAAGTGGTGTTTTCAGTCTGTGTACCACACAGTCTAACTTCAGTATCTCCACAACAGATAAACTAAAGGAGCTGTTGAAGTTTTTGGAGGGTCTCAGTACCCCAGATGGGAAGTGGCAGTGGAAAGTCCACTGCAAAATACACAAGAAACTGAAGGAGCTGGGCAGGTAAGTTGTGTTTTTCCACTACCAGCCATTCCAACACCTCAGCATTAATATCGTCTTCAAAACCCAGTGAAGTAGGACTCAGTCTCATGTTTGTATCTTGACTTACCTGATTTAAGGTCAGTCTAAATATTCGAAGGGTCTTTCTTCCCGCGCCAGGATGAACACGAACGCGCTGAACCTGCTGAGCCTCCTCAACACCTACCAGAAACAGCACCTGGTTGAGATTCTCTCGTACCACAATTGTGATTCGCAGACTCGAAACGCTCCAGAATTAGACTGTCTGATCCGGCTCCAGGCACAGAACATACAGCAGAGACACGTTGTCTTCTTAACAGGTACCCCCCAAGCTCACGTGTACTTCTGTCTTTGGAGAATAGGTGCTAAATATTAATACAAAATCTCCCTTTATGTATTTAGAAAAGAATCTCAAAACACTTTCAAGTTACGTTGATAATGGGATAGTGGTTGCTACTGTTGATGACTTTATGGAAAATTTCAAAAGCCTCATTGGGTATCACAACTCGGTGACTGAAGAGAACCCTCCTGCGGGCCAGGCTCACCCGAGAGGATCAGGTAATAGTAAACACGCTTATAGGCTCGTTAGCTAATGAGATGTGTGGGGTGGAGGTCCTTGAAATGGCCTTTCCTCCTGTAGCCGAGCACTGCAGACGGCAAGGAAACCCCAACTCTCAAGCTACTCTTTCTTTTCTTTAAATGATGGGGGAAAAGCAGCTGGGCTGAGCACGGAAGGAGCTCTTAAATGCAGAATTCTAGGTATTCACGCAAGTTAGACATGTGCCAAGTGATGTAACCATCTGTTCTCAGGAAGAGAATAGATTAATGCTAGCTTGTTAAAACGGGAACGCAAGGACTGAGATGTCAGTAATTGTGCTGCTTGAGTTGTCTGATCAAATCCTCACCTGCTGTACAACTTTAGATGCTGTTTTGACATTAACCCCTTTGGAGCTGGGAGTTGGGATTTCCCACACTAAACACGAGCAGAAGCTTTTAGCATCGGAGTAACTGGACACACACAGAGGGTTAAGTGTGCATGTTGAGTAAGTGAACAGAAGACCAAGACTTAAGGGATATTGGACTTGCAGACCTGAAGCGTAACTCTGTGAGTAGCGTACGGCTTTTCTAACCAGACTTTGTATTTCAATAGGATAGGACTTTCTCTCTTTTTTAATGTAGTTCTTGTAGAAAGTGATGAAAAGGATGAGGAGGACATGTCGCTGGATTCGGGGGATGAAACAGCACAAATAGAAATCTGCAATGATGCCTCCGAGCCTCACGGGGAAGCTCTGCAGCCAGAGGCCAAGGGCTCCCACGGAGCAGAGGCCAAAGAACGCGGCTCGTCGGTGACAGCGTCACCTCCTGACGCACAAGTCGCCTCGATGGAAACTACTAAAATGGACGTGAAAGAAATACACCCAATTACTCCGGTTTCTACAACGTGCTCTGCTGAAGGAGAAAAACCCACCTCGGTTGAACAAACTCCTTTCAGTAACTTCCAGGCCTACAGCAGCCAGCTGAACATGTCCCATCGCTTCAGCCACTTCAGCGTCCTCACCCACCAGACGTTCCTGGGCACAACGTACCGAACTTCTGCCGCCGCGCACGCCCAGGACGGCGGCAACTACTTCCTGTCCGCCTACAGTCGGAGCGTGGGCGCGGACGCTCCTTGTGACCCTTCCAGGCCACACTCCAACCAGAAATAACCTCTGAGGTTTCTTTTTCGAAGTTGCTCTGGACTTTCCTGTTTCTAAACTGGCAGATTAACAGTTTCTATTTTATTCCAGAACAAAGTTTCTTGTCCTTTATCTCAAACGTTTTCTTGTCTTATTTAAATCCTGATGGCCTGTACCTGTTGAAAGCATCTGAAAGTTGAAATAAATATATATATTTTTTAACATTTACTGTACTTGAATTATCTTGTTTGTTGGCACTTTTAAGTTTCTACATTTGTATTTGACCTGTACCTGGGTCTGTTTTAATGTAAAACCGAATGTTTGCCTAAAATATGTGAAACAATGAGGTTTTTTTTAACTGTAAGAGTATCCAAATCACTTTTCTTTACATAAATATCAAAACTTCTGTATTTATTTGACACGAGTTTTGTACAAGTGTTTTTACATAGCCCTGAGGCAGTGTAGTTATTTCAATGACTGCTGGATTTTGGCTAAATACCTCAGTTGGAGTTACCAATGGTGCAGTTCCATGACAAACAATAAACTCAGCTCTTGATGCACAAGGGACTTGCAAAGACGTGGCGTTGTCTGTGGTTTTTGTATTGTTTGCAAAGCACAACTTCCCTGCATGAACAGCAATTCTTTGGTGTCTAATTTTGGTTCTCCCTCTCATTGCAGCACCGAGTCATCCCATGACTTATCTTGCCACTGTAATTACTGTAATGAGAGAAGGGCAAAGCTGGATTTAATTACTACAGTAGTTCACTTTGCAGTAGAAAATAAATTAGAAAACCCCTCAATGCCCTGACACTTTACAATGATGATTACTGCTGCTTCCTTTTTTTTTTAATACAGCATTTAATTTGTTTATTAATCTTGGTCTGTTGCACATCTGTTGTGTTATAACCTGATTTTTTTTTCCCAGTGACTCTCTCTTAATTGGCTCATTCTGAACATCACCTGGAAAACAGCAGCTGCCACCCAGTAGCTGGGGTCACACAATGGCCCTTATTCTCTTGCTGGTTTTGCTTCTGCTAATGCTCCTGACTTCATGTTGTCCGAAGCTTTGGATTCTTTTTCTTGTTTGTAACGTGATTTTAGTGCTTTTATGGAGGATGTCGGGGTTAGTGCAGGTAAGTCAGCACTTCTGTGGTCCTGAAATCTGGGATTAGTTGAGTTAATATGCATTGTCTAAGCCTAAAAGCAATCTGAGCAGTTAAGTACAGGCAGTTTCATGTCGTTAAAAATACCAACCAGGTCTACCTGAGCTATTCATCTTTTTATTTATCAAAACACATGCACCAAGTTCTAAAATAACCCCAGTAATATTACAGTGTTTTGGTCGCTTATATTAATTGGACATACAAGACCATTCTAAACAAACACACGATCAGTTTAATGTATCTTAAATGTGAAAAGCAACGTGACCCTGTAGTCTATCAAAATTCACAAAATTTGAATCTTTGATAAAAAAGAGAGAGCTGGGTCATAATTTATCACAGTGGAAACGCAGCGCTGCGCCGTTGTGTGTCAGAACATCATCTGTACCTCTCAAAACGGAGACGTGAAGTTCTCATCCTGAGCCAGGGCGGGAATCAGAGCAGACTCCAACTCCTTCTGCTTCTGCAGGAGGCCCTGGAACCAGGGAAGGGAACAGCTGCCAATGCTCCTTTGGACTTCAGTGGATATATGGAGAGATACATATATATATATATATGTATATACACACTTTGTGCTTACCTGGCGTAATTCTGACAGTCCTTTGAGAATTGCTTGTTGTCTGTCTCTGATTTTAACGACATCAGGATTGAGCAGAGGATCTGGAACGTGATCAGAGCTGCAGAGCTGTCGTGGCGTTTGGCAAGAACCTGAAATGCAGATCAACCCGGTGAGCAAAGCTCCCTCACTGCTGCGCCAACACAGGACGTTTTCACAGCCTAAAGTCAGGGTTTGGTTACTATCAGATTACAGTCACTATTTTAAGTCAAATATCTCCAAACCCCAAATGTCTATATGATAATAGCAGAGATGTGCAAGCCTACTTCATCAAAGGTAAGCAGACAGAAAAGATGAACAAAAATTGTGTTGCTTTTTAGTTTGTTTTTAAAAACCTCTGTCTGTTTGAATAGTATTTGGTTGCACAGGCTTGCCGTACAGTGCTGACACACACCCGAGTTAGTGCAAAATTCAGTACAAGACAGATACCAAACCAATGGTAGCACTTTGGTACCATCACTTCTACACCAGCAGCTCCCCATCCGTTCCAGTACCGTTGCACGGGCGATGCTGCGGGTCGTGGGTGGAAGGTCTGGTCACTGGGGCGTCGGGATCCAGGTAATAAACCTCGTTTGTTCGCACGTAGGGAACGAACTGTGGGGAGGGGGCTCTGCCCGCCCTGGGGCTCCTCTCTCTTCTACCAGCGCTGTTGTGCGCCATGAAACGAGCAGCGTGGATCGGGTGTTGCTGTACCGGGTGCGATCTGTTCCTAACAGCTGGAACGGGCGGCGATTCGGATCTGTACAAAACAATATGGTTAAAGAAAAACCCAAACAATACTGCAGTGATGTGATTAATTTTCTCAAAGAGCAGAGAAAGAACCCTCAGAGGACTGGACTTTTGCTCATTTACTCTGCTTTTATACCTCTTGTGTTTTATACCTGCTTTTATAACTTTTATACCTCTTGTGTATTTTCAATAGTAGACAATTAGATGTATCTAAATTATTTTCCAAAAAATTTAAAATCAGGAAAAACATATATTTCCTTATTATTGTATTTATACATTTCGTTATTATTGTATTTATACATGTCATTATTATTGCATTTATACATGTCATTAATGCAGAGGACAGACATACCTTTCTTCCTTCAAATGATTCTTATGTACTTGCTCTTCCTAGGAGAAAAACAAGAAGGTCACAAGTAAAATAAAAAGCTCCATGTATCTTACATTCAAATCTTTAACTTTTCGAGACCACTTTGTTGTGAATCCCCAAGGACTGTCTGACCCCAGTTCAGGAGACAGGTGTTTAGCACAGACCCGCTAAATTAACCACCAGCCCATTGTTCAGAGCCAAGCGTTACCTTCCTGACTCGCTGGTCCTTGTGCTTCGGGTTTATTTCCTGGTGAGGTGAAGGGGACGGGTCTGAACATCCCCCCTTTTTCGGGCAGAGGTTCCCGGGGGCGTTTCTTTCCACCAGCTGCAGCAGCTCCATTTGCCGTCTCACTTTGTTTTCCGCCCTCTGTTTCTGTAGCTGTTTCGGGTACCTTTCCGAGGCTGGAATGTACCTTTTCTCAGGCTTCCTTATGTTCCAGTCAGGCCTCTTGCTGGATTTCTCTGAAGGTTTAATTTGTCTTTCTTTTCTTGCATATAGTTCATATAGATCACTGTAAATGCCTCCAGTCTCTTTTCCTGAAGTCCTATTTTTATCTATATTCTGCATTTCCTTCTGGTATTTTTTGCTGCTAGAGGGTTCTTGATATTCTATGGAAATATCAGGAGACCCACAACACGCAGCTCTTTCCTCAGCAGATTCGGTACACGCTGAAATATTGAAGTCATCTAAAAAATATATATATATTTTAAGTCCAGGTCTAAAGCTTTTAGAATTACTTGTTTGACTTTTGTTTGCGTGTCAATCTACCATTGTTAACTTTATTAAAAATGTGGTTGTTACAGTTTTATAATGTTTTTTTATTCTTTTGGATGTGGAAGACAATCAGGACCAGTAGAACCAAACTCAATACGGGGCAGGGGGGAACTGGAGAATGAAATCAAGTCACCGGAAAACAACATTTATGTAAAATGAAACTATGTTATTTTAAAATGTAGAATTCCAGAGTTATTGACAATGTTTCTGCCAATATTTTCAAGGATTTATCAGGAGCCCAGTCCCGCTCGATATCAAACCACGTTATGCAAACCTGTCAACACTCGCACTGAAGACAACTACAAACACGTGGTAATCGCAGCGAGTCATCACTGCACACAGGGTGACTTGAATCTGTAACTGGTAATTAACAGCTACAGGGAAATTAAGAGAATATGGTGCTATATCGTAATAGTCTTCCTTAATGTCCACCAAGAGTAAGTGAATCCGCGGGCTGCATACCTGTCTGCACAGCCGTGTCCTTCCGAGGAGAACGCTGCTGGGCCGCCTGGCTCTGAACGCCAGCAGGAAAACGATGACTCTGATGGGAAATGTCAGGATTACCATTTTCAAATTCTTTATCACCTAAAAAGAAATAAGGAAAATTGTTCAATTTAGTGACGTATGTTCCATTTAAACCATTATATCAAGTTGTCAGGCTACTGTGGTTTAGAATTCAAAGCGAGACTGAGAACTGGGCTTCAGATCCCAATACTCGATCTTTCTCACTGCAAGTCTAATTGATAAGTCTCAACATTCCCTATACATTCCTGATAATTTCTTTATATTTCTTCCTTAATGCAATACAGTATTTGAAGCTTACTAAAGTGCAGTATTCTCCATATGAGTTAACACTGGTATTTGTTTGGAAAGCTCTTTAAATAAGCTGAAATGAAAAGTGGTTCATGAAGCAAAGGGGCAAATTCTGCCCCGATGCAGAAGGGCAAACCAACCCAACGTCCCCACCGAGCATGAAAGACGCACACCTACCCCCACTGAGGTTCTTCTGCAGTCTGGAAATGTCGTGTCCCTTCTGCACCAAGTCTCGAATGCGCTGTTCTTGTTTTAATCTCTGCGCTAATTCTTGAGCTTTCTGCATTGCCTGATAAAGCTCATTTGTTTTAAGAGTCACGAGTTCCTTTAAAAAATAATATATATATATATATATTAATGTGACCATTTATTTTGAGACTAAAATTAATAGGATTATTTAATCTCCATGTAATTCTCAAGGTTTATGTGTATTCTTATTTTGAGTAAAGCCTTTTTGCTAAAAAAATCTCAACTAGTGGAGTAGATGCAATACACAACCTTCACGATTATAACAAAGAATTCAGAACCTCTGCTGTGCTAACAAAAAATGGATGTTTCTGCATTATTTAAAACTACAATTCCATTTTTGCAGTTCTTATCCATTTCTGTTCCTGTAAAGGCCCTTGTCCAAAAAAAGATACCTGTTAAACTCGTACCGTGTTACAAGTTTATTACATGAAGGAACTGATTCTGGTTTCAAATGTCCAAGTTTCAGACAGTTTTAGTTTTCAAAATGATGAGGCAACACCATTTTGAAACTGAAGAACAAGAGCCATTTTCCTCAAAACCCATTACAGACCATCTGCACTAAAGAAAATGCAAAAACCCCACCTCCTTTTGTTTTTGCCTCAGCACATCTTCTTCAAACTGCTGCTGCAATTGTGCTTTCTCCCGTGCCAGGCGCTCTTCTTCCTCTTGTTCTTCCCATCTTCTCTGCTCTTCCTCCAGCTGCTTCTTCTTCCGTTTTTCCTCAACCTGAGCCATTATTGCCTTCTAGGGATAACAGAAAACAAAGGAAAATTAAAAGATACAACAATCAAGGTATCATAATCTATATATTCATATACTTCCACCATATGTGTATAATAATTGGATTTGGACAAATACATTAGAATAATCGAGACATTTTCTTTCCACTTTGTTTCTTTTGATTTCTCACAAGAAAGGCAGCTGCCTTCCTTTCTTTTCGAGAGAACCACCAGCCCACTAAAGCAGTTTGAAATACCCAGAGACAAACACAAGTAGCTTTTTATGGTTTCAAAAATGCTTTTGTTTTTTCTTGTAAAGAAATGGTGGTTCAGTCCTGTAAGCTGGTATTGCTAGCAAATAACAGCCTGACCAGAACAGGCTCATTACATTTGTACTAAGATTTCCTTACACTGCGCCAGAGAGATCGTCATGCAGCGGTACCTGCAGTTAGAGTGCCACACAAGTCACGTAAATGACAATAAAGTAGATTAAAGATGTGATAAAAATGTAAAGATTCATGGGGTGCGCAGCTGTAAACATCAGTTCTCCTGACAACAGCGGAGACTGAAGAAAAAGCACACAAACCTACTAGAGCTCTAAAGAGTGCACTGTGCGTTTTTTGAGGCAATAATTCAGTTACAGAAATGCAATCATGTCTGTACAAGTATTAAAATGGTAGAGTCTTACTGAGTGAAATACCATTAAACAACTGGAAACGTGTAATCTGAAGCACTAAAGCACCTCACTGGATTCTCGTATTAAATCTCACGCTTTAGTCGTGACAACACTACCTTTCATCCTTTCTTCTCATTAAAATAGTGCCAGTAAACCAGAATTCTACCTGATGCTCCAACTGTTTCTGCCGCCGCCTGTCTCGCTCTTCAAGCTGGGCAGGGTCCAGGAGAGCTGTCATTGAACGCAGGAAACTAGGACGGACAAGCATGTAAGTGTTTTTAATCATAAGAAAATAATCATAAAGCCTTTCTTAGAATCAGTTAGATTGCAAGTAATAGTTTCATATTAAGGTTTTCCCATTGTATTAATTTACAATCATGAAACTCATTTCACTAAAGAACAAAGTAGTGTTATTTACAGTAGCTTTTAATAATGAACAATGGAAGCACTTGTGTATTTCAAAAGTGAAACGACAGGTGTTTCTGGAAAAAAGCAAAAGCCAAATGAATAAGATCCAAAGATGAGATTTAAAGAATCTTATTCTTTTTTTTTTTAAATTTCTGAGGAAGCCTCAGAGATGTGCTGGCCCAGACCGTAATCCTTAGGAAGCTCACCCACCTGACTTTCTGACTGTGTTCCAAAGCACCAGTTTTAGCAGCTTTTTCTGCATTTCCCACCTTTGAGGGCATGAGGTTGCCTAAAGCTGCAGGTGAAAAAGGGTGAACAAAAGCAGTCAGCTCCTTAGGGCCAGGGGACAGGCAAAGGCTGTCAGGCTGCTCTGGGTACCTCCCGGGGAAGGGGTGCTGCGCGTTAGCACTAAGCTGGTTCTTTACAGAATCAAAATGCATTGCCCATCTGTCATGCTCTTCAGCCTAAATAAATATGAAGCAACAACAACAGAAAAGGAAACGCGCTCAATTACACTGTTTCTGTAAGTATGGTTAATAAAACAGACAATACATATTCTGTAAAACAGGAACACTTGAAAAGTTCTGTTAATGTGGCTACAATACAGACAGTAGTTAAAGCCCTGAATGGGAAAACAGAAATATTTTCAGGGCCAGCCAATGAACAAACCCTTCACAGCTGTGTTCCCTTCACACTTAAAAAGCTCAATTTACAGAGGAAACTTGATGCCTCCAACAACTCAAGAAATGAAGAGGTTTCTGTTGTCTGCAGGTATGTGACTAACCCTAGCAACAAAGGATTTTTGGTTTTGGGGGGTGGGTAGGAAAGCTCTGTTCTACTATTACAAACTGTGGAATTAAAATGAAGGATTTCTGTCAAGAACTATGTAATTGCTGTAAATTCTTCAGTGGAGAGTAAAAACTGTAGCCTTTTAATCTAGAAGGCCACAGACAGTGAACATTCATATGTTTTGTTAACCACAATTCTTGTTAATTAATAATACAGAACACCCCACGGTTCTTATGCAATCCTGGGGTTAAAGCTGAGTACAGTAACTTAGAAATCTGGATTCTAGCAGTAGTGCAATCTCCCTGCACGTTCCTTTGCTTCAAAAGACGGTCTTTGAAAGAGTGTGACAGTATCAGGCTGTATAAGAATACAGACTGTTCCACTAACCTTAAAACTACTAATATAGTAGAAATAGTAACATGTAAGGGAAAGAAGTCAGCTTCTATAGGAAGAACCTCCAGGGGTAAAAGATACATTGACCAAGTTGGCCAATTGCGACAGTATTAAAAGTCTCTCCAGGTATCCCACCTGCAAAGCAATTGTAAGAGACCGACGTTCAACAGCCGGGAAAAAACAAAGGGTAAAAAAGGTAATGCTAATTTCTTCAATACTTTTTTGAGTGCAAGTGTTTAAAAGCCTTTCGTAAGATTGTACGTGTGTGCGTTTTATTTCTTGAGCGGGATGTGATCACCACTGTGATACACTGTAGTTGCCTATACTTGCCTTATCTCCTATATAGCAGTTATCTATAGAACATGTCTTTTTACAAAGTGTCTGGCCAGTGTCTCCACAACACCTTACAAACCCCAGAGCTTTCACACAATGGTGGGAAATAAACGAATATAGTAGTATCGGTGTTTTCCTCTCTGCAGCAAGCAGTCCAACACATCCCAGCAGATACGGTCTGTTCTCTGCTACCAAAATTCTGGAACAGCTGCTGTCTGAATGTTCAATCAGATTGTCCTATGGGCTTACAGTGAAAATCTGGATGTGCTACAAGTAGTTACACCTTTGTCCCTACTCCATTAGGTCTACAATTTCATCTTTTATTTCTTAGAACAAAAATGGAAAGAACAACTCATTCCAAAGAGTCCCTCTGAACCACAGGTACCTTTGATAAACTAAGTTTTTCTTCTATTTTTCGTAGCTTAGCTTCTTCCTTCTGTTTGTCCAGCTCTTCAAGCCACTTTTTCTGTTGCTCGTGCTTCAAAGCACTAAAAGGTCGTTCCTGTGGCACAGCTTCCTGAAATAAAAGAAGTGGTAGTCTCTTCCTTGGACAAAAGATTCAGTACCTCGTCTTGCCACATAATAGAGACTTGGCAGAAAACTCTGGCTTCAGGTGCTTGGTATAAGTGGCCAATTCTTCCAATGCATGGAAGTTTGTAACTGTAGCAAGTGTTTGACTGCTCCATAAAAATGCTTCAGTTGTTAGAAAGATGCTAAATAAGCCCATCTTTGAATACTATTCTAACTTGAGCCATCAGCTTCTCACTTCAAAAAACATGACTTATGTAATGAATAAAAATTGCCACCCTCTTGCTATGGTTCACTGCTCAGTCTGTGTTTCCAGTAGATTCAACATCATGATCTAATTAGTAGTGATTTGTCTCAAGTATATTCTACATAGTATCTGCTCTTCCTGTTTTTTAATGGATATCTGTATTTTTTAATGAACTCTAGTGGCACTGAGAACTTTAAACACCACCTGATGAAAGCCACTCTTCAATTAGTGCCTACTAACAGTAACTCAGAAACTACTTCTTGAACCTTCTACCATCAACACATTTTTTTAAAGTCTTATATTTGATAGGTTCCTGTTCTCTATTCATTTAATGCATACTCAAAAGCTAAATAACACTTCAGCTCACACCTCTAGTACTGTTCCTCACATAAGTCTTGAAAATGCTCACATCGCTATTTTGACAAACATTCAGACACAGTTCTCTACATAGAGTGAAAAGGTCTATACTGAATCCTCCTGACTTTAAAGAACTACTGAAGAGAATACATCTGTTGTCAAAAATCAGGAAAAAAATGCCGCACGCAATTTCAGATCTTACCCCTAAAACAAATGCTGTGAGGTTGGCAGCTGGAAAGTCCGAACTGAAATCTGCAGACTGCCCAGCTGGAGCACAGGAAACACTCAGTGGGCCCTGAGGAGCCTCTGTGGTGAAAGCAGCTGTACAGACAGAGTCTTCCCCAGGGGGAGTTACTGACTCAGCTGGAAACAACGTCTGCAAGTAAAGTGACAAGTCAGTTGTTTAAGATTTGATTTATTTAGTTCACCTGTTCTGTACTAAATAGCCTTCAACACCTGATAAACTTCTAGAAACTGCTATTCATTAAAACTTCAGTCAAAACTTGTAACCAAGCATCTCATATCCAGTATTTCTTAATTATGTAGATGAAAATAAATTCTTATGGGGCAGCCTGGTAACTATTCTAGGAATGTTGAATATGCCACAAAAAAGGCAATTTGCTGGAATAACTCATAGCATGTACAACCCTAACTTCTGTTTAGCAGTCATCAATTTCACTCATGAAGCAGTCTCATCTCATCTCTTTATCTGATGCTGTATTATCAGAGCGACAGCTGACTTTTTAAAAGGCAGTTTAGAGTAAAAGTCAAATTGCTATGCTTATTATGTTAGCAAATACATGTGGGAGCTCATGAACAATGTAAATAATTGTATAACCAGGCATTACATTTGAGACTGTTCCTCAAAACAGAACTGGACAAGGTTTATACCTTTTAGCTAGGAACCAATGTGGCAAGACAGGAATGGATTGTTCATGCTACAGAGATCTTAATTTGTGAAGATAAAAAGTGCAGCAGTAGGTGTGAAACAGGGAGTTTCAGCAATTCATGCCACGAAAGTGCTTAAAGTGACCCCTAAGACTGGATTCATACAATAAAATCTTGTATGAATTAGAACAGCTCTGGACCAGGGCTGTGGAAGCTGTGTGCTCATTAGTTTTAATGGATAGCCTTACCTTATCTGGATCAAGCGTTTCCACCTTCTCTTTATGGGCTTTGTTATTGTGGGGTTTTGCCCAGAAACATCCCACCTCTCCCTCCAAAGTTTCCTTCAGTTTCTTTTTCAGTGCTACCTGTTCATCTTTAAAAAAAAAGAAAACCCCACCTCTAGTCAGAGTTCCTAATACACACATGGAGCAGGTTATTTTTTTAAAAAAGGCAGCAATGCACATCTCCCCTGTAATTTTGCTTGTGAAGTGGACTGCAAGAGTAAGTAACCATTGACTGACCAATCAGCCTAAACATGACACTGCTAAGAGGATGGCAGCCGACTCTCTGCCCAGAGATGTAAAAGTAATTGGGGAATGTCTGAGAAGACTACGAACACTGAAGGCTCAATGTCCCAGGGGAAGAGGGAAAGCTAAGAGAAATAACTAAGTATTTAAATTCTCTCCATTTTATTATACCAGGCTTGGACTACTGTAATATTATTAAATCCAACAGAGCTATACATGGGAGCCACTGACAATGCAGAATCAAACCCTGAAACCAGGCAGCCTGCGCCTGAGTGGAAAACAAAACACTCCTGCATGTGAATCCTAAAAAGCTTCATTTGCCAGAGAGAATTTACTACTGCGCTTTGATTTTATGACAGAGATGCCCCTTGGTTGGTGATGGGACAGGGCTGCAAACTATTTTCATTTTGAATTGCAATTTGATACATTCAGTCATGCTTGTAGATCAGGGTCACACTTTGCCCATTAAAACAAAACAAGTTTATTTTTTTAATGACAATGGCTATCAACTACTGTCAGAATGTGATGACATCAGTGGCAAATAACTCCTACAATATGAAGCATAACTGAATATAGTTCTTGGATAATACTTATTTGGTTAAGAAGCATTTTTGCAAGAATTTATAGATAATCTTTGCATAAAATTTTGAAATTGAAGAATTTTAATCTGTCTGGGAAACTGGTAAAACTGTACTTTTCAATTTGTAGCAACTGCACCGAGTAAATTTAAAAGAGAGTAAGGAATACAAAATTTCTTGGCACTGAATGTAATAAATTTATGAAAAATATATTCTGTATATCGTAAGTACCTAATTCCTTCTTCCACTGGGTCTTTCTAAACTCTAGTAAGGCTTTCTCCCCTTCTCTTTCACCCAAGGTACTAAACATGTCAGCAGGTTTCCAGGAATCCTTTCTAGAGAAAAGAAGAAAAAAATAATTTGACCTAAAACCCTAATCTGTCCATTTTAAAGATCACAAATCCTTATTGGAGATACAATTTTTGTAGATAATAACACAGATCTACATACGTAACTTTCTGTCCTGGCTGTGGATGTCCTTCTTGTTTCCTGCTTGAATCGGAGTTAGTTTCATCTGGAACAGGTGAAGCTTCACAAGGTTTGTGAAGCAATGTTATACTGTTTATCTCTGATGCCTCATTAGTAGCTGTGGTAGAATACAAAAATATATAAATATATATATGACCATGAAACTTTCTTCAGCATTGAGTAAATACTTTGAAAACAGCAGAAAGTTGCGAATTCCCCACTGCTTAACGAAACTGTTTTCAGCCCTGCTTGTATAGTTAAGGCACGTAAGTTAAAACTTCACAGGGCATTTTTAGAATGTCAGACTTAAAATAACACTTATCCTTGGCTAAGAGCTCAGAGTTTGGGACTCAGTTGCAGTGTGTCTTATTCTTGGTGGCAAAGAGCTGATCCATAATGGCAAACAGTATTTTGTCTGAGACCATTAAACATAAGAGTAACATCTCTGCAGCCTGCAAATAAACTTTAATTATGAACTCAAAGTTGAGCTTTCACAGTCTGCTCAGTTTCCATGAAATTAACGCAACTATCAGTATCTTACCCATTTCCTCTTGCTTTTCATTATGAGTCTCACAAATGCTTCTTGTTCCTTCTTTTATTGTCATCAATATCTGCTGAAGCTGTTCTTGTGTTAAACATGCCACACTTCTGAGGTCTTCAGCTGACACACGCGGGGTTTGAGGTTTCTGTTTACTTTTTGTAACAACATCAGGATTCTCTGAATCAGGACACCTGTTTGTGCTGCCTCTTTGGAAAATCAAAGAGTGATCTCTAGTTGTGGTTTCACGCGGGGAGTGTTTAGTAACTTGCAGTTTTTCACCTTTTGTTGTTGATAAGCTTGACTCACTCCTTGGTTTCGTTAAGTTTTCCTGCTTGTTACCAGCATTTTGTGTGGAATGCAGAACATGCCCAGTATTCCTTAGTCTCGGGGCCTGCTTAGGTGCTCTGGCTTTATTACCCATCTGTTAAAGCAACAGGATTTCACCACATATTAGCTAAGGAAATAAAAATTGCATGGGTGACAAATGAAAACAAGATTGAAGCAACAAAGAAGTGTCATTTTTCTTCTCTGTTACATCAGTAGCAACTAATGAAATATCTTAATGAGTACTGGGAATACTTTGGAAGAGAATACAGCATGCAAATTTGAATATTTTAAAATGACAATATGAAAAACAAGTTTATATAGCACAACATTTAAAAGAATTAATAAACATTAACTGCCTTTCTTTGGTGTTTCTGAATCCTGGCTTCAAACAGGTATGTTTTCAACATACAACCAATATTATTTCAATCTGGATTTTTTCCCAAGTTTTATCATTTTCAAAGTCCTTGGTGTACACTTGTAATTATTTCCTATGTTTCGAGGCTTTTTTTCTGCTTTCTTTCCTGCCCCAACTCATCACATTCTAGTTTACTTGGGACAGACAACCTATATGACTAAAGTGGAACTTAAACATGCTTCAGGTCCCTATTTTACCAGAATCCCTTTAAGGTCTCTGAAAGTTCTGATTTATGTGATTTCCTGTGCTGCTGTAACTTCTTGGAAAAGTAAATTAAAGCATTTTGCAAAGGTGAAAGTAGTCACCGAATTCTGAATTCATCCTTTTTAACAGCTGTTACAACCCTGAGAAATATGTATTTATCTGTCATAAATATCATTGATTACAAGTATTTAGAGAGTTCAAATGTGTTCTCAAATTTCTGTGTTAACAAATTAACTAGTTAATTTGTGTGCTCAAAGAAAAGTCATTTTTGCACTTACCTTCGTTGCAGGTTTCGATTTATCTTTTGGGAAACAAATACAAACACATGAGAGAGAAGTATTTAATCACAACTTTCTCCTGAAAGACAATCTTGAGAAGTTAGTAAACTGTCATATTAATCTGATTTTTTTTTAAGGCTGGGGGAAAGTAGATTCCTCAGAATATCTGCCCCAACTAGATCAGTTTACTTTTTTGTAATTTCGGTATACACGTTTAAAAAGTATGTTGGAAAAAAGACTGGACCTATTTCAGTAACTATTTCCAGTTTTATACAGATCTAACAAAATAATTGTGCCAGTCTGATCTTGCCCTGTTTTTCATTCTGTTTCTCAGAGAGCCCTGTGGTAATAGCTTATTTTTGTTTGTTTATTGTGATTTTTCAGTTTGCTTTCTGTCTCACATTCTTTTGGGATAGTCCCTGTATTCAACCCCATCTGACTACATGATGATGTCTGTCTCCACCATTGACAGCCTAAAGAAACAATACTTGTGGAATCACACTATCTATTATTGTTGCCCTGAAACTGTCTTGTCTTTCAACACAAATCCTAGAGGATGCATAGAGGTGCAGTGGTCTCAAAAATAATATTAAATACTAAAAACAATAATAAAGAATATTATAATATTAATAGATGGGATGTGGTACTAAACACAAGAAATCTTGCACGTATGGCTAATGGCAAAGGGGAGAAAAATAGCTGGGATGATATTTTAGTGGAACACATCTGCTGGAAACAAAGCTGCTTCAGCTGCACTACGCAGTTACGGCTCTAGCAGTGGTTGTGGCACATTTTGCACTGGTACCACCTATATATTTTTCTTCCATTACCAATTAAAGATACTAGAGAACACTGTTCTTGAAGCCTACAAAACCCCACTGTTAACAGTTTCCAACCTAGATGAACATTTTAAAACTTGGGAGCATGCTGAGTTGTCCTGCAGAGCCAAGCACTAAATCCTGCACCGATAACGTTGCGGCGGTAAAGGTGTTCTGTGGCCATGTTTACCACCAGCATTCTCAAGCACTCAGCCCTCACCTGAGAAGGCAGAAGTCACTATTTTGGCTTCTTTCTGGCTATTGAGAAATTAAATAAGGTGGGCTTCTACGTGCTGTGCAAACACAACTTATCTGTGGAAAGGAGAAAGAAAAATAGGGTCTTTGCCTTCACAGCGGGGAGATGTACAACATGGATTGCTGGAGTGCTGCTTATGGAGCTGTTGTTTGGTTGGTCTCCTTTCGTTGTTGTTGGTAGGGGTTTCTTTGTAATTTTTGTTTGGTTTTGTTTTATTTTTGTGTAAAAGAAAAACAATTATCCCGAGTATTATAGCAGCTTAAGCTACTACAGAATAATCCTACTTTAGCCCTTAAGACTGTTAGTAGTATTTGACAGTGCAGAAAACTGAAATTCAGCAGTAATACAATTTGATGCAATTTTTGACACAATTCAAGTCAAGGAAGTGCTGTTTATGTCAGTTGTGTAAGCGTGTTAATTTCTGGAGAAGACTGCTTGTTCA
This sequence comes from Columba livia, assembly GCF_036013475.1. Taxonomy (NCBI): domain Eukaryota; kingdom Metazoa; phylum Chordata; class Aves; order Columbiformes; family Columbidae; genus Columba; species Columba livia. The sequence goes on from NC_088611.1 coordinate 21,596,422, forward strand.
AGGCTGGGTCAAAGTCAAAGATAATGCTTTATTTTGGAGCACCCTGGAATGTACCCTGGCCCTATCCAGCCAATGATGCTATTGTTGGAAAAAACTGAAAATCATAGTGTTGCTGTTTCCAAGGTGTTGCACGGTTTTGTTTCCAGTAGACTGGTCTTCCCTACTGACTCAAAATACCCCAAGACGCCTCATTAGACAGCTCTCTGGTAAATGCAGAATGTGAAATATAATTTAGAGGGCATTAAACAGAGAATGTATCCTGATTGCTATATAGAACAGATAGGGAAAGTGGACTTCTTGTAAAGAAACTTGACAAATCACAAAACCAGAATTTAATGTTTATTTATGAACATATACTGGAAAAGTCTATCTCAGGTGGTAGTAATGAGATCTGGCCTAAATACACTGCTTATTGAAATTTATAAAGATTGACTGCCAAATACTGAAGCTGCTTTAAAGTCAGAAATGTGACTGTAACTATGTAATTCTGTGTAATTTAAGTGGCAAGCAACTAGGCCTCTTTCTCCTTGGTAAGGTGCTATAAAGTTATAGAAATTATCAAGTTCTGCCAGTTAATATCTAATAGTACTTAATTTTTTTTATGAATGCAGAGAAAAGCTGTGAAGAGTCAAGACTATTTGCCAGCTTGTCGCCAGTGAACGGACTACTCAGAAGTTCAGTATCAACCTACTCTCCAGTATCAGGCTGGTGAGTAAGAGGACTTGAAAATGACAATGAACAAATATTCTTCCTAATCTGAATAATATTTCCATAACACTGTGTTTCATGTTGCTTGGATCTGAAGTTTTACTTCAATAAGCTTTAAAGATTACTTGAGAAAAATGATTTTTAAAAATACCAGAAGCAGCTAAAATTAGCCTGGGTTTTCCATCCAGTATTTCAGTTTCAAGCTTCAGTCCATCTCTGTAAAATGAGAGAGAAAGAGAGGGGGGAATCTGAGATATGAAGTCATGTGATAATGGTAAGATTTTTACATTAATAACAAGGACAATCTTGTAACAGTGTATTTATTGTTGGTCCAGATGTTCTTTCATATCCCAAGCTTCCCACGTTTGTGAGAAGTTACTTAATATAAAGAAATCAACAGGTCTTGAAGAGGGTGTATTTTTATTATAGATTCTGGAAAATTTTTCTTGCATGTTACAAAGTAGATGCTCCAACTGAAGGTGCCACTCTATATTGTCATACATAGCAACATGCCTGCCTCAAGGATTAAACAGGCCAACAATATAAACTGCGTGCTACAAAAAATGCTGAACAAGTCTGAATGCCAGCACTGATCACAAAGAGGGTCTGTATTCTGAAAACAGTCTCCAATTGTGCTTCCATGCAGAACAGTCCACGTTTCTATGTGGAACAAACGTTATTGTAAGGGTTTTTAAAAAAATAAGAAGTTGGCAGTGCTCAGGTGTATGAGTGCTAAGTATTCAAACACTTTTCTTCTTCTTCCATGCACTAATTTGAGAAAATCTAATATGATGATTAATGTTCAAAATAATGCTTATCTTCAAGCTCCCTTTCATTAAAATATATATATCTAACACACCTAAAGCTTGTATGCAACTTTCTAATTAAGACAGCAGCACAGAAGTGCCCCAAGTTGTAACCTGAGACCTTCAAATCACACAGGGCAGCTGAGCTGAGCCCAGCACCTGCTCGTCTCGCTCCGTGCTTTGTGTTGGTGGGAGGCAGCGGGGCTGCGAAAGGGGGCTCATTATATGAGTCAGACATTATATGACATAATTTTAATACATTGCATGAGCTATAAAACAAGAGATAGCACCTAAGCAGTCATGAGAAGCAACCTAAAGTCTACTAAGAAGTGATGATGCATTCAGTGTTCAAAGCTTGCTAGCTCTCTATCAATTTTACCCACACCTAGTACAAATTTTTAGTGTTTGCTCCTCATTCACCTGCTCCCTCGTCGAGGAAAAAAGAATTCATACTGCACTTTCTAGGCATTTGTCAGGAGCTCAGCAGAGGAGTAATGAGATGAACTGGTGCCTACATTAGGCTCTTATTGTGGTGCTACAGGTGTTACCATTTGAGTCTCAGACGAAAGGGTTCTTGGGAGTTTGTCTTTTTGTGAAGTTAAATTATAGCTGGTGCTTCTGAATTCTGTGTGTTCAGTTGGGGAGTCCTCTGGGTAGTATTACAGCAAATAATCACCCCCTAAACCCGCTTTCCAGAGCCCTTCCCGAGGCCTACACAGAGCAGGTTCTATCACCCCGGCCTCGCCGCGCAGGTCGTTCCGCCCCACAGAGCCCCGACCCGCCGCGCAGGGGCAGGCCGGGCTGCTCCCCGGGCAGGGCCGCGTCCCAGCCGGCAGAACCGGCCCCGCTGCCAGCCCGGCGAGCCCCCTCACCCCTCCTCACCCCAGGTTCATGGCGCGGCCCTCGTCCCGTCCGTCCTCACCCCAGGTTCATGGCGCTGAGGAGACGCCCGCGCATCCCGCGCTCTGTGTACAGCGGTTGCCGGCCCCGCGCAAGGAGCCGGGAGGCGATAGGCTCTCCGCGCAGCCAATGGGATGCTCGCACACTGCGTGGTGCGGGGCCTTGTGGGCAATGGAGTCCCGCGCCCGGGACATTCGGCGTTTGGTCGCATTCAATAAAACGCTTCGGAGCCAGTTTGGATCTTTTACTATTCGAGATGGCACTTAAGCTTATGAATAAAGCCAAATGCTGCCCGAAATCCTTCATTTCGAAGGAGTGTCCGCTCCTCACTCACCTGCTCCCTTGTCGAGTTAAAAATAATTCCTACTGCGCTGTCTATGTGTTTGTCAGGAGCTCAGCAGAGCAGTAATGAGGTGAACTGGTGCCTAAATTAGTCTCTTTTTGCGGTGCTGCAGGTAGACTTGTCTTGAATAGTGTTCCTATTAGATGCGGTTAATAAATACACATTTATAGATAGAATCCTGACAGATGTAGTTAATTTTGTCTAGTCAAAGGTACCATATATATATATAGGGATGGATTCTGTAGCGCTTACTCCAGCTGCCAGTAATAGAAGTTTGCCCTTTTTGAGACTACAAAAGCAAACCAACAAGGAAACAGACACTGTGGTTAATTTCAGTGTCCAAACCTGCTCTGCCAGAACTGCTGTGTTTGTATAAATTGACCAAACCACTCACCACGATTTCAGTGTTTATATTTCAGCCTCCGCTTCACAACGGATTTTCCAAATTAATAGATTTCTATTATACTTGCAGTATTTTAAACAATAATAAGGAAACCAGACGTGTTCCTGGTTTTTGTTTGAGACAGCAGGTGGCAATAGAGTCTCAAGTATCTCTCCAAAAGTTTCACTCGTCATACAGAAAAATCCTCTTATAAGGACTTCTTTTTTCTTTTTCCCCTGAAGCCAAGTTTTGGATTTTTCTTTTATTTTGTTTTCTAAACGAAACATCAGTGTTCTGCTCGACAAGTCCCTTTACTCTGTAAGCTTAAATTATCTTTAAATTGAACAGAATGTTGCCCTGTGAGTCTTTTTGCGACCGAAGCAGAAGTGGCTTGGCTTGCACAGAACACGTCAATTCTACAACAGCTGTGAGGTTGGCTGAAATGATTTTAATTTGTGTGCTACTTTTACCAAATGCCTGGAAGATTTGCCATTTCTGGAGGGTCATATTTTGTTAAGAGCAAGATTTTTATATAATTAAATGCCAATAAGCGGTTTGTAACTTATGTAAAAGGACTTCCTACACTGCAAAGAAAAATTGTTTCCATTAATGCCTATTTGGCTTTGTATTTGCTTTTTCTTTTTTTTCAAACGATGTTGGAAATTTCCTCCTGAAACATTGTGTGTCATTCCCACATTAAGCGGCAGAATTCTAAAACTACCTCATGTCCTTTAACTGACCCTCAGTTTCGCAAGGAGTCCCTCTGCAATGTCTAGATATTATGAGAAGGACCTTATTTATCCTTTATTTATTTATCAAAGCTGGAAGGGAGAATTATCCAGTGGCCTTTGACATTTTCGACTTGCCTTTAAAGAATAGGGATTATTTCTGTGTCCTGGCCCTGCTGAGCAATAGTAGTGTAAATAGTAGTGTAAATCACTTCAGCTCTCTGAGCTGGCTCTTCGTTGCTTTCCTGGTCTCTTTAGTCTGTAAACCCGCACGTCTTTTTGCCAGGCAGAGTTAAAACGTTGTTTTGCCTATTCGGACAGATGGCAACAGAAGATACAGGGAAGCTTTTTTAAGAAATAATGAATTTGGAGAAAGCTAAGGAGGTACAAAATTATTCTCAAGATCTAATTATTCCATGGAATGAAAAAACAGGCTTCTTGAACTTGCCTTCTCAGGGTTATATTAATATGAAGCATTTAATCATTAGGGAGATGAAATTAGTTCACCCAGATTGATCTCTAAGCTGAACTGGGAAGTTGGACAAAATAATCATTTCATAAACTTCCTTAGAATAATAATTTTCCTGAAGAGCGATGCTGAAGGACATCAGCCCGGTAACCTCGTGGGGCTCTGACACCCACTTACCCCGCGGCTGAGGAGGAAGATGAAAGAGCTTTGCTGTTGTATTTTAGAAATAGAGCGGGAAGCTTTTGTCCTCAGCTGTGGGTGCTGAGGTGGCTCTCAGGCCTCCTGGGAAGGTCTCCAAGATCTTCAATGTTTCTGCCTTTTTAATTTTTTTAATAAAGCGAAAGGTGTTGTTTGTGAATATTTAAGAAAAGTGTCTTAAGTGTCTTTCTCCTCCCGATCTTCCACTGTGATTTTAGCAACTCGTGTGCAGTTTTCAGTCCTGGGTGCAGACAGGTAAAACTGTCAGAATTTGTCTGAAGGGTGGAAAAAACAGAATGATAATTGAAAAAATAAAAAAGATGCAAGTAGCTACAATACTATAAGAATCAGAGGGAACGTGTTTGAGAATTGTCTGTTAGGGGCACAACCTGACTTACTTTAAGTGCTTTTCAGACTTTTCAAATGAGGAGAAGACTTTTTTTCATTGAAACTTAGTGTAAGACAAAGAGAATAATTGTAGCCTAACTAATTACTTAAAGCTTTTTAAAAAATAAGGTTAAGAGAATGCAAATCAGTGCCTGAAAATACTGTTGTTGTTACCGGGGTGTCCTTTGAGGAGTGAAGATCAGCCGCTTAATCTGCGGCAAGAGCTTAAAAATACATCCCAGGTGATATCCTGAAATAGTTGTATTGCCAGAGTGAGCAAGGGACCAGGGAAAATGGAATGTTTTATAGCTGAACTGAGCAGTTCAGGGCATGTACTTGCAGTAGAGCTTTCTGGAGGAAACAAAAAACCTCTGTAGCTGGCTATTGCCAGATGACTCAGAATAATGACAGTGTGAGCAGTAAACAGTTTTAATTTATACAGGTGACATTTAAAATGCAAATCAGACCTTAAGATAATTGCTGGAAATAAGGAAGCCTCTGTTGGTTTAGGAAATATTTCCCGTTTCTATGGAAATTATTTATAATGCGGTGAGATCAATGGAGAAGCTCATGTCCTGGAAGAGTTGGCTGGAGTCGCTCCTTGGTGGAGTCAAAACACTTGTGTAAGGCGGATGTGCGAGGACAGGAGCTTGCAGTCAAGTTTATACGCTGGGAAAAATGTACTCAAATCTATTGAAAAAGGTGATTTTTCTCTTGACATGACAAATGCAGATGGACCAAAACCACATGATGTTATGACAGACGTGTGTGCCTGACTGAATGAAGTCGAAGTTGCACATCTGCTTTCAAATTTAGGGATTATTTTTTTAATTTCTATGCTTCTTTTACACATGGAGAGAGAGGGCTGAAGACTGAAAGTGCTTTTTATTGACCAGTGCTGGAGGTTACGGTGTGCTCCACTGCTTGCTTTTGCAGGGTTCATGGAATGCACAAGGAAAATCCGCTTTTCTTGGGGTTTGCATGCAGCTGATATGAAATGCTGCTGCGGGAGGACTGTGGGGCCCCACCAGGCAAACCCAGGCAGGAGGGGCGCGGGGGCAGCACCGTGACGGGTGCTGCTCGCTCCGGTGACCTCGTGTTTCATCTCCTGCTCCCACACGTGTCTTTCCTCCTATGCAAATGAATCCGGGCTGATGGCGCTTCACAGTTTAATGTGTTTATGTTGTCGAATTGTTTTTTGAGGGCTCTGCACTGACCTCCTCCAAAGCAGTTATTTCCTCCTTGCAGTAGCTGAACGCTCCCAGAGTGTCCTCTTGGGGACCTCAGTGTCTTTATCTGACTTATAACAGGTTTATCCTCTCTTTACAACCACCAATCTTGTTTTCTGCTTTGATTTCATCTTCCTCTACTGAAGCTGGACTTCTAGCCAGAGGCTTTGGGGATTTTTTGATGGAAGTTGTCGGAGTGCTCTCTTTTTTTCCAATCAGCCTCCTGCAAACCCTTTAATTTACCTGATATTCATCCTTCTTTGTACCTTGCTTCCAGGTTTATTATTCCAGGTTTCAGCGCCCCATGCCATTTACCCAGTTAGCTATAAGATACAATCTCATTGTTTCCATCTGAATGGTTTCTCATTAGTTTGTGTGGGTGGGAATGTGTAACACGCATCTCTGTGTGGGCTCCCACCACTGTGTGTATTAAAATATATGCGGGGACAAGAGTTGGACTTGATGATCCTCGTGGGTTCCTTCCAACTCAGTACATTCTATGATTCTAAAATGCATCTCGCGGCTAGAGAAAATGAAAAAAAAAATGCAATTCTGACTAGAAAGGGGACAGCTTATGTAATTTTTACTTGTGGTGTGTGCGTGTGTTCAATACGTTTGTAAAGTGTCAGGTGTACCTGGCAGCCGCGAGTGTGCGTGGTGCGGACAGGGCAGTTACACGGGCACGTTTGGGGGCTGAATATTCAGCAGGTGACAGGGATTTTTGGCTCTGGCTTCCCCAAAGTGATGCTGAATGATGCCAGCCTTGGGTCTTGCTTCTCCCGCTAAACCAGTGCTCTCAGCTGGTTGCTCTTGTGTTCTTGAACTCACTTGGTCCCCTGCTCTGTTGGGTGACAATGCTGTGGAAACAAAGATGATGCTGTATAAGCAAAGATGAACTGGTCCTTTTACCCCATTATTGGACTTACATTCTCATCTGTAACCACCTAGACAACTGGTTCCCCCTCCCAGCTGTCTCACCCTGGATACCACCTCCCTGTAGCTCTTCCCACCTGGAAGGTTCATTTCAGCTCCCACCTGAGGCTCTGCCTGGCCTTAAAACTTCCCAAATGGCTGATTCATCCACCCCAGCACTTTATTGCAGTGAGACTCAGCGTGTGAAGTTATTTGCATCTGTCTGGGGCCAAACCCATCGCAAAGGTGTAAATTGATGCAATTCAGTAGATTTAATTTGGCTGCCTACCAGTGCGAGCTTGAAATCTGGCGTATGCAAGAGGTTCCTAATATATTATTCATTTTAATGTTATCTTCTAATTCGTTATTCTTTGAATCACCTGTACTGCAAATACAGAGACATGCTGTTATGTCTTCTCTGTTTTTAATTGGGCCTTCTTATGAAGTTCAAATGTATTTTCATATTCATGTTAATAACTTGCAGTTGCACTTCACATTAATGTGTTTTTTGAATGATCCATTGTTTTTGGAGGTTAGAGAACTCAGCAAATCCGTAAGCTATTTATAATAAAGGCCGTAACCACTTGATAGCTATTACAAACTATTTAAAATTAATGCTATTCCCATTTGCCAATGTTTACAACAGTCCTAAATTTTTAACCACTTATAAATAATGTATAGAAAGCAGTGTAATAAGCATATCAATGTCTTCATCCACCTTCCACAGCAACCTGTGCTGAGGGCTGTGGGCAAAGGTGAAGCTGACTGAGAAATGTCCTCCTGCCCTGTTGACGGTGGTGGCCGGTGTCCCTGTCACCAACGTGGAACGACGCGGTGGCTGCAGACGCTCCTTGGCAGGCTCTGGATTGATCACACGTTGTCATTAAACATGTCATTTTTGCTTTAATGCCGAAGACAAGGCAGGACTTGGCAGCAAGGCTGAGTGTTTCCCTGCAGCTGGGACTCTCAAGTGAATCTTGTGTTGATCTCCCAACCCCTGTTGAAAGAAACTTAGTGGAGAAGCAGCCTCTTGTTAAAATGAACATTAAAACCAGCCCGTGTGTCGCTTTCTCACCACACAGGGAAATTTGGGACGGGTTAAGGAATTAAGCATTTCATAGAAGAAAAAAAGGATGTTTCTACTCCCTCTGCAAAGAAATTGCTTGAGGACTGACCTCCCCTTTGGGTCTCAGAAGTCACCACCAGGTTATCTGGTAAGGATGCTGTTCTGTTCTCTGTAACTAAAGGAGACTCTTAACGGACTCAAGCGGAATGGGGTCCAGGAGGTTTTAATGTTGTTCGAAGCTCTGCAGTCGCTCTTGGGTTGGTCCAGCTGTGATTCTCCGCAGCCAAAACAGAGACCGTAGGTCTTTGGGGTGGCTGTTCAACTCTTGGGATGTTTGGTCAATGAAAGGCAAGTAAATTGTATCACCAGTGATTTCTGACAAATCACCAGAAGACACGTGGTGTGAAGGGAGCACTGCTGGGCTGAGTGACGCTGCTCCCCTCCAACAGGGTGAGGACATTTCTACCAGGACACATGGCTCCTTGCTACGTATCTGCTCTTGTGCAAATGATCAACAGGAACAACAAATTAAAAATAAGGATTTCCTTACAGTTACTTCACCCTTTAGAAAGGTTAGCAGTGAGCTATTTTTAAAAGGTTTTTCAAACCCCAGCTCTATTACTGTAAAGCTGTTGTGAGCTGTCAGGTACAGAACCATAATCTTCACCAGTTATTGTTATACTTAAGAATTCAATATGAATTGCATGAACTAAAGCACATTGATTAGAGGGTTGACTTCCATATGAAGCCAATTCATCTAATTTGTACACTGCTGGCTCAACAAGTATTAGCTAATCATCTGGTATGAATGCTTTCAAAATACCACTTTGCTACAGTCAGCTGGCAAACGGCCATTGATAGATTATTTATGGGTGAAAAAACCCCAGGCTGTCGCTTACACCGCAGCGGCAATTACAGCCCCAGGCGGGACGGAGACCTCGCCGTGCCGGGTCTGTGCAATGCACGAGATGTCTGTTCCTGCGAATGACTGGGGATGTGCAGGAGGACGAGTGAGGGAGCAGAATGATTAAACATGGAAAAGGCAAGAGATGGAGGATTTGTGGTCATCTGTCGGAGGAATTTCCATTTTAAAGCCTGTACTCAAATGGTGACATCCAAATGCAAACAGCTTGAAGTGAGATCCTTGCTTGGCTTGTGAGGAATGGGTACAGTGATGAAATCTGCTTTTTGGGGGGGTGGCTTGCTGTTCTGGAGGTGCAGTGGAGTTTACGTGTCTAAAGTAGTCAGCATGCCCAGGGACATCTGGGATAATGACAGTGGGCAATCTAATTTCTCAGCTGAGGCTGGGGGAGAATTACAGCACCAGGTTCACAGGGGACTCGGGCTGTCGCTACAGAAGTAGCAGAAAAGTCGATTTGTCCACTGGAGCCATTCAGTGTCGATCTGAACCTGGTGGGGTTTTGGTAGGAATAATTGGTTAATTATTATTTTTTTAAATGTCAAGTATACTGCTATTATGGAAGACTCAGGACAAATTGTGTAGCATTATTGTTGCAAAATGTGCTTTTTGGGAAAATACAAGTTTTTTCTTCAAGCAAAGCAGCTGAGAAACCCCACTCAGTTATGAATGAGGACTGAGTCCAGGGCTGGGAAGGAAACCAGCACCATAAAATGCCGGTGACTCCAGCTCGCTCTGGTTTCGAAGCAGTGTGGTGAGACCTGTCTGGCCCTGTGTGCTATTAACACCTTTTGGCATTTTCCAAACATGTCTAGTGATTACGGACATCTTATTTTGTGTCTGCTTCTGGCACCTGGAGACTCTTTGGGCATCACAGGTCAAAATCTCCAGGTATGTTTTGCAATTTTAACCTGTGTTTCTAAAACAGATGATCATGTTTAGCTGGAGGTTTATACTTCCAGTTCTGTGTAATAATTGTAGTTTTTCACTCTAGTTTGGAAACAGGATACCTGCAAAAGGTCAGGATGTAGCTTTGGGATTGGGGAGTGAAGCACAGTGATCCCTGGAGCCCATGTTCCAGGAAAGGATATTTCAGCCAGTATGTCCTGTCTGTGTGTGATTAGTAAATAACTCCCTATTTGTATATTAAACTCTCACTGGGCAAACAGCAGAGTTGCAAAACGTTAAGTGCAAGTGCTTAATAAACAATCCATATGTGCTATAAACACATTACCAGGTGTGCTACTTATGACAGAGGGACGTGGAGGACGCCGGCTCACCTCTTAGCGCTATTTATAAGCACCCACCCTGCTTATAACTATCGATACTCCACTCATTAAAACCTTAGACAATAGTTTGTCAAGTAAACCTTTTTTGTGAAGCCCGGTGTCTTTGGTTTTACATCAAGAACACCCCTGTCCCTGCAGGCACTGGATAAGCCCCAATTCATGTGTTTCTCTGGGAACTACCTATATTGTTGAACAAAACTCTCCCCACAAGCAATGGTGGTTGCTTTTAAGAAAAATGTTTGTTTTCTAAGCAAAAATGAATTACTTCAGATATCACTCTCAAATTAGATTGATAATTTTTCAATGCAGCCTCTGGTCCTTCTCTAAACACCTCTCTATGTGTATGCTTGTGGGTGTTTTTCCCCACCTGAGCGAAGTGTGGGTTAAATGTAATGACTCAGAGCAGGGTGTGCGATGCAGCTGTCCCTGGCTGGGCTTTGGTGGCCCTGGCACGAGGGTTTGCAATGGTGAGCGGCTGTTGGGGGCAGAAGGGGCCGAGCAGGGTGTCTGTCTGCACATCGTCATCCAGCTCGCCTCCTCCTGCAAGAGCTGCCGGTATTAATGACCACGGGCTGCCGAGACCTTCATTTTACACATCATCTGAGTACACAGAGTGCAAAAGTAATTTAATTCAGGCATCACAATTAAGGAAACTATTATCTCTCATGTCTTGGGCTGATCTCCAGGTCATCTTAGCATTATCCCTTTTGATCTCATTATGAATTTAAAATATGCAATAAATTGGCTCTTAATTCTATAGAAAAGGTCAAGCTTGCTTTCTGTGGGAGGCAGGGGTGTATTTAATGGAAAGATCTCAAGGACAAGGGAAACATTTGTTAATGACTAAGGGAATAAGTGCCAACCCACCTCTTGGGGAACATCCAGGACTTCTGCGCGTGCCCAACGTTTCCATGGGCAAACGCTGCCTGAAGACACTTTCCCAAGAGGTAAATTCTGGCCAAGGTAGCGATTAAATGTTGGTGTTTCATGGCAAATTGTTCTTGGCTGATCCGGCAGTGGGGAGGGACTAATTTTGTCAAAGGAGAACACGTGTGAATTGAGACTCTGAGAACTTCAACACTTCATCCTCTCAGAGGCTTTTGACAACCAGATTGAGAAAATGGGATAACAGGTCACTTTGTGGTTAACAATTGCCTTAGCAAATAGAGCAAGATTAATCGCACTATGTTGGCTTACCCCTGTTAAGTTCTGGTTTCTGTTGGTTTTGTGCCCTTTTTTTTAATAATAATTGTTACGTATTTATACTGTTAGGTTGAAACAAAAGCCTCCATTCAAAGAAAGCTTAGTGTAAGCAAGAAGCCAGGCTCACCTAGCACCTCCATCCTGACACAGGTGAAAAACTCCTAACACTGTAATACATTTAAGTGCTTTTGTTTTTTAACACACCTTTTAAAATGCTGCTTATTTTTCAAAGGATCAGGATATTCCTGTTGATCTTGTGGAAGAAAGGCAGTTTTGAACACCGTTTCTGTGAAGCTGGGGCCGTTATGACGCCTTGGCTACCGGTGCATCACCCCAGAGCTCTGCTCATCCCATATGGATTTTAAAGCCCAAACCACTGCAGGAGCTGGGTGCGATTCCCCAGTGAGTTACTTGAGCACAGTGGACATTGCACACTCGGTTATTTTAGCAATTGTCTTTCTCAGGGTGGGATGCAGAGTATCTGAAGAGTCCATGCTCAGTCGAAACTCTGTGGTTTGATAAAATGAACTGTAGAGCATGGTGACTGATGGCTGCCCTTCCTCTGTCTGCAAACAGAAACACCTCATGAAAATGAAGGCTGCTGTATCTCTGGTTTGTTCCTGCAAATGGAATTAGTTAAATAATAAATCCCACTGATCAGGGTTTTAATATAAACACAGAAATCCTTTGAAGTGTAAAAGGTGCAGCAGAAATGCTGCATTTGTGTAACCGAGGTAAACTTCAATTTAAAAGAAAGAAGACAAGAATTTTTATCTTTTATTAGTTATTCTATTCACTTCTATTTTTCACGCTTTCCAGCAGGTGAAAAATAAATTGAAACTGGACTTATTGCAGTATTCTCTATTCAAACATTTTAATATACATTGCCTGGCAGTGCAAAGGACAGATAATTATGTCAACCTATCTTTTCTGCAGAAATGGATTATTTGGGCCCGTGTTTCATAAAGCGCTGAGCAGACCAAGTCCTGGTTGCGGTGTGAGGAGCTGGGAGAATCCGGCCCCTCTCCTGGTCCAGCAGAGCTGAGCTCACTCCTGGTGGTGCCAAACTGCAAACTTCGCTAAAACTGATGATTTAGTAAAACCAGCCTAATCAGTCACGGTGTGGCTCAGAATCTGGGGAGGGATCTGCCCCTCTCTGACACAATTTTGCCAAAATATCTCAGTTAAGCTGGGATCATTTTCAAAACCCTAGTGCCTAAGTAACTTCAAGAGCATGGCTGATTTACTAACATCTATTGCAGATGGTTTAACTCACCCAAAGGAACGCACTTCTGACAGAGATTCAAGTGTGTGCCTCTTTGTAGGACCATACCCTTTTTTCTCACAACCTTTGAATTTTGAGGGCAATTTAGTGTTTACTGATTTTTTTTCCTTTCGTGCTGTGTTTTGTTTAGCTTTGCATTGGAAGTGGCAGCTGGTCACAGAAGCGAATGAATTCAAGGGGGAAACGCAGACTTTCACCCTGTGAATCTTGTTCTGGAAACTTAGGGAGGGTGAGGATGGGAATCCTGCTGGGCTGGACGACTTGCTTGGATTCCTTTGAAAACCACCCCTGTGCTTTGCTGCTGTGCTCAGAGCTCTGTGGGGTGGCTCTGAATGAACCAGCTCCCAGGGTAGAGCATCCACCCTATTTAGAGCTGCCCAGCCTTTGGTACCCGGGCGAGACCGTGTGGCTTCCGTGCCCCGCGATGCTTGAAGTGATGGACAGGTATGTAAAAAGCATGTAGGAATGAATGGCGGATTGCATTGATGCATCATTTATGAATATCATACAAGCAGAACTTGAATTTTCCCTGCTGTATTAGAGATGAACTAAATCAATCATTTATAAGGCTGAGAATAAAGACGCTCCAGACAATCTGCTTGACCTGCTGGGTGCTGGGGATTACAAAGGCGGTTCAACGTGGGACCAAGCGCTTGTCTGGGAGTCACACTGCAATTTTTGGAAGGCAAGTGCAAGTAAAGGGGTGAAGAAACATACTTTCCATGGGTTACTGGAGTTTTCTATCCCTAGGAGTTGGATTCTGATCTTTGTGGGTTCCTTCCAGCTCAGGACATTCTATGATTCTATTATGTGATTTCCTGAAGACAAAATGGATGTGAATATGATGCCCTCTGTGTTTAAACAATGCTGTCTGGGAACAAACTGCCTTAAAGGAGCTAAAAAATAAACAGCAACCTTTTTATTTTATTATTTTTAAAGGTTCCCTTCTCACTGTCTTTTACAACAAATACTTGATGCGTTTGCCAGAAGATCAGGGATGAGCGATCAGCGATGTCCTTCACTGGGCAGGGGCAGGTTGGCTCACTAACCCAGCACTCTGCCGGGCAGAACTGAAAGGCAAATCACTTCATAAATAAAACCCGTTGTGGTTCGAACTCTTACTGAACCTTAATAAATAGAAAGGATATGTATTATCTCTGCCAGCATAAAACCAGCTAATCTTCCTTTCCACTGAGGCTGCTCAAAAGGAGCTTTAAAGCTGAGGTGAGGCAGAGGCTTAGATGTGGTGGTGTCTGCGTGATATCAGATGCGGGATATTTCCCTTCACAACTATTTTCTGTAAGAGTGTGTAGCTCACGCATTTTCTAGACGTGTCTGCAGCACCTGAGCTCCCCAAGTCTTAAAAAACCCGCTGATTTTGTTCAGGACATGACAGCAAAGCAAAGGGTTGGTGCAGCTCGGGCACAAAGCGGCAGCCAGAGGGAAAGGGCAGGGGGGCATTTGGGGATGAGTGTGATAAACCCATAGTTACTATACATTAACAGCATGTCTTTGCTGGGAACGGGACTCTGCCTGAGGCCAGGTCTGTGCCAGGGTGGCTGTCCACAGTGCTCTTTTTGTAAGTTATTTCGAATCCTAATCATAATGAACAGGCTTATTCAGGAGGATGTTTCCCAAACTTGTAAGCAAGGCAAGCAAAGGCTGCGTGTGCGTTTTCCTGCGGCGAGCGGAGCCTCAGGAAAAAACCTGCAGACACACTTGGATTTTAGCATTTTTTCATCTAGATTCCTTACAAACTGCGAAGATTGAAAGCTTTCCATCCCCATATATTTATCTGGAGAAATATTCTGTGAAAGAAATGGAATGGAACGGACTCATAGACTCATTTAGCATTTCTAAACTGATAAATATACTTCTTGGCTGTGCCTGTTAGGGGTGTGTGATACCTATTCTTTCTGCAAATGGCTTGTTGGATTTCTTCCCTAGCACTTAGCTCTATAACGATGTTAGTCTGCTAATAGCAAATTGTCTTGACAACGTTTGCATTTTACCTCTTAGCCTCCGGCTGTTTGGAAAAGGAGGTGGTTTGGGGGTCTGGGTTGTCGCTGGAAATTTGCTGTAATGAAAGGCAGCGAAGTGAGGAGTTTGCTGCACGCTCAGCGGGGCTGCTCGGGTTGCGGCATCGCTGCTGCATGAGGCATCGTTAAATGTCAAGGGATGCGGTGGAGCATCCTCCCGTGGAGATGCGGCTGCCCAGCCCATCTGTGCCAAGAGCCCCTCGCTGCTGGTTCCCTGGGCACGGAGATGGGTAAATTCTGCACTGCCCAGCCATGAAAAAGTATTGAAAATCTGCCATGTTCTCTTACCCCTTCCAGAGTTAGATATTGTTTATGTTATATTTATAATTGTAATAATTAAAAATAATTGAGATATATTTTATACTTCAAAGCACCCTTTTAAAAGCGGATCTTTTTTTACACTGGAGGATGCGAACCTGTTTAATTTCTAGAGGACATCCTTTTCATTTTGAGCAATTTTTTTTCCTGTTTTTGTTGCCTCATTCTCACTTTAAAGCACTTGTGACCCCAGCCCAGGGTCTGGCGGGTGCAGGTCTCAGGTGAATTCAGTGCTGTGTTTGTGCTGTAGGTGCCACCACCTCCATTTCCTTCCCACTCCAGTGAAAAAATACAAAAGTTAGCAGGAGGAAAGGGGAGAACGCCTTGAAGTTTGGCCATAAAACCCCTGTTGTTGTTTATAGCTGTGGCCCTGTGCTGAAATGCCACAGGAAAATGAGAGTAATAGTGAGTAACAACTATTCAGTCCCTCTGACAGGGGAGTTCATGGTGGAGAGATTTCCCATCAGGGACACGTGGCTGCGCATCTGCTCCACCAGCCAAAGTTACTTTTTAAGAAATGAGGCTTTACAACCCGCCCGTGCCCCTCGGCAGCACCGTTGTGATTTAAGTCGCTCCTTTTGTTGTTCCACAATGCGCTTTTTGCTTCCCTGGCATGGTTTGCTGGCTGCAGATCGTAATTCTGCAGCACTGGGGTGCAGCGGGCACGGCTAAGGTGTTTTGGTTTGAATAGCTTTGTGGTTCTCCTTAGATATTCCCCCATTAAATATGATTTAAATCACACCTTCATCCCACAAAGTTGAGTAATACAGAGAGGCGGCTGCTGTTAATTAAACCGGGTGGTGGTGTCTGATTTTTCGCAGCCCGCGGTTTCTGGCTGAGCTCCATGTGCAGAATGGCAAGTTCAGTGTTGTGGTGCTGGAGCTGCCGGCAGCCCCGGGCACCCGACCCGAGGAACCGGGCTGTGGAGCAGCACGTCGGCGAGGGGTTTTTATACCGTCTGTTTTTCTGGCTGTGCCAGCACGTGTTGTTCTATGGGCTTGGTGGAGAGGAGCATCAAGACGCAGCTTTATGATGAAGTGGTGCCTTGCTGGCATCACTTCAAGTGTTTCAGACTGAACAATGTCCCATCTGTTTTTCGTAAAAAGTAAATGTGAAGAATTCCTGCAAAGGTGTTTTCTGTTGAAGCCGAGCAGCCCTGCTTGCCCGGGGGCGGTGTTGTCTGTGCTTGGGCACTGGGGGGATGCTGCCACCTCCATCAAATCCCACCTGGTTCCCCTAAAACTGGACCCTCCTTCGCTATTTAGCCCACGTGTAGAATGACCTGCCCTGATAGACACTAATTAAAACTACCTGTGTAGCAAGTTGGCCACGTACCATTGATGGACATCTATTTAGCAAAGGGTTCAGCCACTTTATTAACATTAATGAATGATGGTAGACTTTTGTCGCCCTTTTTACGAAGGTCGTGCTCAAATCATCGCATTATCAGACTTAATTACAACAAGTTAATTTGTTTCTTGCCTGCTGCGCAGCTGTTTAGGAAAACACATTTTGTACTTCATATATCACGCATCTGTGGGATTGCTCTTCATGCTATAGTAATATAGTCATTATAGCTGGCCAGGGTTGATGTGATAGGGATTGTTGATTAATTATTTTTCGGTTCCTTGCCAGCCAAATCCATTAATGACGATGATGTACTTTGTGCAATGCCACCCTTGTCCCCAGCTGTATGTCATTTCTATGCTTCCTTCTAGAAAAATGCAAATACTAGTATTATAACAATAGATAATGGATGGCACCGCTGCACAGGACGTGCTGCTTACCAGACCTGTGTGTGTCCTTTGGTGTCTCCTGCCATTGCAGAAAGATCTTTCTGCTATTTCTTGGTCCTGACCAGTCGCTCCCCATCTCAGTTCTGCTCTAGGAGATGATGGTGCAACATCCTGCACCTTTTTCACGCTTCCTTGTTCTTTCTGAATCCCTTGCTAAAAGTAGGTGGCACACCACAAAAGGAACTCAAGTCCAAACCACCTTAGCAGTAGCAGAGCCCACTGTCGTGTTTCTTAGTGTCAGCTGAGCAATTGTTTCCTGAAAACAATTTCCTCCTGGTGAGAGCGGTGCCTCCCTGGAAGCGAAGTTCTCATGAAATCGCATCCTGGATTGGGATCACACTGTTCCCGCTGCCTCTGGAGCCCCATTCCCGCAGCGGAACCCCCCACCCAGGAGGATTTTTTAAGTTTGTTTTATTACCATGGTGGGAAGAAGATGCACATTATTTCCAGGCTGGGGAGATGCTGCAGTCGGTGTCTTGCAAAAATGAACGTAAAACCTCCCTGACCTGTGCGCCGCTCTGCCAGCAGCTGTCAGAGAAGTGACTTGCAGATACAGGGAGCTCAGGCTTGTAAAAGGCTAATAACTCACATTTATAGGCACTTTACGTTCAGTATTTGCAAGCCCAAAAGGATCTTTATAGTAAATTAATTGGTGTAAGTGGCAGATGTGTTGCTGCAGGGCGCAGTGCTGGGACTCGGAGTGGGTTTCCCAGGCTGAGGAGATGTCAGGTAGGCAGGTGGATGGAAGGCAAGTGAACAGACACGATTTGGGAGGCTTAGATTGGATATCAGGAAAAGATTCTTCCCAGAAAGGGCTGTGGGGCATTGGAACAGGCTGCCCAGGGCAGTGCTGGAGTCACCATCCCTGGAGGGCTGGACAGACGGACATGAGGTTCTCAGGACATGGGGTAGTGCTGGGGTGGGTTAACGGTTGGACTTTATGATCTTGAGAGTCTCTTCCAACCAAAATGCTTCTATGACTGGCTTCTTTTTTTCTTTATTTTCTTCCTTTTTTCTTTTTTCCCCTGTTCCAGTAAGAAATCCCCTGCTTCCTGTAAATATACCCAGGAGACAGAATAAGTGCCGCAGTCAGATAAGTCAGCATGAGTAGAATCACATTTTGTAGGGGGTTTTGGTAGCCTGTAGCTCATTATAATTATTCAGAGGACTCAGCCAAACTGTTTAAATACCCTGTGAGCCATCCTAGGAACCTGGAATAGCTGAGAGGATTGCTGGAAATGACAAGTATAAAGCAACACAATCTGCTTGGGTAATAACTCCAGGATGCCTCTTGCTTCCTCTGGCCCCACTTGCTGGGCTTGGTTCTCTTGGCTGGCATAGGAGAGAAGTCAAAATATGAGCCATGAAGTCAGAAAAATGAAAACATAACCAGCGGTAACATGCTTGTTTTCATCAATGGATGCCTGGGTTTTGGAGAGGGATTTTATGGGCTTTATAAATCTTATTTAAAAGTAAATTTTGAAAATACTTTCAAATAGTTACTGAGAGCCTTCTGCTGATAACCATGTTAGAAAAAGTAATAATCATAAGGAATCTGCTGTGGAGTTTTGCTGTGCGCTGGGAAGGGTGCGGGGGAGCTGGAACGGAGCCTTTGCAGCCGGGTTTGGAAACAACAGAGTAGTTTGCAGGGTGATAACAAACCCAAAAGAGTTTGGCATGCTGTGCAGCTCTTATTTCTTTGCATAGAAAGCAGAGAAAGAGCGAGAGCAGGAAGGTTGTAGTCTTCACTAAGTCCTAATTATCCCGTGATTATGCCCACAGCAGGGATGAGGTTTTCAAAAGCACAGTTTCTGTAGGAAAGCCAGAAAACTGGCTGGGTAGTTCGACAGTCCCATTTACATGCCCAGCAAAGCAGTGGTGGGGCCAGGCTCAATACTCCAGAGATGTGTTGTGCCTGAAAAAACAGATTGTACCTAAAAGCTGCTCGGATTTATGCCACGGGATGTGCTGTAGGAAAGTGTTCACCTTCTTTCCTTCCCTGCCCCGAGCACAAAACCTGTTCAGTTCAGTGTTTGTCCTCCTGGATGTTTTAGTCTGGGACATGAAGTTCTCATTTTGGTTTTTATCCCCTTCTCTCTGTGACATTAAGGAATTGCAGGAGCTATTTAGAATAAAGCCCCACAGGACTGCCAGGGGACTAATTACTCAACTCGTCATCTCTTTCTCCAGGTGCTTGGCACGCAGGAGGAGGGAGACACCCCCTGTAAGCACATCTCCATGGGCTGTAAAATGGATGTTTTCTGGTTTGGCTTGTCTTAGTAGATGAGGTTTCAGAACAAACTGGGGAGATGAGCAGTTTGCTGCTGCGTTTTCCAGTGGAGGGTGGAGTTGATTTCCCCCGAGTGACAGAGCAAAGAAGCTCTTACGACCGGACCTGTGGGATTTCTTGCTTCATGGTCCTTATTTCAGCTTCTCGGGCAAAAGGCAGTGGAGACCCAGCCATCCTGTCCCATCTTTTCAAAGGTCAGCTGTTGAAATGCATGAAAAAAAGAGAGAGAATATAGAAAGCAACTGGTTTGTATTCATATATGGTTCCGTAGATTACTCACAGAATGCAGCTCACTATGAGGTGCACTTGCACCTTCCATGCTCCCAGTAGCCACATTGTTCTGCCTGATACCAGTAAGAAATATCTCATTAAAATAATATTACATATTTCTTATGGTAGGAATTGTATACGATGGTGTATTGGGCACTGTACAGGCTGTACTGCTAACTCTAGGAATGCTGGACACTGTTTTCCTACTACGTTTATTTCTTGCTTTGTTAGGTAACATAATTTCATGCTATTTCTGTGGCAGAAATAAGATAATAGCAATTTTGGCAGCATCACTTTTCGGTATGAATGGAAACAGTGCTCTATGCAGGGCTCATAATGAGGTTGTTTTCATTTACATTTGGTGAAGATAGATACAAACTGAAATGTCTCCTGGTACTTTTTTCATAGAGTTAAATAAATATATTGAGTATACACATAAATGCAATAAGCATATAAATACAGTTAACACACTGAATAAATACATATGGTCTCTGTACACTGACTCCCTCTGATGTCCGCGGAGGGAAGGCAGCTACTCAAGGAGTATTAATGCAAATAGTTGTATCAAGCGGTGCAGGGGGGTCCTTACAAGAAGGTTTTGGTTTATTGGGTTGCTGGATTATCCCAGAGTTATTACAGTCCTTAGCGATCAGCAGCCAAAGCATCAAGCACTCTCTTGTGTATTAAAGAACGTGTGTTATTCTTAAGTAGCAGTGAAGTCTGTATGCAGGACAAAATTCAATATTATTAGCCAGCACTTGAGGAAAATGAATAATATTTACTGAACATTTTTTTCCCCTATTCCTAGAATATTTTAGTTCCTGTTTGGTGTTACTCACCTGCGTGTTTGCAGAGCGCTTCTCCCCAGACACAGGCGGGGATGCCGAGGGTTGTTTTGCCATGGACGTGCTCGGCACTGGCAGCTCCGCTCACGCTGCGGGCTCTGAGCAGCCAGAAACGCTCACCCCTGCTGGGCATCCCCGCAAAAGTACCATTAGGAGGAAAGTCCTACAAGCAAAGTTCAGAGAAATGAGTGGGAAAATTCCGGTGAGTCTAAGCAAGATCCCTGTCACAGGAGGGGAAAGAAAGCGCTGACATCCCTGTCACGGGGGCACTTTGAATTTTTTAGGATGGCAAAAATGGAAGGAAATCTGATATTCAGGTAGGAGGGTGTGTGTCAGAATTTGTGTCCCAGCCTTGGAGAGCTGCTGGAGGGCACCGGGGGGTCTGTGCATTCTGCTCCGCACCCTCCAGAGAGCACAGGCTGGGGGACGCAGTGTGGGAACGCAGGGGATTGAGATATCGCAAGGTGAAATCCCGAACACTTGAGCAAAGCTGTCATGAGCAGAGGACACAAATACCGGTTACAAAACCAGCGGTAGTAGCCCTGTATTTTGTGTTCTGCAGCTTGGCAGCTCAGCAGGACACGGCTCCTGCTCCACCAGCTGCCGCCCGCTCCGGTACCCACGGCACGGCCCGGCATCGCTCACGGCCTGGCATCACTCACAGCGGCGTGCAAATGTCCAGCAGATATCACCCGCTACCTTAGGCCCTCACCAATTAACTTTTGCTTGGAGCAAGGTTTTGATGAGATGACAACCAGCAGCAATTCCAGCTCTGGGTTGCCTGGAGAGGGAGGCACAGCCTCAGGAACAGCAGAGCCGTGTGTCACCTGTCAACGCGGAGTCCGAGCCCTTCCCCGCATCTCTGGTTGAGATTTGTTTTGCAAAAAAATATCCTTTTCTGCGTACTCACCTAAGGCAGGTTGTGTGCAACTGCTGTGCAGCGGCATCCTCTCCATCTGTCTGTGCGCTGGGGCTGTCTGTCCAAGCAGCCGTGCCAGAGCATCGCCCGACAAGCTGGGCTGGTGTCACTTTGGTGGGGCTGGTGTCACCTTGGTAGGTTTGGCTGCTGCAGCGGTTTTGCCTTTGGTGCATCTTTGGTGGGGAATTACATGGGGTTCATGGGCAGCGCGATGAGGTTTGTGAAGGCTCCTTCATGGAATGTCTAGGAAGAACTATGCTTTGTGTGTGGTTATGTCCTGCTGATCCTTTGGTGAGAAAACAATAATGTGGAGCTTTTAAAAGGGGAAGAAAAAGGAATGGAATGCATTTTTGAGCAGTTAAGATGACTTTTTAAAATAAATAAATGGTTGAGATCAAAACATTTCGCTTAGTAATTAGGAATTTCATTATTCCTGTAGCTAATGGCGTTTGCGATGCAGTGCTTTGCTGGATAATTTTTAATTAGAAGTTAGGACACGGATTCAAGCTCCAAAACTATCGTATATTTATGCTCATCCATTTTCTTGAGTCTTTCTGGAGATAATGAGTCCTGCCTTCCTTCCTCAGTGTCAAATTCAAGTTTGACATTTTTGTTTGTAAATAGATTACAAAAATTAATCCCAGGCTTTAATAAGGTCTTTCATTATGCTATGGGGAAGGTAATTTATGCTTATAAAGCCTGTTCCAACCTAATAGGTGTGAAAGGAAAGAATGCTTAAGCTCTCTACTGCTGACAAGAACATTGCATCTGGAAAACAGAAGTCATGGTGGGTTCGTTTTGCTGACACTATTGAAGATAAATATCAGTCCCACAAGCATGGGCTGGAAGATACATCTTTAAAGATAAGGAAAGTGTGGTTTAGACTGGCACAGCCCCAATACAACTATAGCTGCACACAATTGTGAAATTCCTTCATAAAGCTTTGCCTTCATTTGCTATTAAAATTAAGGGGTACTGATTCTCAGGTGAAGAATAGAGATGTGTGTGTATATATATATATATATATGTATATATGTGTGTATATTTTCCCCTGCATCATCTAGAGATTTTATCTAATAATGTCAAAATCCTCATGAGTGGAAGGGAAGGTCTGGCTTTATTCTCTTGGCTCGGTTCATGTTCAGCTGCCCTGTAATATGTGAGTAGCTCCTCAGCAAACCAGTGGTCCCTGGGACTTTGGGCAAGGCGAAGGTTTTGGAAACCCAGATAAGAGACAAGAAAAGCCCAACCAGAAGGTCAGAGGGTGTGAAAAATAGTTGGTTTTGTGTGTGAAAAATAGTTTGTGTGTGTGAAAAGGGAGCGCGAGTGTTTTTGGGAGGCTCCTGTGCGCTGAGCATGGAGCACCAGCCGTTTGCCCCTGGATTCTGCAATTCAAATCTGGCTCCAGAGGCAAAATGAGCTGGTGGTCTCGGCTCTGCAAAAGCCGTTTAAAGAAAGTTGATAAGCCCATTTCCAGCCCCAGGGTAGGGTGAAGCAAGACTGACATGAGCTGAAGAATTAAAGACTGTGGCAAAAATGTACCCAAAGCCTGGCTAACCCTTACTTGGTTTGGACATCGCAGCTTCACCAAAGCTTATTGTTTCCTTCATGATGGTTCTTTAAAAAAAGAAAATAAATGGTCCCGAATTGTCCCCTAGAAGGAGAAGAGAAAGGTTCCCTTAACATAAACACAATCTGAATGGTCATGAGATCAAAGCCTGTTCTCAGTTAAAGCCATCAGTGGGCAATAAACACCCTGATCGCCCATTTAACTCCTTTGGTTGTGAGCTACCTGGCGGGGGCTGCAAAATGGCTTTACAAAAGGTGAAGTCTCTGTTAATTCTGATTGCTCACTGTGTTTTAAATTAGCAGAAAGCTGTGCCTCTCAGAACTACTGCTTTTGTAATTAGCCTTGTGTACTTTGCTATGGCTTAATAAAGTGAGTGAATGCCTAGGGAGAGCCAAAAAAACAAGCTCTGCTTTACTTGGGATAAGAAAGGCATTTTCTTCTTAAGTTGGTTGTTTAGGAGTTGCTTTAATTATAATGAGTAAACTGAGGGTACTTGTATTAATATAATTGATGTTACCAATGGAATTTACAGTTACTGAAGCAGTAATAAAAAGTAACCTATAATAACCATAACGTGATTTGCTGATGCCTTGTAGCCATTCCACACTGAACAGCTGAGGTGGACATACGCAGTCCTCGGAAAGGGGTAAAACTGGTGCAAGTGAATGCTTTCAAGTCAGGCCAACTGCTGCCAAAAGCTGGCATCGACCTGTGCTTCACGCAATTTGGGTAACGTTCTGGTTCACAGCTGTGCTCAGGTTATTGCAATCTTTACTACCCTAATAGGTACAGAAAATGAGACAGAAGCAGAGTTCCTAGCCCCAGGATACAGTCTGAGGAGGTGGCTGAGCCCAGGATTGAGCTCACCTGGGCTCAACCCAGAGTCCTGCCTGTTCTCCAGGGCCTGCTCTCCACTGCAGCTCAGCTTTTGGGTTACATTTATACCCAGATAACTTGCTTTCCATGACGAAATTTCTTTTCTGGCACGGTCTGCATCTATCATTAAATCAAAATCTTTTTGGAAACAGAACAGAGACTCGAACTTCAAAGCTTGCCACTGTTTTCTGCGGAGCTCTTGCTGGTTGCCTGGGAGGCTTATCTGAAATTATGCATGGAGATGGGCAGAGAGGAATGATTTCCAAAGTCATCATAATTATGCCCTTGAGTGGGCAAGAGTTGGAAAGCGCTTGGGGTGCAGGAGGCGAGGGGACAGAGGCAGCTCATACCCTCCCTTGAGCTGCATCACACCCAGCGCCAGCATCCCAGAAAACCCATGGGGCCAAACCCTCAGGGATGGTTTTCTCTCTCTCATCCCTCCAGAGCATCTAGCAAAGCCTCATTTTACATGTGCTTTCCATATCGTCTGCTCTTGCTGCTTTTAGGAGTCTGATGGGTACAAAGATGACTAAGTGCTGTCTGACATGATGCCCTTTACAGCCAACAGAGGATCCTCCCAGGACAGCCTGGGATCTCAGCCACGCTGTGCTTAAAACATTAAAAGGCCTCTTTTGCCTTAAATGTTGTCGCTTTTTAAAGACTTATATAGTTTGTGTGTTTCTGTTCATATCATGAGCTATCAAACTGGAAGGTAATTAAGTCTCAGACAGACAAAGAGTTTTCCAGTGTCTGGGGAATTCAGTGTGTCGGTACACGCAGCCCCTCTCCAGCTACAAACCTCTGTCGGGTGCGTCTTGGGTGAGAAGTGTTAATTTTGAACAGCTTTTGAATAGTGAGGAAGGGTCTTGCTGTGTTCTACAAAGCGCTGCTGTCCCAGTTGATGTGGAGGATCAGCTGTCAGGAGCCGGGTCCTGATGCGCTAATCAGCTGATGAGATAAGGCTCTTAACTTGTGGGTTTTGTTAGTGGAGTGTGTTGGTTCATTGGATATGAACGAGGGACTTCATGTGGCTTGGTGGGAGCTCAGAGACTAACGTTTGGTTAAATGTACAAGTCGATTTTTCTCCCCTTTTACCAGGATCCTCTCCTTGGTCTGGGGAGCTCTGCAGAAGACCAGCTTCAGGTTTTGTTGTTCAGCTTTCCTGTGCAGGGACGGTGGCGACGGGGGATGTTGGCAGCAGACGTGCTTTGGATGCTTTCTTTTGCCCTTTTCAATTTACTGTGATTGCAGCCAACGTGATGGAAGATGTGCAGTTTTGGGTACTTTCAAGGTTGCCCCATTTTTAAAAGAACCATTATTGCTGCAGGGAACAGCACAGTGTTTGGGGACCATGACACTGAATATGCCTCTGAATAATTGTCAAGTATCTCCCAGAGTAAAAAAGCATCACAGACCGTCTTTTCCTGGGGTTTTGGTCCATCTCCCCGTGGAAGGGAAACACTGTGAAACGTGTACTTAGCTCAGCAAAAGGGTTGTAACTCCCTAATGCAACACAAGCCTTTTCTATACCTATGTTTTACAGCTTGAAATACATACTGTGCTGGTACAGAGCTTAATAGTGCATATGTATCATATTGTAGGGGACTTGTGGCCCGTGGCAGCCCTCCTTGCATCACGCTATGCCTTTCCTTGGGGATCTGCTTTCTCTCCTATGGTGAGTACAGTGAGGGGTCTGTTAATAGATACTGAGTACTCTTTAATTCCCTGAGTGATTTAATATGTAGGTTTTTAACTTATGCAGACTGTTATGTGTGTTGGGCTATTAAATGCCCAGTATAGCTGTATCTTGTATGCATTTAATTGGGTTTCCATAGAAGTCAATGGAAGCAGTTCTATAATTCACTGGGACTTTGTATACCTGATAAACAGTCAGAAACAGGTTTCACGCAGTACTGTGGGAAAAACGAAAGGTTGCTATCATATTCTTAGAGCCTAATACACAGTCAGACACTACTGTGATCTAATTAATTAGGCTCTGCTTAATTAGGCTCAAGTGAGAGATTGCAGAACATGAAGCCCACTGGAGGTATAGCTGATAACATTGTTATTTAGAAAACCCAGAGTGTTTGAGTTTGCCCAAAAGGTTGTGAACTGAAACACGGCCTGTGTAAAACCCACTGATCACGTAAAACCCATTGATCACGGGCCAGCCCTCCTGGCACCTCTCCATCCAGCTCCCTGTGTGTTCCACCAGTGTGGCTTAGGGTTTCACCACGAAGGATGCGCAGAGCAAACCTCGCTCACGTGTCTCCTGCATCCCGTCTGCACCTCCTCAGCTTTGCTGCCTTGGCAGGACCCGTCCTGCCCTGCGCGGCTCCTGCTCTCGCAGACACGCTGCGTCCTCCTCTCCTGCGAGTTTCAGCTTGCACGTGCTTGTTTACTTTATGTATATGATGTAAATCCACATAGTGCTCATTCACACAGTTATTTCTGGCAGGGAGAGGAGAGCTGCTGTGACACCGCAGGGTTGCAGCTCACTGCACACCACTCTGACCTGACTGCTCTTAAAATGGGGCTGCCCCCCAACTTCATTTATTTGCAGCACAGATTCACACCAGCCACCTCTCCCCATAGCCCAGGATGAGAATTGACTGGCTCCTTCAAATGATCCCTGCTGATTTGTGGATCGATTCTCAGTTAATACCAAAGTTCTAAGATATTTATTCACTCCTGGCTACTTGGGTTGTCCCAGAAGTTCACCTTGGGGGATTATGCTCTCAGTAAAGGTTTTGATAAAAAATTAAAATGCCCTTTTGTTGTCTTGCAAGTCATTATGTTCACCTGATAAAAATGATTTTATACCTAACTCTGCCTATTAATCAAAAAGGTCAGTACAATAAATAGTTTTTATCTTTTCTGCTAGGAACCTTACCTCCCCATGGTCTTAGGAGCTGATTATAAGAGGAGATGTAGACAAAGGCATAGGATCTCAAAAACTGGTTTGATCAATGTGACACAGAGACATGAATTATTGTAGAGAACTTAGGGGGAAGAAATAAAGTGCTTTGATGCCAGGGAGTGGTAAGATTGCCTGAGTTTTCAACCTCCAGGCATCAAAGGTGAATGAGGTAGCTTCATTCATCTTAATAAATTTATTTCTGTCACCTGGCTGTAAATGAGCTTGGTTTTCCTTTGCTTGAGATATATATGTGTGTGAATATATATATATGCAATATGCATATCTATATCCCCCATACCATTGCTTTCATAAACCTGACCATGAAACTACTGACTTTTTCCTTTGCATCTGATTGCAAACTCAGGGCAAAGATGGAGTTTCTGCTGGGTTCTGCATTTATTGCTCTACTCACTGATGACTGTCTGAAATCATCACCCTGCCGTAGAAGCGGAGGTGCTGGTGGAGTCCCGGGCTTTGCAGCGAGGTTTTGGGGTGACGTGTTGCCAGGACACCTGGCACACATGGTACTGTGGAGCTGGTTTCCCCTGGGAATCTGCAGGTCCTGCTGGTTTTGTGGGCTTTGTCCTTTGCTTCATTAATATTTTGCTCATCTGTAGTAACCCCCCAGCTCTCTGAATTCCCGGCGGTTTGGACGTGCAGAATATCCGGCTGCTGCTGCTGCCCTAAAGGGATGTTTGATCTGGAGGAAGAACACGAGCTACTGCAAATGTCATGAGAAGAAAAAAGCCACAATTGACATTTACCTTTCTGATTATTCCTTCTCATGCCAGTTCTGTGTGTACGTTTCCATTACAAGATTGTGTGTGACAAAGAGTAGTTAGATTTGCACTACAAATTAATCTTTAAATATATTCATGTCCTTGCAGAGCCTCTCCTGATGCACCGTGGTCTGTCATGGAGATACGAGCATCACCTGCACACTCTTCTCTTTTCACATGTCTCTTTAAATATCTCTGCACCCTAAATCTTGAGGCGCATCAGCAAAAACGAGGCCACCTACGTTATAAGAAGCAGATCTCTAAGTTCATCGACCAACTGTCCTTCCCCTTGCACATCTAACAGGGTAACAAATCCAATGCCATGTACAGGGCTGGCCTCCAATGCAGAGTAAATTATTCAGCGTATAGAAATGAGGATATATACAGGTGTCTTAATGGCTACAGCACTGCTGTAGCTGTACTCTGGATACCTGAAAATAACTTTCTGCTGTGGATGTTAAAACACCAGCTCACAATGTGGTGTTAAGGGAACAGATGAATATTTTGCCGTGTGATGTGGCTTAGAAAACAGTTTTGATTTAGTATACCATGCCTGTCTGACTTTTAAACTTGTATTAAACAGAATTTCATGAAGGCAAACTCCACATAAAAATCTCAGAGAACAGGGCACTTGGCAGGAGGTCACTAAGCTATGAAAATTATTGATTCATTCTCCTTTCATTTCAAATGGGCAGATGTGTATGAATATTTACTTTCTTTCAGAGGAGAGAAAGGTCCTCAGTAGATGTTTTGATTTCACGGCACAATCCAGGGAATCAGTACTATATGTAAAACTGTTACTAAAGTCGTTAGATTTCTGAATGCATACTGCCATAGAACTTCCCCCTCCCCTTATAAAGCTGTTTCTTTTTGTTGCAGCGCTCCTGACGTTCAGCCTTTGAGATTCTTATGTCGTGTTAGTTCATCATCTCTTTAAAATGAGTTTTGAAGATTTAACCGCGTCTGGACAGCTCTCTCAAGATACTCTGGCATTACCGGCACCTCAGGTAAAGGCTTCACAGTTTTCACTAATTGGCTGAGTTTATGAGCTATGTGTTGACGTGCCAAAAGAAAGGCCAGTTTACAGATGTTTGATGTGGGGAGGCCAGTAGGTTTTCGCACCCAGGGCTGACGCAGCTGTGTTGAGATAAATGGAAAGGTTACCTCTGCCTTTTCCTGAAACGGCTCATTTCTCAGGGCTTACCAGAGGAGATCCCTGTGGTTCCTGGGTTGTTTTACAGATGTTGCGTGAGAAATTTGTCTGTAGTTGTATGCTGTTCCATGTAAGGAGCGTTGGAAAAATCCCTCCTGTGCCTGTGATCTGCCTCCCAGACACTTTGTGTCCTGCGGGCTTAGGAAAGTTGTCTCACAGTGTTATCAGCCCATGGCGGGTGGGTTTATTCACCTTTCAGGTGTGTGGTGGCTCTGCAGAGGGTGCAGTGCAGCAGGTGACCAGAGTCCAAGGGCCGATGTCCCATGGGAAGGTGCAGGTCTGCACCCAGGGGCTCCCAGTTCCACTTGCCTCTTGCTAAACCAACCACAAAAATACAAAAGGGTAAAACCTTTCCTAAGCAGAACTCGCCAGCTCTTCTCCAGAGGTGCTGAGACACCCTGAGGTCGGTTTTTGGAAATCACGACGCTATTGAGGGCACATGGAAGTGTCCAACACTGTGTGAGGCAGCAGGACCCAGGCAGGGCGCTTCTGCTGAGCATCGGGGACGTTGTTTGTGTTAGTCAAAGGCAGTTCAGAGAATAGTTTTGAATGAGTGTAACAAATCAAGCCTTCAAGACACCAGATACTCCAAATAGATCAAAAAAGAAAAAGGTGTTCTGGTCTACATTGTATAAATAGCTTACACATCACTGCATCCCGTAATGCACCATAGATTTTAAATAGTTATTATATTAATTCATACAATATGCTGTTATTTTATTATAATATATGAAATATTAAATACTACATATTAATATGATATATTATATATTTGTTATGTACTGTATTTATTATATTAATTATTTAGCTTGCCTCCTATGAGGACAACTGGTCTTTCAACAATAATGTTGGCATCTGGAATCAGGCAAAATAGGGAATTATTACTGTGAGAATGAAGAGATTTCAGATCAGATCCTTTTATTTTTTTGGACAGTATTACTTTGGGGATACACCACATGTGCTTTTTAACGTTGGGATGAGGTGGGAGAGAAGAGGCAGAGTAGATTGCCCTCGATTTGGAAAATCACAGTGTACCAGCATGACCTGTTTTTATGGATGAGAACCTTCAGTCTACAAAGTTTTTGTTAAAAGACTTTATCTCACTGACCAGATGGTGCAATTTGTTTGGCATGGACATTTGGGAATATCTGCTGAATTTTGCATAAGGACAACTGTTTTAATTATCTAGTGTCTTGCTGCATTAATCTTATTTGTCTGCAATGACCAACCCTTTTCTTATTCCTGGTGATCGTGTCACTGTATTGTGTGCGCTTTTATCCAACCTTCTTCTCATTCCTACATTTTTATTGTCTACCCCTTGGATATTTCTTTGGGTTGAACTCCTCCTGTTGAGGAGAAATGATGTGCTATGGGAAACAAGCCAGATGTGTATGAGCCTATTAAAAACCTCCTTCCCAAGTTGACCCTTTCATCAGAATAAACACGAGACTCTCTTAGAGATGGAATTAGTACACAAGATTAGGGCAAAGAATGAGTGGTGAAGCTGTTTCACGGCTGCGGTGGAGGTGGGAGCTGGAGCAGCCGCTGGTTGCGTGACCAGGTTCCCCCGTTCAGGAAGGATGGAAAACACAGAGTTTAAATATTTGTAGAAATATGAAAAAGCAGCTGTGTAAGGAATAAAGGAAAAAGCACAGGGGGATTAATGCCCAACAGACCCCTCGTGCTGTCCCCTGTTGACGCATCTTTCTTTGGATCATTCATTACAATTCTATTTAGGAAATTCAGGATCAGGTTTGTGTGTGCGGAGGAAGCTGCTCATTACAGCTTAATTGCTTGTGTTGCCTGGAGCAATACATCTGTATTGATACAGAGCAGCGCAGAAATGTGCTATCCATTACAGCAAACCTATTAAGTCCTCTATTATAACGGTGAGGTTTATTATTTAATGTTTAGACTGTATTTGCAATCATGCAAGGCTCGGCTCGGCTGCCGTCCCCAGGAGGACGTTGTCCCCTGGACGCAATCCTGGCGTGCCAAAGGCCTGCACCTCCCCTTGTCATGCATGACTGTGAAAACAACATGAAATTGGAATTCCTAGCAGCAGCCCCTGAGCTCAGCATGCCCACCGCAGCTCCAGTAGCGTGCCAAAAGAGCCATGGAACTGACACCCCTTCCCCTGGGAGCCACCAGCCCTTGGCAGACACGCGGCTGCGAGTGGCCTTGGCTCCTCTTCTTGCAAATTTTGAGAAGCTATTTGCAGACACTTTTGCTGCTTTTAAATGCTGGAGCACTTAGGCCACGACCTTTGTCACCAGCTCAGACTTTCCTGGAGAGATTACAGCTTGATCAGTTAGACTGGTAACTCACTGCCATGCTTACGCTACTGAATTTTGTAGCTGAGGATGTGTTTAATGCGCTGTTACCACTGGAAACTGTGATGGATTACATGCAACAGCAACGGTATGCATCTGAACAACCAGGTAGTTAATTACTGCAATTATAACATTTTATGAAAAGGAATTGCATTCATGGTCATTCATTATGATGATGAATTTCCCACATTTTATTACTGGTCATCCGTACCACTCCTATGATAAATGACCAGAGTCCCACGCAGAAAGAAAACCCTCCCCTTCCCTTCCCTCTCATATATGGAGGAGATGGTGTGGTTAATGTGACAGTGTCTAATTGTGCTGGTGTCCAAGTTCAATATTTATATTCATTTGTACATATTACTCTCATCTGAGTATTTCGTTACACATTGTGTGGCTAGCTTTTATAGATAAATTTATAGTTGGCTTTCTATGACTAGTCTAATACATATAAATGCCGGTCTTAAATCTGCGGAGAGACTAGGGAGTGAGATGTTTTGGCAAATTGTGTAGAGCAAGTGAAATGACAGGAATTGGAAAGTGGGAGTGTTGCTTGGTACAAGATCTTTGACTCTTGTTGAGTGATAAATTTTCCAGTACTAAATAGCTGGCACATTATTTTACATGAGGTTGATGGGTGCAAATTATCAGCTTGGTTGTTTCAAGACAGAATGTTATTAGCTGTAGGGAAACATGGCAAACAGCCAGGAGCAGAGCGTGAACTTCTGTGTACATTGTCTTGAATTGCAAAAGTAATTGTGTGTGCCTATTGGAACTGGCAAGAGCAAAGTCACTACCAAAGCTATATTTAAAGCGAAGAGATCGAGCTTTTTCCAATACCGACCCGAGAGCCTGATCACATGGAGAATATCAGAATGCTATGTTAATTAGAAACAGCCTGTAATCAAATAGCTGCATTTCCTGCCACATTGGGTTCCTAACACACAGGACTCAAGAGAAAGGATTGCAATTATGTGGTATGAAAACCTAGAGTAATAAATATTTCAGAGAGGATATTGAGCTCTGTAGTTCAACCAGCCCGCAAAAAATCAAAGTGAGGCCTCTTAAATGGATGGATAACCCCCTGCCCTCCTCATCTGCGGTGAGATTCTTGTACCTCCCCTCCATGTGCTGAGTTCCTCCCGTGCGCAGAGGTTGATGTTGGGCCAACGCTTCGTCTGGGCTGGCTGCTCGTGTTTTCCTTTTTTGCACTGACCTCCAAAATGTGCAGTGTTACACCAGCTCATGCATATACAGCGTTCCCATTTTCATAGTAATTTATTTTTGGCAGTGTACGAAAATTCTGAAACCAAATGATAAGCTCAAAAATGCCTGTAATGTGAATATTCAGCAATGGAAAATTTTCCCTGGTCTCCTTCAAGCTGAGAAACATTGGAAGTCTCTGTATTTTTTTCAGTCCTGGATACCATTCAAGGGCTTCTGTCCTTGTTTCTGAAGGTCTGCACCTATAGCCCCAAGCAGATTATTATCCCGGTGATGTTTTATTCATTGTAATGCTTCTAAATGGAAATTAATTTTTGCATGTGAATGAGTAGTAATTTAGCATTCAGAAAAATCCTAACCTACAGAGAAGCAAAAAAGTATTAGAAAGAAAAGAAATGAGTGCCAAACAAGGAGACCTGTGCCACGGATGACAGGTTACCCGGTGATGGGGGTCACATCTCCAGAGCACAGGGATACAGGACAGGGCAGTGACAGTGAGGATGCTCTGGGGGTGCCCCCAGTCCTGCTTGTGCTGTGGTACCCGGGGAAAAGCTGCTTCCAGCCAGCGGCTGCATTGTAAAAATGACCAACACCACTTTTACTGACTCTCCTGGATGTGTCATGCTGAAGGCACTGAAAATACGCTCTGGGATTAATGTCAACGGTATCTGCTAAACACAACAATTGAATAATTTATTAGTCTGCAGTCAGTCCATGCTCGGAAAGTGACTCGGAGACTGATCCGTGCATTGGCATGGAAGTGACAACGTGAGCCACACTCTTCCTCCCGGCCATGGGAGCTTGGCTCTGGTGTCCGCATCCCTTTGCAAGTCGGCTCTGCTGCTCCTTTTTGCACATTTTCTGCTTCCCAAATAACGCTGGCTAAGCCTCAGATGAATTATTAACTACAGAGCACAATGGGCACTGTTAAAATGAGTAGTTTTCTTCCCAGGAGGAATCAGGGCTGTGGTATCCTCAGTCTTCCCTGCAGGGGTCCCCAGATCAGCGAAGGCCATTGAGACGGGTGTCTCTGCTGCTGCCTCCCACTGCTCTGCCCAGCCATATGCACTAATGTAATTTATGTTTTTAATACAAATTCAAAATGTATGGCGCAATTAATGACCAAAGCCACAGTTTGTCAGGATGCTTGTGGGAATTGTGAATTTCCATTGGTGTGGAAGGGTGTTTTCTCCCAGATGGAGCCAACGCGTTCCTTGCTTAATGAGGTTACTGCTGACCAGCTGAAGCCCAGGAGCACGTGTCTGGGAACATGGCTCACCCAGAGAAGAAATATTGTTGAGATGAAAGCGATCCCTCAAGGTGGCAATAGAAGGTGCTGGTGAAACAGGGCATGTGCTGACCATGGAGGTGGTGTCCTGGTGTCCTCCATGGGGTGGGTATGAGGAGGGTGTCCACTGAAGAGCAAGACAGAGGAAACCTCCTGGGCCTGCTTTCTGTCAGTGGAAACTGCGAGTGGTAGAAAAAACATTATGTAAAATAAATATGAGTGTTTCTTTGCAAAGCCCGAGGGGCGAAGGCTGTGGCGAGCAGAGAAGTCACCTCGGAGGACTTTTGTCACTGTGAGTGCTCCACCTCACATCCCAGACAGTCCGACTGCACAAAGCTCTTTGGAAATCTCTTTAAAAAACATGGGTGTTGTATCCTGTTTGGATCAAATGAGGAAAATGTTCTCATCAAAGCATTCTGAACTTCATGTAAATGAGCTGAAACAAGGGCTGGGAGATTGTCTCTGGTGTTGGGTGAGACCAGAGCTGCTGCAGAGCCTCTGCTGGAGCATGGATGGAGTGCTGGGTTGCTCTAGTTGTTTCTTGAGGATGGGAAAACAGGTGTTTGAACCTTATTTCTGTTCCCTGGTGTACAGCATTTGTTTAGAAACACTGAGATTTGAAATAATGAGAGCGCGTGAAAACGGTTCAGAAACACTGAGTTTTTCTGTGTGTGTGTCAGTGACCAAATATTGACTATACAACAAAACCAAGAAAGCTTCAATGTGAGGTTTAGAATGTAGTGTGTATGACGTGCTCAGCGCAGCTGCTCTGGTTCGTTAGCAACCATTGCAAACATTGCGCCCATGCTTTGCCACTAAATAGGTTATTATTGCAGAAAAGTGGGGCCCTGCCACCTGCCCTAGCGGCCACGAATGGCTTAAATGGTGTTTCCTGACAGAGGTACGACTGTCACTTGTCATGGGAAAGCACAGCAGCAGGGAGGAAGGTCCCTGTTCCCCTGGCACCCACCTGCACTGCTTCTGAGGGCACCATCAGCAGGTTGAGGATGATCTATACATCCCTTGCTTTCCTCAGAAAAGCAGAGATGTATTCACCACAAGTGTTTGCTCCAGGAATAATGTCGCACAAACACGTGGGGTGATTCTGCCAGCTGGGCTGGATCGTGCAGCCAAACAACTCGAAAACATGTTGCTTGAGAAAACCCCTTCTGAAGGAATCAGAAAAGCTTCTCCGTACGGAAACCGCATGGTTTTGCCAAGCTGCAACCAGCTTGTTTCAGGACATGCCAAATATTTGTTTGCAGTGGAGGCAAACATACTGATCTGGTGTCAATAAATGTCTTGATTCAGTTCAGTGTTTGGCAACAGTGTGTTAGCCAAAGCCAGATCCGTTGTTGTCATCAGCTCTGGTTCTTGCACAAACTGCCTAAACTGTGGTTTTGTTTTGACAGAACCTACAAGATCACTTTTTATCACTACCAGTCGCTGCTTTGGGAAATCTCTGGAGTCGACAGTCACGAAATCATACCGCATTAATGCTGTAAGAAATTGCAAGTTCAGCTCCAACTATAGAGAGTACATCTTGAACTTTCTGTTCCGTGGAAAACAAATGATCCATACAAATAAACGGTGGATATTATGGCATTGGTAAAGGACGCTATACAGGATCCCATCCTCACCAACAAATCACAGTGCACTTGTGTACCCAGAAAAGTGAGATTTTCTCCCAGTGATGTGACACGATGGCACCAGTAGCAAACAGGGCAAAACTCCCGCAGGATTTCCTACTGATCCCAGAGACTTTCTCCTGCTCCTGTTATGGATCCTCATATTTTTGTTTGCTGCGTAAATTTTCATCACCTGTTGCGAGACTGAGATGGGATAGCGAGAAGTGTGCACACGTGTGGTTACATTTTGCTTAAGTTAGCTTGCTTAAAAATGGGTGAAGCAGACAATTTGAAATTCATAATAATTAGATGGTGTTAGATCTAGCTTTTAGGAGCGTCGGCATGACTCACTGTGCACAGACTTCAAAAACCCCCAAGGAATGCACTATCATTCATCCCTTTTGCTATTTTAAATTGCATGGGGGAGAAAAAAGTCTCACCCAGAACCTACTGAAGTGAATGGGATGACTTCATTAATTTAAGGTGATTTTGGTTTGTATTTTAGGACCTTACATAAGAGCTGCCTCCGTCCTCCCCCGTCCCTGCGTGGCTGGGGGGAGCTGAACACACTCCCCCGCATCCTGTGTCTCTTTGCGCATGAGACACGCCGAGTTAAGAGCTGGTTAATCCATCATTTGACTGCAAAGGCTGGTGGAATAATTTACTTGAGGAAGACCGATGGGTAAAACAACACTGGTTTGTGCCAGGAGCCTTGGCGGGTTGCAGATTATGAAAGAGGGTATGGTGTTTTCCAGATTTTTCATAAAGCTGACCTTGTGGTATCAGTCTGAAGTAATGTTCTGCTTTTGATCTCTGCTTATCTCTGGCAAGAGGTCATTTCTGTGTTTTACTTTTCATGTTAAAAAAAGAAAAAAAAGGAAAGCCTTTTCAAATCCTTATTTGTTGAATGAGGTTCATTTAAATAGTGGCTGAGATTAAAATAGAGAAAAAAACCTAACCTTCCTGAGCATGCTTTTGAGACTGTTGCAGTCTTGCTCCAATGCCTGCTGCCACCAAGGCATAGACGTGCTGCCTTAGGCCACAGCTCAAAAATTGCTTGTCTGTATCAGGAGCAAAACCTAATAATGGAGTTTTAGAATATGAACAGATGATCTGTGGTAAGGAAGAGCACTTGCTGCTCCCCGGGCGGCCTCGAACCTGCTCCCGTGCTGTGTCTGGCTGCTGTTGGGGGGTGAAATCCAGGCCCTGCTTGTCCCCCTGGAGCTGTGGTTTGGCTCCAGCAAACGTATGGGGGATGTTGCGTTTTATTGGTGTTACCTTAAATGACCGTGTAGTGATAAACCCGCCATACCAAGGCACCCAAGCCCTGCACCGATATCTGGGATGCTGAAACTACCCCGGGAAACGTGCTGTCCTCTGGGAACGCTCACGGCCGGGAGAACCGAGCTGCATTTGAAGCCGCGGTTCCTCCTCTCTTTCCCCAAAGGACTTTTGCTTGTGCATTCTGAGCCACCAAAAGGCTGCAGCACTGAGTTTCCTTTGATGTAAGAGATATTTATTAGTATTACTCACATGTAAATAGGCTTCCTCGCTCTTGCCTCTAAGGCAGAGGAGATATTGCTGCTGCTTGAGAGACACAGGGAGAGGATTTGAGTGATTTCCACATTTGAAATCCACTCGGGTGGGAGCTGACCTGAAAGCAAAGCTGATTTCTGAATTCTGACTTTGTTTTCCACAAGTTTGCTACTCCTGTGCTCTTATTTCTTCCATTTTCTTTATAAATACAGATTGACATCCATAAACTTTCTCCCTATTAAAAGAGTGTCTTTGTCAGCATCTCTTCCTGCGGGAACTTTGGGTGATAATTTCTAGAAGCTATTCTTTGTCTTCTACAAGTCTAATCTTAGACAGTAAACAAACCCAGACAAATGCTTTTTCAGCCTGGGAAGGCATAAATAAGTAACCTGTACTTGTTAAATTAGGCACTGTAAAAATGCTGAGCTTTAAATCATTGTCCTGGTAATTATTGTCATCATTGTCATTATTAGACGACATAAGATTTTGTCGCTGATAATTTGGAGGCTTTGACACATTTATTTGAACTGACTGCTCCTTTGGCTAAGAATAATTGCTTAAATTCCTCTCATGGGCTTTTGCTTCTATAAAAAGATTGTTGACCTTGAAGCTTTTCCTTGATTCTGAATTCTTATTCAAATGCAAATACTGGAGAAAAAGATGTAACTTCCTAAGTAGACGTTACTTTTGAGTTCTGGGGACCTTGTGCAGAAAAATCAGGTTTTATTTGCATTGTCAGAGACCCCCAGCTTCTCTCTGAACCTTTTTCTTTATTGAAGCCTGGGTGTTGGTGGTGTTTAAGTGTTTTGACCGCTGAAGATTTGCACTGTGTCGTTTGATGGACCTCCCGGCATTTGTGTTGTTTTGTTTGGATTCTCACGTTCAGGAAAGGGTTTTATCAAGGGCAGCACTGTGTACCTCCTTCTCCTCTTTTTCTTTCTGTGGTTTTCCAGATGTTTTAATGCTGGCCCCGTCTAGGCAGTCCTTACTTGATACAAGACTGCTCATCTCCCCCCAAAGCAGCTCTGGGGCCTCTGCAGAGACGTACCGCTCTCCTGCATGGAAAATGGTGATGCCATGAACACAGGTGAGAGGCGCTGGTGAAGAAACCCATAGGGAGAAATGGCTGGATTACAAGAGAAAAGCTTTTATTTACATAACAAATGATCAGAAGTGACATGTCTTAAAAAACATGGACCTAAGGGTCTGAGAGTTTGTATCCTTATTGAATCGCTATCTGGTGCAGCAGCCTAATACACATATGGTTAACGTGATTTTTTGCTAGAGGATCTCATGGAGATGTTCAAATAATTAAAGCTCAGATATATTTCTTTGGTAGTGTATTCACCTTGCACAGTGAGAAGAGTATTTGAATGCTTTGCAGCAAACAGAGAGATCTGGACAGACACTAGTCAAAGATTTCTGAAAATAAGCTCTCAGTTTGAAAACTGGTGTAAATTGTAACGCTCCGGGGAGTGGGCACTTCTGGACTGTGTCGGTGTGTCTGTGCATCTCTGTCGGTGGGTTCCCAGCTGTGATTGTTTCCAGGGCTTTTGTTATTTTTTACAAGAGCCTTTTTGTTTTCCCCTCCTGCAGGAAGGAGGCGATGGGCATTTCGCTGTTCACTTCCTAACGTACTGCTGCATGAAACAGCGTGTGCTTAGGTGATCACAGTATCACAGTATGTTTGGGATTGGAAGGGATCAGAAGATCATCTAGTCCAATCCCCCCATGGAGCAGGAACGCCTAGGTGAAGTCGCACAGGAACATGTCCAGGCGGGTTGGAATGTCTCCAGAGAAGGAGACTCCACAACCCCCCTGGGCAGCCTGGGCCAGGCTCTGCCACCCTCACTGAGAAGAAGTTTTTTCTCAAATTTAAGTGGAACCTCTTGTGTTCCAGCTTGATCCCATTACCCCTTGTCCTATCATTGTTTACCACTGAGAAGAGCCTGGCTCCATCCTCATGGCATTCACCCTTTATAAACATTAATAAGGTCACCCCTTAGTCTCCTCTTCTCCAAACTAAAGAGCCCCAGCTCCCTCAGCCTTTCTTCATAAGGGAGATGCTCCACTCCCTTAATCATCTTCGTTGCCCTACGCTGGACTCTCTCCAGCAGTTCCCTGTCCTGCTGGAACTGAGGGGCCCAGAACTGGACACAATATTCCAGATGTGGTCTCACCAGGGCGGAGTACAGGGAAAGGAGAACCTCTCTCGATCTACTAACCACCCCCCTTCTAATACACCCCAGGTACCATTGGCCTTCCTGGCCACAAGGGCACAGTGCTGGCTCATGGTCATCCTGTTGTCCACCAGGACCCCCAGGTCCCTTTCCCCTACACTGCTCTCTAATATGTAATTTCCCAACCTATACTGGAACCTGGGGTTGTTCCTACCCAGATGCAGGACTCTACAGTTTCCCTTGTTAAATTTCATCAGTGATGTACCAGTTCAGCTATGCTCATAGCAAAGAATGATTTAGGAAACATATTGAGAAGAAAAAAATAGTTGGATAACAACAAATAATAGTGCCAGGCAGTGGAAAAGACTCTGGAGAGCTCTGAAATGTCATGGTTTCACGCAGTGTGCAAATAAGGATGAAATTGAAAATCAGCTATTTTAGGAAAGGTAACTCTTAATTTGCATGAAATAATAATCAAATAATTATCAGGCCACCTTAAACAGCAGTATTGAAGGTCACTTAACTGCACAGGATGACACAATACAATAAGCTATACCTGGCATAAATTCTTAAGTAGAAGTATAATTACCAATGGAATTTGTTACCTTTTATTTTAAATAATCACATGTATATTCCTATATAATAACTGACTTTAGTGTGCAGCCATCTAAAACTGTTTGACTGGTAGATGGTTCTGCAGCACAGAACTCCAAGTGTTAAGCAGAAACTGTTAGAAACTGAGGTAAAGCATAAATAGGACACAAAGATTTTCAATCGTTTGTAAGTAAAGATTAATGAGTTCAATGACAAAAAGACTTCTCTTTGTGATGGCTCGTGGGCTCTGGTGGATAAAAGGCCAGAGGAGTTAAAGTCCTCTCATGCATAGTTTTAAAATATTTCCTTTGTTTATGAAAAAGAGAGGAGGACACCTTTGTTCCAGCCAGTGATTAGGTGTACTTGGGGAATTGCAGACCGTAGGAGATTCCTTCCAAAGTGCAGTTATATGGTGTGTCTGTGGCGATCGCTGGCTGCTGGGACATTCTCCATTGAGCTCTCGCTTTCCTTTCCATGATAAGGTTGTAATTTTGGCAGTGAACAAAAGAAATGTGTCTCGTCAAGTGTGGCCCAAATGGGTTGAACTTCATGGTTAAAAAGTGGGAGGCCACCTGTCTTAAATGGTTTTTAATGCTGTCACTGGCATGTCAATCTTCTCAGCTCTAAAATCAAAGCTAGAATAAGCAATAAAAAAAGATTGCCTGTTTATGTTAAATGATTTAAACTGTGTATCCTGTACTAGTCTCAGACAGAAATTTGGATATTATACCAGTAACATGGTCTCTAAGCAGCACATATTTTTCATTATCTTCACATCCATGCCCCACACAATTTCTTTCATTGAAGTTAATGGCAAATTCTCTTAGGTAATAATAGGGCTGTAGGTTAATTATTCAGTAACTACTGCTAAAGAATAGTATTAATATGTTTCCACTCCTGGTATGAAAAGGCTTTGTTTTCAATCATAGCATTAAACATCCTCACTTAGAGTCCCATTGCCTCTGAATTAAGATCATCAAAAGGCACATAGTCACTGCCTTTAGTTAATTGACTTGTGATTTAATGTTAATGAAATCTATATATACCTGCTCTTATATTTTAAGATGGAAGTTGTCTGGGTTGTATCTGGAAGCTGGTGGTGGAGCACTGTGATAGTGTAACTATCTCTCTTGCTGTCTCATGCGAGCCCCAGAGTGCCAAATTCCACCGAGAGCAGCACGTTGTGGTCCGGACACCATGGGCTGCAGAAAAAGATCCATCCCCAGGCAGAGGTTCGTCTGGGAAATCCTGCATCACTTCAGCTGTTGATCTGCACAAAACTCAGCGTGGCCACAGGCTGCAGGGATTCAGCAGTGATGCTTTTCCTTGGGCTCCAGGAATTTGTAGGAATGTTTAATTAATAATAATAATAAATCCTCTCAACCCACCTGTCTCCCGCAGCTTAGGTGAGCATTATCACAGACACAAACCCGGGGGCACCAGGGTTAATTAACTTGCTCTGGGCTGGTGTTTGAGCCAGACAGGATCTTCAGTCAAGAAAAGCCTGCAGTCAATGTAGGGAAATGGGCAGAGCTGCAGGCGGCTGGCGGCAGCCCCGGCAAGGTCACAGCAACAGCCAAGTGGGAAATGTATGTACAAAGCACGACCAAGAGAAGGGGGAAAGAGGAAGAAGAGCTGTCGGGAGAAGGACGGGGGTGTATCGCTGGATTTAACTGAAAACAAACGCTTTTTGCTCCTTGTCCCCCCCGCTCTCCATAAGTGACCCAGATGTTGGGGGTACTGGGGGGTTCACAGCACCTCCTGCCCTGGCTGGTTGCAGATGAGCAGCCAGCGTCTGTGAGAGCTCTCCTCATCCCAAAATATGTGCTGCAGAGTGTGTGTTTAATGTAATCAGCCTGTGGGCTATAGATCAACAGCGTTTTCTGCTTTGTGCAGCTTCTCCAGTGAGTCATGTTTTCCTCTTCATTTGGATGTGCGTATCCTCTAAGCCAGCTGATAAATCGTTCTTCCCTAACTCAATTAAATGCTGTTATGTTTTCCTGTAGTGCTGGTTTAATTCACAGCATTGCAGCGAGCGTACTGTAACGGCGCTTCTTGTACATTATTTGTACACATTGCAGTTTTGTCTAAAAGAGCTACTGCTGTGAAGTGAAATATGAATTTCTGCAGAGGAACAAAGGCTCCTGGAGCTGC
This sequence comes from Columba livia, assembly GCF_036013475.1. NCBI lineage: Eukaryota > Metazoa > Chordata > Aves > Columbiformes > Columbidae > Columba > Columba livia. The sequence goes on from NC_088611.1 coordinate 21,638,018, forward strand.
ATCTTTAATAAAACCTCTGAGATCAGTGCGTGGAGGATGCTGAATGTCAGCAGGAGACCTCTGAGCTCTGCCCGTTCGCCCCGACGTGCCCGGCTGCTTCAGAGGTTGAGCAATGACTTGCTCATGATTCGGGTGGGAACTTTTGCTGGCACAAATCACCACGATTCATTCCAGTCATGGAGAGCGGTGGCGATTTGCACCGTCTGTAGCTCAGCCCTGTTCAGTATCCAGCCCCAAACCTCCCACTACTTTGTCTTGAAAGAATTGCGTTACATCAGGCGATGATCTCCATTTTCTCATCCGATACTGCATCCTCTTTTCTACAGCAAGCTATTATCAAGGTGTAAAATCAGTTCAAATTAACATCTGAAGCCCTCTTCCATTTTGGGGGTCTTTGAAAGCTTGGGTGATATATCAATGACCAAATGTAATTGCTTTCTCTAAAATATGGCTTTCTAAAAGGAAATCTGACTTGGATGTATGTAGTGAATGATTTAATTTATGTAGAAGCAATGGGTCTGAAAAAGGAGGAGGAGGAAAAGTTGTGATATGGGGGCTGAATTCATCTTAAGTTATGAATAATAGATGACTCACTTGGGAATATTTTTTGCTAGATTTAAATTAAATCTCATCAAATACAAGGTAATTGCGTATATTTATAAACCTGCAAAGCCCACTCAAGGGGATTTCAGCGATACTGTCAATACTACAGGTTAACCATAAAACTAGCCAGAATTATTGCAAGTAGTTGTACCTGGCTGCAATGGGAATTCATTATCGCAATCCCTGGAAGCTGAGGTTTTAACAGTCTCTCTTCTCTTTCTGGATTTGGCTTCTAAATTGTCTCCCAGAAATCAGGAAGCACTTCTTGGCTCATTAAAGTCAGGACTTGTCACCTGGCTGCTTCAAAGTACTTTGAGGAGGTTTACTCAAAATAGTATTGTGGTTCACCAGGCACTCCAGAACAGTCAAGTAGTTAATGACTTTTCAAACTGGCTCCCTGGGGATTGATATGTCCCAGCAAGGTCTTCCAAGACCTGAGTGCTTTGATACTTCTCATGCAATGAGGATATTCATACATGTAACGGTGATTCTGTGTGGTCTTCTTTGTGCTTTACACAGCTCTACAAATGCAGGCTCAGTCCTCCAGCTGGCCAGGAGCTCCGGGGATGCTGGTGAAGGGAAATTTGATGGAGTTGGCCAACAAATTCCAACCTTGGTCATCTTTGCTCTCCTGGTCAGAAAAGAGCATTGGTCTGAAAGCTTTTCAGTCTTCTGCCCTTGCCGTGCACAAGTTGCTGTGGGGTTTGAGGGGCTCTTGCAAGATGAGACACAACGAACGACTTGGCATGTAACCTCAGGTACTCATCCCCTTCTCCTAACATTTTGTGTCCGGTTGTCTGGAATGTCTTCTCCACTAAGTGGGACAAACTGTCTCACCCTTTGCCCAACTAGTGGTTTTTTCTTCTCTATTTTTCTTTTACAGCAGAATAGAGTTATGGTTATTTCAACATGGTTTACAAGCCTCTAGAGGCAGAAGTTCTGTTGAGTTATCTGGCTGCTCTAGGTCATGTTTGCCTCATCTGCATGCAGCGCGGCACTTCTCCGTTGCTTTAAGGGCTGGAGCATTCTCTACTGATGAAAATAGTTAGATACTTTTTTTTTTTTTTTTTTTTTCCCTACAAATTATCAGGTCATTTAAAAAAATGAGCTCATTTTAATCTAATTCTGCATGTGCAACTGTCTGGAGAGTTATTTTCAGCTCCAGTAGCTGCAGTTTGCAATTATTATGCTTCTTTTAAGAAAAGTAACAGCTCTATATTTTATGTGAATTACTTGTGATCTCTCAGAACAACTTGTGTTTAGGATAAGTAATAGAAAAAATAAGAGGCCAAATGGATAGTAATGCGGACTTGAAAAAGCGCAGAGGAAGTATGAACACATGTGAAGATTACTAAAGTATTAACATTTGACCACTTAGGCATGAATATGTCAATTAAAAAACATGTAATTCTTATTGAAGTGAGATCAACAGTTCCTAACTAACCATAGCTTCTGATCATAAAAAGGCAACAGTTTTGTTTCATTTACTTAATTGCTGTGATTCGTGAGTTTTCTGCAGCCCATCTCCTGCACCTCTCACGTGGGCCATGGATGTGAAGTGGGGTGTCAGGAAGCACCTCAAGTACCTTCACTCGTTCCCAGCAGCAGTTTGCATGTGGGGGTGCAGAATTTCCCCCCATATTTGCAACTACCTTTTGAGTACTTTTTGAGTACAAGATGCCAGTTCGTGTGTCTCGTCCAAGTGCTGCTGGTACAGGCACAGCCGAAGGTCACGTCCAATTTCAATTTGCTTTTATATTTGACACTTATTTTGTCCATTCCTGTGGAACTTGCAGCCAATTTGAGCTCTTCAAATTCAGCAGCGTTTTGTCAGCTTATTTACAGGGAAAAAAGCTGGTGACTAGAATATGCACTTAAGGCTGTCTTAGATTTCACACTTATTTTTATTTAAAAGCGTAGATCAACGTTTCTGTTCCTTGTATAAAAAGTGTTCCACCAGTAGTTTTTTTGTATCAGAGTTTTAATCAGGTGCATTATTGACCTCAGGAGTGTTGCTTGGAGCCAGGTGTGCACAAGGAGCCCAGTTGGGGACATGGGTGACAATGTGTGTGTGCAGGGGCGGGTGGCCGGGCACTGGGTCAGCCTGTAGATAATCTTGTGTGAGGAGGGATGGGTTTCCCATTGGTTGCTCAATGATGCTCTGTGCTCAAAAAGAGAGTTTAGCGATGAATCTGCTTCCCATAGGGCGCTGGCAGGAGGTGTTCACCATCTCTAGCTGCCCTCTGCCCCCCTGTTGTGGGGCTGCTGATGCCGGACCAGGGGGTGTACGTGTTTCTCAACTATTTCTTGTTATCCGAAAAAGAAAGAAGTGTCACCTTCTATTAATACATCTGTCTGAAGCCATTTCCACCTGTTATCAAAAAACCTCAGACCTTAATTTTGCAAATATCTCATGCAAACGGGTAGACAGCTTCCCCTGCACGATGGAGCCATCATCTATGGAGCAGCTGTGAACCTCCTGCTGGGGTGAGTCGTCATCTCCAAACGATGAATAATGCTCCTCCAAATGAGCCGCACTGTGTTAATGTCATAGAGAAACCTCTGGAGCATTTGGCCGAAGCTGTTGGAACATTTTCTTGCAAAAACAGCTGCTGTGTAGCTTTGCTTTCCTCTCCTCAGCACTGAGAACAGGGAGAGAGAGGAGAGCAAATGCAAAGAATTACGATGCTTGGAAAGAAGGAGAATGAGACTGAAAAGGCTTGGGAGGTTTGAGACTGCCACCGGAGGAGCCGGATGCTGAAACCGGGGGTAGTAAACACTTCTAGTCTTTTTGATGAGATTTAAGACTTCCTGAGGAGGATTTTTTAAAACGTTTTCTGTGTTAGTAAACCAAAGATTTTTGACATAAAAGAGGTACTTTCAGAAATTTAATACAGATTGTCAACAATCTGTCTAGTGTTTACAAAGGGAGCAGGTTAATCCAGCGAGTGTGAGACAGGAATGCATGATGCAAAGCGTCAGCGCTGGAGGGAGCGATGCAATGCAGCAACGCAAGCAGAAGCAGCACAGAAAGGCTTTTTTAGTGGTGCAGAGGGATTTCTGGATTTGCCGAACCCTGTGTAAAGCATGTGCCTGTAGCCCTGGGCATCCCTCCTTTGCCTGGTTTGAATTGGTGCGGCTGAACTTGCTTATTGTTTGTGTGTTCTGGTGTAAATCAGGAGGGGCATTGGCCGTGCCCAAATCAGAGGTGCTCACGGGGTCCAGGATGGTGCTGGGTTTGGACAACCAGATTGCTGCTTGCAGACATCCAGACTCTGTGTGTGTGTGCATGTAGACAAGAATCATAGAATGGTTTGGGCTGGAAGACACCTATAGAGATCACCTAGTGCAACCCCCCTGCAAGGAGCAGAAATAAACCCTTTGTCTTGGGGCTGCAGGGACAGACGGTGCAGGGGACAGGCCACCGAGCAGGGGTGTGGTGCCCACACCCTGGGAATGGTTTTGGGTACCATTTGGCTGTGATGTCCAGTTCACCTCCCAAAAATTTGACAGCACATGGGGCTGCATTTCGAAACGTGCCTTATTCTCATTTCAGCATCTGCAACTTGAAAATCCAATCTCCACTCAGCTTAGCAATAATTAAGTTCATTTTTGCTGCACCTAAACCCTGTTGAGAGAGATGAGCCTTGTGAAGGGCAGGTGAGAGTTTAGAGCAACGTGACCCGATAGGAGGCTGGACCAACATCCTAAAAATGTGTCACTAGATGAGAGAGCACATTATGGGCATGACCTTGAATGGCACCACTCATCTGAGATCTCTTAATATACTAGAAGTAACTATTAGTACAAATGAGATTTGGAGTTGAGGGTTTCTTAATTAGATTTTAACATTCCATTGTTAATTAATCTACTGAAATGTTTCAGGATGTTTTCCCGCACCGCATCCCTCTCCCCCCTCGCTTGTCCCTGAGGAGCAGCTGACAGCAATGAGATATAGCACAAATTAATCTCTACGACTGCCACGTCTTTTCAAAATTTGAGTAAAAGAAACAATGATGGAACATTTGTTGTCTACAAACTGTAAAGTGATTGAACATCTTTCTTAAAAAATGAAGAACAAAGTTTAAATAACCATGTCAAAATATCCTTTTGAAAAATTTCTGATTTGTTTGCCTAATTATTGTAATTTATTGTAGGTTCCTTCCGAGAAACTGTACTGTTTGGGAGGCTATACAAGATCCCAAGGGTATGTCTTGATTTCCACAGATGTAGAAGTTTTCTTATGAAGGAGGAGATCTAGGAGTTTTTGTCACCACCTGAGAGCTCATCCTGAAACCTCTTACCTGGAGGTCCTGGTGAACAACAGGATGACCATGAGCCAGCACTGCGCCCTTGTGGCCAGGAAGACCAATGGCGTCCTCGGCTGTATTACAAGGGGGGTGGTTAGTAGATCGAGAGAGGTTCTCCTTCCCCTCTACTCTGCCCTAGGGAGACCACATCTAGAATATTGTGTCCAGTTCTGGGCCCCTCAGCTCAAGAAGGACAGGGAACTGCTGGAGAGGGTCCAGCGTAGGGCAACAAAGATGATTAAGGGAGTGGAGCATCTCCCTTATGAAGAAAGGCTGAGGGAGCTGGGGCTCTTTAGTTTGGAGAAGAGGAGACTGAGGAGTGACCTTATTAATGTTTATAAAGGGTGAATGCCATGAGGATGGAGCCAGGCTCTTCTCAGTGGTAAACAATGATAGGACAAGGGGTAATGGGATCAAGCTGGAACACAAGAGGTTCCACTTAAATTTGAGAAAAAACTTCTTCTCAGTGAGGGTGGCAGAGCCTGGCCCAGGCTGCCCAGGGGGGTTGTGGAGTCTCCTTCCCTGGAGACATTCAAACCCGCCTGGACACCTTCCTGTGTAACCTCATCTGGGTGTTCCTGCTCCAGCAGGGGATTGGACTAGATGATCTTCTGAGGTCCCTTCCAATCCCAAGCATACTGTGATACCTCAATAAAATCCACTTCCCACTGGTGTTCGTGCCAGTTAGCATGTATTACAGAAAAAAAAACAGTTCTGTCTGGATTATAAATATATCACTTTGCTGCTAAGTGTCACTGTGTTCTCTCTGGGGAGGGAGGATAGTGGTTCAGGTGCTGGAGGCCAGACCAGGTGGTCGGCGTGACCGTCCCCAGCTCTGCGGGAGGTGTCGGGGTCATGGACAAGCGTGATTTCATTAACCGCATCGGGGCAAAGCTTGGTTTTGGCATCACAGTTGCAAAGTGCCAGTATACGACACGTTAAGAACAGTGTCCATGACTAAGAAAGCCCGCGATCACGTGCAGAGAGGAGAGACAGAGCAGCACAGCGGGTTTTGCACTTAAGCCAGCAGGACGTCACTTGCGTTTTTCGCCCCCGTTCCACGCTGTTTGTTCTGTGGTTCAGGCTCGTTTTCTTCCCAGCATAAAAGCCATTTCAGAGCATCCTCCCCAGCATCCCTCTCTCCCTCCAAAATACCGAGAAGATGATGGGAATGGCAGACTGGGTTGCTGTCCTGACCTGCACCTCCTCGGGCGCTGGAGACAGCCAGGGTTGTGCTCCTGTAAATTCAATATCCAACACTCACACCGCAACCCTCGGGAGGTATCAGAGCCTCAGAGCATCTTGCAGAGGTCACCAGTTAAAGGAAATGGAATTTAAACATCACACAAACACCCCTTTATATGATAAAGTACGACGGCTAAAGTGTTTCCAGTAAGTCATTTCCCAGAGTGTTTGAGATGATTTCTGAAAATATATCTCTCATTGCCCTCATCGTGCCAATTCCAGCAGAAAACCAAGGCCAAAAATCAAGGCCATGTACTGCACTGTATGAATGTGAAGTGGAATTTCAAGGGCCCTTTAAACTGTGTAAGCTTCTGCTAAATGTCCTGATGTGGTACCCAGGCTTGAATTTAGAGGGCATTAAAAATATGTTCCTTGAAACTCACGTCCTATTTGTTTGATTTGTGCACCTTCTTTTAGGCCTGTGACAAAAAGCAAGAGTTTTCAGGAAAACGGCTCATACACTCCCCAAACTGGTGGAGTTTATTCTCCCGAGTTCATTTCTTTACCAGAAAGTCAGGTAGCCGGCTCTGGTCCAGGATGACAATGTATAAGGAATAAGCAATTCGTGGAATCCTAAATGGAGAATTCTTGGGGAGGGGCAAGAAAAATGCCAAAAAGTAAGAGTCCTTTAGGCGAAGTAGATAATTGAACTGCGATGGATATGTGATTTTTTTTGTTATGTATCCAGGCAACTATTTGCTTTAGACGTAATGACTGTTATAAATCACAGAATGAAGTCTCCAACCCCAACAGGCGCCTGGAACAGAACCGTTGATGCTCTTCGACTAATAAAGTGTACTTCTTGAAGCACCGAGTTGCCTGTCATTGTGTCATTCACCCTGGTGACACGATTCCAGCTCATGCGGGACATCATTTGGGGCGCCCTATGCAATTAGCGTAGTCCTGTGTCCAGAAACAGCACAATTCTGAAGGAACTGTGTGACTCCTTACAGGCCAGAAAATGAAGTTTCTGGGAAATAGGTATTTCCACTTCTGAAGTTGTGTATTTTATCCTGTTACTTAGGCCTAACTTTTAGACCTAAATGACTTTTGAGTTTACCAGATTGCTGCTTGGCTTTGTGGGAACTATGACCTTTGATAGGGTCATATGGATGGAAAGATTTCCAAGTTTAGTATTTGGCAATATACTCTGCCCGAATTTGAAAGATAATGGCATGCACTGAGCTTATTTGAAAAAAAATAATCCTGTTTTTTTTTCTTTTGTGTGTGAGAAATGAGCTACCCGTTGGAAGAAGAGCTCGTTCTGCACGGCTACATGTGTTTCATGCATATTCACAAAGAAGCGGTTTTGAAAAATATACTGCTGTGCTTTTGCTGCTGGAGGTAGAGGAGAATATTAAAAATGCCTTTTTTCCTCCTGCTCCACTTGTGCTGCTGTGCAAACACCGGCGTTTGCTGCCCTGTCGGGATTAACTCGTGTTTGTTCAAGGTGGGAGAGGTTCTTTTAGAAAACAGATGTGTTTGGACTGCTCTTTTCCCCAAGGAAGTGGGGAAATGGAAGCTGATTCCTAACTGTTCTCTGTAGTTTTTACTATTAGCTCTAAGGAAAAATACTGCAATGCTGAGAGTCTGTGCAACAGGTTTACCTGGATCCTCTCCCAGTTTAAGAGTATTTTTGACCTTTTATTCTGTGCTTTGGTGGGGATAATAACGTTACCAGATTACAGAGTGCTTGTGCAAATAAATGCGGTATTGGCAAATGAAACACTCAGATAGCATCATGACCAGTGCCATAGAAAAAGGTCCATAGGGAAATTAGTAATTCTGAACACGGCTGAACAGCACGTACCATACGGAAAGCTCCAGAGCAGGTGGTGGGAATGGAGCAGGACTTTGCATATCGGTTTATTCTGCTGCACTCAACTGCCCTTGATCTCCAGTCTCCAGATGAGCTGATTATCACAGACATAAATGGGAACAGGGTTGTCCAGGCTGCAGTCAATGAGTAAAGAGCACGTTTTGAATTTTAGTCCCCAAAAGCTTAGTGTTTGACTCACCAGAGAGCTCGGAGGAAAAGCTTTGGAGCCAGGTCTCTGATGTGCATCCAGCTGCCCATTGAAGGCATCAGGTGCTGCTTGGAGTTATCAAGAGGTAAGTAGACATGTGAGAATAGGAACAAAAAGGCCCTTTGCACTTTTTAAGCGAAGTATTGAAAAGATCCAGGATTTAAGGAAAAAGAAACTCTTTTGCATCTAACTTCCAATGGCCTAACGGGGCGTGAGCCCCTATTTCCGACTTATTTTAATTATCAAGACAGATTGATGGTGATGTCTGGGTTACCATTGATGTGAAAAACCCACAACTCTCAGCCCAGACTTTTAATTTTCGGTACATGTTATGAAGAAAGCAAAGAAATAAAACTACAGGTTTCAGAAAAGCAAGCACCAAATGCTTTCTCCTTTGTATGTTAGTTCAGTTCTACCATCTGAAACAGCACCTACTCCTGCAGAGAGGATTTGAGGAATGCTAAACATATCAGTTTGGGGTGGGGGAAAGAAAAAGAAGTCGTTAACATAATGATAGCCATCACACCAGAGCGAGGAAAAGCGCAGAGAACTGCATCACTGTTTTTCCAGCTTTCAGAAATGTCTTGCTGTTATAGATGGATGAAAAAACAAAAAAAAGGCTCTTGGAGGCTGCTGGGGTTTGGATTGTCCCTGGAGATTTGTTTGATGTATGATCTGACTAGGAGTAGTCAGGTAGAGAGAAAGGCTTTAGATTTGGAGTGCGGTGGACCATAGCCCAATAATTCAAGAGGAGTTTGTCTGTAATGGGAGCTGGGAAGCTGCAGGAGCGGGATGTGTTGGAATCTCTCAGGGTTCTGCATCTTTTGCTTCCATGAGATGGAGCGTACCCGTGCTGCCCATCAGGCCACCGTTCCCTCCATTCCTGGGCTGCAGGACACCCTCCTTGCGCAAACTCTGCCTTGATTGATGTCTTGCAGCTTGGCAGCTTCGATATCAATTATCAGCCCTGTAATGCAATATCCTTTTTATTTTCCCTGCTTTTCCCGAAAGCTGCGTCTGGGCCATGAAGATTTGCTGCCATATTATAGGTTGAGAAGTTAATTATCAAAATAGAACAAGCTGAATGGGTAGAGTTTATCACTATACTTGGTCTGGTGTTACCATGGCCATGAAGGCTTGAGGGGTGCCACATGAAGGTGGCACCCAGTGGGGAGAAGGTCCCCAGGACAACCCCTTCCCCTCAGGAGCAGTGGGAGGGGGTGAAAACCCCACAGTGACCTGGTCCCTTTCTGCAGGGGAAGGGCATAAAATCACAGAATCACAGTTTGGGTTGAAGGGACCTTCCCAGCTCCCCAGTGCCCCCCCTGCCATGAGCAGGGACATCTTCAGCAGCTCAGGTTGCTCAGAGCCCCGTCCAGCCTGGCCTGGGATGTCTCCAGGGATGGTTCATCCACCACCTCTCTGGCCAACCTGGGCCAGGCTCTCACCACCCTCAGGGCCAACAATTTCTTCCTCATGTCTGGCCTGAATCTCCGTCCTTTAGTTTAAAACCATCACCCCTTGCCTTGTCATAACATGCCCTTCTAAAAAGTCTGTCCCTGTCCTTCTCATAGGCCCCTTTTAAGCCTGGGTAACAAGTTAATTTATCTTGGCATTGCCCTTAGACTTATTCCTAAAACTTGTAAGAAAACTCCTTGAATCAGGCTTAACATGCTACAATGTTTATGCACATGCAGAAGTGTTATCACCCATGAGCAATGATACATGATTAGCTGATTTGTGCATGCTGTCTGTCTGCAAACTGCAAAAATGCTGTTATTAGCTCTATCCCAGTCCAACACAGTTGATTTCAATTGCAGGGAAGTTAATAATAGTTTATCACATGCGTTTAAACTGCAAGGTCTGCAAGGCATGGATGTGTTTATGCTACATATATATCATCATAGCACAGGAAACAAGTCTTGACTGAGATTTCAGGAACCATTTAAGAGATATGACTGAAAACCAGATTTAAGGAAAATATTTTCACAGGATTATAGAACAAGAATTTTTTTAGAATTGCTGGAACTTTTTTTTTGAAGTGATATCGCTAGGAAAATGGTACAAAAGAACACAAAATGCTCCCTTCATTACCAAGGAAAGTAGAATATATTTCAAAGTACAGTAAATAGAGTGTATTTAGGTTATTCTGACTTTCTGATCCAACGCGAGTGGATCCAGTGCCAACTGGAGTGTCAGTCACCTGGCGTTTTATTATTGTACGTGATCGTACTAGAGCTATTGTGAAGTTTCTAGCATTTATATTTCTGTGGTCAAATAAGAGTGTGTTTTCCGAAGTTTTCTCCTGAAAGTCTCATAAGGGACAGAAACAGTTGGTGAGTGAGAAAAAATTTTAGGATAAATCCTAAAACCAGCTCAGATTTGGAGGCACGGATGAGAAGACGTTGTTTGAGGATTGCTCTGTTTGAGTGTGGGCCTCCGCAGAAAGGTGACCTCTGTTATTAAATCATTGTCCCCCTTTTTTTGGCTCAAGGACAGCATATTAGCCAGACATAATTGCATTGCTGTGACTGAGCCATTAAATGCCAGTGCTGCTATCACACTGCTCAAAGAATCTTTTTTATTTAAACAGAAGAAATACAACTTTTTTCCCCCAATAATTTTTTGCTCGGAGAAGACAATAATTATAAATCTATTCCGATATTCAGCTAGGTTTATCTTCTTTCCCATTTCAGTAGAGCAAGGGACTACAAAGCTCACAGAGATTCTGTGAGATGCGCTTTTTTGATCACAAATACAAAGATGGTGCATGACGGTAATTAAATTTTTACTCTCAACTAATTTAATTTGTTAGCAAAATAGGTAGAAAGGCTTTATTGCAAATGGGAAGAGGCAGCTTCTTCCACCTGACTTTACTTGTACTTGACTAACAGCTTCATTAGAACATGGGCAAGTCTGGGGACAGATCATTAATTTTCATGGATGTAATCTGGGAAGCCAAGTTTTAGTAGAAGGCTGGTCTGCCAAACCCAGCGGAAACGTCTGAATGCTTATTAAAACTAAGCTGTAAGTCTGTTTTCATGCTGCCTTTGTCATGTTATGGATTAATTGCTCAAATGTGTTAAGGCAGCAAATACAAAGGGAAGAGATTGCTTTGTGTGGGTAGAAGAAGGAGGTTTCTATGCAATGACCGATGCCTCTGGAGCAGGTAACGTCTCCTAGAAAGTGGGACCACTGGTGGAGCTGGATGTTACGTCTGTGCAAAAGCAACTGTATTTTGCCTCCATTACTGAGATACATTTATGCCCCTGCAATTCAGACTCATTTCAGTAAAATGCTTTCTACATATTGAAAAATACATAGTGCTGGAAAGCAAAGCAACAACGGTTTTTTATTGTATGAAGTGAAACCCTGCTCCAGGTAAAATCTGCTCAGGAGCTGAGCCGTGCCCAGGGCTGAGCTTCATCCACCTCCCGCATCCTCCTCCTCCTCCTCCTCCTCCGGGACGCTGCCGGCGCCACTGGCCCTTGGCTTTATTGCCTTTTCTGATTGATGCTGACCTAACATTCTGCTGGACATCTGATAAATTACTGATCTATCAGAAACAGAAACTTAAACTTATTTAGGGCTGTACACAACATTTGTTTTCCTCGGCGCTCAGATCGTTAGTGCCCTGGCTCGTTTCTGTTATTGCAGAACTATCATTGCAGGCTGTGGAAATCTGTGCTTGCACAGTTGCTCAGCACAACCATTTTCTGCGGGGAATGGCATCTTTCCTCTTTTTACCTGTTGATAATAACGTTTTTATTTCGGTTTGTAACTATTCTTTCTTTGCCTTTATTTCTTGCATCTACAAGAATCCACTTCGATTGCCAATAAAAACCCCACAATCAGGAGTGTTGGAAATGTCATTTTCACAGAAGAAAACATTCTGCCCAAACTTGTAAAATTAGGAAAGCTACATTGTTTTTTGAACTACACAGGCATGAAATTTGATGGTAACATTTCAAGCCTCATTCATTTTTTTCCAGGTTCTGATAAAAGTGGTATTAAAGGAAAACATTTTCAGAGAAGTTTGGTTGCTTGTTTCAGTAGGGGCAGTATTAGCACATGGTAACAGGAGGCACAGGAAGAAGAAAATAACACTATTTCATGGTCTGTGCATGCCAACTGATGAGAGCAAATGAGGCTGTTTAATACGAGGCACGAGAAATACGGTGTATTTTCCAGTATTTTTTGCATGTCTTTCAATAGCTTTGTATGCACCGTGCCACAGACCCACACATACAAATCCTAAATTGCTTGCAGGTAATTTAAAGGTCTGTGATTTAGACGTAGGTGTGAAGACCAGGAGAGGAAAATGCAAATCACCGCAGATCCAGAGAGGTTGCACCTTTTCAGAAGTCACACAAACCATAAACTCATGTAGAACCTAATAGGTTCTGAGGGCTCTCGCCAAGGTAAGAGTGGCTTAAGCACTTTACACGATTGATCTCAGAATTGTTGTAAGATTATATATGATGTAAGCAAATCTACCTCCACCCAAAGACTGAAAATGAAGACTGGGGGTAGTAAACATAATTATGTTTATTGTTCTGCAGCTTCACAAAAGAATTTTTTGATTTCCAGAGTGGTTAAATTGATTTTATACCTTTCTGAGCACACAAAATAGCAATTAGTCAATGCTGTATATTGGATTTTTGACAGGTATAAAATTATAGTGCCAATTATTTTATGCAAGTCAATGAACAAAAGCCATTTACAACAGCACAGGTTTCTGAACAATCTTTAAGACAGCACTGACAATTCACTAAATGTTTTAAAGGTATGACTGTAGTTTCCAGTAAAATTGAAGAAAAATGTTATGTGTCTATGTCACGTGCCTGGTAAATTTTTATTGTAAGGGTGGCCACTTCTTTACTGACACATACTAACATTTGTTAAATCTTAACCATTTAAGAGTAATACGGTAGAAATGGAGGTACCTTTGGTCTTCACGCTTCCTGGAAGCATAATGGAAAGAGCACTGAACTTCTTCCTTAAGAAATAAATTCGTATCGCCTGACCACAGAAAATCTCTGTCTATTTGGAGCAGCTATTTGGTCTTTTATAACATAACATTTTACTCCAAGGCTAATGATATTTCACATCTCCGAGAAGGTTGCTGACTGCGTAAAGGTTTGCTCTAATTTTTATTTAATTTGAATTATTGCGTCTGTTTACGTGTCAGATGAGAAAATGATGAGTTCAACAAGCTCTGCACCTTGGCCCTGGCACTTGCTTGGCTTGGATTGCTGGTGAAAGAAAGGTTATTAGCTATGCTCTGTTATTCAAGAGAAGATAACATTTTAAAAACAGAAATGCATTATATGGGAACCGGCTGAACTTGTACACCTCTCAATATAACAGTTACTCCAATTACAGTAATTTTGTAAATGACATATTTCAGAGATTGCCTTCCAAGTTTGCTGCTCAGAAAGCGGGATTTTAAAGGAACACAGTGTTCTCCATCAGTGATATTCTTGCTCTAATAAAGGCATGCAAATAATAGAAACTTGTAATAAACATGATTCCCGTATAATTTGGAAGCCTGGCTGGAGTGAATTGCTATTATTACTCATGAGGAAGTGATGTACAATCGGTTGTGATGAGTACAGCAGGGAACGATTGCAGCAAAAGCACTGGAGGAAGCTCCCAATACGTTTCTGCTGTGCAATTGTCCAAGTAAATGTTAATGAAAATTCCCCACACTGATGTAAGTGGGAAGGAAAATCCTGCCATGGTCGTGGGATGGCTTTGCCTACCTAGAGTGGGAAAAATGTGGTATTCCCCCTCAGAATATCCTCCGTTGGCTCTTGTCAGTGTTAGAAATAATCAGACCGATGGACCACAAATGCTCCTAACAAAAATATTTAGTAAACTAACATTAGAAAATCACATATCATAAGTATGATTAGTTATGCAGCCCTCAATAACCTGTGGTTTTTTCCATTCTTAATGTAAAATACATTCGCTATTGTGCTTACTAATTCAGTTTTAAACATTTTATGTGAGGAGGTTATTATGTCTTCCCTGACTCTGAACAGGTCTCTATCAATATTTTATTATTTATTCTCATATTTTTCCAGGTAAAATACTTAGTTAGCACGCCTTCTAACATCTCCTTTCCTAGCACTTAAGAAATCACTGTTTATCCTTTGAAAACCTTCCTTCTTTTCCACTCATTCTCAGGTTTCTGTTGTCGCGTGCTTCTCTGGGGCAGCATCCCCTGGCAGAGGCTGCGGGTGACGACGTGCGGGTCTTGCGCTGCGGCCCAGCGATGCTCATAGACAAAATACACCAAGGAACAGCGATTGAGGCGTTCGCCTTCCCTGGGCTCTCGCAAGGCCTGAGGCAACGACGCTTTGCTCTTTTTATTGTGATGCCACCTGAAAATGAAAAGCTTTATGTCGCCAACAGAAGTCTACGAGCAAACCACGATCCGGCTGTACACCTGCTTCGGGATATGTATTTTAGTTACCAGCGTGTACACCAGCCTCAATTTGAAAGCAGGTCTTCCGTTCCTAACGTAGCTTTAATTAAACGGCAATTCCATTTCTTAGCTTTGTGACATAGGGATTACATTTTGGATAAATGATGTGGCAAATATCTGTGGAAAAAATACAGAGCATCACTTTTTAATTCTCTTCTAAGGTTAAGCTCGGTTTTACCAGCATAACTGTTAAGAAGTAGAGAATTTAATTGCCTTTAAGTTTCAGGTTTTGTTACTGAAGCTTTGACTGATCAGGATTGAACTACCCAACTAATGGCGTAATTTCTTTTTTGCAAACAAATGAGGACATCGGAGGCATGATTTATCCCGACTGCGGAGCATTTTCCTAGTTGGTATTTCTATCCACATTGCTTGATTTTTATAAAATTCATTAGGTTATAATCAATGCATGCGGGAGGCTGAGAGAGATGAGATGTATGATTTCTTATTCTTAACTGTCATAGTAAGTGTTTATTGAGGCAAACTTTTCCTGGGATGGCATTAGGAGACAGAAATGTTGAGAGCCAGCAGGCATCCCCGGGGGCAGGGCTTGGTAATCAAGATTGCATTAATGCTAATGACAGTGGCTGCCCTGGGAGGTAAAACGGATTGTAACCAACCGCTTTAGTTGTTCAGGCTCATTCATGGCCTCTGGTACATCACACGGGAAAGAAGCGCGTCAGAAAGACGAGCGCTGCTGGTGACAGTGTTGTCATCACGTAGAATAACGAATCCTGTCTGCAATTGCTAACCTAAAGACACATAAATCCTTTCCAGTTTTGGCCAGTCGGCTCATATAACGAAGACAGGAGTGACATGCGAAACATCTAATCACGAACTACAGATGCTGCTGACCTTGCAGCTGTAGACATTTTGAAGCCTGCACAGTTAGTTGAGTCTTGCTTTAACACATATCTCAAGATTGTTGAATAAAGTGTCCTTTAGCTGAACGTTGTTCATTAGATGCCAAAAGGATTGTGTAATGCAATATGCAGATGTGTAACCCATTGGCTCTTTAGGACTTTCCTGAGTAAAGATTTTGTATATACTGCCTGTTACCTTTCTTGCTGGGATGCCAGCTTTATTCCAGTATCCAGACTCGCACAACTCTGTAATAAACAATATCTCTTCTCTGTGTGCTAAACTGGGCTCATTTATCTGCACACCAGGTAAAGAACCCTGGTTTTGGAACAACAGCCCCAGGGCTCTCGGAGTCGGCACATGCATGGGGTTTGCTCCTGCAGGCTTAGGGGTGCTGCCCCGTATGAGCCCCGTACTGTGCAATTTTGCGTTTTTGATTTGTTTCCTTTTGGTAGTTGGGCATTTTTCCCCCTCCAGGCAGCTTTTTAAGCTTGGCAAGGTCATTTCGAATTCTGCTCGTCTTCCCATCTATTTGTCGTCACTCGGAGCTCACTGTCAGTGAGAGATCTAATCAGCACGCTCTCTAGTCCATCACCCAAATCATTAGTGGACGTTTTGAGCAGCACTGGACACTGGGCAAACCCCCGTGGGCTTCCCTCGATCCGTGTGCGTGTTTTGACATTGAGCTGTCCGTAATTGCTCCTCATGTTTCCATTGGGTTATACAAGCAGCTCAGTGTCCCAAAGATAGAGATTTTTACCACCGGCCTGTGACAATATCATATGGATCAGGGTCAAAATCCTCATCATAGCCAAGTCTGCTGTGTCCACTGATCCTATTACCTTGCTGCAGAAGGAAACTAGATGGTCTTGATGTGATTTGCTCCTGACAAACCTATGTCAGCTGTTATGCATCTCCTCATTAGCTTGCTAGCCGATTGCTCCCAGCTGTTTCCAGGGAAGGCTGATATACCCCTTCTGCTCTAGCAGAGGCTCTTTTTGGAAACAGGACCTTGTTTGCCCTTTCCCTGTGAGCCAGGACCTTGACTATTCTTCGTGAGTTTCCAAAAGTAATTGCTGAGGGCTCTGAGGTTGCATCATCACCAGTTACGCAAGTACCAGAGATAAATTTTATTTGCTCTAAATCGAAGAACAACATTTAACCTAACTACCCTTAATTTTTGCTTTGTTATAGCCTGAGTTTTAACAGCTTTTGTCACCCTGCCAGCATCTGTATGGTCACAGCTCACTCTTTAGTGAAGAGAAAGCATAGAGGTCCTAAACTTTTCTTCCTTCTTGATAGTGTTGTCTCCATACCAAGGGTTTAATTTGATAAAGATGTGTTAGGTGGGAATCTAGGCTGAAAATGCAGAGGTCTCCTGAATTAAAGCTTTTTGAGTGAATATAAGGGAAAGACAAAAGTCCTTCCCCCAGATATTTTTGGTTTGGTTATGGAGGAAGTTGGTGTTTGTGCCAACGAAACACAATGTCTTTGTATTCCTTTCACCTTTATGCTGCTTATTTTAAACAACTATGTTTAGTATTTCACCGAGTTTCCTTGAAATCTGTCATCATTACTTCTTTTCTTTCTTGAGAACTGTAAGTTTTGGGAAGATAACCTTGTGATTTTGGACTGGAAGTGGTGAATTGAAGCCAGTGACTGAATAAGGAAACGTGATTGTAACTAATTCTGGTTGCTTTTAAACTGTGCTAAGTTTGAACTGAGTAGTACGTTCACCGATAATGATCCTGTAGATGAAGCTTCTCAAGCTGCTCTGCGGGGGGGATGTCTCTTTCCCAGCCTCTGGTCCTGCTGAGCATCTTCCCACCTTCGCTGTGAAGAAGATCATTTAGAAATGAATGACATTCTGCCTTGTGCTGTTTTTTGGCTGCTTGAGCCAATATAAGCTCTAACAGCTATTGTTTTTCAGATCAACTTTTGATTTTAATGAAGTGGAATGAATGACTTTGAATTAGTTATCATGCTAAAAAGAAGAAAGCATGAAAGTATTCAGTTGATTTAACAGGTCAGGCAAAATATTTCACGAATTAGCAGCACATTTAAACCTAATGAGATATGATGAGTCAAATTTCTCTGTAATGCTTTCAGCTGGAATGGAATTATACCAGCACACACTTGGCAGAGCAAGTTGACTGAAACTATTTATTTTTAAGTTCTTTTAGAAGCATAATAGGGTATAAAGCCCAGGTGCTGAGGAAGATTTTTCTGAATTAAAAATGAGCCTGATTGGTCTGGGAGAACTTAACACATCTGGTGTTGAAAGCACTTGGAGCTGCAGCTGAGCTGGGTGAGGACGAACAGTTTTGGGTTCCTTTTCACTTGTGGTACTTGGGATGATAAAGAAGGAATTTGGGTTGTGGTATAAAGCGCTTTGTTAACTTGAGCAATTTTCAAGTGCAGCCATCAGGGACTTCGTGTCGCTCCTGTGTGAAATCTTTTTACATAATTATTTTTCTACATGCACTGCGAAGGAGTTACTCACTTAACTTTGTTCTTAGTGTGTCTTTTGCCAGAACAAACCAGAGTATTGCTAGGAAACCACTGAACAGTCTACTTAAAATATGTATTTGTTCAGTGTGTGTATGTAACAGCCCAGGGCAATGCTGAGCCTTTGTCCTTGCAGCCATCAAAGGAAAAAAAACAACAAATACCTGCACCCTGCCTACCCTGGCAAAGACGCTTTGAAACCTGGTGACTTGGACTATGTGGCAGCTCTCCAAGGTCGCGAGTGCTCCGGGGGTGTCTTTTGTGTGTCAGGACTTGACTTGCAAAGATGCTGAGGAGCATCTTTGCTTCTCCTCCCTGAGCAAGTTGTGGTCAGGGTCCTCACCTCTTGCCAGCTGCCAGATGTACCCAGGTCATCGGCATGCTTCAAACTCTTTAGTTAGATAGTTTATTTAGAAGGTATTCCCTTGTGGGAAACCCTGCTTTATTGCTGAAGAAGCTTTGTTTCATTTAGCTGGCCAGAAAGTTCCGAAGTGTTGTAGTTATTCTCTGTAAGGGGTCTGAAGTGTCTGGGTTTGTAATTAAAATACATTATTAGGGTTGATGTTAAGAGAAACATGACCGGCCAGTGGCAGATGATGGGTCGTCATCTCCAGCACCGTGTTCCCTCTGAGCAGGGAGAAGTCCAGGAGGGTGATGCATGATGTGGATGTTTTTGTTGGTTTTACCAGAACTGTCTGGTACTTACTGCATCAACAGAAACGGCTTTCCTTTTATTTTCTGTGTCCCAGCAGCTAAACATAAACAGCCTGTTCTTATTTTCTTAACAAAAGCAATTTGAGGCACTTCCCAGCAGTTGGGTATCGTGAATAATTAAAGCTATATTTGTAATTTTCAGAAAGCAATAAGAGTATGAAATGCTTAGACAAAACACTTGAATCTAATAAAGAAATGATTCAGTGAAGAAGAAAACCTTGACACTGATTTTCGAGTACTTGTTCCCTTACAATATGAATTTAAATGTAAATCGTTCTTTGGAGAAGAATACTCCATCAAAGGTGGGAAGTATGTGTTCTATGCTTAGCATTTTATAAATGGATTATCTCAGATCTGGGTTTATAGTTATTGCCTGTGGGCAAAATTCCACCTCGGCACTTAAGAGTACAGACAGTAATACAGTTGTACGTACGTTGTTCTGCTCTACATATTGTTGATAGAACTGTGTGATTAATGAAGAAATTTTACTTTTTTATGTTTCCCTCCCCTGTGGTAAGTTGCAATCAGTAGATTTTGGTTTGATTATGGATATAAAATTTGTAGCCCGAGAATATGTAGCCTAAGAACTAAGTTACAGGTTGAGTTGTCACTGGCAGAAATTGAGTGCTGAGATCACAAATACTTAAAAGCCAAAGGATTAATGCTGTCGTTGGGAGTCTTGAGCTGTGTTTAAGCTGAGGTGATGAGCTGTGTTCATAGACTGGGCTGTGTTCATGGCGGTGTTCATAGACTGGGCTGTGTCTATAGACTGGGCTGTGTTGATGGCTGTGTTCATAGACTGGGCTGTGTTCAGCTCAGCCCTTCAAAGACTCAGAAATTTGAAATCACAGAGGTGGAAAAACTTGACCACACACCGAGTTTAAAAACACTTTGCCTTGTGTGCTTCCAGCTCCATGTGCCCAGTTGTACTGGCACCTGGAATATCCTGGCCATGGGGTGTTCTATGGATTCATAGAATTCTGTTTGAAAATTAACTTCAGTGTTTTATATTCTCTTTCTATTTTTAGCACTGCTTTAAGGTTTGTTCGTATGGCATGTTTCTCTTAACAACCCCGTGGATATTTAACAAAGGCATACATGGAACTAAATGGCTGGTTTATAACTGTTTTACAATTTAGGATTTGCCTTACACTGTCCTGCAAATGGGCGTTTGTCCCATCTTATTTTTAACGTGTGTTTGTTATAGCTTGTTTCAATATATAATTTATTTTACTTTAGAAACTCTGTACCTTTGGTCTGGCAACATCTTTCTTCAGCCTTGTTGTTATACTCTTAATGTTTTCAAAGGATGTGCTCTACGTCCAGAAAATAAATTCAGAGGTGGAGGACACTTGTGTGAAGCAGCCCTGCATCTTGGGTGTCAAAGGCAGATAAAATATATACCAGTTACTGACAAGCATTAGGTTTTGTCTCTGTGTTAATGCTGGTTATGGATGGCTCAGATAGGAGAAACACTTGCTTCTTGATTTATGTTCACTGACAAGGAAGTGTCCGGGATGATTAATTACAGCCCTAAATGACAGTGCCCTTGTTCATACCTTCCTGGCCTGAAATGATTGAAATTAATAAATATATATGTATTGCTATGGAATTTGACATTAGCTGTTAAAATATTTGTGCACTTGACATGCTGTTAAGGGATTTAGTGAGGCATATTCTTGTGATTAGTAACTTGCTACTTTTTAGTAGCAGTTTGTAGAGAGGGAAAGAGGTGGAGGATTCTGGAACTGATTAGAAGGTTATGAACAACACAGTAAAAATATTTCCAGATAAACTGTTATGACGTTTCTTTGGCAATTTAAGTCCTTAAGCCATCAATTTCTGCAAGAATTTTAAGGATTTTGCCTGTATATTTTGTCTTTTATTTTTGAAAATGCTGGCTTTGGAGGTCTATAAGACACCGTGTTCTCAGAAGAACAGACCAAGGCACGTACCTGGATGGAGTCATGTAACTCTGGCTTGTCCGGGGGAGATCACAGTTACCGGAGTGTTCACAAATCTGTGTTACTTTCATAAACACAATCAGACACCTATATTTACCTCTAGTTTGAGTGGTTTTATTAGATTCATTTGTTTAATTAATATTTTTGTGAGTGGGCACTCGCTGGAGGAAAAGAGTTGTATTTGGTAACAGCCTTGGGCAGTTTGTAATAGTACTCGGTGTCTGTTTATAGCTGAAAAAAAGGAAAACTCCTTCAATAGCCCTATTTGGCTTGATTTTTTTTTACTATGTTCTACAGGTTATTTTCTAAGCAGTTCTTGCCCATGTCAGGTTAAGATGCCAGATTCTGAAAATTTGCAATTTGTGCATAAAATTGCCCTTTCCCAATAACATTTGGATTCGACACAGACCTGTCAGGTATGTCTGCCATTCTTTCCATTGCCCCAGGGCTATGAAGACTCAATTGGACTTTTTCATTTCAGTAATGAGAAATAATGAAAAGCTGAGCAATGAGGTGAAGAGTAGAGTTCCCTTCAAATCATCAGTGCTCTGAAATGGAGCCGGTTGCTTGCACGTACAGAAACATAGATGCTAAATTGATCCCTTAGTTATCTGAACTTATCAGCACTGGGGTTTTGAAACCTTGAGTTTAGGTCCCTTAACGCTGCCTTTGGGCTGGTTCATTTCCAATGCCATTAACATATTTGTGTAGCTAAACACAGCATTGAATGTCCAACAAGAGTTGGCTGTTTTTAGCTGCAATGGAACCAAAAAAGCGTACAAGTTTTTAAGTCTCAAAGTTTTCATGCTGGCACTGTAAATTCCCACTTTCAAAGATGTTTGCGAAATGGAAATGCCATTTTTTGTTTTCAGACTGAAATGACTGGCTTGTTACTCTCTGCACCTCATTCACCCAGAACCTGTGGTTCTTGTTCAGGTCTTCATTAAATGCATTTCTTTAAAGGCCATGCTTGCTTTTGTAGTTTGTATTTCAACCACAATATTTTTGTGAAGTTTATGGCTCGCTGCTGCCTCCGACTTCTCTGTGCCTCAGTACCTCATGTGGAAAATGGAGATAATACTGCTGCCTTACCTTGTCACTTTAATTAATGTTGTGAAGCATTCAGATAGTGACAAACAGCAGAGAAAAGCCTAAAGGAAATGAAAAATTCGCTATTCAGAGCAATGTTTGGACAGTGGGCAGGAGATAAGGCCTCAGACACACAGAACAACCAGGCAAACCCAAAATATTAAATACATGCTCATTAAGTTAAAAGAATTCATCCCGTGTGCTTAGAGAGGCAGAAGCATGTGGGAAAATGCTGGTGATGTTAATTAAAGGCATGTAAATAAAGAAGGTGCATAGGATGGTGGAGCTAAGATTAAGGAGGGGATGTTATGTCATGTATTATTGTAATCTTTGGGTACTTAAACTAGATATTCCTTCTGTTTTGTCTGTAAACAGTGCATGTCTTAAAATGAGTTTAAAAGACGGACATTTTTATTAAAAAGATTGTTACCACTTCAATTATAAAAATATTCCCTGGTGAAAATCAATATATTTTCTTACTACCTCTGAGTAACTTCTGATAGGAAAATATTATGGATTCTGGGGCCAGATACCCTATGAGGAGAAAAAGAAAATAATTTCCCCTGGGTTTAATCTTTAAAGAACAAAAGAAATGTAGACAGGGATTAAAGTTGTGCTTCTTGGTTGGATATTTCTTTATTAATACCAGGAGGTTCCCCTGACACGCCTGAAAAGCTGCGTCCTTCAGGATGAATTAGTTTTGCCATGCACCCAGTTTTGTGTCAGTGCCATCAGGGATATGATATTCGGTGCTCTGGGGCTTCCAGGAGGATTTTGGCAGTCGGGAGGTGATGGGATGTGTGGCTACTGCATACATGAATTCCTTCCTTTTATTGGCTACTAGAGCACCTACAAGCAGATAACTTCATTTGGATCTTATTGGAAGAAATCTCACACATTGGTTTGAGGCTGGGAGGAAGCTTAAATTGGAGCTACTTTAAGAAAATGTAACCAGTGTGTGTTTGAGTTCTTTTGTGTTTTAGAGGAAATAGAAAACAAATCAGAAATGTTTGCCCAGCAGTCTCTTTTGGGTCAGGTTTCACTAATGTTCTGTGCACAGGAACTGGCAGCTGTGTTAACCCAACCCAACTGTGTCTTCGTGCCCACAGGGAGTTCATGGGGGGTGATTTCCCAAGCAATAAACTGGAGTGAATTGTATTAGAAAGCTCCTGACTTGTAGTCAAGATAATAGTTATATTGATATATAGTCCAAAGGCAGCCAAAATCTCAGTCTAGTGAAATCCCCAGCCTTCCAAGTGACTGGAATGTAACTGTGTATTAGGGAAAACTCTTGAATAGAAATATTCTGTTCCTATAGGAATATTCTAGAGGGCTCAGAGCCCATTGCTTGTCCTTTGGGGAGGTACAGGTCATATGGAATCTGTATGAAGGTAAAAATGCAACATTCTAAATTCATGCAACCAACCCATGATGTGCAGGGTGAGTTCAGTCTCTGCCTGTTAATTAACACTGTGGGACTAACGACACACTGGTTGCTGTCCTTCATCTGGCTGGTGAAAGACCCTGATGTATATGAGGCTTCTTCTTGCAATATTAAAACTATTGAGATTAATTGCAATTCAATTAATATCTTTCCCAAAATTATTTTAAATTTTCTTTGAATGACAAGCGGTATGGGTGGTTTTTTTCCAGGATCTGTAGTAGGAGATAAAATATCTGAGATTCTTTCAGGTGTGTAGTCAAATTATGCTCGTAATTGAGGCTACAGTAATAAGTATAAAGACTAATTGTGAGTAAAGAATGAAATGAAAGATTCTGTTAAACATCTGGAGTTATTGTTGAATTATGCTTGTTTAAATAGTACGTGATACTTTCTCTTAAGAACTTGGAGAAGAAATTATATGGGATGATCTGTAAACCACGGAGGAATGGAATGGATTTCTGAGGAGTGATTTAAATTTGTCTTATGATTCTCAGAAAAGACAAAATGCTTTTGCTTGCATATGCACAAAGAAGTTTAAATGAAGAATTTTACTGGGTATTTCCTGTGTTCTGAGCTAAGAACAAATGGAAGTTTTCTTCACGTGTAAAGGCATCTCTTTGTTATCACCTGTCAAGAATTGTGACTCAAATGTCCGTGTACTTTGTACCTGCCCATGACTCTTCTCCTATTTCTTCAGAGCAGCCCAGAGGATTCCCAGGACTCTTGCCTGCTGTAATCTTTCCTGAGTGCGGGCTGGCTTGACATTGTATGTGGTACAATGTAAAGCAATCTGACATCCCCTATGATCTCTAGGGTTTGGGACTGAAGGGTCTTATGGCAATAAAATCAGCCTTTTTTGACAGCAGCAAATGCCAGTGAACCCTCCGTCATTCTTGCCGCTTTGTTCGCCTTTGCGTCACGGGATGTGGAAAGTGATAACTGCACAG
Source organism: Columba livia (assembly GCF_036013475.1). NCBI lineage: Eukaryota > Metazoa > Chordata > Aves > Columbiformes > Columbidae > Columba > Columba livia. The sequence continues at coordinate 21,662,223 of NC_088611.1, forward strand.
AGCAGACTCCGGTGTGATGCAGTGTGGTGTTGCTGTCACAGGAGACGGAAAACTGTGTAAAGAACAGATCCGAAATGTTAAGTACAAAGTCCATATAAATCTATACCTGTTCAAAATGCACCACCGTAAACTCATTGCCACAGATTATAGGGAAACTGATGTAAATACTGCATACATGCATATAAGGGTGCTCATTTACATAGTTTTCTAAGGTAATTAAATTCTTACAGCCCTTCTAGTTTCACTGGCTTTCTATATTTGCAAGCAGATCAAAATACACTAATATACTATCTTCTGGATTGACTTAGAGGAGAAAATTACAGCTTTTAGTGAAATGGTGAGAAAATCATTTGGGAGGGACTAAGGAAGTAGTTAATTGTTGTTACATCCTTTGTGGTGTGAAATGTCTTTGGCAAATAGTGAATGCTTCTGTGAGTATTGAATGAGTTGTCTTCATCTCTCTAGATCTTGTGATCAGTGAGATCTGCTGCACAAATGTGATTTGTGGCCCCTAGAAAACACATAATATGCAGTTATTCATTCTTCTACATACGGCTGCAATGGAGAGAGCTGGTTTCCTGGATCACTGTAGTGATTTCCTATGGCCTGTTCTTCCCTTGGTTTGTCCAGTGTTGGCGTCGAGGCTCCTGCCAACCCATGAGCCAGAAACGAGCCTGATGAGCAAACCCCTTGAGACGGAGGGACCCGCACACCCGCTGCTCCAGCGCTCATCATGAAATGCTCAGTCGCTAAAATGAGTCATTTTACAGAAATTACCTGTCGGTGACCGAGCTCGGTGTTTAGATAGGAACAGAAGGCACAGTTGATCTGGTTTAAACACTCATTGTATGCAGCCTTGCTGCCTGCCTGTGCCCTGCTCTGGCGAGGCCGTGGTGATCTCCAGCATCCTGTCCTGATGCTGAGCCCTCGCTGCGGCTGCACGGGGGTGCTGGTGAGAACGCGGGAGGTTCAGACATGTGAGGAAAACTCTGGACTTGAGACCTGAACACACCTCTGCCTCGGAAAGCACCTGGGCAAGTCATTTAATTGATTCTCGATTAATTCATCTGTGGAAAGAGAGTAATAGCACACAGTGATCTTATGGGGAGGTTCAGAGCAATAGCCAACTGCTCTCTGTGAGATGGAAGCACATTGAGGTTCTTGGCTGAATAACTCTAAGTATGGAGTATTATTAAGCAAGATCTTGCAAGCAATGGGCCTGAAAGAAGCAGATGCATTAACTGTGCACTCACCACAGCTGCGTGGCTCCAAATGCATTAACACCCTCAGCCCTTCCCTGCAACAGCCTGGCAGCAAGTGGGCTTCTCATTTTGATGGCCTGTTTGAGCTGCCATCACAGGGAATTGTATTGAAGCAAAGGTTTATGTCAGGACTGGCACAAGTCAACTGCTGCTACTTGGAACTGCCTGTTTTTGTTTATTGTCTGGCTGCTGGTTTTAAAAGATTGTCCGGAAAAAAAAAACAAAAATAGAGAAGGAAATAGTGGTTGTATGCTCTGGAGAAGTAGGGGGCAGGTGGAGAAGGTGCAGTTTGTGCAGCGCCCTGGAGATCCGAATAAATTACTTTTCATGGCTACAGTGGAAAATTACATTGAGAGAGGGATGGGAGAATGTGTTTTGATTAATTCCTACTCAACCGAATATTGTGGATTGCAAGATGGGAAAGGAATTTGAACTTTTCTTGTTCGTAATTCATTTGGGTGTTCCATAGCCTCCAGCAAAGCATCATCTGTTGCTCTGCATCTCTAGTTCTCGATTGGGAAAAGTGATGTTTTGTCTCCAGGTAAAATCTAGAAAACTGCACACTTGGGTCTTAATCTCCCTCTATTTTTTTAGACGCTTTGTGAAACGGATGCCGCTATTTTCTCTCTTTGTACATTTAGGTTGTAAACTGTTTGAAGTAGCGTTTTTTCCTTGTAATATGGATACATGGATGCCTTATTGAGTCTCCAACAATGGATCTTTGATTTCAATTGTGGTCTCTTAGAGCTGCTGCAATACAGAGGATAATAACACTGTGTGTGGATATGCCCCCTATTACCTCTTGGGGGTTGATTACAGAGGCTGCACAGCCCCACACACTGCGAGGTGCTGACTTGCGCTGGGCTTGTCACCCTCTAATTCTTGCGACATAAGGACATTTGATAAGCAATGAATTCCTGAACAGGCTGTGGCAAGGCAATGGATTAACTTTCCCGAAGGTCTTCTAAACATACGCAGTCAGCTTACTAGATATGTTTTAGTCTTTCTGCCCCAGGGTAAAAACCCACATTTGTGGCATGCGCTGGATTTCTTACTTGCACGTGAACCCATGTTGTAAGTTTTTGAACTGGGACCGGGGAGGAACAACACGGGTGTCAGCAGCTGCCCATCCGCTGTGCTTGGGAGTGATTGCTGGAGTAACCCAAGAATTCTGCTTTCATCTGAGTTTTAAAGGGATGGGGGGTGTATTTTCTGTCATTGCGGTTGCAGGATGAAGCCTGCTACGAAGGTGCTTAGAACCGCTGTGCATACACAGGATTTCTCGCTTGACTTGGCATTGCTTTCACATGCCTGACAAACAGCTCAGCATCCTAATTCTGATTTTTTGCAGTTCACTGCTGTTTCATATAGACAGTATCCCTTTCTCTCTCTGTGTTTATTCTGACCCTTTCATTGATTTATTGTGATCATTCTTTAAATCCCTCGTAGAAGAACAAATTATCTCTTGGTATTTCACCTACCTTTTAATTATAAATAAGGTAAAGAATGGAAAATCTTCCAAAAGAAAAACAAAACAAGTTATCTTATAAGAAGTTTTATTTCAGAAGTAATAGAAAAGAAAAGGCAGATTCTGCAGGTGTCAAAAAGGAGCTTACGCTGACTTTTTAACTCTCCTCTGTACTTGATATGATGCGTCAGTGAAACTGAACTTGCCGTCTTTATGGATATCCTGCATTAGATTGTTGAGACACATGTCTATAAAGTTCTCAGTGTGTTGTGTAGGTCTAAAGAACATAATTTGGGTTGTTCTGGAACTTTTTTATTCTCTAGTTCCTGTGCTATAAACCAAACTCGCCTGTGGTTTCTTGCTCGTGTGTGTGCACGTGCCTTTTCATGAGGATCTGGAGTCGAGCTCTCCCAGGGATGGAATCAAAGACATAGCTGGAATAGGTGAATACTTGATGTCTAGAAAGATGAGCAGTTACATTGCTTAAAAAGTCAACAATAATTTTGCATTATTTAGTCTTGAATGCAGGGATTGGTGTATTGCTGGCAACTAAACACAATTACGAATTCTGTTTGTCTGTAATTACAAAATATGTTTCAGTGCCACTCATGTTGCTTCAGATCAGCTGTGCTGCAGGATATATGAGGCTCTCTGCTACTGAGACAACATTTGAGCCCTTTTAATTGTGGTTTTTAGAAACAATTTTTCTCTTTGTTATTCACCAATACTCACAGTTACCCTATGCAGACTCAGGAATGGATATGAATTCTCACGGCTCACTATGATATCCATTTCTAGATTAGCATCTGCTCTTTCTGTGGGGAAATCACTGAAATTGTATCTTTTGTGATTTGATATGAAATAAATTTTCCTGAAAAATTTGCACATTAAGAGAAAAAGAAAAGATCCCTGCTGTAACTAGTTAACAGATGCCTCACAAAATAATTCCTAGAGCTTCTATTTTTTTCCATCAGGAAATTATTCTCAAGGAAGTTATTGGTAAGTTAAACTATTCTAACCGCTTGCATGGCAAAAGGGACCTGAACATCTCCCACAAAGGCTGATGGAGTGGAGGGCGGTGGAGAAGAGGTGGGTGCGCTGGGTCATGGGGATCTGCAGAAATACTTACAGAGAATCTCAACCAGCGCCAGGATGGGAACAGACCCTTCCTGGCAGAGACGGGATGCGATGGGAGAGCTGGTGCGCGGATGGGTGGGTTGTGCACGGAGGATTGATGGATATAGGTGCTGAGATCAATCCAGGAATTTCAGGTCTGTCCTTACACCAGGTCCTTGATGCTGGTATTAAATCTCGCCCTGCTTGCAAGCACTTCTGTGGTAAATACGGAACAGGCTGCTGCTGAGATGCTGAGTTGCGTATCCTGGACTGAGCTGACATTTAGAAAACCAATTAAAAAGAATGTGAGTCAGAATGGCCAGTCCCCTGGAGCTATGGATGAGATGTGGGTTCGTTATCTTGCGGCAGCTGCAGCAGGAGCTCTCTGTGAGGGCAGGAGTGGGGTTTTGGAAGAGGTTTCAGCCCCTCCAGTCTCTTGTAGAAACAGGACAGCAGGTGGGTTCCGGGTGGCCTTTTTTTGGTTGAGGAGGGTTTTTTGGGGCTGTATGTGTCCCTGGTGTTCACTGTCATACAATCTCCCTCTGTTGTGCAAGCCTTTTCCCCAACAAAGCATAGATTAAACCAGCCTTTATCACCAAATCGGACAGTGCTTTACTCTGCTGATGCTTCTTTTTCTAAGAAAGCAGACAGAATCACCAACTACTATATTTTTTTTTTTTAACTTTTTTTTTTTCTAGTGTAAAGATACTATCCACATAAACAACCCCATGGAAACCTGTTTGAGTACTCCTAGTAGTTCGTATCACTTTTATTGGAGTTTTTGGCTGATCTGCAGCCGTAGTTACAGCCCCGTGAAGGAACAGGACCAGTTTCGCGATGCTGGAATCATAAAGCCAAGTGGTGCAGAAGGGGATGTGGGGAAATAAGCAGAGCGTTCCCCTAAGGCGCTGTAGGGAGCAGCAGCGCAAGCGGCTGCATTGCAATTGGTTTTTAATTTCACTATTAACACAAACTGGGGTCTACAAATAGCAATATTTCTGCAGGGGTCAAATAGATATTTTATACAAACCCCTGTTTAGCTATTTCACCTTTTATTTATGATTGCACGTGGTCAATTTGTTAGATGTGATGCTCTGCAAACAGTTCCCAGTCTGCAGCTTGGATGCAGTTTGAGATTTTAAAACTTGGGCTGTTTTGTTGTGTTTTATGAGTTTCTCTCTCATAAAGAGCAGGTTCTACATTCAGGTCTGCAGAGACATGCACTGTTTGGCTGTGTAAAGTTAGTAGTAAATCTTATGTAGTCCACAAACTGCTGTCTGTCCAGGCAACTCAAATCTTGGGTCATAAAGCTCTTGGATCCCTCCCATGCCTCAGTTTCCTCTAAGACAGGTTTGTCTTGCCCGTGTGTTTGAGAGGTTAATGTAAGTGCTGTTTTCAAATGGTTTGAGGCTCATTTACTGAGATAAATTAGTTACTATAAAAATAACATTGGTAAAATGAGATATACGTAGGAGGTCCACAAAAATCTTTATGGACATACAAGGTAATTCATTAGAAATATTCCACTGCCAGGTAACTGGTTTAGGATTAAATTTTCAAAATAATATTATATTGCTTAGAGACTACATCCTTAGCCTACCCTATAACATTTGATACTCTGTCATCATATTGTTATTGGAGATAATGGACGTAATAGGATTCTTCATTTTGGAATGGCTCTGAGCTTTAATCCTTCTTGCAGCAAGGTTCCTTAAGTATTAAAACGCAGTATGAAGGGATGCATGTGGATTCCCCAAAGTCTTTGTAGAGCTTGCAAAAGACAAACCTTGAATCTTACACAAAAAAGGATGTTTTTTCTGAAACCTTGCTCCAGTATCTGAGCAGGAGCTCTGTAAGGTTGCAGCCTGTGTTGGTCAGATAAGTATGTAACTTGGTACATTTTTCTTAATTTCTTCTAAGTCCCTTCTAGTTAAAACAATGCATAATTAAAATTATCTTCCATGTTCATTAATTATTTCTGCTTTGGATTGTTACTAGGGAAGAAATCAAAGGGACCTGGCTGCTAATGCAGTTTAAGTAACTTGGCATGAGAAAGCATGGCAGGGAGCGTGGAACAAACACTTTCCAACTTAAACATGCACCAAAGCACCCAGGGACAGGAATTTCCACCACAAATGGTTCCTGCCCATTGCAGGTGATGGTTTTCCCCTCCTGCAGTTTGGAATATGAAAACATGTGAAGTCCTTGTCCTGCAAGAAGTTATTGCCCAACAGTCAAGGTTTGTGTATGCTTCTATTTACTGCTTTTTACATCTGCTTTTTACTTTGTCACAGAGGGGAAAGTCTCTCATTCTCTCTGTGTCTTTTTCCCAGGTGAAAAGTAGGGATAGTAACAGCTCATTGCTCAGAAGTAATACGTGAGCATAGGAATGCCCATGTTTCTGAAATATTTGTGTGTAAATTTGTCATGGATGTAGTGACTGAAAAATAAAGAAATACTTAAGTTTGGTCTGGTCTGAAAAGTTCTGCCAATGGAAAGCACTGGGAGTTAAGAAGCAACTGTGTATTTACTGCAGCAAGCGGCAGCGTGCGGGTAACAAGTGATGCTGGTAACTTAATTTGAATAAATGTAATTTATGTCAGCAAAATAATTGTGTATGCAAACTAAAGGGGATTTAACAGAACGCCAAATAATACATCTTCTAAGAGTAGACAAACTGTAAAACTGCACTGTAAAACTGATGTTACTTTTGTTCTGTGTTGTCTCAGCACATGGTTCAGTGTGGTCCTGGCCCACGATTAACTTGCTATCATAGCGTAAATGACAAAACCAACCCTGAGATGCTTCAGGCTGAATAATGCACGTATTTGTGGGCACAAAACGAGATGATTATGTTTGAGCTAGAAACTGTCCTGCTAATTTATTTCTGGAAGATAATTTAGTTGTAGAGATACAGCAACATTAAACTTTTCTATACACTCCCTTTCTAATCTCAAGTAGCAGTAAGTATGGTAATTAGCTTTCACAAAAATTAGGTATTCAAAGGAAGCTTAATTGCATAAAGTCAAGTGTTTATATAAGCTGATAATTTGCTTACACAAGGCCCGAGGCAGGGCAAATATTTGGATACTGTGCTTGGCCAGGAGCGGGTGGTTGGTGGAGGAGGCAGAGCTGGCGGCTCAGCCCCGCGGTTCCTCACCTGAGACGGGGTTTGTGTGTTCGCGGAGGATCAGACAGCGCTTGATAGACAATAAAGCCGAGTTATTCCCCGTTGGGGATTTGGAGTCATAGCTCATTACATCTTTGGCATAGTACAAGTTATTCTTTGCTTGTGAGAGGCACAGGTAGCGCTTTGTTTTGGGCTGATTCGTGTGGCGCGCACGGTTTATCTTGAATATCCCTGGGCAGAGCTGCCAGGTGGGCTGGTGGTGCTGCTGAAGTTTCGCGACATCAGAGCTTGCTGATTTCTTTGCTCTGTATTGTGAATTATTGTCATTTAATACATTGATACATGTGGTTGGATGGGATTTAATTTAGGTTTCAAACGCAGTTCTTGTGTTCTAGTTTCTATGACAAACCACCAGATATTCGACTCCCTCCCAAACCCTGTTTATATTCCCTGGAGAGGTCTAACATGTTGGTATCTACATTTTACTGTGTATTTTATATCTCCTGATGTAAAACTTAAACAAAAACCACAAAAAAACCCCAACAAAACTGCCCAAAATAACACAACCCACAATGACCCCAAATGCCTATATAATTGCCATATATATAATATGCACTTGCTACATACTTTTCCTGCTACAGAAGTTGATTTTTAACTCCTACAGCATCTACAAAGGGCACCTCGGTATTTGGAATTTTGCATGTGATCCACTACAAGTTTGATGATATAATGTTTAAGTTGGAGATGAACAATTAATTTATTACATATGAAACCCCAAACTCTTTTAAACACCCATGATGTTTCTCAGGAGCATGATGGTTTTCAATCTAATGTGATGTTTTGGTGAGTTTTTATTAGCAGGTTGATGTGATGCTCCTCAATTCCCAGATGCTGAAATAGCCCCAAACCTCTCCAGCAAACTTCAGCGTTGATACAGAACTGCTGCTGGCAGAGTGAGCATTGACAGGTCACTTTTTAGTTCACATGTTTTATTTAACATAAAAAAACCATCAAAAGTTATACCTAAAATAAGAGAAAACTGCAGTAAAGCCACCAGCAGAAAGATCCAGCTTTCTTAGGTAGGTAGACATAGCTATATATAGATATATATGTCTACAGAAATGTTTTTGTTCTGATGTTGGGAGCCAGTTTTTGATTATTTCAGGGTGTTACTATTTCTGTCAGATTGTTAAGTGATTAGTTAACTGTCAGAAAATTGTCTATTCTATCTGAATCTTCATAATTTTAAATGCTTGGATGGAGCTGATTCAAAACCCCTTTTATCAAGGCTTTTTCTTCAGAGTTATTGAGAAAGACTAAACCGCGTACGTTGCTGTGAACCAGCGGCTTTATTCTAAATTGCAGTTCTAGTTATAGATGTAGATAGCAGTAACAGTTTTCTGAAGAGGCAAATAGAAATTCCAGCATTATTTTTGTATTCTGGACTTATATTATTTTGTCCATAATACAATTTAAAGTGTATGTCATCATTTCAGCTGCAGAACACATGCAAGCTACTTAACACTTGATTGGTTTCTTTGAGATCAATTGGAAGAGTAAAATGGAACACATAATTGCATTTTGGGTCAAGAGGCAGAATAAAGTTGACAGTAGCGCTCAAGGATATAGCAACTTCAGCATCAATAATACATAACATGCAGCTATATGAATAAATCTGGTTTTGGTATTCAATTCAGTGGCTCCTCATCCTTAGAAGATTAGTTTTGTAAATGCATTCCGCAATGGTGTGGAAATGATTACCTTTGGAGCAGTACAGTAGGTTTGCTGAGAGCGGCTTGGAAGGTTCAAGAGCCCATTGTAGTCCTGGGTGACATCTGAGAGCTCTGAGAAATGCACCAGGGCCAGTTACCATGGCTGATGGTAAAATTAATACAAATCGCAAAGGTGTCCATTACTCTAATAGAGCCAGTTCATGGGTCCCTTCAAATTGTGCAATAACAGGAAAAAGTACCTGATTTCTTGTTCTGTTTTTTGTTCATCCAAGCAATAAAAAGGTGGGGGTGAATTTACACTTATTGCTGCAATGTTGACATAAGCCGCTAAAACATTTTCTTTCTTATATTAAAGGATTCAGAACATGTTTTTGGAGATTTTTGGGTTGAAAGGATCTCTTAATGAAACACTTCTGAAGATATCCATCATTTTTGAAAAATCAGTATATATAGTGGTCATATAATACTGTGTGGGGATGGAACCATAATCTCTCCTAGGCATAAATAAATCATGATCAGTACTCGTAATAAAATCAAATTGTTCTTGGCAATGTCTCCTAAGATAGGGGCCCCAATTACTCTTACTGCTTAATATTGGTGTCTTTGAGGTAGCCATGATGGGCTAATGATAAATGAGGCGATGTTGTAGCAAGAAGTAATAAATAGAAGAGTGGCTTGTGTCATGGGTTAAAATTGTGGAGTTGTCTGTTGTGGGTCAGACCAAGGGCTCCTCTGCCCCATGGCTTGGTTGGGGCGGTACCATTGGTGGAAGTTCATGGAGAAGGTGAAGAAGCAATTTCCTCCCCCTCTGCGCTCCGTCTCTAACCATGTCCAGCTCAAGGGTTTCCTAAGCTGGATGTGGATCCAGTAATTTGGTGATGCTGTAGGCAAACAAATTATGCTCTGCACCAGCTCTGCCTGTCTGTGCTGTGTGGCCACGGCAGATACTGAACATGCATGTTAACAATCTAAGTTCAAGCCACTTCAAACCAGGGGTGTTTGAAAAAGTTTGGCAAATGTTTGTTCTGGGAGGATTTGCCCTCATCAAAATGAGGGCATTGCTGTGTATTGCCTTTGATTAAATTCTTATCTGGGTGACTGGCAGCTCCTACAGGATGCTGGTGTGGAACCTGGTCTCCAGCCCTTTGGTGTCCCAGCGTTTGGGACTTGAGAAATGCCTGGATCTGATTCTTAGAAACCCTGCTGTTGTTTCCAGGTTCCCCAGCCTTGGGACAGCCCATCAGCTGGGGTATCCAAGACTCCCACTGTTTTTTACAAGTGGTTTGGAAATGTGCTTTATTCTGAATTGGTTTGGAAACTGGGATAGTTGTGTGGTGGGTTTATTATTATTATTATTATTATTATTATTATTATTATTATTATTATTATATTTGCAATGCTGTAGTTCTGTCCTTGTCTCAGTTCTTACTTAGAAGCTACAGCAATACCAGGTGAGAAATATTTCACTAACTGTTCCGCAATCATGAGCGGACTTCTGTGGGGGTGTAAAAGTACTTGTAGGGACTTAAGCTTCAAGGAAACCAATACATAACAATAATGTAGCTTTGCAGTGTAGCAGCTACTTGTGTTGCTCCTTTCCGTAGTCCTTCAGAGACTCATTTGCCCGTTGTGACCCCAGCGCTGTGTCTCCTCTTACTCGGGGCACTTCATGCTGAAAGTCCCAGCCCTGCTATTCTGTCCCCAAACTCAGGGCACACCTTTCCTCATGCTGCTTATCTAGGGGGTTGTAGTCCCTATGTGCAACACACTGGTGGAAATACAGCCTGAACTGTCAAACACCCTTATAAACATATACCTTTGAACACAATGTGATAGAGAATTCCTACCACACTGCTCCATACAGCCTGGTGATCCCAGCAGCACTGAAAGACTCTTCTGGAAGGGTTAGTCAGGGTAGATCAAAAGTACATTAAAATATTTTTGAAGTACTGCAAAACACGACAATATGATTTATGAATAAGAGGAAATTAAAGTGATATACCATACCAAATTATTTTTGGTTTTGACTTAGAAATATCATAACTGTCATAAAATAAAATTGTCTTTTGATTGCAGCAATATGCATGGAAATAACTTGTAAGAAAGTTAATCTTCTGAAGCTCACAAAGTATTTTTTTGTACTGAGGATACACTTCTAAAAGTTTTTTGTCCATCTGAAATATTTAATGTTAAGAGTGAAATGAAACTCTGGATGGCACAGATGGTGCAGTGAGGTGTTTCTCCGTAGGAGGAGCAGGAGGGCAGGGAGCCTGCTTGCAAATATTGGTGTCTGGGGGCTTGTTGGTGTCTCTGTGTTGGGGAGTGGGCAGCAGGAATGGTGAGGTGGTCTGGAGTCAAGGTCCTTGCACTGGTTCTACTACAGGTTTCCAGGACCATGAGCAAATCACTTCAGCCTCTTCCCTTCAGGATGCGCCCATTGGAAAGGTCCCGTAGCACCTTTTTGTAAAGACTTCTGTTCTTTTGAGGATGAGAAGGAACATCCCAGGGAGAGCAGAGCAGGGGATGTCACAGCTCATATTCAATGTTGCAGAAACACAGAGCTTGTCCCCGTGGCAGCCCTCGCTGCTGGCCGATGCCTGGCCTGACCGCAGAGGCACAGTTTTAAATAGTCATTTTGTGCACCCTTGGCCAGAGCAGAACTGACTAATTGATACTCAATATGAAAATTAGATTTCAAAGTACCTTTAGGAGTGTTGCAAGAAGGCAGCTGGCCTAACAGGAAGAGTATTCTGTGATATTGATGCACAATGTAGCTAATGAATTTAACTACCTAAGGTTAAATCTGTTCATGATTATAAAAATGTACATGAAAAGGAGTTTTTAGTTAAAAATATCATACATATATGTTCTGGCTGAAGTAAAAAAACAGTTGTTACAGAAATGCATCATATGTACAGCTGTAAAGTGAATACTATTACACCATATGTGTTTAAATATAAAAAGAAATAATTATTTTCACATCTCTGTCATAATCAGGATGTCTTTTCACTGTGCATCCATATCAGGAATGTTGTACGTTGACACATTGGCCTCAAGTCAGATATTAATATGTTTGTGCATCTATGATTATGGTGCGACCATGTATTACATTTCTATTGAATTAGGGAAATATTGGTTGAGTCTGTCAGCTTTTGTGACATTTACCTGGCATGTATCTGGTGGGTTTGATGGTAAAGCTTCTGGAAATGATGGGGAGCTTTGTATCAAACAGAAACTCTGCAGATGAAACAGCACAAGCTCTGGGTTCAGACTCTGCCACCCATATCTTCAGGCTTGGCTCAAGTTCAACCATCCCAGGTACCACCTCTCAGCTCTGGACAGTGCTGGACCATCAGGTCCCTTCTTCTCTCGCGTCCTTATTCTTTGAGTGGCAGAAATGCAACGGGATAATGGCAGCGGGTCATCAAACCTCTCGCATCCTGGCTGTGTTTCAGAAGTGCTAAATTAAATGTATTAAAAGCAATTCAGGCCATTGTGTCTTCCTGGTGAGCCATGAGGACTGTCAGAGAGGCGGGAATTAGGGTTGTCTGGATAGAGAAGAACAGAAGTGTTTATGTATTTCAATCAGAGGTAAAATAGAATACATACATATAGGTTGAAGCTAAAATGTGCTAACAGGGTTTGCTGTAATGAGATGATATGGCTTATAACCACTAACAATTATATTCCCATTACTAAAATATACATAGGGAATGAAGACGATTATACCGCAGTCACTGTGGGGCTGTGAACACATTATAGACTATACCCAGGAATCAGACACTGATTTTATATATTGACATCTGTACTGGAGCTCCCACACTGGCTTGTGTGGGGAATATTTCCTCTGAAATCAGCAGTAAGAGGAATCGAAAGCTGAGACAGACAGACAGGCAGGCAGGCCAACTGCCTTCTTATTTTTTAGTAAGCAGGAATGCAGGATCAAAGCATTCTTTTGCTAACAATCAACATCTTAGTAAAATTAGATTTGCTTAAAATGTATTTTGCTGGAATAGGCATGGTCACATCTTCTGGGTTTTTAGTGGGTATATAGTCTTACTTCCTGTGTGACTATAAAAATAAGTAGAAATCAATCCATATAAATCAATATACAAGCCTGTGTGTCCACCCAGCCTATGCTGTTCCCCCCTTCAGAGGTGCTGTGCAATATGACCTAATATTTTCTGATGCTTTCCCTTCTCTTGCCTGTCATCTGTGGTTTCTTATTTTATGCTTTTTAGGACAGGAAGTATATTTGCATTCTGTGGTTGTGAAGTTTATAGCATAATGAAGTCACGGTGTGTGACTTGAGATGCAAATAACTTAATAATTGATGACTGCTCGACACCTCGATCTGTCCAGTTATGTAGTTAAATAAGAGCTTGTGCACACAGAGGCAATTTCAGTCGCAGAGTGCATTGTCCTTGGCAGAACATTGGGCTACCAGGTCGAAGCATATGGCAGGGTTTTTTTTTATATATATATAGATATTTGCAGTGGAGACTGTAATTCCCTTCCCTTACTTTGAATCTTCCTGCAGGAACCACTGGAGGAAACAGGAATGTTTGTCAAATTTTCCAATCTTAAGTCAGTCAACATGTTTTGAAAACTGTTCCAGATAAATTTAAGAACAATACTTTAAAGTGAAATTCAGAAAATTCTTGAAATTAAAACCATTTTCCTTAGCCTCAGTGACAGAATAGTGACCCATAATATTTGGATGGGATGAACTGTTTTCCTTCCTTCCACAAGCTTTTAAGATGCGATCCAACCTATTTGTGTTGTATCCTGTACGTAAGCAGTTGTGTGGTGCCCTTTGTTTCTGTGTTTCTCTCCACTGTGAGGAGAAAAATGATCATTGTTGCTGCCAAGGGGGTATTTCTTGGAAAGTCTTTATGCAAACGTGACAACACAAACAAAGATCCGTTGTCAGGTTCCCATCTGGCTCTTTCTAGTGCCACTGGCAATGACGTTCAAGGGGGATACTGGAGATTCGGATACTTGTCTTGTAATGTGCTGGGGAGCTTATTTTTTTTCCCCTAAAAATAGCTTATTTATATACTTATCGTGGTGTATTTTAGAAGACTGTTATCCTTGAGTTGCCTCTTAACCAGCTGAGCTCTGAGAAATTCTTGTTCAGCTGGATTCCAGCCCCATGGGTGTCTTATTGTAACCAGTGCTCATTTCTGCATTCCTGCAGATAAAAACATTCATTGTATGCTTGGGATCGTTCTCCTGTCTCAAAGTTGTCCTCCTGAAGTATCTCCAGATAGTTCTTCATCTTTGTGGAGTTGCACGGAGATGAATGAGCTTCACCGGGAGGATAAACCAGAGAGTTGGGGCTGAACTCTTGTGTTTAGCTCTGGGTGTTGCCATGTGTCTTCTGCATTCTCCTCAAAGAGGCATTTTGATCACTACCCAATATTAAGAAAAGTGCATGAAAAAAGCCTTCAAAATGTATTTTTATTTCACTTAAGCTGTACAATAAAGTTAGTTTTATTTTGTGTGATGGTTGTTTACTCTGAAATACCATCAGCAAACTTTCATTTCTAATTAACCTATATACCAAGAGATTTCCTGTATCTCTCAGAAGAGATGTGTACGGAGCATCAGTTCATCTGTTTGGGTGAAAGGTATGCAAGTGTGTATGCAAAATAGCCAGAGAAGCCTCTGACTCTTATTAAATTTCCAGTATAGGTCTTGCTGTTACAAGCTGTTGATCAGATGCAATCTCTTCTCAAACGCAGTCTAAGATCCCCAGGTGGCAGCTTTTTCTTCACTTTTTTTTTTAACTCTTATTTTATCAGGCACTTTTCTCATCAATTTTCTCCTTTCTCCTTCTCCCTCCAGGAGCTCCGACACGGAGCAGTTTTGATGCAGTTATATTCTTAAATACAGAGCTGGGAAAGCGGTGGTGCCAGATGAGGCAATTTTGCTATGACAATAATTCTGACCGTAACCCGCCATGGTGTCCCATCAAACCCGTCCTTCCCAACCAGCTGCTCAACGGTCCTCATGCAACCAGAGGGTTTAGCCTCTTGCAAGCGGATTAGTAAATCTACTGGTATATACTTCTATTTCAAAAGAGCATTTTTAAAGTCAGTCCAGGAGGTGGGAAGTTTGAAAGGCTCTGAAGGTGCTAAAGGGCTGTGTTCAGGTGTAATTCAGTGGCAATCAAACTCTAGTCAAAAGTTGTGACTTTTTGACTTCTTTAACTGACACTTAGAATGGGATTTATCAACTCTTCTGGGAGATAAAGATCCTCTGAAAATCAAAGGGACTCTTATACTTGTAATGACTGAAATGCCTTCAGAAATCCCATTTTAGGACTCTAAATTACTGTCTCATTTTCAGAAGCTCTCTGCAGTTTGACTGGGTTTTACTGCTGCTAACTACCACTTGGGGCTCTAGATCTCATCCTTTACTGACCACGGGAGCTGTGGGAGCTGTGCTCATGACACCTGGAGCTGGAGCACACATTGGGGATTTCTGAATGAAGTTTTTAAAACACTAGCTGGAAAAATAGCATGGAGATGAAGCCTTGCGTTATTCCTGCATCCTTTGTCAGATTTTCAGTTCCCTATTTGACCTATAGGATCTAAATAAATCGTCACGTTTGCCTGTCTTACCCAACATGTGATTAAATATGAAGGTTAGATGTACTCAAACTGAAAAATGAACGCTTGATATATTTTCACGGAGACCTGGATTTATAACGGAATGATTTATTACTTCCAAATTAGGAACATTAGGAAAAGCTGCAGTGTTTGTACTTGTGATTGCTACAAACTGCTTATATTTGCATGTCATGTTTTTCACACAGACACCTTCCCTCTTTCGTAGAAAACTGCTCGGAGATGATGATGTTGCCCTTCTGAGGCTTTTTTGGTTTTTTGTCCTTTTAAACTGAGTGCAACACCTAAGGGAGAAGCTGAGCTTTCATCTATCACATTTCTAGTTCCAGTAACTAAACTCAGTCTGAGGCTTGAAGTGTCATACTAAAAATAACATTTGGGGTTGCTACAGATGTTTTCTTGTCTACAGTTGTAATTTTGGGTGAATTCTATAGGTTTAATTTAACATTAGTACCTGTTCTGATATACTTCCTTTCAGGAATATTTTTCAAGTGCTCGTTAGGTTTAGAACGTGTGCGGAAGCCATGAATGAGGTTCTTCCTGACAAAAAGTTGCCGAGATGAAAATGGTGAAATAATGAACTTGTGTGCAAATCACTTGATCTTCATGGCCATGAGGTCACCTTAATGATCCAATGAGCAGGTCCTCCTGTATTTTAAGAAAGAAGGCTGATGAGAAGGGAAACAGATAGTATGGCTGGTGAGAAATATGAGGACGGTCAGTTTTGTCTAGACTTGTATGTGTTATTTGCAATAATGAATAGATATTTGACAAACAAATGAAGTTAAGACCACCTCGCTCATTTAACAGGAAGGATGTAAATAGTGGCATGTGTCAGTGAAAAAAAAGAATCTGTCGTCTTTGCTTTGGGTTTCCCATAACCTGGTGTAAAAGTTATGTGTAATATAAATGTGTTTATACCTCAGTGTATCTTGTTAAACCATTTAAAGTTAACTAATGTTTGGCTGTTTCAAAACTTTAATTAGCATTTAACAAGAAAGCAACAGTACAGCCAATTAGAGATCTAAGCAATAACACATACTCACTTCCATTTTCTAGCAATTAATTGATAACTAGTTTACCATGGGCTAATAATTAAATGCGAAAACATTCTGAGCAAATTGAAAGCGCTGATGCAAATGAGTTCTGTATTTATTCTTTTCAAATTCACTGACCATGTTATCTAATCTGTCGGGAACAGAGAAATCCTGTATTATACTAAATATATACTCAGGCTGACTAACCAACCCTTAAAGCAACATTACTCACTTTAATTTTTTAAATTGCTTTGCTGAAGGGAAGTCTTATGGTTTTGCGAGGCTGGTGAGCGCGATGCGGCAGCATCGGTTGCTGGTCCATGGGGTGGGTGATGCTCTGCAGCTCCTCATCTCTGCCTGGTTGGCACATTGGTTCTTATCTCTTTCTTGTGCTTGAAACAGTGACACGGAGCAGGCACGGTGGGGATGCTCAGCGAGGCCACTGTCACATCCATGTCTTTCCCAAAAAGAAAAATCTCAACCGTGGCTGAAAACAAAGGGCTCACCACTTGAGCTCCGCTGGTGTTGGCAGCGGACGTGGCTCCTGTGCCTTCTGCCAACTGCCAGAGAAACGAAATGTTTGACGAAGAAGAATACGAGTTGGCAAAATCACTCGGTACATTCTGCGCGTGAAAATTGAAGACATTTTTCTACCGAATGTAGCGGTGATCACTGGAAATAGCTCTTTACAAATGGGAAATATCCCCATCACCCGCACTTGAAGTATAGCAATCTCCAGTGCATGTAGCACAAAGTCTCATTTTGTCTTGAAGTTCATCTATTTATGAGATCTTCCGCATCTGGATGGGCAGTAAGGTGGAATTGCCTGAGCTCTATGAAGCCTTAAATATAAGCCATCTGTTCCAACAAAGTACTCCCCAAAAGACAGTGTTTCTCAATACCACTCTTAGCCCTCGCTATTGCAAAACTGCCGTGTAGGGAATAGGTCCTGACTATTTAAATTGCTTTTCCAACATAATAGGACTGTAAAACAGCAAGATGATACCGGGTGTTTTAAGACTTCCTCCTGCACCCCCCATTCTGCCAAGATTCTTATTTATTTATCTTAACTAAATGAAGAGGGACTGTTTTACTAGTGTGAAATCAGTATATGGGGACTCATGGCCATACTTGAACAAGTATTGCCTAAAACAATAATTTTTATTAAAATTCTAATGCATTGCATTTTCACTTGCTAGTGCAGATTGGGAAATTATGGAGAATTAACAGCGTAAACCACATTTAATTCCTTGTTTAAGACTTGTATCCTTCTGTTTTCCCGTGGGCAGGCAGTTGTGGGAGAGGAGCAGGTGGCGGACGCTGGGGTGAGCCCTGGATGTGCCCAGCAGGGTAACACTGAGCGGCGACATCTCCTGGGGGTGAAGATCACCCCGTGTCCCCCTGGTACAATCACCTCAGGGTGGGCACCCTGTCCCTTGGCTGCTTTATTCCCAGAGACCCCACCCATGGGCTCTCTCAATTACTATAATTTCTTTAGAGGGTTTTTTTGGTCATTTCTAGACAAGATGAGTGATGACATGTCACTTTCTCGTCTATTTAATAAGTGACATTTGCTGGTATCCCCAGTAAGGGTTTCTGGCTTGAAGCAGTCACTCTGAAATTCTTTCCGAGCTGAAAAACAGATAATACTGGCAGTATCTTAGACATTTGGGGATATTTCATGTCAAAGAAGTATGGTAGAATTACAGAATAAATATTGATTCACATTTATCACTGTTTCATAATATTTTTTTATTAAACTTTATTTAATCCTTGCTTTCCAACTCATTACTTTGTCTCTGGTTGTGACAGATTTTTATGATTTATTATCTTCTCTTAATAAATATACATTTTGAGTTAGTGGTAGAGCCACATTAGTTCTTTCAATCTTTTCCAGTGCCAGTAGAGGATTGCTTGGGGAAATACTGACTTTACAAGGCTTCCTAAAAGCTTATTTCTAGTCTGAATAACTCCAGCAAATGGTTTTATAGCAACTCAACCCATAGTTTGAAGAAAATGTTACTATATGGGAGTCTGGCTACTTAGAGATTTTATAGCATTGTGTTTTCTCTTTCTTTGGAGTGTCATATGCCTTGGTTGGGGATTGCAGAGCTATGTTTAGAAATAAGGGCAAATCAGACCTTTTCCTTAAATATTTTCACTTGTTCCTACTAACTGTTGCAAACACAAGTGTCATCATGCTGTATATGCACTGCTATAATTTGAAATTATAAATAGCGCCTAATTTTACTGGTATTTACTACACAGACATAAACAGAGCTAAAACTAACTGGAAAATAAAACAAGGGAACATTCATATCTCATGTATATGTCGGTGCCAACTTGAATTTATTTTGCTCTGGTTAAGTATTGCGTACAATATTTCACCAAACGATATATTTAACAAAACCAGTCTATGATGTAGTAATTAGAAGAACAATATTGAGAAATATTAATACTGTTTATTAAATAGCAAATAACCATGTCTAGTCACCAAAAGATTTGCTGTTCATAGTAAGTGAAAATGCTACAAAATTGGTACAATGATCATGGGCACTTCAGTTAAAAAGAAGGTAAAACACATCTTTTTATGAGCAGATTGGAAGTTCTGAAATTTAGCAACATCATTTGCCATAATGAGTACTAAGTAATTTATTCAAGAAATAGAGCTCTTTACTGTTGCTAGATGTTTCTTGCATTTATTTGTATGCTATAGATCATTTATGATTTATTAGGATGTTCTTTCAAACCTGTTCATTCTGTGGATTGAATGGGTGTTATGACATTGCAACGTGCCATGGTGAATCCCTCAAGAAATGACCTGTATTGAATTGATTCTTTGTGAGAACATTTGAATGGTTTTTGTCTCCTTTGTTTTAAACCTGCTGATTTCTCCTGGAGATTTGTTGTAGTCATATCACACTGTTTCCAAAATCAAAATACGTCCTCCAAATTATTCCAGGGAGCAACTGGGAGAATCGGTTAACAAGACGATGTCTAGAATGGCTTCTAATATTAGGTAACACCTTAGACCATGAAAATTTTCTTTATTCCTTGTTGCTAACAACTTATTATTCCCCTATTATCCTCACTATTATTTATTAATAGCTGTTCCATTCCTTCGGTCACGCTCATCAGCCAGTTTTACATCAGCAGTAGCAGGATGTTCACTGTGTCCTGCAGAAAAAAATCTCTAGCTGGGCAAGAAACACTACGGCTTAAGTTCAGAAAGCAGATATTTATTTGGAATTTATTCAACATGCAGAAAAAACCCAGTAACTTAAGGGAAAATAACCTGGAGAACCACACACGTGGCAGGTGGATTGACAGGCTGCCAACTTCATCAGCCAGTTTGTGTAATGATAATATGAATATAATCTGAATATTCTCTGGATGCAGGACACGTGGTGGTAGACTCTATTGTGAACAGTCTGCTTTACGTGCAGCGCTTGATCATCGGAACATTTGGCTTCAGGTCCTCAGATCAATGAATTACAGCACCTCACCGTCAATGACAACCTTAGGAAATGTTTGTATTTATGTCCTCATAGAGATATTGTTTCTTAAAAATGCAGCAATAAGAGCAGTTGGCAGATGATCAGCATAATTTAAGGCCCCTTTGTGCCATAAGAATATCAATAGTGCAGTTCTAGTCAATAGAGAAACTCACTTTTTGGACGGGGGCATGGATTGCTTTCTGAACACCAAGTGTTAGAGTTAACACGCGTTCTTGCTGTGCGTGCTGGAGCTCCTCTTGCTGATGGATCAGTGGGGAATTCAGAGTTTCCCTTTATGCTAACCTTAGAAATGTTTTAACATTCTCTAAAAATATTCTATTGATTAACCTTCTTGTTCGTGAGGCTATGACTATTGTCAGAAATGCAGTTGTGATTCGTGCTAAAATGTTTAATGTTTACAGATATAACCAAATGAGGCACGGGCTCTGAACCTGGAAAAAGGAAAAGGTGGTTAAGTTCGATGTAAATAGTTATGAAGCTTGCTTATGAAGTTACATTGACAGAGGGAACTAACATTTTAAGGGTTAACTAAACGTAAAATGGCTGCCTATTAACGAACTAACACTTTAAGGCTTAGCCACACAATAAATGCTTAGTTTAGAGCTTTATGTTAAGAACAACAGAACCCCTTTGAATGCCAAGATAAGAAGTTTTACTGCACCTAGCTATAAACTTGAGGAGACAAGATAACGAAGATTTATAGCAAAAGGGGGCCAGTCTGGTTTCAATCGACTTGGCAGCTTGGGTCCCAGTCAATTCAACATAATGAGCCAAAGGTAAAAAGTTCACTGTGATGAAGCTGAAGGAGCCTTCATCCAAAGACCCCTCCTCAAATTCACCAAGTGGCACTGCACAGGCACAACAGGGGAGGGTCGATGGAAATGGTTATCTGAGACTCATTTTAATCAGAAGCGGGGAAAAGTTATGAATATGTATAGGCGTTTCTGGGGTCATTATGAATATGTGATACCTTACTGTATTTAAGCACACTTCTTATTGTTTAAAGGTGTGCGTGTTGGGCGGCTGAATCCCCCGCGCACCCAGCGCTGTTTTGCTTATGCTCTAATGAACACCTGTTTAAGGAATACAAGGAATTGGATTAAACGTTGTTTATCCATAGAAAAAGCGTAAGTTATTTATTTTACTATAAAATTGTATTGTATAAAATTATAAAAATTATTATATTTTATCTAAAATATATGAAATTGTATTTTAATTTCTCTGCATTTTCTGGGATCCTGGCAAGACCAGAAGCCAACACCAAAATAAACCGTGCTGTATCAACATTGACATTGCAATCTACATACTGAGGTATGAAGGCACTTTGTACATTTACATCTCTTTTCTGTTTTTCATCACTAATCCAATGTTTGATCAGATTCTATGTTTCACTGTGTGTTGTTTAAGGTACGTATGTGCTTACAGGAATTTTTATGTGGCTGCTTTATGAATTTGGCAATTGAATTTGAAAGAATGAAGCAGATTTGCTGCAGCCCCAGGAGGGTTCCCCAGATGTTTGGTGTTGCTCAGGTTGCAGAACTGCTCCACTTGGCATTTCTCACCGCTTGCCAGGATTTCTTCTTCTTTTCTTCCAGCAGGGTGCATTGCAGCTGTGCTTTTTGCTTCTTCTTTAGCTAACCCCGCTCTTCTGGTTTTGTTCTGTGCATAGCTCTTGCACAGTGGTGCGTGTTGTGTTTTTCTAACGGGTTGCTTTCAGGGAGGTCGTTACCAAACACATAAAGAACAGGCAGACTGCCCTTTCCATACGATATGCAAAGCCTCATCTCCAGCTGAGTTGCTGTTAGGAAAAGCTTCTGCTGTCTTGGACAAAAAGAGCCTCTTCCAGTTCACCTGTGGGATCTGCTCCTCCCTGGGCATCACCCGGCGGGCTCTGGGGAGATGGATGAGCGGAACTGGGCTGGGATGCTATTCGGATCCAGAAACTTTCCTGCTATTCTTGTTCCCATGAGAAATGTGTTTGGTAACTAAAAGAATGAGATAAATCTTCTCAGTTTCAACATAAACAGATACACAGGGATGGGCATCCCCCCCTCCCAACCTCAGATGCCATCACTCTCTGTTTTGTTTTTTTCCAACCAGAAATATTTGTTTAAATAGCATTATTCATCTATACTGACTCACAGCTTAAGGGGATGTTTAATCTGTTTATCTCAGTGTGTCATTCTAGTCTGTGTGTCTATTCCTTATGACACACAACCCCAAAGGCAGATCAAGGTCCATGGCTATTGTGGGCCGGGTTCTTGTAGAGGCGAACAAGGGCACAGGGTCTCTGTCCTCTGCACGAAGCCTCTGCAAGGCGACACATCTTCCTCTGTTTTTTTCAGTTTGACTGCATTATGTTTTTTTATGGAGGTAAAAATCCCCCACCTTTTTGGAACCTACTATGTTATTTTTTTTATTGGCTCTACTGTAACACTCTCTGAGTCTTCGTAGTGTTCAAGATCTCATGAATTCAAAAAAATAAACCCAAACAAACCATCTTTCTACCCAGAAGGATCTTTTGTGGCTGTATTGTGAGATTCTTGTGGTCAGAGCTCTGCTGCAAAGCTGAGCTATTTACCTTGGACACACTTAGAAATCTCTCGGACTTATCCCCGGGCTTGGTTGTTTGCAGCTGTCACGCAGGTGTGAGACCTCTGACTTGGACCTTGCTGACATGAGGGCTTAAATGTGAAGCACTCGATACTTGAGAGTAAAGCCGGGATTTGCTGGGGGGGCACTGGGTGTCTCTCTGAGCCAGTCCCAGCCTGTCCCTGTCACCTGTGCTGGTGAGTGTGGCCAAGCAGAGCGGAACCTCAGACAGCAGCAGCTGGGGGTTTATTAGGGTAGATCACAAGTTTAATATACGATTTCTAATATTTCTAATAACACTTAGTCAACAGCTGACTAACAAAATTATTTAAAACAATTCAATGGGATTTGTCGTAGTTAAAATGGTGACGATTACAGATTTGATGAAGTCAAGGGTCACACTATGCTTACAAAAGCGAAAGTTAAATCACTTACATACACACACATGGATGTGATTAGAGGTTAGAGATTGTCTCTTCCTAACCTCACATTTTCTTATTTAATGGATCAGTTCTCAGTATTTCTGCCTTAGACTATCATTCTTCTGTGGAGAGCGTTTTCTCTTTTCAGCTGTCTTTCTGATAGTTTTTCATTCCCTTCTGGTCCATTTTGTGGGAAAATTGAAGCACCTTCCAGGACATTTTGTTTTGACAGAAGGGAAATAACCTTTTTGTCCTTTTGGTACGAGCAGCACTGTCCAAATTGGTGAAATTCTTCCATTCTCTGGTGCTTCTGCCCTCCTGCAAGACAAGCCAGACGCTCATTCTCTTGCCACACAGAACATAACAGTTTTGGTATTGGATTTTAAAACTATAACAGGATGTATATGCCTACACGACATGAGAAAAACAGTATTGTGAAATCAGCTACAAAAGGCACAGTGAGAAAAAAATGCCCGTGACAACAGGCTGGTGCTTTTAACCTTGTTTTTACAATTTATAGAAGATCTTTTGTCTGTCTGAGTTGGCTTCTTGGAATACATCAGCTCACACAAAGGTCACGGAGGACAAAGGAAGGAGGAGGGGACCAAGCTGCCGTGAGAGGTGGGTTGGAATGAAGCACGTCAGCTTCGTTTGGCTCTAATAAATTATTATATTCTGAGAAACCTTTCCTGAGGTTGGAAGTGTTTTCCAGTTCTCCCTCCACCACTAATTCTCTATAAGAGAGAGCAAAATATTGCCCTGATTTCAGGTGGGGTGACATTTTTTCTAAATATTTGCAAACCTTGAACCAAACAGGGTGTAAATATTTTACTTAATATAGCAAGACTTACCTTTGTCTCGTGTGTTTGAAAGTGTATCATTCTTGTACCTTTGCTTTGTCAATGAATCCTCAGCTGTGAAACAATGTTCAGTCTGAGTTGTTTGATTTAAGCGAGTGCTGTACCCTCTGTTTCTCTTATTCAGCACAGAATCTGGAGTCATATTGCCAACAGCCTAAACACATAAAAAAATGAAATTTAGACTGGAGAGTTCTCAGTTCTTAAGCAATTTAGCC
This sequence comes from Columba livia, assembly GCF_036013475.1. Lineage (NCBI taxonomy): Eukaryota > Metazoa > Chordata > Aves > Columbiformes > Columbidae > Columba > Columba livia. The sequence continues at coordinate 21,686,211 of NC_088611.1, forward strand.
TTACAGGCTACATATGCCTTGGAATAGCAAAATCCGGGAGAAAATGTAGCTTTTAAGGCCTTTAAATCAAAGATTCCTGATGATCGAATAATGGGCTACTGTGCTTTTGGTGACAACCATTTTGTGGTGGCAACAGTTGGGTGATGCCCATGTTGTTGTTGTTGCTGGACATGGACCAGGTTTCCTTACAGATCCTTCGCAGTTGGTGCTTCACGCTGGTGAAATTCATGGAACTTCCATGCTTAGACTAAAGTCTGAAGGCATGGAGCCTTGGACGGGGTAATCACAAGCAATAACATTGCGAAAATGTCGAGGAACAGCTGATTACCACAAGGACATTTTGCTTTGTGATATGATGTGATTTAAGTTCTTGTTCTTGCCGTGTCTAATTGTTGAATATTCCAATAAACATATTTACTCCTCAGAATGAAAAAGGTCGAGGTCAGCTCTTAAAGAGATGTTATATTAAATAAACTGCTTTTAAAGACTTTCTTTCTTTTTTAAGGCTTTGTAAGAAAAGGCGTAGGCATGTTAGCCTTGATCTTTTAATCTGTTTTAATAGTGTTTACAGTGAAATTCGTTGCTGAAAATTGTGTGTTTAAGTGCTCTGCTAGACTGAGGCCAGCATGACCTTGACAGAGATAAGTCTCCATTTATTTAACGCCTTTATATTGTTTTTATCAGCTTCCAAAGCGCATTTTGGTGAAAATCTCTTGACTCTTCCCTGGCCAGCACAAACATATATTTATCCAACGTTTCTGAGAATGTTTCAGGGTTGTTCATTTAAGAGCCTTATTTGAGGTGCTTTTCTTCATAGCCTCTCTCTGTATGAACATAGATTTTTGGTGTGCGAAACAGGTGATGACTGGGAATGGCCGTACATGCGGCTGTGGAGTAAATGAGCTTTGCAACTGGTGTGTTTTACAGGCCAACTTTGGAAAGTCTTCGAAACAAAATCGTTTATCCCATCTATGTTGTATTTCTATTTTGAACAGTTCATTTGAAGTGACGTCAGATATACATCAAGTAAATAGCTTAGTAGAACAAAACTGTCAGGCAACTATAAGTTAAAGAGACTTATGTTAGAGTTTATGGTTTCTGCAACTTCTATTACACCTTGCAGCTTTAGCATAGCGGTTGGGCTCTCAGTAAGACAACAGTTGACAGCATAATATTTTATTTTAAGAAGTATATATTTTAAGAAGCCCATTTGCTGCTTTCTTCCTCTCCTACTTCAGTTTTTGTCTTAGAAACAAATGATTGTAGAACTTGGGCCTCCTCGTATCTATCTGAACTCTCCCCTTTTCTTTTTTCCCTATTTTCCTATCCATTTTATGCCCCAGAGCAGAGCACCAGTCACCTTTTGCTACCGTCACTTCATAACTGAATTCTTGAGTTCAAGTGCGAGAGTTCTGATGGTACCTCTGGGAATGCTGGGCTAATTCTATTTCAGTGGAGGAGCAAATCGGTGCCGGTCATTTCATGGACAAAATAAAACACAACGGTGAGTTATACCTCAGGTTTATTAGCAGTTATTTGGTATTTCTTAAGGGGCAGTGGTGATAGCAAATATTGAAGGCCGGGTTGGACGGGCCTTTGAGCAACCTGCTCTAGTGGAAGGTGTCTCTGCCCTGGTAGGGGTTTGGAACTAGATGATCTTTAAAGGTCCCTTCCAACCCAAACCATTCTATAGTTTTATGATAACTTGCATCAAATCCACAGAGCTGTTGTGGCATCTCCTGGTGTCATCATAATGTAAAAATACCTCCTCACATAGTCCTGGAGTCCTATGGGAAAACAAACTTCAAAATAATCTGAATGCTTCCATGCACTCACACTTCTGAATATAGATTTTGTTTTTTTCTCCTGATTTTATTTATTACTTTTTTCTTGTTCTTGAATCATGTTTGTGCTGGTCCTTCAATTACAAACTGTGGAGGTCACTAGAACATGATTAAAAATGATAAATAAAAGATATTGTGAGGAAAAGAAAATCAATAAAACACTGACTGAAAATATGGCAAAAGAGAAATACTGTGCCCCTGTGCTTCGCAAGCTGTTATTGGCCCTGGTAAAATATCCTTCCTGCTGTTATTGTCTCCTTGGGTGGTGCCCATAATGGATTATCAGTGGGTTCTCTGGATAAAGTTTTAAACAACTCTCATTGAATTTCCTGAGGTTTGGAAGTAAAAGAGCCGGAATTTCAGATATTCTTTTTTTCTGTCTTTGATGATTATGTTCTGAGCTGAGCTGAATAATGTACAGTTTGGGTGTTTACTCAGTGTGCAGTACAGAAATCATAGTCATAGTTCCTACAGAAATGTTAAGAAGGTCAAAAATGTGTAAGATGACATTTTTGGGCATGAAAATGCCAAAATGGTTCCAAATGGCATCTTTCTGTAGTTAGTATCATTCAGAAAAATAAAATCCTGTAAGGGGAAAAACCTGAGGAACGATGCATTAACCATAGAAATTTTATATATGACACAGCACATCAGAAGTGAACATTCCTATTTCGTAGCTCAGCATAATGATGATTATTACATGGGTTGATAGAATTGGGCAGAACCTGCTCCTTTACCTCCATGTTCCCATCCAGCTCTGTTATTCGGAAGGAGTAGCTGAGCCCTTCTGAAGCATTACCTTGCTGTTTGCTATGAATAAAAATGCTGCTGCTGAATTAACAATAGATCCTTCCTCGACGTTTTGTTTTTGTGAGGATATGGCTTTTGAAACTCCACAGTAAATCATTATTTGCGCTTCGGGAAATGGGAAGAGGCGAGTTCATCGACATTTCTTACGTATGGAGGGAACTATGCAGGTGTTCGTACGCTCTCCCCATTACTGTAATACATGGCTTATTCTACCAGCTTGTGTATCTCACAGAGAAATGGACCTCTCAATTTATGTAGGCATTTGCAGTCCTCCTTCCATTTCTGTAATAGCTACTGTATTTCAACCATTTATGTACTGCACTAAAACCCTTTTTGTTCGGAAAATATTTTTGGTATAGCCTTAAAACGTAAATTGCAGCTGATACAGTTATAGAAGCATAACCTTCGCTGTAAACTTCCTCAGTCTGGAGGAAAAATGTCTTTTTGGTTTCACTTGGATTTTTTGAAAAGCCTCTTTGGATAATTAAAAAAAAGCAAAACCTGCAGTTATGTCAAGTTCCGAATGCCCACAAGTGAGGGTTATGTTGCTTTTTAGCTGTCGCTCGTGTACTTCTGAGCTATAGGCATAGTTGGCTGAATTTCCTATCTGGACAGGGTCTGATATTGGCGGGTCTGTAGCAGAGAGCAGCAGCCAAGGCTGTCAGGGAGGTTCAGCCCTGGTGTCTGTCAGACCGACCACATCTCTTTCCTTGACATTTTGCATTCCAAAATTTTCCAGTACCGTCCTGGCATAAGGCCAAGACGTGTCCTCTTCCTGAGATAGGAACGGTTACAGAAAAGCTTCCAGAAGAAGAGCTGAAGGTGTACAAAAGTAGGGGCACTCAAAGGGATTTTGGTGAAAAAGCAGGAGCTGAAAATGTTTGGATCCCTAAACACAGCCAGGAGAGCAGAAAGATGGTCTGCCCAAATTCATCTGTTGAGACTCTGCAGCCCTTAGGACGTTGTCTTTTCTGCAGATGTTCTGGCATTAGCCAAAGAAGCTAGAAAGTGAAATCTTGGTCCACCTCATCCTTCTTTTAATGTGATAAAGATAATAAGAGATGGACCGATGAGAAATCAGCTCTGAATTATGAATGACCTTCACTTCTTCTACCCTACAATTCACCAAAAGAACACGAAGAATAAAGCATAAGAAAGATAATTCCAATGGAAATGAGTAGAATTGTGTAATGTAAAAAAAAAAATAATTATGACAATACGTCAAGGACATTCCTATTGTGGTTCATTAAATTGAGTCTAATGAGTAAGTACAGACTGGTGGTGGACCCTGAAGCTTTAGGGACAGATTCATTGAGTGTCCCCATACAGCAAAGTGTCCCACGCAGCTGCACACACAATTCCACTGAAGAAAAGTGGTTTATTGTGCTTTTTGGAGAGGATTCACTGCAGAAAAACCAGTGTAAGGTGCTCATCCTTAAAAAAGGAATCCTTCATGATAGGAATGAAATCACTGTTAACCTTCTGTCTGTCTTTAAGCTCTTCTGCTGAATACCCTTGGTGTAAAAGATGAGCGTAAGTTGAAACAGAGCAGCAGCACATAAAAGCATTAAAACTTGTGCTCACAAAGCTCAGCGAGAGACACAGGATCTTTCATCCAGTTCGCAGTGTTTCACTAAGTGAAGAAGTGACGAACTTCAGGTTGGTTCCAGTGTCGCCCCTAATGAACCTGCCAAATAGGCTAGAGCCGTCATGAGCCAGTCGCTTGGATCAGTTTGCGTTTTGCTGCTTCAGAAAACGCAGCGATGATAAACTTGCTGTTACAGAAGCTCAAAACAATTCCCAGGGAAGCGATTTAAAGCTTGTAGGCTGGATTCAGAGCGCGCAGTTTGGAAGGGAAGGAAGCCCTTTGGCTTCCATGGAGCTGCTCTGAAAGGGTGGAGGATTTTCTCTGGCTGCAGAATCGTTGTTGCTTCTTCACATTTAGACAAAACCAGTTTCTTATACGCTCCACTAACCACAGTGGAGAGTTTTCTTTTGTATGCATTAAATCACAATAGAACCACTCATTATCCTGGGTTCATTAGCTGCTGTGGAGCGCTGCTGTTTACCCCAACTGTTCAAAAAGGATCAAAACACTTATATGGGCATGTACTGTCAAGCCAGTTTACAGTTTAATGTTGTCTGAAAGTGACCTTGCAAGGAAAGAGTGCTTGCAGAAAAGGGAATATTTCAACATGGCTTTATGAGGATATCTTAAATATGTCTATACTGAGGAAGAGATGAATGGGGAGCAGAGTGTCTTGCTTATAATTGTCAACTTAAGAGCAGAGCGTGTCCACTAAAACCTGCAGTGTAATTACCAGTGGCACTTAGGATATTTTTAAACAGATTAACTTCGGGTAGCTGAGCCAAATAGGCATGAAGAGAAAGAAAAGATTTCATGTGGATGTTTTTCCTTCCTGTAATAAACTCAGGTTTAGGCTACTTCTGACTAGCTCAGTTTTGGCAGAGATGAACAGTTGATCTTGTCACAACTCCTGTAATATTAATATAAGTGAGTATAAAACCAGAAATCCAGACACGCAGTCATAAGTTTTTGCAATAATTTCTTTTCAGGTAGGTCTTTTTTAGACCTTGTATGGGTTGTTCTTAGAACTTCAGTGTATGATGAAGTGTGCTCAGTGGAGAATTCTGTATGTGGTGGCAGCAGCTGAAATACACAGGTCTGTCTATATATCAAGTTTTTTAATGGGTCTATATGAACCTCAAGACGTCTGTTTCTTAGTGATTCTCCAAAAGGTGAACTAGAGAATGCTTATCTTCTTTGTATGCCTGACCAAGTCTGCAAGGAAGAAATGAGAGCTGGTATTGTAGAGGAATGGCAGAGGAGGTGGGTTTTTTCACAGTAAATAGGTAAAATTATGGCTGGAGAAATACAATATCCAGTTATTTCATTTTCGTACACAGTGAAATTTCAATTATTTTGCAACTTTTGAGACTGCTGTTGTCAGCCGCTGCCTTCTGATAAGACAAAATGAAACATAGATTTCTAATGCTGCTTCAGCAATAAGTTATTAGTGTCAGTATTGAGACTGGAAATTAAACCCAGTTTACTTCCCATCAGCCAGGAGTTGTATCCAAACGTAACGAGCAGTGCACAATAAAACCCTAGAACTGCAGGAAAGGGAGAACAGTTTGAATTGGTCACCATAGTAATGGGATGTACTCAGGCTGTGACTGAAATAAGATGTTTTAAACTCAGGGAGATTTATCAGGCTCTTACACTAATATTTAACTAGAGAAGTGAATTCCTTCAGAAATGTGTGTAACTCAGATCCATCTGAACCTTCAGCTTCTGTTTCAAAGCTCGAAGATTGAAAAGCTTCAAAGAATTGCATTTAAGAAACTGTTTTTTCCTGTAAATCTGCCTCTGAGTTTTGCTTTGAAATTAGAGGACATTCACAAGGCTGTGCAATTTTAAGCAAAACAAGTATTAATTTTCTGCTTGTGAATGTTTCATATGAAAATGAGTTAATTTGTAAAAGCAGCAAGTGGTGCCCTAAAGGTGACGGGGAAGGGTTTCTGCTCATTGACCGTTATGAGGATTTTGGCTACCGAGCTTAAGCGGAGCTGCTTAAGTTCACTCAAAGTTTTAATATGACAATGAAAAAATGTTCTAAATTATATAACACTCTGCTATAGTGCCTTAACTTCACTTGTATTATTAACAAAAATTAAGTCTGGATTTTTATGCCAGCAAAGATGTCACAGGTAAATTATAATGTACAATGTATGGGTATTTTATCTTTTCTTTTAATAACTCAGTACAATTCTGGTTCAAAATAAATCAATGGTGAAATTTCTACTCTCTTTACAGGAGATGATGCCATTTCAGTCTTAATGAACGTCGTGGTGTTTTTAACCAACCTTGGTCTTGGCATGTAAGAAGAGCCAGTCCTAGGAAAAGGTGCTCTGCACCTGCCTAAATATTATCTTAACGTAAAATACTAATTATCCAACATCAGTCAGTACTTTTACATGTTACGACTTTGACTTTGCTTTAATACTTGTCGTGTTATTCTGGAAGTGGATATACACAACACCTTGTAACCCTGAGCAAGTTTTATTGCCCTTTCTGAAATGTCACTGGCTTGACAAGAACAAAATTAGAATTCAATTTCTCTTGAACTTTATATGTGGTGTATTATAGGTGTAAAACAAGGAGCTACTTAGTTTACATTTATACCTCTCACATTGTCTGCTGCTTTCTGGGGTTATTTTATCAGTATGTTATTCAGAACAGTTCCAATCAGTTCCTGATTCTACTGTTGGTCTTTCAATGGAGCGTATTTGAACTTTATAAAAAAAAATAAAGTGGATGAGAAGGGAAGAAATAAGAAAATAGATTTGAAAATAGATTCAAAATCAGTTTCCTACAGAGTGTATAATCAGAAGTAATTTTCTTTTTGCAGAAATACAGCAAAACAGAAACTCTGCAAGTATAGTCAACTCACAGCAATTCTACATGTAATTCTGGTTTTTCTTCATTACAATTTACTGTTTGTTTTCCCCCTATATTTTTACTCTCGCTTGCAAGGCTTGGTGGAGCAATTTTCTCCTGAACAACAGTGGAGTTGCCTATGAAGTGGTGTGTGTCAGAGGAAAATGAAAGCTGTAGGGAAAGTTTTGATCTCAAGAGTCAGCTGGACTCGCCAGGATCCGCTCCTGGCTCGGACCTCTCGTGTAGAGGGTACATGGCTCGTAATGCACCCTGAGAGCCTTTCAGATGGGGAGGGTTCTGCAGATGAGCAGAACTGGGCAGCACCAAGATAGATATTTTAGCCTTTGCTTTGAAACCATTGCTCTCAGGTTCCATTTTATTGTTTCATTATGTCAATTATTAATGATGGGATGTTCCATTGGAAGATGCTCACATGGTTGTGGACCATGAGTTTTCTTGAAGAACTGGCTCTTCAGGTAACCTGTTGCATTTGCTGTAAAATCCTGGGTACCTTTATGCTTAGCTAAGGTGAATATTTTACTGGAAGCACTTGTGGTCCTTGCGCTTTATTATTTACCTTAAGAGTAGTGAAAGGAAAAGGAAGATGGTCCTTTCTAGGAGTTCTGCAGGTATTTGAACAGCTGTGAGGCTGATATCATCTGCTGGTATCATCTGCCAAAGTTTCTTGGGTACTTGGGGAACATTATATCATCACGTGAACAAAGGTCTAGCTGTAATTATTCTGTTCTACTGCTCTCGCATGTGTCTATGAACAAACTCATCTACCTATGATGATAAACACAGTTGTAAAATATACTTTAAAAAAAAATTACTAGAAGGGGCATAGCCAAATTTTAAATTTAGAAACAAGATCAGTTGAGTTTTGTTTTATTTCAATTCAATTTATTTCAATTCATGTCTATTGCTGGGAGACTTCAATGAGTGTCAATACAAAGATCACCTTAACGTGTCTTGGGTTGTCTTACAGTTGCTGCTTTAGCATCTCTCAGATTTCTTAATGGGCTTCCATAAACAGTTCCAGAGCTGGAACTGTCGTCTCTGTATAAAATGACAGCTGCAATAAATTGCTGAGAATCTGGGGATTTCTTTGTTTTCCTTTGGGAACAGAGAACACGAGGAAATGGTGGGTTGTGACCAAATGCATGGGCTTTGTGCTCCATACCCTTGTTAATCTAGAGGGGAAAAAATGGTAAGTTGGATGAGTGGAAAAGTTGCTTGGATTTCCACGTTTTGCTCTGGCTGTGACCTGATTACTGTGTGTGTGGGTACTGGTTCTGGTTATGTTGAATCTGCAGTAATGCTGCTGATCTTTTGGGGAGTTACTGCAGAATTTCACCTCTGTAACACAGACCTGGAATTGTTCTGAAGTTTCGATGAAAGTGAAAAGGTAACGAAGTTCTTTCCCCTGGAGGGAAATAAAAAATACCTGCACTACAAAATAGCTCACAGAAACGATTCGAGGTAAAATGGAGATAGTTCTATCTCTCTTTGTACTAGTACTGATTTTAAACCAGCCACATATACACAAGGAAAAATAAGTGTAATGTCATTATTAAACATAATTGCTCTGTCAGGCTCCCTCCTTTCTGAGGCTTTAATTGGTGAACTCGACCTATGAATTCTGCTTGGTAGGATGATGGAAACCAGTACTGGTCAATCTGAGACTGAGAAAATATCTTTCCTTGACACGTCTCAAGGACACATAGATAAGTTGCTAATTGAAATTCCAAAGAAATCATCAGAATTCCCAACAGAACTGGAGACCTGGAGGGAACTCTGACCACAATTAAGCTGGGATGCCAAAAGGGGTGAAACTGGACAAGACAACATGTTTCCTAAGCATGGAAGGGTTTTCTTCCGAGTGTAAATTCTGGGCTGAATTTAAACTGTAATATTTAATCCAGGACAGTCCTGGTGAGGAAAAATTTGTTCTGGGAGGAGATTTAGATTGAACTAAAAGTTATTGCACTGAGAAAGTTCTCTGAATACTCAGCTCCAGCAAACCAACTTTTAAAGCCATGTAGGCACCCGGTATAATTTCCATAAGTGTTTGTTTAATTAAATCTATAGGAGGTAAGTGCCCAAGCACTTTTCGAAATACCACTGGGAGCTTTATGAAACATATAAAATGATTGGAGCACGGATATCTGGATTTTTATGATCGTTAATGTCAGATCCTTGTATTACAGGAGCTTTTGGCGCTCCTAATTTAACTGTAACCACATATGAACACATGCATGTTCTTATTCTTGTTCCCAGAGTATTTAAGGTAGATTTATGCCTGTGTCACTATGGGCATTTCTCTTTGCAACCTTAGTTCTTATTCCCTTTGTCCATTGCCAGTCAGTGAAACATATGCTGCTCGTATCAAATGATTTATTCACTTCATCACCCTTGAGCACTGATCTGTCTATACCCTTTTTTTAATAATAAAGATTTAATGTCATTCTTGGTGGTCTGAGCAGACAGCTGCATTTTGGCTTTGCTTCAGTTTAGCAAAACTGCTAATACATTTTTTACATTTTTATCTTTTGAGAGTACTTTTAAAAACAGAAAGGCAAGCAAAACCCCCTCATATCTGAGTTATCTTAACAAGTGCTTCACTTGCTGCTACACATTTCAATAGCAAGTTCTTTGTACATGGGTCAGAGACTATTTTGAAGATGCTTGTCTTCTTATAAGATGTATCATTTACTAAAGCAAGAAAAGGTGGAGTAACTTAATTCTCATTTCTCCAGATTTGCGCTGGAGCCACAAGCTATTGCAGATTTACACGTTTTACTGGGATCAGAATCTTGGCCAATCCTGGAATAAAAGAGTATTGTGCAAGTGAAAGGCTCCTGGGTAATCACCGAGATCCGGGACACACTTTTCATGAGTGTGAATCACTCTAATCCATCTCTGTCTCTGGATATGATCTGGATGGCAGAATTGTGCTGCTAACCTGAAACTGAGTTAACTTGACAGCCGGGGAGCAGCGTTGTTATTGGCTGAATACCATTAATTTTGATGTGGCATATTTCTTGCTAATGGGAACATTTATATTATTTGTATTTTCAAAAAGTAGAAGGAAGGAAAAAAGCTCTACTACAGCAGTGTCAATATTTCAAGGGGAGGCAATGCAGTAGGGAGCACTCTGGCTTCTGTAGCGCTGCTTTTATTGATTGTTATAGGCCTAAGAACACATTTTCACCTTTTTTCTCCATTTCTTTTCCCTTCAGAAGCTGCAAATGCATGTGAAGAGGAAAATTAACATGAGGAAAAAATACGAAAAACAATGGTATTTCCATGAGGAATCCTGAAATATTAGATAATGATGGATCTTGTGCATTAAATGGCGGCGCTCATGATACCTGTCCTGTCAAAGCCTATTCTGTGTTGTGAAAGACTTCTAAAGGACCCGGATCTCTGGTTCGGTTTGTTTTTTTCTATTGATAGCTTATCTAAAGTTTTGTTTTCATTAATATGATTTTGTAAAGTGCCTGCTATATTATTTTTAAGAGACTGAAACTTTTCAAAAGAAAATATTAAGCCAATTATTAAATTAGAGTTGACTATTAATCCCAGAGAGATATTTACCAAGGTTTGAGGCAATTTATCTTCTGTTCGAAATAGATTTTCACATGATTAAGTTGTATTTGTCACTTAGATCCATGGGTGTTGCTGCAAAGAACTTTATCTTGCAAAGTAGGAAATACTTCTCTGAGGTTGACCATAAATACATGTGCAAAAGGTTTGCTGAATTCTGTGTCACGGCATAACCTGTCCTCGCTCCCATCAAAGGCAAAGTTCCTTTGGGTGAGGAGTATTTCTACCACAGACAAAACTCTGAACACTTTATATATGCAACAACTAAACTAAAATGTAGTTTTATTTCAGGAAAGCATAGGTTATGTTGAACATTATATGGACATACAGTGGTGTAATGAAATGCTTATAGCGATACTTAAAACTACAATAGCAAAAGACAATATAAGTGCTGCCTGCTCTTAGGTAGCATTGATATTCGGTGTATAAGTAATGTAATGGTTGTAGACACTTCAACCCTTCTGTCTATAGAGTGAAAATCTCGGTAATGGGTACATTAAATGTATCTCAGGGTATTACTCTGGATTTTGTGTCTATTATGCTGTGGCATGCTAAATACAACCGATCTGTGAATGTTATGAGTGTTTGTGCTTAAACGTGGTTGCAAATCATCTGTGAAATGGCTTGTTTGGCTATCTGAGTCATAAATTCCCATTTAATTGCTCTGGCTATGAAAGCACCAGCGACGCATGGCAGTGTTCTATGGTTACGGGAGGGCCGGGGTCTCTGGACACCTGGTGGTGTGCAGCACCGCAGAGATTGCCACTTCTGTGTCAGCTCATGGTTTGTTGGTGAGGACCATAGAGGACGTCAAGGGTATTTTCACCTTAATCTCTTTCTAGCAAGGTGAAAATATATCCATGTCATCCTTAAAGATGAGGTGTTCAGGGCACCCGGTGCACAGTGATGAATGTGCCCTGTTTCCTTTCCTGAAAGAATCAGCTTGACAGAAGAATCCTGGTTCTTGTGCTCGGTCACTTTTCATCTTGGAATTCAAAGAGCATTATTTATAACCCCCTTTAGGAAATCTACACACACATAAAACATAATATTCTTCTTGGCTTATTTTTTTTCTTTGTACCTCCAGAAGGAGTGAGGATGCTCAATGTCCATCGTGTCCTGTGCCCCCTCCCCGGGACCTGGGATTAGAAACATGTCCCCCAGGAGCTGTGACAAATGCTGTTCGTTAACTCATATCTAGAAAATGCACAACTCTTCACTGACAGCTCTATGAGGAAAGTGCTGCAGATCGTCTCTGCCTTCAGGCAGTGGAGATGTGGTGTACCAAGACTGAAACAGATTACAGAAAAAATGGAAAACAATTAACAAAAAGGTAAAATGCTATTTATAAGAATTCTAGTGTAACTATATCCCACTGAGTCTGAACAGCACAGGATTGGATCTCTATAAAGAGCTTTTTCTTCTAATTAGATATTGTTTAGATGTTTTAAGTCCTTATTGCATGTGTCACAAACAAGATTTGTATAACAAAATAACCATTATTTTTGTAAATTACAGGCTTTGGGAACCCAGTTTTGCACTTTTGCTACTTTTTTTTTTCTTTCTGCTCTAAAAGGAATTTTAAATCGTAGCTCTTCACCAGATGTGAGTACAGATGCAATAGTTGGAGGCAATCCTTGGGGGGTCATTCTCATCCCCCGTTCGAGCGGTGTGGGTCTGGGCACAATGGGAGGCTGTTCATATTTCATATGCGAACAAACACGACACATCCACCATGAGAGCAGCCCAGACATTGCCCAGAGGGACCTCTCAAGTTGCAGATTTTTCCCCTCTAAGATTGCAATTGCATTATTGTTAATAAACTCTCCTTGCAAATCTACTCTGAAAGAAGGCTGGAGTTTCATTCATCAGTGCCGATGGCTTAAGGCAGCGCTGCTTTTTCTCTTGGTCTCCCCACAGACGCTTTGTGCTTTCCTGGGAATAGCTTATTGAGCAGAAATTGCTTCCAATCTTCTGTAGGACCGAGATGCAGGAATGGGTTTGTGCTTTGGCTGCATCCGCGCTGCCAGCTGATGAAAAATAACAAAGCAAGCAGTCGAGTTGGGGAAACAAATAGGATATTATACAGTTTATTCATATGTGCTGCCTTCCATCCCATTTGTCACCATTTCCTCCCACCTGCTGCTGGAAAAGATTCTGTTGCTGAGAGATGCCTTCAAGGCGCTGTTGGCACGCTCATACTACAAGTGAATATCAATATCTGCTTCGAATAGCCTAAATGTATTTTAAACAAGACATTTCCAAATTATGGCAGTGTAGCTGTGTACGGCGCTCTGCAGAACACCAATTAAGAGTCTGTCGGCAGTTTTGATATGATCCATTGTGAAAATTTATTCTGAGTAGAAATTTGGCATGCAGTGACCAAGACTAGAAATTCTCTTTTCCCTTTTTTCCCCCTCTCCCACTTATTCTCTTCTTCTTTTGTCTTGGAAAACAATACCTGATGCTATAACTGCTAAATAGTTCAGATAAAAAATTGCTGTATGTGAGGAAGACAGAGCAAGGCAAAGGAATGGTTGTTTCAAGCACGCACAAAGGCTTTTTAATGGATCTTTGACACAGTCCGGTGAGAATGGAAAGGAGGTATTTGGGTAGAAAAGGTTTCTAATGAAGTAGACACATACAACTTTGAGGAATGGAAGCATCTGCAGCTAAATTAGAGCACCAGAGGAAATATATAGTTTGGCCTGGAGTTATCAGGCTTTTCTCAGGACAGGGTGCCATGGAAGGTGTAACTTGGTGCCATGCAGCTTGAGTTTGACCCCCAGTCCCCCCAGGCGCAGCAGCCACCGAGCGCGATGCCCGGCTGCAGGGCAGCGTTACCCCGTGAGCTTCCCTGCTGGAACCGACTGCTGTGTTTTCCTCTGAGGTCTGCACTGAGCTTGACTACTGATCTGTCATAAAAGGGTAAAAAACCACTTTTGCTGATCTCACTTTAGAAGCTTACAACTTTTCCTTAAAGGTGCCAATGAAATCCTCTCCTGAGGTTATCTGGCTGCAGAGTTGATGCTGATACCAACCTTTCCTGGGCAGCTAAAGCAACTGTGATGTGGCCTCCAATCCGCTTTTTTCATTGTTCCTAATACTGAGCACCTTACGTTACGAAGACTTAGCTGCCTTCTAACCCGTGCTTTGCCAACTTCATTGGTTGGGAATGTGCAAATTGCAGCCCACCGGTTATCCCAAGATGTTGCTTCTGGAGTTGCCCAGGTTCTCATCACCAGCGAGCACCTACAAAACAGCTGCAGACATGGAGAGGAGCTGGCACGGCGCCTAGGGACGGCAGGTGACGCCTGTAACGGTGGCAGATGGAGACTGGACCAGCGGAGCTGTGCCGAGCTACTGGGCAGCATCCACAGGAGGCAAATTTTGCAATATCTCTCAAATTCAGCCCGCATACCCCAAGGAAAAAGGAAATCCTGAGGAGTGTTGGACTTCAGCAAGGTAGGTAAACATATTTCAAATAAAAGAAGCACTTCACTCTAACAGCAGCAGAATGCAAAGGTGTTAGAGTCAGAGGGAGTGCAGCTGCAAATGGAACTTGCACAGTAGGATATTTTAATGGCCTAAGATCTATCTGCATCAAGTGTTTTATCTGTGTTATTATAGTAATGCTGCTAAGCTTATTATGCACCTCAGAATCAAGTTTGGCTCTGAAATCTGCAGTGGAGAGTCTCTGATTTCATCCATATTCAAAATCAGTTCAACTGCAGTTCATGCTTTTAGAAGTGGTACATCTTGGTGGTTGTGAGAATAGTTCTGTAAAGGAATGGAATCTGTATGAAATGAGACACTTATGTTGAAAAATACAAGCCCCCTTCCTTTGCAGACCAAATCCTTGTTTTGTTTGCTTGCAATCATGTGTGCATTGTAGTTGATAAATACCAAAATCAGTAGGGGACTAGGGCTTGCGATATCTGCTTTCAGCACTTCTCTCATGATTTAAATGATAGTTGGCATTCCTTATGAAAATAATAATGTCTGTGGAGCGGTGCCGTAGTTAGGGTTTTTTTGGCAGATATTCTTTAGCATATATGAAATATCTCCTGCTTTTTGTTATAACTCCTTACACACAGTCCTTGCGTGTGTGCTCCTTTGGAGACATGCGATATGCAAAGAGCAGTTGCTGTGCCTGGCTAATTCAGATTTCTGCTTCCTGTGATTTATGCTTGTTGACTTCAAATGCTTGCCCCACCAAAGAGCTGCATCACAAAGCTATTAATGTCAGGCAGCTCTTCTTTTCTACGGCTCTCTGATCGCATAAAGGAATGTAGAGCGCTGCAGAAGCAAAATGCCCAAAAGAACTGGCTCTGTGCTCGCTGGCGTGACCAGGGACTGTGTGATCCTGTAAATGGACTTTGCAGAAGTGGCTGCCAGTGACCACACACACACACAGTCCGGGCGGCCATTGGCCTTGCTCAAATTGGCTTTGCAAAGTTGTAAAATAATTCCTTTGTTTGTCTTTCTAACATTCCTTTTCTCTTGTTTTACCATGTGAGGTTAATGGATCAAACCTCTTCAGTGATGGCTGGAGATCCAGTTTAACTTTTACCACCTTGAAATAATGTCATAGGGCTTTAACAATTCTTTTTATTAAAAGGGAGCTATTAACCTCTCAGCCATCTTTCTCTCGGAGGTGCCATGCTGGAAGCTGCCATGGCACCATATGCATATTGTCCACTTGGGGACAATTTCCATCTCATGTTTCTGGGATGGTGAAGGTAAATGTCTCATCTGAATGTGGCAGATACTATGAGGATACAACTTATAGCTGAGCTGCTCCAGGGATTGGGCTGGTCCCAGGGACACAATTATTTCTGTAACTCTTTTATGCTGCATTTCTACAATTACAAAACAAAAAATCCTTATCATGTAACTTTTAGTCAGTTCTCTGTGGGGATAAAGTACAACAGCAGGTAGTCACAGAGAAATAAGTTACAAGCCGTGGATTTTGCAGAGAAGACAATGAGATTTTAATGCCTTCACAGTTATTCTTTCAGTTTGAATAAATGAAAATTGGGGAGGAAGGCATTTCTTTCATTTAATGTAAGGATGCATAAGCTTTCTCCCACTTAGGATGTGGTAAACATCTAGCAGAATTTATTGTGTCTAATGATTTGAAAATTATTTCATGCATCCAAAAGGGCAGAGGAAAAAGAAATTGGAGAAAACAGCGATAAAGCGTTTACTTTTACAAGTAGTTTATCTAAACTGCACAAGTTCCAATGAGCTCTAAATAGGAAAAGAAATTATAAGTGTCCTTAATCCAGTGTAACCTCCTGTCTCTGACCTTGGCAATATCACAAAGTCCAAAATTTCACATTGTTAGAAAACTTGTTCAATGTATTTTTTTCACAAATATGTTTTCGGTCATACTTGTTTTCCTTTCTGTTCCTTTTCTTCCCTTCCCCTCCATCCCAAATCACTGTGGGAAAGTTTTTCTTCCTTACAGTATTGTTCAGGGAAATGTTAAATGTGCACCACATAAGAGCAGAGGGTGTAATTAAAAGAACTGGAATGGAAGAACAAATCAACTTGAGGCTTTTCTCACTGTGAGGGCTGTTAGAAGACGTGCGAGTCCTGCCCGTCATGCTCCTCTCTCTTGGCCGAACAAAGCGCTGGAGCCAGAGGTGCTAAATCACATCCTTGTGCACGGCAGAGAGGACGGCGTGGCAGAAAGATGATCAACCAGCCTCATAGATCTCCAATTCCTGTCTCTTGGAGGAGTCAGCTATTAGCCTCCCACTGTAAAAATCTTGTCATCATCACTTCTTTGCTGCCAGTCCCGACGCCGGTGCGGAGGTCCTGGGAGGTGCTGTTAGTCTTGCTGATTCCTGCCAAGGGTGGGCAACCCGTAAATCTCCATGCAGACACACTAAATGTAAAAGTCACTTAGCTCCAGCTGGGAAAAAGCACAGTGTAATTATGTAGGATCAAATGCAAGATGTCAGTGGCAATGACAGCAGGAAAGAAGAGTGTCTGACCTCTCCTGACTTGATATTCATCATGGGCTGACTGCAGGTCTGCTTTAATTTCTCATCATTAGTAGGTTTGGCCTTTGTAGGGAAATACTGCTTGCAATGAAATGGTGTTTGCTGTGTCTAAAGTGGTACAGGCTTAACACAGCACAGAGTCTGGATTGCAGAAACTTTTTGTTTCAAACTTAACACGCTTTCAGCTCCTGCGTTGCACCAGCTGAGTTCTGAAGGAAAACAGAGGGTGAGATACTCTAAACTACTTGCACATCAGCCAGAATGCCCCCATCAACATCCCCTGGGGAAAAAAACATCTCGATTTTGCTTTTGACGAGTCCTGATCTGCGTGTTCCTCTGATCCTCTGCCTCCTCTGGGCAATCACCAAAGGTGGGACCTGTGGCGGTCACTAATGATGTGTGTACGCCTGCCAGCAACCGACCTGACACGCCGTCTCTTCTAAGTAAACTACAGGAAATCAATGGGGTGGCTGCAACACACAGTAGCGAACACGGGGAGGTTGTGACTGGTGATCCCAAGGGCAAATAACGGCTGGGCTTCAGTCAGCCCGCCAGCTGCCGGCATCTGCATCGCTCGCTTTTCCAGCAACTGCTGTTGAATACCCCCTGGTGTCAATAGGTGTTTAGGAGAAGCTGTTGGTACAGCAGTAATCTGGAAACAGACGTTTCCAGTTCTCACACCTGGAAGGTGACAGCAGGAATACCCCAGTGCAAATTCATTAAACGTCAGTGTTAATGGTGATCCCTCAGTGCCCTGTGACTTAAATGCAGATGATGGTTCCCAAAACCAGTCAGAAGACTTGGCTAAATCAGAAGACTTGGCTTCATGGATATTTAGGTCAGGCTGCTGTAATTTTGTTGCGATCCAGTGCTTTTGCTTTCTCCTGGGTTCTTCATTCTTTCTATTAATTTAAGTTTTAAGATTTGTAGGTAACATCCTTCTGTGCCTCTAGTCTGATACAAGCTGCATATATCATCCCTATGCCATTTTCTAGGCACAGATCCCCACAAATAAAACACCTTTTTTTTTTTTTTTTATCCCCTTGACATCATGTTTCAAAGTATAATCTAAAGCAGAAAAAGTAATAATGCATTTCATTTGCATTTTGAATATTTGTGGAAGCGCTTGTTTTCCTAAAATGCGATACCATGCCAGAAACAGCATGTGTGCCTCAAAGATGAGCAGAGAGAACCTCATTGCTGCGTCCCGTGTAGAAGCAGGGTCTTCCAAACCAGCTGTGCGTTTTTGCAGCACTGCGCTGTGCACACCGTTAAAGTGCAGTTAGTGCAAGGGGAAGATATTTGCTTCAACATAATCCCATTATTCAGTGTGTAGAATGCTTCATTATGAGAGAATTCCCAGCATCCCTGGGGAATTAGCGGTGTTATCAACCTAAAGGAGCAGTAAGAATAATAGCTTACCTTACATTTATGTCAGGTTTTTCATGTGGAAATGCCTTGCAGACTTTGATTATTCTTCACACAACATCTGGAATGTAGATAATTGTTATTAGATCTATAAAGCAGCAGAGGATAAGAAGGGAAATGTTGAGCTTTACTTGATACTATATATTATCCACACATTCTGCTGTCTGCTGCGGATTTTGGTAGCGACCTTGTGGTGGGGCAGTACATTGGGGCCAAGTTTCTAACACCAGTAAGGTGGGAGAAGCTCCAGAGCTGCTCCAGCTGTGAAGCCGTCAAGGGGATGGAGGCAGAGCGGAGATCTGCCCGCTGAGCAGAGAGGTGTGGGACCTTCTGAAACAAAGAGCAACAGGAGGGGAAAGGAAAAAGGCATGGGGCAAAGGTTTCCCGAATGTTGATAGCGATCAGAATGGGCAGGGATGTGCCCAGAGAATTAGCCTCTGTAATTATACCAAACTGTCAAAAGTGGGGAAGCTTAAGCCCGTGCTTAGGTTAAATCATTCACTTGGATACCAAAATTAAGCATGTGCTACAAGTGACTTCCTGAATTGATCTGCTAAATTCTGGTCTTGCAAGGTAGATCCTACATTATGCGCTAAAAGAAGTGACTAAGTGTGGTGATGACGGTCTGACGCAGGCAGTGAAAGTTATAGTGGATACTGAGCCACCCTGAATATAGATGTGCAAGAAATTTCCATCCTTACCATCCATAAGTTCTGGTAATGGCTAATGCTCTGGCAGAAAAGGCTGAAGGAAAAGGGAAGTAATGTACTGTATATAAATGTAGATGTCCTGGATACTACTGTAAAGTAGAGCCTACAGTCAAATGAAGAGGCATTTCTATATTTATAACTTGTTGTTTACGATTAATCAATTGTAATTTCCTTGCAAGAAAATAACTCTAAAAAAATAAGTGCCTGATGTTTCTGATGTAGGAGGAATACATCCATACTGCACGCTTTTGCAACATGAATTGTTTTGGAAACCAGAAGCTCATTCTATCCCTGAGTGTCTTGTGGGCAGGTCAGCCAGTGTTTCCAGAAATTTGTCTGGCTCGTTAACTGATTTTTCTGAGTCAAACCATATGCAGAAGATACAATGCATATGAGAATCAGGCCATGGCAGGGCAAGGAGGAGGCAGCCCCAGCGTAAGCTGCCAAAACAAGATGCTGCTTGCAGGAGATCGCAATGATACGGCTGGATGGGATTTCGGTCTCCGCTCGTTTTCCCTCTGCAGCCCCTCCAGGGCTTTGCTGGGCTTGGGGAGGCTCATCCCACTGTTTTTGGGGGTGGAATAGGTCCAATGCAACCCATGCTGTGATCTCGCTCACAGGGAGTGCTACGTATTTGCAGCTTTCTCTTTCAATATTTACATGATTGTTGATGATGAGGCCACAATAGTGATAATTTATAGGTTATCATTGCTTGGCATATGAATTAATTACCCTCGGGTGGAGAAATTCAGACTGCTAAAAGCTTTCTTCCTGCCTTCTTCATTTCATTTTGCATTATTTGCTTTGGACGCACATTAGAATCAGTTTGAAAAAAAAGTACTTTCAGTTGGAACTCATCATGGCTTCTTTTAAATATGTTTGTTCAAGGAATAACTCAATGTGTTACTCTGCTATTTATAAAACTTGATGTCTTTCCCCTAAGGATGTCATAATTGAAAACAGGTAATTTGTATTATAATATGCACAGCCTAGGGAATGTCGGTACCTTGCAGGATAAATCAAAAGGATAGAAAAGTGCCTTTTTTTCTTCTTCTCCCTTCTCGTCTCAAAAAAGTTAATTTGGGTGCAGTGGGATAGGCAGAGCAAATCAGAGCTGTGAAATGTTCCCACATACCTTGATAGCGTTTATTCAAACAGAGCGTCTCTTCAAGGTAACGTGCAAAAGCGAGGTCCTGCCTGCTGTTCGTGAGATCCCCAACCACACTTACACACATGGCTCGGAGCAGGGGAACAGGCTTTTTGCTCAGGTTAGTGACAGATACATGAATTTTAGGCCAGATTGTCTTGCATTTAAAAGCCATAGAGCACAGTGCAATGTACTCTTGTTCTCCTCCAAGAAGGAACTGCATCTCATTTACCTTTTCATCTTGCTATTGAAATCCTGGTGTGATTTTATTCCCATCTGCAGAGGGCTTTGATGTAGCCTGACTCTGCGCACGGAATGGAAAGAACATCCTGTGTGGTACGATGTCTTTACGTCACGGACTAGAAAGATAATTCATGTCCATAAGACACTATGGTTGCAATGAGCTGTGTTCAAAACCAATTAGGAGTTGTTTAAGGCTTGTCACAACTTCCAGGAGCTATTCCCGGAGTGGGGGGGGTGTAAGTATTGCAGAAGTTGTTAACATTTTACACGTAGTCTTCACGTTAGGCACGTTTCGTTTGGAACTCAAAAGGCAAACTCCGCTTTTACTTACCAGAGTAGAACTGTCAGTTCATTTTGACCCAGTGTACGAGTTTCAAAACTGTTGTGCCTCTATTTAAAATACGCTGACTGATTTCACAGATGACTGGGAAGCTGCTGCTCTGCTGCTGTGTCAAAGCACATCTTTGAGGAACAAATAAAAATCCTCAGCAGTGCATCGCATGAAATAGTAATTGGAAGGGCTAAAGCCTTACACCATGACGTTCTATAATCCTGTCTCAATGCATTTCCCTGAGTAAACAGCACTCCAAAAGGCCTGTCACTGCTCTGGTTTATAGTCCTCTATAATTGCAAAAGGGTAATCAATAAAATGTCTTAAGCAGTTCCTGAGCAGAGAAAAGGATTCGTGTGTGAGGTGTCTCACACACACATTCATTTTAAGCCACTTCCATAGTGAAGAGGAGGAACACTTTAATGAAGTTAAATTCTAAGCTGTTACTGATTAATAACTTTCTTATTTTACTAACTGGCTTCCAGATAGTCACTTGGGAATTCCCATATTATGAGAGTGATATAGCTATATATGTGTACAGAGGTGTAGATTGTAAGATCAGGGTTTTCTTTCAGTGGTAATGGACCTTACTTCTTGCTACTTTCCTTGTTCTTTATTCATAACCCTTGCAAAATGCTTATTGATTTTAGGGGGAGTTTGGCTGAAGTCTGAGCTGACAGGGGATGACGTGTGGAGCCCTGGGTTGGTTTTGTGATGGAGTTTATTCACAACACAAAGTACCTGAAGCTGTGGCGACTCATCCGGAGAAAAGAACAATTGTAATGCTTGGGATGGTGTTTGTCCCACCATGTGTTACTGGGCTAAGGGAGAAACATCGAAAGTATTTCAATAGCTAATCTACAACACCAGAAAGGATATTAAAGAAGAGTTGATGACTATTTGTCATTGAAGCATGAAAGAGGAGTGGAATGCTTGTTGCCCTTCTTTAAGGTGATTTGCATGCACTGAATTGAGTATTTGCTCCAGTAAAAAACAGAAATATGTCCAAGGTGTGTCTTCTAGGAATGTAATTTTATTTAGAAAGTTTAATTATCCCTGGCAATGATAATGCAATTGGCAACCATTAATAAGTGTTGCATATTATTTATATAATACAGCCCCTTTATATTGTTCATTATTGATGTATGGTAGTTTGGTATTGAGTAAAATTTGCTCAGTCATCCCCGGGGGGGAATCAGGGACTCAATAGTGTGTAATAAGTTGCCAAGCTAGGTCTCTAACAGAAACTGCCTGCTATTTACCATTCAACACGGGTAGAATTTAGAAGTCCATTTGCAGGGTGGCTTGCATGGTTTTTAAGGCCGTCAGTTCGCCTTTAGCCAAGGTCAGACTTGGAGAGACCGTTCAGCTGGTCCAGATCTGGGTGAGTTCCAGGGGAGAAAAGGGATCCTGGAGCCAGAGCAAACCCCAGGGCTCCTGCCGGCTCAGACCTCAGCTTTAGTAAATGCTCCTGAGTCTTTGTATCTCACACGTTGTTTACACAGCTTTGCAAGTGCATACTGTACATTTTAACCCATTTTGAGCGTCTGGCTTCACGTTTCCTTCAATTGCTAGCAGCAGTTTCTCTTTGTCAATGCCCTGATAATATGAATGTGAATGAGCATTTATTTTTTTTCAAAGCCAATATCTAGATATGGAGTTTCTCATTTGTATGTTGTGGGGATTTTTATTCACCTTGAGATCTACAATGGCTTTCTTTATACCAGGACTCAAACCCTTTTGTCCTTGTCCTTGGGTTTTGCTTTTGCTGCTAATGCTGCCCTCCGAACGCCCTGCAGCACGCTGCAAGGTGGACGTGTTCCGGATAAACAAACCCAGCAAGGGGAAGCAGCGTGCTTGCAAGATGTTTCCTTGTTTATTTAACTTCTCCAGGACATCAAATAAATCAGCAGTTCTTCCCTGTCAGAAATCTGTCACGTAGCTGTATGATTTAAAAGCGCCAGTCTAGCCTTCTGCTGTGAGGTACAGATGTTGAAATTGAGAAGTGATTCCTTCGAGTGATGAGACGTTCTCGTAGGTAACATCAGGAGCCATCACTTTCCTAAAAACAAACAAAACCAAAACACCAGCCCAATGAAACAAATCCAAATGACGAATTCTGTTCCTTTTTTTGCATAGCATCCTTTCTTCTTGTAACAGCGTCTGCAGTTGTGTAGCAAATTCTCTAGTAAAGAGCTGATTTTTCTTCAGCTGGCATTCATCAGATGACACAGAAACTCCAAATTTTGGAGGGCTGCATCTCCTCAATGTGCCCGAGTTACTCTCCAGGTGTTTTTCCAGGTGTTTTTTAGGTCCTGCGCAATGTGGCAAAGCAGCGCAGGGTTCTTGTCTGGGCTGTGCCCGCTGACACCCAGCAAAGAGGCACTGAAGTGCCATGAATTATTAACATCAAGGTCTTGTTTGTGCCAGTAGAGCTACACTTGAGCCTGCTGACTTTTGCATGAGATCTGTTGTTTTCTTGTCAGGAGGAATATTTCCCTAGGAGAGGTTCAGGTTCAGCATGTGTGGCTCGGGGATCCTGGAGGAGCCAGAGGCCACAAGTCCGGCTCTGCCTTCAGGCTTCCTTGGTTTTGAGATAAACGACCCCCAGAAAACAGAATTTTGGGCCTTGGCTTTTGAGGCCATGGAAGTAGTATGATATGATGCTATTTTAAAATGCTTTTCATGCTTGTCTACAAAAATAAATAAGTAAAATCCACAATCTGAGCCTCTACT
This sequence comes from Columba livia, assembly GCF_036013475.1. Classification (NCBI taxonomy): domain Eukaryota; kingdom Metazoa; phylum Chordata; class Aves; order Columbiformes; family Columbidae; genus Columba; species Columba livia. The sequence continues at coordinate 21,709,545 of NC_088611.1, forward strand.
AGTGTGGCAAAATACACCGTTTTCCAGCCTGGATTTATCTGTAACTAACTTCAGTGCCAATGGCGTTTTGCCTCCTCTGCTTCTCCTCTCGTCCAGCTGCACAACTGAAGGTGACTGTGCACTAAAACTCAAATGTGCATTTCCAGCACGTGCAGTTGTGTATTTCTGAATGGGATTTAGGAAAGTTAATGCCGGGCAGGTATCATCATTTAGCCAAAAAAGCAGTTGGTTCCAAAGTATCTTCCTGCCAGCCTTGATTTCAGTTTTAACTCATAAGAAATAGTTTGCTGTCAAGATTATTTAGATAACGCAGTTCTTATGAAGACTAATACAGATTCCCTTTTCCTAATGTTTTCTCCTGTGATAGTTATACATTAATTTTAATGACTGTGATGAGAGTATGCTACAGAATAGGAGTTTTTCTGTGATCATGCCATTTGAACCAGAGGTTTGATCAGCATTCAAGGTGCTTTTAAATTTTCTCCATTTTAGGTGATGTTTTCCATGTGTTATGTTCGCTATTAAGGCTGAACTACTGTTCAACTTATATGTTGTAAAGTTAGAAGTGTTCAACGTGTTTTACCTAAAATTCAAAATTTTAATTCCATCTGTTTTTTGAACCTCATCAAGTAGATAAGCTTGTCATTGTGTGTTACTTACATAACACTTTTCTTAGTGTCTAAATACCTAATTTCAACACTTCTAAATATGCTACCCAAAACCATGTTTAGTTTCTCCTGCTCTATAAATAGTGTATCTAAGACTTCATTTCTCTAAGGACTGTGATTAGTCCCTTTGTCAAGTAAATTTTAAATATTTTCTTTAGTTTTCTGGTTTTTGAATTGCCTGGTAGGAGGATGCAAATATGGCACATGTAAAAGAGCTTTCATTTTAATTCAATTGCTAAACGTTTTCACTACAGTATAGTTATTAGCTGTTCTGCTTTTATTACCTTCCCTAACAAGCAACTTCTATGAATGAGTCAGAGAGTACATAACGACGGTAGAAATTATCAAAGCATTTTTGAATATTTAAAAGAAACGGGGACAAAACTTCTTCTATGTTTTCTGAAAATGAGAGACAGAGTTTGCTGTCTCTTCGTAGAACAGAAGAAGAATAAAACATTCTTTGGGTTTCGTTTCACGTGGTGTCGGAATTCAAAAGTCTGGTTTCAAACCATGTAGAAGGGGTTATTCCGAAGGTTGCTGAGTTCATACAGTTTTTCATTGGTTTCAACAGGTTATGGATCCTCTTAAATCAAACCACAATCACACACACGACCTTGAAAGGTTTCTGTAAATTATAGCATCATACGGAGGAACACTGTGGGGCTTTATATCTGATTTATTTACCTTCTCAGGAGAGTCAGATAAGTAGAATGACTTTCATGTGCTGAATCAAACATGAAATATCCCAAACTTTGAATGGTTTTATTTTCTTTGGCTACTTCCGATAATCACAGCACATATTTTGAACCTGTCTAGGGTTCCTATCTCTTGTCTCACAGAAAGTGTCTGTTGTGAAATAGTGATCTGGGACAGATTTCATTCTATTGAAAGTTTTGGGCTGAGTCCACTTGTCATCCTTTTGATGTACAAACCTGAGGGTGACCACAGCTGTGATGTCCTCTCCTGGCTTCAGCAGTGGCGATGGGACAGTGGGCTCTCCTCTCGTCCGCAGCCATCAGGGGCCATTCTTAGTAGCCACATTGTCTGGAATGATTAGTCTGTCACTGGCATGGAAATACTCCCAAAGGAGCATCATGGTTTTTGGTTTTGAGGAAGAGGTTTTCCAAAGCTGTGAGCACGGTTAAAGATGCTCCTCCGGCTCCTTTCCAGGTGGGCTTGGCTTAGACACTTGATCCCGGCTTGGCTTTCCTGCAAGCAATAAGTGCCTTACTTGACTTCTGCCTGATGATCTGTTCTTTGTTATTTTGTAGTCTAATAGAAAACACTGTCAGTCTGATTAATTTTGCAACACGTTGCAAGAAATAAGCCTCCTCCTGCTGAGGTTTTGTATACTTTTTATTGAAATTTGATCAGCACCTGTGCTGCCTTTTATACTGTTTTATATGTAGATAAAATTCTTAATTTTCCTATGAAATCCATCACCTTGCAAATGATAATAAAGAATAGCCTGGTTCCTCTTCTTGGTAAAACCTGAGGTGAGCTTTGAGAAGGAGGAAACATTTTTCTCCCCATAGTTAAACCCCACACACGTTACACAAACGCTAAGACAGGGTTTACCCTCCCCAGATAAGGCCACATGGACCTTACTTGAGTCCTTGGTGACCTTTCCTACGCCGCACAAAACCATCACTCCTTTGCATTCTGTGTTTGAAGCTTCATCTAAAACATCCTGGTTTTCATTTCGATGGTTCTGTGTCCCTTTTGCACTGTGGAAGCCTTTAGGAAAAGAAGTATCAAAATGTGGTGAATAATTTAGTTCCAAATATTTTATGGATTATAAAATGTGCCTTTATAATGTAGAGCTATTTTAGAAGGCTTATTAACATTTTATGTAGTGTACACTCTATGAAAGTAATGGTCCCATTATTTATGTTGCAAGATGTCCCTAAAAATTTTCATATCCATGCTATTTTAATAAGGTACTAAAAAATACTATAATCCTATAATGTTAATGCTTTTCTTAGTAACAGTCTTCAATTACACCCATACTACAGTTTACTTTAACATCTTCATAAATCTATTTTTTAAGGTTTTAAGTGATTAAATGGAAACATTAAATCATATATGATTTTTTTCACATCCGCTCTCAATAAGAACTGTAGGAAATGACAGTGATGTGCTGTAGATATTGCTCCATATACTAATACTTCAGAGATATTAGTAAATTTGGGATTGGGCCCATTTTGAGCATGTATTGTATTCAGGGCATTTTCACTAGAGACAATATCAGACAATATATTAATAAAAGGAGCCTTTTTCGCCACCCTGGCCTGTTGGTAACGTTACATTAGGAAAAGATCACATGATTTTTAAAAATGTCCAAGCATTTGGAAGCCACGTGATGATGAAAGCGATGATGAACACGATGATGTAAGGCGATGATGAACATCCTTCTCCAGGCAGCCATGGGCATTTCTGTTTATCTAATTCAAAGCTGGATAAACATGTTTCATCTGTCTAGAGGAGATAAATGTAGATGTTCTGTTTGAAGATCTGAACTTATTAGCCATGAGAAAGAAAACACAGGAAAAAACGGAGGAAATACTTTCAATGTTGCCCTTATAAATGCAGAAAGCTATATTTTGTGGAGGTGCATTTGTTTGACAGCAAGAAAATGAGCAAATAAGTGAAATAAAGGCAGTATAACCCTTCCTGAAGTGTGATAGGTACTGAGAGGTGGCAATGAAATGGTTTTGAAATGTTCTGAAGATGATTCCTTTAAGTTCCAGCTTTAAACAACAAAGTGTGGCATTTTTTTACTGGGAGGGGAAAAAAAGGCAGAAATAGCTCTTAAGTATTGCTGAGAAATGAAAGAAGCACAAGCTTAGTTTCCAGTGATTGGTCTGTAAATCTAAGACAAAACATGAGCTATGATTTTATTCTTATTGATGAGTATCACTGAAAACTTGAGCCAGTTTTATATTACTGATAAGAGCAAAGTAAATTAAACAGTTACAGCTAAATTAGCTATGAAAGGCGTCTCCTTTTGCACTGTCAGAATGAGTTCCCTATGAAAATTGCAAAGTTATCGATTGGCCTTTTCTGTCGTGGTTGAGACGGACGAACGACACAGACCAAGTTCTTCCAGGATGGAAGTAGTAGATGCCATTTATTGCTACAAGTGCATTTTTATACAATTCTACAAGTTCATGTGTCTTTTCGCTGTTGGTTACAAGTTACAGCACTAGCATCTCATTGGCTAATTTTGCTGTAATCCATGTTATTCTTCTACTCTCTTCTCTCTCATGGGTACAACTCAATATCTGTGGATACTCCTTTACTCCCATCCTTCTCAAGTGTAAACCTTAATATCTTCAAGGCTGATCTCTATTCCCATACTTTCTGTCAAGGATTCCACAGACCCACTGCAGTTTCCCACCCTTTTCCCTTTTGTTGTTGGCATCAACCTACTGCTAAGTGTGACTTGGCAGGATTTAGACCAAGTTTAGGATACGTAGACTTCGAGCGACTAAAACTAATTTTGTGTGTGGATAACCACCATCACACTGGATTTATTTGCCTTAGTGCCGTTAGTCAGCATGCATGGAAAAAATACAAATCGCAGGCTGTCTCACAATTCCTACGCCCATATCTAAGCAAGTTGAATTAACTGCAGACAGGAGGTTTAGTGCCGGATTCAAATAACTTTTAAATTTAATGAGCTTGCACCTGTGCCACCTGTGTGCTGAAGCACTTGGCCCTTATACAAGTTATTTTTGTCTTAAGTCCAATCAGATAACCCACCCGTGTGGGGAGTGGTATTGCTGTACAAGCTGAATTTTGAGCAATTTTGTTTAACTGATGATCTTAGGGACACTTGGCCACACTTCTGCAGATGACACCGTTTAGCATGGAACTAGTTAATTTAGGATTCCATAGTGAATTATTTTTTGCTTCATGTGGAAATATCTCAACATCTCTGTGTGACTTACAGATGCAATAAATTACCAGTAGTGTCTGCAGCAGCAAATAGACGTTTTCTTTCTGTAAAACACGCTGCTCTCCATGTGCTTTAAGATGGATCTTTCTGTAGTGATTCGAGGTACCACTGGTGTTAGAATAATCAAGCTACAGTCCTGTGAGTTGTCAATTACTTTATATTTTCCTATGGGGAAAAATTAGAAGCTCTAACATTATGTGAAGTGATTTTTCTCTTGCTTTTCCTGTGGAGCAACGTTCAAATGGAGCCTGAAACTCCACAGGTTACAGAAATCACGTCCATGTAAGTCCTGGCAGCTCCAAGTGTAGAAACCTTGGGTAACTTGTAACAATCGATGTGCAAGTTTAATACCATTTTAGAACAGTGTCATATTTGCTGCGGGCTTGTGAACTCCATCTATGGCTTTTCCCTCCATTTCAAATAAAATATTCTGATTTCTGTATCTTTACAATAAGTCAGCACAAATTTAATCAGATTAACATAATTAAGCCATTTGGAGATCCTGATGATTTTTTTCAGTGGTTTTAATATGCTTTGATGTGGGAATCAGGCTGCATGAATTTCCCTTTATCAATTAGCATCCAACTGGCTGCTTTACTTACTACTAAATGTATTTACAACTAGATTATTGATATTTTATCTTTTCTTTTTCAACCATGATGCCGACCATAGAGAAAAGCTCAAATCCATTATTTGAAGCAATTCCGAAATGCCCAGTGTTGCATTAGTCCGGGATGTTTTTGAGGCCCCTTTTTGCAGGCTTTAATTAGGTGTCCCGAACACTAATATGTGTGTTGCCAGAAGAATTGACATTAATAGCAGAGCAGCAAGCTGGCTTGGTGTGGCAATGTGTAATCTCCTCTGGTGAAACTGGAAAGCTTTAAATGATTAGAGTGTACCTGACTTTACAAGTTAATTAGATCACGTTACCTTAGTTAAATTCCAGAATAAGTACTACATAGCAAAACCGTACGTTTCAAGCAGGGCTATATCTCCAACAGGTCTCATCCAAACTTCGTGTGGATTCTCTGGCTTCACATTTTCCACGTGTATTTTGTTTTTATTGGAACTCTCACCGTTTCAGTTCCATAAGGGGCTTGATTGATTTTTATGCTAATCCTAAATGAAAGACAGCTGTTGTACCCACTGGCTCCCATAAAGCTAATCCAACTCATAAAAGTCGTGTAAACAGCCAGATAATTACGTTACAATTTAGAAGGGATTTCGTCTTGTAAGGTGCTTATAACTCTGAAATGCTCCTGATTTATTTATTTATTATTTATTTTAAGGTTAATGAGCGTCTTCAGACGGGAGTTGATGGGGTTCCTGACTAATTTCGTGTTGCTGAGGAAGAGCTGAGCCAGCCGGTGACGGAGGGAGAGGTTTATCACAAGGCTCTAAATTTGATTTGTTCACCTGAACATTGTAGAGAATGGTGGTTGTTCTTTTATTAGATACTCGTAGCCTTAGGGGACAGTTTATACAACATGATTCCACCTTATAGCTAATAAGTCAATCCTAAACACTTTCAGCTGATGAACGGCAGGTTTTTTGGCGTATTCGGAAGAAAGAATTGTGTTGTTGATCTGCCAGCTAATTATCAGTATTTGCGATACATGTGGGTGTATCTCTGCACACGATCCTTTTCACTCCACCTAAAACCATACTCCTGCACGTGAGCATGTATCAGCTGCCAAACGCCATCCTCAGTGCAGAATTAGTTCCTTCATTTAACACATGCAGCAGAACTAAATTAAACCTCGACATAAGCAGGGCAGACTTCAGTTATTAATCCTCCCATGAGCAACTATAATTATTTTTGCCAGGGCTAATTTCATTTGCATATGTATTGTTGAATTGCAAATCACGGTGAACCAAGAGGAGGTTTTTTTATGTTCTGCTGGATGATGTGGTGCTGCTTAAGCACGTTGACTATGGGAGCTGAAGTGCTAATTTAAAGGGGACAAAAAAGCAGCAATGCACTTACATAAAAGGGCCTCAGTATACAAATTACCAACTTTGAGTGTTTTCTGATCTCTTCCTTCTTTACAAGAAGTTTCCTGGGAGAGGTTGTTGTCCTACACAGGTCACAAACTGCTCTTTTTGGTAGTAAAGATCACAAGGTGGCTGAATGGACACATCTTGGTAGACGTGCTCAAAACCAGAGGACCAAGCAGTGAAGGTAACGTTAGTCTGCATCAACACAGCTTTGGGGATTCTTATCAAAGAAATACCTCACTAATTTCTAGGTTTAACTTGTAAGTACCAGCGTCGGAAACTCATCGCAACTCGTTTTGGATACTTAAGTGGCCCTTGTGACTGAGGAGAAGACAAGGACTGAAGTTACAAACACACAGGGCAGGTTGTGGGCCAACTTAAACCCAGAACTCCAAACAGGCTAATTGAATTTTCATTTCACAGGATTTTATTAAAATGTGAAGTGGATGAAGAAAGGTTTTTCCAATTTTAGTAGAAATTTTTAGTGCATTTTTTTTTTCTGTGAAGATCTAGCTAAGTTTTTGGTGTATCAAAGTCCTGACCTGACTTCTCAGTGGTGTGTTCGTGTTGTGGGTTGCTTTGTTGTTTTTTTTCCTCTGAGAGCTTTATTTTTAAAGCATTGAAGAATTTAACAGACTTTCAATTACTGTTCTTCAGAATACAAACTTTGGAAGGTTCAGAGCTGGAATTTATGATACCAATTCAATCCTGGTAGATTTGATCATAAAATAAAATTAATTCATCATAATATTTATTAGATGTGCCTTGGGCTGCATTACGACTTTAGGTGTGCTGGGTTTAGTTTTCATTTGCTCTTCAGTTCAAGATGGAAAATGAGTTTTATAGGACTTTGCCTTACATCCTGAGCTCTCTGTGTTCTGCACTGATATAAAACACACGACTGGCGGACAACAGACACGAGCAAAACTGTAATTTCTGCCATTGGATGGGACACAAGCTTCTATGACAGTTTTTTTACAAAACTGTGTCTCTTTGCTTTGTGTTACGAATTATTGTTATGGATTGGCTGGCACACTGTGTCGTCTTTTGTTTTGGCAATAATTATTGTTGTAAGCCAAAAAATCCAGTACCGACTTAAGTAAACTCAGGTGGTTCTTCCTTTCCATCTTATTTCACGGCTTAGTTTTGGATGTTAAAATTGCCACTGGTTGCAGGTTTGCAGGCTGTTGGATGGGACAACATGGGCTTTAAACTTTCCTTGTATTGTGGTAGGAGAAGCATTTTTCATCATTTTTGTTGGATTTTCCTGGAGAAGTGTGAGAATTGGAAGATTTCTTTTGCTGGATTTTGATGGGTTCCTGAGACACATATGGATGCCTCTTCAGATTTTCCTGGTGGTCTTTATTTTTGACACGCACTTTTAGCACTTAGCTCGGCTCAATGACCACTGGTTCTGAGGAGAAAATCATTGTCATCTGCTGAAAAGAAACATGACTGGGGTTTATTATTGTGAAACAGCTCACAAAGCCTCTGCAAAGCACCCATTCACTGGTGTAACACAGAGACACCTTGACCTTAAAAAAGTCATGCAAATATGCATGTTAATAAGGGAGAAGTTGCCAAGAAGTTGGGAGGAGAAGAGGGAGGCAGCCGGTATCTCAGAGCCGCAGCTGGGAGGTTCACAAAGCTTTTGTCTTGCTCAACAGACAGAGTGAAATAAATTGGTTTTATTAATGGGAGTCTGTTTTTTCAACAGGAGAGCTCTGAAGGCAGAGGACAAGATAAAGGAACGGTCAGTGTACATAGCATTTATAACTCATTCCTTTTTACAAACAACAAAATGAAGTAACCTTTAGTGCTACTGAAACTGGGTCAGAAATCAGTTCCATCCTCAAATAGCTTGGTTCATGCAGCCACCAATGATCCACTTCTTTTTGTGTTTAAGTCTGAGCTCTTCACTGCTGTACAGATGTCTACATTTAATTTTGAACTCTTCATTTTCCAGGTTATTTCAGTTTCCTTAGTTAACTTTGCATTTAACCTATATGTGGTGTTTCTTTCTCGTTCAAAAAAAATAACATTGCAAGTAAGGAAAGAATAGTTTCATTTCTAATGCAAAGGGTATAGAGGGAAAAGAATCCCAGTGCTCCCTTGTCAGATTTGCACTTTCTGTAAAGTGCTGTACATCAGATTGGCCTTGTGCTAGGATAAGAATGCAGGACAATTATTAAGTGTGGACATCAAAGAAATCTTTCATCAAGATAGAAAAAAAAGGAAAAGAAAGAACTTGGGTTAGTAGGGTTTTATAACTGGATGTTTCAGAATGATTGTCTGTAGCTCTACAGACAGAAAGGACCTCTCATGGATGATTTTACTATAAAGGATGGGAAAATGTATGAAATTATGTATGTCAAGTGTTTCCTGTATGTACGTGTGTATATGTACCATCTGTCTTGGTGTGTGAGGTCTGGAATTTGCCCTTTTGATGATCTTTTACTCTGAAAATACCTGAAAGGCCTCGATAGCTTTTTCACCCCTATATATAGGGGCTACAAGTATATGACAAAGGATGTCACCAACAAAGGGCAGTTTGTTTAAACTTGACTATGCAATTGCCTTCCTGTTTGATTTATTGTCTGATGAGCTGTGAAATGTCAAATTGGGTGTAGATATGATGCAAGAAAGTTTCTGGAATTCCATATTCTTTTTAAGAAATATCAAAGTGAGGATAATTTGCACAGGGGTGGGAAAGACCCTCTCGTCCTGGGAAGAAACATTGGGAGCAGGGAGCAGAGAACAGTTGCTGGAGGTGCCGGTACTGGGACCACGGGACCAGGTTGAAGGGGTCAGATGGGAACCGTGTGCCTGCTCGCCCCATGGCCAGCAGGGCTTATCCTGGGGGTCGAAGCATCCAGTGGTGCTTCCAGATGTTTTCTTCCAGCTGTTTTCAGTTTGTAGACCGAGGATTTCAGGCATCTTTTCAGTTTCTAACAGTGATTTCCTCCAGTTCCATCACCAGCTTGGCTGCAGCCTGCTCAGGAGGAGTAGGATAAAAAATTGCCATTAAAAATATATTGGATTGTGAGAAGGCGTGAGAGTTGTCATAGGGACATGGAGGTTTATGAAAAACTGCAGCTGCGAGCAGAATCTCCGGAGGCTCCATCGCTCCCGAAGCTCTGGGCTGGTGATGGTGTCTGCCAGGTCTTGAAGGGATTAAGGAGCAGGAATGGGCAATTGCTGTCCTCGTTCTGCTTGCTCACGTCTCAAATTAGCTGTGCTGTGCACATCACATCTTTGCTGCTATTTTTTCAGGGATAAGGACAGCAGTGTGCTCGCCTCCTCTAGCATTAACTCTGTGAGAAAGGAAACAAACGGGCGAGGAATTAGGTCAGGAGCAACAGGGCACCTTTGATTTTTCCGAGTTTTATTGTTTTTCCTTTTTGTGGCAAGAAGAAAGAATATAAATGAACACTAAGACTTGCAGGTGCCTGAAAGATAGATTTGACCTAGATATTTCACAGTAACCATAACTGGGATATTTTACATGTAATTTAACAAAAATATGTTAATAAAGAAACCTATCCAAATTGGCAACCTAGTTGGTGATATAGGAAGCCTGTAGAGAGAATCAGGTGTAGGTGGCACAAAGTGAAACCCCACTACAAATAAAACAGGGCAGAGAGAAAGCTAAAGCAATGGTGAGTGCCTCCCCACCCCAGAATTAGTTGCTTTGAAAGTTTAGCCGGACTTCTGCTGCTCTTCTCCTTGTTTATATGTGTGAATCACAATATATTGTAGGAATTAGTTGTTATTTCGTTCACTACACCAATACTCCACAGCACTGAATATACAGCTTTTCTGTTGCCTGGATGGACAATTTTGAGAATCAAACTTGCTTATGCGTACGTCACCTGATGTGCAAATCAAAAAGGACACAGGACAAGAGTCTGCAACTTTTTGCTGAGTACAGAAGCACTTCTTTTTTCATTCAGGGGTTACAGCACCGGCTGCATTGTCTGGAGAACTCAGCTGTCTTGTTAAGGCTGGTTGTACTCTATGTCAGGCAACTCTTACATGTTATTTCTAGGTGCAAGAATAACACTCATTTTTTTGCTGTCACAAGACCAGATAACAAAGACTGTGCGCCCAGTTTTGAACACTCTCCTTTATTCCTCTCCCCTGTCCAAGACAATACATGCTCCTTAAATCCGGCACGCTGGCTTTCCCGTCATTAAACCCCCTTCCCGTTGCCTCTGCAGAGCTGGTTGGCGCGTCTCTGTTCCGAGCCCATCGCTGAGCCCACAGCAGCACCTTCTTTCTTGGGAAGTATCTTAGATGGATGCTATTACCCTTTTCACATTTGTGTGGAATAGTGATTTTTCATTTTTGTTTTATGCAGCAGGAAATTTTATAGACCGAAGATGTCTTCAGCCTCACCGCAGAAATTAGTTGTCCCAGTCTGAGCACACCAATTGAATAAATCACATATTTCATGTGCTGCTGTTTCCATGAGTATAAACCTTTCTTTCTGGATTTCCAATCAAGACGATGTGTTTTAGGTGCATGGATTTCTTGTCAGATAGAATACTGAAATATGAGATAAGTGCACTGAATATGTATAGTCTTTGAATATATGGTCAATCAGTTGGACGATCTGTGCATGAACCTCTTTTGAAGTTTTGTTAAATAACGCAGATTCATTGGAAACAACTGGATGTACATGCATTTGCAGTTCTAGTGTGTGGGTGGAGTATCCATTTTTCTCCTAAGCAAAGAAGAACCACTTGGGCCCAGGCCTGAACCCCCACTCTTCTCTGGAACTAATACACATATTTGCAGTTAAGAATATATTTAAGCAGATCTTTAAGTGTACGCTTGGAATCAGGGCCTTGAAGATTAGTACTTTTAAAGGGGAAAAAATACCCATACTTGTTCTAGGAGAAAAGCATTAAAAATAGGAGTGTAGGCTGGATACCAAAGGGTTGTGCTGTTTGAAAGCACAAATTACACACTCATAATGGGTCTGTGGACAGTGGAAAACCCAAGTGCTCTGTGTGAAGAGGTTCCAATAATTGTTAATTTGCTCAAAGCAAAAGGTTTTAAATCTAGAGAAGCCCTGTTATTTAATAAAGACCATTCTCCTACATTTCTGCCTATAAAGTGAATTTAAAATGAAAATTAAAAAGAACCTTACTCTTGTTATGGAGCTCTAGATGGTTCCTAGAGCTCCTGTCTCTGAAGTATTGTGCCACTGAGGAATCAATTAAAACACAATGAACCGGTCTGTTTGAATGGTTCAGACACAGGCTTGGTGTGGAACTGAAGCTTGGGTGGGAGCAGCTGCTGATTTTGAGGAAAAGGGGAGAGGAAAGTTGGGCAAATGAAAATAATATTGTGCTCTAAGCCCTTATTTCATTTCAGGTGCTTATATGTTTGTAATTCTTGGTTGTGGGCACTTGGCTGAGTTTGCCCCATGTGTCCAGCTGCTTCCAAGCAAACATTCAATAGCGTGACCAGTCTCGTCTGCATAAATGTTTGACTGTAAAACTGATGCGCAGTTGCACATTTAATACTCCAAAGCTGTTTGCTGAGTGGAGAATTGTTCTCAAGCTGCTCTGGGGAAGTCTCAGAGCTCTCTGCTCTTCTTTGTCTTCATGCAAAAATTTTTTCGGCTAAGTCAATATATATCCCGAACTGCCTGTGAGTAGCTCTGCAATAAGCACTGTTGCTAAACAGCCGCGTTTAATTGCTTCATAATAAAAGGAAAGTTATTTTTAAAAAAGAAAACTATTTTCTCTGGCTGAAACCTTTCCCTCAAGGTCTAATTCACGGTTTGAATAAATAGCATCTCTAGAGCAGCCGTGTCTGCTGGGCGAGGGAAGAGCGGAACGGTTTGGAACTGGAAATCAGCTGCGCTGTGCCATCAACTCTGTTGACTCTGTTGCCTTCTGCTTATTTCCAGTACATGCTGTTATATAATGGCCAGACCTGGAAGATCTCGGGAAGCAGAAAAATAGATCTGAAACAAGCAAATGTTCAAGATAATATTGCATTAAAGATCACAGTGAATAAAGAGGCTGTGCAGTAAGTGCCTGGGGCAGACTGGTCGGGGAAGGGAGATCCTGATCCAGGGGCTGAGGTTGAAAATGAACAACTAACACGATAAATGTTTTCAGTTTTTATTCTTCAATGACAGATGTATTTGGATGTGTTCAATTTTGGACTGCAAGTAAACATTACATAAGCTTTTCTAATTTTTGTAGGAGTCGGCTTTTCAAGCAAAACCAGATCCGGTACTTTAATGCCACTTGAACTAACATTGTTTATTCCTCTAAAAAGTGCAAAAGCCTATGAAGTGTCTGTCGACAATGCTAAACTGCCTTTCTTATCTTCCTGAATAGAGGTGTAAATGACAGAGTGAACATTTATTTTCTTCTTAGGACAATGTAACCCAACAGGAATTTGAATTTAACTGACATTCCGGTGACACCCACACAGGGCTGAGTGATACAATCCCAGTCTGAGGGTGCAGACAGCAGATCTGCCGAGGCCTTTGCAATTATTGCCCTGCAATCTTCCACTATGAGCAAATTCCCGTTTCTGGTTATGCTGCCCAGGGCAAGTGCACAGTCCTTGTGTGGGAGCACAGAGGCAAATAAGCAGAACTTTATCATTTTAAACGGAGGAAATAAGATCTGAAAATCCTTGAAATGCTACATACACTCAAAAAAAACACAGGGGACCCGATTATTGCTGCACTTCGAGATGCTGCCATTTCACAAGGCTGGATTGGCCATGAGATGAAGGGATTGCCTACCACCTGTTGAGCTGTTAGGAACAGCAGGTGTTAGGTAATTCTAGCAATATCATTCTAGATTGGGATTTATAATTCTTCATTTAGTTGCACATTTCATAGAAACAAACTAAATGTGATTCCTGATGATCTCAGTCATTATAGAGAAAAAGAATGCTTTAAAAACCTGGTGCCTTAAGACTATAGCCTCTCAATTGTGAAGAAAATAATTTATCTGATGTCCAGTAATTACAGCGGCCCAAGAGAATATATGATGGTGAAGTCCCAAGCTATGGAACAGCTCCAACCTTTTTTAAAACCACTGGAATTCTTACATATTCAAGAAGAGAAAAGCACAATCCCCCAAGGTAATCGAATTTCATATCCCATAGAACAGAAAACTTCTTTTTCTGTGTATGCAAATTGCACGTTTAGTACAACAAAGAGAAATGTGTAAGTTTTTTCTTTTAGCTCATTGGGAAAACAGTTGATGTAATTGGACAATGGATGTGATTGTATACGCAATTAGAGTAATTGCACATGCAAATAAGTGATTATCCTCACAGTTATAAAACTTCTCTGAGCCTGTACAATGTATTTCTGTGTTGCTCAGGCACATAATTGTACGTGTATTTTGCACCCAGGTTTTTATGCAGCATCCTACCTGCTTATTTATTTTTTAACACCACGTTACCTAAATATGAAATATTCTTTACACAGCATGCAATAAAAATAATGGGTTCACCATAACACTCTGGGCTGTGAATACATTATTTCTAAACTGTGGTGCATTTTGCTTTATGGGGAGTGAAATAAACACTTGCTAAAGATAAAACCTCATTTAAGCTCCAGTCACTTTGCAGCCATCGACAACCTACAGAATATCTTGCCAGTTCCTGAGGCCGCACAAGGGGAAGGAGACAAGCCATTGTTTACCACATTTGTTTAAACCTGTTGTTGCCAGTTATAAAACTTTAAATATAGTAACTTTTTCTTTCACTCTTTATATTTTCAGTTTTCTTGGTGCCAAGAGATACAGTCTATGGCCAGGTAAAATCCTCGTGCGTGTTTATGAGGCCACATATGTCACAATATTTTGCAGCCAAAATACTTTGCAGTTCTGTTCTGCAGCTGCTGGGATTCAGGATGGAGTTGTGCAAGCTGGGGTAATTTTCTTGTGGTTAAGTAACAACTCTTCTACTTGTTTTCTCTTCCCATTTTACCCCACTGATGGTAGTGGAGGCATTAGCACCGTGTTTCAATGGTGCCAGGATTTTGATGGAACTGGTAGAGCTGGACCATGGAAAAATGGGCCGAACACATTGAATTTATTGCTTTTATTGACTTCTGCTATTCTAGAGTAAGAGTCTTCACAAGCTCCATAGCAGCTAATAAAGGAGGCTCTTTAAATTTAAGAGACAAATATAATCTCGGATTGGAATGTCATTAGTAAAATCCATTGGCACTGGATTATTTGACAGAAATGAAATAAAACCGTTGGCCTTGGAGCTGTGTGGTGACACCTGTAGCCGCTATTTGAATGAGAGCTCTGCTGTTACGAACACAAATGTTCTTCACCGTGAAAAGCTGTCGACAGGCACTGCGGATGTTTAAGTTTTTAAGGTGGCAACATGAGAAAACGCACATCAGCGACAGCAATCCTTTAAAGCATTAGAGGGCAAGCCGCTGGTTCTAGCCGTGGCGCAGCGGAATTTAAATTATACACTTCAAAATACACAGAACTGTTTGTAACACAAATGGATAAAATACACGTTTTGCAGTAAGTACAGCTCTTTAAAGAGGAAGGTAATTGCAGCCCGGAGCGGTTCGTGTGTCATTGTCCCCGTGAGGTGCCACCGACCCGGCTGACCCCGAGCTCCTCGACTTTCCGAGCCCCAGCTGATGCTGCAGGAAGATCTATTTGCAAAAAGCAAAACTGAGCCGTGTATTAAATCCCCCATATGGTGGCAGCCTTTTGAAAGATATGGGGAAAAAAACCCTTCCATTTAATTTTTGTTTTAATACAGTCAGAAGGAAATGTGCGTAATGTGGAATGGCTCCTCTTCCTTTGATGGGGGAAAATGGTCATCTGTAATGCAATGTTTCCTAATGCTAACAAGATTGTTTCAATTCTGGACTTTATTTCAGTAGACAACTATTTTTAGTCATGCCATCACTTCTCAAGTGCTTAAAACACTCTCTCTCTTAGATTAATAAATATAGGTCCTGCTTCGCTTACCAGTGTTGGTTAATGTCTCAGCATAGGCTATACTATCGTTGTTGGAAGAGTTTGCTCCTCTTCTATGAGACATTTCTGCTTATATTCAGCAAACTCTAAAATTAGGTGCTCAGCAGAATCCTCCTTGTTTCCAGACACTTTTCAAAGAGCTCTGGTGGCATCTCCCTTGTGCCGGCACTGGAGGGGGAGCAAGGGGAGCTGTGGAAGGGCGAGGGATGGGGAAAAACGATCTGCTAAAGATTGAAGTTCTGTAAATCAATCTGTAAAGCACACCAGGGAAATTGGGGTTAATCCCTTTAACTGCCCATCAGACTTCGCTTGTTTCTACTTAAAATATCAGATTGCTGAAGAAAAGCTGGTTTGGGTGAAGCTCGGACACCGCTAAATGTTTTGGCTGTTTCTAGAGGGCCAGTTAGGCAACACCACCAGCATCCAGAAGAGGGTTCCATTTTCTTTGAAGTGCCTCAGGAAGGTATTTCTTTCCCCTTTGTGTAGTGGCTGGTGGCACCAGGCTCAGCTCAGAGCAGAGGGGATGCTGGAAGGCGGGAGGGACCCGAGGCCCAGCAGACCGACACTGTTACTGTGGCCTTGCTGAGCTGTGGAAGCCGAGCAAAAAAGTACATTTCCTGAGAACAGATTTGGAAGTGTGGTGGTTGGGCATTCCTTTGTCTGTCTTATTGCTCAGACTGCTGTACCACCCTGCAATGACCTGTTTCTGCAATATTTTGTCCCCAGGTAATAATAACAAAGAAGAGAGAGAAATGCAGCCAGTGATGAACACGGTGGAGAAGCACGGATGGTATCTGCGGGATCAGCTTCTGGTTTCACGTCCTTTTATCCTGCAGTTTAACTACCAGCCTTGCACCCTGTTTTCTGCAGGAGGTAGGAGCTGTTTTCCCAAGAGATGGGGGAAGGACAGTGATGCTCTCCTATGGACCCAAAACCATGTAACATTCTCTGTCCCGGATCCCTCAGCCCCCTTTCTGCCGAGCACAAGGTACCTCCATGTCTGTGGTAAGGGGATGTTTTCATTGCAAGATTTTCCGTACTTTGCTCATGCAAATGAAGTTGCTCTATTTTGCCTAACGGCTCTGTGAGTTACAGCCAGCTTATTGTTTTAGAAATAAAGATATTACTATGCAAATGGCTCGGGAAGGTGTTTCTTCTCATTAGAGAATGGAGATCGTTTGATAAAAGATGCAATGTGCTTCATCTGTAAAAAGGCTCAGCAAATTTGTCTTGTCTCAACAGCACTGGAACAACAAGACCGATCGGATAATGCAGCAGAGAAAGCACAGGAGACAAATGGTTTATGACACTCAGGTTACCTTTACTGTGCAAGGTGGGCGTGAAATTTTTTATGGTGAGACAAAAAAGATGATGGGCAATTAACTACAAACCCATGCAGCGGGTTTATCATATGCTCAGCTCATCCATCTGTGTCTCAGTCTCCAGCGGACTCATGAGTTTCATCAAGAAAACCATTTTCAAACCAGCAGACCAAAACAGATCGTTTTCGGCTCCAAGCTCCATCGAGGCTTTGCAGTAGTTTTACCTTATGTTTACGATTTATGGATGCAACATATACACGCAGCAGAAAAGAGTGGTCCAAACATTTTTCCCCTTGCAGAGTACATTTTAAAGTATTTTTCATTCAGGGACCAGTTGTGCAAATACTCCCATGCATGTAAATAGCTTTAATAAGATTAACTCAATTAAATCCTTCGGGGTGAGATGGTAGATGCGGTGTGTAACTGCATTTAAATTCCAACTTGTGTCCTGTGATGACTCTGATAGAAAAGGTTCAGGGAAGCGGGAGAAGACGGATGAGCTGGTGGTTAAAGCACGGGCTCAGTATGCAAAATCCCAGTGCTCAGTTTGAGCTCCTGCTGCAGCCTCTGTGTGACATGGGCTCCATCACTCGCTCAGGTTTGAGCTCCTGCTGCAGCCTCTGTGTGACATGGGCTCCATCACTTGCTCAGGTTTGACCTGTAAAGTCAGGATAACCGCTTTTTGTTTGTACCAAAATAGTTAATATTGAACTACTGCCCATTTGAGCTAATCTTACATAAACATTATTTTTCCTTAACTAATTAGTTTGATGTAGTTTTTCCAGATTGGGTAAAAAAAAATGGACTTTTTTGGAATCAAAGGTAAGTATTTTTATCCTATGGGGCTTGAAGTCCCTCTTTTTAACCACTAAGTCTCACTACTTCACAAAGAGCATACGCATCTTCCTGAGAGAATCACGCTGGGGAGAGAATCAATAGAGTCGCAGCCATGGGGCTCATCCGTTAAGCTGTCACAAAGCCCTGACGTGATGTCTCTTTTCACACGAGGTCACATAGGGATCATTCTAATAAATTTTACAGAAAGGGAAGCGATGTGGGGAGGGCAGTGCTGTCCCCGGGCCTGCCCTGGGGGACACACACCTGGTGACGAACAGGTGTTCCAGCTGTGCTCTTCCATGCCAGGGTCTCCTTTGCTTCTATTAAGACGAATAGGAAGGAAACACTGTCTTAATCATTAATTTCTCAAATACATGTAAACTTTTTATTGCTTTAGAATAATACTGACTATTGATGTAATGCCATGCAACTCTATCAGGTTAAAGTGAGTGAAATTCTTCCTTTAAATTCACTCCCTCGCTGCTCAACGCCACTGAAGAAAGTGAAATACTGAAGAAAGATATAGGCCTCGTGGTCTTTCCTGACAGTCAATAAATTGGAGTTTTGTCAGACCAAAGAGATGCCATAAAGAGAGCAGATTAAAAGAGATTAGTTCTGCCAAGTGGCCTGAAGAGAGAATTTACGGCTCCGGCAGAGCCAGCGGACGCGCGGGCTCCAGAGGTCAGCGCAAATCCTTCTGCTCCTTCCTCAGGGCTCTACATTGCTGCCAAAAGGAACTGCTGGAGGAGAGGAGGGGTAAGGAAGGACCAAGAGACGCTGATTTGTATTTTTCCGTCTATGTGTTACATTTGCAACAAGCGCACTTCTGATTTGTCACAAAATATTCCCTTCACTCTGGGTGGTGGAGGTTGTTGCAATCAAAGTTACATAATTGAATTCAAAGGCATAATAATAGCTTTAATTCTTTTTTTAATATCGAAGGTGCTCTTGTGTGGTGGTGCGTGTGCTAATATTCACATCAGTGGGTCTTCAAAAAGAGATGAAATGTGCACCAGTAGTGGCAATTGATTCCTCGAAGCACCCGTGGGATGTGAAGGTGGAGAGCTTACCATAACCAAACACCAGAAGTTCAGATATCAGTCATAAACTGATTTTAGTTCAAAGCATCCCAAGGGCAGAGCTGCAGTTGACTGTTGTGGTACCTTTGAATATTTGGATACCTTAAAAAACAAACAAACAAACTGGAAAATTTGAATTCACTTTTGGTGGCGAGTACAGGCAGCATCACCGAGTTTATGTTGACTGATAAAAACCTCAGAAACCTCGTCTTCCTGGCTCAAAGTCCTTGACTTCAAACAGGAGAGGAGCCTGAGAACACCATGAGGATAGTATGGCAGGACCTGGCAAGAGAAAAACTGGCTGGGAAACGCGAACCAAACAGGGTCACGTACTCTGCAGCAGCGAGGGAAAGGCAGAGCTGTTAGCGGGGGAGCCAAGGGCATCACAAACACGCTGCTGGGAAAACGCACTTGGACCTACAAGAGCGGAGTTGTTTTATTTTATCCCGTTTGCTCAGACCAGAGAGCAAAGAGCCGTTACTGTCCAGAGCGATTTCGCAGCTCCTGCGAAGACAAAACGTGTCTTTATTCCCTGCACTGCCCCACGGAAAGACAGCTAAGCACGGGAATTTGAGGGCCAAGTTTTAAGCACGCCTCATACTATGCATAAAACCCACGAGACTTATGTCTGTGTTTATAAACAGTGGAGTAAATGTAACTGTTTTATAATTTAATCTTGATCTTGCATACATAAAATTACTTCCATCTCATTTTTTCTCCCCGGTTTTCAGCAGCGATTTTTCTAATTTCCACTATAAATGCAGATGTTTTGTAAGTCTTTATAACATAATACTGCAAATATGTTAGCGTAATGCAATTTGGAGATGCCGCTGTGGTTATGTTACTTTGATCATCCTTTTACCATGAGTAAACTATGGAGAGCAAACTTGGTGTAAAATGGCAATAAGCACATGTGCTAAACCATCTTTTCCTATTTCCCGTTTCTCTCAAATATATTTTTAGACCCTTTGGAACATCCTTTTTTACACTATTTAACAAAGGGATACAAGGTGAGGGCATGGAAGTTTATGTGCTTGGGGTTAATAAAATAGACATAATCTGAATAGAAATAGCAGTATCTAACTCATAATTTTAAAAACCCACAATCTATTTCTCAAGTTACTTTTTAAACAGTTTGAGATAGACTAGAAATGGATAGAAAATATGAAAGGAAAGCTATCAAATCCATGAGAATGACTTAATAACAGGGTTCTCCCTGTGGTTTTATTTGCCTCTGGAGGAACTATTCTATAGAGAACAAGTTCATCTAAGAGCATCTATTCTACTTGATAGAAAGGACATTTGCTCACTCCAAGAGACTGAACATTCTGGTCCCATTTGATTCACTGAAGAAAATTAAATGCAAAGTAAGTAGGGAGAGCAGAGCTATAGCAGTAGGATATATGACATATTCGCTTTATATACATCACGCACACATCCCAGAGCTTTCAAATGGTTCAGTAAAATTTATCTTAATGTTAAAGTCAATGCTTTTTCATTCATAAACAGTAATAATGTGTGCAAAACCACTGATACAAAATAAGATGCAAAAGGTTAATTTCTGTATTTGAAGGTCTGTCTACAAACATAAACCCTGTCATTTAGATTGCAAGCCCAGTGATGCGGGGGTTCTGTTTTATTTGTACAGCAGGCTGCACGTGATGACTGCTTTCCAGCACTGATGTTCCTCAGCAGCGCTGCAAGAAAATGGGTAAGACTGATTTGTACTGTGAGTAAAGGAAACAGCCACACATCCAGTCACACCAGTACGGAGGAACTGGGGCTGGTGCGGCAGGAGCTGTCGGGGAGGGTTTGCTGGAGCTGCCTCCAAAGCACTGTGCTTCGTTTAAAATTCAAAATGAGTAGCCATCCCATTCTCAAGTGATCAAGTGAACATATTTTAAAGTGATTAATTGCCATGCAGGTTACTATATCCTGTATAATAAAATTCCTGGAAACTATAGTTGCTGTAATAAGCTAATGAGTTTTTGGAAGTATGTGTGTTAAGACTGAACACTCCTAAGGTATCTGCCCAGCTTAGACCTGGTGTACAAAACTCAAAGACGTGCTTATAAATATTTTTAAAACCATCAGCTCTTATTGTTTCAGTGAAAGAACCGAATCACATGGAAATCCTGAAATGAGTTTTTGGGAAGCTTAATTACAATGACTACTGATACAAAGTGTTAAAGAATAAGACCTGTACACAATAAAAAAATCAGAAGTCTGTAAAGCAAACTTCTTTGAAGCAGTTGCCTCTGAGAAATGAGGCTTGTCCATCACATTTCTGGTAGATCTTTGAGGCATTATGCTGTGAATGGCACTGTGTCTATTCTGGCTAGGGAAAAGAGATGTGTATTCCTGTTCTATCCCCGTGGCAAATTATCATACGAATTCTGGTGTGGTTTTGGTGGTTACGACTGGTTGTCAATGCAGCAGACGGCATTGCCAAAGCAGCCCGGCAGGGTTGGCTGGTGCCGGCAGCCGGCTGTGCTGATCGGGTGTCTGCATCGCCCACGGGCTTCTGCACCGGGTGAGTCCAGCTCTGGGTAGGTGTCACTGAGTGTCTTTGGCTGTGTTGGTCCTCCTGTAAAAACTCAAAAAGCCTGCTCCACGAAAAATACCAACTTGCCAAACCTGTCCCTAGGCTGGGAACTGCGTCCCAGCGAGACTCTGCTGGCACCTGAGCAGCTTCTGCATCAAGTCAAGTCCGACACCCAGCACCAGACCCGGTAAAATGGAATTATTCCTCTAGTGATGGAGCATTTGCCACATGGAGGGCCTGTGGTCTGCCTGGTTGAGGTCTAGAAAAGAGATTTCAGGTATATTAAAGCCAATTCTGTTTATTTTTCAAATCTGAGCTGTGCTTTTATAGATGCTTGGATATTTTAAAAGCCTGAATTAGTATTCAAAGAACTATTGGCAGTGTTGGGGCCAGATTTTGCTCTTATTTGCCTTTCTGCAAAACAGGGATGTATATGTAGGAATTGGCACGAGGCACAGGACAGATTTTAGCTCGTTTGAACTGAGTTTCTAGAATTGCTTTGCTCTTCTTCAGGCTGTGCGAGTTTCCAAATTGGTGCTTCATTCGGGGGAGCGACACATCCTCTGGGCACCGCGCTTTGCAGAACATCATCAGCTCAGCCCACGGCTATTTCCGTGGTGAAATCACGACTCCGCTCTGCAGCCCAGTCCTGCGTTGCTTCCATTGATCTGGTGTTTTATACCAGCTACCCTCATTTGGGCAAAACCGGATAGATTCAAGGTATTTGCGTGTGTCCTGCCAGCTTTTGAAGCAATTGCTGCCCGTACAGCCGCATCCCTTTGATGAGCTGGTACACGGCAGCCAGATGGACACTCCGCAGTTTCTATGCTGATATTCTGATCTGTGGGTTTTTTCATTCTCTGTTTGGTCTTGGAAACAACAGAGAACCTCTACAAGCAAAACTGAATTGCTGAAGTGGAAAGGAAATGGTGGAAGTTTGCAGCACTTAAAATCAAAAGTTGCAGGTGGCTGAAGTTCTTGCAATCTCCGTTGTGTCTTTACCTTTTGTATTTTACTGCAAGTGTAAGAGGGAAGGGGCAGAGATTTGTAACCTTTCCTTTTTGAGGGAAAAGACGGGTGCATGTTGGTGGGCTTTAGGGAGGTTATAATTTACAGGCAGTTGCACAGATTTTGAGTTATTTTGGAAAATGCTTATGCTATGAAACCCATACTTGACAAACTAAAATCCTGTGGGCCACGGAATTCATGCTGAGGTACCCACAGCCCTGACTTGGTCTGCCCTGGGCAGTGTCACCATTCCAAATGCTTGCAGGGAACTACAAGGAATGGTTTGCTTATTGTTTTCCTGGTTATAAATTAGAAACATCTTCTGGTGAGACCACACCTGGAATATTGTGTCCAGTGGTGGCCCCTCAGTTCCAGCAGGACAGGGAACTGCTGGAGAGAGTCCAGCGCAGCCACCAAGATGCTGGAGGGAGTGGAGCATCTCCCGTGTGAGGAAAGGCTGAGGGAGCTGGGGCTCTGGAGCTGGACAAGAGGAGACTGAGGGGGGACTCATTCATGGGGATCAATATGGGAAGGGGGAGTGTCAGGAGGATGGAGCCAGGCTCTTCTCGGTCACAACCAGTGATAGGACAAGGGGTAATGGGTGCAAACTGGAACACAGGAGGTTCCACTTAAATTTGAGAAGAAACTTGTTCCTGGTGAGGGTGGCAGAGCCTGGCCCAGGCTGCCCAGGGGGGTTGTGGAGTCTCCTTCTGTGCAGACATTCCAACCCGCCTGGACACCTTCCTGTGTAACCTCATCTGGGTGTTCCTGCTCCATGGGGGGATTGCACTGCATGAGCTTTCCAGGGCCCTTCAGCCCCTGACATTCTGGGATTCTGGGATTCCTTTATAAGTGGATTTCCATTGCTCATAAGAAAGGTGTTAAATTTTCAGTTTGTTATCATTATTATTCATCTAAACTGGCTTGAAAAATATATGTACAGAACCAAATTGCAACTGGGAAACTTGCATTGAGGTCTGAACGCTTTCTGTTCATGCTCAGACACTTTTAGTGGAAGATTTTAGGTTTTCTCTCAGTCAAAACCCAACCTTTAGCTCTCTGTCAGTGCAGAACAGCAGCAATTTCATCCTTTTCAGCTGTTTGTGTGTAAAGGATGGTCAATTAAAGAGCAGAGCCCTTTGATGAAATGGAGGGGTTTTCCTCGTTAAACTGTAGGATAATTAACTTGATTGTTCATCCCCTTGGTAACACATTGCTCCTGGGAAAATGCTTTTTGGTTCTTTTTAAGGGGACACCTGAACCCCTGTGCCCAGAGCAGTGGAAGAGCTTCTACTTTTAGTCCTTGCTGCTGGACTCTGTGTCCACCTGAATAGGTTTATATTCAAACAAAACAAGAAACAAATAGAAAGGAGAGCTGGAGGGGGACAAAAATAAAGAAGAAATCTGGCCCATTCAGTGAAAATCTTTCAAAATTAATTTTGTTTTGGACATTTTCCCTTCACGAAATACCCCTTAGAAGAAAATATTGCGTGACTTTTACTCTGATGAATTGAGCAAGGATTTAACAAATTGAGGTAGTTCTCTGTACTGTAATTTGTTATGAATACTCTTAAATTAACTCTTGCAACTCTCAATAAGAGTTGGCCACACATAATATTGTTCACAAATTCAGGCCACAAGGTTCTGGGGTTTATCTTTTTATCTTTATTTTGATTTTTCCCTTCTCTCCAGCTTTTAGAAAACGCCTGAAATTGGGCCAGACTACAGTTAACAGCAGCAAAACGGACGGCCGTTCTGCTTGATGTTTGTGACAAAAAGCCTGCGAAAAGGGACAGAAATATCAAAAATCGTTACTTCAATATCTGTCTTTTGCAAAAGATTTAAAACCAGCCTCCTCCCTGCCTCTTCCTCTGGGTTTGTGCTGAAAGGCTTTGTTTTAACAAAGACCATTTTCAAAAAGAGGAGGCAGGAGAAGGCTGTGGAAAAACCCCACAAAACCACAATTATTCTCGTAGTTCAGTCTTTCTCCAAAAGAGTAATTTTTGGGAATGCTGCCTTCAAAAGCCGAGGGGAAGGCAGTAAAAGCTATTGACTCCTGTTGGCTGGAACATTGTCATATTTTGTTTAAATTTATATATTTATTTGGATCTTTGGGATTGTGGAAAAAGGTTTAATTCCCTTGCGGAGAATGCAAACCCCTCCCCTTCCCTCCTTCAGTACGGAAGGAGCAGGCACATCTCCCTCTCTCTCTGCTACTTGAGGCTAACAGCTTCTTTTGTTTGGCCCAGAGCACCCTGGCCAGGGCCATTAGGAGAAGGGAGTGCCGAGGCGCCCCTGAGCACCTGCGGCCAGTGTGGGGGATGTTTGGAGGCTTCAGGGGCACCCGCAGCCAGCGTGGGGGTGCAGAGAAGCTTCTGGAATGCCTACAGTCAGATCTGATCAGCCAATAGAAAACGGGATTCTGTCAAGACTCCGCCCATTGCCGCGGGTCTCTCGGAGCATGAGCAAGTGAGCAAGGTGCTGCCGCCAAGGCCCCCCCGGGAGGGAGACTGCGCCTGCCTCGCCGCCGCGGTGTGAGTAAAACTCCTCGCAGGATTGCGAGTATATTTATACTTTCCGTACACATATGAGCACGTGTAAAATCAATCCTCGCAGAATCGCGGGTGTATTTTCCTTCCGTGCACATATGCATGTGTAACTTTCCGTGCACATTTGTACTTACGGTGCTTAATACAAGCACATGTACTTTCCGTGCACATTTTCACACATACTTTCCATGCTCAATACGAGCACGTGTATAAATTATTTCCTCGCACAATCACGAGTGTATTTTCCTCCCGTGCTTCCACATAAGCGCGTGTAATATTCCGTGCACATTTGCACGTGTAAGTAAATTAACCCCCGCAGGATTGCGAGTGTGTTATAAATTTACCCTCGCAGAATCACGAGTGTGCACTTCCCGTACTCACTACGAGTACGTGTATCTCTTTAAAATAATCCCACACCGTGTTTAGGCAAGTGTGGACTCCTCCGGGACTCAGGGATGGCTCCGGCATTGTTTTGGGTGAAGCCACGTGCATGCACTCTGTGGACCGCCTGTTGTATCAGTTGCTGCCCCTTAATAATTTTCCTCAACTGATATCCGAACCTGTATTTAAGTCACTTTTGGAGTGCTAAAACCCTGTTTCTCACTGGTTTAATAAAAGTTGGTTTGGACCCTGTTGTCCCTTAAACTAACCTCGGGGTGCCTCCGTGACATCCCTGATGTGGCTCATGAAGTGCTGTAGGTAGAGCTCTACCTCTAATTTGTGTGATGTTTAATTAAGAGGAATGACAAGGTGAATTTTTTTGCTTTCTTAAGTCAGTCTGGCCTGAAATTGCAGCTTTTGCTCCCAATCACAGGTCATCTTTCCAAAAACTAGACAAGGAGACACGGCATTGCAGTATGAGTGAATGGTAAATTGAAAGGTCCCCCTTATGATAGGAACCAGACCTGTGACTTTCTGAACGAGCGGTTTAAAAATAACAACTTGCACCAGAAAATCAAAATTTAAAAATGTTTGGAAGAATAAAATGTAATTGCTGTGATTTAGCTGAGCAGAGAGACTTTCTATCAGAGAGAAATGTGGTTTGGAACACGGAGGAAAATGCAGGAATTAGTCTCAGGGAAGTTTTAATCCTTTTGCTGATGTATTTTCTCCCCAGCTTCCTGCAAAAACTAGGTTAATACACCCACGTATTGTCAGAATGTAACTACTTCAAATGGAATTGAAGATTAAAAGTGCACATTCAGTGCTGCATACTATCAGCTTACTATTCGTTCACTCATTGAGCAGGGAACCTTCACTATGTGTACCGTAACTACTGACCTTGCCATGCAACCCTGGCTAAGTCACTTTATTATCTTATTGTTACTAAGTCCATGTTTCCTAAAGGCGGGAGCGAGCAGTGTTGGCCACCTTGCAAATACAAGTGCAACTTCATGATAGCAAGTTGTTCAAAAGTGCTGAATATTTTTAAAAGAGACGAAATGGCGCAGACAGAGCTCCAGTTTCTCCCCCATCCATATGCCAATTTTCAGCATTGCAAGGAGGCGGAAGGTGACTCTTCCATAGCCCTTCCCTGTGACTGCCAGGCTGTGAACAGTTCCTCTGGGAACACTTGGTGGAAAGATCTTCAAGATCTGGATGCCTACAGAGGGAATATAATTTTTTCAACATTTTTTATGAGCCACTAGAGTAAACTGGAAACCAGCCCCAATGCTGTTGTCAAAGGAGTTGATTCTTCCATCAGATCCTGAATTACTGGAAGAACTAACCCTTATCCTGGTCGGTTGGCACCAGCTCTGCTTCTCCAGGGTGCTGAGGTGTGAGCGCTGACACGGGTGGGAGCCCAGAGGCTCTTCAGGCACACAAACCTCTGCATGAAGACCATGAGCAATGGGATTCCTCTGTTCATCTGGGCGCGTGTTCACTGAGTGCATTACTTGCACACGATGCTGTGGCTTAGGGCCAATGTCCTTCAGCATATTTGGGATCATGGTGGGGAGTCGCTGGGTCTCACAGATGACTCTGCCTACAGCTGCAGCCTTTGGCTTTTACCAAAGAGGTTCATTTGAGAACAGATGACCGAATTGAGGGCAATTTAACGCTCGCACTGAAGAGGTCTCGCATGCTGTGAGAGCTTCCCTCGAAATGCTCTCTTACCTCCCTCTACAAAACCCACCATGCTGCCTTATCCCAAATTGCAGAGACCTCCTCATAGCCCATTACTGTCCCGGCTTCATAAACTCTACCTTGGCACTGCATCCCTGGTCCGAGACAGATGCTCGAAGACATGAGTCATACCTACCCTGCTCTGTTGTCACATAGTCTGGGTTTTTTATGTTGTTAGTCATAACCTGAGTGCCTGGGTATTTATGGTGCTGCAAACAAAGTCAATATACTGGGAATGAGTCATATTTAAACGTAGTTTGTTCTTGCTATGTAGAACACACTGATTCTCTTTCACCAAATGAACTCCAGCTCAATGACAAACAGCTGTTGCTGCCACATTTTAATTAAAATGGAAGTCTGGCCTGAAAAGTTCTTCCATTTTAATATGCAACAATAACAATGCTAAAGCAAAAAAGCAAGGGTGAGCTGGGGAGGAGAAAGGAGAGATAAATGTTGTCTGGACTATTGAAAATTTGCCTCTACATTAATTCTTGGAGACAAATTCAATTTTACAAGCTTCAGGATGATGGTAGGTTACTTTGGAATATGTCCAACCTTAAAAATCCTTTCAAGGTAGAGATACAGTGGGAGTGCTCTCACAACTGCGGTTGTGTTGTCACCTCTGCGCTTGAGCCGTGTTCACATCACCATCCATCATGCTGTAAATTCAACATTGTCCTCATGTTAATTAAAGACTATTTTTAGTTATCTCAAGTTTTTTTTTTTGCAGTTATGTCTTTAATAAAATAGGTGTGAATCAAAATAAAGCTCTTTCTGTAATTTAAGCCCTATTCTCCTCTTTAGAAGTGAAAATTTCTTACTGGCTTTGTCTCTAGGAGTGGTGTCATTGGAGACAGGGAGGAGGGCCTTACCAGTAGGCATTTTTACATGCAAATAGAAAAATCAAATTACATTTAAGAAACTTAATTTCCTCCAATTCCTCAGAATCTCCACGTTTCTTAAAGGAAATGGTAATACTCTATCATCGGTCATGAATCACGTTGCTTTACCTCAGTTGTACGCTGCATCTAGATTCACCAGCTGCCTGCTGATAACCGCCCAAAAGCAGTACAAACCACGCTATGGGAAAGGCACTGCAATACAAAACTCCTGCCCAAATTACATCTATTTATTCTCCATAATCTTTGCACCATGATCCAGAAGACTGATGATAATCCAGGAATAAATGTGTACCTTTTACACAACATTAACTTCCGTTCTTCTAGCTTGTCAAACAGCTTTGGGATTTATTATGTGTTTATTGTATGCCTCACCAGTTTCTTTCCAACTAGGGGACTGCATATTTATTTTTACCTTCCACCTTTAAACATTGAATTTGGCTTAGTGAAAGCATATTTGGTAATAGATTTTAGCACTACAAGGCTGCAAATTTTGTGCGTTATTTGGAATGAGGGGACTTGGGGAAACCAGGGCTGGAAATGCAAAGTAATGAAAAACTGCAACTCAAAGAGCAAGTTTTCCATTCTAGCGAGGATTAATGCATTTTCAGAGCACGCTGTGCATCAGGGCTGTAGGACTGAAGTTCCAGGTGTTTGGAAAGCTGCTTATTTACCGGAGTTCTCAATTTCAAATCTTTAGATGATTTTGGATGTATACTTGAAGATAACTATTTTCTCATGTTTCTTCTCAATAGCCCACTGAGTTATTGGAGTGGCCAAAAGCAGCACAAAAATAGAACTAGATTATGTTAACCAGTGGTTGCAGAATAATTGATTTTTGATGAACTGTTCATGTACCAGGTGCTTGGATTGTTCCTTAGTACTTGCTATTTTCCCAGTTAGCGCTGTTCATTGAACACGGTATGCCTGAAAATGAAATGGAGCCAGATTCTATCTCAGCTCTCTAGTGCTGCTCATGGCTCTTTAAGTGAAATCTGTATAATTTTCATTTAAAATGACTCCTGAATGGATACAGCTGGATTCTCCCTCATTGCACTGATGCTCCTCGCCTGCAGCTGATTAGGTGCCCACTGTTAATGCTGTGATTAGCGAGATACTGCAAAAACCCCACATACCTGCTCTGCTTTGCAAGTGCAAACTCTAAGGTGAGTTGTGGCTAAGAATTATTCTATGCTTAGTTTTACTATCTGTAGAAAAGTTACGACTACGCCAAAGTCACACTGTGAACTAATGTCATCTCTTCTCCTTGTTATTCAGAATTGGTTTTTGATTAAGCATCGTGATGGGTTGAGCAAAAATAACCTGAAAAGGTACTTAGGCTTTTAGTAATTCGTTACAGTTTAATTGGGTGCATCCAGTCAAATACCCAGTCAAACAAACTTC
Source organism: Columba livia (assembly GCF_036013475.1). Classification (NCBI taxonomy): domain Eukaryota; kingdom Metazoa; phylum Chordata; class Aves; order Columbiformes; family Columbidae; genus Columba; species Columba livia. The sequence continues at coordinate 21,738,944 of NC_088611.1, forward strand.
TGTCTTTTGTGATTCGAACAAAGTTTTGCCATGTCTATTTGGGACTGTTTGGGCCTATGGAATGCATGCCATAGGAAATAAATATTGTTAAGTATCTTCTCATTAGGCAGGTGGGCCTCAGCTGTCCAAACCTGCCCTGCTTGTCTCATCTGAAGTACTTGTCTCACCTTGAGCACTTTGGCCAGATGTGAGCTGTTCTAATTGCAAACAGGCGGGGGTGGGATCCTGTTGGGTGCTGGGCTGTGATCAGGTACCATTTATCCATAATATGTCTCTCAAATTTCTGGGAAATTTGGGTGTCAAGTCACACAGATCCAGAAAGTAGTAGGGCACACCTGAAGGCTAACAATTAAGAAACAGGTATAATTGCTGTCAAAATTATTTTGTTCTGACAAGGTTAGATACCTTTTTAATTTCTTGGTTATCAACATATGCGGCAACAACAAATTCTTCTGGCAGTGGGACAAATAGTCTTGAAATTGTATCCACTGTGGAGCACAACTGGGAGTGGGAGGAGAGCAATGAGTAATGATGTTATTTCTTTAGCGAGTTGTATAATCGCCTGATGAAAATCCTGCACAGGAAGCTGGCACCTTTCTGCTCTATCATTTGAGCCTCTGCCCTCCATGTGTTCCTGAGCTGGAGCTTTACCACCTTTCATACCCTGGGAAAAGGGAGATACAACATACCCTGCCAACACCAGCACATCCGTTAGGCAGCTCTATAGAAAGAGGAAACTGAATCTTCAGGGGTTTTTATTTTTCTTCTAAACTTTTATCCCTTTATTATAACTTACTGTGTCTTTTCAGCCCACAAGCTGGCCTATACCAAAACTTACTAGTGTAATAATTTATAACGGAGAAGTTACTGAAGCTTTGCCCTTGCATAAATTACTGTGAGGGCAGGTATATGGCATGTATTTAAGAGCTGGGTAAGTTCCTGAATTAAACGTTAACTAGAAAATCAGTGTAGTAAGTGTATCACTCTTCTTTTTAATGCTGATACAGATACAGATTTTGGCTCCTTTATGGGTTTTCATAAAGCGCAATGATTGAATTATACTGTTTCCTATCACTCTTTAGTTAATTCTGGATCCAATTCTGGTGTGTTTGCTAATTCTAGCAGCTTTCACTTAAGGAAGGAGGTTTGGGAAATACTATTGTCAAAGCAGTTTTGGATTAAAATGGGGTTATTAACTATTGGGAGAGAAGAACATAACGTGCCTTTGTGCAACTCAATCTCATTGTGCCATATTTCTTGAGGCAGTGTTGATTTGTTGGCCGTATCTAAATAAAGACAGATTGAAAGTTTTAAATAAGTGGATTCTTCTTTTTGAATCTTTTAGTGATTCTGAATCACAGCTCGTAACTCTGCTGCACGCTCTGCCGTCTTTCGGCACGCCAAAGAACTGCAGGTGATCTTTAAAATTCACCCTGCAAATAAAACCAAAGAAAATCTTGTTAGATTTCTGAGAAGAGGATTTTTGGTTGCAGCTTCAAATACATATAACTAACATTTATAGGTTTTTCTTAGTTTAGGTTTGTTAGTTAGTATGTTTATTTTTGAATGTGTTAGTCCTTAGATCTTTGCGAAGCCTGTGTTACTTTCCTTACGTGTTTTGTGGGATGGTGATAACACAAAATCCCTTGATATCTGTTGTGATTAATGCTCTGGAGGAACCTGTTAATGGTCACGGAATTACTGCATGTTTGATGGTTCTGACATAGCTGATAATACAAGGTTTAGACTTGCCAACACTCCTCAAGAAAAGCTCTTTGAGGAGTCCCAGCCCCAGAGGTTGTGATGGGGGATAAGCTCAAATAACCTCTCTGGCCATGGGCAGCTTATCTAAATGAAAACACGAGTTCCAAAGCCTTCACAGTCTTTCTCATCACTACTGCAAAACCCACATTGAAAAAGAAACTGAAATGTTTCTGTTTTCATTTTAAAGAGGCTACAGGTGTCCCAGTTTCAAAAAAATTAGATGGCAGATTAAAACAAATGCTTCAGTGCCCAAAGTATCTTAGTGCAAAATCCCACATTGTATTCAAAGTAACCAAACCCCATCCACCCGTTCCTGGTAGAAAGTGGTGGAAATGTCACTGTTCATTGTAAAATTCCCATTTTCGCTGCAGGTTTTGCTGTCCCACCGGTTCGCTGCAGCAGCAGCACAGGGCAGCGATGGTCGGGGTGAGGCTGTTTTGGGAGGTGACCAAGCTCTGCTGTTCTGCACAATATCGCTCAGTCCAGCAATGTGTAACGCACAGGTCATGCCGGGAAAATCATTCCCAGAGTATCTTTTTAATATAATCAAAGTTACGTCCTTTACAGATATATTGGGCATAAATTGGAAACCAAACACCCGACCAGTTTGTTATATCCCTGCTGAAAGTCTCCAGGCTTAATTTAGTCGACATTCTGAATTAATTTTCCTATTAAATGGACACTTTCTTAAAATGTAGGGGGAAAATTTTTTCCCTGATCAGATAGTTCTGTGAACCGTTTCTAATGAGCTGCTGTGTCACTCCCTTATGTTTTCTATTTGCCTTGTTTATATCGCTTCAGTTTTAAGTATTCCGGTCTTCTACTGTCTATTAAGAGCTTTTTTATTTTAATTGGGAGCTTCAAATAGATTTTCAACACCGTTAGAAAATATTTATTTATTTAAATTGGCTTTTATTCAGGTGAATAGATACACAAATTACCTTCTTTTATCTGTTTCTGTAAGGTTTATAATGCAAATTTCATTTTTGATACACATCCTTTCTTGGTTCCCCAAAACGTTATTTTTTCCTGCCCCCAAGGCAGTACTTGAAGCCCATGGTGGTTCTGGAGATGTGGCTGCTCTAGGGCCACTTGTGGGTCTGGCCACAAGGGAAGATTTTAAATCCGCGAGCGCTATTCTTCCCTGGACAAAATAACCCACCGCATCAGAGAATCCGCTTGGTTTTGAGCGTGCACTTCGTTGGGCCTTCTGACTGGGTCGTCATGACTTACAATCAGGATTCTAATCAGTTTCATTATACTAGTGATAGATCAGGTATTTATTTCCCGTTTAAATCTGGACACAGTAAAAATAAAGTCCTGCTTATATTAAAAATGCATTTATTTGATTGTATTGATGTAGCCAGCGCACTATAAGCTCCATACTCCGCATGCCACAGTGTTGGCATTAATGTGTGTTCCCAGGTAACTGTTGCCACTCAGAAAATGGAATAGCTGTTGCATTGTCGTCAAGGGACATAAAATAGTCACCTAAAAACGCTGCAGGCCAAAACAAGGCTTTTATTTTCTGGCTGGCTAATTCAAGGTGACTCCCAGGGCCTTGAACGTCTTAAAACATCACTGCCATGATGATTTCTTTTGGCCAAGGATATTTTGCTAGTATTTTGTGGGGTTTGCATAGCCAATTTCTGTCTTGGGTGGTGTACTGCAATTCACTCCCTTTGGGTTCAGCCTCATGCATCTTTTTCCTGTTTTGTGAGAAAATATCAGATTATTGCTCGGTGGCGTTGCTGACTATGCCCAGGGTACCAGAGCATCTCCCGTCTTTATTTCAAACCACGTTTCTAGAAAAGCCAACAGTTCCCAGGCGGGGGCTCTGGGGGTGATGCCCTGGCTGGCTGGGCGACCACAACAGTGGTTCATATCTCCCTGATCCTCTCCTCTGCCCCTAGAAATTTCAGCTAGAAATGCTCAGCTTCCCACTGTATTCTAAGGGATTGAGCAAATTAGAAAAACTGTTGGAGCAAGAGCTTTTCTGTCCCTCGCTCAGATAATGCTGCACTCTGGATTTATCCGAGAAAAGAACTTTCACAACCCAGTGATTCCACGTTTTGTCCTTTTTACACTATGAAGTATCACAGTATGGTTTAACAGTGTCATACTTTTATTTTACAGTCTAATCCACCTTTCCATTCCCATTGTTTTTTCTATAGTTTGAAGTCTTAAGACTGTGGAGTGTGTGCTCACGAGGAGCCTTTTCCCTGCACCTTGTGAATAAAGCAGCATTCAGGCATTCAACAGGATATTATTATTATTATTATTATTATTATTATTATTATTATTATTATTATTATTACTGAAACAATGCAAACTTTGCTGTAAAGAATTATAATGTCCAGTGCATAATGTAAATTTTCTGTACCTTTTCCGTTACCTACTGCACAGCATAGCACATTTGTCACTGATTTTTTTTCCTTCTGGCTTAATGAGAACCTCAGGTTTCGGGATGTGCTCTTTCTGTCCTTTGTGCCTAATCTGTGCCCTCTATTTCTCTCCCCCTTTTGGAGATAAAACCGCATTTTGCTGCTGTTGCAGTTCCAGGGGAATTTGATCAAGATAGAGGAACTGACTCATCACCTTTGCCGAATCTTTGGAGCGGTTCTGGCACCCGTGTCCAGCGGAGCCGGGAGCGGCACCGCGGCGGCTGCTCGGGTTGCTGAGAGAACAAGGGGTTGATTGTTGTTTTCTGCCGAGGCTCTTTCACATCCTCATTCTGTTGATTTTATCTTCTGTAAATGGAGAAGGAGGGAAAAAGCAAAGCTGATGACTCTGGGGAATTTTATAAAGAGCACTTGAGAAGGAGGATGTCATAAAGACTAATGCTTCCCACCATGCGCAATATCCAGTGTTGCTCTCTCAAGGGAATTGCCTTGAGACTTGTGTTTAATTTTCTCTCCCATGTAATGCCAGAGCCCTTTACATCAGTCACTATATGTACCACTTTTCTTCTGGCATAATAATAGGGCTCGCAACTCCGGCTCAATAATTTGCCTCGATACTCAATTGAGATCGATGTTAAATTTCTAAAGGCCGTAGGGTTGCACTCGGGCCGTGTGAAGTGGAGTTCAAATTGAGCTGTTAACCTGTAGGAAGCGCAGCTTTAACAAGCAGAACCACTTATTTAATCCAAATGCCGCAGTGTATGCAAGATGTGGCGGCAAAGGTCAGCGCGGATTGCAGGGGAATTGAAAGTTGAATTTCTGCAGCGACTGTTTTTGCAACAAGCCTTATCAAATAGGCTTCTTTTTATATGGTTATAAAAACACATTCTTGATCTTATTTTCAGCATCAGCTTACTGGCTGTTATTTCCTTAGGGTCTCATTTGCTCTTTCTTTTTGTGGTTTGGAAAGGGAAGATCTTTCTACAAAGGAGCACGGAATATTTTGGGTGCTGCTTTTGGTCCAGCACCTCTTAACAATACGGAAAATTGACTCTTATGTGACTTGTAGTGATATTTTACTGTAGAGGTGTGTGCACTCTGGGGCGCATCCAGACGTATCTTATCCTGCAAATGAGAGTTTTTTTAGTTTTTAGTTAATGGTAACTTTTTTTGGAACAGATGCAGCTGTATAATATAGAGGCAATTAATTCTCCTACAAAAAATGAAGGACAGGCATAAACCTTAAACATTTAAAACTCTAAAGAGTCCTAACACATTTGTGATACAATGCAGTTCCTTGTAGTGAATAACTGAGATTATCATGACATGACCTACCTGTGCATGTTGCAGTTGTGTAGAAATACGGGACAGTCTTTGGCAAGCGTATTGAGCATTGGCCTCCAAATTCACAACTGGGACCTGAATTTTAATTTCTGCTCTTTCTTGTGCTAGAGAGCCCCACAGAATGTTAAGCCTGTTTGGATTCTGATCTTCCCAGCCTGCTATGTTAGAAATCCATCTTTAGTAGGTGTTCCACTTTTTGTTTTAAATCCTGTGTGCAGTTTGCTTTACCACTCCTGACAACAGTTATTGTGCCTGTACTGCCATGACACTTGGTTTATGTCTTTTTCCTGTATTCCCTTAAGCCTCGTTTCCACTCCTCTATTTTTATAGATTACTGAAATGATAGTTTTTCTAGCCAGAGCTGCACTTTAGCAAGGTGGGCTGGAGGAGTTTTTGGGCATGATGGTATTTTTCAGTCTCCTATGTTCTAATTAATGGCCAGGCCAGGCAAGGTGTGGTGCTTATTTCATTTTGTTCCTATAGCAGAGCCCTTGTTCTGGCCGTGCTGACCTGGCACCACTGTTGCTATGCAGCAACCCCAGCTTCAGAGTTTATTTCAAATTTTGTTTTGAGCAACCTCCCCCAAATCTGAAGGTTTTCCCTTTGTTTTGCTTTACTGGGTCAGTGTTATAGCGCTGCAATCTCTGCTATTGCAAGAAAACTCTAACAACTCTCCTTCCCACCCATTGCAAAGAACCCAGCAAAAGGAAGTGTCAGCGTGGAGGAACTTTGGGAGGAGAAGAAAAAGCTGCTGTGTTATGCAAAAGGATTTTCTTGTTTCTTTTAACTGTGTCTCTTGAGATCATGATTTTTGAGGTGGTGGTTGCCGTTCCAGCGAGTGGAGGATACGATTCCTTCACTTCGCTTTGTCAAATAGGTAAATACCATTTTGACTTTTTCTTCCAGCAAAATGAGGATGCATAGTAAATGTAACAGTCCTCTGAGAGTAAAATGGATGAATTTAAAATTCATGCGTGGTTTTCTTGCATTCATAATGTTGCTATTAACATTATTTTGAATTTCTGAATGACTATTTTTTTACTTAATGGTAACTTTTTTGTTGGAACAGATGGAGTTGTATAATGTAGAGGCAATCAGTTCTCATACAAAACATGATAAATGAAGAATGGGCAGAGACTTTAAACATTTCATGTCTATAAGGAGTTTTAACACATATGTTTATGCTACAATGCAGTTTCTTCTAGTGAATAATTGCAAACGTACAGCAGGTTTTGTCAAAGTTAAGCAGTTTTCCTTCCTTTCTTCTCCAACAGGTAGAGAAACATTGCATTTAGTTTTGATCTGCCCTTTTATAGTGCACCAGATCACGCTTCTGATTTGTGCTTTTGATGATACAGAAACAGATTAGGTGACAAGATGGAGCTTTGGATATTGAGCATCAAATTGTAATATCACAAATTCGTATGAAAATTCAAAAGTGTGAATTTGCATTTGTATGTAGCCGGGGAGTTGAGCTTCAGGGTTTAAATATGATGATGAAAGGGGATGGATAAGAGGCAGGAAAAAGAAAAGTGAATCAGAAGAATATTGAGATCACAATTTCACTTTTAATCTATTTAAATCTGCAGCCACATTGTCCTGAAGGAACAAGAGCCCGGGCTGCTCTGGCTGAGCCTGCGCACAAACCTCCTCCTTCCCCATTCTGTCCTCACGGGAAGGTGTTCTCCAGCCATGGCACAATGTTCATTGCCGGCATTGAGGGAATTATTACAGGTCATGTTGGGACACGATTTCTTAAGCAGCTCCTTGAAGGAGAAGAACAAGTTCCCTGGCCTGGAGAGTCTAAAATCTGATTTTAAGCACAATGGGCTAAGATGGGAGGTGGCAATCGGGGACCGGTGCCGCGAAGAGGGTTGGGGCTTGGGCTCTTTCTCGGAAATCGGGAAGAATAATACTTACTTTATTAAAGCTATCAATGGAGCGAAAGTAGTTAACCTTATTTAAATATTATTGTTAGTGAAGCTTTATTCTACTTGAAGAAAATATCCTGCTGAGGTGAGAACAAGTGTGAGTTCTGTGCTCGTGTGTGTGCGCGATATTTAACTGCCTCCGGCACAATGAAAACCAAAATTCACAGCATGGAGACTTCAATCTAAATGCCGTGTTTGCTGGTAGTGTAACCTGAAGCTGTGAAATGTATTGACAATAAGGTCTGCACGTGCTGCGTCCAAGGTGATCAGAAATTCTCTTATTAACTTCTGACTCATCTTTGCAAAAATATTACCTGGGTACAGCTGACCTTGTTTTGCACTCGATATCTCAAATTGCCAGTTCCTACCTGGCTCAGTGCAGAACAACGTGAAGAAGTGATGAAGGTTTGAGTGGCGTTACACAGCCCGGCTTGTTCAAAACATGTTTAGCCTACAGCTTCTGGCCATCTAAATCAAAAGCAACGGCCCAGTACCTTATTAATAAAACAATTCCAGATCCCAAGTATATCCGTTGAGTTTGTTTTGTTGAGGCTGAGAATTCAGCATGGGAAATTACACCTGATTTCCCCCATTTTGTTAAATAACTAAGCCAGTCTTTTATATATGATTCTTAGTGTCACATTTTGGTCTCAGCTCGGCCTCCTCAGGGTTTGGCACCTTTGATGTCGTTCCGTATTGTATTTTGCACAGAGTCTTTGTCTTGGAGGAGAATTTCTGCCTGTCAGACACACACACACACACACATTCACTCACGTATATGCACTGTCAAAATATTATACGCCATCCTAAATTATTTGGTAGCAATGGGAAAAACACCTGCTTCCTGAGAACGCTGCTTCCTTTCAATTATCCGCAAGAATTTTTTTGGAGATGTATTATTTAAGATGGTAATGACAACCTGATGTAAAAGAATAAGTAATTTTTGAGTCTTCTTGTTCCACTACTTGACATGAGGGTACGTTGTTCTGATTCCCATCTCATCATGTGCAAATGGCTTTCACAAGGTGAAGTAAATATATTAATATCATATTCTTTATCCATTACGTCCATGTGGTATACGATATGCAAAACCTTTTAGGACTTACTGTGTAGCAAATGCTGCTTTTTAATTATAAATGCATATAAAATATGCAGAAAGATAAAGTTGACATGAGCAAAGAGAGAGCAGGAGCATGAGATACATGTCTTGCAGCCACTGTGTTTTTAGGTAATTTCTGAAGATGAATTAGTATGATAATATTCAAAGGTGCATTTTAAATAGCTTGAAGACTTTGGAACTTTACATTGCTAATTGGCACTGTTCTTAAAAGGTACTTTTTCATACCACTGTCTAAATACTTAATACGTAATATTTATGTTTGTCATATGTCTGTCAAATTAGATACATAACTGTTATATATGCAAAGCATTTTAAGATTCTTACTTGTAGGTTTTAATAGTAGTTGCTGCTTAGCAGTATTTTCGAGATAATTATACTGATCCCTTTTACGATGTTTTGATCTATGTAATGGCTACATAATAGAACCATAAGCAGGGCACTCTATTCCTCTTCTTGCACGTCCTTGCAAATATTCCCATTTCCTTGGTTCCTACTGGACGACATTCAATTAACTCCTCAGTTTTCCTTGTCCGGAAGGAAAGAATCTGCAAAGCGGAGCCGGCGTGAGGGGGAACGGCAGCAGCTCCCGCGGGCCCGTGGGAATGGAGATGGTTCTATGACATCTGGTGGTCATGAAATCACGGCTACTTTGAGTGAAAATGGCAGTTCAAAACCACCTGGAGAAAATTCTGCCTTGTAAGGCATACATACGTGCATACATACACACTTTACATATATATATATACACATGCATGTATTTATTGTATTGAACTTTTTTGTTCCCACCATCTGTTGCTTTAGGTCTCTTGCACATTTATTATATAGAGTTAAAGATTACCATACTATTCAAAAAAAAAGCTATAAAATATTAAAGATGGGAAAAAAAGGGACTCTTTATTTAGCCAGGAAATTTAATTGAAGTTAGTGTAAAATCTGTTGGCATAATGACTACATAATTTGGCCCATGTTCAACAACGCTGGAGGTTACATCACATGTTTTCACTTAGAGCATTTTCACTGCATTCAGCCCAATAGCACCAGTCATGTTACTCCTGAGCCTCCCTATTCATTATTCTGAGAGTTTTTAAACCAAAAGGGAATTTCAATGTATGCTGCAGGCACTGGGTGGGGGATGTGGCAGCATTTATTTGCTTTATGACTGGCCCTAGGAAATACCTACTTGCACTGCACAATAGGATGTCATGTTACAGTGGCGTTGGGTATGGAGTGAGTTAGTGAGTTGGCTGTTGTAATTAAAAAGATAGCTTGTAAAGCTTCATCAACACTAAAATAAATGGATATACTACTGCTGATTTTAGTTGGCTTGGATTGGACATGTTGCATATTGTGCTTTTGGCAAAATATCTAAAGACTTTATAATACTCATCACAGGGTTTTTTTTTAAGATGAATTATATTGTTGGGTTTTGTCTGACCTAAATTGTGATGATAGTAAGAACTGCAAAAAACCAAGTTAAACTAGTCTTTAGCAGAAATTTCAGGCAATGGACACTTTTCCATGAATATTTCATTCCAAGCTATAAATAATTCTGTTGGATTTTGAAGATCAGAAAGTGACTACGTGGATGATGTAGGGCGTTTATGTAAGTGTTATGGCTTTGTGCATGTTCTAGGAGACATTCATTCATGGAATTCAAGTCATGTGTGGGGAAATTTGACATTTTTTTCCTTAGATTCCTTTTAAAAGCTATTTGTTTCAATTACTTAAGATTGAAACAGACAAATATAGCGCAATCATTCACCTCCCCTGTTACCTGAGAGCTGCATGCACTGAAATGTTTCTCACCAAGCTTTTGCATTTTAAGAATGTTTTATTCATTATCCTAATACTAGTGCTGAATATATTGTGCTCATAAACTACATTCGTTAGACTACTGAAGTGAAGGTGTCTCGGAACCTTCATTTGAACATAAAAATCAGCTTCACTTGATTGAATTTGCCTCCTCCTAAGTTGATTTGGATGTTGTTTTTTCTATAACAGTGGTCATCTCTTCGTATTAACTAGGGGAGAAAAAAAGAAGAAAAACAAGTGTTTTTTCTTTGTGTCACAGTCCTGCAATCCAGGCAGGGAATTTTGTTATCCACCTAATGAAAAAGCAGATTTCTTTATTACAAAGAAAAAACTTGCAAAGGTGCTTAGTTTTACCATGAAATGCTAACCAAGAATACCTGCAATTCGTTGATTGAAGAAGGGAAGAACTCGTGATTCTTGAGATGCTACTTACCATAGCACACCTGTTAACGCCAGCCCTTGCTGTATGGGCAGTTCCTCCCTGAATTCTTCTCCCCAAGTCCCGTTATCACCAGTTTCTCCGCATCCAGACACGTGTTGGTATTTGGGCGCCCAGGCTGGGGCTGTCCCTCTGCTGCTCAGGTCTCTGCCCCCTCTCTGCACTTATTAAAATAATGTCATTGAAAATACTACCAGTTGAATAATTACATACACCCTTTAATTATTCTGTCCTCTTTCTGATATGTCTTATTTGTTCCAATGGCATCTTGCTTTTCTACGCATGGTTTTTAAGAAATCATAATGTTCATTCAGTTAACTTTGAATTTATTTTTTCTCTCTGCTTAGATTTTTGCCTCTATTTTAGCACAATAAAACCAGGGTTCTTTATAACAATTCCAAGCTGTATTTCATTACCATTTTTCACAATTTATATGATCTCTCTTGTAATGCCAAATGTGCTCCTAGTACATGATAAATCTGTACAACAGCAAAGAACTTTTCTCTCTTGTTTTCAGCTAATCTCTTAGTATGACAGCAAATGTTCCTTGCATACTGATTCGATATGTACTGCAAAACAAGGACAAAGGAAAATGAATTCGCAAGCCAAGCGAAGTTACCAGGCCAGATCCAAGAAGATAATTTATATGAAACAAAATTCAAATAGGTGGGAAGGTCCATAGGGTAGCAATAACATCTGCCATGAGATATTGGGTCAAACACTGGGATCGGGTGGAAAGGATCCATCCCGCAGGTCTCCTGGACCTTTTCTAGGAAGTACAGTGAGATTAACAGGACAAAGCTAAAAGGTCCTTCCCAAATTTATAATGTGAAATATTGACATTATCTGCATGCAATTAAATTGGATTAGCAAGATGTGATGTCGCTTTCACCATAAAAATATCCTGTCTCAAATTATTTTAAGATACTTTAAAAATAGGGTGGAATGAAAGTACCTGTTGTAAATTATCCAGGGGAAAGGTGCTGGGCTTCTTGCACAGTCCTCCTCATTGCTTTCCATAGTCCTTCCGCACTCCCAGACACTCAGCAGTTCCCGTTCCCAAAATACCAGCGCCACCTCTCCAGTCTTTGCCCATATGGATATCTGCTTTTCAGTTCTCACAATAACTAAGGGAAAACTCCTCATCACACTCTTTGGCTACAAATGTCATCTAAACTGTATTTATTGAATAGAACCTTGGCTGTTGGATGTCACTGCAGACACCCATCCATCTCCCAGCGCCTCCATCGCTTGCTGGGAGCTTTGCAGGTTTTTAATTTTCTGCAGTATTCCATATTCCAAACTATCTGGTTTGTATCTTGATATTTGACTCTTATTGACCACTGGCAGCGTCAGGCTTCGAATGGTGGGAGAAACTTAATGAAGCGCTTTACGTGTCAGTGGTAAAACGGGCAGTGCGTTCGACTGTTGCCCTCCCGGATCTGGACTTGATTTCGTTTGTATCCTTCGTAGCAAGAAGTAACATCGCAATGGTGCTTTTCTTGCATTTATAAATTGAATCTCCAGTTTTCTTCTCTGTTCCCTCAGGAACCTGTGAGGGAAATTGTTTTCCTGTCCTGCAAAATACTTCAGAAACTTTCCTGAATCGAGGTGAGTGATTTGATTCCTTTATTGTTGCTTTTTCTGAAAGTAATATGTTGTATCTTCTGGTCATTTCAGAGTGCTTTGATTTGTATCAAGTTTGAATTTCAACCTTTTTCTTTACATTTCAAACTGAAAAGTATTATTCAGCTTCATGTTCTGTCAGTTCAGGAAGTTCTTTTCTGTCAGCCTTTTCAGACAAGCCATATTAGTTTATGCATACTGTAGTTTTAAATGAAAGTATTTGGTTAAAAAGGCACAGCCGTTTCTTGTACTTAACCTTGCCCTGATTTGTGAGGGCACAGTAGTCAAGAGTTTTGGTTTTGCAGCTTTATAATTTAAACTTATTTTACAGGTGTACTGAGTAATGGTTTGGGTTTATTTGGTTTAATCTTGACCAAAAGTCTGGTTTGATATTTTTGTTTGGTTGGGTTTTTTGTGTTTTAGTGGGGTTTTTTGTTGGGTTTTTTTTTTGGTCTTTCTTTATGGTTTTGTTTTCTGAACCCTGTAATGAGCCGTTTTAAATCACCCTCCTAGTATTCTTCTGTCGAAGCATCAAAAATTTGTCAACAGCTTTCCATTGGGATTTCCATAGGGACCCTGATGTACAAGGACAGAGGCAAATCGGGCACTGACAGCTGCTTTTTTCTGTGTTTTCTTTGCATTATTTGCTCTCCTTTCTTCTTGAGGATCTAATAATTCCTCCACGCGCGATGGGCTGGCAGAGTTTTCCTTCCCTTCTTCCTTTGGCGCTCCAGCCCTTTTGATTTTCCTCTCTGTACACCAGAAGAACTGTCAAGTTTCAGAAGCCTTTTTAATGACTTTTTGAAGCAACCCCCATAAATAAAGAAAGAAAAGCTAATGACTCCCAAGTGCCTGCACACTGCGCTTTGATAGCTGTCAGAGGGGTTCTATTCCTGACCTGCAGGAGCTGTTCTTTCTCTCTTTGTCAGTATTCTTTTTTTCCCATAAAATTGGCCTTTTATGAAGAGAATCATACGTGATACAGTTTGTGCGGGTCTTCAGTGCCACCATATTTCAGTGGTGGCCTTTCTGGGAAACACACATTAAACTTGCAGAAAGTAAAGAGGATTTTCCCCTTCCTCCAAAAAAGGAAAAAGAAGTAATTGTTTGAAATTTGGGGCACAGCCCACACCATTCTTGGCATTTAAAAAAGAAACAAACTAACAAAAAATTTACTTTTGGGGCTTTGAGTTCTACACAAAATAAGAAATATCTGGGGTTAAAGGTAAACTTATAATATTAGAATTTCAGAAATGACCCTTATTTCTTCTCCCAGCGAGGGTGCAATGGAAACCTGATGCCGGGTCCTGTTTGTGCTGGTTTGGAAGCGTCCTGGGGGCTCTGGGCTCCTGCTGTGGATGGTGAACCCCGTGGGCTCATCCTCCGACACCCCGAGCTGCACGTTTCCTCTGTCCTATTGCATTTCAGGTCCACAGCGGGTACCACAGGAAACTGCTAAACTCTGCACCACCGAAACCATGTCCTTTTAAACCTACAATTTGCCATCGGCATCACCATAGAGATAACCCTTTTCTCCCTGACAGCTGGATGTACGGAGATGGGGAAGCATTTTGTTAGTTCATATTTTAACAGGACAACTCAAAGCCACGGAGCACTAACATTTCCCATGCCCCAAACTTCGTAAATATTCAGAAATATGCTAATCTAGATATTTCCAGGCCGCCGCTTCGATTGTTTTCCATTTCTTTCTAACACAAGGAGCTCCATTAAGAGGTTGGCAACCTATTTAAACAGCTGAAAGAAATTACCAGTTTTCCCTGCTCTCAATCATCTGTTAGCTCTTTTCCTTTTGAAAAGTGCAAAATTTTCTCGGGTACCTGTCAGGCTCTGTGTAATTAATGCTGTCTTCCCGTTCTCCCAGCTCCCACACCCATCCCTTCCCATCTCCCCATGACACCGTTTCCTTTGCAAGTTTGAAGAAACCCATTATTCTGCTTTAAAAAAATAAAAAGTTAGAACTACTTTTCCTGTGACAGCAGAAACATCAGCTGCAGCTTGGCTTGAAAACTGGTGCATAATTTTCTGAGACTGGATTTAAAGTTGCTGATTCCAGACATCTCTGGGAGCCAGACTCTTCTCCAGCCCCATTGGGTGTGCAAAGGGGACGGTGGCACCAGCCCCATAGGATGCAGCTCATGTTCCTTTTTACTGCAACCTGGAGAAAGGGAACGGAGGAGGAAAATATTCCTGATCTTGCTGATGTGGAACGGGAGGGTGCAGGGGAGTGCAAGGGACATTTCACAGCTGATCTTTGCGTTGGGTTGCTGTGGACCTCCCAGCTGCCATTGATCGGCAATGGACCTGTCACCTCATGTCCCAAAAACTTAGGGTACACCATAACTTGTCTCTTCATGCACAGAGACAGATACCCAGCATGGTTAGAAACCTGCCTTCAGTCAGTAAAGAAACAGGCTTGACATTTGAGATCTAAAATGAAAGGGCACATCTACATTGTAAGAGAAGTTCTTCTGCCGTCACTCAAAATTTCTTGCAAGAGTTGGTGAAGACATTTGCGTTACAGAGTCAATCTCAGCCAGCACCTGAGGTTCTCTACACATTATTACAAGGTGGTTTTCCCCTCAAAGACAAGACAAAATGTTAAAAAAGCTCATCTGTCGGTAGGTAATACAACATTCCTTACACTTAAATACCATGTGTACAGAATAATTAACTGCAACTCTTTTAATAGCACGATGAGTGCACTTTGAGGAAAGGTAATGCTGGTGGCAGCCGAAGGATACCGGTCTGTTAGCTAAAAATATGTATATTGGCTAAAAGCTACCTTCTGTCTGAGAGGACATTACTGGTGTAATTGGTTTGGGTATTTCAGAGATGAATTCTGTTCTGGGGTTCAAATATGGTTGATATGTACCCCAAGCTTTAAGACCGGGTGAACATAATACGGTATTGAAAAGATAACAGCCCGTTGAGATGGGAGTTAGTTTGCTGTATTTTTCAGGTTTTTACATTTCTCGCAGGTTTATAAGTGTGCAACAAACATGTACAGGTTTAGATTTTGTGGCCAGTTGCCATGGATGTGCCTCTTTTTCATTTTTGCCGGAGGATCGTGCCAGGAAAAGCTGCTGTAGAAGCGAGCAGATCAGTCACAACTTTGGGGGCTGCACCGTCTCATGGCCCCAGCAACGTCTCCATTCTACGAGTTCGTTCATTTGACCCCCCTGGCCCAGCTTTCTGTTGTTGTGTAGCAAGGGAATTTCTAAATTAGCTTTGGCTTTTTTTTTCTTTAATCATAAGATGTTTCTGTTGTGGGAGATTCACTTGGCTATAAAATAGTGTGAGTTGTTGTCAAAATCTCCTATAGACTTGAACTGTGTAATGCAGGAAGAAAAGGATGCAGGGAGGGGTTCAAATGCTTGTTTAGAATTAGCAAACAGAATTAGCCTCGAGCCCCAGTGGAGAAACTGAGGAAAAGGTCAATTCTTGCCTTAGATATTCTTATGAAACATGTTGCTTCCTTCCCACTGAGGCGACACACCAGATAAGGAAACACTTTATCAGGGAGCAGGAGACACGGATGTACAATAGCATTAATGTAGGAAGAACATTGCCAATGTATGTTGTGATTTGTAATAAAACTTGCAGAAGCTGAGCAATAAGGGGTAGTAGCAATTCTTCTTCTACAATATTTATATTAAGTTGCTATAGTCCAAGGGGGCAGGGAGCTGCAATTCGGAGTTGGTTTCAGCAGCCGAAGCAGTTTCTTCTTTTATGTTATTTTTAAGAAATCCATAAAAAATGAATAATTGTTTTTTATTTTTAATAGGGGTGTTAAAGATTCAGAGCAGAGAGTGTGTTTCTTTATGAATATCACAGTAAAGAGCTACTTTGGTGCTCTGTCTTCTACAAAACCCACAGGCCACTCATTCATCTCTCACAGCGATGCCGAATGTGGGGGGTGTCTGCAGCCATTTATAGCCCTCACTCCCCACTGGGATGGAACAGGAAAATCTCTTGGCAAGAGCAGCCTTTTCCTTCTGTTTTCTGGTTTCCCAATATGTTCTCCGAGTACTTCCAAGTAAAACACTTCCAGACGTGTCTGCCAGCAAGAAAGAGAAATGAAGTATGATTTGATTTAATTTTATGTTGTGTTCTTACATCACGGTGGGGGAGACAGCAGCCCCCCAACCTGAAATGAGAATGGGTGACTCAAGCGATGTATTTTCATTGACAGTGAAGTGCTGTGATTACATGCTGGTGGCACAATGTGCATCGCTCCCATGCGTCATTGGACTGGCTCAGCTGGAGATCTCCCGGATCCCCGTGGCTGGGGATGCCCGACCCTACGAGCTGAGCCTGGAGTTAGTACCGAGTACCACGGTGCCGGGACCATCTCTGCCTCGCCGTGGCTGGAAGAAGGGTGTAAACACGGTGTAGTAGGGCACAACCATTTGTCCAGACAGCGTGGTGTTTCATAGCCTCAGTGGAGGCCAAAGACAGACACTCTACAGTGCATAAGGAACAAGGAAGCAGTTTGTTCCACATTCACAGATAATTAAAACTCATTTGAAAGTCCCTCCCTATTCTAGGTTATATTCATTACCTCTCAGCTAATCCTATGCAATCTGTGGACCCTTAAAAAAAAACCCCATGCAAACTTTAAACAAATATAACCTGATTTTACAATGAATATTCCTCAACTTAGTCTCTGCTGCCAACAAACCGAAAGTAATTAGGAGGTTCCTACAGCCAGAAAACTGCCATGTGGGTTCATTGGGTGAATGGTGAGTGGTTTGGTCGTCCTAAACATGTTGGGAACACTTTCCTGCATTGGTTCCTTGATTTGTACTGTTAGTCAGCGTAATGACACGAGCAAAAATAATAGTAAAAGCAAAAGGAAGTGATGTGTTTTCCCTGCTATATGGAAATGTTGGAAAGGTACTGGGGAATTTTATTTTCTGAGTAGATAAAAGGACAAAAGCCTTGGCCAGTAAATACTGTCTACGAGATCTCATAGGATGGGACGTGCTCCTTAAGTACTTCTGCCTTCTATTGCGTCTACTTAATAATATCGGTAACCCATGACCTTAACGCTTTAATCAGTCCCAACTTAATTCCAACTAGAAATAATAAAAGAGGAAACAAATAGATTGGAGTTTGAGGAGGAGGAAAAATATAATTGATTGATAAATGCAACATCAAGGTAGCAGAAGTTCTGCTTCTCATTAGTACAATGTTTAATAGAATCTGTTAAGCTGTAATTATTGAGCCGTCTTTGACAATGCAGCCCATTAGTTTATTTTGTTTTACACTAGCTGAGTTTGAATTTAACATACAAATGTAAGTACAGATTACCTGCGTTTCTTTTTTTGTCCAGATTCGTATCCTGTTGCAAATCAGCAGAGGACAAAGACACATGCAAGTGAGAAGAGGCAGACTTCTGTGACAGTACAGCAGCCCTCCTGGTCGCAAAAAGCCTGGCAGCTGATTAGTATTGATTAAACCAAGGTGACCTACTCTAATACAATACAGTTCTTAGGATCTCAAATTCAGAACAGCTGTAGTAAATAAGATTAATAGAACCAATTTGCTGCTCCCAAGTAACATTGTAATACAGCTTCATGTGACTGGCTTCACGTGGGAAACTAAACAAATGGCTGGTAAAGCACATTGGAAGTGCAGGTATGAGTTTCCAGAGCAGTTTACAGCCGTTAAGCCCTTTATTAATGTGAAGCGGATGAACCAGATTATCAACTGATACAAACTGACATGGTGCTTCAATATTTAAAGAGCTGTCACAGACCTTTTTTCATTACATTTCAGTGTTTTCCGAAGTGTTCTCTTACTCCCGATTCCTGCAGTTCTGGGTCAGTTTGCCTTTGCTCAAGTGCTGCACAGTGGCCACCTAAACATCCTTAAAGATATCAGATTTAAAATTAAAGGCTTTCTCTTAATTCTTTGGAGAGCAGACGAAACAGGAGGGTAATGGTATGTTGTGATATAATTCCAGCATCAAACAGACAGACAAAACAGGATCAATTTTCACTCTGGTTAATGTGAATAAAGCACATACCTTATGGTGCTCTTACGCTTTAGTTGATAACATAGCCCCATTTGGCAAAAAAAAGGCACCGTCTTCTTAGGAGCAGCCTATCTTTTAGTCTCATGAAATTTGCTCTCATTTTCCTTCTGTTTTATACCCATTTCCTTCATTCTACCAGATTCCAACACCTCTTTGGGTGTTTATTGCATCTAGAGTGATGTACACAGTTTGCCAAGCAACAAATTACATTCTCTAGATTAAAAAAAAAAATGCTACTTATGTCTAATTAACTTCACTGCGGCACGTTGGACATTATGGGCAGGTAACCTGCTGAGTCCAGGGCAGAACGGGGCCAGATTGAAACTCTCCCAAATGACAACTATTGGTGAATAAACAGAGAGGGTCAGCTGAGGTGACTGTGAACAGTACATTTTAATGCATGCACTGCTTGTATAAACAAGGTATTAGCTGCTGGATGTTCATTTGCCTTATCTACAGCCCATTCAAGTTACCCTGGTATTTAAAACTACATACGCTTAGGAAAATGCATATTCATTTTTTCCCCCCTGAGAAACCCAGCTAATATTGAATCAATATTTAATTTTAGGGGACAGCCTTGAGACACTGCAGAATGGTGTCTGAGAAACACTGTCTCCCAAAGGCTGGAGTCGAGGGGCTGGTTTTGGGGAGCTCGGCCTCGTCGGCCATGATGCTGTTCGCTCTCCATCATTTTCTTCTGTTTTACGTGATTTCACTGTGGGCACTGGGCCATTTTTCCAGCTCTGTGTTTGTAGAGGCTTAGCACAGGGGGGTTAGCCTGTGTGAGGTAATATAAATAATAAATAACAAGGGAAATTGCTGCGCCAAGTGTCACGCTCGCTCAAGCGAGACTTTTAGGCTCAGTTTTTAAGCTCCTGAAGCCGGGAAAGGATCCAAAGGGCCAGAGCCTCTCCCGCTGTGATTCCCTCTGCTTTATATCTGCTACAGGAGCAGCCTTGGAAAGAGGCAACCAAACTACCCCAGCTCTGGTGCTTTTGACGACGTTTATGTGTTGCCTTCAAATGACAACTTCCCTTGTAGGTGTTTTACTTTGTCTTTACGTATCAGTTTTGAAGAGCTGTAGACGCCAAGCACGCGGTGTACGCGCCCCGGCACAAACACGAGTCGCTCTCGCACGGCGGGTATTTTTCTGAACAGATCCTGCTGTCGGGTCTTTTGTTGCCCAGCACGTCAACGTTTTATCTGTTCGTTTGGGAAAGGTGCCAGACAGTAAAATGAAACATCTCAGGAAACCGAGACACAGAAATTTAAATAAATACAAGTTACCTAGAAGATATTATTTTATATTCACTTCAGGCACATCAAGATGTTCCAGAGCTGAAAAGAGTGAAAAAAAAAGACATAAATGTTGGGAGCATTGCTAAATTAATTGTATATAGAATTGAACAGAGTTGTTAGACAGACTTTGTACTGTAACTCATGTCCTACAAGCGCAGGGAGAGAGAATATTCAGTCATGAGAACTGCTGTTTGAGCCTGAAACGGCTTCTGTAATAGCAAGTTCATTAATGAATGGCATATCCCCTTTGCAGACATAATCTGTTACCTCGGATTTTGCCCCAAAGTAGCTGTAAGCGAAGGATGATGCTGAACATCTCACAAGGAAAAGGTTACTGAGGACTGAATAACAACGCTGTGATTTAGGGCACTGCGACGGGGCTCATAGTGCATGGAGTATAAATGAAGTTAAAGTGCTTTGGGCACAGTAATTGCCTCTTTTGTCTTTACTATAGACAAGATTTTATGTTGCTGGAGTTAATAAATCATTCACTAGGAGTACAGCGTAGTGGTCCTGGCACAACATAATTAACAAGCTAAACTGTGACTACAGCAAGCGCGGCTGCAGAGGAAGGTGTTTCGTTAAAAGCGAGAACCTTCCAATGGCTCTGAACTCTTTCAGGTTACAGTTTAAAGCTTTTATACACTGGAAAGTTAATTTGGACATTATTAACTGAAAACTGTCATGAGGATCATAAAGTCGTGTAACGAGATCTCTGGTTGAACTTTTCCCAAAAAGTGGCTCTGCAAAAAACACGGATGGAGCTCCTGTTCCGAGGCGTTGATATCGTTCAGGTCAGTCTCTGTTATGTAAAGTAAATCTGTTTGTGCGTTAGGTCCCAGAGCTGCATTTCAATTAATTCCATGTGAAAAATCAATGCTTATATTCATGACGAGGCAAACAAGGCCCAAAGGATTGAGGAGCTTTGGGTTTAGGAGACGTCATGTTACCTACACCCTGCACTGGGCTTGGCCAGGTCACTTGGGCTCAGACCTTTGAGAGTGTTTTGATTCCTATTGATTGCAGGTTTGAAGAGTAAGTACCCAAACAGCTTTCAAGGGCTCGAGCCTTTGATCCTCCTCGTACGATGCCGAGTGAGCAGCGGCTCACACGGGCGGTAAAACTGCCTTTGAAGCGTTTCCCGCGCTCCCTCCGGAGCAGCTCCGAGCCGGATCACAACACGTTGGGAACGCGCGCGTGTTCTGCTACCTCTGCTCATCTGGGGCAACTGCAGCTTTTTTCCAGCTTTTAACCTGATTTAGCTTTTCTTTTTTTGGTCCGTCTCTTTTTAATTTATTAGTTATTTTCTTTTATTTCACTTAAAATCTAGAGAGTGAAGGAGAGCGCTGGGGGGTCACCCTTCAGCCTCAGCCAGGGATGCTGCAGGACTCTGCTCTGATTCTTGACCAGCCTTTCCTTGTTAGTGAGAACAGCCCCAATTACAGATTGCAGCTTAATCATTTCAGTGAAAACTAAATTAAAAAACAAAACAATTCTTTTGAAGGTTCTGAATAGCAAACGGGAAGGGTGGGGTTTGCTTGTCTTTAATTGTTATTAAGGGGCTGTATTAAGACAAGTCAAACTGCTTGTTACCGTAGGAAATTGTAGTCTTCACTCAGCAGCTCTTCCACTTTTTAATAAGTATTTAAAATGCTAGTGGTGACTGTTACATGTTACTTTAATTTACAAAATGTAGCATATTTCTTTGAAAGAGACTTTTAATCTATTTTAGGCATCTGGAAAACTCAGATTAATAAGAAATATATACTATTGCTCTGCCTTTGTAGTGGGTGGTGAAATGTAACCTTAAAGACACTTTCTCCTGTCTCAGAAATCTTCCAACAAAAGGGTTTCGGTGGTATGAAACCGCATGTCTTGTCACCTCTCTGAGCCCCCGCTCTTGCGCTGCTCCGCTGTAGCTCGCAGATGGGGACATAGGTTGTCTTTTCAGAATTCACGCAAAAATGGTTGCAGTATGTCTAAACCCATCGTCAGGTGCCTCATTTTGCACAGACTGACCTGGCAAAATAAACAATACCAGTCCAAATTGGACCCTCCTCCAACATTATTGGAGTGGAATTTACTACTGTAAATTCTAAAGAACATTATTGGGATAAAACTACTCTCTTTTCATTCACTTCACTATGCAAATATATATACATATATTATGAAAGATATTCATTTTGAAATGTGGGCTCTGTTGCCTGCCCAATCAAATAATGTTATTACCAGCAAGGAGGAAATAATTACTTACAGATAATGGAAAGATTGAGATGATTAAGGCAAATTTCCTACCCTAGGGAAGAGTGTGTGCATGTTCAGAATCTTACACTTAACAGCTCCTGCATTGCTCTGAGAGGGACTGAATTACCTGCCACATGCAACATGTATCACTTTACTTTTTAACCCTCGATTCCAAAACTGGCTGATGACAAACAATAACTGGGCACAAAGAAACTCTCCACCGTGAGCTTCCAACGCATTGAAGTCTCCCTCTGTGCTTCAGTTATTTGGTCCTGGTGCTGAGGGTACGCAAAGGTAAAATCGAGTTTATTGCAGGCAATAAATACAATTGCTGGGGGGAACTGGTCCCAGTGGTGGCAGCGGCTGCTCCATCCGAGGACGGGGCTCTGCACATCCCACCGTGCTGGCAACGTCGGGAAACGTGGGAGCTTTATTATCATTATTTGCTTATTTATCTGAACTAAGCTTTCTAGGAGACATAATATTTAAACTCTTACACTATTTAAAATACAAAGCTATCTATGAATCTGTCTGTGAGAATTTACAAGGAGACCTCCTGGGCATAATGACATTGCGTCTTCTAATTTCCTTTGAAACAAATCTTGTTTATGTTGAATTAAAGGAGAAAATATCAAAAGCTCAATCTCCGCAGCAGTATTTAAACTTGCTAGTTATAAACATCAGTTTGAAATATGTATCTTTCACTGGACAAGTGTTTTCCATCGAAGGACACAGGTGTAGCTCGAAGTGAGAGACCTGTGCTTGTGTCACAGCCTCCAGGCTTTTGAATGCAAAACTGACACTAAAGTCCCTGTTTACAAATAAACATGGCCCTGAAAAAGTCCAAATCCTGAACAAGGAGTTGTGGAAATGCCTTTAATACATGGCAGAGACATCTGCTCTATTTTAGAGACAGTTTATTTTTAAATGCTTGTTTATTAGAAAGAGCAAAAATGGGTTTTACATCTTAATTTTATCCACAGTTCTCACCTGTGAGTGACTGATTCATTTTTAATAGAAGTTGTTCCCTTGTTTTTTCTTACAATGTCAGTGTCCCTGCTTTCACTACCATAACTATTCAGATTACTGATTCTGCACATCAGGTGAGTTAATGTGGGGGAGGAGAGAGGGAGAACAGTTCAATTAATTAAGCCGGGGTGTAGCGGCTCATCATCATTTTTCAAGGTGTCAATGAGGAGATCTCTGGGAGCGACGCAGATGAGCCGGGACCTCCTGGGAATTCACTCTCATTTACCATCACAGCATCTCAGGGCACTCGGAAATAAGACTTGTCAAAGTTTGATGTTAAACCCACAATAGCCATAAGGCCTATCTGCAAGAGTGGCCTAAAACGCTATTAATTTCCATCTCTGGAAGACACAAATCATGCAGTGAACCCAGGAAGATTTGTGATGTTGTACAGAGAGGGATTTTCTTGGTGGGTTTCAATAAAGTCAAAGCAAACTAGAAATCTGAACAGTAATTAGAATGTGGAATGGTGCTGTTGGAGCACTAAAGGACGGGGAGCTGGTGAAGCAAATACACTATATGAAGCACAGAAAGCTAAACTGAGTTTACACCCAGCTCGATTCTATATGGAGCCCTATAAATTTCTAACTAGTCTGGAGACCACTCAATACCTTTACTTGCTTTTAAAAAGTAGCGGTATGGCCATTTCAAAACACAATTATACAAAGAAGATTTTTGCTTGTGACTTGTGCTGAGCTGAAGGACACGTCTCATCTCCTGTGTGTTCACAACCCCACACTTCGGGAGATTCCTTGGGCTTGTTTGTGTTACAGGCTGGAAAAATCCAGCAATATTCCATCCTGGAGTCATACTCGCATAGTCTGCGAGCTTCGGCATTGCTCCATTTATTAAATTCATCTGCCCAGCTGTATATTTTTGGATATTTATTTATACCTTTGAATGCCAGGAGCAGACACAACCCACCTGATGCTGCCCCCGTTCTTGGTGCAATACGAGCTGTGCCCTTGCTCTGTAAGACCGTGTGTTTCTATGACACAATGCTGACTGGTTTAATTGCTTTGTTGCTAATTATTCTGCAGCTGTTTGTGTGTTTGGGTTGCAAATCAGAGGGTTGTGGGTCCTGCCCAGCTGGGAGGAGGCGGGGGGGGGGGGGGCAGCCCTTCCAGTTTGGGGTTTCTGATCAACATCCTTATTGACTTTTCTGGGAGTCTGGAGGCTGCTGGAAGTAGCTGCAAATGCGAGGGGAATGAAGATATGAACAAGGCAGGTTTATTTCTATATTTTAAAAAACATTTTCCTCCAGCAGATCTGCATTTTCTGTCTTTTGAGAGTTGTATTGTTCTGGTTTTCTGTCCTGATCCAAGAGGTGGGAAGTTCTTTGATGTCTTTACAGAGAATTTCAGTTGACTCTGAATCCCTTCACAATGTTGGCGTTTTGTTGTTTTGTTTTGTTCTGTAACAACTCAGAGTAGAAAGACTGAGGGGTGCAGTACCCACTGTTGAGGGGCTGGTATAGCAGGATTGTATCTCTATTTTGAAACGCTATATTCAGTATGATTATGGAAAATAGTTGGTGAGAACCTTTGTCTGTCAGACCTGAAATGACTCTGGGGACAACACGTTCTGTTTAAAGGAACACTATAGACAATATTTACTGGTTTAATATTGAGAGACTCTGGTGTCATGCTTGGTGCATAACTTTAGAACTACGGCTTTTTTTCCTGTTGGTATATGGTTATGATATGAGTATTTTCTAGCTCTCTCTTGTAAATAGAAGATATCTTGTTTTCTATCTTGTGTTATTTTTCTTAATGCTTTTGTGAATTCATGCACAATAATGACTTGAATCTGAAAAAATATGTGGAAAAAATGAAAGTCTCCAGAACGGAGTGTTTTTACCACCAGTTATTAATCAGTGGGCACAGTAATTAACTGTACGATCAATGTGGGATTCTTGCCTCTGCTCAGGCGCTCAAGACTTGTGCTAAAGTTGTGGAGGCGAACTTAATTATATCAATATATTGGCAGGTGACTGCTCTCAAGTTTCTCTTTCCTGAAGTTTGGCTTTAGTAAAGTCCAAAATGGGCAATAAATTTTGTGGCAGAAAGGTTTGTCTCCATATTGGGCTTGTTCTCGTGATTACTTAGACGTGCTTAACACCAAATAGTGAGGAAGCTGTTGTGTCCAGCATTGCTGTGGCGTAACACTTGTTACAAACCTCTTTGGATCATGTTTGTCTGGTAATTGGTAACGAGATGTTTTTGCCTTTTTAAGGGCTATGGTTTTTCTCAGATAACACACGTTTTATCAAAGCCTATTTACTTGGTCATTTTCTGGCCCTGTCATTTCACCTGTAACGGCTGCGATGTGTATGTGCGCACGTGTCTGCATCAAACCCCAGGAGCAAACAGGTAGTTTAAGGGGGCGTGTGAGAAACCTGCAGTTCTGGTGATGCAGCGTCCAGTCTGTCCGAATTCTGCATGTGGGATTACCAGCACCACAAGAACGAAGCCACCGCTGCTGGTGACCAAGGGGCTGTGCTGCTCTCTGGGGGAACCGGGTCGTTTTCACAGGCATCGGCATCGCGTCTTTATCATGAAGTGCTAAAGCTTAATCACATCACTGGTTCTGTTCCTTCCTCCTCTGGGGAGTGGGAAGAGCTTAATTTTTCCAGCTGTTAGATACCTTGGTTTTCAGCCGGCTTTCTTTTTTTCTTCCTAACGCTGTCTTTATAGCACAACTGTTTATTCTCTCTTATTTATTGGCACAACATCTTGCTCATTTTCTAAGCTAAATAAGAAATTTTGTTGTAATCTCATCCTCTGTTCCCGCTTCTTGATCATCACGCAGCTCTTTGTAATACTCTTATATATTGTAACTCATCCTTCTTGAGCAAAGGCATACGAAACTATACACGATATTGAAAATTGAGTTCTTTGTGTTTCTGTCTATTGGAAAAAATGGTGTGTAATAGGATTTAACTTTTTAAATTGCAAATTTCCATTCTACATAATGCATACTTGGTTTCCTCTTCTTTTACTTCTACCTCATGGATGGCTGATATTCAACAGGAATTCTTGTCGTTGCTTCTAAAGAGCATCATCTTTCACTGAACTGTAGCCGTGTTTCCGTCTCTAAGCGTAGTGGTGAAATTGAGTCATTCTGTGACTCATGGTCACATCGTTCCTTCCCGTGGTCCCTGATGCTCCCAGCGAACGAGCCCTCCTGCCTTGTGTGAGCTCATCAATCAGCATATTCAGGTTGGTACCGAAGAAAAATCAATGAGCAGTTAAAAGCAATTTGGTATACGGCTGATACTTCAAGAACACAGTTAATAACCCTTGTGCAGCTCGAGGGCTGTCTTCTTTTTCCTTATCTGAAATCCAGGTACAATACATTACTTAGTGCTAACTTGAAGTATGGCATTGGGGAGGTTAGATGTGGAAAGCTTCTGGTTTTGTTTAATATTTTACAATAAACATCTGTAACTGTTGTTCAAGGAGCTGCTTGTTTCAGTCTCGGGTGCAAGGAGGCTCCCTGGTAACTTGGTACCTGCACAAATGTAACCAAAGCAAGTTAAAATTCCCAGATAAAGAAGTTTCAATTGGATTGTTTTGGTTTGGAGAATAACATTCTAATTGTTTTTAAAGAAAACGTAACTTCTGCTGATTCCTGCTACTAGTCTGCTGATTGTAAGGCTGGAGCTGTGGGGAAAAGACCTGTTGCATTTAGTGTGGTCCTATTCAGTGATATATATATAAGGAAACCTGTAACAGCACAGTTACTTATAAGATAGGGTCTGGTAAATATTCTAATGTCAGACTGATGAGTAGTTATGATTTAGACTATAAAGCATTACAAGAAAAAATCTGTGGTTTTGGTTTTTTCTTTTTGATCTCCTAATCTATCAGAAGATGGATGTGCTGGCCAAGGAAATAAGGGCTGTGTCACAAAGCAGTAACAGCCTTTGAGCAGCTCTTAAATCTAAGCAGTGCAGCTTCGCTGCTGGCTTTGTTTCTGTATCTGTCGTGCAGACTGATGCCACGGCTGTGGCTCCCTGGCTTTTCATTAGACCTGCTGACTGTGAGGATCTGTGTCAGAAAACACCTTCTAGAATTTGTCAAATTGGAAAAAAAGAAAAAAAAAACAACAAAAAAGCCAAAAAACCCACCAAAAAATGTTGTAACAAACTTGTTGTCCTGTTGGGAAAATCAAGCTGCCAAGCTGAGCGGAGCTCAGAAGCTTCTTGCCCTTTAGTGGGTGACCTTGCTGGATGCTGTGTCTCTGTTCCCTCCCTCTCGAAGGCACTAATGGGTAGAGGCTGCTTTGGTTGGAAGGAGGAGAGAGAAAATATGGGCTTGTTTGCTGTTAATGACAATGCTGGAAAACAGTCCTGGAGCCTAAGCCAGACCCAGCGGAGACTTAGGCTGAGAAGCGAGAGGAGGAAGATGCAAGCGCAGGGTGCGGCACGGGGGGAGCAGAAACAGCATAGGAAGAAAGAAGCTTTTCAAATATGCTTGTAATGAGCAATGTTGATGTATGTGTTTTCTGGAAGCAAAGAAGTCATAGCTGTTTGGGATACTGCAAAAGCTCTCATGTTTTGTGAACACCTGGCGTTTCTCTCTGTATTTGCAAACTTGCTCCCTGGCCATTCCGTGGGCTTTCAATGCTATAAACTCGCTCCTCGGAGAAGCAGAAATCTATGCTTGTGACTGTGTTACATCAACCCTGAAAACAGTTTTACTCAAATTATGTTCCTGTATTACCTGCACTTTCATTGGCATGAAGAAGAATCTTGGCCTGTGACTCAGGGTGACCAGTTCTGCTCCATCTGCAAAGCAACTGCATCGTCCATGTATTTATTTACTGACACACTGCGTGGTAATTTTTCTCCCTTAATATTCTGTTGTCTAATTGCAGTTAATTGTGGTTCTTAATCTTGCTAATTACTGTAAATCATGCTCTGCCAACCATCCTTTCTTTCAATGGCAATAAGGTTTTTTTTTCTCCTTGGAAGGTGCATGTAGCGTAATATAATAAAAGTGTCCTTCTAATGAAGATTTATTAGCAAAGGCTATAGAGGACTGTGAGGCTGTATGTGAAAGCAACACACTGGGCTACAAAAAAGGAACAGAAAAGTCAGAGCCTGTAAAATACTTTATTGTTGCAAGTGGCAGGCGGTATAACTTTAATTTTGTGTCTAAACTAAGGTGGCTAAACGTAAGACCTTTAATTAAACCCATTAGAAGGCTGCGGTGTTGCTGGTGCGCTGTCTGACAGGTGGAACGCTGCCGCCGAGCAATTAGTGTTTTGAGCACAGTGAACTGGCGTCTCCGTGCTCCTCCCAGCGCTGTCCAGTCTTTTAAGACTTTTCGTACTGAATGCTTCTGATTTCACGGCTAATCAGTTGGTCAGATCACCATATTCTATTAATGTGTATAAATCTGGCCAAACTAGGTTCAAAATTTTGTCCTAAACGGGTCTTTGTTAGGCCCTCTGGATTAATCAGCTTTGATCCTTTACAATTAGAACACTGTCTACATGGATATTTTTGTACTTGCATGTAAGTGTTGGTGGAAGAACTGGATTTGAGGTTTCGGTTGATTCCCATGAAGTCGAAAACATTTGCGTTTAGAGGAAATCTGTACCTGGCCTGCTCTGCAGAATGCAGATTTACAGTTCAGCCTTGGGAAGATGAGCAGAAAGAACTGAAAAGTCACCAAAAATGTGTTCTTTGAGACTGTCATTGTAAAAGTTAACAAGTAATGGGGCTTGTCAGAAGGTGGCTAAAATTTCTTCTAGATGATTACAAATGGGTGCGTGAAATTGCTGGAGTTGTGATTTGTATCACTAATATTCCAGATTATCAGCTGAGAAATCTCGGGTCGGGCATCTCCCGCTCCTGGTGATGTGGTTTTGTTCCCCTCCATCCCTGTGCTCTCCTCCTGGAGCCTATAAACAGCTATAGCAACAACCTGCTCTCCTCCCCTCTGCTCCTCTCCTGCTTGCTAAATAACAACTGCATGTTGAAGCCGACCAAGTAATCAGGGAAAAATTCTATTAGGCTCTCCATCTGATGTGTTGTTTTAGAAAGACGTTTTTAATTATGAATTAACATCTAATTTTCACTCTTCTGCATTGCTATTTGCATACGTAGTTGTGTTATTAATTGCTCAGCAGAACTGTGAGTGATACATATTGGCACAGTTCATGGGTTGCTTTTTAAGTGTGCAGTGTCATTTAAAAGTTCATAGTGGTGTTGCTTGTAAAATAACAGTGTTCTTCCTGGCAGCGCATTTACCGTCCTTGGAGGCATCAGCCGTGCAAGTCCTCCAGCAGCATCCCTGGTTATCGGGTGGCATCTGGGGCTTCCCCACGGCACACTGTGGGGTCAAACAACCAGAGAAAGTCCCAGTTAATCCAAGATGAGTCAGCGGGAAGGGGTATTTTATTCTCCCTCTGGTGAAAAGGAGAGTTACAGCAGCTGGTTTGGACCTGCTGGAAGAGCCCCAGGCAAAGTTTCTGACCTGCGCAGCCTTGTGCGTGGGGCGCTCTTGCAAACCCCACGAGAACACTCCTGTTTATCTTGAGGAGACCCAAGGGATGTCCCACCAGGTTATAAAACCATTGCAGCATCCCTAAGGCTATGTGTGGATTTTTCTGGAGAAGCCTCTACCTGGGGCGCTTTTGTGCTGCTGTAAGGCTGTCTGACATGACCTGCCTCGCTCTGCTTAATATTTTATGTTCGTAATGTACTTGTTCAGAACCTTGGTGGCACGCAGGTGCTCGCGGAGCAGCTCAGCCTGGAGCGGGGTGTACGTCACCACGTGGGGACACAGGTCTGACATGTCCTCGGTGCCACAGCTCGCAGTGGTATCTGTGAAAGCAATGCACAAGTACAACAGACAGCACATGGTCCCCATATAACCTCCCTTCTTGAAGGCGATCTGCACCTCTGCCTTCTGCATCTCGCAAGGAATCGTGAGCAAGTCTCTAGAGGCCTCAGCAAACTCGTTCACTCGTGATGTGATTTAATCAAATGAAAGGGAGAACAGGAGGTTTTGAGCTTGAGTGTTTGTTACAATCAGTCAAAAAATCTAAGAAAATCCAAAAGCTGTTTCTGAAACTTGCATGAAAACTGAATAATCTGGCAAAAATCCCAGCTGTCTTTTGCATATTTGAGAAATACAAACAGGTTATTCTTTATTTTAAGAGCCACTACTTTCTTTCGTTTATTGTGGTGTTTTCAGTTCCTTCAGAAAAGAGCCACGTCCAACCCAAACCTTTGCTTCACAGTGAGTGAATTCATTTTGCTCTTTTCCTCCTTTTGGATCTCTTTGTTCCTGCACGCCCCTGTTTGTGCACCAAACATGTTCTTCTTTAGCCTGGTTTTGCTTTGGGCAAATATTTTTGTTCACTGCATCAATAACCAGAGATACAGAAAGTTAATTCCGATTCCTGCGTTGGAGATGTGATTGCCCTGCCTAGGGGAGGTGATAGAGATTGACAGGGGCACTGACATTTCGGTAATTTGTCTTCAGGACCTTTGGCCATTATGACCTCGACCTGTGTTAAATCTGACTCTCTTTTTGGCTCACAAAGAGGTTGGAGAGGGAGATGTTGATACAGGGAAGTTGCTGGTGGGCAGCTGAGGGTCCTTTCCCTTCAACATTGACTTATTCAATCTATTGAGGAAGGCTATTTCTTTTTCCTCTTAATTTCTTTTTCCACACGTTCAAATATAGTTAATATAAAATATATTTTGAGGTGAGTTGTCTCAGTGCTTGTTACTTTTAGCATCTTCCTAGTTAGATGATTAATTTCTCAATACTTGCAAATGAAAAAGTCTTAAGGGATTTTCAGAGCGGTGTTTTTTAAATCCATGTTTTCAGCTGCCCACAGAGCCTCTGAAATAAATCTCCAGTTAAAGAAAACACATATTTATAAATACTGTAACTGAGTCGTGCTTTAGAAGTTCCAATGTCAATTTTGAAAGCTTTTGAAGGAAAGGGACATCTAGTTCTGTTATATTTAAATCCTTAGGGAGCTTTAATATCTCTTCCTGGGAATAAAGCACAAGTGATCAGACGTATTTGGAGGCGGAGCGCCTTGCAAGGCAAGCAGAGGATTCCTGCTTGTCTGGTAAAACTCTGCTCCTCCGAGATGGACTAAAGGTGAAGATAAAGGTTTTCCTTAGGTCCAAAAGCCCTCTTGATAGTCACTGAACAAATCGTGTTCATCGGTGGTTTGTTCCGTCATGTTCTTGACTTACGGAATTAGAAACGTTTCCGTTGATTTCTGGAACCTTGCAGAGTGCTCTTTGTCTTAGAAAACTTTTACTTACAGAGCTGTTGACATTGTTATCCAATTTGGAATACATTAGCTAGCAAGCCAGACAACATAAATGTGTTTTGTTAAATGTCCTTGTTTCGAGCGCTGCTTCCCATGACAACCAAGTGGTTGTGGAGTTTGGGACTTCTGAAATCCAGGTTTTCATCAATACTGGAAAACCAAATAACAAGTTATTGTGCAGCGCTTCTATGTGCGTGTTCTAAGCAACAAGAACAGGTTTATCACAAACGAGATGAAGGCATGACAAGTTTGTTATTTGCATTTAGTTTTATAGAGCTTGCGCACAAGAGAAAGTGCAGCTTAATATAGGGATTTCCTAATTTTTACAAAGGGTCTCTATTTATTCTCCTAATTTTAACTGTCACTTTAAGAAATGTTATTTTATGTTGTTTTTTTCCTATGTGGGGAGTGTCTTAAGAATTTAATCTTAAACTTTACTTTGTGCCTCTGGGAGTTGCCTATTTCCCCCCCCCCTTGAGAAATGTTAAAAGCATTTCATTTGTAAAAATGTAATGTTTTTCACAAAATTATTTCATTTATAATTCATTATAATACTGATCCTTTGAAACAATGAACAAAATAAGATGAAATTGAAGGTGTAATTGTTAATGTTTGGGCGTGTGACAAAGCTCCTGTCAACCTGAAGGGGATCAGATTGTCTTGACTTTATCACTATGAGTACAGTAGTTGTATAACAAATTGAGAATGTTTGATGCCAGCTCTCTTGAAGATAGTCACAAACCCTTGAAGATCCAAATGATGCTTAGATTGACTTAAGCCAGTAGGAAAAGTAGCCTAAATCTTATCTCCAGATTAGCAGAAGCACTTGAAATTCACAAAGCTGAGCTCTGATTTGACCTAGTTGTGATTACAACCAGAAATCACAATTTTGTACTTCAGACACATTATTGTACAACAGTTATTTTTAATATCCCATCTTTCAAATTTCCCAAACATAAGAAATTACGGGTCAAAGTTGAGTTTTATTGGGGGAGGTGGTGTGTGCACCTAACCAGCTTTTATACTCCAAAACCAAACTGATTCTGTCATGATTATTCAGATAACGGTATTGATATTATATGAATCATGTCCTTCATTGTGATACGATGACCTGAATCTCCAGATCTGTACTCATCGCCAGCTTAGTGAGAGGTGTCCGTACTTTGCAGATGAAATGGGTTAGAAATGAATTAGCTAACTCTTGGACGTAATTTCCTTGTCTGTACCAGATATAGATTTCACGTCTGCATCAGCCTATTTAATTTGCTGTCAGTGGTAGCTATTTCTTTATTACTTCTTTGGAGAATTTCTCCATTAATGAGCAAATTAAGACTTTTTGGCTTTGTATCATGAAGAGTCTTTGAGTCGCTCTCTGTGAAGTGCCTTTGGAGCTTGGTTGACCATGGTGCCTGATTAGCTCGGTGTGGTTTCTGCTTAGGTACCTCCTCTGAAAAAACATATGCAGTGCACATTAAATATTTAATTTGGATAGATATTTAAGCAGTTTAGCAAGTTCAGCATCTGCTTTTAAGCAGCATATAGGTACATATGGTCTGTATTTTGGTATGCCTAAACAGGGAGATCTTTAATTTACTTGTCACGTATACAGTAACTTGATAAGTTAGGGAAATACATTGAGATCAGTAGAAGAAATATGAGGAATGATCTGCTCAGGCTGATTTGGTGAGGGCAGGGGAGGAAAAGGTTAGAAAAATAGAGGTGGTTCTACAAGGGCAAGCTGAGTAGTTTCTGCTTCAAGATTTAATCTGCCGGTAATGGCTGTGTTCTGTATTTTTCCTCCCTCTTCCCCGCATGGTTCTTGCGATGCCCACTGTCATTCCTTGAGTTAATCCCATCAAGTCCGACCCATGAAACCACTTCACACTGTGGTGCATCAGCTGCCTTTACTGTATTATTTTATTTAGTTTGATCACTCATAGAACCTGATTTGACTTGCTGGAGTGCAACATATATCAAGTGGAAAACAAAAAGGGAGATCTATTTAAGTGCAGCTAAAACAAGCCTTTGTTTGCTTCTAAAACTAAGAAAAATGAGTGAAGCCTGTAGCAAATGTGGATGTAGAAAAGAAGTCATGAGACAAAAAAAAGATGTGCTTTTATTTTTGGAGGCATCTTGAGTTCTTATTGAAGATGGTGGAAAATCATTTGGGTTTAAATTTGTATTAGTCTTGAAATCAACTGCAGATTGATTTGGGCAAGTACTTCAGGGTTATAGACACTGAATATTCCTCTGTCGACTCCACAAGGAGCAGAATTGGTAGATGCTGAGCACTTGGAAATCTGCTCTGCAGTCAGTCTTGATGGTCGGACCTTCAAGTGTTTGTACATTTATTCATCTTGTGATTCTGCCTTGTTAACACTTTGTCAATAACTTTTCTGACTCTCTGCAAAATAAATCTTCTGTGTTAAAGTGTTTTCAATGATACGTTACACAGAAGCTAACAGCTCACTGCTCTGTTCCTCTGCACGCCATCACCTAATAAATCATGAGATCTGATGGCCTGGTGCAGATACTCTGCTCTCTCTAAGGAGGAATGATGTAATAGAGTTTCTAAAAAGGGAAGGAACATAGATTGTCTTTAGTCATTGTGTCACCAAAGAGTGTAAATCTGGCCAGTTTTAAAAATCCAAATCGATTTTATTGTATATTATGAAAATTCCTTAATATATTTTCTGCATTGCAGAACATTGTAGCTTCCAAGTCCCATGCTTTGGAAAACAGAGCTGCTACTTCTAAAGAGATTTTCCTAAGAGCATGAATACAGAAAGCTGAAGGTGGCCAAGGATAAGATGTGTATATACATATATTCTTCCTGGCTTTGGAACAGACAGCCTGTATTTTAAGGAAAGGAGGCAAAGGAGAAATGTTTCCCTAGCAGTGATAGCCATAATTCTTGGCAACTTACATGATACTTGAATAAAATAATTGCTTTGTTTGACCAAAAGAAGTCATTGCTATGTGTTTCATGGGCACTTCTCTGTATTTACGTGGTAAATCCTGTAGGCTGTAGAAAATGTCGTTTGCAGCTCTGCAGTCCTGCTTCTCTTCCCCCTTCTCTGTGTCACTCCATCCTTCTCTCCTGGCTGAATGAGCAGGTCAGCGCGTGGATTTTACCTAAAGGGAGAATATTTTGGCAAGGTGGTCTGTTAAAGGAACTTTATGTACAGTTATGAGTGTTTGTGGTATTTATGGAGCGTGGCAAATTGCTTTACCCTTTTTTATCTATATTTCCTCCCCCGTCTTTACAGCTGCTGTTTTTCTGTGTAGTTTTCTGAGCAAGTCAGACATATAGTGGTGCGTGGCCTGAGGGATGGAGGCTAATGAGTTGCTCAGCCATCCTCAGCAGGCTGGACCGGAGAGGAGAGGTCAGAGTCGTGGGCTGGAAGCGTCTGTAACAACAGCTCTTCCAGGCTTTGTAAAGGAGTTCTGCAATGCGAGCTGAAAAGCACAGACATGGCCATGACTTTTCAGATCTTAACCTGCAAATAAACTTAAGCTGGAAATCACAAAGTGCTTGGGCCAGTCTGACGGCAGACGAACGTAGCTTGGTCACAAGCACGGATTCTGCTGCTATAGGTTCCAGCATCTATTGTGTTTCTTTTTCTCCCAAGGTGAAGTTCCAGTCCAGCAAACTCTCAGATATGGCAGGATACGTAGGACACCAAAACACGACATTATGCTTTACCCAAGGTCAAAATAATATACCAGATTTAATGCAGGAATTTCAAAAGAAGTGGCGATACGTATGCTATCTGTATTTCTAAACAATAAAAATGTAGTTTTGATGTACAGAAAATTCTAGCAATAATTTATAGTATCACCATTACAACGCTGATGTCACTGCAGTCATATTAAACCAGTTGACAACCCCGTTTATCAACACAGTTAAGACTAATGAGCAAAAGCCTATCTATTTAGACATGATTTTCATGACAATCTTTTCAGTATTGCTTGCCTTGGTGATTCCAAAATTAATATTGATTTTCATTACCTGGTAATAAGCTGGTTGTTTAGCTTGAATCCTTTTTATGTGGCTTCTTTTTCCAGGTTGTTGTCAGTGTCTGAGTTAGACGTAGTTTACAGTGACACAGTAAGTTATAAATGGGTCCAGGGTGGTGTTTGTGCTCCGGAGCACGTTCTCTGCCCCAGGCTTGTTTGGGTTTGGCGCAGAGTTTTACGGTTTCAGGCATTATGCTGGTTTTAAAACCATCTTCCGGATGGTGTATTAAATTTTGACCCTGCTGTAGGCAACACTGACAATTTCCCCGCTGTATATTGGCCGGTGCCTGAAGTTAAGTGATCCCCAGCTCTACAGGTGCTGCGAGCTGTTGCCAGGAGGAGAACGGTGCTTGGAGTTTGCCGCTTTGTTTTACGACAGTGAAGTAGATTAAAAATTCTTTGCAGTGCATATTTTTAATGGAGAAATTAGCATTTTGTGAGTCGCTCTTACACAAAGTAATAATTTCATAAAGTTCTGCTTTCTGCTGGAAATCCGTTACAAATGAGGTTTGTGAGTCCCAGGTGTGCGGGGTTTTTATCACTCGCTGGGAAACCAAACGTCTTGAAGAAGATTGAATTTCGCTCATTATTTCCCATCTCAGGAACCAACCCAAGAGTACAGTGGCCATTTGTGGTCAGGTGGGTATCCATCTGGCAGCTCCAGCTTTTAACTTTAAATCTGATAAATCCGGTTTTAATTCTGCTGTATCTTGTGCACTGGAAGAAATGGGACAAGTTTCAAACTCTTTTCAAACCGACAAGAGGTTTCCAAGTGATCTTCTACAATGAGCTCCTGAGCAGCTTTTTTTGAAGGTTGGCAAAATAGCATAATTCTAAGAGTTACAAATTGTTTAGCAGCTTTCATTGACAAAGTTTTAATTTCTCAACTGTTTTGAATACAAGATTGTGGCTTTTCCATTACTCTGTTAATACAAATAATTCTATAAGGTACCTAGATTACGTCTTGAATATTTTGAACTGCTCATAATTTAGTTTTCGAGACTTGCCAATGAAATTTGAATGAAATGAAGTGATGAACAAGGATAATTTCTACCATGTAAGGATAATTTGAAGGGGGGGGAACATCAGGTCATTAATTGCAAATTATTCAGTCAGATTTAATGGATTTTTAAAAAATATATAGCAAATAGAAAGTATATTAATCTAGTTTTTAAAACTGTCTGTCTTACGGAAATCAATGTAGAAATATGTTCTCAATGGAAAATCGTTATGTTTCAAGAATACTACATTAAGAGAATGATGAATACATTATGAAAACGTAATTGCACATTTTCAAGTAATTATTCAGCTAATCATAAAATTCCAGTTGCAAGTAGTAATTAGGAAAATATTTAGATTTATTTAAGTACAGAAATTGTAAAATGTCAGGAAAGATCAGAATACACTGTAATAAGGACTAATTGGCTAGTGGTTGACCCTTATGATTCTATACATTTTTAAGAATTCTTCTTTTTCAAGATAGCTCGTGGAAGCTGGATAACACGTTTACTTGTGTTTTAACATGGCCAGAGAGTTAAACTTCAGAAGCGAGAGAGGAATGAACTGGCAGTTTATAAGATGTCAGAGAAGAATCATCCTGACTGCATCCTGCCCCACGGGAGCATCTTTTGCCCTATTTAGATTTCAATATAGTGTTTTCATGTTCAATTACCTGCTGTAAGATGGAGATAATTTAAAGCTACTGATTGCGATGAAGGACCTGGCACAGAGTTAATGTTCTTCTGGCACCGCCCCAGGTCTCACGTGGAGGTTCATTCTGCAGATGCTCCACCACCACCTACAAAACCGCACTTGAATTTGGGGGAATTATGTACAGTTTTCTGCCCTAACAGTTGATTCCCTGTTGGTGGGTGGTGTGGTGGACAGGTAAATAATCTTTAGTTTTGGCTTAAATAGCTATTTTTTAACAGATTCTGTATGAATCTGTTAATGTATTTCACTTGCTTACATAGGTTTATGTGCGCATCCTTCTCATCTGCCTTTTAGCACTTCGGGAATGAAGCTACTAATTTAATTTGCTCTTAAAGAAGTCTAGTTGGTGTTTACCAAAACTGGTTCGAATTGTATTAATATCTGGTGATTTGGATTGATTAGAGGACTTGTTTCTAATCCACACTGTCCCTCTAATCAAAAAACCGATGTATGTTCAGCTGCTAGAGCCGGTGTTGAAACCAGGGAAAATACTGGAAAGGTTGTTAGCAATAGGTTGGGATTTCCCACAGACAAATTAAAACACTAGTTTTTGCTATGACATCTCACAATATTAAAAAGATTGAACAGAGGAATTGCACCTGTGCAGTTATAGTAAAAGCAATATTAAAAAGCATTTATCCACACGCGGTTTGTGCGGCAATGCCAATTCCCTCGCTGTGCTGGCTTTTGTGAACCCGCCTCAATGTGAACATTAAGAAGTTTTGTGGTGTCCTCTAGTGAGATTTTCAAGCCCGTGTAAATATGGGCTCATAAACAAGGTTATACGAGGGAGTTCAGCCTCCAGCCAGCATGTGTGCGTTGCTATCCCATCTGCTATCCTTCCTTTTTCATTCTTTCTCCTTGTCACCAGCAAGTGTAAGTCTCTTGGAGACTTGCAACCATGTGTACCCTGTCGTGTATCAATGGAAGGCTACGAGTGGTTATCCCTGGCATGGTTATTACATGTAGCATCTAAGCCCATGCTCCTTTAAGTCTTCATACTATGCATAATTTGGTGAGAACGATTGCTTACTTAGCACCTTTGCTCTCAAGATCTGCTGGTGATGCTTTGAATGTCAGCGCTGACTCCAGCCTATCTACACTGGGCCCTGCTAATCCTTACAATTAAACACTGCTATAGGACTGGGTTTGCCTGCGTAGCATCACTTCATCTCTCTCTTTTAATTTTACACCAGAATTGGATATATATCTTCCCAAACTAAATTATTCAGCGTTCCATCTCGTGAATCTCAGCGGTGTGCACAGTTGTGCTCTCATCTGAGAAACGCCTCAGCATTGTGCAAGAGGCAGCTTAGGGGAACTATCCTTTGATCGGATATCTTTGTTGTTGAGAAGAGAGAGACCGGAGTGAATGCAGAGGACTTTTTTTTCCCTGTGAATTGGCTATCTTTCAAGATAAATTTAAATAATTCATGGGAACCTACTGCAGATTTCTAATTATAACTAATTAGAAGCACGCTGTTTTATCACATGTGATTTACCTCCGAACAGTTTCAGATCCTTCATAAGGCATTTTTATCTGCATATTTTTTTGCCTATAATTAATGCGGATTTTAAAAATACCCACTTTAGCTTTCTCTGGGTGAAGCTTTAAAAATCGGCTGGTTCTCTTGTCTCTGATTTAGGGCTCTGAATAAAAAAGATGCATTGAACTTGGTGAGAGGTTAGTGCCTTCAAAGCTGTTCACATGGGTCACCGGGGCACCTCTGCACTCCTCAAAGTGTCTATTTCTGCATGTGCCTCTTGTGGCATTACTTTGTTAAAGCCAGGCTGAGTTAACAACCTCCCTAACGCACGCTCATTTACCGAGCCGCACATCTTGACATCTTTTTATTAGTAAAAGCAGCACTTCAGGTTTGTTTGTTTGCATATTTGTGTCCTGTTTCAAAGACCAGCTTGCGTGCTTGTTTTATTTTCCGTGTCTCTTTGAATACCTGGTGCCAGCGTCCAGGCTGGAGCTGGTGGAGATGAAACTTTGCACAATACACTTGAATTCTCAGCACAAAACACGTGCAAACGTATCACTTTCCTTCTCTAATATAACTGCAGCGTTAGCAGAGATTACATTTATTTTTTTTAAAGATGAGGCTTGTTCTCTCTTTTCCTGGAAATTAACGTTTGTGAACATTTTGTTGGTAAATGTTTCACAAGCATTATGGATTTCCCCAAGTAATTTGTTCATAATTGTACAGATTTTCAATAAGTTTTTAGACGTTTTCCCTCCAGTCTTCTAAAAGTACCGCAGAAATAATAATGAAAGACTATTAAAAGGAGGGTAAAAGTTTTGTCTGTATATACAGCACTTTGGGAAATGTAAGTCTTGTTCTTTCTATTAAGTGAAAAGATCATTTAGCTGTTCAGTTAAAAGATGCTTCAATTGCTTTTTTTCTTTTAATGAAGGTACGTGGCTATTTTATCCCTTAAATTGCACTCAATAAATGTGTATTTCTCCATAGTGTGCATGACCCTGATTTAAATAAGTACTTAAACACATTTAAGTTACGTAGCAATCTTAGTGGCATAGGAAGATAGTACAGAAATTATCTTTTGACCCTGTGCTTTGATGCCGCATCAGGGGGGCAGTTGCCTCTTTAAGACGTGATTGTATACAAGGCAAAATGCCGCCAATTGGGTTTTGGAGAAGACTCTTTTGGGGTTGGTGTTGCTGCCTTGATTTTTTTTCTTGGTAGATACTCTCTAGGACTCTAGTAGCTTAAACTCTTAGATTTGTTTAACTTCTGCTAAGCTCTGATAAATCCATTTAATGCATGTATTTATAGCTTAGTCTTCTTGGTAGCATAGGATGAGCTCCAGTCAATTAGTTCGGTCGTTTTTATGCTTATAAAGATAAAGCTCGGTCTGTCAAAAAGGGAGAATCATGTGGATGGGATTTGTGTCTCAAATCGAAGAGCAAGTGATAAACGCAGGGAGAGATGCTCCGGTGGCTGCCCAGGTCTGTAGGGAAACCTCTGTGGTCACAGAGACTGCAGGACGGGCTTAAAGAGAAAACTTAATATAAGACTGCAGCTTCTTGCTGCTTAAATGGGGAATATTTTACCTGCGGGAGCCTAATGATTGCAAATGAAGCCACTTGGAAGACTTTTCTAGGATGTTTTACATACATGGATGCACTCTAGACTCGCCAATTTTTCTCTGGTTCTGCATATTTTAACTGTTAACATAGATGACCTTTGAAACAGAAGCTCCAAATGTAAGGCTTGAGCCCATAGGACTGAATTTGGCCAGGGTTCTGCCACCTGCCCTGGAATTCTCAGGGCTTGGCAGACTTGCACTTCAAAGCTAATTTTTAAATTAATCTCATTTAAAAAAATTACTCTTCTGTTGTTCTAGTTTGGATTTTTATGGGTTTATTTTGAACTGTTGTAAAACCAAAAGGAGAGGAAGTGCCTGGGGAAATCACTGTTATTGCACAGACCCGGGCGGAACTTTCCTCTTGTGCTGAACTGGTAATTTCAGTTCATTTTTAGGGACAATGGTCTTTCCAAAATCATTTCAAAGACTTGTTGAAGTTACTGCTGGGGTTTTTTTTGTACCCACTTTTCTCCTTTTTAACATTAACCTTCTTTCAAGTATAAAATCCACTCGTTTAAAAGCAGGATGTGCTGTGTGTGATGCGGGACCCCGCGGTTTCTTGGATAAGAGTAGAATTTCATCAACATGCATTTTCCCCAATGCCACTGAACAACAATAACCCAGTTTCATTGCGAGCAATAGGACAACGAGGTTGTTCTATTAAGATTATTCAAGCGTAATAACTCCTACTAATAAATTAGAAAAGGAAAAATCAGACTCTCATATAGTCTGTCTAATGGATCAATTGCCAGCGATATCATGAGTTTCTCACAGTCTGTAGACTGTGGATTTTTCCAGGATAAACTTTTTAGTTATACTGTTGAATAGTGGAGCTAAAAATTGAAAGGACTAGATTTGGAACATCATGGTGTAATTTTGTTAAGAGCAGATGGGTGGAAAACTCCCTTGAGCGCTATATTAGCCGCTGCCATTCACGGGATGGCAGCCGATAAACTACTTGATGGACCTTTGTGTCCATCTGTTAGTTGATCTATCCAATATTCCTTGGCTAAGGAAACACTTTGAACAGCACAGTTAAATGCCAGAAATGTTTTGTAGTATTTATAGATTTTGCTAGTTCACACTTGAGAACATTTTCTGTGATTCATCAAGTGTTATCTTGATTTGTATCATTTATTTGGAGTATATCTTAATGACTGATTTAAGGTGTGTTATGTAGCTGTACCGTTCAATACTCGGTGGTCTGAGAAGACAATCTGAAATAACACCCACTGTGATTTGTTTCCTTACTGATTAATTACCGTATACTAATTCATGTACCTCTTAAAGCATAAGTTTTTCTGCAGGACGCGAGAGAATTTTAGGAGAAAATTGGTATTTCCAGAAAAGGGAAAGGGCATGGGAAGCTCCAGGAGTTACTCTGCGTCTCCCCCACTTTTTACTGGCGTTGGGAAACCAGGGATGCTGTGCGCTCAGTAGAAAAGCTATTAGTCTGGTTGTCAAATAAAACAGCCGTCTCTTTAGAGAGAACACTTAATAGATTTTGGGAGCTTGATCTTTATTTTTTTTCCTTATTTCCTTTTGCCTCATCTCTACTTGATTGGGAAAAGTGCCCTGAAAAAATAGCTTCATAACTTAGATTGGATCGCTCGTCCTCTAGCAAAGAATGTACTCTGCAGCTCCCCTGTGTATTAAACAAATAAATATAAAAGGTTTAACACCAGCTTGTGTGGCTACCACGAAGTTAAAGCATTACTTAAAGCACTAAAAAGGATGTGAAGATTTAGTGCTGCTGTGCAGCGCACTAAATAACACCAAATTAACTCATAAAGCATGTCAAGACGTGGTACTTGAGCCACTCCATCTGTGCTCGGCTGCGCTGGGGACGGGGCTTTGGAGGCACCTGCCGAGCAAACGCTCAGTGCTGCCATGTGTTTGTGAAGAGACTTGGCTAAGCCAGGACGGACCAACGTCAAAGCACATCTGGTTTATTTTTCTTTCTTTTTAATGGCAGTGCTATAAATGCAAGTGTCCCTTCTCCAGGAAAAAGGTTCTTAAATCAGGATTGAGAGAAGGAAAGACCAGAAAACCACCGGGTTGTTAATGTCCACTTGAGATTTACTACATAAATCTAATGGATCAGAGGCTGTTAGACAGTATTGCAATGTTTGCTATGGCTGTTCCTAAGAAAACTGGTGAAGGTGTTTGGAGATTTTCACTGTAGCACAGCTTTTTTAGAGTTTTTGGAATGTGGACAACATCAGCACAAACCAACAGCTCTTTCTCTGGCCTTCCTGACCTAGCAAGGTTTGATCTCCATAGTAACCACAGCAAACATTTTACTGCTAAATTTATGCAGGTATTTTCATAGTATTTTTCAGCCACTTTTAGTGGGAGAGTAGGAAAAGGGATGCTATATTCTTTCTTATTTTTTGCCTTCCTCCATCACTCTCCTGCCTCTGCTTGGGCTGTATCTGCTTTGTTGTGCTGTGGCTTCCAACTCCTGACTCAGGCGCCTCTACTGCGAAGGTTCCTCCTACCCAGTCTCCTGTAAGCTCTTTCCTTTCTCCTCGGACAGGGACTAGAATGTTTTCTTAGTCTTGCATGTGGTCTGAGAAAAGCTTTTACTCCTGTTTTGTCATCGGTGTAAGTTTTTGTGCAGGCTCCTCCGCTTTTCCAGCTGCACTTACAACAATCTTGACTTGTCCTTGGCAATGAAAAGTTTGAAGAATGGCTCCTGTATTGGAAATGCCCATGTTAGCTGACAGCCCGGCCTCTGCCAGCTGGTGGAAAGTACTCATCATTCGTGTTTGACAGTTATTAATTAAATTCTACTCCACCTGGGGGGGGAAAAAGTGTTTGAATTATTCGGTGATAACTTCAAAATTGTAGGTACAATGTACTCTTGATCTCCATTTGAATGTGCCATCCAAACTGCGTGGCTGGCTCTGCAGAAGGGTGTTTGTGCTTTGGATAAGAGAAGATGATTCATCAGAGAAATAAAAGTATTAATTACATATTTAATTGGAGGATGTTTTGTTCAGTCAACTGTGATCATTTGTATGAACTCATTCTCTTGTGTATCAATGTAAATACTCTTCTCTTGTGTATCAATGTAAATACTCTTCTCTTGTGCAATAATCCTAAAATATTATTGGTGATGATAAATTTTATGTAGATCCCAAGGAAAACCTCACAGAAGTTTCAAGTTCATGGCTTTCAATGCGTTGAGTGTGTTTATAGTTGAGTAGAGAAGCTGTAAAATATCTTTCACTGTTGAATTTCAAGATGGTTTGTTTCTTGTTGAAGTACGGGGGAGATGATCTGGATGACCTCCTGGTAGACCTTTCATCTTCCAGATGAGAGCAGTGTGCAAATTTGTCCCAGGAAATAACAGCTCTTGGAGTCCTAAAGAGTGGGGTAGTCAAGTTTCCATGGGAATCTTGAGTTTGCTCAAGGCTTCACAACGTTCTTTTTAAAATTCCAGAGCATCGCTGTTTTTCTCCATGGGATGTCAGAGCTTATTAATGTTATATCTGAGCATTTCACCAAGAAAGGAGTTCACTAATGGATCTGCGGTATCACAGCTGTACTCACAGCACCCTTGCAAGGCACTGGTAAAGTTAACCTCATTTTACAGCTGGGCAAAAGTAAGGGATGGAATATGAAGGGCAAACGAGAAAGTGATTTTTGGTGATATTTATGTGTCTGTGCCCAAAGTGGTGATTATGAAAATCCCACTCAGCTGCTGCCTGAATTCCTGAAGCGGCTTCTGTTTCAGCCTCAGAGGTTTGTCTGTGTCCAGCTCTGCTTCTCCACGCCCTTGGAGGGTCCTGGTCAGCCTGATGTGGCCACTGGCACTACATGGGCGTAAATACTCAATTCTTACACTTAGCACTTTGAATTAGCTGCTGTAGTGGTGGGTCTGTCTTGACTCCTCTGAGGCAAGGTGGGCCACCACGCTGCTGGTTTGATTTTCAGATGATGATAGCTATGAATATTTAAACTCCTCTCATACCTGCGTTTTAATTCCTGTAGAGCATCCTAATTATATGCAACAGCCACCCATTCTGACAGTATAGGTGCTCTCTCATGTACCACATTTTTGGAAATGTAGACGGGAAGATGGCTCATTCCAGTTGTTTTCATTGCCGGTCGATATTTAGTCTACGCTTCATTCTGAAGTTTAAAAGTATCATATTTGATTACATGTAAATTTACTTTGAAAAACATCTAGTAGTATTATTTACTGTAGTACACAATAGTCAAAATCAGTAAAGTGTAATGGAAAAATTGTGCAGAAGTTAATGAAGATTGAGCGCCAAAATAAAATCTTCAACAGATCCACTGAAAAGACAACCAGAACTGACATTCCAAATCTTTCCTGGCTTGGAGACGTGTTGGAAAGTTAATCCCTCTATTTAAGGAAAAACAAAATTTGAAATTAAGTGGGCCGAAATGGCTCAGTGCTTACAGTTGTGGTGATTACATTTTTTTTCCCTGCCT
The DNA here is from genome assembly GCF_036013475.1 of Columba livia. Classification (NCBI taxonomy): domain Eukaryota; kingdom Metazoa; phylum Chordata; class Aves; order Columbiformes; family Columbidae; genus Columba; species Columba livia. The sequence continues at coordinate 21,783,642 of NC_088611.1, forward strand.
GCTTCTGTATAATGTCACAGCAGAAAAATTGGATACGACTGAAAGTGAAACCAACCAACCAACCAAAACCCAACCAAACAAAATGCAAACAAAACCAAGCTGCTTGTAAACTCTGAGGGGTCAGAGGTTTGCACTGATTGGGCAGCAAAACCAAAGAAAAATACCAACCCCCACCCCCAACAATAAAAAATCCCCTTTGCATGAACAACAAGGATTACCTTAAATAATGGTCAGATTTTGAGGCTGCGCGGCAGTTGGTTAGCTTATTGAACACATTCCAAATTAATTCTATTTTCAGTAATAATTTGGGGTAAGTAAGGAAAGACGGTGCATTTCCAACTAGTGTAATGCAAAATTATTATCGCGTGTGCGGTTTGCTGGTGGCTCTTTGCACAGTCCCGGGTTGTCCTTGGTTGGGCACCCAGACGTGGACGTGAGGTTGAGGAGGGTGTTACTGCTCAGAAATGGTGCCTGGCAGCTTCTCCCCCTCCTGTAGGCAACTAGATACTAAATATTAACGTGCTTCCAGTCTCAATCAGTTCAATTCCCCTGGTTTGAAATTGAATGGAAAGAAGGATAAATTATTTGAAAATTGAAGACATTTATCTATGACATTTAATTAGTGTAAAGGGACTTCTCCTGATCCATGAAATTCCCAGTGCGGCATAAATGTATCTAACTCTCATCAATGATAAGGCCATCCATCAGCTCATAGACTCTTTTCTATTACCAGAAGTTTATCCTCAGATCTAGCGAAGACCATTCATAAATTCATTTTAAAGGTGTGTTGTTTGGAGAGGACATTATGCAGTATAATTCCAAGCTCAAAATCGAGCTGTGATAACCACTCTCTATCTGACACGCTGAGCTTTCAGTCACACTTTATCACAGTTATGGATGTCAGTAAACCAACAGGTTTTTCTCAGAAACAATATAGATAAGCAAAGGTGGCTGAGAAGGTGCAAAGAGTAATTTAGAGAGATAAGCAGCCTGGGAGATGTTTTCATTTTCAGTATTCTTTGTAAGAAAAAGCACATAAAGCCCCTTATATTTAGAAATGACTTTGAATAATTCAGTAAGATGATTTTCTATCCATTATTTGTCTGCTGGAAAGTAGAAATAAAAGAATTAACACTTTGTCAATCATACAGGACCTTGTATGAAAGCTACTACAGGCACTGAGGACAGCTGTGCCAAAACGTGGGGCTAAGGAAGAGCAAAGAGAGATTTTATTGAGCTGGACTGAGCTTTGTCATCACATGGGCTGAACTAACCTGGACCGGCCCTCCTGGTCACAGCTGTTGAATGGGGAGACTTTGGTGGTTTGGGGTTTTTTTGTGTGGTGTGTTCTTTGGTTGGTTGGTGGTTGTTCTTGTGTTTGGTTTGTTTTGTGTTTTCATTCTCTTGGCATCTACAGAAGAAGTTTTTGGGTGCTGAAGTTTGTAAAGGGGACAAAAACAACCACTCTGAAAATAGTCCATATTAATGAAAAGTGAACCCAAACGCTATACACACACACACATACACATATATATATTTTTATAAACATATTTAATTGGAGTCTGAGTGGTTAGCTCTTACTTCAGAATCTTTGAATTATGGTGTGGTTAGACAGGAAAAAATATAACTTTTTGAAATGTAGGAATTAATTGGGAAAAGAAGCCTTGAAATTTCTCTAAGAAACCGCAGCAAATCCCATATATATGGCAGAAAATGAGGCAAAAAGGCCATGACGGCCCAGAGCTAACTGGTGATGTCCGTCATGACTTAAGCCACAGACTTCACCAGGAATCTGTGTTCAGACCTGGTTTTCAACTAAAACGTCTCAACAACCAAGTGTACGTTGCTCAATACTCCAGTATTCCTGGTCCACTAAAACTTCTCTAATGAGAAATTAAGAATGAAGCAGACCATGGAAGTGAAGAATTTGATTTATGCCTTAGGAGAAGTGAATCAATAGTCCCAGGCTGAACGCAAGGTTGAAATATGGAACCATCACATTAGCGTCCGTCACTGCAGAGCTGTGGTTATTCTTGAGAAAGGGGCCTGCCAATACACTCCCTGTTCCTTGGAATTTATTAATAAGAGCAGGAAAAATTATCAATCACATCTTGGGAAAAATAAAAGCAGAACTGGTTTCGTAGCCTGAATCAATGAGCAGCATTTCTAGGTTACCTGTTTCAAAACCGAGGTTGTTTTATGACTAGCATGTATTTGCACAGAACCACATCAAAGTGCATTTCAGGAGAAACGGGACTTCTGTATAATTTAAACAGGCAGCTTGCCTTGGACTTAAATAGGAATTGAATAATGCCATAGGCACTTTTACATTCATACATGATTTAAGAATTATTAAGATACATTACCACCCTTGCAGGTGCTGGTAATAGAGGCACCCAAATCATGAGAATAATCTTCTGCTGCACACAAAGCTCTGGAATTGATTCCTAATTATTGATCACGGCAGAATTCATTCTCTACAGTAGCTACAAATGTCAGGGAATAATTCATATTCGTGGGTAATTATTACCAAACCCAGGTGCTGTAACCTGTTTAAAAACCTTTGTTCCTTACAGAACATAGAACATTCTCAGAGTGCTGAATGTGGTCTTCTCTTGCTTCAGTGTTGTTGGATGTTAGTTCTCAAATTACATTTCTTTCCATACTGGATTAATTTTTAGGGATACATATTGTGTATTTGCCTGAGCTGATGGTTGAAAATCTAATTGCTAATTCTAAGTCTAATTTTTTGTTATTTAAAGCCCACTTGGTCCAGGACGTTGAGCCTCAGTGGAACAGGGTGTCTAATCCTGCGTTGCGTCGTCTTTCTGGGCAACGACCTCAGGACAACCGGCAGTGAGGGCAGGAGCCTGTTCCATCTTGTTCTTTCCTCTGTTGTCAGTGGGACTTGCTGGAGCAGAACCATGATCCTGCATATTTGGGGTGTTTTTCATCGATTTTCTGCTGGCTGTATGAAGAAAATTTGTCTCAGCGTAGAAAAGCTCATGATTCTGAAGAAGTTGCAGAAACGTTTAATCCTTTCCGTGAAGGACAAAGCTGTGGAAGAGAGAAGGGGTGATGTCCGAGGGCAGAGCGGGACCTGAAATGGGCTGATTGAGGTGGAAAATAGAAGAACAGAGGGGATCTTAGAGCTGCTTTGGGTTTAGAAGGGAAAGCAGAGGGTTGTCCCAGAGCTGCTGGAGTCGCAGGAGGCTCACGTGGAACTGGGGAGGAGGTGGCGGTGCTGGGGACATCCCCGCGGGGACTCTCGCCCCCTCCCGCTTCGCTCCATGGGTTTCTTCTTAAACCGGACCCGGGGGAGGAATTTTCCTGTTCGGTCCCTTCCAGCTGGGTGTGGGAGGTGTTTCACTGCGTCGCCATCTGCTAAGGAGGTGGGAGAGAACAGAGAGGGCTTTTTCCCTCTTCTATTTCAAGAAAGGGGAAAAAAATAAAAGGAATTTGTGTTTCTGTGCCGGTTTGCAGCATACAGTAATAATAGCAAAACCCCACAGAACAGCTGAAGAAGTTTTCATGTACGTTTGTATAGAAATGTCAAATAGTTATTATTGTCAATTATATTAAATGTTATTGTAATAGCATTTTTTTTTTCTCCTAGAGCATTACTCAGTTACAGCCAAAATGGATAGAGAGTTAACAGTCAATTCTATGCTCCTATACTAATAATTTATTATTATGATTACTTTGAATTGGCATTGTTGGGCCAGTACATAAAGAAAATTGGAAGCAATCAGTCAGTGACTCTAGTGCACTCGCTTTTCACACGCAAGCGAGATAAAGGCTCCAGCACCCTATTGACAGCAGAAGGTAATTTAGGTCAGAGCAACCCTGTTAACACAGTTCAATTTATTTGCATTACTCTGATCCTCCTGCTTCTGATGACTGTTGAAATAAAGGAATGAGAACCATTTTTAATAGCTCTCATTGTGGAAGCACTTTCACAAATGTGACAGAGGATTATGATGAAGTGGTTCATCATTTCTTTATGGCACCTATGGCCACGCACACCAACCCTGTTGTGTCTCTGGTCACTCTGCTGAAACCAGTGGGGTCCAACGCGCAAATCTCACCACAAAAGGGATGGTGAGCTGGGTGATAATTACTCTTTTAAAGCATGGGCATGATAAACTTATACATTTCTGAATATACTGACAGGAGATTGGTATTTCCTTCCATGGCTAACGGAGCCTGATAGCTCACCAAATGGCTAGGAGTATATTCTACAAGCAAATAATATTCCGTGTTTATTTGTCTCTAACTGATCTCACAAAGTCAGGTCATTGAGTCTAGTCAATACTTCATTCTAAACCATTTTTGCTTGATCTTTGTATATCATTCTGTGTAAATCTGCATTTCTTTAGATAGTGCACTATGGTGAAAACGAGTTTCAACACAGTAACATTTGAAATTAGCTTTTGTGTTTTGGTTCAGCAAAACCTTCCTGTAGTTGCTGGAGTATGGGCTGAAATGGGCAGATGTTTCGCTCAAGCACAGACTGACAATAAGATTAATGTATTTCACTATTATTTGTCTTTGAGTACATACGTAATGGAAGAATAAGCTTTTTCTGAAGGAACATGCAAATTACTACATTCCTCTGTTCCCTTTTCAAGGTAGATATTTCGCTAGAAAGGCATCACGCTGGGATGTGGATCTGCCCTGGCTCGTTCTGCTTGCGCTGGGCTCCTGTTTTGGATGCTACATGGGGCTGGGGACATGCGACCTGACAGCAGCATGTGACACAACCCCAGTGGCATCAGTGACACCCTTAGTTCAAGCTCCTGCACCTTTGAACAACCGCAGCAGCTGAATCACCGTGTTTCCTCAGCTTTCCCAAGCTGACACTGTGCTGACTTGCAAGTATTCACCGGTGTGAGTCATTTTGCGCGTGACTTCCATGCATGTACGTGTATTTTCATTACAAACTTAGTAAGAACTCTACTCTGTTGTTGGAATACTGCAGCTGTTTTGATCCCTTTGGAAAGACACCGGGTCCCACCCTTAGGGCCGATGGTGCTGAGGGAAGAGCTGAATCATGTGCATGATGTGCATCCCTCGGGTTTCTGCGGCGCTGCTACACTTGGCGGGGTTTGTGTGTCAGTAGGTGTCAGCATTCAGTTACTGTATAATTGAACAGCCTGATTGAATACTCATGGCAACACGCCTGCAGAATTAATGCCAAGCACTTCACAAGCCCCGCTTTAGGGTAGGATTATTCAGCCAGAAGTTTCTCGATACACAAAGGGGAGGGGGGGAATACTTAAAGCTCTATTCATTGTCCAAAAACCTAATTTCATCACTGAAAATAATGCTGTGCTGCTTCACGGGTGTTTGCTAACACAGTGCAAACGTAAGCGCTTCTCTGCACAGACTCGGCTTGTGTTTGCACTTGGGCTTGTGTTGGGCCGGGTGCTGCATCCAATGTGCAGGGTTCTGGTCATGATACGAGGGGCTCTGGGCAGCAGGACTTATCGCTCCTCTCCCATGAAAAGCTGAGAAAGCTCTTGCTTGAGCTTCCACAATAAACATTTGCTGAAAGCTGCAAAGTGCCCATGGTTGCATCTCCCTTTCTAACCATGTTCCAACCTCAATTTGCCCTCCAGGCTTGTAAATCGGGTTTAGCGCTTGGTTGGTGGGTTAGGATTAGCTACGATGTATGTTGGAAGGGCTGACTTGCCCGGGGATGCTGCAATCCTATTAGGCTAACGAGGACACTTCTAGAAGGGTTTCCGGAGGCGTTTCTGAGCAGACATTAGCTGGAAAAGTGGAGCGGTAGGACTGTCGCTCTCCTCGCTGCTGCTACTCGTTTGGAGCAGGGGTGCTTGGAGGAAGAGGAGCTGTAATGCAGAGCTTCAGTTTTGGCCCATTTGTGCAAGGAAACCACATGGCAACATAGTGAATCTGGAAATGACACAGATGATAGGCTACATACCACTGAGAAGTAAAGCAATACATGGAACCTCTTCTGCATAAATGCGTACAATGACAGTTGGGTTTTAAAAGGTGCCATGGTTGTTAAAATTCTTAAATTACTGCTCTTAAATTCTTAAATTACTGCATGTAACTCCTGACATGCCCAGTCCTTGGTAAATGCTCCCGCCTTTTCGCACAGATCGAAGTTCATTGGAACTGATTAATTTGCTCTATGTAATTGGCTTTGTGAGGAGCAGAGAACCCCTCAACTGAGATCCAGGGCAGCTACTTTCACAGCAACCCTAATACTGTTTCCTCCAATAGAAGCAGAGATTTCACTTAAATCAGAAAAGCTCAGATATGCTTATACTTCCTATTGCTTCCATCTCCTCTCTCTTCTCATCCGCTGGAACTGCTGACGTCAGTTGAAACAGCAAGCAGCAATATGTTTTTCGCAGACCTAATGTGCAAATGACATTGGATTTATGTACCTGAAGGGGGCTTGCTTGCCTTCCCAGGCTTGCAATCTCAGAAAAAATTCACCTCAGCTGCAAAAAAGCAGCTGTAAGAGAAATGTGGTGCTCAGCAGCGAGCACAGAGGATGGCGAAGTGATCCGTCTGCTCTCAATGGTGTCTGGTGTTAGGAGCAGATTAGATCTCGTGTCAGGCAGCAGCACCCAAGGCAACATCTCTCCAGCTTTACAGTTTATGGTCCAATTCAGGCAATTAGGGTCCTTTGTGTATGTTGTCTTAGTGAAGGGTCCTGGACTGGGAATCACTTTATGGCCCATTTATTTCCAGCTATCAGGTGGGCTCGCAGGTTGAGAACCCAGCCTTGTGGCATTAACCAAAGTACATCAAGAAACCAGCTTTGAGGCATTACTCAAAGTACGTCCCAACCCCTTCCCATTTTTACTGACTTTCAATATTGGTGAAGGAGAAATATTTACCGACTGCTCATCAAGCATTGCTTTTAACTATTATGCTGCAAGAGTATAGCTAGTGCTAGCAACTAATCTCCTTGTAGGCTTTTGTGGAAAATGCAGGATTATCCCCTTCATTTCACCCATTCAGCTTGTTTCTGCTCATTTTGCTTTGTAGTTTCTCTCAAGAATGCCAATTCTGCTCCATGGCTCCATCCCTTCCTGGCTGACACATTGATCCTTCCTCAGGAGACTCTGTACTGGGTTCCCCAGGAGTTCAGTGTTATATTCTAACTCAGTATGTAATGATTTAATTTAAAACACTAAGACATTCTCATCCTACAAGTTTAAAATATGCTACATTTTGCTGTGTCGCCGTCTGCATTCCACAGCCCAGCGCAATCAGGGGTGAATCATGAACATTTGCGGTATGAAGCGGCGTGTTTAAATGGGATCATTATTTTTCAGAGGGAACATAATAGTGGTGTATCTTGCAGCGTCCGGACTTTTCAATTGAATTATCTTTCTTAAATACTCTGAGGAAGAGGAGAGCAGCTTTCTGTGAGCGCGGGAATGGAGGTGGTGCTGGGTAGGGGTGTTTGGCAGATTCGGGAGGTTTTGTGCCTCAGTTTGGGTATGTGACACTATGGATTGTGGCAGGAGTGCTCGGTGATCCCTGACCAAGGACCAGCTGTTTGTGCCATGGGGTGGCTGCAGATGCCAACATCTCCTGAGCCACCCATTGGTGTGTGGGCTTAGGCGGAGTAGGTGAAGTTAGGACACGGTGGGGACCTCTGGCCTGTAATTGTGGTTCAAGGTACAACCCCATAACCCAGAAGCTTGGGAAGAGAAGACATGATCAAGAATAAAGTGTTGGGAATCTTTTGGTTTAGGATCCACTAGCAGCTGGAAGAAAGTTTACTGTGTGGGTGTTGGTCTTTCTACAGTTCTTAAGCTGATGTGAAAGCTTTTCCTGGAAGGCTCCTCAGCCCCTTCTTCTGATAAAGATAGGATGCTTTTGGTCACCATTCATTTTTTGGTAAAAATCTACCTATGTGCAAATATGCCAAACGCACTGCGAGTTGATTGTTTGCCATACAATAAATAAAAACAAAATCTTGTGCAACTGAGTATGAAAGAGAAGCATCTTTGAAAGAAAATGTGGTCTTAGTATTTGGCTTATGAAATACTTTCAGTCCCAAATTAAGTTGTTTCATTTATGCATACGCTTTGGAATTGCAACTGAACCAAACAAATGGTTTGGTTTTTTGTTGGTGTGTTGTGTTTGTGGTGTATGTGTGTGGGTAACTGAACCAAACAAATGGTTAGTTTTTTTGTTGGTGTGTTGTGTTTGTGGTGTATGTGTGTGTGGGGGGGGTTGTTTTTGGTTTTTTAGTTTGTTTTTTTGTGGGCTTTTTCTTTTATTCCCCTTCCCTTATCACACAGCGAGAAGACGCTGGGTTCACAGGGGCTGACTGTTCTTGTTGGGTGATATCTACCAGGGCTTTACCCTCCTTGGAGTGGTGGATTCCACCTCTGAGAATGACGATTTCTGACGTCCGAACTGGCAGCAGATGGAAACAAGCATTAGTTACAACCACCTTCACACAACGTGAGACGGAAGTCGTTGGTGTGTTAATTTTTCGTTGTTAATTTTTGGGCCTGTGCTCCCCTTGCATAAATTCTGAGGGCGCCTGGGGTCAATACCTCTGCATTGTTATTTAACCCTGTTTGCCACCGTTCCATAAGCAATCTACCAGCACGTGATGCTTTGATTTTCCTGGCACCCCACTTGCTTTTCACTTTTCTTTATCAGCTGATTTACTGCCTCTAGACAGAAGATGAATAGTTTGCACTTTGTACTCTTAAATCAAAACAGAATGGAAAAGACTGGTTTAATAATATTTTATTCCAACCCCACTTATCTGTATCACCTTTTGCTTAGCCCTGTCAAGAGTGATATGTCTGCAATATCCTATCTCTGCTGTTTGCTCACCACGGTACCACAGGTTTTGCTTATTCATGATCCCAGCATTGTTTTAGAACAAAGCTGCATGAAAAGCTGCTGAGCAGCTCGTCGCCGATTCCCACAGCTTAAACAATGAGACTGAGTTTAGGTGGGGATAGCAGTTCAATAATGGTTTGTATTTCCATTTAAACCTCACCGCATTTTGAATATGAACTGTAAGTTAGGTGTTTATGCATATTTTTAACAGTGAACTTGTCTATATCTGGAATGCTTCAAATATATTTTACCTGGAGTAGTGATATCCAATGTACCTGAAGAAGTCAAGTCCAGTAACCATTGGACTAACAGTTATTTTAACATAGGCTTATTCACTTTGTTTTTTCCCGGTCTGAATGCAAAAAGTGATTTTGTGTTTCTGATTTGAGTTTGATTCACATTGGATTCTAAAGATGAAATTAAAGCAACTTAATTTTTCTTTTTAATTTTGCATGTCTGTATATATAGACACACACATATATTTAAAGCATCTTTTTTAGGTGATACAGTGTTTTTATCTTAGGTGAAAACAAATGTTTGGATCAGTTTTTCAATGGACTGAATTTCATGGTTCAAGCGTCATGGATATACCTTCCTATCATTTTGGATAATGCATCTGGAGACAAGCAATCCATTCCTTTCATAGTCAAAAAATATGCCATTAAAACTATGTCAGTTTAGCTTCACAATGCAAATTGTCTTAGACCTCGAAATACTACAGGATGAAAAATTTGGGTTTGAAAATGAAATAATCAAATGAGTAAGTTTCTCACCTTCCTTATAAATTACATATATATATATATATACATATATATGGAGCATTCAAGTTACTCTTCATGAAAAGAAAACCTCTGACAGAGGCAGACAGTGCCAGGGTGTCTTTTCATTGCTTCTTTTCTGGTGCCGTATTCGAGCTGACATGATGTGTGTAGAGGAGCTGACCTTTCAATGGAGTTGAGTTTTCAACGCGAAGCTCACCGCAGCTTTCTGCTCTGCTCAACTCATCTCTGCTTTTAGCGATAAAGCAATTAAAGATATCCTTTATTTGATCAACTGGAGAGCACCATTGCTGTAATTTTCATTTTACTTCTTGCCTGTTGCCAGAATAGGAAGTGATTTATAATGGCGGGAGCAATATTGCGTGTGGCTGCAAACAGTTTATTCAGAATTTTCCATTTCTTCCACTGGAGTGTAGCCACAGAAAGGATACTATGTGTTTTTAACTTGTTTGCTGGTTTATTGGCTGTGAATCAAGCAGTATAATAGCTTTTGTGTTCAACTTCAAAGGCTTAATCTCAAGACCAGGTTCTGTGTCATCACTTCATGCTGTGGCCCCTTTGAGGGGACTAAGCTAAATTGAATTATATCTTTTACAAGGCTAAAGATAAAACCACAGTCTTGGCTGAGCAAGGCTTTTCAGAGTTATGCAACTCACTGTTTTCATTTTTTTAGATATCATTTTATAATACTTTTACAACTTTCTCCACAATCCAGTTAAAAATCACTTTTCTATTTTGACCACTCACCACGTTATTATGTACAGGCTCCTTTTCAGCAGCCAGAGGAAATTATTATAGTCCAAAATACTGCCTTATGGAGCTAAAATACAACTTTTAGTTCTATCAGGCTAATTGACTTATTTCCCCCCCAGCCTGGGAGCCATTGTGCGATTCCTGCTGAAGCGCCGTGGGATGTAGAGTTGGGCTGGAGGATGCTCGTGCTAATACTGATTTTAACCAATAAGTACAAAAGCATGTTGGTTTTAAAGGTCTTGGCTTTTCCAACCAGTAACACCCCCTCCCCTTATTTTTTTTTCATTCTTAAGCTTTATTTAGTCTGAACTTATTCTCAAAGCCACTGCGATCGCTGAAGCTGCAACCTGCTGCTCCAGTTACACGTGGCAGAACTTCGCTGTGTTTCAATACTTGAAACCAGTTAGTGAAACCAAAGGGTTTTTCCCCCTCTATGCACATGTGTTGAAAGGATATGACTGGTACCTCACAATCCCTTGCAGCCTCTAGGAAAGGTGCCGTGGGGTATTCAGAGCGTTTCCAGGCGGTTGTTGGAAGCGATGGGTGGTGCAGAGATCAGACTGGCCAGAGCTTCTCTGCCCTTAACCCTCACTATTTTACTAAATTGCCATCCTTCTTTTGCTGTTTTTCTTACTCTATTTGTTATTTTTAAGACTGATGCAGCTGCAGAGTCGTGTCCTCATTGGGTATCGTTGAGATCACGTTGAGTGTTTGAAGATGATGGCAGCCTAACTTGGCCTTGCTGTTCCTGGATGAAAAGTGAAGGAAATGTCCTCTAGTGATGCCTGTCGTTCTCCATCCATTATGGAATATCAGCCAGACAATGCTTCACTGGCTATTATTGAGGTGAAAAATACCCTCCCTGTCTAAAAGGACATAGCAGTAAAAAAACATAATGGTGGAGACTGTGGGTGGCCCTATGAGTTATTCTGCCCTGTGAAGGAATCTTTCCAACTTGCATCTATAGCAGTCAGTCTTGCTCTCTGCTTTGTCAAAAAAACCCAGCTTTGGTTGGAGAATCCATTGCTGCTCAGTGCTTGATGTCTTTGCAAGTAGTAAAGGACTTATGGAAATTTCAGTTAGGAAAATGGTGGTTTTGAACAGAATCCCTTTGGTTTGGTTTCTTCCAGCACACACTTAAAGAACGCACAGGAACCATCACCAGTGCTAAAGCTCCAATTGTCATCTTAGATTGTCGCTTCTGAGGGAAGAAGTGGATTGACATTGATTTTTAATGTTTTTCTTCTGTTCCACTGGTATCCAAGTTTTTCGTGTCAGTCTGATTCGACAGAAACTGAGATCTGTCTCTGTTATTTTTTCGACTACTGACAGCTCGGTGTCTTTGACGTGTAGGGGAAGTTTCACACACAGGGGTCACCCTGTTGAACAGTTTCTTCTCCCTGCTTTTCCCTTGAGTGCAATACGAACTGACTCCCAAGTGAACGGATCCTGCTTCAGATGTCCAGAGCTTTATTAAATGCATTAACTCCATTATGAAAGCAACTTCTGAGTAGCCTTGACAAATGCAGCCAGGAAGGATTTTGCAGTCTGAAAATGGTACGATTATTCCCAGCACTTTCTACTCTCTGTGAAAGGATGAATTAATATTTATTGTTAAATGTAACTAGCAATATAAAGAGGTACACTTAGTCTATTATTGTCCAATAATATTCAGAACACTTCCCCTGAAATTTAAATATGTTCTGTCAGACTGGCCTTTGCTGCTCCTCCAGTGAAATTATTCTGTAAAGCACATGTGATTTACTGAAATTAATTTTACTGTCTATATTACTCTTTTTATCACCATTATTAAGGCTCTGGTACCTATAACATTTGAGTTCGTCATTGCCCGTCTTCCTCTCTTTAATATGCAATTACTATACACTATTTCAGATTTCTCAGTGTGGATTTGGAGGTACAGGTAAAGCCAAAAAGTAACTCAAAGTGCATTCCTGTGCACGGAGAAAACCTCTAGTAATTACCCGAGTCAAAAATACATGAAAGCAAGGAGCCACACAAAAAACCCTAAAAAAACCCCAAACAGAACTAAAGTCTGATACTAACAGCTTTACTGAGGATCCAACAGTGAATAATTTGAAGCCAGTCCATGCAAATAGCAGTAAAGGAGCTCAGTGCCTTGTCAAACACCCCAATTTTCATTCCCCGGTTATTTTTCTTCTAAAAGTACCCTCTGCTTCATTGATTCAGCATCTCTTTGCAAATCACATTTGAAAATTATAGGTTCTAATTTCCTTTTTTACCTTGCCATTATTTTAACTCCATAACTGCATTATACAACTCTGTAAATCAGTGTGGGAAATAATTTCTGGGCATTATGTCACGTTGGACAGATGTCTACTGTACCAAAACACGTAAGGAGTTGATCTGTAAATTCCTGGTACAACAATTTTCAAGCGGGTCTGATCCCGGGCCAGAGAAAACATTGTATAAAGATGTTTATCAGTGGAAAAGTGGCTCGAATTGAGTCGCTGTTCGGCTGTACCTAAAGTTTGATGGATTATTCTGACTCTTGTAAATGTAAGTGAAGGTTTTACTCTCAGAATGACAAACAAATGTATGTTGGTACCAAGTCTTTGAATTGAGGACTGACGGCATTAAATAAAAGTGGTAAATAAGGATGGAAGTATCTCTTTAAAAGCATATAGTGGCTGCGGTATGTTGTAGAGGTTGGTTTCAGATAGTATTTATTGCCAGTTGTAAATGAATCCTCATTTGAGTCTGTTCGTAGGTCTCTTCCAGTGTGTGAATTGTAACGATTGCAGAAATCAGGCCCCAGAGAACCCTGCGCATTGCAACAGCAGCAGCCGTGAAGCGCTGCAACTCACCTGGCGTTTCGGTTGGTTCCCATTGAATGATTTATTGATCACTGGTATGTACATATCTGCAAATACAGCAGATTAATATGCAAATACTGTTCTGTGGGGAAAGGGAGGATAGTGTAAACTAATTAGCTTGGCAAGTTAAAGTTGACATGTGTCTGTTTAACTAAATAGGCCAATTATATGTTCAATCTGATTGTTGGTGTCTGTGATTACCGTAAGGAAGGGTTAGTGACTGGGACAGTTCAGAGCTACGCTTTTCTAGCTATTTTCCATGGGTAATTTGGGAGGGGGTTGTCCTTAGTTCTAGCCATTATGCTACCTTCTGAAATTAATCATTAATATCATCCTTGATCCTTCAACAAAGTAATATTAATTCAAACGAGCATAGGTTATGTATTTTAGAAATAGTTTATCTTCATTGTATTGTGACCCAATACTCTCTGGTCTCTGGCATTCAGTGTATTTCTGACACTGGAGGGTGGAAAATGCTGCTTAGAGCCTTATCCTGGGAGTTCTGTACCAGAGGAATGACTTGAAATGGGAACACTGAACGTGAGCCTGGACTTCAGCAAAACACTGTGCTCCTTTTCGGCTTTACTACTGCTTATTTTCCTTGGCATTACTGTTAAGCTTACCAATTATGAATTGTTATAAACGCTAAGAAATATTAATGTCTTTGTGCTTCACTTGTACCATAAAATATTTAAATACGATCTCCTGTATACTTTTCCCTGTATAACCTGTCCATTCTTCAAAAATACATATTGGCATTTGAATACTTTATACGGGGCCATTGCTCTTTGTATAATTAGTTTGCTTTTCTGAGTAATGTGTTCTAGACGTGACATTAGATTAAGCATCAAGGGGCTGAGTCATCTCTCCATTTCATTTTCTCGGTTGTCATTCTTAGCTGGGCAGTTTCGCTGTGAATTGCTGTGTTTGCGAAGGGGAAGATGTTCATCCTGCCGAACATCCTGGTCCAGCCCGTGGGGCACAGAGATGCGCAGCAGGGACAGGGATCCAGGTGTGCTCTGTGCACCAGGAAAACGCTTTTTAATGGAAAAACTGAATTCAAGTGATTGCTCTGTGGTGGTCACTGGGAACTGGAATACAAGTTTTTTCCCCTAGTCTGAAACAAGCCAACAAAAGCTTTCAGCTGGAACTTATTCTTATGGTTGGTCCTGAGACACTATGATTTCAATTCTCGTTTTGATCAGAAACTGGTTTTCACTTGACTTTCTGCCCACTTCAAACACCCTGTGTATATGGATACATGCACGTGTATATTTAGTTATGTTTGTCTCTTTGAAAAATGTTACATTTCCCCTCTGCCAGGGGAAATCTAGGCTGGAGATTAGAAAGCAATTCTGTGCGGAGAGAGTGGTCAGGCATTGGAATGGCTGCCCAGGGAGGTGCTGGACTCACCGGCCCTGGAGGTTTTTAAACTGAGATTGGACGTGTCACTTAGTGCCATGATCTAGTCAATGGACTGGAGTTGGACCAAGGGTTGGACTTGGTGATCTCTGAGGTCTTTTCCAACCCAGGCGATTGTGTGTGCGTGATTCTGTGTGAGCACATTTTGTATGGCGATGGTACAATATGTTAACTTCTCTAATTACAAAGGGCAAAGGTAAAGAACCCAATGATGCCCCTGGCAGCTGCATTATGTAGGAACCATTTAATGTATTCAATGTGTGTGACTATCCCATCACGCTGATTCCTTACTGATAAGCTTTGCAAGAGAAAATGTGTGATATATATTGGATCTTCAGCTAATTTTTTTATAATTTTCTTGGCTTTAATGGAAAAGCTTAACAGCTGCTTGTTTGAGTGGGCAAAAGGAGATAAGTCTGTGTGCAAGAAGATACAGATGATGGCTTTGGGGCATTAATGAAGAATAGGATTTCTGTCCCTGCGGAGTCATGGGCTTTCCCGGCCCCCAGCAGCGCGCAGCTCTGGGATCTCCCAGTCTTTCAGCCTTTCTCTTAACGCCCCGCTTAGCTACACAATGGCCAGGTTTTATTTCCCCTGCTTGTGCACCTTGATCTCGACCCAGAAAGACAATCATTTAAAATTCCAGGGCCCAGTTAATCTTTGGCATCCTCAGGGCAGGCAGAGCAAATCAGGCACCCGTATAACACAGACAATCTGTCTTGTCGGAAACGTGTCCGGATCAAAAGGTTACAGGTGGATGAGGAGCCTATAAAGATTTATGGAGCTAGTTCTGCAGTTGAGATCTCTCTTCAACAGGGGTCGATCCCGCGTGAAACACATCGGTGGTGTGCTTTTCATCCCAGTCTTCATCACAGACTATCTTAGACAGAAGTTAAGGCCAGCCTTGTGGGTAAAAGTAATTTTACATCTGGTTAATCCATGTCACAAAACCCTGCGTGTCCAAGGAGTATTTTCCTCTTCGGATGTTGCAGCTCTGTCTGAATTACAAAGAAAAATTTTCAGTGTTAGTTCTTTTATGGATAAGTGCACTTTTCCTTGATTTTTTTTCCCCTTTATAGACCAGACTGAAGGATGTGTTTGATCACCAGAAGTTAATTATTAAAGAGGGAAGAAAAGATTCATTTCTAAAGCAGATGGTTCTTAACAGTCACAGCAAGCTGGCAGCAAGTCAGCTTTCCTCAAACTCTGTGGCCCTTTGTCAATAGGCAACTGACTAACAAATACAAATAAATAATGGAAAGAAAACTGCATGAATTTTGTTTCCCCTGAGTGAACAATACAGCCTTTTTGCTCCTGCCAGCACAGGAAAGAAGGCAAAAGCGGTGAAGTTTTGGGATTGGTTTCTGGGTCTGCACGGTTCACCGACTTACATGCCATGTTGCATCTGTTCGTCAAATTAAGGTGATTTATATAGGGAATAACGTAAGCTTGTATACTGGAGACCAAAATTGTCTTGTGCAAGGCAACAACATATTGAGGTTAACAAAGCATATATGAAATATGCCTTTAAAGAATATAGTGATCTAATAGTTCTTTAGTTATGAAAATAATATTCAGTGTGGAGGGAAAAAAGCAGCCAGACATTTGGTAGGTGTGGATCTCCTTGTCTGCTGTAAGTGCTCGTGCTGATGCACTTTGATAGACATTGGATAGAACCCCAGATTCACTGTGTTCCATATGAGTTCTGAGTCTTTCAGGCCTTCCACTTAAAAATTCATTAAGAAATAGCTATTCTAGGCAGAGCTCCAACCAGCTGGCATGTTGGCTACCAACCCTTTCAGAAATAGGACTTAAGGGCTTTCACATGTTTGCAAACCAACCGCTCTTGAGATGTGTGAACTTTCCTTCCCTCCCCATCCATCCCACCTTATGTATAAAAATACCAGGCAGTTAATTCTAAAAACCACAGATGCATTTTGAACAGTTCCTTCAAACCACTTGTGTTGTGCAAGCAGCCTGGGGAATTAATGCCCCCAGTGTCTAATGCAACACATGGAAAGTAGCTACAGAAAGTTCCTTGGAAGACCGCAGGGAACTAAACTTTGGTGTTTGTTAGAGTTGTGTAAGAGCATGGGCCATCCTTTTGAAAACATCCAAATAACGTAAAGATCTTGGCATAGTAATTAATATATTTCAGAATAATCTGTTGTATAGCCTTTGAATGCGTGATTTCTTCTCTAGGGCAGTATTGCACTTAAGTGGATATTGAAGTTATTTTGAATTATAACAGCGGTACATTCTGGTATTATTGTATGTTTTACCATAAATACTTACAGTATATGTAACATGGGAAGAGGGATGATGTCATTTGATGTGTTAAACTGGACTTCTCTATGAAACTTGCTCTTAAAAACGTTAAAACAAGTTCTGAATGAACGAATTTCATCAAAATCCCAGTATGATGGCGTATGTGAAATTCTAGATTACCACTTGAGTGATAGCAAACCTCCCTGCTCCCGGTGTCCATGCACGGTCATTTCATCTCCAAACACTTGTAATAGGCTGGAGGGCAGGGTTTGGTTTGGGGTGCAGTTCTTCCTAATTGCTAAAACATCTGCTTCTGTGGAAATTGGTTTAAATCTTTCTGCTGATACAATAAGAGATAAAAGTCCAATCTGGGCTGAATGCCTGCCAGCTGCTACGCTTAAGTAATAAGCACAATTATGTTGCTAATAAACACCAACTTGGAATTAAACTCATGTTTTTTGATATAGAAGATGCTTAAATGTTAAGTGGAATTAATTAAAATCTGAAAGAGGTTCTGTCACGGGCAAAGGTATAATAATAAATAGTTGTGTTTGTTTTCAGTCTTGTAATTATTTTCTTTTAGAATTTGGTATTTACCTTAACTCACCAAGGGAAAATAGTGTCAAAGCTGTGACAGTTTTACACAAATATTTTCGCCTTAAAATAACACACCCACCTGGTGCATGTGCAGATTCGGGCTCTATGTGTAGGTTAAAATTGTGATGGTTCTGATGGCTGTTCTCTAAGCCGTCGTTACTGTCTCAGCAGAGATCCCAGAGATAGTCTTACTAATACGCTGTATGTAGAGGAGCATTATCACTCGCTTTTTCAGTACCTTTAATCTTCCTTTTCTATTCATCACTGTGGGCTGTATCAGCCCTCCGAGCACCACTGAACATTTCAAAATGAGTTGTTTATGAAGTACGATCCCAAAAGATCCTTCACAAGTACAGAAAAGTATTATTCATGTTTAACAACCTGGAGATGGAGCTGATGTTTTGTTCAGATACTTAAATAGGCTACAAACTTGCTGCCAGCTGCGGTCTTTAAAAAACCACTTGACAGTGTCATCTCTGCCCTAAGCTGGTGTCAGGTGGGTCTCCAAAGGAACAGAAGATGGCAAGTCTTCTCTCTTTGCTTTTCTTTGCCCATAGACTGGGAAGCGTTCTGTTCCGTTTCTGTCAAACACTGACAGATGTTCTCCCTGCACTCCTTCAAAAATAGTTTCAAACACCTGTGCACTTGGTCTTTCCCTTTAATGTTTTAGTCTTAACTGGGATCCATGTAGACATGTATTTAGTTTGGTGTATTGAGGACAGAGGAAGGCTCAGGAGAGGACTTTGGGGCAGGTAGCTCTGTGCAGACCCTTTCCAGTCACAAGCATTTTCTCTTTAAATCCTCTATTTTTGAGGGTGGGGAGAGATTTGTGGCATCATTGCCATCTGTATGCTCCTGCATGACGCTAATCGAGCTCCTCTGCCTGGTAAGTCTTCCCCATGGGCCCTTCTTAATGAGAATTTTCTAGTTCAAAGGCTCTGCAGAAATCCGATGCATCGGGCTTTCCATTCTTCCAGACTAGTAATTTAGGTCAAGATATAGTTTATGGGAATAGCTGTATGTCTGACGTGCACTTGCTGGAGAGCTTTTCAGAGGGCTGCTGGCATGACTATCTACTTACTGAAGGTCCTGGTGTCACCATGGGTTGTCAGAAAAGGACACTTAAGATTCAGCTGGATGGGGACCTGGGCCAGCTTGTCTAGACTGGGCTTTTGCCAAGAAAGGTTTGACCAGATGATCCTTGAGGTCCCTTCCAACCTGGTATTTGATTCTACGACTTGCTTTGGACCTTAGATGGGCGGACACGCTTGTTTGAATTCAGAAATGCAGTCGTGACTTTGTGTCGGAGAAGAAAAATTATGATAACGTACAAAAATGTTAATTGAAATTGATAGTTTTTGCTTTACAGTCTAGTAAAGTGCTAACAAGAACAACATAATTAGACAACATAACATTAACAGAGGGTGAAGCAGTGAGACAGAAAACTGAAAAGGCTGAATAGCAGCGCAAACAGGGGAAAATTGGTTACACATGTGGTTTTGTGCCTGCTTGTAGTGCAGAGGAAACAGCCTGGGAGAGGCAAAAGGTGTGGGCAGGGGCGGGTGGCACCTCTGGGTGCCCGGTGTCAACGTGAACCAACCTCGTTCACTTCAAAGCATTGCCCAGGTCATCGTGCGGCTGCGACATGCAGAGAAAGGAGAAAGCATTGTAATTTCTTCCTCAAAGAGCTGATTCCCCATGCACTCATCCCAAAGTCCTGTGGTTCCCGTGGGAATTGGAGGCATCTTCCTTCCTTTGACCGGCACTTTCAGCTGTGTAGCTTATGCTAATTGTCAAGGAATGGTTTAACTCTCTCCTATGAGTTTAAATTTTACGTCAGAAATTGGGAATGTCTACTCAGAGCTATCAATGAGATTGTTTCTTTCTAATCAATCATATAGAGATATTGCAAACCAATGCCCGTGTGGCTTAATTTGGGGTGATTTATTCCACTCAATAAAAGCTTTTCAAGTAGCTTTGAGGATCAAGCAGCTTTAAAGATCACATTGTCTGATAACTATTGTGTTATTGTGTCAGAATCAGAACATAAAATAACTTAATTAGCCTATTCTGTATGTCTAGCACCTCAGGATGTTTTCCCTTTCCCCATCATGAAGCTGGCACATCCCCAGGCAGTTTATAAATCATCAAATCTGGCTGTCAGAGGGAAGAATCCGCCAGGTGAATATTTTGAGTAGGGGAGGAAAAGAAAAAGAGAGAAGACCAAGTAGAATTTGCATTATCACTTTCTTTGAATCTGTGTTTTTCAGAGCCAACTGGTTTATCAGGCAGAGCAGGCGATGGAGAATATTTATGGAAAGTGAATTTTAAACTCAAACATTAATATTAACACTGGAGAGCTGAACGTACGAGTGGCTTTGGGTTTTTTTACCAGTTAAGATATCGCAGATATTGCACTGCAACTTAAACATCTGTACGTGCTGAAAACCTGAAGCCCACTGTGAAATGGGATAACAAATATCAGTATTTTAACTGCTCATAAACCATGGATGTCATTTTATGTGGAAAAATAGTAATATATAGATACTGTCTAGTAAATCAGATATTTAATAACTTTTATGCAACTCAGGAACTTGAGGAGGGAAAAGGATTGCTCATATGGTGCTGATGGTAATCACATTCATTATTTGTTATTATTTCACTCAAATAATAACTACTTTGTTATTATTTCACTCACAGCTTCCATAGCTGGCCATGTTTATCCCAACTGTCTGTGCTAATTAAAATAATTATTTTGACCCGGTGCAAATAGATTTCCTGCCCACTTGGGAGCTTCTTTTAATCTGCACAAAGAAACGAGCTGTTGAAATGTGATAAATGTGATCAGACCAAAAAAAGGACCAAAATCTTGTGTTGGTCCTTCACGTGGTGGCTTAAGAGAGCAAGTTGATGTGTGGAAAAATGATAATGCTACAGATTTGAGTCCAGAAAGGGCGCAGGGGTTGGTAACACCTCAAGCAGCTGCTGCGTTCTTTGTGGGTTTTTTGGTTGGTTTGGTTTGTTTTAACAGCTGCCAGAAAAGGTGCCTTTGGGAGTTGGATTGTTTGACATTTCGGGGGTGATAAAATGGATGCGCTTGGTCAGAACAATTCTGATACCTTTCTGTGTCCCCCTGGCGCTGACAGGCACTTCAGCTCACAGGAAGAGATTTTGGGGGGTTTTTTGACAGCTTTGAGGATTTTGTCTGGCTGATTTTTGACAAAGTCAGGATCAATGTTCCACCAGACTTGCTTATGTCTTATGGCCTTCTCATGGGACTTCTATGGCATCTATCAAGGTGGATGAATTCTTTTTATAGATAAGCAACTAAAACTTTAGACAACATTTTTTCCTTAGCATCAGTCTTCCCCTCCACTGAGGTTGGCTAGAATTCAAGCACTTGTCATGGATTATCCAATATTTTCATTAGCTCTTGGTGATTAGAGTGTCTCTTTTAATTTTTTTGACCTCTACAGAAGGAGAATGTCCTTTTAATTTAGTTTTTCCTTTCTATTATCTACTGTTAGGCATTGAGTCTTGATTAGGAGAATTGCGACCTTTATTACAGTTCTTCCTCCTGAACCCCAGTCTTTGAACTCCATGAACACAATTAAATAGAAAGTTTTTTTCAGTCTTCCCATTTTTACAGGTATTATGAGTTTGAAAGATCACTCTGTGCTGAATTTATAGACTCTGTTTGTAATGCAGAAGTATTCATGCAATTAAACGTGCCTGGCTTTGTAGGAGCTGCCAGGAGCTTAAAGACATCTGCACAACACCGCTGCCTTCCCTGGGATGCTTTGCCTGATTATAGGATTTGATTCTTTTTCTCTCATGTGACCCTCTTGTAATACGTAGATATAGATACGTCATAACTTCCTAAATTGCTTCCTAATTGCGTATTCTACAGAAGTGCCAAAAGGCCAAGAAATGTGGTGTGAATCCTCTTGTGCTGACAACCGTGCACATCCAGCCCAGGCTGGATTGCGTGAGAATTTAAGAGGGGATGTGAGGAAAGGTGGCGGAGCCGCAGGGCGAGCGTCACAGCCTGTGCGCTCCCATTGGTGTGCAGCGCGCTCATAGCAAGGTGCTGTTACTGCTATATTATTTTTATACTTTAGATATGAAGATAAATATTTGCCAATTGTTCTCGTTTTTAGTTTTATTCAGGAATTATGACTGAATAAGCACCTTTTTGTATGTTGTCTTTAGAAGACATTTGAAGAGGAGACTGCAGCACATGCGAGCTCAGCCAGGAGCTGCTTGTAATTCCTTCCTTGTGGCACCTGAAGGATCGATACCATTATTGTTAATGGGCGTTGCATGCACGACTCGAGATGAAAACAGCTGCCAAATGTTGAATCACATTCAGTCTAAACATCTCAGCATTGTCCTTTTGCAGCACGTTCCCAGTTAAGCGTGAGCATCCAGGGTGCAGGTCCTGCCTTGTGAATTATGGGGATAAAGCCACAATTAAGTATCAGCCTGTTTCCACAAACTGTTTTTACAATACATCTTCATTTTTCAGCGTGGCAAACAGGGCAGTCAAAGGTCAGTGGAAGAGGAATGAACCTTTCATGCAACTGAATGTGTTTCTTGCTTTGAATATCTTGGGGATGCACACAAATATTTGGGTGCCCAAGAGTACAGGGGAATCTGCCTTGGGATTTCGGTATGCAGCCCTGCATTTGTACCTTGGCATATGTAAAATACTTTTTGAAATGCATGCTGCTATTGCGTAATCTGGCTCTTGAACATTGCGTTGCAATTTAAAACATGTGGTCTGACTTTAATGGATGTGCTCAGTCCATGGAAAGATATAATTTGACCTTCTAAGTACGTTTCCCTTTGTTCAACACAGTTGCGATCTTGGTTCACTGGAGTGCCTAAAAGAAAATCGTAATAATCAGCTGTGTAAAAGTGATTTTATAGTACAGATTGGCTTGCTGGGACTGAGAGAGCATTTTGATTGTTATTTTCTCAGTGGAATAGATTGATGTGACATCTGAAATGACAGTCAGGAATAGATTCTGAACTGACACCTTCATCTCTTAATTAGTACAAGTAATTCTTTTGAACGAAATATGGTTATCACTGAGTTCATTCCATCCCAGTGAGATTAAAGAGTGCTTGAATTTCACTTTTTTTTTTTTTGGTCCCAGAGGTGGAATAATCCCTGTAATTACATCATATTATCCACTGTTATTCATGTATCATCTCTAGTGATACTGGGATCTTCTGCAGATCATTTGAATATTAAAACAAGCCTCGCCAATGCACTTCTTAATCAACCACTGAAGGTTGCTCCAGTGGAAGGGGTTACTTTGATATCAAACTCCCCTCGTTGCGTGTTAAATATACAAAAATGTTGTTAAATGCTTGTTTTTAATCTTACTGCGTTCAAAATATTGTAAATACTGGGTTTTCAGTGCATCTAAAAATATTGTAGCTGTTTGCAACTCCCATTCATTAATTTAGTGGTTCGTGCCAAGAAGTCATTCAGTTGGGATACTGTGTCAATACAGAATATTCACTACTGAAACCGCTGTGTTCTTTTCATTAATGTTGTCACACGCGAATTCTTCATGGTTTGACCAAAAGTACCAATCCCATCCTACACCACTGAAATGTCAACGTGGTAAATAAAACTAAAAAATCAAATATCTCCATTTCAGATACGAAAACTGTGGCAGATAGAGAGGTTGAACGGCTTTCAAAGGTTTGAAGGTCCATCTTATGTTGTAAGCGACAGAAAAGGGAAGAGCTCTGATCCTTTTTTGCCCTCCAAGCTCCATCTCTGATCTGCCGAATCACTTTGTGTATGTGTATGTTTGTGTATGTTCGTAACCAGATAACACTTCTCTGTTTGTCATCCCATGCACCCAAAACCAAAGGGCAGAAGCTCTTACTTTGGCTTTGTGGTGTAAACTTGCTCTCCTCTCCATGACGCCAGTAGATATCTGTTAAACTCAGAAGAATTGTGCTCCTGCTCCATGTGACGGCAATCTGTGAGAAGCATCTTGTGACAGGAGATTTTGTTTCTTAGAAATGTTTTTGCACCGTGAAATTGGATTTCGCTTGTGATGTATCCCCTACACGTATGAAAAACAAACCTTGCTAATGGCACAGCTGAATGGTACCAAGAATTGGGAAAACTGGGGGGGCGCTGAGTGTTGCAGAGAGTGGAGGCGGCAGCGCGGGGTGGCCTTGTCCGAGGTCACAGGATTGGTCTAGTTGCATCGTTGCTACGTATACATAACATTAATGCACAGAGCACATAGGATTATTTTTCAAGTCCTGGTGTTTTTTACAGGGCACATTAAGGGATTAAAGTCTGCGAATCCTCTTTAGCAGCTCTGGGGATCACAGCTTTCAGAGGACGTCTACAATTTCTCAAAACCTGTGATCAAATGCCAAATAAACGAGCTCAGAAGTTGTCAAAAAAAGACCGTGAGGGCCATTTAGGAAGGCAGGTTTTCAGGGCGATAGCAAGAAGCTCTGATGTATCGTGTCACTGCTTGAAGGGAGATGCCATGGCACACCGCTCTCCTCCAAACCAACTGAAATACTGCAATTAGAGTGATGGACCGGGGCTCGGGCACCCCCTGCTCCGTGCTAACGTGGTTTGGGAAAGCGCCTGCAACTCCAGCAAATGCTCTGGGATCAGATGGGCAGAGAAAATTCACCACACCACGAGTGCTGGGAAGCAGCGGCGGTTCCGTCGCTCCGCGGCATTTTGCGGGGGAAGGGACTGATGGCTGGAGCTGCTGCAGGAATGCTGGCCCATCCTGCCCATCACCAGAGCCGATAAATTAGCACTTTATGCCCTGTTGTCTGCTGAGCTGATCTGTGTCTATTGATAACGCGCACACTGGTTTGGAGGGAATTTATCATGCACAGGGGAAGGATGAGAGAATAGTCTCAGAAAATGGCTTGATCTGTGCTAGCAAATTAGTAAGACTTCAGGCTAGAAATTTGACAGTAAATGTGCCACCTCTGAGTGTGGTCTATAAGTAAACTGAACCTATTAAAATAAATGGGCTGTAAGTCTGTTAATATAACATGCATTTGAGGATCCCACACAGACCAAGCTTTCATGCAGTCTGCTCTTCTTCAGCAGTTTCTTCTCTTAATCACCCCTTCTCGAGCTGCTGTGGATTCAATCCAGTTGCCACACATCCCATTAGCATTAATCGGGTCTCGAACCAGGAATTAACTTCATCCGGAGGCTGCAGCTCTGCTGTACCAGTTTAATTTCCAATGCAGAGAAGACTTTGAGCGTTCCCACTGCAAGCCTGAGATGGAACTGGGGGATTCACGGTAGGTTTGGGGGGTTGGGGGCTGTTCTGCAGCAGGAGCCTTGCACCCAAGATACAAGCAAAAATATTTGCAGGGGTTTCTGAAATCACAGAACCACAGAATAGTTGGGGTTGAAGCCATGTGCTCTGCTTGTCACCCACGTGTGACAGGAGGCTACGGATGTCACAGGTTACTATCATTAAGGAAATGTTAAAATAACTGCTTACTCCTCCTAGAATTAGACTTGCTGCCTTTAAAATTTCATTAGGTAAGAATCTAAGTTGCAGAGAATATATATATATATATATATATATATATAAGAAAATGCAATCACGGCTACATAGTTCAAAGAGCTCTGTCAAAAATGGGATGCCCAAAACGATGACCTACCTTTCCTTCTGTTTCAGGTTTCCAGGGACTTATTAAAAATTAAAGATGCCTTTAGGAGCTTCCCAGAAAACCCTTCAAATGTAGGACATAGTGTACCAGCAGGTTACAAAATGAAACAACTTTTATGCAATATATTGTGCTGCAAAGCAATTACGTTCCAAGTATCTAAAGTATTTCAATTAAGAAAAATAATGATCAAGGACAAACAGCGTTTTGGTAGGAATGGATTTGACTATTTCTATGGTTACTGTGCTGGAGCTGCAACTAGAATTAAAGTTTTAAGATCCAGGTTACATTTACATTTATTAAAAATTTGATGTTAATTGCAAATTTTTCATACACCAAAAAACTCATCTCTCTCTTTTTTTTTAAGGACAATTAATAAAAGTGAGCTCAAGCCATGATATAGCCTTATCAGTTTAAAGTTATTTACCTGTTTCACTGCTTTGGCACCACCCATGGTGATGGTTTTGGCTATTTCAAGCCTAGACCTGAACACATTTAAATTTGAATCACGCTGGCTCCTGCAAGCACTCATAATAGAGTGGTGTTCCTTCATTTTCGTTGAAGGTAAGCCCCACACACCAAACAGGGATAAAAGAAGTATATTAGTTTATCATCCTACCAAACTTTTACATTAGGGGTTTGAGGGTTGTTTTGATGTGTTTTTGGGGAGGATGTTTGCTTGCTTTTAAATCAATAGCTTTCAGAGAGCATCCTGCTCACACCAACCCTGTTTTGCAGGCGGTTCAGGAACAAGGTACTTTGCTTTACATTATCCAGCAGCCAAGTGAGAAAATACACCCAGGTAAGCCAAATATCCTGCTTTGGGCTTATTTGATCAGAATTGTAATAATTACTGAGTAAACAGGTCTTGCAAGACCTTGAGGAAGCTGCTGTCTGTCAGTGCCTCGCCTAAAAGCAGATTTGTCTTTGTAATAAAATGCTGAAGGAAAATGGGGTGAATATAAAGCATTTGTGGGTTCCCACAGTCTGCCAGGAAATGTATTTTCAAAGTGATGGTGTCTTCTCTCCGTGTGTTCTCCCAGGGCAGTGCTGTAGTAACCATGACCAATAGAGGGGCACGGGAATCACTGGTGAGCAGTATTTACATTAACGGTAAATGGTTGTACTTGGGTTCAGGGTTTGGGGATGGAGGCGGCTGCAACAGCTGCGCTTGAAAATATTTTTAAAGGTCATATAAAGATACTGGAAAAGATAGGTGAAATGTGTGTAGGTGCTTAAGAAAATAAATAAAATGTGAGGGAGAACATGGGAGCCCTTGTCTTCCCTCAAGTCCCTTGTCAGTGCTCAGTAGAGGTGATGATACAACGACAATAAAGTCCATCTTCTCATTTCTGCTGTATTAGAAGTTTGAGGGACGGTATTTGTTTTCATTTCTCTGTTTGGACAGGTGTTGATTGCTCTGGCGTTGCATTAAGGTTTAGAAGTGGTTGGGTAACTGCTGAGTTTGTGTGTCTCTAACCCATGGGGTGACGCTGCTCTCGTCGGCTGCAGCTCTTCACTCAGCCTCGGCAAAGAGAACCGCAAATCACTGCTGTCGTTAAGGCACTTCATGTTCAAATTCAATTAATTAGAAGACAGGTTTGTTTTTACTGAGGTGCTGGAGATTGTTCTTTTTTTCCCCCCACCTCCCCCTTCACAATTAAAAATTAAAATGTTTTCTTGTAATTATCATGACTGATTTGTAGCTTAATTGCACCAGGCGCCTTTAGAATTACCACAGTCTGGCCAGATGCTTTGAGAAGCGCACGGCGATATCCTTGCTCCAGGATGACATCATTTTGCTATATTGGAACTCAATACTAATTTCATATTTAGTAAAACACAAGCCATGGGCAGCCAGCGGCCTCTGAAAGGACAGGAGGGAACTGGAGGTGGGAGCTGGTGGGGTATGAGGGATGTAGGACTTGTTCTGCAAATGTTCTGCTTCGCTCCAAATGCTCGTGCTTGCTTGTATTTTGACAGACTTGTCAGGTAGATTCAGCTAATGTTTCTTCTTTTATCTGGCTAGGAAAATTATTTGGATAGGATATATATGTGTGCGTGTTTACTATTATTGTCAAACTAAAAATAAGGACTAAGAAATGGACACATAACAAAATAGGTATTAGAACATGATCTTAGCAAGTTTTAGATAAGGTATGTAGAAGTGGTAATTTTTGCCTTGCTGCACTAGCTCCACTTTCTAGACTGTACTTTCCTCTGTGCGCTGGGCTTGAATGGAAAACAAGAAATAGTGTCATCATCTCCACGCAGTTCTATTACTCAATTGTCAGAACATGGTTGTATTTCTGGCAGCAGTGATTCAACTCCATTTCCACCTCCCCATGGATCAGCAGTGACCTTGACATTCTTGGTCAATGCTCATGGAGCGCTTGCTTGGCAGGCGCAGGTGCCAAGCTGTGGAATATAATTTCCTGCCAACGTATGGGATCTGGGTGTGTAATTGGCTTCTGGGCTGTCCCTGCACAGCTATAGGGGTCTGTCCTGAGCCGCTCAGCTTGGAGTTTTTAGCAACCAGGAAACCATGAACCATCTGTTCGTACAGAACTCTGGAACCACGCAAGTGTTGGTTTTGAATGCTCCTCTCAGAAATATTTTAAGTGCCATCCATTATCTAGATTTTAAAACGCGCTATCAGACAAAGAGTATTTTTTTTTTTAATTAGTGGCAAAGGTGGAATCATTATTATGCAAGAGAACACTAAAAGGCAAAATTGCATAAGCGAAAGTAAAATCTCTAGCCGCAACAAGCGTTTTAAGCTAAATCGTATCCCTGGGGATGCAACGGTGCAGTAATGGATGTCAAAGATCTCCTGTCTCCCTCGCACTTGCCGCTGTGTCCATTACTGCCTGGGCAGCTGCCCATTTGCCATTAGCGCCTTTCGTGTGTCCGTGTGCAGGAACAAAAGCACTGGGTGCAGGGAGAGCTCTGGCTCCATGGATTTCCACACTGCACCGCCCAGCACACGGGAAGAGGATGCACCAGAAAACGTCCCGGAGCTCGGGGAGCAAGAACCACGCGGGCAGCACAATCACGTGCATGTTAAACCCACAGTTTTGTCATTGCAAAATGTGTGATACCTCCGTGAGAAGCAGATAAGTGGTTGTTATTATTTCCGAGGAGCAGGAACGCAAGCCCAGCCTCCCAGCCAGGCTCGCTGCTGCTGCAGGCGCCGGCCCCGGGGTGGCTCTGAGACACCCGAGGCTTTAGCCCGGTGCCCATTGCCGCGGAAAGCACAGCTTGCTCTGCAGTAAACGTGCTCTCCAGAGGGGAAAAATCCCTTGGGATTAAAGGATAATTCAGGATGTACCTGCCAAAAAAACAAAAACTAAACAAAAAAAACCCCAAACAAACAAAAATACCCAGTCCACGGAGTCCACAACGCAGTCCACAGAGTCAGGCTTTTAAAGCTGGTTTTGTCTATTCAAGTACTTGGGCATGAACTTGTCAGCCCCACATTCCTGATGTACCTGTCAGTCGTGGAGGGAAATGTGGGGGGTGTGAGACGTGTTCATTTGTTATTCTTCCAACGCAGTGATATCAGAAATGCACAAGCTAGAGAAGTGGATCAAACTTAATGCTAAATGAAATTAATGTCTTTCAATGCATGACGATCTCCTTTGCTTGATGTCATACTAACCACGCAGGGTTTTCAATAGTCATCTTAAACTCCTGTAATTCATACATGGGAC
The DNA here is from genome assembly GCF_036013475.1 of Columba livia. Classification (NCBI taxonomy): domain Eukaryota; kingdom Metazoa; phylum Chordata; class Aves; order Columbiformes; family Columbidae; genus Columba; species Columba livia. The sequence continues at coordinate 21,812,583 of NC_088611.1, forward strand.
AAGTTAGGAAAGCTAATGATATATTGACGTTGTCTCTTCACAGAGACAGTAATAAGATAATAACAGATGTGGCTGTTTTGCTTCCTTTCTTGTTCACACCGTGTGCTGTTCTTCCCTGGTTTTTATTTTGCAGCATTAAAAGTTCATGTCCCTCAAGTCAGCCAAGTACTGATTGTAATGGCTGTTTGGGGCTCTGGGTAACGAGAGAGGCTGGATACCCTGAAAGACTTCTCCTACATTAAATTGATATTTCCACCTGCTACTGTGGGCTTTTGATAGTAAATCCTGGCTCAGTATCATTTTGATTGGAATCTATAAAGCAACAAACAGCAACAAATCCAGCCAGCTTATCGATCAGAGCTGGAGCCTCTTCTGTCTTGTTCTGGCAGTTATTTTCTTGTGTTCTTGTCCTAAATATGAGCTGCTTTATCTGAATACCGGCCATGGTTGCATAAAAAAATACCTAATTTCAAAGACATGACTTAGAAACACTTCTGTGTGCTTCTCCCTGCCAAAGACAGTCTTAAAGGGTGAAATATTGATGAGGACTAGTGGAAGTGTACAATAATTCAGCAGCAAATTAAACCTGGAACACTTAAGCATCTGTTTCTTCACCAATTCCATACATTTTGGATAGTTAGTGATTTGTTTCCTTCCTCAAGGACCTGCAGCAACATAATTATGTGTTCAAAATCTGTGTTCTAGATTTTCTTTTCTTTTTTTATTAGTGGCAACACCAGGAGTTACAGACCAACCGCGAGGACCGAAATTAGTACCTAACGCAAAAGCTTTAATTGCTTGATGGTTTTCTTGTTCTTGCGGATCCAGTTCCTAATCTTTCATCATCATTTAATAGGCTAAAACCTCATGAGTGCCTACTTCACTTCTAGGGCAATCTGTAAGAAAAACGGAACCACTAAGGCTGTTGATGTGAGCCATCAATCAACTTGTATCTAATTAGGACACTAGTGCTATACACTATTTAGTTTTTTTCCCCTGGAGCATTGTGTGAGTTGCACGTGTAGAAATACTGATTTTTTGGTGAATTATTTAACTGTCGGGGCAGCAGAGGCTTTCTGTGTCTGGAGGATGCTCTGCAGGAGCCCCAAGCTCAGCTTATAAGGGGATGGGATCCTCTGGGGCGGCCAACAAGAGCATCAGTTTGCTGCTGCGCACTCTGCGCTGGAAATATCCGCCCATTCCCATCAACAGATTGAAATGGAGTGAGACAAGGCAGCTACATGAGGTCTAAAGTGTGGGTTTAGTTTTAGGTTCCAGCAAGTTTCCCTTTAAAACGATGCAGCCGTCCCTATGTGGCTGTGCCCAGTGGTCCAGAGCTGAGCTGAAATCCTTGTAATGTTCTTTTTCCTTGGAGGTACCAGCCCTGCAAACTGAAGCTTTACCTGTGTGGGGATTAGGATTTTTCATGTTTAATTCAAACCATTTAATGGGAAGTGATTTATTTGGGAAGGGAGGAAGAGAAAGAGTGGGGAAAATAAAAATTATCACCCCCCCGCAACCACAAGCACTTTATTTTAGTGCCGTGTCCTTCATAAATTCTGAAAGTTATCTTGTTTCTGCCAACGCTGTTTTGATTAAAATTAGCTTATGTTTAGAATACAATGAGGAAGAAGAATCAGATTTAATAATTTTCTTATGCTTCTAGTAGTTGTTCCTTACTTTACTACGTGCCAAAGTGCCAGAACTGACAAATTATCCAATAACACAAAACTGAAGGCAACATCACAACCGTTGTAAAGCTGGATTAGTTTATCAAGTATCCTTGTTGTGTTTCATGAAATGAATAACTAATATTCAGCAAACCTGTTGCAGATTCTTTACCCCCTTCTTTCTCTTCTTTTTCTTTCTGGCATTAAAAGGAGCAGAAAGTTGGACATTTATTTACTTGTCAAAGAGAGGAAATGCTTCAAAAAGAGAAACTGTGTGTTACCCAACCCATGTCAGAATGTGCACAGAAACGCATTGGGTTTCCAGGCTGGCCGGTGCTGCTCTGGGCATCCCTGGTGTGGGGGCAGCGAAGGGCTTTGGGGGCTGTGCTGTCGTAGTACAGTCACTTTATTCCAAAGAGTAATACTGAAATTTACCCAGTGAATTATTAAGTACTATACATTGAATTATAAAGTAAGAGCTTAGAATTTGCTGAAGGCTATTGTAGGCAAACACAGGGTGTCAGAGCTGGCAGCTGTGGCTTTCTGGCATGTTTTTTTTTCAATTGTATTTTATTTATTGTCCTGTGAACTGCAGGCACAACGGTGTTACTGGTGAATGAGAAGGTCCTTTCCAATTAATAACTTGGGGAAGGGGTTATGCTTGTGTCATTACAGGCCAAGGATCAAAGTGGATTCCCACAAAATGGGTTAAGCCATGGCTGAATAAAGACAACAAAGATTCAACGTATGCAGATGGACAGGAGGGAGGTAAGTTGTGAGGACTGTTTCAGATGTCAACCATGGACCGTAATGCAGTATTATAGATGTAATGCAGTATTATATAATGCAGTATTATAGTCTTGCGTGTAGGTGTGTGCGTTTGATGTATTGCTGTATCGCAAAGGGTGCCCAAAGACGACAGCGTGCCCGTGGAAATCGGTGCCCGCGGGGGAATCCAGTCCGGAGCAGCAGCAGAGGCAGCAGGTCGGGCTCTGGATGGGGAAGGGTTTGGATGAGTGTTTGCGCTTTACTGACTTTGTGCTTGGGGTGGGTTAAGCAGAGCTCTCCCCAGAGAGCACCACTGATGTGGGAAGGGAGCAATGTGAAGTTCTGCTTTTATATTTATATATGTGTTTGGTTTGGTTTGGTTTTTAACAGCTTAAGTTAATGCATGTGCATTAACACAGCTACGCAGCTTCCAAATAAGGCTGCGCTGAGTTGGATGGTCCATCCTGGAGTATTGTTCTGCAAAACCTCCTGACCTCCTTCTTTGCTCCCAGGATGCAGAGAGGGCGTGAATGACTCTGCGGTGCTTAATTCTGCTCCACAGCACAACCAGTCACATTCTGGCCCAACGCTATGCAACCTAGTAATTGAGAAATACTTTATAGGATGGATATCAATAAGAGCATGTGATGTGGACAGCACACTGAAAGCTGTAATTAAGTTCCTTTGATTCGGGACTGGTCCCTGCAGCCCGTTCCTCTCGCCTTAGGATGTGCAGTCAGAAGGATTTTCTCCTTTATGGCATTTTTAAGTGACACAAAGTCCCAAACTCGCATTTGTCACCACGTGTGGCAACAGGATCACACCTAATTCTGTGTAATTATGGATTGTTTCAGCCTTTTGCTTCCCACGAGAAGGAGCTAATTGAAGTCGCTTTGCCATGTGCCACTAAAGGATCATCCAGATCTTTGGCTGATCCTCTCTGGATTATTTCTAAACTGTAACTGGTATTTACGGTGCCATTAACATGCCAGGTCACTCCTGAATGCTTTAATGAGTATGTCTACAGAACAAGGTGCCCAAATTAATTCTGAGTGAGCAGCTTACGAAGGAGGAGCGTTGCGGTGATGTTAATGAATCGGTCCATAACGGTTTGTGTGTCCTGGTTTGCAAAATTAATTGACCAAGTTATGCCTGGTGCTGAAATAATCTGGTGATGGAGCTGTGAGCGCTGCCGGGGTCAGCTCTGCCGTGGATGGGCATCTATAGCACCTGTAAGTGGCATCTATAGCACCTGTAAATGGCACCTATAGCACCTGGAACTGGTACCTATAGCGCCTGTAGCTTCCTGCTGGCACCTATCGTACCTGTAACTGGTACCTACAGTGCCTGTAGCTCCCTCCTGGCACCTATAGTACCTGTAACTCTGTACTGGCACATATAGCACCTGTAAGTCCCTGCTGGCACCTATAGCACCTGTAACTCTGTGCTAACTCCCTCTTCCACTTACGACAAGAGCTGCAAAATGCAATCAGGGCCAAAAAGACCCTATAAGTTGTTATACTTGGTTATTCATATTTAACACCTGTGTGGGAAACCGGCACAAGATGATTAGGCAGAGTTTATGCTAAAAGGAGAACTATTTAACAAGATTGGCGTTATTAATAAAGTTCATTAGGAGCAGTTTGGAGGCTGATGCTTAATTTGGCAAAGTACTAACGAGATTTGCCAGTTACACAGAACCTGGCAAGGTGTTGCCAGTGCAGAGGTTTGTTGTATAGGAAGAAATAGATGGCTGGGAGGGCTGCAGTAATGAAAATAATATGGATAATAATAAAAACTACAAGATTATGTGCTTTGGAACTTGGAAATGAAAAATTTCTGCCATAACAGGAAAATTACAGTTGTAGATGATGCAGAGAAGGACTTTAATATTAAAGTCGGTCTTTTCTTGTAAACCAGAACTTGATGCAGCTTTGCAAACCGCTGCACGTAGGATGCTGTTTAGAGTTCTGGTCAATATTAATGGGAACAGGTGTGGAAAAGGACTTTGTCTCCCCCCAGCATGTCTGATGGCTGTTCATACCCCTTCTTGGAGAGATCTCTTTGTTTTCACATCTGAAAATGACGGGAAAGTCAATGTGACCGTGGCTTAAAAATTGGGACGGTGAACTTGACAAATGCCTCAGCCCCAGATGATTTTACTTCCGTGAATAATTCTTTCCTTCCAGCAGGAGCAGGTCTGGAGGAGGAATCTGACCCAGGGAGCCCTTCCCAAAGACACCCCCGTAACTCCTGGTTTGTCACTATTTGTTTGTGTGCTTGACATTTGTCCTCCGTTTTTGTGCCACCTACTACAGCTCCTTCTGATGGAATCACTGCTGCTGTTATTATTTCTCTGTTCCTTGACTTTTTTTTTTTCTAGTGAACTGAAAATACTTTCATTCTTGTTTGCTATTGATCAGATAATTCACAGGTCTGAGTCGGTCTGACATACCCGGGACTGCAGGTTGATGTATTGGAAAAGAAATACGTATAAGAAGTAGTTTATGCTTTTTTTTTTCCCCTGTACTTACACAATGTTTCAATATTTGCAACACACTTTTGATGCATTACAATTGACAGTAATTACATTACAATACATAGAGGGTGTGTTTGCAGGACAAGTATCTGAGAAAGCAAAACAACTATTAATTCTTTTGAAAACACTCAGCTCTGTGCTTTTTTCCCCCCTCAAAAGCCCCTTTGTTGGAGATAAAATAATGGGTTTGCAATGAGTATCTGAACACTTTCAGCGCATTTAGAAACGGCGTCTTTGTCTCGCATTAGGCAAGAGAAAGTGCTGAGTTTGAGCTAGCGATGGAAAGTTGATGATGGATAGTTGTTGATTAGGTAGGAAAGTGAATTATAGAAAAGAGATCAGAAACTGCTAATTGTCGTGGACAGGATCCTGTAGAGATGGAGGGAACATGCAGCCTGCGGCATCATCGATGGCACTGAGATTGCAACAGACCCCTGCCAAACACGGGACAAATCCTAGAATATTCCACGGCCTCTACAAAGCACATTTCCTTGGTTCAGCTTCTGGAAGATGAACGAATTAACGGTAAATTGTATTTTTAAAGAAAACATGTATTGGTGGCAATGCAGAGCAGGTGCTTTGCTGAGGAGGAAGGTGGGGGTTTGCTTTATGGATAAGCTTTAAATTATTTATCTACTATTTCCTTGTACAGGTTGATTTCATGATACTGTTGCTCTAATGATGAGCATCTTATCCCAGGTTAAAGCACCAAGGCAGGTGTCATCGTGCTGGCCCAAAATAGGGCCAGTATGTTCTGAAATGTGTTTATGGACCTTCTTAAGCAGTGAGAGAGAATGATGGGAAATTGTAGTTGCCAGTGTATTTTTTTTAACAATAAAATGCTAAAATAATATAAAAAGCCTTAGCTGCCTCAGTATTACTATTATTTGGCTTGCTTTGAGTGCAATACTTGTGTGTAGGATGGTATTACCTTACCTGAGGGAAGGGTAAGTGTGAGAAAGTAGGGATCTGGGAAAGGGTTTTATTATTTGGAGTTGGATGGTGACTGATGGTGGGAAAAAGGAAGGAAGTAACAAGAAAACATGCAGTTAGGGGAGAAGGAAAAGAAATTGTGTCTGTACATAACTGTGCTACCAAATCAACCATTCACCAAGTAACGATTGTGGATATTGTGAGCTGGAAAATAGGCCCCATTGTCCTCCCATCGCCAGGGTGTGAAAATGGAGAAAGGAAAAGGCCGATCAGTAAAAGAGTGAGAATGTGAAGCAAATAAAGACGTCTACGGCGACTTTAGAGTTAACCTGAAAGACAGAACGTTCTGCTGAGGCTCGTGTGCAAGGTTAAGCCTGTATGTATTTCTCTCCCCGCCAAGTCTGCTGTTTCCAAGCCTCATTAACCATTTTGCTGAACATTACAATCATTATTCTTCTGCCACGTTACATCACATTTTTCAACCTTTTAGGTACAGACCTTAGAATTATTGATCCAATGAATCACACTGACTTAGGTGCCGGCTGCTGCTGAAACTCTTCCATAGAAACCAGGATGTTGGCTAAATATTGAACATTTCTTTTCTGAATACTCTCTAAGTGAGGGAGTATTTTTCCACCTGGAAGAAGCAGCAGCGTGGGAGCACCACGTTTTTGCCTTTTCTGTGTTACTGTGTGACACTTGGGGCGTTTAACACCAATGAGGCACAAGCACAAAAAACCCCAACATATATATTTTCTTTTTCATTACTGAATATAATAAGATTTCTATAGCATAGAGGCATTCTACACTCAATACTTGAGGCTAGCAATACTATTGTGACATTTGCCAGCTGGGTTCATTTGGCATGCAACGGGATGAGGATGAACAGGTTTGACCAACCTCTTGGGCTGGTAACCTCCAGCAGAAGAGGCTTTATGAGAATCACACACAATGATTGTTGGTTATGCACCTGTAATATCTGCAGTGCCACCGCAGATGTGACAGAGGCAGGTAGGCATTGACCATCTCTTTCTTTTCACGTGTTTTGGGAATGTCAACAGACTAAACCATTTGTGTGAACGAGTGATTTTGACTGAGCTACAGCAAAATGCTGCCCTGGCTGCCTGAGAACACGTCTGTGCATCACATTTGGAGCTTTGGCTTCTTGTCTTGTAATCAGGATTACAGTATTAAAGAATGGACCTAGAGTTTGTTCATGATGGGTATAATTTGAAATCTAGAATAAACATGCAGCCAGACGTGATCCTCTCTCAGACGGTGGTGATGGTTGTTGAACCTGGCCATAAAAATCTGAAATAAGGTCTTTTAGAAGAAATACAGTGAACTCACGGATTAAATAAGGAACAGTGAAGGTATGAAAAGTTACCCTGCTCCTGATACACGTCCCCTAATTACAGAGCTGTTCATAAACCTTGATCAGCTTCTGTAATAGACATGACAAGACAGTAATGATGAAATAACTAAAGCAAAGATATTAAAGATTCCCAAGCATCTGCTAAGTCTGAGATGAGACATAAAAATAACTAGTTTAATGCTGAAAAACTCAGCTCTGGTGGACTCATCTCAGGTTGAATCCAGGTGTATTTAGGGGAAAAAAAATGCAGGACTTGCTGTGTAGGAATTTGCCCGGGGGCAGGCCTGAAAGCAGACTGTATTAAACACAGTGCAGAGAGGAGGCTTGAAGGATCATCTCTGTAGAGCAAAGGATTGTTTTATTTTCATCGTTTGGGTGCCTGTAAGACAGAACAAACACATCCTGCATGGAAGAGCCTGAAACCCGGACAAGGTGCTCATATCATATCCCTGGCTGCTCCGGGCAATTTGTAACAGAGCTGCGAACAAGATGTTCCGAATCTCAGGCTCATGCTTGAACATCAGGTTTCTTTGTCTCCTATCTCGAGCACTTCACGTTTGGTTTTCTGTTGTAGTTGGGCTTCTTAAAGCTGCTGGAGAAATCCTGCACCGTCCCCAGCGTCCCCTGGGTGGGAAGAGAAGAGTGTTCCCCAAAGAATATAAACGAGATTAATTCTCTTCATTAATTATTAGATAAATTATAACGATCTTTAAAAATATCAACTAAGCTAATTACATTGTAGCACTTTTCCTTGTGTGTTTACAGAATGAAATGCGTAATTCACGGGTTTAACAGCTCCCAGCACTAACCTGGGATTCCAAAGCTGCATATGGATGTTCAGTTTAGCACAAAATATACATTGGCAATGAACTTAAGACAAGATATTTTGGCAGATCTGAGTTTCTCTTGGTAAGGTTCAAGAGAAATGAGCTGTTTTATTTATTTTGTAGAAAAATGTTTTGATAGAATCTTCAACAGAATCTCCCAATTCATTTGCCTGTGTTCTTTTTAAGAATAAAGAGAAACAGTTAATAATTTTGAATGAAATTAACTTTTCTTTAGCAAAGCGAACAACAACAACAAAAAGCTGCGGTAATTCTCTTGCAGCTTTCCAAAACAATTAGGCGGTAATGACTGCTGAAGAGATTTTCATGTCGTTTCAAACACTGGTTGGAACAATTGGAAGCTGCAAATTTTTTCTCATTGTGACTTTATTATCTGCAAGGAAATGACTAATTTGGAGTTTGTTATTATTGTTTTATAGTCCATGAAATATAACTATATAAGTAAACATTTCCGTGAATTTAAATATATAAAATACATAATGCGGTACAGTTAAAAATGAAATAGTTCTTGAGCTGAGGCTGAGCCAGGTTTCATGATAACTGGGGCTGAAGTCTGTGGGTTTCAGTTCTCCAGTACAGCTGGAGCTGCTGGCGGGTTCTGCATCAAACACATCCAGATGATGCAACCAGGACCTTGACCTTGGCCTCTGCACAGCTCGGAGTTCTTGGTGCCCTTGACCTTGGCCACTGCACAGCTCAGAGCTCTTGGTGCCCTTGACCTTGGCCACTGCACAGCTCGGGGCTCTCGGTCCCCTTGACCTTGGCCACTGCACAGCTCAGAGCTCTCGGTGCCCTTGACCTTGGCCACTGCACAGCTCAGAGCTCTTCTTGACCTTGGCCTCTGCACAGCTCAGAGTTCTTGGTGCCCTTGACCTTGGCCACTGCACAGCTCAGAGCTCTTGGTGCCCTTGACCTTGGCCACTGCACAGCTCGGGGCTCTCGGTCCCCTTGACCTTGGCCACTGCACAGCTCAGAGCTCTTCTTGACCTTGGCCTCTGCACAGCTCAGAGCTCTTGGTGCCCTTGACCTTGGCCTCTGCACAGCTCGGAGCTCTCGGTGCCCTTGACCTTGGCCACTGCACAGCTCAGAGCTCTTCTTGACCTTGGCCTCTGCACAGCTCAGAGCTCTCAGTCCCCTTGACCTTGGCCACTGCACAGCTCGGGGCTCTCGGTCCCCTTGACCTTGGCCACTGCACAGCTCAGAGCTCTTCTTGACCTTGGCCTCTGCACAGTTCAGAGCTCTCAGTCCCCTTGACCTTGGCCACTGCACAGCTCAGAGCTCTTGGTGCCCTTGACCTTGGCCACTGCACAGCTCAGAGCTCTCGGTCCCCTTGACCTTGGCCACTGCACAGCTCAGAGCTCTTGGTGCTCTTGACCTTGGCCACTGCACAGCTCAGAGTTCTAAGTGTTCTTGACCTTTGCCCCTGAACAGCTCAGGGCTCTCGGTCTGGGTGTCCCCAGGCTGGGGCTGCCAGCCCGGGATGCTCCATCACAGCCTTGACCTTGTCAGGACAGCGAGACAGATGCTGCAGCCAAAGCACATGCAGCCCTCGGCTCGCGAGCAGCTTCTACTGTGGGGTTATGATATTGTGCTCTCTTCCTAGGCTTATTTTGTATAGTATTCCATTCCCTGAGCTGTCTCGAGGAGCTGCACATCTCTGCATGCTGTGGTCATCCTCCAGCAAACATCTCTGCAAGGTGAAGGGCTGAGGAGCACCAAGGGCCCCAGGACGAGGTGGAGCTGGTGGGTGCTGCTGGCCGCGAGCTGTGGGAGGGCAGGGTTGGCCCTGGGTGTTTTGCAGATAATACAGTTTATATTACTTATTCACCACCGATAGCTATGTCTCTTCTGAGAGGCATATCTATATAAAGACACATAATTCATTTAAAGATGACCTGTGGTTAAGAATTATTGTATATTGCCTTTCAGTGAGACTGCTTATCCTTATTTTTTTTAAAATTTTCTATCTTAATTTGAGTATATGAGTAATGACATATGAATAATATTTGAAATAATGTGTTCCTCACCTTTGAACAACTGTTGATTAAAGCAGTTCCATTAACAGGGCAGCAAAGAGAAGCGTTGTTTTCCTTTGTGGATCCTCTGGCACCGAACAAGGTCTGGATTTATACTGCAACCTTTTTCTTTGTAGAAACGCCAATGTAAACCTTGCTCCTCTGCATGTCAGTGCAGGGCCTGTCTCACCCCAGCCCGCTGGCTCCTGAGAGCTCTGATGTGCTCTTTGACTCCCATCCAGCTGCTCTGCCGCAGGTCACCCCCTGCAGCTCCGCGCCAGATGCTCTCCTGGCGTCTCACCCTCTCCTCACCTCGCCCGCACCCCCAGCTCCACCCCAGAGCCATTTCTTTCCAGGCTATTTTGATCCTCATCCAGACCATATGTATTTCCTTCCCTTCCAAGCACAGCAAACATGCTGCTGGATGTGAACATGGCTGTTGGTCACATCCTGCCCCTTTCTCCCCAGCAGTGCCCGAACAGATGTTCTTTCCGCGCCATGTCGCGCTTTGCCAGCGCTCCCGTCACCTCTGCTCCCTTTATGTGTTACACCACCCCGGTGCATAGGAAAAAACACCATCCCCATCGTTTCTGTAAGCTGTTGTGTTAACCTTTAAATCCCCTTTGACACCTGGCTGTGTCCAACGGGTGCTGCTCAGGTGAACGATGAGCTGTGACTTCTGCTCCCTGCTATTCCCTGACCCCTCTCCCAACCTGTGCTGGTTGTCCCTCCCGTAGCATCCTGTCCGTCACACAGGTTACCACCCCGCCAGCTGTCTCCTCTGTTCCTTACAACGCCAAGAAAAACGGGATCCTCAATCCTGATTTCTAGGCTGTGCCATAAAGAATAAGGATTATGATCATTGGTGCCATTCTGATTTATTCCATTATAGTACCTGTTTATAGCACATGAGCTTCATTGTGTAGTAACGACAGAGATAAATTTTGGCCCCTTGTTTTTCATAACCATTTGCTCGCTGTATATCATCAATTTTCCTCTCGTTTGGATACTTGCTTCTACTTTGGGAAAAATAAAAATATCCCAGTTGTCTAGGTAATAAAGCCGGTGAAACAAATTCTGAAGTGCATTTTACAATGGAATTTGATTGTGATAATTTTTCATGTGTTAAAAAAAAGAGCTTTCTCTGGGAAGTGTCTGGGTTTATGTTTTGTTGGGATTTTGTACATCCAGAACTCGTAGTCATTTGGAAGAGCTCATTTTTTTCATAGGAACACAGAAACATCCCAGCACGGTTTACCGAGAAACTATATATTATCATTTAATGAGGCTTGAAATTGTACAGCTAACATTTGAAAAGAAGACTGTAAGCAGTGTGAATCCCTCGTGGTCCCCTGTCCCCACAGCTCGGGGGGTGTCGTGTCCCCGGGTGGAAACAGGGACTGTGGCTCCCAGGTTTTGGAAGCAAAGCTGGGGTGCTGTGCGCGGGCTGGGACCACGGAAATCAGAGCTGCGGGCAACAGGGATGCTCCCTCTGCCACCGCCTCGCACCTCTGCTTTCCCACTCGCTGTGCACAAACTTGCCAACCAAATGCTCTTTATTTAGTTTGTATTATTAACAGGGAAATTGAAGAAATATTCAGATAACTTCGAAATGGTCCTATTGCACAAGAATGAGAAATTATCTATACAGCAGTTCTGTGGTATTGTTCCTCAGCTGCAGTCCTTGAGAGATCACCGCAATTGTTTGCATTCAAACAAAAGGAGTCTAATGAAAGTATTTTAATCTGCTGATCAGCTATTCAGAGAGACAGGGATGGCCATGCTAGGTGTCTTTGGAGCCTGGCAATGAGCACAGCGATGGTAATCAGAATATTCATATTTATTTACGTTTCTTTGCAAGCTATTGTGTGCATAATGTTGTTGGAGGTTGCTTTAGCTTCAGATTTCCTTCCCTGCACCCTGTGTCATTTAAAGAGCTCCAGGTCTAGTTACAAAGCTGGTCTTGATGCCTCAAACTCAGGAGGCTCAGCTCCATAAGCTCCCTGTGTAGTTCAGGGTGGAAAGATCTACCTGAAAGTCATTCAAATGAGCTAATATAGCCCCCTGTTCGGCTATTTTGAAATCCTTTCTGATGGTGTAAACTTCTGGTTTACGTGATTTAAAGATGGGCCTTTCTGATGGGAATGCAGCTCTTGCAGCTTTCAGACTGTGGAAGATGGTTTTTGCCCACCCCGAGCAGTTTTCTGTCAGATGTCAACAAGGACAAAACCTCCTTCAGGAACCACGAAGTTGGTGGGAAGTCCTCTCCTCCTCCTCCTCCTTCACACCATGAATATTGCGATCAGAGAACAAAAGTCTAGCAAGAAACACTAGAAGACTGTCAATAATTGATGTTTTATTAGAGCTTGTCCAGGTTGAAGGAGATTTGTCTCTGTCACAGGTAATGAGATCTTACCAAGGTCCCATCATGTGCTGTCATTCATCGTTTCGCATAAAATCCTTTTACAGCAGGGCCTATGACCCTCCAAGTCCTCGCTGCTGCATGGAGCATCACAAGATGCTTGTTTGGAGTCAACCAGAGAGGAGAGATGTGTCTTCTGCTGAGACAAACCCATCCCGCAAACACGTGGCGAGGTTATTTCTGCAAGTTCATTCTTTCCAGCGCTGGAAACGTGTCCTCTCGCTTGCAGCAACCACAAGAAGGAAGATGAGAAGTAGCTGCAGTTGACTGAGATCTTTAAAGAGAGGGTTTGCCTCCAGCTCTGAAAACCAGCTGGTATAGGAGGTGAGAGAAAGTCATTTTACTCGTATGTTCATAACAAAGATAAGGAAAGGGGGTTTAGGGAATAAGACAGGGTTTATGTTTCTTTAGTTGTATTTAGGTTTCACATTGTGCTTATTAAAGATGAAATATCTTTCACTGCATTTCTTTTCCAACCAAAAGGATATAGATGTGTATATATATATTTTATTTATTTATTTTACCAGAAAATATACGCATTCTCCCAAATCCCCGTACGCTGTGAATAACACGTTGATGGAAAGAGTCTCTGGATAAATCTGTGGCTCACCCAATACATGTGGAGAATCAGAACTGGCTGAAACTGTTGAAAATTACAGCATTGAGTAAAAAATGTCCCCTGAAAAGAGCAGACCAACTAGCAGTTCTGTTCCTGATGCACCGTGGCTACAAAATAGTGATGTATCCATGTCAAGTAAGCTCACATAATTGTCCATCAGACTTCAGAGATGATGTCAGAGGAACCAACAAGAATTAGTCTTTTGTTGCTATGGTTTCATATACACGTCCAAGTAGAGCACATTGTATAGAACTTTTAATTAAGACACGCTAACTTTAGTTAAGCACTTCTTAATTCTGTCTGTCTCATTTCTCTACCATGTTCTGCCCTTCTGCATTGCCAAAATCTGTTGAACTGTTGCATCGAATGGCCAGACAATATCACTTTACCCAAGGGAACACGCTGTACTTAGAGAAATGAAGATATTTTGCTTTAACTGAAATGGATCCTTACAAATACATTCTGAAATAAGTGAAAAGAAAGGACCCACAATGCAAGAAAATGTCCATATTGAGAATGTGGATTTTGTTTGTGCTTTGTCTATGTAATACCTGGAGTCCTTGTGCTGCTGCTGCTCTTTGTACTAAATTATATATCACCTCTTTTTACTCTTATCTTCGCTGTTACCTGTTCTTCTTTCCCCTACTCATCATCTTCCTTCCTCTTCAGAAAATGTTATAAAAGAGAAAATTACTAAGTTTGAGGATCAGATGAGAAGAAAATTATGTGTTTCCTGTCCATCTAATCAGCCTTTGCCTGTGATCCTATCAGCGGTGGCGAGGCAAATAATGGTGGGACCTGCGGAACAGCTCCAGCTGGGCGAATCAGTGCTGATGAATAGTCAATACCTCACCGGTCATTCTGACATTCTTTTCAGATTTTGGGTCAATTTGTATTTTTTGAATATTCTGGATAGGAGAGAAAAATATTTAGGAAAAGATCCCATAAAACTGCTGGGAGCTGTTTGCTTTGTGTGTGTCTGTACATCCATATATTTCTGTATGTATATATGAATATGGAGAAGCAGGTTTTGTTCATCTTCTGCCCCCCTCCCAGGCACGGCAGCGGTCCAGGGGCCAAGCACACCAAGGGCCAATACGGGATTTACTGTCTGCATTGGAGCAATTCTGCGCATTTCAGCAGCGGGACAAACGGCAGCGGCATTTCCACATCCCTTTTCTCAACCAGAAAATTGAAATGTCCGTCAGTAAAACGCTTTTCTGGCCATTTGTGGTGATTACTCTGATTACCTCCAGAAGATTGAGGGCATCAAATTGCAAGTTAGTTCTGAGGATCCTTTGCAAGTCCTTAATGTGATGTGGGTCTTGCTCTTCTTTGAGCAGATGCACCTACGTATTACGTCTAAGATGTGAACGGCAGCGTGTAACTCTTCTATTTCCTTTCCAGAGAAACAACGAACGAATGTTGTCAAAGAGTTTCAATCCGAATGGAGATTTGGGTGAAGTAGTGAAGGACACGGCCTCGCGGAACCCGAGAGCACGGGTCGGTGCCCATGGTGAGATGCTGCGTATCCATCAGTAAGAGACCATCGTGCTGTTCCCTGAGCAAAGCACTTGCATAGCATTTCAAATACGTTTGCTAAAATGCATATAATGATGACAGAACCAGGGTGAGTTTCAGTCTGCGGCTTTTTCCCCCTGGTAAAATAAATGAGGGTTATTTTTTCTGACCCTGCTGTGTGTTAGTGTAGCGTGAAAAACCTATTTATTGAAAAATAAGTTGCATAGTGAGTTCTGGGGCTTGAATTTACTTTCAAATAGCAAGAAAGAGACTGTGCCTTTCCTATAGCCTATAGACTGGTAGTGTTAAGAATGAATTATGTGCTTTTAATGGGACGTTACCTTGAGATAATGTAACCTCATTGATGAGCCTTAGAATATACTTTGAATAAGTTTTGTACTTGGTAGTGGCCTCGACTGTATCTCATTGCGAGTGGAATTGAAAACAAAACTCCTGTATCCTCAGTGGAAATACCCGCCATAGCGTGGCATAATCATATTGCTGTGTATGTCGGCATTTGCTGCATACAGTCGGTTTCCAAAGCAAAAGAGACCTCGGCCTTGGCACAACTCAACCAGGGACCCCGGTCGGCTGTGTAGGGGCTGTCTCTCTGTTTGCAGTCATAGAGACCCCAAAGCCACCCAGAAATTTCCTTTCAGTGGTTAACACGCGTTAAAGCACCTCATGTCTGGAAGAAGTGATGACACGTGTACTCACTATAGGTAAAATTGTAGAATCATTTTGGTTGGAAGAGACCCTCAAGATCATCAAGTCCAACCATAGCCCACCCCTGGCACTGCCCCATGTCCTGAGAACCTCATGTCCGTCTGTCCAACCCTCCAGGGATGGTGACTCCAGCACTGCCCTGGGCAGCCTGTTCCAATGCCCCAATGTTCCAATGCCCAATGCTTCTTCCCCCCCCCCAACTCCCCCCTTCCCCCTCATTCCCCCCCCCGCTCCCCTCCACAGCGCCCCCTGCTGGAGGCGGCGCATAGGAAAGTCTGTTCGGGGAGATCTTGTAGAGAAACTCCCGTCCTTGTGTTAATTCTTAACCTTGTTGTTCTCCCTCTGTACATTATATCCCTGAACTGACCCCAGTAACACTAATGTACAAGACAGAATTTTTTTAATTTTAAAAACTTTTTCTTAATTCCTTCTTTTTTCTTAATTGAAACTGCTTTTGCTCAAGTTCAAGCCCTTTGGGGGAGAAATTGTTCCCAGATCCAACCTCAACCTCCCCTGGGCAACTTGAGGCCGTTTCCTCTGCTCCTGGCGCTTGTTCCTGGGGAGCAGAGCCCGACCCCCCTGGCTCCAAGCTCCTTTCAGGCAGTTGCAGAGGGTGAGAAGGTACTTCCTTTTAAAATAATAATTTAAAAAAATGTAATTAAAAAAAAAAAAATATCCAGCCATGAATCTAAATCAATTTTGGCTGCTAATGCTGTTCTAGTTTGACCACCGTCTCCATACATTTTGCAGAGAATCTGCCTCAATTGGATGTTCACAAGGCAGGACAGGCAGTGGGGCTCCGCTCTCGGCCTCGGGGACCCCGGTCCCCGCTCCGAACTGTCCCCGCCGCTTCTTCCCCCCCCCCAACTCCCCCCTTCCCCCTCATTCCCCCCCCCGCTCCCCTCCACAGCGCCCCCTGCTGGAGGCGGCGCATAGGAAAGTCTGTTCGGGGAGATCTTGTAGAGAAACTCCCGTCCTTGTGTTAATTCTTAACCTTGTTGTTCTCCCTCTGTACATTATATCCCTGAACTGACCCCAGTAACACTAATGTACAAGACAGAATTTTTTTAATTTTAAAAACTTTTTCTTAATTCCTTCTTTTTTCTTAATTGAAACTGCTTTTGCTCAAGTTCCAAACAGCTGTTTCACAAGCAGCAGGTGCTTACCCACAAGGGGTGATGGTTTGAAACTGCAGAAGGGGAGATTCAGGCTGGACATGAGAAAGGAATTGTTGGCCCTGAGGGTGGTGAGAGCCTGGCCCAGGTTGGCCAGAGAGGTGGTGGATGAACCATCCCTGGAGACATCCCAGGCCAGGCTGGACGGGGCTCTGAGCAACCTGAGCTGGTGAAGATGTCCCTGCTCATGGCAGGGGGGGCACTGGGGAGCTGGGAAGGTCCCTTCAACCCAAACTGTTCTGTGATTCTATTATTTCCATTAATTGGACATGGTAGTGCAGTCGTGGGTTTAGAATATACACCTATGGTCTTAACCTCAGCCATGGGCAGCGGGAGCACTCACAGAGCTTCAGCCTTCTCCTCTGTTACCAACGTGTGTTCTAATTGTTGTGTGTTTCTGCATCATATAATACAATCACAGCCACAAGACTGCACGATCACCCTACTTTGTTCTATGTCTTTATCCTCTTAACCTTAATATTTGGGGAGCTGCAGATTTGATTTCCTCTTTGGGAGTGTTTGAAGAACAAAGGCTGGCCATCTCACCACCAAAAAGAGCTTATATAAAAAGTTTAAAAAAAAAAAAAATTAATGCTAGAAATGTATTTTTAATTCTTAGGTTATTTCTTCAGACTGTTAGTAGAGGTGCAATTCTTCCCAGAACCCCAGGGGAGGTGTATGGGGAGCAGTGTAGATATTCAATATCAACACCTGTTATTCCCATGCAAAAGTCATTCCCGACGAGTCCATGCGGGCACTGGGAGCAAACTGCCCCATTGTGGGGTACAGGGGTGCACACTCCAGCTGCAGCCACCACTTGCTGGCAGCCCTTCTGATATGCTGGGGGAAGAGAGAGGAGTACGTGTCCATTCAATGAAGAGTAAATGGTTTCTCATTGCTATCAGCCACAGCACTGTTCCATTATACATGACTGCTGGTGGATCAAAGCCGCAGCAAAAGGCGGCTTCTCTCTAGTGTTCAGGATTAGTCTTTCTGTCCGAGATGGCGTGTGATAACCTCTGCTTTTCTCAGCAAATCGGCGAGTTTTCACCCATCCCGGTAAACATTTTGTAGCAGGCGTTAGCGTTCTAAATATGCAGAGGAAGAGACTATTGGTTCTTGCATTGCGATGCGCAGAGTTCCAGACACATCTGGGCTTTGCCCCATCCCCATGTGTGCTGAGCCTCACCGGGATGTGCAGAGCTGCCGTATTGCATTGTGAACTGCTAACTAACATTAGCTAATTGCACCTGTTAGATCAATCTGTGGGGCTGCACAGATCTTGCATCACTAGTTTGTAGTTCATGTTAATTTTTCTCTATATATCCTGTTCCCTGCTGAAGAGAAAATGTACATTTGCTGTTGGTTTTTATGTTCCTGCTCCTTAAGTTTCCTTGATTATTTGAAAAAAAATGTAGTCTTTTACATAAGATTAAATGCTCCAGATTTATAAGAGCCAAATTAACGGATGGCACAAAATACATGATTTCAAATAAGTTTAATTTCTAAGCCACATATTATAGTTTTTTTTCTTTTTGCTTCAGAGAAGCACAATTTGAGCTTGGAGGCTAACGAAGGACAAGATGCACTCCAGAGTAATTGTTAAGCTTTTGTTCTGTTCCAATGGGGTTTAAAACAACGACTCTCATTCACCTCAAGTTTACATGTTTTCAGGCTCGAGTTCACCACAATTCTGGTTGAATGCAAAAAAAGTAGAGAGAACTGACTTTATTATTGACGTTCTGGAGGTGACTTGACAGCCACTTAGAAAAATACTTAATGTTCCCCAGTTTCCTTCGTCCCTTGGTCCCTGGGCAGCAGATCCATCCATCTCCGTCCCATGGGGTGTTTCAGAGGCAGCAGCAACGCTCCAGCACTTTGATTCATGGGATCAATAATCCCAAGGATCTACCTAAACGGATGGAAAACGCAGCGTGATGCGGGAGATGAGTGATGGTTGTTGTGTGAGGCAAAACGACCGGGGTACGGTTTGTGTCAACCAAATGATACAGATCCTTTCATTTTGCATTTCTTAAATCTTCGCTTTAAAGTTGACCTTGTTCTTAGTGGTCAATACAGTCTGGCGCTATGCGAACCAATTCAGGAGTATGTTTAAGCTACAATTTGTTTAAGTTTTATTGCCTTCTTCAGACAAAGGTTTATATAAATTGGTTCATTAATTTACTCTAAAGCTTCTATCATCTTCACTTTGACTCACATTCCATGAAATACTGGTCGTTTGGGTGACTTTGTGGTTGTTGTAAGAGTAAGAAAAGTGGGTTTTTAGGGGGAGGCTGTTGCAATCTCTTAGCAAGCTTTGGTTTGCCCTAAACACACTTGGACTGTGACCCCGCAGCCCACAGTGCCCGATGGCTCCGGGAAGACAGGAAAGATACTCTTGATATCAAGGAAAAGGTAATATCTGTCATACTTCAATTTATGTCACGTTAGGAAAGAACAAATGTTGGCTTGTACTGTGAGAAAGTTCTATTTTATCCACCAAACTCACGACTGGATCAGGCTGGCGCTTACTCCTCTCGAGTCATACAGAGGAGGGGGCTGGCACCTAATCCGTTAACATGTGTGCATTCTTTGTGCCTACAATTTGAACAAATGTTTTGAAATTATGACAGAGAAAACAATTTTTCTTGCCTACATTAACAAGTAGGTGTCGTGTATTTTAATTACTGTGACCAAGCTGCAATTACAGCTGATAAACATATGGAGATGAAGCTGCAAAAAGAGAGGAACATTTACATTTTCTTAAGGAATTGCCGCAATGATGAACAGAAAAAGGCGGAGAAGGGAAGGGTGGACAAAATGATGCCAAATCCACTTATTGTTATAACAATTTCTGCAATGCTGTGCTTTTACTGTATATAGCACACTCTGCGACCTCATAGAACATAAAGGTCTTATAGCTCTACTACATAAATAAGTTGTTATATCTCTCAGTGATAAATGCCTTTAGATCAACCTAAACACCAAGATATTCAGGATACAGGTACAAACCCAGGTATCAAATAAGCCCACAAAGGCTCATACCGGAGCTTGGCTGAGGATGGGCACGTGTGCACAGGTATTATTAAGATGTTAGGTCTTGGAATTTCTCTGTAGCCATTCTCTGAATGGCTGGTTTTGTGAATGGCATTTTATCTGGCAATAGGATCATGAGCACAGCAATCCGGTCCCCAGGCACAGCCAGCCGTGGGGACAGTTCACTCCAGAAAACAAAGGTTTTCTTTCTCAGAAATCAGCGCGGGAGCCTCCAGCCATGCCTTTGTGCTTCAAGCCTCAATAAAGGTTAATTGCCACAATTTTTGCATTTCCTTTTGTAATTAAGAGTTCAGTGCTTCAGTGCTTTTCACTGCAGTTCCTGACAGCCCAAGCGAATCTTTTTAACCACTGCAGAAAGAGTTCCAGAACAGATCCTGCTCCAAAGGCACCATCTTTCTGGCTTTGAGACCACGTCTCCATTTAGGAAAAGCTGGAATAGCATCCTTGGAGAACGTGCATTTCAGGAATAACACTTTGAAATTTGCTTTCTCTGAGACTTGGTGGAAAGTTGTGGAAACAGAAGGCAATTCCCAGGCAGAGGCTGCTCCGGGTTGCATTGCAAACTGCGGAGAAATTGTGTTGCCAGAGACTTTGTCATTAAGGTCCCTTCTGTTTGCTGATGTTTCTCTCCGTTTCGCAATTTTATTGTAGCAAGAAGTTTTCCTATTGTGATTTTTTATCTCGTTTGCGCAACAAAAACTCAATCAGAGCTACGTCAGTGAAAACAATGGGGCTTTTTGTCCAAACTATGGCAGGTAGGCAGTGCTGTGGGAGAGCAGGAGGCGGCGGGGCTGGGAACACAGTGCTGGTTGGGATGATCAGCGGGTGAACTGGGAGCACTGGGGCAAAGTGCTGGGGCCACAGGAGCCATCACGCACTTGGACAACTTGACACTGCACAGACAGTGGAACAAATCAGTGTCACTGCGTCATTTGGGTGTAACGCACTTCTTGCTTGTACATTACTATGGTGAAAACACGTTTGCTTTGTTGTGATAATAAATAACTGCTGTGTTTAAGAAAATAATTCACGTGAAAAGATTGATTGTAGTATAAAATTATAGGAAGAAAAATGAAAAATTGGATCTTTACGGTGGTCTGGAATAATTTCTGTCTCATCTGATTAGGAGAAAAGGCTGCTTTGTCTTCTTAAATGATTTTTTCTGGATTTAAATAAATCTTGTGAAATGCTTGCTTGCCTGCAAGAATTATAAAAGGTTCTTCAGGCCTAAATCAAGTGTTCCAGTGTTGCTGCATGAATCTTCCAAGGCAATCAACTTTTGGTACCTTTGACAAGTTTTATGACTCGAGATAGGTGCACTGTGATCTGTACCATATTTCAAAGTAACGCCTCTGAATAGATCATATCAATGCTTATATGTTAATAATTTGTTTGGGTATTTTAATACTAAGAGCTATAATTCATATCTATCGTGTTCCTTGGACTACAGATAACTTGAAAAATATTTAGAGAAAAATCACTTTAGGAATACCTCCAGTGTTGCGCTTCTCCATTGTGCAGAGACGACAAGAGTAAACAAGCCCAGAAATTAAAAAACTACATTGAATTGAAGCTCATCAGCTTCAGTATCGTTCCCGCTGGCGTTTTCCTTCCCCTTGGCCACAGCACATTCACCGTTTGCTGAGTGTTTGGGCTCTTTTCCATTTCCCATGGTAAATTCTTTGTTGGGCAGGTAAATCTTGCTGTTTGCACACTCATTTTCCTAGAAGTAGAATACAAATGTCTCCTTTCTTAAATTGACGTCAAACTCCCGCTGATGTTCATGGTCTCTTACAAAGTTTCCCATATTCTAATTCACCATGTGTTGTGGGAGCAGCTGAAACTCAATTTTGCTGTTGCAAACTGGATAACGATGGCAGTGATATTTGCCATGTGTGGTAACTGGGAATGCCATGGCAATATTGGGTACTTAGAAAGCCAACTGAAAACTATTTTGTGCGCAGGCATTACTGAAAACCAGTATAAACTCCATAGTCTGTGGCAACTCAATATTCCTCTTTCAGAACATAAGATGTGCCAATGACTGTGGAGGCTCAGCAGAGCCTGCAGGGGTTTCTAAGTGTTTTGTATGGCAGAAAATAAAGCAACCAAAAAACGGAGGGAAAAAAAGAGCAAATGTCTAAACACAGAGAAGATAAATGAGGCTAAAAGCCAAAAATTGTTTCCTTCTCCCCACTGCTGCTGCCCTCTCTACGTGCACAAACCCATCTTCGTTCGTGGTTATTTGTCCCTGTGTTGAACATCATTAACCCTGAGTTTCAAAGCTGTTTTGACAGAACGCTCCGGATCACATCTGGGAGAAGTGATTGCCAGGGTGTTCAGGATCTGAAATCTTCAGGCTTACTGTGAGATTGCCCTGCTCCTCTCCTTGCAGAAACGATGGGTGTTTGCACGCTGGTGAATTTTTCAGGAGTCAAATTCAAGAAACTTCACAAAGCCCAGGGATCGTTTCCCCACCACCTCCATTCCACCGGTATTATCTTGGTGTTTTCCATGCAATCTGCACTTTTAATGATTTTTTTTTTGGTTTTCCTTCCTCCTGGGTTACAACCTGAAGAGCATCGCTGCTCAGGTGATGACGTGGTTTTCACAGGTTTCTTCATTCCCACCAGGAACCCATGAGATCAACAGTTAAAATGTTCGGAGAAGCCCCTATAAATATTGGCCCCAAACCCCCGCACTTGGGGGATTTCTTGCCTTCACCAGCTTATCATAAGCACCATGCCTTGGTGGCACTAATCCTGACTGTAACACAAATGGACATCTCATGTCTTCTGCTGTCTCTGTTGACTTCATTTACTTTTTCCCTCTGTTTTCTTCCAGGGTTTCTGATGAACCTCCCTCTGCTCTCTCCCATGGAGGAGCCCAAGCACACCAAACCAATCTTTCCTCCGTGCCAGGAAAAACAAACTCAACCCAACTCTTCCTCCATGAAGAACCACAACCTACCAAGCCATGGAGGAACTGGTTCGGTCCTGGACTTCATCTGGATGTAGGACATCCTTGGCATGCGATGGCTTGTCCTTCAGGGTTGTTTCGTGAAGACTAAACAGACATTTCCCATGGAAAGAAGTTACGGAGATTGTGGGGTAATTTATCTACACGTGTCTAATCATCACTGCTTGCACTTTGAAATGCAATATCTGTTAAACCAACAGCCCACTGGCCACTACCACATGGCGAGGCAGAGGGTACAGATGTTGTATTACAATGCAAGTCAGAAAGGATTTAAATAACACAGGCGAAAGGGAAGCAGCAGCATGGGAATGCGGCAGCAGCTCTTGGGACTGTGGATATTGTACTGCTAAAACTGTGGAAAATTACTTATTTCACACCTTCTGATGCCTATGAAGGAGGCCAAAAGAGTGGTAATTGTATTAGGAATTAATCCACTCGGCTTCTCGATATGTTGAGTTGCCTCTTTTCACAGAAAAATGGAAGAGCTGGACCCTCCCCGAGGTTGTGTGGGGAGTGGGCGCAGGGGAAGGTCCCCTCGATCTCCTCTTGGTGCCACAGGTTTCATGGAGACTTTGTCTTGTAGTCACTTGTGCTTTGGGGTAAGTGTTCCAGTCCCACACTTGAGGTGAGCCATGAAATACTGTAAATTGACTGTTATTTGGTTTTCTGTACCTCGATAATTGAAACTAATGGAAGCAAATAGCTAATATTTTCTGGTGGGATGACCTTGGGAGCAGGAGAGCAGCTCGTTGAGTCTTCCTCCAGGGAAGAAAGTTAGAGGAATTACTGCCAAATAATAATAATAACAGCAGCAGTGCGGGCTGTAATTCCCCGCTCTCCTACTTCAGCGACACCTGAACACCAGCATGAAGAAAACAAGTCATTTATCACGTATAATTTCTTGGAAACTCTGGGTGTGTGGAGCAGAGTGAGGGAGAAACGGGCAGGCAGTCCAATTTCTACCTCATCCCGACCCGTTAAGAACTAGCAGATAATTTTCCCATTTTGGCAATGTGTGCTTGCTTGGGCCAAATCTGGATGTAGACTAATGTGACTTGTTGTATGTCCTCGTTTCCTTTTTAAGGCGCTTTGCTGCACCCACCTCCGCTTCCTAATGAGGGATCTGCCCCCGTCACTCTCCGTGTTCCCCAGGTTCCTGTGCAACCACAAATCACCCACCCCAGCTCCCGGTTTGACCCATTTTATTTCAGGAAAGTGAGCTTCATGTGATACCCACAGAAATGCCGAGCCTTTTGCATCTATTTTGGTCTCTGTAAAATCAACTAGATTTTACATTAAAATGTAAAATCAGCGAGGTTTTCCACTAGGAGAGGAAACTCATGGATAATTAAATGCCAAAAGACACTTATTAAAAAGAAGTTGGTTAAAGGGAAGGGCTGCCCCAGAGCAAAGCAGGCAGAACTTGGACATCAAAACTTGTTTGGCAGCAGCATCTGGGCAGGAAAGCCGCATATGGAGAAATCCGGGCATCAGCAGCACCATAAAACACAGTCCACGTACAGTGGGGGTTTGTTAGTCATGGAGCTTATGGAAAAACTTGTTGCAGACTCAATTCTATAGAAGAGTACAGGAGGTAGAGGCATGGGCTGGAGAGCTGGGCAGCAACATCTCAGCACATGATAAAGGAGAGAGCGAGTGAGATGTACCACCTGATTTCTGGGTGATAGAAGATCATTTCTTGCTAAAAGACATAATTCTGGCCAAAAATGAATTTGGGATGTCTCTGTTAGAAAAAAGTGAATAAGAGCCAAAAGCCATAAGTTTATATTGGTTTCTCTGGGGGGGAAAGCGAGGAAATACTGGCTGAAGCGAGATGGCTGCAGGAGGGGGGATGCAGACCCAGGGATGGCTGATGTGTGACACCGCGGCACAGCCTGGGTGTCACGGGTAATGTGGGTAACCTAGAGCAGCTTCCGTGCAAAAAAACCTTAACAAACAGAAGAAGCTGCTGTGACGCATGCATAGTAAAGAAAAGGTTTGAGTGGTTCAGCAAAGCTGCAGATCTCCAAGCTGCCCCTTCACCTGTAGGAAAGGAACTAAACCAGTAATTGGAAAAGTCGGGCCTGGGGGTGAGAGGTTTGGATTGAAGTAAGAGCAGTCTGCACTGAGCCGTAAAAAAAAAAAAAAAGAAAGAAAAACTAAATCTATGATTAAAACCACTCAAGCGATTTGAGCCGAGTCCTCCCGGGCTGAGCAGGGCAAAGGGGAATGAGCTTGACACAGGAGCTGCGCTGGTGCCCCGCTCCTGCCAGCCGGGATTTTCCTTCAGGGTCCCACTTCATTTCAAACCTGTTTCCCTGCATTGCTTTGCAAGCTGCCGGCAGCACGGCCAGTCCCCCCAGCTCTGCCTCGCTGCCCCACGCTCCTTATTCCACTCGTAGTTGTCACCTTCTGCTCAGAAAAGGGGGAAATTCAGATGTGTTGCAGTACCCGACAGGGTCTTCTGAGCATCTGGAACGGTACACGAAAAGGAGGGACCTTATGTGGTAGAAATATTAGTAGGTAAAGAATAAAATAAGAATAAAGAATAATAAGAACAAAGAATAATGAGCGGAAGGGGCCTAGCTCCTTGCTATGAAGCTACAAGCTGGAGAATATGAAACAGTGAATTAAGGTGTTTTTGTGGATTTGGTCCTGACGCCAGACTTGTAGGAGACGCGCTCCAGGGGGTTCCTCTTCATTAGGGGAAGGATTAATGAAAAAGGTAGGAAAGTAAGAAAAAGCCCTGTGTGAACAAATGACTTATGCAGCAGAGTAATTAGATAAGACATTCAGAACATATTTATTGCAGAGATTTAGTTACTAAATTGCTCAGTAGATAATATGTGCATGTACATACACATAGGCAAGTTATGGATGTTTCTGCATGTAATTATCTATGAATATGCTATATATCTATAAAATGGCTGATAAGGGTCTAAGATGACTGTCATGAGTTTTAAATGCCTTTGAGCTTAAATAGCTTTGCCATTTAAATCAGCATTTCACTAACAAATGGAAGTTATAAAAAATCTTAGAGGACAGAACAACCTGGCTTTGCAGAATCTGAAGACAATTCAGCTGTTGGAAGGAAGAAGAGGACTAGTAAATGCATTTTTTCCTTTAAATCTTTTCCTTACTAAGGCACATCCATCAAAAAAAAGCTGAGGCCACGTGGTCCAAGACTATGGAGATACTGAGGCTTCATGAAGGAGTTTGTGTCCCCGGCACCACAGTACATGACTGTGTTGTATTCACAGCCAGTTCCACTTGGGAAGTGAGTTGGTCTAAATCATCGTGAAGACACGACTGGCTTTAAGTAAGTCATTTTATCTTTCTTTATAATGCTTTGAAGGAGGAAATTTTGCTTCTTATGTAACTCTGGAGAGCTGTTATTTGCAGCAGCCCAGCCTGCGAGCGCGGTGCTGAAGGACACGGTTTACAAGGTGTAGCTGTTGCGGAGCTGTAAACACGCCGGCTGCCTTTATTGAGCAGCCTGGGGTTTCCAAAGGAACCGAGGCAATTAGTCACCCGCCTTTCCACATAAATAAATTAACAGCATGGTTTGCAAAGATAATCTTCCCATAGCTAACTAAATCTCAGGTGAGAGGGAGGTATCACCATCGTGTGCTGCGACCCCGCACAAAAGGCTGGAAGCTCTACAGAAAGTTTCCTGCACTTCTGCTCTGAAGGAGCTACGTGTCACACTTCCCATGGCTGCTTGGAACTGTAAATCTCCCAGCACCTTCTGAGGGTTCTGCATGCTCCACTTGAGACATTTGGTCAGGAAGCTGCTGCCTGAGTCAGTGGGTTTGTGTTGATGGAGCAGATACGGGTGCAGCAAAATGGGACTAACTCCCTCCTGGGCATGGAGCTCATCTCACCTGGGGAGGGTTAAACTCACCGGGTAACAGATATAAACTAAGCTTTACTGAGCTAAAGAGGAGCTATTCCGCAGTTACCCATCCCAAGATTCCTGTTTGGGTCCACTCCCTGAGCTCAGCAAGTGGAATAAACTCATTTAATGATATGGGGGTAGGTAAATCAGCTCCAGCACTGAGCAGCAGGCTGTTCATCACCCGCTTTCTACTTCTCCCTGAAGAAACATAAGATTCTCACCTTCACCAAATCCCGTCTATTGAAATCTAAAGCTGGATGATCACATGAATGAGTTCAGGTCCTGCAATGATAAAATAAACGTCTGCTGCTACAGAGAAGCCAGTTGGTGACCTTTCCCACCCAGCTTCCCTGGTGATTCACAGGTTTTATTTTTTGCTAAGTACAAAAGCATTTTCCATGGCAAATGCTCCCGTACTGAAGGTGAAAATGAATAAAATAAGCCCACAGAACACCGAGGGGAGGGTTAGGTCTTTTCACAGTTGTCACTATTTATAACAGAAGGCAGCTGAAGTGTGGTGAGCTCTGTGGGGAAATGCGTGCGCTTCCCGCGCCAGCCGGAGCAAAATGCTCCCGAGTTCATTTCCTCGTGTTAACAATTGTTTGGTGTCCTGTATTTGCAGCAGGGAACTTCTCCATAGTCTGGTATACCAATGTGATCTCTTTAAATGATAGGTCTACCATTGAGGACATTTGGCATTTGACTCTATTAAAAAATTCATCATGAATTGATATATTACATTTTCCATTTGAAACTCTGCAGTCAGGTAGCAGAGTCTGAATATTCATATGAGAGCAATATCTTTTTCAGCATTCATTAATCTGAGTCAGTAATGAACTACAGGTAAAATAGAGTGATAATTTGGAGCAAGTCATTTATTTGATTATTTTTCTCATCTTCCCTTTTATTAAATATCCATGAACAGTTTAATTGACCTTCCTGAATTTTTCATTTAATATTCAAAGGTTTTTTTGGTAAATGGTTTGCAGGGCTGGTATGTGGTTGGTGTCAGACATCGACTGGGCTCACAGGACAGTGGCTGCAGCAGAGTGGCCGGTGGCGATGGGGTGGCCAGTCCCTGCACTGGAGCTGCCCTAGGAGCAGTGCCGGTGCTGCACCGAGCTCTGCCCCTTCTGGGTGTGCTCCTTGGCTGGCTTCCGTGGTATTTACTATGAATCTTCACCTATTTCATGGCTGATAGGGCAAAACCCTGAAGAACAGGTAATTCTTTCATCTCTACTCTTATCTTGAATATATTGTTAATTTCTAAGTTCTGTCCTCACACCCTTTTTTGGTTTAAGGCTCAGTTCCCCAACTTCGTTTCACCCCTTGACGATGTTTTGTATGCCTCTGATCTCCTTCGTTTTCCATTTTCAATTCCCTGCATATAGTCCACAACTTTACTAACATTTGGTATATAAAACAGAATATATTTCCCCAATGAGGACATATTAGGTCTTAACCTAGTGGAAGGATGATTTCCCACGTCTCGACAGCCATGCTTCCATTTCCCACCCCAGAATGATTGTTTCTTCCAGAGCAGCCATCCCCAGCTCCCATTCCCCAACTTCCTTTGCAGTCGTTCCCCAGTCCGTAATTTCACAATTGACTATTTCTGCCCACGTATAGTATCTTGTATTGTCTCTCCTCAATAACACGCTTTCTCGAAAGACTACTTGTACAAACTGTCAAGACCTTTTTGAATTTTAATCCTGTCCTCTCCTGTGCTTGCAGCCCTTCCCTGAACGGTGTTATCAGCAAATTTAATGAGCATATTCCTTCTTCCATCACCCAAGTCATTAATGAAAAAATTAATAATGCTGAGCTCAAGGCAGGTGTCTCTGCGCCTGTGCTTGATTCATCCTTTCATTTTGAATAGAACTGTTTTCTGGAAATGAATGGTTTTCTAGCAAGCTGCATAGCCTGGGTATGTTTCTCCAAATGCCGTGTTAACAGCTGAGGCCAAAGCCAAACTCTGTCTCCTTTATGTCCCATAGAGGAAAACACATTTGGAACAGTGCAATTCAACAAATGCTGTTTGCTGCTGCTCATACCTTCAGTATCTTGTTGTTTTTTTTACAGAATTATTGAGTATTTTTGTGTGAATGGATGGTTTATGAGCTGGTATGTAAAGCCATATCTTCTCCTTCTTAAAGACATGGTTGCTTTTTCCCCATCTCTCCCTCTTCAGTCTTCCACAGTAATAGTTAAGATTCTGATATTGCTTCAGACAGCTCCTTAAGTACGTGAAGATAAAGCTCATCAGCATAACCAATTTGAAAACATCTAAATTAGCGAGGCGCTCTCACCATTCCCTTTTTATGAGATTACAATCTTCCCTCTTTGTTGCAGTATTATTGTGCCGACCATCTGCTCTCAGTTGGCCTTTTTCATGAAGATTGAAGCAAAGAAAGCTCATTAAACACTCAGTTTACTTGGTTAATGGTTTTTCCCACTCCTTTTTTTGGTCTTCCTTTATTACTAATGTACTTACAGAATGATATTCTGTTAATTGCCCCACGCTTTGTACCCTGACCTCTGACGTAGGTGCTGTGATTCTCTGATGGATGCAACGCTTGCTGAATTGTTTTAAGCAGTAGAGCTCAGGCTACACAATGAAATTCCTTCACACTCAGTCCAGGGAGGAAATATAATAAATTTGCAGCTTCCAGTGATACTTGTGGGTCAGGCCTCTTGTCCAAAAGGCAAGAGAGCAGCAACCCCTCAGCCAATGCCAACCTGAGCCTGCGGCCAAGGCGGCTCAGTTGGTTGGACAAGGAAAAAGCCCGACGTTAAATTGTTGGAATTATGTTGTGGGTATTTTTGTTTGGTTGATTGTTTGGTTTTTTTCAATCTAACAATATGCAAGTTGTTCAAATTGCATTAACTTTTGTTTGGCAAGTTCTCCTCTCCTGACTCCCTCTGTTCTTAGTGCATCACTTAGATTATTTCTTAGGTCTTTAGAGTTCTCTGTGGATTTCCCTTTATTGGTCCCCAGTCTCCAAGTAATTGTTCTCTGTCCTTGATCCTTTTAAAATAGCTACTGCAGCAAGTTTCACCTTTGTTAGTATGTGACCTCAAAGGCACAAGAAAAAGTCCTTCTTAATTACGTTGGACAGCTTGTAAACAGTTTTCCAGATTATTCCAGCCATATGTAAACACACCAGGGTTTGAAAATAAAGGTAGATCTAGTCCCAGAGGTGTAGATCAATAGAGACTTCTGACTGGAATTCACTCTTGGTGTAGCAATTTAGGCTGTTAGATGGGGAACATAATAATGTAAAATCTCAGCGTTGCAACTTCATTTTCTACTCTCCCATTAGAGACTCGGGAAATGAAGAGAACTCTGATTTGCAAAGCTAAATAAAACAAAAGCACAGAGGAACCTGACTGTGCGTGCTGACCTGCTTTCAGTTCTTAAGCAACTTGAAACTGAATCTTACTTAGAACTGGCCATTATCATTGTTTTCTCAGGTGGAGCAATTAACCTACAACTTACTGAAGCAAGCAAACTGTTCTTTGCTGATATAAAAAAATCCCAGACTCGTTTTCTCCTGAAGCATTGGAAATTGGATAAACAGTACCAGATCCTCATATTTCTAACCCGCAGAAGATACCAGAAGAAAATAAAAACACACATTGTTGGTTATACAATGCAAAATTACTGAAATTTAGCAGATATTTTGAATCTGGGAACAGTTTGGGTTGGAAGGGACCTTAAAGGTAATTTAATTTCACCCACCTGCCATGGGCAAGGGCACTTTTCACCAGACCAGGCTGCTCAAAGTTCCATCCAGCCTGGCCTTGAACTTCTCCAGGGATGGGGCATCCACAACTCCATCATGTTGCGCCTCCTCCTTTGAGCTGGAGACCAAAGGTACAATTTTAACCCACAGCTTCCGTAAGAAGTCTTTCTTTTATAGCTATGCAGAGCTCCAGAAAGTTGTAGGTCTTTGCTTGAAAAGAAGAAATGAAAAGCTTGGTCTGGAATCTTTAATTCCAAGTCAGTCAGCTGCAGGCAGATTGTTACTGGTTGATTGCCGTTCACCATGACTGGATTTTCCAGACTCGTTTCAAAGGTAGAAGTTTTTGTAATAAGTGCAGCCAGTGGAGCTCAAACTTCTGCAGCAAGCGAGCAGCCTTCAGGAGGCTCCAAGAGGGGGGAGATCCACACAGAAATCAGATTATGCTTCTTGAGCAAGTCTCTTTTTGGACCAGTGAATTGGAATATCAAGTCAATTAAAATGTCAGGGAATTTTCAAACCATAGCCTCAACAGAGAAAATATGCCTTTAAAAGTAAATGATGTAAGCAAATAACAAAATCTTGATAGCTGACACCAGCTAAAAATGGTTTATAAACACGGGGTTTTTTTCCTTCTTACCCATTGCTTCCAGCAGTCACTCAAAGAAATGTGACTTCCAGTTGAGTGAGTAGAGTTTCAGGTCTGTCTGTGGTGATGGGAAGGACGGGCTGTGCGGGGCGAGCGTGCACGCTTCAGTACGTCGTGATATTTCCTGATATATAAACTGAGGAGTAAAACGACAGAGGATGGTCTAAAGGTCGGTATAATAAAACAGCAGAATCTACTGAGTCCCCTCAGAGTTTATGATCCGAGGAAGATGTCTTGTTTCAATTGATAAGATGTCCCAAAAGGTGTATTAAACTTTGAGAGAAGAAGAGGCCGTTCTGGGAGGAGCACCTGGTATGACTGATACAGTGCTTGCTTGAATCTCCTCAGAAATAATTAAACACATGACTGTTTTTGGGGGGTTTTTTTGAGGGAACTCATCAGGGGTTCAGGAAGAAAAATAAGTTTTCTTCCTCCGCGTAATTTTATTACTGGAGATATTTAAATCAAGGCAGAGCTTTCCGTCTCCATCCCAAAATCCCCTGAAGATGCAGAGGTGGGCGCCCAGACTGTGATAAGCCACGTTTTGTGCCAGACAAAGGTCATGGTGCCCTGGCAGCAGCAACGCTTCTGGTTTGTTGCTTGCCCTTCTCACCCTAGAAAAATCAAGACCCTTGAGCCTTTCCAGTTACTGAGTTGGAAACTGTTAAATTGTGCTGAGCCATTGCTTGAAGTAGTGGAAAAAATGGTTGAAACAGTAGTTTGCTCAATAATCACACGAGCTGGAACTGCTTGTTCTCTGCCACCCTCAACGCCCTTCAGCTATCAAAAATATTTTTTCTCCTGAAGGTCAATAAAAAACCTGAATCTTTTTTTGATTTTTAGTTTTATATGATATTGGAAAAGCTCAATTGTATTTTAGCTCCAAAAATCTGATTTAAAATCTTTTGACAGGCACTTAAAACTTCCTTATATACCATGGCTACAGGGCCTGGGGTTTATCATATTTATGCTGTTGGACTGTGTCTATGTGAAGGCGCTTTCTTCAGGTTCAGGTGTTACAAATAAAACCAGAGCGAGGTTTGTTTTCCTGTTTCCCTCACTGCCAATGTTTTCACTGAGCCGGTGAACTACACTTGCTGAGTTCTACCTTGACACTTTAATTTCGAGGCAATTTAATCTGTTCTGACTGAAAAATTTAAAGTGGAAGTCCCAGAGCAGAGCAGAAACAAGGCACAGATTTCATCATTCTTGACCCATTATCAGGTTGTTGGTGGTGTTTTTTTTTTCAATCTGCCACTTCAGAAAACTGTGTGTTGTCTCACTCCAGGTATTTTAACAGCTCATTTGAGTCTTGCTGACATTGCTGTGTCACGGTTCATGTCTTTTCTGACATGAAGCTATCAAGTTCTTCTATTTACTCTTCCATTTTACCTCTGCTTACAGATGAGGTTTAGAGAAGCCGAAACCTTTCTGCGTCTCAGGTCTCTCTTATATGGATGGTGTTGCCCTCTGCATTTTATAATCGCTGATGTACAGTTTCGGTGAAAAGACCATCCATCCTTGTAAAACGCTCTGAAGAATGACTAGTTTAAATAAATACTGGAAAGTAAAAATGGTTAAAGACGCATCAACATGGCTTTCATAGATTTAAATTTGTGTGACATGAACGTGTTTCAAAATATCCCACATTTCTGTGTTCCCCCAGTACCCTTTGCCAGCTTGTCTTACAAGTTAGACCAGAATTTGGCCTGTTTGTGGGTATTTTTTGGTGCTCATCACATTTCCAATGCGTCCCCTGTCCTTCCCACCCCCTGCAAGAGGGGCGGCGGGTACTGGGGCAAAGCTGCCGGCTCTGCTGGTGCCTTCTCCAGGAAGCACGAAGGAACTGGAGGTGTCACTGTCTGCATGAATATCTCTTCGTCCTTGCGCACAATCATCTGGTGCTCTTCATAAATTTCGCATGTATTTTATTTTAAGATGTGACAGGAGCATGTTTTTCTGTCTTTTCACCAACAAATATAGCTGGAAGGATGCGGAGAGGCGAGTTGTGCCCCCTCGCTGACTGATGCACCGTGACACAGGGTGGAGAGGAAACTCAACACTTTGTCACTTGGGTGGCTGACGACGTGAGTCACCACGCAGAGGTCCCCGCTGCTGGTGTCCCTGCAGATCCCCCCGCAACGCAGGGTGTTAGTCAGGCGTCCCAGCCTACGACAGCAACTGGGGATACTGGGTGGGGGAATAGTTGGTGTAATTTAGCAGGATGCTGTGCATCAGTAAAAGTCGTCTTTATTTATTTATTTTTTTAATGTGGTCACGTCTCTACTAGTCAGTTGGATGAGAATGACTCACACAGAACAAAGTTGTTATGAATGGTCTCCCAAGCCGTACAGTTGCGCTGTCTCAGTCCGTACTGGTCACCAGCCCTGGGGTGATGTGGAGGAGGTGAGTGTGCAACCCTGGCTCGTTTTCCCTCCCTTGCACAACCTCACGCTCCTACGGTCTTTGTGGTACCTGTGGAAACATCTTCATTTTCTTTTTGAGCTCTAGAGAAGTGTTTTATGATACAAGCAGCAAATTTGTACCTTGTGTGCCTCTGAAAACCGCAATCCCCTTCACCGTCAGCATGAATCGAGGACGCAGAAGACTGAGTACACAAAGCAGTTTCAGGTAACTTGGTAGGAAAAATGTAGAAATGTACAATATCATGTTATTGGGTGGTTAATGCCAATGCCCTGATTGCTTCAGACACAGCAGACGGCAGTCAAGTCACAACCCAGCTCTTCCCTTATTGACACTGGAGCAGGAGCATCCCGTGAACCCCGCCGGGATGCAGGAGCATCCCGTGAACCCCGCCGGGATGCAGGAGCATCCCATGAACCACGCCAGGATGCAGGAGCTTTGATTTGCTGGGGATGAGCAGTTCCACGTTGCCAGTCCTGATGTGTGAACATCATTTCTGCAGCTGGTTCCAGCCGTGGTAACAGTTGGTTCGTATCTGATGGGCCACTTATTTGGAGGACGAGCAAACCATAGGAAATATTTCCAGGGGAAATAAAAGACAGTGTTCATCTGCCTAGGCATTGATATTGCTTCTTTCTTCTTTTTTATCTATAAACCAGACTTCTGGTAAGATGAACTCTGAAGGAAGCAGATTTAGTACTTACAGCTTAAAGAGTCTGAGGTCCCCATTTTGTATTTGAAAATGAAAGACAACATTTATTTGTTCTTTATCTTTGAGTTCTAAGCCTGTTTCCACACCAAAAAAAGTGCGGGAGAAGAATAAGAGATAAAAATGTGTTTGAAATACAAGCTATTCTTTGAAGCTCTTACAATATTTTAAAGCTTTTCCCTACAGCTATTTATTCCATGCACTTAATGTCTGTTTTTTGCTCTGATATATATTGCAATTATTTTTCATCTTTAATTTGATTTTCTTTTAATAACATTGTTCAGAACAATAAGGGGTGACAAAGACGACTAGCATGCATCAGATAATCCCTATCTGACCAAGATGAGTCGTTTTAATTACGTATGTGTACATATTGTGCCCTAGATCTTCTTAAAGGTTTTATGGTTTTAGGCAATACAATGGGAAAATAACTTGTCAAAGATTCAGAGTGTTAGCTCAATAGTCTGGCTTTTACACAAGGTATGGAGGGATAGTCGCTCATTAAAGTGACTCGTTTTTGTTATGAATGATGAATATTATACGTATTGTCTCTTTTCTCATTTCTTCTTTTTTTTTCCCCAGCTACATGAACAGTCGGTTTTGGGACAGTATTTGATTACCTTGTTTGCCAGCTTTGATTTCATTGCTGGGAAGTTTTCTCTGAGCATCAGATATTACTTAGATATGTAAACACTGCTCTAACCAGACGGTTCTGTCTCTGGTAAAGGAATGGGAATGTAATGGAGTTTTTCTGTGTTCCCTATTATAACTCTGTTAGACATTACTTATATGGTGCCTAGCCAAGGCTAATATATTTATTTTATTCCCTGGCAATTCTAAATTGCCTGGGGTAAAAAAATAAAGCTTTGTTTAAAGGAAAAAATGATTAAAAATTGTTGATTCTGAGAGGAAATTAAAAAGTGTTCAACTTGACCCCACATCAGATACTTCTTTTTAGTTGCTAAGTAATTTACTGTTTTCTTTAACATAGAATAACATCCAAAATGAAATATTTGACAAAAGTATTTTGATGAGAAATGGTACTTAAGCAGTAAAAAATGAAGACAACTTGTTGAAGTTGCTGGATAGTTGTGAAGTGTTTAGATCGCCCTGAATTTGTGTTTGTTTTCAAAAGGAGAAGTTTCTTAACCCGCTTTCCTCCAGCTCAAGGGCAGCCCCCACCACCCGCGTGCCCTGGCGTTTACATTCCGACGGACTCCTACAGGTTTACGTTCTTAAGAGGAGAAATTTATCCTTGATGCCCGAACTCCCTAAAATGTAATAAATAGTGACCCCTAAAAGCAGAGCTGTTGGGTGTTGCAACAACCTGCTGTGGCTGTACCCAGGGAGGGCCTGGAGATAATAAACAATAATAAACTGGTTAGAAACAATTAGCTATGTCATCAGTGTTATCTGGATAATTAACAGTCAGCTCTATTATCTGTGCTATGTGTGTTGGTAACTGTGAAGATAACCACCAGAAGTGTTGTATTTGCTTATGGTGAGAACAAACTAGAGATTATCTGCATTTTACCCAAAATTAAACTGATCCATTTTCATTTACTGTGTTGCCAAAACAGAGAATATATCGCTTATCTAGTTAGTTCAGTGGAATCCTTAGCTCCTATATAAGCATTGTTATGCTGCAATTTCTTGCTACATATGCTACATATTTTAGCCTAGATGATGACCTTCAAAAGGAATGAATCCTGTTTTCTTTGAGTGTTTGAATCCTTTCTTTGCATTTCTTTTTAAAACCACTTTTATTATTTAAAGCCAACTTCTGTGTGGCTTAATACGAGATTCTCAATCAGTTTCATTTTATATCTGTGATATAAATCTTTGATCTTTATTTTAGTTTTGTCTGCAATGTAGCCACTAAGGAAAGTACTAAGGATGTCTCTGATTTTCTGTCATTAAGACTGGAATGAGGATTTTCATCCAATTCAACATGAGGTAACGCTTCTCCAGTCTACTTCTCACATTTTAAGAAAAAAATTAACAAAATGCCACTACAGGGTTTTTTTTTAATTCTTTTTTGGTGCTGTAAATTGCATTTTGATGATTCTCCGCTCCTCCCGCGCTGCCAGGCAGCATCCCTTGTTGCTTCTAGCAAGAATTGTCATGGTGATGCATTCTGTTGACCACATTTTGGAACACAGATTGTTTCTAATTTTGTTTCTTTAATTTACTCTGGGTACTGTAATATCTCTGTTTCTTTCTCTCACTCTCTGTTTTTTTTTTGAAATTTTATCACGACAAACTATATATATATATGTACATATATATATATATATGTAATAGGATCTGCCCTCTCACCTTCCCATATGCAAACGTGCTGGGTGGTATTTTCTTTCTGGCTTGTCCCTACATGCGGATCGCCGCGTTCTTGGCATGGCCGGTTTGGCGGTGCCGGCGCTGCCCTCTCCGTGTACCGGCACTGGCTGCCAAACGCGCATCTCGTCCCCTGTTCCCGCGAGCATCCCGAGTGCTCTTCTGGCAGGAGGGAGCTGTTCTGCAGCCGCCATCGAGACGTGCTTCAGATCTTGAATTGCTCTCTGTGAACGCACAAGAAGAATGGGAAAACCCAACAGGGCATCGAGAGTGGGGCTCGTTACCGACACTCATTCCATGGCTAATTGTGCCTCCCCGGGAGAGGCCAAGCAGTGGCCTGAAGAGCACTCATCCCTCAGAAAGGATCGCGAGCTTTTAGCAGAGCTAACAGGCTTCATGGAGAAATTAAATTTGGCAGTGAGAGCGCAGTACTTAGGTTAGTCTCAAGTAGTCTTGAGCTATAAAAACGTTTCTGTGGGAGTTCTTGGCTGAGTGGAAAGGCTGAGAGAAGAGTCCAGCAGCTTGCAGGGTGGAGTGATGCTGCTTTATGCGTTTCATGGTTGTGTTGATGGTTTTAAGAGGAAGGGTTGGCCTAAATTTCTGTCTGAGCATTTCTTGTGCTTTTGTGCAAGGCCCAGAGGAAGGTTTTCCTCTGGTCCTGGTCCATTTGGAGCCGGTGAGGCAGCCTGGGATCTCCTGCCATTCCCATGTGTGATGTATAGACAAAGTTGTAAATGCAAAGTGAAACTGGGGAGACTGGGTGCACTGGGAGTTAGACAAGCACAGCTCCTGTTGATACTGAACATGTTTTACTTTTTAGAAGTAATTAAGTAGGTTTTGGGTCAAAGAGTGAGAAGGACAATTTCTGTAGGGCCTGGCAGGTCAAGGTTTCTGTCTTGAAGACCGTACACCTGAGCCTGTGCACGGATGGCTGGCTAACTGCTAACACACAGTGCAGCCACCTCGGGGGAGAGGTGGAGACGATTGTCCTCTGGACACTTTGCAATTGTCCCCTGGATGCTTTGCAGCTTTGGAAGTGGGAGATCAGGATGTAAAATGCTGCAGCAAAACAGGCAGAGGAGGAGAAATCCTTTGAACCCAAGCCTCTGCCATCTCCAGACAGTCTCTTAACTCCAAAATATGGAGATATATATCTATACATATCTATATATAGAGAGAGATATTTATTTTTTTTAAAGGAAAAGTGAGTTTTATCATCCATGCTTCAGGAAAGAGCTCCCAGCTGTGACCATGGAGGGCAGTGGGGTGGGCTGGGGTGACACTTGTGTACCCAGAGGTGTGGGCACAGCCCTGGGGATGGTGACCTGGGAAATGAGCCCCTGGAGCAGGTTCCCATGGGCTCTGTTTTTTAACAGCCGTAACTCGACACAGCTGGTGGAGGGATGTGCAGTTTCCAGCCACAGACAGCAACAGTCGGAGACCTTGGACAGCAACAGTCCGAGACCTTGGACAGCAACAGTCCAAGACCTTGGACAACGTTTGTGGACGCTGCTCAGAAAATAGCTTTATTTCTGGAGAGACATTGTTATTTTACTCTTCCTAATCTGCAAAGGTAAAACTCTCTACTGTAAGTTTTTCAAATAATAAACCCAAGTATATTTTGCGTATGTTTTCTTCTGTGGTTCAAAAAATATAAACTGGATTTAAGGCATGCTGTTTGTTTTCACGCGGTTTCACGTAGGCCATTCCAGAGGGAAGAAAATCCGTCAAGGTGAATTGGAAGATGATGGAAGCTGCTGGATCCTTCTTCCCACGTGGCATGGACAGTGTCTTCCTTGCTCAGAGATCTGCAGAAAACAAACTCCAGACAAGTCAGAAAGGCTGAGCTCCACCTGTGTGCATAGGTAACTGCCACACTTTTATTCAAACATAAATATTTCCTGTATTTAAAGAGAAATCCAGTATTATGCGGGGGCACTCAGGTTTGAAAGATATCTCAACAGAAACTCAGTTCTGAACCATTGCCCCAAGGCTGAGGAGCAATTGCACGATAAGAGCAGCAAGGCCCCAGGATACGTTTGATTTCCACAAAAATGTTGGTTTACAGGAGGTGGCAATTTCATGCAGTTTATGCAAATTTTACCAAGTTTTTTAAAAAGTTACAAAAAGGACATTCGGCATCACCTTGAAAGTAATGTAAATGAATATATCCTTAATGTGTGGCCTTGCTTGCCAGCAAAGACAAGTCCAGGAGAGCTGGATGTGATTCTGTGATGTCCCCCCGAATTCCTAGAGTGACAGCAACATTGACACAAAGTTTTGTAATTTTATGCTATTGTGAAGAATAAAGTCATCTAGTTGGGGATCTAATAATCCTCTGGTTACGTTTTCTGTTCTTTATATCCCAGTGAATTCTATGCCTTTATGTAAGACTACATATAATGTACAGGAGAAATGCACTTTTTGCAAAACGCCACAGAGATGTCAGCACAGGTTCAGAGCATAAGCACCTTGAAATAAGTCAATATGTGGTTAGTATGAAATGGTGCCAATATTCTCTATCAGATAATGAATTATCCGTGTGTGCGCTCGTGCAGAAGAGATGAAATTCCAGCTTGCACGTATATAGAGAGGATGTAGGACTGGGTGCTTCGGTGTCATGGTAACAAGGCAAAGCACGTGGGATATAAATATCTGAACATCACAGGCCTCACTTTCTGCTGGGATGTGCTGCTTACAACTTGGTCATGACCTCAGCCGAAAACTGGGCTGAACGCCAGCATTTCTCACCACCAGAAAAGACATTTCTCTGGCAGCAACGTTTGTAAAGTGAGTTAATGGTAGAGCTTTGTTCATTAAAGAGGACAGGTAAAAATGCATGTGGAGGTTTGCTTCTGATTTGTGATTATCCATAGTCTTCTATTACCTTTCATTGCCACCATCAAATATTTAGAAACACCTTAAATCAGATATTGTTAATGGTGGATAATTATGTCTTATGGGATCCCTGCCCAGGGTCCTCCAGCAGCTGTGCCTATAATTCTGAATTAAATTTCTTTATATATGGCATGTGTTTGGACAATTTGTGAACATGAAAACTTCGAATCAACAATTAGCGTTCAAACAAAAATAATATTGAAATATTTGAACAGCTGAATAATTATTTTGTATATCTAGTTTTTCCTCTAAACTCATATTTTGTTGTTCTTGAAAAAAAAATAGATTTAAAGTATATTATTTTTTCTTTCTTTTGAAGAAATGTGAGTATTTTGCTGAAGAGTCTTAAATATGTACCACTGGCAAACTGTGAGGCCTTTGATGCTAAATGTAACCAGTCACGTCAACAAAACCCTACCAGGGTTTAATTATAAGCTCGATTCGGTGCAGGAGCGTGCTTAGATTTTATGCTAGACCCTTGGAAAAATGGCTTTACAGTGAGTCTTAGCACATCCAGAAAGTCAGCTGGAACTGATCCTCCAGAGGTTTAATCCTCTGCCCTGGCACACCAGCAGGGCCAGGGAAATCTTGACCTCGTTTGAGCTCATTTTCACACCTTCTTCAGATGAGAGCTGAAGGAAGCAACCTAAGCACAACCAGATTGCCTTGAAAGCAATGGCTTTTCTTATCTCCAAATTCTCAAAAATCTGTTTTTTTAATTTAGTTTGAAGCTATTTGGTAACGGGTTAGGAGCCTATTTCGGACATCGAAGAAGGAAGCTTTTTACCTATTCATGTTTTGCATGTGTATTGCATTTTATTTGGATAACCACTCGCTCCTTTTCCTTGGGCTGTCCTGGGAAACGTGCCCTACCTTCTGCTGGGTCCTTGCTTCATGGTTGGGGTTTTCTTGCCTGTATTCACATTGTGAAGGAATTGATGGAAAAACCTGCATGTTTTAATTGCTTAAAGAGAATCAATACGAGGCTTATTAGGAGATATTTAGCACTAGTTGTCTCCTACGAGGTTCTGAGATCTGTTTTATTTGATAGATATTTCTATTACGCAGTAGGAAAATTCTGTGTTTCAGATGTAACTATGCAGAAGTGTGAAGGACTAATTCACACTGTGATAAAACAGTTACATTAATGAGAAGGGGAGGGATCATTTATCTGGAAGATCACTTGGGAAGAGCAGTGGCAGATCCTGAAGCCCTATTCCTGCACGGGCAAAGTGATCTTGTGGCCCCTGGTGTTTGAACACAGAGAATGGGATTTACCAGCTTCCTGTGGGGATTTTACAGCTGCTATAAATAGATGCCACAAAGATGGTTTTGCGGTCAGATTCGCCATCGTGCAGCACGGGCAAACTATTGGCTGTCCTAGCAAAGCTCACTGTTCTGTAATGGTCAGAACAACAAAATAATCAGAATTTTTGCACGTAATTTAAAATAAGTATAAACTATTTAAAAAATGTCATATGGATGGAAAAAACCCGGAGTCTGACTCTCTTTTTGCTTTAGCTCCTCCAGCTTTTCCCACAAGACAAAGCAAAACTTGCTTCAGGCTTTTCATGACAGGGACAAAAATCCTGGTTCGGACCAGCCCGCCTGGTCCCTTAGGGGACAGAGAATGTCCCCGACTGCAGCCCCACAGAAATTAATCCTCGGATAGGAAACTGCCATCAAAAAGCAGCAGGAATAGCTGTGGCTAAAGATCTGCAGCCTTGGTCCTGCCGCATGGATCCTGGAAACCACGAAACCTGGTAAAATCCCCCCGTTTCCTCAGGCTGTTAGGTGAAGTATTTAACTGTCGTGTATATAAACATCAAGGGATGAGCAATATTCACAACAAAATATGTAAAAAATAGCTGAAATATGCAATAAAGCCAGTGCATGGGATATCTTATTCAGTAATTCATCTAATAGCTGCCCTAGAGTAACACTGCTATAAATCCTTCATAGAGACCTAAACATGAGATTAGATTGCAGTTTTCTATTATTTTTAAGCAAAGAAAACTTAATTTCATATTATTATAGCAAAATAATTGGTTTAATTAGTTAAACCTTTCCAGCTGTATAGAAAAGGAAATTGCATGATTTTTCATTTCATACTGTGCCACGTTGTTGCAGCAGTTTGAGTGCCGAGAAGAGGCTCCTCGGAGATTGTTCTGTTGATTTTAATGCAAAAATATATTTTCATGTCAGAAAACTCTGCTCTGAAGAGTAAGTCTCCATAGTTGTGCTGGGTCTGATTTGCACTGCAGACTGCTTCTTGTGTGAAACAAGGAAGATGATATAAATTGGAGGTAATAGGATGAAGTTTGGAACACAACAAGTTTGTATTTTGTATTCAGAGGGTATTTAGCACCTCGCACCCACAAGTCTGATAAGTTTGTTTCTGTTCATGCACCTTCAGCAAAACTATCATCTGACTTTTGGCTGGGAGAGCTGTCATAATGGTCATGCAATAAAAAGCACAGAGGTATTTGACTTTTAGGACCCCATATACCTTGTGGCATGAAGAACAACAGGGTTAAAATAATGTTCATTTGTAGGCTGGGAGAGATTGTTCTGAGATCTGAGAGGTTTGCACGGGCAGCCCACAATGGTCTTGTTCTTTTTGCGTGATATAAATGGAATCCAAAATGAATTTGTTAAAATTACAGGCAGACATACGTTCTGCTTTAAGGTGCTAATAGCAGGTAATGTATAGAAGCGGAATGCCAGACCTTGGTGGGTTTCCCTGCGGTGCTGGCCACCAGCACAAAGCAATCCAAGGGGATTTTTCCCACACTTGTGGTTTTGCTTGTCTGGTTTGCTGATCTGTGCTCACACCTCGAGTTCATCCAGAAGCACAGATTTCCTTACAGAAAACAAACCCAAACCAGACATTTGGAATTGCAACACAGGGCTAATTTAAACGAGATTGCTGAGAACGGACAAGAAAGCAAGAGACTTTGCCTCTTAGTTAAGCTTAACCAACAAAAGCACGATGTCAAAGTGCGTGCAGTGTTCCCCACTTAAACCTTATTTACCAGTGGGTCGACTATCCTAAGCGGTTTCAAAGATACAGAGCGTTTTAAAACGTTACTGATTTGCACGAGTATTTGGGAGAGCGCTTCGGAATTGCCTGCAAAGCTGCCCTGGGAGAAGCCACGTGCCCCCCGGCACACGGGCACTCTCTTTGCAAGGAATTCTGCTGCTTTCTTTTTGGGGATTGGGGTGTTTTTCTTGCTTTGAGTTTAAAATATATTTTCCTAACTATGTTTGTCAGGGAATGAAGGAGTTTCACATGGCAAAGATTTATTTTATGGAGAAATCATCCAACGAAAAAGCGACATCCCGTTATCACGGTAAGCACAGTATTGGATGTTCCAGAGGTTCAGCACCCTCCTTGGGAAACGTGGGATTTATGTACATTTTATAAACAAGAAAACTGATAAAGAGCAGGAGGGAGTTTTGCAGATGGCCATCAGGAAAATCAACGGCAACATCATGATTAAAACCCAAAGCAAATTGACTCCTTCTGCCCAACTGCTGCCGGCCTCACCTGGATCGGGACATCTCACTCTGTGGGAGTATTGCCAATAAATCTTATCACTTTTAGCCATATAGGACTTATCGGTAACTTTTTGTTCCTTACATCTATGATTTATGGCAAACTGTGTACGCTGCTGTAAAACCAAACATAAAAACAAAGGCAGTACATGGCCCGGCTTCAGATGGTTTGCAAATACAGATGAGGTAAGAAAAGCTGTAAAAGCTTTTGAGGCCTCCTGATTTTTCCCCTTTGAATCCGTCTGTCATGAACCCGCACAGCAGGCAGGATGGGCTGC
The DNA here is from genome assembly GCF_036013475.1 of Columba livia. Lineage (NCBI taxonomy): Eukaryota > Metazoa > Chordata > Aves > Columbiformes > Columbidae > Columba > Columba livia. The sequence goes on from NC_088611.1 coordinate 21,855,718, forward strand.
AAACGCAGATGTAAAGCTAATGCGCTCCTTGGTGCTGCTGTTCGTGAGATCTCTGACATGTCAGCAATAAATCCAGGCGGTGTGGTCATCCTGGAACAAGTGAGCTTTTTACCAGCTTGGGTACTGTACGTGGCCTTTGCCAAATGCTGCCGTCGCTTTCGGGCAATGCAGAAAAGCGCTGGAAGTGGTCGGGTGCTGCGCTCGAGGAGGTGAATAACAAAACACCTGGTATTGAGGAGACCGAGTCCATCCGAAACAAAGCAGGGAAATCACGGCCGGCGTGCGACTCCTGCCAAGTGTGAGCTGCAAGTAACCTGACAGAAACATCACATAGAGAGTTTCTTCAAGAAACCCACTCTGAGTGTAAAAACATAGAAAACCTCTTTTTCTTGTTGTCTTTAGGTGTTGCTGGAGTCTGCCAGGCTGCTCCTCAACACGCATGTGGTGTTTTCCAGGCGACAGGTGCAGGATGATCCCCATCATACACTGAGTTGTGTGATGCAAACGGGGAGGCGGTTTTATTTTCCTGCAGGAATCTGGTTTTGCCTTTGCTGCTTGTGTTTTTTCCCCATCAGAAGCTGACAACTGTGCAACGGACTTGAAGCTGCAGCAGCTGGTTTGAGGAACTTGGTGTGGTTGAAGCCTTTTAGGTAGGGATGGAAGGGCAGAGACAGCTCAGAACAAGTCAGAAATTGATTTTCTCCATTTGTCACTAAACAGCCTTTTTTTGGACAGTTGTAGCATCCCCTTGGTGTCAGATCCTCTGCGCTGTGCCACTTGGTTGTTTTAAAATAGTTGATATTCTCTTCCTGTGCAAATGGAAGACAATTAGCGTTAGAGCACTGCACCTGACCTCAAAGGGACTCTCAGTCTGCGTTATCTGTATTCCTTGAATTCTCATTTGGTAATAGAAAGTATAAATTGGATGATAAATAGTGATTCATTCTCAAAAAAAAAAAAAAATAAAAATATGGTCTTTTATTTTTCTTAATTCAACGTTCGGAATTTTCATTTAATATATAAACTCCATGGGCTCATCCGTCCCCAATTCAGCCTTTCTCCTCTAGTGGGTTTTATTACTTGCAGCACCTTCGGCTGTTGTTTTGTTTAGATAATAGAGCACAATTCAGCATGAAGAAAATTAATTTTCCTGTTTCACATGCTTTCAGGTTTGCTTTTTTGTTTCTTCTTGTAGTCTTTAAATGAATTCTAGAAAATAGCTGTAACAATATGAGAAGAGGGAAAGACTGAAATAAACATTGATCTTTACAGTGTAATAATTTATGGCACCAACTTAATAAGTGGTGTGACATGAGAAGTTCACCATCCATTTATCATGTGTTGATAGTTTGATACCCGAATTTCTAACATCACTGCTCACTTTGACATAATAAAGGACCTGCCAACATTCCCATTAAAAGCACAAGATTTTAGGAGGTTTTGCTTTGGCTATAAATATCAATATTTGTAATCTACAAATTATGCAGAGTAGCAATCTCTTAATGACTTATTCCAGCAACTATTAAAAAGATCAGACTTTGACATTTTTGAACTTCAGGAGGACATCTTCCCCTTTCCAGACCAAAAGGCTTATAAATACTTTTAATTATGGCCACCATAAAAAGTTTACAAACTAAGAGACAGTTCCTGAACTAAAATAAATCACTTTAATTCCACAGATGGCAAAGAGACAGCAATTTACATTAAAAGGTTCTGATGAGGGTTGTCTTGAGCTGTAGTTTGCTGGCGTAAGAGCTTCAGGTTAATCACGGATCCTGCCAGTAGTGTGGTTATAGTCAGGGAAATTAATGTATTATACAAAAATAGCATTTGAGCTTCATGGTTGCTCTCACCAGCCCCAACTCAAGGACTTCCCAGTCCCTTCTGGTCAGCGCAGAGGTCACATTGGAGCCTGGTGACTGCAAGTCTTTCAACCAGGCTGCAGGTAACAGCGTCAAGTCAAATTACTTCTGCTTCTGACATCACTTTCTTCTGATTTAAAAGCGCTGTGAAGCAGAATGAACCCTCTGACATTCCCTAGCTGTCTGACTTCATCCTGCCGTCCAGGAGGAGTCTGGCTTGTCAGTGGAATAACACATTTCAAAGAGTTACGGTTGATATCCACGTTCTCCAGACTTGCCTTTTCTGGTGAAATTCACTTCAAATGAGGTGCATGTTTCAAACATGCAGCTGGTTTAGGTACCAAGTTTTGTGAATGCTTCAACTTCTGCAGAATAGAACTGAGACGTAGTCCTGCGGGTTGGGTGCTGGGTACCAAGCTTGTTTGGCAGCTGAGGACACCCTTGTCACTGGGTTTTGTGGCTTGGGGAGAGATGTTCTCACTGAACGCTTTGTCAAGAGTCGTAATCTACGGAGTTTGTTTCCATAGAAATACATACTTTCCCTTTGTTTCCAAAGATGAGGCTACATCATCATCATTGCCAAGGTGTGATGAAGGTCCCTGGCAGTGACAAGGGTGTGACAGGTCACTGGCTCATCCTGCTCTGGCACTTGGGTCCCAGTTGGAAAAGCGGACGTGGGCACGGAGCTCTGTGCGCGGTGACGTTATGAGACATCTACAGCAGCTCAGAGCGCAGGCTGCTCCTAAAATGTTCTTTGGCTTCTTAGCCTGAAACCTGTGTCCTCACTTCCTGTTCTTTCTGGAAAATAAATACATAAATACCTCTAAGGACTGAAGACTCTGAAATGGCTTCACCTTTCGGTTTTGCTGGTTCAAGGAGCCACAAAAAGAGAGACATGGAAAATTTAAGTTGCGGGTAATGGGATCATAGTGAAAAATAAGTTAACTGTGCTAAATTATATTCATGTCCGCAGTTTCTAAGGAATTGCAATAAAAAGCATTTGTGATTATGTTTGTCTTGTCTTAGGTTGTAGGGATTTAATGTACCATCTATAAGTTGTTAAACATTTTTGTTGTGACATTTGATCTCTATGTTGATACTTTATTACTGTAGATCACTTAGAAATGGGAAAGGGAGCTGTGATATTTAAAAATAAATTATGGTCTGTTGATTTTTCAGTAACTGGATCATTTAAAAGCTCCATTTTTAGTAAGAAATAATGACTGGCTTTATTTAGAGACTATTTAAAATGCTCTTGAGGTATCTATTGAATATCTCAACATAACAGATAAATCAGTAACAGACTCAAAATTAGTTCTGCACTGATATATCACAATATGTTCTATATTATGGTGCATGTTATACATCCCTTGTACACTTGCACATCAGATATGGAGGAAGAGATAGAGTCTGTTATCAAAGCTGTTTCTAACATATGATCATTCTTATCCCTGAAAACCTGCCAGGATTTGTCTTTGAAGTACAAAGTGAGTTTATTTGTGTGTTCGTTCATGGGCTGAAGATGATAGTTTTTTATGGTGTTTTTCTCTTTTGGTGCATATAGATGCATTATTTATATATCCAAAAGTAATTAGGAGAGAGGTGGTTGTTCAGCTGAATTTTAAACTAATTAAACTGACCTAATTCCTGTCAAAAATAATTAGGATAAAAACTGCACCACCTAAGCAACGCTTTCAAGACAGAAAAGTGGGGTCTGGGCGCTGGAGCTGCTGGGTGAGGAGCCACACGCCACATGGGACCTGCAGCCGCCACAGCCACCGCAAGGGGGTTTGTGACACCAGAGTCATTAAACTGCTTTCTTCATTAACGAAAAGCTGCATTTTTAGTCCAGTCAGTTAATTTCATGCATTCTCAAGCTAACCAGGTCCTCATTGGAATTGAGGGGCATCTTTCCATTGCAAGAAGCGTTTGCTTTAAGGTGTTGCTGGAGCCACCGCTGCTGCCGTCCCCTTGTCCTGTAACCACCAGCGCATCTCCTGCGGCCCCTGGTGGGACTGAGCCCCCCGGCAGCTTTTGGAACAGCACAGAACTCAGCACGTGCTCTTGGTTTCTCTTTTCCCAACAAATATAACTAAGAGCATTCACTAAAACTTTCCCCAACACGGTGTTTGGCAAAGAGCTGAATCTTTGTCTCAGAAAAGAGTTTTGTTTGAAGCTGAAATGAAGAAACTCATCTCTTTGTTCGAGCAGACCTGTCGGGCTGATGCAAGGCAGGTGACTTTGGGAGGAATACACAGGAGCTTCGGTGCTTTTCGTGTTCGAGAATATTAGTTACGTTATGCAAAAAAAAAAAAAAAACAAACCCCAAAAATTAAAGAGAGAGAAAAAAGCAGCAGCGGTGAGAACGGTCGGTCTGTCTATGGTGGCAAACACCGGCGTGCCGGGCTCTTCTGTCTGCATTAACCACCAGCATTGTGTAATACTTCATCTTCTTTGGCCTTGGACCTTGTTATTTAGAATAACACATAATAATAAAGGAGCATTTTGAGTGATTTTGTTAGAAATACATCAGCCTGTCTAACAGTCTGGTGGCATCGATAATTCCCTATTAAGCCCTCTACACCCATTATGGTTTGTGCTTTTGCTTTTTTTTCTAAGTTAGTTTCCAGGCAACCAGTAAGAACTGAATTACATTAAGCTATTAATTCAGGACTGCATGCCAGCTCCAGGTTCTGCAGCCGATTTGTTCCTCTCGCATACAAGTTTCCTCATAAAACCCCTTTTATTGGTTTAATCTTCAGCGGTACCCAGCCCAGCAAATTGATTTTAAAATGACAATGCCTGGACTTGATTTTTGGTTCTTGTTTGGTTTTTTAATGCTTGTTGGTTGGGTTTGGTTTCAATGTGTAATGAAGCGGAGGTCTGTGAGGAAGGTTTACTGTCAGCCACTGCAAATTTATACTGCTATCTACCAGTGTGTTCTGCAACACCACATCATATACCGGCTCATATTAAGATCTGAATTAAGAAGATTCTCGTGATTGATTTTCCCACAGGGTGCAAGCTGGAGGATTGGTTGTTAGGAAAATGTAATTTGTAGGACCTGTCTTTATCTGGTGGAGAAGTGTGCTGTCCCTGCTCAGCTGCTGTTGCAAGCCCCTAAACATCTGTGGGATGCGGGATGTGCGATGCGGGATGTGGGATGCAATGGCTCGATGGTCAGCATGGCAATAACTTTTCTGCTCTTCTTCCGATGTCGCAGCCCTGAGCACGCAGTCTGGCCATTAACTGCAAATTCTCCTCCGTCCTTTTGCTGAAGAAAACTAGAAAAAATATAGAGTTTTATCTGTATATGTAGTCGGGGAAAAAAAAAGAAGTGGGAAATCCTTTCAGTGACAGAAAGTTGGCTGTCAGAACCACAGCAGCATTTTTGGAATTTGAACACAAATAGGAAGATATTATGTCAAAGGTTCCTTCCTTTCAATGGAATGCGTGGATTAAGAACACGATATATTAATTAATACTTGTATGGAAAATGCATGTACATCAATAATGAGAAAATAAAGCAGGAGCAGTAATGAGATGTAACCACCCCTAGTGTGACATGAAAGTCTTTGCAGATATTAAGAAGGAGTAATTTTGTTGTTATGCTCCATTGTTAAATGAACGTTGCGCCAGCGAAGGGAACAGCAGTGGATAATGACCTTCTCTGCTCGTTCCCTGCAGAGGGTCACGGGCCAAGCGCGGCGATTCCCCCCAGAGCAGCTGCAAGGAGAGATTTTGGAATGAAATTGCAGTTGTGTCCAATAATTCTGATTTATGAGTTATGAAACCCAACGTGTATGCTGTCTCGAGCTAGCCTGTCTTTTATTTAAAAGGTCAGAAAGGTCATTACCTGTTCCACAGCCTGTACTCGCTGAGGCCAAACGCAGAGGCTTCTGCCATCCAGGTGCTTGTATTGTCCTTGTCTTTGTGCTGGTGTCAGGGAGCTGTGGGGGTCTGGGATACTTGAGAAGTTGTGCTGGTGATATTTGGTGAGGTTACAATTAGAATAATCCATCTTAAAAGAATTTGTCTTTACCTGCTGCCAAAAAATACCCCACAAAAAATATAATAAATAAGTATAATAATTTATAAGACTGAAAAAAAAGCACCGAGGCAAAGGTTATTTTAGAAAAAGATGTCATGGCTTTTGTAAAATTGTTGGCTTAGGCTGGAATTTTAAAAACAGTGATTTAAAAAAACAAAAAGTATTTATTTTAAAACCAGACTGCACTTCTGAGCTGTTTCCAATTTCTGCTCTTTAGAGATCTGTGATATGAGTCTGAATCATAGAGGTGACCAACACAGACCAGAACAGAGAACCATGTCTTCGTAAAACTTCTCTTGAAAAACAAAACAATTAAAGGTCTACTGTTTATAAGCAGAGCATGTAATATATGCTCTTTCAAGTCATAAGAAACCATTTGAACTTGTATAGCTAAAAAGCATTTTTATGCCTCATCGGTTGCTCAGGTCTCTTGGCACAATTATAATCACCAGACTAAGTGGTTTTCCCCCCTTTACATTTATCACTTGGATGAAGAGTGCGTTGCCATCCTAAGGGTCTGCGGTTCTATCAGCAGATCCCAAAAAACCCCATAGTCAACATGTTGAATCTAATCACGTTCTGCATTTCTGGGACATACTTTATTAAACATTTTCATCACTTTCAGCTGTGCATTCATACCTCAACAGATTTATATCTGTAATTAGGGGAATTGTTATTTACCAGCAGAGATAAAGCTGGTGAAAAGACACCTTTCAGCAACATAATTCAAATGGCATGAGTTATTACGAGTTCCAGATTAATAATCCAGTTATTTGTTTTGCTACAGGTTAGGAACGTGTCTCCTGTCAGAAACCTTTGGAAATTGTTCAGAAATACCGGGAAACAACTATTTGTGATTGTCCAGCTAAAGAAAATCAGATGTATATGAAGGAAAGCGATGCCTCTCCAAGATCTACGTTCGGTAATGAGATATTTTTATTTAACAAAGTCTCTAACAGATGGCGTTTCTAAATCTTGAATATTAGGGCTGTTTTTGAAAGAGGCCTCCACACAGTCTGATGTATTGCAGATGGGGTTTTGCATTTAAGCTCTGGCTAGGAGCTGATTGCGCTGCTGCTCCCGACTGCACTAGGACAGCGGGTCCCAGGGCTGAAGCCACGACGTGACACCCGGTGTCTGCAGCCAGGGCCACCACGAGTCCTGTCCCCATGCAGGTGCTTTAGAAAGAGCACGTCATTTATTTTGTGTGCTCTGTCGAAGGTGTCTTCATGTATCAGAGCAGTTTCTTAGTCATCGTTATATGAGGCTGTTTTACAGTTGTTTGCTGGAAGGTTTGTGCTCAACATCGCCAGCTTATCACCAGATTTCTAATGTCACGAAAAGAAACTCGTTAATTTGAGAAGCTATGTTTTCCATATATCCGTGTTGCCTTGCAATTAAGAAGCAGACAACGGGGAAGACACCCGAGTCTAACCATCAGCCTTGGTGTTCCCCGGGGCTGAAAAATTGGAAATGACCAGTTTTTCACTGAATGCGGTGCCGCGGGTGCCAGCTTTGCCTGCCTTGGTCTTCTGGTGGCAAGAAACTTCCCCCAGTCTCCCCCAGGCTTATCCAAACCCCGTTTAGACTCATTTGTTCAGTGATAATGCTGGTGGCTCTTGCCAAGCTGTTCAAACCTTTGGCCAGCTTTTCTAAACACTCCCTTATCCTTTGAAAATAGTGGTAAGACGTTTTCTTTGTTTGATTCCTGCAGACCTTTTCCAGTAGCAGACGTGTGTTCCTAGTCGATCAGTCACTTCACGAACATGAAACATATATGAACTGCATTTTCACAGTTTAATCTATTTTCTCCATAAGCAATACAAGACACATTTGTGGGTTGTCGGGTGTTTTTTTGAGTTGGAAATGCAAATGATCTAGATTAAGGGTGACTGTGCACAAGTAACTCAAGAGAGGAGCTTTGGGGAAATATCAGCTGGGGGAAGTGAAAGGAGAAAAATTTGAATTCAATTGGATTTTACTAACTTCAGATTGGGTTTGAATCATATTTACATGCTTTTCTATTTCTCCTATGTTTGCAAGTTTTATTGCTGCAGTTCTAAGTGTCTTGAAGCTATGTGGATTAGTGGATATGTTATTACTGAGCAGAAGATGAACTGCGTTAGCAAGAAATGAGATCGTTCCCCAGAGTCCTACAGAGGAAAGCTATGGAAAACCTGGAACTCAACCCAGGTCCCAGGTGACACACAGTGGCCCCAAAACGTATGGTGTTCTGGGCCAGGAACTGCTCCCAGGAAGCTTGACTCAAGTTTTAAAACTCAATTAGCATGACGTATGCTGACTGAAATAGGTACATCTTAGGCAAAATGCTTCCTGCCTCCTGCAGAGACCCAGGAGCTTTGCAGCTTTTTCTCTATTGCTTCCAGCGGTGGCTAAAAGTGAGAATTTTGTGCAGTTTCAGATTGAGAATGAAAGCGAGAAATCATTTAACACCCAGGGCTCCAAAGGGAGCGTCAACAGCAGCGGGATTGATGGAAATGCCCCAAATTGATGGTGGGTTTAGGGTGGTTGCTTTCAACCTTTCCGTGAGTTGCAACCTTTCCGTGAGTGCTTTTCTACGTATGTATTTCAGGAGAAGGCAAAGACTTCTTGCAGGGTGAACCAAATAAGAAATTATGGTTCTTGAATGAGAACTGTACCCATAAAATGAAAAATACGATGTGTGGACAGTAAAAATAGTGCCATTGCCCTGAAATCTTTAGATCTGACATTAAAAGTGTACTTTGGGGACTGACCATCAAATTATTTTGTCACAGCAATTTGATTAGATTTTTTTTGCTTACATAGAAGACTTAAATTATACAGTCATTCATTGTCAACTAAATAATTTTAAATCATGCAGCTGCTACACCTGCCTGGTTTGGCTGTTGGCTTTCCAGCACACGGCTCTTTGCCTTCAGGTCCTGTTGATCAACCCAACACGGGAGACCTGGCCACCCAAGGCGAAGGTGAAGAGGGACCAGGGCTGTTTCCCACAAGAGTTGTATGAATGGCCATTTTTTCCTTCTCCTGGTTTTTAGACTGTGTTCCTTAGATGTGAAAAGTACCATAATCATATTGGGATAGAAATGGAAAATGAACTCCAAAAGACTTTGATCTGGAGAATTCAAGCGTAGTTCTAGTGGGAATTAAACAGGATAAGTTTCAAGTAATTCATGTCTGAAATGCCTTCATAACTTTTGCTTCATAAAAATAGCAATATAATATGATAGTAAAAATTCATATTTTGGAAATGGACATTCTCCTTTCTAGCAGTAAAGAAGTAAAGGTAATTTGCTCTATTTCAAAAAGATTGTTAGTAGTTACTGTGATTTCAAACGATGTAGCTTTAATGCTCAACACATCTTAATCTTACTGGCTGTAAAACATTCCTTTGATGGTAAGTTGATGATCTATGGTTTGAATCAGAATTCATGTTTGGAATGAATGTCTTGGTTAGAAAGAGAAAAACCTCATATGGTGTTGTACAAGCTGAGAGGGGTCGGCAGCCTGGCTGTAGTTCTGCCCTTGGGAAACCTGAATAGCGGGGACTTTCCGCATGGGAATTCCTTACGTGATAAATGGGATACAGTCACCGCTGAAATGGCCAAGTGTAAATGGACGAGTTAAGAAGAAGATACAAGAGGGTTTTATTCCCCCCCTAAGTGCTTTCACAGTTTTGCCTATTGTTGACATGTTCCTTTTTTTCTCCAAAATCCCATTTTTTCTTTTTGTTCCTCAAAGAGAATGAACGGGCGAGTTGCTGATGAATTAACCAGCAAGAAGAGTTACTGGGTTTTGTCTAGGATGCTGATTTTGCTTCATCCTTGTGGCACAGCCAGAACTGGAGCCCACACTGGGAGTCTCCAGCCAGCGCCATTCACACCCAGCAGCTGCCCCCAACTCAATTAACCCTCTCCAATTAGCATGCGCTCCAGCATTGCACCTTTTATTTAACTCTCTGTTTCTCCAGACTTAATTGACTTTAATAAAATCCTTATAAAAAGAGGGTTTACTCTTGGCTACTATTGCCAATCCTGAGCCACCATTGATGTTTCAAAATTTCCAAATTCATTTAGCCAGAGTTATATCTTAAGTTATTGGAGAAAGCAGAGTAGGAATATAAGAAAACTTGTGAACTTATAAATAATGAAGAACACTATCAAGGTAGGTAATTAAAGAGAAAGAAGAAAAACTCTTCTATGTTAATTCAAGAATAAACGATGGGGAAGCTAGCACTGCTGCATCAACATTTCATTTCCCAGTTGTAAAAGCCTGTTTGTATCTGGGTCAAGAGAAAAAAACACATTGCTAAAAGGAAGCAACGCTTCAAAGTTCCATGTAGATGAGGTTCAATAAGAAATACTGAATTGTCATTTAGTGCAAATGATGTTTTCTGAATGGGATGGTGAGTTTGCGTTTGGGTTTTTTTTTTCTTAAGTATTTACAAGAAAATTGTCCGCTGTGATTTGGTCCTGTAAATATTGACATCAGGCTTTCAGCTTCCATTAGAAGAACTAATGCACGTAAATATTTGTAGCGCTGAACCCATGAGCCCCAGGTTAGAGACACAGAGAGAGCTGAGGGGGATCTTGTCGCTGAGGGGGACTCGTGCTCGGGTGTCACAGAGTGGAGCTCTGCACGGTGTGTTTCCAGCACTAATAGAACTAAATTGGGAGAAAATGGTTTCATTATGGGTCTTTTCTGTTGAAACACAACGAAGGTCCGAGCAAGAGTTGTTTTGAACCACGGTGAAGTGTCTGTCTTTGCCTTGGTGACAACACGCTCACGAGGGATCTTGTTCCTTTGGTCAGCCCGGCCCCTTGCTGGGACAGCTTAGCTTTATATTTGTAACTTTATATCCATGGAAGTTTGTGAAAAACCTCTGAACTTTTGCAAGATCTGATTTCAATAGCTATTTAAGCAGGTAATTGATTGCACACTGCAGCAGGGCTCAGCATCCCTTCCTAAATGTGTTGCATGTACATCTGGCAACATTTCCTTAAAGAATTTTAATTCGCCCCATCAAATCTGCACCTAAATTTTGGTTTTGAATGTGGTTGGTCTATGAACCACACATTACAAAGTGTCATTTGTCCACAGATGGCACATAGGCCCAGCTTCTCGAAGGAATTCAGTGCTTCCCCCTACAACAAGCAATCAAGGCAATGGTGAGGCATTTTCAAAAGCTTCTGTGTGCCCCAATTCCCCTGTTTTGGAACAGCTTTCTATGCGTTATTAGTCAGAAATTCCATTAGATTTTGTACCACCCGTGTTTGCGTGGAAGCCCTCAAAAATCGCAGCTCCAAATCTTTCCCTTCTCAAAGCTGTCTTATGAATAACAAACCCCACATTGTTCTTGGGTGTTCTTCTGAATTTATTTTATGTCATCTTCTCCAGAAAAAAAAAATAGAGCTTCTCTCAGTTGGCACCTTTGGGACAGCAACTGCAGATGAAGAGCAAGCAATCAACATGTCAGGGTAAAATTAGATTGCCACAGAATACAAGGTTTGATCCAATATTTCTATCAGATTTTGTTTTTAGCTGTGAACACGGCAATACAATCACACTTGCTGGAGTTCTTTGGCACGCAGGGATTCCAAAAGCAGGCGATGCTTTTTGTCTGCGTACACGTTGGGAAAAGGCGGGGGGTGAAATTAGGTATTTACACCATTACCTCAATATTTAATTATGGTTACAAATAAGAAATTGTTACAAGAGTTGGCGCTTTGGCTGTGTTTCTGTGTCTGTATTTAGCACAGGGTCTCCTGGGGCTTGGGGTTGTATTTTATCAGCAAGTCTCCCAAGTGTCTTCATTTACCATGAGGCCAGGGGCTGCCCAGCACCCACATTACAGCTTGCACATAAACAATCTACATTTTAGCACCTTTTTTTTTTTTTTCCAATAAAATGCCCTAATAACATCAAGCAATAACAATATTTGCTTGTATCTCACTGTAAAAAAAAAAAAAATAGTGAAAATATTTAAAATGTTAATTCAAAACTGCTTGGTTTGGGTCAAAGTATTTCGGTTTACTTGAAGCATCTAACAGCAAGCTGGAAAATGTCAGCTATGTGCAGACACAACCGCCCCTGCCCACGCCATATTAAAGAAAAGCTACAGCCTTTTTCCAGCTGTTTGTACGTCTTCCGGTAGGTTTCTGGTTGACGAGAATTGTCACTGTGTCACCCGCGGTTTGGCCGGGACTCTGTTCAGGTATTGAGCCAGCGCCCAATTTAACCCCAGGACATTGCAATTTGTACCGAGACGAATCTTCAGCCATCGTAACTTCGTTCCAGCAAAGTCATTGATTTTGAACTAATTGAGGATAAAATCCATTTTCTCTTAGGTGTAAGAATATTGATACACGCACACAGTCTATTTGTAACACTCGTGGCCCAGTTAATCTCCCGTTTAAGGGATTTAACCTGGTTGTGCTTTTTCCCAGCTGTAGGATTCGAATGATGAGACCGCAAGGATGTTCTCCATCCTCGTGTTAGTTAATTCTTCCAACCTGCTCCTACCGCTCTGTCAATAGCTTTCAAATTAATGGGCCAGTCTTTTAAATTAATGAGTTTTCATCGACCTCAGCGGATCCGCCCCGAGGTGCCAGCCCACCCAGCTCTCTCTTCATCTCCCACTATTAATAGTTCCCCTACTTTCCCACCCCAGCCCATCGTCTCCAGCCGTGTCGTTCACATCTGGTTCGAGCAGACTCGCTGTCCTGCTGCTCGGACAGACAGGCTTTTCATAAAGCCGGTTTTGCTTTTGTCCTCCAAGTTATTTTGGAGTCCTTTCTGTGCTCATTTCTCTTAAGCAACCAGTCTGGAAAGCTCTTATTAGCCCAGGATTTCCCCGAGAAAGGAAATGTAGGACCTGCATTTTCCAAATCTCTAAATGAGGTTTGAGAAATCTCATTTCAATAATTACAATAACAGAGCATCCTAAACAAAAAAGTATTATTGGAGCAGCTCATGGGTGGTGCAGACATTTTCCGTCTTGGTAAAATATGGTTTTTTTCTGTGGAAAATGCAGCGAGTCTTGAAGAGGGAGCGCTCTGCAACGGCTGGGCCGTCACCTGGCCTGTGGAACCTCAGTATCTGGGGATGTGTTACAAGCACAGCCTGGGGTGCATCTTGGTCTTGTTTAGAAGGGCTTTCAAATGCTTGTGATGGACTGTTGATGGGACGCGGGAGAGGAAGAGCAGGAGAGGACTGGGAAGAAAGTTTCTCTGCGGGGGCAGACCCTGATCTGCTACTCAGTCTACCAAGGCAAATGAGTAAAGGTAAAAATCTATAGCATTAAACCACATCAACAGAAAAGAATCTGATATCATTAGCCGGGGAGACAAGGTCGTCAGTGTATTTTGCTGGAGTTTTCTTGTTGTTGTACACAAGGATAAAAATCTTGCATAGACCAGACTTTCTGCAAAATGAATGGGGAGAGACATCAAGGAGATAAATAAAATAGATGAGGAAAAGATCTGAGCGCTTATAAAAAGTGCACAGCCATGAGGAGACCTCGTAAAAAAAGTTTAAAACTTAATTTACAAAGAGCACTCCTGATTTCTGCCATAAAATGTTCCAAAACAATCTCATGACTCAATTTCTGCAGCCAGTGAAGAAGGGAGAATCATCATACACAAGGTTCTTGCCGTTTGCTTTATTTTATGCTTAACTCATATTCTCAGTGATTCATTATCAAGATTTGTCAGGACTAATTAAGAAGAGTGCCAGCTGTGATAGCGTTTGATATCATGGCACCTTGCTCAGTGGGGACTCACCCGAGATGGCGTGTGGCATAGAATTAGCTAATATTTAATAGCTAATATATAATAATAACCAGTGATTTAGTGCCTCGACACTGTGGTCTGTGCTGTTAAAGGTGAAGGTATTTAGCAGCCCCTGTGGATATGTTGCTTCTTTACGTGAAACTGAGTTTTCTGTAACTGTCTGTTAAAACAACCAGCCAATCAAATGTATTAAATTACATGTATGATTTTATTTTCTGCAGTAAGCCACCTCTCTCTATTTAAATAAAAACAACTAAATCCAGAAAAAACAAAAGGGCACAGTTTGAAGTTCAGGAAGGTTAGAGTGTGAAAAAGCTGCATGTGGTTATGACCTCGTGGTTGAGTTTTTAATTCTGATGTGAACTGTCCGGTGGGCTCATTAACCCCTGCAAGCGGTTTACAAACTACTAGTTTCCCACCCATATTTTATACAGGCAAAGTTATGCATCCTATTATCCATGCACGTCTCTGTGCACACTATTACTGAAAAAAACGTGATTAATTTCTAGGCAGCAATGGCAAAGCTGCGGGGGCTCATTGCCAGGGATGGGGGCGGCAAGGGGGCCGGTGGCAAATGGTCAAAAGAGCCCAACCCAAACTCCAACTGAGCACCTACAGTATTTTGATCTTAATCGTTGACCAGTAGCCCTTCTCTAAACAGGGATAATTATACCACTTATCTCATGAGCATAAATTACTGTTTTTGAAACACGCTGGCGATGATCAAGATAGAAAAACCCTAGAAAATGTATTAACTCTGACTCAGTGTGCGGCGAGAGCTCTGCAGGAGGATTCGGGGAAGGCTGAGGATAAAGCGCCGTGTTGAATAGTGTTGATGAGGGGAGCGCTGCCTGTTCTGGGGCTCTGCAGAAAACAACGCCTGATCGTTTCGTTAGAAGCTGCGTCAGAACACGTGCGGAGCGGGCTCAGGAAGCACCCGCGGCCCTGGGGTTTTCAAGGGCGGGTTTTGCAGGCTCAGTGCTGCTTTGGGAGGAGGCGTCGTGGCTTCTGCAGGGAAATACTCCAGCAGAAGGTTGGCAGGAGGGGCTGCCTGCAGCTCCGGAGCAAGGAAAATTCCCTGTCTCTCCTCCCCTGCTCTCATTATGTCTCAGCTGCCCCGGAGCACCTCGGCAGGTTGTCCTGAGGCCGCCAGAGCCACCGTGGGCACAGTCCCGCTATCACCGGGTCACAGCATTCATCCAGCAATGCCGGGATGCCCAGAGGATGCTGAGCCGGGGTTTGAAAAAACAAAAGCAAAACAAACAAACCCCCAAACAACAGTTACATAGTTTTAAAGCATTTTACTTAAAATTTGGCAAAGCTGTAAAGAACAGAAACTCTGCTCATGGCTGGGAGAAAAAAGCCTCTCAAGAGCATCCTGAGCGATTTTATCAGCCCAACCTGGAGCTTTAATGTCGCTTTGTCCCTGTGAAAGCTCCGGGCAGCACAGGCAGCCGGGGAGGAGGGGACCTGCTGCATCTGACGTTACAAAACCATCATTATTTTGAGCCATCTTATTTAATTATCGTGAATGTGCAGTTCCTTCATTTTTAATTCAGCATTGGAGGAGACGTTTGCAAGTATTAAGTGAATCAAAATATTCTTGGTAAATCAGAAACCAGGAGAACAATAATGCGTTTGCGAAGAAAAAGTTATTGTTCTCTGTGGATTGCAGTGATTTTAACGATTTGGCTGAAGCGGCCGCCTAATAGAGCTGCCTATGTGAAATATTTGTGATCTCACAGGAGCAGTTTTAAAGTCTGTCCCGTGTGATCGATTGCTCAGGTGGGTTTCACAGCATGGGGGCTGCTGGGGTTTCGAGGGGAAGGTGGGAAAACCCCTCAAGTGTGCTCCTGTATGGACGGCAGAGGTAACTGGGTTAAGGGGAGTTCAGGTTTAGAAAGTGGGAATTGCCCCAAACTGACCCAAAGCTCCTTCTCGGGGGGAGCCCGGGCTTGGGCTTTCCCTGGCACTGGGAAGGTGCTTCCTGACCTGGCGCTGGGGCTCTTTGTTCTAAACATCCTCTGCATCAATGGAGTTGTTTTGTCGCTTTTTAGGTTCCAAAACATGGAGAGTTGGGCTTTAAAACTGAGCGTGTGCTGGTATTTAGGAAAAAAAGAAAATCAGTTTTGGTTATTTCTGAAACTGTCTTCCTGTGGTTTGAAAAACCAAACAAATTCAAATAAAGACATGGAGGCTTGTTGTAGATGTTTTCCCCTGGTTATCCTGCAGGTTCTACATATCAGCCTGGTGGCATTTGACGTAAATAACCTATATTGATGGACATTATGAAATTCACCATCTCTGCACTTCTAAAAACTTAGAATGAGATTAATTTTTTTTAATGGTATCATCAAAAAGTACCTTTCTGAGTATGTTGAGCTCCTAATATGTAGGACGTGATATCTCGTAGTGTAAGTTACCATAAAGCTAAGAGCAGTGGCTGTTCCTGCACCTCTTGTTCCAGCTGCTCTTTTAGCGAGGAGCTCACTGTCCGAACACAGAGAACTCCTGGAAGGTTTATATCTGGGTAGTTTGTGTTTGGACCTGCACTTAGAATCTATTTCAATCAGGTATCATTTAATAATTTATAATAAGATATAAATATAGAATTCATTTTTAGCTTATACAAAGTAAGACCTAGTAAGATTTCCAAGCTGCGCCCTGCCTGGAGACCAGAGCCTCGCTGACACCTTTGTCCAAAGCAACAGCAAAGCACTGAGTTGAGGATCAGAGTTTTTCACCGGCCTCTGCTCCAAAATTCATGACTTGCTGAAGGGCAGATAAGCAGCAGCTCTGGCTCTGGCCCAGCACTGACTTCACCCAACACATCAGTTGCTTGTACCGTGGAATGGTCCAGCTGTTCAGAGTGACCTCCAGCTGTGCACGGCAGCATCACGCTGCATCACCGACACTGCAGATATTGCCTGATTTCTCCTTTCTGCTAGTCCATCGCTCTTTGTTCTGCTTCCACCGGTTGGTTATAATATGATTTCGTGTTCACTCTGCCAGTTTTCCACACAAAAGCAACGTTTATTTGTGCAGCACCTTTGAAAGGAGGCGCGAGTAAGATCCTCCTGCGCTGGAGGTGGCGTTGCTCCCCGAGGGCTGCCAGCTACCATGGCACTTCTTTCTGGCAAACTCTTTGCTTATCCAGTAGCAATTTGGCTGAATCCACAATCTTATTTGACAGACAACTTAAGAAATGTTTTGAACATGCCTTTGGATGTGTTCAACAACTGTTTACTTCTAAACAAATTATTGTGCTGAAAAGACCAAGCTAGCTTTTTCTTTATTATTATATTTGTGTGTGTGTGAAGTTTTGTTTGTTCTGTGGGTGGTGGGGCACGAGTGGGACTCAACTCTGGTTTTTGGGTGCCTGGTCCTACCTGGAGCAGTAACAGTGCTCACGTGTATCAAAACCCGGCGCCAGCCCCTGCGCATTGTTCTTTGGGTCAGAAAACCAGAATAGCTTCATTCCTAGCACAGAGCTCCCGCATTCGCCTTCTCCAGGAACTGAAAGAATAATTTGTGCTGGGAATTTGATATTTTACAGGAATAACTACTTGTGAAATACGAAACGTCACGTTGAAATGACTTTTCCACCATTCACATGTGCTACCATCAGTATTCCCATTAAGTATATAAATTGCTGTTTTACTGGAAAAACATTGCTTTCTGAGGGTCACTTCAGATTAGGGCTACACCCTCAGCACCATGATTTAGCAGGTTGTAACTCGCAGTTCTCACTGATGCTTCGAGAGGGGGTGAGTTCACTTTTGGGTGGACATACATACTCTAATTGTTGCTGAGGAGCTGCTTGTTGAACACCCGTCGCGCGGCTGTTGGGTGGGGAGGGGACCGGTTCCCATTCGGTGGCCCACGCGCAGGTGTGAGCCGCTCACGCGGCTGTTTAGTCAGCGTTGTGTCACCTCCAGGTGTTCGCTAATCCACACCAAACCCAAATGCCTCTTCAAAGGAAAATATGGCAGCGACAGATGCACAGGCTATTATATTTAGGTTCTTGTCTGAGAGGGCCAGATTGGCTGTAGGTAGCTGAGTCCACGGAGTGGATGGGGATCAGTGCGATGAAAGGGAGATTACTGCCTATTTTAAGAGTTAAACTTTAAAAGCAGCAAATTGAAAACTGATAAACAGAGGGTTTTTTTTTGCAGGCGATGTGCAATTAACTGGTGGTGCTCATTACCATGGGAGGCCGGTGAAGCCAAGTACTTAGCAAGAGTGGAAGAGGGAGTGGGCACTTTTATGGATATCAAGAATATCCAGAGTAATGATTAACTATATCAATTTTTGTAAGGTAATTAGAATAATTTTTCATGCTTCAAGGCTTAAACCAATTTCTATATATGAGAGACCAGGATAAGACTTATGGTAGGAACAGATTAAAGACATCTGCATACGGCAGAACTCCTGCCTTTGCTGCTGACACATCTGCTGCTCCCAGACAAGACCCTGGGTGGGATGGACCCTGGGTCCGCCTTGATCAGCTGCGGCGTTTTCTGTGTTCCCCGAGGGAATCTGGGCTGGAATATGCAGACTAATTTTTTAGGTAAACCAGGGCAAGAGGAAAAGGAGGAAGAAGTAGACAGCAGATGGGTTTTCTCTAATTTCGAGAGGATAAACATGTTGAATGTAACTGCAGATTTGCCCAAAGGAAATCCTTGCTGAATCTTGAGCACTTAAGGCAAACCTGAGTCATGCTTGCAAACTCTCCTCTACAACCACTAGAGTCAGATTTCCTTAGTAATAATAAATACAGGTAAGATGCTCAAAGAGGAGCTTGAAGTGGGCAAGAGGTAAATAAACACTGAAGAGCTTACACTGTAACTGTGCATGTTCAGCTCTAAAAGGGAAATGGAGCTGATTCTACCAAGTGGTAGCTGAGGAAGAAGTCACTTCCACCGCACAGGGGATGGACTGATGTGAGGGTTTAAGACATACGTGTGCATGGAGGGGTGGGGAACGGGCACTGGCTAAGCCGCAGCTCGACTGGCAGAGGTTGGAAGAGGAGCTGACCAGGGAAGCGGGGAGGCAGCAGCCAAGTCACCAACATCTGTGACCCCCTGGCACGTGTGTGTCCCATCCTGCACCTGGACGGCCCACTCTCAGGATGGTGATGGTGAACAGGTGTGGGTTTGGCAGGAACATTACGGCTGAGCCTTCATCCATGCTGAAAATAAATGATGAGCAACAAGGCCTGGGTGATGGCATGTGCTGGATCACGATACCCGAATTACAATGTAATAATTTCTTATGATGTTTTCAGTCCACGGAAAAAGCAAATTTTGCTCCAAAGCCCCAAAATTATGATTTCTAGTGGAGAACTCCAGCTGCTTTTATTGTTGTTTTATCCTGGCCCTACTGCAAAATCTTGCAACCTGCTACATCTGTCCAGTTCTGCTGCCCCTTTCACCAGGACCATGCCTGTGCCTCCTCTGGCTGTGGTGGTGTTTGCACAGCACCAGTCTGGAAACCCTGGTTGCAGTAAGTTCTGCCAAATACAAGTGGACACAGAGAAACAAGGGGAAAACAAGCAAACAGATAAAGTAAAAACATCCAAGCTGAAAAGTATGCTAGGGACACAATCTTAAAATTGCAGAGGTTTTGCGTTAAAATACCTTGGTAATTATTGGATGATGTGTCACCAAGCACTAGCCAGCTCCATCTCAGTCAAGACCTGACCAGCAAAGCCACTTGTGTCTGCCAGACCAGTCCTGCTGCAACATTTCAGTGCTGGGAGAGGAAATTTGGCCAGGCCAGCACAGATAAAAACCATCCGTTTTTACTGAGTTTTTTTACTGTTAGGACAGTAACAGTTACATTACTCAGACTTCACAGAAATATAACGCGTTGGAAATTAAGCAATCCCTGTAGCTGTCTCTTAGTGATTACACCTCAGAGTCACAGTTGGACCGGGCAGGGTGGATTACTGCACATTGGCTGCTGCTGGTCCAGGGTGTGATGGGACCAAATGCAAACAGCAGCTCTACTCGACCTGGTATTTATGAAGGAAGAATTAAAGGTTGTCTCCAAAAAATGTGCTGGGTCCGGTGGGAACCAGGTGTCAGAGTCGTGTTTGGAGTTACTTTTGAACTGGGAACATAATGGGGACTTGCTGGTCAGCATGGAACGGCAACAGGTGCGTCCTGGGCTATTCTAGTCTGGGGATGCAGGGAACAAAGCCAGGACATTCCAGCGTTCTCGAGATTTTGGTGTGCCCAACAAAAACAGGTCTGGAGGTCTTAAAACGGAATGAGATGCGTTACTTCAGTTTTGAGAGTATGGGGTTACACCCAAACTCCTCCTCACTGGCTCCCTCGGTACCCACCTCAGCGGGAGGAGGGTCCCTTGGCGATGGCAAAAGCCGGATTACTGGTGTTGATGCAGTCGGTTTGCTGGGATGCTCCTGCAGGGAGGGGGTGGCCGCCGGACCCCGCTGTTGTCCCCAGCACCCTCGCCGTGTCCCGTCCCCCCGGCGCCGCCGGGCCCTGCTGCCTGGGGGCGCGCTGCCTGCCCGGGCCGGCGCCGGGGGAGGAGGAGGAGGGAAGGGAAGAGGGGGAGGAAGGGAGGAGGATGCTCCAGTGGGGCTGAGAGGGCGTCCCCAAACGGAGGCGCCTTTGGTGGGTGCAGCCGTGCACGCCGCGCCCGGCTCTGGCGGCGACACCCGGGCCGCTGCTCTCCGGATCGGGCCCCGGGGAGCGCGGCCGCCCTGGTTCTCCCCTTCTCCGGTGGGTCCGGCCACCCCCTGCACCACCTGTAGCCTCCCCCATCCCCACCGAGGCCGAGCCGGTGGAGCGGCCACCGCCACCCCGCTCCGCTCCATCCCCAGCCCGGGCTCGGGCGGTGCGGCCGCATCGTGCGCAGCGGCGGCGGGCGGGGCGGCGGAGGGGGCGGGAGGCGGAGAGGACCGGCCACCATTTAAAGCGGTAGCGGCGCGGCGCGGCTCCCCAGTGCCGTGCTGCCGCGGAGCGCGGCGGAGGAGCCGCGGCCAGGGCGGGCGGGAGCGGCCGAACCTCCCCCCCTCCCGGCCCATCCCGCCCCGCCGGCCCGGCCCCTCCGGGCTGCATGAAGGCGCTGGGGAGCGCGGGCGGGAGCGCGGGGCAGCGCCCGGGGCATCGCCCGGGCGGCGGCAGCACCACCATGGTCCGCCTGGGCAGGCTCCTGCGGCTCCTGACTCTGCTGAAGTTGCCCTGCTGCCTGCTGGAGTTCCTGCTCTCCGAGGCGGCCCAGGGCCAGGAGATGTACGCGCCCCACTCCATCCGGCTGGAGGGGGACATCACCCTGGGCGGCCTTTTCCCCGTCCACGCCAAGGGTCCCCCGGGCGTGCCTTGCGGGGACATCAAAAAGGAGAACGGCATCCACAGGCTGGAGGCGATGCTCTACGCCCTGGACCAGATCAACAGCGACCCGGACCTGCTGCCCAATGTCACGCTGGGCGCTCGCATCCTGGACACCTGCTCCCGAGACACCTACGCGCTGGAGCAGTCCCTCACCTTCGTCCAGGCTCTCATCCAGAAGGACACCTCCGACGTGAGGTGCACCAACGGGGAGCCGCCCGTCTTCGTCAAGCCGGAAAAAGTAGTTGGAGTGATCGGGGCGTCGGGAAGTTCGGTGTCCATTATGGTGGCCAACATCCTCCGGCTCTTCCAGGTAGGGCTGCGCGGCGGCGGGCGGGCGGGTGGCGGAGCCGCTTCCCGGCGGGCCGGGCTGTGCCGCGGGGCTCTACCCGCCGTGGACGAGCGCTGGAGGCGCCCGCGGCTCCCGCCGCTTGGAACTCCGTTCGTGCCCCTTCAGGTGCTTCGTTTGCTTCCCCGCCGGAGCATCTGTTTTCCCTCCCAGCCACGCTCTCTGTTTCAGCGTCCTCCCCCTTCTCCCTTCTCCACCGTGCATGGCACTTTCTGGATTTATCGCCCCATTTGCAAGAAGCAAGCCGTGAAGGGAGGCGGGGGGGGGGAGGCGATGATTGAGATGGGTTTGCTTTAGAGAGAAATATGGCTCGGCAGAGACGCGGGTGCAAGGCAGCGGGGGCACGGCCGGGACGGACTTCGCGCATGAAATCTCCGCAGCCTCCCCGGTCCTGGGGAGGGTCAGGGGTCCGGGGAGGGTCAGGTGGACTCTGCCCGGCGGCTCTTGGCGGAGACGGGGCTGCTCTGGGCAGCTCCAGCCACCCGACCACTTTTTGAAGCCGGCTCGGTTCCGGCTCCCTCTGCCATCCGGGAGGGTGCGGAGCCAGCGCACCCCGCGCTGGAACGGGGGCGGCGGGGAAGGGGAGCGGGGCCGTCCCGGGGTCTGGGGGCGGCTTGGCCGGGCTCCGGCTGCAGCCCGGGAGCGCCGCTCCGAGCCGCCGGCCGAGGCTCCGGCAGCTCCCGCAAGCGGCCAGGGATGAGCAGAGCCGGCGGATTGAAGAACCGTGCGTGTGTGTGTGCGGGGGAGACGCTGCAGCGCCCTCCCGATCCGCTGCCCCCACCCCGGGGCTCGGCCTCGTTGCCTGTTGGGGCACGGAGACCTGTCCCCCCCGCCCCCGGCTGCATCCTCCTGCCCTTCTTCCAAGTCCGGGAGAGAGCATCCCCCGGGGCTGGGGGTGTCCCCCGGGGGTGGGGGTGTCCCCCGGGGCGCTGGGTGCAGCCGCCGGTCCGGCAGTGAACACCGGGTGCTGCTCGGCAGCGATCGCGGGTGCAGTGGCAGTGACAGAAACGCCACCAGATGCATCGTGAGCAGAGGAGTTTTCTCGCTTCCTATCCTACGCCTTCGCATGCGGAAGGTGGTGGTGAGGTTTATTTTTATTTTTGTGCAGCGGGCGGAGAAATCCCCCGCTTTTCCCAGCTGGAAACTCGTGAGGTTTTCATGGCAAACCCACCCAACAGTCGTCGTTACTCCTTATTCCCATCTGGCTGTTGGTGCCAGATACCCCATCGCATGCAAGATAAACGGAGGGAAGCGCCTTCTCCCACCACTGCCCTTTGCACTGCCCAGCCGGACTCGGTCCTGTCCATTTGGCTGAAAGAACATTAAGGATCTGGTTTTGTTTTTCTTGCTCACCTCCCCCTCTTGGCAAATTAAAATGCAACTTGTACTGCTGCTGGATTCAGCGGTGTACTGAATCTCTAATGATTTGTGCGGGTTTAACATGCGGGTCTTCGTACTGAAATGCTGCCTCCGAGCAAGCAGCCCGGCCTCGTGTGTGTGAGCAAGCTTGGCATCGCTGTGTGCGCTGTACTTGTTTCTGTTCGAGACTTCTTGCATTACAAACACCCCTTCCTGGGCTGCAAAGCAGATGATCTCATGTCCTGCCTGAGCTGGAGCTGCGAAGCTGGGAGGGATGCGAGCGGTGAAGTTGTGCTGAAGTACAGGTTCAGCAGCCGCTGTGGGTTTGACCAGCCAGCCGGCTGAAATTAGCCGGTTGGTTCATCCCCAGTCGCCTTCAAGAGCAAATCCTGGGCACTCTGTACCGAGATCTCGCTCAGAAGGAAATCCTGGGCACTGGGAGCCTTTTGTGAAATGCCACAATACCTGCAAAATCCTTGATATGTTACGTAACGGAGTTTGCAGAAAATAAGACATTTGGGCAGTTTCTGTGTGTAGACATATTTTTATAAATCTAAAAAATTTAATGTGTTGTGACTAAGCATCTGTTCAAAATTGCTTTTCAACCAAATCATCCAGAAAGCAGGAACTGGTACGTACTGAGAGGGATTTTACTGAACCGTGTACTTTACAGTTTGGTTCTGCCTTCTTTAGGCAGATTTTCACGCAATAAAACTGTTCCCTATTGTTCTCTCCTCCTTCAAAACACAGTTCAGACCATGTCCCAGCCAGGGAGAAATAAGAAAGAAAGAGCTATTTTAAGAAGGAGGAGGAGAATTGGACCTATGAAGCAACTAAGTACTGTTGTGTGGAGGTGGGTGAGAAGCTGTAAGTTATTGGAAAGAAAAAAACAACCACAAAAAACTTATTAACCTCAATACTTCCTCAAGTGCATGGGCTGCTGCAGCCAGCTCGCTTCTCCTGGGCCACTGCAGGTTTACTGACCGCGGCAGTGGTGACAGGTGGGTCATTTGCTCTTGAACACATTCTCCTGTTCAAACTGGCTTTTCCCCAACATCTCATAGATGAAAACTCTTTCCATCTGTGGAGGCCTCTGCGAAGAAATCTCACGGGTGTTGACATTTCTCTGACAGTATCTTGGAAGAGAAATATTTGACGCAGGGAGAAAATATTTATGATATTACCCCTACAGGGCGCAGTGGGTTTTCCTCAGCCAGGTACTGATGCTCAAGGGGCTTCCTCTCCAGAAGGGGTAAAGGTTAAGCTGTTCACCTTCCTCTCTGGATATGAAGTTACAATATCTCTCCATGCTGCTCACCTGTCTGTCTCCAGTCTAGCAGAGAGGTTTGGGAGCATCTTTAGCTGATGCCAACAGGTGGATCAGTGGGAGAAAACAGCACTGAGGTCCTCTGGTTGGAGCTGATCCATGTAGTTATTGCGTCAAGTTTTGTAGAAGTAAAAAGATGTGAAGGGTCTACATTAGACTGGGGCTTTAGGAAAAGTCCCTCCCCCTGCCTCTGTCTCTCCATCCCCATTTATCCCAGCATCACACCTTGGATAGAAGACGATGGGATTAGTCAGGGTGGGGGGTTTTCCCTGGGGCTGTGGGGATGACACCGAGTCCCAGCTGCTGCTGGAGCAAAGCGAAGCCGTAACCCTGGCGGTGCCTTTGACTGACGTGCTGCTGCTGCCGGAGCGAAGCTGTCGGGGCTGCTGAGGCTCAGCCACAGCCAGCGGGTCATCGCTCTGAGTCACCCAGGGCGTGCTGATGCCTTGGAGGTGGGCACAGGAATTGCCATTGAGGGCAGGGTGTCTTCCAGCACTAAGTACGTGAGGATTTCTCTTCCGAAATGACAGCTAATGAGAGGTGCAGCTGCCCTGCAGAAGCACAGGGTTTAGAGGAAGGGGGAGGCTTTACACCCGAGTTCAGTGCCTGTCACTGCTGTGAACTTCATGTGCGACCTTCCCTGAGTTCCTCCAGTTAAAATGTTCAGGATCATGCCAAGGTCCATCCTGAGGAGCAGGTCAGACCCACGGCTGAGCCCGGAGCAGAGCTGGGTGTTCGAGTCCCTTGGGAAGCCGAGGCAGAAGAGCTCTCACCTTGGAAGGGGTTGAACTGGGGGTGCCGCTGGCCGAATAATTTATTTGTGCAT
Source organism: Columba livia (assembly GCF_036013475.1). Classification (NCBI taxonomy): domain Eukaryota; kingdom Metazoa; phylum Chordata; class Aves; order Columbiformes; family Columbidae; genus Columba; species Columba livia. The sequence continues at coordinate 21,880,643 of NC_088611.1, forward strand.
CTCCATTATTTAACTTCGTCCTCTCCAGCAGAAGGATGCAAGTGCCCTGGCAGGGGTTAATGGGGGATAAGCCCGCTGGCAATGTCCCTGTGCAGACCAGAGCTGTTCCCCAGGGGTTGTGTCCCCTCCCTGTCCTGGACATTAAACATTGGGTGATTCTGTGGATGGGGCGGTGGGCACGGAGGTGCTGCCAGCGCCCCCAGCTCTGTTGCGTTAGTGCAACACAAGGGGCGATACCGTGTGTGGTGGACCGTGGAGATGGGAATGCATAAATATTCAAGTATGTCAAATAGAGAGACTTTTTCAAAGCACAATTCTATTTGAGCATGCCAATAAATAGTATGCCGATTGTAAATTAAATATCTGTTCTAAAAATAAACCTGAAACAATTTGGAAGGCTGTTTCCAAATGCATCGGGGAGTTGAAGGCAATATGTTTTGAGGCTGCTAGTTGTGCATTGTAAAATATATTGTTACTTCACAGTGTCATAGCTTTCCTTACAAATTTAACGCCATGAAATTCAATAACTAAGCTGAAAAAAAAATTGCCAAATGTTTCATCTGCTTCATATTTTCTGGGAGTAGAATCACGCAATATGGGGAATATTAGCATACTGATTTCTTTTTTTATACTAGAAAACTAGTTTTTGGACTCCCTTAGAACTACAGACTTCTCATTACAAGCTTTAATAATGAACTAATTACTGCTTCAGGTTTTTGTCCTCAGTGGATGTAATTTCAAATAGTCAGTCAACAATCGTTCTCTCCAGCCTGAATTTCTCTTTGCTGTTTCCAGTGATGGTTCTTGTGGCCCACAGGGGTGTGTTACCCAGCCCCTTCAGGGGACTTTTGAGAAACCAGCATGGGATAAAAGACTACAATGAGACTGGGAGTGTAAATTGAAATTTTCCGCATATCCCTTGGGGGCTCTTGGCTGCATTTCCATCCGCGGGCACCTTCCTACTAAATGAGCAAGATGAAAGTTGCAATCCTGCCTTCTGCTCGAGAGACACTGAAGCCAGTCGAGATGTGATTCTTCGGGAAGGAGGGCAGCTTAGCAGCACAGCTCGGGGTTGGATGCCGCTTTGTTTCTTAGAGAAGTGTGTGTGTGCCAGGGCTCGGAGCGAGGATGCTCCTCTGCCAAAGCATTGCCAGCCTGTGGCTGCCGGGGCCGCTGCGGTGCGGGCGCTGCAGCCGCTGTGGTCCTTGGGACGTGGCTCAGGAATCAGGGTTGTACGAGAATCACTTTGTAGAACGTGTGGTCCCATCGTTGCAAGAGATTCTTCTTCTTAAGTGTGTGGTTTTTAATTAATTTTGTGCTGCTCATCCGAGGGCGAAACTTCATGGCATCACTGGAAGATTTGGCCTGTGTGTTAATAGCAATGGAAGCAAAGATCTGTCCTTGCCAAAGTGCAGCCAGCAGTCTGAAGACAGGAGGGTGGCTGAGAATGCTGCAAAAGACCGAGGATGTTTGATTGTGTAGGTTCTAGAGTGTTTCTTTCATAAAGTTCTACGGCATCTAGTAAAACGTGCAGTTTTACTAAGTTCTCACAAGAACATTATTGGAGGTGTTATTAGACTTGCAGCGCGTTTCAAACAGTGTCGATAATTCCTTCACTCTGCAGCAAAAGCCTTTGCAAACTGATTGTTCTTCCCTCTCTCCCTCTTGTTGAAGTTTCCGGCAGGAATCCGGGATTTAGGCCCAAAGGTTCCACCTGTAGGTTCTGGGTGCGAAGCCAAAGCCTGGTGTTGAGCCCCTCCTGCTGAACTCGGCTTAAGGAGGTGGTAGAAAACGGCCAGTTTAATTGACTGCAATGTACCTGCCACGGGGGGCACTCCAGTTATTGCTGGTTTTGGGAAGAAAGCTAACGCGTTCCAGCAACATTTTTCTCTAGATGCTGATATTTTTTTGATTCATTACCAGTTTATTGCATTTTCTTCTTCTTTTAATGAGACAACACTGGTTGTAGGAAGTGGAGTAATGTTTCATTTTATAAAACATATTTCAGATGCACTTTTTCAGTTAGACTCTTAAAGAGAATTTAACAAAAAGCTGAAAGCTGGAAGCAGTAGCTTTAATTCTTTTCCATAAATGGCTTTTGTGTTTCTCAGCAAGCCTTCGTTTTCATCAGTCTCTAAATATTTGTCCTTGTTACACCTAATACACGTCAACAGGCTGAGCCGTGCGGTTCTGCTCTATTGTTGTGGAAATATTGGGCTACATTTAGTAGATGCGGAGTCTTATTTTGCTGGTATAAATCAAAAGCAAAGGAGAATCTCTGCCTCAAGAGTTCACGTTTCCACATGAAGCTCCTAAGGGGAGGCTGGAGGTGCTATGGACATGGTGGGTTGGAAGTCAAATTTATTTTCTTGACAGGGCAAAATTCAGTATTAGCGATAATCTCGGCTCTTAATCCATTTTCAAGTGTCTCTCTGTAGACTTTGGGTAGAAGGGACCGCAAAGAGTGCAATTCCCAGTTTACTCTTTGAAATGGAAGAAGGTGACCTCTTTGGAATGACAAATGGAGGGATCATTTTGAGGCGCTAATTTTTATGAAAGAAATATTGATCTGGTTTCGAAACTCGTAACACTAATACTGTAAAACTATATGTACTATATTCTGTATTTCATTCTATTAAATGAGTTTTGCTTGGAGGCATTAAAACCATCCAACACAATACTCTGCATCACAATATCAAATGTTGTTATTTCTATTTATAGTGGTATTCAAATTAATCTCAATGAGTGACAATGCTGACTGTCTCAGACACAGGACTATGATGAATTTTATCATAATATTGGAAGATATGAAGCATGTAATTAAGGCTGTTTGGAGAGCATGGAATTCAATATAGTCAGGTCATTAGTGTAGTGGAGTGGGTATCCAGGCAGAGAGAAATTTTAAGAAAAACAAGTATTTCTAAATCCTTTCTCATTCCGGATGATTTCCAAGGTCCTATAAAGCTCAAGGCAGTAGAGAAGCATCACCAATTTAGCAGAGACTAAAGCAGGGCCCTGATATGGACCACTACAGTGTGGCAGCCCTGTCCCAGGCCACCGGTCACTCGTGCATGGTCACCAGGGATTTGTCCCGCTGGAGTGACTCTCATACCTGTTGTCAGGTGAGACATGAGGAAGGGATTGGTGACCCTGAGGGTGGTGAGAGCCTGGCCCAGGTACCCAGAGAGGTGGTGGAAGAACCATCCCTGGAGACATCCCAGGCCAGGCTGGACGGGGCTCTGAGCAACCTGAGCTGGTGAAGATGTCCCTGCTCGTGGCAGGGGGGGCACTGGGGGAGCTGGGAAGGTCACTTCAACCCAAACAATGTGATTCTACGATTCTATGACCTGCAGACCATGGAGCTGCCATGCAGCTGTACTACATGGGGAAGAGACTCCAAATGATGGTGGGACCTTCACCTCTGGGTGTCGCGCCTTCTCCAGGGACAAGTGCCTCCAGTTGGCAAAATTTGTCAAGTTGTGTTATATTTCCAGAGAAACCATAACTCCAGCAGTGCTGCCCAGCATCTCTCTAATTTAGTCTTTATTGTGATAAGCGATGCTTTTGCTGTATCATTTGGGAAGCCCTTGTCTTCCCAAGGTCCTGCACTGCCTGGCATGGCACAGGTGACATCTTTTCACGTGTAGGGCACATCAAACAGCTCTGGGTTTGTTCAAAGGGTAGCCTGACCTGTGGGGGAGAGAGGGACAGTTAGGACCAGTCTTAAGTTGCAAGATTTCATTCTGATGATGGTTCTGCTTAACGTCTGTGAACATGTTTGTGCATGTAGGTGGACGGGATCTGGCTATTTCACTTGGAGAGTTTCAAGCATCACTTTGTCCTGGTACCATCCCGCTCTGGTCCCTCAGGTGTTCCCCTCTCATTTTCAGTGAGGGTCTTGTCACCAATTCCTCCCAGTTCTCCATCCTTCCAGTGAGCCACCTGTCTGGGATGGGACCTGCATAGCCAGTCTGGTCCTAGCAAATACCTGCCTAAGTTATTTTATAAACTTTTCTCAAGAATATTCTACAACCTCCATGAAAGGCTATTTCTTTTCCTCTTAATAGCCAGCTTTGAGCCTCTTTGCTGGAAATTTTCCTGCTTTTGTTTTGACTGTACTTTCACAGCAGGCTACGAAGCTTAAGTGCAACACCAGATGCGATGCAATAGGTCTCTTCCTAAAGCAAGACGTCTGCTCTCCCTTCTGTGCGGGAGATGAGGTACAAAGAGTAGAGGGTTTGAATGCTTCAGTGGGAGAGATTTATCTGCAAGATTAACGTGCACTCAGCTGGGACTCGTGAAACTCAGTTTCTCTCTGATTCAGGCTCAAGATGTTAGCCTGAAGTCCCAATGGTCTGGATAGGTACTAGTGGTTATTTTAAATTGTCTTGTCCTTGTGATGCATTTCCAGTCTATGCTACCTGTGCTAGAAAACAAACAAAAATCCCACAAGAAATTTGCTTTCACAATAGCCCTTGTTTAAAGCACTTAATTTTTTTCAAATGAAGACAGTAATAAAATCCCAGTTGTCTCTATTGAGAATCTTGGATGGAGACGACAGAGGGCTGACGATCTCAGGAGCCCTTTGTGCCTCCGTTGTCTCAGATGGAGATGCTCAGCTCCGGTGCCTTGCAGGTTTGGTTTCTCTGCTACCATTTTAGAAGTTGTGTAGAGCAAAGCATTCTGCAAGCTTATGTGCAGAAGATTTTCTAATAAATTTATTATTCATAAATATTTTAATAACAGTAATTAGGCATTCATCAGAATGGAGATTTGTTTCAATGTCATTACATTCAGCCTCATAATTATATGCATGGTATTTTTGTGCACAGTGCAAACTGAGTGCAGTTGCTTTGCAGACGTATTGCAGCACGTGGAGGAATTTACATCTGTGCAGGGTTGGCATCAGGCAAGTTATTCAAGTTCTGGTATTGCCAAAGAAAGCTTGACCAGACTGACTGGTGGCAAGTTCCCTTTTCCGTATGAATATGGCCCTTAGTTCTGGGAGAGCGGCGTGTTTGCTGCTTTCCAAGTACCTCTGCATGAGAAACACAATTTGCTAAGCTTGGTCCATGTTTTTGTTTTCAGCCACAATGCAGAGGCTGCTGATGTCTAATCCCAGCAATACAAGAGCAATCCCAGCACACTTACTTTAAATAGTGAGGGTACAACCATATACTTTCTAATTTAAAAGTAAAACAAAGGTCATCTCATGTTTCCAGGATGAGCTCAATGTTTGATAGGTTGCTAATGCTCATTGGGAGTTGTGGCAGTGTATCCTGACTATCTCAGTACTTAAATTCCGTGCTAAAAAATCATAAAAATAAAAATCAAAGGCAACCTAATTGAACCCCACAATTTTTAAAAGTGTTTCTGTATGGCCGGGGTCAAGTTCGCTGCTGATGGATGGCAGCGGAGCTCTGGCAGCTTTTACCAGCTGTCCGTACACCAGCCTGTGCCTTTCTTTTCTATTAATATCTCTTTATTCCCTTTGAAACCGGGTAGGTTCCCCAGTTCTGTGACCTTTGGGGCATCAGGTGTGCTGAGCTGCCCTTAGCGTGGTCATGTCTGTGGGCAACACATCAGAGATGAGTGTGAAACAATAAGATGCAAATTAATCTAATGGATGGCTGGAAGTGAGTAAATTGCCCTGTTGCCATGAGAGGCCGGACAGCAAAACCAGCAGCTTTACCAGTGCTGGGACAGACAACGTGCCCAGAACCAGTTCCTGTGCTCAGCCCATCGAGGTGGAGTCATAACAGGCAGGATCAAGGCCAAATCCTATTTAATAAAAAAATGGCAGGAATCAATCAAAAGACGCAGGGAAACTGTCAACTCCGATTTGTCTGGAAGTTGTTATGATAATAGAAATGAAATCCAGCACTAATAGAGATGTTTTAGTGATTTTTGAAGAGGGTAATTTTGCAGTGGGACTTGAATGCACAGGCGTGATATTGACAATAAAAATTAGTTAACTGACTTTTTGGGGTTTTGTAGTTTTTATATCCAACAGCAGTACAGAAAATCTCAGAGTATTAGCCATGTAAAGGAAATTATCTTGTTAAGGTGTTTATACCTTTACTACAGCAAATGATTTTCAAAATTAGGAACAGCTATTGTGATATTTGGGTGCCTTGATTCCCCAGCCAGTCTGTGGCAACTCCACGCCTGTTCCAGCGCTTGAAAAGGTTTCCCATAGCAGAGCGTTAGTGCCCTGGATGAAGTGATTTGTGAACAGTATGTATGCCATGCTGGAAGTTGACACAAGAATTAATTTCCCATCTGCCTGCAGCAAGCACGATGGCATCAGCCCTTGGGGACTTACAGCTCGTTTGCACTCCGTTAGCTGAGCTGGAGCTGTGCAAACCGAGAAGTGACTTGACTTCTTGGAGTGTTATGGAGGATGCCAGGACAGCTGCAGTAATCTGTGCCACATCTGGATGGGACAGCGGGTGAATGCTGTGCAGGCTGCAGAGGTGCCCAAGCCCATTGAAAGGCAATTTCCAGCTTGAGGAATGTCACCAATATATATATTGGTGATATGATAAACTGTGAAGGGCATTACACCCATGAAGAAATGAAAGCAATCACAAATGAGCGTTTTTCCCACCTGTGATAAATGTATTCTGCTAGAGAATCAAACTGTTATTAAAAAAGCCCCCAAACTCTGTGCTTATTCTCTCAGGAAGAATCTTCTTGCTTTTCAGAAGAAAATAAATACCCCTGAGCACAAAAGCGCTGAGGAATGAGGCCGATAAGTCTCCTATGCTGTGTCCTGCTTGATTCAAGCAAAGCTGCTGCTGCTGCTCGAAGAAATCCATCTGTTAGGGAAATAATGGCTGGTTATTCAAATGTGCGTCATGGCTGCATCTGTGATGAATGCACGTATGTGAAATAAAGCTCATACTTGTTTCTGAGTACACATCTATGCTTCATATTGTAATATACCCTTGATATTTAAACATATAACGGCTCTTTCCTGCTTATATTAACCAGCAGCTGCTCGTGGCTCTAAGCTCTGCTCAGCCCCAGGGAAAACGCCGCATTTGGGGCAGGTTGGGGACCCTCTGATGGGTCACAGGGCACGTTTGCATGTTTGCAAACACCAAGACGCAGCAGCAGTGGGACACATCATTCATGGGCGAAACTCTGAAAGAAGTTGCATCGCTTCATCAAAAATATGAACTGTTCCACAGGGCAAACCAGCTGATTTGTGATACCTCTGTGTGGCAAATCATTATATTCATTTCTATGCAATGGTTTGTTTATACAGTTTGCTTTGGTTTGCCTTTTGCTGCTTTTTTAAATTGAGTTTTTGAGCAATAACTGTGTGTGTCTCCCTGTTCCTTCCCCTGCGGTTCCTCCCTCAGCTCCGAGCAGCCTGGAGAATTGGTCTGACAGCTGATCCCAATCTCCAGGGCGAATTTGAGATCAGATGCTATTGGGTTCATGAAATGAAGTTTTTCTTTCGTGTGCCATTATAAAGGTATCATTGAGCCAGCAAAATTAGCAGATCATTTTTTGTCTTTCCTACTGCTTTCATAGAGCATGGTAAATCTTATCACCTAAATGGCAATAAATACGGCACACATTAAAAAATAACAAAAACAATGAGGTCTAGTTTAAACACACAGTGAGGAGAAAACACAATCATCTTTCTCAATTGAACTGCGTATTGTTCATGAATCTTTTTGTCATATTTGTTGACTGAGGGTTTTGTTTTCTTAATGTGCTCCATGAAGACAAATTAAAAACGCCAGTTGGTTAATGAAATAAAATTACACTGAGGCTTGTGCTGCTTTGCATCTCAGTTTTAAACTTGGCGTTATACCCTTGCAGTTATATAGTTACTGACATATAGTTACTATCCATATAGTTACTATATCCTGACACATAGTTACTATATCCTCAGAGTTTCCCAGTGGGGGGTGAGATGGAGTTTGGGCTGTAGCAGCGGTTGGGCTACAAAATTACCTTGGGAAGGGTGGAAAATGCCCCCTGGGGGTTGTCAAAGCTGCTAAGTGGAAATAAAGTACATTTCCAGTTCCTCCCATTTTCGTTTTATCCCAGCCTGTGTCTGAAAACCAAGTCATTATATTGATTATGACTGTAAAACTTCATAAGACATTTTGGTTGTAACCGGTGGTAGCCCTTTGGGGAGCGTTTCAGTGGTGAGAATTAAGGTTTCGGTGAATCCCTCAGCCCCTTTGGGTGATCTCTTTGCCATGGTCCACATTCACAGGCTCCATTTTTTAGTTTGCTTTGCGTTGACTAAATCCACGTTGCCTTTGGTTGACCGGTGGGTTCCATAGGGATGCTTTTCCCTCCTGTGTGTTTTGCCATGGTCCGCGGTGCTCCCCTGGTGACACGGGGACAGTAGATGACACAGGACCCAGTGACCATCGCAAATCCCTTTGGAAAGCTCTGTGTGCTCAGTGAGTTGCCCGGGATACTTACCGCAGGGAAGGGGCATATTCGGCTAAATGGCAGCCTGTCACTGCACAGAACAAAACACTCTCATAAGCTGCAGCAATTTTAAAAACAGAAACCAGGGAGAAAATGGACTCGCAGGTACAGAGCACTCAGACAGGGAATTGGTGCTAATGCTGGGGATGGAGACCGGGAGCTGCAGGAGGCAGCAAAGTTACCGCTCTCATCCGTCTCGCCTTATCAAATGTATTTTTGGTTGTAATTTGGACGAAGAACTCCCTCAGACTTGAACTTGTTCTGGTGTGGCTGCTGGGTCCAGGCTGGGTGTGATGGGGGATCGACCGCAACCCCACGGCTGCTCTGGAGGGCTGGATTGCTTTGGAGAAACCTGCGTTGTATGAACTCTGTCGGGCCCAGATTAGATAATATCTGATACCCAAAAGTAACACATGACCTGGCTGGGGAGTGTAGCAGATGAGTACTCGGTATGAGCCTTGGCGCCTCTCAAACTTGACAAATTTATTGTCAGAACAGCAAAAAAAGGAAGAAAAAAATGTTTTCTCTCCAGGTCTTTTTCCTCGCCCCCCCATCCCTGTCCCAGTGCTCACATTAATTAAGCAAACATGGTACAACTCTTTTCCTTAACAGCTGGCAATGCGTAGTATGTACAGTTAGACTTCAATCCATCACCAGCTGCAAAAGCCACAGAGCACTTCAGTTTCTTTGTGAAGGGCACACAGCTCAGCTCAATTTCAGGTGTCACCGATATAAGACAAATATTTAGAAGACATTGTTTGTTTGGTTTGGACCTATGAAATACACCCTGTCACAGAAACCAGGGTGTAGCTCAACAGAATTTGTGTGCAGGGTACAAACCCTTCACCATGAGGACTGTCCTGAGGACGTGGGTCTGGAAAGCTGTCCAGGGAGGCTTTGACGTCAACCGGGGCTTCTGATTGCCAGCATAATATTAAAAATATAAAAAAGGTTGTAAAGGCAGTGCATAAACATCCGGCTTTTTGGCTGGAGTGGCTGGTCAGCGGGATTACGCATTGCTATTATCCCAGGTTTTTGCTCATTTAGTTTCACAGATGAACACAAAATCTACCCATAAATAACCAACTCAACGTCATCTTCCACAGTTTTGAAAAGAGAGAAACCCTGCCCATAGGCTAACAGACTAGTAAAGTGAAGTGTCTTCTCATGCAAAACAAAATCCTATCTACTTTTAACAAGGTTTAATCTCTGACTGCCAGGATTGCTGACTTTTCAACAACTTGTCGTTGCTTGAGAGTCCCAGTTGATTGGGAGAAGGATTGAAATACATGTACGCATGTTGGCAATTAGGCATTATTACCATTACTGAGTTTGGTCAGGTGGATGTGCTGGTACCATTAACAGCTTTGACGTAACGGCAGATGGAAAGGATTGTGGTGAAATCTGGTTTCTGCACTGGCTGAAACTTGGACTAAAGTACCTTTGGGTGTGAACCGAAGTGGATCTGGGTGGACATGGAGTTGTGTGAGTCTTAACGCCAGCCTGTGAGAGGATCAGCGCCTTTTTCTTGGCAGTACGAAGGAAACCAATGATCTCTGTAACTTCAGTGTAAGAAACCTTATCCCTGGAGTGGCAGAAGCAAAACCTGGCTTTTGGAGCTTCAAAAATGCAGGTGGTTGGTACCAGAGCTCTGGTAGGACCAGCTCAGTTTGACCCGCCGAGCACTAAGCACTGTGAAAATCCAGCCTGCCGAGATTTTGGGCATTGCTGCGATGGATCCTAAGAAGAGGCAAATATATTATAGTATTTTTTTCTTTGTGTTAAAATGAACTTCCCAGGTTAATTAGTTGATTCCCCCCTTGCACTTTATCATGTATCTCCAGATGAGTTTTTCAATTCACACCTTGGTGACAAGAACATTATTGTGGGGAGCAGCACCCACAGCTCTGCTGGTGATGTGTCCAACCAAGGGCATCGGCGGGTCCTGGTGGGACAGGAGCCCTGCTCTGCAAAGAGCAACAAATGGAGCTGTCTGGGTAAGAGGAGAAATGGGATCACACACTTCTTCAAGATGTGATCATGCTCTTCAGACTTTCGTAAAAATAAGAGCCCCCTACCCAGTCAGAAAAAGCACTTAAAGCTTCAGATTCATTTTAAAAAATCTCACAGACATAAGCCTGCCCAAAAGGCTCAAAACTCAAAGACGTTATGAAGTTTTAACACAATTATTTTAAAGGGACTATAGATACTCACAGTAACTTGTGGCCAGAGGAGCTGGGATTGTTGAGAAGTCGTGTGAATACAATTGCAATGGCAGTGAAATGACAAAGCTCTAGACAAGCTCTGAGGTGCTCAGGATGTTTCTCAAGACTTTTTCAGGATAGAAAGAACCTAAACATGAAAAAAAAATCAATTATAGGCAGTTTTAAAATTTTAATTCAGTAGATTTCGGCACTTTGACAAGTGAAGACAGACATATTAAAAATGTCTCGTGCTCTTCAACTTAAAAATACTCCCTAGTACAAAAAGTGGTTGAAATTTGATTAAAATCTTCTATAGTGAAAAATGGTACTTGTGTGGTGTTTGAAATAGAGAACGTAAAGCTAATTCACGTGTGCTGGAGTCCCAGCAGCGGCTGTGCCGTGGGGCCACAGGGACCCATCACGTTGATGCTTTTGCACTTTTTGACTTTCTCATGTTTAATTCACTAATCCAGTGCTTTGGCTGGTGATTTTGGCATCCCAAGCGCTTGATCCTCTTCAAAGAGTTGACATTCTCTCAGTGCATTAATTCCCCTCTGGCGTTAAGATGATAAGGTATTGATGAGAAACCTTGGAAGATTAAGACTTGAATTGAGTAAGAGGAGGACTAACCTTAATTAATGCGTGTTCCTGCTTCTTTTATGCCAGTTTATCTTCTCTTCATTAATGTTGTTTAAAGTACATTATAGATACGTGATTATAGACTTATTTCAAAATGCGATGGTGAGTAGTTGGCATGATCCAACCAAAGGTGATACTTAGATGGCAAGAGAAAAAGTAGTTACCAATGTGGTTAAGCCTCCTGCACCACAGGACTGTGATGGGGTGCCTCCTGGCTGGAGCTGGCCTCTCTGTCTCCGGATTAAATGAAAATTAAACCGAGCAGCCTCATGAATCTTCTTCAGCTTTGCCAGTTTTTATTGACTCCTGTAATTGCCCTAATGAGACACTGCATTTAAGTTGTCTAGTCGCTCCCACCCACTAGTTTTTCTCTTGCTTTTCTGAAAGTCTATTTTTCACATGGTCTGCTCCTGTATGCAGTTCTTTACATTAACGGTTTTTAAATGACAGTTCTTCTATATCTTTTTTAAAATGTTCTCTGGGGAATTATGCTTCAAACAGGGAAATTGTGTGTTTCATTATCAAAAAGGGTTCAGGCTTTATCAGAGTCTTTTTGTTATAGTTGTCAGGGAGGTTTTTATTATTATTGTTAAATTGAATAATGGGGAGGAACCTGTTCTTAAGTCTTTGTACAAGAACTAAAATTTAAATCCAGATAATCCTGCTCTGTTTGTAAAAGTGACTTTTTAAGGTTAACTGCATTTAGTTACAATCATTGGCTTTGTTACTTTATCTGAATTAGATGGCAAGGGGTTTTGCAACTGTAATAAGGGAGGATTGAACCCGGCTTTTAAATGTAGATTGGATATCTGGTGGTTATGGTGGTTATTTGTCGGGGACTGTTATTTCTTGGTAATGGGAAGAAACCCTCAGCCGCTCAGGGCTGGCAGGGACGGAGCTTTAGGGGAGCGGTGTGGAAAGAGAAGCTTCACAAAGACCTGGAGCTGCATTTGCTTTGTAGTGAGTACAGAATATTGCGTTTTGGGTGGGGAGTGGGATGCTCCCCAGGTAGAGCAGGTGGGACCCACCACCCTGTTCGTGGTCCCAACAAGGACACGCTGGGCAGCTCTTACTGGCACCGCTCATTCTCCTAAAGCTCAGTCACTTGAGCCAAATATTATAATTATGGACCATTTTCCTCTGGCTTTTCCCTGTTAGCGAATACAGGCAGCTGTGCCGGTACCAGAGCATCCTCACCCACAGCTCACTGGTACCATCACCAGTTTGCACCACCTCCAGAGCCGGGCTCTGCACCAGCAGCTCGGCTGGAGCATCATAAAGCTGGAACTATCACTGTACTGGAGCCGGGATGCTAATTATTGTTCTGCATCAAGTCGGTGTTATTCAGAGCCATCAAACATCCTTGGGATGGCAACGGCTCCTGATTTCTTGGGGCTGGGATGGAAGCTGAATAAGCAATAAAGAGAGGGAAAGCAGGGATGTGAGCGAGCTCTTGCAGCCGGGAGTCACGGCGGTGAGAAAAGCAGAGGCAGCGGAGTGTAACCTTTGGAAATGTGGGTCAAGTTCAGCACATACTTTTGAAACAGCCTTGTCAAGAAAAAAAAAGAAAAAAAAAAAAGGAGAAATAATTTGAAAATTTAAAAAAATATTCATTTGAGCATATTAAGGCCACTCCAGACTTTGGGGAGCTCGCAGTTCAGAGAAAGCACGAAATGTAAATACTTTATACAATCTTTACTGTGAGCATCATACTCACTATGGCTACGAAATGCATCATTTTTTCTTTCGGATGCTGACATTTGTTGACAAACAGGAATAAGACAATCAGGAACAACCCCGTGGGATTGTTTTGGTGTTACGCTGTGGGAACTTTCCTTGTAATTACCACAGAAAGGCAAATTGCAGCCAGCATTTTAAAATAGCAAGTGTAGATACCGACCTTTTTCAAAGGCTTTGATGAAAGATGCGAAAAATTCATTATAATATTTCTAATTTCCCGACATTAAAATAGGAAAGACTTTCTCAATGTGCATCTTCTCAAACAGTTATTGTCAAATGTCCTAGTTTAACAAAGGTCCCTTGAGTCTATGCATGCCAATGAACTGCACTATTGAATTTATAAATTGGTGCTAATATACGCTCTACAAAAGGAAAGGGTTTCTTTCTGTGTATACGTTGCTGTCATACAATTCATTACTGTAGTATAAATGCTTGAATGAGTTTGGTCTAAAAGTGCATAAATATATTTAAATAGATTTAAAATTAGGACTATTAAAATAACTACACAAATCCCCTAAGAGCATTTTGGTGCAAAATTAAACTCAGGACACACAGGAAATATCAAAAACTATATATATGATTATAAATGATTTAATCATTGTCATGAATTGTTTTTTATTTAAAGTCATAAGAAAGCTCAAAAATAATCCTTAAATCCATTTCTAAGGTGGTAGGGAAGGGAACCAAAAGCACCTGAGTGCTGGTCACTCTTAAGAACAGGCAGAATTCTGGGTTGATGCCAGTTGGTTTATTTTGCTGTGGGTGAGGTTGTTTGGGGGGTTTATAATTGACTTGAAAGACCCTTAACGAAACCCATTCTTCAAAGACACAATAAGACAGTCCCTGCTCAAAAGAATTTACCATCTAAGCAGAAAAAAAACAACAAAGGCATTGGAGGAAAGATGCTTTATCTCTTGCAGATGGAAAATGGAGAAACAATACAGATTGAATCACCTCTGATGGTTTGAGGCAATCTGCGCAGTTAACTTCTATAACCTGAGTCCCCGTGACCACAAAAATCATCCTTCCCCATCCAAATGCTGGGGTGGAAGGGAGCATTCTCCACGGGACACAACTTCTGTGCCTTCTTCCTTGCTTCTAGGGCTTGATGTTATAGAATCATACAATCGTTCTGGTTGGAAAAATGATCAACATTATCAAGTCCAACCATAACCTAACAGTGGCACTAAAGCACATCCATAAGAACCTCGTGTTCACACCCTGTTGTCCTTGGCAGCCTCCACACTGCTCCGAGCATCATCTCAAAGGGCAGAGGAGCCTTCCCTTTAGAGGGCTGGGACAGCTCTGCTGTGTGTTGTTGAGATTCCTTATCATCAGGTGAACTGTTGACAGTAAGCCAGGTAGTTAATATTAACAACGGGTGAAAAGGAGAGTCCTTAAGCACTTGTTGCTGTATATAAAACTTAAAGGATCAAAATATCAATATAGGGGGAGGTTAATGCTATTCTCTTTAGAAAAGAAAATAATGGAAGGGGGGAAAAAAACCATTAGTGCCTCAGGGAAGTAACAGCATGTGCAAGGGCGGAGCAAGGCCAGAGCAGGTGTGCAATGAGATAATTAGGGTGACACAGGTGGAATCAATTAGGAGGTGGTAAATGAGAGGAGCTGTGGGGAGAGGGGCAGTAGGAGGTTGAGCTGTGTGGGGGAAAGAACATATTCTCTTCTGGTGAGTGAATATTTAAACTGGTTTGGGGTAATTGTTGTTGCAAGCTGAAAATTTGGATGCTGTAATGTGCTGTGTTCAGAGGATATGTTTTTGTAAAGGAATATCAGGAGCTAATCTTAGTGAAAAGGGCTCTTTAGTTTTCTTGTTGATCCTGCCAGTGCTGGAAGTTGCTAAAGAAGGTTCTTCTCTTGCCATGAAGTACCTGGGACTTGAATTTCACCCCAGTAATTCCTGTCTGTCACCTTCTGTCCCCTGAAACCCCACAAATCCATGTGTTAAGAAGCCCCTTGGATGGGCGGAAGGGACTTTCATCCGGTGCAATAGTTATCACCGCACCAGGATGGGGAACTTTGCTAGAACCTTCTCCTGGGCCTCCAGAACTGAATGGAAAATTTGGCATTGATGGATCTAAGCTTGTAGGAGAAATCCGACTTGCAACACAAATTCGGGTGCTGGTTCTTTTTTAGTGGAGTGTGAAGTGTCTCACATGTACCTTAGAGAAGGTTTTTCACTTAAAAGGAAGGAAAGGAGTGCTTTGGAGTTCATGCTGTGAGTTTTCTACAAAGAATGACTTTAAATGCACTTTTTGTAATGCAAGACTTTATTTATTTTAAAAAAGCCTGCATTATTAAATTTGGGTTTGTCTATGCAAACAAACATGAATTATTTTGCTAGCTCAAGTGTCTTCTCAGTCACCCATAAATAAGAAAATGACTTGAAAGTGCAATTGATCAAAAATGATGCATTGAGTTTTTCCCTACAGGGAGGCCATTGAATTCGGAGTTCTGTTAGGCCGTGAATTTCTCACTCATGCACAGAAAGCCTTTCTCCTTCAAAGCTGCCTTTCATAATAATATCTTTGTTTTGTGCAAATGATGCAATAATTCAGCTAAATCTGCCCTCATTGAGGAAAAATAGAAATGAATTGTGCGTGACACGGAATGAATTTCCAGCCGGCTCGGTGGGAAGAGGTAAACAGGGCTGACGGCTCCGGGTCTGGCCGGTGGGTGCTGTGCCCAGAAGATCAGCAATGTTTCCAATGGCACGTAGGGAAATGTTTTCCAGCGTGGTTTGTTCTCCTCGGGCTTTTGGAGCTACTTATACAGCGGGGAATAATAAAAGCAGATGGTTTCTTGCACATGCGAGGAGCAGTGGGGGAAGAAAGGAGCTTTAGTGTTCGGGGGTTTTTCTGTCTGCAAAGTGAGTTTGATTCAAATTTTGTTGAAAAGCACTTGTGTTAGCTTGAGAAATGGTATGGGGTTACTGTGTAATTGGACTTGGTATTGGTGTCAACCATCAGGAGCTGGGTTTGCATTGAACTGGCAGCTTTCAAAGACTGTGGGTGAACAGGCGATGCCCTGGTAGATCCCATTGCCATCAGCAGTAAATATCTCCTAATTATCGCTCATCGGTGTCGCCCAGAAGGGCAGGTTTCCCAGGGGGGCTGTGGGACCAGCGCATTTTACCACCTCCCTGTCTGGGTTTTTCCCTCCCCGCTGTTGCATTTCATCTTCTGCATTATCTGAGGGGGCTGGAATTAGCAGCATCAAGAGAATTTTGACGAGATCAGGTGTACGGTTATAAGTGGATTATGCAATGTTGGCTGTAAAACTGAAGTTTAATAAATGGGTCAAACTTATTCCGGTTCAGGGAGCTAATGCAGCCGTATTCCCACGCAGAGAGCCCAGCATCGCTGCAACTTAACCTACATGTTACTGGTGTTAGGACAGATGCACTGAAATTAATTTGGTCCGTGTGACCTACATAGTTACACAAGGTGGAAATAATAAGAAATAAACAAGAAGATGAGAACGCATTAGAGCAAATCCTATTTTTGTCCTATTTTTTTTTTTTCCCTGCCTGGTGAATACTAATGTACAAATCAAAGGGATATGGTGAAAAGTGTTTTAAATAACCATCCTTGTTAGAGGCTGGTGAGATGGGAAAGGCTTGTCATTATGCAATACGAAAGAATGAGGTGATCTTTATGTGCAGAAGGGGAAAATAAGAAGCAAAAACTACAGTAAAATCCTTTTTCCTGAAGAAAGGAGCCAACCCTTGTGGTTGCTGTTCTGGACCCTCTGCACAGCAGAGAAACGTACCTTGAGTTGGCTTTTGGTTGGTGCTGAAAGGTGTGGTTACTGAACTCTAAGCTCTATTTTAAAACAGTGGGAAAAACAAATAATTATTGAGGTAACAGGAGATTCTTAAAAACCCAAGATAATTGAAGTTCCATATGTGGTGGGGAGTCCGTGCTCCTCGGGGAGGAGGTGACAAGCTGGGGGTGTCACCTCATGCCACTGGGCTGGCCTGTTGTCCCACCGGGCTGGTCCCTGGGCTGGTGGCTCCAGGGGAGATGCTGGAGGGGGAGATGGATGCTGAATTCAAGCTGGATTTAGAGATGAATTTGGAAAATTTGGGGAAATGACAGCAAATTAAATCAGCTGTGTGCTATCTTGCGTATATCATGTGTGCGTAGGAGCACACCCGGATTCAGCTGTTCCTGCTGAAACAACAAAACCTCTGAGGACCACCTGCCAGGCTGGCTTTTTATTTTGTTCCTAACTTAAACCTGTAATCTTGGAGAGAGCAGGGAAATGATTGCTAAAAAGGCGCAGAATGTGTCTGAGGGTGTTATGTAACTGAATTTTGGAGAACCGAAGGGAGGAGGATTAATGATGCTTTTGGAATGCTGATATCTGCCTGGGATGCTGGGGGCTGAGAAACAAGTAGCTGAATACAGGAGTAAAGGGGTTTAATGAAAGGGGTGTATTAGGTAAAAGACATGGAGCAGAAAAGTCATGGCTTACAGGTAACGGGAGGATGAAATCTTACACATAATTAAGCTAATGAGGCCAGGGTGCAGCTCTAATGAGAAAGGTGCCATAGAGCCCAAGAAGCTCCTGCTCGGGGGTTATTCTGAAGAGCGGAATGGACTCGAACGGGCTCCCAGGCTTGGAGTTCCTGGAGCATCTGATTTACTGACTTCTCTTGCTCGAAAGGAGAAAAACGTTAAGAATCCAATTTCAGTGTTCCTGGCTTCGTTTAGTCCTCAGGTTTCTGTGATGATGAGGCTTACTCAGCACTGTGCTTCCCATGCTGGGGTGTGCAAATGAGCTTACCCGTTATACAACTTGCATCGCTTATTCTCTCCCAGTTTTTGTGCTCAGGTATGTTCACCGCCTTCCCGCGTGTCCTCTCCATCCTTGGTGCCCACACGTGCTTTCCACATCCCACAGACATACTTCTACCTCTCTTTTTTCTCTTCCTTTTTTTTCTCCACCCTTTCTTCCCATCAGTCCATTGCAATCAGGAAAGATCACTAAAATGCTGTCTTTTAAGGGTATCTGTTTATTCGCTTTGAAGAAGATATGGTTAAGTGTTTTCTAGAGGCTTTTCTTCATGTACACAGAACCTCCGCTGCAACAGTTTTCACATCTCTTGGGTTTTGAATCTAACTGCACCGGTCTGAAACTACCCCATTAAATAGCAATTATCATAAATCATCACAAGATGCTGTTCAGATTAAATATGCTCCTACCGGGTCTTTCTGTGTGGAAATATAACCTAAGTGAAAAAATGTTAACATGAAATGAGTTGGATATTCCATGTTTTTTTTTTCCTGCTGACTTGGTCTCTTGGTTGAGTTTCTTGTGAGTGGTTACATTAAAAACACATATCTTGTGAACTTTATTGGTTTCTAAACTCACCCTGTTGCACATTCTTGGGTTTATCTGCCCTTTGGCATGGAGATGGGCTCAGACTAAAGGCACATTCAGGCCCAAGGGGATGAATTAATTCTGGTTCGGGTTGTTCAAGCCGCATTAGCTCTGTGTGGAAACCTCCTGCAGGACTGGCTGTAGTTTGGTTTGGTTTAATTCACACTGGAAGCGGATTAATCCTACTTCAGCCTTGTATTGAGTAAGTGTTGATACGAAAGGCTGAATCGAGGTGGTTTTATTTCTGAATTGACAGAATTAGTATTTGAATTGTTGCCATATGGGCAAGCCCCAGATAGTTTTACTGACTTCCAGACCACAGCAGAGGAATTGCTGATGTGTGTGTGCTTGTTCCTAAGCTTTGCAAAACACTGCTAATGCCTTAAAATGTGCAAGGAACTCACGTTAAGAAGTGAAGGAGAACAAAGGAGGGAGACGTTAATTTTCCTTTTCCTTTCCTGGTGCCGGTTTCGCCCGTGCAGAAGCAATGATGAATACATGTAATGTTTTCCAACTGATTTCTGGGTCATTTCTCCCGTTGCTTTTGAAAATGACTAAGCAGTATTTAATCCAGTTTTACAGATACCCAAATCAGAAATTCTGCTTTCCCTGGAGCAAGGCTGGGCCCAGATCCTGGCTTGGACTTTACAGCCTGTGCGAACCGCCACTGCCTGCTCCAGGACGCACAGCAGCTATATCATAACCCATAGGCACAGCTTACAGCAGTGCTGTCTACCAGTGGAGGTGTCATTCATAATCTTGACAAAATTCATTGCTGCTGTCCATTCTTTTTACATCAAGTATTGTCACTAAGTAAGTGGATACATCAGATAATTCTCCCTTTATTTATTTTTAGCTGCTTATACTGTGAAATGGGAAAAAGGGTGATTGGTGTTCCCCGCCCCATCCCGGGCGCTTGGAAATCTTGTGATGAAAAGATGTACTTTGGACCAGGGAGGCTATTTTTTATTAATATCATTTGCATACTCCTGTAGTGTAGATGATGATGTAAAACAGGTTCAAAGTCATCAGTTCTGTTCAAGCACAGCTATTTTTTGATAGGGAGTTGTGTAAAATGTAACGTATCTCCATAACTAAGGTGGTGTTGGCACTTAGTGGGAAACTGCAGAGTTTGTACCCCAGTTGTATCAGTATCTGCTCAGAGATGGAATTCACTGGTCCCTCATTCCCCTGGCTCTGTACTACCAAGCGACCTGCTCTTTTGGAGCATTCTGGTCTCTTTTTCTGCTTTTTGTTTGAATTTTGTTTAAACAACAAGTGCCCGATCCAGATGCTAAGCCGTGCAAGCTTTAGCAACATCTGCCACCTTGGCAGCCTCCTCAGACAGTTGTGTCAATGGTTTCGGAACAGATTGGCTTTCACAATGGCTGATTTAATCTATTGGGCACTATTTTTCTTTCTGACTCATCTTTGAGTAAGTTTGTGCCAGGCTGAATTGATTGTAAACCCTTGTACAGTCCCTATAAACAAATCTGTGCTTGTAGCAAAACAGGGCATCACCTAAGAAATATGCGAGCTGTTCACACCCTGCAGGAGAGGCTTTTGCAGTTCCTTAATTACAGATGTACATCCAATTAAAAGTAATTTCTAAGACAAATGTTACTCGGTGATTAAAAAGCAACAGCAAATATATATATATATTTTATAAACCTACACATTATTTTTTTAATGCATTAATAATAATGCGTTGCTGTGTGTTATTTGGAAGACCTGGCTGTAACGTCTGTCACGCTTTGGTGACAGGCAGTAGCACCATCTCGGCACTAAGTGGGTTGCAAGCTCGGTTTGAAGCCTGAATTACAAAAACAAGGGGCTTGGACCTCCCCGGCTTGAATTTTACTCTGCCCAACTGAGCCTTATGGTCTTTATTTTGCATTAGTTGCTTGCTGTTATTCTGCACCGAAGCTGCCTCAGGCAAATCTGTCTTACAGAGCAAGGAGGAGGTCGGATGTTCCTCAGTTTGGATCCAAATCACTGCCTCTCATTCAGCAGCCTTTAAAACAGATAGGAAAGGGTAAATGTTTGCGTTAACTCTAGGGTGGCATTTCTACTTGACTGAAGTCATTGAGCTTATATCAGGCTGAAGGGTCTGATCCAGATGCTCGCGAAACCGAAAAATGTCAGACCCTTCCGCCGGGGTTTGATTCGTACCCTTATCGTCTGCTAGAATAACAAAATCTGGACGTGCGGAGCTGATGCTGCTGGAATAGCGGAGTTGTACTTCTTGTGATTAAACACCCAGCTGGCTGATAGGTTGTTCTGTGTGCAGATTGTAACACCCTTTTAATAACTACAGGTACCGGCAAAAGAAAATACGGTGGGAAATACTGCAGGGAAAGCAGGTGAATGAAAGGAGAACATGTCTGCACGTGTTTCACTTCTCTAAGATCTCTAATGAGAGGTCGGTGTTCATGATGGTTTGAACAAGTTTGGGGTGAGAAAGCTGCTTTCATCTCTGCCAATCCCGTAGTGATTGCTTAATTCATTGATCAATCACTTCAGTATCTGTCACCTTCTGGAAGTGATAATTCAGGAAAATAAAATGAATCCTTGATGGCAGGATGGCTCAGACAGACCCGAACCAGAGCTGGGAGGTGTGGGAACAGATTGCTGCTGCTCTTTAATGATCTCTCTGTGTGTTAGTGCCTCTTCTGCCTTGCACGTGACTTTAAATAACCTTGTCAGCTCTTGCTGGGGTGTTTTGGAGGTGGATGGGAGTCGCCTGCACTTGCTGTGGGAGGTGCTGGTGGTGGCAGGTCCAGGCGGGCAGGAGACTCATGGTGCCTTCACACCAAGCCTTGAGGAGCATCCGTCTGCAAGGGGGGCAATGCAGATGGAGCGTTTCTTCTGCCCTTGTCCCGGAAAACTATTTTGCTTTATTTTTTCCAAGGCAGGACTTAAAACTCCTCTCCTCTGTGGATCACTTCACACTCTGGCATCCTTTCTTTCCAGAGAAGCTGTAACTTTTATGAACTTCTGTGGGTGATGTTGTGTATCACGGCTGAGTTATGTTCTTTCCCGAGTTATGTGGGAAACCAGATTTCAGCTGCTTTTCTGATTCATTCCTCTGGTGGTTTATTTATTTATTTTTTTCCCACATCCTGTGAGATTTATGTCAAAAGACTTATTTGGTGAAATCTGCTGCATTACAAGCTTTATGCTGCTCAACAGGTCAGACTAGATAAGTGTAATATCTCCTGAAACTCTGTTTCTTCTCCCCTTAATCTTTGCAGTCCTGTTTTTCATGAGACCTGACATTTCTATATGGGTGAATCCATTTCTGGAAGTTAATACGCTTGTTTAATACATAGGGGTGCGGATTTCTGATGTCTGATAGGATGTCACGGAAACACAACCGGATGCCTTTTGCATCTCATTTAAACTAATGTATATGAGTGCTTGGTTTCACAGCCACGTAAGATTAAGAACTGTCTTGATAATATCCTTTAATTCTTTCTTATGATCAAGCTCGTGCTACTGATGTTATACAGATGCTGACTAATTTGCAATATTGTCTGAAGGAGAGATAAGTCGCAGAACATGATCTGCGAACATTCAGGAGTGTATATGCACTGATTTTATTTTTCGTTCCCTCTTTCACATTTGTGTAGATGACTTAAAAAAAATTAGGACACGTATTTTGCTTGCTGTAAATGTAAATATAAATCCTCATCAGCAACTGTGTAATCTGGCAATGATCTCCCTTAAATTGAAACAAATAATAAATGTTGTGAATAGACTGAGGATTGATGGTGTCATCCTTGCAGGCAGTTTTATATTGACTATGCAAATTAACATTGGAATAACACTAGAAGGGAGCAAAAGATAAAAGAGCCATTAAACTTACACGTGAATCTTTGCAGATCAGCGTTCTTTGGCTTTGCATTGCGGCTGAGCCAGGCCCAGGGCTGGCTGAGCCGGGCCCAGGGCTGGTGGTGACTTGTGGAGGGGCTGAGCGTTAGGCTGGGCTTTTTGCTTTACTTGCGATGATGTCAAAAACTCAGGAGCTTCCAGAGACAGCTCCATTACGATGGTATATAGGTCAGTCATGTCCTTAGTGTAACGTTTATTTGTACATGTCCTGAAAGGCTGGGAGAAACACATGCAGACGTGCTCCAGGCTTTGCAATTTAATTCGGATCTTCCCCACAATTTGGTGTTTCAGAGCAGACCCTGGTCCCAAGCTGGTTTTCTGATAAAAGAATTTAATCATGCCTCTGTGTCCGCAAGAGTAATTGGTGCAGCCTTTGGCTCCAAGAAGATCTGTGGTTGACTTGGGATCCAGCCCTTGCCTGCTGCATCTATTAACGCGTCTCAGCACAGTATAAATCGCTCTGTTTTGTTTAAAATCTTGCTTATGGCTGAAAAACAAATGATATAGCATAAAACGTACATGTGGATTGGTCCCCTGATGATCCTTCAAGTAAATTAATCTGGAAAATAATGAAAAATACTTTGGGAAAAAAAACCCTCAAAACATCTACATCCCAAAGCATGTTTTAATGAGTCGTTCTCAGGCACAAACAACAAGAATAAAACTCCACCCCCTCCTCTTTTTACAAGAAAAGCAACATAAAAGAAGAGGAGAAATTGTCAGTGTAATTATGGTGAGCAGTGACATTGCAGGGAGCGGTGACGTTCTCCTCCTGGAGGAGTTTTGCATTTCAGAGCCCGCTCCCCGTTGAGTTGAGGCTCCTGTCCTTACCTGGAGCGGCTCACGTGGCTTTAACTGCTGAGTCCAGGAGATGAGTATAAGAAGAGAAGTGGTGGGTTTTGCAGCCAGAATTAGTCCCTGTGTTACTTGGCGGGTCTCACGGTACCTGACCTGGAACTCCTGCCAGGCTGGTGTCCTGCATGGCCAACAAACAGAGATGAGCTGTTATTTTGGGCAGGAGTAAATGAAATTGAAGTGAACGTTGCAAATTGTAGAGCTCTTGAGTATCGAAATCTGGGTTACTGTGCATTTCAACTTTTTTTTTTTTTTAATTGGATTAGAAATGTTTTGATTGCCGTGGTGCTCCATCAGGGACCTCTTCTGGGTTATGAGCATGGCGCTGGAGGATGGGGTCAGGGGTATTTAGCAGCAGATCGCCAATATTACGAAATGGGAATAGGTGACCTGTCTTCTCTAAATTACTTTTTGTGGTCTCTGCTTTTGGTGCTGGTGTAAGCAGGAGGTGGTTTGTGTTCAGCTGAGCTCAGCTCATCTCTGCCTCCTCCGCATGCCTGAACCTCCTGTAACAAGGCCTGACAGCAGGGGGGTAACCGGCATCCGCTGCGCTACAGCAACCTCGGCTTTGCTGCCAGCACCTCGGTCCTGAACAGCTCAATAAAGGTGTCAAAACTTGGATATTTGCCAGTGAGGAAACCCCCGGTCTGTGCACCAGGCTGGCTGGAATGGGGGTCACGGGTTGGTTTGGGTGGACATCCAACCTCCAGCAAAGGGGCCAGTGTGGGATGCAGGAGGCTCCTGACAGCCTTTGGCAGGTCACTCCATCCCAAAGTGCCTGTGTGACACATATCAAATTTACCCAAGATGCTGTGAAAAACCTTCGGTGAACCGGATAAATTGTACCTGTGGTACTGAGCCTAAAACACCTCCCGGGTCTGACTCTGCCACCCGTCACACGCCAGCTTGACTGTGCAAGTAATCCTTCTGCAGTCGGCGGTAGGATTATTGGTGGAGTTAGCTGCTGTTCAGAGTAAATAAGTTATGAAATCTGGCCTGATGTTATCAAAGAGGATATTTCAAAGTCGTATTTATAGATTCACAAGTATTATCTGAATAAGCGTGTCAGTCTGCATCCTGCTCGTGCCACCAGCCTTTGCCACTGCAGTGCTAAACACATGGCAGGCAAAACACCAAGCAGAAAATTTGCAGGTAAATGAAGATTCATTAATAGAAGGGTGACTTTTTTTCAATAGGCCTTTTTGTATATTGGAAATGCGCTACTAATGCTGTCATTGAAATGTCCCCTGGGGAAAAAAAAGCTGGCTTTAATGGGACCAAAATTATATAGTGAAACCTTCTTGCCACGTTTCTGCAGCGCCCAGCAGCAGGATCTCACTCGCTTTGGTGCTGCTCAAGCACCAGTGCCAGCAATGGGGTAGGTGCCTCTACCCAGAGTGAGTAAATCAGGTGTTGGATCTTTGTTGCACATCTCAGATGTCTTCACTAGAAGCAGCATAATTAATCAGTCCCAGCAGCATGACTGAAAGGCAGTTTTCCAAGCTGAATAACTGAAATGGGTTCTGTGGGACAAGCCTCCTAAAGTAGAATATTTAAAACCCCAGTGACTTAAGTGAGAATGTCATGCCAAACATGGTAATATTTCTATCCTTAGTCCCACTTTTTCTTGCAAAATACAGACTCTTGTTCGTCCTCATCCATCAGCTGACAGCTCCTTGCTTATGGAAATGGTGATGGTTTGACATTGGAGCACTTGAATTGCCTCAGTGGCTGGGCTGGAAACCTCTGGCATTTTTCATCACTCTCTCTTCATCTTCCTCACTCTTTTTCTCAGTTAGGCTGATATTGAACCTCACTGTAGTGTATAAATATATACCGAACTGGACATCGCTTAAGACAGAATATGTGCTGATGCTTGGTAAATATGATGTGTATTGGGGGAAGCCAGAAAAGGGAGCGGAGTTGCAAATAGGAGTAGCTGTAATCCCAGAGGAGCTTGGACGAGAAGGTCAGGAGGTCTCTGCTCCAACGGAGGCTCTGGGCCAGGCCAGGTTCTCCAGGGATGGGTAAATCTGAGGATGGATAAATCCAAGGATGGAGCCAGCGTAGCGGCTCTGAGCAGCCTGTGCTGTGGCTTGGATCTCTTCCTGGAGAAAAGATTTCCCTTCATGCCTATATATAGGCTCTGTATATCTTTTCACGTACATACATATGGTGTTTCTATGGCGTAGTCTGATGTATAGCTTTACCCTTCAAGGTTGTGAGAGCTGATGGAAGAGTTGCTTTTAGGCTTGGGTAGATTTTCCATCAAAGCTATAGGCATTAGGCAGTTTCTTTACTACGGGTGATGCATGCCAATGTGCAGAAGACAAACAGGGTTGCAGGGCCACGAACCACCCCAAGATAGCTGGGAGACAAAGAGCTGGCCATTAAAATACTTACTGGCAAAGGGCTGAAGTCTAGAGGAAAACTGAATGGCTGTGGGGAAAATAAAAGTTAATGGAAAGTAATTTGGCAACTTAATCTGGAGGCTGGCAGGAATCCAAGTGGATGATAATTTGATTTCAGCTGCTTTTGTGTACTTAGTCATTGCGATCCCCTGCAGAACGTGCCCCCGAGCTCGGCCGGCTCCAGCCACCGCCGGCAGCTCCGGCTGCAGATGCTCGGTCTGAGGTGTCCGAGGGGCCACCACCGCTCCAGGGCGGTCACTGCGGGAAAACCTGAGGTCTGATGGAATTGACACTGATGTATCGACAGAAAACCTTGCTTTGCAGGGATGCTTGATTTCCTATCATGATCCTGTAACAACTTCCAGTTTGTGCAGGGTAAGCGCATGTCTCTCCGGCTGTATTTCTAGTGCAACTCATTAGAGCCGCCGTGACAGTTAGACAGGCATCATATCTCTCCGTGAGTGGTATCCCCATTAAGATAATGAGAAAGTCTGACCTGGCACTCAACACTTCTACACATAACACAAGCTTGATGAAACTACCAGCTATTCCTGTGCCTCCTCAATACACCAAATTCTCTGGCAGTGTAATTAAATTGCTGGGGTGCAATTGTTTTGCCCTTTCTTTAAGTTCGTGTCAGCATCCTTGTTCAAAAGCTTGTTGCTTTGTCACTTGGCTTTGCTTTCATGATACATTTACATGTTTACTGGTTACAGAGATGGTCCAGGGTGTGCTGAGATGTGCATGTCACCCAGCTGCTCAGCTAAACCGCACCGTGCTCCGCGTCCCTCTGTGTGCCGAGGTGCTGCTCTTATCTGCTGAGAAATACAGGGTGGGACACTGTCAGTGAAGAAAAATACCATTATTATCTATAAATTGTGCATTTAAAAGTGTTTTTCAAGTATAATGCCTTTAAGGCTCTTCTAATGTAATTTCAAGAGTCTCTTTACCGTGTGTGGGCAGTTTATGGCTGGGTTTATGTTCGTTATGTAATTGTTCATTCTAATGAGTCCTGTACCCGTGGACCATGAAGATTCCAGCTTAAAAAAAACATAAAATAAAATGAAAAATGGAGATCTCTGTTCAGCTTCTAACATAGTATTTCTGTCATGAGAAGTTCTCCAGAATGTGTACAGCACCTATGTTGGTAGAACATCTAGGTGTATCCCATTCCATTTGCAAGGACATGTTTCAGCCAACAGCAGCAGAATTTGGTGAATCTTGGGTGCTTGGGAAAATGAGCCGATATCCGATGCGTTTGTGTTGCTGTGCATCTCCCAGGGCAGCTGAGCCATTGGCAGCTCTTGGTGTATGTTGCTGTAGCCATCTAATGCAAGACTCAGGGCATACGGCTGAGAAAGTCTTCAGTGCTCTGAATTGCATATTAAATATTTTATGGACCCCTCTGTCTGCCCAGTTTAATGTCATTAGCAAGGTAAGGAGGGAGGGAATCTCAAGAAATAGCCTCTCCGTTCTCATAATGCACCTCTTCGTGCTTTATGTGCCTCTTAAATGTCTTGATTTCCTTGGCATCAAATTGCCCTTTAAAATGGTGAGTGAAATGTGGCTGTTGATAGCTGAAAATAAAGTGTCAGGAGTGAAATATTAACCCCATTGTAATGTATTATCTAATTAGCGTAACTTGCTGCAAACTTTAACTGTCTCAAATGCATTGCTCTCAAACAAGCCCCAAATCAGTGCTTATCTCAGCAGTAAACTTATTTAATACAAATATACCAGGGACGCTTTTGAAGTCCCTGTGTGACTCACCCATCTATTTGGGATCTGGGGCATAAGTCTCGGCATTTCTTATTTTTAACTGCACTTTGTCAGCCGTGCTATCGGATTTGAAGATTGGAAAGCACTTTTATGCAAGTATTTAATTTTGGAGGGGAAAGAGTTTGCAGATTCTGGCAACTAATTACTCTGGTTGGTTTAAACTAATAACAGGAAGATCTGCCATGATGACAGTAGCAGTGGCAATAAATCACTCGCATGGCTTGTGAAGGAGAATGCTTTTCCCAACGAGCCCTCAGGAAAGCGCAGTGGTTTTGTTCTCTGGGATCCCATCTTGTGAAGCAAGGCAGAGGGAAAGCGGCATCGCCTTTCTCACGGGTCCAAAGATTAAACCTTTCTTTGAGACCTGGGGCAGCTCTTCCAGAACGCAGGGCAGTGAAAAAGCTCCCATAAGTAGCTTAGCCTGTAATGCCAGATGGGAAGACGATAACGGTGACCAGTGATCAAAGCTGCTCCCAGGCTTGCAGGGCTCTACCCCTCACACCAGCTGCAGAGTTTCCCATGTACATTATATTTCTGTGGAATTACAAAGAGTGGGATGCACGCTATAAATATGGAGTTTTAATTAATGTCCCCACATCCATCAAGTGAACTTAAAATTTTGAAAGGTATTTTTTCTTGTCCTGACAAGCGAATGCTCTCAGCAGAGGGGGTTTGAGGTTTCTTCCACATCTGTCTGGGGGTGTCCATAACGAGACTAACGAGTGCTCCCAACACTGTCCTGACTTGGTGCTGATGCAAACGATAAAGAAACCACAGTGAGCTTCCTCAATCTGCTTTTTTGAGGCAATACAGGAAAGTTCAGTTGGTGCTAAGCACCTGATTTCCCTAAATGGTAGGAAACGTAAACTAAATATGCCAGGTATATGCTGAGGGGTTGAAAACATGCACCTAACCCAGACAACTTCTCCTGAGCCTGACATGAAGATCCATCCTGTATTTTGCTTTTATAGGGATGTAAGTCGTGTTGCCGAGCTCTGTAAGTGACAGCAATCCTGCAGAAGCACGTTCAGTTAATGAAAGGAGAATGTGAAGGGAACCCAATTTCCCTTTGGTAAATCCATGGTAGATGTTCCCAACCTGCTGCTTCTCCTTCAGGCTTCTGGAGAGTTCACTCTATAATTGCACCAGGACTTGGGGGAGACAGCACAGTCTATAGATGCCCAGATCTTCCTCCTTGCCCATGTTCAAGGAGGTCTTGATGACTTCCAGTCATCAAGGGCTTCTCTAGGACCTGCAACCTTTCTGTGTTGGAGCACTAATGAAAACTGTCACCTGTCCTTTAAGCAATCAGAAATCCTATTAGTGCAAGAAAATAATTATTTTCAAGCACAATCATTCAGATTTAAGCTGTTTCCCTCTCTTTGGCAGCGATCAGCCCATTGGAGCGGTGTATTTCCAAGGTTAACTCTAGAGGAAAAGACAGAAATGTAATGATTATTGAAACCCTTGTAGTATGAGCAAGCTTGTTTGTTTTGTTTCTGTTATCTATAAAGCCTGTAATACCTTCCATTAAGTAAACTTCACTGATTTGTATAGATCATTGGGTTTTAGTTAAAATACTTCACTTTTGGTCCAGTTTGAATGACTCTGGGACAAGATTCATCAGTGGCCTCGTTCTTTTCTTGCCGAATTAAATTTTAGCATCGGCTTGGGCAAATGTTTGTATTTACCACAGGTTAAGTAGGATTTTATATCGACGGAGGCTTTCCACTGCCTTGGGATTGATATGGAGCTTTTTTAGTGGTATGGAGACAGCAGAGCCTGCGAGAGGAGCAAAAGTTGATTTATCTGGTCGCTGACGTTTGTCAGTCCCGGTGTTGTGAAACTTCGCACAACCACATATGCTACGGATCTGAACCTGAAAGCTGAATGCTAAAGCGGACTGTCATGCATCATATAATGATGTATATCCTGACTTCTACCTTCGACAGATGCAGGAAAAAAAACCCTTTTGTACTTTAAAATCAAGGGAGAGTCAGGTGAAGCGAAGACAAAAGATGTGACTCTTAAAGGAAAAAGTTTATAAGGAAGGATGTTTCTGATCCAGAAATCAAAAAGAATAAGAATCTGTTTTTCATTCTGACTGAAAAGCTGCAGGAGAGTCAATGACCATCAAAAATCCTTGTGTTCTTCCTGGCTACTCTGGTTCTTGAAATGCTGGCTGATGAATTGGTGATTATTTTTTGGCCATCCTGAATGTCTGGCACTGTGGACATCCATACTGATGATACACTGGCACATATTTTTTTCCCGGTTGTCAAGTGCTTGAGGCAACAGCCAGAGATTCATCCAATACATCATTCTTTGTGATCTAGAAGTCCAGAAAGTTGCACAAACAAATAGCCAGCATGTAAGAGGTTGAATGGTTGGTTGTCACTCACGTTTTGTGGGCCAGGTTTTCATTCCAGCAGCTGTCAGGTCCCCTCTGTGCTCGTGTGGGCTTTCTGCTCCTTCAGCTGAGGAAAAGCATTCTGTGTACTTGAAATTAAGACAGTACACAGCAAATAATGATGTATTTTGGTCTGCTGAAGTGTATGCCTGTCTCTGTTAACAGCTACAGATGCACGTGTTGGGTAGTTCAAACCCAGTAACATCTACATTCTCCATGGAATAAGAAGGGCTGCTCTGAAGTGATGCAGCCTTTGTTACTTTTGCCACCTCTGCGAAGCCAAGCATTGAAATGCTGACAGTTGTAGTCTTAGCAACTTCACATTCCAACAGAGCAAACCAACATAGCAAGAAAGCGTTTTAGACTCCAAGGCTTTGCTGTTGAGTTTGCTCTGAGGGCAGCAGACACTCGAGGCTGCTCTCTGCAGAACAGATGTATTTACTGCCGTGTGTCCTGCTGGATCTCTGCTCACAGCAGTTCAACTTGTCTGCTGCAGAACTCTCCCTCTCCATCAGATATTTTTCTATGTGTGTGAGGTGGGTGTTGTAAATTGTTCTTTCAGACTTCAGTATGGAGGTAGCTACGTTTTTTTTGTTTGTTTGTTTGTTTTAATTTAGAGGTGAATGAATCTTTACATTAGAATTTCCTTTCGTCTTGCATTGTAGTTATTTAGTGCTGGCAAAGCACTTTGAGATCCCTCTACTGAAGAGACTATTAGATCTAAACCACATTATTGCTCCCTTCTGTAAATGACAGAAATACAAAGTGCTGCTTTGGCGGAGAGAACATTTTGAAGTATTAGATTTATTGAAAATTGTCATGTGTCCTGCTAGTAAGTCAGTTCTAGCAAAGAAGTCCATAGGCCAAATATGCGTTTATGCTATTGTTGTTGCAGGCGGAGACTGAATGGGTCTGCGGTGCCTGTAAAAACAATCTGCTGGTGGCCAAGATGAATGGAAAGTCTTCTGCTGTTGGGAACGTCTCTCTGAAGTTAATAAAGGTTTTGTTGCTGTTGATTATACAAATCCCATTCATCCAAACGTGGGCATTCATAATCTCTATTCACTTTTCAACTCATTGGAAGTTTAATGTGTTGATGAAGCCACTGCGGGGTGGGAGAGTTTCACCTGAGGAACAAGGAATTCTCCTTCCTCCTTTTTCTGCCTTTTGCCCTCTTACCGTTCCAAATCATCCTCACTAAAGAAACCTTATTCTTCAGAAGGAGAATTCTTGGTGGGCAGTTGTTGACCAGCGTTTGGGTCTTACCAGCTGGTTTTGGATCCTGGGACATTTTTACCATGTGGAGCAATTTCAATATTGTCTTTCATGCGTCATGCTGTCAGGTGGTCCTTGTGAGAAGGATTTTAGGCAAGAAATATACATTTCAGTTGGGAACTTTATTTCCACAGAGTCTTGGTTTTACTTCTAGGAATCATGATATCAAACATAAACAATATTGTGCTCGTAGGATTTCAGATGAGATGTAACTTGGACCATCCTGTTTTGAAAGATATTTTTTGGAAATAACTTTGAGTAGTGTTACGAAAAAGTGACCTCTGTTCCCAGAACGACTTTTTTACACTATATTCTAATTGAGTCCAACGTTTTATGCTCTGGAATCCCTCTTATTTCTACGTGAAACCAAAGACTAGAAAATAAAGGGCGCTGGAGTGTGTTGGCTGGCATTTTCCCCTGGAAGTTTGCTAAGAGCTAATAAAATAGTACGGCACGTTACTAATTTAGTTATTGTCAATTATGAGAACATTTAGGAGGGCTGGCTTTTAATAAGTAACAGAAAGGACTAGAAGTTGGGTCGGTTCTTCCTGGTTTTGTCAGGCAGTTACATGTCCGCTGCAGCCGGGGATTGCCTGGGAGGATGAAACTTTCAGGACACGAGCGCTGATTCTCCAGGAAAGCTGACAGGAGCTGTTGTGTAAGATGTCCTGATCTCGGGCATGTCACAAGCCCACGTGTCACTTCCATTTATTTTCCGGGCTTGTTGTTTCTGCGGCAAATTAATATGCAGAGTGCTTTAGGTTTCATGAAATATTTCTCCCCGCTCCTTTGGGCTCCTTAATGAAAAGGTTTGCAAAGTTAACTATACATTGTGCTTGGGGTTTGAAATTCCTCTTGTTTTTTTACCAAAATGTCAGAGCGCACCTTGTGGTCCATGCGGGGAAGAGAACCTGGATGGGTGGCTGTGTTTAGTACAGGATACGGAGAAATGGGCATGTTTTCGGCAGCTCGTCCCATGTTAAGGCTGGAGGGTTCTGCTGGAAACATGTGTGCTGACATCTCACTGGTGCACAACCAGCATTTCTTCCTCCAGTAGCTTTCCAGGGTCTTGCACCAAATAGCTTTGGCTAAATCTTATCACAGAATCATAGAATGTCCTGAGTTGGAAGGGATCCATAGGGATCATCGAGTCTAGCT
This sequence comes from Columba livia, assembly GCF_036013475.1. Taxonomy (NCBI): domain Eukaryota; kingdom Metazoa; phylum Chordata; class Aves; order Columbiformes; family Columbidae; genus Columba; species Columba livia. The sequence goes on from NC_088611.1 coordinate 21,912,880, forward strand.
CCTGTCCCTGCACAGGACAACCCCAAAATTCACAGCATGTGTCAGGAAGCAATGTGAAAACCAGAATAAGTGCTTGAAAAGAAGAGTATCTTGCCTACTCTGAAAGATCAAATGTTTTCAATCAAATAATGTCTCCAAGGAGGCCTTTTTGAATAACATTTTCTAGCTACTCAGATACAGACACTTATTTTTGCCTTCACCAGAACAAAACCACCGGTAAACCAACAAAACCCCGGTTCCCTATCCCACAGCTCTGTATACTGCAGTAGGAACAAGTCTCCCACAGATAACAAGGAGATGGAAACAGTATGAAATGGTGGGAAATCAAAACCCAGCTGTTTGGTCTACTAAATAATCAGTTAAGACTTAAATGGAGGAAGAGCCAGCGTTGTTTTCTGTACTACAACATGACTGCAAGGCTCGAAAATGCCTCTGAGTGACCAAGCCTTTCACATCAGGTACTTCAATGTTTCACTTGGGTTGGTGTCCTGTATTTTTGATGTATATGCTTTGTCCCATGGTAGTGTTTGATCTTACAATAAACTCTTCACCATGAACTAATACTCTTCCAAGCTCCTCAAGGTGTCCAAAATCATCCATCACAGACTGATGGAAGCCTGGGCTGGGTACTGCCAGCACCAGGCTCGGTGAATGACCATGACAACAGCATCACATGTTTGTTCAGATGAATATTTCATTTTTCAAAGCTATTTGTGTGTTACTTAATCTCTTTTTCGTCATTATTCCTCCACTCCTGGTCTTGGTGCTCAGCCTTGGGTTAAGAAGGCCAGGACCAGAGCAGGGTTAGGCGGGGCTGGTTGTCTAACTGCGGCTCAGAAGATGCGCCTGGTGCAAACCTCCTTTAGCAACCTCATCCCCCATGCACCCGAGGCTGCGATGTTAAAAATCTCATGGGAGGGGCTCGCTGTGTGAGCAGAGGAACAGGATCGGACGGGGATGGAGGACTCGCCTCGCCTGCAGGACTTCACTGTGCACTCCTGACGACTGGGGGATTTTTACTTGTTTATTAACTCCAGTGTGAACAGACCAGGCTTTCACATATATTTGATTTAGTAACATCATTTCTGAAGAGTGGTGGAGACCTTCCACCTTGAAACACAGCTTGCTCTGGCTGTCAAGGCTCGTGGCAGCTCCCTTTGCTAAAATTATGCTGAAAGAATAAAATGAAATTTACTGCATATTTAATTGGAATTTCACTGCTCTTGTCCATTGGATAACGAATTGGTCTTCAGTGTAAAACAAAAAAATATAGAAAAGATTCTCTTGCAGAACCCAGTTATTGCTGATGGTAATTATATGCTATATATTCAGCTAATAGGAGTTTGAACTGCATAGCTTGATAAAAGTGTTTTATCCACTCAGGGAAAGAGCCCTGAGTTTATTTCTGGAGCTCAAGGGCTCCCAGGGTTTTGCAGGGTTCAGCTAGAAAATCATCATGGTCAGTGCCCCGAGCTGTGGGAAGAGCTGTTACTGTCCCCGTGGACACTGTGGGGACAGGGGGACGTTCTGGGGTCTGGGGTTGTGTCCTGGTCCCAGTCGGTGGGTGCTGGGGACGCTCTTTGCTTGTCTTGGTCCTGCAGGTTTTGTAGCAGCTGCAGCCGCAGGAATCTGTGCTGAGGACAAGTGACATGACAGGAACCCGAAACGCAGCCAGATGTTGTGTACAAAGAACTTAATGCCAGTGCTTTGAATACTCAAGCAACATCTGGAATAAAAATTCTGCTATTAATGTGAGCTGTAAATCCACTTGTATGCCAGTTTCAACTTGTTGTCTTTTTTTGTTTGAAACGACCTGATTTTTCCAGAAAGCTTCTTTTGCCTCCCACACATACAAACATGAAATGCAGCGTGTTTGGAGAGCCCAGGGTTTCCCAGCGGTGTCTGGATGGTGCCCTGTTTGTTTCCCAGCTCAGCAGTGGGCACGTTGTTGCCGAAAAGGATGTAGAGAGGTAGAGCTATAGGGACTGTGTGGGATCTAATAAACCGTGTAATTTGTCTGGTTTTTGGGAAGGTGACGGTGCAAATTCAGCTTGTTCTTACACCAGCGGGGAAGGGAAAAGCGAAGAGCCCAAGGCTGCATTTTGGTGCCACTTGTCTTGGTTCAAATCCCTGTCCTCTCTTTACCCTCAGGGATCACAGTCTGTCACTCGCGTTTGGTGTTGGTCCAGATTCGATCTCCCTGTATCTGTTTGTTAAAAACTCATTGTCAAATGAGCCCTTGGTGTCACGTTGTTCTTCTCAGATGGATGAGAAGCTTTTCTGTTACTGATACTCCAAAACAATAGCCCGCACTTGGCAGGGAGAAGAAAAAATAGTCCCCTAGGAACCTTTTACTTATTAAAAAAAAACAATTGGAGGGGAAGAGAACCACTGAGAACAGTAACCATTCATTGCTTGGACAGAGCTCCCCTTGTAAGGGAACTGCAGTACATCCTCACACTGAAGACATTGTCATCTGCAAAAATAATGTCATTTTTCTAACCCCTAGAACAGAAACAGTTCCTGCAGAATACATATTATACATGCACTTAAGCAGCCCAAAAGGTCTCCCGTGGCAAAATAAGCACAGCTAAAATTCAGCAGTAATGTTGTTTGTATGGAAGCAGAAAATCAGACACGGAGCAGGGGGCTGGCAGGTCAGGGGTTTTTCCTTCTTATATTGGAATTCGCTTTGTCAATTATTTTGGTCAAGGTTCCAGGACCTGGGGAAGACGGAGGCTGCTGGGAGGTGGAGATGCTGGCACCTGCATTCTTCCTCTACAATTCAGTTTAAAAATACTTTTCTTTTTTTTCCCCTAACAAATTTTCAGTGTATTATTAATAAGCTGAACATATATTTGAAACTACAGGAATAATCTAGCCCTGAATTAAATTAAATTAAAAATATGAAAGCTGTTTTATTTTTCAGTATAATGATATTATCCAGGCAAAGCACCAACTGCTTCCTCCTGATCTCCTTCCTCAGCCATAGCGCTCCAGTGGAAAACTGATGTATTTAAGGGATTAAGCGGGAGAAGTTTTCTGATCATGACCACGATACTTCCAGCAGAGCAACACAATCCCTCCCGTGCTGTTCTGACCAATTTATATTGTTCTCTGAAAGAATCCTCAAATTCCATTTCTAAATAATTGTTCATAACCGGTGGCTGCTGTTTACCCAGATGCAAGCTCCTGTTTTCTCTGCTCAAATTGCATTGCAAAATAATTACTTGGCATCACGCTGTGGCCAGTAATGGAAGGAACTGTCTCCCTTACAGGTGCCACGAGCACCAGGATCAGTGGCAAGGGCAGAATTTCTGTTGATCTGATTGAATTGCTTTGGTTGTGGGTCCAGGACTGGCCGGCCATTCGGGCACTTGCCCGTGCAGGGTTGTGGTGTTGGGTTTCCTCCCAGGTGAGGGTTTCACTCCGAATCCTTCATGTGCAGTGGCCAAAAGCAACAATAAAACTTGCAGGAGATGAGTGTCCTGCATCCAACAGCATCAAAGCCCGCACTTCGTTTGGCTGTTATTCCTGTGGGAGCTGCATTTACCTTCCTCTGCTACCAGTCGGTCTCTCCTTAGGGATGCAAAGCCCATCTTGCCACCACGTGGAAATCATAACCTCCGGTTTGTGCTGTGTCTATATAACCAAACTACATGTAAAAACTTGGCCTAATGTGATTTGAGGCACTTTGAAAACATTTCTATAGATGAATGTAAATGTTTGTGTTTTTTCCTGTTGATTTTCATTATTGTGTAGTCTGAGTCTGTTCTCATCAGCAGAGGGTACCAACCTCATGTTGTACTGACAACAAAATTATCTTTAACATTCTTCTAGTTCTGTGAAAGAAAGATTTTCCAGGCTTAGCTGGTAGCTTTGCATCATCGTTTCTGAAATTTAGATCCTCTGTAGTCACAAAACAAGGAAAAGAGTAATTATGATGGAGCCAGGGGTTTACTTTAGTTTATCCTTGTGCAAATGGTATTGGGCAAATATCTGAAGCAGCTGCCCAGCACTAACCCAAAGTAGGTTAAACTGTCTTGTGGTTATTTTTACAGAACAGACTATATAAAGGGGTGGAAAGCACTTTTCTTCTGTGGCTAATGCCAAATCCTTACAGATGGTGAATTCTGACTGACTAACATCAGAAGAAAGTGAATTTCTGACTCTGTCTCGCCCTTATCTTCTGTCATTGAAATCAGAAAAGCAGCATCAGAACAGGCTGGGCTTTGTCTAATTAAACCCCCTTTGCTCCTGCAGCCTCAGGAGCTGACTCCAGAGTTTTACGTGTGTAAGCGATGAGTTATCGTAGATATGGGGTGTGCGCTGCGATTGCTGTGTCGAAGGCGATGTCTTCAGCTTGGAAAATTTACACCAATCTTGCCCTATGATTCATTGGTTTAAATCAATTTTCCAAGGAACATCTGCAAGAATTAAAGGATTATAGGAATGAATGAGTAATTTTTCTCAATCCATTGTTGATATGACTAGAAGAGGGTGGGTGATTTACTCCCTGACAATCTATAATTCTACTTGTTAATAGGCTGGGCAAAATCCTTCATATTTACGCCAAGGGATTACAGGACTCTCCAGTGAATTAGCACAAACCCCAAATGAATCTACTGCAAGTGGCAGCATAGATGAGGATTTATAAGGATCTGATAAAGGAATTTTCTGGAAAGGTTTGCAATGATACACTTAAGTTTGCGCATATTTCCCTAAGCTGCTGTTTAAAAACAAAGATTGTATAAATTAATATACAGTTATTGCATCACAGTCACGTGAAGGATGTAGTAATGCTAATATTACAGAATTCAAACTTGAGAATGATGTGATGTAACATATTTTACTAAATTAATAAGGCCAGCTAGATTAATGAGGGCCAGCTGTAAGCGTAGCTGTCTGGTAGGCAAACTCAAAGGAGGATGCAGGAATTTGTCCAGTAGGCAGTTGGCACCAGCAAGTCAATTACACACAATGGCCAAAGGAGCAAACCTTTCAAGAATGAGAGCTCATCAAGGGGCGCTGTGATAGATGATTAAAAACATAAGACTTGGAGAAAATTAGATGCCTAAGAAGGGAAATAAACAATAATGAGAAAGCAGAGGGCAGCGAAACCATATAGTGCCTGGAAAGGCCACAGACCTGATGTGTTGCCTGTCCCCAAAATGAGCAAAAACAACTAAGAGGCAGAAATCTTGAGAGAACCAAATGTGAGGGTTGGTGGGGACCGTGTGGTAACAGCCTCACCAAGGCAACCAGAGTGTGAAAAGCATGGGGCAGTCTTCTGAAAATTAACAATGAGCAGGGAAAATGGTGATAAATTACTAGTTTGAAAAGGCAAAAAGTGGAATGAATATATCTATGTGGAAATGACCTGCATCTGCCAGTAAGGAAATACACTCCTAATAGTCCCAGCAATTTCCCAGTGGTCTGGTTAATTTGATTTGTCTGGAGCAAGTGGATGATCTCAAGACCCTTAAAATGGATTGAAATGGATTCTCTTCTTGATCTGCCGCATCCGTGAACACTTGCCGCTATTCAAAGATACGTGTGAAAGTTCAGTTTGATGAGTTTATAATGTGGTTTTCTAGAAGCTTAAACTTATCTGAAACAAATTGGCCCCGTTCCCACACTGCGGTCAGCATGAGGCTTCTGCTCGTGTCTCCAGACCTGCATGTGGAGTTTGGGGATGGGCCGAGGATCAAGGATGAGCCCCAAGGGCTGGAGAGCAGCCCTGTCCCGGCTCCTGACAGTGCTCCCCTTGTCCCCTTGTCCCTGCCCTGGCATGGTGATTGAATTAGCCAGCTCTAGAGTTGGAGGGTGGAGAGGCCCTTCATGGAAGAACAGTGGTGCTGCAAAGCATTCTGGGTACCTGCTGATGTTGTGAGATGCCAAAGCAAAATTTAAGAGCTTTCATGAGTCATAGACGGGGAAAAAAGATTAAATTGTATATCACTAATATTTAATTTGGGACGTTTTATTTAAAATTTAATTAAAATGCAATATTATTTTGTAGCTTCATTGCCACCTTTGTCATCAGAAGACAAAGACTAGAAGAATGTATATAGCTTTAAATGAAGGGAAGCATACAACAAATTGCATATATTTGACTCAAGCTTTGCTTAGAAACTGTTTCTAATATTTTTCTAGTGTGTTGTGGTTGTGAACAGGATTTACGCCAAAGAAACACCCATCTGTCTGTCACACAGATGCACACGTGTGCTCGTTGCCTCCCATTCACTCCCCTGGTGAGGATAACAGGAGAAGGTGCAGCGTCCGCTCAGGGCTGTTAAATCCAGAGGAAGGTGTTTCTGCTCTGCTTTATTAACGCCCTTTTTGAGAATGTCAACAATTATTCTGATCTCGGTCTGGACATTCAGAAGTTGAAGATTTCCAGGGTGTTTTTAAAATTTGCCCTGCAACCCCCAGGGACATGAAGTGTGGTTGTGCCATAAAGAACCTCGTCCCGTCGCGAGGGAGAGGTCGGTGTGCGGCACCGCAGATGTCATGTGGTTTATTGCATTGTGTGGTTTGTTGTGTTGTTTTATGAGGCAGTGACAAATGGATCTGCAAAGCCAGACTGGTCGCTGCCGCACATTTGGGGTGAAAGCTGTTAGCTAAGAAGTCTCGGTGTCAACACAGGCCATGCCTCGGAAATTACCAGGAACGTTCCCGGTGGTTAAAAGCGTGGAGAGCCCAGGGCAAGGGGTCACCCAGGAGGTGCAGGTCCCCAATAACTGATGGAATTGGGCACCTGCATTCTGGATTGGCTTGCACCCTCACACTGGAAATGTTTCTTCCTTAAATTCCAGTTAATGCTGAAAATAGAGGGAGAATGTTGTTCACAGATTTCTCTGGTGAATCCGATGTTGGCTGACATAATTTACTATGTGCATTCATGTTTAATTGAGGAGAGGAAGAAGAAGGAAAGATACCTGCATATATTTCACTTATTATCCAAATAGCTTTTCTTGTACTGGGACAATATTTGGATTTAAGACGGTTCAGTGTCACAGGCAGAGTGGCAATGTAAACTCGGAGGCAGCATTAACTGCGCAATATCTGTCACGGTTCTGTGAATTACGGCTGCAGGTGGCCAGACCCATGGCATGGCTTCCGCTGCAGTAATTGATATTGATGTAAAACTCTGTGGTATTAGACCAAGTGTGAAAAATCAGCTTTCTGGAGGAAAAAAGAATGCCATTCAAGTTCCATGTTATTGCTTTTTATGGAAAAAGAAGTCCATAAAGCGAGATGTATTCCTGGAGCAAGCAGCATCTTTGGGCTACTTTTTATTTGGCTTGATGCAGACAAAGTGATGCTCTTTGGCAGGAGAAGAGTTGAGTGTTGCAAGATGAACCTGCGGTCAATGGCTGAGGCTCCGCTGCCTGGGGGACATTGTGACCAGCATCCCCATGCTGGGGACAGCCCAAGGGTCCCCTGGGGACAGTTACAGCAGAGCGTGTCTGTCGCTGAGGTTTTGTTCCTGGAAAGCACTGAATTTCTGCCTGTGTGACTCATCCTTTCACAAACCTGCTCTGCCCAGCTTAAAATTGGAGATTGTCTTTGTGAGAGCAGTACCGCGGTTATTTTTTTCCCCCTCCTTTTTAGTGAAGGTTTTGATTTTCAGGATTTGCTGAGCAAAAACTAAGCTGCTGGTTTTTGTTGGGAAGCTCAGATTAGTGGAGAAGCGCAGGATTTCAGGGGAACGCCACAAAGCGCGCTCCCAGCACCAGGTTCCCACCAGGAAAATACGGGTGTTTGTGCACTCACTCCTAGTTTCCTATCAGCTGTGTTCTCTTTGTGGTCTGACCTGCTTGTCAATATCTTAGGACTGGACTGCTATAGACCCTCAAAAAGGTTTAATCTTAATTCTAGTATAAGAAATTTCAAAACTTTTAAAGTCTCCTAAATAAATGCATAGAGCATCGCTTTGTGTCCTAATGGATGTTCCTTTGGTATTTACGGTGGGATGCAGAATGCATTTAAATGCTTTGACTGGGTTTGGGAGAGTTATGGGCTCCCTTTAGGAAAAAACAAAACAAAGCCTAGAGGAATAGAGATGGGCATTCTTGTAGAATATATAGGGTTTAGTAAGAGACAGAAACAAGGGGTTTTTACACATCTATAGTGTGAATTGCAATCTATTATAAGAATTGAGGGTAATAAAATACCAATGGTAATCATTATGTATAAATTCCCTGCTTTAATTTTGTGCGTAATGGGCAATGCATGGCAGTAGCAATTATCCTGCATTCTCCATTTGCAGAGGTAGCACTAAAGATAATGCCAATGTTTCTCATTGCAAATTCTATTATCTCTAAAAAGAAACAGTTAATTAACCCCATAAAACCATTAGTAGATCGTTCTTAGTATTTAAGAGACATCTGTGTTCTGGGAGAGACACTTTTGCCAGTAGAAGCCAGCAAGATTAGCTGCAGGTTGCTCAGAAATGGTGGCTTCATATGGGCAAATAGTAAATAATCAAGTAAATACCATGTTAATGATCAGCATTAGGTAGGATGGATACTTTTGAAAGGTGTAGTCATGGTGGGAAATCTCAAGAAGTGAAATACAGTGTGATACTGTGGCATCCATCACGATATTGCTGTAATTCAGTACATTTTCTTGCAAATGCCCCTTCAGAATAACATTTTCCTTTGGCGGGAGAATGTCTGTGAGTCGATAGAAATGGTACAAGAGCTGCACGCTTAATGGTTTTCAACAGCGTGGAGTGCGAAGGCTCCTTATGCTTATTCACTCAAAAGAAAGAAGCACTTTATGTTCAGCCTAACTTTAATTTTACATAAACCTTTGCCTTATCTTAAGGGTTAATTCCCATCCAAAAAACCACAGAAGATTATTTCATAATTTATACTTTTGGAGTATAAGAAACAAATGGGCCAAAGCAAAGAGGGGTGAGCTGTAAAAAATACATTGGGCAGTGCTGATTTTATGAGTAAAACAGGGATAGCGGACACTTTGATATGTTGATTTGAACTGATTTTTTTAACTGCTGACAACTATTTACAAATGATTATATAGATGCCGGAGGAAATGAATCTGCTAAGCGGATAGAGAGCGATATGTGGCTCATTTACTCTCCTCTTTTCCTGGCCTTCTCTAAAATCAATCGGACCCTTCCCGCTGATGCCTGCTTGATTCCCAGGCGGTTCAGAGTGGATCAGATATGTCATTCACAACTTATTACAGTCCAGGCAAAAAGAACTGCAATTTCTCAAGGTTAGGTGCTCATTAAGGGCTGACTTGACTTGAACTTTTTCTAGCAGAAATGTTGTGTTTTTTTCCCCTCAGTGCCCTACTGTATTTAATGCATTGTCAGGAAATACAGTGATTTTTCTAAAATTGAATAGAGATCTTAAATCTGTAGGTGAATCTTCTAACTTACACGTAGTACTTGCTATTTCGAAATAAATCTTAAGGTTTTTAGAATAATACATAGAATAGTGGGGGGGGGGGTTTAATCAACTACATCCCTTCACATTTTTCAGCTTTCGCCTTTAATACTGATGATCCTGCTCTTGGGACCAGCTCTCCTGGTGTTTTCTCCTTCCCTTCCAGTCTCTGTATTCCTTACTAAAGCTTTGTCCTTGGGCCACTCCTGCCTTATTAGTTCTTTATATCAATGGGAGGTTTAATTAAGTGTTAGCGTTAGTAGCTTCTCCTGGGGGAAGAGTCTTGACTATGTGTGTTCAGTTTGACCCCCCCCAGGCCTATTCAATCTTCCATCTTCTCCAGCCCTGTCAGCTTTTGTTTGTGGATAATCTGCCAGATTTAACAGAACAAAAGCTAAACATCCAAAAAACGCCACTGTCTGCCCCCTGCTCAAAGCCTTTCAACGACCTTTTTGTATTTCCTATAGTATCTTTACATTGGTGTTTGCCTTCGAGGTACTTCTCAGTTTAACTGTCGCCTATTCTTGGCTCCTTTCAGTTGTCCATGTCCCTCCCCTGCCCCATTTTAGAGTCTTTATTTGTTCCCTCTGCTTTTCTCACCCTTGCAATGCCAATTGGGAGTAGGTGCAAGTGGAGATTTTCCACGTTCAGCAAACCACTATCCAAAACGATTAGTAATTATTAAAGGTCACAAAAAGTATCTAAATCACAGATCTACATGCATTTATTATACAAGGAACTGCTGTGTCCGGTGAGACATCAGGATGATAAGAAGAGAAAAGTAATGAAAGCATGGGAACAAAATTGGGGTCAGCAGAAAGCTTTCTGCCTGTTTTCCACCCGTCTGCACAGACAAACACCAGGGAGTGGAGCTGGGAATAGGACACGCAGATCCTATCCATCTGCTCCCAGTCAGTATAAAGCTCTCCCTCCTACACAAGGAGAAGAGAAAACATTATAAAGAACTCATGAAGGAAAAGAATCCCTGAGTGTGAGCGCTCTGCAGGGCTGAAGTCAACCCCGCCGCCCTGTGGCCAGGCCTAGGCCGGGACTCAGCCAGGCCTTGTGCTTGGCCTACCCACAAGACTCTTCAAACGCTCTACCTAACATGGTATGTAAGCAAATGTCTCTTAATTATTTTTTTTCCCTCTGACACAAACATAATTAATTCTAGTGATCTTTCTGCTTCGTTGGTTTGGGAACATTTTTTTAGCTAGTAAATCTCCTGATGTGTGAACTGTGACTTTTATTGACGTTTTCAGAGTATCTAATGTAGTGGCGACTCACTGAGCTGGAGATAGCATCATATTTTTATCAGCAATAATGACGTTTTTTTCATTGAAAAGCTGCATTCTGTGGTCAAGCTAGAGATTATTTTTGCTACGTTTTTGGGGGAGAATTTTTACTTTATTTGGGCTTTAATCTATTTGCTCTGTCTTTAGAATGCTGGCCTGTGTATTTTATTTGTCTTTAGAATGCTGGCCTGTGTATTTTATTTGTCTTTAGAATGCTGGCCTGTATATTCTATTCATTTTAGCCTGAAAGAGCCCTTTAAAAATGAAAATAACATTTAAAAATGAGTATCAGAAGCAGTTGGAAAAAAGAATGAATTTTACCAAAAAAACAATAGCCATCTGGATGTTTGTGTTCTACCACCTGTGTATGGTTTATATGGCCTATTCAGTAGGGAAAGACCCTGCTTCTCTCTTTTCCCACTTCCAGATGACGGTAAAAACCTGTTTAAATCCAACGCTTATTTCACTGCACAAAGCTTAGAAATAAATTACTATTTTAGTGTTCATGCGTGAAATGCTCTGTATCTTATAATCTCCAAGAAGGAAATATCCATGCAGGGGAATGACTGAGTTGTACTGAGCATCTGTTAGAGTGTCTCTGATGTGAAAAGCATATGGCAGTGCACCCCATAGGTCATGTTTGCCAGCTAAAAAAAGCCTTTCTCAAGGCACATTTTTGCTCTCCGGTTGCATGGGGAAGAGCAGGAGAAAGCAGTTTGGAGAAGGGCTGAAAAGGCAGCGCTGGGCTGGGTCGGAGGTGGTGATGGAGGAAAAGTGGAGCAGCACAAACTGGAAAGGTATAGAATAAAAATGAGATAAAAATAAGTCATGCCTTTGTTTGTGAGCTGGGAAGGAATGGGGGAAGCTGAGGGTTAAAGCATCCCATGTCAGGTTTCAGTATTTGTACTCCCATCTGGGGACAGGCCGGGAGTCGTGCCATATACACTGCATTTAAAAGCATATAATTGAAGTTACAAAACAAACCCCGCAAAGCGAAACAAACAAACCCTGCAAACACACAAAACCCACCCAAACAAAAAACCCACCCAAAGAAAAAACCCACCCAAACAACAAAACCCCAACAACAACAAAAGCCACCCAAAGCCAAACAGCCACGCTTCTATATTCTCAGACATTGACATCCTTCCCTACATATTCCAGAAGTATTTTCATTTAAACTGGCAAGAATGTGTATCTGCTGTGATGGGACTCAGCACCAACAAAGAGCCCAGCCTGTGGTTTTCTCTACTATTAATGAAGCGTGACTGAGATCATTGCAAGAATCCTTCACAAAGGAGATATCTTATGTGTTTACCGGGCAAAATTAAAACGGTGCTTATCTTAGAACAGTGTTACTCCTGCACCATAAGGACACCAGTGAGGTCAGGTTTCTAGAAAAATAACCTCATTTACAAAATTCATTGAATACCAGGTTGGAAGGGACCTCAAGGACCATCCCGTCCCAACCTTTCTTGGCAAACTTGTATGCAGAGAGGACATTTCCTCCTTTTTAAAGACAGGCTCTGTTTTTAAGTTTCCGTATCATTATACCTCAGAAGTAAGGAACTGTTTGGCTGGCATTTGGTCAGCAAATTTCAGGGGAAAATCCTCTCCCCACGTGAGTTATCCTGGTGCTGGGATCAGTGGCTTTAGCTCAACCCCAGGAATGGTCAAAACACAAATCAACTTTGAGGGGGGTGGAAAAAGGGCATTTCACCCCCCTCCCTCATTTTTAATCAGCAGAAAGAAACCCAAGTTGTCTATTTTAATGTGCCAGGTTTCGGAAGACAGATTGGCTGCCAGGGCAGAAGTGGCGGTTGGCGTTGGACAAGTGTCTGGAGCAGTTGGCTGCTGCCCGCGCTCAATCACCGCGTTCAATAGAGGTTTCAAGCCGTGAATGTGCGGGAGCAGGTGATGGCAGCCAGGTTATGTCCCTGTCAAATTAGAGAGCCCGGAATACTGATAAGCCATCAAGTCGTTAAAGCCCATTTCAGATGGAGTCACTTCAAATGAATGGAAATTAATGGAAAGGGATAATGGAAATCATTGGCTTCAAGAGAGATATAATGTATTTAGTTTACATGTGTCGTAATGGAAATTGATGATCCTCATTTTGAATTTAATGGAATTCCTGCAATCTTATTGCAATGTAATAGAAAATAATATTCTGTAATTGAAAATCAATTCAGATAATTCCTATTAATAATTAACACTCCTATCTCAGAATCGTCTAACATCTATAATTTAGCACAAGGGAAGGAGTACATCTGACAGCGAGGGGAGGCCAAGATCTGGGTTTCAGGTGTGCAGTCTGCTGAGAAAATCCAGACCTGAGCTGAGCTTATGTCCCCTGGCTCGGAGCAGCTCCGTGGGCGTGAGCTGAACTGGGCTCTGTGATGGGATCATTGGCTCTTTGGGGGGTTTTCTCGGTTTCTTGTGCAGTCACATCTGACACTTTGCCCTGCAATGTCCAGTAAAACAGAGCGTGTTTGCATGAGATGTGCATTTGGGTGCCACATTGGGAAAAGCGCAGTCAGAACCGCTCTACCTCGGTGCTTAATCCCAGATGAACTCGAGCACCAGTTGTATGAATGGAATTAAACGTGGATTGAAAATGAAGTGTAGGTTAAGGTGTCTCTTCCCCTCCTTTTTCTGCAAAAATCCCGGCACTGCCATCGCATGGACTCTTGCTATGTCTTGTGTCCAGCTCTGTCCTGCTCTGTTCAATCTTTCTCAGGTGGATTGAGCACTCAGGCTCCCGCTGAGGGCGGTGGGTGAGCCGAGGTCATCGCCCATCACCTTCTCAAGGCTCTAGCGCTGAGGATAGGGAAAGTGAGGACTTATTCTTGTTGTTTTGTTTATCTGAGTTTAAAAGGACAATGTTTATCATCTATAGTCCCGACCCGCCTCATTTCTTCCATTGCCTGTTGAGGGCACCTCCTTCATCCAGTCCCAGGCATATCTAGCGCTACTCAAGATAAAGCTCGTCCCATTCCCTATCTGTGCTTCTCCATCTCCCAGCAGCTGTTTTGAGCGGTTAAAGCAGTTTGCTCTCTCTGGAGAGGCGGCAGTGGCACCCTTTCCCTCTGCCTGCGGGTGCAGAGGCAGCAATGAGCCTCCACCACCCCCCGCTCCCCGGGGATTTGTTAAAAGGCTGAATTTTACTGCCTTGTAAACTTGCTGGGGGAAAAAGCCTTTCTGGGCAGGTGCTGAGGTCCGATGTTGCATTTAGTTCCTACTCTAAAAAATGTTTATTATAAAAATAACAAACTCCTTCCATTTCCCTACTAACTCTCTATTCTTTTCAGACAGTACAGGTGAGGCAGAGGATGTGTATCATGGCCTGGATTAAAATACAGCTCTGTTTGGAGTGTTATATGAAGCCCTGGGAATTTGCTTGGGAGGAGGAGGAGGGAGCGCAGCACTTGGCTGGGTTTGGCTGTTAATTCCCCGGCTCAGTAAACAAGCGTGTTCCGAAGAGAACGGCAGCACAAAAAGCATTTCAGCTGATAAGTAATGGCACTGTGGTGCAAGGATTTTAATTGAGAAGCTTTTTCGTTCAGGAGACTTGTACATTAGCAGCATTTAACAGCACAAGCACCCATTTTCCATTTCATTTTCAAACTACCTATTCTAAATAATTCAAAAATAATTCCCCCGAACGCAACTTTTGTCAGTTTTTACAATGAGATTATTAAGCAGTGTCACTTGAACAGCAGCTCCTTTCCTAATTATACATTCAAGTCCATAGAAATCCTCCTTTCTTTTTAATTACTCTTTGACACTTGATCTACAGAATTTTACTGCTACCAGTCATTGTTTGTTCTTTTTTCCCCGTTTCCTCCATTAAACTGATCCACTCAGTCGCTTCTCTCTTAGAAACTTGCAGTGTTGTTGGCTTTTAGAATGGCTGTGGAGCAAAATCTTCCTGCTTTCACACTTGAGCTTGAGAGGGAGACTGAAATATTGTGCGAGTTCTGCTTTAGCAGCCGTGTCTGGGCGACTCTTTGTTCTTCTGGAGATGAAGTTGGTTGACGTCATTTAGGCTGCTCTGTTCCAGGGAAGAAATATCGATCCTGGGCTGGCAGGGGACGGGGATCCGCTCCCGGATTGTCTGGTTCTACCAATGGTGGTAGCAGGTATTGAAGTCTATTAATGATGCAAAAAGCTGAGAGTGACTATAGTTTTACTTGGTGCATTTTAACTTCGCAAGATAAAAAAGATCTGGTTCATGTCTGAAAGCAGCTGAAAGATGATTTTCAGGTCATCTTAGACTATTATTTTAAAGGACTTAGCCTGGAATTTAACAAGAGCTTGCTATTGAGCTCACTGAAACCAGGGAATTATTTATGAATTCCAAGTTAAATGTTTCTTCTGGATCCCTAGGCAGATAATTCACACACACCTTCCTCCTATTTATAACAGTAAATGGCATGAATTTCATCACGAAATCTCCATTTCAGCAGGTACTACTTAGCATAGTTGTTTTAAAACAAATAAGGTGCATTCTCTGTTTGATCAGCTTGAAGGAGGATGCGATTTTAATCGGTGAGATAATTTGAGCTTCCTTGCTGCAGCCGATGTGATAATTCTGTCAGTCTGAAACGTGTGCCCTGCTTTGCATTGTTTTACCGCTTGTTTAATTCAAAGGCGCCCAGGCGCTTCTGCGTATTTGTGCCTAATATAGACTCTGTGACACGGCGTCGGGCGGAGGATCCTCAAAGTAGAGCAGCATCAGACGCTGTTGGGAGACTGGCACCTGTGTCGTATCTCTTTAAATGCCTCTCTGAAAATAGAAAATAAACCATTCTGAGCAGAAAACTGACAAGGGGGAGGAAAGGTGAATAATTGAAATAAAAGCGTAACGTCTGCTTTGAAATATTCACCACAGCGAGAGTAGCTGTAGGAACTTCAGAGGGAAATGATTCAGGAGGAAGTTTCAAAGACTCTATTAGGCGGTGAAGTTATAAAGTTCTTTCCCTTGAGGATGCTGCTGTGGTGGCTGCGTATTGTATCATCCCTTATTGCTCCTCTGTTTGCGCCGTCACTGTAAATACTTGCACACATGGATTTCACCCACGCTAATATTTTCAGGTCTTTGCACCCACACTAGTATTTTCTAGAGTAACTATGGGCAATGCAACTGATCTTGGATGTGCATCCTGACCATCACGTATTGCATATCCACATTATGTATTAATGAACGTTGGAAGATGTCTAAAAGCACACAAGGTTGCAAGGCTGGATTTGGTATTTCTGTGCATGTACGGTGTATCTGAAACCCGCTGTGGATAATTCCAGGGGTCTCTGGGGCGGCTGCAATGGAAATATTGAAAGGAACCAACTGGGAGTGTGGTGAGAACAGGGACCCTGTGAGCTGCTGAGTCCATGGGACCCGTGGCCAGGATATCATCATCTCCGGTGTTTTTAGACAACTTAGTGTCTCAGTCGAAGGGTACAGCAGCAAGCAAATGGATTTAATTGTAAGTGAACTGTTTTTCCTAGGGATTTTAGGTATACAGTTTCTGGCAAAACACTTTAGATGATAAGTGCTGTTTCTGATTTTATTTTTTCTGAAGTGGATTCAGGTAAAGAAAAACCTTCATTATCATGTGAGTTTACTAATAGCTGTTCCTCTCAGAGCCAGGCTGAGCTGAAGTGTATAATAATACTGCTACAAGGGAGTGATTTTCACTAGGTAGAGAAAATATGACATTTTCGTGTTTATAAGATCATTTTGTTATGTGCAAGCTATGAAGTGCAATACGGGGTCAGCAACTCCAAATGAGCTCATTACTGAGGATGCTCTGACCTGTTTGATGTGCTGGCGCAAGGAGGAGAATCTGCCTTTCCCTGCGCTGGGCTGCGTGATGCTGGGAGGGGGGATGAACAGCCCTGGATGGCAGCCCCGTCCCACCAGCTTTACCAGGGGAAGGACTGACGGCTTGGCTTTGTTTCTGGCTGCTGAATATTGTTATTGTTAGTTATAATATGTGCTGTAGCTTGTGTAACCACAACCTTCCCTGCATCCTCTACCCCCTCGCATCGTTTCTCGCAGGCCGTCCCTGGTTCTGCGCTTCCCACCCTGACCGCAGCGATGCTCAGCACCCAATTGGAAAAATTAAAGTGATTTATTTTCTTACTAAAGAATCTTCATTCCCTTTAATCATAATGAGGGGGCTTTTCTGCTCACCATCAGAAATCCAGATGTGATGCACAAGTGATTTGTTTGCTCGGGAGGTGGCACAAAGCGAGACAGAAAGCCAGGCTGGCAGGTCAATGTGGGAGAAAAGATGTCTTTTGGAGACGCGTCCTCTGAAGTGCATCCATGTGCTGAAACAGAATCAGCCAGAAGAAACTTGTGATCAAAGCACGTGTGTGAGAAGGCAAGGGAAGTGAAATGGGAGATTAAATGTGTGAGACACAGTGTGAAAAGGAACGGTGAGGGGCTCTGGAGCTGGGGAACGCAGCCAAGAAAGGCACCGAGGTAAATGGAAAGATGAGATAGGCGGCTGCCAAGGGGGGAAAGGGCTCACCAGCGTCCATTGGGGCAAAAAGTGGAACAGAGAATTTTAGACTTGTTTAAATAAAGCAGACACATAAAGATAGTACATAAACCCCGCAAAAATTCATGCAGAATATAGAAAAAAATAATGAGCTGCAAGTAGTAAATAAGCACACTCATGGTGTGGCAGGTGCAGCTGAGCGTCAGCATCGATAGACAAGCGTAATACACGGAGGAGACAGAAACACCACGGAGATGAGTTCGTCTCCCAAGGGACAGGAATTGGTGAATAAACGGGACCTTCCAGGCTCCAGAGGTGATGGAGTTGCTGTGGTTTAGGAGAACATCTGCCCAAGCAGCACACGCTGTGTTATCCTGAGCCGTTTCTGCAGGTGGCTGAGCACCCAGCCTGCCCGGGGAACGCGAAATCGCGTTTTACAGCGAGCAAGAGCCCTAAAAACCGGACAAGGCAGGAGCGACCATCCTGACCCTGGTGCCATTGCGCAAGGTGATGAAATGCCATATTGCGGCATGGTACAAGGAACAACGTGCTGGCACCGTAATTAAATGCTCCTGGTCGCTGGCAGTGTACGGCCAGCTCAATATCATCTCAAAATATATGATTATATGTAGTTTTTCTCATGGCTCAGGTCTCCTGTCACTGATGTCTTCCTTGGTGTTAGGCAGTTCCAGCCAGTCTTCCATTACTCTAACAAAGGTTAGAGGCAATTATTATGAATAAAAGCATAAAACAGCCGGAGGGAAGTGACCGATCGGGCTGGTGAGGACACAGACCCCGGGGGAGGGATAGATGTGTCTTCCTCTCCTGCAGATCTTGGTTATGCCCGTGGCTTCTCCCGGCCTTTCAGTTTTCAAACCATGACACAAATGTTTGTTCTTCACAGCTATAAACATATTATTAAGAAGCGGTAGATCAGAAATACTGAAGATTTTATACCATATAGCTTTTCTGCTATGAAGACATTCAAATTGCATTTTGTTGCCTCTGATGAGTCTCTGGGCCCAGAAGGAGCAGATCTCGGGAGCTCAGCTCCAGGAACATTGAAAAAGCTCTACAGGTTGCAATGTTTCAATCTCCTCTGCCTTGCCAGGCAGACATTGCCACGTGTGGGTTGAAAGTTTGCTATTTATTTAGTGCCTCCACCCCACATAGTCCCAATAGCAGTGAACACGGTGACTGGAACTGGATCTGATAACAGCTCTGCTGATTTTATTAACTAACTTTTCCTTGCTGATGGATAGAAGTGTGTGATTCTGAAGTGAGTTCTATGGGAGAACCCCACGTGGTGCCTTCTCCTCCTCACGGCCCTGGGGCCCCAGCGTCGCGTCCCCCAGCTGCGGGACGCTCAGCCCTCCTCTGGACCAGAGCTGGTTTTCTTTCCTCACTCCCATCTGAGATCTGTTAGAGGTGAATGTGGCTGCACTCAAAATACACAACCCTCCTATTTTCACTTTTAAAATGTAAATTAGTCATTCTTGAACATCTTCCAGGCGAGTGGTGACTCATCAGCTGTTGAACTGGTTAAAGCTTTTGGAAAAAAATGTACTTGTTGAGGAATGATTGTTAAAAGCCATTCTTTACGACATAATTATCATGTCTGATATGTTTTCCATTTTCTGTGGCAAATGTCATGCCTTTCTGCACTAATCCAATCGTATTGGAAAGCCATATAAAAATATTATCAAAATGGATCCGAAAGCCAGGGACCAAAAATCTCAGGTGCGTTCTGTTTCGTAAATGATAAAGGCTTGTAGCTAATTATAATCTTTTTATATGGTAAAGAAATGTTATTGTAGGAAATGAAATTAGGAGAGAAGGCAAATGAAAGAGATGGTTTGGTCAAACATTTTTGAAATCCAAACGTCCCATTTCCATCAATATAGCTGTGGCTGTTCATTCTGCTGAGGCGCTGCTGCCCTATCGAAGCCCCTTCAAGTTTCAAACTCGCCTTTGGAAACCTTTTCATTTTGTGTTTCCTTTGCAAGGGCAGCTATTGATTTGAGACTGAATAATGTTTTTAAAAAGGATTCAAGAGGGATAATAAAACAGGAAGGAGTTTTGCTGTGATAGATCAACCTATAATCTGTAAATCAATGAAAAACTTTATTTAATGGCTTGAAAACTAAATGGATTCAATCTAATTAACTCTGCAAGCTGTAAAAGAGATTTATGATGATTAGATTCTAATACATATTCCCTGAAGGCAAGATAAAGTTGTTTCTCTCTTAACCGAAGATTTCATCCCCTCTCTATTTGCCCCCCAACTCAAAAATATAGTTTTAGGGAGAAAGAAGAGCAGAGCGGAGGCCACTTTTGTTAGTAGACTTTATCTGATTCCAGTGTTCCTCTCCAGCTTGGCCGTACGTGGTTCTCAGGAGGATGAACTATGTTATTTCCCTTCTGAATCAGAGATCCTGACTTTTCAGGAAAACCGATTGCAATGTGTGTATCTGCTTCCTCAGGTGCACCTGTAGCCGCCTCCTCCCCTTTCTGCCCATCGAGCATCCTCTGTTCCCTGAGCATCCTCCATGCCCGGAGCATCCTCCCCTCAAATCTCTGCACTCTTCCTCCTTTGCCGTTTGCTTGCGTGCGTGAGCTCCTGGTCCTGTTTGATTCTGCTTGTTCTGCATTTGTGGGAGTTGTTTTGAAACACTTTAGCATTGTTGGAAAATACTCTAATGAATTCCTTCAGTGCTTCGAGAACCATAAGTGAGAAACATTGCTCAACAGCACATTTATTTGATTGTCTAAGTTTCAGAGGAAAAGCTTCATTAGTCAAAAAATAAGAAAAAAAAAATAAAAAAAGACTACATGTATAGATGTAATTAAAGTTTTGCTGTAAAACACAGGGTTTGTCCAGTGAAGATCCCAGCGTTGACTTTTTACTTCCCTCTTTTGCTTTTGGGGAACTGCAGGTCCCAGCTAATCCCTCCCTTTACGCATGGTAAATGGAAGGAGGGAGGGTGAAATCCTGCGAGGTGCTGTTCTGGCAGCCCCCACCGGTCGGGGGTCCTGGGTCGGGGCAGCGCAATGCTGCAGCGCACTCTGAGCTGGGCTTTTCTGAGCTGGGCTTTTCCAAGCCTCTGGAGTCATTAAACCCTCATTTTCTGTGTTTTGTGGTTTTGGGCTGAGCTGTGTCTTGCGGCACATAATGCTTGCAAGCACGTAGGTTTATATAATGTGCAGCCATAATGTATTTATAGTTTCTGTCACTGTACAGTCAAGCATCTGTTCTCAACTGTGACACAGTTCAGCCTTCGCTGGAGGTTTCGGTGGGTTTGCTGCGAACGAGTGAGCAGATAGCCAAGATCTCAGGCACGTTATGTGCTGATGTGTTTTCAAGATTTACCTTTCGGGAGCGCGGCAGCCAATGCAAAACCCGGCACAGCAGCTCTGTAGCTGCCATCCACTATTTGTTATATCCGCCTGGCACCAGCTGCAGGTCCCTCCTCCCGCCTTTACAGATGAAATTACATTCACAGTAGCACAGTATGTTTGGGATTGGAAGGGACCTTAGAAGATCATCCAGTCCAATCCCCCTGCTGGAGCAGGAACGCCCAGGTGAGGTCGCACAGGAACATGTCCAGGTGGGTTTTGAATGTCTGCAGAGAAGGAGACTCCACAACCCCCTGGGCAGCCTGTTCAGTGCTCTGTCACCCTCACTGAAAAGAAGTTTCTTCTCAAATTTAAGTGGAACCTCTTGTGTTCCAGCTTGATCCCATTACCCCTTGTCCTATCACTGTTTGCCACCGAGAAGAGCCTGGCTCCATCCTTGTGGCACTCACCTTTTATATACTTATATACATTAATAAGGTCCCCCCTTAGCCTCCTCTTCTCCAAACTCAAGAGACCCAGCTCCCTCAGCCTTTCTCCATGTCTTGAAAACATAAGAGTGGGAGCCACTTTTGAAATGATGTTCTGTTCTTTATTTCTGTTTTCTTTTCCGAAATGTGCTTTGTTCCACATTTAGGTGAGTTCCCAGCTCTGGGGCTGTATTTCCACCGATAGGTGCCTTTGGAGGCCGGGGCTGGGCTGGGGGGCGGCACGAACCTCCACTTAACTCTGGAGGTGAAGGACGCAGAGCCTGGGCTGGGACTAAATACAGAGAATGGCTGCTTCTGGGGTCTGGAGCTGAAGGGAAAAACGGAACAGGGCAAGGGCTGCCGTGCAGCTGTCATTCCCCGTTCTCGTGCGGCTCCTCGTGCCTTTGCTGTGGTTCTGCATTTCCTACCCAGTCGGTGGAAATACGGCAGAAATGCACAGAAAGGGATGTGCATGCGGGGATGATGGGAACGCTGCAGGCAGCAGTGCCGCGGGATAGTCTGTGCGTTGGTCTTTGTTATAGACACAAGGTGACTTTCAAGTTGATTAAAAAACCAATTTGGGTATAATGTACTAAAGGACAAGACACGTGATTTTTTCTACCTTTTAAAACCAACCAACCTTCTGGTTGGCCCTGTCCTGACTCCATTGAGGGGTCTCTCACATCAGGCTCTGTGCGTTGTCTCCAATGTAGAAACACAGCTGCCCTGGTTTAAGATAAACCGGACAAAGCTTCTTCCAGTTTTCTGTTTACCTCACCAGCTCTTCACCTGCAGCATCTTTCAGATCTCCTCCTGGCCGCGGTGGAGGAACCAGGTGTTATTTATGAGAGCGAGCTGCTCCGGGTGATCGGAGCAGGAGGAGACGGTGCCTGGCCCAATAAACGTCAGTGGAAAACACCTCGCGCGAGTGTCAAATCGCAGAAGCGCTTGTGCAACTTCATTTTTCCCCGGCACAGCATCCTTGCTGGTAGACTGGAGGTTGTGATGGGGTTGTTGCTGCAAGGGAGAAAAACAATTCCTGGGTGTTTCACAGCTCTGCAGGGACCAGCTGCACGGGGGACGTGACGTCCCTGTTTCCAGCTGCCCCTCTCTGGCCAGCTCACTCATAACGGTGTTCTCATAGGAAGTTTAATGCAGATAAAGATGAGCTGTATCAAGTTTGCCCATTGGAGGAAGAAACATTACACCTCCTTTCCTAAGTTATAGATTAAAAAAGTAAGACAACGCTCGGAAAGAGAGGAAAAACCAAACCTGCCATAATATTCAGGGAAAAGTCAATGAGAAAGGTCTCCCAGGCTTGTGAATCTATCCAGTCCATTCACTGGTGCCGGGAATCTGAAGCACATATTCTTTTTATAGTAGTTTTGCTCCTTAATCTCTGGCTGGCGGTGGCTCCTAGAGCCCACCTGTCTGCTGGGTGCTGAACGTGAGCTGCAGAAGCAGTCAGCGCTCCTGCAATTAGACCTGGGAGAAGCTTTGCCTTCCCAGAGCCGTTGCTGTGCTTCAATATCATACATAATAATACATAACGCCCTTCTCCTGGTTGCTAAGACATGGACTGTTCAGGCTGCGCGCCTTGCCCAGGACCGCCAGAGCAGCCTCTTCCACTTGGAGATCCCTGTTCCTCGTTTGAAGTGCTGGCTGCAGGATTCAGCTGGGGGACAATGTTCCATTCTCTGCGTTCCTCTGAGCTCTCCTGGCTGAATCTCTCATCTTGGTTATTCACCTCAGGTTACTTTTGGATATTCTTTTCAGTTTTGCAATTCAATATATATCAAAAGCCTCCTCTTATTCTGCTGTGTCTTAAAGCTCGTGTGTTCAGGCATTCATTCCTGCTTTCCCCGGTGGAGTTAAGGTGCTGCGTTTGTAAACCCATCACTTGTTGGCTTTGCATGTGTTATTTGATCCGCTGCAGAATATTCATAACGTCTCCTGTTCTCCCCCAGTAATTCCCCCACTCCCCCATCAATAACGGGGTAGCCGTGTTCTGGGCTGTGTGTGCTCTTAATTTTTCAGATTGCATTTCTGTGTGCACTGATCTTTCCCTTACCTACGACAGCACCTCAGTCAGGGACAGCTGCTTTTATTCTTTAAATCGCACAGGGCAGAGCAACCAAATATTTGCTATAAGCGTAGTGGTGGGTTTGGTTCAACCGAGTAGCCGAGCACGTGTTTCATTTTGATTTATTGCAGCAACTTTGGGTTCCTGCCTGTTGATTCCTCCAGGTGCTTCGAGTGTGTACTTTGAGTATTGGTTGTGTTTCTGGTACTGCAATGGTACCGGTACCTTTTGAGAGAATAATTCAGCCACCATATGAACAGAATCATGTTGATAACTTAATCATTTTTAATTATTTTTTAATTTCTACTTAACCTAAATCTGGACTGGAAATGATGGTATCTGGAGCTGGCTGCTACTGATGCTTATGGGACAATGGAACATTGTACCTCACTGAGTTTTGAGGGAGATTGTAGCGAGACTGTAGTAAAAGAGGTTTATTGGCTTATAAAATTTATGGAGCAGAGAGAATTGATACCGGATGGAGGTTTTTGGCCACTCACCTTTCTAACTTGTTTTTACTCCTTTGTTTGTACAAGAGCAAAGTGTGTTTGCAGTGCGTCTGGTTCCTCATCCTGCAGTGAGGATCTGGGGCACGGCCGGTGGGACGAGGGAGCTGCGGGTTCTGAGCTCTGAGAGGAAAATGCTGCTGAACTCCTGCCATTTGTGTATTTCCCGCAAGACAGGACATTATATGAAGGTAGAACACAGTGCAAATCATGTTTGCGGCCAGCAAACGCTGACTTGCACATGCTTTGTATTTCAGTCTGTTTGTTGTAACTAATCCAGCTTTTATGATCCTTTATATCAACCATGTGTTTTAAGTGTTCTGTTGTTGTTGCTGAAAAAACGCAGTTTAGCGATAAGTAGATCTCTCCCATTTTCTCCTAATGACAGAGTACAATAATATTGTTAAATTTGCTTTCTCATTTATACAACATCATTTTGAAATCAGATCTGAAAACATCTTTTTCCTTGCTTTCAAACCTTTCTTCTCCCTTCCCTTTGATACTTGGTTTTTATTAACTGTATCGTTTAATTACACGTAAGGCATTTTCCAGTAGAACGTTTGAGAAGGAAGGTTTTCACAGCAGCCTTGTCTTGCACTGTAAAAAAGAAGTGATTTTTCTCCGATCTTAATTCATCATTTAAATGCACAGTGCCTCACTCGCTCCTGTCGCACAATTAACTGCTGCGCACAGGCTCTGATGTTAGAAGGCTGGTGTCCGTGTACCCTGGGCCAGTTGTCACCAGGCTCTTTTGAGGACAAGGGGGGTCAGTGCCAGCTCCTGCAACTTATGAATATTCCAGGGTCCTGTGGCCACTTAAACACAACAATAAATAATAATGGATTGAACAAGAATGACTCTGGTGGCTGCAGTGAACTTGTTGCAATCAGGAGTGAGGGTTTCAGGTTTGTGTGGATGCTGAAGGAATGAGGGTTTGAATCGGAGTACTTTGGAATACAGGGTCCAGTTTTGGGCTCCCAGTTTAAGAAGGACTGGGAATTACTGGAGGGAGTCCAGTGGAGGGACACAAAGATGCTGAGGGGTCTGGAGCATCTTTGTGATGAGGAGGCACTGAGAGAGCTGGGGCTGTTGGGCTGGAGAAGAGAAGCTGAGAGGGATGTGATCAATGGGATCAGTATGTCAGGGTGGGTGTCAGAGGATGGACCAGACTCTGTTCAGTGGTGCCCAATGATGGGGTGAGGGGCAACGGGCACAGACTGAAACACAGGAGGCTCCATGTGAACATGAGCAGAAACGTGTTTGCTGGGAGGTGCCAGAGCCTGGCCCAGGCTGCCCAGAGCAGGTGTGGAGTCTCCTGCTCTGAGACATTCAAACCCCCTGGACCACCTGTGTGATCTGCTCTGTGACCCTGCGTGAGCAGGGGTTGCACTGGGGGATCTGCAGAGGTCACTTCAACCCCAGCCAATCTGGGATTCTGTGGCCTCCTGGTGCTCCAGAGCATCCCTCGGGCTGACCCAGCTCCCGCGTCCATTCAGCAGCGAGCTGATTCAAGGGCATCTTTCCATGGTTTTTGACCACTGTTCATTTTGTTGCTTGTTTTATGCTCTAGCTTTCTTTGTGATCCTTTTTTTTAAAAAAAGAGCAAGTGCTTTTTAATAGCTTCAGCAATTAAAATCCCTCTATTATCTGAGGAGAAAGCGGTCACTGCCATTGCGTGTTCTCAGGTGGTGTCTCTGCTGCCAGAGCTCCCTACGAGGGCTGGATGCTGCAAAAGTCCTTTCAGAGTGGCTTATTTATAGAGAAACTTGTGGGAGTTCCTAATTGTCTGTGAAATCTCATCCAGCCAGATCCTTGCACAGCCCGTATGTCCCAAATTGCACTTAACCGCCCCAATTTGAAGCAGCGTCTCTCCAGAAGACGCTCAGTGTGAAGGGCAAGAATTTCGTCCTCTTCAGCATCCGAGGCGCAGCCTGAAAGCGGTTACAGATTCAACCCAGTTTGTGTTTAAGCTGTAGTGGGAATAAAGAATTAGCTTATATATGTACTTGAAAAATTATTGGTGATAGGTTTGCATTTAAAAATGGGAAGGATTATGAGCTTGATTTGTATTTATTACAGCATACTAGAAGCTAGATCAATGCCACACTACACCCTCATTATAAACGGGAGCCAGTTTTGAGGCTGTGCTTTGAATTACAGATGTAACTTCCTACTGAATGATAGGCAATAATCACCAAGATGAAAAGAAAACAAAGAAGAAAATGAAGTTAGTTAAACAAATATGTGGCATATATACTGAGTAGGTAGTTGTGAACGTGGAGCTGAGGTCTATGTGACCGAGGCCTCTGATAAATATTCATGTCTGCATATGTATACACGTCCTGCCAGCAGCTTCAGCAGTGGGTAAAGATCTGTAAATTCCAAAGCTCAGCTCAGGCTTGGGCTGAGCATCATCCCGAGCTGCTCCCCCTCCCCATGGCGCTGGGTACCAACTCCAGAGGGGACCCACTGCCTCACCCTCTGCACTGCAGGGGTGCCTGGAAATCCAGAAGGACCCTGTGCCACCTGGCTGCTGCCCCAGCCCTGGCAGCCGAGCTCTGGGAGGTCACTCAGGGATAGGGGGGGGCACTTGGGCCATTTGGACCATGGATGTGGTGAAGGAGAAGACAATATAGCTCTAGGCAGCTGGCAGAGGTGGTTGCAGCAGAAAACTGGAGAGCAGGTGGGAATTTGTTTGCAGGGGAGTGAGGATGTGGGTTTGGAGTGAGGATGGATGGAGGAGACCAGGAACTGCCCAGAACTTGTGGGTCTCACTGGGTGCCTGTGCCCAGAACACCCACAATAGCCATGACAGCCCCAAAGTCGAGTTCTCCTTCCTCCAGCACCCTCGTGAACGCCACAGGCTTAGGAGTCCAAAGGCTCCTTTGCGGAGGAGAGGGCAGGAGCGGCTGCCAGCCCCTTCCCTGTCAGTGCAAAAGGTGGAAGAGACATTGTTGAAAGCATCTGCTTCAGGATTTCTGAAGCTGTTGCTGGATTCTGTCCAGATGAATCTAAATTGGAAGGTGTTGCAAGCGCCAGATGGAGCTGGGATATGTAGCAGAGGAATATGAAAGGCTTGGAAATATGGGCAATATCTTTAAAGATAAACACAGTAAAAGAAAAGTTTAACAGGCCTTGAGGGGAAGAAACCAAAGACCTGGTCCTCGGTGGGGAAGAAAGGACATAAAAGGAGCAATGAGAAAGGACACAGTAGCTATAGAGCAGGTTGGAACATTTTCAGTCCCATTTTTTGATCTGAACATGGCTGGTTTACTGTTGTCGAACACTCGTATTCTATTTTATCTATTAGTACTGCCGCAGCTTTGATGCACGAGAAGAGTGAGAAACAAGTTGATGCTTCTGCCTCAGCGCTGGCCTGGGGAGCTCAGCTCCTCATCCTCTCCCTCGGTGCTCCCCGACCTGCTCCTCCCTCCTGCTCCAACCAGGCACCTCGGGGACTCGAGCGTCTCTCCAGTATCTCCCCCAACGCTGGCAACTTGCATTTGAGAGCTGGATTTTGGATATAACTCCTTGTGAGAAGATGCAAATGATTTTGTTGTGTTGCATGTCAAGAAGATTGCAATTTCTGTGAAAGGCCGTCGTGGTTGGTTATGTTAGCTGCTGTAAATCGGACCTGCGAGTGCACGGCAGAGCTGGGGGTATGTGCGTTGCCACCCTGAGATAAAAACAGCTGATAGTGTTGTATTTATAAATAGCAGCCTCTTGGAGACTTGCTTGTTTGGTCGGGTTCACAAAAATGAGAGAAACTCAATCTCCATCTCACTTCTATCCTTGGCTACCACTAACACCACCTCCTACGATGCTTCTGCGTCGTGTCGCTTCTGCTGGAACTGCTGTCCTTTGGATGTGGGGGGGCAGGAACAGCATTTAAAAAGAAAACGAAAAAGCGGGAAGCAAATAAAAGCTGCTGCTTGCAGGGTAGAACGAGGCTCATTCTGAAGCGGTCTTTCCACGTCACCGCACTTAATCCATGTTGAAACAACCCTTTGCAGTATTTTTTCCTCCTTTTTGACTGCGTGTGTGTGTGACATGCCGCAATTTCTTTAAATTATTAGTGCAGAGGGTGAGAGAGGCTGGTGTGATTAGCTGAAGTGCATCACCTGGTTTTGGTGCTTCCCAGTGTTGCACAGAAACACGGTTGGCCAAGGATGACGATGTATCTTGGGTTTCCAGTGTCACAGAGGTTTCATCATCCTTTTCAAATACTGGACCTCAGATGTAGTTTAGGATACACTTTATGTTTATCCAGCTCCAGTGTGATAGAGCAAATGCCATTTGAACTAGTACTGTATACTCTGAGGTTTGGATTTAGTGGGGATGAGCAAGATATTCTCATCTCATCAGCATCACTTCCATACGTACATTTTGGGCAACATCCATGGGGGTTGTGACCCAAGAGCAGAAGAATACTGCACAGAAATGCTTAAGATGATGGCCACTGTAATAGATAAATCAGGTTTTTTAGCAAGTGCAGTAGATCTACATTAAAATCCTGAATTATGTACTTAAGTGCACATCGCAACAGAATTTGGCTATAATTTGACGTTCATCTGGATGAAAGTCATTAATAGTAATTATCTCTAGGAACAATTTTCATTAGGCTAATTCAACTTTCAGCGAGTGTCCCTTCTGGAAAAAAAAACTCCTCCTGAAATATATATTGAGACTGTTTTTCACCCAAATAGTTCTTATTTGCTAAATCCCTCTTTGTTGGTATTACCGCAGAAATCACGACGCTGTCCTAGACTCTGCTTCCATTGTCATTTCTGTTTGTATCGTATGTAATGCTGTGTCCAGTATTTGCTCAGGAATTTGTCAGCACCGCAGAGGGAATAAATGAATTGTGATTCAGAAAATAATTGCAAAACTCGATGTTGCAGCTGCATTTACAGAGAGTGAAGAGCAACCGGCCACCCTGTCGCAGATGTCCGAAGCTGCGGGGCCGTGACTGGGATGTGACCTCCCGGGAGCAGCTCCTGGTGCTGGGAGCTCCATCACAAACTATTAACGTTATGGTCTGACCAGCAGGTGGAAGCAGAGAAAAAAGCCTCCGCAAGGCTCCTGCACGTTTCCATGCCGTTCACACAGAAGCTGTTTTCTTCTGAAATTGCAAACCATCAAGGGCTACAAAATACTGTGTAATTTTGGTGAGCCTTGCGTCTGGTCCAGAACAGCCTGATCTGTGTGATTTTTAAACCAGCATCTCTGTCGTTGATCATTACCAGTGGGGTTTTTATTAGTTCCATTTTTTCTCTTTCTTTGCATCAGAAGCAATAGGAAAGCAAACTTGTTCTTGCATCCTGTCTTTTGCGTTGCTATTTATTAAACTGAGTTGCTGTTTCCCTGAAATACAAAAGATCTTTGAGCATCTGGCACAACGTTATATACATAGGTTCGATATGTAGTCTGCTGTGGTACCAAAGTTGGCAATATCAGGGTCAGATTTAGTTGTTGAGGATCCTGTGAGATCTCTCTTAAAGCCACTTCTCAGTACATGGATAGTTGGCTATGAGAAGTGCTGTTGCCTTATCCTGTCCATACTTCACCACTGTTCTGGATCAGTATTACTTGATAATATAATCTAAATGTATATCATGATTCCTTTTCCACAGGAAATGATTTAATTTTTTTGTAATTGCAGTAGATTATAGCTTTATGATTTCCAAGTATTGGCTGCATTTGCAGAGAGAGGGGAAAAAACATTACAAAAGGAAATAAATACAAAAATGTAAAGCTATGTGCATAATAAAAGCGCATTTAAGCTTTAACGTGTCATATAATCAACCAGCCATTTCATATACCGATGTCTTCCTGAGCTCAAATACTTTGAAGGGGAGTATCAATGGGAAATCTAGAAAGAGAATAAAGATCCCAAAGCAGGAATGGGTTCACTGCTTTAATGGGTCTTTCTGGCTTTCTCAGCATTAAGTGTTCCATGCTGGACAATTTAGGAACAGGAGATGACAAACTTGCCTGCGTTCCATCTGTGGGAAGGCAGCTCGCTGTATATTTTATAACAGCAAGGCAATTGCATTAATGTTTCAGGTAAAGAGCAGCACAGCCCATAAACACAAGCAGAACAGCAACGACCCTTTGCTGTTTAAGCTGGAATAAAATATCAGGTCATAGATTGTACCCTTCTGATTAATGGCTATAAAAGCATCTCTGCAAGCGGGATGGGACAGTTCTTCCCTAGTGAATGAGGAAGACTTTAAAAATTATCCTTAAAATATTTACCGTTTTTTTTATTATTATTTTATATAGGGGGAAAAAGTTTCCAACCTTGTTAGTGTCATGAGAGATCTCTAGTAATGGTTGTTCTCACTCTCTTAATAAGAGTGATCTTCATATCAATCTTCAGTTTATGAATTGTAATACAGCTGCTGTAACAGTAGTAATTGCTGAAATTAGTTTGGATGGTTGCATTAATATTCATGCATTCCTGCAACAGCACCGAGCTAATTAGTATCTCTTCCTTCTCTATTATGGTGGCAAAATGGGCCAGAGCAAATCTGGGAGGTTAATTTGTGTGTTGGATATGCCGGGGGGTCTGAGATGCAAAATGTTGCAGAAGCCTCATCTTTGCGGGAAATGAGAACTGGGGCTGTGTCCGGGTCCGCGGGAGCCCCACGTGTTTGTGGGCACAAGAAGATGATGTGAGGTTTGCTGCTGGGGAACACGGACCCGTGTTGTTGGCTGCAATTATTCTGCAGCGAGCAGGAGAGCGGCCGGGGTCTGCGGGGAATACTCCTCCGCATTGGCCTACATATGGAATAGGTGCTCTGAAAGATCTTTCACTTTTTTCCCCCAATCTCTAATTTCCATAGTCCTAGAAGATGCCAATGGAAGGACTGAAATTTTCCTGCCTGGTTTAATGAGTTTTGCTGGGGTTTGTTTTGTATTTTATGCCTCTGAGAGCTGTAAAATGAACAAAATGAAGTTGCTTCCTTGTGTTGGGGGACAGCAGAAAGGGGGACACATTGCTTACTGCATACCTGAGGGTTTTGTGGCTCTGTTCGGTGTTTCGGACTGTACCTGCAGGTGAGGAGCTCTGAAGCGGAGGGTTTGGGGACGTGTTGCCGGGACAGAGCGGCACGTTGTGCACAAAACCTGGGGCTCTCTGCGGCAGGTTCCAATGGTTTCCCTGCTTGAGGAGCCAACCCATGGCAATAGCGTCTCCCAATTGTGAGCAGACTGGCACAAAACATAGTGTTGGGTGAGCAAGGACCCCCCGCTGTGTCCTGGGCACAGGTTGGGACTCGGTCCCATTGGCCGCATCCCTGGTCCTGAGGGGCTGCATGTGGGGACCTGCAGGAGGCTCTGGGGATAGAGAGAAACCCGTCAAGACATCCGCGAGGGTCTTGTTGTCTTATTTGGGAAATAAATAGTTGAGAGGGATGGTAAAAGAGCAAATATAGGTAATAGCCCAATCTGTTTCTCCAACCTGGGAAAAAACAGAAGGTAGCAGGGGAAGAAAGTGATGTAAAGACCATTTGTCTCTTTGGTGATATCTCGGGCTGTGCCAGGGACCTTTCTTTAGGGTGTTAAATGAATTTGCCGTTTCCCCGTGGTTCGGAGCAGCAGGAAAGCTCTCGCCTGTCCCGGGGGCACTGTGCCGGGCGATGCCCCGAGTTTGCAGGCAATGAAAAACCACAAGCACCACAGTTGTGGTGACCGTTTCCTTCAGCCTGGATCTCTGCACTGATTAATTTGAGCTCTGCATAGGATTGCTCTTAACTACGTGGTGCCGCTCGTCTGTCTCTGCCATCCCAGGCGGGTCAGGCACAGCAGGGCTGTGCTGGACAGACGGACAAGCACCCACAGGCACCACAACTCCTCCCGCTACCCAGACAATTCTTCTTTCTGTTTGTTTTTGACGTGAAATTGAAGCTATGTGCTTCACTCAACCTCTTTTCACAAACAAACGAATAAATAAAATAAAGCCATAAAGGTATCAAGCATTCCTCCTGAAAGCTAGAAAGGAAGAAGTAAGTAGAAAATGCTATTAGTTCTATTTTTAAAGACTTGCGAGCTGCTTGGATACCATGGTGATGGAATGGGTGTAAGCACCTGGATAGATACAGATCTCCTGCATGTCTGGAATAATGTAAATGGACCGGGCCAGTGTGCGAGTGGAAAGGATTCCTGTTTATCTAGTTCTCCTTCAGCTTTCTGTTACTAAACACGGTGGTTTCCAAGCTGTCAGTATGGATGTTAAAATATTCTGGCATTTCTGGCTATGCAAAAGTCCTCAGGAAAACAAAGCCTGCAAATCCAGCAGCTCTGTGCCTGTGTTTCCAAGTACAGCGAGTGCCAATTGCTCGCCCAGCAGCCCCAGTAAGTGGAGGGCACTGGGACCAGTGCAGGGGGGACCCTCTGGCTGCAAACCAGAGCTGAGGGTTTGGTGTGGCACCCGGTGCAGCTACGGAGAGCTGGGCTCAAATCTGTAGTAACGGGAGCATCTCAGTAGTAGATCCTGTATTAGTGGAGAGTGGCTGCCCCAGCAGCTCCAGAAACCCACAGGAACCCTGGGCAGCAGCTCCAGAAACCCACAGGAACCCTGGGCAGCAGCTGGGTGAGCGATGCCAAGGGGAGTTTTGGGGATCACTGCAGTGCGGGGGGGTCCTGTCCCCCTTCCCTGACTGACAGCTGTCATTCCCCAGCCATTAACAATCATGTTCCTGCCATTTACTGGCTGCCAGGGAGCTGGCAGCCGGCAGCAGTGCATGGCTACCTCAGGATGCTCCCGGAGCACTGGTGTTTAGGAGGGGTGGGGAAAAATTAAAATTAAAAAAATAGAGGCTTGAGTCACTCAGTTGTGACCATATAATGGCCCTGTATACAAATTAGATGGATTCACATGGCGCTTATCTAAATGAGGTTGCCATTTTACAATGCTAATTTTCCCGTTGGCTGCTCGTGCCGGCAGAGCGCGGCGTTCTCCGGCATCCGAGCGCGGCGCGATGCGGCGGCTCCGTGAAGCGCGGGGCTGGCACTACCTGCCCGGCCCCCCGCCAAACGCCGCCCGGAGCCCTTTGAACCGCTTGTAAGGTTGATAACTGTGACTGCAGTAATTAGCGGCAAGTCTGCAGATCTTGATGAAGTATGCACAAGGGGCTTGTTCCTTTGCGCTGTTCTTTCACCCTCCAGAGGAATAAATAACTGGAGGGAAGGGAATTGAAAAGTAAGTAATGAAGAAGGAGGAAATAAAACCCCTGCGCTCGTTTCAAAAGCTGACATCGAGGAATCTGATAGACACTTGCAAGTGTAAAGAGGCGGCGTTCAAAAAGCTGCCAGCATCCTGATAAAAATGCTGTTGTGCCAGGGAGTCAGAGCAGGAGGTGCAACAAAGGAACACAGTCATATGCCGAGCCTTTGAAATAATATCTGGATTTTTATTTGTCATTCATGTTTTATTATGGCTTATCACAGAGAAATAAGACAGTCCCGGTTTGCTTCTTTGTGGGAAAACTCACACAGTGACCGCTGACATTTAGCATTTGTGTAGATGCTTTTTCCATTCAAAATACGTGGAGAGTAAAGACCCTTTTTCCCCTCCTCTCTCCTTCTCCCCTCTCTCCTCATTCTATGGAATCGGGGCTGGAAGGACTGACCTGCTCTTGCAGTTTGCTCGAGCCCTGGGATGGCTTTGGGCCTCTGTAACACGGGGCATGGAGCTTGGCTCGATTCTGGTGGGGAGGGTGCGCTGAGCGTCGCCCCGCTGGCCGGGGCTGGTGGGGAACATCACATCCCGTCACCACCATCCAACCAGCTCTTCTTCCTACGGCCCTTCCGGCACTGCTTAATTTGTTCTGGCGGTAGCTAATGAAGACCTGTTATATTCCCACGTTCAAAATGATCTGACACCCGACATTTTGCATAAGCTTTCTTTTAGAAGTAGCTATTAAATGAGAAGGGAAAAAATACAGCTATTTAGGGTATGAACTTCAGAGCACATGCATAAACATGAGGTGATCTCCAAAGTCATGATGCTCATTTTAATATGATAAATACAGATGTGTAATTATTTGCAGAGTGCCTTTCGCTGCAGCGTTAATTTTGGGCATCAGATCTTCAAGCTGTGCGATGTTGTAGAGCTCCATTGGAGCCAATGGCAATTTTCACCAGCTGAGGTGTCGTGCTCTATGTACAATTTTGATTTCATAGAAGGGAAAATATATAGTATCACATCCTTCTTTCTTGCCAGCAGCTTTTCTTCTGCTCTGCCCCCATAGTTCACTTGTTTAACATGGTTCCTGAAAGTGAACAGCTTTCTCTGCTCCGTTGGCTCAGTGCATTAGCACCTTGCAGGATCAAACCCTCAGTAATGATGAGCAGAAGGACTTTGCAGCATTTGCAGCCTGTTACATGGAGCAGAGATCTTGAAATATTTAGTGCTTTCCTGAAATGGGTTCAGTACTTTTATCTTCCGAGCTTTTTGGGGTCAGAGCCATCTCTTTCATCTTCGCGGAGCCGCTTGCCCTGTGCATGCGTCAGCTACGAAATCTTATGCAAAACTTCCAGACGCAGCTCCCAGCAAAATCCCCACAACCGAAAGAGCGTTGAAGGTGGAGAGGAAGGTTATCAAAACACAAGGCTGCCCGGGGACCCCGCTCGTTTGATCTCTGAGAGCCTAAAGCCAACTTTGGGCACAGCAATGGACCAGCCGAGAGCCCGTCCTGTTCCAGAGGGAGCCCACGCTGTCCATTTGCTGAAGAAACAGGCGTTCCAGGTTTTAACATGTGGGTCTTCCAGGTTCCGCTCATGTTTCCAGAGCACCTGGCTCTTTCCTGCTAAAGGAACTGCAAGGAGAACACTGTCAGGTTGGTTTTGAAACTGGCGTCTTGGCAAAAGGGGCTTTATTTGCACTTGTTCTTCTTTCATTTCAAAGTATAAACAAGCCCAGCTATGTGCGACCATGACGGTGTCGAACAGATCCAGTCTATTGTAACTATTCTACCATGAGGAGAGAAAACAAACTAGACCTAATTTACTTCAGGTGTGCACCTTGCCTGGGCATTTTCTTTGATTAACGACTGTGTATAGTATCTTGTGTATTGAATACTGACAGCGATTTACATCAAATTTGCACACATGAAACTTCAAAAGGACACTTGGTAGGGAATTGTGGTGGGTTCTCGATGACTGAAAATGATGCTAATGACAGACTAACGCTGGCTGGTTCAGCAATGGTAAGAGAGGCAGATGAGGACTAGGAGGGGTTGTTGTACTCATTGAAAGTGACCATTAGTGCATTTTGCTTTAATTTCATCATAGACATGGATAAGCATTTTCTTGAAGGACGGGAAATCTTCTGGACCGTTTTGTTGGTCCGTGCGCCCACAAATGCTTGTCATTGGTGTGATTTTATAGGAATGCCTAAAACGGCTTTGGGGACAAAGGTAAAAGGCTGCCCTGAATTTTATGTATTGCGTTCTTTCAAAGAGAAGCTTTAAGTAATTGAAAGTTTGCATTTAGTTCAAGGAAAATCATACTTAATAAGGTTATTAAAGAGGACAGATGGTGATAAAAATAATCGCATGAGGAACATAAGAGATTTCTGCAGCTTTGTGTAACCCTTTAAGTGACTCAGTTTACCAGTTTGCATTGAGGGATTTGTTCCTGTTTGTGATGTGCTGCCGTGCGAGGGGTGAGGAATGGGGTTCCAGCTGCTCCATCTCCCAGTGCCCCACCAGTCACCCCAGTAGCCAGGGCATCCTCCTGAGATGCGGCTGGAGCGCCAGCAAACCCGCAGGCAGGAGCCCTGGGGGCAGCTGCGGTGCGAGAATATGGTGAAATACTGCAGAATATTGCAAAATTATTTTCACCTGGGAGTGAAACAAGAGCTAAAAATGTGTAATTTCATACGGCAAAAAGTGCAAGGAAATGAAATAAAGGTCATTGAAGAACAGAATTTTGTTGGGTTATGAGGGTAAAACTGCAGCACGGCTGCTGCAAGGAGCTGCTCGAGTCGCAGGGGGCTTCAAACCCCAAATATTCTATTAATATGACTCTGTGATTGCTGCTGCCCTGCGCTGCTGGTCCTGGTGACCGGGGGGGTTGGTGTCTCTGTGGGTTGGGGACCCAGCAGGGAGTGGGACAATATGGGGATGCTGAGCAACAGAGCTGGTAGAGACCTTAACAAAATACATATAATACATTTCTATATCTGGTTCCTTCTGCATGTGTCTAATAACATGGCCCTTAGAAAGCAATTTGGATTAATTAGAATGTCCGGGCACTTTTGCGATAAAGACATGCCGAGTAATTATCCAGTGTCCGGAATAATCTATCGAGCTTGTGAAGTTTAAGTCTGAAAATTATTCTCCCCTAAGTATTTGTCTTTCTAGCTGTATTTCTGTTATTAAATTTGTTTTCCCACAAGTTAGATAAGAAGAAATGTAATTATTTAGCTGGCAAGCTTAATGTTGAGGTGAAGAAAACCAGTGAAGGTAAAAGTGTGATTGCCTTGTGTTTTTCCTGTAACGATACATAAATATTTATATATACGTAGAATTACATGGTGATGATGCCCTTTGTAAAAGGCCAGAGATGAAATATAAGGAAATAAAAGGTATAGATATTCATGGAAGCTTCATTATGTCCTATAATTCTTGTATATGTAGTCGAAGAAATGTCAAATGCAGATTTCTCCCATAATTACAATCCATTCTCACTTCCATCTCTCCTTGCTGCGTTTCTTCGCTCTCCTTTATGCCTCAAGTCTGTGTCCTGAAGGACCTTGTTGGGTTTCTTGTGCTCAGAGGACACAACAGGCCTTTTAACTCATGTTAATGTTTCTTTTCGGGTAAAGAAAACATGAAATGAACTGCGAAGGTCAGTGTCTCGCTCGGTGCTGGGGAGAAAAAGCCACGGAGCTGCTGGGGCGGGAGCCGGCGTGTCCGGGGGGTTTGGAGACGAGGTCGTGGAAAAGGACCCAGTGAACGGTCCTGTCCTGTGAGCAGTTCCATGGGGCCGAGGGTGGAGGAGAACCCGGTGGGGATGTGTTGATGGGTGCTGAGAGACAACAGATCCCCAAGGAAAGGATCGCGGTCCTTGTGATCGCATCTGATCTCCTGCCCGGGACAGCTGGATGCTGCAGCTCTCCAGGGAAGATCTTTGGGAAGGGACCCAGCCTGGCTGCGGTGACTTCAGCTGTCAAAGGCTGGAGGTTTTCAGTGGCCATGGTGTTCCTGTCTCCACTTTTCAAGTCACAGAACAGCGGGATGGACTGGGAGGGAGGTGGGATCGAGTCAGAGCCTCCCGGGGCTGCCGGGACCAGCATCTTCTCTGCTCCCCATCCGCCAGTCCCAGCTCACTCCATCCACATCCCACTGTCTGTAAAACCCTAAAGCTGTGAAAGCTGAAAACAAGTGCAGCTTGCTCGGAACCAGCATCTTTCACGTGATTACGTTGTTGAGCTCTGAAATAAGTGTGTCATTTCACTGGAAGGTCCAAGGACCAGCATCACACTTGTCTCATTCTCGTCCAATTTGTGGTTCAAGGTTAGCCCTGGCTGTGGTTTATGTAGCTCATTTGTCTACATGAAACCTTTTTATATTAAATTTCTCTTGCTATGTGTTAACAGCAAGATTTTTCCTCTGTTAGAGTTGTCGTTGCTACAGCAGGTGATAACTTTTAATGGAGATCTTGGTAACTTTTAATAGAGAG
This sequence comes from Columba livia, assembly GCF_036013475.1. Taxonomy (NCBI): domain Eukaryota; kingdom Metazoa; phylum Chordata; class Aves; order Columbiformes; family Columbidae; genus Columba; species Columba livia. Next base: position 21,950,208 of record NC_088611.1, read on the forward strand.
ATACAAATAATTTATCAAGGATTTTGTTATAGAGGCTCTGGTATCCAGGACGACTGCTTGGGCACTGCTGAACTCGTCTGAACCAGCCGAAATTGAGAATGTTTGTATCAGATCTTTACTAAAACTGGATATAGGAATTTCCTGTTTACCACAATATTTGTAAGGGCTACGAGATAGAAACACAGAGTTGTGTTCTTCCGCACACGTGGGGTCTTTCACTCAGTGCAGGAAACGTTTCTGTGCTGTGTGCGCTGGCTGCCACTGGAACTCGGTGCATCTTAAATGCTCTGAAATGCGCTTTTGTATTTCATAATGTAAAAGAAGGCAATTAGTGTCAGTGGCAAAACAAAAAGAACAAGTTAAATTTTATCCTTGAGCTCAGTGAGGTCATAACTGGTCTCTAGCAGTCGTGGGCATCGGTTTCTGACAGGAAGGAGAACTAAGGCTGTAGATGCAGATGTGGGATGATCTGCTCTGTGTATCCTCATTGTTGCCACTGATTATTGGACGTTTGCATCATTCATGCTCCTTGCCAGCGCTGGGAAGGCTTTTGGAAGCGATGCTGGTCCCTTTTGCACAGGCTGATGTGTTGGTACGGGGAGGTAAATTGCTGTGTTCGTAAATGTGGTGAGTTTTATAGTTGTATAGTCACTTGGCCATGGTTGTACCTGGGCATTGTCTGTAGTCAGTGCAGAGAGAACAAACCATTCAGACGACCAGTGTGTGAACACGTTAAAAATGTAACTTTCTGTGTTATTTGACACGTTTTAAAATGCAAAAATACTTTTAATATTAGGTGGAGGGCAATAAGGAAGGAGCTGGGCTCTGCACCCCCGGTTTAAAACACCGTGTTAGTGCTCGCGATGCAGCTGGTGCCCCGGGGCTCTCACTCGCCAGGCTCCCCGTTAAAATGAAGACCCCTTGGAGACCTTTTTATGAGTCCGGATTCTTGATTTTGCAATATCTGACCCGTGGAAGTCGTTCAGGGAAATCCAATTTTACTCATCATGACGTTCAGCTCTTTGCCGAAAGTTTAACTTTACAATGAAACGGTAAATAAGCGCTTCATATGGTTAAATTTGTATTGATGATTTTAGATGTGTTACTCTGTAAGGACAAGTAGGCTATAGGCTTTATTCCCCTTGACTATAAGGCACTTGGCTGTATTGAAAATTTAGGAATAAATATTCAAATCGCAGCCTTATTTTCCACAACATAAACACAGACGCTCGTCTAGAAATGCAATTATTATGAGATACACTTGCGTACTAACTCGACAGCTTTCATTTAGTCTGATAACGAAGCTCTGAAGGCTGATTGTTTCACACTGTACCACTGAAGTGGGTTTGTGTGTGGCTGTGTCTGCATGTTACTTCCAGAAAACTATGTTGTGCCATTGAGTTTTCCGTATTCCAGCCCGGCTGCTGGATAAGGCTTCACTGTTGTTGTCTTTATCGCGCTACTTTCAAAATCAATGAGATTTATACTTGCAGATTAAAAACCTTTTAAAATATGCACAGACAATATAAGGTTCAATTATATGTTTGCGCTGAATGGAGCAATGTGTACACATAAATAAAACATAAAGGCAGCTTTGCTGTGTTTATCGTCTGGTTCTGAGTTATTTTCAAAATAATTAGAATTTGTGAGTCCGTATTTGGATGTGAGCTCCAATCACTGCAAGCCTATTTATGCTTAGATATCTGTACTTGGGGTATAGATGATACATCACTGCTCTGGTCACAGTGGCTGGCTTCTCAGTCAACATGTTATCTGTAGCATTTAATGGACAGACTTTGGTTTCATCCCTTTGAAATACCATTGCCTGGTTTATCTGCTGGAAACATCACTTAATTTTTGTTAGGCTAGGAGTAAACAACCCGAAAGTCGATTCAGTCTTAGCACGAACTCTGAGAATACAGCACACGCCTCTTTTAAACTTGTTCATTCTCTCTCTTTTGTACAATATTTTGTAATTATGTTTTGGGCATTGTGGTGTGTCATGGGATGAAAGTGTGACAGAAGATCCATAGATGTTATTTGTAGGCTGAATTTAAATCACAGCGTGAGGTTGCAAAGCCGACTGCTGCATAAGCAGCTTTGTTGTAGCGTATGATTACAAAAGCGCAGCCATTAGGAAGGTTGGAGGGTCCCCGCGCTCCCATCACCTTCTGTGGGTTCAGCTAAAAATTGGCTTGAAGTATTAGCTCATAATAGACAAGATCCGTTGATGCTTTGTTAAGATTTCAAATTACCTAGAGCAGAGTGCCATCTATTATTTTAATGCTGCTCTCAAGCTTCCATTCTACCAGGGCTGGCGCTAAAATATGAAGAGCTCTGCAATCTTGCATTGCAATGGATGGGCAATCACCACAGATATTTTTACTGATGTATCCTAGGAGGAATATTCTAGTTAATACTGCAAAAATCAATGAATATGTACTAGTACATATAAATGTGCTGTGATGGTCGTATCTCATCCACAACATCTGCAAACCAGTAGAGCTTCAACGCGCTATAGTTTATCAGCAAGGCAGTGAAAATTCTTAACGAGTTAAATCTTTCACTTCAAAACATGAAGTGCCGAAGTTTCGTAGCTGCACGTGTTCCTCTGTCTTTATTATCAATGATCTCCGGTGCAGCAGACAAATATTTCTGTTAGCGGATGGGAGCTGTGAGAGGTTCCCTAGTCCTGGATGTGTTGCGGGTGTTCTGTAACATGTCAGCCAAGGAATGCGAAAGAACATGCTGCCTTTTCATATGCCAGGGAGATATATTTTGTCTCTTAAAGGATCAGCCTTCAATATGTATGAAGCTCTTGTGTCCAAGCTACAGCATAGACTGAGACTTGTCTTTAAGGAATTCTCTAAAGACACGAAGTGAAAGAGCTGAGAAGAGGTTGAATTCCACGTGGGCCTCACCTATTTCTGAAGCGCATTGGCGGGGCTGGGGCCCTGCTCGGCTCTTCTATTTGTGTCCCAGCGGAGCCGTGGGACCTGCGCTTGCTGGCACAGCTTGGGCCAAAGGTTTCAACAAAGTGTTTTTAAGTCTCAGGAACGTTTTGAGTTGGTTCACAGACCCTGCTCAAAGGACCTTGTTTAGAAAGAATGCTGTTTGCCCATGGAGAAGGTTATTAGACTGTTAACTGCAAAATAAAGGCACTTACTGGAGCTGTAAATCCCCCAGCGTTCAGCAAAGTAGGTTAAATCTGTGCTGCTGCTTCTCGCCCTTGCATGATCGTCCGTTTGCAGCAGATCCGCGCTGGCTCCATGTTCTGGATGTTGCCCATGTGGGTGGCTTGCCCTTGGGGACAAACCCTGCAACTGCCACCCATGCTTCGTATCACCCACTTGGTTCTTGTACCTCCTCACGGGCAATAGGAAAGCATGGAATGAACTTTCGTTTCTCTAAAAGGAGTAGGGGTTTATTGACTCGGGGGGTTTTCCTGTCGCGTGGTGGTGCGGAGGAGCCGGGACGGGCACACGGGACGGGACAGGACAGCCTTGTGCTGAGGAAGGCAGAGGGAGACCCTGCAAGGTGTCATGTATACCTGTGCAGGAGGAGAAGGGAGCCTGGAGGTTCAGTGCAAAGTGACTCGGAAGGATTTGTAGATCTTGGCCTTGTGCCCGCGCACCCTAATGCACAGATTACACAAATTAAAGTATTAACGATGAAACTTTAAACGCACAATTCTTAATCCCAAATATATAACTTGGTGAGACAGGTGTTGTGTCCTGATGTATTAGGACAGTATAATTCACAGCCTTACAAGGAGATAAGGTGCTAGTTTTCATGCTAGGAGTGATTTTCATTAACATTGTGGCTGCTGGTTTCAAGTCATCCATCTCAGGACCTCGCAGCTTTTAAAAGCTCAGAGATCACCCCTGGTTTGCAGCTCTGAAAGCCCGGGCTGTGCGGTGAGCTCGTCCTTGGCACTGCACACCCACGCCTTGGCACAGTTCATCAGGGTGAAATACAGCAAATTCTGTATCTTTATGGACACCTCTCATTTTACTACATGTTTATAACTTTTTTCTTCCTGCTTTCTGTCTGAGTGAGTAAAGTGCTTCCATAAGCCATGTGGACAGCACTAATTGCTGTAATTATTGTTTCCTTAATTGCTACAGTAATTTTTTCTGGAGTAACTCATACAAGTACTTTCTTATTCTAGAAAAGGAAGCAGGAGAGGCCTTGTAGATATGGAAAATACTTCCATCTTGCCAGTATTATTCAGGATGCCTTTCCGCATTAGTGCTATGACAATTATGGTTGCTTTATGTGCCTGGAAATGGGCTCTTTCATATGCTCTTTCCAAGTTTGAAATGAATTAAAAATAACCCCAATAAATACATTCAATTAGAAAGCCAGTGGCAGGTATATTTTATATTTGAGAAATCCAACATAGCCTTGGAGCTCTTTGTTTCGGAAATGGATTGTATCGGTTACAACATTGGTAACTGAGGAGCTGTGGATTTTAGAAAGCCGGCAGATCGGAGCCGCAGAGCATCACGTCTGTTACTGCCCTGTGCAATTACAGTCGCTCCCTTCATAGGACTGACCTTCCCTCTTCATTTCCACCCAACCACCTGCATGGAGCTTCTCGCGTGTATTCACTACGTGTTGAAGCTGAAGCCTGTGCTGCACAGCCAGGCAACTCGGTAAATGAAATGGAATCACAGGTGTCCTCTCCTGGAGTTCCCCGCGTTCTGTCAGCCTGCTGCCCTCCCTGACACTGCTTTATTCTCCTGGCACTGATGCTCTGGAATTATCTGGTAGCGAGAGCTACGACAGCAGCGATCTCGTCCAGTTTCCATTGATGATTTGTCGAGAATACCCATAGTTCTCTATAGGTACAGAATTTTGCCATCCCGCTTGAAAACTCCCACAGAAAAGAAGAACGTACGTGAGGTCTGGGAGCCCTGATGCAGGGCCTTGACGGCAGATGCTGAGCGCTTTGAAAATCTCTCCTTTGAAATGCTTTGGAAAGTGGGATTTATTCAGTTTGATTGGCATCTCAATAGTCCTTGTGGTCTACAAGGTCAAGTGGAGAGAAGATTAATTCACATAAAGCTGAAGCCATAGTGTGGGATGGAGCAATGGGCCAACGTGGACATGGGCAAAATTCGTGCAACCCAAAATCTGGGTTATTTTCTTAGCGTTTCTTTTGTTGCTCTTCAAGATATTTCCATTGTATTAAATGTGCATCTCCTCCTCCAGGCTCAGCTTCTCATCCGTATTTGATGTTGTTTAGGTTTGTATTTCTGTTCCTTTGGAAATATGTCTCCGATTGTCTTGTAGGTGATTGTGTTGATGCATCATTAGGAATTCATGCGGGAGCACCCAAGAGAGGTGGTGATGGGAGCAAACGGGACCTCGTTTGAACACCGGTAGCTTTAGCAATTGGTAAACAAGGTTGGGAGAAACTGAGGTGAACTGTGAATAGATTAATGGGTTTGGAATTTTTCTGTTATACAAACGCCTTCCTTTTGCTGTGCTGCTCTTGTTCACGGCTCAGAAGAACTTGTTCTGCAGTGTAACATGTGTGCACAGCAATGGGTTTGCCATGTGTAAACACCTTATAGAGCGTGACAGAGCTGTACCGAAATACTTTCTATTGCCCTTAAAATTGATTTACATGAAAACTTTTTTTGCTAATTGGTTTGCCTCATTTTCTCATTGTCAACATTTGATTCTTGAGTATAAAACCAGCTTGAAATGCACTACTACTAACATTTCATCATAAAACATAATAAGGAGGGATTATCAAAGCACTCGAGCAGGATTTGTTCTCATCATTACCTGAGACTGTTGGAAATATTGTTCCCTAGGCTTTTAAGAGCCCTAGAGCAAGAACTGCAGTAATACTTGTTTTCGTATGCACCTTGTGGGACAGAAATAGGGCACATGCTGCTAGATTGACACCTCACAAAAAACCTCCCCAAGGCTGCTGATGTGGTGGCGTTTAGGCTTTGGAGGGGCTGGCGTGGAGAAGGAGCGGTGGGGATTTATCTGTCGTGTGTCCCCCACGGCAGCGTCCCGCGGGTGTCAGCTCCCACAGACCTGAGCCAACTCGAGTCCCCTCCGGCCGAGTGCAGAGCAGCAGGAAGATCCAGCCCTATTCTCTCCGCAAGCTTGGAGTCAGAACCTGATCTTATTTTGTATCTCGAGTAACATTTTCTTCCAGCTCAGTACAAAGTCAAAATGAAAACATAGAGGAGTTTTGCCCAGAGAAAACAGCTAGTTAGAAACTTCAAATAACTTTAATTCCAGGCAATGAAAACAATTATACACAGTTGACAGGACGCTGAAGCTGTTTGTTATGCAATTTGAGATGTAAATGGTGAACAAAGAGTAGCTGTACTAACTGGTGATTAAATCCTGACATGATGAAATTCTACATGAATAAAATCTGAGACCTAAACAGACTCGAGATTGTTAGTCACCCATCAGTACACACCAGAGGGTGTTGCAGCCAACTGAAGAGTCTTCAGGCATCTTATTTTTGTAAAGTTCAGGTTTTGGCAGATTTTGTAATCCGTGTGGACTGACACTGCACTGCCAAATGGGACGAGTTCAAGAGGCTTCAGCAAAGTAGGTATCTTTTTATTGTCAGGAAACCATATCAATAAAACTTAATAGGAAGTTGAAAGTAAAAATGCAGCAAACTGTGAACTTAATATTACCCTGGTGGGAGCTCATTAATATCTCAACAGGTACACTCATGCATTATCTTAATTGCACATGGTCCTCAGGGAAATTGCCTTTTCTGAAGTTTTCTCACTACTGTCATTTGGTGGGTCGGGTTCAGGTGCACCATTCTATTAATCTTTTAATAAGTTACTGAGGGGAGGAGAGCTGAACTCAATCACATTTAAGGTAGCGCAGCAGCAATAATGATTTCTACGGTTCGGCTGCCTGGCGGGGTTGTTGGCCGGGGAGCGCTGGCACAGGCGATGGGTGGGCAGCAAACCCAGCGCGGGGGGTGGCTGCAGCTTCAGAGCTTTGTCTCCTGGCCCTGGGTCCATTGAGACATGTGGCTGTTGTTGAGGAGCTTGCTACTGTAATTCTGCTCAGAAAGGGTCTATCGAGCAGTGAGAGGAGGAGGATGCGGGATGAACCGATAATACAAAATAAGCTTGAAATGAAGAATTGGAACAAGTTTGTGTTCGAGTTGCTTTTTACTGTGAAATACACAGTTCCAGACCTGATGGTGGAAGATGTTCAATGTTGCCAAGGGTGACTCATGAGACCATCAGAGAGATGTGTTGATTCTTGGTGCAGCTGCCCACAAACAGGCTCTTCTTCTCAAGAAAGACACCCAAGCGTGATCCAGAAAGAGCTCTTCATTAACAGAAGAAAATGAAATAAATGAAGAATAATGTTCAATGTTAAAGAGAAATTAACATTAATTAATCACTGACTAACGCAATGTTCCCACCATTAATCATTCGCTCTTACTGTAATCAGGACATCAGCTGGGCAAACAACATGCAAACCTCCCGAGCGTGATGTTTGCCATAGTCTTGGAAACACAGAAATTGCCTTCAGGAGAATCTGCCTCCCCCAGCGGGGACCTGCGTGCTCATCTGCCAGCAGCCAGTGTCCTGCAGGAAGCTCCAGCTCCAGCCGCGTCCCGTGATGGAGCTGAAGGCTCCGCAAGATGCTGCTCCGCGGGACCGGGGGCTGTTCGCACTCAGCCTGCCTGGGAAAGGGCCGGGGGGATTGCATCCCCTGCGCTTTATGGATCACGACGCTTCTGCCAAGATGTGGCAGCCGTTTGGAAAGCAGGCTATAAGTCCCTAGAGCTTTTTGATGTTTCAAACATTTTTCAGAACAGAAAATGTGATGGAAGAGAGAACTTGCTTCTTTAAACTGAATTTTCGAATGTGAGATGTTGATGGCAAATAGCAGATTTTACCAAAATGGAAGAAATCAGTTAAGAGACAAAATATTTATTTGGCTAATGAAAAACAAACAAACAAAACGAAACGACAACAGTAACAAAACCCAACTCATTTCAAATACTCTGGTTTGTGATCTTGACATGAAGCCACTGTTGTTCCCATGGCAGTAGGATGACATGTCTCGACCTCGATCCTTGCAGAACCAAAAGGACAATGAATAATATGGCTTAAGACAAAAAACTTAGACAAATGGGGAAAGCTATAGGGAAGGAGTGCAAACCTATCTATTTCGTGTGTAAGTTGGGTGAAGTGGGTAAGCTTCCAGTTTTCCGTGTGGTTCGTGCCCGGCGCAGGAGCCAGTGCTGTCAGATGACAGATGGTGCTGAACCACATCAGCAGCTCCCAAAACTGAAACAGAAAGAACTGGCAGTGATTGGTACATCCGAGAGGACATTTAGGGGACATACTAGGCAGCAGGACTATATTAAAGATTGTCTTTACTGCTTGGGCATCCCTGGCATCGTGCTGCAGTTTGTTCTGCCTTTCACTCTTTCACCTTGTGTCTGTGCGTGAACGGAGACTCCTTGTTACAGGCTGATCGTTCAGCACCTTTGGCGGTGCTAAATGGTGGCTTTACAAACGGATCGGGGTAGAGAAGAGTTGGTTATTAGACACCTTGAAAACTGGGGTCTCGTCAGAGCATCCAGCCCTTATCATGCTGGCACCAGCATGTGCTCAAGAGAGCTGGACCAAGGGGGCAGATTTCATGATCAGAGACAGTAATCAAACCACAGCCCTTTCCCTTCTTGGAGAGGGGTTCAGCTTAGGTGTGAGGAAGGGATTGTTGGCTCTGAGGGCGGTGAGAGCCTGGCCCAGGTTGGCCAGAGAGGTGGTGGCTGAACCATCCCTGGAGACATCCCAGGCCAGGCTGGACGGGGCTCTGAGCACCCTGAGCTGGTGAAGATGTCCCTGCTCATGGCAGGGGGGGCTGGGAAGTGCCCTCCAACCCAAACTATTCTATGATTCTTGATCTCCCATGGCCTCCCCTTACCATCTTCATCATCTTTGGGAACACAGAACTGCAACATTGGGCCAGCTTGGGGTTGGGTCTTGATGAATCGTGGGATGGTGACTTTTGGATGTTGGTCAGATCAGTGTGAGCCCTGTGACGAGATTTGGGAGAGGAGCGCGTGCCAGGCCGGTGAGGTTTGACGGGAGTGAATGTGACGTTGTGTTTTTCAAACTAAAGTCCCTCTCAGTAGCATCAGTAACGCGGAGGAACACGTGGTGTGAAGTGCAGGAGAAAAGTTTCCAGCTGAGTCTGTGGGAGGTTTGTCCACGTCCAATGCTTGTGAGCGTTAGAAAAGGAAGAGAAGAAGAAATGCTGAATTGTCAGATTTGAACCGATGCAAACAGATGTTTGCTTTGGACATCTGGGATGTCGCCTGTGCGGGAAGGGAAAACGTCTTTTGTGGGCGTCCGTAACGTGCTCTGACACACTCAACAGCGTTGTACCCACTTAAGTACTTTTCTCCTTGTATTCAGACAAAATTCTACTCCTCATACATATAAATTTATATTGCTTTTAGATATCCTGTAAGAAACAGTGGTAAAAAAAACCCAGTATGTTCTTTTTATACTGCAAGCGACTGAAACAGCCAGAGGTGGTTAATAATTTATGGAGAGAGGAAAAAGGCTAAAAAACCAAAAAGCCTCCTAAGTAACACAAGCAACGGAGTAAAGTTTGTAGAAACTTCACTTTTTGCAAAAGTGTAAAATATGCTCCTTTTGATTTTGAGTTGAAAAGGCAGTTGTTGGCAAGTTGAAGTGCAAACACTTGTCCTTCCTTTTATTTATCATTTTAAAAAGCCGGCACTTGTCTGTCTCAGTGTGGTTCTGTGTGTGGGGCTGCATGCTTTGTACTGGATGTTTGTCTAATTAGTAACGGGTAACCAGCACCCATAAAGTCAGCCTGGTTGACTGTTCCACTTACTATAATACCACCCAATGAACAGATGAACTAAGCTGATCAGCAGCGGAGCAAGCTCTGTTAACTGCTTTGTACAAATGAGAGGAGAGCAATCCTGAAGTGTCACTGATCATTTATTACAACAGCGATTGTAGGCACAGACAAATGAGGCATTTCAATTATTTTTGATGGCCAGGGTGCCCAGCTTTTCTGTGCAACTGCAGTAGTCGGTGTTGGCTGAAAGTCATCCCTAAGGGAGGTTAAACAGGACGAACCCTGATAAATGGGTGTAATCGATCTGTTTGTCTTTGTGGTCCCCAAGCCTTGCTGGGCCCTGGGCAAAGCACTGAGCAAGTAAATCATGTCCCAGCGCTCAGCACCACGCTGAGCTCTGCCCAGCAACCTCTGGTTTAATTTATGTAATTTCTGTGACTGGGACAGTGGAAGGTCTTGCTGGCAATGCGGTCCACGAGGCACAGATGTGAAATAAATCTGGCAAGACTTTGCAGAGGACTGCTGGTTTGCATTAAAAACCTAAAGCGTCCCAGTCCCAGCTTGTTATCACCTCTCTGGCTGTAAAACCAGCGGTCGGACACAGGAGTGACAAGGCACATCTGGAGGAAAGATGGTGCCAAGTGATGGGGGACTCGGTTCTGTGATATCCACAGCGACAGCCCGAGCACCTGCTGAATGTTTAAGTGCTTTTTATGTTTAATAACTCATAGCAAGTGAGAGTAACAACCTGCAACACATAATATTACCTCTACAAACAGGAAGGTGTCTCAACAAGTGTTGGGGTATCTAATAATTATAGATGGTTTGGATGAATTCACTTATCTGCTGGGTCTTCAGCAGCAGTTTTGCTGTACAGGTTTGCTTTTACTGTGCTGAAGTAGTTGTTAATGTACGTACGGATATAGTGTGTGTTGTGTGGAAATGCTGCGTTTGCTCTCGTCCGCTCCCGAGCTCTGTGGGAAGCAAAGGGCTGAGCCCTTTGCAGCCTTGAGCCTGGGGAAACACAATGTTTATTCATCTGAGAAGGCAGGAGAGCTAATAAATACTTGTAGAAATGCTGTGCAGAGACAGAATATGAGAATGCAGAAGGTGCTTGTACTGAGACGTGAAATACCGACCTTGCCACAGTCTAGAAGTCTCAAATCATTATATATGATCATGTTTGTGTATATTGCAAATCTATTTTTTCCCCTCCTTGGCATCTCAAGTGAGAATTATGGCAGGTTCCTTAATCTAAGGAACAGTCCCAGACTGTTACTCAAACAATTGCATAATGTGTTTGAGGATCAACATACTGGCAGCTTGATCACTGCTTAGGGACCTTTGTTATCAAGGAGAAAATAGCCCTGCACAGTATTCTGGTCTCTGTCTTATAGCAAGAAACCATCAGGCTCCTGGAAAAGCAGCAACTGATTTGTCGCAGGCAGGCAGAAGTTTAGGACACAGCTGAATGGCGACCGGGCTGTCTTTGTGGGACAGGGATGCCCGTGCTCTGCAACCCGCACGACTGTTCTTCAGCAGGAAGGATCAAAAACGAGTATCGTTCTGTCAAAATCTAGAGTTGCAGCTTAATGTTTAAGAACTTCATCCCCAAACCTGCTGAAGGCTCCTTGTGGTTTCAGCCAGCGCTGACAGGTGGGGCTGGAAACGCGGTCGCATTCAGGGTCCTGAATAACCTGACGCTAGTAACACCAACACACCAACAAAAAGGACACAGTGAGAAAAATGGTTTGTGTCTGTATTTGATGAAGGTTTCCTGAAAGGAAGAAATTGTGAATGTGCAGATATACCGTTGTTTGCAATTGATTAATGATTTTTTTGTGTAACTTGAAGTCAAAAAAAAGATTGTTTCTTTGACTTTTACGTTGTAAAGGAATATGGTGGAGAAGTATAGATGGATGCAATGAAGACAAATGGAGGCTCAGCTGAAGCGAGATGCTTTAGCCAACTGCTGCAAGAAGTGCAATGAGTATATGAATATGTATATTTATCAGAAATTATTTTTTTCTACAGATCCCACAAATCAGTTATGCCTCAACTGCACCAGAGTTGAGCGATGACAGGCGCTATGATTTCTTCTCACGTGTGGTTCCTCCAGATTCCTTCCAAGCACAAGCAATGGTGGACATTGTGAAAGCTTTGGGATGGAATTATGTGTCCACTTTGGCATCTGAAGGGAATTATGGAGAAAAAGGAGTCGAGTCCTTCATGCAAATTTCCAGAGAGGCAGGTAGGCAACGCCATCCTCCCTCCAGAAAACGCTATGGAAGTAATGAATGTTATTTTGTACCGAATGTTATATTCTTTTTCTAGAACATATCTTTGATTCTAAAGGTGCTCCAGTTCTTTGCAATGCCTCTGTGATGGCTCCTAGATCCTCTCATTCCTAAATTGCTTGTGGAGTTTGAAACCTTAGTGGTTTTCAATCATTTCTGGAGCAAAAAGAAAACCCTGAGTCTTATCAAGCTCCTACTGTTCCTCTGGACAGCATTATATTTTGTTGACATGAGTAGAAGACAGATTTTAAAATGCTGAGCTTTTATCTCTCCACAGCTAGAAATGGTGTGACGACTGTTTGTCACCAGACATTGACTGTGCCGCGCTGTTGCTGTTCGCTTGCAGATCGCTGCCTGATTTGTATTGCTTTGCTGCCGCGTGGCTCCTGACCGATGCTGCTCAGAGAATTCATAATCTTCCTCCTGAAGGCTCAAAGATTACGGGGCTGGGATACAGAGGGAACAAGCTCAGTGGTGCAGTGTGAGGCCCATCAGACCTTTGGTGGGATGCATCACATTTTGTATGTTACTGGTTTCATTTAGTGGTGTCCCAGTAAGGCCAAACTCTATTGGACATTGTGATTGTCAGAGAGAGATGTTCCCAAGGACAGGGAGATGCTGTGTCTTGTGCTGGGTCAGGTTTTTGATATCGAGTCAAGCTGTCATGATTTTGTTGTCAGAAATCTCCAGTTTCACAGCCTGTTTTCCTGTTCAGGTACAAAACAGAGCAGACCTGTCCCAAAGGTGTGACTGCAGTGTCACTGTGCTCACACCACTCTCCATAGAACTTGTTCTTCAGGGTAAATCATTGTAAATTTCCCCAGAGACCCCAGAACACAGGAGACTTGAGATGGCACTTCAAGGGATACAGGAATAAACCCATGGCGAGCTGGTTTGTAATCCAGACTCACCAAGGTCTGGAGGTTTGAATATTTGAAGCTGATTCATGTACTGGTAAGGAAAAATAAGCAGCAGTTCTCATTCGTTGTTGTGATATATGCAAGACCCATCTTCAGAAGGGTATAATAATAGAAGATGTGTAGAAGAGGTTCTGAGGGACATGGTTTGGAGGTGGGCTTTACAGTATTGGGGTGATGCTTGGACTCTGATCTGAAAGGTCTTCTCCAACCAAAATGATTCTATGATCCCGATCAGGACCCCATCATCATTACACAAGGATAAGCTCTACAGATCCCCCACCCTGCTGTGTTAAATACAAACAGCATAACACAAGCCACGATTCGCTTACTGAATTACATAAATCACCAGCCGGATTGGTGAGTGCAGGAGAGGGGGCACTGGGGCGGGACGGGCGAGCTCGGGAGCAGCCGGCGGCTTTCCATCAGCTGCCTCCACTGCAGACACTCGGGTTTTGCAAAGCGGTGCCTGCGATGGAGTGTCAGCGCTTCCCGAGTGCCGGCTCCCCTGGGCAGAGCAGCAGCAGCGAGCACAGAGCTGGCTGAGGGACGAGGGGCTCTAGACAGCGGAGTCCAGAATTGTTGCATTATGTCGGTATCACAGAAGGAACTTATATTTGCATGAATCTGTCTGTTCGTTTGGATGCATATTTATGTGGAATTAAAGAAAATGGCTTTGGATTTAATACCACAGGAAGTGGCAAATTCCAGTGCTCATTATAATTTAAAATTGACTTTATTTGCAAATATCCAGTGTTGCAAAATCATACCAGAAATGTGTTCTCTATGTCAAGGACAAACGCTAGCTGAATAATAGTGTATCATTTTATAGAATTAAATAAATGACAGGAGCAGTTCATGTAGCCAACATGTAATTCAATGTCCTTCATAAAAAATAAAGCATAAGACAAAAAGAAAACTCTGCTTAAAACAGCTTTGCATGCAGGTCGATACAGGTCACACCTACAAGATTAAGATGCTAACAGGGATAGTGCATAAACTTTCTGTCATATACGCAGCCTGTCTTGTCTGGAAACAGGAATAATCCAATCCCCGGCAATGCCTCCAGTTCAATGCAGCTGCTTTTTCTTCTTAGGGCTGTGCTGAATTTTTTATGCTAGACAGATAAAGCTTGTGTGAAGTTCTGCAGGGATTTAATACCTGTCAACAAGTCCCCTGGCTTTTAAAAACCCTGGGGAGCGTCAGAAGATCCTGTTGTCTAGATATGTAATGGAGCAGTGCTGCCTAGAGATAGAGGTCCTGACCTTGATCCCCTGTGCGGAGATGGCACCTTGTCCCTTCGGGGATCGCTCGTGACCATCTCCCAGGTGCTGTTTTGGGGGGGTCATGTTGCAATATTTGCCCCTGCTCTGGGGGAGACAATATTGAGGGTGCATTGTTTTGGGGTTGTTATCCTGGTACCTGATGTGGCTGTGGCTCCCTGGGGACATTGTGTGCAAAGACATGCTTAACCAGGGTCAGGGCTTGGAAAGAGCAATAAGCAGCAATAATTTTACTGACCCATGGCTGTGGGGCAGTTAGTAGCTCCTTCATACATCGATTCAAACCCATTGGAGTGGTCAAGAGCCTCATGTCTGAACATGTCGTCTCTAATGAGGAAAAGAAGGGATAGGAAGTTTCACAAAATAGAGAAGTATTACAAAGATCAGTGCATTTCAAGTATTAAATAGATTTAAATGGCTCCAAACATATGCGTCCTGACTGAGGTGTGTAGTTATCTTTGCAAAAGCCATCGAGCACGGCGATGTGTGCTGGGATGGGGACTTGCTTGTGGGGATCCTGCGAGTAGATTAATGTGGTGCTTGGGGTGCGGATCGGAACTCAGGCTAATTAGAAAACTCCTGCCAGAAGCAAGAGGAATGCAACAGCAGCCAGAGGTTTTTCCTTTGTCAAAAGACCCGATTCTTGTGGAATCGGGGCGGCTGTGATTGCCGGTGCTGTCCCTGCGGGGACGTGGGGGCTGCAGGACAGGATTGGGGTTTAAGTGGTCAGGCCCGCGTTACCTCATTTCCACTTAGCTAAAACATGGGATGTTCATCAGGAGGAGCTGTGCTATGCACAAAGCATTGTCCATGTAATTTCTGTGTTTGGGCTTTGGTCCCATTCAAGTTCTTGTCTCTCACATTGAAGAAGGACAAGGAATCACTGGAGAGAGCCCAGCAAGGGCTATGAAGATGCTGAGGGGTCTGGAGCATCTTTGTGATGAGGAGGCACTGAGAGAGCTGGGGCTGTTGAGCTGGAGAAGAGAAGCTGAGAGGGATGTGACCAGTGGGATCAGTATCTCAGGGTGGGTGTCAGAGGATGGACCAGACTCTGTTCAGTGGTGCCCAATGACGGGGTGAGGGGCAGCGGGCACAGACTGAAACACAGGAGGCTCCATCTGAACATGAGCAGAAACGTGTTTGCTGGGAGGTGCCAGAGCCTGGCCCAGGCTGCCCAGAGCGGGTGTGGAGTCTCCTGCTCTGAGACATTCAAACCCCCTGGACCCACCTGTGTGATCTGCTCTGTGACCCTGCGTGAGCAGGGGTTGCACTGGGGGATCTGCAGAGGTCCCTTCATCCCCAATCAGCCTGTGATTTTGGGATTCTCTTTAGCGGTGGCTGCAGTAGCTGTCTGGCAGCTTTCCCGCTCCGGGGGTGTCGGAGCTGCTGTGGGTCCTGCCCCCGTGACCCCTTTTGCCGAGCAGAGCTGGGGGGGGCAGGGCAGGTCCTGCCCGACGCGGCCCCCGAGGACCCTGCGCAGCTCCAGGAGCTGAAACACGGTAATTAGTCAAAGTTTGAGATGCACCGGCAATCAGCAGTCATTATTAGCTCCCAGACAATTGCTTTGTATCTCATAATCAAGGTTTTTTGGCAGAAAGGAAGGTTCAGTCCAGAGGTACCAGCACATTTATTATCTTTGGCCTTGAATCTGTAGCAGCTAATTATCCTAAATTCAGTGTTTTATCCAAACTTGTTTCTGATTCAGCCAAGATCTTAGGAGTTGTGAGGATGAGTAGAAAGCGCTATCCTTGCTTAGTTTTCAAATATGCTTTGGTATATAAAGACTTTGCTTGATCCTTGGAGTTAATAACTCTTCACAAAGTGACTTTTATTATGAGTACTTCAAGCGAGTTTGAATATGTCATTGTGGCAGGAGATGAAGATTTGAAACATGCTCTGCAGTCTGTGGGATTAATAAATAAGGGGAATGGTCTAATTATGGAAAATCTAAAGGACAATTTCAGATTATTAATGAAACTACCGAATACTTAAATTTCAAAGATTAATTCGTCTTTGATTTTTTTTTTTAAAGATTAATCTGTACCAGAAGGTTAATTGCTATCTGTAAGAAATATATATATTGAAGTCGTTAGCAAAAGACCACTTGAATGCCTCCTGACAGATAAATGAAAGATCTAGTAGGCATTTATTCAGTGTTTTTCGCTCTGAAAACCCCCCGTTTTCACAGATGAGTGCACTGGCTGCTTGGCTTGGGAGACGTTGGCACTCACTCCGTGGCTGCCGTCTGTATGGTGTTGGAAGGGGGATGCTCGGCTCTGCCAATCCCAATGTCTGCGACCTCCACCTCTCTCTCTCTCTGTATATATACATATATATATATATATATACACACATATATATATATATATATAGCGGATATCACCATATCCGATACACATAGGTCTTCTGCCTTCCCAGAGCTCCCTTGTCCAACTCCAGCCCACAAATCAGTGTTTCCTCTCAGCCAGGCTGGTTTTGGGCACAGTTCTGCTTGTTTGCACGCGCTACGCTCCTGGTGTTGTGCAGAGTAATAATGCAGTATCTTAATTTACAAACTAAGCATTAATTAGTTGAGATGATGATGTTCTCAACCATTTGGAAGGGCAAGAGAAGAAAAATTCTGGAAAAGCGTGTCTGCTTTCTCTGTGTACCAAAGACCTGGAAAAAAAAGGATTAAAGCTTTTGTACCAGCGTGCTGATATGATTATATACACTGAAGTTTCTTCTGAAGACTTTTAGTTGCAGTGTCATATTTGTTAAAAGGCTATCATCACCTCGACAGAACAAAAACGCAGAATAAACTTTAATCCGCTTTGACACAGGAAGCACAGCACTTGCAGCAGTCTCTTTAT
This sequence comes from Columba livia, assembly GCF_036013475.1. Taxonomy (NCBI): domain Eukaryota; kingdom Metazoa; phylum Chordata; class Aves; order Columbiformes; family Columbidae; genus Columba; species Columba livia. The sequence continues at coordinate 21,967,424 of NC_088611.1, forward strand.
CTTCTTCTCTCCTCCTTTTGCTGAAGACGTTTTTGAAATATTCATTTCTTTAATTCCCCTGTCCCCATGATGCTCGGGCGCTGCTCAGACAGCTGTGCGGGAGGTTGGGAACATCTGCATGTGGCCGCAATGGCCGAGATGGACAAACTGCAGGAGCCGAGACAGAGAAACACAAGAGACATAAAAAACTCTCATTGTCGGGGCAGAGACCCCTGAAATCATGAATCCTCCCCCTTACCCTCACAAGTAGAATTTCTTCCCAGCAGTGATACTGAACCGTATTTCTTTTCTGTCCTCCTATTTAAACTTGAATTTCCTTTTCATCTTGTTTCTCCCAGTTTTATATTTGCCAGGAAAAACCATGTGTGCACACAGACGTGCACCCCTATATGAGACATGTTGCCCCCATGTCTAACAGATTTCAGTCCACCAAAATCAGATTAATCACTTTCTTCCATGCCATCGTAATCTGTGCAATAATTAGTACGATCTCCTAGTGCATTGGTTTCTTACAAATTAGCTGCATACAATTAAATACCTCCTACAGAAAATATATTCTATGGGTCCGTTATTCGTAGCAAAGACTCTTCAGCCACCTAAATGTGAATATATGACAGCTTTTGCTAGATCCTTGGTATTTGTTTTCTACCCTGACTTGTGTTTCTGAGATCTGAACGTTCTGATTGGGGTTTTTGGTGATCTGAACCATCTCTTGGTGCTGTCTGTGAAATCCGCGGTGTGGTATATTGTTACAAAATGCTCTCGTTCAGTGCTTTTAAAGGCAGGAGCTGCTCCCCCAGCCCCAGTGATTCACGCAGCGTTTCCCTGGGCTCCTGTACCTCTGTGCACTGCCCGCTCTGATCCCGACGCCGCGTTTTTGTACCAGAACTTCACTCTCCTGCAGTCTGCGGGGAATTGCATTAGCACAAATTAGTGCTGGATAACATGAGAGAGTTAAATCATTGCTGCGAGGGAGTTGTACAACTGCGTTTCAAGAAGAGAGAGGAGACTATTCTGCCTGTACCTCTCAAATAGGAGACCAGTTCCTATTGCCAAGTACAAAATCCTGATTTCCTTTTTTGTCTTACATTCTGATGTTAATGAAACATCTCTTTTTTTTCCTCTTGATCCATTAAAGCCCCACTGAATGTGTTTAGAATGTTCATAACAACGAGCAGTCACTTTTCAGCATAACACAAGGCTAAAAGAAGCCGAAAAATGAGAAAGGAAGGTGAAAAAGTTAGTGGCGTCACTATGATGCACTGTGGTGGGTGGAGATTGCACCAACTATGTTGATAAATAGCTAATACAACTTATTAGTGGAGCTTTGCAGAGCGCACTGGCGATGGGCAGCATCACACGTCAGCCAGTGATGCCCAGAATATATGATCTGGAATTTGTCCTGACAGAACCCAACTTGGAACAGAGACACTGCTCAAATGTTCCTTTGAGTGAGTCACTGTTTGGAAGCGGAAGGGCTGAGGTGTTGTCCTGTCCACTATCTATTACATTTATTTAGCTGAAGGAACAGTGTTTTGCAGAGCGTTCACTGCTTCTCCCTGCGCCGTGACCCAAGGGGCAGAAACCTCTGTAGCATCTCAGAATGAACAGCTGAGCTTACGTTCTAACACGTTGCTCTATAAACATGTTTTTGAAGCGCAGCCCAAAGCCCAGCCTAAGAAAAGCAGGCATTGTCCCGTGGTGTTCAGGCCGTATCTCAGGTGCAGAGGCTGAGCCTTTGTCTTTGCCTGTGGTAAATGATTATATTTCTGATGGGAATGGCCTTTATTCGTTTACTTGAGAGTCTGTTGTCTGGATCAAATATAGCAAAAATAAATGTATGAGCCACTAATGAAATCAAGACATTTATATTGAGCGCTTCAAGCGGTTTCTGGTTTTCGCTCTGTTTTTCTCAAATATTCATGCATCTGTCCCTGTTGCTGTTCAGTGATGTTATGCTAAATAACAATGTTATGGAATCTGTTGTTTTCCTTCCTATGTTTTGTCAAATAACAGATGTTTTGTTATTTCAGAAAAAAGTCCAGAAAAACATGTTTCTAAGTCATACCAACTTGCATGCTTCAGCCTGTCAGGTTTAAAAGGTTTAATAGGATTTTATTTTAATTGTAACTGCTCTAGTAGGTAATGCACTGGACTTGATCCTCGGGCGTGTTTTGGATCACATTTAAAGTTGAACAGTTCTGATAGTGGAAAAGAAAAAGCAAAGTGTGTCCCCACAAAGTAAATCTGTTACTCGGTGTGTGTGGTCGATGCTGCTGTGGCTTCTTTAATAACCAGTGTGAAGCGATGTCGTTCAGAGGGGCGAGCGGGTGATGTCCTTAAGGTGATGGTCGGACTTTTGACTTCCCTGGGATATTGGGTAAAACTCATCAGGTACCTGGCTTAGATGTTGAGAAACCCTCAGGCACCTGCCTGTATTTTTAGGTTATCACAACACTGTGAATGCAAATCTTCTCTTTAACGAGGCCTCTTCCTACCTAAGACACACCAGCTGTCCGGAGCGAGTTGGCTCTGTTCCCTCTGCGGTAACGAGGAGAGATGGGATCCCAGTTGCCCTTTGGAAACATCTGTTTATTGAGCACGCAGGGAGCGCAGGCACCAAATAGCAGCATGTCATTAAAGAATTAAAAAGAATAACTCCAGTCATTGATATGTACGTGATATATGTATTTTCCTGTCTTCTTGTCTTCATTTGAAGATAAATACCTGGTGCAGATTTATGGGGTTCTTCTGATCTTAGGGTAGCGGTGATCAGGAGCAGGGTTGTACCTGGGAGGGCTGCAGCATCGCAAACCCATCTGCCCAAACGCTGTTAAAATTGCGTGATGAGACTAGCGGTGCTCTGAGTAATTCCTCCTGCCCAAATAGACTCATGAAAAATCAATAAAGTAGAGTTTGAGGAGAAGGAAGGCGGTAAGGATATGACATTATGATTACCTTCGTGTCTGCTTATGTGAAATCTGAGACCAGTTCCAAGCTGATAGATGCAGAAACTTGCGCTCTGTACCCCCGAATGACCTCACATGGCTGGGTTTGGTCAAGTATTATTAGGTAGCTGTAACAGGCTGCTGTCACAGTTACAGCATAAGTCACTTTAGTGATAAATATCGGGCTTTTTATGGCATTTATTGAACATTTGGAGATTGCATTTCAAGGACAGAATAAAATTGGAATAGGCAATTCTTGTTACTAAACAAATAACTGCTAGCATCCTTTGAAAATGTTACCCCAAATTTAATCAAACGTTACTGTTGTGGTTATGTGAAAAGGATCGCATGGATCAGCTGAAAACCAGTGGCTGGTTAAGTCCTTGTTATTTCAAAGCAGGGCCGTGTATTGTTGAACCTTTATTTTTACTGGTAAGGCTGGGCATCCCTGGGCAATGCTCCTGCATTTTGCAGCGTGTGTGCCCCATGGTGCAGAATTGAAGAAGGTTTTTGATGCAGATTTGGTAACTTAGTCATCCCAATTCAGTTGTTTTCCATTGTTCTTTAAAAGGTTTTTCGCATCTCAAGGGTAATACATTCCTCTTGGTAAGGACAGCAGTACGGGGCAGAATTGAAGCAAGAGCATCTGCGGCTGTTCTGTGTCCATCTTCTGCTGCAAAGAATGGAAATGTTCTTAAGCAGTGGTGGAAATATTAGGGAAAGGGGTAAAAGGTTTGTTAATGTGCATCAGGAAGCTTGAGGTGAAGTGCAAAAGCTGATGTTGTTTTGGGGAGGAGCGGTGGAAAGGAGGGAGTTCAGATGTACTGAACGATGAAAGAACAAGTCTAGAAACAGCAAGACAGGTATGAGGATTAGGAGGAGAGATGAAAAGCCATGAAGTGAAGGTTGATAGAAGTGGCTGGGGCTGGAAAGACTGAACCACGGCAGGGAGAATATCCATGGGTAAAGAAGACTTGCCATAGAGAGCGGGCTACAAAATCACATCTGTTTCACCAAAAAAAATTGATGATTTCAGAAGCAGAAGTGACTTTGATTGCAAAACCTTAAAACTTCTGGAAGATAAGGTAGAACTTCTTTCCCAAGGCCATTTTTCCTGCCTGGGTGATGGCATCTGGTGCCTCTGCTCCTCACGACGCTGTTTCCCTACCCGTGAATCCTGCTCCCACCTCGCCCCGGTGCCGATTCCAGCGTGTGGTGAGAAGCAACTTGTCAGTTTTCCTGAAGGAATAAACTGCGTTTCATAAGAAACCTTGTGCAGAGGAAGCCCCTGCCGTCATTTCGACTTTCCCCACGGAAAACAGAAATATTGTGATTACGCTGAGATTTTCCCGTGGGATATGTCTGGTTTGCAAAGTAGGATGAATTTGTTGGAACGTCATTTGGGACCAGGTCTAAAAGCATTTCTGCTTCTGAAGGGTAATATATAATAGACTGCAGTAAGTTATTCCAGTTTCTGTCACTGAAATCCTGCATCCCAGGAGGAAATACAAAATATTGCCTCATCTTGTACCTTCCATACTTCACAGTTCCTTTTCACTTTGTGCTAATGCAAAGAACAGCTTTCCTAGCCATGGGGGAGCAGCAGCACATCAATAATTCTCAGACGCCTCTTCCATCACGTGCCCTCTCCAGCCTCCTTCGCTCCTGAGCCCACTTTGTCCCAGCAGGTGACAAATGGCCCGAACCCTCCGCACTGGGGAAGGTGGATCTGGGGCATCGCTGGGGATCACCTGGCCATGCCAAAAACCTTCCCAGGGCCTTCCCCCGCACAGCTCCCTCCTGGAGGGGAAAAGAGCAACGAGAGGAGTCACTTGAACCAGGTGTATGTGCCCCCGCTTTGCAAAACCACAGCGGGTAGTAGATGATGATCAGTGGAGTTTATACTCTTTACTTACTCATTCTTAGGAAAGTTGTTTATCAGAGCAGTGTTTGAAATACCTGGACTATTCGCCGTAGTATATTCAGCAAGATACCTGAGCTGAAAAGATGGACTGCAATATGGCATTTTAAATGGTTTATACGTTGGGAAGGTATATATATATACACACTTCTGTTTCCCTTTGGTGTTTCGAGATTGATGTGTTTTCGGTCTATAAGGAATCAGGAGGCCATCTGGCTTGCTCTCATTATTTTAACATTTTACCAATGTTCAATATTTAAACAAAAACCTCATGGTGATAATGACCCTCCCTGATCTCGTGATGCTGCAGGTGTTGCCATCAGCACGTATATCGCTCCCTGTGCGAATCACGGTGCTTTCACTATTCCCCGTTCATATAATTTTGGGCTTGTTGGTAACAAAAGGCTGGTAAAAAAAAAAAAAGGGGGGGGGGGGCAAATATTCAATTATTTTATTGTAAGAAAAAAGAGTTAACGTGTATTAATATTTCATTGTGTAAACGTGGTGGTGAAACAGATTAAACTTTGGGTAACAGGTAGGGAACGCAAACAGGCAGATTTCCATTTGCGGTTGGAACTGGATGTGATGCTGACGCTGCAGCGTGCGCTGGAACCGCGTCCTTGCAGCGTTCCCTGGGCTGCTGTTTGTTTGGGAGAGCCCAGGGAGGACACGGAGAGCAGGCAGCCGCAGTCGAGGGTAATTTTTAAAATCGGATGCTCAGACGTTGTCTTTGCCGCCTGTGACACGTGTATCCGCGGTTCCCGTGGGATTCCAGCCCTGTCCTGGCGTTCGCCACCTGCCTTGAGGCACAACCAGCCCGATGGGAGATTGAACGGAGCCGATGCCGAGCAGCTCCGAGCTCTTCGAGCTGCTCTGCACACCCGCCTGGCGCTGGAGCAAATCGGAGAAACAAGAATCTGATCGCTGTTCCTGTTGGGAGCTCTGGGGTGTCTGTTTGTCCCGGTGCTGCTCACCAGAGCTGCATTCGCACGGTACCAGCACATCCCTGCGCTGCAGCAGGCAAAGTGGCTTCCTGTGGAATTGGTTCAGGTAGCAGCTTTAGAATGGAAGATTTTATCCAGAAGTCTGGAAGCGGCTATCTCAGGCTACGATCTAGAAAATACTCTCTTTAGGCATTGGTTAAAGAGAAATTATATTTTAATTCCCTGAATGTATTTTGTTTCTCCCCTTAATTTCACTAATCCATATGTCTGATCAACCCTTTAATTAACTCTCAGTTTATCCTAAATCTGTATTTTATTCCTTTTCTTCAAATCCTTTTGTTCTCTTGCTGCTATTGCTGCACCAGTGCAAAGGGCATTTCAAAGCAAGGGGGCCCGGCCCCGTGTGCTCTCGGGATGCAGCTGCTCAGTTCTGATTTTTCTAAGGACTCTTCCTCCAGACGAAGGCCCGTGAGGAGCCTTTGAGGAGACATCTCCTCTGGTGAAGTTCCACCTCGACAAGTCGGGAAGCCGACTGTGAGCTTGCAATGCAGCAATCCCAAATATAGCAGCTTTTCTGTTTAAAAAATGAAGGATTTCACTTAACTGATCGTGTTTTAAGAAGGGTGCGGGGTGCAGATGTGAAACAGCAGGAAGCTTCTTTTGACAGCTTTTCATCGACTTTTCCTTGCTGTTTATGTATTTCTTTTAAAGCCCATTTTATATTCAGGCAAAAGAAAGTCTAGACAGATTGTCTAAAAACTTTTATTGGGTAATTAAGATGATACTGCTGGTGTATCACTGCTGGATAGCGTGCGGACTCCGGTTAAGAAATGGCCTTTGTGCCTCTTGCCAGACTTTCTTTTATTAATCCTTGGGAAGGCTTTTTTAATATCTGACTATTTCAAAGTCCAAACCAAACACCTCTTGAAGTCTGAAGCTTGGACATCTCAATCTATATAAAGGAATCTGAGTGCCTTGATTTTATTTTCTGAGGTATCGAGCCCTTGTGGTTTCCATTCCGATTGACTGGAGATGCGATTGCTCTGTATGCACAGAAATTCAATCTGGCCTTGAGTCCCTGTGTCCCAGCGTTGTGGTCTCAGCGCTCGTGTGTGGGGGGAGACCGACAGCCCCCAAAACGCAGCTCAGCACCGTGCTGAGTGTTGTCAGAGGCAGAGCCCCGGGAGGAGCCGCGTCCCGCAGCAACGCTGTTCCTTTGGTAAATAACTCTGCTCTGAGCAGTTGGTTCGTCCAGGAGAGCGCTCATTGGGAAGCTGGGGTTAGACGTGTTTGCTTTGGACACTCGTGTGTTAAAATGGGTCTTATTTCACCAGCTCACACTGAGTGCTAAGAACAGTATCCTCTTTACCTCGAGCCGGGATGAATTTGAGCTTGGATATCCCCAGGTTTGAGGTTTTACCTCTTAGTAATTCCCTGTAGCAGTTCATTTCTTGTGTTCTTCATTCTTAGGAAATCACAGTGTGTTCATTACAGCCAGAACTCTTCTCAAACCTCTAGCTGCTGTAATCAAATAACTTCTATTTATTAACATCAGGAGGGAAGATGGAGCAGCAGCATCACAGAATTGCAGCCCAAGTCTGTAGCACACGAGCTGTTCCTTGAAATAAAGAGCTTTGGAAAAATCTCTGCAGAGCTCTGGGAAGGTGCCGCCCCTCTCCAGGTCCTTTGCACTCCCATGCCCCGCGATGCCACCGCCCTGCAAGATGCACTAAAAAAGCAATTAGCGCTTTGGGACGTTTTGCAAAATTTTATCAGTCTTCTGCCTCGAGGCTCTGGCAAATGATGCTGGTTCACTCGACGTTTCTTTAAGGCTTTATTATTTTTTCCTTGGTCTTCTCCAAGAACAAATCCAAGAGCTAGAGGTACAGTGGAATCGGTCCAGCCACTTACAGTCCTGCTCCTTGAGAACTGCAGGACTCATTAAAAGCACCTTTCTACTCATTAAAAGCATTCTTTCTACTGCCACACTGTCGTCTTGATCTCCTTCCCTCTTTTTCTCTTCCTTGCATTCGTGTCACTGCCTCTGAGATTCATGTTTAAGGGCAGCAGCAACTTCAGTATCCAAGAAAGTCATTCATTTAACTTGAGAACAAATAACATCTTCTAAGCCATTTTAGCCATTTCCCCAGGTTTCACTGGGAAACATGGAAAAATCATTGGCACTCTAGCATTTAAAAACCAACTGAGCAACCAAAGTAAAACCAGTTGCTTGCAGTGGGAGACACTGTGCAGTTGCTGTAGCTTGGGACTGTGCCAAAACCCTCTTTGACAGAAATTCTGCTTTGGAGAAGTGCAATTTTTTTTCTTTTAATTATTTTCTCCAGAGCTAATCATCCACTAAAGGGCTTTTTACTTGTGCAAGGTCCTTGGCAATGCTGAGTGGAAGTGCCTGGAGCCAATGGTCGTACAAGCTGCCCAGGAGCGAAGCGAAGGGCATGTATGGTGCTCTGCCAGTTGCGAGTCGCTTGATTAGAAGTTACGTCTTGCACGAGTGACCTGTCGGCTGCCACTGGCTCCTGCCCGCCTGGCAGCGGCTGCCGTGGCCTCGGCAGCCCTGGGCACCTCCCACTGCAGCCCCAGACCCGGCTTTGCCACTTTATTAGCGCCGAGCAGGGCACCGGGTGATGTCAAAGGACATTGCCGCGTGGGGGAGGAGTGCGGCCCTGGGTAAAGTAATGATTGAAGCCAAAGATAACCATCTTGCCAATTTTTAGTGGAATATATCTTATGATGTTTTATTACCGTCTGGTTTCTGAGCGGCTCCGGGCTCGGCAGCACGCCCTGCGGCCAGCGGGAGCTGCAGCCGCGCTCGGCATCTGCGGCTCCACTCCCCGGTCTCAGCCCCACGTTGCACACAAACAAAGTGAGATAACGTCGTGTTTTGTAGTCGCTGTTTGATTTCACTGAGAATTTTCAACAACCTCCCTTACAGGAAAAATAAAGCAGAGTCTTTTTATCGTTTTCCAAATGCAAGCAGGTTTCAAAGCAAAGCCTATGTGGTTTTGTCAGCTTCAGAAAGCTTTTCTTAAAGCAGAATGCTATTGATTAAGCTCTAACGACATCTTTTTTCTTAAAAAGGAGCCTAGAATCATAAACATTAAAGGTAGGAAGGATGTAATTTGGATGTCATTAGTACTTAAGCTGCTTTTCTCTTTTGTACATGAATGTGCGCAGGTGTATTAGCAGCTGGTTTTGAATATAGGATTTTTCCTGTCCTATGCTATATCAAAACTGGTTGAAAATGTCTGGTATTGGAAGCTTATTTGCAGAATGTCCTTTGCTCATTTAAGCAGTTGTGTCATGAATCGATCTCCATCCAAGAGGAGCGCTCATGCTCTCTCTTTCTCTATTTTTTTTTTATCCAGCCCATCTATATAATGTTGGTTGCGACGGCAAATCCATATAAGAAAATCCTTCCTAGCCGAGGTCTCTTTGCAAGGGCTCTGTCCACGGGCTGGGGGCTGCTGGGGGTCCTGGGGACCCCCCGATGTGGACGTGGCATCAGCGCGTACAAATCACTGCTCTCCACTCCAGCAGGTCAGGGACTGGCTTAGCGATATTGGCCGTGGTCTTCAGGGGCTCTTTAAGGGATTTGCCTCCAATTCAGCTTTCAGTTTGAAGTAGCAAGCATACAATTATGTAGATTTAAAGCTTCCCTTCCTCTCCGCTCCAGAAGTAAAGCTGTCTTCTGGACGGAGCTACATGATGCTGTACTTCACAAGCATCTTTGCAATGTAATATGGATTAGCTGTGGCTCGGCGTTCCTGCAGGAGACCCCTGGATGTGCTTGTTGTGTGGGACAGAGGGCAGCTGTGATTCACAAATGACGCGTTTCTCGGCCTTGTCTGGAAAACGAGTGGCGTGGAATAGATGGAAAAGGGAACAAAATGGCACTTTTGCCCGGCAGCTATGTTTGTTACTGAACCACAGATGGTTCCCAGTTTCCTTTTCAAGGTTGACAGGTATGCTTCATCTGTAGGTTTCTTTACTGTGGTACAGAGTTTCTTTGTGTGCGGAATTACAGGGAAGAGCATTACTAGGGAATTAATCTAGCAAAAGTCTGGTTGACAGCTCCAAGTATGCAAATAAAGTCGCGTAAAAGAAACCAAAGATTTGGAGACAGGATCAGAAAAGTGCAAAATCTTAAATATTCAAAGGCAAAAGATATGACAATGACACGATCAGACAAAGAGTCACATTATTTTAACTAAGAGCCGTATTTAGAACAGCCTGGGAGAACATTTTCTGGGCAGCTAAGGCTGCCTGAGTGAGAAAAATGAATTACCCTCTCGACTTTTGCTTTTCCTGATCCAATGTATGGACTTGGGGAAATGGTTTTAGAACAAAGATCAGCACTGTCATTACATCAATATGACTTACTGTAAAGTGTCGGGCACTGCGGCTGGAGACGGAAAAGTTGCCAGGCTAAATTAATTAAAAGAAAAGCATGAAGAGCAATTGGCAGTAAGTGCTCATAGATGTGGTTGCTGGCATTCTCGCATGTAAGGAAGTCTGCGGTTGTCAAAGCACATGTCATACTTGGGAAAAACTTCTTCCAGTTCTGTGAATAACCTTGGAACTTCGTTAGAGATCACTTTATGAATACACGATACCGTGAGCCTTTGAAATAACAAAGTTCCGTTTGCAAGTTGCAGCAGCCAACACCGTATCAATGAAAGAAATACGGTGTCTCAAAGGTTAGCAGAAAACAGAAAAGCAGCTTGTGCATGTCTTGCAAACGTGTAAGTTTTCAGTCTATGTGTTTTTATAAGAGGCAGATAATTTAGATGGTAAAATCTAGCATATTCTATGGAAAAAGGGGGGTGTGAGCTGCCCAGCTACACCTGAGCCAAATATTTTGCTCCTCCGTTTGCTGGTGAAGCTGCTTGTTCCTGGGACCATGTCCCCGCCGTGTGGCACGGCCAGGGCTGCTCCGGCAGCACCGGGAAAGCCTCCTGCCCCATTTACAAGGCTGTGTCCCACGGGCATGGAACGTGTGTGCGTCAGCGCTCCAGAACGTCAGCTGGTGGTGGCAAATGAGACAAACAGGAGACACGTTAGTGGGGGATGAAAGAGGAGGTGATAGATGGTGATGAACAAAGCTGAACCTGGTTGGGTTTTACACAGAGCAGCGTGTGGTTTTACCTCCCAGACACCGTTTCTTAAAATAGTGTACAGAGAGTTTTAGGAAGGTTGATTTAGTCGTCGGGGCAGGTGATTTAATGGTGGCCTTTCAATGGAATGGGGAGTGATGCTGACAGCAGTGTCACAGCTCCTCTTCTGCACCATTGCCATGTCATCATTAACAGGCATTTGCCACTCTGGGGTTTTCTTTCTCTTCTTATTCCTGCTTGAACTACAACCTACAGCGCAGTCATTAGACTAACGATCGTTTTAATTTTGATTGTTTGCTGTGAATATAACTCATTCCATTGTCGTGTTAGCTCTTCAGTCAACAGAAACATATATTCTTTCATTCTGACTATCCTTAAGGAAAACTAAATATTTAGTTCTAAATGCTTCTCAGAATCGACGCAAATAAACAAGGCTGCTGAGATGACGGATAACAATTCTTAAGGCCTCATTAGCGGTATTCAGGAACAGTAATTTTATTTGTGCTGTTATGAGGAATGATTTCAGACAAAAACCCAACATCCAAACTTCAATCTCTTTTCTAGAAAGCTCTCACTGTTTTTGATACAAACATACCCATGTGAAAGAAAGAACAGTTTCTTCACTTCCAGTCACACATGTATTTTATCAACCCTTTCAAGAGTAAGGAGAAAAGAATTAAAGCCATTTAAGTGAAAATGTTCCTGTTTCAGTCATCAGTGGACTATTTGCAATGTTGGACTTTGGGTTTCTCATCTTCTCAGGCTCCCGCACCACATGGCCTAAAACTCTGTGGGTGTCCATGTACGTATGGATATGCATATATACCTATATGACCTCATTCATGACTTAATACATCACTTCCTCAGTGATGTGAACGGGTATTATTGTGTGTGTACTAGAGATAAACAAATAAGACACAGAGGAGTGAAGTGCAGAATCAGAGCCTGGGGTCTCCTCATTCTTCATTGAATCTCTCCGTTTTTGTGGGTCGCCAATCCAAGTCCTGACATTCTGTTGTTATTTGGCACCTGGAGAAATATAAGTTCAATTTTCACAACTTTTTGAAGTTATGCAAAGCCAACTAGCTTATGCTAAGTAAACTGTATAGAAGCAGTTTCTAACCAAGTTCTCTAGGAAGCAGAACACCCAATAATTCAATAAACTCAGCACCGGACAAAGCCCAAGGTTACTTAGAGAGACATAATCCTCCCCAGGGAAGTACAAGTATGTTGAGAGAGCGCATTAAAGTTAAACTTGATTATAGAGAGCAGCTCAGTATTTCTGATAAAATCATTAATCTAATTTTTGGCTATGTTTTTTATCCTTTACCCACCATTACAACCATCCTGCATTACTTTCAGGCTGGCCGTGCGGCTGGGAAGGCTGATTAAATTGCAAAGCTGGCTTTTAAATGAAAGGATCCATATCTAGTTACACTCATTATCAGCTCCAAGAAATTAAATCTACCATAAATGATTTACTCTAAAACAAATCAAATAGGCATTGGGAAGACAAAGGGCAGAGTGACCACAGCGATTACATCTTGGCGGAAGATGTAGTGGAAAAAGAAGCAGATACAGCGCAGACCTCCAGAAGGTCTCCAGCTTTGTCTGCAACCGCTCGCAGCGTCGCGCAGTGAGTCTGTGCAGCCTTGTGTGTGCCGGGATTGTTGTGTTCCCCTCTGCACGTTTACCTGTTCGTTATTCCTTCGAGGATGCAAATAAAACCAACCAACCAACCAAAAAGCCCCAAACAAACAAAAAAACCCCACCACAAAACCAAAACAAACCAGGGACTTCTCCTTGGCTCTGCCTCAAAGCCTGTGTGCATACATAGGGATGTATCTGTAGATATATGTATGTTTATATCTATTTTTAGATATAGTTGTACGATGTATCTTGAAGATCAGCATCTCTAGCTTGATCACTGCACATCTGTGTTTCCTATCTATTCATATCTATGTAATTATATATCTATTATCTATCTAATCTATATATCTATCTATATAATCATGTATCTATTCATACCTATATAATTGTAGAGATTAACAGTGTCATTACACCAGACTGCTGCCCACGAGATGGGACAGCGAGCAGGCGAGAGCCTGCGGACATGCAAGCGAGCAAGCGGAGCCTGTTATTGTGCTGCCGTAACCAATTTGTTTGGTACATGAAATATTGAGAAACGAGCTGCTGAGTAAGGACGTACGTGAGCAGTACGAATATCAACCTGCCGCTGGTGTGCCGACCACCCCGCTGGTCCCGGCTGCCCGGAGCAGCTGGTGCCCTTCTGCTTAAAATAATCATTGAAAATACTAAAAAAGACCCAAAAAACACCCAAGAAGAAACTCCCCCAGCTGTTACTTCACTGTTTTTAAAATGACGTGCTGCGTGTTGTTCAGAGCACCCCTAGGCTTGCTTGGTTGGATTCGGGGCTCTCACCAAGGCTTTTCTGGAATATTCCAAAGCCAGAAGTCAATGAAATTTTTCACCGTGTTGTTTCAGCTTTCCTGAGGGTAACAGCAGTGTGATGTAAGTTACGCTTTGGCTTCTGACTGTTAGGACCGTGAAATACAAGCTGTGGTCAGATATGACTGGTCTGGTAGAACCCCAGTGCCATGGGATGCTCTGGTCCTCCCCCTGCCTTGTATTTTAGGATCTATCCATATGGCTGCGGAACTAGTGCTTCATTTTGAGTTTCAAGTTTTAGTTATCCCTAATTCACACATTTATAAAAGGTATATCATTTGTGCTGTAAGTTAATTTTTTCAGTCAAAAGTGACGTTAGTGTGGAACTTCATCTTGTTTCAGTGCGTGCTGATGGAAAAGTTCAGCTGTGCTCTGGCTGATCTTGAATTTTGAATTAGCCTGAAGGAAAACTCCACGTGGAAAATGTCTGTGCTTTTTACAGGAGATAAACCATGCGACGTGTTCTGAAAACCTCCTGTATTCTTCGGTGTGTCCAGTCAGGTAAAGCCGCGCTGCCCCCATACCCTGGGTGCCACAATGTGTTTCAGATCTGGAACAAAACCAGACAGATTAGCTGGATTTGCTAATCAAAAAACTCACATCAACGCAATTTCAGTTCACATATGCAACTTCTAACGCGTGTCCAAATGGCCAAGGGTTTTATTTGGTTGGTTGGGTTTTTTAACCTTCAGTTTTTGAGAGAAGGAAAAAGTAGAAGAAGGTGTTTTCTGCTACAAGAACTTCCAGCTCCGTAGCTGGTTTCATTGTGCTGGGGTCTGTGAAGTCTTCGGCAAAGTCTTCCAAGGGCACCCTCAGTCGTCTCCTTGCACGGGTGGTTCCCAGGACAAGCTGCTTTGCTACTCTTCCTTTCCATGTGCTCGATGAAGAGCTGCAGTTAGTACAGAGGAAGAGGGCAAAGGGTACAGTTGTGTTACTTTTAAATATTGGACCTGAATTTTATTTTCATTTCACACTGTATTTTTTACACATGTGCAGTTACTAATTAACAGAAAAGTTAACTCTGCCGCAACAAGTTCTAATAACGATTTAAATCAAGAGAAACTAATTAAAAGCAAGGATTCTAAAAATGGGTTTTCAGCCGTTTCTGAAAGTTTGTAAACGTGTTCTGGAGTCAGACTGGCAACAAAAATGACAACGCAGGGAAATCTCAGGAGTGCTCTTGGGAGACTTTGAGCTCATTAACCTGACCTTAGGAAGTATTTAAACACCACGCAGGGCTACTAACCGTGGGCTGCTGGGCTGGTTACCGTAATGTGCAGTTTTGGGGTTTTGCCCTTTCCAAGGGCTGCGATCCAGGCTGTAAACCTGCTGGCCAGGACTTTCTGAGCCTCTCAGGTCCGCAGATAAAATGCAAGAGTTAAGAGGTAATTATCTTCAGCATTTTCTTGAGCTCTCATGGTGTTTCACATCACAAGTGCTTATTTTCTTTAGAAACTGGAGCAACAGTATTTAGTTCCCCGCTGCCTGCTCCTTCCACGGCTGTGTTCCCATCCGCAACGGGAATTTGGGCAAAACCATCAATTTTTCTTTAGCTAAAGTTGTACCTGAGGAGCGTGCATGGTTTGAGGTTCATGAAGCTTCGATGTATGTGGGAAAGCTCTCTGGACATAGTCAGACTTTTATACTAGTAACTGAAATATAAAATACAAAACATACCACTCTTTTCTGAAACAAAAAGTGTTCCTTAATACGTAGTTTATTTTTATTGTATACATATAAAACTTTGTAGCTTTACATAAGCTTCTTCTGGCTGGTGTTAATTGAATTAGTTATGCTGACAGAATACTTAAAAGATTTGCCTGTGGGAATTTCTCTTCAGTTCTGAGCCAACAGTTGATTCACAGGATTTGGGTTCAGTTAGTGACTTCTTTATTAAACAAGATTGCTGACTGGGAGAGATGTTTTCTCTGTAGGTATCAAGAGGAAGGATGGGAAATGGCAAGGTGAGGAAACAGAGGTGAGCAGAGCTGGACTGAAGTTTGTGCATTGCAATAGGTGGCAAGCACGTCCTTTGGCGATGTTCGGTTCTAAATTGTTTTATCCCCTTTGGCTTCTCTCCTCCCAAACAGCCAAGTGAAGGCAGATAAGAGTTTTCTCCTGTTCTCTTAGTTCTTTGACTCAGCTCAGCCACAGTTTGGTATTTGGTGCCATTACTTGCTCCCCCAGTGATGAAATAAATTTTTTGGCTGCAGCCTCAGGATTTGTAACAAAGCAGAATATATGCGGAACACAAGTTTTGAAGCTCTTCAGTATTTATTTTGCAAAGCTCTTCAGTATTTATTTTGCAAGGTTTGTTTTGCTGCTGTGTCTCACCTCTCCGGTAGTTAGTTGCATGGTCAGTTTTTAGGTTTTGGTTTGCTGGAGAAATGCCTTTGATGCCTAGAAATACAGAAACTTCTGGACTTAGAAAATGTCGGTTGAATCGCGAGCTGCACGCGGATAACTCGGATAGTGCTGGAAGCCAGGACCGAGCTCCGGGCGCATCAGTCGGGTCTCGTGTCTGCGAGTCTGTAGCTTTATCTCCTGTGACGTTTTAATCTCTTTTCTGCCCTTGGAGCGTGGACAGTGAGGGGGATACCAGGGCTGGAGCTGGCTTTGGGGACAGCCCCCTGCTCATCCATGGGGACATGACAACCGATGTGTCTTGTTGCTATTTCAAACAGCTCCTGCTCTCCCAAGCTGCCTCTCTGCCATGGTCCTGCTGCAGCTTTCCACCTATTTTCACTTCTAAAAGCAAGAGCTGCTTCTGAGGCTGGTCCAGGAGGACATGTCAACCCTCGATGGTTGGAGGGTGGCTTGTTCAGAGCTGCACCAGTGTCAGGAGATGCTGCTCGGTGCTTTAGGAGTCACAGCGCTGGGGTCACAGCTGCAAGACTGGTTTGGATCCCAAGCGTGAGCAGCACGCGGTGTGGACGGGCTCATTCCCAGCCTCCCGCTGCTCTGGCTCCTGCAACCTGCAATGGTTTCCCAGCAGGACGTTGCTGTTCTCCCGGGGCCGCAGGATCCCGTGTGCTGCCGCGTGTGCAGCCTCAGGGACGTGTCCCCTGACCTGTCTCTCCCCGGTCAAAGGGGACACTTCACCTTCTCCGTGTCCTCCTCAGCACGATGTCCCGCTCACGTCACTGTGGAAGTGGGGGTAATAAAGCTGTGAAAATGACTGTTTGGCAAATAGCGTGTTCTAGGGTTGCCAGCTGAGCTGTATTAGTGTAGGCATCTCTTGTACCTTTTTCAAAACCAGATAGGATTTAAGCAAATAACCAAAGTTTTTCTTCTACTTACAACACGCTGATTTAAAACACGGACGTGAAAGCAATGTCTGGGTGCTGTTTGGGACATGGCAGGCAAGGGAGGCTGCCATTGGATCTTAGGGAAAGGGGCAGTGAGGCAGCCAGAAAGGGAAACGAGAGGTCTGTCATTTTGCAGGATTAATTTACGAGAATTAGAGGATAACAGAATAACAGGAAAAAGGCTTGAAATTATTTTGCTGTGTTGCTCTTCCTATCTTACCATGTTTGTTTCTTCTGCTAAATTGCTGAACGTTGACGCGGAGCGAAGGAGAAGGTCCATCTCCTCCCCCCGAGGTCAGCACCGGCCGGACCCGCACACGCAGGTTCTTCAGTGCCACAGCACAGTAAAACCAGCAAGATTTATGCCTTGGTATGAAATAATAAGCCTTTTTTCATTGTGGTTTCCGTCTACTGAAAAACAAAATAGATCTGTGAATTTGGCTTACAAATTGGACAAGTTTGGAACATTTGTTCAAAGTTGATTTTTATAGCTTAGGAGAGGTATGATAGCAAAGCAATCTGTATGCATTTACATTTAAGTTCTACGAAAATGGTGAAAGAGGCAGTGTGTGCTTTCTTTACTAGAAATAGTATTTTGTAGGTCAACCAGAATCTAGATCTGTTGTCACAAGTGACATTGCCAAAGAAAAATCAACAGAAAATAAAAGAAGCTTTGAATAAGAATCTTGGAAGTACTGACTCTGCGTTTAATCTGGAAATGATTCTTTAGGCACCACTTTTCTCACCTCACCTCCAGACTCTCTACCAAATAGTGATGGTAAAAATACCAATTGTCATTCACCTGAAACAAATAGTTGTGTTAAAGTGGTGTAAAAATAGATAACTACTGTAATGCTGATAATTTATGAGAAATTCAGTGCGATTTGCTTCTATTATCTCTCATTTTGCCTGAGTGGTTGGGTTTGTCAGTCCTTTGAAAGCCTCTGGAAAAGGGTCTGTCTCTTCTGAAACCAATCAAGAAATGGGGGGTGTGATTGAGCTGGAAAAGGACCCGGTACCTGCCCCCCTTCAATTAGGGGCCAGAGCTGACGAGGCACCATCCCAGGAGATGCTGTGAGGACACAGGAGGTTTGTGCGGTTCCACCTGGAAAAGGTGGAGCAGCGTTTGCAGTGTAAGATATGCTAATATCTGATAAAATGAGTTATTTGAAGAAAAAGCAACTAAGAAAATGACTGAAACATTAAAGGAATTGTCAACAATTCGTTGATCTTTCAGCAAATCATGTTTTGACTCTAGTGAGTGCTTGCATGCTTTACTGTGCTCTTATTCCTGAGACATTCTAAGGTTCAGCTGGACAGGGTGCTGGGCCAGCTTGTCTAGACTGGGCTTCTGCCAAGGAAGGTTGGACCAGATGATCCTTGTGGTCCCTTCCAACCTGGGATTCTACGATTTATGAAAAACTACTCTGTTGAGTCTTGTCTGTGGTACAGCGGGGTTTGGGGAGTTGCTCAGCTGGGGGTGCCTCAGGCCTCCCATAGATAGAGAGGAATCGCATGTCTCTAGAGGTAGGTTTCAGATTAAATACCAAGAGTATTTGACACAGTAAGTTTTGACCTTACTGGGAAACAAACTGTTTTGTTGGTTCCCATTCCCCACTAACACCAGGTCTTGGCTTCTTCAAGGACACAGGTAGAACCTCCTTGATGTTTGTCATTTCAGACCATTTCTGAATTATTTTCTAGGGTTTCTTTCAATGTGCCAGACACATCAAGTGTAATCAGACACCATTTCAAGAAAGCAGGCATTTGAATCTTTAATGAAGCAACAGAAATTTTGTGTTTCTGTTGTGCATGATCCCATTATTTTCCTTTGGGGGTCCTTTTGGGGAAATGACTACTGGGACAAGTACAATAGCCAGCATCCCTGGAGGTGTTTAAAAACTGTGTAGATGAGGTTCTCAGGGACGTGGTTTAGTGCCAGAGGTGGGTTATGGTTGGACTTGATGATCTTGAGGGTCTCTTCCAACCAGAATGACTCTATGACTCTATAATGAATTGTCAATATACAGCTTTTGCTTGCATTTGGATTTAACCACATTTGAAAGCTGACTGTCACCTCATGGTCCTTTCTCCTGAATGTTGTTTCTTTTCTTCAGATTTGGAAAAAATAGTTCTTAGAGTAGACAAAGTCTTCCATCAAATGCTGGTTTGTGTAGTATGACCCATCCTGGTTATCCTAGATGTAGGTTTGTGTTAACTGCTCGTGCATGATAGAGACAGTCCTATCTGAAGAGCTTTTAAACTCTCCTGCAAAGACTAGAACACTCCTTTGAAGGCTCCTAATTTTTAACTTCAGAAAGTTTTACTGTGTGTCATCATTATGCGGTAAGACCGAAGGGAGAGGTTTTAATGAGCACCAAGTTCCTGGGGAGTAGTGTAAACCTTTTATTTGTCTTTTGTGGGGTCTGCTAATGCTGCTGTTGTAAAACTGCAGTTATTACACCGCTGGTACATTTGCTGCCACTGGCCTCAGCCCTGGGCGGCGGGTGGTCCCCTGGGTGC
The DNA here is from genome assembly GCF_036013475.1 of Columba livia. NCBI lineage: Eukaryota > Metazoa > Chordata > Aves > Columbiformes > Columbidae > Columba > Columba livia. The sequence continues at coordinate 21,986,672 of NC_088611.1, forward strand.
TGGTGACTCATGAACCTGCTGGAAAACCCAGCAAACTAACTTTTTAGGATGACTGGTAAATACAAAACTTATAATAAATGTCACAGCAGCCTAAATGTTCTCAGTATCCTGCTTAAAATGTCCCCTCTTGAGTCCGAAGAGGATGGAGTGCTGAAGAGCCTTCATTGTCTGAAGGATGCTCTCGGCACTGCTCCCTCGATGAGGAGCCAAGGACCTTCAGCCGTGTGCAGATTGGTTTGGCTCCGCTGATCACATCTCTAAATACTTAATTGTGGAACAGATGTGCTGAGCAGAGCCGGATTACTGTAATCTCATAAATCTTCACAAAATTCTCTCCAAGTGAAGACAGTTTCTGTCCAGGCAGCTGAATAACTGTCTAAAAAAGCAGAATGAACCTGTGTGAAGGGATTGATCACGGCTTCAATTATAGAAGTTTTCTTCTCTTGCTCTCCACGTCTGACAGACCTATCCACAAGTTGTCTGAGATTAAGAGGGTCTCTTCTCCTTGAAAACTGAGCTTAGACCTGTATGATCAGCAAAACTATCCCAGGCTGAGACCTCACTGTGTTGGTTTGGTCCCTTGGTGACTCTTCTTGCCAGGACACTGGTTTTGAGCATGAGTTTGAGGCCCCAGGAAGTTTAGAGTTGCAACAATTCAGCAATTTAGAAGAAGCTAATGAGGAACACTGTTGATAAGCACCTACCTGCTGCAGTTCGCTGCAGGGAGCTCGTGTCTCTGCTCAGAGTCACCATCTCTTGCAGGTGACACCAAGGGACAACCATCCCAACCTTCCCTGCCCCACCAAGCACATTTTCAAACACATTCATAGTTTAATGAGCATAATCCTGTGCAGTTCCTGTTCCTTTCTCCCTAATGCTTTGGGGCTTTTCCCCATAGATTTAACTCTTTTGACTTCAGTGTTGTTCATCCTGCTTCACCACGGAAACGGGAGGTCCCTGGTGCATCTTGTGCCCAAGCTGGCTCTGCAGAGCGGGCACTGGCTGGATCAGTCAACCCTTTTAAGACAATAAGAGAAACTAGATGCAAAATCATGGGTATTTTACTGTTTCATTTGAAATTCTGTTTCTGCAAAATAAAAGAGGAAAAGGCCAGACAGAAAAATCTGTCTGTAGAAAATACAGTGCAGCAAAGATTAAATCCTCCCGTGAAATAAACAGGTCTGAGTGGCCATCAACAGTAAAAATGAAGTTAACCCGTCAAACCGTTCCAACAGCACTTGGCTGACTCCTGGGAGGCATTTTTAGCTGTTAGCAGGAGGGCTGTAATTTCGCTTGAGCTCACATTCCAGCTGGCAGGCAGAACTCCAAACACATTCACTACAACTTGGGAGTTATGGTCAGTGCCACCGACTCCTTTAACCTTTTCACCTTTGACGAACTCATGCTAAATTGGAAGTGATTGGACACAAATCATTTGGGCACCCAGCGAGCCTGAGGCCAGAGACCTGCAGGAGGTGACGCTTCGGTTTTTATCTGTTTTAATTAATTTATCTTTTTTTAAAAGAAGCTTTTACAGTGTTATCCAAGGAAATTATTTTTGCTGGATGTAAGAATAGGGAAAACATTGTGCAGAGGTGAATTTCAAAATGCTGACAGGAAGAAACCCCTGTCAGTATTAATTGTCTTTCCTTCCTCACGTTTCCCCCTCGCTGCCGTGGCAGCAGAATGCAGGTGCTGACGTTCTGCTAGTGAAGCTCTCGCTTGTGTTGCTGCCTTTACATTAACCACAGCAGCTTACTGCAGTTGCTCCTCCTGAGTACTTATGGGGAGCACATCCCGTTGAGTTACAGCAAAGAGAACAAAGATTGACGGCAGGCTGGTTGAATGCAGCTCTTACCCACAATTTGCAGAGATTAGGGGTTGTTTTGTTGGACGTCTATCACTGGCAGCTTGGGGGCTGCGTTCTGAAGTCGTTTTGAATTGGCAAGTACCAGATAGCTTTCTTTGATAGCTCTTTTACATGCAGGTACAGCCAAATGAAAATCAACCGCAATGGGGAATGGTTGTTTGTTATTATTATCCGAGTTCTTTAGCATTGCGTTCCAGGCATCGCTGCTCTCCAGCCAACGTGTGGCAGCCTTAGAGCAAAACCATGGGCAGAAGCTGGCAACCCCAGGGCTCCCCAAAGCGAGAAGGTGATGGAGAAAACAGCGTTTTGCTGCAGTTTGCAGCAGCGCTTCATGGCATCTGCCTTCTGCCTCAGTACTAGGAAAATTCTCTGTGCATTGTTCTTATCAAAGGTACCTTTCATTTGCAAAGGATTCTGAGTTGTTGGGAGGAATGGGATGGAAGGCAGCAAATGACCCAGCAGATGCTAATGGGATATATCCTGTTTGAAGAAGCGTCAGTTGTACATGTTATTGCCTGGCCAGCTTCACAGCAAAGCTACAGCCACAAACAGGTCCCGTTTGGACCTTTTTTCGCCTCTCTTAATCTGTTTTGTAGTTTTGATAGAAATTTCAAGCTGTTCTGAGTGTCTGATTGAAAAAAATGTGCATCAGTCCATTGTTTTAAAGCAGATACTGTATCATCTGCTCTTCAAATCTGATTATGTTAGTAAATATCAAGCCCACTGAGAAGGCAGAACTGATGAAGAAGAATTCTGGGTTGCCTTTGCTCAGTGAAGCTGCAAACAACGCACCCTTCAACAGCCACGACTGCTGTTTGCTGGGTGCCCGCAGCTCATGTGCACCAACAGGAGCCTTTTGTTCCCCTTCTGCATTTCTCCTGGTTTGTTTTTGTCCTTCTGCCTTTTCTTTTGGCTTGTGCCAACGTATTCACTGAAATAGGTGGAGAATCTCTTGTAGACTCAGCTGTGTGCTGTGGGTGATGTAGGTGTGGAGTTGTGGGGTTGGGATGTCGTCCCTTCCCCACCAGGTTCTGGCAGGATTTGACCTCCACAGTCATCCTGTATATTTTATATATAGTCATAGTTCAGAACGGCTTTAATTTGGTCTGCTCTTGGGGTGAAAATGCTGAGGAAATGTGAGTTTCTGGCACAGGAGAGAGTGCCCGCAGGATCTCAGCCTCTTCTTCAGCGCGGTCACCAGAGGGTTCGATGGGCTGCCCAGTGCTGTTTCACCTCTGCCCAGTAAATGCATTGTAGAAAATTATCTTTGCCCCATGTTTGTTTAGTGGGTATGGAAAAGAGATATTTTCCTTGAGTTTAAGTTTTATACTTGCTTTAGAATATGTACCATGAGAGAGATATGATAGAAACCGCACTTATTTCTGCCTCTTGTCATTAGACATTTAATATGCAAGTGCAGCTCTCTGCTCTGTTTTAGGTGTTAGTGATGTCTGCAGCTGTGGCAGGCGAAACACACAACAGTGAACTCCATATTTTGGTAGGTAAAAAGTGTTTCCATTTCTCTTTCAACCATTGGTGAAATGCTATTGCTAAGATTAAAAAGACCATCTGATGAATATCCATGTGATGTAACTGAGATAAGACTGCAGCACGCTGTGCGTTTCTGTCCATACGTTTGTGTGTGGAGTGGTTGCTCTGCAGCGGTGCGAACAGAAATGGGGAAAGGTGATGGAGGGTGTGCGGGTGTTGTGAACCATTTTGGGAATCTCAGCCTCTCCCGCGGGTACCACAGCTGGCAGGACAGCGGCCGCAATGGCACGTGGCTGCACAGCTGCCTTGAACTTGGCTCTGCACTGGGATAGGATCAGGTTCCTACCCTAAAGCTGCTTGGGTTTTGGATAAGAGATGCTGAAGCCATAAAACTGAAGTTTATGTGTGTGCAGGATGTGGATCAGGTCTGTGTGGCAATTGTGAACTGAAAGAAAGAAGGAACAGGGGAAAAATAGATCTCTGATAGGTAAAATAGCATTTCCCTTCCTTCTCAATTAGAAGCTATTTACTGATTTTTTTTTTTGTTTTTTAAGCTTCTATTTTGAGTGGATGAATTGACTGCTTGATGAGTTCATTGAGAAGTCTCTGCGCTGCCCAATGTTTCCAGTGCTGGTCTCTCTGGCTTGCACCATTGTGGCAATTTTCTTGCTGCTGTTGCTGGGTTGATCTGCTGTCAGCTGCATGAGGTCTAATTGCAAGGTCCAAATCTACTCTATTAATGCAGTGGATAGTTATAAATTCTAAATTGCACAGGTGGACATGAGAATTAAATGCATTGGCTTATTCTAGAGTACCTGGGAACAGATTAGCCCCAGCGCTGGGTCCCAAGTGTTTTGAGGGAAGGAGAATGGGCTCCAGTCCCACAGCAGCATCTTGGCTGCTTGGCCATGGTGGGACGTCCTGATGATGGCCCTGGAGCACCAACATTTACAACCCCTACGCATTTCAGCCCAGTTAGCATGAAAATGTATTATAATTCTCCTGAAGGAGAAGAGCTGTCACACGTCAGAGGCAGAGTGGGCTGTTAATAAAGATAACAGAAAAGGAAAACACAGCGCTACTCCAAAAACTGTCTTGTCGTGATCTCACAGAGGCCTTGACGAAGGTGTTTTATTGGCTCTCCCGCTCTGTTTTATGTGAAGGTTTCCTGTGAGAGAGGGCTGGTTTTATTCAGAGAGAGTAACTCTATTACCAGGAAGTTATTACTGCATATTCAAAATCATCATTTTTTTAAAGAGTGTGCAGAAGTCATTGTGTCGTCTTCAGGAGAAATAAAACCACCCAACAACAGAACAGCGACCGTGCTGACTCGGCGTGATGCTGGGGGAAGGACCCTGTCCCCACTGCCATGTGTCAGAACAGCTTCTAATTCCCAAAGCCATCAGCCCACCGAGGTCTTTCCATCACAGGTTCGGGGTCACTCCCAGGGTGACTGAGTTGTCCCTTTCCTGGTACGGAACGCAGTGCAGTGGGGGTTTTAATTACATCGGTCCTTCGCGGTTACATTCCCATGTCCAGCTCACCCCTCCTTTCAGTTTCCATTTATTCTTTTTAATCTATCTCTTCTCAAGCCGTTTGCTCTCCTTCCTAGTAAACAAGCAGAGCAGGAAGAAACAAAACAAAGCAAAAACAAAACAGGTATGCAAAGAAGGAAAAATACACTCAAACAATTTTGCTCCATAATTGAAAATATTTTCCTGTAACTCATCTTTTAATTCATCCCTCCCTCACTTTTGTGTTCACCTTTTAGTGTATTCCGTGGACAAAAGCATTGCCTCGTGGTTTTAGCCTCGTGTTATCCTGCTGTGTTATTCTAGGCGGTGTTTTTGAAGGGAAGCAGGCTGGGGAATGCTGGGTTGAAGATGCCAAGGTAATGGTGGGAGGAATCCAGCAGCTCCCTGATGACGCAGCGCGAGAGGAAAGTGTGCAGCTGCCGGTGATCATTTTCCTGATAAAGATAATCCTGGTAAATAATATTCCTGGAGGACAAAGGCCAAATTATCCCTTTAAATGGCTTTCATTTGAAAAGGTTTCTGAGCAAAATTAATTTTTAAAAATCCTCTTTTCATCGTGTGTTAAGTAAAAATGACATTAGCAATTTTGAGGCAAGCTGAGATGGTTCATCACACTTCTCCTCCTTTCTATATAATTTGTGGCCTATCGGATAGACGAGGGAATCGCAGCTGATGGGAAATGTCGAGCGATGGGGCTGTGCTGGGAAATGTGATATAATCGGAGCTACGTGTGCGTTCTGCTTCTCCCCGTTGTGTTCTTGTTCTGCGCCGGGGGAGGACCGAAGGGCGGTACCACGAAAACCTGTTCACAGCCGGTCTCACCATGTCTGACACCGCATTCTCTCCCCTCTCTTGAGTGCTGTGCAGACGCCGTGTCGTGCAGCCCTGCACGTGTGTCCATCGCTGTTATCACAGAATTCCATAGGCAGCTTTGGAAGTTATAATAACAGACTCCAAGTTTTATTTCCATCTGAATTTTTAAACAAAAGCTTTTTGATGTTGATTTCCCTAAATTCAGTATTATTTTCTGACACTTTGCTAGACCCACACACTCATGACTTTTTGTGTAAAAATCACGTTATTGGTCTACAAGACATGCGTATACAGATGGTTTACTTTGGATCCCATTTAGGCTGCGGGAGGAGTTGCACATTCGCGCACTAGCACACCTGCTAGCGAAACCAGAGTCCTCCCACTCCTCTGCTTTTTTGTGCTTCAATTATAAGACAAAACAAGAAGCCTCCTGCCATCTGAACCGTTTTATCTGGAGCAGAGCGTTAGTAGCTGAGATTTAGAGGTTTTTCTGGTTGAAATGCTCACACGCCGCAGCCATAGTGGTGCCAATAGCAATAGCGTTATAAATAGTGTATGAATATACACTTGTTTATCTGCTCCGAGTGCATTTCCCATTCCGCCAGTGTACATGGAAGAGGGTTGAAGTGGCTCGTGTTTTGAATTCAAATACTAGAGTGAACTGCGATATTTTTTTAATGAACTTGAATGAAATTGTTGAGGACACCTGATAAGTGAGGTGTGACGAAGCGTTAAGACATGTTTTCCTCAGTGGATATTAAGAAATGAGAGACTGAGTGTTGCAACATTACATCCCTTTTCTGATGCTCCATTTTACTGACTTAAGAGGAGTTGTTTGAACCATTGTATAAAGAATTCCATGTATTTATTTAAAAAGAAGTAAACACTTGCAGCCCATTCCCGCTGCAGGGTGGATGGGACCCATGTTTTACTGGACGTTATCTCTCTGACCACGGAGCAGAACGGGACATAAACCAGTGCAGAGGATTAAACCTCTCGTGTCCTTTCCCTGGCCTGACATGACACTATATCGAATTCATGAGAGTGTCTTGTACTTTACAGTGTGATGGGGAGATAAGGACGTGCGGGTTCATAACTGGGATTCTGAATGTTAGTTTTTCTTCTTCAGTTTCCAGCAGCATCTGTGGTTTTTTTTTTTAGGAATGAAAGCATATAGTAAAAATATTTCATTATGTGCCCCCAGCTCATAGGAGTTGTCTTAAAAGAAAGCCCTTATACTTATTTAAAAACCTGTGGGAACATTCATTATAGTTGAAATGCGGAAAGGAAAATACTTTACTACAGCATCCTCTGCTACACAGGCTGTATTGGTATTCTCTCAGCTCTATATTCTGTATTACTGTTTGGATACCTGAAAGACAAAGGTGTCCAGTGACAGCGACCTTAACCCTAATAAAAGGGATATGCGAATCAACCAGAGCTAGTAAGGATCTACCAAAATAAAAGTATTCTGAAGGAACTACTCCAGATTTGCTTCTAAGGTGTGTAAATCAGGCAGAGGATTTACACATTCTGCTGTTTCAGCTGGAATCCCCCTTATCCATCAGATTATTTTAGTGTTTTGCAAACAGCACTGCTAATTAAAATTTACCATCATTGTAGTTTTAACAGAAACCTTGTGCCCATGTAGCAGAAATGAAGTTTGCGTTTGACAGCTTTGCTGAGATGCTGGAGAGCACGGTCCTTGTGCCTCTGGCCCTCGGAGCACAGCCCAAGAAGCCCCTGGTGACCACGACACTCTGCAAACCACCCTGTGGAATGTGTCTGTGCCCCCAGCGGCTCTGCAGGTGGACTCAGAGCTCTGGAAACGATCCTGTCAGAGTCTGTGAGAGAAGGGTTTCAGGTGTCACACAAGCAACGAGGGCGCATTCCCAGCAATGTCCCCGCAAACCGCTGCAGAGACGAGACCCGCGATGGAGAGTTTGTGCCCATCTCACCTCTGGCAGGATATAAAGTGAGGCTTTTCTCCTATACAGTAAGGGTTGTGTTATTCTCTGGGAGTTGCGGGGTGTTGAACGCAGTGACAAGGTGCTGTTGTTGGCCCTGGGCAGCCCCAGTGTCACCAGAGCCCAGCACATCGCCCACACCAGTGTCCCCGGAGGCACTGGGACCCGCTGGCACAGACCCGAGCGGCTCAGTCCGGGTGACAGCAGCTTGCGGCTCCGTTTGAGGTGGTGGGAAATTACCATACAAATGATATTTCACTGACAACAAAGGCAGACAAATAGCTCTGTGGTAAATACTTTTTCAAGGGTTTTTAATAAGTGCCTGGATTTCAGTGGGGCCGGGTGCTGACGGCTGGTTTTGTCTCGTGTTGTGAATTGTTTCTGTGTCCTGAGGACTCTCCAGGTGAGAGAAACCAACAGCTTGGTGGTTATTTTTGCATTTTCTGTGTTCCCAAAGAGGGGGAATTTGAGGCCCTTTCATCCCATCCCCACCCATGAAGCGGAGCTCCTGCCCTGCTCCCCGGCTTGACGAGAAATGGATCTATTTTTATAGATCCTTACTTGACACTTGCAGGCTCCATCTTGCTTTCAGTTCTCCTGCTTTCCTCCTTAGCCTTGTCTCTCCAGGTTTGATTTTACATCCCATCTCCACACGATAATCACCTGGCCTCTAAGTTCCCAGTTTTCAGTAGCAGCTTCTTCATTAATATTTGAAGCGTATGATTTTTGCTGGTTATCAGCAATATCCCGGGAGACAGCAAGAAAGACTGTGTAGGAGGGTGTTTTTAAAGCTTATCTTTAAAACCATGGTGTTTTGTGATTTAAAAATTAAATATGGATTAACAAATGGAGAACTGACACTGTCTGGGGAATCAAGATTGGATGGAGAGGGAAAAAGAGCGTGACTCAACAAATTGCTTTATCACAATAAACTAAAGTTATTGGTGCAGATTTGCAGCTTGAGTAAAGCGGAACTGGTCAAAATATTTGACAGATATTGCCTAAATAACTATGCAGTCAACTTAATTATAATCATTTATTTCCCCAAAACAAGTTTGTAGAACAAACAAAACCAAGCAGATCAAGCCAGGCTTGCTGAAATGATGCATATATTCTTCTTTTATCCTGTTTTTGTATAGACAATGTTGCCTTGTTCTGGGAAAGGTATACAGGAGTTATTCTTGACTTTTAAAGGAGCTACTTTTCCGGGAGACTCTCCCTCTGGATGCTGAGCCCGTTCCTGGCCCAGAGCAGCTTCCAACGAGGGGCAGAAAGAACAGAATTAAGCCTTGGACTATTCCTAATCCTTTCCGTTAGTGACAGGCAGCAAAGCTGCTTCAAGGACGGTGCCTTGCAGCCCTGATGGCTGCTGTGCTACCCACGCCAAAACCTGATGCTTCTGTACAAATATGTTTAAACCCTGTCAGTAGTGACTGTTGCTCAGAGACGTGCAAAATAAAGAGTATTTGGCACGATGGGATGCCTGTGCCTGGTGTGGATGGGCTGGGACGGACTGAGAAGCTGCTGGTGCACACAACGTGTCCTTGCTGGGCTCAGGGAATCTAAATAGGCTTCTTCTGGAAGTTTTTAAAAGAAACAGAAAATAAATGGGAATGGAAGACTGGAGTGCTGATGGATGAGCAGTTGAGTGAGTTCCCAGCCCTGAGGCCATTCAGCCCATGGTATCGCTAATAATTGCAGGTGCTAGTGCCTTACTTTTACATTTTATCCAAGAAATTGATAAAATCATCTGTAAAGCAATCTGATGTAATTTATTCAGCAGTGACCTGAGCTAGCACCTGTTATCTTGAGTTTATCTCTGTGGATAGGCCCAGGCTGACCAGAGCTCAGGTCTGGGGCAGCAGAACCAACAGCAGCACGCCAGCCTAAATGGGCTGGGCTCTGCAAGGCTGGACACAGCAGCTTTCTGGATGGCAGCCAGATCCTGGCTGCCCCTTAAATCACAGAGTCACAGGCTGGTTGGTGTTGCAGGGACCTCTGCAGATCCCCCAGTACAACCCCTGCTCACGCAGGGTCACAGAGCAGATCACACAGGTGGTCCAGGGGGTTTGAATGTCTCAGAGCAGGAGACTCCACACCCGCTCTGGGCAGCCTGGGCCAGGCTCTGGCACCTCCCAGCAAACACGTTTCTGCTCATGTTCACATGGAGCCTCCTGTGTTTCAGTCTGTGCCCGTTGCCCCTCACCCCGTCGTTGGGCACCACTGAACAAAGCCTGGTCCATCCTCTGACACCCACCCTGAGATACTGATCCCACTGGTCACATCCCTCTCAGCTTCTCTTCTCCAGCCCAACAGCCCCAGCTCTCTCAGTGCCTCCTCATCAGAAAGATGCTCCAAACCCCTCAGCATCTTTGTGTCCCTCCACTGGACTCCCTCCAGTAATTCCCAGTCCTTCTTAAACTGGGAGCCCAAAACTGGACAGGAGCTGTGCAGCCACATCATTCCAAGAGTGGGTATGATGAGGAGCTGCCTTGCTGCTGAAATAAAAGCCATTTATCCAAGTCTATACAGAGTTATAGGTTCCTGCATGAGTGGCGGGGAGATTGGATATGGTTAGCAAATGGCTATAATGGCTTACCTTGGTTTTGATGTACAAAGTTTGAAAAATATCTGTAAATGTTATAACGCAGAGATATGAGCCGTGAAATGAACTGATGTGTGTGTCAGCTTCAAGAAATAGAATTTTAAATAGAGAATTCAGGGCTCTCTATTCAAATAGATTTGATAGTAAAGCGGCTTTTCTGCAGTGTTAGTGCAAGCTTTAAGTGAGTAGGTAGACATGAAATGCCGGAGAGAAATTTAATCAAATTGGTGAGCTGTCGCTTCAGTCATTGTTTTGGAATCAATCTAATCAAGTTCTTCCAATATGCCAAAATATTGGGAAGAATGATTAATTTAAAACCTTTGAAACTGAGAGGAATATTTGAAATCAATTTTCAGTGTTAATTCCTTCTACCCATGTGGCAGAAGTTTATGCCAAATCAAGATAACTTTGGTCATCTTGCCAGTCACAAAATGAATTAAAAATAAAGTGCGTATTTTCTGTGAAGTAAAAGTTAACATCTTGTTTCTTAGAATTTACATTGATTCAACTGATATTCAACTTATTTACTGCTCAGAACATCATTTAAATTCCTTCAAAGAAGTAGCAGGCCTAACAATTTCAAGAGAAAATACATTGCCCCTTATCTCTCCTTCTAGATTGAAAGTGTTGAAGGTTTTTGGTGGTCCCAGCTCATCCTCCAGCTGAAGAGCCGGCGCAGAGCAGCAGAGCTGGGCTGCCTTTGCACGGGGGAATTCGGTGGGGTGGTCACATCCCGAAGCACCGGGGTTTATAATGCAGGCAAGAATTCCTCTTCATACTAATTAGTTACACATGTACATTTTCAGCTATCAAGTTGAGCTTTTTATCTCTTAAATTCCCATGAGATATAGTAAATGACAGTTGAAATAATGGGCTGCGCAGCAGTGTAGCTGTAGGTGCATGTCATTGAGGTGTAGGTGGAAGAGTGTGAAATTTGATCTGCAAATAATATAAGAAAATTTAATTAAATTTAGACTAATATGATGAGTGCCCCAACAGTAAGGGAAAGGGGCATATTCAGCATATTAATTTTTTCTTATCCTTTTTTGTGTGTGTCTCTCTGGTCTTCTGAATTCCAGATTTGCTGGTGGTTCCTTATGACATGAAGTTCTCACAAAAGCTCTAGGGATTAAACTTTTTTTGTGGCATAGAGATTGTTTAAATATTTATTTGCATATTGATTTGAGGGTGTGACCTCATTTCTTACTACCTTAAGTACCAAAGATCAGAAGATAAAGGTGTTTTAACACTCCAAAGTTCTTGCTGTACAGTGAACTCCTTGGCTTTTATTCTTCCTTGGGAAGCACGGTGAGGTGGAGCCAGAATGGGATGCACAGATCAGTGAACCGGGATGGCAGGAGACACATCTCAGACAAACTTGACATTCAACCCTTCTCCTGCTTGCACACTGAAAAAATATCTGTTGGGTCTGTATGTTTGTGTCACTGCAAAGTTCTTAATGGGAATGACACCAAGTCACTGCTCTTGCGCCCCTTCTGTAGGATATTCACTATAGTAGCGCAAGTGTTACGGGCTCTATAGGACCAGGAGTGAATCCTGACAGGCTGTTGGTGGTGGATATTCTCCCCTAGGAATACAATTCAGGAAAACAGGAGTTTTTTTCCATTGCTTGCTGCTGGTGCTTAAGAAATATCCTCTGGAAATGAAGTGTTACCCCCAAACCCTGAAAACTTTGGCTTATGTGTTTGCTCTTGTTTTATGTACATTTTTCCTTGGGGTCACGTTTTTGAGCAGGCAGGTGTGGAGCTGTGAGCACGTGCCCTGTGAAGTCCCCTCTGCCCTTGTCCCCAGTGACCCTCTCGGCTGGTCCCTGAGCATCTCTCAGGGTCCCTCCACCGCAGCCTGAAATGTTTTCATTTGTGTGTTCGATTCCCTTAAGTCCTAATGCTTGGGTTTGGGCCTTTTATCGTATGCAGCAAAAGGCAAAACAAAAGCCTATTTATCCTTTGTTCTTTCCTCTGTGAAAGGAAAGGGATGGGTTCTTAAAAACTGGCCTGCTAAAGATACTAGTTTTGTAACTCCATTTGTTGAAAGGAAAACAAAGACTTCAAAGACCCATAACGTTTTTTGGATACTTTGTAGGGCAGTATGGGCCTCACTGAAGGAATGATTTCCGCAGCAATCCCTTTTCTTTCAGTTAAACACATTAGGTAGTCCAAATATTGACAAATATTTTATACATCTCTTGGATTCAGCATCAAATTAAGAGAATCACATTGTCTTTAATGGGCTGTTCATTGAAAAGCCGCTTCAGGAGTTTTGTCCTGAAATAATTCAGGGGTAATAATCTCTGAGGTTCTTTCTCACTGGAGTCCCCAGAGCCCCCGGCTAAACTGTGCTTGGTACCTGTGATATAACAGCGGTTGTTTTACAAGAGATAAGTCACCGCGAGGATGAAACCTGGACGGCCTTCCAAGAGCTCATTCCCAACTTCTGCGCCTTTTACAATGTTTTGTTGCAGAACTCCATTAAATTGAACTGATTATCCCCAGGCAGTGGATGGGGGGGTGGTTTTTGCAATGCTGCAATAGTGGTTTTATTGAACTATATTGCATTTTTAGTACTCATCTGAGAGAGGGTTATTAAAGCACAGTCTTGTACATTAAGAACATTACTCCAATGTGAAGGAGGTGAGAAAGACAAGAAAAGGCCAAGGAATTTAAAGAGTTTAGTTTCTATTTTTCCATGCCCCCCGTCCAATTGCTGGAAACACAAACCATTTCAATAATTCTTAGCTTTGCTGAATTTACGGGTTTCGGGTCCCAAAAGGCGGCGGTCGGCGTGCAGTCAGGACCTTGTGCGTACGTGTTTTCAGAGAAAATACACTGCAGCAAGACTGAGGGTAATCAGAAATCCAGGCAGGACCTAACAGAAAGAGGATCTTCTGATATCTCGGTCATTCCAACTGTCATCTGCCAATCTGATCTAGAGACGATTTGCAATGGAGACTCTGCAGAGTGCTGTGCCGATAGCAAATGCGTGTGAATCAGGTCTTTATTCAGCTTTACTCACCATTTCATGCTATGAAATATGGACATACATAACTCCAGTTTGTATCTCTTTAAAATAATCCCACACCGTGTTTAGGCAAGTGTGGACTCCTCCGGGACTCAGGGATGGCTCCGGCATTGTTTTGGGTGAAGCCATGTGCATGCACTCTGTGGACCGCCTGTTGTATCAGTTGCTGCCCCTTAATAATTTTCCTCAACTGATATCCGAACCTGTATTTAAGTCACTTTTGGAGTGCTAAAACCCTGTTTCTCACTGGTTTAATAAAAGTTGGTTTGGACCCTGTTGTCCCTTAAACTAACCTCAGGCTGCCTCCGTGACAGACACTCACTGAGGTTTTCTCTCGGTAAAATTAGAGCACGTGTAGTTTGCTTCAGTTATGAACTCGATACGAAAGGGACCAGCGGCTCTGCAGAGCTGAGGCTTCATATTGTGTGAGGAGCGTCACTTAGAGCTTCAGTGAAACTTGGGAAGCAGAACAGTGTGTGCTAATTAGAGGGCAGTTCCCCAGGAGAGCGGAGAAGAGATCTTCACCTGCCTGAAGTTTACAGGAGAAATCAGAGACCTCTTTGCTTTCCTTGGGATGAGACACGAGGAATTGGAGCTGAAACAAAATGGTAGGGAAGCCGCTGTCTTTTCCTCCAACCCTCCACATCCCCCATCCCTGTGTCCTGTTTTATGTGTTTTCCGACCAAAACATCAGTTGATCTTTCTGGCTAAGATAAACACCCCAAATCAAACAGGATTTTGCTTATCTTAGGTCTGTGCTCTGGCCCCACGTCTCATTCTCTGCCCTCAGTAACTCAAAGCCCAGGAGTTCCTATCAGTCTCTTCTCATGTGCCTTATCTATTTGTGAGCCTTTGCAAGCCCAACTCTGGCTGCAGGAAAAAAAATCATGTTGTAAATGCTGGTCTGGTCTTGGGCAGAAAAATTAGAAAACAGGTTTCCTTCCAAAAGTATTCTTCAAAGATTTCTAATCCTCTCCCTCCCTTCTCCCCGAGATTCGTCATTGTGTCATTGCTGTTCTCCAGATTTCTCATTCTTTGAAGAACTGACAAGTCTTTACTTGCCCTAGCAGATAAATAACAACCAAGAAAATACCATTAACTGAGAGAAGGCTAAAATGCTATGTTACCTCTCCAAGAAAAAATGAACTAGGAACATGGGAACACTCCAAATTGTAGTTAGAAAAGCTTCATCATTAGAGATCATTTTGTGCTTGCAATTTATAACGATTCACTATCCAGAGGTGGCATCATTATTACTAAGGGGGAAATATCCCTGCAAGAACAGTGCGGCACTAAGCAGTCTCCTAAATTATAGTGTGGAGCTCCAAGAGGCAGTTCAGGCAAATAAAACCGTGTCGCGGAGCGCAGGATTCTTTAGTCTGTGGGCAGGTTGCAGGAAATTGCTTTTTGCACGGGAGCCAAGGCAGGCTGGGCAGGTATTGTGCGGGAGCGCTCTTGCAGGCAGGCCTTTTGGGAAGCAAATAGAGAGCGGGGGGCGAGCAGGGGGTGAGCCCGGCTGCCCAGTGCCCACCCGGCTGGGGCTGGGAGGGGACCCGGCCAGCTGGAGCTGTCCCATGGTTTCCATCACCTCGATGGCTCAGAGCTGGAAGAACTCAGATTGGGCTGGCTGGATCTTAATCACAGCACTGATTTGCAGAAAAACAGGGAATGTTTTAGCGGTTTATGTCTGTCTTGATTCCCCGGAGTCCAATCTCCTCTCAAATCCATCACTTCTCGTTTCCAGGAGGTGGCTGTGCTGGGTGACCCACTGATGGGTTCTGGCATCACGTGCCGCTGGTGATGCTCAGGAAAGCCTTTGCAGCACCAGGGTGCTCTGTGGGGCCAGGGGCTGTTGTCGGGCTTCTGTCCATTTGCTTCTCCCATGGATTTCAGTTTAGGACTAAACTTGCCAGGTCAGGGGGTGCATGAACCAGCCGCAAGGCTGAGATACTTCGCTGGTGTTTTGTGGTGAGCAGAGTTGTGATTTGTATCATGGCTCGGCTGCATGTTGTGCTTTTAAACAAGGTATTTTGGGCACTTTGTTTCTGCCTCTACCCGCAGCCAGAGATTTTACCGCCTACAGTTGTTCCCGAAGAAACGGTGTTTTATGAAGTGTTCTGACACTGTTTCTGAGAACTTTGCCTTTGCTATTTTTGTGCACGATGCAGCAGAGCTGGCCTTAGTCTGGCTCAATCAGCCTCTTAAGAGACAGAAGGAGGATGGCATTATTTTTGGATTTGCACCATATGAGATCATACAAAGCGTTTTGCAGCCCTGTGGTTGTTCATCTCGCAGATGCACCTGGGAAGTCCATACAGACTGTTCATTTCCACTTAATTCTGATGTCTGACTTTGGAGTATCTCTTTTCTACTTGATAGCGGGCACATCTGGTTAGAAACAGGCATATGGCAAAATCCAAAACATCAATAATTGTAATTATTTAGCTGAGAATCTGCTTGTCCAGCTTCAGAGCAGCGGTTCCCAGCTTGGAGAAGCTTCCCAAGCCGGTCCTGGCCCGGCCGGTCCTTCAACCACAACTGGCACCAAGTTGTAACAACAAAAGTGTTTTAAACATTTGAAGCAGATCTTGAACTTCTACTTTAGACTCCAGAGAGAGTCTTAATTTTTTCTATACTGCTGGTGTTTAACTACCACAATAAAGGACAGTTTTGGAGGTGATAAAATGCGCCAGGAATGTCATTAAACATGCAGCAAAGCTGTGACACGACTGAATTAAACATTAATGAACGTACTAGAAATATTAGTCTTCTGTATCAGTTTCAGGTCACCTGTTCATTGGTTATGATGAGATCTAAAGTGAAAAAAATGAGATAATCAACAAGAATAGAAAGTTCCTGAGTAAAAGCTGTTGTGTATCCACAAGGATGCTTTCCCTTGGCTGAACTCGCAGTTTCATGTTTTAATGTGATTTTATTATTGGTGCACATTTTACTTTTACAATTGACTTACGATACTATGGAGACATAGTTTACATTCCAGCCCTTGTGCACACCAGCGCAGCTGTAAACTTATTTTACTGGCATATGCAAGAACTTCATAACTTTAGGTAAGCAGGATATTAACTACAGTGAAGGAACAAAACTCTGATCCAGAACTTCATTAGAACTTTAATTTTGGACATAAGGACCCAGCTGTCATTTCTGGATCTCGCTATGGGTCAGTTTCTTTTACTTGAAGTTCATTTTTCTTGAGGATTCTGCATATCCATGCTGATTTAGCCCCCTTTTTTCTTTCAATGTGATAATTGTGCTCTGGAATTTTCCCTCTCCTAGACCCGTATTTGTTCTGGGTGCAGCTGTGACCACCTCAGCCCAGCAAACGCAGGTGCAATGAAGTCCAAAACGTTTATTCTCTGCAAATGCCTGGGTCTGTTTCAATTTTGGGGTCAGAATAAATTAATGTATTTCAATTTCTGACTGGACAGAATGGCAGAAACTTTTCTAGCAATGAACCACTTACATAGTTTGGAGTCGCTGTGTTCGGCACCTTCCTGGGAATTTTCCTTCACTAGATTAACTCGCTGCAAAATCTTCTTATTCTTTGCATGAGGCTGATGAAAAGTCCTGTAGAAGTGGACATTGGGAGGCTTGTTCTGGTTTTTATTGAAAACAATATAAATGTGAATTCCCATTAAAGGTGTCCCTGCCACCTGAGTCACCTATTGACTTCCCAGTGATTGTTCTTTGAAGGTTTTGTGACTTTTGTGTCGGTTGTTTGAATAATAACTCTCTTTTACCGCTGAGGACTTTGACGGTGAGCGAGCTGAAATAATCTTTATCACTCCAATTCCTTCAGGATGTAATTCTGCTTTACCGGGGAAATATCCTCAATTGTGGTATCCAAGTTTTCACATGGGGAGGATAGTGACTTCTTTAAACACAGTCCTCATTGTTGCTGCAACTGGTTTCTATTTCTTTGACAACACGTGAGGCTTAGAAACAAAATTTATTGCAGCTAATAAAGGGAATATGCAGGATATATAAGTATATGCCAAAACCCAGCTGTGACATGTAAAATGTACAGCGATATGCAAAAAATACTGCGTGCCTTTGATGTTTATTTTGTTTCTTGCCCAGTTAATTCCTCTCCTTGGGCTACCCCAAGCTTATGTCAAACCGCTGGATTTCTGTGCCCGGGTGCGATGTGGGGTTCATTTTGCAGAGGCTTTGCTGAGTGCCCCCTGTCCTGGCAGGGACACGGTGGGGCCGCAGCGGCTCCTGGCAGGTTTTTCCAGGGGTCATATAAACCCCTTAGGGCTTGAGTTGGTATTTTTGGGGTTTTTATTAAAAGATTTAGGCATCATCAGTACTGACCGTGGCCTTTTCTGTGCCGGGCCATGGAGAAGAGGGTGGAGCGGCAGAGAATCCCCGCGCCGAGCAAGGGAGGTGGCGGTACCTCCAGGCTCAGCTTTTCTTTGGCACAAACCAGAACAAAAGTCAGACCCTGTAATTACCCTGAAAGGCGCCTTGTGAGTGTGATAAATCTGTGGGGAGGGGGCGAAAAGTCCTGCGAGGCGTTCAGCTGCTTTCAGCAGGCGTCCTGTGAGCCCGTTGCTTTCTGTGTTGTTCCCGTAATTGTAACAAACATCCAGGAGGCAGCTTTCGGCAGCTGCTAATTTTAAAGTAATGTATTAATCAAATTAATTGAGAGTTCCTTTTAATACTTGGCAACAGCAAACAGAACTTTCTGAAGCAGTGTTTTTACTATTGCTAAAAGCGATTTCCCAAAAAAAAAAAGAGTATTTCTGTAGATAAATCATCTGAAAGAGTGTTAAATTGTCTCTCTTGCTACCTGATAATCCAATTAAGTGATGATAAGAAAAATAGCTCTTGGACAATTTCAGGGAAGCAGAATAATGTACTTAGTATTGTATCAGAATCAAAATACCACATAATCAAGGGTATCTATGGATACCGAAGCAATGCTTTGATTACCAGGTACATCCGTTACCCTTAAATACCAGAGTTAGGTGTTTAATACCCTGAACAATTTAATGCATGACTGCTTGAACTTGCACGGAGGGTTCTCCGGAGGTTTTGCGTTTCTGAGGCGTGCAGGGTCTGTCTGCAGCCAAAGGGCGGGTGGATGAGGGGGTTTTAAGACTCTCTGTCTCCTGCCAAGTTCCCATGGGCTTTGCAACCGCTGCCCTGACGGCCCCATCTACCCAACGTCCTCGAGCTGCCGGGGAACTGAAGCATTAGGTGATGTGGCCGATCTCTGGCCCACATCTACGACATATAAGTGGGATTCCTGTGGAAAAAAAAAGTCATATGATATTTTTTGTACAGTGCTTATGCTGTTGGGACTTGCTCCCCAGAGAATGGATGGGGTTGATGTGGCCCTGCAACACCAAACCTCTTGTTGCTGCAAGATGAGCATCTCGGTTATTCCACTGCACAGGATCCATCAGGAGGTTGAAGCCACGATTTCTCCACCAGAGTTTTGACTTCTCCGTGTGTTTAGCAGAGCAGGAATGGGATCCCCAGAGAAAAACCTCCTCTGCAGCCCGGGGGGGGACACGTGGGGTCTGAGCAGGGTCCCTGGCCTTGTCCTGCCCATTGGGTGAAAGGAGCCAGTCTTCTTTCTACTGTCGATAGCGAGATAATAAAGTGCAAAAGCAAAGAAGTAAAATAGGCATTGAAAAAGCACTTTGAGCCTTGGCAGCAGGATTTTATTCTTTTTTATACTCACAAAATGTCTTTTATATTATCAGAGCTCAAAACCTGCTTCCTTGAATGTCTCTAGAAAAATTTTCATGGCAAAACGGTTTTTTTGATGATGCTCGTGAAGCAGAATCTCACATACGTGTTCTGTTGGAAAAGGGAAAAAGGAGCAAGGCGACATCCCGAGCAGGAGGGGGAAGAATGGGTTTGGTCCCTTGTTCCTGGCAGTAACTGGACAAACTGAACCCAAGCCTCACATTTTGGGTGACTGTTTGAATCACTGGGTGGGAGGGAGAAACCAGCGTCTCCTTCGTAGCTCCTCATTTGTCTCCTCCTTTGGGTTCACATTACGTGGAGATTGTCATTTTAGGTAAAATTAATTTGTATGACTTTTTATTTTAATGAGAAGAACTGAAGATTTAGCAATCAAAAAAGAGGAAAAAAAAGGAGTTTGATCTATTCAGTTTGGCAGCTAAACCAAAAAATCAGGCACTTGTACGTCCTTAATTACCAGCATCCTGAGCAATAACTTAAGATGAATTTCCCTTGTCTCCAGCATCACTCAATTAAAAGTTCTCCAGAAGGAGGTGAGAAAGTAGGAGCTATTATAAGGAACAAAGTGAAACTTAGGAAGGTTCTCTTTGTGCAAGAATTAACTAGAAATGGCATTTCTTGAGACAGAAACTGCCACAATGAGTCTTGTCAGTGACTTAACAAAATTCAGGGGGCTCTTCTGCTGGAAATAAAATTGTGGTGAGAAACTGTTTTTCCCCAGGTGGGGAGAAAGGACCCAACTTCACTGGGCATTTTGTTTGTTTGCCAAAAACACCCTCTGGAGGTGCTGTAGATTTGGGTTGAAATATGAGCGTTTCTGTGTTTGCTCAGAGCGCTGCTCATATTGTCATGCGGGAGCAATCCCAAACAATCGGGTCCCTTTGCCAAAGTGGCACCAACCACTGGGAAAAGGAGAAGCTGCAAAACCAACTAATTGTCAAGTTATTGTTTGAGGAAATGGCTTGCCGTGTTGTCTTGTCCTTTTCACGGAGTGTTGCACATTTCCACGGCTTACTCGCTGGACAAAGGCGCATCTGGAAGGGCTGAGCCTACCAAAGCTGCTCCTGCTGCTCCCGCCCTGGATTTGCTGTTGTCACAAAACGGTTTGCTGGCAGCAGGAGGGATGGAGAAGATGCCAATGTTAAACCCGGTACATAGCCCGGGAGAGAAAGGATGTTGGTACAGACCTGACTGCCTCGTCATTGTTGTGACCACCTCTCAATGCTGATTCCTGCGAATTTCTGAAACTCCAGCATTGACTGAAATGTTTGTAGCATTGCTAGAAGGATGTTTGTTATATATTACAGCTCTCATCTCTTTTATGCATCTCAAACATCCATTCTCTTCACAACAGACTTTGCGTTTGCTTGCAGAATCTCTTACCTGCTCTCTTCTCCCAGGAGACAGAAAGAACTGTGGCAGACAAGGGGAGCTGTGTCTCCAGCTGGTTTAACGGCTGGCACCGCCACTGGGACCGGTCCAGGGCAGCCTGCAGACCGGGGCTGTGCAGGGCTGGCTGTCCCCGTCTCAGCGTTTGGCTCCCAGACTCTGAGCTGCCACAGCGCTTTGTGCCATTTGGAGCATTTGCGGCTTCTCCAGTCCATCAAGGGTAATATATTACTGCAGAAATCCTGTGACAAAACCCTTAATTTGCAACTTTCACAGTTTTACCGCTTAATTCCCTCGGAGGTTTTTACCTTGGGAGTAGTGTGAATTAGCTTGACAGCTTAAATAACTGTGCCTGTGTCTCCTGTTGTAAGAAGAATGCGAGATGAGAATATGAAAGTTAAACTTATTCTGTATGTGCCATTTGGACAACATACACCCAATTCCTTGGGCATCTATTACTGCTGAGGAATGAAAAACGATGTGTGCGTCTGCCTGCGGGGAGTTTTCCATGGAGACTGGAACACTTTGATTCCAGCTCCTACACTCGGACGTGCTGATGTGACTGTGCGGGCAGGGCTGGGATGGATCACCCGGAGCTTGTGCTCGGTGTCAAGTGCTGCCCCGTGTGGACTTGAGCAAAACAAAGCAAATCAGAAAATAATACACACTGACCCATTTTGGTGACTGGGAGCACATATTAGTCAATTTGTAATAGTGTCACTTTCCTGGAAGCGACACTAGTGGTTTAAAATCAGAATATCCATCAATGTGTCTGAACTGTATTATCCAGGTCTTGCTGCTCTTGCATCTCACTTCTCTGCCTCTTTTCTTTGCCCTTGATGCGTCTCGTGTGGCTCCAGCCGTTCCTGTTCCCAGTGTTGCTTCTGAGAGCGCTTTCTCACACCAGTCTGTTCCGCTGCTGATGTGTTGAAATATTGTAGCTACCATACCATAAATGAAATAATTTGGGTTTGATCATTGATATTTGCCGTTTATCCGTATTTCCTGCTTACTGTTTAGCTATAACTCCTCTGTGCCAGCTCTGGCACGAGGGTTAACAGAGCACGAGCTGTCCCGGCTGTGCCAGCAGCTCTGGGGCTGAACACGCAGCGTCTGACCCTGCGCTGTTACCATTATTGGTGTGTTGTTAAAAGAAAAGCAGCTCTGGTACTTCCCGCAGCAGCGGACACCAGAGAAACCAGGAGCTGACCTCCCAAAGGGAGCAGAAAGCTCCAGATCACAAAAATGACCTGAAATCTGCCCTTCCAAATTCCAAACCGTTTCCTTCCTCCACCCCAAGTCCTCTTTTTTTTTAAATAAAAAACCCCTGGAAATTACATACTTTGAAGCTGTACATGGCATTAGAGGCTTTTTTCCCGGCTATTGAGAGCCTGGCCGCAGCTGTCGCTCTGCCCAAAGCTGCTCCGCTCAGCTCTAATCATTATGGACTATAATAAGATTTTTGGCTTCTCCATCCAGGCAATAGAGATCTCATGACCCGCACAATAGGTGTAATTATTGCCGGGGTGGCTTGCTGAGCCAGAGCCTTCCCAACAATTTCAGTCTCTTTTTTTTTTCCAGGCACTTAAATCATGTAGGTCACAATTACTTAGTATTAAATGCTGATATTTTAAATACTAGTTTTGCAAGAGTGGATCATCTGATCTAGGTTGTGGGTGGGTTTCCTTTCTTTTTCCCCTGGCTGCAGGGACTGTTGGATGTAGAGATGTCACTGTCATGGGTGCCGGGTCTGGGACCTGTTTGCTTGTGTCGTGCGGTGGTTGCTCTCTGGTGCCTGGGAACAGCACCTGTCCCAGTTCTCCTGTCCTGATTTAAAAGCCTCTTTAAGTTAATTATAAGAGAAATCTTTTAAAGAAAAAAGTCAGGTAGCAATACTTTGAGGATTGTAAATAATTGTAAACCAAAAAGAAACATTCTGTGTGAGTCAGAGAAAAACTGGGGAGTTATTATTGTTTTATTCTTTCTCAACCTTTCCTTTTCTCCATTTTATTCTTTCCCACCACCACCAATCTGTATTTTCCCCAGTGTTTTTGGGCCGGCTCGTACCCCCAGACCCGGCCTGACTCCAGGCAGCCGCTGCGTCTCAGCTTCCTTACACCTAAAATACAGGAAAATGATCCTGACCTACTTTGCACAGTGCTCAGAGACCTGCAGAAGAGCCATATTTTGCAGTTTTCAAACCATAAACCACGTGTTTGGGTTTTACGATGTTCAGTGGTTCTTCT
The DNA here is from genome assembly GCF_036013475.1 of Columba livia. Lineage (NCBI taxonomy): Eukaryota > Metazoa > Chordata > Aves > Columbiformes > Columbidae > Columba > Columba livia. The sequence continues at coordinate 22,009,366 of NC_088611.1, forward strand.
GCAGGTGTTTGTAGGCCGGGCCTTGCTGTGGCGTAGCTCACACCTTCACTATTACGGCATTTAACGGCCCTTTGATATCTGCATTTTAAAGCATATCTGTGAATATCTCCTTTGTCCTGCTGTCTTTTAATTAACTCGTCCCCACTGCTGTTTCTTATTATGCGTTTCTGATACTTCGTTAATTAACACACTGTGCTGTATACTGAGGAAGTTGGTATCTAAGATGCCATAAAAGATGAAAGTGTCTGTCACTGAGAAACAAAATAATGAAGGCAGAAGTTGTGTTTTCATCTGCCAACAATGACAAGCAGAATGTCACTGGAGATGTGTTGGTTTTTCCTAAAGCAACCTATATAACTGTAATATGTGAACTGCTAAAAACTAGTATTTCATTGGTATAGATGTATTTTGCACTATTACTGTGTTGATAGCATTTGTTTTCAGTGTTACCTGTGTATTTATGAGAAGGCCAGTTCCCAGACATGTACTTTATCTTCAATTGCTTGGGCTGCTCCATCCCATTTGGTGACGGGCATTCGGATGAGTCGGGGTTGTCTCGAATAATCTTTGCTTTGCCAGGATCTCAACTCCTCTGCTGTTCCTGTTCCCGATAAGTTATTTCAGTGGAAGCATTTTCCCTCAATACCCTTCAGCTTGCAAAAGTAAAAAGAATCTCAGCTCTTCACTGGGGTAAAGTTTGTCTAATACATTGTCAATATCACTTCCCTTTAAGCCTGTTCTTTTGGTTTGTTTTAAATCAGTTTCAATGTGTCCAGGTTATTTGTTGGGTATTTTTTTAGTCCCTCTACAGACTGCTTTATTTGGTTATTTTGCTATGTTGATGGTTTTGCACATCTGTTTGATCCAGGATCCTATCCAGACGTGCAGGTTACGTGTAACCCAATGAGTGATCTGTGCAAAAAACTAATGGTGTAAATCCCTTGGGAAGCTCGAGATGAGCACTGAGCGCTCCGTCCGAACCGTGATCCCATTGGGAGCTTCCCTTCCAGTGCTTCCCGCTGCATTTCCCATGCTCCCCTCTGACATGGCCCTTTTCTTCTTTCTTCTTTCTCAACCAGGTGGGCTCTGCATTGCTCAGTCCCTGAAAATCCCCCAGGATCGCAAGGACAAGACCATCGACTTCGATAAAATTATCAAGCAGCTCCTAGAAACCCCCAATGCCAGGGCCATCGTTATTTTTGCCAATGATGAGGACATAAAGTAAGGACGACCGAGAGAAATAATTAATTTGTACTTGATAGCCGTGTAGAAAAGAGAAAGCAAATAGGAATATGAATAGAGAAGTGGAAATGTGTATTGGTAAGAGTGATGTGGGGTGTGGAGGGTGGCGCTGGGGCCAGAGATGCTGCTCGTGGTACCCGGACCGAGCATTTCGGAAGCTTTTCCTGGCAGAGGTTGCTCATGCATTGAGTGTCAGACCTGACCTGAGCTCTCAAGAAGGCATTGAGACGATGCCCCTCTCGTCAAGCTCGTACTACTATGTATTATTCATTAATCCAGTCTGGTTTATGGCAAGTGATGGTTACTAGTGATAAAATGGCTTGGATGCTCAAGGTTCAACCACTTAAGGTGCTCAAGGTTTAACCACATACCCCTTGTTCCTTATATAATATAAAGACTATTTTAAAAGTGTGACTATCATTTCTCACTTGCCTGTGTCCCATCTTCTCTCTCCAGAACTTTAAATTAGTTTAAAATTGTGATGGCATTATCAGTTGTCAAGAGGCTCAGTTCTACAAAACGAGACACAAAGAAGTGAGGAGAAAGTTTCAGTAAAGTCAATGGCAAAACTTTACGTTTTAGTGGGATCAGGATTTCAGGCTTAGGCTCGAGGGCGGGTTAAAGAGAAATGCAGCCTGTGTTGCGGGGATTGTGGTACGGCGTGTTGTGAAATTCCTGAGCTCTGTTGCTCACAGGGATATTCACTTTCTGCTCATTCTGCGCTTACACCACGCCATTTTTCCCAAGCAAATATATGTTTAAACGCAATGGATTTGTGACCAAACTCTCTCTTTTCCGCAGGCAAATCCTGGCGGCCGCCAAGCGGGCGGATCAGGTGGGTCATTTCCTCTGGGTGGGCTCGGACACGTGGGGCTCCAAGGTGAGCCCCTTGCTGCAGCAGGAGGACGTCGCCGAGGGAGCCATCACCATCCTGCCCAAGAGAGCCACCATCGAGGGTAAGGGCTGTCCCTAACGGCCTCCCGCGTTTTTGCCTCGTGTTTTCTGAATAAATATGTGCAGACATGGTATGATGTGGGTTATAAAGTACGTCTGGTAAGTCTTCATCTCCTGAAATTCTCCTAAATGTCTGTGTTCCTCATGGGAAAACTATCCATCATTTCCACAGCTGAGAAGCTACCAGCAGTTATTCATTAAAGGCACAATTTCAGAACTAATTTGAAACTGTGGTGATATGACAGGGCCTTTATCGTTTAAAAGAAAGTAAACCAGAATAATCTTAATGTATCATGTATATCCATAGGAAGAGAAAACATTTTGCCATTTGTGTACCATCTCTGAAGCAGTGGATGAGTTTGCTGCTGAAGGAGTATAAATTCATTTTTAAATCAGGTGTTTCCATTTAAACTTAGCTTAACTTTTATTTCGTTCAGATCAAGCACTCTATTGACAGATGTTGCCTGTCTGCTTAAAAAAGATGTGTACTTGTACACATGCACGTGGATACAAAAATTACGGGAAACTTTTTTTACATAATCCCTTTGCTTCTCAACATTTCTTCATGTTTTGAAGTGTTTCTGGTCTAATCTTTCCTTAGTTTGTTATCCCTTTTGCTTAACTATTCAAAAGGCTTCCTCTGGGCAAACCCAACTCGCTGATTAGAGTCCGTGTTCTCTATAATAGGAAAGAAAAGATCTTTACAAGGGAGACACTGAGTAGAGACCAGCAGGTGCTGGGCTGGCACGTGGCACCGTGTCGGGCAGGCTCTCCAGAGAGCCCTTGGACACATTAAAATGGGTTCTGGTGTCTTCACTCCCTGGAAAATCAAATATTTGCATTCCTTTTTACTGTGTCCCCACTGCCGCTTCATTAATTATTCTTCTCAGGTACATAATACGCTTTATCCTTTTACATTTTTTAAACCCTGGAGGCACTTTCACATGTTATTTTCTCCATAAATAGGTTAAGTTGACAGACAATGAAGTGTTTTGTTTCTGAAACCCAGGATATTTTAATAATCTTTTCATGCTGTCTGTATTCTTCCTCCCTGAGAGTTTCCAACACACAAACAAAAAGTCTGTCAACACTACACAGAAATGAAAACTTCCCAAGGTTGTTTTGAAACATTTTCATTCTGTATTACACATTAAATACATTGGACATAAAGGGAAACATGAGGTTTGCTTTTGGACACAGGAAGTGATGATGGAGTGGAAGGTTTGGGTGTGGAAAGTCGGTTAAATCACAGTTACAAATATGTATGTAGTGTATGTAGTGTGTCTGCCAAAAAATGTGTCCATTGAGCCCACAAATATCTTCTTATTTGGTGAATGTATTGCCCAAAAGTCAGCCAGTGGCAGCTGGCACTTGTCATCAGGTAGTTTGCGTGATTACTTGTGATGGTTAAATTCCATTTTGCATGTACAGATACTTGTGTTAATTATTTAGGAGCAGCTGCCATAGAGCAGATACGTATTTTGAGGTCCGTGAGCTGTGTTTTGCCAATAGCGAACATCTCCTGGTGGCTCCGTGGCCACTCGGGAGGTCCAGGCTGATTCTGTTCCATCGCTAAGAGAAGCACCCAGTGCAATCTGTTACTTACGGAAATAAGCGATCCTTCAGAATTAGCATTTCTTGCTTAGCGAGGCTGTTAGGCGTGCGGCTCGTCTGCCCCGCTTGCATTCAGCCTGCTGCTTTGTTTTGCTCTCTGTTGTTGCAGTAATTTCATTTGGCTATGAATCCAAGAGAACTGGAAAGAGGCGCTTTAATGTTATTCTTTTATCATTCAGCAAAGAACATCTGCTTCCTAAAATTTAGTAATGTGTTTCTTTTGATGAGCACATAAAATAAATGAAATAAGAAGCCTGGATTTTCCCTAGAAATTGATGGAAACAAACTAAATTAGGGGAATGGAACTCAATTTGCCCTGAAGGGCAGTGTCTGGAGCAGGATCCAGCCCCAAAGGCTCCAGGGCATGGCAGCACTTACACACCAGCTTAATGCTCACTGTGTTTGCTGAGAACTTCTTCATTAGTCATGAATGAGGTTACCTTTATTTTACTCCTCAGTAACATATTATTAATATTATTTCCTTTTATCACTGTGTTAAATAATATTTGCAATACGCTAAAGCTTCCTCAAAAAGGTCACTGGGAAGAGGAAGCTAGGAAGTGTTAAATTGCATTGAAAATGAATGCACCTGCATGTTTAAGTGCGTACGGTGCGCTTTGGATTGTCAAATTTTTTTATGTCTGTAAAGTTATTAGGGGTAAAAGTCATAAACTGAAACAGTCGCTCTATAGAAAAAGGCATTTTTCAGATAACCCTTCTTCCCCAGCCACGATTCCTCATTTCCAAATACAGATGTGAGACACTGCTGTGTTGGTCTGTTTCCACATAAACACCATGTGATGTTCCAGTTTTCAGTGATAATGGGACCATCCCAGCAGCCTCCGACTCCAGTTTCTTGTAGAATGAGGCCCCAGATACGCAGCGATCTGTCTTGATACTTGATGTCGCTTTTGGGACAAGACTTTGCCATATTCCCATGGAGTAATTAGGAAGTCATGACATGAACTGGATTCATTAATCTTAAGTCAGTCTTAATGTAGCCTGATGGTGTTTGTTGTCGTTATGCTGAAAGGATAAAGTTGCATTTTATTTGCATAAAGGCAGCAGCGAGTGAGGCAGAGGGAGCGCACAGTGAAACAGCCATTGCCGCCTGGAAAGTTGTGTTAGGAACACTCTGCAGCTCAAACTGAACCAGGAATCAGCTAAGTTGAAAGGCTTAGCATGGCTTTCAGGGGAAAAAAGCAGAATGTATGCTCATGTGGCAGCGTTTGCAGGCACATGCCTTGTTTCAAATAGTCTTTTTCTCAGAGTGTATCCTCATAACATTTTCATGAAGACTTGCAGTGTAACCAGAGCATGAGTGTTAGTCCTGGAAGATAAGAAAAAATAAGCAGTTTAAGCAACAGACAAAAGGTGTATTTTCTAATTAAAATTTTAATGGGATGTACCATTATTACTATTACATTCATTTTACAATAACATAGAAGCGATGAACATCTGTGGCTCCGCTTGCATTTGACATCTGTCAAAACAGCAACACAACAGAAAACAAAATCACAGAAAGTCTTTGTTCAAAGTGCGTTTGGTGGATTTTCCTACTGCTGCTTTGTCCCCCAGAACCCCCTGTTCTTCTTCATTCACCCAAACAGAAAGATGAACCGAACAGGGGGAGACTCCCATGTCAGTTCGGTGTTGAAGAGCAGGAGTCCCATGGTAACCACGGGAAGGGTGAAATGCGGCAAAGAGGAGCAAGAGAGAGGGACAGGAGGATTTGGGGTGAGCAAAAGGAGGCTGGGATGGAGAAATGATGCGATCGGGACTGTGGAAGAGTGGGAGAAGTTGAGGCAAGTATAACAAGTTCCCAAGATTTCAAGTGACAGAGGGAAAACAGAAGCACAGTGGAAAACGTGGTTGAGACTTGGAGAAACAAGTGTGGCAGTTGAGCTGAGGCACGTGCCCTCAGGCTGGCAGATCACCGGGCGCTGGGTTTTCCTGGAGCAGTGACAGTCGAAGAGGACGTCGTTCATTTGTCACAATTTTTCATTTAAAGTCCCAGAAGCTTTGTAGACCATCCAAACCAGCAAGAATGTGGGAATTCTCCCTGTGTTCTCATGGTCTGGACAATGGTTCCAGCTTTGGGCTCCCCAGATGATGGCTGAGCTGAACTGCAGCCCCGTTTCGGTGCAGGTGGAAGTGAACTTCTGCGACAACAATATCTTTAAGCACAAACTGACCTTTCAGTATTCCACTGCCACCTTACCTCTTCATGTTTCGGTAGATTTAATAAACCTCAGTGCATCTTCTTCTCTTGTTATCGCTACTGTACCCAAATCTAATGATCGGTGTTAACTGCCTGGGGTAGCTCTTTATGGCAGCACGTGGATGTGTGGAAGAATTACCGGGACGACCCTCTGATGAAAGATGATGATACTACCGCCCCAGACGTCAATTGAAGTTCTCCCCAGCAGGCAGATTCAAAGTCAGGACTTGGTAAATTCTTTCCTGGAGAAAGAGCCATTCTTTCTGCCGGTGATTAAGAGATAATCTGCGGTGGGAGAGATGGAGAGCGGCACTTGCCAAATTCAACATGGGAAGCTGTTCGATGGTGCGTGTCCAGAGGATGCTCAGGTCTGAGACATGGAGTCAAGCAGATGATCTTAGGCTTCAGAATAAGTGTTTTCCCACCCTTTTTTTTTTCTTTCCCATTCTTCTTATTTTGAAACTCTGGCAAAATGCTTTGCAAATGATGAAAAAAATATCCTTTATGGTCTGAGTTCGGAATTTGATGCAACTGATTAATGGGATTCAGGTAGATGTAGGATGAGCGGTTCTGTGCCGGCAAGCTGTGGGTGTGGCCCAGGTTTGCAGCCTCGTGGAGCTCTTGGCCGGGAGGTTGAAGGATGGATCAGATGCATGCACAGCTATTTAAAAAACAAGTGCTGTGAACCAGCGTAACTGTTCTTGAATTCTTTGGTTGTTTGTCTTCTAAATAGATGGTGAATCATGTTTTTGATGTTTTGGGTTTATTTCCAACGAGAGCTAATTTGCTTCTTTTGGGGTGTGGGGGAAAGTATTAAACCCTGAGAAAAACAAAAAATGGAAGAGTAGTGAGTTAAGAAAAAATGAGAATGGAATTATATCTAGCTATTTAATGGCTCTCAAATATTGCTTTTGTTATTTCATCCCGTACATTTTGTCAAAAAGACGCTTTCAGATGGCACTTTATGCTGCTTACAGAAAGCTGCTGGCCGACCCGGCGCAGGGGAAGGAAGAATTCCCTTTTTTGTTCTTTTGTACTGCTTACACAGCGTTTACCGCCGTTCTACCCACAAACTTGTTAGGAATGTATCTTTCTTAATGCTGACAAAGCCATTAATTGAATGTAAATTAATACCCTGGCTACCTGGGAACCCAAGATACACTTGCAGGCATGAGAAGTTGATTGCGTATCGATTCCAGCCTGTTGAAAATCACTCTGGGGATTAAGATCAGCTTGGATTCCTCCTGCCTTAGTGCTGAACCTCACTGCCTCCTGCCTGTGCACATGCAGGGACAGACAGACAGACAGACATGCGCCAGCGAGCTTTACCTGGGCTGCTTGGTGCAGGCATCACCCCTTGCACGTCTCCTGTGCTCTTTCCCGGGTGCCAGTTTGAAGGTTTCTGGTGAAAAGCAATGAAACGTTGGCTCAGGTCCCACGGACGGTGATGCCTGGTCTCCTGGGGCCGATGGATATGGGGCAAACAGGGTCCGTTCCCCGACCAAAGGCAGAAATTGTTCAGTTCTTGTGGTGCCGTGAGAGCGATGCAGAGCTTGACATTGATGGGTTGAAGTGAGGGCTTTGGGGAGAGGTTTGGTGAGTTCAAAGAGATGGTAGCTTAAGGATAGCATTATTTTTTAACATGCAGATATAGAGAAGTTAAGTAACACAATTTTTGTGAAGTTTCAAATGGATGTTATTTTTGTAGTCTCCTTTTAAATGAAGGCATTGAAGCTTTTGTTTGTTTGGGGTTTTTTGTTGTGGTTGGTTTGTTTTTCCCTTTTGTTTAATATTCCCTGTAAGCGCCAGTGAGAAACACATTCCCAGCTGTGCTCCCGGTGCTGCCGCAGACTCCAATGGGGAAATGCCCCATGGAGCTCCAGGCCTGAGCTCCCGGCAGCCAACACCTCCCAAACCCCACATGCTTTTGCTACTCCAAATGTAAACCTGTGCACTATTTCAGTGTAGGATTTTGCCCAAGTTACAGGTCTGGCTGTTTGGTGGTGTTTAGTTGGAGTTCCTTTGGGGTTCTTGGGCAGTTTGAAGATGTGATCTTCTGAGAGTACTAAAGAGCGTTACCCGGCTCTGCTCAGTGCCAGACACAGCTCACAACCGCAATAGTGTTAGCGAGACATTTTAGTTCACATGAGGTTTGAACTGGTACCTTTTCAAATGGCATCACTGCTTCAGAGCGAAGAAATGAGGTGGGAAGCTCTAATTGGACAATAAAGAACCGATGTAAAATACAGATGTCGGGAGCTCTCTCTCTTCAGCCCCTGAAATGAAATAAACTGCTCACCCAACCTGCACCAGAGCCGCTGCCTCAAAATCGAGGAGTTTGTGTGATCAGCGCCAGCTGTTGCTCATCCTGCGGGTGTGTGTGTCTCTCTCTGTATTTCTGTATTTTGTGTATTGCTCCCAGGGCTTCTGGTGCCATTTTCTCTTTGATGTTCATATTTAACTGTTATTTCAGGACACTGGAGATTGTGTGGGTGGTTGTTTTGAGAGAGAGAGATGTGTACACACACACACACACAATGGTTGGTGCTGGAAGAAGAGGTGCTTCACAGAATAATATTCAGCTATTGATCACTGTTCAGCCATGTCATCAGCAGTCTTTGGTTTTGCCCCAAATTGCATCTTCTGAAGAACAATTTTCCTCTCAATGATGTAACGCCGAAGTTGCCTGTTGGACACATTTGTGCAGAGTATTCCAGGCAGAAAGGGCAGGGTTATATTTTTAGCCAGCCAGCTCCTGAGCCGCCGGCGAGCTGCTGGGAACCTTCTCTGCGGGATTTTCTGCGCGGAGGTGTTAACGAGCGCCCGTGATTAACGAGGCTGCCCCGGGGAGCGGGTCTGCCTCCCCAGCCCATGGAAAAATGCTGTTTGCAGCATCACCATGAGGCAGCGGAGCCGAGGGGGCTGGAAACCAAACCCTCTGTTGCAGGGGCTCAGCGGCGGAGGAACGGGAATTACTGTTTCTGATACAACTCCCCCACATTAGGAAATCCTGGTGTTTTCTGGTGCTCTTGGTCTTTGCCTCTCTGAAGGGTTTCAAGCCTCATTTGTTGCTAAGAATTGATGTTCTGTTTGTTAGTAAAAGTGGCAGGGTTTTCTGGGGAGGGCTGAGGCGCAGGGACCCCGTTGGACCCTGCATGGGTGAGCCCCACTGGGCACGGCTGGCTGGGAAAATGGGGAAAAAAGAGCATTTTGGTTTGGCATTCTGTTTAGGTGTAGGAACAGAGATGAGAAAAGATGTTCCCACCTTCTGGCGCTGGATCGGAGCAGGACCGGCACCAGCACCACGCCAAGCACAGCGCTGGGCTGGGTTTGCGGCTGGGCCTCAGCCCCAGCGATGGGAGCTGGGGGGTTACGGGTTACGGTCCCGAGCAGAGGGCTCGAGCAGCTTCATTGCTGAAAGAAAGGAGCAGAAGGGAGTTGGGGAGTGGGGGCTGAGGGGTTCCATGGTCCCTCTGCAGCATTGTCCCCTCCATCTGCCAGCACAACAGAGCCAGGGATGGGGATGGGGATGGGGAGGGAATTGCTCCCCTCTCCTCTTTGCATGAGAGCTGCATCTCTCCTGATATCTGTTACACTATGATTTAAGAGGTTAAGGCATTTTCCTGATTCGCAGGAAGTACATTGGCAGAGTTTTTGTTTTGCCATTTGTACTTCATGTATTTTTTTGTGTACAAAACCAAAGAAATTGCAGGAGCTTTCTGAAATAAACCGTTCCTGTTTTAGGTAAAAATAGCCATGAATGGTCCCAAATATCTAGTTTTAGAAATGCTGTTCTGCAGGAGGGCTGACAACCACAGATTGTTCCTAATGGAACAGATAATTCTTCATCGCTTGCCGCGCTGCTTTGGCAAAGCAGAACGAGTGGAATATAGGGTGTAGCGTTTCCAGTCCCGGCCTGGTGGACTGCCCAGGGATGGAGCAAACCGGGCAAGGGAGAACAACACTTATTTGAGCAGAAGGACTGATGGTTTCTCTTAAGGTTTGTTCATGTTTGAGACAGATTTAGGCTCAAGAATCACAGAATGTCCTGAGCTGGAAGGACCCACAAGGATCATTGAGTCCAACTCTTGTCCCTTCACAAGACACAGAGCTCTGAGCAAGGACCTTGGGATTCGGTCCGTGATACTGGGTGACCATTTATTTTCCTTTACAATTATTACAGGGCTTCAATTTGGGAAGCTGCAGACACTGAAATTCGGGGCAGTGAAATGCAGAATACAAATACAATCTGACTGTGCCATGAGCTGATGGAAGAAATAGAAGGTTCAGTCATCAGTCTTTTCTGTAATGGTTATTTTTTGCAACAAGTCTCACATGTAATTCATTCACATGTATTAAATCCTCTGTCAAGATAGCTCTGAGTGTAATATATTTACAGTAATGCATTATTTCTACTCTGCTGTCTTTAAATTCATACATCTCAACAATTCTTTGTCTTCTCAGCTATTTCATTGCTCTTTACAAGTGCTAAGAAGAGTTAACTTGTTTGCTCTTCCTCTTTGGGGTCAATTTTTCTCTATTTTGAAAGAATTTGAAAGAAAACTTCCTAAATGCTCACGAGAAGTTTTTTTCTTTTGGTATTTGTGACTCTAGTTAGAACCTAAAGAGATTCGCTCTCCGGGTGCCTTAAAATCAGTCTCTGAATCCTCCGTGACTTATACTTTCTCTTTATTAGCAAGCCAGAAAAAAAGACTTCCCAGTGTCCCGGGCTGAGCTCTGCAGGGTGAGCCAGGCCCAGACACAAGGAGAAGTGTGCTCGGTTTAGGAAGTGGACAGAGATTTGGAAAGGTTTTATTGTTTGCTTGGTTGCTGTTGTTTGGTTTGGTTTTGTTTCCTTTTAGTTTGCGCTGTTAATGCTTGAATGATTATAGGCCTTTGAAAGTAATAGTTTAGGAAATAATACACATAATAATACACGTAATTTCCTTAAAGATGATACAATGAATGCTTAAGTGCCAACTTCACTCATGCTGGGTCTGCAGATCTGCTTCTGGAATGTATTTTTGTTTTGTTGACTCTAATGACTAAAGGAAATGGAAAATGATTTAGAAAAAGAATCCTCAGTGTAATCATATACGCCGGCTCTTTAGTAAAATGAAGCAGGAGTCAATAGATCAATGATCTTGATCTCCTGGTAAGGACAGATAATACAATCCTTTTAGCTCATAGTTATATATATATATATATATATAATTGTAGGATGGGGAAGAGCAACATCTTTGTAAGCCAAGACATCCCCCTGTGCAGTTTAAAGTAAAATGTCTTGAAAGTGGAGTTCAGTCTTTGCTTCAGTCCTTGTCCGTCTGGAGGGCAGAGCTGCCAGCTGCGTGTCCCCAGTGCTGCTCTTCTCCAGCACCACCTGAGTTCTTGAAGAATCAAAACCTCAACCTCTTTTTTTTTCCGTTTCCAATGCACATGCCCAGGAAAACAGCCCAAGAGCTCCCGTCTCACCTGGCACCAACAGCCAGAGCCTCTTACATCTGGGGCCTTTCCTCCCTCTTAACCAAGTTAGGACACAATTAATAATGTGATTAGTCATGCAAGACATTTAATAAAGAAGGGCCAGAGAAACTGATGTTTTCCACTAATCCAAAATACAGAAATACTGGGGGAAAAAAAAAAAAAAAAAGAAGAAAACCAAGCTCCTAAATCCCGCCCCCCCCTCTAATCCTGCTCGCTCAGCTCGTTGTGCAATATAATACATGGTCCTGATGTATCTCACCTTCCAAAAAGTAATTGTGTTGGAACTTGGGAGGATGGAGCAGGTGAGTGGCATCAAAGTGATTAGCACAGCTGAAACAAGAACAGCATGATTACTTGTGAATAACGGTTGGTCTAAGGAGAGGGGGTGTTCTGCTGTTCCACCCGTAGCCACCTGTGCACGTGGGTTTCAGGGTGTTCTCCAGGACTGGGGCAGCACTGGCTTTGCTCCTCTACACCCGGCAGAGCAGCCGGGGTTCCTGCGTTTCTCCCAGGACGGTATGTACACGAGCACCTGCAATGCGACGGGCTCCCACAGACCTTTCTGAACTGAAACTAAACTTGTATTTCTTTCTCTTAAGTTCTTTCCTGGGTTACTCCATTAACCTATTCAGAGTAGCTTTCAGTTACTCCTGTAATGAGGAAATACTTTTAATCTGTATTTGCAAGATTAGTCAGTGTTTCTCAGTTTAATTATAATTTTATACAGCATAAATTTCCTGAGAAAAATCTCCTAGGACCTAATGGAAGGAGTTGCTGTGACTGTGGGCATCCCGCCTGTTCTCTGTGTGCCGGGGCTGCCGCGTCGGTTTTGCTGCTAAAGAGATTTGTGTGGAGAGAGCTCGTGTGTCTCTGGCCTCGTCCCCTGGGTTTTGTTGGTGTTTGGGTTTTGGTTTTGCAGCATGTTTGGGTGTTTTGTGCACCATGCGGTTATGTGATCCAGAGCAATTCAAAGCCCCAACTTTATCTTAGAGTGATTTCTAGTAACATGATGTCACTTCTAATATTTGTGTTTCTCATGCTCTGCTAACGTTTGCTTTCAGCAGTTCACTTACACAGGGCCAAGGCCAAAGTTTAATATCATACTGCAGCAGCAGCGGAATTAAATTGGGGTGCTTTATTGAGAAAAAAAAAATCTAAATGACACCTGAACTCTTCCTTTAATGTCTCCTTGGAATTTAAATTATGTTTTAGCTTTGGTAATTATTTAAAATGCTGATGTGTCAATCCCCAAAGAGAGAATACTTGTCTCGAGTATTGCCACTTGAAATTTTGGGAAGCCACACAGATGTTCATCTCCTCATTATGGAAATAATGTATTTGGTTAATGTGTTGGTATGAAGAGAGGGGAATACAAATTATCTTGCAACTTGAGAGCCATTTAAAAGTTTCCTTATCTTTAGGCTGCTACGGCATCTCTGAGGAGAGATGAGAGATGTCCCCCAAATTTGCCCGGTTTGGAGGTGCCGGTTCCCGGCTCCAGCTGCTGCCCAGTTCCCAGTAGCTCCCAGTGCTGTGATTGCAGCTCCTGGGGTGCACATCGGAACCACAGAGAGATGAGGAGAGGATCCGAGCCATGGGCTGGCCAAGGGCGTGTGGCTGGTGGTCTGTAAGGGTGGGCAGGGTCCCCAGGGGCTGCTGAGCCAGGAATGGGGTGGCCCTGCAACATGGAGGAAAAAAAATGCCAACAGGTTGAGGAATGGGTGCATAAGGGATTTGCTGGTCCTGACATATTTAAATCAAATTGGAAAGCTTTTTTGCTTTCCCTAAGATCTGCAGGATGTTCCAAAGACAAGTACTGGGGGTGACGTGGGTGTTCCTGTGTGGGACCACCAGCCTCAGGGTCAACCTGAGTGATGGAACCGCATCCCCCAGTCCCCAAAATCAGCCTGAGTGATAAAAACAGATCCCCCAGCCACCAAAATGATCCCTGTTATCTTTGTCTGTTGACGTGCGGGTCGGAGCCCTTGCTCTGGACGGTACCGTGCGGTTTGACGCCGTGACCGGCTGGGAGCTGGAACTCTGTGCCGGCAGCCTTGGCTATGGGGATGGACAGATGGCAACCGCTTCGCCCTGGGCCCATCCTGGCACGCTCTGATTATTAAAACCTCCTTATAATCAAGAAGTCCAAAATCAAGGAAGTAATTTTTTAATTTTTTTTAAATACTTAAAGAAAAAAAGGAAGGGAAGAATGCAACGGAGTTTTCAGGCAATATTTTCTTAGGGGTGTTATCTCATGGGGAATTTGAAGATAGGATTGGTAGCATATATAACAACAGTTTAAAGCAAGAGGTGGCTTTGCTGTGCTCAGCTGTGTGTGGTTGGCCCCTGTTGTGCCCGTTTGTGTATCGGCTGCACCTGCCCCTGCCGGAGCTCGGGCTGGTGTGTGTGTGTCCCGTGCAAATGATGCTCTGCAGAAAAGGGGCATCACATCATATTAACCAGCATTTTGAACACGCGGTGTTGCTTTCATCTAGCCAGTGTTACCATGTCAACAGTAAAAAAACATGTGGCAGCTCTGGAGGTCTGATTTGGGGGATTCTGTGTGGATAAGTACAGGTCTGTGAGCAGGCATATAAATTTTAGGGTGCCTAAAATCCATATGCTGTGATTATTCCTGTTGACATGGTAACACTTCAGCGAGGCGCAGGCAAATGTGTACAGAGGAGAAAAGGAAATTAACCATGTGTATTGAAGGAACTGGAGGTAGGATAAGGAAATAGTGTTTGAAGCCTGGTGAACTGTGCAGCCTGGGGCTCCCGTGCGCGGGGCAGGAGCAGCTGGACGGGGTTGTGTGTCGTCTCCTTCTCCCAATGCAGGAGAGGATGGGCTTGCATTTCCTCTCATAGATTGTTTGCTGGGAAGGTCCAACAATGTGACCAAGCATTGATTTGGTTATTTGCAGGTTTATTTTAGGTCTGTGTGCCAGGACGGCACAGGCGGGGGGTGCATTGATCATCCTGGGGCTATTTGTAAGTTTACAACTTAGAATTTGGGTTGTGTATGACAGGATGATGGAAAGTTACCTTTTGTGTAGCATCACTGTGTTTAGCATGTTTGTTATGTGTGCTGATTGGTTTTCTTTTCTTTATTACTAATTTTAAGCTGTTGAACATCTTTAGGGGTTACTCCAGTTGCTGTGTTACAATAGAGAGGAATTTCTGTATTTTTATCCTCATTTTAAATTATGCAAGCAGATGACTTGAGTTTAAATGCTTTTTAGTACACGTGATGTGCCTTTGTCTGCTGCCGCTACCAAAGGGAAGGAAACCACTCTTCTGTTCTGCATTTAGACCTTCTGCATCCCTCTGATTTTCCCTTCTGGGGTACTATAATGAAATAGGACATCTGTGGAGCAGCTTCTCCCATTTGGTCAAAAAGGGTGGGAAGGAAGAACTCGGAAAACTGATGGGAAGACAACATTGATGCATATGAAAGGATTTAGTTAAATAGTTAATTGCAAATGAAAGAGTGAAATAACAGCTCAGAACTCGGGGTAACTCCAGTCAATAGGAAGGAGGGGAGTGCAGCCTGAGTTGCTGCCGCTTTGCTCCGTGTCCTGCGGTGACACCGTTTGACTCGGCTCGAGTTTCACTGCCGCCAGAGCAGAACACAAACTGATCTCTTTTCCGTAAAGCAGAAGGGAACAGATAATTACAAGATGACTGGGTACGTGTGTGAGAAAGCAAGCAAGCTATGAACTGAATTCCCTTGTGATGAGTACTAAAAAAAATAGGCTTTTTGCTTATCTTCGGGTATGAGGAAATAAGAGTAATTAATGGATAAGGTCGTGGTAAGACAAACAGCCCACTTCTAGTAACTGGGCAGTGGGAAAGGATGAATCACGGGGAGAGTTATCCTGCTTGGGGCTGTGTTTTAAGCCTGTTGTGCTTGCCCGATGCTGGTGATAATCTGCGCAGCAGACGCAGATGCTCGCTCGCAGGACTGGGCTCCTGTGAGCAGCGATTCTCCCTTGGCTGGGACTCTGCTATTGCAATTCATAAAACATGATTCATTCCAGCAGCAGGAGCCGTTTGAATACGAAGTGTTGAGCTGGAAGGAGAGCACCGTTTGCATTAAGCAGCCCTGGTGACTTATACCGCTGTCGACTTCCCGAGTCCCTCTGGCTGAAAATGCAAAAGCCTCGTGCGTTATGAAGCTGGGGTAGGAGGAGCAGGAGTCTCCTTCATCCCCTGCCCCGGGACATCCCTCCCGGTGCTCTGAGACCTGGACTTGGGCTGGTTGTTGTTGGTAAAGCAAACGGGGGTGCCTCTGCCGCACCAGGGAATCCCCACAGCCGGGGCCTCCGCCCGCCCTGGCAATAAAACACACGAGAAAGAAATTCCGAGTTTTTTACTAACTGTTTCTATTGATATAAATGGGAGCTCTGTGAAAGGCAGAAGTGCCTGAGGGCAATAAAATGTAGAATAATGAATAATAATATACTTGTATATTAACCTTTCTACTGCGGCGCTGTCTAGACAGCACCTAGGTCATGATCTTATTGCTGTGGCAGCTGTATAATTTTATAAAAGTGATAACGATGATACTTGGCCCATAGGTATCTATTTCCATAATAGAAGCTTTATAGCTTAAAACCCCAGATTTGCCCTAAATGTGGCAAGTGGAGTTTCTTTTGTATGTGCTTTATATAATGTAAAAAGTCAAATGTGATATCAACTACAATACCCTTTTTTCACTGTTCTAATTAGCAACTATTAAAAAACAAACAGCTGCAAAGCATTTTTATGGCATGAAGTTAATAAAATCACTTAATATTCTGGCCTTTTTATTGAGTAAGAAGGTCAAGAAAATACCTGTAGACCATATTAACAGCTCCATAATACTACGTAGTGTGTGGTTTGGGCAACATAATAAAATCTGAAAAAAGACTAGCTGTCTTAAAATTGATCTTATAATTGCACACCTAATGCTTTTATCCCTGATTTAATGTCAGGAAATTAAACTATTATGGATTGAATGCTAGGGAAATTGGAAGATTATTTGAGTAGCTGCTTTCAACTCGCTTGACACCAGTAATTGTAGTAAGTGGAGGGTAAATAAAAGTTGTATAACTAGTAATCATTAGTGTGGACGTACTTCGGATAAGACAGAGAATAAAAATATCATAAACTGATAAAATCAGTACGTGTTTGCAATTGGGTCAATATGTTGTATTTGCTCCCAAGCCACATGGGCTGAGAATTCAAACACTTCAGGCACATGAGAAATACAGTAGGTCGACAGCTTTGTGTTTCAGTTAGGGTTAATTATTTTCCTTATTAAAGAACCTCAGAGCCCTCGAAGTCTCTGCTGACACAAGAAATAGATGCTTTTTTGTGTTTTTTTTTAAACTTTTTTTCATTGCTACATAGTTAATTTATATATTAATCCTGGGGGTACAAAATAAATGAACCCATTAGGTAGTATCATCTCTCTATGTGTAAGAATAACTATTTAATCGAATCACAGTGATTTAAAGTAATAAGACACTTTAATTTGTAAAATCTCATAAAATAACTATATCTCTTAGAGGTATTTGCTGAAAAAAAAAAAAAGTAATTTTCTTAAGTATGATATATGGAGAATGTTGGGAATCATTAAATCTTGTCACGCAAGTGTAGCACTTGGCCCTGTACGGGAGTAAGAAGTGGTTATTCCTAATTTTACATTGAAGCACCCAGTTTTTTTGGTTGGGTCATCTAATTCCCCGAGGCCCTGAACCCTAAACTCTTAGGTTTAGCACTATGCTCTAAGTTGTCTTAATGTTCCACCCAGTGAGGAATGAATAGAAATCGGGGCTGCTACGTAACCCCATCCCCGTCAGTCAGTCACTTGCCTGCTTGTCTTAGTCAATAGAAAATAATGATAAAAAATGTGCGCTCTTTAATAGAGATCTATATTCCTTCTTGAGAATGCAGAGGAATCATTAAAAAATCAATGAGAATGTTATTATTTGTTATGAAATCTGTAAAGGTTTAGAGTAATTCTTATGGAATTCTATTATGTTTTTATCAAGACGTATTGATTTGATCTTATTAAGTCATAGAGCGCTTTTCCCAGAGGTCAGCTACTTTGGTACACTGGTAAGGTTTACTCTTTCTGAGCCATATATATATTGTAGATCTTACGACTGGATATCCCTTTTGAAATGCTCTTTTAATTACGAGCAAAACTACCACACTTAGGTTTACAGGAGAACAGGCTTAGCTTGCATGTCCCTAAAATCAAAGAGTAGCTTCTAAATTGCCTTCTGACCCATCCACATGAATATTTTCCTCTTGGAATTTCATCCCAGAAATGTAGAAACTGTGCTGTCTTGTCTAGAGACCGTGCACAGAAACATTCGTAAGTCACTAATTTGTCATTAATTGAGTAGAAGAGCTGTGACAGGACAGTTTTACTCAATGATTTCCCAGTGAGAGGAGGGACCGGTGGCTTTGCCATCACAGGTGGCTTCTTTTCCTGCAGCTTTGTGCACTTTTATTCTGGAAAACATTAAAAACCACGGTAAGGGCAGGACAAGCCAGACTGAGTTATATGGCCACTGTGACCAGCCAGCCCACAATTAATTTGGTGTGGTTTGTTGCTCGGGGCTCGTCACCATTCTGGAGCATCCTGATGTGTTTGTTGCAGGAGACACCTCCACATATATTTCTAGTGAGGCTGCAGGTAGAATTTTAATCTGCTTTCAGGCTGTTTCTGGAAGACCCCAATACTTATTCTTCTGTTTTGATGTTTGGAGATGATGTACTTTATGTCTTGGGTGTAGTGGACTTGAATGCATATTATAGTTGGGTCAATAGTTGACAAAGCTAATGCAAGCGGACAGATTGACCCCACTCCTAATCTGCTTTCTTATTTGAAAACATCTGTTTACATGCTGTCTATTTTTATTCAGTAGAGGATGGATTGCTACGCTAATTTAACGATGCCATATGTTTTTCCTCTGACTCGGTTTCTTTGTGTGAAGTGCCAGATTGAGCCAATTTACCCACCTCTTTCAGTGAGAGAAATTGTTGGATGTGGTGCAAGGAACATTTTTTTCTGTCTTTCAGTGGAATAGGTATTTACTGTCATTTCTAATAGCAAAATCAAAAGGAACCGCATGATTGTGCAGTACACAGAGATGATTTTGTGTCTATGCCGCTTCCGGGTTTCCACTCCCCTGCAATACCCATATGGGCTGGAAGGGGCGGAATAGACAGCTGAGATTTGCCTCTTCGAGGGATTTGTGCTTTTAGGATGGCAGATAACTCCTCGATGTGCAAACAGCATTTTCAGGTGCTCTTCATGATTGAACTGCTTCATCCAGGTTTCTGACAACATATTTGTCCTTGTGCAAATAATTTGTTTGCCAAGTAAAACTAAAAGTATACTGGGACAGTAATAGAATAAAAATGTAGTAACAAACTGAATCTCCCAGGTCTAAGGAAGGAGACTTCCCTCCTCCCAGCTTCAGGATGTCTGATCACCGTGATTCACAGTTATGTTCTCTGAGTTTATCTGTACGTGGGTGGAAGGAAATTAATGCTAAGAAAATATGAGGTGTACTGATAATGGCCAGATTAGATGAAACTGCCTTTTCTGGAGGTCCGGAGAGGTTAATTAGGAAATTAGCAGTATTGAGCTCAGCCTAATATCAGCTGCACCATGTAATTTCTTTTCACTCCTTATTGGTGTATATCTAATCCATGCTTATTGCTTATAACACTTTTTAATATGATTCTCTGTTGTACATGTATCTTACCTAGCTTTGTACCTCGCAGTTAGCAGCAGAGTAACTTACTTGCAAGATGAGGGTGGTTAAATAAAGTACGCAACAAATTTCTGTGTTTCCCCACTCATCTCCTGATGCTGGAGGCGCAAACGTGCTGGATGTCAAGAAAGAGATAAACAGAGTATTTGTTCTTCAGGCTGCAGTCTGAGCCAGACTTCACCTTTCTCCCCGTCTCCTTCCCCAGGGTTTGATGCCTATTTCACCTCCCGCACCCTGGAGAACAACAGACGGAACGTGTGGTTTGCAGAGTACTGGGAGGAGAACTTCAACTGCAAGTTGACCATCAGCGGGTCCAAGAAGGAGGACACGGACCGTAAATGCACAGGTAACCCCAGCAGCTGCCCCTCCTCGTGCAGCTGATGGCAGGAGCCGGGCCAGAGAGACATTGGAAAAATAAATTGAATTTTTGTAGCTTGTAGAGAAAATGGAACAGCAGCATCAGCCTCGCAGGACAGGAGAAGTAGATAGAAGAATGCATTTTTTTATTCTTCCTATTTCTTCCTTTTTCTGGTTGTCCATCCTGCAAGAAAATTAGTATTTTCCATGCGACCCAGAAGTCCATTTTATTTGAGTGCAGGGGGACTTGAGGTTGTTTTGTTAGTTTGTTTTAGATGGAAAATATTTCCATAACTTGTGCTTTGTCACACGTCTGCAGATCAGGAACTGGGCACCTCCCGTGCCAAAGCACCATCTGCTCACAGTCACAGACTCACCGCGTGCGCTTGAATTGAGCGGTTGAAGGAAATGCAGCTGTAGGAAAGAACTCGCACAGAGTGAAATGTTCTCATTTCAGGCAGCATAAAATTATTGATCAGGCTTTTGTTCTCACTAATGTTAGTTTAAAAAATGGGGTTAAACACACAGTAACACAGGAAACACCCTGGCTGCATTTGTGACCGAGGTTCCTGATGTTCAGCAGCATCTTCTTTGACCTTTGTTTTTCCTGATGGCCGACAGTCTCTCTCCTCTTTTCCTTCTGCGAGGCACTGCCCACCATTTGAAATGTCATATTTTCCTGGAGTCGTTTCAGATCGCGTGGAAATTCAAGGAATTACTTTAGGTTACAAAGATGCCCACGTAACAGTGGGGGCGATTTCATTTTTAACAAGGTTTTGTGTTTCTCAGCACAACCACCTTGTTGGCGCCGGTGATAGCGTTCTTTTAACTTGAAGCGTTTGCTTTGAAAGGACACGATGGGAGAGACGTGTGTTCTTGGAGTTACACACACCTGAGCAAGTGCTACCAGAATTGCTGGTTTAATGACCTTGTGCTGAATTAAGACAGGAGATTGAGGGTACTTGTGTTTCGAAAACTCAGAAATGCAGGTCATGCCCTCGAACTGGTGAGACTGTGTGTGTGGCATGAACCTTGGTCATGCGGGGTTGCAGCATTTGCTCGGCATTTAAAATGCTGTGGAAAAGCTTCACCCAGAACATCTAATACCTCCTGGTAAACCAACACCGGCGTGTGCCCCTCGCCTCCCTCCCCCTTCCCTTCCTGCTCCTTAATTTTTCACAGCAGCAGTTTAAATGTGTTATGTTGAGTAATTGCCTTGAATTTTGATCAAAGGAAAGTCGTTCATAGGAGGATGTGTTTTTACTTTGATTGAAAATTGATGAAAACTTTCCATATTTCACATCATCTGCTTTTGGTTTCAATTCATGGATGGAGTAGGAGTGTTGTGCCTGGAAACAGCGCAGTTACCGCTGGGAATGCACTGCTGTTAAATTTGGCATTTGGAATCTCCCCAAAGGCTGGAATTTGACTAAAAATTGCTGAAAGATCTTTAGGATAATTTCTAAAAGTGTTTTATCACCCTTATTGTTGATGCCATTATGTTATTAGTTGCTCAGGGCCTGTGCTCTCTGATGCGAAGGTAAAAATGATGTTCTGCCTTCCCTCCACGTAGATTGAGCAGAAACATTTGTTTTTGCTGGCTAACTTACCCTATCGAACTGAAACGCTGCATTATAGCTCATTACCGTACCAAATGACATGCCGTGACATCTTCCTTCCCTCCTCTGCAAACCAGAGGTAAACTGTGCACCAGAAAAAGCATTAGCTTTGAATTATATTGCTGGTGTGAGAGTCGTAACATCTCACGGATGTGATAATATTTTGAATTATCATCATCATTATTTTAAGACGTGATTGGTAACTTGCAATGCAGCGAGGTGCTGGCCCACAGGCCCTGGGTTTCTGATGGTAACTGTGCTCTGAGCCCGGTTGGGAGGCTCATGCTCCAAACTGGGAGGTTTGCACCATGCACTCGGTGCTGGTGGTGTTGGTGATGGAGGAGAGGAGCGGCTCCAAGCAGCATCCTGTGGGCAGCTCCGTATTGCAACCTGCTGAGATGTTTCTCTATGCAGAACTACATTAATGTCATTTATATTTATTTAAACATGAAAAACTTTCTCTAATTGGGATGCATAAGATGCAGAATGAGAAAATGAAAATACATTTAGCCCACCCCACCTTATTTCTAGACCAGTGTCGATACGACACGTTACTGCAGTTACTAATGCTGTTTCTAGCGCTTATCGTGGCGTGGTTCAGGGCACGGAGCTGCACTGCTGCCAAGGGCACCGTATCGTCCTGCAGGTAATTTCTGGGGGACGGGGCAGGACGTACATGTCCAGCGGGAACAGCCGAGGCCCTTTTGCTTTTCGCCAGGGCAGAGAGGGCCCCGTCCCTTCTGCAAAGGGTGTCGCTTCATTCGGGTGCTGCCTCTTGCCCAGGCATCGCGGCTGCTGCCTCTGCCCTCCGGGGATGCTCCAGCTGGATTATGAGGAGACTTCATAAATTATATGGGGAATCTAATATAACCACTGAAACGGCATAGTAGTTACAAGCATCAGGGTTAGAAATGTTGTTGTTTTACTTCTTGCTGCTTACATTAAGGAATATTAGACGTGTTCCCTTCAGTCATAACAGGCCACACCGGGTCAATGTATGAATATTTTGGGAAAGAGCAGTTCGCGGTACTATGCGTTATGCTAAAAATGTGCTTCTCTAGGGTAGGATTAACAGAAGAAAAGGACGGTCTTTGCAGAAGAGACCAGCACTGGGGTTCATAGCTGTGGCTCTGCAATGGAGCTGTGCCAAGGGCTCCACCCGCACCATATGAGCAGAAATTGCATGGGGAAATATCTTCAGCTGGGTTTAGAAAAACACGTCGTAGTAATATCACCAGTTCCATGAGATTTAGAATTAACAGATCATAAAACAAGGATTTTTTTTTTTGTGTAGATATTGTCTTGAACCAGGTTGTTCATAAGTGATGACTGAAATCAAATATGCAGTGCTGGATATTGAACAGGTGGCGAACAGCAACCGTCAGCATGGTCAGGAGCAACATCTCAGGGTGGGTTTGGGATATTCCTGCTCCCTCGGGAGCATCCACACTCTCCTGCGGCAGGAAGGGGTGTCTGCCAAGGAGAAATGCAAGTATTTGGAGCCCAGCGAGGTGTCTGCTGGACCAGAGCACCCGCCTCGTTACTGCCTGGAAAGGGGATCGCAACACTTGACCATTTTCACTTATTAAACATAGCTTTTAATTCAGATAGCTTTACACTCCAGGAGACTTAATGAAGTGATCTAAGGGTGATGTCACCTTGGATGTCATTTATCAGGATGTAGATTACTCAGAGAGCTTTTCTAATTATCTGCGAATGTAATGAGTCTGGAGGCGCAGCCCCGGCGGCGGCGCAGGCAGTGACTTGCTCTAAAGAAAACGCCAGGAGAAAGATCCTGCAAGATGAAGCGACAGAAATTCAGCCAAAGGGTTTCTAAAGGAGAGACAGTTGTGTCTGGAATTTAAAGTGGAGCAAGAAAAAAAAAATGCCTCAAAGGGACCTTGGTCTTGGTTTGCTCAAAATAAATAGTGTCTGAGAAATATATCATGTACGCAGAATGCTGGAAGCCCAAGTCTGGATACCCAGGATTTGGCGTCTCAGCCCATGTGTGGCACTGCCTTGCGTTTCATGGTGTGGAGAAGGAAGGGTGGGGGAAGACAGCCCGGGTAGTTGTGGCAAACCACTTAATTATCTGTGGTTTGGCTTAAAATTGTACCAGCAGCTGGGTTGGGGGTTTTTTGGTTGTTGTTTAGTTTGGGGTTTGGTGCATTTGTTTATTTGAGGATAAGGGAGCTAATACAATAGCAATATCTTGTCTTTTTTTCACCAGCAGTCAAGATGGCTTGTGCTACGAAGCCATATGTTAGGGAAGGAAAAACAATGAGAACTAAAAGATGTAGCAAATAGCAGAACCTGAGGATATAAGAATTTTATTTATAATTGGACTACAAAAGGTGATCTAGTGTGTTAATGGATTAGCAAAGTGCAATTTATTATGGAAAGAAAAAGAGTTTTCAAAATAGCTATGAAAATTCCTCATCTCAGGGAAAAATAAGTTGTCTGAGATGTTTCAAGTGACGCATGACAGATGGCCAATATCTAAACCATTTTTTTAACAAACGCCAGGACCCGTGGTGTGCGTGATTCACTTCTGAGAACAGCTTTGCGATGTCCATGGGGGTGAATGTCTGTTGGACTCGAGGGTGTGAGACCTTCACTGCTCACAGTGCCACATGAACCGCATGGGGAAGAGGGGCTGGGTTTGGGCTGATTCTGCTGCCGGGGCTGTGGGTGCAGAAGATGCTCCATCCCTGGTGCTGCTAGGGGCTGGCGCTGCAGGTTGATACAGGTGATTGAGGGATGACACCGAAGCTCCATCAGAAAACTGCCCGGGGGTCCAGGCTGCACCATCAGTTCTTCCCATCACAAGGCTTGCGGATACCGCCACGTCTGGGTCCTGCAGCAAATATCAATGATTCCTCACAAAAAGCAGGTTGTGGAGGATCCAAACCATCCACAATTTGTTTTTCTGTTGTGCAAAAATCTGCGGCTTGAGAACCCGTGTGTCTCTTGTTGCAGGTGTGCTCAACATGAGTGTCCCTCCAACAGCCTTTCCCAGGCTGCGCTGGGCTGAGCGCTTCACTTACCCACCAATTTTCCGCGTGTGGAGATGATGTTTTTCTGCAGCTGTGCTTTGGAACCTGGGGGGAACCTTATTATCTCTGTGTGCAACACAAAGACAAGTTGGCTGCCTCGTGAGCTCCGCGGTTGAGCAGCCAAGACCATGGAGGCCCAGGCTTTGTTGCTATCTCCCTCTCTCTTTACAAGTTTTTTAAAAAGGCAATTTTTTTTCTTGTAGTTTGGTTTTTGTTTGGTTTTTGTGTAGTGGTGGGGGTGTTTTGGTTGGTTGTGAGGTTTTTTGGTTCTTGTTTTTTGTTGGTTTTCCCAAATCTTGGCCAACAATACTAGATCTTTCTATCTGACCAAGTCCTTTTCCTAATGCCTGCTGTCATTGTCTTTAAGAAGCCCTGCCTAAGTAGCTATCTTAAGCTGTAATCTAGTCGTAAGCAGTGGTTAGTCAAGGTGCTGATGTGCAGAAATCCTTAAGGCAAGGCTGGCTGTCCTGAATCCCATACACATACATCCCATATACAAATCCCATATACAAATTGTAAAATGATTTTCTTTGGGTCAGACACTGAGCTGGGATCCCTCTCCCTGCTGCCCCTGACCCAGGATTCACACGCCCATGACTCGGGTGGATTTTTGCCCGGGATTCGGTGGCGTGTGGTTGATGACATGGGCAGGAGCAAACCCGCTTTTGGTTGTTTCTGGTTCCAGAGATGGCTCTCTGGGTTTTCTCTCCAGGCTCCAAGGTTTGAAATGTGTGTTAATGTGTGCGAAGGTCTATAATATTTCAGCGCAGAAAGGGTCAAGACTACCATTTATCTTCTTTTGCTTGCCCTCCAAGCTATGAATAAGGTGAAAAGGCAGACCAGGCTGGGAAATTTATCTTCACAATTTCATGCTGTGGTCTGGGCGGTGGTTTCCCTGCGTTGCTGGTGTCACCCGTCTCTCGTCCCTGTTTCTCAGGACACTGGCGAAGTTTCCTTGCTACTGAGTGGCTGAGCTGTATTTTTGTAGCGTGTTTCCATTGACAAATTCTGCTTTTTTTTCTCTTTCTGATGGTGATTCTCTTGCAAGTTGTCCATGGTCTTGGTTACAGGCTCTCTCTCACATGTCAGTGTTCAAGGGGGCAACAAAACACCAGGCGCTTCTCAGAATGAAACAACGTGCTCTCCAATCAACTGGGTTTTACCAAGCCCAGCTCACCTTTGGGTGGCTTCTCTAACTTCTATGCTACAGCCGTAGCCCGGGGACACTGAGCCTTAGGTGAGCGTACATGGTTAGCCAGTCTGGTCTAAATTTGAAACCCAGGCTTTCAGTTCTCTGTTCTTTTTCTTGATTGCACGGCATCTTATTTTGTAAATACTTCAACAGTCTCCAGTCTGCCTAAACACGCCAATGCTAACACAGGTGAGAAAGAAAGGCCAACCTTTTCTTCTGAAGAACATGGCGTGCACAAGTTTAGGAGCAAGCAAACCATGTTATGCTCGAGCTTGCAAACTGGCTGGCTGTGTGCCACTCGTTCCAAACAAAATATTTCCCATATAATATTGAATTGTCCGAGTATGCATTGTAGCTTAATGACATCTACGCTTTCACTTGAAAAAGTTAATCTTATTTAGTGTTGAAGTACTTCAAAGTATATATACCTGAAATTGCTAAAAGAACCAACATTAGACCAGCCTTGAAGAGTTTATTCTTAAGGTAAACTAGTTTTATGGATTTCTAAACTCTATTATCTTTCAGAGATGCGTTTATTGGAGTCCTTTGTATTTCTGAATTGCCAAGGTGATTTGCTAACAAAGCCCCGTTATTCAGATCGGTTGTCTTGCTCTTTACGTACATATTCCTCTGTTGCAAACTGCGTTTTTACCCAAGTGCTCAAATACCAAGCAAACTGCAGTTCAGGCCCTGCAGTTTCAAGAAGTGTTGCTTACGTACATGTGCTTGATCACCGGCTTCACTGGCAATTATTGCTACGGGAAACTTTCTTCATTTGCACATCAGCACCAGGAAGCTGTGAAGTGTCTGATTTACATCAGTGTCTTGTAGCCTGGCGCTGAATTTTTGTGACTGTAGCACTTCAGCATTGGAATAGCGATGAGACCTATTGCATATGTTTTAACAGGGACGTTCAACGCACAGAAAACATCTCGGGTAAGAAAACCAGATCAGTTTTGTAATCTGCAGTCTGTTCTCATATACACATACACACCTGAGAGCAGAAACTGGTACAGTGGGTTGAATCAGTGTAAGTGAGAAAAAGATCATTATCTGACAGGTAGAAATGGATGTAGCTTCACAAAGCTCATTGCATCAAGGCTTTCTGTAAACTGCATTATTATTATAGTCATAATTATTCTTATCCTTATGTAAATTGTTATTTCTGGTATGGAATGACAAATTTTCAGTAGGACTTTCTGCTACATGATGCTCCTTTTGTTTTTCACCTTAATGATCGTAAGTAAGGACCAGTTAGAGTACAGGGATATATATTTTGGGTTTTTTGCTCTCCTGGGTGAGGAATACATTGTAAGGCATCGTGAGAACCTGGTTTCCAAAGCGTGGTTGGAGATATTGGCTGATGAGGAGCAGTTGAAGCCGATCACACGCGTGCTGTGTGGGTGCTGGTGTTACCGCGTCACCCCGTGCGGCTGTCTCTGGACACCCACCGGTGTGGGTGGCTGACTGTGGCTCAGGTGGGTAGCAACTCAAGAAGAAAAGCCAAAATTCTACCTAGCACAGAAGGATGTTCTTCTGTGTTTCGCAGTGGAAACGTGAAGTTTCATCTGCTTTCCCCATGCAAATCCATGAGGATTGGGTTGATGGTCAGGAGATGAAGGCTTTTGTTTCTAATGAGATCTGAGTTGGGATGGGCTGGGTAGACAACTGCAACTGCAAAGCTGTGTTATTGGATCTTACATTTCTTTGTAAAATGACAATACATGGATTATATTGCAAAGAAGCCTGATTATCACCGTCTGCTTGTTTAAATTACAATATTTACTCCAGCATATTGTTAGTTTTCTCTCCAGCCCTCGTAGTCAGCTACTTTCAAATAAAGAGCCTGTTTGGAGAAGCCTCCAGCCTTTACACCTCCTGCATGTGCAGTGGTGTCTGTATCATGAGTGACTCTTTGATCTTGTTTTGGAGAGCCCTGCATGGATGTACGTGTTGGTTAAAGACGGATCTGTGTGTTCGGTGCTGTTGTGTGTTTCTGGTGTGTTGTGGTTGCACCCTCGCCACTGCTCGGGCTGAGCTCTGTGTGGAGCGGGAGAAGGTTCGTGTTGTTACGGAATAGAGTATATGGGCACTTACCCACTTACAGACTAATCTTTGTAGCTGTTGCATCCGGGATGTCTCTTTGCGCCCAGGCATCAGGTTTCTAATGATGCTAAACATGCTGGGGATAGATGAAGAGTATATGTTTTTCAGTTAGCACTTAACCAGCTGCTGAATTCTAACTTGTACAAATAATAGCTGCTTGTTTGGTACTGTGAGCATTCTGCAATCTTTAAATTTAATCTCTTGTTAATGATGACTATCACCGGCTTCTCAGCAGTACTATTATGTAAGTTCCTCTGAATATGTGTTTAATCCTTCAGAAACTGAACCAATGTCTGAATTCATCTAATGTAAGCACCAATGAAGTGGGATTTTGTTGTCTGTCTGTATGAATTACATGCCATAAACGTTTTCCTTGCAACACTATTTATACGTCATAACATATCCCCTACATTATGTGATGATCAACGAGTCCAGAAAAATCAGCTGAAGGGGAGATGTTGAGAAAATGTAATGTGAAAATGATGTTTTCAGCTCCCTTTCCACCCAGGGAGGTGTCAAGTGTGGCCATCACGGAGATGCAGACAGCATAACCAGGCTTCTTCAACTTGCATTTCATTTCCATGTCTTCTGAAGGAGGCTGTACAGCAGCACTTCTTTCTCTATATAACCTCAATACTCTGGGCTTAGGGCTGTTTTTCCTTTCTCTGTTGCAGTATTTTTCTCTGGCAAAGCTTTGCCTGGAGCGAGAGCCTTGGCTGCTCAGTCTCTTAGGAATCGTGATGAGCACTTGAGACTCCAGTAGGAAGTGAGGTTAAATTATTTGTCATCACCTTCAAATAGATCTTTTGGGGAAAAAAAATGCTGATGTCAATAAATTGCCTTTGTGTTTCATCCTTCTCCTGACATCCCGAGGTACTCCATTTCAAATCTGTGGAACGAAAGTGTGTTCTCTTGAAATCACTTTGTGTGCGGTGCGTGTGTCTGGGGTGGCAGCTACTCCATTGCTGCAGAAAAGAATGTTGGTTTGTGGCTTCCGAAGATGGCCAAGTTTAAAAAAAGAAAGGCAACGTGTAAAGAACAGGGACGTGATGTGAGAACAACAGAGATACGCACGTCTCAGTGCAAATGGAGCTGATGTTTCCCCTCTGCTTGCTAACTGAACCTGTGTTTATACGAAGGGTAGAACACTCTTGTTCTAGTTGTGTAAATTCATGCATTCGGGGGGGACAGTTACATTTGACTCCATATCTGGACGTTACTGTACAGAAATTCTTGGTGTTTACTGCACGACTAAGTGGTTGTTTTCAGTAGAGTAAAGTGTTCTTGTTACTGGAAATCCTAATAAGCTTTTCAAATCTTCATACTTGGACACTGTTAACATTGGTTTTGGGGTTTTTTAAATGGATTTTACTCAGGTTCCTTTCACAGCTTCTTCCCCGCTAAAGGTTTTCTTTCTGCTTTGTATTTGGCCAACTGTGCTTCTGGAACTTAATATGCCTAATCAGTATTGTTTGTGTGCAGCGTTTCAATCCCAGGCTCCCTTCCCTTGGCGTGCGTTGCTCTTGCATTGCTAATTTGGTTATGGAGCTGAGCTGAAACCACTTTAAAGCATTTTCCTTGTCAGGGCCTGGAAATGTAATAAGTTCTGTAATCAGTGAGAAGGGAGTGAAGTAATGAAAAGGGCAGGGAGTGGATCTTCACAGTCTGGAAGTTCTCTTACCCTGCTGAATTATTTGCAGGATTCCAATGTTTTCAATGTAGCTGAGATTTAAATTCAAGGCGCTTTTGTAGAGGGTCTCTCACACGTAATATGCAGACTGAGTGCAACAGATGACAGTGGTGCAGTTTGGTAATTATAGAGGGAACCGAAAAAGGAGGGAAAGTGTAGATAATTAAAGATGTTCCTACAGGGGGATTTTATCTTTGCTTATCTTTGAGCAGATCACTCCTGTGGACGTATTTAGACATTCCTTATGCTTGCAGAATTTCTGTAAAAAGGTGGTGATCTCTCTGTGCTTATTTGTAATTCTGGTGTGCTGCCTCTCCACTCGAAGGAAAAAAGAAGGGTGGTTTGGGATTCTGCCTCTCTTACGAGCTGAAAGGATGTTAACAAAGGAATCTTCCCCCCTCGTATCCTCCATCCAAGCATTTACTTTGATTGAAAGTCTCTGAAATATTTGAAGAGACTCTGAGGGCCGGTTTCTTGGAGGTCCTGGCAGCACCAGAGCTGCAGGTCCTGCAGGAGGGTGACCAGGACGTGTGATGACACAGGTGGGACAAGTGGCACGTGGTGTTGCCACCCTTGGAAAATAATAGATTGCACTTCTGCCGCTTTCATCAATGCGGCTCACAACGCTTCACAAGCAGTAATTACATTTTGCGAAACCCTGGTGAGATAGGTAAGTACAATCACACATTTTGCAGCTGGACAGATTGAATCCTGCAGGTGTTACTTGGCCAAGGTAAAATAAGAAGTTAGTGGACAATTTGGGGGGGGGAGTAAAAAAGATATCAAAGATTGCTGATTCTCAAGCTGTTGTGCTTTGCTTCAAGCTCTGAAAATTTGCTTTGGTTTGCTGCTTTGTTGCAGAGGCATCCAGTTATCTGTTCATGCAACCATAAAAGCAAGAAATTCACCCTGTTGCCTGGTTTTACAGTCACGTTACCGGGTTGTACATGGGGTAAGAGGGTCTGGAGGTTCTGACACTCTGGGTCTTGGGGCGATCAAGGACTGACTTCAAAACACTGCTTTCCAAACATTGCTTTCCATCGGTGCGCCTGGGATGACATAAAGCGTTTGGATTCCTTAAGTTCTTGCCTGCTCAAATCTTTTAAAGGCAATCAGTGGATTTTTGAAGGATGTTTCGGTCCCTGCAGGCTGGGAAGGGGGTGCCTGGTTAACGTGGACAGACGGAACTTCACGAGGTGCTGGTACAAGCAGGCGGGTTCGCTCCATTTTCTGCAGCGACCGTTTGGCTGCAGCTCTGAACTGATTCTTTCTTCCCTCAGTCTGGCTCCGTCTTTCCATGGGAGACTGGGATTTGCAGCAGAACAAAACATCAGACTTGAAAATACCGGCTGTGCTTTATTTTCAGTGCTTGCTTCTTTCAAAGGCGTACTTTGGGAACATACAGAGTCAGTGTCTTCTCTCTCTAAGGTGGTCCCTGTAGGTTAAGAGTTTCAAGTTAGTGATTGTGGTAGGGTTTGTTTCCCTGGATTATGGTAGAACAACTTGCAAGAAGTAGTGTTGATGATTCTACTATCAAGAAAGAAGTTTTGGTTTTGTTTAAATTAGTATGTTTTATTAGAATGTTTAATTAGAATGTTTTATTGTATTTACTAAAACGTGCAGTTCTTTAAATCTGCTCTGAGAAGATTTGTGTTTGATATCAGGAAAACACTATTCCTCACAGTCCTTCTCTGTGTCTATACCTGTGTGTGTTTTTACCATGCAGGACAGGAGAGAATCGGCAAAGACTCTCACTACGAGCAGGAGGGGAAGGTGCAGTTTGTGATCGACGCTGTGTACGCCATGGCCCACGCGCTGCACCACATGAACAAGGATCTCTGTGCCGACTACGCTGGTGTCTGCCCCGACATGGAGCACGCGGGCGGCAAAAAGCTGCTCAAGTACATCCGCAGCGTCAACTTCAACGGTGAGCTGGGCCCGGTGACCCTAGGGACTGTGTTCCTTATAGTTCCACTTTCTATATTTTCTTTTTCGTTCAAGACTTTTATTATTGTTACGCTGGAGTTTGTGGCAGAAGACCATGTTTATTTAGTATCATTCAAAAATACCATGTTTTAGCCAAAGCAAATAGGGTCCTACTACCTAAAGACAGAAATGGCTGCTGCTGGTTTAGTGCACCTTCCAGAAGACTGATTTGCTATGGGAGAAATAACTGGGTAAAAGCCTAAGCTCGCTCTGGCTAAATATGCCTGGTTTGAAACCCTACAAGTTTATCACACATCATTTTTTCCTCTATATTTGTATGGTTTCCTGTACTTGGAGAAAACTAACTGGATGAAATTCTGGTACCCTGAGCCCAGCTTAGCTACGTGCTCAAGAGAAGGGACAGGGTAGCTGAAGGAGCGGAGCCAGAACAGTGTCATTTTGACAAAGTAGTTACTCCAGCCTTCATCCCTCTAGTAAGTCTTCAGATGTGGAACATCATGAGAATGAGGATGGGAGCATTTGATCTCTTTGCTTATCACTTACCCACCTGTTCTTCCCAAGAGTGACAGCAGTGGTTGCAATACCAGCCCTCTGCTTCAGACAGTGCAACAGGGTAGGATATTTTTCCGTCCTGCATAAGTAATCTCAAAAATAGCAAGGTGAACACGAGGAGATTTTAATTTATTCCCTTGAAGTATGTGGTGTTAACTACAGCCAGGAGCAAATTTTGAGATGACTGATCTGAGGAGGTCTGGAGAGTTCTACCTACTCCTCTCACTTTGGAAGGTTAATTGTAAAGGACAAAGCTCCTGTACAAGTAGTAGAGCATTCACATACAGCATTGCACTTTGGCCATTTCAGTACTGAAAAGCAGCTCATACATGGTCATCTCTATACAGTTCTTGCATATAAAGATGCTGAACAGCCATCTAATCATTTTAACAGAGCTCAGAAGTAATTTATGAGAAACTGAGTGTCCAGCTAATGTTGCCTACTGTCCAACTCCAAGAATTGGTTTGCACTAACTTTAGTTTCTTTATTTGTGTTTCCTTGGCCAGGCTTTTAAAAGGTGACTTTTTCTTCCATTTGTGTTTGATTTACATGGCCAGATTGTGTTTTTCTTCACTTGGATACATGTAAATTATGTCCAGCATAGGGACTGAACTAGTGGTTCGCTTTTTAGGATGGGAAGGAGAATGGTGGCAAAACTGAGATAGCTTAAAACCTTTTCAGTTTCTCCTGGCTCTCTGGCCGTAGGCATTTTCCATGTGGAAAAAAAACAATTCCTTTTAAGGGTCGTTATCCAGGTGCAGAGTTTAGTTTTCTCTTGTCACGTCCATAGTGCGAAGCCGCCCCCGTGTTTGCACACCCAGGGTCCGCGTGCCCTTGGCTGTTCCCCTTAGCACACGTGAGATTTGAGGCAGCAGTGTTTGTCTCGGTGCTGTTGACTTTGGCCATGACGATGGTGTCCGCTCTCAATCTGCCTCCTGACACGCAGGCGTGGACATTTCATGTCTGTGTGGGGTTTTGTCAGGATATGGAGAACCCACAAAAGTAAACGGTGCGTTTTGGGAGCCTCACTCGAGCTCCTACCCTGTGAATTGTACTTTTTTGTCAGCTCTGACAAAACCGAGCTTAACTAATAATATACAGCCTTTTAGGAGTTATGATTAGCTAAATCCCGTTTACCATTTGTGCTGACTTTTCGGAGGAGACGAGGAATTACAGCCATTTCTTCTTGTTCACTTTAAGTGTTTTCACTCTAAATGTATTCTGGCTACATTAATCTGTAATGACAATTAAATATCTGCCCAGTGCTCATAAGGAACCAGCAAGGGGAGATTTCAGTGGAAGATTTTCTGTACCAGCCTTTGAACTGAATCTGTATCTGATCTCAGAGGATTGTAGGATAGACAGGAAACAATTTACCAAGGCTAGAATGGAAACTATGCTAATTCACTACTTCAAATTCTTTTTTCACTCACTGGAATTCAATGAAGAATGGGAATCATGAAGAAAACCATAATCTTAAAGTTCAGTGCTACAACAGGAGAGATTTCTCATTGCTTTAGGGAAAAAAAGTTATGCAGGAGGAGGAAGCTTTGAATATAGATATGCTGGAGTATTGTCATAATCTTCAATCTTGACACAATATTACTGTACCCTACGGAAACCTATTTTAATATGTCTTGAAATAAATGTCACCCTTGAAGTTTTCACCGAGAGATTTGAGGAAATGCAACACTGCTCTGAATTCTCATCTAAGAAAGCGTTCACATCGAATGCCATGGCAATTAAAATGCAGATGTTTGGGGAGAACTCGCCTGCGGACCAGGAATGGTGTGTCCCATTGCTCGGTTATCGCTTCACCTCTGGGATGCAGCTGGTTTTGCTCAGCACCCCTTGCAGGGAAAGGGTTGGGGGGCACCCTTGCCTTGTATATGGCAAATGAAGTTAATTTGGGATCCTGATTCTGAATAGTTCCTGACCGAGATACTTTTCAGCCTGTGTCAGTGCGATAGAGTCTAAATAAGGGAGCAGACTAGCAACAGTCTTCCTGGAGCTTAGTCTGTTCTTTTCCATCCCAACTGCATGCTGATTATAGGAATAAGAACATATTGTGGAGGAGGAAGCTATTTCTGGATGCTAGTCAAGATTCACTAGACCTGGGCTGACTTCTGACAGCAGAATCTCTCAGAAGCAGATGGAACATCTTCTGCGGGGAAAAAAAATGGTTTGGAGGCTCCATTCACAGGAGTGATTTTCAGTGAAGAACTCCCCAAGGAAAGAGAGGCGGGCGGGAGGCCGGAGGGCAGGAAGAAAAACCTTCTGATATTTCTTGCTTCATGCAAAGCTGCAGTGAAGTACGGCTGATCTAGTTTTGCTTCTTTTTATTTTTAGTCAGGAGGTTTGGGCGGTGGTAACTGATCAGTGGAAGAGGGCTGGGATTGTACCTCCGTGTCCTGAAGTGCCCGGTTTAGATGGCTGAGGCGATAGACGACTTTGCCTGAAACACGTTACCAGTCCAAAAGCTCTCAACCATGACTAAATACGATAGATACTCCAAAGATTTGGCTTTTGTTGGTTGTTTGGTTGGATTTTGTCTTGTTTTCTTCCCCCAGGCAGTGCTGGAACTCCAGTGATGTTCAACAAAAATGGTGATGCGCCTGGGCGCTACGACATCTTCCAGTTCCACACCACCAACACCAGCACCCCGGGCTACCGCCTCGTCGGCCAGTGGACAGATGACCTCCAGCTCAACGTGAGCCTGGTTTATTCTTTGCTTGCACTGTTTTGTCAGGTTCAGTTGCTAAATGCTGGTTGGTTTAGGTTTTTTTCATACTGCAAAAATTAATGAGGATCTTTACTGTTTCTTCACAACTACATAATGCGAGTTTTTTGCATATTATCTTCTTTTACTCTGTCCCACAACCATTTCTCTGTACTGTGAGTACCAAAGCTCCTCAGACTAATAGAGGCATTAGGTGATCATGCAAATTTTATTACTTCTGTGTGTCTCAAGTCCCTAGTTGCCAACTTGGAAAATGAAGCAGTAATGTGTTGTGGTTTGAAACCAATGGGCTTTCATTTGCAGGTGCTCTTCAGTTTTTCTGGCTATATTCTTTAGTTTTTCTAGTTTTAGGAATGCTGAAACTAAACGGGTTTTTTTGAGTGACTCACTTTTCCGGTGTTGCTTTTAAGCACGTAGCCAAGATATCCATATGAATGAGATGGCCTTTTTGTAATGACGCCTAAAGAAAAACAAGCAGGTGATCAAAGACCCCCGAGATACTTTGATGTTTCCCAGATGGAGAAAACCACAAGCGGAGCCTGAGAAGCTGGAGCCCATGTCAGCTTCGCCTGCACAGAATGGTCTGTGATGGGGTTGCACATCTGGGTCCAGGCTTCTACTTGGCTTTGTGCAAGTTGCTTGAGCCTTAATAACACGGAGAAATAGTGCCGGTTTAACCTTAGAGTTATTTGACCCCTTGTTGGTAGTTATTAAAGCACAAAGACCGTGGTTTCAGTTCGGTTTGGCTGCTCTTCAGCAACAGAGTCTGAGTAACATCAAGGTGTTCCTGAGTGAAATGCCCATTGATACAAAGGCGGTTTCTTCTCTCAGAGTTCCCACCCGAGGTCACACCAGGTCCCCCTCTTTGTGTGGCTCTTCTTGAATTTTGCCTCATTTTGATTTTCCATATGCTTTTCCAGTGGTTTTCAACTTTTGGTGTTCTATTTCAGGAAAACTATATTAACTTGCAATTTACAGTTCTTTTAGCAAAAGTATTAATATTTTATTAAGTAAATCTGTCTTTATATAAACTACACATCCTGATTCATTAAAATTTCAAGCTAAATTAGTGGAGCTTGATTTGTATTCCTGTTGTTGTGTTAGATGTTTCCATAAAGAGCACTTTCCTCACCCTCTCATGCTCACAGCTCTATCGACGGCTGAGATTCTCTTAACAACTCCCCTTCCACTTGCTTCTGGGTCCTGGTTTCTCACACAGGGTTAGCATTGCTGTGATAGTTCCTCTCTGGATTTTCTTACAATAATGAAGAAAATTGTGGAGTTCAGAGAAGTTAAGGGTAATCTAAAATAACCAACCAAAATAATCACTGCTGTTAATCCCAGGCAAAACTGCCAAAGGCTACAATTTGTCTTCAGTAATTACTGTGGAGATAACACTTCAGGTTATATTTCCCCAATTTTTGTTTATTTAATACCTACATGAGAGGGGAAACAAAAGAAAGGATGTTTGGTCAGAGTGCTTATTTTAATTTAGAAAATGGTGAATTGATGCTTTGTTTTCCCAGAGACTTGTCATCCTGGGCAGGCTGGTTCGGTTCTGTGTGTCTCAATTTCCTCTCTTACAAAAGAGAACACGTCTGCACAACAGGGCAGAACAACTTATTGGTAAGGATGCGCCAGATCAAAAGGCAGCAGGCAAATTAGTGTCAAAGTCCATCCTAGGTAAATAAATGCTTTCTGCTTGACTATTGTCCTCATTCAAAGGAGGGGTAGGAACATTTTGCTGTGTTTCTCCTGGAAGCAGCCTTACTGCCCAGCCTCACGTCCATCTGATCTGCAATGGGATGTGACACATCCCCATTCACAGGGTTTTGGGGTGGGAAGTAGGGGAGCACAGGATGATTAATTTTGATAGCTGTAGCATATTTTTTCATGTGAAATTACAGAATAACTTCTTTTTGCATTTCTCTTTCCATTGCATAAGAGACTAGATGGACAGAAGAGATCTTTAACGATATATTTGCAAGTCTTAAAATATATCATATCAGTTTGTTTTTATTTTGTTGTCATAAGTTTATAAACCTGGCTTTACAAAGTGTCTGTGATTTTCTGTGTATTTCTTTCAATCCTGATTGCTTCTCCGTATCCTTGCATCGCCTTGGCTTTATGTCTGCAGAGAGGCTCCATAGGGCAGGTCTGTGCTCCCACGTGCAGGCTGGGCTCTGAAGAGTCTCCTCTGAGCGCAGTTGACTCACCCAAAATTTACATTTTGGTATCCAAGGTCACAATCTGGTCGATAACCAAGTAAAAATATTTCATGACTCTTCACTGCAGCAAACCTGGGACCTAATGTGGTTTTTACAAAGAGATGGTGCAGTCGCCAGATTTTCTTTTGCTTGCTTGATGTCAAGCAACCCAGCGCAGCTTCGCCTGGTGCGCAATGCATGATTTAGTAACAATTTTGGCTGTATTTCACAGATAGCTGCGCAAGGATAAAACGAGCAGATGTCTAATTTTAGACGGCTTGGCCGGTATTCCGTGGCAAACTCGCGGTGCTTTGTTCTCCCTGCAGTGAAGTTGTGAGTCCAAGGTGCCCACCCGCCCCGCGAGAGCTCCTGGCAGCGCATCTCCTGCCTCCCGCGCTTTCTGAACATGGCGTGGAGCTCCACCAGCCCCTGTTTGGCCCCCTGCATGCAAGGGGTATTGTAGGCGGTATTGATCAGGTCACCTCCTGCAGTTCAAAATGCTTTGCTCTGAATTTTCAGATGGGAAAGTTGGCTAGCTGCATCGCTATTGAAACCCAGGGCCATGACCCCCCTAGCCAGTGGAATGGCCAAGATGCAGCTGATGCCATTAGACAATAAACCTGTTGACGACGGTTATACTGAAACTGGGATTTGTGTTTCTCTGCTGGTGCTGAGGGTACCGCTCCTGGATTGCAAGGCAGTTACGTCATTATGAAGAGAACCGTTTTAACTGAATTTAGCTTTAATGGTGCATTTCAAAAGCAAAAAGCGCTGGTGGTGAAAAGGAGGACATTTGGCATGGGGAAAAGGTGGCGTGTCAGGTACCAACTGGTTCTTGGTTGTTTCACTTTGCAAATGGGTAACTTTTTTATTCTTTACCTGTGTAATAACTAGATCCCAAATACCTGTGCTACTCAAGCCATAGGAAATAAGGATGACTTGGAGGATTAAGCAAGAAGGCAGCGTGGTCAGAGACAC
Source organism: Columba livia (assembly GCF_036013475.1). Classification (NCBI taxonomy): domain Eukaryota; kingdom Metazoa; phylum Chordata; class Aves; order Columbiformes; family Columbidae; genus Columba; species Columba livia. Next base: position 22,047,102 of record NC_088611.1, read on the forward strand.
AGGCTCTGCTTTCATGCCTTGTGTTTCACTTAGAATTTTAGAAAGATAATGAAAGAGGAAGACCCTCTGTGCTCCGTTTTACCCCGTGTGTGCCATAGATCCAATAACTACGGATGTCTTCTTGCCACCTGCGCCTGTATTTTTTAGTGTCTGTAAAGCACTTTGAGGTTGCTCAGTACAAGGCACTGTAGGAATGTGAGGAACTGCCTGACCAGCTCTGATACAACTGAATGCAACTTGGCATGCTTTGAAGTGCCTGAAAAAGTCAGAAACGCATCTCTCCTGGAGGAACTGGTGTGCCCAAAGGAGGAAGAAATGGATCGCTCCTAGAGGAGCTGCAGGTTCTCGTGGGAAATCTGGTGATATTGCTTCTCTTTCTCTATACAGAGTTCTCATCAGATCCCAGGTTTACTATGTTTTCACATCCAAACCTCTGCAAGTATCCACGAACTGTCAAAATCCCCAAACAAACAATCCCTATGCAATTGTTGAACATATTTTTCCAAGGATTTGTCTTCCGCATGCCCTATCCCAGCAGCATCCTCCATCACGTTCCCCGTGACTCCTTCCCACAGCTGTCTATACAATTTCCCTGCGGTGCCTGAATTCCCCCCGACACCCCCACATCATTTGCTGTGGAAGTGACAACCTGTACTGTGGCTGCATTGAAAGGGTGATGGAGATGCTCCGTGTTGGGGATCTTTCTGCTGACTATCCGCTGAGTTTTACTAAACCTGCAGACACGTCCTTTGGAAATCTCTGCTTGTCACAAATGTACTTTAAATTGGCCAGCGAGTTAAAAAGTTATTGGAAATGAATCTAGCATGGAGAGAGCATGCGTGCATTCCGCTTCCTTCAAATTTTCCTATAAAGTGATAGCAAAATTTAGAAATTTCCAACAGCTATGAAGAAAGAACAGTAAAGCTAGTCTTGCTTCCAATAATTTTTGGTAAAAAATGTGGTTTATGCAAAAGTGTTACTGCTGTTGGATTCGGATGAGTAGCGTACCAGTTCCGTCTCTTGTATGGCTGAAATGACCGGCAGACCTGCTTTGGACCAGGGTCTTTTCTCCCCCTCTCTGCCTGTTTTCCTGTTTCATGTTGGCAAGTTGTTGGTGGTCATTAAAAGGCTGAGCTCATTTAAAGTTCTCCGTTTGAGTGGTTTAGTCCTGGTTTTGGGATGTGCTGGCACCACTGAGGCTGATCCAGGGCGAAGAGACGTGTCCGGGCTCTGGCGTATGGACACCGGCTGTGTTCTGTCATCAGCAACAGATGAGTTGTTGGGATACTTGGATCCTGTGGGATGGACCAGGGGTCTTGACTTGCTCACCAAGAAGGAAGCTGTGGTGGGGAAATGTTCTCACCCCCTTTGGGTGATGGAACCCCACTGAGATGTGTTGGTCAGTTGGTCATTTCCTACCATCCCTTCACAGCCTGTGGCACGGCAGTGGATGTAATGGCCCGTTTCACCTTTACCCTCATCTTTGTGAGTCCTGCAGTGGTTACAGGAGACCCATTTATTTGCCATTTGAGAGGGATGTCTTCCTAGAGCAAGCTAATAGTGATTTCTTTCAGTTTGATTGTCTCATTAACGCTGTACTTCTAGCCTATTAGTGTTCACATAGGGTGCATCATGTTGTTTTAATTGCACTGGCATCTCCAACTTGCCAAGTGTGCTCTTCCAGCTCCGTGTTATGGCTCATAAAGGTGCCGTGGGGCACACGGGTGCTAATCAGATGCTGCAGCTGATTTTTGGGATGGCTGAAGATGGTGTGTCCTCCGCTGATAAAGAGCAGTGGTGGAAAACATGATGTCCTGTCCTCCATTGCGCTGCAGAGATTTCAGGTAGCTCTCCCTCAAAACATGTTCTGCTTCTAAAGCATCAGACAGAGTTAACTGCAAGCTCCAGAGAAAATTAAAACATTTATCTAATTAATTTGTTTGCGAACAGAAACAAATACATATTAAAGATGCCTAAACATACTGCATGCGGAGATAAACAAAACAAAGAAGAGTCTGTATTGTTTTATAGATGTGCCCTTGAATTGTAAATGACGCTCAGAACACGACTGCGGGAACCGGAGCTGTTTGGGTGCAGCCGGGGGGGCTGCTCAGCAATCCCTGATGCTTCGTTAATCTCCTCCAGCAATACGTGATATATCGCTGCCGTCTTGCTCAACAAGTGCTTAGAAGACTAATAGCATTGATAATTATCAATATGGTCCCATAAACAAGTACGTTACGTGGTTCAAACTCACCTTATAAATCCTGGCTCACGGTATATGGTGAGGAGATCGCTGTGTACGTGTTAATAGTTCCCTCCTCCTTGGGGAAATTGCCGTATTGTGGTGGTTTCTTCACTGTAGGTTCAGGAGCATGAAAAATGATAATAAGTCTTGCTTTAAAAAAACCCAGCATTCCTGTACCCGCTCTCTGTTTGCTTCAGGACCAGAGACTCTGCGGTACTGCTGCGTTCTTTTTTCCCCACAAACAGAAGGATTTCAAGTAAGTTCATAATAATCTGTGCAATCTCTGCAGATCCTGCATGCTGCAACACCTACTGAATCTGTCTGGGCTCAGACATCTCTGCTATAGAGTTTGGAAACAAATGTGATAAATAGCAAGTTAATGAAAAGAGCAATTAAATATCTAACCTTCTGGCAAGACACCTATATGTACCCAACTTCTTTTGGTAAAACGTTCAGAGTGGTGATAGATCCAAGCAACTATTCAGTGAAGTTTGCTCGGGGATATTCTGCCAACAGATGGTGTTTTTCTAAAATAGTGCATTCAAGTGTATTTCTGGTCATTGTTCCTTGTTTTGGTTTGGGTTTGTTTGGGGTTTTTTGTGTCTGGGGGGGGAGTAGAGCATGTCCAGAGCAGATGGATTGATTTTGGAATATTGTGCAGCAAAAAGTAAATCTTTGTGGAGAATAGGCAGATTTCAGTTTATTAAGAGCCTGGGATCTCCCCGGTTTCTGGTGGAAGGGGAGCAGTAGGGCACGTATCTCGCCAATTATGAGGTTTTGCTTTAAACAGCGAGGGATGAGAGAATTTTACCACAATAGCCATAGGATTGTTTGGGGGATTTTTAGATGCTTTTAAAAGACTGTATTTTGAAGTACATTATATAGCATTTAAAAATAGCAGTTGGGCATCTCCCACCTAAACAATGTCACCTTAGTGAAGATGTCTGTAGCTGAAAGCACAACTATCAATAGCATTGTCAGTTTTAGCTCCTGCATGCATGTCATGTATAATTAAAAAAAAACCTGTTTGCAAATATATGTATATAAAAAAAAAGGGTATTTACCTGCTTTTATATGTGGATGGATGGATAGGTATAGACACACGCACAGACCTTTGCAGTATATAAACCTCAAGATTTCTATTGGTTTGCAACACCTGAGTGAGCTCAAAATCACGGTTCAAAGATGACACCAAGATAGATAAAAATTGGTATCAATTTCCTCTCTCATTTCAGTTATTGTCACACAAATTGGCCCTGGTTGTGTCCTCTCCTGTCCCTGCTCCAGCCTGGAGTGAGTGGCTGGTACAAAGGCAATTTAAATCCATCCCTATTGCAACCTGGAATCTGGGCCGATGGGCTGAGAGGAGGTTTGCATTATTTAGGTGTTAAACACTCATTAAATAAAGTCAGCTAATGAGGTCAGGGTGTTATTTAAAATTAAGATTTTAAGTATTAAGCATGATTAGTATGTGTTGTTTTCGAATGTCAGTGCAGAACCTTGAGCTTTCAGCTGACACAGCCGCTTGTTGAAAAATACCAGTGTTTACATTTTTAATGAAATTAGCTAAACCCTTAGATTTAATTAGCTTGTATATTGGCATACGTTGAGGTGTAGTTGTATCCAAAAATAAGTGGGTTTCTGATAGCTGAAAAAAAGATGGATTATTTCAGCCCCTGTAGCCTCATTGGCAATTTTGGAAAGTAACCTAATCTGGGCTATTTCTTAAAGTAACTTAATGTGAGCTCAGCCAGTGCTGTTCCTGCTGAGTGAGCTGCGGCTGCTGCAGCCTCCGCTCCTCCGGGGCAATGGCGTTGCTTATCTGCTCTACAAACTCCTGGGAAATGTTATCCTGCCCCAAAAGAACTGGCTTTATGGTACATAAAGATCTGGGCTGCTGCTCCAGCCCATGGAGATGAGACAAACCCCGCTGCAGCCCCCGTAACCAACACTGCAGCTTCTGCTCCCTGGCCCTGGCCCTCCAATCAGCCACAGGTGACAGTGGCAGTCTCAGCCGTGGGGCTGTGGGTGCCGGGGTGTTGGGGAATCAGCTCACAAACAGCACTAAATGCAAAGCCCTTCCTGACGGATCCCATGCCGGTTGCAGATCTGTGCTGCGGCTGCTCGGAGCTCAGTCTCCGTTACACCACCAGCCAGGTTGTGTGCAGGCCAGACAGAGTTAAATGGGAATAATCACATCAGCATTCCCAAAATACATCCCAATTCCCTGTTTTGGCTAGCAGGTTGCTATACCCAACATGTCAATAGCTGTAATAATAGATGTTTATTTTGTTCCATTGTTGGATTCCGTAATCTCTCATTGCTCATGTCAGCCGTGACCGGTGTGAACACCTTTAATTATCGTAGCTTGCAGAATTAACTTCCAGCCAACTGGAAGGGGATTTTTCAGACCACTGTCCCACTGAATGACCATACGCTAATTCCTTAGTGCTCTGTTGGGTCCCCAAAACACCTGTGAACAGGCAGCAAGGCTGGGATGGCGTTGGTCCTGCTCACGGGCTCACAGCCTAACTTGGTCAGTGCTCTTGGAACAAAACCCGTGTGGTTTTAGCACCCCAGGTGGTTTTGATGCATTGGGTTTGGGGCATCACCTCCTGAGATGTGAGTTGGGCAGATCCTCAGCAGGTGTGGGCTGGCAGCCCCCATCACACCAGTAGTCCAGGGACTCCCAACAGCAGCCAAAGGCTCGCTCATTTGTCTCCGTTTTTGTTTATCCAATTTACCTGTGAAAGTTTTACTGTATTGTATCAACAGATACAGGAACAATTGGCTTCAAGCTGTTCCTGTAGGTTCAAAACGTAATCCAGCTGTGCTTTGCAAAATGAAATTTTGCTACCATAAAGATGCAAGTGCCAAGGACGGTGGAGTAGAAATGACGATGATTGCATAATATTGTGCCTGTTTGCTTTAGAGGGCAGAAAGAAATCCCATCAAGGGTATTTAAAAAGCTCCGCACGCATCCGTGCTGTGCGAACAGCCCTTTGAGTTTCCAACATTTAAGCAAAGCATACAGGTTCCTGACAGGGAACATGTATTGAATGGGTCAAAAATAGTCACTTTTTAAATGTCCCAGAATACTGATTTATGTAGAAAATTGACGTGGTTTGCAGCAAGACTATAATATCGGGTATATAGCGTGCATTTTAATGTGTCTCAAGCTAATCGCTCACATGCTAGGCAATAATGGCCCCAAATAAACAGCTGAAAAGCATCTTTAGCCTGCTCTTAAAATTCGAGGGGTAGCCTTTATTTGCTTTGTTTTCCTTTTTTATTTATTTCTTCTCCCACTGATCTGAAAATGCACATTTGATATGAAAATGCTGCATGAAATGATTCCTGTGAAACAAGCTCATTTACGTCTTAATTGCAGGTTTTAATGGTGCGGAGGATGTGTACTTGACCATTAAAAGTAGCATCCGAGCATCTGGCTTTCCATGGCAACTATATTTAGATATTTTATTCCATTCTTGTGGTTCCCGTCCCTTGGACGGGCTGGTGAACGGGAGTGGGGAGGAAAATCCCCTGCACAAATGGGACGGCGCCTTCCAGTTTTTAGGGTGTTTTACTGGAGGGAATAAGTTACCAGTTTCAGTCCTTCTCTTTTCAAAGAGATGGAAGAGGATGGTGGTGGCGGGGGGACGAAGGCAAGGTTTTGTGGCGTTATTGCTTCAGATTTTGAGTGGAGTTTCAGCTAGACTCACACCATTATCGTTTAAGGCAGGGCGTGATTGCAGGGCCGGTATTTTTATTCTTATAAATTTAGATTTATAAGACCACCCATCACAACCACATCACCCTCCCCTTCCTCTCCCACTCGGTTTCAGCGGCGTTGATGGAAGAGCGGCCCCAAGTGCGCTGTAATTAAAGTCCCATCAGCCAACTCTAATTTTCTGTGTACCATCTAGAGCCCTTTTAGGGACCGATTGACTGAGTATAACCTGAGCAAGATAATTTAATAGTATTAATAACACTGCAGCGATCCAATTAGGGCCTAAATGAGTTAGGGACTGAGTTTCACTCAGGATTTTCTGTTTCTTTCATCTTTCTTCCCTGGCCTGTGTGTCATTATGCCACGCACGCTCGCCATGATGAGAAAATTACTGTACCATTGATGCTGATTCTTTAAAAAGGGAAAACCGGGACCAAATAATTTGACTAGCAAATACTGGTCTTTGAATCAGCTTGGGAATTAGTAGGATAAATAAACTAAAGCATTTTGAGTTGGCAGGCACTTGAAGATAAATGCAATCCAAATTGCACACATGCCATTTGGTGCATCTCTAGTTATTACCCTTTCCATTTTGAAAGCAGTCTATCAGATTTAGCAGATGTATTCCTTCTTCGCAATCATAAATAACAGGGGAAAAAATAAGTTATTACTTCATAAGCAGAGACAAACAAACATAAAGGGCTGATACTTTTCTCAAAACTTAGGCAAGGTCAATACGTGGCTATACCATGAAAAATAACTTGGAAAAGGAGTTTTCTGGAGAAAAGCAGAATTCCTGGGTTTGCTTCTAGATGTGGCATTGTCATCCAGTCTTGTTATTGAGAATTTGAACTTACCGATTGCTGAGCTTTATGAACGTGGTTGAAACAAACACTTGAACACTTGATTTGTTTTTGCTTAAACGCATGAGCAATTGCTCTGCCCCGATGTTGAGCTCTGGTTGAGGTGCCTGGGTGCTTTGGGTTGAGGGTTTCTCACCATCCTGCACGACAAAACCCTCCAGTCGTGCTGCTGTGGAAGTTGTACTAGAGGGAGCTGCATCTAATTATTTACTGTATGCCTCAGAACATTTAAGTTTCTTATTTAGATTCTAGTTGCAATGTGGATATACTTGAAATAAGATACACACAAACATATCCAACCAACCTAAGAAGGAGAAGAAAGTAAAGATCTAAAATGCTTTTGATTGAAGGGAACTTTGTTAAGGCTTTATTCAGCAGAATAGTGAAATATTGAACAGTTTCTCTTACGTAAGTTTGTAACTGGGCCACCTCACTTTGAAATGAAGTCTTTCATCTTTTCCCTTTTTGTTCTGTATGGCAGAGTGTGTCAAGCCTGTTGCGATCATTTCAGGTTTGTCCGGGGCTTCTCTTCTGGCCCATTCATTAAATGGTATATTTAAACTATTATAACTATTAAATGATGGACGGTGATCCTCTCCTAGAGTATTTATCTCTCTAGACTGAATCAAAGAAAGGGTCCTGGCTCAGCCAGCGTGTTTTAAAGGTGAACTGCAGCGCTGTGTAAGCGTGTTATTTGGGGTGCTGCGTGTTCCTTACGCCTCCCGGCTGCTGATGACACTGCTTTTCACATTGTGTAAGCAGCTTGCAGACATTGTTCTCAATGAAGGCTGTTGTCTTGCATATTAGTAAAAATCAGCTGATGCAAGGAGCTGCCTTTGGTTATGGCCGTTAAAATCTTCGTCAGGCCAAGCTCGAGGACTTTGAAAAGTTTGAGTTTCCATGTACTCTGTAGAGTTCCTTTGGCAAAGTGACAGAGAGTCCCAGTGAGCCGGGGCCTGGCCACCCCACATAAAGCTGAAAGCTGATGTGTAAATAGCCCCTTGATGCTGAGCAATAGGTTGTCCTTTCCCCCCATCTCCCACCAACAGATGCCTTTAGAGTATCCTTCAAAAAAAAAGCAAAACTATCAGGTCATTGATGCTCCACGGGTTTGCGCTCTGCTGGGTTGTAGCAGGAATTGAAGGAAAACGCTTGGTGATCAAACTTTCCCCTAAAATTTCTGTTGTTGGTTGAGGGGGAAAAAAGTGACAGCAGGAGAATGAACAGCAATAGACAGTGAGGGCTGGTTTGATTCTTTTTCAAAGGAATACATGATATTCTGAAATGAAGCGCAGCGTGGAAGAACAGCAGCATTGCTCCCCGTGTGGGAGATGTTCTTTTCTGCACGTAAAATATTAAGAGCACCATGAGCTCAGCCTGTTTTGTGAAATATGGAAGACAACTGTTGGACTGGATTCTCTTTTGACTCGTTTGACAATGGGATGTGCCGGGAATTAAACCCCAGACGCTCCGTCACTCGGTCCTTGGCTTGGGGCTCATCTCAGAACTTCTGGTTCTGAGCCATTTACTTAACGATGACAAATCGTCTTACATTACCTCTGCTTTCAGAAGATAGATTTGCTCCAACCTATCAACTTATATAGATAAGAATTATGTGTTATCTATGCACATTTGGAAGTACATGATCTTTTTTAATTAAAAAAAGCCTCTGCAGGGGTTGCAGGATGAATACTGAAGACGCATGGTCCATCCTCTTCCATTAGGGAGAAGACAACACAAAACTGTAGCTGCGTATAGAAGCATTAATATAATTAACTTTCAGTTTTATTGTGTGTCAACAGAAGTGTATGATAATAAGCATTTTTCCAAAAACTGTAGATTAAGCATTTCTCTCTACATTGCTGTTGTGCTAAAAATGTCCTTGGTTTAAAGGAGAACAAATAGCCTTTGGATCTCATTAGAGATGGTATTACTCGTGCTCAGTGTCACTTGCTGCTGGTGCCTTTAAAGCAGGTAAGATTGGGAGAAAATGATGACAAATATTAAATGAAAGGAATGGTAAGATCAGGGAAGGAAAGAGAAAAATAAATGCGGTTCATATGTAGGTTAAGAGCTGCTTATTATGAACTCGCCAAAAAAGAGCTGCAGTGTAGGAACAAAATTGATGGTTTTAGTTGAAGTTTAAATCATAATTAATTTAATGTGTTCAATAAAAGGTGATGCAGATGCAATGCAGATTTTTCTAGCTGTGCACAAATACCCACCAGTGCCAGGGGATTTTACCCATGATGGGTAAAACAGAGCGGAACGTTCCCCGTGGGAAGATCGGAGCGGGACGGAGCCTCTCCTGCCTGCGCCTGCGGGTAGCAAAGGTGTAAAACAAAAGTAGAGTTTTCTTACTAGAGAAATACACAGATGGGCAACTGACCTCCAGAATTTCAGTTCGAGCCTCCACCAGGTACCCGAAGGTGCTGGGGATGCAAACCCTGGTGCTATGGGGATGTTGTCACAACTTCCTGACACCTTTTCTGATTTGTGCTGGCCGTGAAAAATCGTGAGGTTTTTGGCTGGAAGACTTTGAGAAGTGATGAGTTTCTACCACCTTCAATTAGAAAGTTGTGATTTGTTTGTTTCGTGGTTGTTTAGAGAGATGCCACAAAAATATACATATAGGGATGTTTAACCTCTCTTTATAAAAAGGATAGATTGGAGGGATTTATCTCCTGATCAGGTTTAGACAGAGTTAACTCTAGATCAGGTTTAGACACTGTTATCTCCAGATCAGGTCTAGACGTTGTTGTCTCTGGACCAGGTTATTCACTGTTATCTGTGGGCTTTGGGGGCTGCTGGTGGACGTGTCCTACTTCTGCCCTGCACAGATTTTCAAAAGCCACTTTGAAGTAGCTGCATTTGGACTCTGATTTAAAACAAGAATACAGAAAGAAAATGGAGAGGCAGGAGTGTCTGGGTGTTTCCCTCCTTTTGGGAGGCTGGGGTGGCACCCCGTGTTTTGGTCCCCGCAGGCAGGGAAGGGACCAGCAGTTCTCCGGCTGGGAACGTCGTCCCTGCAGAATGTCATCCCATGCAAATAAAGAGGGGGTTTGATCTTCTGCTGATCTTTTGCTCTATCTTGAAAATGTCTTAAGCCTGCATCACTCTGAATAAAGTGACTTGTTCACAAGCAAAAACCAGCAGGATGTTTTGCCTCCGTCCCCTCGCAGGCTCCACGCTCGTCTTACGGCTTTTGTGTCAATCCCCTGTGGGCAGAGAATTTAAAATAAATTACAGCGTGAGGTAAAACACCTTCTTTGCGGTGTCTGGGCAAGTCATAGAAGCAGCTTCACACACTTCTCTGGTAGTTTGGCTTATCGCTGCTGTGATCTGTTGAAGGGATTTTAGTTGATATTTTGCAGAAGGCTCTGTTGACTGTGTGTTATTGACATATTCTTAGCTTAAAACCATTATCATGTTAAAGCCCTGGATTTAGAAACTAATTACAAGACATTAATAGCTAAGCCCTGAGAGCTAAGTCATGCAAATATTGCTATCTGTAAAGTTGAATATACAAAAACTATTTGAACTGCTGAGTTAGTAACTGGAGTCCAAAAGCAATCTGTAAGGTGGCAATAAATCTGAGCACAATCCTCCCCAATTGTTTTCTAATGTGTCTGTGAAATTAATGGCACAGTTGTTATGAAAGTCCTATCAGGGAATGTGGCTATTTTTTTCCCTAAGTAGGTTAATTATCACTAACGTAATTATTTTTGTACTGATTTTTATTTTAATCAAACATTGCACGAAACAATTCAGTTCAGAACAAATAGCTTATTACAGAAGTATTTGTGGTGGCGTGAAAAAAAGCATCGATGTTTAAATTATACCCGTATATTGAGTTACTTTATTCATTAAAATGAACAATTATGTTAGGCTTTATGAAACAGACTACGCATTTCTCGTTAATGTTTGTTCTATAGTGAACATAATGAGAATTTATATTGGAAGTGGATGCCATCCGTCTAACTCAAGGCGCTTATGAACTGGGCCATAGGCAGGAGTGGGGAGAACCAGCCGGAATGAACCGCTGGCCAGGACCGGTGCTGGGGCTGTGGGGAAGGAACAGGATCTGCGAGGGAGCTTTTTCTTTTCTTTTTAGTGGTTTTCGGTTGTTTAGCTTTGGGTTGTTCACATCTGTGCTGCGGTGACAGGCAATATGTAGTTTTTATTGTAGTCGTTTTAGTTCCCACTGTCATGCGGTGGCTCTGGTGGATCCAGGTACCATGGACAGGGGCCAACTTCGAAGCTCTTCTGTCCTTCAGTTCTTTTAAATGTCCCACAATTTGTGTAGGTTTGGGGTTTTTTCCCAGTTACCAGATTGATTCATCAGTGGATGAACTATTATAATGAAGTATTATAACCTAATAATATGATATAATGTAATAGCAGCAGTCTGCACATTATACTGTTGAAGATGTGGCACTTAGCATGATGATAAGTGAATGGTGGGTAGATACGTGATTTTTCAAGGCATTAGAAACGTGTTTCTACAGCGTCTCGTGCAGTCTGGGGTTTACATCCTTCCCGAATCTGCCAGAATTGCAGTGGGGAGTTTATTGTGTCTCTTGGTACTGACTCGGTCAAGAGCTGGGTGTTCTGGATTGTGATTTGGGTTCTCAGATAATCACTTTCTGATTATGGGATAAGACTTTATTATATTTGCTTATAGAAATGTAGGATTTGTAAGTATAACACATAGTGCTCTGCCTCTGGATGAAATGCTCTGCTATTTTGTCTCTTACAGAAGTTGTGGACAAAAGTTGTCCTTTCTGTTTTATCCGGATTTTATAAAACCCTGAACACAGCAAAATACTTAAGTAAGAAGTTCCTAGTGACTAAGACTATTGGGAAAAAGTTATTCAATATAAGCAGGTTTAGATTTAAGTAAATGCAGGAATGGCTGGATATAACAATTACTTGCCACAATAGAAGTCTTTTTCAGATCCAGTTTTTCAAAAGCTGAGTTATTTCAAAGCAGCTGCAATGCAAGATGGAAGGAGGAGGGAGGAGGAAAGGGCACAGAAGAAAAGTACATCAGGTACAATGATTCGACCCTAAAGCAGTTAAATACACAGGTGAACCTTTTATTGCTTTTGTTTGCATTTCGGAAAGGAGGCATGAAGTAAAAATTTAATTCAAAGACAAAAAAGGGTGTAAAAAATCTTCTTTTCTGAGTGGGAAAAGTGTCCCTGACGTGGCTGAGATTCCCGCCTCCCGGGGCCGGGCTCTGGCGCCAGGTGCCTTATCGGACAGGCACTTTCCATTATTCATTTGCTCGCCAGAAGCAGCAGAACACGCTGATCTTTCTGTGCCAGGTACAGAGTTATCACCATGTCCTGCCAGGGGACCAGAAAAAGGACTTTCCATCGTTTTGCCTGATCTTCTGTTTATCTCTTTACACACGGTATCTGCGCAGAATAAAGTACCTTCAGGCCATCCCAACCACTCAGCAACGGCATGGGATAGGTTTGAAAAAATGGGAATTCACCCTTTTGTAGTCATAAGGGGAGTGTGGGGATACGATAACACGTTAATAATTCTGTGGTTCTGTGAGATATTAGCATGCAGAAAATTGGTGAAAATCCCTTCATCAGTGGGTCAAAGCCCAAGCAGTTAGGATGTCTTTCTCATTTCACATCAATGCATATTGTAAAAAGGGTGTCGAGTAACTTCTGCATTTAATAACCACGATGGCAAATGGAGGCTCTGGACTGGATCGGTGTGTGGCGCTTTCCAGCTGCGCAAACCCACGTAAGTTATAATTTCCCTGAGTTCCCCTGTCTACAGACTTTCACATTTATTTTTTTTTTTCAGAACGAATTGTGAATCTTGGAGGTTAATGAAGTTTCTTAAGCAGGGACAGACCTCTGGAATATCTGTTATTGAGGGGTTATTTGTATAACGTTCACAGCAGAGGCTCTTGGTAGCAGAGTATTTGAACAGGGCGTCACTTCAGTAGGTTTTTTCAAACACATGAAATGAAGACGGTACAGGATCTATTTTGAATTACATTAGGAAGGTATGCAACTTAATCCTTCAATTTAAGACTTGCAAACCCTGGTCTTCCTGTATACATTAATAATCAAGGCAGCTGGTTCCAGAAACTCATCTTAGAACTTTTTACTTGTATAGAAAATAGTGGTGCTTCCAAGCATTTAAGTAACCTAAAAAAATAGCTGTAATTTTGGTTTTAATAACACTTATTCATATCTATCCCAGAAGATCAGGCTTTATATTTGGAAAAGCCATACACACACAGAGAAGCCACTGAAGTTTTGCTGGGCAGCTGGGTTGGTAATTGGTGCAATGAATTGGCACTGGGAAGGTCAGGACCTGCCCAGTGGTTCCAGCCTGGACTGTGTCAGGGGTTTCCAGTGCTAAACCTCCCTTGTTCTTGGAAGCTGGTTATTGACTTTGGTCTGGAATATTTTGAAGTGATTTGTGAGTCTAATTTTCTGCGGTACTTTGGAGCCTTTGTGCACATACTTTGGAGTCTGGGTTTCATAAGACTGCAGAACAAGTGAGACTTTCCATTTGTTTAATACAATAATTTATAATTTGCATTCCCAGAAGCATGTATGGTATTTCAAAAGCAGAATGTGACTTTGAAATGAAATATTATCTAATTATTCCTTTTTTCATTGATGACTATTTTCTTTGTCCTTCATATTTCTTACATGGCTTACATTGCAGATCTTGCCACGTTCTCACTGATTTCATGCCCTACAAAAGACACATTTTCAGCTCATTTAAAATACCAGCCTGGTCAGTAGTAGTTCCAAGAAGGGAGATCTCTTGTTCTGGTCTTGGTAAGAAGGCCAACCTCTAGATGCATGAAAAGAAGCTTTGTGGGTGTAACTGCTGCCTTGCCTTGAGCCATTACAGTGTTCTACTAATTTTCATGGAATGAGGAAGAGGTTTACACTCTACTGTTTTGTCCGATGTTGTCTGTCCTTCCACCAGAGTTTGCTACTAGAAATGAAAAACGAAGGCAGTAAACACAGCCATGCATTAGAGTCTCATGTGAAGACATTACCACATGTGGTACCAGGTGCTTTTCCAGGAGTTTACTACATGTAAACTTCATTCATTTGGTTTTCCTCTGTTGCAGGTTCCGCCTTGCTCCTCCCCACCCCGCTGTCCGACAGCGATGTCTAAATACCCACCCTCTCTCCATTTCCCATGTCTTGCAGATCGAGGAGATGCAGTGGGGCAGAGGCGTGCGCGAGGTCCCGGCCTCGGTCTGCAGCCTGCCCTGCAAGCCGGGGGAGAGGAAGAAGATGGTGAAGGGGATGCCGTGCTGCTGGCACTGCGAGCTCTGCGACGGGTACCAGTACCAGGCCGACGAGGTGACCTGCCTGCTCTGCTCCTACAATGAGCGGCCCAACGAGAACCGCACGGGCTGCCGCTCCATCCCCATCGTCAAGCTGGAGTGGCACTCGCCCTGGACTGTCATACCTGTCTTCTTGGCCATGCTGGGGATTATCGCCACCATTTTTGTCATGGCAACGTTCATCAGGTACAACGACACTCCCATCGTCCGGGCTTCTGGGAGGGAACTCAGCTATGTCCTGTTAACCGGGATATTTCTCTGCTACATAATCACGTTTCTGATGATCGCCAAACCAAACGTTGCCGTGTGCTCCTTCCGGCGGATCTTCTTGGGCCTGGGGATGTGCATCAGCTACGCAGCCCTGTTAACTAAAACAAACCGCATCTACCGCATATTTGAACAGGGCAAAAAGTCAGTGACAGCACCCAGGCTTATAAGCCCCACGTCGCAGCTGGCGATCACATCGAGTTTGATATCGGTGCAGCTTCTAGGTGTCTTTATTTGGTTTGCGGTTGACCCACCCAACATCATCATAGATTATGATGAGCAGAAAACTATGAACCCTGATCAAGCCAGAGGAGTTCTCAAATGTGACATTACGGATCTACAAATCATTTGTTCCTTGGGTTATAGCATTCTTCTAATGGTGACGTGTACTGTGTATGCCATCAAGACTCGGGGTGTCCCAGAGAATTTTAATGAAGCTAAACCCATTGGATTCACTATGTACACTACCTGTATAGTATGGCTTGCCTTCATTCCAATATTTTTTGGCACTGCCCAGTCAGCCGAAAAGGTAGGTGAAAATGAACAAACGTGCACCCGATGTATCGGGATTCGTTGCAGTTATCAATTATGTACTGATGTTCAGCCTTGCATAGGTTTTAAAATGCACAATGCAGTTAGCTCATTACTGAGACGTGCGATATATTGCACCATTTTCCTTCTCCATTTAGCTGGTGGGCTATTCATTTGATAAGCCAGCAAATGATCAATAGCAATCATATTAGGCATTAGTTTTATTGTTGCATCCATTTCAATTGTATCTTTTCAGTTGGATAAGTGGGAATTAACTGTCATATTGTCCAGAAAGAGGCATCCCTTAACTAAATCATTCTGAATACAAGGTGTAAGCAAAAAACCAGTTCAGTAGACCCCTGTGCTTCTGGAGTTGAGCGAGGGCAGCTCTTGGTGCTCTGCTCCACGAGCAGCAGCCTCGGGGCTCGTTCGCACCACAGGGTGAACAGGCTGTTCTGAGCTCCAGCTGGAGCCTGGACGGACACAGCGTTCTGCACGGGCTGGTGTTGAACCAGCCCAGGTAAGCTCACCCCGCAGCTCATGGCGGGGCACAGCCCGAGCCCCGGAGCGAGGGCCGGGCGGCTGCTCTTCAGCAGCGAGATCCACCAGAGCCCGGGGAGCCCAGGCACTGACGGGAACCTGAGCTGCTCTGTGCGTGTTGAGTAAAGGGTGTTCAAGAGGTGAAAAATGGATCTGCTGTCGCAATGTGTAGGGCTAAATCAGCCTGCGAGTGATGGACCATTGCAACCGCAGTGACCTCCTGTGTCTCAGGCCCCTTCTGCACCCTCCTCTTGCTGCACAAGTGGCTCCAGCTCATGCTTGGTGATAGAGATGTGGTTTTCCTGCTCTCAGAATCTTGTTTGGAGGTTGCTGTAATTTCAGAGTGATGTGGCAGCCACCTGCAAGCCTCGTCTTTAGGGAGCAATGAAAATATTAGGCTGTCCTGCCCTGCTGTCAGACTGTTCCACCCTCCCCAGCCCTGGCCCCTCCAGCTGCCCCGAGGCATCGCTCACCTCTCATCAGATGTTCTCCTGCAGATCTTGAGTGGCTTCAGTAGCACAGTCAGTTATCCTCACCTAACTGAACCCGAACTACCCTGCGCAGGAAAGACCTTTGGCTTCTTGCTACTTTTTCCCTTCTGTCTTCACTGAACGATTGTTCTTTAACATGAGACCCGGGCAGGCTCACCGCTGTCGATGAAATTATTGCTGCTTTTAAATGAGTGAGCAAATTTCAGTTCCCAGTTCAGTTCCACATCTCATTTTGTGCCAGGGATATAATTCCCAGATTTGCAGTTTTCAAATGTATGGGTTATTGAAGGAATCGCGGTCAGACAGCGGCAGCGTGTGTGCGGGTCTGTGCTTGGCTACCGGTCTCTTCTGTAGGAAGGTGCCTGCACCAGAGCTTTGTTCTTTGCAATTCAAGAGCTTGGTCGCAGGGAGATTTGCAACTGTTTTGGCATCAGTTAGCTGGGGGAAGAGGGGATGCCCAGGAGGATGAGGAGGTGATGGAGGCTTTCACACATCGCCTCACCTCCGCAATGGGCTTTACGGCAGCCATTGCATCCCTAAAGGGAATTAATTTCAACTGCAAAGGAGGTTTGCCAAGTCTTCCAAATGCTTCAAACACCTCTGCTCTCCCTGTCGAGGGAGAGATAAGAAACAGCATAAGCGGCTTTAGCTGCAGTGGGGCCGGTTTGTAGCCGTGGTGGGATGAGGGGACAACGGGGCAGCTTTTGTGCTCCCTGCCCGGAATGCGTCGGGCCGCGGGTGACCCAGCTGAAGTGCTTTAAATTGTTGTCTGCAAAGATTTAACGGGGTGATAGAAAGACCAAAGAATTTCAAAGGCGGCTGCCACTGTTGAAAACCATTTAGTAGCTCAAGCTTTATGTTTCCTTGTAGGCAGAGAGCTGAATTACCCTGTGCTGCTTTGAAAGCTTAAGATTCTTGTTACGAACTCATGTAGGACAGCACAAAGAGGTGGTGATTAACTCGATTTCACACAGGACGCAGGAGAGGCCACTGGGCAGAGCCAACAGCCCTTGGCTTTGCTGTGCTCCAGCCGTGGGGACGTCCCCTCCCGGTGCCACCACGGCTCCTGGGGCCAGGGACACCAGCGTGTGCCACAGCCCAGCTTGGCCCCTTCTGCTCTATAGACATCCAGCAGCTCGGCTGCTTCGCTTTCCTTGCTGTCTCTCTTCTTTTCGAGGAGATTGTACTTTTTGGTGATTGCTAGTGATTTCCTGTCAGATATTTTCTCTAGAAAATATTGTGCTTAAGCTGAGCCGCACAGGTCTTTGCTGAAATGGAAATTGCACCTGCTGAAAATCTCCTGCAACGCAATCTTTTAAACTGAGAAATGGTGTTATATATAATGTTGTGATTTTCATTGCATGGATTTATTTTATTTTATCAATAAATACAAGCATAAGGTTGTTGGGTGGAAAGCATATTGAAAATACCTACCTTGTTCAGTGTAGAAAATAACAACAAGAGCGACAAACAACAAAAAAGAACCAGAAGTATGCTGCAAGCAATTTATAAAAGGCAAATAATTCAAGCAGGAGCATTTGCAGCAGGCGGGAGGGAGGCGCGTGGCTGGAGGAAAGCTGGATAGCAGAGTGCGCTACGGGATGGAGATAAAACATTCCATGGATGGAGGGTGCTTCATGGAAAAATCAAATTCCTGACCTTTTTACAGCTTGCATTTACTCAGACAATTTCTTTGTCCACTATCTAAAAACTCAGAGAGCACATGGTCAGTTACAATTTATAGGCTTATTCTGGTGATGCCGCCGGTTGTTCCCTCGTGGCCATGGCTGTTCCTGCGGGCTCCACCGTTCTGTGCCTTTCTTCATCTTCGATGCGATGGTCATGGTGCTGTTGCGCCAACACTGGGAATCGCTGCTGTTGTCCAGGTTGTGGGGCTTGTGCTTCAGGGTGAGGGTTTTTTGTGTTTTCCTATACCTATTAGTATCTACTCTAAAATGCTGGTGTTGCCTTATTTTGAGGACCAGGGCACAGTCCCAGTGCCTGGAATCGTGCCGTATCTTTGCTCAGAAAGATCTTTCCTTCATATGTATTTGGTAGAAAGCTGCTGAATATAGAGAGGAGAGCCTACAGAGAAGGGAGGTCACTTACTGTCCAGCTCTGAGCATCTGACGATCAAACCCGTCGTCAGCTGAAGGGCCGGTGGGTTTTGGGGGTTGGGGACCAGGGACCGTGTCCATCCCTGCCCGGCTCCTGCTGCTCAGATCAACCCGCACGTTCACAGAGGGACTCGTAGGGATGAAACACCGCTTTTACACTCCTGATGTAATTGTTTTTGACAACAAAACTATTTTAAATTCTCCGCGGATGTGTGGGTATCTTATCAGAAGCAAAGTGGCCTCAAAGAGCTGTTAAAGCAATTACAGGAGCCATAGCTGCCCGGCAGAGTCGATACAAAGCGGCGCTGGAGAAGAGCACAGATTGCTCCAGGAGGTCAGGCCAAGCGCGGCCGAATCAATAACCCAAATTGAGTCCAAATTTGAGAGCGCAGCGGTGGAGGGACGGGCAGGGATGCGGGTCCTGCAGCAGTGGAACCAGCCCCACGCAGCCCCGCACCCCTCGTTAATTAGTCCCCGCAGCCTCTTGCTTGGTTGGTAATCAGTTTTTACTTTGATTATATTTTCTGATTTTAACTCCAGCTTCCAGAGGGAATGGGGGATGGGGTTGTCACATACAGCCTGACAGAGCTTGTGATGCACTCTAACACATCTTAGAAACATCATTTCATAGGTGGCAGTAATACTGTAGTTGGGGTTTTATTATTAGTCTCTCTTGTAATGTAAATATTTTTGAAACTTAAACCATTGCGGATATCCGGAGACAATACTTTCATAGTAAAAACAGAGTGAAGGGGGAAAAAGCCATCAATAGTTAAAGCAATGTGATGGCATCATAGAATAGCAGGTTGGAAGGGACCACAAGGATCAGAGTTCTTCAAACACTGGTTTGCTTTTCTGCACTTGGAAGTCAGTTCACTGTCAGGAAAAACATGACTTTTCAACACCACTTATTCCCAGCGGCGTGTCCCCAGCCCCACGTTGGGGTGGTGTCCGGAGATTGCCTGTTGGTCTGTGTTAAATCGCCTCCGTTAGGGTGGGGTTTTTCTGCATTTTCCCTTTCTTCTAATGAAGTCCAGCTCTGATTATGAAGGTCTATGAGATCATGAGCTATTTTCTTCCTCCACAGTTATTTAGTAGTACCATATACATTTATATACTGTTGCTTAAATTAAATTTCCTGAATCCCTGGGATGTTATACTGAAAAATTAAAGCCCTTTAATGGCAAAGCTGAGCATCAGTCTGCTGGATGCAGCCGGTACCTCTCCTGCCCCGAGCCCAGCGCTGCTTTGTGTTGCGGCACCAGCGCTGGGCGTTCTTTGCAGACTGACGCCATCCCTTATCAGGACAGATGGATTTACAGCTTCCTAGGAGCCCGCCCTGCAGGTTGGGAAGCAGGAGCGCAATTGGGAACCTGGCCAGAGCTGTAGCCGGTAGATTAAAAGAAATCATTGTCTATGCAGGTTTTGAAGTCCGTCTCTGTACTCTGTGTACAGATGTAGTTGCGTATGTTGAATATTCCCTTAAGATCTTATTTTCGCAAATTATGTCATTGGACTAATATAGAGGGATATGTCATCATGATAGTTTTATGTTTTGCAGAGATTTTATTGCCTCGTAGCTGTGATTACTTTTATTTAGTAATTGCTAAGATTAAAATAATATATTTGCGGATACGTCCACAAGCCAGTAATAACTGTCAGTGTGCTCCTGAATACATTCTCCAAGTGGGAGTTTTTTCTTGAAGTGTTTCCAGGACTCTTTCCAAGTAAAACGTCGGTGACGGCCGCGAGTCTGAGCGAGCGCCGGCGGTTGCTGGGGCAGCGCAGCCTCCCTGTTGCCAGCTCGGTTGGTCCCGCGATGCCGGGAGGTGCGGAAAGGTTGATCATGCAAGTTGTCGTTTTCTCGCAGTTTATTTTTGCATCCAAATTGCACAAACTCCTGGTTGCACTTTGTTGTTCGTTTGTTTTAATTTGGGCGTCGATTTTGCGAGTTTTCGTTGTTGCTTTGGTTTGGTTTTGGCTTGTTGTGGGGTTTTTTTTTGTTTGTTTCGTGGTAGTTTTGTTTGTTTCTTTGTTTTTTCTTTAATTGTAGTACAACCACCGTGAAATTTGAAGTCCTTAATCCCATTTACTCTTCCACCTTCCTTCTTGTTTCTCTATTTTTATAATGCCTATTTTATTCAAATCAATAAACAGGGCAAGTCAGGTATATTTGGCAATAACATTTTTGCTTATTGTGTCGAATGTTTCATAAATACTATAATTTTGAAGGCACACACAAAGTGGATTCTTATTCAGATTAAATAATGTCACATTAGCGTGGAAGCACTTCAGTATATGTTCTATTTTTTGGCGAAACTAAGTTACCCTTCAATTCTCTGTAACACAAATACCGATTAACCAGGTAGGACACACATTCATTTTCTCCCCTGGGAAGGCTGGAGATGACAGTTGCTATAGCAACGGTACATACATGGATTCTGGAGTTATGAGGATTTGAATGCAACATTTGTTGGAGTTTTATACTGTTGGATGGCTGAGAAAATCAGGTTTTGAGGCTCACGGGGAATGTGACTTTGAACGTCCCGTAATCTGGGGCTCATACAAGGGCAGTGGTGAGTTGTAACCTGTGTTTAAAGCCGCATTCTAGCGTAGCCACTGCCTGAAACTCATTAGCCACAAAAATTCATTTCTCTCACTGATATGGCTTTAGTTCACCCATCATGTTGTCATGTTGGTGATCCGAGGGTTCAGATGCTGAAGTTGTTAATTTTACCCGGCCTCAAGACTCTAGCCCTGAGAAAACCATGGGATCTGGTGACCTGACACCGGAATTGTCCTCAACTGAAAAGCAGCTTCACTTTACTGCAGTTAAGCCGCTCCAAAGATCTCAATCAGGTGTATTTTATTACATTCTGCATTCATTTTGTCTTCCAAGTGGAAAAGGATGCTGGTAGTAGTCAAAAAATAGCTGTGCAACATCCCGCGAAACTGCAATGGGACCTGACCCCAGGACACCCAAACCAAGCTCGTTTACACTGCTGGAGCTGCCTTTGCATACACTGGATCTGACACTCGCTATTTCAAAAGCATTTTGAGTCACTTTTGCAAAGGATTAAATATTTCCTGAAGTTTTGCTATTTTCTAAAGTGAGGCTAAAATGGTATATTAATGTGTGCTGCTGTGAAATTTCTTACAATTGCATTTCTACGCTGGGTAGAAAAGCACGAGCAGTGGGAAAATATCTTTGTATATTTAAATGTGTTTTAAAAGCTTTAATTTTCACTTATTTCTGGAACTATATAATGATTTGGGATTTTTATCCGCTACTAATTTGTATAATGTTCAGGCAGGCAAAGACTGGAGTGTTTCAGAAATGAATACAATAATAACAGTAATAACGGTTCCTTGCATGCAGAAGAAACCTAAAGCATTTTACAGCGGAATTTAAAAACTCCAAGCTAGAAGTATTGTACAGCATCAGCTGGTATGCAGCAGCTTCAGTAGCACTCAGGAATAGAGTTTAGGGTGGGCAGGTGTGTGTGTGTGTGTGATTGTGTGTGTGCTGAGTCCCCCAGGGCTGCGTTAATCACCTTGACTCAGCATCATCAACTGGGGAAGATGGAGCAATTCAAACTGGGCAGAAAATGAAATTGCCCCGGCATTGGGCAGAGGTGGGGGTGACACCTGTGATCTTCAGAGGGACACCTTTACAGAATCACACAATCACAGGTTGTCAGGGGCTGGAAGGGCCCTGGGAAGCTCATCCAGTGCAATCCCCCCATGGAGCAGGAACACCCAGATGAGGTTACACAGGAAGGTGTCCAGGCGGGTTGGAATGTCTGCAGAGAAGGAGACTCCACAACCCCCCTGGGCAGCCTGGGCCAGGCTCTGCCACCATCACCCCCAACAAGTTTCTTCTCCTCTTTCAGTGGAACCTCTTGTGTTCCAGTTTGAACCCATTGCCCCTTGTCCTGTCACTGGTTGTGACCGAGAAGAGCCTGGCTCCATCCTCCTGACACTCCCCCTTTCCATATTGATCCCCATGAATGAGTCCCCCCTCAGTCTCCTCTTGTCCAGCTCCAGAGCCCCAGCTCCCTCAGCCTTTCCTCACACGGGAGATGCTCCACTCCCTTCAGCATCTTGGTGGCTGCGCTGGACTCTCTCCAGCAGTTCCCTGTCCTGCTGGAACTGAGGGGCCACAGCTGGACACAATATTGCAGGTGTGGTCTCACCAGGGCAGAGCAGAGGGGCAGGAGAACCTCTCTGACCTACTGACCACCCCCTTCTAACCCACCCCAGGTACCATTGGCTTCCTGGCCACAAGGGCCCAGTGCTGGCTCGCGGTCACCCTGCTGTCCCCAGGACCCCCAGGTCCCTTTCCCCTACGCTGATCTCTAATAGGTCATTCCCCAAGCGACTGGAAGAATGAAGATACTTTGCTAATAAGTATAATATATTACTTGCAGTGCTGCATCGTGTTCTAAAGCCAGAACTCTGCTGAAATAGGGATTTCTACCCATGTCCTTCATCCTCCCTCCCATCCAGGGGTGGTCAGCACCCTCTGAGCTCAGCCAAGCCAGTAAAAGGCTGTAGAATCACTAAAATTGCAGGTCTGTGTTGTCTCTGCTGTCAAGGCAGGTATTTAAAGCCAGGTAACAGGGACCTGTGCATACTCTGGGTGAAATAAGAGATGATTAGAGTAATTAGATCCTCCTCAGAAGCCCATAAATTAATGGTGATTACGATTCTTGAAACAACAGAAGCATAAGGTACATCTAACATTGATCGGGTTTATCACATTTGCTGCATTGTAATGTTCCTTTAATGTTAATATGTAGTTTTGTAGGAAAATCTAATTGCAAACACGGAGCAGGCAGAGCCCAAGGCCACAATAATGTTCCACATAATTACCCAGGGAGGAGGGAGCCGTTCCAATGAAGGGGTGGATGCCATGGGCAGCCGGGGACAGGCGCTGCGGTTGTTGTGTTCACACTTATACAGCCATAGCCTTGCAGGAATATACAGGTGGAAGCTAAAAGATAATTAACAACCCATTCATTTTGCGAAATTTTCAATTATTGAAGCAGGTATCTTCATAATGGAGTAATAACACTGCATTTAAATTTGTGTGCGGCTGTCTCGTGACACAGATGTATCCATTTAGGCAGAAATTACGTGAAGTTCGCCAGCCCGCGGTGGTTCTGCAGCCTCTTTGAAGCCGGTGATCTCCTTTGATGTTGATGCAGGAAGCGAGGGATCTCTTGGCTGTGATAATTCCAGCCTTTCCCATTTCCTTCTGCATGGAGGAGAGAGAAAATAACCTGCATGCTGCTGCAGTTCCATCTGGGGGCGAAGGAAAGGGGGTTTTCTGGGGCACAACCATAAATGAATAACTTCTGGCTGGCATTTGAGGAGAGCCGTTCCTCCCCGCCGCTGGTGCAGCCAACCCGCTGCACCCACACACCGCCACCTCCTGTATTTCCATTTTGTGCTGTTAACCAGGAGCCACAGGGTTGGAATGATCTCAGATTGCAGATTTCGGAGCGGGTTTGGTGCCCTTTGGCACCGCCTGTCCCAAGCCCCAGCCCAGTTTGGCGCCCGACTGCCCCCAAACACACACAAGCACTCGACTTATTTCTGCAAGATGCAGACTGAACTGCCTCTGGCTAAAAAGGAACGTGATGTTTAAAGGGAGGAGAGTGTGGGTGTTTAATGCATAGTGTTGACATGTACTTTTTTGGTTCTTTTTCTTATCTTAAATGTAGAAGTGCCAGGAGAGTTTTACATATGAAAAGCAGCCTCTGCATGGGCCCCTTCGGTGTGACCGAACAGGTTTTATCTGCAGCATAAACTGACAACACCTCAATGTAAACTAATTGTGGTTCCATTGAGTCCAGAGGAGTAATTGCGTTGTTGATGAAACTTTTCTCTTTGCTTGCGTTCTGATACCTCAGCAATGTCAAACTGGCTTGAGCTGACAACATAAATTCTGCGGCAGAGCTGTTGCATCAACCATGCAACGCTGTTGGGTGTTGGTGGGGATTTCTTGCTGTATTTCTCTGCCAGCAACAGGGAAAATTCAGCCTTGTAAAACCCTGTTTCGTGAACAGCGCTTCTGAGTAACCACACGTACCTTGAGGTACCTGCATGTACGAATGAGGGGTAACTGGATAATTATAAAATACATCTTCAAAGTGGGTTTACAAGGAAGTAATCATAGAATTATCTCATTTGCCCAGAACAGGGGAAGGTAAGTTTATTTGAATGTCTTTGCAGATAGATTCAATTTGTGATAATGTATTTTAATGGCTATTTTGAATTTCCTGTGTATGTGAGGCTTGAGATAAGTACATTACAAAGGTGATGAGGCTTCCCAGAAGTATTGATATATTCCTGCAGCCCCGGTTCTCTTCTAGGGTGCATTTCTTGCAGGAGTCCCGTTTTGGGGTTCGGGTGGGATGATTTGAGGTTGTTCCTGGGCTGCCCTCCATGGGAATGAGCCACACGGGTGGCTGGAGGACGGGGCTGCTCTGCGGGTCTGCGTGATGTGCAGTGCAGTTTGGGTTTTGCTGTAGAAAACCTCAGTTCCCATTAACGTTCCTTTGTTTGAACAAGCGTTAATCATCTTTT
The DNA here is from genome assembly GCF_036013475.1 of Columba livia. NCBI lineage: Eukaryota > Metazoa > Chordata > Aves > Columbiformes > Columbidae > Columba > Columba livia. The sequence goes on from NC_088611.1 coordinate 22,071,831, forward strand.
CAGAACAATCCCAGAGATGGCGGCTAACGCTGAAAGCCAAACGCGAGGCACTCAAGTAGCATTTTGTCAGAGCAGATCATAACCAGTTTCTGAACCCCACGGGTATTGTAGAAACACAATAATGTTATTTTGAGGAAGAAATAATGGCTGCTGATTCTAAGCTCATTCAGGAACAAAAAGAGAACCATGAAGGGCTTACTCAGTACAATGTAAGTTATGCAGATGTTTCTCAGTTTTCTTGCTGAACTTGTATGCCGGAGTCAGGGTTTCATTTGATCGAGCAATTCCAGCAGAAAGAATGGGTCCACTTTTGTCATCGCGTCCAAGCAGCCTGGGGAGGGCAGGGAGCCGAGTGCCACGTGGATGGCACATCCGTCAGTGCCGCTCCTTGGGCCACACGAAGCTGAGGTTGGCTTCTGTTCATTTTAGAATAAACAGGAACAAAATGGAAGGAGAAAACAAACCCTCTAGGAGAGAGTCGGTCAAGAGACGTTTTGCTTTTGACTCGGTCAGGGGGAGTTTGTGGGATGGTGTCTCAGAGCAGGGGCTTCCTACGTGTAGTAAAGCTGTGCTGTCCTGCTCTGAACCACTGCGGAAAGAAGAGCCAAAGTGCAGCTTCAGAGCTAGCAATTCAGCTGATGTTTTACCCAGGAGAGTAAGGTTGAAATGGCTTTTCTACAAAATCAGTCAAAAAAATCCAGAGTGCAAAGGAAATCCCCGCATTGCAAAAACCTCTGTGCATCACGGAGGTGGCTGCAGCTTGCTCTGAATACGATCCTCTAACACAAAAACGTCAGGTCCTCTGTGCGTGCCAGTGAGTTAAATATAGCTGGATTTGCAGAAGAAGAAAACAGCTATTCTTGAAAGTGCATTTTCAGTCTAGCAAGGCCAATTTAATGCAAAGCAAAAAAATAGGTTTCACTGTATGTAAGAGATGAACACAAAAATATTGACCCGAAGGATTTGTTTGTTGTTTTAAATGGTTTAAGCAGGCATGTAATAATAATAAAACCAGAAACCATCACGCTCGGTCAAAGAAATTGCCTTGTAATTTGTCTTTGAGGCATAAGCTCAGCACAAGGTTAAAAAGAAGCAACAATGAATTCCCGTAGACTGAAGCAAAAAATTTGTGTCCCAAGTGTCCCCGTCAAAAGTGATTTGGGGCATGTTTATACTTCTGCAGTTTGAAATAATGGCTTTTTTAAAATCTGTGTTCATATTCATCAAAAACAACTCGGGAAAAGAAGCTGGCGAGGATCCTCCCCCATACGCAGCAGAGCCAGGCGCTGGTTGTGCTGTGCTGGTGCAGATTCCATCTGTCTGTCCATGGAGGACCGCGGGCACCGTCAGGACACGTCCTGTGGTCCCTGGTCAGCTCATCCCACAGCGGCTGAGCTGCATCAGCACCTTATGACAAGTGAAAAGTCTCTCAAAGAGGGTAATGTATGACTGCCTAACCAGAGATGCCTACGAGCACATACGGGAGCAGCTGTGCTGGTTGTGGGTGAGCACACAAACTGGTGGAAAAGGGAGCCATGGGGACAGACTGCAGAGGGGCTTTGGGGTTTTCTGTTTTGTTTTTTACTGTTTTTCTTCCAGTGAAAGAAGGGGTCTTGTGGGGAAGTGCTCTGCATGGTAACCTGGCAGAGCTGGGACTGTCCCCAGGCTCCACCGCAGCAGCACCCGCAGGTTTAGTGTGCAGACCCAGCTCTGCCCGCAGCAGTGGCATTGCCACCCACTGCCATCGTCACCAGGGGCATGGGGTGTCCTGTCCACATCGGGGAAGAGAAAATCAAGGAGGAACTTTGCTTTCTGCAGTGTGGTGGTTTGACATTGTTTCCTTCTTGAACTCTGTTTTTGCTGTTATAGAATTGTGGAATCATTTTGGTTGGAAGAGACACTCACAATCACCAAGTCCAGCCATAACGTAACTCTAGCACTAAATAATGTCATTTATACGTCTGTTAAACCCCTCCAGGCATGGTGACTGGACTCTGCCCACGTCTGTGTTCTTTCAGCAGCAAAGATCCATATTTTGTTCCCCAGACCAAGCAGTGGGGTTGGAAAAGGGGATGCAGGAGCTGGGGATGCACCCAACGAGCTCCAGGGCTCTCCAAGCCGAGCTCCGTTATCTGGCAGACATTTCCCAGCCCAGCCCCGGCAGTGGGGTCACCTGCAGGCCCAGGGGAGCCTTGGTGACCTCCTGCATTGTCGAGGCTTGATGAAAGGTTTGCCAGCTTTAGCATTTTCTGATTAATTATGTCGGGCCTTCACCAGGAGGTTGTTCCATCTGTGTTGGCATTTGGCCTTTGAATGGCTGAAGTACCTGCCGTGACAAAACCCGGGGTGGGGGCTTGAGGTGAAACTCTTATTCACAAAGTGCACCATAATATCAGCAATAACTGCTTGGCTCACACTGCTAATTGTCCATTAAAAGCCAATCATGCAGCCATTAACCGTGTTGGGAAACCCGGGGTTCAACCCTGCCCATGCCCCGGAGTCTTACGGTGTCACCGATTAAGTAATGTTCATGTTGTGCTTATAACAACTGAAGAGTATTTTATGTGCTGTAAATTGAATATCTCGAGGGTTCACAAGATCTCCATTGGACTCACAGTTAGAGACATTCATTTAAAAGAACGCAGAGGGAGTAGGAGGACAAAATATGTGATGAACAATGTGCTATCATCTTCCTCTTGTTCCCCGTGATTTACATTTTCAACATCAGAGCAACCTGTAGTGTTTAATGGAGATAATTAAATATAATTTGAAGACAAGATAGCTCTTTTTAGTAGTGGAACAGATCCTGTTAACAAACTTAACTAGCAACAATAATTCACCAGTAAGTCGAGGAGTAAATGCATGTAAAAGCGCTAGATTGTGTTAGGTGATGCTAACAGAAAGGAATGAAAATCAATCAGCTTGGGCCAAGGTGCTTAAAACATGATTAGAGCTGGAGAGAAAGTCTTGTGAAAGCTGATATTAGGTAGTAGTTAAGATTTATTCTGATACCTTAATTGGAGGACCAGGGAAGTTTAAGCAGAAAGATCAAGTGATTTGATTCTCCAGAACTTCAAAATCAATGCAGTTTTAGCGTATTTTATTGACTGGAAGATGAAATCTGTTAATGACCGAAGATAAGCAAGGAAGGTCAGGGCTTCTAAATGTCCCTGTAGATAATTGCTCCATGTGCTGAGCGCTGCCTGGCCAGCCTTGGGCAGAGCTCCAGACTGAGCCTAACTGGGACCTGAGCAAGGACTAACTTGGGAAAAAACCTGTATGGTCCAGACACGTGCACAGGCAGAGCACGGGGTTTGTTCAGGAAGGTAAATGCACAAGACAACCTTTACTAAAGTCAAGCTCCCCGTGGGAGCAGGACTGGCTTGATTTGGTTGCAGTCACACAGCAAAACTCCTTTGGATGGTTTTGCTCCCCCGAGCCCAGGGCTCGTGTTCGCTGGCAGAAGGGAGAGTAGTTCACAAATTCTGCCTTGTATTTACAGGCTTCCTTGTGGCTTCCTCGTGCAGAGACATGGGAACTACACGGTACCCAGCATGTATTTCTTGATGTGTAATGAAGGATAGGAGACAGTAAATAAATCTCAGTTACGTATAGAAGAAGGTATGCTGTGCAGCTCTGAACACAGCAATAAATACCGGCATTTTATCCTGTCATAAATTTATTTAATAAGGCATACATGCCGAGTAGGGTCTGTGGGCCACTAACTTTTGCCAGGTCATGGATTAGTTAAACGTGTAAGCTGATTTGACTTAAACCCCACGTTTCTCTTATCCTGTAATATTCCAGATTGCTTTCTGTATAAGTACCCCAAATGAAACTACTGATAAGGACTTCTAATTAATTCATAGTGACTTGTAATGATGTCTCTGAGGTATGACACAGAGGAGCTAATTTCTGAGTTAAGTGGAAGCTGGTGACAAGGAATGGTGAGCTCTCCTATGGTGATACAGCACGCTGGATCACCTCTTTAGACCATATTGCAAAATGGTTTGGATATTCCTGTAAATCATAATTGTAGCATCAAATTTGAGATTCTTGTTTATTCTTCCAATAAAATGAATGTAATGTTTGATAATTAAGAGAGAGAGTTTTTTCCCGATGCTCTGCATTAGGTTTTATAAGCACAGATACCTGATGAGAGCAAAGAGGATTGTGAAATGACTGGAATTTGGCAGGTAGATTTTTATAATTAAATCTCATTTAAATTGGCACCTAAATGATTTTGCATTCTGGGATTACCCATTCCCAGTTTAGCATCACAATAAACGCCCATCTGCTTGCACAGAAACCCAAGGATTGCGTAAGGTGCGGGGTTTATGAATTATGATAGATGGAACAGTTGCCATGGCGACAGTTTGTTCTAATTGCGATACATTAGCAGCAACAAGAATTGGATGGCTCAAGCCATTTAGTTAATTAAATGCAAACTTGGACAACTCCAAAGGAATAATAGAGAAAATTAACACCTACTAGCACACACCTGTAAAACTTGACTGATTTGTATGAAAAGAGTCACAAAGCGTTTCTGTGTTCCTGACCTGGTGCCTGGGTTGGTGGGCTTTTGGTTTTTGGAGTTTTTTTGAGGATGAGAAGGTTTTGGTACTTGGCTACTGATATTAAAACAATACACTTTAACCACTCTGTGGTTACAGAGTAATATGAAAGCAACAATATTTTGGTCTCCTTGTGTAATTTTTTGGCCCTGAGTAACTCTGCTCGGGTTATTATACTGCATTATAATCTGAGAAGTCAGTGAAAAGCTGCTTTGCTTTATATATTTGTGAGTGCTTGTGTCCTGGGGAAGAGCAGAAGCTTTTCTCCTCGAGGGCTGTGGAAATGGGGAGGGCGTGAAGGAGTTTGGGGCTGTTTCGGGAGCGCTGCGGGGCGAGCAGCCCCGCTCGGCTTCTCTTTGCATGGAGGCGCCTGCGAGAAATCAGACTTCACCAAAATAGTGATGGGTCCTCAGGTAACTCACACAAAAGGAACATTTGTAAGTTCGTTTTCTTTAATATAAGGACTTATTTTTCTTTATTTTGCCGGGGTTTAGATGCCTAATGGTCAGGAATGAAGGTTTTGCTGCCGTGGCTTCTCCTGGTGCGAATCTCCCATTCTTTTGTGCAGCTGCAACTCGCTCGCTGTTCACTTTTACACTTTAGAACATAAAATCATGTTAATGTTAAGAAATAGACGAGAACCCAGTAAAATGAACAGATAAGCTAGAATTACAGACTGATCTTTATAAATTCTTGAATGCAGCCTTTAGATCCCCAAACCCTCTCCCGCTGTGCGGTACCCCCTCTCTGCAGCACTGCGATAGGGCTGTTCAGTGGAAAGGACATTTCCAGCCATGACAGGTTTGTTTCTAAGAAGGAAAAGCAATATGCAAATGCTCTGTTTTAAATAATAATTACATTATAATTTTAAAAGTCAGTGAAAAGCCAGCTTGCTATATCGATATCTTTATCTATATATTTGTCCGTGCTTTTTAATAAGCAGCATTCTACTCTAAAGGTCTTTAAAGAGAAGTAATGTGAGCAGGATTAGCCTTTTTCTTCCCCACTCCTACGCTGACACCAGCTTGCACTTTGGATTCCCCTGAAGGTCTCCAAGCAGAATTAAATCTTGCTTTGTATGCAAATATATGGAATGTATTCTCAATACAGGCCTCGGTCAAACTTCACTGCCGTTGAAAGATTCCCATAGAGGTTTCTGGGCTTTACAGCAGGAGATGAGCGTAGTTACCAGGGCACACTGGTGGCATCGTGCTGTTCTGGATGTGTTAGATGATCAAGATGTTTCTTCTGGCCTTGGTGTGAGGTTTTGCACACCAGTTGCTCTTGTGTAGAGTAAGATGTGGTTGAAAGGCTTGGGTGGAGAATCATCCCCGCCAGCCAGGTGGATCTGCTTGGAGAGGAGGTGAAGCAGGGACAGAACGAGCGTGCATGGGAAGTAGATGCTCCCAGAAATGAGAACCTGCCAGAGGAGTTAATATGCAAGACGCTGGTAGAACTATGAAGAAATCAAGTTAGCTATCCAGAAAATGTTCCCAGACCTGGTGATGCAGGTGGTTGTGTTGCCGGCAGCCTGTGACTTCAATCTTATCTGCATGCAACCTCATGGAAATATCTCTGAGAAGTCAAAAGAGAGTTTCACCAATTAGTATGTTCAGAATTATGTCATTATTATAGATATTACACCCCGTTGTGGAGGAGAATAAGTCTTGCTCTTTTGGGAGGGTCAGAGGACTTTTGTTTGGATGGTTTGGGGTGAGCTTTCTTTGTGACCCTGATATGTTGGTAGATCAAGGAGGTTCAGTTGCTGAAGAGAGTGGATGTGAAAGGAATCTATTAACTGGACTGGCTCAGAAGAAGAGCAATTTTATTTCAGAGAATGCCTTCCAACTGGGTGAAAGTGACTGGATATAAATAACACATTCATATGGCTGGATTGAGGGTGACAAAATTGGAGGTGAAAGGACAGAAAAAAAACCCATGAAGCTTGCTGTGTAAAATGAATCCTGTGCGTGGAGCCCTGCTTTTCATTAGGAGCATAGCACGGGCTCAAATATCTGCCTTCTTTTTATTTTTCCCTTGTTAAGACTCTGAATTGGCAGCTCGGAAAACAAGCTGCCCCGAGCACGTGTGGCACCAGCCCCGCGTGTGCACGTTGTCCTTCCAGCCCCGCGTGTGCACGTTGTCCTTCCAGCCCCGCGTGTGCACGTTGTCCTTCCAGCCCCGCGTGTGCACGTTGTCCTTCCAGCCCCACCGACCCCCGTTAAACCTGGAAACCCTTTGGGAGCCGCTCTGCACAGCCCCAGCCTGCTTGGGGCATTGAGTTTTTCTTTTTTTTCTGATTTTTCAGTATTAGCTTACCAGGCTACTGTGTGTGATTATAGAACCATAGAAATGCTTATATTTCTTTTGGATTATAAATTTAATTTCGCAAGACCTGAATACATTAAGTGAAAGGGCCACTTGCCATTGTAACGTAAGGCTGACTGATTCACCGGGCAATAAAAACAAGGAAAATTGCCAAACCCAAACCGGTTAACAGCACATAGTGGGGAGAAAGCCATTAGGGCGTTTGCGCCTCTCTTATTTCCAGGCTATGAATAATTTGGGCAATATTTTCCGGCGCTGTCAAGGCGAAGCAGCCGTTCGCATCAGCTGCGTTCGCGGAGGTTTCATTGCCATGACAACCTCGTGCGGATACACGAGCTGCTGGCGATTGTCAAGCACGTCGCCGGTTGTGACCCGCAGCTCGACAAAGGAGCCACCTGCACTGTGCACCCTGTGTTATCTCCCCTGCCCACGCTGATAACAGGGTACTGAGCCTCTGAAGAGCCAACCTGTGAGCTAAAGGAGGTTCAGAAGCTCCTCCTGTCTCCACGTTTCCATCCTGCTTTTCCTTAGAGGACAATTGTTCACATTTCGAGATACTTCGTATGTTTGCTTTGCTCATGTAGCTTCCAAGAGGCTCCACGAAGCTCCATGCAACGGGCAGAAGGGAAACTTTTGATCCTTCTGGCATGTTTCTCCTGATAAGTTATTGCCGTGAGGTTGGGAATGTGTTCGCCTTGGCAGGTCTGTCTCCATCCCGAGCGCTCCAGACCCATGGGACGGTGCACTCTGGTGTGTCCACAGCTTTTCAATCCTGAGCACCCAACACATGGAACCCTGGGGAGCCGGGACCTTCCCAAAGCCCTCAGGCTGTGGCCCAGGTGGCCTGTGTGAGCTGCACACCCAGAAATACACATCACAAATCACTTTTTTGATGCTGTAAGTTGTGTATTCAAGTTGGCTGAAGAGAAGGTCAGGAGGAGTTCTGCTGAAGAAATGCGTACGTTAGTGCTGATAGCAAGTTTCCTGATTGAGATGATCTGCTTCTAGATTGACAGAAAGGTCATTCAGTTACTTTTCCACATTTATTTGTGCTTTTTTGCATAGAGAAAGAAACAGTGCAGGATCTTCTCCAGGTGCAAATGAAGTTATCAGCTCACCCACTCCAGGGGAGGGACTGGGCAGCTGATGCTCTGGTTCTTGTGTTCTCAGCAGCGCCCCGCGACTGCTCCCACCACAGAACCAGCGCCTGGGAGAGGCTTCCCAGGGCTGTGCTGTCACAGCAAGGCTACAACAGGCATGCGTTATTCATATACAGGTGTCGCTCTGCCGATAGGGCATCCATGTAACCTTAGCCCAAGCCAGTGTTGCAAGGACATAAACATCTTTGTTTCACCAGAGAAAAACAACATTTAAGAAGAAATGAAAATGAGATTGACTTGTTAATTATTCTTCTGCAGTTTAAGTGTTTAGAATTTGAGAAATTAGCATGTGTTCTTAGCGTGCTTCAGTGGTTACTTCAGGCAATTGCTCGTTTCAGTTATTTTGTGCTCCCCTGTGAATCCAGCCACACATGAAAGCTGTGGCTCGTGGGTCTCTCCATCACTACAAAATGATGCTCTGGGCATTGTAACTCTATCCAATGAGCTCTTTCAGCAGGATGTCATGTAGCCGCAGGCAACCGATGCTTTGCACATCTGTATTTCTGTTTGTTAGAAGCCTTTGCACTTCATACGTCATCTGATGGGCAAGCACCGATTTGTGGTACAATTTTCTAGAGAGGTTTTCTCAGCACGTTCATTGGAGCTACAGTGATGAGTGTCGGACGGATCTTCATCGGCGGCGCAGGACGGTCTCCGCTGTGGTCGGCAGCACAGGACGGTCTCCACTGTGGTCGTATGTAGATGTTTTCTCCAGACTTTGGGTTTTTACTCCAGGGAAAGGCGTCTCCAGTGTGGGAACACAGAGTCACCTCAAGGCTACTTGAGGTTTTCTGGTCCTGAGCAGTAAATTCCAGCACCTCTATTTTCCAAGAACATTTAATTTCTTAGAAGGGTGATCAGAGAGGTTCACTTTAACATGCTATCAGCATAAGATAAAGCATCTAAAGTTGTTTTTTTAAAAAATAACCTTGTTCTTTTTCTTTAACTCTTTACTAGCACTATTTATCCTGATGGATGGCAATGTAAAATCCTAGAAAAATTCTAGGTGGCTACTCTAGGTGAAAGTTTTCTTTAAAACTGTTTGATTATGCCTGACTATTTATGGGGGCCATAATATTTTAGTTACCCTATTTGTTCCCCAAGATATTTTGGGGGAGTTTGGGGCCCTGCAATGGCCGTTCCTGCTGCTCTGCTTCCCACAGGATCACTGGCATTTCTCTATCTGTGGTGTTCGGTGTTTTGCTGTGTGCACATGGGGCTACGGAGTCACAGCCATGGCAGCCCCAGGATCCCTGCTTGGTTTTGCTCCGAATCTCAAAGCAAGCAGTGCAGTTTTGTGCTTTTTCTTCTCCTTTTACATTGAATTATTCAGTACTTGGAGGGAGTAAAATTAAAGATTTCGAGACTAGTGGTGTTTGGAATATAAGAAGGATAGCAAAATCTATTCCATTTGAACTCTAATCTCTGGTCATGTATAAAATGAATAAAATGCAATAAGTGTGGAGAAATATGATTTATAACAGCAGCCGAAGTCTGGGACTGAATACCCTAAACTGCCGAGGTTGTGTGTCAGTCAGCGGGCAGCGCAGCGGCGAAGGTGAAGAGCGAAATGAAGGCTTTCTCCAGTGATGTCATCTGGGGCAAAACAACAGAGGAAGAACGATTTCTAGCTCCGAAGAGCTAAGTGCTCAGGCAGCCAGAGAGGGAAAAGCCATTATTTTAATGACAGAAGTTGGGGATGTGCATTACTTCTGTTGCACTTTGTGTTTGTCTCTTTTAGTGATGTGTAACTTATTTTATAGTTATTATTACAAACGCGAACGTCAAGCAAGGCAGTTCTGGGGATTGATAATGGGATTTCTTGAGCTATTTGCTTCTCCCTGTGCTTGAAATACAGCCAGGCTCAGCTGTGACTGAAATCCCTGATCAACCCAAGGCCCTTCAGTGACCCACACAGGTGCTTTGGTGGCTCGTGTGGACAGGTGTCCGTGCTGGACAACAGCACATCAGCCCGGAGCCCCGGGGACACTTCATCCCCGTGTCCTGAAGCAAAACCCAAGAGAAGGTGAATCCAAAAGGAGACAGAACTTCATCTTATTCCAGGAGTGGAGATGCGTGGACCATGCTCCAGATGTTGATAACCTCGTGTCAAGGTTTACAAAACCAGGACACCTTGCAAGATCATTTTGCTGGCACACTCTTCTGTGCCGGATTTCTGCTTCAAAGGAATCCCCACAAAGCCAGAGGATGCAGTCGGTTCCAGGGAGTCACGAATTCGAAATAACTTTAATCTTTTGTTGACCTAAGCCAGGGCCATCGCTGTTCATTTCTTGGCTGAGCAGCTCCCAAGTGATTCTAAGTAGTTCACGGGCATCTTTATTGTCTCTGTGACTGATACAAAAAGTAATGACAGCTCTTTTTTTTCCAGCAGATGTGGAATCTCTGCTGAATACAGTCTGTGTAAACCATTGGACTTGTGGGATTGTCTTTGATACTGCTTCAATTTCTCTTATAGCCATTTGATGCCCTTTGAAAGCAGCAACATGCTTTTCCATCGCTGCTCTGTCCAATTATCTGAGTAATTTAATTTCCTTCTAGATAAGCTGCTTCAGTTTCTCTCAAAGGCTGGAGAAACAAAATTTCTCCTCCCGCATCTGCATCATCACCCTCAGAGCAAGTGCTTCAACATTTGGTATTGTGAATTATTATGCAAGTTATGGATATAATGCATAAATATTTTTTATGCCTCATCTAAGGAAGTTCCTATTATTGTGGAACAAGCTGTATAAAATATTTAGCTCCAATACATAGAATATATTTGAAATACATACATTCGCTTCATCTTCGCTCTGCACCTTTGCCTGTCAAATGCAAGCTGAAAAACTAGATGTGTTGGGTGCTCTTAGGACATGAAAACTTAAGTTGGCTTTGGCACTGTGGCATTATTAGGAGCAGTTTTGTAGCGCAGGCAGAGGGAACTGGAAACCAGTCCTTTCAGAGCTGCTCACCACTGTACCGTCTGCCTTCGCGTTTGGCCTCCGTGGGTGGTAATGTTCCAGAATATGACCCCGATTTTCCCATTGGTATGTGAAGCCACCTGCTGCTAGAAACATATTGGAATATAATTCATCGTGTCTGTTACCCACGTAACTCTGGTGCGTAATGTTGTCATCGCTGAACCAATGACCACCAGGAACAGAGCACGTGCCGGCGTTGGTGAGCACATCTGAGGGTTTATCAGCATCATCCTGCTCTTGCTCTTTCTCCCCGCGTGCTCCCTGCGCATCGGTGACTCTCATTTTGCCGTATCGATGGGAGGGAACGAGATCCCGTCTGGCGCGTTTGTGACCAGAGGAATTTCATTGCTCTGGGCATGTGCTTCTCCCAAACCTCTGTGCTTCGGGATGTGACTTGGAGCAACTTCTCAGAACACCACAGGCTGTCGCCAGGTGACTAGAAAGATCAGATCCAACAGCAAAGCTTTAGTGCTCGCTGACCGTTGGTGGTTTGTTTGGGCAGGAGAGCCCGTTTCTGGAGCGGCTGTGATCACTCTGCAGGTCACCTGTGTGTTTGCAGCATCCTGTGGGCGATGGTGCTTCTCGTGTGCCCCGAGCAGTGCCCGTCCTCACCCTGGGGATAACCGAGGTGACTGGGGTGGGTGATGCTTCTGTTTGGAAATGCTGGTCATAGTGACGTGATGTGAGTCCTGAGGCAATGCGGGCTTTGGAGCTACAATGGTGACAGCTCCAGGAGCATCCAGCTCCTTGATTTGACTTTGCCCTCAGCAAGTCGGTCTTTGAGAGGTTTCTATTTGAGGAATCCTCATTTTGTTGGTATAACCACTGACCATTCCAATCGCTGTCACGGAGCATCGTGGCCGGGCAGGCGCTTCAGGAACACACCATGCGCGTCCCCATGGGAGCTGCCGACACCACATGCCGTGCAGGGACCACTGTTGTGCAGGGTCCTGCGCCACCGGGAGAGTTTCTAAGGGCTCTCTGGGTAAACAGAAAGGTTCCTGCTTCTCTGCAGGAAGGTTTTGAAGCTGGTGCATGTCAGAGAGCAGACTGTGCCGGTGCAGTTGTGTCACAGGCTGAGGTGGGTGTTTTGCCGCAGGTTGGCAGGGTGGTGCAGAACCCACATTGCTGCTGTGCACGCCGGGGTTGGTGACCGGCGTTGCACCCCCACAGAGCTGGGGGGACATCCCCGTCTGCTGCCCCCACACCAGCGCCTTGTGCTGCATTCACTGAATTGTAATCCCTCCCAGAACTAGAGCAGAGCCGGGCCATAACTATTTATATGGTTATTTATAGTCCTCAAAGCCAACATTTACAGCAGGAATTCTTACACTGAGTCCCCTGTGCGTTCACTTGTCGAGGACACCTGAATGTTGCCATTAAATGTCATATCTCCTGCTAACGGCTGCTTTGCTTTTGGTCCCTTTTGGAGATGAAATGGAGCTGCCGAGTCCATGTCGCGGTGTGTACAACACGCACGGCTTGGCTGCTCTCCTGAAGAGATTAATGGTGTTTTGCTTTCTGCTTTAATGGTGGCGATTCTTCAAATCTGAATCTTTTCTCAGCTCCCCCCTTGTTCTCTTAGTAGCAATAATAATTGTCTTTGGTTAAATGCCTGAAAGAAACTTACCCAGGCACACAATGTTTTTGTGATGATCTATTAGTTATTACTTATGTAGTTTATTTGGAACCTTATATTTCTGTTTAGTAAGGATAAACGCAGAGATTACAGCAAAAAAAAAGCACGGAACAGTCTGTGGAAAGTAGCCATTTTATTACTAGAGAAGGAAAAAAAGCCTTCAAAGGCACATGAACCTGGGGGAAGAAAGAGTTGTCTTAAACTGCCCTGAAAAGAATCATAATTTAAAGGCAAAATGCTTCTCCCCACCCGTGTGAGAAGGTTTTCTTTGGATATCAGAGGGACCAGCAGATAGCTGGTGACCTCTTAGAAGAGGGAGATGCGATTGTCATGAGCGTAATGAAAAGTAATTTGGGGAGCTACTTCCCAAACTTTCATCTTCTTCACTTCTGTATCTGAGGGAACTGGGATGTTACTCTGGGGGTACTTGGAACTGTTTTTGGTTTTCCACTGCATTGAAATACCTCCACAAAGTCAACCTGCAGGTTTTCTGATCTACCAGATGTAATATTGTGAGAATTTCCAAAGGATGTGAACTTAATAGACGGATTATTTTCTGTGCTGAAGGCCACCCAACCTCAGCTCTGCCGCAACCAGCTGGTGAAATCATTTCTCTAGGGCAAACAAAGCTCTTTGTTGAGCTGTAGAGCAAACATGGAAATCAGGTTGGGGGGGAACAAAATGCCAGAGGGCTGCACATGTGCCCCAAAGCATCCGTGTCCCCATGTCCCCCATACCCGTGTGCTGGGGGCAGCTCCGACAGGAGCGTTTGATGAGCCCTGGTGCCGCCAGCCTGCAAACCAACCAACCGCTAACGGGGAATTTTCTGAGACTAGAATCCCATCATTTCCTTCAGTGTCACCTTTCGTATAATTACCAAGCACAGAATTTGTAATTAAACAGTATGTGTGATTCCGTGACATTCCCATAGATGTTTCACAAAGGCTATTTGCGCGCCTTGCTATTTTGTACAGTAATAACTGCAATCAGCATAACTACTATGATTTGTTTATCAAGCGTCCCTTGGGCAGCATCCGTTGTCATTTGTAGGAGGCGGCGAGCAGCAGGATTTCCGCGGCGCTGGGCGATGCTGAGCTGTGTTCCGAAGCCCCGGTGCTGCTCGCTCAGCCTGCGGAGGAGCAGCCGTGTCTTCACGTGCTGGGAAAAGCAAACAGTGCGACCGCACAAGTAGACAAAGTTCTGTAAGGATCTTACGCAGAAAGCAGGCGTTATATCTTCTCAACAGGGACCGAGGTGTGTACTTACTGAGCAATGGAATTAAGAGGCTGGAAAGTAAGGAGCAAAGAGCATATGAAATAATAATCTATTCGTGCCCAGGTACCAGAGACCAAATTAAAACTTTGCAAGGAATCTGCTTTGACATTGCTTGACATGGCAACCTTTAGTGTTTGCCTCAAGTGCAGAGAGTGCGTTGGCGTGTGCATGTATATTTTTTCCCTATAAAATACTCAAGTACTATAGAAGTATACAATGAACTACCGATATAATGTGGATTATATTAATACCACCATGAGCAGTAGGTTACAACAGGAGATAACGGGTGCAGTCGCTGTCTCTTATCTATTAAGTGACCTCCTGCAGCCGGAAATCTCTGTCTTCTGGATCCTTTGCCAGATGTTTGCCTCTTCTGTCCAAAATGCTGGAGCCTGGTGTCCACACAGGTGGTTTGTGATTTTTTTTTTTCTTTTTTTTCCAAATATTATGAACTTAAAGGGGAAAAGCTTTCCCTAAGAGCTGCTAAAACCTCCTAATCTGGGAAGAGAGCGTTGTGTTTTGTCAGACTGCTCTGTTCTCCAAAGGGAGCTGCTGGGCGGCAGCCGGGATGCTGCGCTGGTCCCTGCGGCTGAGCTGCTCCCGTCCAGGTGAAGAACGCGAGAGCGCGTCTGTGTCCGGGATGTGCACGGGCTGCTCGGGAGCCTCGGTGGGTCGCGAGAAGAGGATTCCTGAGCCTGGGAAGCAAAGAGAGCGGACAGGACCGCTTCACGCACCACACTTTGTATTTCGCAGAGCGCAGAAACGCACAAGCCTTGCGGAACGACGTGGTTGCCTGGCTCAAGTTGCCGTTGCCTGGAGCTTCCATAAATCAAGCTGTCTAAGGAAATGAGAACAGCACTTGCTTTTACAGATCATTTTTGTTTCCCACGGAGGGTACGGTGCTGCCAGAGGAGGGGGTTGTGCTGGGAGACCTTCCCCCGGTGTCCTCCTGGCACAGCCTCACCAGAGGGACCGAGGGTCCCAAAAGGACGTGGGTGGCTGTGGGCTCTTCAGCCCCTCTTGAATTACATTAGTTTGAGGGGTGTTTTGCAGCTGGAGGGTTTAGTACGGGGACGCCTGCCCTGGTCCTGGTCCCTGTCACTGTCCGGGTACCAGCTGCCCAATGGCTCTGCTGTCGAGAGCTGCGCTTCTCCTGCAGGTTGCGCCGGAAACCAGGTATTTTCCTTTTTTAATCTGCCTTTAAATGATGTGGTAACTTCAGTGGGTGGAGGCATTAGACACTAAAACGTCTGAGAACATGTTTGTATTCAGGTCTTTTTACTTTCAGTATTTTTGCGAACGTAATGCAGTGGGAGTTGATTTTAATTTTTATTAAAAACTGTTTCTCGTTGTTATATTTGCACAACATAATGTAGAAAATGAAATGAAATCTTCGGATGACCTGGAAGAGTCTTCTGGGAGATTTATAAACTGTCTGCTTCATATGTAAGAACATTTGTTTTAATTCCCATATAAAAGCAAGATAAATTGGTTTGTGATAACACAAGTCCAAAAATATCTCAAGTTACCACTTTATTTCCATATTACAAAATAACACAATTCACTGCATAATTAGAAAGCTGAATTAGATAAATGGAGCAGTTGCTCCTGATGAGGCTGCGAATGCAAAGCATTAGTCTACAACAAGTATTTCTGACTCCTAAAGAGACTTTTCTGGGATCTGCAGCTCCAAGTTCAGTCATTATGGCCCAAATCTGTGCGCTGGGTTGGCAAAGACCTGAGGGTCTGATCCTGCAGCGCTCAGTGCTCAGCGGAATCGCGGCTCCCGCAAAACTGCCCATTGATAGAACGTGTTCTATAAAAATTGCTGGTTATCAGGTGTGTGTATTCAAGACCAGTTTAATTTGTTCTCCAGGTTTTTAAGGTAATTTTCACCATTTGCATGAATAAAGCAAGAATCCAGAAAACACAGAAATCTAAAATTCAAATGGAAATCCTTTATGTAAAATGAATGATAAAATCGAGGTGCCTTTGCATGGGAATTATATCCTTAGGGTTGAGTTTTCCCTGGCGCACTCCTTCAAAGTCTGGTGTGTTTGTAGCAGCACTATGTCAAGTTTAAGTTGAAATTCATCAAAATTCAGAGTCTGCTTGAGAAGAAGAGAAAGGTGAGCGGGATGACCATCCCGAAGCAAATGAGGCTTCAAACCCTCCGCAGGGTTGGGTTTGCGGAGACCAACACGACGTTGGTTTAAGCAGCTTTGATTTCCACTGGCAATGCTCAGCTCAATCCCAGTTCTCATTCATGTCAAGTTCGAGCGTCTCTGACTAAATCTGCATCTTAATTTCTTAATTTGATCTCAGGTTTGGAAAGGACCAGGTTTCACCAGCCAGCTGGAAAAGGCGTGCATGAATTATTAAACTCTCATTGTCAGTTAAATCTTATCCTTTGTATTTTAAGTCACGCATTTGCATTCATCTAAAATGCTTTCAGAGAGTTTATCAGAAGAAGTGAAATAAGAAATGAAATAGTTTCATGTAAACTGCATTTTTATGTTTGACTGGTAAAACCACAAAGCAGAGATAAAATACATAAAACTAAGGCTCTGCATAATAAGCATATCTATTAGTTTCCCTTATCTTTATAAAGCTCCCGTTTGTCATGAGAGGCATTGTGTGTCACTCATCCCGCCTTGTTCTACAGAAGCTCTTTTCTCCCTTTTCTTTTACCTCCCATTGGCATTTGCAAGGCAGGAAACTTGGCTGGCGTGATGCTGCAAAAGACCCCATTGACTAAACAAACATTTAACCTTCAACCCCTTCACAGCATCAGGAAATGAAAATTAATACCTGTGTGCACCTGGACAAACATGTTCCTTGTGCTCTGCCGGTTGCAGCTCCTGCAGTCACACAGCCCAGGACTAAGGGGAAAATGTTGGGTCAAACCATTCTCAGGGTTTCTGAAAAGAAACGTTAGCGTTGCGTACCCGACTGACGAGCCCTTCCAAAACTCAGAGAACCCACGCACAGGTAACAAACACGGTACCAAGGGCCCGTTTGGATACTTCTTGCTGCATAGTGCTTCTGAAAGCAGCTCTTCTGCCTTTTTGGGATTCTTAGTTGATGTCATGGACAGAGTGTCTATGACTCATGTGTCTATGAGCGCGGTCATCTAAAGTTGCTTTGCTTAACTGACAAGTTCATCAGGATTGCTATGGGCAGCTGTTGTTTTCCATGAAGAAGTGAGGTTTGGGTGGAGGAAATGTGTAGTCAAGCATAAATGCGCTATGTGCTCTGGAACACAACTGATTTTTGTGTCACGCTGGCAACGCCGTGCCATTAGCTTTTTCTTTCATTTTTGCCTTGTCGTCCAAACTCCTGTTTTCTGTATCAAGTTTTTTAGGTCCTCTAGTGAAGTGAATCCAGAGTTAGTTGCAGAACGTCACTGTGCATTTTCCACCGTACGGCCACTCGAACAGACTCGCTGCAAGTTCAGGTCGTTGAGGTGACTTCAGAACAAAATCCGCTGTGTACAGACACCTCTGTGTGTCTGACAGAGCTCCTCGCCGCCATAGATCTTTTCTAACCCTGTAGAAATGTAGATCCCATTGTGTAAACTGCTCGGTGCCTCTCAAGTTTAGTTACGTATCTTGTGTATAGAAACAGAGGTAATTTTTATTAAACACATCACAGAACTGTGTCCTTTTCAGCAGCAAATGCGCTGTGAACTGTCTTCTCTTTTAAATATTCATATAAGATAAATAGACTTATTCCTTGTGTACATAGAAATAGAGGTATAGAGTATCTATCTGAAGTGTAACAACATCCAACTGCGAGGTATGAGGTGGGGAATGAGCAGCAGCATTACCTTACTGCGAAAAACAAACATTGTGTTTCATGGCAGCGCTGGAAGATAAATGCAGAAAACAATCCTCCAGTGAGGAGGGTTCAGTGCATCACGTCGGTGTGGAGCATCACTGTTGGAATGATAAAGGACTCTGCATTCCGGTTCCATGTGAATCACGCAATGCCATTTATTACAGAAACAAGCCTCCTTATATATGCAACTATATTCTAATCACACGTCCACGCTCCAAGCATGGATTCGCTAAATGAGTATCATGGGCTGTCCAGGCGCTGGAGTCTCACTGATGATAGGTCCGATGATTCACGCCATGTTTAGGCCCCGTACGTCCCTCTTTCTCACAGCAGATTCTGTTCTCAGCTTCTCGAAGCGGCCTTGAGATTCCTTTGAGCCTGACTAATTCAGCAACAAATCTTTATCTATCAAAGCCCCTCCACACGTCACGTCGAGGTGACACAGCAAGGCAACAGCGGTGTCCACACCAGGGGAGACAGGAGGGCCTGAGGCCTTCCCAGTGCCTGAAATTGGGAGAAATGACCCCAATTTCTGTCAAAGACCGAGGGGCAACATGGTACTGTACCGCTCTTTAAAAGTCCTGCAACAAACAATAACTATTCGAATATCTATAAGAAGGGGAGGGAAGGGTGTGGTGGCCACTTGCTCTAAGTGCCACCAGGAGAGGACAACGCAGCTTCGGTGGGTACGGACCAGATGTTTTGGAGACATGGACCCTTTGCAGGAGTTGGGTCAGGAGGTGGTGGAACCTCCGTCAGAGGATGGATCTGGAACGTGGGCGCATGGGGGACCTGGCAGGAGTCGCTCTGCTCTCAGGGGCTTTTTCTTGGGGTTTAGCTGAGGTGACGTCCTGAGCTCCGTCCCAGCCTCGAATGGTGGAACTTGGTCTAGGGTGTTTTTTCACAAGGTGGGATGGGTTATATCCCAACTGGGACACATCAGTGTTGTTTCCTTCTGATAACAAGTAAACAGAAACTGAGGGAGCGCTGTAGTTTTTGCTTGTCTGCGTCTGTATAGACACACGGCCGTGCACAGCGTGTCTTCTGTAAGTCACTTTATTGCTTCCGTTGGTGGTCTTAATCACTGTAATAGCAACTGTTACGTAGATCTAACTGGCAAGTCTGGGGACATTCATATTTTTCTAAATGGGGGAATTTGGAAATACCTGGGTAGAGTCAGCATTTTACTCTGCTATTATATTTATTCATGGAGGTTTTGCAGCAGAAACTCAGGCTGATTAGCACTGAATAGGAAAGAGTGTTCCAAAGAAATTGTCTTCAATGTGTAACAATCTTCCCATCCACATGGATATACCGTATATTCAGTTTTTGAAGCGGATCTGCAGAGACTCCGCTCCCTCTTCAGCTCCCTCTCACCTGCACTGTGCTTCCTCTGTGCTTTTTAACTGCGCCTGATCCTCTTAAGTGGCAATAATTGTTCTAGTTAATCTATTAAGTAGATCTTCTGAAATGGTCATTTAAAAAAAAAAAAAAAAAAAGGAAAAGGTAAAAAAATGCTTTTCCACCCTCGTATGTTTTCCGATTATGTTTTTAAATCCTTATGGTTTCCTCTAATACCCATCTCGTGGCAGAACCTGCTCTCTGACTCGCATATATAGTTTTGTCATAATAAGCACAGCTGTATGTCACAGGCATACAAATCATTGTGTATTCTTTGGAAAGTTATTTCAATGAATTGTAGAAAATTAAAGCCTAGCAAAACAAAACCAAAACAATCCAACCCACCAAAACAACAACAAAAGAACCCCCAACTTCCTCAAGTTGTTTTTTGCTGATCTGTATTATTATAGTTACTCTTCTATAGCTTACAGTAGACCTAAATTTACATTTATATCCATGTTACTGGGGCCCAAATGTGATTTTCCCTCTGTGAAGCTGTACCGCAGGCGTACAGCAGCAGTCGTGTTGCTAAGGACGCGGGAGGTTTCCAGCACGGAGCCCCCGAAGAGGCTGTCGCTGGAGCGCGTGGGACCTCAGGCTGGTTCGCAGGGCTGAGCTCTGGGCTTGCGCATCTTTGGTTGCAAACCCATTGTAAAAACTGCTTTTAAATTGTTGCGTAATGTTTGAAATAGCACAGCCTGCTTCCCAGGCATCTTATTTGTAATAGTGTCTCGTGTGTTGTGTCTCCTAGCTCTACATACAAACTACCACACTTACAATATCCATGAACTTAAGTGCTTCGGTGGCGCTGGGGATGCTGTACATGCCGAAGGTGTACATCATCATCTTCCACCCCGAGCTCAACGTCCAGAAACGGAAACGCAGCTTCAAGGCCGTGGTGACGGCAGCGACCATGTCGTCACGGCTCTCGCACAAACCCAGCGACCGACCCAACGGCGAGGCCAAGACAGAGCTGTGCGAGAACGTGGACCCCAACAGTGAGTACCGCTCATCTCCTCTTGGCATTGGCCAATATTTGAATTTCATTGTCTTCCTATTATTTGGTCTTCTCAGTTAAAGATTGTTGGTATCTACCATATGTTATTTTATGTATTTCCTCCTTGCTTTTTTGACTTGTTGATGAAACATTTGGTTGCAGTAACTCCTCCTCCTTTCCCTCTGAGCGACCAGCAGCATCCTTGAGTACCAGCCCCTCCACCTGGGTCAAACTCCACCCTCCCAGGTGCAGTTCCCCAGATAGACAGAGGGACAAGCACCAAATTCATGGATTGCTCTGCTAACCTGAGCTGTAATGGTGTTTCTTTGCAAAAGTCTCGCAGTCCTAGAAGGTTCCCATTTAAGGATTTTATCCAGTCCTATAAAAGTGAATGCAAAACTTGCCACTGATTTAAAAGGAAAATAGATTGGATGGATGCTTCCAGTTTCCTTAGTGTGCATGGCATGGTATATTGTAGCTCAAAATTACATACTGAGGCCATCAAATGCGATTTGCATTTGAATCTGGAAGGAGTTGAGGAAGGAGACAGCTGCACAACTTTGTGGCATATTGGAAAGGTTTAGACATGTCTGCAGTTTTTATGAAAAACGGATCTGAATGTGGAGAAATGCCCTTTCCTTGCCCATGATCCGCTCATCCGCTTGCTGCTGAAATCTCTGCCACTTCTTGTCTATTAAGCGCCGCCTGAATATCTGCCTCAAAGCAGAAACTCTGCTGTCAAAGCAAAGTGGAAACAGCCAGCAAATTATTGACACAGCACTTTTCCTCCCTTTATTCACCCCTTGAGTATTTTTCTCTGATGTGTTATCATGCAGGTATACAAAATGTATTCCAACTGGAAAAACAAAATCTGTCTTTGGAAACTGCACTGGCAGAACTATGATTCTGACAGGAGAGCAAGGAAGGGCTTCTAATAGATTAAGTACTATATTGTGTCTCCTCTGGCCATACTGACCAGAGCCTACATGGCAAGAGGAAATAAATATCGACATTTCCTGCATTGGGGTATCACCCAGCGAGGGTGAGCGTTGCAGAATCCTCTGCCCAGACAGATTTCTGGGCATGGCGAAGGAACCCCCGCCGCTGGCTCTAACCGTGGGATGCTGCTGAGGATGGAGGGAGAGAAAGGAGGAGGAGGAGGGAAGGGAGGCGGACAGAGCTGGGGCCGGGGGTGCCGGGTGCTGACCCATGTTCCACTACTCGCTGCTCCCGTCAGACGGGTTGGAGAGAGTTTCTCCTCCAGAAAACCCCAAGTCTAAGGTTTTCCGCTCAAAAACTTGAACAAGCAAAATAGAGAAGTTGTGCAGATGAACCGTTCGATGTAGTGAGCGGGGGAGCCCCGTGGGAAATGCAGCCCGGGCTCTCCAGCTCTGCTTCCCCCTCCCGCTCTCATCCTCCTGCACTGCATCTCACGCTGTTTTCAGACTTCTGAGAGTATTTCCCCCTGCCAGCCAGATTTCCTCCTGGGATGGAGATTTGTTTATTAAGATGAAATATTGCTCACTTAACCAGCTACATTCCTGGTAAAATACAACATTTTTTAACCAAGGACTGTATACCAGAATATGTATTTAAGAGGCAGGAAAAGGGACAGAATCCCCTGCTTGCCAAGATCGACCAGTTTCTTCCATAAGCACCCAGTCTCCAGTCCCGGTTTAGTTAACACAGGTTTAAAGCTGGGGTAAAGTCCCCTGGGAGCAAAACCCTCCCAGCTTTGCCATTAGTGTGCGTGAAGGAAGAACACTTTGTGTCACCTCATTTGCTTACATGTGGGGTTCAAAAGCACATAAATCTGTTTGTTCAACCCAGCCAGTCAGGAAACGTGCAGGAGTATTAATTTCTATGGCTTTCTGCAAGTACTGGGCTTTTAAATGTTTTATGGTTTGGAAAGTAAATCTTGTTTTGAATATTTTTATTGTTTATATATATAAATATAGTACCATCTGTTCATATTATCTGGTGCACCTACTGCTATTATTTAATTCCATGGATATGTGTGCTAGTAAAAATTATTAGAAAATCAAATGAAATAAACTACTGCTGTACTTAAAGTATTTGGGCACGTTTAGTCCCAGTGTAGGTTCCCCCTTTGCTATAGTGTTTGATAGGTTGTCAGTCAGTCCCCTAATCAGGCGACATTTAACACGTGTGTCTATACGACTGATTCACTGAATACCTGAATTGAGTCTCATTTAAAAAAAAAATCAAATACTTTGTTTAGAAAAATATTTGCAGTTCCATTTTTAGGTGGAGAAACTGAAAACAGTAATGAGCTCAACAAAAGGCAGTGGTGTCCCAGCAAAACTCTCGACGTTTTCAATGACATTTTGAAAATGATCTTGATAAAGACACAAGGTTTTGGTGTTTCTGCAGTGATTTAACTGAGGAGCGCAGGGGTGGGGGTCCTGGCTGTTCTGGGCCGGGCTGCCCCAAAGCTCACCGCGTTAGGCTGACAGTCAGTTCATTGAAGGGGATTAAAGGATGAGTGCTCATCAGCACTGCGCAAAGCCAGCCTAGATGTAGACCTGGCTTAGCTGCCATCTGTTTTCTCATGTGTGCAAAAGTACAGTTGGGTTTTCCAGTTTGATTTTCTACTGTATTTTTCTACTGTATTTCGTGGTGGAGCCGCTGTTCATGGCTTGCTCAGGTACTGGAGACTGGAGCTGCCATTGCTATTGAAAATACACAAATATTTAATATCTCCTAAGAAATTATGAATGCCGAGCCACCAGCATGGGGTTCATGTACCTCCAAACACTGGGGAATTTGAAGACTAAGCCCAAATTTATGGCCTGTCCTGCTTATACGTCCCATGGCCGGGGTCAAAACTAAAAACACAGAGTGGATGGTTTTACAGAAAAAATAGCCTTGAACAAACCTCCACCTTTTAGCATCAACCTGAAAAGAATGTCTAAAGAACTGGTAATGCGTGTGTCAAATGGGAAGAGGGACTCACTGCGTTGCAGTGTTTTGTTTAGGATATATGGGAAGCAGGAAATGTCGCAGGTTGAGCTCCCCAGCCGTGTCCTGCGAGGGTTCTTGTGCTGAATGGGATATATTAAGGCCACGCTTTTCAATCTTGAACCTGTGTTACTTATGAAAGCTTGCTAAATGTTTCCAGTTTCCCATATGGCATGTGCACGCTTTCACTCATTCAACAGGCTTTCCTGCTAATATGCGTTTGCATCTAAAATGTTCCGCAGCAGCTTCCACCCGTGTTCGTTCTGTTTTCACGTGCTTGCTCCATCTCACACTGTTTGAGAAGATGCTTCTCATCGAGTCTGGAGCTGAGCAGAGAGCGAGGGCTCCTGCCCGGCTCCGGGTGTCTCTGCTCCCCCAGCACAGCGTCAGACTGCAAGAAAGATATTAAAATCTCCAACCCGTACTTAACTTATATTGAGATTTACATGTAGTCGCTCCTTTTCCTTTGCAACTTGTTTGAATTCGTGGCTTTACCAAACACAATGACAGGGAAATGAGCGTCACAGTTGTTTGGTGATGAGTGTCCCCATTTCTGATCTCATGGGAAAAATCTCACTGTCTATGAGAATGGCTGTGGCCAAGTTTACCCCCATTGTTTCTTCCTTTTGTTTTTTCTTTTGGCTTTTCTGTACTGACAAAGCCCAGAGCTGAAGACGGGTATTGCAGAGTAGCACAGTCATACACAGCACCCAACAGGAGGCGTCCAGCATCTTGGTGGCAAAGACCGAGCGCGTCAAAGCACCAAACCACTGTTGAAAGACAGAGCAGCTCTGGACCAGGCGCCTTCCCCGAGGAGTTTAGTTGAGATGTGTTGAGCAGTGACAAAGGAAAAGCACGTCGCCCCAGACAGAAATGCGCCAGACAGAAAACCTGAACGTCTAAAAGCTGATAAGGGTCTAATTTTCAGCAGTTTGTTGAATTTTGAGGTAGTGGGTGCTTCAAGGGCTCAGTGCAGACATATCCAAGATGGTTTTTTTCTCTCTGTCCAGGAAACTCCCTTGGCAGCCGGTCCAGTTCTCAGCAGTGCAGATCAGGCATCACCTGCACGTTTCCATTTTAACCCAGTGCTTTTCTGGGCCCTGTCAGCTCGTCCCTATCGTGGCGGCAGCGAGAGCCGCGTGTGTCCATCCTCACTTGTCTCCACGCGTTGAGAATGGACGTTGCCTTCGGGGGTCCCACCAGTGAGCTGTGGTAGTGCATGTGGAACACAAGCGTCCCCGTCTCGGGCAGCACTGTGTGCAAACGCTGCTGCGCTGTGTCCTGCTGTGCTCGCGTGTTCACTTGTGTTCGTCCTTAACATCACCCACACAGCATCACCTATTCCATCCTTCTGAGGAAAAAACCTAGAGTGATTGCTTGTGATGCTGAGGAACCTGAGAGTGACTGCATGGGGGAAGAAGGGCTGGGGAGGCTTCAATTGAGCCAAAATCTTCCAGAATTTGTTCGGGGAGAGGGGAAAAAAACAAACCGATCCACCAGAGCCGCTGTTTGCTGAGCAGCTGCTCCCATGTTCAGAGGAACCTGAACCGCTGCGACCTGGGTCATTTATTTCTAGTCCAGAGTTAATTTCCTATGGTGGCGCCTCTCAGGTTTCCGCTATCGCAGCTCCAGTCTGAGCTCCTCAGTTGGATTAATGTCGTGGCCTCCATGACAGGGCAAAATTTGAAGAGTTTATTGTGCACAGACGTATTGTACATACCAATGTATTTACTTTTCCTGTAGACTGCATGCCACCAGTAAGAAAGAGTGTTCAAAAATCTGTTACTTGGTACACTCTTCCACCTACTGTATAGCTTTTGCCTGCTTTCCAAAAAGGTAAGGAAAAATCTAGCTTCTTATTACTTTATTCTCAAATGATTGCGATGATGATGATTATATACATGAACAAATGAGGAATGTGCCTTAGTGCAGCTATGTTAAAACAAGTATCAAACTTAAAAATTGTTCACGCATCCATTACCAGGAGCTCCCATGGGAAGGGCTGGGTTTGCAAAGCAGAGACCCAGGATTTGGGTGATTTTAATCGTGTCCCAGCAAAACATGAGACACAGGGTGTCTTCTACTTCCCACCGGCGGAGGTGGATCCCAGTAAAGCCTCTGAATATGTAGATATTTGACAACAATTTAAAAAAGGAACAAACAAATTATCAAAAGTTAATTATGGCAATCAAATCTAACAACTAACAAAATGTTTTCTGAGTCATTTCTAGCAGCTTTACCAGCAGAGTTGCCTGGCAGCACAAAGATAAGCTTTGCGAACATGGGAGCGATCTTCTTTACTCTAAAATTATCAATGGCGCAGAAAAGGCTTGCAAGATTTTTGGGGAGTGGGTGATCCCAGTGGCCACTCCTGGGAACCCACACATGGACAGTTTTGGGGGGCTGGCTTTTCCCCGTGTCCCGAGTGCCCGCACTGGGATCCGTGAGCTCTTCTCGCATTGTGACCTTGGCAGCCGGGAATCGCTGGTTTTCCAGGGAAACCAGGGCAAGAGAGAAGCCTTTGATCTCAGAGACAAATGACTATTGACCAGTGACAACTATTTCTCTTATCCATAATTCTGTGTGTGCTCAGATGGCTTTGCGCAGGTATGGGAGGTACGGGCCCTGTTACTGTAGTATGTGCAGAAGAAATGGTTTTAAAATGTTTAACTGAGAATTAATATCAGATGAGAACTAATATAGGTGAGAACTTGTATCAGCAAAGGTAGGAATGTTGCTTGAACTGAGTTTCTGAGTCAGAGGAAGCTGGTGTAAATTGCCACAGCTCCAGTTTCAGTGCAGCTCCAGTTCTCGTGTTCAAATTGCTTTTGATGGTATTGGAACGCTGGCCGTCATTCTGCACGGCTCAGGCCGTGGTCCGGCTCTTCGGGAACGTCGGGTCCGAGGGGCTGGGGCGGCTGGTGCCGAGGGAAACAGGGCGAACGGTCGGAGAGGAGAAGGGGCTGCTCCAGGTATTATCGCAAATCAAATGTGAAAGAGTAAAGGGTGACTGTGTGAGGATGAGACTGCTAAAAGAAGGAGATGAGAAGAATAGAAGGGACATAGAAAGAGCCTAAATCTTAGGAGAAATCAAGTTTGGTTTTTTTTTAGGTACAATTTTTAAAAGGTTTAAAATTTAAAGAATTGGGATCTCACACAGATCTCTAAAAAATAACTTTTCCACGTAACATTATTGTATAATGTGTAAGGAATTGCTGCCTGCAAAGGTGCACAAATAGTCATCCAAGTCCTATAAAAAACAATTGGCCATTTAGATTCTTTAAGCAGCTGTTAAAATTTGGGCCTCACCAGGCTATGAAAACAGCCCGGTGGCAGTTCTGGGTGCTTCTGGGTGGGGTTCTGCTGGTGCTTCTGCCCCGGCCAGGGCTGTTGTGCAGCCGGACTTGTTTCCCGGATCTCTCTGGTTTCGGTTTCAGTTCCAGCCGGGCCCATTGCTGCAGCTCCGGTCGCCGTGTTTGGAGTCGTTCTGCCAGGAATACAAACCAGAAACCAGCAAGAAACAACACTATATTAAAAGCAAAACAATGGTATCAGGAAAACACCAATTTAGGAGTAAATTGACACTTGTTTTGCTAGTAATACATTTGTATGCAGGTATGAACACGGTGCTTCAGCCATTACTTGACTGTATCGGTTTCTGCTGCGCGATGCACAGGGAGATGCATTTATAATGCTTTGAAATTGTTTCCTGTGAGTGACAAATGTGACTTCTTTACTGTTGAGCCTCATGAAAATACAAAGCTTGGAAAACTCTGTGTGGTATGTGGGTCAGAGGA
This sequence comes from Columba livia, assembly GCF_036013475.1. Classification (NCBI taxonomy): domain Eukaryota; kingdom Metazoa; phylum Chordata; class Aves; order Columbiformes; family Columbidae; genus Columba; species Columba livia. The sequence goes on from NC_088611.1 coordinate 22,098,802, forward strand.
AAAGCCTGTTCATCACCTGAACAAGGCGCAGAAACGCCGGCTGCCGTTGTACAGCTGCGGAGTCACGGTTGGTGCTGCACAAGTATCTGCAGCGCTTTCCTCCTGACCCATCACCAAGCACTATGCTTGCAGGTCAGGAGGAACAGACAGACCAGTGGCCAAAGCGCTTGTGACTTCTGACAGACCCGGGTCGGTCCCTTGGGCTGGCGGAGCTCCCGTGGTGCTGAGGTCCCTCAGCCCGGGCTGCATCCCGCAGATGGTGCTCGTGAGATGCTCCTGCATTGCCCATGGGATTACATAAGCCCCAGAAAGACAGCTCTGCTCTTCGGCTGCCGTCTGGACCTGGTGAGCAAGGACCACCGTGTTTTGAGGACGCCAATCTGACGCCTTGTGCCAAGGACAAAGATTGTGGCACAGGGTCCTTGCTTGCTCCAGGAAGGACCTGAGTGGTGCCCAGGAGCTGCTGTGCTCTGAAGTCTGTCCTAACATTCCTAGCAGCACCAAAGGAGAGACTCAATGGAGAGTGGTGCCCTGCTTTTTTGGTTGGATTATTATTACTGAGTGTCGTTATTTCAGCTGCTCTTTGCACGAAGCTGGTACTGTTGGACCCTCAGCAGTTCAAGCTGCTTTAGCAGGGACGGTGCTGAAACACCGCAGCTTCTCAGCAACCTGTTATACTGTTTGTCTTTTCTGCTGACCTTCCACTTGACCTGGGCCAGATGCTGAGCAAGTCTAAACCACAGTGGTCCCATTGCTTTGAAGAACCATCGACTGATGTCAGCTGAGGCTCTTGCCTCCGATTTTCAGACAGCAGCCGCCCTTTCCACCCTCGCACGTGCCGCAGCGCAGGGGTGAGGACACGCGGAGCAGGTCCCTGCTCAGCAGAAATGTCTGAGCTTCGTCCTGGAGCCGCAGGTCCCTGAACTTCGCATCCCCCCCAAATTCACCTGTGGCTTCCCCTGGCCTGGTCCTGTGCGCTGCTTGGGGCAATGAGCAGCTCCCCAGAACTAACAGAACTAATTTGAAAACGCCAACCATTGCATCTCTCTGCAAGGGCAGGGCTGGATTTTATGCCGAGCAGGGCATCAACCCCATAGAGGCTGTTAAACCACTCTGGTGGTGTTAGGAGTGAGGGTCTCTGGGTACAGCCCGAGGCAGGGGCTCTCCTCAGAGCTTGGGCACCAGCTGCTGCTTACTAAAGCTTTTCTGTTGCTTTAAAACTCATTTTTTTGCTTGATCTGTATGCAGGGGGATTTCCATGGCGATGGCAAAGTGTTGAGATCATTTGTCAGGCATGTGCGGTGCCACATTGTGTGAAGTCATTATGTTTCTTGGTCATATCTCTCCCAGGATGTAAATACATTGATGTGGATGATGCTGTAATGAAGGTGATGTGATGTGAGTCATGACGGGGTTTCAAACTGATCTTGGGCTTGTGTTGGAAGGGGTCAACAGCTGAGTCACTCTCTAGTGCTGGGACTTTGGGTGACCCCAGCGCCACGTCCACCATCCAGCAGCTTCTCTGGGACCGGGCAACACTCTGAATGCCTTGGGACCCAACTGGCAGATGTTCTGCGGCTCATCACACCTCTGCCCTTGTGGGATAGAATAACTGTTCTCTGCATTGAAGCATCGTTTTCGTTTTAAATCTGGCTAGTTTCATCCTGAGAAAGTGCTCTGTGTTTAACCTCACTTGAAGGATTTTCTATTCAGTGGAGACCCCTAACAAAGGAGAATTTGCAGTCAAAATTGATAAGCAAAGACTTTGACGGGTCTCCACCGCATGCATTTTTGTTCTAGAATGGCTTACTGAAAAACTAAACACTTATCATAAATTTATTCTAATTATGATATACTTAAAGTATTGCACAGGGATACATCCAAATTAGCTTGTACAACACCCCAAGTCAGTCCCTAATGCATATTTTCCTGTTTCCCAAGTTGTAAATGATTTCACTGACACGGCAGGTTCCAGCTTTTCGGCTGCTCATGGGCCGGGTGGTGCTGGGTGGCGATGGCCCCTGCACCGCGGCTCCTCCGTGCGCTGGTCGGTGCCGCGTCACTGGCGGAACGAGTTTCCAGAGACACTGGAGGCGCTCACGGATAGAATGTGCGAACAAATTCCCTTCCTTTTTCAGCAAGTTTCTCAGTTGAAATTGGTTTTTCCTCCCCCTCTTGGAAGGCTCGGCTCCCAAAGAGCACAGATTCCCCCCAGTATCCTCTATGTTAGAAATGTGAGTGCTCTGAAGTGCAGAAATGTGATTTCGGGGTCTCTGGCGTGCACCCTGATGGGGACGCGCACAGGTCACCAATGGAGACCCGCGCAGTTCACCCATGGGGACGCGCGCAGGTCACCCATGGAGACATGCACGGGTCACCCATGGAGACATGCACGGGTCACTGATGGGGATGTGCACAGGTCACCGATGGGGACGCGCACAAGTCACCGATGGAGATGTGCACAGGTCACTGATGGGGACGCGCACAGGTCACCGTCAGGCTCCTGGCACCCCGGTCCTTCTGCGCGTTTAACCCAGAACCCGCACGTGAGTGTTTATTCCAGAAATGACTTATGCAGAAGCACATATTTTCCAAGCCATAGCCCGGCTCCATTTGATGAGGTTGAACAGCTGAACAACCTTTAATTTTGTGCGCACCGAGGGATATCTGTAACGAGACCTGTTTTCCACGGGGACAATTTTGCTGGCTTGATATTGTCTTATTTACTTTTTAAATGCGATTTACAGAGAGACAGGCTCTGAAGAGAGGAAGGCGTGTGGGGCTAAAGTGCCTTCAGACCAATATGCTGGAAAGCAGATGCAGTTTGGTGTGTTCTGCAGAGTGAGGAGTGAAGCTTTTTGACAAAAGGAAAATCAGAACTTTTGTTTTGAGGACGCAATTCCTCCTCCTCCTCCATTTGCATTGCACATTCCATTTGCATTTTCATTTTTCCCAGTGTCTTGGGGTCTCAGTCCATTTGGATCTGTGTTTTCCTTCAGGTTCTACATGCCCATGGCAGCATCCTGTTGCCCAGGAGCCAAACTAGTGCCAGAAGTTATTCTCTTTCTAACCATCTTATGATTCTAACAATCGCAATTCTGTCTGGGTTGCGAGTATCCTCCTTTGCAGTGCAAGGTTAGATCCTCTCGTGACATTTCAGCACGTGAAGGGCATCCCTCACCCTGTATATATGTTATTTTTAAACCGTGGTTTGTATGGCTGGGAGCAGTATAGCTTGTTTAAATGCTTCATTTGTTTTAAATGAAATAAGAAATAAGTTTTTGGCAACTGCTGCTTGAGTGAAACCTAAAGTTGGTCAGGAGAAGCCAAGCCTTTGTCCTTTTAACTTGATTAAGTGTAGCCGGACTCCAGCTACTTATGAGATTGGTTTTTCAGGTAATATTATTCCATGGCCAGACCGTGTTGCTGGCGAAGCCGTGAGCGTGGCGGTGACGGGCCGCGGTGCCAGCGCACCCTGGGGACTTGGCGGCCTCCAGGTGCAGCGGGTTCTGCGCCAGGTCCCTCCTCCGGCAGCGTCTGGGGACCGGCTTATTTGCCTTGTACAGCTCAAAATAACTAGATCGGATGATGCACTTAAATGCATTCACATAATTGCACGCTCCCGTATTAATTATTTTGCAGACTGTCTCGCACCTTTCATGACTTACATGCTACCAGACTTGTAAATATGCAGGGAAGTGTCAGACTGTTTCCTTCTTTTAAAAACTGAAATTCTTTGTGCACTTAAGCGATCACGGTCTAGTCTGATGTTTGAACAACATTAGTTAAAACACACAACCGTGACTGTAAGTGCTTTGGATGTTAAAAGCTGGGTAGGTAGATCTGTGTCTTTGAGACACAAATGAGTGTTAATTAGGATGTTAGTATTCCTCTTTTTTTCCCGTTGTTTCTCTTTTTATGTGATCTTTTTTCCTAGGAAATCTGGAAGAAGAGTGAGCTGTAAATTTTGCATATACTGTTATACCTCATGGACCGGTCCCTCTCTCTCTTTTTTGCCTAATAAACCCTTAGTAGCTCCGAGCTCTCCCTTCAGCTAATTTCTCAGTCCTTACATCCTCTCAGGGAGAATCTGTCAAAATCAGAAATTGTAGTAGCAGAGAAAAGACACAGACTTCTGGCTCTCTTGTCCATACGTGGATAAGGACTCTTTCCCTGCAGTCTCCCCCCATCCCGTCCTGCTCTGCGCTAATGAGGCGGCTCACATGAAGACTCGCAGGATTCTGAAATCAGACTTGACGTTCTCAGCTGAATTTCCTGAAATCCCTGCAGTCGCCCAGGCTGGGACGCGGCGATACTGGCAGGCAGGTTTCTTTTCTGCCCTCCCCAGGCAATAGGAAGCGTTATGATTGCATCTTGCAGCTTTTGAGATGTGTCCTCTTTTTAATCGCTACTGCTACTGTAATTCCAGTTCTGCGTTAGGCCTGGTGACCTTGCTGCTGAGTCTTTACTCAGGACAAAAGACCTTTTTCTCCTCTTTTTTTTCCATTGTGTATTTTTCTGGGCTGATCTTCGGGATCACGGGATCCAGTTCGCAGGAGCAGGTCCCGTACACAACCAGTGCCAACGGCTCCGCTGGGAGCGTGTTCGTTCCCTAACCTGTTGGAAAGCTGGTAAGCCACTTCAGAAAGCTAATCATAGTAATAACGGAGTAAAAAAGGCCAGGAAAACTGAAAATAAGCAATATTACAGGTAAATGAAGTTCTCAAAATGCGTGGATCCATGCAGTTTTCTGTGTGTGTGATTACAGGCGTGAAGAAAACTGTTCAAAGATCGTGTAGGTAAGAACAGAAAACAGCCTCAGTGGTACAGAATCACAGTGTGCGAGGTGTGCTATGGGACCAGAAATAAACGGTGGTTGGGACAACCATCATTGTCGTCTCAGCCACGTTTACCCAGGACCCGTCCCTGGGTTTGCGTGTGCCTGTCACAGACACGTGTCACAGTGTCACACGCCGGTCCCTGCGCGTCCCGCCGATTTCACCCCCACCTTGATGTCATTTGTCACCTGGTGGCAAACGAACCAAGCCCTGGAGGACGTGAGCGCTCGGCAGCGACAGCGCCCGCGAGCTGAAGGAGCACGTGGGTAAGACGAGCGCGAGCCGCGGCCCCGCGTTCATTTGTCACTGACATCAAATAACGCTGTACAATGAGATCGGTATTATATATGTTGACACAGACAGCACACAGAATGTATTTGTGCAGCGGGGACCTGGCCTTGCTTGGTTTTTTGAGGCCAGTAAGCAGCAGCAAATCAAAAAAATGGCACATAAGGAATTAGGCTTTCTCAGTGTTTGACTCTTACTGCAAAGAGGCACCGTGCTCACACTCAGCATCTGCAAAACATCATGGGTTTGGGTTTTCTGCTTTCTTTGGCTTCAGGAAAGGAAATGTTTGCATCCCTTTCAGTGACGTGCAGTGACACATTGAAGAAGAAAGCATGGAAATAGGTACTTTGACTTCGGGGAGAGGCTGTTGGTTTTGAACAGTGTCTGACAGAAAGGACCAAAGGCAGGTTTTTATTTTCTAGCCATGGTGAAGAAGAAGAAAAAAACTGCATTAGGTTAATGGCTAAATATGTGTAAATGCCCATGAAACACAATGGCCACATGTAGCAGCAAAGAAAGGCATTTCGGTCCTGGGATGGGGTGTTGGGCTGAGTTGCTCCTCTCTAAGTCACTGAGTGTCACCTGGGGAAGAGGCTGGAACTGCATCTAGTGAGATATCGTGGAAAAAGAAAGCAGATAAGTATAGTTGCCATAGCTACACCACTTGTCATGATGCTTATCATGTCCGTGGAATGAGAAGCCTCATATTAAATCTGTACTCTTATTAATATCATCTGTTAAACATTTCCAGGATATTTGAAATCAAGATTTTCTGCAAAAAAATTAAATGTTGATTGCAGCAAAATGGCATCGTTTAACCATGCAGCTCAGTGTCATTTTGTCAGACACTGTGTTACAGAATTACAGACCATGAATACATTTTCCAGCAAATTTAGCCTCTTTGCACTTCGTGAATGTTCTTGATTGTTCTGTTGAGGTATTTGTTACCTGCAAGTCTTTGCCAGCTAGCGCGGGCAGGCCAACTTGATGGAAGGAGCGGAGCCCTTCCAGGTCAGGGACCACGGAATGTCCCTGGTGTGACATCCCTGTACCGCACCAATTCCCTTTTCTACGGTGTTAATGTTGCCAGGAGCGTCACCAGGCTGGAGCTCTACAGGTGCTGGCTCTGGAGGTGACAGAGCCCAAGTCTTGCAGGCACAGCCACCCCAGGCTGAGCCGGGTCCGTGCAGCCAACAGGGCGTCCCTGGGGACACCTGAGGAGCCCATCGACGTCCCCACCAAGCTCTGTGTGTGTCACAGCAGGACAAGATGTCATTTCCTGAGGAAATGACCTGAGCAAAGCTTCGGCAGCAGTTTCTTGTGGGATTGCACTGACTCCGAGACACGGAGCCAGCCCGGGCGGGAGGTTTTGGTGCATCCTCTGTCCTACCGTGGTTTGGGCCCCAGTGCACAGCGTGCTTCACAGAGGACATGGTCACTGCCCCAAGCAATCGGGATGTGAAAAGCATTCATAAAACACTATACAAGATACAGCTTTGTATCCAGCATTTATCAAGGGAAATTCCTCTCTTCAGAGGAGAGGATGTGCCGAGTAAGAACCGGTTACTTACAGGATGTCAAAGTGTTTGTTCAGTCTTCTCTGTCTTTGTGTTTTCCTGGAAAGTACAAATGCAGTGATAAATATGACACTTATTGTTATTTAAAATACAGCTATGACCTGTTTCTCTAGCACAGGGAGGCTGTATTCGGCGTACCCTTGTCATTCCATCCGACGGCAGCTCCAGACGAACAGAGCTTGGTGAGATGTTGTTCTCCTCCGCGTTGCCTGTTCCCTGGTGGGAGCAGAGCTGAGGTTGCTCCGATATGCGACTGGTGTGAACGGGCAGTTCAGAGACTGGAGACTTAGCCAAAATCCAACAAGCTGCAAAAGTTTTCTCTCCAGGTGTTATCTGGCTTTCAGTCCTCTATTGAAAAATAGCTTGTGTTTCCAAACTGTGGGTGATACGGATGTGGCTGTGTCGGTGTTTACTTGGTGTGCTTGACCAGGTCCTGGCGAGGCGTTTGGTTTGGTTTGGTTTGGTTTGGTTTGGTTTGGTTTGGTGCTGCACAGACGCAGCCCCTGCAGCCAGGGGCTGTTTGGAGGGTGACGCGCTAGTGGGGAGGAGAACACCTGGAAATGAACACATTAAATAGCAGAATCACTTGTCATCCATTAAAGGAGTGAACAGAACATACCTTTGTGCTCTCAGTATGACACCTGTCACTGGCTACAGCTGGCGGGGGAAAGGAAAAAAAATGTTGCTCAATCCTTTGTTCCTGTTGTTCGGCAACTGCACAGAATTTTAGTTTTCTTGATTTCTTTATCAGGTATGATGCTTAATTAGAAAAAGATTTTCAATTATTTGATCGCAGAACGGATAAACAGCGAGACATGAGAGCTGTGTTTACGGAATGTGGGTGTAAGTAAGAAAACGGCAATTTGCCCGATGACTTTATGACCATGTGCTCACCCTGTACCTGCGCGGGGGTTGAGGGAAGCCTGGGGCTGCTGAACAGTGCGAGGGCAGCGAGGGGTGAGGGTGGGGGACGTCTCGGAACCGGTTCAGGAACAAAGCCAAGAGGTAGAGAGGAATCGTTTTCCTACAGCTCTGCCTTCAGGACTCCTTTGGGATGTTTTAGAAGATCACTCAGGTCATAATTTTAATTACGTTTCATGCAAACTGTTTTCACACTTGGCTTTAACAGCTCTCAACAGAGCCTGGCTTTCCAGGTGAGATAACCAACGCGCTATTAATTGCTTTGTTTTAAGCAGGTGAAAATAATTTGCTGCTATTTGTTATCTTTCCAGTGCACAGCACTCAAACAGAAACATTTTAAATGTAGTTTAAATTAGTATGTTTTCTGTACCGTCGGCTCCAATTAAGGAGTAATACGACTTGGTTTTGTTTCTTCCCTGTGCTGGGGCTGTTGGAGGCTCCTGCAGCGAAGCGCCGGGAGTTTAGTTGATGCGAAGGTTCATACGGAGACTCTGCTCTACCTGTTGGAGAGCAGTGTAGGGGAAAGGGACCTGGGGACAGCAGGGTGACCATGAGCCAGCACTGGGCCCTTGTGGCCAGGAAGCCAATGGTACCTGGGGTGGGTTAGAAGGGGGTGGTCAGTAGGTCAGAGAGGTTCTCCTGCCCCTCTGCTCTGCCCTGGGGAGACCACACCTGGAATATTGTGTCCAGTTGTGGCCCCTCAGTTCCAGCAGGACAGGGAACTGCTGGAGAGAGTCCAGCGCAGCCACCAAGATGCTGAAGGGAGTGGAGCATCTCCCGTGTGAGGAAAGGCTGAGGGAGCTGGGGCTCTGGAGCTGGACAAGAGGAGACTGAGGGGGGACTCATTCATGGGGATCAATATGGAAAGGGGGAGTGTCAGGAGGATGGAGCCAGGCTCTCCTGGTGACACCCAGTGACAGGACAAGGGGCAATGGGTGCAAACTGGAACACAGGAGGTTCTGCTTAAATAGGAGAAGAAACTTGTTCCTGGTGAGGGTGGCAGAGCCTGGCCCAGGCTGCCCAGGGGGTTGTGGAGTCTCCTTCTGTGCAGACATTCCAACCCACCTGGACACCTTCCTGTGTAACCTCATCTGGGTGTTCCTGCTCCATGGGGGGATTGCACTGGATGAGCTTTCCAGGGCCCTTCAACCCCTGACATGCTGGGATTGTGTGATCTCAGCGCAGTGCTCGAAGGCACCGGCCGCTCTGAGCCTCTCGATCTGCCGTTTGCTGGAAGCATTGATAAGACTTTCTGCTGTTTATTCTTTGATCTCAGTGTTGCAGATACTTTCAAACTTCACCTGACCCAGAAGTTTTTATCTGCAAAGCAGACGAGTAGGCAACAGGAGAACAACACAGCCAAACAGGCTCAAGAATGATGTTCTTCAGCAGTACAATACTTTGTTGATTTTAGCTTTTTTTAGGAGGGTAAAACTAATCCTTTTCTATTGCAATGTTATTTCCTGACTCAATATCTCAACCTTACGGTTATCCTTTAGGCAAAAATGTGATGATTTTTCAAGCCCTGAACAGTAAGTGTCTGGCTCCATTCTTTGATTCAACATCACATTTTCTTTTACTGTCTCAGATGGAAAAATTAATATTGACAACAACCTTTGAATCTGTTTCTGAAGGCACCTACCCTAATAATACCTTGCAAAGTGTAATAATCCCTTGCAAGGTGTGGCTGATAACAATTATCTCTTAGCCCAGTCCTGAGGAGGCTGCAAGCGGAGTGTGTCACCGCGGGTAGTTCAGATCATCCTTCCAGCTTAACAAAAGGAGTTTATTGATGCTGACAGAGTTATCAGCATAAGCAGCTGAGAGGCAGGAAAACAGATGACAGGCTTTTTGTTTGTTTATAGACAACTATCACTTTCGTTGGTAAATATTCACACAAGACAAATGCGGTAGCTCACCGTTGCAAAGGGGGAACATGGATCACGCGTCCCATCTGTGGCTGGTTTTAGAGCTTGTAAGAATTGTAAGGGCACGGAGTGACAGGACAAGGGGTGATGGCTTTACACTGAAAAAGGGGAGATTTAGATGAGATAAAGGACGAAATTATTCGCCATGAGGGTGGTGAGAGCTGGAGCTTAACTGGGGATTTCACCGTTAGTCTGTCTTAAAATTGGGATGTGTAGGTTTTGTGCTACATTCTATAGGGTTTTTCCTTACTTGCTTAAATTTGCCGTCCACAGAGCAAGGTTAGAGAGGTTACCCCATGCCATTAGGCAAAGCCTCCAACCACCTACAGCTGCACTTCTCCCCTTGGTGCCGGAGCCGTGTGGCTTTGTGGAGTTCACTATTTATCCACAAGAAAATGTGCCCAACTTTCAGATCAGCAATTTGCTCCTTTCCTGAGCAGGTAAGTGCCATGTGCAATGGTGCATACTGACTTTGCAGGATAATCTTTGCCTCATTTTACAGGTTCTAGTGTGATCAGTGTGATAAGCTTCCCATCCTTTCTGGGATTCATTGCGGGAAAGCCTGCTTCACTGAAATTAATGGCTATAATTCTACTCAAAATGAAGTTGGAATTTTCCAGCTTTGTACTGTAGTGCAAGCACTCATCTAATACAGTCGCTTTCCCTGCTTTGTCTGAGCTTTGAGTTTCTTCATCCCTATCGAGATAAAAGTTCAACAGCAGATTGGTCTCAATCTAATACATTTGCAGAATGACAAAGCAAATACAGACTTTATGAGCTCAACCCCTAACAAGCTATCGTAGCCTATAAGAATATCATGTCATTGCCACTGTGCCCTGAACTGATTTCTATCGTTACGCCATTATCTTGCCCAAGAACTGCTTCTATTCTTCCTATCGGATGCATTCTCTGTTCTCACAAAAAGTGAACCACAAAAAACCTGATGAATTAAAACCTTATGCCTCTGATAGCGGCTACTACTTGAAATCCTTATAAGCTAAAACGGATTTGTTTAAAGAAAAACCTCCTTCAAACCCCAGCGTGCCCTGGGGAACTGGCAAGGTCGTACTCTTGCTTCCTATTAAATCCTTCTGGGAACTTCAAAGCAGCCCTCGCTAAAAGAACCCATTATACCGGGTATTTGTAATTGTTACGTAGGGCCCTGGCGCTGCTCGGGGACGTTGTGCCAGTCCCCCGGGTTCACGCTCCCTCCAAGTGCCGTTCTGTCACTCGCCGAGTTTGGCGAGGGATAAATATCCATTTCTGAAAGGGATAACAGTCAGAAAGGCATGAAGGTAAAATGCAGCCCTGGGTAGAACAGGAGGAGTTTGGAAGTGGAATCTGTGTAAAGGGACAGACGTGTGGACACTCTTCAGACAGAAACACACCTGCAGCACTTGCCCTGCTCTGAACTCTGCGTTTGCACGCATAGGCATCTTTATTCTAATGCCTTTGAAGTAATCGTTACATTATTAATTGTATTCTGAACGCAACCGAGGTGGACCAGGTGAGTGCGGGTTATCAAGCGTCTGTGAAGCAGCACTGAGGTTGCTTGGGCTCTTGCCCTGATTGTTCTCCTCTCTGGGCGTTAATCACTTATTCAGGGTTTCTCGGAGCTGGTGTTCACCTCCTGACTGCCCTCTGAGGTGTAGGAGCTTAGGAACATTATCAGTGTGCTGCAGATTGGGAGCAAAGCCATGTGGGTGGCTCTGGGTGATGTAACGGGATGGACTGCGTGGACGTCTGGCTTGTTCTCATTAGCAAAGTTGAGCCAACAGGGAATCTGGGCTTGTCTTCCCCAATTAGTGTCTGTGCGCGTGTGGGGGAGGCTGGTTTGTGTTTTCATTTAGCAGCACTTGACATTTTAGTGACAGCTCGTTCAACTCCCAACCTTAAGCACTATATTATTAACGCTAAGTAAAACTCTGCCTGTGTGGCCCAGTCTGACGTGTGACGCTTTCAGCCAGCTTTGGGATTTTCTCCACTCCCCATCCCACCAGATGCACTCCGCAGTGTTAAACCCCTCCGTGCGGCCCCTCCTGGCAACAAGGGGTGAATTACAACTGTCTGACAACAGGGTGCAGGGCAGTAATGAGCTTGTTTTTCCTCTCTTTGCATTGCATAGATCAGTACAGCCGCTGCAGCAAATAAGGCTCCGCAAATGTAATTGCATTGTGTTGGAAAATTTCTAAATGCATAGAAGCAGAAAGTAAGGCAGTGATATTATGAAAATTGGAGAGAAAATATCTGAACATGTGAGTATCTGAATATGTATTTCTAATTTTTAAAGCCAGGCAAATTATTTGTTCTACATCTGTCCAGTGAACCTAGTTGTTTGGGGCTTTTTCCAGTTAAGATCTGCAGGACTGTTTTTATTATTCGTACTTGCCTATCAGCTGTCCTTAGCTGGGTTTGAAGTTTGGCAAACTGAGCATTTGCAAAATAAGAAAACCCAGTGTCTGTGAGAAGCTGATGAGCTTTGAAATGAAACTGCTCCAGCCACGGCTGCGAACGGAGACACACGAACCCCACACGGGCTGCGGCACCCGACGGCGCCACAGGGACACGGAGGGGAGAGGGAGGTGGGATTTGGGGAACAATTTCTTCCCCAAAGGGCTGTGGGGCATTGGAACAGGCTGCCCAGGGCAGTGCTGGAGTCACCATCCCCGGAGGGGTTTAAAAGGCCTTTATACGAGGTTCTTGGGGACATGGTTTAGTGCCAGAGTTGGATTAAGTTATAGTTGAACTGGTGATCCTGAGGGTCTCTTCCAACCAAAGCGATTCTGTGATTCTATGAAAAACTCCTTTACATTATGAGCAACAACTATCAATGGTGCAAATGTGTCCGGACTCGCGTAATCCATCCGAAAAGGTGCTGGTTGCTAAGCGACGCGGCCCTGTTCTCTTTTTATGCCGTTTTAGTTCCTTCTTAGCTTTATGTTCCATGTCTGGGGCTGCTTAATTTGATCCTATTTGCAGTGACAATTTAGGGTCCTGTGCCTTGCATACCAATTCCTGCAAAACGCACTTGAAAATCACGTTGGGTTTGGAGCTGGAGAAGCTGCGGTGGGAACCCGGGTTTGTTTTCTGCTGGAAAACATGGAGATCACCAGCAGCACATTAGCAAGAGGTGCCATAATGTACAGTGTGTCACAGGAGTAGTGCAAGGAGCATGAGGGATGACTGTGTCAATCTACACTATTCCATTAGATAATCCTTTCCCTACAATTCCTGCAGCGCATTTACTCTTTGCAAGCAGCCCTTGCCCTCGGTCCAGTGTTCTGTGCCCATTCCGGGTCCTCAGTCATTGCTGAGGACCAGCCACCCAGCTGTCCCACCTGGAGCAGCTAGAGACCCGTCAGCAGAGACATGGGGATGATGAGGGAAGTTCATTGGGGTTGTTGGTTCCTCAGTCAGTGTTTCAACAGGAGTGCTGTTCTCCTTGGCAGTTAAATTCTACTCACTGCTGTATTTTTGGTGACTCAGTTTCGCCACAGCTGCACCAATAGACAGAACCCGCTCCTGTGGGCTTTGTCACCGCGTGGGTCAGTGTCCAGGTTGCCATCAGGCCACTGATGTACTAGATACATCAAGTCATCAGGAGATGGAAACAACCTCTTGAGCAGGTTCTCCCCCCGTGTTGTCCCTGCGATCCGGTGCCACGGCTGCTGTTCCTGCCCATCCCCAGCGCTAATTGTCACTGCCTTCCCGGAGTGACAGCGAAATGTGACAGCTGAGGATGATATAATGTATGAGGAGAGAAGGCTGTACAGCAATTATGGAGGAACACACTTTTTACTTGTGTTATCTCTATAATTTAATATATTCCTATCCTATTATTAAAACATGGGGCTCTGTGTGCTGATCTGCATAGAAGTCACACAGCCCAGGCTGCCGCTCGGGACCGGCAGCTCCCGCCAGCACACGCAGTAAAAGGAAGCAGTTTTTATACAACTGTAGGCATTTATATACTAAATAAGCTGCCAATACACCATGGTAGGGAGCACAACAGGAGAGATGTGAAATGCGATATAACAATCCATTTACATTTAGATACTAAATTTAAAATTACATTATTTTCTCCAAGCTTCATTCCATTAGGTGCATGTAGAATCATTTAGGATTGTTGCCTTCATCACTGTCTCATATATATTTTGTAATCTAAAAGCACCTGAGCATGTGGAGAGCTCGTGTCTTTCAGGCTCAGAGCCGGAGGAGGAGCCACCTGCATCCATCTTCCTTTTAGATGCACTAGAAGCAGGATTTAATAATCAGCCTCCGCTTTGCCTGACATCAATGATACAGGTTTCTAAGCAAGAATTAAGAAAATGAAAAAGAAGAGGTAAGCGTGATCTGCGCCAGCAATGGGGATCAGAGCAGAGGCTCCCGACTCGGAGCCATCGGGGCGTCAGTTCTTGCTCAGTGCTGGAGATACTCAGATCATGTTTCATACGTTTGATAGCTTGAGATGCCTGTGGGCTGTAATAAAAATCATCTTTTTCACTCTAAATCTTTTCTCTTGAAGCATGGAAGAGGTTACAAATGTGCATAAAATTGAAGCGAAAGTGATTAAATCTCACTCTGAGCAAGTATTGACAGATCTGCTTTGCTTTTGGATGCTGCGGGAGCTGCTTTCTCTGTGGCCTGTGCTCAAGATAATGAAAAGCAGTCAAGTGGTGAAACTTCTATTTCCAAAGAGGACTTTTGCTTCTGCGCATGTGTTTTTAATATGTTGCTACAACAGAGATGCAGTTATTTTAAATCCTGCTCCTCGCCTCTGGATGGAAACTGTCACTGTCCCCCAGTGCCCGTCGGGCAGGTGGGACAACAGCTGTAAAGGAAAGGGGCTTAATTAGTTGTTTGGCTTTAAAGAAATGTTGTTTATTGCCCACATGCAGATACACAGGTGGTCTTAATTTCCATAAGTAACATTGAGCATCCTTCCTGCGGGGCTGTGCTGCTGCGGGCAGGGCAGGAGGGTGGGATGCACCCTCGATCGAGTTCACAGCTGAGGACAGCTGGCTCACGGGGGAGCGTTGGCTGTATCTGGCACACAGTCGCAGCTTTAGAATGAACACCGTGCAATGGAGTGTCTGGGGTTTGTGAGGACCAAGGTGCCGCCTTTGTGCAGCTGTCAGTCTAGCCGCCAGGAGGTGGAACCGTCCTGGAAGGCGCTGCTCTCGCCTTCCTGGGTTCTCAGAGGTCCTGGTTTAAGCGCAATGTCCATAAACGCAGATGAACAGCAGCAGAAGGGAGACGTGATGCTGCGCCTTCCTCCTGCCCGGCACCGCGGCTGAGCAGTGAGGACGTGATGCTTCCATCGCTCTGGGCGCCCTCCAGCACATCTGCCCAAGCGTCCCCAGGTGTGACAGCCCAGGCCGGGTTCTGCCCAAGCGTCCCCAGGTGTGACAGCCCAGGCCGGGTTCTGCCAGGAGCTGGACACAGCAACTCTCATTTCAAGCAAAATCGGGGCTGACGGATCCCGCGCTGCGCTCTGCTCGACAGGTGCGTGTGACGGGGTTACCTGTGGCTGGATGGAACCTGGAGCTGGTTTCCAGTACAGTGGGCCTGTCTGTAGAGATGAAATCGTGTTCTTCTCATACTAATTTCTTCTCCTATTAATATAGCTGCTATTCACCACTAATTAGCAAGAAAAGGCACTGCACTGGTCACTAATAGCAATATGTTGTCTCTTTTTAAATAGTAAGGTCTCTTTTTTTTTCAAACAAGTTATACAATGCAACTGCTTCAAGAGCACGTTTATCTGCTCTTAAAACATGCAGGCAGTCACTATCTTGGATGTTTCCTTTCTCCGTGGTATTCTGTGTTTAAAACCAGCTATCAGCCCGTATTTTGGCTGTTTGTTTGCGTGTCCTTTGCACTGACCTCGGGAGGGGATGCGGCCGGTGCGTGTGTCTCTGTGCAGGAGGACTGGTCCAGATTGCTTGGCTGGCCTCCAGTGCCACCAAGGCCATGGCCAGCTGATGTTGGCATAATTATATGTATATTAATTAACGTGTATATGGTATTAGCAACGGGACAATCTGTTTTCACTGTTGGAAAGCTGTCATCCATTACCACCAACATGACGTCTGAGATCTGTATCTATTTCCCATTTAAAGAACAGGGAATGCTCACGTACCCTGGATTAACGCATGGTGGATTCTGGTAACGCTGATGTTCCATTAGCGTTCCCCGTTTTCATGTAAATTAAGTTATTTGAGAGAAATCAAATCCATACCTGGTGCTAATTGCCACTGACAATGCTGAGCTAAGACTCAGTAGAGTCACGGACAGACAGGCTGTGCTGAGCCCTTCAGAACAGGCTGGAGCTGGAGCTCAGCTGAGCTCCAGGATCCTGCAGTCAGAGCAGGACCAGAGCTGAGAGGTACAGAAGGTACCAGGGAGGATCATCTTTCCTAAAGCGACCGTGAAGCGCTTATTGATCGTTTTATCTAAATGATGGGTGATGCTTCTGTCAACTCCACTATTCTGGTGAAGCAGAGCAGTGCCCAAGAGAGCTCCCCTGGCGGAGGCTGCGATGCATGGAGCCCATCTTTCCACAGAGGGGTGGTTCGTTATCATTGAGAACGAGAAATGAGCTGCAGTGGTTGAAATTTTGGGAAACCTCATTTAATGCAATACCAGGTTTGCTGTGAAAGTTGGAGCAACAGCCCGGTAAGCATTAGAGGGCTGATATAACATGCACCAGCAGTGGAGAGGATCAAAGTCTCCTTCTGCCACAGCAGCTCTGCTGCCGTTTGAAATTGGAGCATGTAATGGATAAAGCTGAAGTATATCACAATATAATACATGTAATTACTTCGTAACCTCTTTCATGATTATATTTTTTTTTTCTAGCTGCATTTTACCTCTCATCAGGATTTAATAGCATACCACAATTTACTGAGTATTTGTAGTGTAGCCTTGAAGGATAATGAGTTTTATCCTGCCATGTGTTGAATATCTTCATCTCCAAGAGTAGTTAATGGGAACTGAAGATGATGAGCATTTTGTGGGATCAGTCCTTGATGGAACAGCTCTGCCTCTTGTGTCAAACAGCTCAACAGGGTTTCAGAATAATACTGAGAAGTGCTGGAGTTACTCTGGAGGTTCTTAAATGACAGTCTTGAAAACACCTAGGAGTAAATTAATCTTTGTCAGTAAAAAAAATGGTGAACACCATGAAAAATACTTACATTGGACTGCACCCTCAAGCATTCTACTCTGAAAATACTCTGAGCTGTTGGTTGAGAGCCTGGCCTTATTTGAGCAACTATTTCTGCAAAGCAGGTCACCTGAAAAATCCACGGTGGTCTCTGCTGCATCGCGGTCCGGGCTGTTGGGGACACAGGGGACACAGGCAGCGCCGGGTGAGGGGACAGGGCTGCCCAGGGCAGGCACACCCATCCTGCCCCCGGACCGAGCAGCAGGCTTCCAGCAATCCAGATAGGTCAGCCCTGTCCCTCTTGCTTATCCTCTACGTGTATATTTTATTAGGGGATGCACTGAGGCTGAGGTTTGTTCATCTATTCAGTGTTTCTGTGCATGGTTGATTATGATTCATGTTAATGTATTTTGTTGAATCCAAGTTACTCCAAAAACCCGCAGATGCTGAATAAGAATAGTTGATAATAACTGCTGTGCTTGATCATTTAACCTTTGGAGAATATCCATCAGCTTAAGCTAGTCTCGTGATCACTCACTTAGAATATTGGATTTTAATCTTTACTGCAAGACTACATGTACTTCATACACTCTTTTTCTTCTTTTATTGAATAAGGAGGGGAAGACCTTTTCTGTAACCACTGGAATACAGTTCTATATAAAATCTAATAAGCCCAGTACAAGTAGTTACTTCCCAGTTACAGAATTTGCATATAAATAGTGATGTTTTTGTTAACGTGCCTGATGAGAACGTGTTATCAGGTGTTGTGTTCCTAAGCTGTCAGTGTTGTCAAAGTGTTGCAGAATATTTTACTTTGTATTCAGCTGCAAATATAGGTCTTTTTTACTGACAGAACTGTGTAGCATTGGTCACAAATTAGTTACTGACTGGTTTTACTTATTTCTGTTTACAAATAGATTGCATTTGATGGTCATAATTAGGAAAGCTGGTACCTTGATCCCCATATTGAAAAATTCTCAGAAGTCATAAAACTTCAAGAATCATTTTATCCATACCAGAATCCAAGCTTAGCCCAGGAGATTTATGTAGTGGGAGAGAACGTCACTGTTGGTTGTTTTATTTTTAACATTAATGGGCTCTGGTGACAGTGCCTCGGCAGTGAAGTCATACAGACTGCAAGAGTATAACAAAATCTATCAGCCGTAATTTTGTTCATAGTAACACTGGAGCTGGAGGCACCGCTGCGCCCGGCCTGACAGGGACTGCCCAGGGACGGAGCTCGTGGGGATGCGGGAGCTGCTGGCGCATCCCTGTCCTGTACCCCCATCCCTGTCCTGTACCCCCATCCCTGTCCGTACCCCCATCCCCGTCCGTACCCCCATCCCCGTCCGTACCCCCATCCCCGTCCGTACCCCCATCCCCGTCCTGTACCCCCATCTGTCCCGTACCCCCATCCCTGCCTGTACCCCCATCTGTCCCGTACCCTCATACCTGTCCATAGCCCCAGCCCTGTCCTGTACCCAAATCCCTGTCCCATACTCACATTCCTGTCCTGCACCTGCATTGCTGTTTGTACCCCCATCCATCCTGTACCTGCATCCCTGTCCTGTACCACCATCCATGCCACATACCCGCATCCCTCAGCCCAGCATCCTGCCTTTGCCAAGAGGCATTTCTGACCCTTCTCTGGTTCTCTTCCAGGCCCTGCAGCAAAAAAGAAATACGTCAGTTATAACAACCTGGTGATCTAGCGGGATTTTGCCGCGTGGGGCGGAGGACGGGCGAGGATTTCCATCCATCCATCCACCCTCCCCGGGCGGCGGGTGCCACCTCGGCGGGCGAGGGCCCGGCTGCGGGACGGGGAGCGGGACCCGCGCTCCCCAGGCTGCTCCCCAACCTCCATCGCTCCCGGCATCGCCGCCTCGGCCCCGCGGGAGCCGCGGGCCCGGCCACGGGAGGAGCGGCCGCCTTTGGCTACGAGGACTTTATGGGGCTAATTCTGTCTTTCTATGTACTTCCAGACTGCAAGTTTTTGAACTTTCTGTACAGTTTGTGAGGGTTTTTTTGCATATTGCCATCCATGTCGTTTCGAGGTCACTGTTTGTTTTCTGAATGCAGTTTCATTGAGGCCCTGTTCTCTCAGACTTAGCGCATCCGAACAACCACCACACCACCTAAGGATTTCAAAGACCTATGTACACGACTTGTATGATTACTATTGTATCACTGCAATCCATATACGTTATTTTTTTTACTAAACAAACAAACAAAAGAATTTAAAGACCAAAAACTGTGCTGGCGAAGTTAGTCCCCCCCACTTCACAACCGCAATGGGCTGCAGAGGAGGCAGAGAGCAATTCTGCTGAGTTTTACTACAGGTCTTGATCTTTGGAATGCATGCCAGTAATGTATTTTATGGTACATGTTAATAATTTATGTTTGATATTTGTATTTGTGTTATATTCTGTTATTTTATTTAAGGTATATGACTATTTTGCAATAATTTCAAGAATTCTTATGATATTTGGAGGAAAGAATATGGCTTTTACATGTCTTGAGGTTTGTTTTTTTCTTTTCTCTGTTGATGCCCCACCATGATTGACCAGTGTGATAAGGACTTAAAAAGCATGTATGTTTTATACTGTTTGTAATAAGTAATTTCGTTAATCTTGCTGCTTATGTGCCAATTTAGTGAAACCAATCTTTGCCGCCAACTCCTCCCTCCCTTTCCATTCTCTTGATCCTGTGATATTATCCAAGAATGTATCAATAAAGGATTTTGGTTAACTTTTTTTTATTTACTCCAATAAATATATTTTTTCAGTTGTTCCCTCCCCCTCCCCCTTGTGACTAACCTTTATTTCGTGACCTTGTCACAGACGGACAGGGTGGCGAGAGGAACCTCCTTGCGGTTGCCCCACAGCCGCCGCGCGGTGCCTTCTGCACGGTGCCGGCGCTCTGGGTGCGCCGTGCCGATTGCTGTGTGAAGTGTTTAGCCTCCCATTTTCTCTAGACAACTTGATCAATTATACTGATGAAGTTAATCAGCATCAAAAGAAGATCTGACAGCCGCAGCACAGGCCCCAGCGCATAGCGATGAAGACCTGCACGTCAGCCCCTGATTGACTCCTTGTGCGGCTGGATGCCTGTGTGCAAGGCCTTCTCCTTGTGCTATTAATATTCACAGAGCTAACAATGAATTACAGCAAACAAAAGATGAAATCCCACCCAACTAAAGGCTTTGTTAGCGAGAAATGAATTAGCAGCCCAACAACTAACAGAGCTCTGCAACATTTTCTCAACACTGTCCATAAAACCAAGGACAGAGCCAGCATTGGGCTAAGCACGTATGTAACCATCAGTGATTCTTCCTCAACGACCATAACTTTTTTCTGAATGGGAAAAAATACAGTTTGTTGATTTGTTGTTCACGTTTTGGGGGGGGAGGTGGACTGACACGCTGAGCAGGAAAGGCTGTTGCTGGGTGGGAGTGAGTGGTGTGCAGTTTCATGGGGGGTATTTTTTTGATTTGGGTTTCTTGGTGGTTTAATTTCTTCTCCCAGCTCCTGCTGCATTAAACCCAAAACAGAGACTAAAACCAGAGCCTGTCATATTGCTGCTCATTTCCACAGGTGTGTGTGGGCACACACAGGATCCCCAGGGCTGTGGGTGATGAGCTGCGGTGCCCGGGCCGGGTTACCTGCCTGCTGTGTGATCCATCCGTGTATGTGCACAGACTCAACATCAAAGGTCTCTTCTCATTTACTGCAGGTTAACACAGAGTCACTCTTAAATGATTTATCCCTCCTGAATGGCTTTCTGGTTTGATCACTGCCTGAAAAGTAAATGGAGGAGGCGTGAAAACCCTGCAAATATTTTCATATATCAAAGTACTACGTGGAATGGGCTCGCTTTGATTTGTCCCTCACTGGGACAACTGGAAGTGCCACGTACAACCGGCTGCTCCATGCACATGGGCAGAATTAAAGACATCAGACCTGTTCTCATACATCTATATTATACCCAACTATATGAGAAAGTACATTAATAGCTCTCATTACAGATGTATGTATCTCCATATATAACCACTTTATGTTGCATAAATATAATTTATAACTGATATACCATCCTGCTGCTTGTAGTAAAATATTTGTAAGTAAGTTATTTTTTATATTTACTAATATAAATGCAATAGGAAGTTTCTTGTCTCTGTATCACCGTGACATGAGTTACCGCGCGGCCCAGCCGGGCACAGTCTGAACAGCTGACACGAGGCGATGGTGCACTGTGGACTGCTGAGCATTTGTCTAATTCCACAAGTCACACTGTGCTATTACACCCACACAGCACATTTCAAACAACAAAAAAAAAGGAGCCCTTACCTCCATTTAGCATCTTTTATTTTCCAATTGGATGTGCTTACCATCGGTGCAGCATTAGTGCTGTTTTCACAATGTCTTCATCTATTACCCATTGAGCACACACCTGTCGGATGACACTGGGTTCAGTCCCTGTCAGTGTTGTGTTGTACCTGTGAACCGAGGTACAATTAAAAAAAAAAAATCAAAACAAAACAAAATAAAACAAACAAACATTAAAAAATCTGGAATTGCTGCATCCACCCAAGTCATGGGAATAACCTCACGGAATAACCTCACGGAATAACCTCCCCAGGGAGCCACGGACACGCTCAGGAGAATACATTTTTCCACTATTTCTGTGCTGACCACACTGTGAAAAACGCTTTTGCAATTACACTTGGAAAAAAATAATGAAGAATGGAAGTGAATTTTTTTTTTGCCATTTATTATTTAGCCTGAATTATACCCAAATTGTTTTGGTATGGTAATGCCAAGCTTATTGTTCATAAATATCATTGCAGAGTTAAGCTTTCTGGGCATGCTATATGATAGATAATGACAATTATTTAGGCTGAGTCAGAGCTTAGTCTTCATTTGTGACACTAATTGCCTTTATATATAATTAAGTGCACTATAATGCTTCCATATACAGAATCTCTGCATCCATGAAACTGCTAATCAAACATATTTATTAATTTCTAAGCTTTTTGTAAAGGCTTTGATACAGTCGAGTGTCTTTGGGTAAACAGTCTTTTTTTGTTTAGCAAAATATTTTGATAATTGCTTTTTGTGCTAAAAGCATAATTAATATTATTTATAGCCAATTAATAAAAGCCGAGGGGTGAGATGCTGCTTCTCCTCTGACTCCTGCTGAGTGGGAACTGCAGCACCAGCCCTCAGCACCCCTGGCCTTTCCAGAACTGCTTGTCCTCCCCGGCCAGCACGACTTGGTTCTTTAAGCCCAGGTCGCTCATTTGCTGAAAAGTTCCCTTTTGCCACACGTTTGGTATTTACAAGCCAATCTTCAGCAGCAGCAATACCTCTTAACACTTATTTTGCGTTGTATCACGGCCAGTAAAGCCAAGAGCCGCGGCCGGGCAGGGCTCAGCCTGTTGTTAACAAACACCTTGTGCACAGGTGTGTGTTTCTTTTCCAACACATCGATTTGCTGTTGGCTGTCTCCACACAGCCAGCAAGCTTTGTGTTTGTATCTGACACCTATTCACAGTAACTATTACATTTTCAGTAACTACTTTTACTTTTTACTGCCCAAGAAGAGCACTCTTGCCTTTTTTTCCCTTAAGTATGATCTCAGCTTTTTTTTTTCTCTATTATTTGTTTGATGCCTGTAGTATACTTGGCTGCATACACAATGTATGAACCCAAGAACAGTCTTTGTACATAAAATGGACCTACAGGGAACAGTATCAGCTCTCCAGCCCCTGCAGATGAGCCAGGCTGTGTTTTGCAGTGCTCAGCAGATGAGCAGCACACGCCAACGCCCTTAATCCTCTCTTGGTCATCAGGACCAAGAAAAAACCGCCCTGATTTAAGATGTGAGGCAGCAGGTAAGAAAAAACAGACACTACCTTCCGTCTGGACATCCCCGAGGAGGTGGAGCACGGGGACTGTTCCGCTCACGGCAGCATCAGCTCTTCCCAAGTCCAAGTCCCTTGGCCGGCGCTCCTGGGTCTCGCTGCCGCTCCATCATCAAAGAGCAGCTTCACCAGGCTGGGGCGAGCCCGCGGCTCCCGAGCGCGGTACCTGAGGGCGCTGCCCCAGGCACGCTCCATAAAAACGGGACAAAAAAAAAAAGCACATGCATTACAAGGTGTATCTGAGCCCTGGTTTTGTTAAGAAGTGTTAAAATTGGAAAAGAAAGAGGAGAAAGGGAAGTATCATCTCACCCCCTTTGGCAGCTGCAGGGAGATGATGCGCTTCTGGAAGGAGTCACAGAGGGATCCCAAGTCCCAGAGCGGCAGGAGAACAGCAGAGCCCTGTGGCAGAGGACACTGCGTCCTGCTCCCTGACACCCATGGAGACAAAAATCTGGAGTGCTAACCTCAGAAATTCCTGCCTGTGACACTGTCCTCGCTCAGGGTTTGCAGATGGGTCCTCTGGCCTCCACGGCTCCGTCACGGCACGGGGGGACAGCAGGGCAGACGTGTCCTGTGGAAGAAGGGAGCAACATCCGTCTGAGCGTCATTTCCCTATCCTGGGAGCTGGAGACCCATGGTCTTCACCTTTAAGACACAAAAGGCTTTGCATATTCTTCTCTGTTTGCCAGGATATGTCTTAATTTCTGCCAACCTATTTCCCATACCTTCATCACTAAGTGAACAACATAAAGGATAATTTGCTTCCATACACAACCCTCTCTTTTTGAACAGGATGCTGATATGAAAGCCTGCCTTTTCAAAATTATGCATTAAAAAATCCATACCCTTTTTTGCCTATTACACTTATTTTATTCATTTTGCAGACAGCAAAATCACACAGTGAATATCAATGTGATTTTACTCTGGCAAACAGCAAATGTTTACTCACAGCCAGCAAGAATTCCTCTGAGCACTGATCACTTGTTTCAGGCCACTGGGGGACCCCGTCATGTCTGAATTTGGGGCGAGGAGGAGACAGAGGCGGCTGCTCCACCCTGCACCGCTCCAGGGATGCACCAGCAACCTGCAGCCAAGCGCCGGCACCAGCTCCCAGTTCCACCACCACAAGGTGCTTTAGAGACCACTGAACAGAAACCACTCACTGTTGGGAAAGCAGAGCTCGGCAGCGCTTCCCATGGCCGGTCCGGAGCCTGCGGGGACACCCACGCACGTCCCGCTCCCCCGGTGACACCGCTCGGAGCTGGAGCCCTTTGCTGCCACCGTCCTGTCAGGTTTTACTCTTTACCTCTGGCAGGTGTTGGCAGTTTCAGCTCCCAAGTGCCAGGTTCAGTCCCTGCTCACAAAGATGCATCAAAACTGTTGGTAAGCAAAGAGTTTCTTTTTCATTCTTCCCTCCCGACGCTGCTGCTGGCCTCCAGTGTCGGTAGAAGCCTTCCTCAAACTCAGGGACAAAGCAGAAAAACAAAGAAAAGGTCTATTTGTATGGTTTTATTCCATTGAAACAATGGGCTGTGCTTTGCCTAAGACTCTCAGATGTGTAAGAATCAAGATCAAAACCTACTGAACATCAACCCCTCAGCCCAGAGAGGGGCACGGTCCCCAAAGGAGCCACCGAGCTGCTGCTCCGGGAGGCACAGACCAAATTCATCAACAGTAACTTACAGTCTATCATTAATAACTGGGGCTTTTTAGACCAGGGACTCTTGTACATATTTTTTTACATGCTGGCTGAAGCTGTTGAACACGTGTTAGTGAAAGAGGGAGCAAGGAACCCTTTGGGTCCATGTGGGGAGCGCGCAGTGAAGTACGGATTTGTGCACTGCAATAACATATGGAAAAGCACAGACACCCCGTTTGCTCAGAGGTGAGTGACTCAGTGTGAGCTTTTCTTCTGTTCATGACATTTTAAGATGGGAGGATCTTGAGGAAGCTTACCAACTAATTCCTGTTAACAGAATAAAACAGAACAGTGGAAAGCGCAGAAGACAAGGGAAATAATCTTCCCTGGTCAGCATGCCTGAGCTTGAGCAGGAACTTGGCACTCTGTAACACTCGGATACGGAATATAAAACTCCTCAAAATAGTGCCTTCTTGGTGTCCTGTTTAACTGCTTTGCCGTCAGCTAGAACTCTTCATCTCACCAAGCTGCTTTTATTAAAAAGGTGGCCTTCTTTAAAGGACTATTTCATTTACAGTAGAAAATGTACTTGTCTGTTGTCTTTCATTCGCAAATACACAAAAAAGGAATAACTTATTGAAATAACTGACCAAAATGTGACTTCTTGTCCCAGCTCCTCCTTCAGCAGTGACATTAACTTTCTATGTAATTCACCTCATAGTACTTGCACAATGTGAGTAACATGTGGATTGTTGATGCTATTCAGTGAGCAAATGGGTTTTCTTGGCAGCCTAATGGTCTGTGCAAAATGTATTTGAGTAGCTTTAGCTATTTTTCTGAACCCATTAGCCACTATGAAAATCTTTAGTTAACCTCATGTTATGACTCCATCCGTCATAAAGCGTCACCTCCTCTGTCCCGCGGACTTCAGCAGGTCCCAGTTCTCACTTCCACCCCTCACCTAAAGCCAATTACACCAATTCCAATCCCCTCTGCACCGGATAGACGGACAATGATTAAGCGTGTCCCTCAGCGGGCTCTTTACAACTCACGCGCGGGTCCGCAGGGCCCTGCCAGCCCATGGTTCTATCACCAGGAAAGACGACGCTCCCCCCTCCTCCCGCGGCGCCGGGGGTTCTGGCACACTCAGCGACGCGCACGGCTCCGAACCGCCACACACGTCCTTCCACCTGCCAAAAGAGCTCCGAAGCAATCAGCTTTGTCTGGCTTTATCGCAGGCTTATTGTCCCAGCCGAAGATTTATTAAATCCAGCAATGACAGCAGTTCTTGCTTCTAGTCACCAGCTTTTATCTTGTTGTTCAAAGTTTGAAACAGCATCTCACACAACAATGAACATCACACACATTTCCATGAGCCCTTCAAGGAAGAAACTCAATCTGTGATGAATGTATCTCAATCTATTGCATTTTAACTTATAAAAATGACTGTCTCCTACTACATTAAATCATACGATAAAAGAGGCTTGCTCTAACTTTTCAGTTGGCATAATCCTGTATCTGCTCTTTCCCTGCTGGCTCTGGAGCGGATAAGTGATACCCAGCGCCTGGAGAAGCGGGTGAGTGCGCTGGTACAGATTACCAGACAGCCCCAGGCCGGCAGCAGAGCATTGCAAAGGAAGAGGGGAATATAATATTTCTGGCCTCTTCATGTCTCCTGGTTGGTGCCTCCACGCTCTTTTTTTGGGTTCCCACCAGTACAAGGATGAGTGGCCAGAATGACCCACTGCCAGGCTAATCCTTCTTAGCCACGCAGAAATGACATGATTTACACGGCAAAGCTGGAACCATATACAAAAAAGAAAAAGACCATCTAAACAGCTATAAGAAATACAGTGACTTACACATTTCCTCACAAGCATATTTGCCTTCGTGTACATTTGCTTACCCGTTGATTTTGTGGAGCTGATCCCAACACTAATTCCCACTCCAAAGGCATTCCTTGTCCTAAACACACTTCTCAGTTTCATCTCTGGTGTGCAGGCTGGAAAACCACCACTGCTGATTAAATAAGCAAATACAATTTGAAACTGCAGCAAAAAAATCATGATCGACAACAGTCACATGGCAAAGGAGGAAAAACGGACTGACGGGGAAACGCACGTGCATGGGACGTACGGCTCGTACAGACCCACCACCAAACTACAGCAACAACCAAACCGATGGTGTGTGTCAGTGGAGGAACAGGCTGATTCACAGAACAGATCACACTAGGCAGCTGCAAGGGCTTTTTTTTTTTTTACGTTTAGTTGTTATTATTCATGAACACTTTGGATATTTTAACACTGAGGGGGAAGGCCAGGGCTAAGTTGGAACCAACCCTGCTTTCTATGCACACAGCTTTCCAGTTTCTCCACCACGACTGATTCATCCCTCTCCTGACATTTTTACACCTTTCTCTTCTACAAGCACATTTATCTCTACAGATGAGAAGATGAAATCAAGCAGATACAGCTGCCAAGCCAACAAAGAGGGAAATTTTCACGCTAAGACCTATTTTTATTTTGTTTTCCTTCACTCGAGTTTCTCTGTGTGTCAAGACACGGCGTTTTACGAGGCACACTGTTCCGTCTCTTCCATGAAGAGCGGTGTAGCTGTATGGTGAGTGTGTGTGTGCGTCACCTGCAGCTGCACAGCGCTGGAGTTGACTCACCAGCACAGCAGCGAACCACACGAGTGTCACAGCTCCAGCTCGGCCGTGGCGTCCAGGCTGTGACGTTCTCAACAGGTACAGTGACACCGGGGGACTTACCAACGGGACTTCAGCCTCATCTTTGCGACCTCCTGGGAGGAAACCGGAGCACAAGAGCTTCAGAAAAACCCAGACAACTGTAGGAAAGGGGAGGAAAACATGGTGATCGGCAGTGCTTTGGTAATGAAAACTTCAGACTCATCAAGAGAGATTCATAAAGCAAAATAGAGTGTAATTCAGCAAAAAATCTAGGACAGAGAACTTTTCAGAAATTTCTCCGTTAGTTCTCATCACTGTACCACTGTGCGGTCCTTTTCCGATCTGGAAATCACCGCACGGCTCTGAATTACCCGCTGTCCCATGGGAGCACCCACCACATTAGAACTTGGTTGCACTTTAACTGCTAAATACACAGCAGCCGAGCTGCTTCAGCCTGTTCCCCCCACGCCTTTGCTGCACCTCGTATTATATACATACAGTAATATATAAACTGATTTTCTGACCTAGAGAGTCTTGTCACAGAAACACAGTTTGCACCTGGTGGAGAAGGAGAATATAACTACTGCCATAAGAAATACCATATACCTGCCTATAAAGCATCTATTAAATGCATCTTGTGTCACAAATATTACAGATATGTAATCCATTGAAAAGATGTACAAATGCTACACTCCTGATGGAAAACCAGGAGTTTCCGAATCTGCTCTGTAGAGGAAAACACAGCCCGAGGCGACAGTGAAAGCGGGGACAACCACTCCAGCGGCCAAAGGAAAAGTTTAATGCACAAGATCACCCACCTTGGTGACTCACTGATTAACTCACAATTGTTTTCATTACACTGTTTCTCTTCCTCAGATTTTTAAGTCGGTTTCCTCCAGCAGTGTGGGTTTCAGGTTTTGTTTGCTTTGCTTTCCTTAAATATTTATGCTACGATGTTTGCTTTGCTTACTTTCCTTAAATATTTAAGCTATGGTGCTTTACTAGCATACATATTTGTTTTATTTAAAATCTACTTAGCTGAAAGATAAACAACAAACTAGGAAGTCAGAAATCACACTGGAATTTTAGAGGAAGACCAGCAATTAACTCCGCCGAGGTGTTAACCGTTTGGAAACAACAGGCTTTGCCTATGCGCCGCATGTGATGAGCTGGGTACCGACATGGATTAATTGTTCTAAAGGTGTTTTCTTGATGTCAAGTTATTTCTTCCCTTTCCTCACTCTGATTCAGATGCCACATTAACCCCTTCCCTTCCTCACCGCTCTGACGAAGGCAGCGGCTGACACTGCACGGGAGCAGCAGCGCGGGCTGAGCAAGAGCACGAGCAGCCGCTGCGGGAAAAGCCGCTTCTGGGCTGCGGAGCGAGAGCAGCAGGAGCGGTTCCGCAGGGTACTGACCCCGGCACGCACGGCCCGCACAGCTGCCCAGGAATCCGTGGGGATGGGGCGCGGGGATGCAGGTGCAATGCGCAGGTCAACGCAGGGGGCAATGCGAGGACGTGATGCATGGATGCGACGCAACACAGGGACGTGGACACAGGGATGCGGACGCAGGGATGCGGAGGTGCAAATGCAGGGACACAGATGCAGCGCGGGGACATGGGTACAGGGATGCAACGCATGGATCAATGCAGAGATGTGGCACAGGGATGAGACACGGGGATCAATGCAGAGGTGCGACACACGGATCAATGCAGAGATGCAGTGCAGGGATGCAGTGCAGGGATGTGACAGAGGGATGTGGAGATGCAATGCTGGGACACGGGTGCAGGGATGCAGGTGCAGGGACGTGACACAGTAATCAATGCAGGGATGAGACACAGGGATCAATGCAGAGATGCGACACACAGATTGAAGCAGAAATGCGGTGCAGGGATGCGGAGACACGGATGCGGTGCAGGGTCGCAGGTGCAGGGATGTGACACAGGGATGCAGTGCAGGGATGAGACACGGATCAATGCAGAGATGTGGTGCAGGGATGCAGTGCAGGGATGAGACACAGGGATCAATGCAGAGATGCAACACACAGATCGAAGCAGAAATGCGGTGCAGGGATGCGGAGACACGGATGCGGTGCAGGGTCACAGGTGCAGGGATGCCGGTGCAGGGATGTGACGCAGGGACATGGATGCAGGAATCAATGCAGGGACATGACCCATTACTCAAGCAGCTTTTTCCAGGAGACCATGTAATGGAGAGCTGCGATCTCTCAGGGCATTTTGTCACCTGCAGAGCCCCAGGGCACACGCTGCTCCTCCCGCCTGCGCTCCTGCCAAACCTCACCACGAGAGGCGGGAATTCACCAGAACAGGGCTAATGTCAATTAGTACAAAACCTGCCGGGGTTAGACAGGCGTTCTTTAGAACGTCTTGGGCCTCAAGCATAAATTAGCAGGTGGGCTGTTAATGTGTGTTTTCCCTTTTGCCACAACAATGTATTTTTCACTTTAAAGATAAGACAGTGCCTGATAGACCCAAATATTGACAGAGGAGATAAAAAGGGTTGTTATGATAATAGGCATAATGAAATATTGTTTATAAAACTATAGCTGGGAACAGATGCCTTTTCCTACCGTGGAATATTGATCCTCTAAAAAAAAAAAAAAAAGAAAATGAGCTTTCTCCTGTGTGCTGTATCTGCGCCCGTGTTTTACACCTGCAGGACGTATCGGTCACTTCTAAAAACAAAGATCTCAGATTTTGCTGCTCGGTATGTCAGGGCTCCTACCTCCCTCATTGAGCACCAGAAGAAGAAAAAAGACACATTGGATGAGAATATATCCACGATTTGAACACCTTTAACCCTCCCTCAGTCTGACACTCACTTCCTTAAATTAACATGCATAACATATATAAATTAATACTATACCTAAGAATGTATACACGACGCGGGTTGCGCGAAGCTGCTCTCCTGCCGGCTGGAACACGGGATGATGGGGCAGGAACACAGAGCTGGGAGCGCGGGGAGGAAAGGACGTGAGAAACGGGGTCAGATGGACTGAACTGAGCTGCCGGCTGCACAAACCGCCCCCGGCGCCACCAGCCCCAGGGGCTCCACCGCAGTGCTGCTCAAAGGCAGAACCAGAACTGCCCAGTAACTCGGAGGAAGGCTCTGTGCCCCCAACTGCATCACCTCGCACCTCCCGGAGCTCTCCTCTGTAATCCATCACTGAAAGGAAATTGTATCAGTTGTCATAGAAACACCTTGACCAACAGCCTGGAAAAAAAAAAAAAAAAAAAATATATATATATATATATATATTTTTTTTTCAGCAATATTGTCCCATTCAAGCAAAAATCTGCAAGTCCGTCAGTGCTGTTCTGGATAAGCTGATGTTCTGCTCACTCGCCCACTTGACAAAATTTCCCATTTTCCTCAGTGTGCTGTCAGTACCACTTATTTCTCCTATTGCACCTTTTGGGTGAACTGCTGAGGAACACCGAGCTGCACAGAGCCATGAACGCCCCTTGATTGAAACCGCACACTGTGGTATTTGTGCAGGGCTCTTCATTTTTATCCAAAAATTGTTTGATATTGCTATTTTATCCACATTTTATAAGGTGGAAATCACATAGAACAGCAAAACTAATTCTTGGAGGATGTCAAAGTGCATCTCCACAGAGACACTTTCTGCACCGCTTCAAAGAGCATTGTGGCTCCTCCGTGTGTGGCAATGACATCTTGTCACAAACTTCCCATCCCTCCCCCTCAGAAAGCCCGGAGCCGGTACCATCACCCACCATTGCTCATATACATCCTGTTCTCCATCTCTGTACGACTGTTAAGATGCACTGTCTGACTGCGCACAAACTTCCTTGTTCAACAAATCCAGAAAGCGACCGTATGTTATCACAGGAGGCTGAATTTTTACAGAGCTCTCTGGTTTTCCATTTCCAAGACAGCACAAACTTCTGTTTTCAATCCAAACAAAGGCTGTTGTGAAGCCCTTCCTGCACACAGACTGCATTTCAACAGCTTGTTTAAAATTAAAACCTGAAGTAGGAACCACGAGAGGCCTGATCTATTATTAATCACAGGGGAAGACCAATCTTTTCAATCATATTACACTTACAAAGTAACGCAGGTCCCACTTGCATCTGCAGTGGTGCAGGCTGCTTCCTGGGCATTTTCATCTTCCAGACCCAGGAGTTAAGATTACGGCCATACTGGTAAGTAATGAATAGGGATTAGTATTCAGACAAGCACTTAATTAACGAGAAGAAAAGACCGACCGAGTGTGTGCGCAGCGCTGGGCTCGGCTCTGTGTGCGGCGGACGGGCTGAACGTGGGGTCGCCCTTCGCCTCGCTGTCTGGGGTTCGCTTTTATTCCCTGTTCTCCATGCAGTCGATGCCCAGAGGCCACTGAAAGCCTGAGAGAGAACGGTTTGCAGCTCCTGGGGTTCAGCTGTACAGAGGAAGAGATAACACGCAGCCGCTGATAAACACCCTGATCCTTCGCGGATCTAACGCAATTTCACAGTAAAATCTTTTGCCGTGACCGGATTACTTTGGTCACTCCAAGGCTCCTGCAGGGGTAGGTACGTTCCAGGCTGTTTCACGTGGACAGATACGATACACAGCTTTTAAAAGAACAAACTCTGCAAACAGACCCTCATCCGACAGCCTTGGATGTACAGCAATGCGCTGGATCATCCTAATTATTCACAGAGTTACCGACGGCGTATGGCAGCAAGAGAATTAGAACTTTATATCGTTCCCTGAAGCGCGACCTGCAGGATCCAGCGAGGGATCAGCCCCTGCCCCGGGAACAACCATCTCCAGAGGCTGGTGCTGGCGGGGACCCCCGTGTCCCCCACAACAGCGTCCCAAACCGGGGGTGCAGGCACACGCACCGGCACTTCTGCGCACACACAACAACCCTCTCACGCTCTCAGGCCTGAGGAACCATCGCATTTTGAATCTTCACCAGTCTGTGCAACAGCTTTTCCACTCTCTATATTCAAACATAGTGTGATGAAACAGCAATGCCAGTAAAAATAAATCATAACATTCTGCATCTCAAAAAATCCCAAGAAATCCCCAAACTACTAGGAACTGTTTTAAAACTAGTGAGGTAGGCAAATCAACCCCCTTGGAACGGAAGCTGCAGCTCTCCAGTACCAAGCGATTCAGGTTTGGCAGTTCTCTGTAAACACATCCTCCCACCAAAAAGAAAAGAAAAGGGATCAGCCGTTGAGGACACAGATCTATCATCACAGCCGCTCTCTTTAAGCATTCACCAGGTGTAAATATCCCTAATATCACTGATGTCCAAACTGTCAGATTCGGACACGTTTTGCCTCCCCCGCCATCTGTGCAGCTGCCCTTTCCAACACACGCAGCGCTTCACCTCCCAGTCTACTGTTCTCATCCCGCTGGGGCTTCTGTGTTTCAGTTTGGGTCAGATGTTCCCATTCTGCATGGATGTGATTCACGCCAGGATAGTGGATTTTGAGAAGTCAATGGGAAACGGTGCATTTGCCCCACAAATGGAGAGCCCATCTCCCCAGGGTGTTTTGGTGCCTCGGTACCAACCGGGACTCGCAGCCGCCTGTTCTCAGGCCATGGGTGACGCCAACACACGTGAGGGCGATGGGTACGGCCATGGTGTGGAACCAGCTTTGGTGGGAAGAGCAAACAGATGGAGATTGCGCCGGGCCTGCCGGGTCCCCTCCTGGAGCGGTGCTGCCAAACGGCTGCGCACCCCTCCAAAGGACAGAGCTAACACCCTTCAGACCCAAAATGCCCTGTTTTTCATGAGTACGTGTCCTGTTTACTGCTCAACCTGCAGTATTAATACACTGAATTATTTTAATTTCTCCAGCGTTGTTTACTTGTCCGTTGAGACATTACGGCCATTATCAGACTGTTGCACCATCAAAAATTCACTTCTACTGAGTGGCATTAAACCTCCTCTACCATGAACCACTTGTTCCCAATACTGGGAGTTTCTTCTACAACACTTAAAAAACAGGATTAAGTGCATCTGCAGGTGCATGTCTTTTCAAATGAACACTAATGCAGAGCTACAAGCATCCCCGGGACCCCCAAACAAGCCATTTGCCCACAGGCACGGGAAGCGCAGTGAGGACCGGCTTTGTCTGCATCAAATATTCAGCACTTTATGAAAATTTAAAACGGAAACAATGACTGAGGGACCACGTTATCTACGTGCAGTATTAAAGGCCAGTGTTTTAAGGCCCTGTGGGCAGCCCTGACCAAACCACGGGACAAACAGCACCCAGAACACAGTGCCTGGGGGTGCAAACAAGAAAGATCCTTCCCCACCTCTTGTCAAACACTAACACTCATCACTAAATACATAATAATAATAATAATAATAAAAGAAGTTAAGGCTGTGATTGCCCCTTTCCTGCTGCTATTTCACAATATAAAAGTAGAGTTTCAGTTGCTTCAAACATGGTATCTACAGTGTATCTACAAACATGCATCTGCTGTTACCAGTGGGGGACAACATACGCAGAAGGAAGTTGTTTTGCTGATAAAGGGCCTGTTATACAGTAAAACCTCACTATCCTTAGCTCGGAGATGGGTAAAATTAGCACAGAACTGAGGCTCAGCTTTACTTTTTGTGCCCTACTCTGGGCTCTTCTGACCCCAAGCCCATGGGGAGGACTGGGAGCTGCTGGGAGGAGCTGCTGCTGAACCGGAGCAGCACGAGCAAGAGTTCTGAGACGCTCCTAGCGATACTTCTATTAAGATTTGCTTTTAGCAGCACCACAGAACAGGATTTAACTACCGACAACAAATGCTCCCAACGTGCCCTGGCACACGGGAGCTCGGCGGAGAACACAAAGAGAAATGGCTCCCAACGCGATGTGGATGTCGGGAGCAGCAAACAGGTGACACCGGTTCCCCAGGGCTGCTGGATCCTTCTTTACAGATGAAAATAGAAACTGCGTCTCTGAGATTATGCTCTATCGGAGAACAGGCAATCAAAGCCAGGCCCCAGCGTTTGATTTTCAATATCTCATTTAAATCTTGTAACAAAGTTCAATTAATGGTCTTGGAAAAGTTTTCTAACAGTTAATGCTGCTTCACTACAATGCTTTTTATGACTTTTTGTACTGCACAGCCTTTCTTCTTCCCCTCCAAATCAGGCGACATTATGGAAATATTATCTTTGTAAATGCGGGTGAAGCTGATGATATTATTGATTTCAGATAGCCTCCAGGTTTGAGACAAATTTCCCGCCAGTCTAGAGGTACAGATCAAAGATTTCCAATGCACTGACTTACTCAGAACAGCCATTCTCAGCTAACGGGGTGAGGAAGGTGCCGGGAGGAGCGGGGTCGCGGTGCTGCGGGTCTGACCCACCAGCGCCGCCGCGGCTGCGCAGAACAAACTGATGTGAGCTCTTCTGCAGCCCCAGCCCTGTCCCCGCTGCAGCAAATGCCCCCACGCACCCTCCCGCACACACAGCACTGGGGCGACAGGAATGAGATGTGGTGGTGAACAACTCATCTCTTCAAAATGGGGTTTTACAGCTATGAGGGTAACACGGTTCCCACAATAACCCCTTGCACCGCTGACACGCAGCAAATTTCGGATCTCAGCCCGGTGACAACCTGGCTGGGCCACCAGCTCGGTGCCCAGTGTCCCCGGGCTGCCCGTGGAGCGGCTGTGTGCAGAGCGGGCAGGATGGGGACACAGGCTGCCAGGGCTGCCGATCTGATGGTCATGGGGTTGATTTATACCGCTGCACAGAATTTATACTGTCCACTGGGACAAGCCATCAATTTCTCTTCACTTTGAATACTGTGAAGCCATTTCACAGTGAAGCAACTCCAGAGGCAGAATGGTGATGGTGTCAAAGCCAGACGGTGATGCCGCGTTCACAGGAGCTGTCAAGCACACAGCCAGTGTCGGCCGGGAAGAGCGTTTGGCCAAAGGATGCAGGACCTGGGTTTCTGCTGGGCAGGGCAGCCTGGGGACAGTGCTGCTCAGACCGGGCTGCTCGCTGCGGGGTGCTGCATGGGCTCTGCTGCATGGCACTGGCTGCACAAGCACAGTTGCTCTGCTGCATGGTGCTGTACAGTCCATGCTGTTCTGCTGTGTGATGATGCACAGGCTCTGCTGCTCTTCTGCATGGTGCTGCACAGCCCAGGCTGCTCTGCTGCATGGCGCTGTGTGGTGCTGCATGGGCTCTGCTGCATGGTGCTGGCTGCACAAGCACGGTTGCTCGGCTGCATGATGATGCACAGGCACTGCTGCACAGTTGCTCTGCTTGTGGCGATGCATGGGCTCTGCTGTATGGTTGCTCTGCGGCATGAGGGCTGCACAGGCACTGCTGCACGGTCGCTCTGCTCGCTGTGATGCACAGGCACTGCTGCACGGTCGCTCTGCTCGCGGTGATGCACAGGCACTGCTGCACGGTCGCTCTGCTGCATGGTTGCTCTGCTGCACGGCGCTGCACCCAGCACCACTTGCTGTAGATCCAGGGGGTCCTTTGCCGGGCAGGGGCATCTGCTGCCTCTCCCTGGGCACTCCCAGAGACACCTTCTCGTGAAGCTGTTACTGAGCCTGGGAAAACATAAACCAGACAAAGCATTAGCAAACTTCAACACAAATCATTGAACAGAGGGTGAGCGTTGAGATCCGACAGGGCACGGGACACCTGACCTGCCCAGCACAGCTCCACCTGCAGTCCCGGCCCTCCAGAGCTGCACTAAATGCTCTCATCAGCTTTGTGCATTTTAAGTACTTGCCTGGTGTGGCAGAAGCACCCGAGCTAAGTACGGTTTGGCTTTCATTGTTTTTTTTCTCCTTTTTTTCCTTTGGTTACTAAGCAAAAGCAAGACTCCTACGTTAGGAAGAGCTTGTGCCATGTTTAAAGCAAGTACAGGGACTCCAAGCTCAAATTACTCTAATAATTTATTCTGGTCTTGAAATCCCCAGGGTTATTTCACAGAAAATGTATTTTAAGATGTTTGGCTCAAAAATGACAAGATAACAGACGATACATATTCATTTTCTCCCCCAAGATGGTGATGAGATGTAAGAAAACGAAGCAGAACCCTCTGCAGATCCTCCCTCCCCAGCCAGAGAAGTCCTGTGGGTTTATCTTGCTGATGCCACCAGAATTGCGCTGCCATTTATCTTGAGGGTGTATTTATGAAAGGGATTGTTTGCAGCTGGAGCTACAAGGCATGAAACAAACTGATAATGGAAATTTCTTTAGCAGCTTATTCTTTTTCCGTGGCATTTTTCTTTTTTTCCCTTTATGAGCTTCATGACAGCCAAGCCGTAATTTCCTTTCTGTATTTTAGCACAAACAACAGATTAGTGTCACATTGTTTGCTGCGAGGTTTTGCTTGCTGCTTGCATGAGCACTTGTTGGCAATCCGTGTGTTCCAAATGAATAATGTGGTCATTCGTAAGGACAAAGCCCAGAACATCTTCCTGGCGCACGGGAAGGCCCTGCGAGCACGGACCGTGAATGCAGAGAAATCCACGGAGGCAGAGGTGAAAGATCCAATTCGAAACCCGAACCACAGAACACACGGGCGGGACTGTCTGCTCTGAGCACACAGCGCAGCCTTTGGCACCGCAGACACCATGAGCTACT
Source organism: Columba livia (assembly GCF_036013475.1). Lineage (NCBI taxonomy): Eukaryota > Metazoa > Chordata > Aves > Columbiformes > Columbidae > Columba > Columba livia. The sequence continues at coordinate 22,135,379 of NC_088611.1, forward strand.
GCAGCCTCAGCCTCCAGAAAAATGTAATTTAAATTAACAACATAAATCACAAACAGCAAATTATTTATTTTTAGAGCACAGAATATAACCTCATAGAGAAATGTCTTTAATTTTTGCCCTTCTTCACACCATACTTAGTATTTTTTCACGTTCTTAGGGACGTTATCCCTGCTAGGACCCTCCAGGAAACATGTTGCGTGGTGGTTCCCTGCCTTTCCCTCATGTATCTCTTCAAGGTAAAGCCTCCTGTTCTTCCTCTCCTCCTCCATCATGTAAAAATCAGCTTTTACAAGTATCTCTGCTGTTTTCCCCAAAGTGAATGCACCTTAAATGACTTTGGGTTCCTGCAGCTTGCTGGGCCTGCCTTGCTCCCCCTTCGCATCCCCACTGTGAACCCACACTGCCCTTATAAACCATCTTACTTAATATCAGCTCAAGTGTAACTAAACTGACCGCCAAGACCAGTGTCGGTTTAACACCCCACGTTTTACACACAACCCTGCAAATCTCAGGTTTCGGCAGTCAGAGGGTGACACGTCATTCACAGGGTTTGACCAGCACGCTGCCCATGCAACAGCTCTGCAAAGCCATTAAATAAGCTTGTTAAGGCTGCTCTTTGCTCATTAGAAGGGTCTTTGGTAGCGCAGGAGACAGCAGGCAGAGGGGACACCAGAAGGTAGGAACGAGCAGAGGAAAAGCAGGTTAACGTCAGCAGAACGGGCAGGAAAGAGCAACAGACACCTCTCCTCAACAGCACCAACCCTGCCCTTCCCACACTCACAGCTCATTTAAGCAAAAATTACAGCAGGGCAGTCCAACATAGCAGCACAGTCATGGATGTGACACCACAGACGTTACAAAACCTCTTCCTGCCAGTCATATACCTTGTTTTGAGAAACAAACTCAGCTTTTGGAGGCTCAGAACCCGTCCTCAGCGCATTAGCACTCCGCGGTTGTTAGCGCTCAAAAGCAATGCTTCCAATGCTACATCAAGCCATTCAAGTGACAGGAAATTTGAGCAGCTGATTTGGGAAATGGATATTTCATTAGAGGCACGACTCGTGATAAATGGAAGCTCTCCCACCGCCGTCGCTGGGAATACCAATGAGCTCCACAGCCAAGGCTGGGCAAGGGGAGGCAGCGAAGCCCCGGGGTGCGACACACGGCGCTGGGATGCGCAGCTCCTATAGTGTTCCCAGCGGGGGGTGTCGGGTCCCCGTGCGGAGCAGCCACAGCTCAGCCTCCTCCCGCCTGGTGCGAAACACCAGAGAAAGCTGCCATGGACAAAACCAGAGCGGGAGGCCCTGGGTGGGACTGGGGGGGTCCATGGACACCAGCACCAGCGGGGTTTTGGAGAAGTCTGTGTCTGTCCACTACGGCTGCCCAAAAGCCCATCCAGTGACCAAAGAGGCCCTTTCTGAAACCCTTCCGATGCTGAAGGACCAACGATGTGCACCTTCCCAGAACGCTGACGATTTCTCTTCCACAAAGAGACATCTCCAACACCCAATTTTGACGGTGTTATCCCCCACGATGCCAACGGCAGGGCCAGGAGCCTCACGCAATGAACAGGGCCAACAACCCCATCCTGCAGCACAGCCCTCCTGCAACGCTTGGGACATGCGGACCTGAAACAACTGAACAGGAACCAGCAGCTCCAGGGCCCTCCCAGATGCTCCAGAGTTAAAACCAGTTGTGACTCAGGTCTGGAACTTACTGGGTTTAGTCCAACGTTCACAGTTTGCTCTAAGTGAACCCTTTTGCTGCAGCAAGCAATTAAGAAAATTGATTGATCTTCAGATTGAGCTCGTAATATCTTCTGAGATACAGATTACTGAGTTTTGATCAATAGCCACGGTATAATTGAACATGTGTCTGTACAGTTGGACACGCTGTGTTCCTGATACCCAGGGGACTTTGGTGGGTTTGATTGATATGGAATAGAAGTAAAGCAAACGAACCACCATCTGTACGTAGTCTTTTGATGTGTGTGGTTTTATTAAGTTCCAGAAAAGCTTTTCAAAACTAGAATTTTGGGGTTTTGTTGCACACCAACACAAGATATGTGGTGATTCGAATAGAAGAAAAAAACAAAGCAAAAACCTGTTTTTAAAGGCCAGCATAAAAAATTATTTACAGCTTCCACAAACTGCACAACTTAAAGTACTAAAAAATTCTTTTTGAAGTAGATAAAACCAAGTTTAAAATGAACATTTATCAGCTTTTGCTGCATTAAAATAAATAGCTGAAGTGGACTTTTCAGAAAATGGAAATAAGAATCAAGAGTGGGGATGGAAAACCTGCATCCAACACCTTAGAATGCAAGAGGAACATCTGCAGTCACTGCGGCAGGACACGGCACATCTGGCCCTCGCCCCCACATCTGGACAGCAGCAGGTTCAGGGACCGGAGGTGGTTGTGCACCCGCCTGCTCCTCTGTGCAGCGCACGGGAGAGCACAGCACCTCTGCGCCCCAATTCAAAGCAGCGAGAGAACAAGCCCACATAATCCTTTGGTTTCCCCCAAATTCCCGTCATTAGGGTTGATAAAATGAGCGCTACTGCAGCCCTGCACTGCAGATCCCCTGTCCCAGGTCACGGTTACTCACTCAGGGGCGGGGGGTTCGGAGGGTCCCGTAGCGGGGGGCAGGAACCACCCGGACCCCTCACAGGGCGAGAGGCAGAACCACCAAAGATGGGCAACCCTGCAAACCAAGGAGAGGACGGGAGCGCATCTGTTCCGCGGGCAGGCGGCTGCTCCGGCCGGCAGCGGATGCAGCGTGCGGCACACACGTTGCCATGGCAACTCACCGAGAGCCTCTTACAAATCCCCAGCAAACACCCTCACAAATCTAAACATGTATATGACAGAAGTCCCTAAGCACGTCTACACTGAGTACTGGCCAAACGAGCTCCCCTTTTCTTCACTGTCCCCCCAGGAAGTGCTGCCTTACCGGCCTTTTCTTTGCTGCTGCTGCTCATTTTCAATTTATACACTGTCTCTCCCTTCTCCGCTGATTTCCTACGTGAGCAGGTACAGCGGCACCCGTCACCCTGCTCACCCGTTCCCACGGCCGGGACGCAGACACCCCCCAGCACACTTGCGCACTCTGTTTTCCGGGTCTACTAATTATCTGCAGAGCCAGCATCATGTTTTAAGTACGGAAGACGCTTATGCCTATATTATTTTTAAAACTATGTTGGCTCCCTAGTGGAGGTCAACCTGGGCGTCTTCATTCAAATGCTGCTGCTCTGTGTGGCCCAAGCGACTGCTCGTGCTACAGTATTAAATCTCCCTGGTGCTTACCAAAGCCAGGATTAGGCTGTACAGGCATCTCCCAGCCCAAGTTTAGTTCTGAAACGTGTGGCACACGTGAAGTTCAAGTTTATTTTGCCTGTAGGACTGTTCATCAGAAGGAGAAGTAGCTTGTGTGATTATACTGTGATGAGATACAGAATTTTTTTAATTATGATTTCCAATGTTATTTCAGTGCAGCACAAACCAACAACATCCCTGAGACGCGGAGGCAATTTACTGGCATCCTAATAACTGTAAATGAAGCCCTCTGTCCCCATGTTCAGAGCCCATCATAAATGAGAATTAGGGTAAGATATGGGATCAAACATTGGTTTATGGTAAGAGACACAGCGGCTGCATCCAGCTGCTCACAGTTCACTGCCCATGTTACCGCCGAGCGCTGTTACCTCACTGCTTCTCGGCCTCTTTAAAACACGCCACGTCCCCCAAAATACGAGGAAAGGCTGAGAGAACTGGGCTTGTTCAGCCTTGAGAAAAGGCGGCTCACGGGAGACCTCAGCACCACGTTCAGTAGTTGAATGTGGTTACAAAGCAGCTGGAGATGCCCTTTGTGCAAGGAGCCACGTGGAAAAGACGAGGGGCGATGGGTACGGAAATGTCTCCCGATGAGACAACCAGCCACCGGAACAACCTCAACACCGGACGCTTTTCAGACTCAGCTGGACAGGGCGCCGGGCCAGCTTGTCTAGACCGGGCTTGTGCCAAGGAAGGTTGGACCAGGCGATCCTGGAGGTCCCTTCCAGCCTGGGATTCCATGGTTCTATAACTGAACTGAGCTATGGGCTCAGCCCTGAGTCAGACTTACCCACGCAGGGCTCCTGGGTGTCTCTGCAGATGGTGATGCTGGCCATGGGGATTTGGGGAGCAGCCAAGGGTCCCAGCCCCACAGGCAACCACAGGTCTGGATACGAACCAGCTTCGTTATGGACTTGGTGCTGCCTGGACAAACAATAACCATCAGTACTAATAAATAATACCTACTATCATAATTATTAATACCTATTACCATAATAACCTCCCTCCCCTGCAGCAGCCGCTCACCCCAGCCCCATAAACCTGCCCCATGCAGGAGTTTCCTATGAAACAGACAGAAATCAGCGCGTTGATGACAGTATTTGTCACACAAGGGTCACCCTGGGCTGCATTTCCCAGCGTGATTCGTAAGTCTGTCTCTTTGATCTAAACTGATCCCCTACACAGAGCTTAACTTCTGATATAAAAATATTCTGTAGCTACAAATTAGAGAAAAAAATGATCACAAAGCGCAAAATTATTATTGGAGGATAAAAAAAATAATCTGATGAATGCCTTTCTGATCATTGTATACAAGGACTGGGATATGAGAATTACATTTTATTGAGCTTATTCCTTCTATACTCCCCCACAAAAGTTGGGTTTATCTTTTAATTGATCAACAATGCATTTACATATAAATCTAGGAATTTGAGTTTGGGAAGATGGTTTTAAATGAGCAGAGGAGACATTCTCTGCAGGAACTCAGGGAAAGGGAATGCAAGCCCTGCAGATGCTTTTAAGGCACATCTAGAGAAGGGGCAGGGGCTGCGGAGCCCATATTGACCAAACCGCCCGGTCGTGGGGGTTCCCAGCATCGTGATGTGGCCATTTAGCCACTAATTAATCAGACTTCTGGTTTAATTTCTGTTATTGCTTTACAATTCTAGCAGGAACCACGTTATTAGTTAAGAAATATTTCCCAGTGAAAGATAATACAGCTTTGTGCTGCCTCCCCTGCCTGCCCGTTCTGTACAGATCGCTGCTGAAATGAAATAAAATAGAGCAAAAGAGGGGGCATGGAACAGCTGCTGAAGCTTATAAAGATATTTCATGGCAAGATACAACACGCTTTTATGGCCCAAAGTACAATAAAATTAGGATTCATTACTGGTTAGTTAAGTCTGGGGAGGACATAGAGGTAATTTTACATGGTACAAGTTACATATCGTGTGTAATTGGATGAGGGGAAGCCAGCCGAGATGAAGCTCAAACCAATACAAGTTCCATGATCACAGTTAAAAACCGCCAGCAGAGGCACAGCCAAGACCCCAAAGCAGCTCCCGCTGTCCCTGTTCCCCCGGCGGGGGCACCAAGGGAGATCACACCATGTGCTGCACGAGCATTAGTGGTTTTACCCAAGAAATTACTAAAAGCGATAAAAAGTTTGGGATTTGTCCCACCATTTAGGGTTGGGAGGGGCTGTGGAACGGCAGAGCATCTCTCCCTCCAGTCCGGCATCCTCCCATCCCATCCCATCCCAGCATCCCTCCCATCCCATCCCAGCATCCCTCCCATCCCATCCCAGCATCCCCCCCGCCACAGCAGAGCTGGGCACACACCCACCCCAGCAGTGAGCCTGAAAAATGCATTTAAAGACAGGGGAGATGGCAGAGAAGGGCTCTGTTTTCATTTCAAGACCTGCCTTTGGAGCAGCAGATGTCCCCCCAGCCCCGGGGGCGCGTGTTCCCAGGATCAGCCCCGACCCCAGCGCCCGCTCCTCTGGTCAGTGTTAACTGTCAGGAGGCTCGGCAGCTCGACCATGCCCTGCGAAGCTTGGGGCTGCTATCTTACTTAGCAGAGGTCACTTGGTTCATTATTTTCATTTCCAAGACGCTCAATGAACCGCCACCCACACGTGCTTTCATTTAACACATTTAAATATTTATAATAACACTGAAATACTTGAACTGCCTGGCAAGGGCTCGGTTGCAAACCACGGGCTCTGCCCACAGCCCCCCATGGGTTTTCTTGCCCTGACCTGTGTCACCGTCCCTGGGCTGGTCCCCGTCGCATGGGGCCGGCAGGTGTCCATGGGCTGGGCTCCATCACCTCCCGTGCCCTCCAGAGGCCGTTTGGCTGCGCGGGAGGCTCCCCGGGGACAGCCCCGTCCCTGTCACAGCCAGCGGCTGCTCCTGGTTTGCCTCCCGCTGTGTCAGCGGTGGTCGGTACCCCCGGGTCCCCCATCCCCTGCTCTGCACTTTGGGACAACACTGACAGCTTGTTCAGCCGAAGCCACCTCTGCACCGAGCAAAGGTCTCTACATAACCGGGTAATGCTGCAAAATTGTTTCATTCATAGCTCGTTTAACGCCTGACACTTGCTTTTCTTTTGGTACTTATTTAATACACATTTAATTTAACTTATATGAAAGCACTAACATTTTTCTAATTACCTCAAGCACTTAAATGGTTTCCACGCTGTTAATAATTCTTTTGGTTCTTAGTCTGTCGAGGGCTGAGATGCCAACAGAACAACCTGTTCTGAGGGCCCAGGGCATCTGTCCATCCGCCCCAAGGACACAGCGGGCAGTGGTGACAGAGGTGACACCGCAGCCAGCAGGACCAGCCACCGGCACCAGCATTTTCCCCAGCTCCTCTACCTGTTATTCACTACTTTATATTTTACGGAAGGACAGCTGGATTTATTCACTACTGCTGCTTTTTTAATAACTCTACAACTCCTGTGACGGTTTCATTATTTCTGACATTCTCCAGCACCCTTTTCGCTGGGGTTTGTGAGTTTAACACGATGTTATAACGCTAAAGGCTTTCCTCGGAGCTGACGGCACAAGAAGGGGACACGGCTGGTTCACGGGCTGCCCGCACGGACCCGGCGTGCTGCGTCTCCTGGGAACGTGAAAGATACCCACTAAGAAAACAATCACCTGTTATCAAACCAGGTACAATTTCACGAAAAAATATATTCAGTGTTGGAAAATCTGAGTCATTCTGAAATATCATCCTCGCCCTGCAAATCACTGTCAAAGTCACTATTGTTGTGGCAATCTTCACCACATATAGTGGGTTTTGGGGCTTTTTTTTTCCCCTTGGTGAGTGAGTAAACGTTCAGTGTGTGGGAGCAGCTGGGGACACGGGGGGAACGCTGGGGGGGGAACGCTGGGGGGGGAACGCTGGGGGGGGAACGCTGGGGGGGGAACGCTGGGGGGGGAACGCTGGGGGGGGAACGCTGGGGGGGGAACGCTGGGGGGGGAACGCTGGGGGGGGAACGCTGGGGGGGGAACGCTGGGGGGGGAACGCTGGGGGGGGAACGCTGGGGGGGGAACGCTGGGGGGGGAACGCTGGGGGGGGAACGCTGGGGGGGGAACGCTGGGGGGGGAACGCTGGGGGGGGAACGCTGGGGGGGGAACGCTGGGGGGGGAACGCTGGGGGGGGAACGCTGGGGGGGGAACGCTGGGGGGGGAACGCTGGGGGGGGAACGCTGGGGGGGGAACGCTGGGGGGGGAACGCGGCAGCTTTGACAGCTGATTTTTGTTAAAGGCAGAGACAATCCAAGAGTATTTTCTTCACACCCACCTGCCACATTTGAGAGCAACAATTCTATTACAACAAGCCACCCTGAACCAGCAATCCTCCCCATTCAGGCTGCAGCCAAAGCACACAGGCAGATCAATCTATTCACCCCAAAAAAAAGCATTACATGAAAAATATTTAAGGGCAGATCATGGAATTTCCTAATTAACCTGCCTGCTGGCCGCTTGTGTAACATCAGCTACAGAACTCGACCCTGTTATCGCTGTTAACCCACCCGAGGCCGCAGGAGACGGACAGAGATGCTGCATTTGGAGCAGCGCCCTGGAAATGAGCCTTTTTCTCCAATACTCCTGAAAAATCATTTTGAAGGTTAAAATAGCTGAAACTTTTCTTTAATCTACTAATAAAAAAAAAATATATATATATATTCTTTCTGATGACTGATTTTTCAGCTCTATCATGTGGTACCCCGATACGCCTGGTGAGACCCCTATGAACAGCAGTTTCCTGTGCTCTTATTGCACTCACAGACTGATCCATGTTAAATTGTTAAATTAAACAGCAAGGCTTCCTCCAAGATGTGGATAAAAGCACCATATTTTCCGTTAATATCCCTCCCTTTATATCTCTATGAATCTTCGGTACATTAGATGTCGTTAATGTTCAATGCCAAGTGCAAATGAACTATCAGATTTTATCAGACTGCGACTGTCTTTATGGACCAGTATTATCTCCTGTACAAATGAAACATTTGAAGCACTTTTCACGACCACCCTCCCGGATATTGCCGATAGAGGCGCCTGCTTGACACAGCACTTACGTTCATTTTTGTATTTAAATGGGAAACCAAGCTCCATCGTCCCCCTTTGCCCATTCTCCCCTCCACTGAACTCTGCAACCGGCTAAAACTCCGATACGAACGGAAGGAGCCGTGTGAACAAGCGCAGCACCCCAGGGAACCGGCACGGACCGGCACCGGGGACCGTGGTCCCCCCGCTGCACCCCAAAAAGCTCCATGTGCAAGGAGCTCTGCTGCACTCGCATCTTTGCTTTTCCATACAGAAACACTACCGCTAAACCCACGGAACAAACAGACGTTTCCTTCTCAGTGCAGCAAGACCTTTTAGTTACCAAAGTCTGTGTCATAGCCTGATTACTATACACGCCACATATTATTGTACACATCTAATTTAGCAGGCGTTAAGCACAAAAAGACTGGCTCCCGAGGACAGACCCAAAAGAGAAGGAAGGATTAATTAGAATTTCTCAAAACAAAACCAGCTAAAGGACCTTCAAAGCAACACAATGACTTTATATTACAGAACTGGTTGGGGAATAAACCTCAATGAAAAATATATACTGTACATTTAAGTATTACCTTTTCCTCCATTGACTGATATTGGGTGTAAGTGGAACGAGGGTGGGTATGGGAAAGGATGGAAACCCTGCAATGCCAGATTTCAGAGACATTTCTGATCTAAAAGTTAAGGGTAATTAACCTTCAACTGAACATAACAAATATACATACTTAAAAATGTAAATAAAAACCAAAGAGACATCTTTGCAATTGTATCGCTGTTTCCACCCCACAGCATTTGGGTTTCCTTAGAATCAAATTAGGAAGTGAATGAAAGCCCCTTTAACTTTCCTTTAGGTCTTTCATTAAATACCGCATTACCATGAGAAGCACGAACCAGCAAAACAGAAATAAGGTTAAAACAGAGGAGAAAAAAAGTAAAATCAATCCAATTTGCGTAACCTGCCAGAATTCGACGTGGTGCTAGTTAACGTGCAGCTGACTGGGCCAAAGTTTGCATCAAATAAAGCAATTTCTTCTGTTTGTGCCCATCTAAATACTTTCATTGAATCTGAGTCATTGCTACATTACTTACATTTGCTGCTGCTTCCTGTCCATCCCTTTAATTTCATTGCATTGTAAATTAATTACAACTGCATTAATGAAGCAAAATGCACTTTGTACAATACATTCGGTAAATATTCCGGGTTGGTTTTGGAGCAAACACCAAGTGGAGCTGCTCACCCAGGGCAGAGCTGGGGCCTCGCCATGGAGAGCAGAGCGGCCGGGGCAGGCCCAGCGGCAGCGGGTGGGATCGGCCCGCGCCCCGCGCGCGGCTCCACCCGGCACAGCGACGCTCAGAACTCCAGGAAAAAGGGAAAAAACCGAACAACCACAGAAAGAGGCAGCGCAGCCCTTTCCAGGGCCCGCTGGAGCAGCCGGGCTGCCAGCAGCCAGCTGGGCCTTCGTCAGAACACCCCAATTAACACCTGTACCACGGTGTGAGACCTGCTGTGCAGATTTCAATTAGCAGATGCAGGCGAGCCCTTGTTCTCCCCCGTGCCCCAGAGAAGGGCACCTCCAGCAGCGGCACAGAGCCCTGCAGCCGGTAACGGGGACACGTGGGACGTCACCGAGTTGCGGTTTATCCACCGCTCACCCAGCGCCGTCCCCAGCAGCCTGGACGCGGCTCTTTGGATACCAGGCGGGCAGCATGATGCATGATAATTAGAGTGAATAGAGGACAGTCTGTCATTCACAGCAATGTCGCTGTTCACGTCCGAGTGTCCAGGGTCACCGCTCACAACGGGGGAGGCAGCAGCAAGCGAGCGCCTCGAGAAGCCCAACTGCAATGGTGCTGATGTGCTCCTGCGCTGCAGCTGCGATGCACGGGCAGCCTGCTCTCCCTCACCAACATTTGCAGAGTCATGAGACGCTGGAGAAGTGCTGGATTTCAACTGCATGCTCCCCAGCGGCAGCAGGACAGACGGACAGATGTGGGGTCTGTCCCTTCCCTGGGGGGCGGGCGTTGGGGCAGCAGACCCAGCCCCGCACACCTCGCGGGGTTTGTCGCTCCTGAGCAGAACGAGGGCACAGAACGGGACAGAACACACCAACCCCGGAAAGAACCCGCCCGCCACCCCGACAGCTGCTGGCTGGCACCGCAGGCCATAAACCCCGAGCCCCGCTGCTGCAGAACGCGCTCGCTCTTTGCAGAGTTTGCCTCCCTCGTAAAAAGGCAATAACAGTTGCTTTTGTTCCTACTGCACCAGCGGGAGAGAGAAAGACACAAAATACAGAAGGGCTGGGACCGATAACACAGAACAGCTGCTGAGCCGCACAGAACTTGTGCGTATTTACTGCGCCTTCGCCTCTCCCACTCCCCATGTTTTCCTGCCCATCGCTTTGCTTTGCCAGGCTTCTTATGAGGATACAAACAATCCTGTTGTACTTTCCTGTTCCACTCCATTTACTATTCCTATTCTGAGTATTTCTTCTATAAATGCGGGAAGAAAAAAAACAAAGAGTTTATTCGCTAGCAGCTTCACAGATTGAGATGTGTTTTATCCACCCTTGGAGGAGGAGGGTACACAGAAAGGAGGGGGAGCCCCGTGCCCCCCGCGCTTGCGAGGAGACGCACAGACCATGGGATGGAGGATGCTGGTGGTGCCCATGACCCACCGGCATCTGCTCGCACCTCCCTGCCTTGAACCGCACACACAATTCCCACTCGCCAGCTCTTCACCTCGGCTTCGCCAGCGGGCTGGTATTTTTGTTACCGGCCATCTTCTCTTTCTTCCTGCAATATTTATTCTCACTTAAGCTTGACAAGCTTTGTGCTTGGGCAGACATGGCTTGATAACTGGGCTTATAAATGGGAAGAAGTAAATGCACTCTTACTCTCCTTTCTCTTAGTGACTTAATAACCAGAGATGACTGATGATCAGATCCACCTCAAGATTCCAAGTACAGTTTCTGTCATTATAATCAGCCGCAGAGCGTTGTTTAATAACGGCCTGGTTTCTGCAGCGCACCCCAAGGCGCTGATTGCCGCTGCCCGGCGCTCAGGGCAGGTCCTGTCCCCGCGGGTCCCCGCGCTGCAGCAGCCCCAGCGATGCAAACCCCGGGGTGATGTGAACCCCCAGGTTCAGCACTGATCCCGGCACCTCTGCCCATCACCGGGGTCTGCTCCCTGCTGCTGGACGGGACAGGGGGACAGAGGAGAGAGGTGCAAGCGTTAGACAGCGCGTGGCCGTACAAGCAGCAGCACCCACAGTGTCGTGCACCCAGCGCTCGTCTGGTTTTGTGCAATGTGGAACAGGCACTAAACCAGCAGAGACGACTCCTTATTTCAGCGGGGATTCACCAAGAACCAGCTCAAACCTGCTGCTTGCTCGCTTTTAACCTTTTAATATTTAATGAGTGCTGGGAACGCTGAAGGTCACCTGAGAGCTTTGGCACTGGATAACCGTAATGGCCAAAGACAGCTCCAAAGCGTTCAGAGCCCTCCTGCTCGACAGGTATCGACATTCCTCACATCGTATCGATGTTTCAGCTCAGCCTTTCCTTTGTCAGGCTAACAGAGGCTGCACCTGAGCACTAACACGGCACCGCGGCTCTGCCAGGCGGCGCAGCCCGTACGCCGGGGTGCGAGCAGCAGAGCAACCCCAAAGCGCCCACGGGTGTAAAGTCCACAGCGCAAGGTCTTGGCTGTCATGTTCCTGCCATGTTCATGCCCAGCAAAACACGGCCGCCAGTCATCGCTTTTATAGAAAGAGGTAAAAAGTTATAAAAAGAAATACTCCGTTTTCAGAGGTGCTGGGTGGTGACACAGAACCACTGGAGTTAAAGCAGCAGCACTGCCCGGCAATGGATTTTACATGGACATTTAGAGTTCACTGTGCACTATATAAATGGTACGGCAGCGAAAATGTTCACGTGCAGCACAACAGCTGTAAATCATGGCTGTGATGAAGCGGCATTGGGAGGGCGTGCACAGGGGAAAAATACTGGGTTTAGGGCTCAAGGCAGCAAAACTCTGCCTGCTTGATGCTCCAGTCTTTGTACTAATAGGTTAAAATAAAAACCAGAATATTCCTTCAATATTAGTGGAAATGCAATTTTCATACCAGACAGAGCTATCACGTAATGCTATAAATACTAGTGCTCACCCTTCCTCTATTTTTATCTGAGTCGGTATTTATTGTATCCAAAATAAGAAATACCAGAATACCTGGCAGTAACCCTGAATAGCGCATTTTCAACAAAGTGTTTTAATGCACTATTAAAAGAAAAGTAGACCTAGTCATAAATGGGAAGCTAAGTGAAACCGAGAATGCGTGATCCTTATCACTTACTCGAAGTCAGGATGCTCTGACTGCTCTCACTCCAAATTGCTGCATCTGCCTTCCCTGGATGTACCGAAATTCAGGACGATCACACACGGCTGCATTAGAGCTTCTGAGCCGCATTCCCAGGGGTGACTCAGTTTTGCTTAATGCGGAGCCACAAATAAAATGCAAAGCCAGACCAGCCGTAGCTGTGCGATTTTTGTGGAGAGCCGCTGCATCCTCCACGGCCGGGCTGACCGGTCCCCGGGTGTCCCCTCGGTCACCCTTCAGCGGTGCGCACCCCCTCGTCCCTCGGAGAGGCTCCATCTCTAACCCTCTCTTTGCTGCCTCCACACAAATCTTAATACTTCAGTAAGAGTTCCAAAGTTTCTCACTTCAGTACTGATCGTCTCTCGGTGCCACGTTTCTGCTGATTTCGAGGTGGATTTGTATCTGGCCGATTGCTGCTCCCCTGGCACAGCCTCCCATGCAGCTGCACCCTCCCATTAATTGATTAGCATCAGCACAAGATGCTTATTGCCACCACAAGTGTTCTGTGCTTGCATCTCTCATTAAAAAACACGAGAGATAGAAAATAAGTCTGGGAAACATATTTTTTTCCTGTTTGTACAAAAGCTTCATTCTTTACCTTTTTTACGACTACGACCAACAGATCATAGATCATTTACACACCTGGTCTTTCACCCTGGAGCAAATCTCACCACTGAACTGAAGTTCCTTCTCTTCCTGCATGAAGACAAACCTAAGGCCCTTTATTGTTTACATTCGTGAGCATAATTTAACAGCTGATCCCATACTGGACATGCACATTTCATATTTAATAGTAAGTGTTTGGAAATGGCCTGGAAGATGAACGTATCAGTTGCTTAGACCGCTCCAAGTGCTTAGATCAATACAACATCGTTTACTTATTGCAACTTATTAGCCAAGTCATTTTTTGTCATCTCGGTCCTTCTCTGTAGCAACCGGAGAAGTGGCAGAAAAACAGTACTCAGAATAAATTACGTCCATCTGAATTTACTGAGTGTAAATCCCCTAAGTCCACTCTGCAGTAGAGACCAAATGGTACTAAATATATACACACACACGTATATATTGTATAAAAACAGTGTATGTTTTTTTCTGTAGGAGAAAGCCCAGTGCGCAGGGTAGACCTGGGACATGGACCTTCTGGAGGGGATGCTCAGGAGGCGCCGCCCCCATGCCGTGCCCCATCCTCTCCTCTAACAGCTCCCTGCGAACAGGCAGTAACACAACACATCTCCATCAACCCCAACACCGAAATCCATCCTCAAACAGAACAAGCCCAGCAGGACAGGGCTGCGCTGAGCAGCGGCCGCGGGGACACCGGCAGAGCCAGCATCCCGCGCTGCCCGCGCTGCTCCCGGCACCCGCAGCGCTGCACCGCACCCTCCCGCTCGATTCACGCGCCTCAGCACATCGCCCCCACTGCCAGAGCGCGTTATGGTGAGGCGTGGAATGACCTTACAACCCTTGAGGTTATAAGGAAGGTATGCATTTATTTACGATGCCGGACACACGGAATCATTTCACCTAACGCGTGTGTAAAACTACAGTAGCTGTGAGTTTGGTTAAATGCAGTGAAGTGTTACACGTTCATGAAAGTTTTAGGAACACCTATACGTACTCACAACCCGTCCCGGACCCTCAGCAAAGGTGTTTGCTGGGACCAGAACGGGTCTGTATTCCCGTCTCCATCACACGAGTCCTTCCTCCAGACGTCACCACCAAGTGCCAGGCTCTGCCGAGCCTCCCACACCCCAGCACCCCATGGGCCCCAAACTCCGCTGGAGAGGCCAAAGTGTTTCATTAACCCCCTCGTGCTGCTTCTCCACAACGAGCCACAGCCGGACGTTTTGTGGCCCCATCTCCTGCCTCAGACACCGACACAGAGGTTAAAACGTGTCCCAGTACCCTCTGAACCCCGAGACGGAACCGCTGGCACAGAGAAAGCCTCCGTTTTCCTCTCAGCAGCAATAAATCTGGTTTTGCATTCCATTTCCTGAGGGATTCACACGTCAGCTCACGCTGATGAGCCTTTTACAAAGGTTTGTTCTTGGAAGGAAAATCTGAGAGTCCCCAAGTATCAGACTCCAGTAAGATTTTGCCCCCACCCATTACACCCCTGCACCTCATTACCCCCCTGCACCTCATTACCTGCAGTCACGGACACAACATGTGAACATTCCCCACTGCTGGTTAGTGATTTCTTTTCTTCCTTTTGAAAAAATAGTAAATATGGAAATAAAGCCAGGTCCCAAGGCTGCTCCTGTAGCACATGTACAGCCCCCCATCCTTTTTCTCTGCCCTTAGCCAACACTGCAAATACATCAGTTCCACCCCCCTTCAACAGCACTAAGAAAATAAAGCTTCAGGAATCAAAGTGCCCAAACTGATTTATTCACATCTTTACACCCACTTCTTTTCCCTGCTCCGAGCTGAAAAAAAAAAACCCAAACCTTTCATGAAAAGCTTTTAAAATCTATTCTGAGATTTGCTATTCTGTATCTTATGCAATATATGTGGACCTTAAAAATTCTACCAAACAAAACGATTACCCTAAATTATTGCTCAAAAGAAGCAAATGCATTCAGTGGCCTAAAGATCTGCTGAGAAAAGAGTTCTCCCTGGGGACCGCACTGACCACCATCATGTATCATGATAAAGGCTCATTTCTAATTACATGATCTTATTACGCATTAAATATGAAAGCGGGTCCTCCATTTTTATGCAAAGTTTGAAATACTGCTTTGGAAGCGAACAAAGGGACATTAATTTAGTAACAGGAAAAGAAGACATAAATATGCTCATCCAAACAAGCATCTGCAGAACATCAGACACGTACAACGCCTTTCATCCAAGGACTTCAAAGCACTTTAGACCCACTCAGCAATTAAACTGCATTGCATCTCTCACTGGGCAGGTGAAGCACAAAGGAAAAGTGGTGGAATCAAAACGCAGAGACGCCGACCAGCTGGCTGCTCAGGAAAGGAGGCTCAGCCCCAGCCAGCAGAGCACCCTCAGACCGCCAGCAGGACAGAGACCGACCCCCCGGCTGAGATGTGGGACACACACGTAAAACACACCCAGGAAGAGCAGAACCCGTCACTAACCGTGGGGTGACACGGGGCTGGATGATCGGTCAAGGTCCCTTCCATCAACAGTCCGTGATCCTGTGTGATCAACAGCCCCACACCACTCCTCTACCGTTTGAAAGGCACAAGATCCATATCTTGGCATGATGAGCAACAGCTGTTCTCTATTCATCAAAATGAGTTTAGCTGTGAATGAGTAGCATGTGTAATCTGGCCTTAATTAGAGATGTGCATTCTCTGTAAAATCCTTGTAATTAGTGACACGAGAGCTGCTAATTTCGCTGGTAGAAATGAATTCACCACAGCAAGTTTGGCAGCACCTTATTCCAGAGGCAGGTATCTGCAAAAGGCACAAGTAAATATTTAAACTTGCCCTGGCTGGTGTAACTGAATGTTTGAATTCGTGCTGGTAGACCAGACCAGACCAGACCAAACCAAACCAAACCGCATCAGCTGGGACCTGCACTAACAGTTAACAAACCCAGGCAAAAGCAGCTGGTGAGAAGGTGGGCTCTTGCACCTCCAGGAGTCTGGAGCGTTTTCATGACATTTTATTTTTGCCACTTTTTAAAATATGGCATTACCCACAAATCACGCAAAACAGGTGTAACGTGCGGTGCGTCCGCAATGCCCAACCCCGAAATGGAAGCGCAACGCTTCATTTACATCCACTAGCTGTTTCTTTATCGTAATAACCCAACCGGTGCTATGGCTGCGGTGTCAGAACATACCGTATCCAGCAGACTTGGAAGAAAACAGCGGTTCTGATGGGAAAAAATACCCCATCTTCCACCCCTCCCATAGAGATACATAATAGCCTTCACCCAACCAGAAAATCAAACAGCAATGTGTGATTCATGGTGGCCACAGGGTGGAAATAGTAGTCAGGACTAATGGCAACCAGCTAGTGAACCAGCCTGAGTAACGTTCACCCCAGGGCTGGAGAGGACGAGAAGATGAACTGGCAATTAGAGTGCCCTGCTCCTCGCCTTCCCCAAGCAATCGAACATTCACTATCATTTTCACTGAGTTATTGTTAATTGGTCTCATTTGCCGAAGTAAATTAGGTGTAGCATTGTCCTCGGTGTGATATATGCGACCGTGCAAACCCAAAAGAAAACGTGAAAACAATTCAAAGCGCTGCCGTGGCAAAACAGCCAAAATCAGATCAATGCAATTAATTTCTAAGCCTAGCCTTGAAAAATGATGATAGTAATCCACTTATTTGACTGTTAGTGATGGATTCCATCAAGGTCAGGAGGAACTGCCCCATTAATAAATGTCTGCTTGCACCTGACAACAATAGAACTCTCACTGGAGCACAAGGAGCCAGAAGCCGGGACCTCAGGCTGGGACATGAGGGGGGTTTTATTTTGTTTTTCAGTGCTCAATGGGGAAGGAACCACAATTTTCCAGCCTGTAAGTGACAAGAAGCGTGGGCCATATAAACTGTTCACCTTGCCCCTGCCAAATGTTCACTTTAATTAGAGATTTTATCACCACTGAAGCGACACAACTCCAATAACATTAAGAGTTCTCACTTGTGACACGGGTGGGTTTTCTTGCTCATAGCGAGGAAAGGCCGGGAAAAGTGGGTCAGTAAAGCACAGTCCGTGTTTATCCCAGAAGTGCCTTCCCCCGGGCCCGGCCCCACTGACCGCCCCTTCCACGCAGCGGGTCCCCGTCCCCGGACACGCGGAGCCTTCGTCTCAGCAGCACAACCGGCTAATCTGCAGAGAGGACGTGATTTTCCAAACAGCCTCGCCATATAGTCATGGAATTCAAGAAAATAAATCCAAATCAAAAGGAGACTCCCACAGCAAAACGGCGGCCAAGGGGGGCAACTTCTTCTTATACAGAATTTGGCTTTTCTCCTGCAATACCCCCCGGGTGCGAAGCGGAGGGTGCTGAGGTGGGTCCAGAGCCACCAAAGTGCTCCCGAGGGGCACAGAAAACGGCCTTTTTCCTGCTGCCGGGAAACGTGCCCGTTTGGAAGGAATCACCAGGAAGGGAAACCAGAGCAAGCAGATCATTTTGATAACAACGCTCTTCCCGACCACACAACCGAGCCCGTTCAGAGCTCTGCTCAAAACGCAAACCGCCCTTCACACTCCGCACGCTGGGAACTGCACCTCCCTGTATCAAAATTCTCGTTAATTTATTGCACTCTGATGGCACTAATTTAATTTGTTATAGAACAAGTAAATATTTAAACTTGCCCTCGCCGATGTAACTGAATGTTTGAATTCGTGCTGGTAGACCAAACCAAACCAAACCAAACCAAACCAAACCAAACCAAACCAAACCAAACCAAACCAAAGCGCATCAGCTGGGACCTGCACTAACAGTTAACAAACACAGGCAAAAGCAGCTGGTGAGAACGTGGGGTCTTGCACCTCCAGGAGAAATTATCGGTGTTGTTTAAATATTCGTTTTTGTATTCTAGGCATTGAAAACCATTGTAAATCACACCTCCTGCCCATGGCACTGATCGCACTTACTTAAATAAATACTGCTCAGGGTGCCTTGCATTTCTGTCTCTGGAACCAGAGTTTTAGACTTCTGGTACTGCAGGCAAAAGACAGAGATGTATTGAAAATCAAGGTACCTAAATAATTAACCCCACTCCTCAGTCTTAGAGGCAATTTAATAAAGTGCTCTCGGGGACCCGGCTGACAGTGACTAATATCTGTTGTCACTGCGACTACACAGGCTGCAAAAACAATTTCACGTTGCCATTATGCTGCGGTGCTTAACTGTGTTCTCGGGAGAGGGGACGCTGTCCTGGGCCCGGCGGGGATAAACCCTTGTGCACGTGGGGCACGGGAGGAACGAACCCGAGAGACGAGCGCTCTCCTGCTGCAGCCGCAGCCGCTCGCTCCCGACAGCGAACCCGCAGGACCTGTTGCTCTAAAAACACACCCTGGTGCCTATCTGGAATCACTTGGGAAGATGTTTTTCCCGGAGATCTGGCCCTGGAGCGGCCGCTCCGCCAGCCCCGGGCGGCTCTGCCGACCTCTCCGTTGTCCTGCGGATCTTCATGTGCGTTCGATTAATTATGTATGGACCTCTGATTGCAAATACAGTGTGGAAATGAGCATACAAGGTGGGTGAATCAGTTTGGCCTAAATAACATCCATCCACAACTCCTGGATTATTTATTTTTGCCTGCATATTATAGCAATGGAGGGACAGAAATCTTTTTGCGTTGATGTGGGGAATTGTTTTTCATTCTGAGAGCCCCTGCAGCGCGGGCTCGGTTGAAACAGCGTTAACACGGGCGGCTGGGGACACTGCGGAGCCGCCGCGGGGCTGGAGCCCTGAATTCACACTCCCCTGCACCCCAGACACCGTGGATCCACCCAGCAAATCCACCAGCACCGAGCAGCCCCGCTCCTCCAGCAATACCCACCCACCCCCACGGCCCCCCGGACAGAAAGCTCTCAGCAGATGTTCCCAAGTGTCCCCTGCAGAATTCTCCCACCCCTTGACGCTACCGGCAGATATTACGGTTAATGCCATGAAGTTGAAGCAGCAGAAAATCTTTCCATGGAGGAGTAATAAATGCTGCGGGTGCGCAAGGTGACAGCTGCGACTGGGCAAGAATCAATCCGTGTTGCAGCAGCGTCTGTACCGGGGGGGTGGCGAGGAGCAGCTCCCTCACCCACCCCTGCCCGACACAGCCACTGCCAAACCAGCTCTTTCGGCGTCAGGGATGACAGATGGGGCCGGTTCTGAAACGCACCAGCGCCTGGTCCCCAGGGCCGCGCTCCAGCCGGGCTCCCACGCCACTGCGGGCGGGTGACGCTCCTCTCGGTGTTCCAAACGTGGTGACAGCCACCGTTACAGCAGCTTTTGTCCCCTTTGCCTCCTTTGCCCATCGCTCCTCATGGTCCCTGCCAAGCGCCTGACACAAATGGCACATCCATGCACTCAGCTATCGTAACCCGGGTAACCCAGGACAGGTCCCACGGCTGCCACAACCCAGCGGCTGAACGGGGGTTCTTCTTTTCATTAAGCACCAACACAATGCCCTGTAAGACTGAAGATAACTTATCAAGACTTGAAGAAATTAGAGATTCATACATATTTGGGTCGTGGCTAATGATCTCCATGTGCAAGCCCAGAGCAAGCCCGAAGAAGCACGGTGCTCTCTCCCAGTGCTTGTCTTACACCCAAGGTCTCATCCTGACCCAGCACCCACATCACGGGCGCTGCTCAAGAAGACGTGTCCCGATAAACCCGCACACAAGCTGGGGGTGCTGTGTCCCTGCTGGGGACTGCAGTGGCCACAACCCTGCACATGTTCACCTTCACCTGTGCAGCCACAGGTGATGTATTTAAATGCCAAAGCAGGCGATGACTTGGTCACAAAGGAGAGCGGGGCAGATGGGCTTGATGTGGCACAGAGCTGGTACATAGTTAATCAGCGCATGGAAACTCTCAGGGAGAGCTTATTCCCAAATCTCTGCTTCGTCTGCTGTGGCTGCAGGAGTTTTCATCCCTTCCCAGGAATCCTGAGGCCGCAGACAGCTGAGAACTTCTTTATGTCTAAATCAGGACAATTATTTAATTTAGACATCCAGTAGACGCTGGGAGTACAGGGAAGAGGGGAGGGGAAGGAGGAATAAATCACTGAGCACGAGTTAACTGTATAAGCCCTTTATAAACAGCTCATTTAGGAGAGACTATTCCTACTGTTCCATTTCAGTTGAAGACGATCTGTTATTTCTCCTCGTGCGCGGTTCCTCCAGGAGCACGCGGGCGCAGCCACAGCTGCTGCCTGTGGCCACCGGCCAAGCTGGCACTAATTGCACAAGTCCTTTGGCTTGCAAACACACCAAGTTTGGCGTTCCCGTTTAGTGCACACCACATGGCTTTCCTTTAAGTGATTGCTGTTAAGCGTTTGAATCCCAGCCAGGCAAATAGTTACTTACTGGGTAAGAAGTGCTGCTTGGTTTAACTAGGCTGGAGAAACCAAACCCAGCTGATGTCCAGGTTAGTCCTGCTCCAGGTAGGGGCTCTGAAATACTTCAACCCCTGGCAGGACCTTCTGCAAGCCCTGAAACAAGAGGAGCAGCAGGCATGGGAAGGAAACGGAGGCACAGAGCAAACACTGACACGCTGTGACGACAGCTGGGGATGTCCCTATGGCTGGAACAAACCATTTGCAGCGTTGATGTCCCTATGGCTGGAACGAGCCATTTGCAAAGTTTCCAATCCCTGCAAGCTCATTCCTACAGGGGCCCTGGAAGGAAAACAGGATTTGCCCCTTAGGTGCACACCTGCATCAGTTTGTTTTGCTGCTTCAAACGCCATTAAGGTCCAGCTGCCTGACTTCTCCATGTGTCCCTGACCCTCCCGCAGAGCTGGGGCAGCTGGAGAAGCTTAGGGAAACCCGCACGGTGCCCTGGTGTGCGCAGCTGCCCGGCGACATGCAGACACGCGGCCTCTGTGTCCCAGTCCCTCACTGCAGAGACAGCCTGGAGCCAAACCACAGCGGGGCTGGAATCCGGGCTGAGCTGCCACCGGCTCCCAAGGGACGCGGAGGGTCCCGCAGCGCAGAGCCCACGGCGTTCTGAGACAGCCCTGCCAGCCCGGGGAGCGGACGGGGACGTCCCAGCCCCTGCTGTGCCTGCTGTCACCACCTTCTCTTTCTGAGGTAATTTGTAGCCATCTTCCTGGAGCTTTTTGGAACAAGAATTGTGCTGAGTTCTACGTAACAGGAAAGAAACACAGGTAGTAGGAATGAAATGAGAGTTCACTAACTAAAACGCCATCTCAAGCCACGTAGCTCGTCTCCGTGACCTGACTTAGAGCAGCGTTCCCAAGATCACTGCTGGACACGTCTGCTGTTGGGCCCTTACGCCCTCCCCGACACAGGGAGCACGGACAGCTGCAGAGACACTACAGGCAGCCCCAGCAGAGGAAGCGCTTGAGATTGTCCCTGTCACCGAGCAAGCGACTGCAAGAGGGGCTGGGTCCTGGGGTCCCGGCCACGGGGAACTGCTCCCCGGAGACGGAGCTGAACACCGAGAAAGCACCAAATCCCTGACCGGTGTTCCTCCGGTTTAGTTACCCACCCGCTTCATCTTGTGTAGAGCAGTGATGGAATCCACCTTCACGTACTTGCTTTCTCATTTTAGCAGCAACGACTAGAGCCTTCCCTCCCATATAATGCGTTTCCATTACAGCATTAAGGATCTTTCTGACCCAAATACATGTTCTGAGAACAAAAATAACTGTAAGGAATACAGCACTTAATCTGCCTAGATTCCACTCTCAGAAAGATATCATCTATTACAAATGTTATCCCTCGCCTTGTCTATTAATCCTAAAGGGACCAGTGATTAAATACATTTCCTAACCCTCCAGTCCCTGGTGAGCCTGTGATGCAGAGAGTTCTAATCACCCGGCGTCGTGCGGCTGCTGATCATAACAGGCAACGCTGTTATTCCAACTGCTGCTGGCCGGGCTGCACAGGCAAGACTGCGCTCAGCACAGTTCTCTCCACCTGAATTAACGAAATAAACAACACTGCCCGGCGTGGAGAAGGGAGAAGGAGAGCACAGCCCCAGACAGGCTCAGGAAGGCAAAGGAAGGCTGTGACGTGCAGAACAGAGCGAGGAGACACGAGAGATGAGACGCAGCTCCGGAGCAGGACAAACCCCAGCGGGAGCGCTGAGCTCCCTGACGGCTCCAGCACCAGCGATGGCCGGTCACGGGGCGGGGGGAAGCCTATCTAATTAATTGTAATCACAATTCAAAGAAAGAAAAGCCACTTTAACATTTCTAATCAACAGGCATCTAACGAGGCATGTTAGTTCCTGCGGTCTCAACTCGGTAGGAAATTTTCTGAGATAATTTACTTCATTAATATTCCGCCAGAAGTGGCTCGTCCAATACTTTCCATGGCGGCATGGAGATAAAATATGTCAAAAGGAAAATTTTGTCTTTGACATGGACATTAAGCTTCCTAAGTTTCACTCCATCTTACAAAAAAAAAACTTCTGGCTGAAATAAAACATTACAACCCAACTCTACCAGAACGATTAGAGGCTCTGTCCTAATCAGCGCGGTACCCGTGCATCCCTAGTACAGAGGAACGTGCTCATTGCGGGTGGGTAACAACAGCCTGGAGCCCATCGGGAAATCAGGAGGAAACACCTTTGTGGGATTTCTGAATATTGTTTTAAACTCTCCTTGACACAGGAGATGTCAACAGCCCTTAAGAAGTTGTCGGGCTTTGTAAAGAGCAGCAGCTTTCGTGTAACAGTTTGGTTTTCGTAGCTTCAAGCTGAGACTGGTTTGGATTGCTTGATTGCCATGGAAATGGAAATAAATAAATAAGTAGACAGAGAAATAAGTTTGAATTAAAGAGCCCCAAAAGAATCAAAGTTTTTCTTGTTCCCTGAGCACTAAATGGAGGTATAAGAGAGCAGGGAATGAGGATGAGACCTGCCAATCCAAACCCATTGCAACTCGAGTTTTATGCTGCTTGAACCCAATTAAGCACAGGTGCCCAGACCTCACCGCCCCTCTGCTCCTCCCAGTTCACAGCACGCAGGCAGCATTCGGGTTCTGCTGTTTGAACCCTGCAGTTTCTGAGGCTCAAGACCATTTCCCAGCCAATTCTCTGAGCACGAGCAATTCCAGCCACTGAAATACGGACATTGGTCCTACTACCAATCAATGACCCGTCCCTGGGTGAGCCGCTCTGAGCTGCACGGCCCCTGCACCCCCAGGCCTGCTCTGGACTCAGACGGCAGCGCTGCCCTTGCAGACAGCCAGGCCTCGCCCTGCGGCCTGCGTGAACACGCCGCTTTTCAGCATTCAGGCACATTTACAAAACATGCAGGTTACTGAAAAGTCCAAACTTATACAAATAAATAAGAGCCTGTGCTAGTTTTTCTTTCAGGACCCCTGTAAGCATCACTCTTCTTTCTTTCCTGAATTTTAAAAGTTATCCTCATAAAAGATGTTATTCCAGATGGCACTGCAGCACCAGAAACAAAAGGGAAAAGATGAAATCGTGCATATTTGAAGAGTTCTTTCCCGAAGACGCCTGTGTGCTTGGGGAGAGGGGGCTGCAGCGGCACCTACAGCCACCGGGACTCGTCCACGGCTCCGGCTGCAGCGGGAACACAACAGCATCTTCCCCTTGCAAAGTCATTCACTCACCACGGGTTTCTTCACGTTGATGTCTGGAGACACTCTTAGCTACAAGCAGCCAGCACAGGAAGGAGCAGCTCCATCCGCCTGTTTCTGGCGGGCAGGCTGTGCTCCGTTCCCATCCCGACAAACACCTCACACCGCGACCGTGCGCTGGACTGCCCCGGGGCTGCCCCGCACTCCTCTGCCGTCCTCTCTGAGGGTTACAAAGGCTATACCCCCAAAGCGAAATATTGGGTGCATATTGTTCTACTTTGAGCAGTTAAGTCTCTAATTACAACACTAGCCACTCACCACTTAACCATTTCATTACTTCCACCCATGAAAATATGATGGGAAATAGGATTCAAGTTTCATATTGTTAATGGATTAAATGAAATGACATTCTCATGATTCAAAGACACTTAGGTTAATTTAAAAATATGTAATTTACCAAAATCCTCACTTAACTGCCATGTAATTTCTTGCTATTTCCTTTTCTTTTACTGCTTATTAACAAGATACTTGGGAATAAATAGAAGCGCTCTCTCTGCTGTAATTAGCCTGTCTGTCCCTCTGATTAGCTCACTCCTATTTTGTGGCGGGGAATGCGGAAATCCTAAATACTGACATCACCATTGCAACCACAGAGCAAACCGCGGGTTTTCTGGAAAACAAAGGCATTGGCCGTATTTTAACAGACATTTGGACAATCACCGAGGTCCAACCAAAGCATCAACGAAACACATGGATTTTGCCCCACTGAGCTATGCAAAGAAAGCCCAGAAGGACTCGAGCCAGGGTGAATTCTACAAGGCAAATGATCGACAGAGCTGGGATTCTTTGGAAAGCAGAATTCTCGTTTTGTGCCCCAGAACGCAGTGCACAGGTGGCGATGGACTCTGATACCGGCTCCTTCACCTCCACATGGAAGCTCCTGATATTCCTGAGGATGAAAGGCACCTGAACAGCGATGCACCGGCCATTGCAGGAGAAGGCGTTTCTGTGCAACGAGTCGTGACCCGAGGGGCTGTGACTCCGACGGGATGGAAAAGCAAAGCCCCGTTTCTCTGAACGGGAGAACAAAGATGTTTTCTCAGCGGAGTGAACAACTGTCATGTTAAATACACCCGCTGTCCTCTCATCATCACCAATTGCTGGGAGCCGTTCATTCTGACAAAACAGACAGAATTCAGAGACAAGCAACAAAATGATTAAGTGACTGGAGATACTGTCTTGTGAAGGAACATTAAAAGGAGTGAATTTGGTATAATGTAGGTGAGCGATGACTTAAAGAAGTCTCCAAAAGGATACGTGTGAGAGAGAATCAGGAAAAGAATAAAAAATCACTGTGAGACACGAATTATTCAGACATCAGGGGACAAAATTTAGGATCACAGTGTTTTATTGCCAAATGAGTCTTCCTGAGACAGAACAACTGCATCCAGTCCCTTGTGTCACCTGGACACATGTGAAACGGCTTCCGGAGCACAATAAATAGGCTCTCGAAGGTAAGCTCGTGCTGGCGATAGGCGCCCTCCCGCACCTCCCGTGTCCTGCGGAGCAGCGCACGTCCCAGAGACCCCGCGGCCGCTGGGCTGGAGAGTTTGGGGGATCTTCCCAAAGGGTTCGCACGGTGCCGTGTGGGACCTGGCGAGACACAGCGACACGTCCCCAGTGACACGTCCCCAGTGACACGTCCCCAGTGACACGTCCACAGACACAGGGATTTCTTGGCAAGGATGGACGTGCAGTCACCCGTTATCACACGCACAGCGCGGGCCCGTCCACGCCATCGGCATCTCCGCGTGTCGCTGCCACCCGCTGTCACCTCCCCAGCCTTCCTGGAAACCACCGCCCTGCACAGCCTGCCCTCCAGGCCGACGCTCGGGCACTGGAGAGAGCCAGAGATGTCGTGTAAAACATCCCAGCTGCGCTTTGCTGGGAGACACCCAGGAAGGACACGGAGCAATGTTCCCTGATGCAGAAGCGGCTGGATTATAGACCTGATCAGACAGCAAACAAATGCAGATGTATAGAACTAAACAAAACGTTGCCTGTGATCTCTGTGTCAACAAATTAGATAACTATGTTGGCGACTTGTCAGGCTTCTCTTGTTTGCATTGGTAAATTAAGTTCACAGTCTCTGCAGCTGCAGGGGGATTTTGGATCTTTTCGTTATTTTCTTGCAGGCATCGTTCCTGAAGGATGATCCCGTGGTGCTCTGGGGAGCTCAGCACTGCGAAGGACCCGGTGGAAAACACTTTGTGTCTGCGGAAATGGTTCTTATGGGATAAATATGGAAATAATGGTACAATTCTAGACAATGTCTCTTTCTGAGGGACAAGTGGTGCTGTTCCCAACCTCCGTTACCTGCTCTCTGGCCCGAGAGTGAACTTCAGCCACCAGGTGATTCGAGCATTCTCTATCATGCCTGACCCTTCAAGCTCTGTGATTTATCTGAAGTCTGAGCAGCCCCACTTGCCCTCATGTCCCCCAGCAGGGAGGCCCCGTTCCATGGCCAGTGACACCAGTGACGCGGGGCAGCTCCAGCAGGACAAGGGACAGGCACGACCAGGTTGTGTCACCTTTTCTTCTCACAGATGCTCTTGGTTTGCAAGTACAAATCTCAGTATGTGACAGACAGTTGTACTGTGCAAAGGCCACTTGACTTGGCTTTTATCTCTGAATCATCAAAGGAAACTACCACTAAATATGTTGTTTTGCATAACTAGGCCTGATTGTATCTTTGGAAGACTAATGCTGCCTATAAGATACTCCCAAATTCATTCAACCTTTCAGCCCCTGCTGTTGCCTTCAGACTGTATCTCTCCTTGAAGAAGCCGCTCCTTTCTCTCTCCTCACAAGCAGCGATTCCTGCCTCGGGGATCTGCCTTTGTGTCAAAAATCTGCGTAGTTTCCACAGATTCACGGAGAATAAACAGCCACTACAAACCCTGGGAGGGTTAATGTCCTGCCGGTCAGTGTCGGCTGCACCCTCGCTCTTCAAAGGAACAGAGACCGGCCGGTTCCATGCCAACCCCACGCACGGGGTGGCGGCGGGTCCCCGAGGACGCGGGTGTTATGGGGCCAGGGCTCCTCCAGCCAGCAGCACCCACGCTGGAGCTCTGATCTCTGCACAACCACTGCCTTCAACTGCACGTTTGCTCCCAGGCAGAACAATCAGACGTATCTGAATTCAAGACAAACACCCCTATGGTTTCTACAGTCTTTAACTTCCAGCTCTTTCAAGTGGTGCAGAGAACCAGCCCCTAAGATCACCATCTCACAGCCCACCGAGCTGCACTGCGGGCAGATGCTCTGGGCCGTCAGGACAAGGGCAGCCGGATCAACCTTCCATTGCTGATCATCGCAAGGGCATCAGGAAGCTGAGTGTCGTGTGTTTTATCCTGTGATTGACCGTGACGACGTGTGGTTTAAAGAGCAATACCCACCTGTGGGGCAGAGTGGAGGGCAGGTCTTTGTTGGGCAGTAATTCTCAATTACCCCACTGTGACCTTGGAGGGATCCTTGATGATTCACAGGGAAGCCTGAGCTAACCAGTAAATAGAGTCCTGCGATAAGAAACTTGCTATTTGCCATGGATGACTGATGGAGAACTGCCCGTTACTTTTTACAACAGCTCGCAGAGGCGTTTTGGGCCTCACTGCGATAGCATCTGCATCTCCTGAGCACTGATCAGTAAGCCTGGTCCATCTTCCTAATCATTTACAGCTACATCACTTTGATGGGGTCAAGTCGTCAGGTGCAGGTGAACAATGTTCTCAGCCGGAATGAGAGGCTGTCACTCCTGCCGCTGTCACCTTCCCGTCCTCCCCAAAACGACTTCCCGACGCCCTCCCACAGGCGGCAATTCCACCAGCAGGTCCCCTCAGCCAAGCACCACGAAATGAATTGCTCAGACAGTCAACAGCAGCCTCCTGCAAATACTTATCCTCTCAAAGACTCTCATCATAAAACTTTATGATACCTTTTTCCTTACAATAATCCAGTATAAACATAATTTAATGGTACTAGGAGGAAAACAACCACAGCAACAAAAACAACAGGCAATGATTGTAAAGTCTCTTATCTCATAATAATTTCTTTCTTTTCACTCATTCTCTCTCCTTGGTTTTAAACGTGCATTATTTTGGTCATGCTGTCACTGGATTATTACATGCTCTCAATTCTACTGCTACGAAGCCAGAAGGTCTTTTGTGGTTATAGTTTAAGCCATTGAGGTGGGATTTTTTAGCTCGAGAATTTGATTCGACTTTGCTTTGGGTTACTTTCATGCCTGCTAAGCCACTCTGTCCAATTTTGAAAAATAAACTGTGTCCAAAGGAAATATTGGACACAATCGCACAAACAATTCACCTAAGATGTGCCCGTTTTTCCCCTGATCTGACTTGGGCCTTGTTTACACAGCAGGATCTCCTTTGTGCACCCCCGCAGGGTATTCATCAAGTATATAGTGCCCCTAACTGCGGCATCGATACCCTTGATATTCCTGCATACTCAACACCACCAGAGCAATGATTTTTGTTAGCCCCAAGAAGTGACCTTGCTAAGAAAGCGTCTGACTCCTCGAGCTGTATCACTGGGGAAGATGTACATGCCAAAGAAGATACAGAAGAAATCAGACGTGCTCCGTTTTTATTTTGTGAACAGATTTGTTTCCAGATCCTGCCCCCCGGAGCAATTCAACACCCTCCCAAGGCACCACGCACCCTGTGCTCCAGGCTTCGGCTGAGCCCAGCCTGGTCCGGGCCACTATAGCCCAACGAGAGATGCTCCAGTCCTGAGTCACCATGTTTGCAACCCAGACAAAACCAACCAGGAAAGGCTGGATTTCCTACCATACCCTTTTTTTCCCCTGAATGCTCCAACTGCAGCTTTACCTGCATAAATCCAACAAATTATTTACCGCTATTACAGCCCTCAAAAATGAAACAGATCCAATACACTAAAGGTGGCCACAGCTTAGCAGCAGCTCACAGGCTGGGAGTAGCGATCACCCCGGCTCCTCACACCTTGGCAGCAAACTGCTCCAAGAAACCGTGATGTAAACGCACACCGGGGTAGTATTTACCCGCTCTGGCCGTGCCCAGGCAACAGGAGCGTCCTGCCGCTCGTCAGTGCTCCACGGCCGTGCATGGAGGTCTCACCACACTCCTCCTCGCAGCCCCCGGCTCCCCGTGAGCCCGGACCCGCTGCCTCTTGGCTCCGAGGTGGAATGACCACGTCGGATCACGACAAAAGCAATATTAACCTCTTTAATTAAATTTACCAGCATTACTTATTGCAATGGTGCTAGCTGTTCTGAGCCGCAGCTACGAATATGTAATATCAGCAGCTGCACAAACATGGAATAAAATAGGCAAATAATTCATAACCTAACTAAACAAAGATTTCACAGTACTCGTTTGTTTTCATAAACACGAACACATAGAAATATTTTTGAGCAAAGTGATTATGCCAAGACGACAGTCTTTTTCTTATACTGAATCTGTACATTATAATAAAAGACCCTTTCTTGAAGGAGGTCTAGAAAAGAATGGGTGAGAGGCAAGTTATGCACCAAATACGTGATAATCTGGATCGACGTGACAAGCAACCAGCAGCCAGACAGAAATACTCCATTTCACCAGCGAGCTGGGAGAGAGAAGAAAAGGCACCAGAGCCAACCCAGCGTATCGGGGCTGCAGGACACATCCCCACCTCTGACTTCTGTAGATACAGAGCTCGATCCGGCCCTGAATCATCACAGAATCACAGACTGGTTTGGGTTGGAAGGGCCCTTAGAGACAACCCTTGCACAGCCCGTCCGATGTGACCACGCAGAGCAGCCAAGGACCGTGCCCTGGGCTAACGGGGTGTGTTAAACATACCCCATCTTTGGCAAGGGGCACAAACCAGAAGGAAAATAACACATGTCCATCACGTAGGAGGTATTACCGAGAGGAATCACAAACCTTCAGCTTCAAGGAAGACTTTGGAGCCTCCCATCTTCTTTCCTCTGCAACACAACTAAAACAAGAAATCACTTCGTTTCAGTTATACTAATGACCCGTGTCACACACTGTCACCCAATCCGTGGGCAGAAGGGAGTGTTTTCACCACAAGGAGTGTTTGCAAAAGCTGGAGCGCTGCGTCAGACAAAAGGTGTCGTGATGGGGGGGCTGCTCAGCCACACCAAGGACCTTCCACCTCTGCATCAGCCTATTTGAATGGGATGCCCATCCTGCCAAACGGACAAGCACCACGAAGGCCCCGGGATCAGCGGAGCCCTGCCTGGGAACACACAGATAACAGCAAGTACAACAGCACCTTGGCTCAGGCGATGCGCAGCAGCAGGTCTGCGCTTCAAAAGAACACAGCAAATCGTAATTCTGAGGCATCGCTTCGAATGACCTTGTGTGCGTTGAATCACTTAGAAAGCATCACATTGTGTTATGTCTTATCACATCAGGCTATCGCTGAACAGAGTGAGATGCGCTGTCACATGGAACAAGCTGGGATCAGAAGTAATGCAAAGGATTTTGCACGTTAAAATATCCACAGGTGAGTTTCCAGGGGGCTTTCAGCAGGGATGACATGCAAATTCCCCCCACGGCTTTGCTTTCCACCAACCTGACAGGCTCTAATGGTTTCATTTAGGCTGGAAAGAGTGAAAAGGTGTCTGGTGACAGGTGTGGAGTGCAGGCAGTGCTGTTTATTGACTGCAATACGGATGCGCAGGTTACGGGGAGGACACCAGGAGCCGCCCACGGTCCCTGCGGAACCCACGCAAGCCAGGGCAGCAACTGCTGCCGAGTTAGTGAGTAGGAACGACAAATTCAGTAAAATGAGGCTAATTTAAAAGTTCCTAAGGCCCAAAGGGATCTCTGTGAACAGACAGCCTAATGCTGCAGATAAAACAGGCTAGACAATTTCCCCCGCAATTCCTGCGCGTAGCCCTGGAACTCAAGGCTCCATTTCTTGATGCCGGCGATTCCCCCTTACCTGGGGGATGGACCAGCGCTCACCCACCTCCCCTCGCAGCGTGGGGGTCCTGGGCTGATCCTGGTGCTCCCCAGCCCGGGGTGCCCATCCCACCGCAGCAGAGGACAGGAGAGCAGTGACGCTTCTCCGTGCCGCTGGTGCACACACACAGACTCTGCTGCTCTGTACTTCACTCTATATCGCACCACAGAGAGCTGCAAATTCACAGTCACAACTCCAGACACGCTCACTGGGCTTGCTCTCGGCACAGATTAATTCTCGCCCTGCAGGGCAGTTACAAATCAAGAGCACTACTGGTTGTAAATGGAAATCTCCAGCCAGGCTGTGCCTTTCATCAGGAGAATGTTCAGCATCACAGCTCTGGGCTGCAGCTGCACAGGGGACACGCGGGGCTGCTGCTGCGGCTGCTGCTGCTGCGGGGCAGAGCCCCCCCGCGCCTGAGCCACGGCCTGGGGACGCACGGACACAGCACCCAGCCTGGGGACGCACGGACACAGCACCCAGCCTGGGGACGCACGGACACAGCACCCGGCCTGGGGACGCACGGACACAGCACCCGGCCTGGGGACACACGGACACAGCACCCGGCCTGGAGTCTCACGGACACAGCACCCGGCCTGGGGACACACGGACACAGCACCCGGCCTGGGGACGCACGGACACAGCACCCAGCCTGGAGTCTCACGGACACAGCACCCGGCCTGGGGACACACGGACACAGCACCCGGCCTGGGGACACAGGGACACAGCACCCGGCCTGGGGACACAGGGACACAGCACCCGACCTGGAGACTCACGGACACAGCACCTGGCCTGGGGACACACGGACACAGCACCCGGCCTGGGGACTCACGGACACAGCACCCGGCCTGGGGACGCACGGACACAGCACCCGGCCTGGGGACACACGGACACAGCACCTGGCCTGGGGACGCACGGACACAGCACCCGACCTGGAGGCTCACGGACACGGCACCCGGCCTGGGGACACAGGGACACAGCACCCAGCCTGGGGACACAGGGACACAGCACCCGGCCTGGGGACACAGGGACACAGCACCCAGCCTGGGGACACCCGGACACAGCACCTGACCTGGAGTCTCACGGACACAGCACCCGGCCTGGGGACGCACTTTTTTACACTATTAACGTACTCCTTAAGAAGTATAAGCAAGCAAGTAAGATTACTCATGGAATTAAGTGGGAATAAAAGTATTAATGTGGACGTTAATAGCTCGTGTACGTCTGTTTCATCCATTCCTCTCCGTGGTGCTACTCCAGGATATCACTTTGTGCTGCCCTCTGGACTGACACAGCGCAGCCTTGCGAGAACAGTAATTGCTAAAGCCCTATAGCAGCATTTAGGCGCGTCTCCTCATCTTCAGCTGATCCTATAATCCCAGTGGGAAGCGCGTGTCCGAGCGGCTCTGTCAGATCCCGCGGTGGCCGTGGAAACAAGAGATGTCAATGGCCACAAAGCAAGAGCTCGGCTGCTGCGGGGAGAGACGGGGAGCAGGGAAACGAGGGGACGGCTGGCGCTGGGGACCAAACACGACAGTAATTGGAATAATGATAATAATAACCACAGTGCTCCAGCAGCACATTTGTTCTTTGATGTTTATAAAATTCACGGGGATTATACAATGAACTCACGTAAATAGATGTATGGTTTTATTATAGTTCTCCTTATTGCCACAATATATGCTTTTAGAGGCTGTAGATACAGGGTTGAATTTCTCAAAGCATTCCCCGAGCTCCTCTGAGGTCATTCTAGAAGTTCTCATGGGGACTTGGTTTTTGTTAATTTTTTGAAAGAGCAAAGCTGAGCTTGTTTGTGTTTTTCACAATACCAGATAATCTGGATTCAGACTATTTTGTTGTTATTTTCTTAGAATTTTACTGAATTTCAAACATATATAGGAATTTGCTGCTCCTGAACAGCAAATGTTATTAATGTCATGTCTCCTAGTAACCTGGTTTTATATTGTACACTTGTCTTTTCTTTCGGTGTACTTTTTTTATTGTGAAAAGCAGCATTTGAAGCTAATACAGAACTAGGGAACTGCAGAATTGGAAGCGCAAGCCCGAGTTCAGCCCGTCCTACAGCGTTAGTGCTGCTGTCCCAGCCCCGTCACCAGCACCAACACTTCCTCAATTACAGCTGTTGTTTCTGCATTTCCTGTTGGGAATAACTAGTTAAAGGGCAAATCCAGATTCTCTATTTACTTGTTAAGCACTTGTTCACAGACACACAAAAGCAGGAGAACCAAGCAATCTTTTTCCTTACGGAGTTCAGCCCAACTTTTGTGATCCTGTAGTTTTCAGTCTTCATCATGGCAACCACGAAATCAGGCAAAGGCCTGTTATGAAACTAATCTATACTGAGGAAAAAAAGGCGTTTTTCATGGACACAGGAGGAGGATGGAAAAATACACCTCTTCCATCAAACAATGCAAAATCTGGTTTGGTTTGGTTTTCTCATCCTAAAACTATTGCAATGCCTAAACCCAACCAAGCTGCTCCCATCATGTGCCAGTTGTTGCTATGGAGCGCTACTGACACGATTAATTAGATTGTCACCGGGCCAGGAAAAGGAGTGAAAATTAATACCATTCTCTGGCCATTCCAGCATTTCGTATTCCAGAGCCACGGATGGAACGCTGAACAACCTTTGGCGCAGAGAACGGGCCCCACATGTGCCGCAGGACAGGGGTCCGAGCACAGGGCACAACCGCCGTCTCATTGCAAAACACCCGATTTGAAGCCCCCGGACACCCGTTTCCCGCCCCAGCAACGCGCTGCGCTGCCCTGGACAATTCTTAGCGGAAGCTGAAAACTACTGTGTACACCAGACATCTGCATTTAACTGATGATAACTTAATTAACTTGAAAAAACCTCCCCCTCGCTATGCTAATCGTGCACAGTACACCGCCTCTAACGCACAATATCCCGGACCGCCCTCCTGTCACACCCAGCACCTCCAGGACCCTTCATTCCACATCGACACCTTCACCTCAGAGCGTTTCGCGTATTAACAAGCTGCTCATTTGCACTGTGGGTACCTGGAGGTACAAACTCCCATTTCTCTGGGTGTCATCCCCGCCGCGATGCTGCTGCTTCAGTATGGATCTCCTTCCAAGCCGGCTGGAGCTCGGTGGTTTATGTGACACGCTCCGTGCTGAAGCGCAGAGGGGTCGCACACGGCGGGGGACGGGAGGACTCGCGCACCCCATGTGGGGCTCGGAATCCGGGCAGGCGGAAAATCAGGAAAAGGAATAACACGCCCCAGGTGTTTGGCCCAATGTTATCTCCTCTTAAGGCTGTTAATGTCACGGTATTTATTCAGCCAGTATTGCTAAATCTAGTGTTATTAACAAGGCTGAAACCTCTGAAAGAGAGGATTTGCTTTTAACAATTTTCTCCTCTGTGATTTTAAGGTTAAATTCTGAGATTGTATCACATGTTTCTAGTCAGAGATGAGCAGAAATACATCACCAGTAACTGTATCAACAAATAGGGAGGAAATTATGGAGCCACAAAGCACAGGCAGCTAACTCAGGAAATACTGACAACCGCTAATTTAGCAAAAGGTTAAACTGTATTAGGGTGAAGTCCGTGATGACGATCACCAGCGCATTAGAGCACAGCTTTTCATCAACACAAGTTCATTTTTACAAGACAAAGGAACCTGTGTCCCCAGGGAACGATGTCTGGCACCTGGGGACAGCGCATCTTTTTCTAAATGGTACAAAAGACTTTTCAAAGCTTGGCCGGGACTTCAAACACCTGGCGCTGGGCAAGGTCCAGCCACCCAGGTGAGCAGTGGCCAAGGGCTCAGGCAAGTACAGACGAGCTGGAGATGAGCCAGTTGTGCAGCACAGCGGCACTGGTGCGGATGGAGCCACGGCCAGGGAGGCACCGACTGACGTTAGTGCAGGTCCCGTCCCCTTCTTCATTCCCATCCCATGAACAAGTGTCTCCTGAACCCTGCCCACGTCCGCGCTCCTCACAGCGGCTGCTCAAATGTCCATGTCCATGTGCACCCGGCAGAGCCGCCAGCCGTCCCGTCCTGACCCCGCTCACCACGGGCTGTGTGGGTCACACACGATCTAGACTGCAGAACAAGAGCCTTTAGACAGTAGAACAACAAATGCTGAAGGATCCACACGCAGCCGTGTGGCCGCTCGAGCCTGAGAGCTGTCTGTGATTTCTCCACATTTTTACAAATACCTGGTGACGGGGCAATCCAATGCAGAGCAACCTGAGCCAGCTCTAAACCAAGTTCTGGAACAAACGATGTACATGATGAGGAATTAACCCTATGCCAGGCTGGAAGAACCTCAAAACTATTCCTACCTTGACAATTTGTGTAAATATTGCTAGCACGGTGCCCTTGTGACTGATTAGGTGAGGTGTTATTTGGTTTTTCGGGTTTTCTTTTGAAAACATTCCCAGTGTTTTTCCCTGGCAGGTACACACTGAATCTGACGGAGCAGCGAGCCCAAGGAAAGCTTCGCTGTCTGCAGCTCTATTTAGGCTCGCTATTGTTAGTAATTTCCCCCCGCTTTTCTGAAAATCAAAGGATCCTTTCATTTTCAGATCTTCAAATTATGTGCAAAGCGCAACAGGATTTAGTATTTGCAAATGTGGCTTTTTTCCTCTGGACTATTATCCAAACAAAAGAATCCAACAACGCTCATTCCACCTTGTCTCATACAAAGATGACAGCACTGCTGATGTCTTCCTGTCTGATCTATTCTCTAACTTATTCTTGATTTACTTCTAGATCATTATGCCTGTTTTATTCCCTAATTTATTATTTTATCCCCTCCTTTAGTCCTATAACATGCAATCTGGAATTAAAAAAATATAAATACATGTATGTAATATATACATCCTGTGCGGCAGGTAACCAATAGGCCATTCTGATGAAATCCACCGGCGGGGCGTGGATTTAAGCTCCTTGCCAGATGGGGCTGTGGGAGCAACCTCTGCTGTAGTTATAGCAACCAGACGCTGAGCAGCAGAGCAGCTCCTGGGGACAGGGGGCTCCAACGCCACCAGGCAAACAACAGCGCAGCTCTTCAGCGAGAGGAAGCAAACCCTCCCCAGCAGTCCTGCGTCCTGCGCTGCAGCGGCGGAGGTTTCGGAGCCCTGGGGAGAGGCGCAGAGTTGGCTGAACCTGAGAACACGTTTGGGCTTGGTTCCTAAACGCACTCCTGGCTACTTCCCCATCTCAACGAACAAAGGTTTTGCTCACTCCAATTCAGACTAAAATGACACCGAGTGGTGCTGATTTCCAGCAGTACCATCCTTTGTACGGGGTTGTTTAACACCGCGGAGCTTTCTCCGGGTCACAGACGGGGATGTCGCCTCGGGCTCGTGTGGCAGCAGGTGACCCGCGGGGGTCACGGGCTTGGAAACGGTTGGAAAAGCTGAAACCAAGGACCCCACCAATCGCCCCCGTTTCGGCAGCCGCTGGCGCCCTGAGCACCAAAACACCTCCGAGGGAAACGCAGCCCGGGCTCACAAAACCCGGCTCAGATGTGGCCTCTGACATAAGCCTGGCTTGGACCAGCGGGACGGAGCTTAAAGTCCCCCGTGGCTTTTAACCTCTTCCCATCTGGTTCCTGTGGGCACAGTGCAATCTAGCAGGTCCCTTCATGACCTCTGCTGGTTTCATGTTCCTGGAGATCTCAAAGTACTCACAGAAAAATGAATTTTAAGAAAAATGTATTAATTCCCAGAAATAGCTCACAGAGCACGCACAGTCTTTTTATGTAAGAGTTTTCAAATGTATGCATTTGACACAAAAACATTTAAAACCACAATGCAATGAAACCAAAGGCTTGTGGGTTTTGCTAAATAGAACACTTTCAAGTGGATACAATTGAAACAGTAAGAGCACACACTAAGTATCATTATTATTGCTGAACTTTAAATTGTTGTAATTATCCCAAATACATCACCAGCCAGGTCTCACCAAGAGCTTTGCCCACCTCTCGGCCGGGAGACACGGGTGTCCCCAAAGCCAAGTCCATCCCCGCTGGTGACTGCACAGAGATCCCAAACCCCACACTTTTCCTCCTCTGGAAATCCAAGGGTCCAGCGGTTCCCATTTGCCGCGTCCCGGGCGCTGTGTGCACGTCAACAGAGAGCAAGACCCAAACCCAGCCGCCGTTATCGCAACAACCGCAGCAGGAGCTCAGACTCTCTCACAAGGGGGTTTATCGTCTTATCAATCACGAGGCGCTGGCGTGTTGTTTAAATTTCTTATTAATGATGCCATGCATACAGTGAGGGATTTTGTGAGTCCACGTCAGGATGTTCCCCAAGAGCCATTTTTACCCCCTCTGCTCCACCTTCTTGCAGAATTCTCCCCAAAACGGCACCTCTCCCCTGCTCATTAGTTTCGGCTCCAGGGCAGGGATGCTGCGACCCGGCATCGATGGAGCCACCTGCTCACCCGTCCCCACCCGGGGACACCGTCACCGCTTTCCCGCAGAACCTGGTGCTGGGCTGGGTTTTCTCCTCATCCCCAGTAAAACACCCACGGGACTGTCAGAAGCAAAGAACAGCGTTAATTACCTGCAGGAACACTATACTGCCTGATGCTGAGCAGGGGCGGAGCTGCTTTACTTCTCTGGTCTTGAAGCTCTGTACCTAATTTCCTGCATCCCACCCACAAAATAAAACACTAACATTTCTCTCTCCCGTTGTTCCTCCGCCACGTCCCGGCCGTGTCGCGGTGCCGGCACAGCACCCAGCAGCCCGGGACGTCCCCATCCCCCGGCACAGGGGGTCCCTGCCTGGACCCTTCCCCAGCCCCAGCTCAGGGGAAACTCCCCCAAAGCTGTTCTGCCATATAAACCATCCATGCAGTCTGATGAATTCCACATAACCCAGCACTTCAAAGGGATCGTCCGTCACCCTTCTGCAGCATTAAATGACAGATAAAGCAGCGCTGTCTTATATTAGGCAAAGCACCAAGGCTGCCGTTAAATCAAGGGGAGACGGGAGGCAGGGCACAGCAGGCTAAAAGGGATGTTATTTATCCACTTGTTACTCCGTTGTCTAGAAATCAGTTGCTTCTCTTAGGTCTGGCAGCAGAATTCCATACATCAGGGGAGAAAACATAGGGAAAAAATGGCCTTCACCAGTCACAAATGTCTCTTTAGAAAACAGTTTCAGATCTCTGTCTCCTCGGTTCTGCCCCAGCAGCTCGGAGCAGCCGATGCTGCCCGGCCCCTCCGCCACCGGACAGCGTTGTGCACGCCAACGTCTGCACAAGAAATGGCAACTCTTGCCTTCCGAGGCATTTTTGCCTGACGGGCTGATGTTTTTGGACCATGAAAACGCGCACCACCCGCAGCTCGCTGGCAAAGGCTGAGCCGCGGGGCTGGCTCGCACCCGCACTGCGCCCCGCTGGCTGTCCGCCCGCGGACCCAGCTACGACTCTACAAATATCTATTTATCATAAAGCATCTATTGCCTCTGCAGAAAGATGACGCCAGGAGTTATCATCTGCAGCAATATTTTGAATTAGCATTTACCGTGTTGCTTTCACTACCTCCCACCTTCAATCAAAACTGATGGGAATAAAAGGGTTTCTTCTGTTTCACTGGGTAATTTCTTCGCGCTCCTTTTTTCCTGCGCGGTACCATGCGCTGCATGACAATGAAGCCTACGAAAGTCCCATCTCCACATGAAAACACCGCAGCACTGCTTTCCTAGTTTATTTTAAACGAATACACCGTTTCTAGGCTGATAAACAAGATGGTGTGAATATTCCTGAATATCTGGAAAGGCACAAGGGAACAGGCGCTAAAATACCGCCTTCCCGCTCGAGGGTCATTTCTGGAGAACCTACACAGGTTTCCTCACCCCGGCCTAAGGTGACATTCCTGTTCGTGTTGGCAGAAACGCAGAATGACCTCTTTTATCTAAAATACTGCCTCCAGAGATTATCCATAGTGACCGCAAAAGAAAACATTGCAGAGAGACGGGCAAAAATAGTAATAATTTCACAGTATGCAAAACTGCAACACTGTTATTGTACCGGTGTCTACTTGGAAAATCTGGAAGGAACTAAATGCAACATGGTTGTAATTGCAAAAGTTGAAAATGATGCTTCGCAAAAGTCACTGGGATGGTTTGACAAGACCCCCTCAAATCCATCAGACCCCCTCAAACCCATCACCCCACAAACCCCATCATCCCCCATAAACCCATCACCCCCTCAAACCCATCACCCCACAAACCCCATCAACCCCACAAACCCATCACCCCGCTCAAACCCATCAACCCCCATAAACCCACCACCCCCTGGTGCAGGCAGCTGGAG
Organism: Columba livia; assembly: GCF_036013475.1. Classification (NCBI taxonomy): domain Eukaryota; kingdom Metazoa; phylum Chordata; class Aves; order Columbiformes; family Columbidae; genus Columba; species Columba livia. Next base: position 22,174,751 of record NC_088611.1, read on the forward strand.
CAGCAGCTGTTTGTGGATTCGAGCATCCAAACAGGGATGCCAGGATTTTGGCTGAATCAACAGGCCAGACAAAATGCTAATTGTGATTACAGCGGTCCCTGCGCCAAGCCTGAGACTCTTGGCCTGACTTATGTGGACCTTAAAAAGCGTGGTATTTGAATCAGCAATTTACTGCCCAGTGCTCCTTGCACGTCCTCTCTGCCGCTCCATCACAAGGAAATACGAGAGTATGGGTAATGATCAGTGTGCTCTGAGAGATGGCTCGAAAAGCCCCGTTCACCATCCCGGCGTGCCTGCGGATGCGGTGCGTTGCGCAGCCTGCCAGGGAAGCTGGAAACGGAGCACCAGCCTCGGGTGGTGTCAACAGCAGCAACGCTGAGAACATATGGTTCTCAAAAACTGCCTGGAAAAAGCTCTGCCAGTACAAATGCTCACAGATCATCCCAAGGAAAAATGCCTTTGTTTTGTTTTTTACCCTTTTTAAAAGAAATATTACATACCAGTATCAGCCTCAAGGCAGCAGCAAGCTGTACAGGCTGGAGCCTCTGGCGTCACCGTTTCTGGATGGCTGAACGTCAGTCGCACACAAGCATTTCAACCTCGCTCACACCAGTGGGAATTTTGACGGACAACGCTGACACGCCGAAGCGTCCAGCGGACACACAGCCCCGGAGACGGGACTGGGGGTCACACGCAGCCCGCACTGCGCCCGCGGAGCTTGGGAACCCGAGGCAACCTTGGGTTTAACGCCCCGCTTTCCACCTATAGGCTCAGGTTTCTTGGTGGCTTTTCCTTTCTCCACATACGACCCTCAAACTGCCCTCCCTGTCACTCCTACACTGCAAATAACAAACAAAGGCTTTGCGCGAAGCTCTCCCTGAGTGCAAACCATGGAAAAACAGGCAAAGAAGCCACCGCCAACTATCTGCATTTGTAAAGTCCACATAAAACCACCTCAGCCACAGAGGCTGCAGAAGTGGGGTGATGATCACAGCGCTCAATCAGACAAAGGGACAGAGATTATTCTTCTTTGCTATACAGATCGTACACCACCCATTAGGTTTGTATCACTAAAATCACAGCACGTCAGAGGCACGTTTAGACAGTAGGAACAAAGGCAGAAGAACACGAACACAACCCGGGTGTGCGTTCCTGCGTCCCACCCGCACACACGTGCCCATCCCTGCAGGCAGTTGTGCCTCTGAACACACGTCCGCACGTGCGCATCGCATGGGACGAGCTCTGCCGGCATCCCAAAGTGTTCCACATCACCTCTAACTCATGAAATCCCTACTTATAGACCCCATTTGATTAGTGACTGGGGATAGCGGTGACAATTTATCACAATAAAGCTGGGCTTGCATTATTTTCTGGCCCAGAAAAATAATTTAAAATTCCATAAAAAGCTTCACTGTGCAAAATTACCTCCTGTTTTCTGTGGGGGCACGTTAGGAATTCGAGTCTTCCAGGCAAACTTCAAGCTGTCCCTGCAGCAGAACTTCCCACCTTTCCCAGCTCATTTGTCCTTCACCCCTTGCCCATCCCCACTTTTCCAGATCCCTGTTCTACGCCGTGTCAGCGCGGGCGAACCCAGAAGGACGATGCTCTGACCCCTGCTCAGCTGGAGACAGACCAGACGAAGGGGATGTGGGATCCAGACTTGGCTGGACAGTGTCTGCTCCCCAGCTCCAGCCATCTGCTGCGTGTCTGCCGCACGGAACACGCGCTTCCCAAAACACAATCACCAAAACACGGCACCACTGTACACGTTCCGCTTTCAGAGAGGATATAATTTCCTAATGGGTTCTGTCATTCTGTATGTCAAATCTACATGTGCAGAGACACTGTTATAATACTTCAGATTAGCCCGGCTTGAGTAAAAAGTGATGGGACAAAAAATAAACGTGGGTGATTCAATCTATTAAGGAAAGCAAATTTTGCTGTGCTGGGAAGAACTGACCTTACAAACGGGATCCAGAATGAGAAGCCAAAGTAAAACAAAGGCTCAGCCAAATGTCAGGGTTGCGGAAATTCAGCCAGAGAAACTGTCAGTGATCTACAACCGAAAGGAAAAGAAATCCAAGAAATGCAAGTCTGAAAGGAAGAAACAAAGAAACCAGAGAACACTGGGGAAAAATAACAGGACAAGAGTACGGAGAAGACAACAGAGAATAGACAAAGCGTGTAGTTGCAAACACACGCAGTTTTGAGCCCTGCAGCACCTCCAGCTGCATCCACTACTGCACAAAGCCCAAAGCGTCGCTGTGTTCCCCATCAGCTCACAGGAGAACAGCTACAGGTTTTGTGTTTTACGGTCAGAAGCGAGATGAGAGCTGCACGGGTGACACTGGAAATGTCCTTGTCAGAAAGCACGTGGAAACGCTTTGAGCTGACTGTGAGCACGATTACTGACGTCTCTGCAGGGCCCTCCTCGGGCTCTGCCCAGAGCACACACGGAAACACTTCAAAACATAAAGACTCTTTAATCTTCGCTTTGCAAACTTAGGACCTCGTACAGAAAAATCCAACCAAAGCAGGAGCTGAACTGATCTCCCGGGCTCTAGGGGCCAGAGTCACCGACAGAGCCCACGGAGCACACGGGCACCCGCAGAACCTCATGGCGGCGCCAGCGCAGACGAGTGACACGCGGCAGGATGTACTGGGCCTTACCGCAGCGGCAGCTAAAGCAGGAATCTCATTTAAACTCGAGACTGAAGGCACTGCCGCACAGAGGCCGCGGCCAGAGCCGGAGTCCTGGGGATTCACCGGCACCGCAAAGTCCTGCGGAGACACGACCCCGACTTGTGGACGGGAAAGCCGAGGGAGATGAACCCAGTTTGTGATCTACCAAGCGTCTTCCACCTGTCCTGGCGTACATCTCTTCACACCAAGGGTTTCCTCAGGAAGCTGCTATGGGCAGGAACAATTATACCACACCAGCAACACTGAGTACAAATGAATATTCTACTGGATATGACGTTTCAATCTGAAGCAGTCCCAGCTTTCACCGTGAGCCATCCAACCCCACAGCCCGGCTCTTTCACTGCATATAACAATTGATGATAATGTAGAAGTCAATACCTGTTTCAAATGGTTCGGTGAACCACGAAAAAACTTACACCAACTTCCAGTTACTGTTTGTCTTGCTAGCTTTCAATCAGAGGCGATTTTGTGTGTGTGAGAGGTAATTATTTGAAAACGAAATATGAGCGTGTTTGTGTCAGTCACGGTTTACCCCAAAGGTACAAAGCCCACCCGTCCCTGCCCGTCCATCGAGAGCCCACGGGACACCACAGGACTGGGGGTGCTCCGAAGGACCAGGAGCAGCCACCGAGGTCAACACGCATGTCCCCTTTCCGCCAGGAAACCCAAATACTGCTGTTAATATGCAATTTATTGTGCTTCAGTCCAAGATGTGGAAAGAATATTACCAGAGGGGGAAACACAAGGTCCCTGGGTGCACGTGGGGCTGGTGTCGATGTCTGGACAGACGCACGGACGCGCGCTGGCTGGGGCGGGCTCGTCCTGCCAGGATCAATGTCTGAAGTCATGCTTGGTTTGTGGCCAGCGCCAAAATAAATCTTACGGCTTCAGTGTTTCAGTCAAACAAAACATTTAATTCCCCATAAGATCACCTTTTTCTTCCCCCTATTTTTGGGTCACTGTCCCCATGCTCTCCCTATAAAAACATACGGCAGTATTTAGAAAGAAAAGCACCGCTTCAAAGCGCCAAGGCAAGAAGTTCCCTGTCCACATCACCAGTTCAAGGGAGAGGCGGGTGGCAGCTGCACCTAAAAGCAATTCCTTGTGTGAGAAGGGCCATCCCTGGGGCCGGGTACTCGCCCCTCTGGAATGACTATTAAAGCACATGCTTTTCCAGACCCTGCCCAAAACTCAGCTTGCCCGTTACTGCTGGTAAATGGCACTGCGCTGCTTCATCTGTGTTCCTCCAAGCTCAGTTTCACCCGCATGAATTCAGTGTCTGTGAGAACTGCATTTATAAGCTGTCAAATCCAGCTCCTCCCGTCACCACCCGGCTGGGTTCAGTCCAGCCTGCAATGATGTAAAAATAAAACCCCTATTGACTTCAGGGGCTTTGGAGCAGACCTATCGATTAGTTCCTTCTCCCTGGGAACATCTCGTTGACATTAAAAGAGCCAACTGTGCAGTAAAGTTTTATTTCATGTAAATAAGATTGAGAGGATCCATCCCAGTACCCTAAAGACAACACAGAGGAGCAGCACAACTTGGCTGCCTTAGCCAGCGAAAAGGCAGCTCCGGGGAAAATGTTTGTTCTTTGCAAACACGCCAGGGATGAGCCCTGGGACGGGAGCAGAATCCTATGACAATATTGGCTAAGAACGGGTAAATATAAATCAGCCTTCAGTAGGTTTGGGCTGAAAACACAGCAATTTCCAACCAGCTTGGCTGGGGAGAGCTGTTGGGAGCTAAGATGGGAACGTGCGCTTGATCTGTTCATTAAGATGATTAGGCAGCCTGGCTGCGGGAGGGGGGACATGCCACAGCACAGCACTCCAAGCCATGGCACACCATGCCATACCATGCCACACCACACCACGCCATGCAAGCGCATCCCTGCTGGCTGCAGGTGCAGCCACCCCAGGGTGTGCGTGTACCACCCCATCGCACTCACGTACGCACACGCAATCTGGTTTTCCTTTACGTGCAATCTCACATATATGCAATGCAGAAGAAGAACCCAAATAGCCAGGCTCTCTGACACTTGTTCCCCACAGCAGCTGAAGGGCTCGCACCACGCCGGTGCCCAACGCCCGTGCCCAGCGCCAGCACTGCAGCACTTTGCGTGGAAGGAAACTCCCCGTTTACACCGCCACCTTCTACACCACACCCTAAGTTAATGGTCATAAAATACAGAAAGGAAGAAAGGCAAGCGAGAGGGCAAACGCGTCCGCTGCGCCCGGTCACGTCTCCTCGCGCCGCTGCCCAGGCTGCCTCTGTTTGCTTGGCCACCATCTCGCCTCCCGGCAGCATTTCAATATTGACATCTCCAGGTTTCAGCTGTTCTCCTCTCTCCTGATTCATGGGCAGCAGATGGTGCAAATGACACCCCTTTTATTTTCTGGATGAATTCTTATCACCCTGCCAAGATGCTAATTTTTGTTGCTAGTCGTTGAGCATTGTGTTACCAGCAATGAACACAAGCTTGCCTTGAAATGGAGCAAAACTGCAGTCACAGACAGGTAAAGTTTTACAGAGTTATTAGTTACAGAAGGTTAATTAAGAGATTTTACTAACTAGCTTTATTTTGATCCCTGGCTATTGCTTGTGGGTTGTTGGGTTTGTTTGCAGGTGTTTACCTGTGCTTTGATGCTGCACATCATATACAGCAGCAGATCTCCCTGAAGCTGATTTAGGTGTCATTTTGTAAAACGAATCTTTGGCATAACTTTTCCAATGAGGGTAAATAAATCTCTCCTCGTCCAGACTCCTAACAAGTTAAACCGATCGAACACCCAAGGAGCAGAAGACACCTCCCTGTTTCAGGTGTGGTCCCCGCGCTGGAGAGCTGGGGTCACCCACATCTGCAAATCACACAAGTTCTCCATCACGGGAATTGCCCATTACATTTCCTAACAGGCTCCAGAGCAAGACCGGTCCCGTTGGGGCTCTCGCTCGAAAGGCTCTCCCGGATTCACAGGTACTGAGAGCTCCTACTTACAACAAATTTCTCAGACAGCTACGCGTGTGTCTCACACCAAGACGTGGCTCTCGAGCTCACCTGGAAATACAAAAACCAAAGTACATCATAGCTACTTGTTCCCCTTCCACCCGCCAGAGCAGTTAATTACACTAATCTGATATGCTTTTGACAAATCCATGGTGGTTGTTTTGTTTCGATTTTAGTCACCTCTTCCAAGTGTTATGGATTGATTTTTTTTTCATTAATTAATTTCAGAGCCTTTCCAAGAACTCATTAGGCTTTTTAGTCAATAATACACTAGACTGTATTTTTTCCTTTTATATTTAGGATCTTTATTTGCATTTTGATAGTTCTGAGACCTCCTCTGAGCTCCACAAGCTGCTAAAAACAATTGTTCCTTGTTCAAAAATAGTTGTCATTAGTTCTTTCTAATTCTAAGGAGAATTTCCTCAGCGCCTGCGTCCTGCCCTGCCTGGCAGCTCCAAATACACCCTTGCCTCTTTGTTCTCTGTCGTGGCCCTTCATTCTACACTCTGGTCAAAACTAACCAGGTTATCAGGGCATTTTAGACACCCCTGTAAGCAGCCACTTCTCTGTCAAGTACTAGATCTATATTTCCTCTCCTATCTTCTTATTCCTAATGTATTTATGGCACTGCTTCCTCCTGCTTTTTATCTCACTTGCTAAATGAAACACATTTTTTGCCTTAGGCTTTTCATTTTACCATTATATGCCTGTGCTCTGCCTTCACCTTCATTTCTTGTCAAGCGCCTCTGCTCTTGTACCACTTCTCCAGGTGTTCAAGTCCCGAAGGAGCTGCCGGTTCTGCCCCGGTGGCTGCTCTGTGTTCCCAGCGCAGGAGGATGCTGGCTGGGCTGCGTTATGGGCTCTCTCTCAGAACCTGCCCTCTTCTCCTCCCTCACACCACCCGCCAAGGGACCACGGACCCGTTTGGGTGGGAAGGGATCCCCTTCCCGCTCTCTCCAGAGCTCATCACGCTCACAGTGCGGCCCAAGCTTCTTCCCTTCCCACAGGAGCAGCCTCTGTCACCACGGACTGCCCCAATGTCCCTCACCCCAGAGCTGCTCCGGTCCCACTGACACCAGCCCCGGGCCCTGTGGGCCCTGCAGCCCCATGATTAACCCTCCATGCAAGGGCACCCCACAGCTTCTAGAATCAACCCACAGTGTGGAAAGGGGGAAACCAGGGTGAATGCGAGAGGGGAAATTCTGAAAGCCCATAAGAGCGGCACAGCATGTATTTCCCATGAGAAGTCAAGGCCAGGCAGGCACTTCCACAGCCTGGACACCCTCCTGCAGGTGAGACACCAGCAAATGCTTCTGCTCCTTCCCCCTCTGCTGGTACATTGAGAACAACAACCGCAATCGATTAAGATAACTGGAAGGTTTCAAGTACTAATTCTGAATTACAGGCAGGCAGTTTCTTTTCCAAGTCCTACAAATCCTCTAATAAACACGAGTTAACCTCCCAAACTCAGGGCTCCGAGTGATCTGCTGCCCTTCACCCTCTTGCGCTCTTTGATCATCTCCCTTCCCCGCACAGGCTGTCGAAGTCACAAGTGCTTCATTTTTTGTGATAAAGAACAATATACTCGAGAGTGATGAAGGAAGAAAAGAGAAAGCACCTTGCAATTAAATATTCTAATAGACGTTATAAAGATGGTTTTGAAAGGATTTAAAATTAATGTTAACAATGGCATGCATCAAATGGCTCAGGCTGAACAATACCTATCACTTTTTCTGCTTAAAAATAAAGTGTAAAAATAATACCCTATAATATTTTATATAATAGCAGCATCTCTGTTTTGCTCCCCTGGGCCAGGCAGACGTCTCTGAATAGCTGTGCACAGCAGCTCCAACTCCTGCCCCCGTATTTATATCCCACAGTCAGAGTGTGATGGCTCTGGGTGGGACCACGGGGACGCTGGGATCTACGGGGTTGATTTGTCATGGATTGCAATGGAGGAGCGTTCCAGGAACGAGCCACAGAGCCCGCTGAAGGACTGCGAACCTGAAGCTACCGAGCATCACCCAGAGCCGGCCCAGCGAGGCAGGCAGTGCATCTCCAGGGTAGACATGTACTGAGTGCAACTTCTATTCTATTCTCTATTCTATTCTATTCTATTCACCATACCATACCCCGTACCATTTGGGTCCCTTTTTGCAGTGTTAATCAACACAGCCAGCCCTTCACATGGACATGAATTTCAATGCCCAGGAGTGACTAAGAAGTTACAACTGTGGTCTCATAATTGATCAAAAATGAGTATTAAATGCAGATACTCCTGACAGTGGTTAGAGATACGCCTAACACAGTTTTCAGCGGTATAAACGAACAGTTCTGCATACAGCCTTGTTCATCATTTCCCGCTAATGCTGATCCCCACACGGGGTCAGCAGCTCGGGATACTCTGCTTCGGTGTGGAATACAGAATACGCACCGCACCACAACCCAGAATAACCAGACTCTGCCTAAGAAAACACTATTTCCATTATGTTTGGCTTAAACCCACTTATTTATAATTAAGTTACTGATCCCTGTGCTGGTGTAAAATGACTCTACAACATAAGCGCAGCAATAAGCTAGAACAAAACCTTTAACAATTGTCAAGTGAAAAGATATATACAGAATACATCAAAATTAATAGTGTTCATCCATCTTTCAAAACAAGTTAAATGTGCCTGTTTCTTCTGGAAAATCTGTGTTATGCTCATTGAATATTTTATTTTTATTACATTTGAACCTTTCAGCAGGAAAAAAATATACGCTCCAAGTAGGATGGTAGTTTTGATCAGTTTCCAGACATTTATACATTAGAAGGAAAAGGAAACGCATCAAGATTCACGCAGACATTCCTGCTGTTGACCACTGGGAAGGAAGCAATATAAACTAAGGGTAACGCAATCAGAAACGACAGCTCCAGCACAAACCTTATGAAATAGGCATTGTAGAAGAGGTTTATGAAGAGAGGCAGAAGTCCTGGCGCTGGGACGCTCAGAGAGGCGTGGACAGAGCGCTACAAGCCGGCATGCAGGGCACCAGCTGCCCGGGCCGCAGCGAACCCCGCGCGTCACGACTCATCCCTGAAACGCCACACGAAATCCAAAATGTTCCTCCTTGAATAAGCCTCAGTCCAGTACAGGCTTCTGCTCCTTAAAGCAATCCTAAAACACCCAGCAAAACACCATGACCTTGGACACAAAGCTTAGAAGAGCTGAACTTGTCTGCATTAACTCGCAGGTGCAGCACCACTCAACTAGGAATATTCATTCAAATGTCTGGCGTAAGCAGAAAAACGTTTGTCTGGATTGTTTTATGTAGCTGTGATTCATTAGATATTTGTTTACAGGGTGTTAAGTATCCATAAGGAACTCAAACCATCTCCTCGGTTCCCCACCTCACCACACACAAGGACCCTAAGCAGTCACACTGTGGCCAACACTGACAACCCACATTCTGGGAGGAATTAATTCATTTAAAATACAGGGAATACATCTGACAATGACCATTCCTGAGTAACCAACAACTGGGGGATCCAACCACCAGAAACCTCTCTTGAACAGACGGTGGAACCACCCGTCTCTCAGAACAGCAGGAACTTCTGGTCATCGCTGGCAGCGAGAGACCTGGAACGGCAAACAGATCCGGCTGTGGAAAAAGCATATTAAACATGTTTTCCACGAGGAATTCTACAGGAAGCGGAACTGTTCTTTGTCGATGCTCACTGCATTACTGGCGCTGTTTCCACGCTCCCAGCCCAGAACACCGTGTGGCTGCCCGGGAACGCGGCAGAACAGCAGCCCCGGCCGCGCGACAAGCGCTGCTCCCGGCGCTGTTCGGTGCCTGAAATGCCTCCGAGCCCTTGTGAGCAGATCTAACCTCACACAGAAACCATCATCCTGCAGCTCCTCGAGACGTTGTATTTTCAAATTCATTGCCAACTCTACCATATTTTCACTTGGATCCTTTAAAGACATCTCATTTCTCTTTGTTGGATTTCCTTTCATTTGGTTTCAAAATTAAGCCATGCCAGAGAACTTAAGCCATGGCAGCGCAGAAGTAATCGGTGCATGAAGGCTGAATCTTACAAAAGGGCGTCTTGCCTTGCTGAAAGGCAGAAGATGATGCAGACGGGTGCTGGGGCAGCTGCGAGCAGCGACCACGTGCCCGGGGCAGGGGCTAAAGGAGCCGCGCTCTGGCCAAAGCCCTCCGAGGTGCCAAGCTCTGCCCGGCCCCCAGGGCTCGGACAGACACGGCCCCACGGAGAGGCCAAAGTCAACCAAAAATCAGCCTGGGGTCAGGTTCTGCACTGCACCTCACACAGAACTGAACCGTATCCGAGGAAATAACAGATTATTCTTTGCTCTTATAAAAGTGTATTATTTATTATTAGCAAATGAATTGGAGTCCATTTGAAGAGGCACATCACTAAGCTGTACGCTTTATAAACAAGATATTGTATTTACGTATTCCAAATATGGAAAAATGCACAAGCACATACATAAGGAATCATTATCTAACCTTCAAACTCCCAGCATGCGCATACACTAATCTGAACTAACCTGTGAGTAAAACAGACTAAGGCAGCCCCCACCTCCCTGGGTAACAAACAAGCCAATGCTAGACGTTCCATCAATACTGATAAGCACAAATACATTACTTTGATTAACGGTCAGAGTCATTTGCTGTTAAATCATTACAAAGCTTCCTACTGTGGGAAAAATAACCTAACCCAGCCATAAATCAGAAAATGAGAAAGATGTAAGGAAAAAAAGTTTACTGCACTAAAAATAAATTATGAAGAGATGTCCAACATATGGACATCATCTGAACAGAAAGGTGACGTTCGAGTGCTATAATGTCTTTTGCAAGATGTCATATGTCCCCTGATGGTTAGCCAGCTGGTTAATTCGATATTCCAGTAAAAGTCACTGATTCGCTGAAAATAAAGGCAAAATGCAATTGGTTCTGTTTTTCCTGCGGATGGCCTGAGCAGCGGAGCTGCAGGAACCTCGCCAGGTCCCCTCCAGAGATCTGACCTCGCTTTGCGCAATGGAATCCACACCTGCGTTTGCAGGGACAACAGCTCAAAACGCTTTGGTTTGACTGAGCCAGTTCTACGTGGGACAAACTCCCAGGAGAAGCCTTTGGTCACCAGGCAGGTCTAAATCCCCGTGTATCACCTCAGCCTCAAGTCCCACGTGTCTAATGTCACTGTCCAAACTCCGCCAGCTCCGTGCCCTTCGTTGTTCGCACTGCGTCACCGCGTCCTCCTCCCAACGTCCTTACGCACGTGCACACGGGCTCAGCTCCAGCCTGAGCTCTGCGGAGCTTTGTGGAGACCCCAAGCGAGGTCAAACAGGATCGAACGCCTTCAAAAAGCACAAAGCAGTTTTTGCCGTAAACCTGCTCGTGCTTTTCCTCCGTCTGCCGTGTCCGTGTTTCTGGCTGCGGTCCCACAACAAGATTCATCCCCACCGCTGACTCATCCTGCAGCTCAACAGGAGCACTCTCTGCAGACACCGGCACAAACCCCACGTCACCAACGGCAGGACGTGCAAAAAATAGATTCGTTAAACTCCGTGAGGCCCCCGGGAAGCCCTTGTATGAATAACAAACTGACTCCATCCAAAGAATTTACCATGCATAAAATAAAGACGTTGGGTTGTGCTAAATCAGGCGTTAGCACGGCCTGTGCAGCTCTGCCGATGGTGCGGACGCGGGTTTGCAGAGCCGGGAACCCGCGAAGCTGGGGAATCGCCCACATTCTGCATTTCAATCTGAAAGCAGCCGCAGCTCCCGCTCCAGGTCCCGTTCCCATTGCAGAACAGCCCCAGCAAAGAACAGCGGGAAGTACCGCTGCCCCCGCTCCCCCTTCTGAATCACGGGAGACTTCACGGTTAGAAGAGCCGGTATGGACGTCCAGGGTGTACTAGTGCTGCTTACCTACAACTGACCGCGGACCAGAGCAAGTAACTCCATCATTTGCCCAATATAAACACTGCCAAACGTTTGGGTTTGTTCTACAGTAGACTGAAATAACACTGCTCAGAAACGGCACTTTGGGGAATACGGGTTCAGTTGCAGGGGTTTGAATCTTCCATGACATACAGACATTAGCTGAAGTTTATTGAGGTTCAAATATGATATGATAAAAGGAAAAACAGTGTTAAAACTTCCATTGAATGAGTTGCAGATGCAGCTGCTTTAATACGAGATTGCAAAATTATGCGGTTATTCCAGATGCTGCTTTTCAGAGTGTGCTTTAACCTGTGCGATGCACTCCAGGGCAAAAGGAAAACAGACCCAAATCCAAGATGGAAAACCACCAAAGGAGACGTGTCATCATCCCGTACTCCAGAGCCTCTGAGGGCATTCTGCTGTCCTCCATCACTCTCATATTTTAGCAGCTCTTTTGATTCCATCATATTCATTTTCAAAGTCTTCCAATCTCAATTGTGCTTGTAAACAGAACAGCCAGAATAGCTCCACTGAAATGCCAGCGTAACTGGGGAACTGGCTGCAGCTGGAGCATCTGGCTGCTCATCTCTCTGCCAATTATTTGTCTAATCCACTACCCGAGAGCTGTTTGTGAGCTGGGAACCATCCCACGCTTCTCACAAGTGCAGTTTGTTAGAACTGCTACTGAACTCTGTTGTCACCGTTTCAATTTACACTTCAGTATCAGCAAGAAGGGATCAAGGGTGTCTTCAGCCTGAGCAGCATCTCAATTCTCTGCATTACCAAACTGTCTCCATAGAACCACAGAACTTGCTTGTGCTGCCCTGGTTTCAAGTAGAACCGGGGAAGGAAGAGACGTTCAATCTCTGGGCATTCTGAGAAAAGGTACAGAAATAAAAACCCCAACTAAAATAAATGTTAACACACAGATGAATCAAAAAGCTCAGATATGTAGTTTGGGCTAAATATTATTTATCTTGGCAATGCTCAATCCTACACCTGTCAATGCAACACCGAATGTTTTCAGAAGAAAATGACAATTAAAACACATTTCTAAACACGACATCAATAAACCCAAGGAAAATAATACATTTTAAGGCCTCCATCTGCTGTATAACTCAAATGAATGTGTATTTTCAAATCATGCTGGGATTCAATTTATATTTGTGTTGAAAAAGTTCTGTGCAAAAATATTAGCCAGTCGCAGCTTGAAGTATGAGAACATGCACTACCGAGAAGTTATCCTCTGATCCTGGTTTCTAACATCCTCTAATCTCCTTTTTTCCTTCCTGAAATCCTCAGGAATGTCACTGCCACACATTTAAATGTCTGAACTGCAGCTCCTTGAATAGGGTCTTATCCAACGTCCACACAAGGAGGACCGAGTGGAAGATGCTCCTGGGAAGGACACCCCGCAGGTACCTGACAGAAGCGGGACTGATGTCCCCACACTGAGGCAGAGAGCACACCTGCCACCCACACGCACCCCGGACACCCTTCTCCCGGTCAGACGCCCGTCCCCAAGCAGCTGGGGGCTGCCCCCCGGGAGGAAGGTCACCATCGTCACCTCTGCTTGTCCCAGTGCTGCAGCAGAGCAGGGAGCCCTGAGCGCGCCGTGCAGGATGGGCTGCGTCTCAGCACCGTGCTCCTGTGGCCCAGGCAGAACACAGAATCATTTTAGTTGGAAGAGACCCTTGAGATCATGGGTCCAACCATAACCCACCCCTGGCACCGAACCACGTCCTGAGATCTCATGTCCGTCTGTCCAGCCCTCCAGGGCTGGTGACTCCAGCACTGCCCTGGGCAGCCTGTTCCAATGCCCCACAGCCCTTTGGGGAAGAAATTGTTCCCACATCCAACCTCAACCTCCCCTGGGCAACTTGAGGCCGTTTCCTCTGCTCCTGGCGCTTGTTCCTGGGGAGCAGAGCCCGACCCCCCTGGCTCCAAGCTCCTTTCAGGCAGTTCAGAGATCAGAAGGTCTCCCCTCAGCTCCTGTTCTCCAGCTGAACCCCCAGGTCCCTCAGCCGCTCCATCACACTTGTGCTCCAGCCCCTCACCAGCTCCATTCCCTCCTCCGCACTCTCACAAACACGTGCGCACACAACCACGTACAGAGCCCCAGGCCCAGCGCCGGGCAGGCGGTGACACCGCGGCTGCTCCCAGGGGGTTCTGCCCATCACATACACATGTATTCTGCTTCACACACACCGTGGCACCTGATAAACTCCTTGTGAACTTTAACATTCAAACCTGCCTAATATTAACAAGGCTTTTGAAAAATCTTTCCCCTCCTCAGAAAATTTCTAAGCCGTGGGTTTGTTTTTTTGTGAAATAGCTTTTTCCCTCCTTTGCAGTGTAATACGTTATTCAAGAGCCAAAGAGTTGTCAGTTTTTATGTTTTGATAATCTTCTCAAGCACCCAATTTTGTTCTGCTTTTTCTCTTCCTGCTGTCACTCACATTCCAGCCTGTCACAAAAGAAAATGTCTGAATACATTAATTACAACTTGTTAGACCTCCATACACTTAATGCTATTGAGGGAACCAAATCACTTGGAAAATAACTACAGAGAAACAGTTGCTGGTATAGCAGAATTTTTATGCATCGCACTTCAAAGCTGGGGCTTTGCAAGACAACAAAAATGATTATTATAGAGAACGAGAAAATCAAATACAACTTGATCCTCTCCCCTTGGAATGTTTTCTGAACGCATTACAATACGTATTTTCTATCCTGGAAAGAGGAACTGAACTCTTTTCACGTGTTACCTTCTTTCATGGTGTAATTACAAATGCCGGGTCTGAAATTGCAGTACGACAACTTTCTGAAGCCAGGAAGAGATGCAGTTCTAAGTCCCCAGTCACACAAACATCCAGTGATGGGTCCATTAACATGAATAGAAAACAACCCTGGTGGGTCTGAGATGAGCGAGTTACCCCGGGAGCGGTACAAGGAGCAGGGAGGTGTCCCCGGGCCACCCTCGGGAGGGGCGGCAGCCGGCTCCCGGGGCCCCGCAGCGCCAGGCTGCCAGCTGTGCTAATATCTTCATAAACAGAGAGCTCGTGTTTGTAACCTCACACTCTAAAATCACAGCGATACTTTGGATCATTGTTCAGCACAAGATATTTAAAGCACTGACCGCCCATCAGATTTCCACGGGAGCACAAAGCAGCGAACAGCAGTTTATGTGTGGTTCACCTAGAGAGGCAGCTCTGCAGAGAATCCTGCAGGAACATCTTTGAAGACCATGCTGCTAATGAGACGTGATTTCACTGAACAAAGACGACGGCATTAGGATTACGCAAAATCCTTGCACAGACAAGCAGGCAAACGCTTCCCAAACCTGAACTCTGTTGTCTTTCTACCTTAAAGACATTTCATTATTCTTACACTCAAATGAATAGCCACCCTTACCTGTATTAAACCACATCAGTAGTGGGGAAAGACAATGAAATCTTTCCAGCTCTGAAGCAGTTATCAGAAGAGCAGGCCACAAGACAAGCACCTTTGAGGGATGCTGGTGCTGCCCAGCACAGGGAACCAGCCACCTGTCACATCAGGGCTCTGCCTCCCCAGTCCCACCTGGATTTTCATCTTGGAACTGATGTGCTACAAGACAAACGCAGTCGTCTCACGGTTTCCTTAAATTCAGCTCTCACCATTCCAATCTCAGTGCTTTCCTTCTCATTTCTGAAAAATGGACAAGAGCTGAGTTCCTGGGTTTCTTTACACAGCGGGTTTACAGGCTGCTGGCCTGACAAACAGCTGCCCCACTCACGCAAAATCCTCCTCCTGAGGACCATGTCTGAACTTCCCTTCAGTGGTGTCCCGAGGGGAAGAAAGGAGGAAGCCTTGGGAAGTGCTCCAGCTCCATTTGCTCTTTGCAGCAAAACATTTGAGAAGACCTACAAAGAAATTCAATAAACATTCCTTGCCCTTAGAAGAGAACAACTCTAGATGCTGTGGAGTCTTCCATTTCAATAGCAAGTCAGTGCCTTTAAAATCCACAGAACCAAGTGCTCAGAACAGCTAAAACCTGCAGCTCATTCCTTTTCACAAGCGAGACGTGACTCTGGGCTTGGACGGGAAGCCGAGCTGGAGCAGACGGGACCGGCACAGCCAAAGGCGCCGGGTCCTGAGCTCCAGCGAGCCGGGCACAGTCCCCAGACCCCCCCGGGTTCTCATTCATCTCCAGTGGAAAATCCGAGGAGCGTGCACAAGTTGTGCTATCTGCACAGCACCCGCTGACACAGACACAGCACACAGCTGGAACTGCCCCAGCGTGGACTGTCAGAGCTCATCTGAACTTTAAGAAGCCCACATCTGTTTAAGTGTCTAGCTACTTGGAAAACACCAGGCTGATAAAGCCTCCTGACGCACAGAGCCCCCTGCTTTGTGCTCCGAGGTGGTGGATGGATAGATGGATGGATGGAGACTGATGCTCTGCCCCAAGCGCCCCACACAGCCGGGTGAGCCTGGGCCTTGCTCAAGCAGCACTTTGTGTATTTCCTGTGCACGTACGTTCCCTGAGTGGCCCTTGGGACTGAGCTGAGGCGGCAGCACAGAGACAGTCACCACGTCCTTCCAAAGTGCCCTTTGGGTGACAGCGCGTTCCCTCTCCAGCTCTCCCAACCGCAGCATCGCTATACTTAGACTTGCCACCTTCTTCCTCGCTCCCGTCTCTATTAAAGCACAGCTACTGCGGGGTGATGAGAAACAAAAGCAGAATAACAATGAAGTGGAGGGCAGTGTTGTCTCAGACTCCCGCTAGATCCGGGAGGCCCTTCACACAGTGAATATTATGTACAGAACAGAGACAACAACGGGTTCTCAAAGCTGAAAGTCGGCACTGAATAACTTACAAGACAAACACTTGCCAGAAGTCACCCAGCAGGCCAGTGACACGAGCGGGAGAAGCACTCAGCTCTCTGGTACGAAAAATTAGTTAACGTAAGCGTATAAAAGAGTTAACTGTATCCCAGATCAGACTTATGCGGAACATTAGCAGCAGCAATAATTAAACAAGGAGCCGCAGTGTCCATTCCCACGTCCGGCCATTCACTGTGACCCACAGCCCCGCTCTTAGGGAACTGGGGGGGAGAAAAGCATTACTAAAGAAATTGGCACCAAAACCTGTTGCCCAATTTAAGTGAGCAGATGTCAAAAAGCCATTAGCATTACAATTATTAGTAAACTGAAATTACATGTTATGGGTTTAGTGCCTTAGATTAAGCGTTAACCTGTCTTAATTAAATTGCATCTCAGTAATTGATTTCGCAGTGCTGAACTGTAAATAACAAATTGCAGATGATCTGTTCTTTTATCTAGCAAGATAATATAAATTAGCCTTTACACACGGCATTACCTCCTCGCCTCTCTCTCTTTTGATGGGGTTTGCTGCTGTTACCTGGACACGTCACCTCCTCTGAGGTTACAACAGGTTTAATCCCTGCTGCTGGTTTTCCTGTCCAAGCGGCAGCCAGGGCTGCTGACGTGCAGGGCAGGCAGCACCACCGGCTCGGCTTTGCACCCCACGTCTTCTCCCCACTGCCCTGTTTCTTTCCGTGTGCAGAACCAGCTTGCACAGCTGTGCAGCTACTCAGAGTGCACACACCACGGGCCTGGGGCAAAGTACTGACTGTACAACCCAGACTCCTGCACCGTGTGACAGCTTCTGTTTAAAAAGCACAACAACAGAACTACAACAGCTTCATTTTTTTTTACTACACTGTTCAATGTAAATAAATACACACAATGAGAGTAATTGGTGTAACCAAATACTAACCCATTCAGTATCCCTGTGCAAATTCAGGTTCCTCCCTTAGTAAGGGACTGACTGACGATCTTTGCGTCAATTACATCCCTTCAAAATCAGGATCAAGATCAGAATCAGAAGCCTGGGGTGCGATGGCAATGGGGGACAGCCCAGAGCGACAGGGGAACTGCTCCCAGTCCGCACCTCGAACCTCAAGAGGTGGAGACTATCGGAGAACCACCTGCCTTCCATAAGCTGCAAAATACAAAGTGAGGGTGGGAAGGAGGGCAAACTGGAAAACAAAAGCATCTGGGAGCTGTGATGAGGAAGGGACTCTTAAGAGCTCAAAATTCAGCAATTCTTGAAGCAATTTTAAGCAACACACCACATTTTCTGTTTAGAATAAAAAAGGCTGCTTGATGTTTTTTTGCCTTAAGTCCCCTGTACAGCTATTTTCTGAGATCTGCTACTGCTTTTCTGAGGTTCCTACTTCGTCAAACTTGAAGCTATGGAGCTTACAGCTGTGGCTCCTGACCACGAGGGCCAGGCATCTGCATTCATCATTGCTCCATCAAGCACAATTAAGACAGATTGGACCGATTTGCTCTAACACAACTATTAACCCTTCATTCTAACATGTTGTAAGATGCCACAGACACAACCATCTGACCCACAGTGCGGCACAGACACAACCGCAGGATCACCAAAAAGGTGATGACCCTGCCAGCCACCTCCTGTCTTCAAATGCCAGCAGCGCTGCACAATTCACGTTCAGCAGGGCCACAGAACCCAAGCAGCAGTCAGCCTGGCACAGCCCAGCACAGAAGCTTCTTTCAGTAGCGTCACCTCCGTATGTCACCCTGGATTTCCTGCAAAAATGCCAAAGAGCATCAGTCTCTCCCCGACGCCGAGGAACGCTGCACGGCCCCCGAGGAGCTGCCGCAACCCGCCCCGGCACCACCGCGACCTTGGGACGAGCTCCTGCACAAACCGCACATTCGGGACTCAGTCTGCCCCGCCATAATGAGGGAAATACAATCAAAGACGACAAGGAAACTTCCCGTGGCTTCGCTTTTCAACCTCCACTGCTGAAGTTGTATGTGTAATTAGGTACCTGTTTATTAGGAAAAGCCACTGGGTGAGGTAGCCGGGATGTCTGAACACAAGCTGTGTACAACATCCTGTCCCTATGGACATCCTGGTGCCCTTGTCCCCTCAGGACCAGGCTCCTGCTGCTCATTCAGTCCACTGGCCATTTTTGGCTCCTTTCTCACTTTCTGTCTCCTGTTTCCTCCCAAAGCTTCTCTGTTCCACCTGTTTTCACAGCCCCATGAACCAGCAAAGCCCCTTCACCCCAAAGGGCACCGTACTCCGGCTGTAATTTGGTGGCAGTTTACCTGATCTGTACATTTTCCTGCAGAGCAGCTGTCAGTCCCAGTACAGTTCAGTGCAATCCAGAACAACAGGTTGGAAAATTGGTTAAACCACATTTTCATACCGCCCGCCTTGGTGTTGTCACCTAACGCAAGTATTTGTGATATCCACCTATGCAAACGGACTGTGGTACACCCGACCAAACCACCCTCCAGGGGCAGCTTACAGCGGGCGCTGGAGGATGTACTGTGGGGAAAAATCCTGAGTGGGAAACATGTTTTTGTTGGGAGGATCGCGGCGTCTTGCAAACATCGCACACGCCTCCATTCGGCGTGCAACTCAGATCACTGCGGTTTATTTCTGAAAAGGTATTTGTCTAATGAGCAGTGTCAGGCATCCTTAGCAGGAGGTAACGCTATCAGAGCTGCTCTGTAATCTCTGCGATAACACAGACATGCACTGACTGCATTAACCTGGAATATCAACTTAGAACAACACACTAATTATTTATATGCTATTAGTGCTCCTTTTCCCTGCAGCACAAGACTCAAAGCAAGCCTCAGAATCTCATTTTTCTCCACTTGTAAATAACAGAGCAGAACCTGGCAAATTATTCCAAAAAGCACCTCTGCGGAAGAGACAGCGCAACAAAACTCCATTAGCAGACCTTGAACCATTCTCCTCATAACACAAGAACAGTAAAAAGTTCCTCCTGTCACAGGCTGTTATGGAAAGCAAGGCATCATTTTCTTTCCTTTTTTCCCTTTAAATGATTTACAGCTGCACTATTCCAAACCTCGCCGTTGCTTTTACTCCTGAGCGTGTGCTGGCTTCCTCACAAGGGTGGTGTTTTGCGCGGTTGCCCTCACGCACCAGGACGATCCCACGAGAGGAGACTGAACACGGTAACTGGAAGGGGTCACTCAGAGCTGACCTGAGGATCCCAGCACCACGTCACACTGTCTGGAGGCTGCTCTGCTGCTACCTGCACTCACATCAGTTTTTGGTTCTAGTCATACAAGTTACATCCTCCTGCTAGAGTTTGTCATTAATTTATTCAGCAAGAACACTGACGGGAGAAAAAAACCCTTAAAATATAGCCAACTTCCCTCTTCTCCCAGTTGGGGGATATTCAGAGGTTCTGCAATTCAAGTGACACCAAGAAATCAGAGCTGTGCTGTAAGTACGTAAACCCAGCAGTCCCCGGGACAGGACAATCTGCTGCAGAGTTTCACCGACTGCAGCTCTACCAGCCTGAGCACAATTGCTCCGGGTTTTTCAAACATAAACCCAATTACTTTTCTGTATTGAATTACCTTAAAGCACAAGGCCTGTCCAACCTAAGACAAACCAGTCCTGATTCAATTGTTCCAAGAGCGATTGCCACAGCAGAGGCGTAGACTTCCTCTAGCTTTAGAAGTACAACCAGTGCTCTCATTGAAAGAAATGAAGATGAATTGAGTGGAAAGAAAAATCCCCCAGAGGCCACATGCTCCACCCAGCACCGCAGGCTGGGGAAGAAGCGCTGACGAGCGGCAGCAGATTCAAAGGCTGGTCCTCGCTGCTGAGACTCGTCCTGCAGGAGCTGGTGGGACCCGGGCGAGGTGTGACGTGGCTGTCCCCCAGCAGGGCTCCGTCTGTCACTGCCGTTCTTCTGGCAAACATCAGGTTCTCACATCCTCCCTCTGTGCTCCCCACTTGTTTCCAGACTATTGGCCAAACACTGAAAGGGCTGTTGGAAGAACATCTCCGTGCTATAGCTGAACTTCAAACAATTCCCCTCCAGAAAACTAAGCAGGCTTTCCAAGCTACTTAATGACTGATTTCTCATCCGCTATTGTACAACATTTCTTCACACCCCAGCTTCTTTGTACCCCATGGAGACCTTCTGTATATAAACAGAACCGATATCAGTCCCAAGGCAAGCGTGGTCAGCCAAGGCTGCCTGGGGGCGCCGAGGCCACACGAGCAGGGAGGGCACGCGTTGTGATCTCTGCTCTTCCCGTGAAGCGCAGACACGGCCACACGTGCCCAGGTACGTCGCTGCTCTCCCGGCAGGAGCTTCACACGGCATCTCGGTAACAACACGGAGAGGTGGCCACTGAGAACCGGCCTCCTGGGACCTGGAGATGACACCTGTGACGAGCCCCTCGGCGCGGGAGCCAGGCTGGTCTTGCTTACAGCTGTAAGGCACTGGTTTTGCCTTGTGTTATTATAAGCGTGATTAACAACCATAAAGAATAAACCAGTAACCTACTTAGGAAGAAAACACAGATCTTTGATTCTTACTGCTGCTGGGTTGCTGCATTGTGACAGCTTCTGTCCTGTAGGTTATTTCTCCTGGAAACCATCCTAAATCCCCTTTACATGCTTTCAGCAGAATCAGTCCCCTTGGTCCTGGGCCCCAACATGCAAAATGAGCATGTTCCCTTTGCTCAGTGATGCCATATTGCTACCTGGAATTACTCCTGCCACACAATAAAGTGACATACAAAGCAAATTCCTGTTTTAATAGGCTTTTGGTGTCCAATGTCCATGTTCATGGACTATTTAACCACCACTTTCACTGTGCTGGTGCTGCGGGAAACCAAGAAGTGCGCACCCCACGGAGCCCCCAGCACCCACGTCCCGTCACAGCGGGTGCGAACACCGAGCTGGCCTTCCCCCCTGCACTCAGGGACCCTCCAGTGGCCACCGCTCCCCTCCTCCGGATAACACAGGTTTGGCCCTTGTTTCCGAGGGTGAAACGCAGCAGCTGCCGAGCAGCAGCGAGCACACGGGCTTCCCCGAGCGCAGCGAGACGTTATGAGCTCTGAGATGGCGAGGTCTGCTTATTTACACTCTCTGCTCAGCTCCTCTCAGCAATTAGGATTCTTCCCCAGCATAGATGTCTTTATCGTTTTGAATTTCCCAACTGAATACACGCTCATCACACAGCTCTGCGTTGTTTATTCTGCTCTGAACTTTTGTACCATTATATTTTGTCCCACAATACACATTTCTTGTTGTTTCTAATGAGTAAACATGGAATACAGCTTGTTGTAGAACAAACAAGGGCTGACTCTCAGGTGATGTGAGGCTAAATTCACTGACTACACCCATTTATATCCACTGATAATCCAGCAGATAACGCTGCAATGCCCCATTCATCTTGGGTCTGATTCAGAGACCATCAGAGTTGATGGTGAAAGCCTCCCGAGTATTTAAAGCGTGTGTATCTACTGGTTACAGCTGCAGGAGAAGGCTCAGGAGAGCGGAAAAGTAATTGGGGAGCTGCCTGGGACAGCATAAAGCCTGACAACATGTCTTGGATTAGACAATGCGAGATCCAGAGCACAGGTTAACTGAAAATAAAAGCAGCAGGTAAGCCAGAGCGCAGCCGGGCCAGCGGGGGTGCGAACACGGGGTCCCGTCTGCGGCGCCCCCGCCCAGCAAAGGCGCCGGAGCTGCAAACGCTGTCACCCTGGCAGTGACCGGCAGCTGCAGTCACCTATCAAAGTCGCTTCTGTTCATATTTTCACATCAATCGTTTACAATGGCATCTTTGCCTGTCATTATATATGCAGATGTAGGGTATTAAAAGTATAAGAAAAAATTAAACCTCCACAGATTAAATGCTTTTGATTGTAAGAGTTTGCACCTCCTGTTTGTTTTTAATTAGGAATCAAGATTGTTAATGCATAAAATCCTGTTGCTGTCCCTCCTCAGAGTAATAAATACAGCGTCCTTGCTACAACAAAGCACGTGGAACACCACGGAGTTCACAGCCACTTACCTGGGCACGCCAGAATCAAACGCGGATGTTCTTACTCTCGTATTACACCATCCATTATTCAGCCCAACTCCCACTGCCACCAATAATTTGTTTCACTTAAGGAGCAAAAGAAAACGAACAGTGCCGCTGTCACCCATTCACATATTTTCTGTCAACTCAGCAGATCCCACTAAATTTTACCACCTCCCCAGCACCGTGCTGACGCTCCTGTAGCGACGTACGCCCGTGGGAAAGGACGGCATGGTGACCACGCAGCACGATTAAACCCAACGGCCGCCGCTGCAGCCTTGCTTTGCGCTGCTGCAAAGGGCTGTGCAGCGCCAAGGCAAACAGGGGCAGCAGCCCCGGCCCTGCTCCCTGTGCTCCGCGCACCCACAGACGCTGGTGCCCACACCCACCGCAGCTCTTTCCATGGGAATTATTCCTTATTTGCCTAATTCCCCCTTAGCTTACAACCACATTTTTACAACCTATTCCCACTTCCAAAGATGACATTTTATGGCAGAAGTTACAATCCAGCACTTCTGGTGTTCCCACCATGGCCAACACAAGTGGTCCAGCTGAACGAGCCCCTGGTACCCAACGAGGGGCCAACTCAAGCAGCTGTAAAACCAGTAATGGGGTAAACCAGGACCCGCCAGCGCCAGGCTGGAGCTTCAGCAGAGTGAACCCGCGGGTTGTGTGGAGCTCAGCGCCTCCTCAGCATCCAGCACCACAAGCAAATCTGTCCCCAACCCGCACCAACACCCGCACACTGCTCTGCACTCCATCATCGCTGAGCATATTGGACAGTTGTAATTGGCTCTTCTGTTTCTAAACAGAAATTTCTACCACAAGTAAAAATCTTTATAATTACTGGTGAGCTAAAGACAGGTAAAAAATAACTCATTGGGAGGTTTTTCTTTTTTTTTTTTCTCCAGTCATTAAATGATTGAGATGATAAAAGAATGAAGAACCTGACAGATTAAACAGTTCCTGAGGAGACATGTCAGCTTCAATAATTTTAAAGCATTAAAACTGTCAAGCTTTCAAAATAGGAAAGACTGTATCTTTAGAAAACAAGGTTCTACTAATTGGCATGCATGAAAATCTAAATTGAGGCTGAACTCCCGTGATTAAAGGCTGTTTCTGATTGCGGATACCCGAACGCAGCTCCACCTGTGCACCGGTCGCCGTTCCGCCGGCGCTGAGCGCTCCCCGGCCCGCGCGGGCACCGACGCGGCCGCACCGGGAACTGCGCGTGGGACACGGAGGGCTGCGGCTTCCTGCATTGTCACCCGATTAGCTGACTCCAGTGCGTTATCACTACCAATCTGCTAGGCAATGTTTGAGCCCACTAGAGATGCCCCACATATTTTTGAGAAAATAAAGACCACACTTCAAATGAAAGTTGGAAAGATGACTTCATCAGGCGGTCAAGCTCCCATTAGCAAGAAAATGCCCGTGTTCTGCTGCCCGAGATCAAAACCTCCCATGTCAGAACAATGCGCAAAAGGTCAAATTCTGTCTGTTTACACCAATGAAAACAGGCAATCATTCTATTAATAACAACAGTTGCACCCACTGGCTGCCTGACTGGCATAACCCAGGCACGGGCCATCCTGCCTTTTCCTGTAACCAGTTTTGAACCAGAATCCCCACTGTGGAGTTTTATTCGCCACATTTTCCGTACCATTCCATCGCACTAATTTCATGCCGCTGACTCCACTGCAGTCAGGTTCATAAATCTCAAAGCTGCACGTACATAGTTAAACGCAAAGTGACTCGGTTGGCTCCAAAATATAAAGAAAGACCCGAGTAATAAAAATCCGAAGTGGCTTTTCTCTGAGGTGCCATTTCTCCCAGGATAACGCTGTTAGGTCAGAGTGCTAAAAGAGTCATTTCATTTGTCGTTTCTGTGCTCACCAGCCTGACTTCCACAGAGGAGCGCGGTTTACAGCTCATGTCAGCCTTTATTAACCTGATCTCCCCGTTTCCCTCCAAAGATATTTAATACTTCGGTGATGATCAATATACTTGCTCTGATGATAAACAAAGACAAATGAGTGTGTGCAGCCTGGCTGTGTGTAATTACAGCTCTGCTGGCACACAATTACAGCTGACGAGAGGCAATGGCATCACCCTGTCCCTGTGACACCTCTGCAGCGGGTGCCACCGTCACTGGGTGTCACTGTCACCAGGTGTCACTGTCACCACGCTCGTCTCCTCCACAGCCACTTCACAGCGCAGTCTGGCATGTCTATGTTAAACAGAAACGCACGGGACTGCCCTGGGCCCCTGGTCACTGCAGCTCCACTCCTGTTCAATTAGACCCGAATCACACACTTGATTATTCAGATTATGTTTACTCATCCTGAGATGTCGGCGGGGCGACAACGAGTCCCCAGATATCAGCAGACCTACATAATGCACAATCTTTCTTCATTCAAATTCTCATACAAATGAGTTCTACTCCATTTGTTACTCAGTATTTGCCACCAGTTAAGGTAACAAAGGCAAAGAGTAAGTTGTCAGAAAAATTCAAGCACAAGGCAACACCACTAGAATTACACTTCCTGTCTCCCAAAGATTCACTTGTCATGGCCAAACTCAAAAGTCAGAGCAAAACCATAAAGAATAAAAATAAACGCCACCACCACACCGCTGCAGAAAACCGACCTGAGCGAGTTTCAGCTTGGTGATCCCAGAGACTGTGCCCTCTGTTGGCAACAACAGCCCTTGGAAGACACGGCCGCACTCAACCAGCGCTCATTTCTGCCTTGCAAACCCCGCCTGGACTTGCCCCGCACGGCCCCAAGCACAGCGCTGCCCCAGCCGCGGCCACCCAGCGCGGCCCCGGAGCCCGTGACACTGTCACCCTGCCGCCCGCTGTCCCGACGCCCAGCCGCGAGCTCCCGGCCGCCCCGCACACCTGATCGCGCACACAGCGCACCTTCAGCTTCCAACACGCTAAAGAAACAACGCTTCCAAGTCAACATAACACATTTCCTGGGGAAAAAAATTAAGAGATGAAATTGAGGTAATTATTCAATTACCAATTGTTAGGTATACAAGAGAATCTGATTTATGGGCTGCTGCTTACACAGGCAAGGGCTTTAATTTGACAGTGCGCTCCTGGCTGCTCCCCAGACCTTACGGTTTAATTAAAGTTAAACAGGTCAATACCCATTTAACCTACCAGCATACGGAGAATTTAACTAATACTGAAGAACTCTATTCATTTTTAATTGTGGTTTAATAACATAAAGGAGGTCACCAAAGTGCAAAACTGCGAGGTGAACTGGATTCAACACTAATAATACGCCTGGGATGTCAAAAATACAGCAGCATCAACTTTGCTCTCAAAAATTGCATCCAACCACCTCCCTTCCTTCTACAATTTCCAGAAATAAGAAAGTGGAAGATTAAGAGGAAAAAAAAAACCTCAATGAGCATTGAGATACGACAACATCTTGTAACGCCACACAGGGAACCGGAGCAGAACAGGGACCAGATCCAGACTCCGTGCACAGCTCCCACTGCAGAAGCGGCACTACGCACTGGTTCTGATACACGCACATGCACTGCGGAGCTGCGCTGCAGGGAACAGGTGAGCCCTGGCCCCGTGTTCCAGAGCGGTGTCTGTGCCGCCCTGCGCGCAGACGGGGCCGGTGGCGGCAGCTGTTCCACCGGGGCAGCAGCTCCGCGCTCGCTGTCCCCATCCGCTCCTCAACCCAGCCGGGGCTCTTGAACCCAACTCCCACGCGAAACTCAACACTCAGACCAGCATTTGGTAATCACAGTAGCACAGTATGTTTGGGATTGGAAGGGACCTCAGAAGATCATCCAGTCCAATCCCCCTGCTGGAGCAGGAACGCCCAGGTGAGGTCACACAGGAACATGTCCAGGTGGGTTTTGAATGTCTCCAGAGAAGGAGACTCCACAACCCCCTGGGCAGCCTGGGCCAGGCTCTGTCACCCTCACCATGAATAAGTTTCTTCTCAAATTTAAGTGGAACCTCTTGTGTTCCAGCTTGATCCCATTACCCCTTGTTCTATCATTGTTTGCCACCGAGAAGAGCCTGGCTCCATCCTCGTGGCACTCACCCTTTATATATTTATAAACATTAATAAGGTCACACCTCAGTCTCCTCTTCTCCAAGCTAAAGAGCCCCAGCTCCCTCAGCCTTTCTTCACACGGGAGATGCTCCACTCCCTTAATCATCTTTGTTGCCCTGCGCTGGACTCTCTCCAGCAGTTCCCTGTCCTGCTGGAACTGAGGGGCCACAACTGGACACAATATTCCAGGTGTGGTCTCCCCAGGGCAGAGCAGAGGGGCAGGAGAACCTCTCTGACCTACTGACCACCCCCTTCTAACCCACCCCAGGTACCATTGGCTTCCTGGCCACAAGGGCCCAGTGCTGGCTCATGGTCACCCTGCTGTCCCCAGGACCCCCAGGTCCCTTTCCCCTAAGCTGCTCTCTAATGTGTAATTTCCCAACCTATACTAATCACACAAAGCATTTTGTTTCGACTGAAAACAAAGGCTTCAAAGGTACTTGCATTTACTACAAATAAATCCTAAATTTCTTAGACATATCTTAACTAATATTTTCAGTAAGGGAAAATTAAACCTGACTCTCAGCTCAAATACTACGGTTTTAAACTTCCCCATTGCTAAACCTTAAAAAAATGGAACATACTGTTTGAATTTGTAAATCATTTGTGTCCATTATATGATTAACTATCATGGGATCTCTTTCCTTTGAATTACGTGTGCCAGACACTGGCAGACGCTCTGGGTCACGCAGCTAAGATATAAACAAAGGCAGCCAGCCCGCGAGCCGGTGGTGCTTCTGCAGATGAAGAAAACATAGCCGGGCAATGCCCCAGCACAGGGCAAGCCCCATTTGGGCTTCCCAATTTACAAATACCCCAGTTCCAACCAGGAAAGCAGGCAGGATTTGTCTGTTCCACTCATGTTTTGGTATAGCGAAAACTGAAGAATTATGTTAGGAAAACGAAAAAGAAGTGATTTTCCCTATGTATATAACATTTGTGTCACACTTGGTGGCTTCTGTGAACAACAAACGTCCACAATGTTTTGGGTCAGAGAAGAAGCCTCTCCTCAGCCTGCTGAGCGTGAGGTCAGCTCCTTTCCGTGCGCTCCCCAGGCCGACGCTGCGGCTCCGTGGCCGCGTGGGGTCCGGCCCCCGCTCCCCCGCTCTCTCCCCGGCTGGCCCGACCCCCGGCTCACATCAGCATTTCCAGTTCGCTTCCCCAGCTGGAGATCCGGGCTTGTTTGCAGCTGCTCTTCCTTCCCCATCCAGCTCTTCCGACACCACCAAACCAGCACTTACGTTGTGTTTACTGCCATGAAGTAACAGACAGACCAGCACGACCAGCACCCAAACCTGCTGCTGCCACACGGAGGAGTGCTGCGAACACAGCCTGTTTGGGACAGCATCCCCACAAACATCTTACAGTCTGTAAACGAACTCCTGATTGTTGATTATCTGAAGCTGTCAATACAAACTGACAAGTCGGTTTCATTTTGGCTTGTTTTGTTTTGTTTTTTCAACCTTACTTTTTCACCTTTCTGCAGACAACCCTTCCTCTCTCCTATTCTAATGAAAACAGAATAGAACTTTATAAAATCTTTGCTGAATGCTATTTAATATTACAGTTAATAGCTACAACGCAGTTATCCCCTGCTAAGCTTTTTAATGTAATACTTAATTCTGTGCACAGCAACAACACTGTTTGTTTTGTGCACTATTGTTGCAATTAAATTGGGAATTGATAATTAAACTCTTACCAGCATTCTCTCAGATTTGCATAGCTACTTACATCAAACCTCCTTGAAAATTATGGTCTAAATAAGCTCTGATGCTTTTTTCTGCCTTCAGGAGCAGTGGCTGCTGCGGCAAAAGGTTTTCAAGCAAAGACAGCAGCGATGCTCGGCACAGCAAGTTGTTCCAGTGGGCACGCAATATGACCACAGAACACTGGGGAGCGCACAGAAATCCCCTCTGACAGCTCAGCCCCCAGGGGGGATTTCTGCTGGAGAAACCTTGTTTTAATGGGGCAGTAAAAGAGGCAATCGATGCCCCGGTGCCCGGCTGAGCTGCCCCCAGCACCCTCCCCAGCCCAACCCGCAGCCACAGGCGCTGGCAACGCGGGACAGGGGCACAGGGGGGTTGTCCGGTACCCACAGGCATCTGCCACCACCCCTCTGGGCCACCGCTGGCCCCCATGAAACCGCCCACCCTCCAGCCACCACCAGCCCAGGGCCACAAGCCCACCGAGCCAGAGCCTGCAGCCTCAGCAGCGGCTCCGACACCACGCACTGCAAAAAGAGCCAGATTCGGGGCTTTTGAGCACAACAGTATTACTTTCAATTAACTCGCTCATCACAAGCTCTGGACTTGCAGTTTCCAGTAGTGGTATAAACTGAGGAATCTGCTTAGAGAGGAAGGAAAACGTTCTGCAGACACACGGACATTATCCCCTCGGTATAACTCCTGACCTGCCATCCCCATGTTGGTCAAAAAAATCTACATTAGTTTCAGATCAAAGCTACTGAATGTGTAAAGAACACTACTAGCTCTTCCAGCTCTGATATCTTAGATCATCTTGCTGCTTTTACTCCCCAGTATTGTCACACCTGAACCATACTATAAATGTCTTTCGTAGAGTTAATAAGTTACCATTTTTCTATTCCACCCTCTTCCAAGCAGCATATTGGGTTCTACGTGCCGGAGACACAGAAAGGTCCGCGGGCAGCGGGCGCTGTTTGGTGTCTGTGCGCACCAGGACGGGCCCGGCGGGAGGTTCATTGCCCCACAGCGACAGCCCGAGACGGCCGGGCCTGAGCCGAGGGAGCCCTGTGACAGTGACAGTATCGATGCTTGTCAGCTACAGTCTGCAAGCTGTACAGCATCAAAACGCGCCAACGGGAAAATGCACGGAGCTAAAAAAGCCCGTTCCTCTTCAAGTGAGCACGCGAGGCAGGGAGAGACTTTCACCGGCAATCATTGGAGAACTTCACCAAGCACTTCGGGAGGTGCTTTTTGCTTCTGCTTCAGCTAAGGCAACATCCCATTCATTTTCTTTTTCCCAGTTTAGTACATCACCTTTCAAAAGCTTCGGATAGTTTGTTTCAACAAGATGCCAAAATAAATAAAATCCCTGCGCTTTCGCGTGAACTTCTACCTTTCTGATCAAAGGTCACCTCGCCAGTTGGGGAAAACAATCAGGTCCCTGCTCCTGTTTAAAATGCAGGGAGCTGAACTGCAGTGAAGCTATGCCTCGCTGATGGAAGTGAAGCTGCACCACCTGTGAACACAGACTGCTAATCAGAACTTCACTTATTTACATTTATTTCCTATACATTGTTAGATTTCTGTGGCAGAAATCCCAGGTTTTTGGCAACTCTTGAGTATTCCAGACGTGTCAGCCTCCGCGTGCACCAGCGACGGGGCGGAACTTGGATGAACTTGGAAAGAAAACCAAACAACAAAAGCTGTTGTACGGTATAATCCCACAACATTTTGACGTGGCTTTTGTGATTCTTTTACGCCAATTCACAATTTTCATTTGCCATGAAACAGGAAACTAAGACACTCCCAAATTTGAGATGCATGTAACTTCTACATCATCTCATGCTCCCACCTTCTTCACTTTGCTCTAAACCAAACTCCTCACCCGTTTTCCATTCCAGTAAAACACACACTGGCTAATGCGGATATAGGGCTGAGGCAGAACAGCCCCAGGCGCCGGGCAAGGGAAGCCCCATCTCTTACAAGGCAGCAATGAGGACTCCAGGAATGATTACAAACAACCAACAGACTGAGGAACGTTTACAAACACAGCGAGCAGACTCGAGGAACGTTTACAAACTCATTGACATGTTCCCGTTGCAACAGCTGTTAATTCCCAGCCTGCTGTCCATCATCTGTCTGAAATCAGCGGACTCCCTGTCGCCGTTTCTTCTCGCTACAAGAAAACGCACTGAAGAAAATGACAACTATTGCCATAACACCATGAAACCCAATAAAAACGCATGTGTCTAGTGCTACTGGAAACTTTTATATTCTTATAAAATATTCTCCCTGTTTTCATTTGACGCTATTTTACAGTAATGCGTAGCGGGAAGGACCGTGCAGCTGCAGGGGTTTAAAGCCTGGGCAGGCTGTGCAGCTCAGCACCACTCAGCTGGTATGGGAGGGAGACACGACCTGCCTGAGAGAAAACAAACGTGGAAAGTGAACCGAGAGCTTTTTTGCTGTTGTTCCGAGCAGAGGAATCCACCAGATCACGCTGTACCTATCGGTCATGCGTTCTGCCCCCGATTACTGTCATTAAACACATGCCAGAGAGCACAAGTGTAAATATCCTGAGCCAGTTGTTAACGTCTGACCACGCAGTACCTGCCTCTCCTATTGCAAGGACGTCTGTTTACAGCACTTTAGCAAGGAAAAGTGGTTTCCTGCCGATTCCCAAAGCAAACTGCAGGAGAACAGAGGCAGCAAACGCTGGGAAGCGCTCACTGCGCCGGGAGCCTCGAGTGTCCTCCCTCCCCCGGCAGGCAGGACGGGCCTTCCTGGTCCCAGAGCAACCTGCACCGTTGCTATACAGCGAGGCAGAGCCCGGCAAGAACCCGAAACACAGGCAGACGGGAGCAGCCGGTGCTGACACAAGTCAGAGCAGCGGCTGCGGCACAAGAGCCTTTTCCTCCAGAACCCGGCGCTGCCGAAGCCGCGCAGCTCCCTCTGCCGAAAGCAAAGCTCAGTCACTCACATCATTTAGATACGTATATATATCAATAAATAATTTTTAAGTTTCACACCAAAGTTCCGAACTGGCTATTCTTGATTGCAGCACAGGAAACTGTGTGTAATTAATGTGGTTGTTCCCAAATCACAGTCTGTAAATTGCTCTGACACCGTCTCTCTTACCCGTGCCCAGAGCTGTTACTGCCATAAAGGTGGAATTTATCCAAATGGAATGCAGCCATTCCTGAATCACATTTAATCGTTCTGTGAGCTTCTCAAGTGCCTTTAGGACATAACTGGTCACAAGGAGAAACACTGGCTACTGTAAGATCAATGATGAAACTGGAAACATCGGAGAAGTATAAGATTTGCATGTCTAATACCTTATTTTCATACCAGAGACAAGAATCTTCCCTTTTCCATCAGAATTTAACAGTTTACATCGCCCTAGGCTCACCCTTGCATCTTCAAACCTCCAATGTATGGATTAGAAATGAGACAATCTATTTTCCCCTTGACTGTTAACTGGACACAAGGAGCGCCGGTTGCAGAACTCACAAGGGCCAGTTTTCCCGAACTCTAAGGCTTTCTCAACGATTTCAAACTGACAAAAGGCTTTTCTGCAGCTTGGTGTCACTTTCTCTTTAGCAATCTTTATGCTTAATTAGTGTAATTAATATTTACTCATCTAATTAATGATTGCACAGTGATAATTACAAAGGTGTCAGAATTGGGATACAAGCTGTATCAGACAGTCCCTGCCTGGAAAGGCAGCAACCTACCGCAAATCCTGGGAAACACCCAAAAGAGCAGCAAACAGGGACATTATGGCCAACATACAAACCGAGTTCCATTGTCCTCAGTAAAGAAAGATTTAACTATGAAAAACAATACATTAACTCCCACCCATCGCGCTTCCATAGACGGTTGGATTTCTGTTAAATAGCCTTCCCGAGCTGTACTTTGCAAAAGAGAAACTGGAATCCAGAATTGAGTTGCCTAAAAACCCTCAGCTATGCAGATCTGGTTGCGTAAGGCTCCTGACATTCGTAAGGCAGCAACATGCTCCTAAGTTATTAGTCTATCGAATTGCTCTGGAAAAGACACTGGAAGTTCAATTATATGAGAGATAAAAGATAAATTTAAAAAATCCATAACACAAGGTCATAAAGAGGACGGAATTACTATCTCCCCTTAAAATAAAACCAAACCCAGCAACATGGTGATACATTCAGAGGAGAAAAGGTAAATATTTTCATTTGGTCATTTTTTTCCAGCTGCAAAGATACATGGGCTTTTATGTAATAAAACATTCAAACTCCTCCCAAGTCCTTCTCAAGGTATCGATAATCACACTTTTGTGATTCAGAGGCACTTTCAATGTTTACAGCATTCAATTAATCTCCAGACAGCCAACAGAGTTAATAACATTTTGGTTGGGCAAACGGAAAAGGAAAACAGAAGATCTCAACACCCGCCGGAGCTGCTGTGCCGCAGCCTGTGGCACCGGCCGGGGCAGGCCAGACGGACACAGGACAGAACCCGCAGCCCCAGCGCCGGGCTGGCCGGGTTACAGCAAACCCAGCTCATTTCACCCTCCTCAGCGCCCCTGCGCACAGGGGTTCCAGCAAACCCAGCTCATTTCACCCTCCTCAGCGCCCCTGCGCACAGCCCAGCACAGCACAGCTGCTCCGGGCTCCTCCTGCGCCAGGGAACAACCAGCACCTCCAATCCACCACTCACAGCAGCTCTGCAGAACAGGCTTTAACACATTTCCCAGCCTTCCCTGGTCCAAAACATGACAGGAGCAGATTTTCTGCAGATTCCACAATATTATGAGTGTAGGTATCCAGACAAATTTACATCGCTCTTGCAACACCTGTCTAAATACTGATAAACATTTTTTACTGCAATGTTTATTCTCCTTGTAGAGATATCTGTTCGAAATACATTTAGAACATCAAACAAAGCACAGGCAATAAAAAACAAAGACAAATCACCGTATGAAGTAACAGAATCATCTCAATCTACTTCCTGCAAAGTTTCGACAGCAGTGATAAAAAGTATATTACAGAATCACAGAATGTCAGGGACTGGAAGGAACCTCGGAAGATCATCCAGTCCAATCCCCAACAGGTTTTGTTGCTACAGATGAGAAAATGGAAAAAGATGATGCTCAAGTTGAGCTTCACAATCTTTTACCTCAAGCACCTTGGGGGTGGCGGGGAGAACCAGCAGCCCTGCCCAGCCCAGCGCCAGCTGCACTCGCACACCAGCAGTGTTCCACACTTACCTCGCTCCATGCCAAGCGACTTGAAATACAGAACGCAGCCCCCCAGCAGCTCGGGAGCAGACGTGGGGAAAGAGAAGGAAGAGACGGTCAGGGAGAACTTCTGCAAAAACCAGCTGTCTGCCTTCAACTCGCTGAGCAAACGGTTCCGCGATGGGAGGACGCGCTTGGAGCTGCCATGGGGCGGCCCCACAGCTGAGCCCCCAATGGACCAGCCCTGGGCGCAGAAGGTGGGCAGACTGAAGAGCGACTCCATAACCTCCAGCAAGGACAATGCCGTGTTTCCAAGCCAAAAGGCAGCTCGAGGGCAAGTTGAGTCCCACTGTTCCAGTTTCATCTGGACTGGAGCTTTAGTCTGGCCCCATCCAACGACTTGTGATCAGCATCTTTAAAATTCAATTAGAAAGAAAGATAAAGCTGTAAGATAAGTACAGACATACTCAAAGCTGCAGCCTCTTCTATCTGCATTTCCTCAGCTAACAGCCCGGTCACTGCAGTCAGGCTGCTCAAACAGGCTGTAAATCCTGCAGCCCTTCAGTGCTCCGGGTCACGCAGAGAACCACCACAGACAACCAGGTTTCAGTGGCTTCCAGTTGTCTCATAATTATGAGATTCTCTTTTACAGTGCACGTAATTAACACAATTTCCTTCATCCACAATCCTCTGGCCTCAGCCCTGCAAGGGTGAACTCATGGACATGGAGAGGGGAGGGAAACCAGAAGGCTCCTGTTATCTGTAAATGCCTTGAAAAATCTTTAACTCCTGGTACTTCATCACTGTTTTCCTAATCACTTTGGTTCCAGGACAAAACAGCAATTTAGTGCACACTGCTATTTAAAAACATAGGAATAACCAGACTGAAATTAAACAAAACAACTGATGTAGTAAACATAACCGCAGAGCTGTACCTGGGACACAGCTACACCGCGTCCAGCGCAGACCTGAACGGCGTTTCCTACCCATCAAACAGCTTCCAACTCCGGAAGAGCCTGAAGTCCAAACCCAGGCATGAACAGCAACTGGCAGGTTTTTTGGTTTCTATGGAAGCCATTATTTCAGTTTCATTTGTACAACTGGCTAAACCAACAGCTCAGACTTTTCTACCAGAAGACTCCTTAACGTAGAGAGACACCATAGCCTAACACCCATCCTGTGCTGAGTGGCCATGGCAATCCATTAAACGAAGCAACTGTTTTAGGAAAATGTCTGTTATTTTATTAGCTGTTCTGAGGCAGACACGATGATCTGAGGCCAGCAGATTTATACAGACACTATATTTTATTAAATCAACTGCTGGGAAAGACAAGCTCTCAGACACACATGCCATCAAGACAGTCATCCCCATTACAGCAGTCAGCCTAATAAAATGTATTACCTCCTGCTATAAAACTACCTTGTCTGTAATCTCAGTCATTGTTAATGCAAAAATCTCTCTCTTTAAGTGACTCGTGCCTTTGTTTGCCTTTTTCCCCTTGCACAAGGCTGCTCCTATTGCTGTGACCCCCAGCTCAGCCTCTGCGCCACAAACCACAGAACTGTCCCATTGATCCCAAGACAGCTACCCCTGGATTTCTCTCCCCTTGCAAATCCCCAATTTCCCGCTTGCTCCTTGCCTTGTGTTCACTGCCGAGATACTTCACAGTGCAAGAACCCTCCACCGACGGGGGCGTCTTGCTCAGCTGTGTCAAAGGTTCACTTCAAAACACTCTCTGTGACCTTGATGCAGATTTAATCTGCCATTGCACACTCAGCTTAGCTCCAGTCTTGCCTTTTGCAGTCCTGTCCTAAAAAAGTCAACTAGATATCTTTTCATTCACTCGTAACATATTGAGTGACCTTGGCAATGGTCTAATCTATCTTGGCAGATTCAAGATAGAGAAAACAAGCAATAGAGACAGAGCTGCTGCTTTCTGCTATTGATCAGCAGCTTGAGTGAGAGCTCATTATGGGCAGGAGAACGTGTCGGGCACAGGTTCTACAGAGCAGCAGCGAGATGAACCCACTCCCAGCCAAGGCAAGGGGGTTGTGCTCTGCCTTCACCGTGGGATGGGAGAACAGGCCGAGGCCCCATGTCTGCTGGGGCTGTGCACCGGGAGCCCCAATTAGCTAAATTAGCTAAAAGATTACAACACATTTTCAGATTAGCAAGGTTACTTTGTCAAACTTTACAACAAAAAAGGCCAAACTCTTAAGAAAATATTTTTTCTTACTCTCTATATATACACCACTAGGATAATACTAAGATATATATGCACACGCTAAGTAATATACTATTTGGAGTATTCCTTCTGCCACCCGTAGAAACTCAAACAGAATACTGAACAGCACAAGAACAGCCAAGTAAACTCCTATTATCTTCCTGGCGATCAGTGTGTAACTCAGAGCCACATCGACACGGCTGTGTGAATGGTGCTGCCTCCCCCCAGACGGGTCTGTTCGATCTCAGGACCATTTCTGTGCACATCTGCCGTGCCCTGGTGCTCCCCCAGCCCCCCGAGCACAGCCCGGCAATCACGCCACGCTGTACGGTGCTTTTATTACCCTCCGTCCTCACATCGCCTGTGCGCCCCGGGTGAACAAGGACAGAGGAGACCACTCGCCTGTCTCTCTAGTTTATGGGGGGAAACGTAACCAATGCTGCTTTCACAAGATGCCCCAAATAAAATGCTGTTCAGTCACTGGGAGAGACGGCACCAAAGTCTCAGCCATCACGAGGACTTTAATCGGGCACCTATTTGCATTTGCTCCTGGCAGGGAGCTGCTCCAGGGAAGAGCCAGCGGCAGCCCCTGGATTGGGGTCCCCCAAAGCTGTGGAGAGTCCCCCAAAGCTGTGGAGAGTCCCTGAGCAGCACGGCCACCCCAGCCCTGCAGACTCCAGCTATATTCACGCTCCTCCCAGCTGCTGCATCCTCTCTCGCACCTTTGTAAGAAAATACAAGCACAGTTTATCCTCCTGCAGAGTGGCTCATCCTCCCGCCTCCAGAGCTCAAACCCATGTCAGAATTTCACACCAGTATCACACGGGAAGCTGCGCCAGCTGAAATGGAAGGCGTCCAGCAGCCAGCGAGGAGGAGCACCCCACACGAGGGATGTTTGCTGTGTCCGGGGAACAGAGAATGGAGGAGTTGAAAATAAGCAGCAACAGGCCCCGGTGGGGAGCGGGAGGTGATGCACGGGACAAACCCAACATGGCAAATCTGGTTTCTTTCACAGTCCCCAGTTTTACAAGTCTCACCCTAGCTCATTTTATTCTGCCTGCACAGTCTCCTTTAGAGGGTCTGTTAGGTCAGAGACAGACTCAGTCGTCCTCCCTGCAATCATATATCAAAAAAAGGCAAAAAAACCCTCTAGATAAAAATGAGGCAGAGCAAGACATCAAAAGGAGAAAAACCCCGTAGCAGAGCTCTGGGGAGAGATACGAGGCGAGTGAGCAGTCGTGTCTGTGTGAGCAGATCCACCCGGTAAATGTCAGCTCCGGGAAAGGTCACCGCTGCATTCGTTCCTCGGCCCCTCCACGGAGGTGATTCCGTACAGCGACGCTCTGCGCGAGGATCAGACACTCCAACAGTTCAGCACACTGATGGAGGGAGGGGAGAGGGCAAGACACACGCTACTGAACTCACTGCTCGTATGCATGGGTAGAAATTACATCAATCCATAAACACAGTCAGAGATGGTGGAAAAAGTATCACTGACTCAGTGCAATCAAATGAACACCTTCTCTAACATTACATCCATGTAAAAACAGAGTTATTTCCATCCTTGCAGATTTTCAAACCTGGGTAAGGCCCTGCTCTCCCAGCAGGGCGTCTCACACCCCAAATACTGCGCTCCGGGAAACCGAGGCACAGACCAGACAGGTACAGGTATACGCTATACGCACAGAAAGAGAACACCACAGCCTAATCCTGATTTCTGTACTGGTAGTTGGTAAACTCCGAAAAATGTAACCTCAAATGCAACATGAGATTTTAGAGGTTTGTCTTTGAGGTTAAAGAAATGACCAGGGGAACAGTCTTGGACATTCTGATATTTAACATAGGTTGCTGACTGAGCACACTGTTCCCAAACAACACCCTCCACTACTCCAGAAGAGTCCGTCGGGCCTGGATGGAGAGGTGAAGCATCCGCGGCGTCAGCTCCAAGGTCCCCCGGCTGAGCAGAACTCTGGACACGCACAGAACACAACGGACCGGGAAACTCCAACCGGGCAGGACTGAAAACCGCACTGCTAATGTGGCTCAGCAGAAGAGCTTCAAAAGCCTGGAGCTGAAGCAAAGTGTTAGTATTTTCCTTAAAATATTTATAAAGTGGTACACTATATTTATAAAATACTATAGACATTTTTATGGACATCTTAGAAACTCCCAAACTGGATTGAACAGGAGAAGTGAACTTCTGATTTGGAGTACTCTGTATCCTTTTGCACCATTTTGCCAGCATCCTAGGGTTCTTACTAAATGTTATGGGATGATTTTAAAAAGCTTCCCAATGGTTATAAAAATGACACTAAACTTGACCGAGCTTTTTCACAACAGAGCACAGGCACAACTCTTCTAAACCCGTAAGACAAGGTTTCAATTTATTCTCATAAATAAAGTTTCCTCAGAAATACTGACGATTTTGTACTATAGTTTAAAACCGTTAATTGAATCCCAGATATCATGTTCTAAACATCTCTGATAAAAGCTGCTGGGAGAAAACTACACCAGGTATTGACTGCAGAGGCAACTTTGACTTACGTCTTGGTACTAACATAATCATAAGTCATTTAATCAAAAATGTCCTTATTATTATTATTATTGGATTAGCACAGTGAAAGTATTACAGCCCATCAGTCTTTTATTCCCGCAGGCTATCCATCCTCTCCAGCTAAAAAGGTCCATTTCCTTTCAGAATCATGGATTCTTCTACTAAATAACAGAAAAGGTCAGCTTTAAAATTAAAGCAATACTTTTACTGGGTTGTTCGTGTTCAGTCAGTGTAGCCATATTTCTTCAGCACATTAGTATTATTGGATTTCTAAATTACATTTCAGTAGCTGGCAAAAAACACATGCAAGAAAAAAATCCAATACCAGTTACAGTACAAATATTGAATGGAATGATTTAAAAATGGGTCAACGCCGCAAGAACATTTTATTTAAACACAGTGCATGTGAAACAAGCGCTCTGGGTACTTATTAATCATGTGGTGGGTATTAAAAATCTTCACTTCCCGTGAAGACTTCCTGTTGGGCTTATGTGCACACAAGCGTCACAGCATCACCAAAACCGGGCGTGCCACGCTTCAGCCCGTTGCCCGGGCACAGCCAGAACCGGCCGCGCTCGGGACACGCTGGCAAAGGAAGAAAACCGCCCCACCGTCACCCCCAGCCCCCGCGGGCCGGGAGGGGCAGGGACTGTTCCAGCAATTAACCCTCTACTCCCAAAGTGTGTTATTAGCTGATGGAAACCTCCTCCATGTACCATATGCTTTTGTTCTCTTCTATTCCCAGGGTACATAACGAATACTTAATTACCACCTTATTGCCACACAAGCATGCACGCAAACGTGAGAAACAACAGTAGCTGATTTAAATTCTGCATGCACAATATTTAATATAAGTTACAGGCTATAAAGGCCCAGGCTTCGCAGTGTTTACTTGCAACAGAAACTACTTGAATTTTTCAAGTCAATAGGAACCCTGGGGATTAATATGAGAGTAACGTGGCGTGTGTTCCCCACGCTGGGCTGCCAAACCGCTGCCTCCCTCCTTTTCAAACTTATTCTCTAGTTCTGCAGATTGCTTTAACACAGCAAACTACAGAAAAACACAGATATCGGTATAAAGCAGCCAACAGGTTTGCAGCGATGGCATCTTCTGAACGGGACCTCCCTCCAACCCTCAGGTTCAACTGAGACTCCAAGTTCTCCAGGTGGAGTTTGGTTTCAATCACTTCTAGAAGGCACTTTGCAATGAACTACCGTTATCATCACAGGAACAGCCAAGCTGATCACCAGAGACCTGTACTGCAGAGGATTATACTCCTTGACTCAGAAACTGTTGTCTTGTTTAGTTACCAAACACACATGGCTTGTGGAAGGTAGGGAAAGATGTTCCAGCAAAGGAAATATAATTAGCACAATGAGGATCATCAAGCTGCCAGTATGTTACATTCAGTGTTACAAAGCTGGTTTATAAGGACAGAACAAAGCGGCGAGGGAAGAAAAACAACAACCCACAAGAAGCTGCAAAGGCAGCAGCAACACCAGCACCAGCACCCTCACCTGCCCTTGGGGGAACTGAAACAAGCACAACACCGCAGCCAGCTCCTGCTCGGCAGCTGAGCAGCCTCCGCACCCAGCGGCGGCCCCGGGGGCCGTCACGGGTGGGGCTCGCACACCCACGGCTGGTGGGACACACAGACACGTCTAGGAGAGCATCACCCGGGTCAGCATGCGTTAACGTACAGAACGCAGCACGAGCGCCACACGGACCCTGCTCACCTCCTAAGAGACCCTTTGTTCTCTATTTGAGACCACGAGGTGGTGAAAGAAAAGATCTTTGCTGTCTGTCTGCTTTAGAGGAGAAAGCCCTTCTGTGTTTGTTTAAAGGGCTGTTGTCACAGGCTGGATCTTCCTGAGTACCCAAGAACTGCTCACTGTTCCGAGGAG
Organism: Columba livia; assembly: GCF_036013475.1. NCBI lineage: Eukaryota > Metazoa > Chordata > Aves > Columbiformes > Columbidae > Columba > Columba livia. The sequence goes on from NC_088611.1 coordinate 22,215,022, forward strand.
CACACTGAGAGCTGCTGAAATACCAGGAAAGTCTAAGAAAGCAGATTGCTCCTGAGCGGGAACACACACGGGCGGCCCTCATACCCTCCCAAGCAAAGGCTGATAACGAACACTAAACAATAGAAAGCCATCTTTCAAAATTCAGGCTTCGAGAAGGTGATTTGGGAAAAGTGACAAAGGTGGGTCATCTTCTTTTCCAAACAAAGACTTCAAGTTTACTCTATCAAATGAATCCACCACATGAATACAACTAAAGTACAATGTGAATACTGCGCACAACTCCGAAATAGCACTTATGATTACAGATGACACAAAAAGCACTAAGAAGTTTAGGGACAAGGGGCTCTCAAGTACCAGCTGTTTTCTGAAACACATTATTCAAAGCTATTCACAGTTTTCAGACTCCGCAAACCCACGGGATGGATCCGGACGGTCTCCAGAGCTGCATCCCAACCCAACCAACACCGCAGCTCCAAAAAGCTTCATTAGAACAAAAACCCATTTTTGTTTCAGAAAACAGTGCTCTGTACGGAAAGCACACAACTGGTCATAAATGATCATGCTGCAAGGGTGTAGGTGACGCAGAGGAAGCACCAGGAGGAGAAGTAAATGAAGCAAGGGAGAATAAAAGAGCTTTCTAACATATTTCCAAGCTATACTGTTTAAATAGCATCTCTGCACATGGCCACGCATATGGGCAAACGTACAGCCTGTACATTTGCCAAGTCCCAGTGTCTGTGAGCCCACATTGGCAGAGCAATGGTTAAACAGAGCTGCAATGGTTGCATCTCCATCTCACAGCAGTACTAGAGGAACTTAATGCGACACAGTCCTGGTCAATAAACAGAAAACAACAGAGAATTTACCTGTATTTACTACAGATTCTAGGGGGAAAAGGAAGCTTTGTCACATCTGTTTATACCTTTAATAGTGCACTGAATCTCCAGTAACCACTTTGTGCGGTGACCCTAAGGCAGAAGAGACCTGGTTCCCATTCTGGTGACACAGAACACTTCTATTGGCTTCTGCTTGGGCACTGTCTGCACAGCCCACCCCGCAGAGCCCCAGCGCATGAGGAACCAGCCGCATGGGCCATGTCTGCAGACTCGACCTTTGCATTCATCACTTCACGCTTTTCCAGCTGCTCACCATAGGCGACAGGATTAGCTACATCACCTTAGTCATACCACACATTTATAACCTTCTTAACGCTTTGGAGACAGGAATTCAAAGCAGCTTTTCAAGGGTAAAAGCCCACCCAGCATGTACACAACGTGAACTTTCTCTAATACATTCTGTCAAACTAAAGCCAAAAAACCCAACAAACCTCAAAATATCTGCAGTGCGTCCGCGCCTGGAGGCACCAATCCCCACAAGCACACTGCTTAGCCTGGTTTAGAGCCGCGCTTACCCCATGTGGAGCTTTCAAGCCCCTACGTTTAACTCTGTGATCGTGCACTAATAACTGTGACTGCACGTTCTTCATCTTGCTTCTGCGCAACATTCCGACCACCGTCCCGCATCCGTCTCTGCCATTAAACCGCTGGCTTGCTCTGGAACCATTAACTGTTCTAATAACATGACTACACATGTACCCTGACTACAGGAAGATCACGATAATTGTCTAAAAGTTCACTTATTTTAAAAAATTAATACATAAAAGTACAGATGCTTACTATAGGAAAATAACGATAGGAATCTCAAGCAAAACCACACAAAAGCCAGTATTTAGGTACTGCCTAAGTACTACTCCAAGCTCACCAACAACACACAAAGTGTTTTCATGAAACAAAGTGCACAGATCCAAGTTTAAAGCCAATACTGAGATCTTCTGGTGTGTCTATAAAGGCACATACCTGCAACCCCCCATCCTTCTGGGACACAACAGAAACACTAGCTATTATCTGTATAAACGTTCATCACATTTTCTCCCTTTATCAATGGCCAAAAAGCCCAAGGAGTAGCTGCTATTCAAAGTGAAATTATGTGTGAATAGCAGCACTGATCAGAGGATCATATCAGTGTGGAAATAAAACGCAAGCCTTTGCTGTTCTGAGTGAATCCCTGGGAGAATCTAGAGGAACACTTTCCCAATGGCTCCTCAGTCCAGAACCCCAGGAAACAGCACTGCCTCCAACCAGGCTGACCCGGCTCCATGAGAACTCAGCTGGATAACGGAGTCATTCCAAGGGCTGCCGTGCCCAGGGTGACTGTGCACACCAGCCCCACGGCGCTGGCTCCACTCCACTGTTCCCCATGGCTCCCAACTCACACTTCCACCTCCGCATTAGCAAATTCATTTCCTCCCCTGTGATTACTGCTCCTTCTTGGTCATTTTGTTCAAATAAACAAGGAATCCCTGCAAGCTCCAGAGCAATGCAACTGTAAACAAGTTGACAATTCACTAACTGTCCTGAATCTTTCTCTGGCATCTCCCAGTCTTATGGCAAATGTGCCTGAAGATGAGAAGCCAGGCTCAGTTTAAACGCTCCAGCTGTGCTCCAGGAAGAGCTGTCCTGCTGCAAACGCTCTAGGTGTTTTTCTGCACACTTTTACAACCAGCTGGATGCAACCAGACCTAAATGTCTCCAAAAAAAGCACAAAGGCCAGAGGGAAGGAGCGAGAAAGGAGCGAGAAAGGAGCGATGCTTTTCTAGCAGCACAGTGGCAAATCCAAAACCCCCCCATGGTACTTCAGGAAGAAACGAGGTATTCATTATAACAGTTTTACTGGTTTTCTGATAGCTCTGGGGCTGTCCTTCATGTTCCAAAAACGTTCACACACTGATTGGTCCAGTACCAAAGATGTTTTGACATGAACCAGTTTTAGCTGATAGCACATTAAACACCACATAAAGCATCCAGTGGGTCATAAAAATGTGTCCAACTGTGCAGATCAGCTCCGAGATCATTTCATTGGTAGGTACACAGGGCTTTTTACATCAAACTAAGAAACACGACTTGGCTTTCCCGGAGATTCCCAACACCCAGATACATAAACCACACAGCAGTCCATCGTGGTACCTGATCTGCACCTTCTGCACCACCGTGAAACTCCTCCTGGGTTCACACTGCAGCTCCTGCGGCTGCTTTTCTAGAAGCTACTTGTCTGGGACTGCCCAGATCTGCAACCACTCCAGAATACCTTGAATTCTCCTATAACAATGCAGGAATTAATAATCCCATAATATTTCATACGTGATTAAAAAGTTGCTTAAGGAGCTTCCGTGAAGAAGAAATTCAATGATGTTTCTCTAATAATAGGTGATATGAAAATATGGAATCCCAAATTACTTTCAGTAGAACGAATCCTAAATTAATTAACGATTCTTTAAAAGAAATCCACTTTAAAAAAAATGAATTGTGTTACACAAAGATAAATCAGGTTGCCACTAAGAGAAATAATTTGCTTCTGAAGTGACATTTGTCAACTAAATGAATAAGCACTTTGACATTTGTAGAAACTGTGAAGCTGCTGAAGCTATAGCCCACTGCTTAACATTACTTTTCCTTTATACAAAAAGAGCCACAATTTAAGCATAAAAATTGCTCTTATTAGGCAGAGAATGTCAGGTCTCATTGCTAAATTTACCATAGTGATTCAGCACGAAAACAAGCGCTGCCCTTTTGCCCCTCGGCACTCCAGCGCCTCCCATTAAGGTGCCCGTTCAATGCCCACGTTAACTCAGCGCCAGGTATCACCAAGGCCGACAAAGGCTGTTTCACCCGAGCCACAGACCGTGCTAAATTCCCTCCAGCGCTGGTGCGGAGTCACCGCCGAACACACGCTGTACGGCACAGCCTCCTCCACACAAACACCCCGGTGTCACGGGATGCAGTCACCGGGAGGCGGCAGCCAGGGGCCAGCGCCCCAGCAGCACAACCCGGGAGCAGGGACACCTTCACCCACCGGGGGAAAACCAGCGTGTTTGGCTGGGAGAGCCCCAGATGTGAGACAGATGTGCTGCTGATGAGGAACAGATGACAATAACACCATCCACGGGAGAGAAGCTGGAAGACAAACCCATCTTAGATCACTAAATATCCCAAAACCACATTAAACCATCACTGGACTGCTCAGATAACTGAACAAATTTCATTTCTGGAGGACAATGCGAGCGACTCCTCAACACCATCCACAAAACCTCAAATGTTTGCCTAAGTGTTTAAACAATTTAGAAGCTCGCACACAAACTAACACCCATTTAGAGACAAAAATCAAAGCAATCTATTTTCCCAGCTGCTCTACTGGATTGCTGAAGCTGTAATGGCACACTTATAAGAAACTATAATAAAAAAGACAAAATGCTCATGCAATCCAGCGTGAACATAGCAAAACAGCCATTAATATTGTTCTCCCAAAGAAAAATGGCTTACTAAATAGCCTGAAAGGACAACTGACATGCATCTCTCCCTGTTCTCAAGAAATACAACCACACATAAAACTGATATGATTACTTGCTAAATCTAATAAGTTTCTTTTTTCTTTGATGGTTGTTTGCTCCTTAATGTGCTTTAAATGCATAATAAAAATATAATGAAAAACATACATTTATTCTATGTGGCAGCTACTGCATATTCCATGAAAAAGTAATCTTATAAAGTTTAATTTTACAGTGTTTCTTAAACTTATTTCTACTTATTTGCTATATCCAGACGGTATCTGCAGCAGAATTTAATACTTAACGTAATACTTTTCTCCACCAACATTAATGCCAGATTTTCTTTTACAGCCATTGTCTTGTCCCTCCCGTATCCTGGGAGAAGAAAAGCCGATGGATTCAGGGGTTCCAGAGACTCTCATTAAAATGTAAACTCCAAATATCTGCCTCATTTTTCCTGTGACTGCTTCAGGACTGTTGTGGGACTTTTCCTGTCTGGGCATTTGTCTTCCATAACACTTTAATATTCTCGAGAAAACCCTGAACGGAGCTGAACTCGCTGTCACTGGCGATACCGGTGCAGCCGTTCCGCATTCCGGGAATGTAAATGCAAGCACAGATGAATTAAAGACCACTTACTTTTCCAATGGCATTTGTCAGGAGAAACACCAGCACATAAAAGCTCTCGACAGGAAACCCCGTGCAAATCTTTAGCATAAGACACTCCAGGAAAACCTCTTGGGACAGTCTCCCTTGTTTCCCCTTGTAGCAGGATTTACTACACACACAATCATACTTGCAGTCCACAGTCAAAAAATCTACTCTTTTGAACGTAATCTTATATTACACACATTTGATTTTAAATGCCCACCATTCATTTAAAGGCGGAAAACCTGCTGTGAAATTCTTCACGATGTCAATTCAAATAACAGCTCCCATGGAGAGCGGGTGCAGGACCTGCCCCTGCTCCAGCCCCGGGTGCTGGGTTGGGCTCACAAGCTGCTCCAGGTGCAGGACCGGCTCCTGCTCCAGCCCCGGGTGCTGGGTTGGGCTCACAAGCTGCTCCGGGTGCAGGACCTGCCCCTGTTCCAGCCCCGGGTGCTGGGTTGGGCTCACAAGCTGCTCCATCGCTCCACCTACCCTCCACCTTCACTGATTTTATCAAGTTAATCCTTTTCACTAGGGCTGTGTAGAAAACCACTCACCTGCGGTGCTAGAAATTCTGGGCCCCTATTTAATAAGGATGCAATCCCCACAAAAAGTGGAAAAAAATTCACTTCTGATTTCCAACAAAAGCCAAGATTGCCACAATAATCTTACACAAATTCTCATGCACAGGCTCACAGTATTTTGTAATACATCAGCTCCTTGCACCAGCAGAACTAACCGGGGTTTCAGCTGAGGATCCAGTATTAGAAGAAGGTCCCTGGTGGAGCCGGCGCTGTCCGAGCTCACAACACGGTGCGGCGGCAGTACTGACCCTGCCAGGGCCCATTCGCTGCCCAAAATCCTACAGGAGCAGCAGATAACGCAGGAAAGCGCATCCGAAGTGAAAGATGTCACCCAAAAGCAGTTGAACCCTTGTGGCTGTACCTCAGCGGCAGAAGCCAGATACAACACACACAACTGGTTTTGTTTCCATACAGGTGGTGTAAACATCCTCAGTAACATCAGCACCAACTTGGGATTCTGAGGTTTAAACCAAAACATCCTCAATAACATAAGCACCAACTTCCAGACGCCGAGGTTTAAACCAAAACTTAAAGTTAACCCTTTCAGTCCTCATGGGTATAAGTTGGAAAGGGTGGTAGGTAAAAAACCCACAAAGAGCAGCATGAACAGAACAAGCTGATGCACTCAGGTGTTCTGTGACAGAGGGAACTCTTTCCCAACAAAGCTGCCCGTTTTCAGGACCACCAGCCTAACTCTGGCCTTGCTAGAGCTGAAGGGTCAGAAAACGTTCTCTAACAGGCTCCTTCTGAAATTATGCTCTGGATCCCTCCCTCCAGATCCGCAGAGATCTCACCTGCACTCGCTGTCACTATAAAAATGCCACTCTGGAATACACTCAGGCAGGATGCTTTACTTTTTATGCCAGATGGCAAAACTCAATATGCTTTGAAATGGTTTAAATTGGGAAAAATATTCATCTCTCTGGCCGTCACACAGTTCATTTTCTTGAGAGTGTGTGCAGATAAAGCAGCGGCAGCAGCTCTAAACAGAGGCACCTGTTCAAAGACAAGCTTGTCTGGGGGTGCCGACGATGCTGGGGATGCGTTCACTGCAGCTTAAATAGCAACTCCTTAGAGCAGGTCAGATCTTCTCTCATTTCAAGTATGAATAAAAAGAATAAAGATGGTCCAGGACCCCCCTGGAAACCGCACACCACAGGACTAACCCCGGGGCTTAAAGCTGAACACGAGCTTGAGCCTCTGCATGAGGCATGATTTCAATTCACCTTCCTGCACTTGTTTGGGTACGGGTTGCTTGGGAAACTTACAGTGCTTCTACCATGTATCTTTGCTGCATCTTTACCCTCAAACAGAAAACAAAAGAGCCATTTGCTCACCCGAGCAATACTGACATGTCAGATTTGCTCAAACAACAGGGATCAAAAGCACGCAAAGCTCGAGAGACCTGCTAGGACATGGAGGAATATCATAAAAACCAAGGTGACAGCAGGTTTTAATTATGCGAGAGGAGCAGGTATGTTCTGTAAGGTCTCTGCAATTTGAGACTATAATCAAAATGTCATCAGCCTGCCTCTTGTATTTTCATCTCTTAGGAAAATGACTAAAACTGGTATAACATTTTCAGATTAATTTTGATGCTACCATCAGAAAGCCTGACATTTGGCTAATGTCAGACATCACCTACATTGTCATTTGATTTCCCACTTTCCCCTTGGGTGTCACTTCACTAATGACCTAGAGATAGTAATGAAATGCAATGAACAGATTAAGGACAGAACTTTTGAAAATGAAGCAATATATGCTTTGACATTACCAGGCCACTTGTGGAAATATTCCAAAATGTATGTTATTTGCCAAGCCACAGACATAGGTATTTAAAAAGGGTAAGCATTCTCATCATCTATTCAATTAAATGATGCTAATTTGCTCCAAGTACTGAAGCATTTGCATCAGAACACAAGGTATTTGTAAGGAACAAAGTCTGCAGTTGTACAGCTCTATCACTCTCCAAGGCAGGAGATGCAGACTTTGCCCTCCCTTTCACACCAACCAGCGTGCAAACCACAACTTTCTGTGCTCTCACCCCACACACTCCCGGCACACTACTCAGCCCACTTCCTGCCTTTGAATCGCTTGGAAGTTTGACACTAAATAACATGCCAAAAACTACGTAAAAAATTTTCTCTGTCTCCTTCCATGAAAAATCTCGTGACGCCAACAACACGTCATGATACACAAGGAAAGAATAACTCCCGCCTTCTTAGCAAAAACGCCGTAGAAAGGTAAGCGTAAGGAATTATTTAAGCACCTTCTTCCCACTGCCCGCAGCGAAGCTCTGGGATCAGTCACAGTTCCGCTGGCAGCAGCCCCGGCGGGGACCGTGGAAGCTCCGCACTCTGCACGGACACACTTCCACAGTTTTCCAAGAGGCAAGAGCCCCACGGCCACACGCTGCAATATTAGATACTGCATTATAAGCAAGAGCCATGTGATATTTCCACTCAAAATTGAACCACTCCTAACTACTCTATATTAGTATTTTTTAAATTTACCAAGCTTCTTCACATCAGTAAAGAAGATTATTGCACTATAATTTTAAAACAAAATGTGGCCATCACATAACAATAGGATCTTAAGTATTTTCCAATTACTTCTCCCTGGGGCCTCTCAAGCACTGGGAATGAGAGCTCTGAGATCTATGACTTTTTCTCCACTTCTTGATTTTTGGGTTGTGTTTTGAGGCTCATCCACAGGCCAGGACGGCGGCAGGAGCAGCTCTGCTGCTTGCCAAGGCCTCCGCTGAAATCCCACAGGCACCTGCCCTCGTCCTCTTGCTAGGTGAGAGCAGCGATTACACTTCCAAGTCACCGACTCCCTCGTACAGAATCTGAAGCGTTGAGAAATTCCGCTTTTCCTCCGAAAGGCGTGTTCCAAGAAACCCCAAGCTGCCCCAAGTTTCAAATGCAGCCCAAATAAAGCTCAAGCACAGCCCTACAGTTGCCAAAGTAGGAAGAAATAGTTTAAATGGAAACAAAACCCACAAAGCACTCTGCTTTGGGCGATACGAGTTGTTTACTCTGCACAATGTAGTTGTTTGGAAAAGGTGTGCAGCTGGGATGAAACATGTAAAATACTCCTCGATGCCTGCCGTGCTCAAGCTTGGCAGTCACTGGAGTTGTGCAGCGATGGCTGGTGCAGCATTGACCAGGTACCACCTAGAAAACCAGAGATGCCGTGTTCCTCGAGCACACAGTTCTTAGACCAAACTGACCAGAAGAACATGAGCAGATTTGTGCTCTACTTCTTTTTCCTTACTGGATAACAAGTATTAATTTCAAACTTAATCTTAAAACCTTGAGCTGGGTTGAGGAGAGTGACAGCGCACATGCTGCTGTTAGCAAGTCACAACATTCCCTACCATGCCATGCACCTGCAGCCCTCCACACCCAGCCCTGACGGTGGCACTAACGAGACAAACTATCATCATTGCCTCAAACAAGCCAAACCCAAAACCTCTAGAGATGCTTCCTATGGAACTCTACTGGGTATTGCTGTGAAAAGCAGGAGCGGTTACCGTGAGATGTGCAGAAGGCTACGGTGAAATCACTTCTGTTCCAACCCACATATCTGAGCTCTCGCATGTTCTCAATTCCTTGTTCTTTTAGATAATAAATATTGACTGGATGAAGCTCCTCAGGATGTACAGGACCAAATGCGCTACAGAGAAATGAACCAGACTTTGGCACCACTGGTGGAACTGCCAGCCCCGGAAAACTACATTTCGCTTCTCATTTGTGTCTGTAGAGTAGGAAGATCTTTGGAATACTGGAGAGCTCCAGTGACCCAAAGCTATCGGCCTCCACGCACACATCGCTCTCCTACCCGTTGCTACCTTCCTGGTGAGAAAAAAAGGAGAACTGTTTCAAAAAGCATCCCAGAAATACTTGAGCAGACAGCTGAAGGCCAGGGCTGCGGAAGTACAGGAAGCAGCACTCGCAAACCTCTTTGAAACACATTTTTCTCTATTAACTGTATCTGATTAGCAGGTTTTTTCCAAGCAGATCAAGTTTCCCCATAAAAGCGTAAGTCATTCCGTAGATCTGACAGCAAAAACAGCCGCCCTGCGAAGCAGCGGGACCGGGAGCCAACAAAGCAGCAACACGGGCCTCGTCATTCCCTGAAATACCTTCTGCCTTTTGACACCCCGATCAGTCCCACCTCCAAAAGAAAGAAGAAAAACACCAATAACTCCACGCAGGACTTGGTCGCTGAGCTTTCATGGGGGTGTGAGGAACCGGCACGGTGGCACAGGAGACCCAGCCACCATTTCACTACTTGCTGTCCCCAGGGAAAAACTCCTCATGTTTTTATAGCGGACAAACAATTTGAGGGATTTGCATACAGAGTTTACAAACAGAAACGTGCTTATATTTACTTTCTTAGTAGCATAAAACAATGATCTGCAGTGCAACAGATGGGGAAACTGACACAAGAGGAATGAGGTGGGTTTTTTACCACCACCCTGTAAGGGTATGAGGAGCTGCACCGTGCAGCAGCTGCTCCAGAGCAGGGAAACCCACCCACACCGCACCATCACCCTAATGGTCAGACTGGGAACCCCCCCACACCATTGCCCTAACTCATGAGACTGGGAACCCCCCTGCACCGCACCATCACCCTAACTGGTCAGACTGGGGACCCCCCTGCACGCACCATTGCCCTAACTGGTCAGATTGGGGACCCCCCTGCACCACACCATCGCCCTAACTGGTCAGACTGGGGACCCCCCTGCACCGCACCATCGCCCTAACTGGTCAGACTGGGGACCCCCCTGCACCATCACCCTGACTGGTCAGACTGGGACACAGAAACCCCAACAGGAACAACGTTTTCCAAGGCTTTCGCTGCAGAGCTGCAGCGGCTCCCCGCACTGCCCCCTCAACGGGCCCTCTCAGGCGGACCGGGGCAGCGCCACTCCCGCCACCCAGCGACACGTACCGGCGGTGCGGACCGGCCGCTCCTCCGCGCTGTCCCCTCCGGCCGCGGGGCGTCGATTCCCACGGTCCTGCCGGGCCGGGCTGCGTCCCCTCCGGCCCGGCGGTCGGGGCTGGGCTGGGCCGGGCTGCGTCCCCTCCGGCCCGGCGGTCGGGGCTGGGCTGGGCCGGGCTGCGTCCCCTCCGGCCCGGCGGTCGGGGCTGGGCTGGGCCGGGCTGCGTCCCCTCCGGCCCGGCGGTCGGGCTCGGGACCTGGGCGGTCACTGCGCTCCCGGAGCACGCGGCGGCCGTTGAGCGCGAGCGGCGCGCGCCTCCACCAACGGAAACCCCCGGGCGGGTCAGCCCGGCCCCCTGGAACCAGCTGGAAACATCTAGAACCATCTCCCCGGGCGTTACCCACACAGCTGGGGCGAAACAGCCTCCCCTGGCCGTTACCCACGCACCTGGGGCTCAGCTCAGCCCGGCCCGGGGCCTCGAACGCAGCCCCCCGCGGAGGGCTAGGCCGGTGGCTGTTGGGGTGTGAGCGGATGGGGTGAACAAAAGGCACAAAATTACCTCATTTTCAGGGTGAGGTCCTGCCCACCGCTGGTTTGTCAGGGTAACACACACCGCCTGAAACCGTTAGTTAAAGTACCGCACATAACACCGCGGCTCTGCAGAGAACAGCGGCATGGGCAAGTGTCCAAAATGAGTTCAGTATTTTCAGCAAAGTGACCCGAACCAGAACAGGCACGTTTGGCTACGTCACAGCATAGCTCTGGTTTCAGCTTTTCTGACACACACCCAGCTTTTTCCTGAATGAAAGATGTTGAACTGTTGCACAAGCCCGTTTTACCTCCAAACAGTACATAAAAGTGGTTTTGGTTCTGTAGAAACGTGAAGCAATGGCAGACGAGTAAAACCCCTCTTGTATCACGGGGTGGGTTCTGTAAAATCACCACTGGTGGCTGGACTTGCAGACCTGCCCGCGCACCTGGAGCGCTTGGGGAGCGGCAGCTGCAACGGTTCAGGGGTCGTTGAGGGCTGTGAGCTGCAGGGAAATAATAGAAATAAAAAGATAACCCCTTCTTGTTGAAAATACTGAACATTTTAAAAGAAAAAGAGCTGCAAAAACTCTGCTTTCCTAGTGGACAATGCTTAATTCATTTGCTCTTCCTCTGCACAGAGCAACTTGAAGCTGGATTATCCAGGAATACAGTTGGACTTGATGATCTTAAGGGTCGTTTCCAACCTAAATTATTCTATGAATACAATAAATAATCTTTTTTTTTTTTTCTCTTAATCTTCTAGTGTGATAACAGCCATGGCGTGAGGCGTCTTTGTTGTGCTGTGAGGCACAGGAATTCGGTACCCATGGGACGACTGGAGTCTCTGGGTTTTGGATCATCGGTTCTGCCTCGGCGGCTGCTTCCAGCAGAGGCCGGTACCTCAGACATTGCTGGCGACAGTAGCGCGTCCAAGACGAGGAGGAGGGCGGCAATCTGGGGAGCTGGGCCTGAAATCTCCCACGTTCTGGAGAGTTTGCCTGCCACACTCCTCTCTGCACGGGGTGATTTGTCATCCTGAACTCTAGTGAGCTCATTAAGCCTCAGGTAAATGCAGATCTCAGTATAGCTGTGTTATAAAATGGTCTTGCAGGCTGCACTGCTGAGCCAGCAAAAAATGAAATGCAAGTGAGCTACTGTGCTGATGCAAGGCAACCTCCAATGAGATGATGATGAGAGTGACCTGGTGCGGAGCAAGAAGCCGCTGTGTCGAGGCACAGTGTTTGGGCAAAATCTGTGGGTCTAGCAAACAAACAGCGTCATGTTTAGAAGTTTGTATGCCCCTTAGTGTCAATACACACTGCAGAAACAGATCAACCCAGGTTTTCATTGATTTGTGTGTCTGCGTTGTATTTCGTGAATGTTAGAGGACTACACAGAAATGAATGGATTGAGCAAAGCAGAGGAATCATTCTCCAGCAGCTCTCTGGGATCTGAGCCTGGCTTTCCAGGGGCGAGGGGAACAGCACGGGGAATGTAGGGTTCAGAAAGCAAAGGCAACATTGCTTCCCCATTCCCTGCAGGGCTCACGTGTGTCACACTTCATGCTAATTAAAATTAAATTGGAATTGATAAATACAGAGGCTGAATTTTGGCTGAATGCAAAGACTGACTCTTGAATTAATCACATTTCCTATTCGCTCTGTGAGTAAAGGGACGTGTCTCTGAAACATGTTGCTCTCAATACGTGGGAGATCCAGAAGAGGAGAAGAATGTTAAAAGGAATCTGACGGATTTGAAGTTTTCCGCTGAGTGACAAGTGCACAGGCAGGTTTGCTTACAAAGGATGACCCAGACCACGAGCTCTGCGTTCAGAGCGATATCAAGAGTCTCCTGATGTGTTACCACAGAAATCATCAGGCACGTGCCTGGCACAGAACCCGCAAAGGGACAGAATGTGAACCCGGCATGAGACGAGCTGCAGGACGGTGCAGAACCAGCGGCATTGCTCCTGGGACCTTCTCAGAACCACGGTATTTTCCTCAGGATTTCTTCCGTTTCACATTTGATATGACAGTATGTGCTGTATTACGTGTATGTGGAGTGGTAATGAAATTGCAGCGTATCCTGAACACAGTACAAAAACCTCCACACACCGGTGATCATCAGTCTAAGAAAACTATGAATTATTCCATAATTTAGCAACTCAACTAGATAATGGGTCTTTTGTGAAGCCGAAATTTGGTATGGCACTGAGAAATCTAAACACTAGGAACTCTTAATTACCAGTAAAGTCATGAAAATATTTGTAGAAGAGTGGAAAGATCATATTTTGCTGGGGAAGAAGCATTTTTAATGCCTTTTAATTCATGCATAATCCAATAGTTGAAGGCAGTACTGTGAGCGTGGCTCGGCTCTCACCCAAAGGAGCTCAGCGAGGGTGGTGAAGAGGCTCTTCATCCCCACGCCAGCACTTCCCTGGCTGTTCAGAGAGCACCTGGGAGGGTTATCTCCTCTATCACCTATTAACTCAAATAAAGAATGTGTTCTGGAGAAAGGGTATGACTGTTGTTGGTTCCAGTGTTTGTTTCCAATACCTGTCTGCCTCCCTTTGAAATAGAACGGTGATTAGCACATGCAGTGCAGTCACAAAGCAATGCAGGAATTAATAAACCCCGAGTTGTCTGCAGCACATAAAGAAATGTCGTCGTATTTACAGCCTGAAAGCTGTGTCCTTGTCACAAAGCACCACCAACACGCCCCGACCGTGCTGCCCAGTTACCAGACTCCAGAGCTTTGTGCAAGTAACAGATTTGCATGCGAAAAGCCTCTTTTCATCAGAAACAGATTCTACCCCTGCAAAGTATCTGCCACCAGCTGTAATAAGCATTGAATTGAATGTAAACCGGTTATTTCCCATCTGGTTCTGAATTACAAAGAGCAGAAATCATGAATGAAGTAACTGGATAATTTATTGAGATAATTACAATTAATTTAATAATTAAAGTTTATTTTTCTCCCCCACTCAGGCCTCATCGGAAGAACGCGCCATCTGCACCATTACGAGAACACTCTTATCGTCTTCCAAACACACAACCTGCCAACCAGGAGAGTTAAAACACCCTTAATCAAGAGTTTCCTGCATGGTTGTGATGAAGTATGAGATGTGTTGATTCATGGGTTTGCCACGCAAGAACGAAACAAAGAAGCCATTGTTCCTGAGACCATCCCGGCTTTCCATGCAGAGACGCGAGCAGCGCTGAATAATACAGATGGCAGGAGAAGGCTGGGGCAGCTCAATGTTCCTGCTGGGTTATGATGTGACATACTCAGGTATTAAGTTTAGCTGCTTGCCTAGAATTCCTAGCAGCACTTCCCAAACTCAGATATATGGGGTTTTGCTTCCATGGTAGACGGTTGAGGAGTTTTGTTCTAGGGCTTCCTCAGTTGTTCTGGTTTTCTGTAATTGAAAGCACTGGCAAAGGGGGGTGCCTTTTCCCGCGTGTGCCTTTTGGAACCCCGTCTGTCGCTGGAGAGGTTCGTTCTGCCAGCAGTGTGTACCTATCCGGGATGACAGACGGCGTTTCGCAGCTCTAGAAACCTGAGGGATTTGGAGTTTTTGCTGGGAGAGGATTCTTGTGAAGAGCTGGAGAGGGAACCAGAGCTGTTCCAGCCAGGTTTGTTTAGTCCGGCTGTTACAGAGCACAGAATATCCCTCAGTATTTGACAGGACGGAGCGGCCAGTACTGCAGAAGCGGTTCTGGGCTGTGTATTCCAGATCAGCTGCCGTCAGCAAGAAGGGGAGTTTGTCACTGCTTTCAGATAAGCTGGAAACTCACTTGGTGCTTAACGAATTGTGACACCTTCTGTTGGTTTGGTTCTCGCAATCTGGTTATTTATATATGGAATATATCTATGAAAGGCATTGGCCATTAATAAAAGAGAAAATGACTCAAGCAGCACAGACAGCGTCACCTGATGATGAACTGGGCTGTAGATGTGGACGTGCAGGCTGCGACTGTGGATAACGGCAGCGGCGAGGGCAAACGGCACAGCCAGGGGATGAAGAGCCCTGTCCCCAGCGCCTCCCGCCAACTGTGACTGCATCTTCTGTCAAGTAGTTGTGCCTTTTTTTACGGTTAAAAACAGTCCAAAATTCCTTTTTTTTTCCTTTTTTAATTCTTGTTTCTGTTCCTGGAGGCCAGGAGAGCTCCAGCAGGAAAAGGAGCCACTCATGCTCTTCACCTTCCAGAAGGGAGACAGAAAATTCCCTTAATGAAATCACTAGGTTTGCTGCATGGGCATCATTAGCAAAACCACATTCCTGGCTGTCGGTTGGACAAATTTGCTCTTTCTAGCAGGATCCCCTACAGTATTCCTTCTGCAATCGCAGCGGAGTGGGGCTTCTGGGGCTTGATTTGTAACATCGAGGTAAAAGGACCTTAGATTTTTTTTTGAAATTAAATTTACGATTCAACATTGTAGTTGAAGCAACAGGAAATCTTCTGGGAAAGGGATAATGGGCTCGTGCTTCTGTGCGAAATGTCCGCATGCATGATGCATAAGGGCCGTTGCTCTGCTCAGGTCTCTTGGAGACTCATTTCTGCAGAACGAGCTCTCAGCCTTTTTCCCCTGGACATGTGTGTCCTCGCAGCCACCGGGGTCACAGGCTCTGCTCACGGAGTCCTGAGCTGAAAAAGCAGTAAGTGCTTCAAGAGAGGGGACTTACATAACTGCATCTCTATAATTAACCCAAGCTGTGGCACCGATCACCCTACTGTGCGAACCAAGGGCACGAGCAGCGCGGCTTGGGGGACAGGCGCGATTCGGAGCTTCTGCCCTCCCTGTGTCTCTGCTCGAAACGGGGCTCCAGGCAGAGACAGCTAAACCGTGTTTTTATCTGGGGATTATTTGATGGATCTTCGCAAATAAATGGCCAGATCTCAGGGTGGTCAGTAAGAGCTTTTCCATTTACTTTACGTGTCTTTGAATGAAACTACTGGCAGTCGGGTTCACATGCCGCTCGATGCATCCCACACCAGTTATCCATCTACAGGCGGTTGAGGCAGAAAGGCTCCACAGGCTGCGCTGCTCACCTGCAGAATCACTTGATGTGTATAAACATGTATTAAAACTTCCTTTGAGGACCATTTTCCTGCCTGTTGGGTGAATAAAGGCCCGAAGCTGCGGCCGATGTGCAGCCGAAGCTGCAGCCCAGCCCTGCGCTCACCAGCACCCCCGGCTCTGCGCTTTGCAGAGCTCCGCTCCCAACACACGGGTCCTGGCGGGGAAGGAAACACATTCGGCTCCGGGAATGAATCACAGTGAATCTCGCTGGTTTTGAGATCTCTTTATGATCCCAACCTTTAATTAAACTTGTAAGAAGCGAAGGAGCACTGGTGTGCTAGAAGAAGGCAGAAGAGCAGCAGTGATTCTAATCTGCAGATTTATTTGTCTTAGATTAACAAAACCAAAACAAAACAGGCGGGAAAGGATCCAAACTTCCATGCAGCTTCATGTGTCCCCTCCTGTGTATGCCTGCTGCCGCTTTTAAAAGCTATCATATTAAAAGCTATCATATGCTTTTATGAACGGCACACTGCTGCTATTCCACTGGAGTTCTCTGTTGTAGATACAAATAAAATTGCATCCACTTAAACTTCTGGCTGGTTTCTGTGGGTGCCTTTTCCAAAGCCAAAGAAAAGACACAGAAATCTTACTGATGCTGAAAGGCTCTGGGCCAGGCCTTGAAATCTGCTCATCAGTGCAGCCGCTTTATTTTGGCAATGATGTGTCAAGAACTTAGAGCACTCCTGTGTATCTTACTATGAAAATGAACTTGTTACTTAGTTCGCACCAGCCACCTGCTGCCCTGGAGCTCTGCTCATTACTGGAATGAAGATGAAAGGGTATTTTTGGTCCTGACCGGGGGTCTGTGTCCGCGGTGACAAGCGGGGCCGCTGGCCACGCTGAGTGCTTTTCAGCAGCAGCTGGTTCCTGGTGATGTCGGTCAGGACACTCAACCAGGAGAGAATTACGAGGGTGCAGGATCAGTGTCACTTCTGTCCCTCCTCTGCAGCAACAGCTGCTTCTGGGTGACAGCACTGGGTAACCTGAGTTTCATCCGGATGACAGAATAAACCTGAATCATTTCTGGGTGCAAGCATCAAAGGGTCAGGTTGCTGAAATCCTCCCCCAGCGCTGAGAGCTGTGGCAGATAATTGCTTCTGTGGAGCTGGAGAAAATTCTCCCTGTCTTCACCATAGTCAGCTACAGAAAATTGCTGCTCATCCAGCTGCAAATATCTGACAGGCGGGCAGACAGCACCTCGGGGACAGAGGGTTTAAAGCACAGAATAGCTGTGTATCAGTGGCGTGTTCCTGAGAAAATTCACAATGTGCTGACACTCCACATCTCCCAGTAGCATCACGTAGTCCAGATAACGTAAAAGCCCCAAATAAAACATCCCCTGGGGTACAAAAATGTTGCTTTGGAGGAAGAGATTAGAATATTCCTGGATACAAATCTACCAGATCCATCAAACAAGACCAAACTCAGAGGGCAGTAATGGATGTGTCACAAATTCACATCAACTGTCCTGGTTTTGTTAAAAACAAGTTTCTCTTTCAGTGAATTTTGCCTGTCAGCTAAAGCTTCATATTAACTGCATTTTCCTGGAGAACCAGACACATGTTTTGGTAAATCTAGCAATGGAATGCAAACTTATTGATAAGCATGGATAGACATCTCGCGAGAGGGGCGATGAGAAGCAAGTGACCAAGAAACTGACCAACTGTGTATAACATTCCATTCACGTGAATACTGCATATAAAAGTGGGAGATCACGAGGATCTCGTCCCTTTTGCCCTTTTGCCTTTGCTTTTTCCCTTCTGCTTATGGCCGACATTAGGAGAGGACCTTGCTAGTCGTCCCTGCAAACTGGGGCCAGTGACAGACTGAATCCAGCTCCGCTTGGCTGCAGAGTCCAGTCCAGGACTTTGGCTGCCAGCTCTGCAGTTGCCGAGACTTTCAAGATTGGTTTTGTATATTTTGTATTATTTTCTCTATTCTTATTAGTAGCATTAGTAAAACATGGTTAATTTTTCCAACTCTCTTCTCTCTGTCCTTCTTTCCCTCCCGATCGCCTGTCCTGAGTGGGAAGGGGGGAGAGGGAGGGGCAAAAAAGGGGGAAGTGGGGGGGGGGAGGGGGTTAACAATACATCTGCCAGGGTTTGATTGTCACCCCGCAATCTTAACCCTCGACATCGACCCACGAGGTCAAATGCAGCAGGTACATTTTAAATAGAAGGCAAGTTCCAACTGTATTTGAATTCAAACACAGAAGGACCCACCAGCGACTGTATTTCAACAGGTTTTATGTGACTGCAGCCTCCAGGCTCCTCTGAAAGGCGTGTGGGTAACTGCCCCCCAAAGCGGGCTCAGATACAGCCAACGTGCTGAAGTAAATACCCGTGAATCAGGTTTTTGGGCTGTGTTCAGCAGGCGGCAGGAGGTGTCAGGACACAACTGGAGCTGCGGACGGGTCTCAGTTAGAAGCAGCACATCGCAGGGACTCGTCTTTAAGAAGACATTTCAAACCATGTGAACATACTGGGGCTGACTAATCCGTTCCCAGAAAGAATGCCATGCCGAGATTTTCTCCCCTTCATGCATACTGCAGAAATTCACAAAGAATTAAACTCAGCCCCTAATACGCGGCATGATTTGAATGGCTCTGCCAAGAAAAGTGTTGTGGATGCTTTATCTAAAAAGAGAAATAACTTTAAGGATAATTTCATTGTAATCGTTTAGTAGCCACCAAGGTGTTAGGAGAATTAAAGGAAGTTTAGTTCTTCAGGTGATTCCTCTGGAAATTCGGGTGAGTTCCTGTTCTGCTGGTGTGATGGTCCTGCCCCTGCCTCCAGAGCCCATGGCTGCTGCTGGGCTGCTCTGCAGGGGCAGGAGTGGAAATACGTCCCTGGAGAGCACCCAGCAAAAGCCCCGGAGCAGAACGAGGCGGCTCGTCACTGACAACACAAAGGCAAAGGATCTGCTGCTCCCTACATCAGCCTGCGGAGACTCACACCTGTGAGATGTAAAAGGACAAGAAGATGGCTTTCATAGTGCCTTAAAACCTTGCGTAGCAAAGGCAGCGCCATTGAAGCGGATCTTGCCCTGAGCACATTCCGTGAATGGCCTCCAGTGTTTTAAAAACCAGACGGCAAAGAGAAGTGTCCAGAAAAGCAAAATTCATTCGGTTTCCTGTCAGTAGGGATATAACATCACTGCTTGAGGTACGAACAGCAGTCTGAAGAGTTGCAGAGGCTGATGCGGATGGTGCCACGGAGAGCGGCGCCCTGTCCGTCCCGTTGGCCGTCCAGTCTGTCCGCAGGGTGCCGGTGGCTCGGGAAGGCAGAAGGGGTCACGCTCTCGGTTAAAGCAGTCAGTACCACTGGATTCGTACGCTGTATTTCAGAGTTGTCAACCACGCGGGAAAGACGGAGGGATCTAGTGTGCATTTTAACTTCCACTTTCACAAATCCCCAGAAGTAAAAGGACATAGAAACAAAAACACTTTGTAGCTCTAATAAAGTTTGCCAGCCTATTCTTTTGTTCATTATTTTCATTTTCTGCCTGTTTTGCATACATAATTCCTATCCTATCTTGCTGTTCACTATCAAGTTTCCTTTCTTCCCACTCATTCCCTCCTGGACAACTCTCTTGCCGTTTTCCTCCATCTTCTTTCGTATCCATAGTGACTTAGAGCACAGAGTAATAGGGAAGTTTTCCTCAAAGCCATCAGAGGTTTTTGTGCCTCTGACATGGTTTTGTCTTCTCCTGCCTTTGTATTATCCAAGTAAGCTGTTTGCACCCCTTGACTGTCGAAGTAGAGAGGCTCTCCTTGCACCTCTCAAGAAAACGCCTAAGCATTGTCAAATAATCACCATCATAGAAACTTCGGGGTTGGAAGAGACCCTTAAGATCATCAAGTCCAGAACACAGCAATGGCACAAACCAGCACAGAACGCAGACTGGAAATGCACAAGATCCAGTGCCCAAAGTACATCCCCCATGGGTTACAAACCAGCCCGAGGTGTCCCGCTCCCTGCCACACACACGGTTTATTCCCAGCGCTTGCTCTTTGCTGCCGGTGCCCTTTGCGGCCAGGGGGCAGTACTGAAAATTCAGCTTTTTGAGTTTGTTAAACTAATCGACCCTGGGGGACTTGCATGATTTGTGAGTATAGAGTGAACAGGTTTGGGGGTTGTTTTCTACTGCCGCTCGCAAGGTTACCCGATACACTGGGGTTTATGGGATGCTCAGGTCTCTGTGAAGGCTCTGAAGCCTTGTCACACTTATCTGGAATTTCCAGATGTCCCGCAGTTCCCTGACACTGCATTTCTAATCAAACCGCGTGTCGCCCAGGCCCCGGGCGCCCTCCCTGGCCCAGGCACACACAGTGAAAATGTGGGCTCTGCAAGAGGTGCCGAACAGAACCAGCGTGATTCATTTCTCTGCTATTTTCAAGGACCAAAGGAAAACAAAAGGCTTAATTCAACTCTGGAAGGCAAAACAGACCATTGACTTTAGGGGGGAGCAGAGCCGGAATTAAAATGGAATTTTTAAACTGCCATGGACCAGATGTTTTGTGTTACGGCTACAATAGTTTCTGCAGGATATTATCTGCAAAGTCCTTTTGGGATCTTGTGCACTGAGAGATACTCTATAAACACCGACATTAATTATCCAGCTATTGTGAATGCATATCAATGTTTTAAAAGTTCAGATGTCTCATCTTAACATGATGGCTTTTAAAATATGATTCACATTTAAACACAAGTGGGTTTGCTTTCAGTCCTGAGAAGTGCAGAACAATAACTGAACTAAAAAGGGACCCAGCAGAGTGTCAGTGCGAGGAAACAAAGCAGCTCGGGGTGATCTGGGAATGAATCCTCGCACATTTACCCTGTGAACACGAGAGGTTTATTATACATAACTCTGCCCGTCCACAATTGCTTGCACTGCTGTGAGTTTCTAAACAAAGTGATGTCCCAAGCTTTTTCATCAAGTAATGAGGTTTTATTCATAAATACTGTAGTCCCCATGGGTTTTCTTCATCAGCTCTAAACCTTCAGATAGTTTAAAAATATGTGTCAGTTAGCACTAAATGCACTTTTCAGAATTGCAGTAACAGGAAAATCATCCAAAATATAATTTGCAGCAGACTCGGTTCCAGTAGAGATCAATACTCTTCCCACAAATCCAGCCTATTTTCCTGACTCTGAAGATCCCTCGAGCTGTGGCGTTTGTGCTGCCGCAGCGGGGGCTTTGGTGCTTCCAGCCGGCTGGGATCCTGTGTTCGAGCACATTGCACCTGCCGGGCACCAACAGACACTGCAGAAAATAACCCAGGTCCTTCCAGGCAGGGGGGACATGGGGACACGGCAGAGGTTTTGATTCCTCTGTACTGCCACGGCCTTGGCGCACGGGGAAAGTGAACACAATATTGCAAAGAGAGCGGTGCCGTGGTGGTACCGGGAGTAGTGCAAAAATATTGCACAGGAAAAAGAAAGGAAGGATACACAAGATATATACAAACATTTACAAGTGTTGCAGTTTAACATATCTCTTAAATTAAAATGTGCTTAAGACGTAACCTTTCTACTGTGCTAACAGATGTACAAGGCAAGTGTGCAAGTTTAAGCCTTTACCTGTGGTGCTCTGTGCACACCCGCGGGTTTTGGTGTCCATGGACACGGTGCCTGTTGGTCCTGGCTCTGAGCTGGACCCCAAAAGCACAACTGAAATCTGGAAAGTAATAGGTGAGAAAGGTCTCACCGTCCTTCATCTGGAGGTTTGGATGCAGAGTCTGCAGGGCTGTGGACAATTTCAGTTCTCAGCCCTTGGATGCTTCTGCTTTCATGCGCCTCTGTGTGCGTTTCCGTTCCCATCAGAACTATCAGCCTCTCAGTCATCCGCCCTCCAGCCCTTTGGGTTCGCATCCCAGAGCGGTTTCAGACAGGCAATGCTGATTATTAACACTTCTCAGTAAAACCAAACCAGAAGATGCTCCAGCAGCATCCCTTCCATGCTCCAGCTGCCCGTGTGTGAGTCCATGGATCCTCAGCACCATTTGAATCCACAGTTCAACCCTACTGTACTGCATTACTTTACAGTGTAGAAATAATCTAGAGAACAATGCTTCTTTTTGTACCTCCAGGCTCCAGTACTGCCTCATGATAAACAAACAGCATCTCTGGTTCTTGTAAATCACGACAGACACCTGGGTCGTTGCGCCTACACTTGCAGAGCCAGCGCGCGCTGCCTCCATTCTCTCCGCTGTGCTTTCGAGGCAAAAAATGACTTTGTCACATATTCAATAATGGAAACTCCATGTATCTGTCCCACCTCACACGACATTATTGTTCTGCTCATCTTTGCTATGAAAAACTATCCATCAAAATGTTCCATTCTTTTTTGTGCAATACCGGGTCACACAACAACAACAAAGTCACTTCACAGGAGGTTTTCTCCCGTTTGCTGTTACTTCTTTCTGTAGAAATCAAACTGGGAGGGATTACCTGAGAACGAAAACATTAGTCTAATATTGCAGAGATTGTGCTTCACTTTGCAATCCTGTTAGAGATGTCTTGGGCAACCTGTTGATTGATTTCTTTAGTTTCCTCTGCCATACAAAATGAAAGGGAAATTCTCATCTTGAATACAGACTTGGAGACGTAACTGAATCCTCACATACCTGTCCCAGGACCTGCTTGCTAAACTGTGCTTCGGTGCAAAAGGCCTGTGGGCAGCCCAGGGAACGTGGGAAGCGCCTCTGTGAGCACACCTGCCGGCCCCGTTTGCTCTGCCCTGTCATAAGCAGAGAAACCAGGATCAGCTGTTCGTTAATCGCTGGTCTAGACTGCAAAGTCATTCTGGACTTGTTATCAATTGAAGCAATCTAACAAATACAGTCCCACTGTTGGCTACTCGTCTAATATGGCTATGCTTGTTCATAAAGGTCATTAAAGACACACTAAATTGAATCTGGCTTGTGCAAATCCACATGTTCCAGTGGAGTAATAAAAATATTCACACTCATGCAATTTAGTTAAAAAATCGGAGTATCTGTGTGCTAAAAGGATTTGTGGGCTGTAAGAGGAGGTAAGTGATAAGTATGAAGGAAAAGAACCTAATTGTACAAATATTGATTTTTTAAAACTCATATCTCGTGTCTCTGCTGGGCACTCCTGTCTAAGGAGGAAGGAGACAGTCTAAGTAGCCGCTCTAACAGGTGAGACATCTCAGCCTTCTGGCTGTAAATGAACCTCTAATTGCTGAAGACTAAGGAGGGAGTTTATGTAGAGATTACTTTACACTCAATTCTCTGGGAGTTTTCCTATTGATTTAAAAAGGACTTGGGTCAAGCTCTGGCTGCCTGCTCCAGGGTTTCCTCTATGAAACATCCGTGTTTGATCATTGCTGGGTAAAGAATAAAGCATTAATTTAGATAATGCCTAAGAGAAGGCATTGAAGTAGGAGCAAGGGGTAGGAACCAATTGAGTCTGTCCTTGAGCTACCTGTTATTATCATTTAACATGTAGCGAGAATAAATAAACACAAAATACAACAACATAAATAAGTCCTGCCCGTAAGGGGCTGCAGCCTGCCCAAGAGAGCAGCAATGAATAAAGGTGCACGGCAGGGCCAAGCTGCAACCCCAGCAAAGTCAACCTGCTGCCGGGCTCTGCCTCTGCCCTGACCCCTCCAACCCCAGCACAGCCAACCTGCTGCCGGGCTCTGCCCTGACCCGACCTCTCCAACCCCAGCAAAGTCAACCCAGCAGATGCCTCATGCGTCGTATGTCCCTGTGCCCATTGTATGTCCCTGTGCCCGTCGTATGTCCCTGTGCCCGTCATATGTTCCTGTACCCATTGTATGTCCCTGTTCCCGTCGTATGTCCCTGTGCCCATTGTATGTCCCTGTGCCTGTCGTATGTCCCTGTGCCCGTCACAGCGCGTTATGTTGCTCGGGGAAGCTGAAATAAAGATGAATCATTTGTGAAGCTCCTGGGTGTCCCCTTGCCCGGCTTCTCCCGCGGTACCCGAGTAACCAAGGAAGCAGGAGTTTCCCCACGATGAACAGGGAAGGTTCAGGTGCTCTTGCGATGGGCCGTCCCAGGAGCTGACACTGGTTGGTAGAGAAACTAGATGGGCAACAGTTTTATACCAGGAAAAGAAGTTTCTTGCCTGGTTATCATTTTCCTTTGCAAATAATTTATTTTTCACTATGAAATCCAAAATTCCTTTCATTCCAGAGGCAAGTCTTTTTTAAAAACTATAGACATTTCTCTAAATCAATGTTAAAAATGCACTTGGTTAAAAGAAAATAGTTATATTTTTGTTTTCCGTGGCACAAAAATCTACGTTTGGTTTGGTTTTGTTTGTTTGTGTGGTTTGGGTTTTTATTTATACTTTAAAAGAAGCGGGTAATTAATCACGGATAAGCATCAGTTGCTGACTTGCAGCAAGACACTTGATTTATTTTGTTGCTTCCTTAAAGTCAAACACTCTTTATGTCTAGTTACAGAAAAGGCTTATGCTATAAAATATGCAAAATAACTATATAAATCTGTAAAACTGATGCTTTGACATTGCCAACTTCAGTCGAGCCAATTTCTGCTGGAGTTCGTGGACATTTACCCACTGAAATCAAGAGGATTACTGCAGCCGTCCCTGGGCCAAGGGGAAACGCGGTTCCAGACCGTGTGGCGGGTCCTGCAGATCAGGATCAGCACAAGCGGTGTAAATTAACAGCCCGGCGGGCGCAGGTCCGTGTCCGGCCGCAGCTCCCGCAACGCTCCCCCGCTCCTCCTCTCTCTTCCGCTTGCAAGGGACAGAGATTGTTGTCTAAGGAGGGAACAAGAAGTATGTAAAGAATCTCCCAGGCTCACTTATGGGATATTTTTCATTACTATCTAAGGAGAGGTCTCTGTATTATGTTGTTAGATGGTCAGATTTTCCATTTTCGGAGCCAAACCTTTCAGTACTTTCTCAATCAACATACCAATTGATCTGTCATTACTCATTTTAACTAAGTAGATACAATAGGATTAAAGCCAAATTTAAAATAGGAATAAAAGCTCTTTGGAGGATGAGCCACGATGTGAGATGCTGCTGCCCAGCTTTTACTGAAGAAATGTCCTTGCTGCTTGGCAATTCTGCCTCCCAGGTATCACGGCCGTGACTGCATGATGAACCCAGCTTTTGCTGGGGCACCCCATTTGCTGAACGTTTCCCCCAGAGCCTCACTGGGGCAAGGGGAGGTTTAAGCCCAGCTCAGGCTGGCGCTGCCCGTCCCAGCGGGGCTGTCACCGCTCCAGTGTCCTCCAGCAATGCCACCGCTGCCCTGAGCTCCGCTTGCTCTGGCATAAGCCTTGGCATAGTCTTTGATTCCGGCACAAACCAGCAAACACAAGCTCACCCAAGTTCTCCTCAGAAAACAGAATTTGTTGTGGCACCTGTGGCGTGACAGGACAGTGTAAAGCCTCAACCCCCGAGCTGCCAGCTCTCTTACTCGACCTCTGACCACTTTTAGGCAGATTATTTTGTTATATATGCCCTATTTTATGATATATATACTGTGAGCTCTGCTGTGAGCTGTCCTGCCGCCAGCAGAACTTGCTGGAAGCGTTTCCCGGCGGCAGAACCCGGTCACAAAACATGGTACCTGCTCCCCGCGGTCCTGGCGCTTCCCCTTCAGCCTTCGTGTCACCAAAATTAAAGATGTCCGAGGAGCAGCCCTGGCCTGAATGTTAATCACCAGTAGTTCATCCTCGGAAACGCGCTGCAAATCCCTTTGAGCCTTGGCCGTTCCAAAGAATGAGAGAGGATTAGGGAGAGACTTGCTCGGCTGATTTTCTGTTCACTGGAGCAAAGTTCCCCCGGCAGCCGGGGAGCGACGCCGCGAGTCCACGGACGGGCTTCCGCGGGGACAAAACCGGGACGTTGCAGCACAACATCTGAACGAGCCAGATGGCATTTGTGGTGTTTGTTCCCGGCTGCACAGGCTGTGCCGCTGGGTAAGGATTAGGTCCGTGTGGCAGAGCTGAGGTACCGGCTCAGCCAGGCCCGGCCCAGCAGGCCCGGGGCTCACAAACCTGGCACAGCAAATAACAAACACAATCCCGCTTGTGGTTCTGCCATCCCTACAGAAACATCAGACACATTTGTTATCAACAGAGCCATGAAAAATATGGTTGTCTAGTGTCTCCATATCCTGATCGAGGGTTTATTGATCCTGATTTTGAACTGAAAAAAGTCAAGAAGACTCAATGTGGAAGTAGAGCCGCTCGTTAACTCACTGCTCGTTTAACACGGAGAAGTCAGCATCTCTGACTGAGTGGCTTTAAAAGTCAATGTGGGAAAATTTTTACAACAAATTGTAGGTAAAGCTTAAAAGCATTCAAAAATGAACCTAAGAGACAACACGTAACGTGGAATGTCACTGGGAAAACAGGTGAGAGGAGCCCAGCCCCAGGTGGCGTGTCCCATAGCTGCGCACTCCTCCCGGCCACAAATGGCTCCCCAAAATATCTGTCTAGCTGTCTTTATGCTTTCTCAGGGGTATTTTGTATCAGCTTTCATGAATATTTAGCAATTTACTTGGACATTTTTGTAAATCAATTTTAACCAAGCGGGGAATATTTTCATAAAACCTATTTTGAACTTGCAAATGCAAGTGTTCATGCTGGAAGCCTTATTAGAAGAATTACAAGTAATATGCCATTAATGTCCCCAACAAAAAGAAATTAATTCTGAAGATGGACTACAAATGAACTTCAAATCAAGAATAGTCTACAGAAATTACTTTGTGATGAACTCAATAGTGAATACTGGCAACTCGTGACAAGAAAATGAGGCAGAATTTATTGAATGTATTACTTTTGTTTTTGCTGTAGTGATGGTTGAGAGATTGTTGGGCTGAATCTACCATTAGGACTTGTGCTCCTACTGTAGGAATAAACCTTTTTGTTTGCAGTGCTTGACCTTGCATTGTCAGTGGTGATCGCTTTATTTTGCAAGGTGGATGGACAGGGACAGACGTGAAAAGAGCAACATCAGGTTAAACCAGCCAGCGACAGTGAGGATTTTTAACCAAAGCCTGAGATCCAGCAGTGTGCTCTGCATCCCCTCGGAGGTGTTCGATCCCACTCGGGGCGGTGGGACAGCCCTGCCAGCCGGGGGGTCTCCTGGCTCCCCATCCCATGGGCTGGAGCCCGCTCCTCACCCCGAGACTTCACTGACAGAGTCAGGCATTTTTCCCTGAAACAATTAAAAACAGAGCCAACGCGTGTGCATTGCTCTTGTTGGAGAAAGGAGCCGGGATCGTGGCAGTGATCTCGGGGGGCTTCCAAGATCTCGCCCTCCGTGCACCTTGTTCTGCCGCTGGGACATGACCGGTGCTGTGCAGACACGCTGATGAGCCGTGCACACCAGCGCACTCCTGCGCTCCTTCCACGATAAAGCAACAACACTTGCCATGAGGACCCAGTGGAGCTCCTGAGCCCACCCCACTGCCCCTTTTCTATGGTAGATGTGTGTCCCATGGGTCCCATCCCAGCGACGGGCCGTCAGCATGGAGATCTGGTTTTCTCATGGCAGGTGCAAGAGCACAAGAAAGATCAAAATGGGAATGAACAGTCTATACTTCAGAGGAACGTTTCATCTACAATTTTAAGCACTTGAGTGTTTCCCTGCATTTCTCGCATGACTCCCTAGGTGGCAGATAACACCTTACTGAAGGGACTTAGCACACCACCAAGATTTCCTCAATATTTGAGTGTGTGCTTCCTGATTCTAATTTACGCTTAAATGTTGAATACGAGCATAACAGCTAGATTTTGTCACTCAACACACAAAGAGGAGGACATCACCATCCAACATTCCTCCTCCCTTTGGCAGGACTCCCCAGGACACAGGGACACCCCAGGACAGAGGGATACCCCAGGACAGAGGGACACCCCAGGACAGAGGGATACTCCAGGACAGAGGGACACCCCAGGACAGAGCACGGCAGGCAGAGCCTGGTCCATGGGGTGACACAGGGGACACAGCCCTGTGCTCAGCGTCAGCTCCTGCCTGCCAGAACATTGCACATCTCTGCCAAGCTCACCCTGCGTCTGGGGAATTCTTCACACTATGAACAAGCAACCAGACATTGTCCTTTTAATTATACAGAAAAGAAGCTCTTGTTCCAGAAGGAAAATGGTGAATAAGAGCTCTAGTTCAAGCCAGCGGGACCCAGCTTTGCTCAGAGTTCTCCCGTCTGCGAGCAGCTTCGTGGCTTTCAGCGAGATGCAGTTTGCATATGATGAGCATTAGCTCAAGTTCCGTTTTCTTGGGATTTATAGGAAAGCAGTACTTCTCAAATACTGAAACAGAGCTGATAAATGGCCCTTAGCAGACTTGTGAGCAAATCCTAGAAGGCGTTACCGCAGTTTGTACTAAAATCCCGGGTTTTTGACAATCTCAGCAGAATTATTCAGGGATGACTGAACTGCACATCCCTGGGTGGACTCAGGATTTACAGACAATGCCTTCAAGTGAGGGAGGAGTGCAGGGACCTGTGCAGCAGCACTGGGACCCTTTCTGAATCAGCTAGAATCAACTCGCCGTTGGTTTGGGGGGTTTTTCTTGTGTGTGTTTTGTTTTCTGTTTTTTTTACTGAAGACCACCTCCTTGTACTGTCTCCTTTCCTACGGCATCACACAGATCTATCTGTGACCTTCATAGATGTCACATCAGCAAAGAATGAGGTTCAGTTAAAAATGTAATGTAGTGGTTTCTGATCTGGAGTAAATCAGTGTAGCTGCAGTGGAGTCAGCAGAGAGATGCTGATTTACAGACACTGAGGAGCTTGACCTATGATTACAAATAGTTTAAGTGAATTGTTACTACCGTGCCAGCTCAGGGATCTGGTGATTATACAAGAAAAAGTCTGTGATTCATTGGAACAGATGAGCTTTCCCAGCACATCAAAGTGCAGTGCCCGGAAATGGGCACTAGAACTAAAGTATATTTTTTATATTTATAAAAGCAGCACATGATGAAGTGTGTTTGGGGCTGCCTGATGAAATGCACTCAAACTAATGCACACATTTAAATGCGCACAGCTAACACCCAGCTTGCTCCCTGCCCTCTGAAATCCCATCTGATATAGCGCTTTACCTCTCCGTACGCGTATGGAGGGCAGCAGCTCCAGGGGTCACCTGAGAGCAGCCGCTGTTCTCCTCCGAGCTACCAAATACTTGAAAAATACTATTAAATATGTAGTGTCAGATTATGGCCTGTCTTTGTATTTCTTATCTCTGAGTTTACTTAGCGCTAAGACTACCAAAATAAAATCATCCATTATGCTTGAGGTTTTTATGAGCTCCTAATCCCAGAGCCGCCCCGGATGCAGCAGATCCCGTGGCAGCGGTGCTGGCGGTGCTGGGGATGCAGCAAATCCCGCGGCAGCGGTGCTGGCGGTGCTGGGGATGCAGCAGATCCTGCAGCGGCGGTGCCGGCGGTGCTGGGGATGCAGCAGATCCTGCGGCGGTGGTGCCGGCGGTGCTGGTGATGCAGCAGATCCCGTGGCAGCAGTGCTGGGGATGCAGCAGATCCTGCAGCAGCGGTGCCGGCGGTGCTGGGGATGCAGCAGATCCCGCGGCGGTGGTGCCGGCGGTGCTGGTGATGCAGGTTACAGGTACAGAAATGCCCGTGACAAAATCACCCTGTCCCTGAGACACAGCTGGGCCATGTTCCATGCCATGCATGACTTTTAACCTATTAAATCCCCACCAGAAGTGATAAACTATCAGATGTATTAATTGCTCCAAATCAGAGCTGGGAAGCTTTATAAAATATATTTACAGCTGTTATTATGTGTGTGGTCCTCAGGGGACTCAAAAGTAGCAGCCGGTAAGATGCCTGTCGGGCAGGGGATCATCATTAGCGATGACAATTAGCCGACCTCAGGTTTCTGCTCCCGGCCCAGGGCTGGGCTCCAGGTGGGGCGGGTGCTGAGGGTGCGCTGGGCGTGAGGAGCGGTCACCGCGCTGCTCCGGGCTCGGCGCTCCGTGTCCCGCCAGCCTTTCGCCTGGAGGCCTTTTTCCTTTGCTTCTGCTTTTTTTAACCAACTTGTTTTCTTACCTCCATCAGGACTTTTTAACCTTACGTGACCCTGCACACAATCCGTTTATCAGCAGCGCACTTTGAAATCCTCCGATAAAAGGCAGCCTATAAATGCAACAAATTAAATTTCCAAAAGGAGTTAGGCGAGATAAGAAAAGTTCCAATCCCTGTATTTGCATTTTAAGGAAATGTGAAGAATCTGGGGCCTATGTATATTCTAGAATATTTTTAGATCTAGGCATTTCACTTTTATTATTCAGGTCAAAACAACATTCTTTGTACCTTTCACCTTCAAGTGATTGTGTCTCTATTGTTTGACCTCAGCTTTACAAGCCTATTTTATAATTTAGGTGATGAGCTGGGTAGTGTGTAGGTGTGCATCTGCATATAGAAATGCTTCTAAGTCTCGTTGGACTTTAGAAATAAAGAGAGTTTCCAAAGCTGCAAACACTTCCACAAACACTTAAACATCCGCAATGAATGCCATGGAGAAATCAGACAGAAAACAAAACGCATTCCTGAAGACGAGGGCCCGTTACTCACATTGCCAAAGCCAGATTCTATAGAGGCTCCTGGCAGCTGAGAATTCCCAAGTAAGTAAACTCACAGTAAAAATGGCTGGGTTTTCCAGTGACCATTTTGTTCTCGGGACAGGTTTGTTTATGGGAATTTTAGAGTCATTCTGGAATACTCAGAGGCAGGGGGCAAATTAAATGGAATGAAACCAACAGTGGTTCCTGCAGTTCTGTGTCAAACCCCTTTTTGGGTGGAATTCTGTGGATGTGGCGAGTCCTGACAGACACGCGCCCCAAGGCGCTGCGGGCGGCTGCTCTGCAAACACGGGCGGGACGGGAACGTTGCCGTGATTTATCCGCCGGAGGAGCGAGGGTCTCGCTGGATTGCAGAATGCAGCTGGACCAGCCTAATGAGCACATTCTTCACCATCAGAGAGGCTGTGGAGGGCTCGCAAATATTTTAGACATGATTCACAGAGCCAAAAGGTCTTGTTTACTGATATGCTATTTATACCTGGCTCAATTAAACCTCTGGAAAAAAAAAATCAAGGATGCCAACACTGGCAGTGCTGTTGGAACTGAGTTAAACTCATTAAAAAGGTTAGAAAAACACCATTAATAATTTTGATAGATTCTTTCCAGCATATTTACACCCTCATCTTTGCCCAGCTGCATCAGGTAACATATATAGTGGGTTTATTGTATAGCAGTGTTATTATTACAGTAGATGAGCTCAGTCAGAGTCTCACCGTGTCCTGGTGGCCGTGGGTCTCAGACTCTGCAGCCCTGGGACAAGCTCTGCACCCCATCAGCCCAGCGGGGAGTCAGAGACCCTGCCTCAAAATTCACACTGGTGTGTGCAGGCCCTTCCCGACCCGCCAGCAGCAGCAGCTTTTGGGGGCGTCTCCTTGCACGGAGCTCAATCCACCCCTGACGGAGCGAGAGGAGCCTGGGAGACAAACCTGAACGCTCATGTGGCACTGAGCACCAGAAGCAGCGACATGAAATCTTGAGATGTAAATAAGTGGTGGAAAGTGAGCACAACAGCCCTTATATAACACTTTAAAAGGATGCACCCATTAAATAATAAAGGTATTGTTCCCTTAATACGCTATTAATAAATTTCAAACCGTCATATCTGTAAAAAAATGTACTTCAGTCAAGTGGAAAGCAGACTAATGCGGATTTAGAAGGAGGTTGGGAGTGCAACAAATTATAAATGCTTTCTACTTTATCAGCATTACAGAGTACTATTAATTTTAAAAATAGCTTCTAAAAACATACATGGCATGCCATAATGGAGATGGCTGGGTTTCAATACATCATCCTGATGACTCTTTCCCCAGCAATGCGCTGCGCAGCCGCGCCAGGCTCTGGTTTGCAGATACGGCGTGTGCTGCAGCCGAGCGCCCGAACCGTGGCTCTGGTTCAGCTCAGGGCTGTGCTGTGTGTGCTGTGTGTGCTGCTCAGGGCTGTGTGTGCTGTGTGTGCTGTGTGTGCTGTGTGTGCTGTGTGTGCTGCTCAGGACTGCGTGTGCTGTGTGTGCTGCTCAGGGCTGTGTGTGCTGCTCAGGACTGTGCCGTGTGTGCTGTGTGTGCTGCTCAGGGCTGGGTGTGCTGTGTGTGCTGTGTGTGCTGTGTGTGCTACTCAGGGCTGTGTGTGCTGCTCAGGACTGTGCTGTGTGTGCTGTGTGTGCTGCTCAGGGCTGTGTGTGCTGCTCAGGACTGTGCCGTGTGTGCTGCTCAGGGCTGTGTGTGCTGCTCAGGACTGTGTGTGCTGCTCAGGACTGTGCCGTGTGTGCTGCTCAGGGCTGTGTGTGCTGCTCAGGGCTGTGCCGTGTGTGCTGCTCAGGACTGTGCCGTGTGTGCTGCTCAGGGCTGTGTGTGCTGCTCAGGACTGTGCTGTGTGTGCTGTGTGTGCTGCTCAGGGCTGTGTGTGCTGCTCAGGACTGTGCTGTGTGTGCTGTGTGTGCTGCTCAGGGCTGTGTGTGCTGCTCAGGACTGTGCTGTGTGTGCTGTGTGTGCTGCTCAGGGCTGTGTGTGCTGCTCAGGGCTGTGTTGCTGCTCAGGACTGTGCTGTATGTGCTGCTCAGGGCTGTGCTGGGGCAGGGGGGTGCACACGGATGGACTAGTCGAGGATGGGGGGCTCATCACCCCTGCAAAACTCCCAGTGTCCATTATCCCCAGGGAGAGCTGGAACCGGACAACTAGCACATATTTTGAATGCTTAAAAATAAAGATGTTAATGGAAAATGCTAATGTGATAGAGTAGCTCCTTTAAAATACTTTGTCTATAAAAGTTTTCAGGGCTAATTGGTGTGAGCGTCCTTAGAATGGAGCATTACTCTGTCTAAATGATAGAGGAGGCAGTTTCCATAGTGAGGACTGCTTTTATTGACTGCTTAAAGGAAAGAGACACATAAAACCCTAACTGAGGCCAGAAAATGAGTTAGAAAACTCCCTGGGTAGCTCTAAGTTATACTCGAGCTTGCTTGCTTGCCTTTTCCTTTCCTCTTTTCTTTTTTCCTTAGACTGCACGGTTCTCTACTTCTCGTAAAACAGCAATTACAGACACGACAGAACTCAGCAGCTCGTGTGGCCCCTGACGGGCTCGGCCAGAGCTCGGCCTCCTGCGCTTTCCTGGCAGATAAAAGCATTACTTATAGAGCACGTATGTGCTGCATTAGTGTGTTCCCTAATCCCATTTTCTTTTATTTAGTAGCATAAGAATATCCCTAATTTAATCAACCTTTACTGTTCACCTAATTTAACCCAAAAGACCAAAATTCACTGTAAGGCTAAAGGTTTGTTCTCTAAAAGCATTAGAATAATGATCAGACACTAGCTCAAGCTGTAATGCTAAGGTTAACTAAGTCGTTTATTTTATTACTTTATCACTTATAAAAAGTGAAATTGTCCACCTAGAAATGGCAAACTCCATTTAGCTGCGTGCTGGTCTGTCCAACAGCCTTCCTTCGGGCTCCTGCCTCCCTGCCGGCAGATTTCTACTGAGTTCATTAGTTTTCGTTGCCTTTTGGGGGCTACGATAATTGAATCTGTCTTTGTGCTCTTCTCTGGCAATGTCCAGTTGCAGGGTTTGGAGCTGCATTATCATGTTCTTAGTCAGATGAGTATCAGACGCAAAATCATCTCTCTTTGCAATGCTTATGTAGCACGCTCTCTCCAGGTGACAACTTGGACCATCGTGATGCTTCTGTAAGCACAGCTTTAGTGCTCCTAGTGCCGAACACAACCCCCAAGACAACACACCCGTCGATTACAAACGCGTTTGGTGGATGCAGATTCGTTGTGATGGTTGGGCCCCTCACTCTATGCCGCGTTGCAGGCTGCGTCTGTGCTACACCGGCTTTGCAACAGCTCGGATGTCGTCAGTTATCTCCCACGCTGCAGAAAGGCGGGAGCCAACACGAGGGCGAGCGGAGCCACGGGCGGGCACGCACGGCGTGTCAGTGGCCGGTCCGAACGGCAGATTAAGTCTGTTAGAGCGGGATCCAGACACGCTGCTAGCTGTAGCATCATTCGCTCGTTTTTCCTATTGTATTATGATCAGCTGCTATTATTTGAGAGTATTTCAGCTCCATTCATGATCCGCACACAGAAGAATGTTCTGTACCATCATTCTGAGAGCAAGCTCTCTAGTTTAAATGAAACCTGATTGTTTCTGCTTCAAGCAAATATGAAGAGACTTTCTGTTTTGCACATCACTGAGTTCTGCATTTTGGCATTGTTTATTTTACTGAGCCTACATTAAAGAATTAAAATATTAATGTACAGGCGTTATTTCGATGGTAACTTGAGTATGTCTCTCATTTATATGAATTTCCCAGGAGAGAGATGTTTCAAAGACCCGATCAGAGAAAGAAATAACTTTATCTTTCCAAAGCATGACAGATCCTCTCCCATGTTCCCAATTACAGGTTGCAGTGCCGCATCCCTCAGAAACCGCCACCAATGCGCTCAGCACACGTCAGCTGTCCCGTGTCCTCTGTGGAGCATCCGACCCAACCTCACTAAGACCACAAGGGGTCATTTTCAGCTGCACATCCCTCCCGCCCCGACCCTTTGGACACAGACGTGTTCTAACAGCCGTCCGTCGGGACGCCGGTTCGGACACGGGCTCCTCGCAGCGGCCACGGGCGGGTTTCCCACGACAGCTCCGCAGAGTTACGGCTCCTAAATCAACTCAGCAGGCAGCGTCGGAGTGGGAGCCCCCGCGAGATGGATGAGCTGGCAGGTTTTAGAGAGTAACAACGAGGTAATAAACAAGATTAACACAAAACTAATGGAGGAATGGAGATAAATACAGGGAATGTCCATGTAATGTCAGAGGGGGTTGCATGCCAGACTTCTGGCAACGTGTTTGAGACTGGAGTAGGTAACTCGTACCTACTAAATCACTGACATAAATCCTACGCTGTGTTAACGGAGCATGAATGATCTGCTCTGGAATGAATGGGAAAAAGAAAGGGAATTCACTGTTGGTGATAAAAGGAGCTGCTAAGCTCAGCTGCTGGTTCAGTTGGAGCCAGGTTTGGTTGGAGCCAGGTTTGGGAAGACAGCTCAGCTGCCCGAGGATGCTCCGTTCCGTCCCAGCCGCAGTGGTGCCCCTGCAGAGCTCCGTGTGCCCGGCTGCCGCCAAAACAGCTCCATAGCTGCTCTTTGGGGAAAAAAGGGGAAATCCATACTGGCAAGTTGATGGTGAATTACACACCACGGCCAGAAGGAGGAGAAATGGCCCATTCCCCCCCTTCCAGTCTGAGCACATCCCTTTCAAAAGCCAAGTCCAGCCCAGCCCAAAACCTGCATCCCAGCTTTGCAGAGAGTTCAGTGGGTCAGATCTCCAGGTACAGTCTGGAGTCTTAGTAATTTTGGGTTGAATATTAATTAAACACAGGCATTTGTTGATTAACAGGTAGACTTACTACTAACAGAAGCACAAAAGCCTCTCCAAAGGAAAATATTACTTTGTGGCTCCAGCACAAGGCTGAACCTTTGCAGCCACTTCTCAGTGTTAGCAGGTCTGGTGAAGTTCCTTGTGCTTCAGACTTCTTTGCACAAAACCTGGGTAAGGTCAGGAATAGTATCTGTTCTTATGTGACCTGATGCACCTGGAAAAAGGAGCCAGGCTCCTGAACAGACAGACTTCACCAGGACCCAGCTCCGTGCCGCCCGGTTCCAGTGGCACAAACGCAGTAATTAGTGACATGAGAGCAGCGATGGATCCTGAGCGCGTTCCCCATCTCGCGAGCCCCTCTTTGCAAGGCAGAGCTTGTCACAGGGAGCCCGGCTCACGGGTCGGCCTGTCAGCTCACGCTTGGGTGGAAATCCTCTTTGGTGCCCTCGCAACTGTTTGAGCAAACAATGGAAAGTATTCCCCGTGTGGTTCCATCTGCGGGCTCAGGACCAGCCCGTGTGGCACGCAGACGCCTTTCGTTTCTAAGTGCTGCGTGGTTTCAGCTTGCAAGAATATTTGATAAACTGTAGCTAAACTATAGGGAAATACACTTTATTTTAAATCCATAACTGTTTTTTGAACTTGTGAGCAACCAGTTAAGCTAGATGGATTTAGAAACGCCCCGCAGTGTTCTGCTGTTGAAATACCGAATGATAAACACCATTTTTCTTCTGTCCCTGCAGAAACAAGACAGCCCAGGGTAACATAAGATTTTCTTTCACTTCTTTCCAACAATGGCACATTTCTTCTTTTAGAGGCTGATTAATATTTATTACCATAGTAAATGGCAACTTAAATATATGCCAGCAGTTCTACAGTATATCATTAGTTTAAGGAAACAAGGCACCTCCTATGGGACTGCAGCGGGTCCGTCGCGGTGGGCGGTGCTGTGCCCGTCCCGCACCGGGGACGCGGCCGCCGGGGCCGGTGTCACCGCACGGCGTGTGAAAAGCTGCTCTGAAACTCTGCCAGAACAGGGTTTGAAGTTGGAGCTGGGGGAGAGACTTTTGGGCTGGTTTTCAATGAAGAAGATACTTTGCAGAGGAGGAATCTTTGAGTTTGGGTGTTTTTCTTTCTGAGATTCCTGAGTTGTTTTCAGATGTGCTTTTTGGAAAGTTAAAAGAGGGCTCTTAGTGTCAAAATGAACTATTTAATCCATAAAACTACATACCAGACCTTAAAGAGTAGCATCAGATAAGGTTAGTTCCACTTTGTTACTGGTTCTAGTTCTTAACTGCAATGATCTGCAAAATTACTGTTCTTACTTTTATGTTCTCTGAACTCCAAGATTTCTCACTCTCGTGGTAAAGGTCCAAATGCCACAACACTTCAGTGTTAAAGCAAAGCAACCCGAACAGCCTGACACAGGCACACACAGAGGGCGTGACACAGGTGACACGGGACCGAAACACAAGGCCACTGCTTTATTGACACGTACTTGGGATGCAGGATAAGGAACCAGGGCTGCTGGACAGGGAGGTCTCTGCTGTTGGTTGGCTAAAAGATTCACAGTCCTGAACTAAAGGCTCCTGCTCCAGGGTGGCACCACAACCGGCTCCCATGGCCACCATGTCTGACCCTGGTGTCTGTTCACCCCACCACCCCCATCATCTCCACCGCCTGTCCCACCATCTGTCCCACCGCCTGTCCCACCACCTGTCCCACCATCTGTCCCACCGTCTGTCCCACCATCTGTCCCACTGTCTGTCCCACTGCCTGTCACAGCGCCTCCGCATCGCCTGGCCTTGGACAGCCACCTACGTCAGCTCAACAGAGCCCTTCGCCCTGGAACATCCCTTCTGGGACATCTCTACATTCCTTCATGCACGCCCACAGTTTTCTCAGGAGCTTTTGCCTCATCCAGATGCAATTTCCTCCCTTCCCAGATCCATCATCCTTCCAGGTGGGACAAAGGTGGGACAAAGCCACACGTCCCTGGCAGCACGGGCGAGGGACGCAGCTGGTGGTGGAGACGCGCCGTGAGCGCCGTGACAGCCTCGGCTCTCAGCACTGCAAGAAGATGATGCCAACCACGGGGCTTTGCCCATGGTGGCCCAACCACGGGGCTTTGCCCATGGCGACCCAACCATGGGGCTTTGCCCATGGTGGCCCAACCACAGGGCTTTGCCCATGGCGGCCCCAGCCGCCGCTCTGGCTCGGCACAGAAGCCAGTTGTGCCCCGTGGGTCCGTCTGCCCTGGAACAACCTCTGAGCAGCACAGACAAGGCAAAAGTTAAAGAAAAGAAAGATCCTCAATTCAAAAGGAAAGGACAAAAAGGATGATTCATTTTCTTCACAAACACTATATGTCATTCCTTACTTTATAGATAGGCTTACAGGATTCAGAGCCCGACTGATACATGATTTTAAGAGCTTTACTCACTACAAATAATCTTTTGATGATGAAACTAACTGCGTAAAGCTTTGGAAGAAAGACCGTGCATGAATATAGCCAAATTAGGAAACCCATATCATAACAGCTGTGTTCGGAACCACATGTATTACTGGTTTATTTTTTTAATCTACATTACTGGATCTATTTTTGGCTACAAACGAGATGACTCATCTGATCACGACCAGTGAAAAAACACAGCATGTTGCCACGAAATATTTCTTAGGGTTGATGCAGTATTTGTTTTTCCTTTCCGCTGCAATCTTATATCTCTTTACAACCAACCATGGGCAAAATCAGCACACACAGGAATCCAGCTGGGTTTATTCAATAATCAATAAGAAAGGAGCTGCCTGGATTTCGTTGTCATTTGTCTGCCTTTTTGTTTAGTATCTTCCATTTATTTTTCTGCCCTTTTGCTTTAATCTGTTGCTCTGATTGAGATGAAATTTTCTTCAGACGTATTTCACCCAAATCTGCAGTTTTACTACCGCGCTCGTGGAAGAGGGGAAAACCTTAACCAAAAGCAGCTGCGGAGCAGTGTTTTCAAATTCATTTATCCCTTTATGTTCATACAAAGAGAAAAATTGAAAATTAGCCAAGAATGTAATACCACGAATTCTCTCGCTAGAAAACACGGCATAGTTTGCAGTAATCCCTTTAGCCATAGCCTCAGCGCCCGCTCCGCAGGGCACTAACTCGGCTCTCAGAGGGGCCGGAGCTTCGCCCGGCGGCCGCGGCTGCGCCGGTCACAGAGCGGGTGAGCTCCCGTCCCTTCGCCTTGTCACGGCATCACAAATCCTGATGGTTCTTGGCCATTTCTGGTGTCCCTGGGCCAAATTTTCCCTTGCGCCAGTCGAGGAGCAGGTCAAGCTGCTCTTTGGAACGAGCAGCATCCTCGTGGCTCTGTCCCGGGACCTTCGTCCTGCAGATTCAAACGCCAGAAGGGCTGCAAAGCCGCTTGTTCCGGTCCTCAAAACCATGGCTGAAACAGCGCGAGTGGCGGGAATACAAATGAAAAATAAAGCTGCAAACTCAACTGAGTTGGACCTTGCAAAACCCATTTCAGAAAGTACAAATCCTGAGCTGGGAAATGGGTATAGCTCAAGGTGCTTCAAATCGCTGGGAGCGGTGCTCTGGGAGAGACGGGTCTCCGCAGATGGCCTGACACGTCCCCTGTCCTCTGCGGCTCCAACCAGCCATTGCAGACTGATAAAGACAAACCGAGAGGAGACGGGACGTCTGGCGTCACCTTCAGCATCTCGTCAGGAGCAGCGAGGAGCTCTGCTTGGCTCAGACCGATGACTAATGCCAAGCTCTTGCTCTGTCAGCTCAAAACCGGGTACAGGCATCTCCCTGCAGACCTCAGTTGACCGTCGGTACACAGGAGGAGCCAATAGTCCAGTGTCACCTCTGCGGGGATAGTTCTGTCCTGATAAAACCTGCTGATGAATCAACAGGAAGCTGAAATCTCTGTTTCTCATAACTGAGCATCTTTCCCATTTGCCCATTTGTTGGTAATTTATGGGGAATGACTACTGCAGGGATTTAGCTGTGTTTAGTCATCGGATGATTTTGTCTCTTCCTAGCACAGAGCTAAGTATAGCGCAGACTCATTACTCAGAGCCGGCCGGTGCTAAGGGGCGCTGGCACCGTCCCCGCGGCACCGGCGGCTCCTCCGCAGCCCCTGCGGCACCGGAGCACAGCACTTGGGTTGTTCATTCCCGGGGACAGGCTGAGTTGGTCAGAAACCTGGAAGCGAAACCAGTGGCCTCCAGCCCGGCCGAGTGTCCCGTCCTCGCGAGCGGCCGCTGCCACGTGCTGCTCAAGGGGCTTCCAAACACCAGCAATAATCCGCCCTTGATGTGGCTTCTCACTCTGGCTGTGCTTAGCTATTGCTTGTTGTGATTTATCTGTGTTATCGCGAATTCCACCAATTCCAGATGTATTTTATTGTAAATATAAGCATCAAGAATGTTTTTAAATCTCATTCTAATCTTGGTTTTATTCTCTTCCAATATTAAGGGATGCTAGAGCCCAATCTCCTGCTGTCCAGCGCTGTTTCCATGTCGCTGAAAGGCCTTTGCTGCTCGGGGAGAGCCTGGTGGGGCAGCCGAGCCTGCTGTGCACAGCTTTACAGCTGCCAATTACTAAGAAAGCCAGGAAACAACAACAAAACCAAACCAGCACTTCTATATGTCGCGTCTCCATGGAACAGGGCTTTGCCACCCACAAACAGCTCGATGTCTGTCCATGCTTGTCAAAGCGCAGCTCGGTCCGGGAGCACGGGAACACTGATCCGAGCTGTCCCTGGGCCAGGTGACAACGGGCAAAGCCACCGCTCCCCGCTGGGTCCTGGCCCGTCACCCCGTGCCTCGTGGCTCCCACAAATCCCTTTGTAAGTTCTTTCCTACTTGCCAGGTTGCCATGTGCGCATTGGGAAAGGGAGATCATGTCACCCCATTGCCATCCCAAATGTTTCTTGGGGCTGCCAAGCCCTTCGTGGCATGGGTTTGAAAAACAATATCCCTGTTCCGTCTGCTCGCTCCCAAAATGCCTCTGGAAGGTCAGGTTCGGACGCCCTCCCCAAAGGGACTTCACCACTCCAGAATTTCTCTTTTGCCTTTGCTTTTAACCCAGATTTTTTTGAGGATGTTTCAATAGCTCTTCTAAAGAGCCATAGGCACTGGGTGTCTCTGCGTGGACCCGGGCAGCGCATCCCACAGCTGGAAGCTGCAGAACGTCCTCAGCTCCTTCTGCAGCCCGAGGAAGGCAGAGGGCGCAGAGCAGAGCGGGAGCGCGGGACGGAAAACGCGGGTGCTTGTTCCCGGTGCCGTCCCCGTGAGGTGCCAGCCTGGGCTGCCGTTCGCTCGTTTTCCGTTCCACGTGGCCTCTGTTAATTGTATTCCTTCATTTCAGAAAAGCATATCGGGGTGCTGAGGGCAAAGTGCAACATGAGCTCTGATAATACCTGCTGGGGTCATACACGGAAGCAGATGAGCAAAAGGGACATAATTAATCATGAAGCGCTCCCAGGAACTGAATACAGGTCAAAGCGAGCCTGGAGTATCTGACTCCCTTCTCTGCAGGAATGCAGGCAAGAAATCTCAGGAAAATGTACCAACATGTGAGTTATTAAACCAACACAAGAGTTTAGGGTGTTTTTTTTCAAGTTGGGGCAGTAAGGAGCTCAGCCCCGCGCTGCGGCTGTGCCCCCTGCTCCCGGAGCTCTGCCCGCAAACCGAGGCTGGATGCGGGCGTCTGTTATCGCAACATGGGATTTTCCTGGACTCGGGCATCATAAGGAGGGGGAGCGGTGGGGGACGGCGAAACAGGGGAGCGGGGGGAGAGAGCTGGGAGTGCTGGAGCCCCCCGCCCCACAAAGGGCC
Organism: Columba livia; assembly: GCF_036013475.1. Classification (NCBI taxonomy): domain Eukaryota; kingdom Metazoa; phylum Chordata; class Aves; order Columbiformes; family Columbidae; genus Columba; species Columba livia. The sequence goes on from NC_088611.1 coordinate 22,256,523, forward strand.
TTTGTGCAGGAGCAGGGCAGGAGAGGGAGTTGGGAGCTGTAAAGAACACCTTGGCATTTCGTGTAAAAACCAGCCCAAAGGCAATAGATCGTTATTCAGTGTTTAACATACTTTGAAAAAACAAGAGAAATAAGCTGTTTATTCTGCTAAAAACATTCCACCTCTGCTTTCTGTGACAAACTGCCCCAGCACATTCCTGTCCGATTCCCAGAATCTGTTACCCTGCGCTGGGTGGCAGAGCCTGTGACGGCGGGACAGTGGGACGGCAGGACAGTGGGACAGCAGGACAGTGGGACAGCGGGACAGCGGGACAATCGCCAGCCCAGCCAAGAAAGGCGACCTGGCTTGAGGGCTGCCTGCTCCCCCCAGCCCGGCCAGGCCCGCATCCCGCCCCAGGCCCATTCCTTCCCCTCTGGACCCTTCCCGGCACCGCCGCTCCGGGGCGGCAGCGCCTAAAGCGCCGTTTCCCTTTGCCCGCGTTGTTTCCGCGCCCGCGGGGGCTGCTCGGAGCGGAGAGGAGCGGAGCCGCGCACACGTGCGCGCGTTGCCCGGCGCGCCCCGCCCCACCGCACGCCATTGGGCAGGAAAGTTTGCTACCGGCTGCGGATTGGCTGAGGGCGGCTCGGGGCAGCCGCGGTCGCCAATGAAAAGCGGCGGTCAGGCAGCGCGCCCTGGGCGAGCGGGCGCGGCGCGGGATGGAGCTGGGACCGGCTGTGCAGAAGGTGGGTCCGGGGCACCGGGCTGGGGACAGACAGACAGACGTGGGCGCCCCGTGGGGTGTCTGTTCCCCTTCCCTCCTCTCTGGGTGCCCCTTGCCCGGTCGGGGCTGCGCGGTCCCGGGGAGCGGCCGCGTGTTGGGGAAGCCGCGCTGGGCTGCGTGCGGGGCGGGACGGGGCGGGCGCGCACCTGGAGCCGCGGTCACCGGCAGGAATGTTAATCTTGATCTTTTCTCCCGTATCCGTCACCTCCTGCCCGCTGTGCTTACCCCTGGGCTGCGCTGGCTCGGGAGGTGCTGAGCGCCCTCGGGTCCGGGTGATAAACACGCATCCAACACCCCGTGTTACGGCTGCACTTTGCTCCCATTTATTTCTTTTCTTGTGCTTAAGTGGCATGATTCAAAACTCTAGACACCAACTGCTCTGAAACTGTTGCTATACTTGTTTTGAGTAAGGAACTGGAGCAGCAAGTAGTGCAAAGAAAGGGACGTCCCAGAGCATGAACATTGTGTGAGTTATTGGATACTCAGGGTTAAGAGTTGACAAAAATATTCCCTGAAGTACTTAAATATTGCCTGTATCTCACTAGTGGAACTGTGGCTGTGTGGAGCTGGCATGCGCTGGGTCTGCCCAGCCACACTGTCCAACCACACGTCTGGCTTTGTTCTTATTTCTGTATGAGAAATCTACTTCAGCAAAGCTTTTGCTGGAAAAGCAACTGTTTGTTGTCTAAATTAACTTGCATAACACTGACCGCTCTCCTTTGAGCTTGTGTCCTTGGGGGAGTTGCTCATCTCCTTTCAGCCCCTCTGCAAGTGTTTGCTGCGTGCTGGGCTGCCAAACGCTGGCTTTCCTCAGGAAATCCCGCAGCTCTGCCACGGCAGTTTTTGATGACCAAAAGAACCGGAGTAACCGAAACACCCTCTTGGCACGGCATGCAGCTGAATGGAAGGGGTTTTAATTGCTGACTAAAAGCCATGTGGAATGGGTTGTTGGGGAGCAGCTGCTCTGATGACCTTGCTTGCTGTACCTTTGTCACTGCATAATTAGGAGATGAGTTAAACACTTAATGTCAGCACTTCTCGATTTCCACGTTGTTGTAATCCCATGGCCTGGTGCCAGATGGCCCCAACTGGGCAGTGCCCGGTGCTGTGAGCTGGGAACGGCCTCTGTGGGTCTGCTGGGGTACAGGGGCACCCCTGGGCCTTCCAGGTGAGGGATGGCACTCTTGGCCATCAGCTTCTGGGAGAAGTTTCTTCCACTGCTGTCCTTGGACGTCCCTCCATCGCTGCTGGGGTGGGAAGGAGCCTTTCTGTGTGGAGGTGTAGCTCCCTCTGTCCCATTAGGTCTGGACTGTGCTGCTGCCGGATCCCGAGGAAGCTGGTTTGCTGGGTTCTGTGGCAAACAGGCTGCTCCCGCGGGTCGCCCTGCGGAGCGGTGGCGGTGGGCAGCAGCGCTTGCTGGCTGCGGGGCTCCTGTCTGCAGCACAGCTGCTCGCTGGGTCCTGCCCGAAACACCTTGTTTCTGGGGGTGCGAGGGGTACTCGTCCCCATGTGGCAGCGCAGGGTGACCCTGTCCCCATGGGTGTCGGGAGCTGCCAGGGCTCGGCAAGGACCTGCTGGGAAGGTGTTCTCTGGTGTGCCATCCCCAGGGACTCAGAGCGACGTGTCCTTTGCCAGCGGGTCCCTGTTGCTGCTGACCCCGGGACGTGTCCGTACCTGGGATGTGTCCATAGGGTCCTGCTGGGGACAGTGCCCTGGGGGCCCTCGGGAAGCTCTGACCAAGCACTGAGTGGAGATGGATCCCATGAGAGTGAAAACTGATCCTTTTCCATGGGCCACTGTGGGTTGTGTGCTGTTTGGGGGATTTTGTCACGCTGCAGCTCCATTCCTGCCTTGTCCGGAAGGACAGGGTCTTACAGGGCACCTGCAAGAAACCATCAGAACCGTCCAAAACATGGGGCTGGATGCTTGGAGTGGTGAAGGACAAGGTGTTATCTTTAATGTCCCTTAAAAGTGTGAAGGGACCAGCACAGCATGTCTGCAGGGAAGGGTGCAGTTTGTGGTGGCTCCTCATGGGCAGGAAGTGCCACCTGGGACATCCTGCATAGGCTGGGGACGCCATGTCCCATGTCCATGTCTTCTGACGAGCTGCCTGGCTCCTGTCACCTCAGCTGGAGCCAGGCAGGGGAGTATAAAACAGGCAAAGTCCCAGCTAGTTTGCACTTCAAAAGGGCTATGAAATAACATAATAAAAAACCAACACAGGCCTTGGATCCCTGTCTGAATAATACATGCCCAAAGACAAACAGGCGTCTTTGCGGTGGATGGCTGTTTAATTTCCTGAATCAGGAGAAGGGCACTTTTTCTGGGCACGGGGTGGAATACCGTCAAGTTTTAATTTGGCTTGGCAGTGTCGCACAGCCAGTCTGAGCAAGCCGGGGAAGGCAAGTCTGGAACTCATTAGGGCTTGTTGTAGAGCCCTGAAAATTTGATTTTCAATCACTGTTGGGTTTAATTATTGTTGATGTCTTGCCTAGTGTATTATGGGATTCTTTCTGAGGAAATTAAAACAGCGTGAGTGGGACGGCGTTCTGCTTGGCAAATGGGTTGTTTAGATTAAATGCTAAATGGAGAGTTAAAACTCGAAAGGAAGATAAAGCGCGATGGCTGGCATTTCGGGCCATGCTGGAGCTGGCTCAGCTGGACCGTGCCGGCAGTGCGGTTTGTGTGCTGTTCCCACTAAACTCAGCCCATTTTTGTCAGGAGAAGAAAATAACCCAGTAAGCTAAAAGCACCATCCAAAGCCAAGATAAAGTTTGCTCAGTTAATACAAGTTTTGGTTTTTTAACTTTTTCTTCAGTTATTTAGCATGGGTTTTTGCAAACATCTGCAGCAGACTGTAGGAAGAAGTGCGTTAGTGGGATGCGTCGGCCCAGTGTCTGTGGGTCTGGGTGACGGGGGGGCAGGAGCCGCCCCTCTCCATCAGCAGAGCATCCCGACACGCCGAGATCCCCGCATCCCGCTGCAGACATGGATGGGAGCGCTGATAAGGACTGGGAACTCACCCTCTGGAAAGTCTGAAAATTTAGAGCTTTTAAAAGACACTCGAGGGAACGTTGGAGACTCAGCTTGTTCATTCATTTCTTCATAAACCGTGTCCCTCGAGCAGGGTGTGCGGGGAGTGGGGCTGAACCCCCCGCAGGTGGCCGGTGTTGTGGGGACAGACCTCCCAAATAATGGGGGTTGTGCCCAGAAATGGGCTCCTGCAGCACACACCTGGGACACCCGTTCTGCCCAAACTCACTTCCAAGTGCTTTGGGCACACAGCGATATAGATGCAGCCAGAGCCTGCAAAGGTCATTTAAATGTGTAAGCGCTGTCAGTAACTGTGCAAGCAGTTTCACCTTGGAGAGCTGGACATCGTTATTTTTAACAATTAACCCACTGGAAGTGATTTATTCCTTCCAGTGTTCACCATTCCAGGTCATGGTCTCCACTCGCAGAAGCTCAGGGTTCGGTTGTGAGCAGTTGGTACTTTCTCTACAAAGCCTGCTCTCAATGGGCTGTCCCTGTGCCAGTGATGGGTTCCAGATGGCTGGTGGCCTGGGGACATGGCTGTGTCACCCCATGGGCCCCCTGAACGCTGGTTTGTACCCGTGGGACCAAACCGCAGCTCGGGAGCCGCGTCCTGGTGTCGGAGCCCCGGGGAGGAGCCGCTGCTGCAGCTGTCCCGGGAAACAGATGTGGATCTTAACGCAGAAACCTGCTCAGCTCTGAGCGAGTATTTATAGATATGAAATCATAAAGCAGCACATGGGTTAAAGAGTTTATTTTGGGACTTGGACTTGGAGCTAAATCAAGTCCCATAAATACAATTTACAAGTTACAAAATCCCTCTTGTCCTGCAGGGAGGCGGTGTCTGGAGTATTTGTTTAGGCTGAGTTTTTTCTCTCTTTAAAAAGGAAATATTGCATTTCAGCCATTCAGGAAGAGAGGTATTCAGATGTGCTAGCTTGAAGCTATTGCTCCATTTAAAGAGGGGGCTCAGGGAAAGGGGAAGATTTCAGGGCAGCTATTTTCACTTTTTGGAAGAGCGAGCGCGTTGCGATGCTGTTTACCAGCCGGACTCCTCATAGTTTCACTGTCTCGCCTGCTCTAAACCCTTCGACTTCATCACTTCCAGACACGCAAAAATACAGACTCCTAGGGCAGTGACTGTTGATGTGCCTGCAGCGTGAGAGCCTTGGTGGAGAGAAGCGGGGTGCCACTTACATACAAATTGCTGTGCGAGTATTGTTATTAATTTCTAGCACAGTTGTATATGTCTGTTGGAAGCTTTAAATGCTGTGAGTTTACTGCCTTACCTACTAAGCACACAGCCTAATTCTGTCAGGATTAGCTTTTGCATGGTCTTTGGCAAACTGCTCCACATTCCTTCCTAATGAAACACTATCACAGGGAGAAAAACCTACTGTTTTCTTATCAGAAGCCTGGGGGAGAGGAAGTTTGCGCACAAGCGTTGTGGCTGGTTGCCCGTGCCCTGCCAGTGTTTGAGGCGGCACAGCCCTTCAGCTTCTCTGGGCATCACCTGGTGGGAAATTAACTCGGCCTCATTTGTTTGCTCTTTCTGGAGACCTGGAAAGGTGTTGCTCGAAAGCTCCTCAGCTGTGTGAGAGGGCAGGTCTGTCCCAGGGCTGCCCATCCTCCAGCTGTCTTGATCTCCTGGTGGTCAAATGCAAACGGTAGAGCTGAGGAGATGTCGAGGGGACTCATTGGGGCTGTTGTACAGCAACGGGACGGGAGCAGCTCCTGAAGTGCCCAGTGTGGATGCACCGAGGGTCCCTCGTTCCTGGGTCAGGTCAGGGGTGGGAAGGACACAGGTACTGGTGATGGCACTGGGACACTCACCTGAGAGTGCCGAATGCAGCACAGCTGCTGTTTAACTAAATTTGGGTGGGTTCTTCCCATTCCATACACCCACTCACAGCTTGGTTTGCTTTTTTAATTAGACCTGGTGTCTGAAGCACTGGCTTGCTTGTGGAAAAATCTGTTCATCTCATTTTTTGCAGTTTGCCCTTCTCTTATCGTTAATTCACACATTGTTAGTGGAGAAAGGAATTCTGCCAACTATGTGCTCTCGGAAGAGTGAGATATTTGCAGAGGCTCTGGTGCTGTTTTCTCGTTCTGTAGGTTGAGATCTGGCACCCCATTGAAATAGTTTCCTCAGACATTGGTGCCTTTGCCTGGTCTCTCTTGCTGAAATAAAAGGCAACAAGCTTCATACTTTGCAAAGTTTAATATCAATAAGTGCTTCCAGTATTCCAGACAATACCAACTCATTCACTGGTGACTTAAATAAATCCTATAGAGAGAATTTGAGATGAAAGGCAGTCTTTTGTGGTTTGTTGGTTTTTTCCTGTGAGCGTGGTAATTTGGATAACCGCTTGCTCAGAATCTGGTAGGGACACAAATTGTGATCAGGTCACGATTACAATAGATGTTTTCTGTCTGTGGAAACGAGAAGAAAATAAATCAAAACAATCCCTTGCTGTTCTCAGTGGAACTTACAGTAGCCAGTGTATCTATTGATTACTGCACTTCAGGGGCGTTTGCCCTCGCACAGTTCATTCCACCTGCGGGCCCTGGTGAGGAGCCCCTTCCTTCCACAATCCAGCCCCGAGCCCCTTCCTTCCATAATCCAGCCCTGAGCCCCTGTAAGGAATTAATTCAGAGGTTTTCCAGGGTGGGAAAGCATCTAGGAAAACAAGACAGGTTGCCCATCCAAAGCATGAATCAAGGTGCTGAGGCCAAGCCCCTGAAAGGAGACTTTCACCAGCCAGAAAATGGTTGATTTAGGTTCTTCTGTGTGGAACAAGGGCCTGAACTCAGTATTTTAGGATGCAAAGTAATTACTTGTTTAAATATCTAAGCAAAACTGGGTTTTTCAGAGATGCGCGGTGGTACGGGATGCCCGAGCAGCGGTGCAGTCGCTGCCCCTGCGCTGGGATGCACTCAGGACACTGGCCAGGTGAAAATCAAAGGGGTTCACACCATCACCTGCGCGCTGGGGTCTGTGGGGCTGATGTGAACCTTTGGCCAGCGTAGGAATCACTGAAGGGAAAAATGGTCTTTAACTTGACCAGATAACTGAGAAACTTATTTATTCAAGTGCATCTGCTTTCCAGCCTGAATTAGGAAATAAAAATGAGTGAGACTATTTGACATGTTTCTTGTTAGTTCAGAGTGGATATTCCCTGGGCTACCTTTTCTGTATGAAGCTTTTTGAAACACTGATACGTTAGTGAAGACTCCCAGTAGTGCACAGAACTGGGGTAGCTGTAGTCACTGGCAGGTTTGGGGGAGCAGCAGAGGGTCTTTACTGGCATGGCAGTGTCCTTGTTGCCTTGAACTCAGGGCAGTGTCACGGTGTGCGTGTCCCCAGCTTGGTCTCTGTGCCTGTGTCCCCGCTGCTGCTGCAGATCTGCTCTGCTGGGCCCACCATAGGAAGGAAAATGCAACCAAAAAGGCTTTTTATATGTAGAGTCTGACTTCATTCCTGCTTTTCCCTCGAACCCGGCTCCTTGGATGTGCCAATGTTTTGCTGTTGGGCTTGGCTGGTTTTTCTGCTGCAGCCCATGCAAATATTTCTTTGCTTTAACTGGTGGTGGTGAACTTTTCCAGAGCTTGCAGGTACCTCTGTCACACGTAAACACTTACACCCTCATTGGAAATCCTTAAGGAAATTTGAGTTAGCTCCCTATTATTATGCAAGCCTAGCTCTGTTATAGTTGTATAATGACAGCACATTAATTGCTATCCTTCCATATCCTGAAACTCTTCAACAATTGTACTGAGCAAACCGGTCCCACCCATGTGAACATCGAGTGACTTTTTCCCTTTCTCTTTGTTCAAGGGACTTTCTCAGAGTTGTTAATCTCCAAAATTCGTTGCAGCTGGAGGAACCCCACCCAGAACGTTCACGTGGTCCCTTGGCCTTGCTGGAGCGCTCTGCTGTGATTTATTGGGGTGGGGAATCGGATGCCGATGCTGTGCGAGGCTCCTCAGAGGCTGCACCCCAGGTTTGCATTGCAGGTGGGCGCTGGGGGAGCGTCTGGAATGGGGACCTCGGCTCTCAAGCGCTCCTATCAACTCGCAGTAACTTTTTGGAAACCAGCTTTTCCTCTCCCCTTCCTAAAAAGGAGGAGAAAACATACTTGAGGTAGTTACGTGTCTCTGTTGCCGGTTTTGGTCTCCAAATAAGGTGTTGTGCAATCGGTGCTTTGGGGATCCAGAAGCCTCTGCAGCAGCTGGAGGGCCCCGTGCCGCCGGTCCCGTCTGGAGCTGGGACGGTGCGCAGTGCCCTCGGGGAGGTGGAGGGCGATGGGTGCCTCACGGCAGTGCCACAGGACCAGTCCCACGGGTTTCAGCCCCTCGGGAACCTGCTCTGGTGGCGCTTGTCCTCTCCAGCATCGCGCACAGCAAGTCGGAGCGAGCGGAGTCCTCATCCCATCCCTGGGAGCTCCTGCTCCGGTGTGTGTTCCTGGAAGCTCTGTGGGTCCTCAGCAGCCTGTGATTAATGACCGCTTTGGCCCAACTTGCCAAAACTCTGAACCTTATTTCAGGCCCAAGTTCCTCTGAGGATGCAGCTCCAGATGAAGCTGCAGCTGGACCTGTGGCCCTGCAGGTGTCCTGCTCTTCTGGCCAAAGCCGCCCTGTGTTTCCATGTGGTGCATAGTGTCTGTGCTGCTGATGGTGAAACCGTCCTGCTAGGAGACACCTTGGCCTTTCAGGGTCTTTGTTTCCCATCTGCATGACTGTCACAGACTCTTCTTGTGATTAGACCAAGGTCCCTGTGGATATGCAGGAGGAAGGAACTCAGTCTTCCAAGGGAGGATGGTCTGAGCATCCCTGACCAGATAAGGATCTCCTTGCTTTGGTTATCCTTTTGTACAGTGACTGATCTAGCAGCTGGAGCTGGCTCTGCTTTCCTGTTCCACCTTGTTTGTCACTTAACCAAGTCTGTGCTGTGGTCTCATGACACGTAGCACACTCTGCGGGAGGTCACAACTAATTTATCAAGTCTGTCTTGCCCCTGTGCCTTGTGCACAGCTGAGGAGAGATGGTGCAGGGACCAGTCTAATAGCAAAAGGAGGACAAACAAACAAACAAACAAAAACCCACAGCAACAAAACCACCTAAGTATTGCCAAAAAGCAAGTGCCAGACTCCTGGCTGTGCTTCCCTTGTGCAGTGTCAGCAAAAGTGGGTGTCCCTGGCTCGGGGACTGTGCTGCAGGCACCTCTGTAGCTGCGTTAGACACCAGTCTGCTGTTGCTGGGCTGGATTCCCCTTGTGTATCCAACTCACTAAGGTCCGTTAAGGAAAGCAGAACACTGCTGTGGGTTCATGTGTGTTCCTGATGTTCAGAGGACCTTGATTCTGCAGGGACCCAAGATAAAGCAAGCTCTCTGCAGAAGCAGCTGCTGGCGGAGGATGTTGGGGTGCTGGCTCTCCCTAGCCAGCTGCCTTGTAAGCTGGGTGAACATTTTATATTAACATTACAGTGGGGTTTGCCATGGAGTGTCCTGGGAGCAGGGCGCTGGGGCCACCCTGTACTTCTGTGCACAGATGTGAAGAACATCCCAAGGCTCTTTTTCTCCTGCACGATACCTGAGCCGCCCATCCCTGCCTGCAGGGTCTCAGCAGCCGTCCTGCTGCCCATGCTCTTTGCAGAGAGCTGGTTATTGCTCCAACTTCACACTGGGATGTGGAGCCCACAAACCGTGGCAGCTGGTGGGGCTGTGTCCATATACATCCAGTTATAGGTAAGAGGAGAGGACTTGTGTAGCTGCAGCTCTGGCTGGAGAGGGCGTTTCTGCGGGGCTGCACTGGTGTGTCTGAGTTCACTCGCTTTGTGGTCTGGAAGTTTGGCCTCTGCCTGTAGCATGAGCCTGGTTGTTTCTACAGGAGCCTTCAGGGGAAACACCTGAGTTCAGTCTGAAGTCTCTTCTTTGTGGACGTACCAGATCTCTGGCAATTAACTGGTTGTGAGGAGAGCAGAAAGAAGTTTCCTCTTCTTGGAAAGATTTTTCGAGTCATGTAGGTGTGAAAACTCCTTTCTTCATGGGCCATTGAGGACAGTCCCATCTCAACAAACCCAATTGCCAAACCAGCTTCAGTAGCGTGTTTGGCAAAGGGTGGTTGTCCAAGGTGTGCTGGGCTGGTCCAGGGGTGATGATACACCGGGAAAACCTTCCGGAGCCCCAGCTGGGCTGTGGATGGAACTGGACCCTGAGCCGCTCGGAGCTCGTGCCCGGGGTCCCTCCCAGCACTGCCGGAGAAGCTCGGCACTCCTTCCCAGAGCGTCCCGCTCTGAACCAGCGTGGAGCCATGTTTGGGTGTTTTACTTGTCTCTTCTCATTACAGGCTATTTCCCAACCCTTGAGTGAACCCACCAGGGTCTGGGATGGCCCTGCCTTTGGCCAGTAGAACAGTGAACCATGGTATTACTGGCGTATTCCTGAGATTGTTCAGAAATGGTTTTGTGGGTAGAATGGCCTCAATTTCCTATCATTTCACTACCTAAGAATTTCCTCTGCACTGACTTGTTTTTTCTCCTTTAGTAGCAAGAATGCTATAAGGCACAAAAAGCCAAAACAGAACTCTTAAAATGCATTGTATATCTAGTCATGGTGAGAATTTGCTTTTCTTCCAAGCAGTTTGTTGACATAAGCTGTTTTTAAAGGCATAACAAGTGTCTTCAAGCTCTTGAGCTTTAGTATCTCCTCATTTAATACTGATGTTACCAAATGGGCCTGGATATAGGTGGAGTCTAAGATAGTCAGTGAGCATTTGTTCCACATTATCATACTGGGTTTGGGGTTTTTGCAGTGTCTTTTTTTAAAGACGTTTCCTTTTATGCGTATTTGAGGAGCTGGAGCCGTGAGGGGAAGCTCCGTATCTGGGCAGGAAGTCCTGCTGACCAGGCAGCCCAGAAAATGGGCAGTGGCTCCTGTTGTGTTTGGCCGATGCACAGAGATGGAAACGAGAGTGGCCCAAACTCCTCCGCTTTGAGGGAGCGGGATGACGTGTCCCCCAGATGTGCCCGGGCTGTCCCGGGGGGGTCTGGGCTCACAGGGCAGTGATGCAGCAGTTGAAGAGAAGTGCCATGTCCCTGTGTGCCGGGGGCTCAGGTCCACAGGGATGTCCCCAACACTTGGTGTGATCACCTGAGGTGCCCCTGAGCCATCTCAGGAGCCCTGTGTTGCCTTGTAGAGCCTCTCAGTTCTCCCATCCCTTTAGCCAGACGTTCTCCTGTGGTTTCGGACCTGCAGCCAGCTCATGTGGTGAGGAGTGAGGGGTCACACTGCCCACACCCACAAACAAGAGCTCACAGGAGACATGGAGCTGGTCACGCAGGTGTGTGTTGTGGCCCTGGCTGGAGCAGCGCACGAGTGGGAGGGCTGGCGACCAGCACTGCTGTGTGTCTGGAGCCCTATGTGGCCAGAGATCGGGGCTTGGACTTGTTCCGTTTTGTCCTGATGGAATGGATTATCAGCTGTTGTTGATTAAACCAAAGGCAAGGATCACCTGTTGATGCCAATGGGCTCGGGTGGGTGTCCGAGTAAAGAGCAGTTAACCTCAGTTAAACTTGGACCGGGGCTGTGAAGCAGAAGTCGTGTTTGGACAAGCTGGATGAGTTACCAAGTGGAATAAATTCCCAAGAAAGGGGCTTGTTAACACTGACCTGACAAAGCGGAGCCCTGGGTTTGTGTCAGTGCGGAGCTCGGGGCCGGTGGTCACCCCAGGCGCCTGTGAGCTGCAGCAATGCTGATTGGGCTGCTGAAGTGTCAGGTTGTTTTGGGGGGGTTCACGTACTGGTTCTTGCTACTGACAATGCTTTTGCTTCCCCCCTTGTATGTAATGAAACTTTTCCAAATAAGTTCACTTAATCCAGGTGCTTCTATTTTAAATAAACAACCATTCGTAGTCCCTTGCCTATACTTGGCTTCTGTCTGAGTCATTAAGATCAGAGTAGATTAATAACCTCCATCAGTCAGACATCTCACACATGGCTCCGGAACTGGCAGGGTTGTCAGTGGTCTGTGCTGGATCTTCCATGTCTTTATCAGCTCTGGGGAGCTGGCACATAGCTGAAGAATCAGAAATATCCTGTTTTTCAGGATATTAGAGTCGGGGGGAGTGTGTGTGTGTTAGGGCCACTTTTAAGGTGTATTTTTATGAACTCCCATGGTGAGAGGTCTCTTCAGTGGCTTCAAAACATCTGGAGAGACTGCAGGAGGAAAATGAGAGGAAAACTACAGGTGAAAGCTGCGACACGAATGAAGCAGCAGTCTCTGAAATGGGCCACTTCGTACCCTTTGGGCTGGGTTTCTCAAGCATGAGCAGCCTTGTATGGAGACTTAATAGTTCTGTGTAGAAAAAAAGGCATGTAAAGGCTTGTTGTCTACCTCAAAACTGGCAAACCAGCATCCTGCTGTTTCTAGAACCATCTGTTCATAAAAGCTTCTGTCCTTATTAGCAATATTAGATTTTCCAAGTCAATTAAATGTCTTTGCTGCCTGAGTGCTGTCAAACAATCTTTTCATCTTGAAAGCTGTGGAATGTGAGCTTGGATGTGGGAGGAGAGCTGGGGCTGCCCTGGGTGCGTGCGGGAGCTCTGAGGAGCCTGGAGCTGGGACGGGTGGGATGCAGGAGCAGCTGCCAGCATCACTCCCCGCCGCACATCTGAGCTGGGCTGTGGAGCTGCTGGGCTGAGCTTAGGGCTGGTCCCCAGCTCAGCCGCTGCCTGGCCAGCCCTGCAGGGCCCTGGGACCCTCCTCAAAACGGGGCTTATTTTTTAACCACCCACAACCCTGGAGCGGGGGAGCTGAGCACGTTCCCCACAGCCAGCAGCACAGGGGCGGAAATGTGCTGTGTTCCCAAAATATCTTCCAGCCCCTGAAGACCGACCAAGGGGAGGTCCAAGCTGCAGTAAAACAAGTTTAGCTTCAGGTCGTGGCAATGCATGTCCATGTCTCAGTGCTTGGAGTTTGACTTGCACAGATTCAAATGCAATATATAAGCCGAACTGGAATAGCCTTTTAATGAGACCTGAGGCTGCTGTGCATGGGATTGTCTGCCCGTCCGTGGGCATGTTCGCAGTGCGTGTGCAGTCTCCCCACGCTGCTCCAGACACACCACCTTCCCTGGGTTGAGGGTGCAAACCTGCATCCCGAGCATCCCTGCGTGAGCTCGCGGCGGGGCTGGACGGTGGTCAGATGGTGTTCCGGAGGTTTGAGGCTTCACAGGACATAAGGCACGGCTGCGGGAATCAACATCCGAAGGACAAAACATGGGATTAGTGCTCTGCTCCTGAATAGTCTGTGAGGATAAAGCCTTTCCAACAGTGGTGTCCTGCTCTTTTCCAGATGTCGGTGAGCCAGCCGCCGTCGGGAAGAGCTGTGCCGTGTTTGCGCTGCAGAGGGACGTGCACGGGCTTCGAGCCACATTCTTGGAGGTAACGACCTGCCCTTGACAGGCCCTGCCCGACACTGTCCCCTTGCTCCTGTCCGTATTCAGACTCGGTGGCTTTGCACAAAGAACCACAGAGCACTTGAGCAGCTTTGGGGTGTGCAGAGAGGACATGGTGTCTGGCCAGAAACATCTTGGTGTTTGATATTTTATTTTCAGTTTTTCCCCTTAAAAACACTAATTTAGGTAAATAGCCACCAATATCGGTAGCTGGTGGGAGCAGCCAGTGCTGTATGTTTGGCTGTGAGCTGCTGCCCGGCTCTGCTTGCAACTGGGAGAAACAAAGGGGGCTTTGAGATGGAGCTATCCAGATGTCATTAATTAAAAGAGAATTAGTGCCCTCCGAGGCCGTCTCAGAGCATGGGACTCTTTCCTGTGAGCACGGAGTTTGCCGCGGTTGCTGGTGCAGGGGGGGTGCAGGGGGGTGCAGGCTGAGCCGCGGGGGCCTGGGCTGTGAGCGCGTCCTGCAGCCTCCAGCACCTCCCCTCATGGAAATCTCCGCTTAAAACACTCGTTGGCTTGAATCATTGCTGGCTTTCTTTTGATTCAAAGGCTGGTTTGAATCCTGCGTATTCCAGGTTCCTGCTGAAATAGAATCATATATAAATACTTGAGGTTACATGTGTGTGTGTGTATATACATACTTGAGGCTTCATCAGAGGTAGTTTGTCCTTTTTTCTGTTAGCATTTGAAGGAAAAGCTGGCCAGCAGAAAGTGGCCTTAGAGATTTATCTGTGTGGTGTATAGCTATTATAATTTAAATAACAGATACTCAGGGAACAATTCCTCTTGTAGCGGTCGCTTTCTAAATGGCAGGAAAAGCTTTGTGAGAGGTGAGCTTAGTGCTCGGCTGTGGGGGACTGGGGCGGGTGGGAGAATTAGTGCTGCTTGAGGGGGTTTGGGGCTCAGGGCAAGCGGAGGGTCCCATGGGGTGGCTGCAGGGACCTATGGGTGCTGGGACAGCACTGGGGTTTGCAGCCTCTCCATCCCGCTGCCCCCGCTCTGGGATCGCTCACACTGAATTCTCACGTGTGGCTCAGGCCATCAAAGCCTTTTTTCTTATGCCATAAGCTCAGCCTGTGTTTAACCTTTGGAAGATGCTGATGCCCAGTGGCTGAGCCATCCCGTGCTCCTGTCCTTCCCATGGCCCAGCTCACCCCATAAGGACAATCTCTCCTGTCACCCCCAGGAAGATCTGCAAGTCGTGCAAATGCAGCCAGGAGGATCACAGCCTGAGCTCGGACGTGGAGGACGACCGCAAAATCGGGCGCCTGCTGTCGGACTCCAAGTACGCCACGCTCACTGCCCGCGTCAAGGGGGGTGACGGCGTTCGCATCTACAAGAGGAACCGCATGATCATCACCAACCCCATCGTCTCTCGGAAGGACCCCACCTTCGACACCATCACGTACGAGTGGGCTCCCCCGGGGCTCACCCAGAAGCTGGTAAGATAAGCCATGGCGCGTTTGGGTGGTGGTTGTGTCGCTTAATGGGGAACGTAACTCAGCTTGGAATAAAGTTATCGTGGAGAAATAATAAAACATACTGTTTGCCTTGCAGAGCAAAAAATGTACATAACTTTGTATTTTGGAAAATTGTGTAAATAACCAGAGTAGGTGGGAGAGGGCAATGGATTGCTTTTTGTTTTTTATAGGTTTGCTTACATATCTAGGAGAAGTCTTAATGGATTTTACAACTAGAAAGCTTGTTACTTTGGTAAAGCCCATGTCCAATAAAAACACTGCGGAGGAGCGATCCCGTCTCCGCTGTCCTGCCAGCTGTAAACGCCCGAGCAGCCCACGCAGGCGTCTGCGCGCTCCAAAGCCCCGTGGTGGCGGTGGGAGCGGTTCCGCCGGGTCTTCCCGGGGCATCCGGGCTGGAGTCCGATCCTGCGCACCCCTGGGGTCACCGGGGTGGTGGTGGCCGTGGGGCACACAGGACAGCTGGGTGACTCCGGACACCATTCTCTGTGCTGCTCAGCAGCAAGGGGCTGGACTGGGAGAGGCCATGGAGATGAGCTCCTGGGGTTATTTGGGCAGGAGGAGCTGCCCTGTGCTCTGACGTCCCTCGTGGACAGGGAGGTCCTGCCTTGCTCCTTCAGTCTGGTCTCTTGCAGACCTGCATGTGAGCCTGTTCCTCCACCAGCATGGGAGGTACCTGGCTGGGACACATCTACTAACCTGGAGGATTTTTTTCCAGCAAATACTTCAAGAAATTATGCTTCAGTTTGTCTATAAAGCAGGGAAACTAAATCAATGTGGAAAGCAGTAATATGTTGCATCTAAATCTAGCGCTGTTTGTGAATTATTCTGTTATGGAAGTGGGCTTTAATGGCAATGGCACAATAACTGTCATCTTTCACATAGAAGTGATTTTCTTTGCTTGCTGAGGTAGTCATTAACACCTTGGATCCCGAAAAACCCTCTGAGCCCCACCGTGTCCCCGTGCCTGCTGCTGTCTGGCGAGCGATGTTGCTGTGGTGTGAGCCGGCGGCGCTGCCGCGGGGACGGCGTCTCGCTGCTGCCGGACCCAACACAGTGCTTAGCGCACTGTCATTAGTGGGCAGCTTTTGCTCTTCAAATTAAGCAAATAGCTTAAAGCTGCTGAAAATTGCAACCAGATTTTTTTTTTTTTAAAGAAGAATGGGGGAAACAAATGTGAGAGATCACAGCTGCAGACCCAAGAGGCAGAGGGATTATTTCTTCTGAAAACTGAGTTGCCATCACTCCCTGGGCAAGGCTGACGGGTGCCATGGAGTCTACTCTGGGCGTGCAGCTGGGCCCTGGGGTGCTAACTGGAGCAGGACACAGGGTGTTAATGAGGGACCAAGACCCCCAGGCCTGTTTAATCACAGGGCTGCTGCTCGCAGCCCCTGCTGGGCCCTGGCAGCCGCGGGGCTGTTTGTCCAGACATCAGGATGTTTGTCCAGCCGCCGCTGCCTCCCCAGACCCTGGGGAGCTGCTGAGGGCCAGGAGAACAATGGTGGCACTCATCCCACCCCGCCTGGGCCATTGAGCCCGGGATTGATCAGAAATGCGGGTTTTGCTGCTCCATGAGCTGCCGGCACCTCAGGCAGGGCGGGCTCCTCACCACGATGGATGCCCAGACCCCAGCTGCTGCTTCTCTGGGCCTGAGCCCCAAGCCTGCCCCATGTGAGGGCAGGTTTGGGGGCACTGGGAGCCCAGCAGCCCCCCGCAGCATCCTCCATCCCTGCGCGGGGGCAAGTGTGTGACAGCTGTGGCACTCAGTGCCCCGGCAGCCGGCTCGGTTCGAGCAGATGGTGTGGAGCAGCTCTGAACAGCCTTGGGAAGCTCTGGCTGGCCTGTGAGCTCGGCGGGCTCCCAGGAGCAGTGCAGGGTATCAGCCGTGCTCGGGATGGTTCAAAAGGGACCTGGGCCCCTGGTGCAGAACCGACTCGCTCCAGTGGGTTCCTGCTGCAGGCAGCGGCTTGTTTTTAATATTGTTGTCCTGGAGTGGATGTGCCAATAATAGGAGGAAGTTCAGAGTGTGTTTTCATTAAGCGGTGCCTGGAGAAGCTATGAAAGGTCCTTGGGGAAAGAGAAAAGAACAGATCATAAAATATCTCAGAAAATCCAGTACTTAACAGTGAAAAACTAAAATGCTCTTCCTCAAAATTACCTGTGCTAAGGCAGCACAGTGAACTGTTTGTCCGTATTAATACATGGCAGCAGCAGAAGAAACAGCTTTTTGTTATCCTTCATTTCAGTTTTTGTCTAAATGTTTTTTTTCCCCCGATGTATTCTCTGGGTGCCTTTTATGACATCTGCAATTCTAACTTTGAGTGTTCCTTTGATCAGGGAGTGAAATCACGCTGCATGTCTGAACAGCGATTGCAAAGCCTCGCTAGGCACTGCAGCTGCTCTGGAGACAGGCTGCAGATTTGCTTTAGCTGCACTTTCAGCCAGACACTTTGTGTTAGCAGCGGAGAGTCTGGCGTGGAGTGGAACGAGACCCTTCGGGTGCAGGTGCCGCACGGTGCTCCCACAGCTCCGGTACAGGCGTTTGTTAGTCTTGGCGCACTTGTTGAGGATTAAGAATTTATTCAATTAAGATCCTACCACGTAGCTGCTCTGCTGGTGCTGCTGTGCTGAGCCCAGCCCACAGAGCGTCTGCCGGCCTGATCTCCCGGCTCGTGCAGCACTGAGCTGCTGGTTGCTTTTCCTTCCAGTTGTTGGGTACCCCTGGCAGGATTCCTGTTCTGTGGGGCCTGGGAGGAGCTGTCAGGGAGTTCTTGTCTCTTTTTCTGTAGTTCCTGTTAGGGTCCCTCATGTCCATGAAAGCCACCTGTGCAGCAGGTCACTCCTGCAGCTTTCCCCAGCAGCGCCTTCTCCTGCGGAACAGCAACCCTCCCGCAGTGAGCTCCTGGATGGCAGTTCTGCCGCTGCACAGAGACACAACACTGCCTGTCATAGCGTGCAATGATGTTAACATGCCCTCAGGAAACGAGAAGCAGCCCTGCCTCTGTTAAATCGTTTACCTGTTGCAAGTCTTCAGGCAATCATGCCCTGCAAGGCTGCTGTCCACCTGAGGGCAGCTGAGGTGGAGTGACTTGTTCACTGTTCTTACAAATGCTTCTGTATTGAAAAGGCTGTACTAAACCAGACAGTGTACTGCAAACAGTTAATTGCTTCTCTGTGTTTTTAAAATCCAGTTTTCAATTGCTGACCAAGTGAGAAACAAATCGAAGGCAGCTGGTCTGTAGCGCAGGGTGGCAGGGAACCAACTGGCTGCCCCTCGGCTCCTCACACCACGACAGGAAAAATGCCGGGGGTGTGGACGTCCCTTCCCCGCAGCCAGGGCCGGTTAACTGTGCGGAGCCCTGTCCCGGTGCCGCTGCCACGCAGGACAGGCCTTGCAGCACGTTTGCTCTGCTTTAAAGGAGCAGGTAGTGGCCAGCTGAGCAGGAGACGCTATTTTGGAGAGCTGTTTGGCATTTACTTTCCACGTTGCAGGGCATCAGTGACCAAGCACATTCCATTTACTGCAGAATCAATAGTTGGGTAGAGCTGGTGGCTGTCTCGAGGGTGTCTGGGGTGCTCAGGCGCAGCCTCTGACCCTGTGCCCGGAGCTCTCCCACCCTGGCACGAGGCAGCAGGAAGGTGCCTGGGCTCAGGTTTTGGTGTTCATGGGTTTCTGGTCTTTTCAGCAGCCTTGTTGTCAAATCACCTGTGTCAGTGGCACCCTAGTGCTGGCGAGGGGGGGGCGTTGGGATCTGGGTGCAAACTAGTGGAGCAAGTCTTTGCTGCTTTGCTTTCCTGGCTAGGCTGGGATTTCTTTAAAACACAAAGCCAAAGCACCCAAGCTCCTTTCTGAGGATGAAATTATGAAGAGTAGCTTGGATGCTACTTGCATCAGAATAAGTTCAGCCTTTTATTTCTGTTAAAGCATCTCAAAGGGAGGGGAAGGGGTGCATTTTCTGCCACTGCTCCACAATGCAAGCAGAGCATCTGTTTGCAAAGCGCCTGTGCAAATAGAGCTGGTGCTCGTGGGCAGGTGTGTCTGAGTAACCCCCGGTGCTCTCTCCACCCCAGGCCATGCAGTACATGGAGCTGATCCCCAAGGAGATGCAGCCGGTGGCGGGAACGGACGGGGCGTGCTACCGCCGGCGCCAGCTGATGCGGCAGCTCCCGCTGTATGACCAGGACCCGGCGCAGTGCCGCGGCCTCGCCGACGGCGAGCTGCAGCTCATGGAAGACTTCGTCAAGAAGTACAAGGCTGAGGCGCTGGGCGTCGGGGAGGTGGCACTGCCGGGCCAGGCCGGCGGGAAGGAGGAGGGGAAGGCGCAGGACAAGAGCATCGCTGCCGACAAACCCCCCGAGGCCACCAATGGAGCTCTGGAGCGCCCACCGGCCGGGGGACACTACGTAAGTGCTGCACTTCATGGGGACAGGCTGGCGGGGTGTCCCAGCTCCCCTTTGAGCTCCAGGGACTATGTGGGACAGAGTGAGTCTCAGCCAGAGACGGGAAAGGCTGCAGCGGCAGGGTGGTGTGCTCCCTGCTCACAGCGCTGCTCCTGTGGGCTGCAGTGCTGCCGGGGCGGTTGTGCCATGATGTGCTTTGGTGATAGACCCTGGTGGGACCCCCTGTGCTCCTGCTGAGCACAAACATCATACAATGGGGCAAGGAGGGGGGGTTATCTCTTCCTCACCTCCCTCCACCACAGAAGCTGTGTGGAGCCGCTGCGGTGAGTACATTTTCCATTAGCTGGAGGAGCTGGTGATTTCGGCTGTGGGTTCTTGGCAGCTCTGAAAGACTGGGCATGATGTGTCCCTGGATAACTGTGATCTCGAAGTACTTTATTGATGCAGAAAGTGTTTTGCCGTGAGCTGGTGAGTGTTTCCAGGTGCGAGTGGAGAGACCGTGAGTGACCGTAGGGGCTGGCTCAGTGTAATTAATGCAAAGATGGTGCTCCGGGGCTGGAGTGACTCTGGGGAGCTTTGAACAGACCGTGCATGTCTCTGGGCATAGAAATACACTCCCACAGGAAAGTAACTGAGATTTCCTGACATCCTCTTAGATTTATATTCTCCTCGTGCTGTCTGGCCTGGCCATTGTGGTTGCTGAGCAAACGCTTATCATAAAATGTGGTGAGTGAAAATTGTGTTCTGGCCCTTCCTTGTTTGGGTAACTTGCAACAGAGGATTTAAAACTGGAAAGAAATAGTGTCTGTTTTTAAGGCACTGAGATTCTAACGGGTAAGAGCAGTTTTCACTCTCACTCTGTGTCGGATACCATCTCCCCTGCACATCGCCTGTTCTGTTAATGTGCATCTGACCGTCAGAGTTCGCTGGTACGCTGACAGTTTTTCACTGTTGCAACAACATACTGAATTGGACAAGGAAATTTAAGCTAAGAAATAGCCAAAAAAGGAAGGTTTCAATTAAATGTATTAATAAAAGTCATCTTGGCAATGAGGGTTTGTTTAGACTGCAAGTTTGCTCTTCCAAATAAATACATAACTGTGATGTTATTCTCCATCGTTTAAAGCATCATTTTTCTGGAGGCACTAGCTGACAAGTGGAACGGCTTCCAAAGCACTTGCAGATCAGCTCTGACTGATGCGCTGTGCAGCTCCGCTCAGCGCGGACTGGGGCTTTGTCTTCAGCCAGACCCTTCGATATCCCACTATAGCAAAATACTGCCTGTTTTAATTTGATCTCCCGTGCAGGAATTAATGCAGGTCACCTGATATAAATGGACTGTGTCCCAAGATCTGAAATGTGCTAAAATTCTAGGTCTTGCCTCTGTTGAATACCAAACCTCTTAATCAGCAGCAGCAGCCTGACCTCGCTCTATCTCAGATGAAGGTATGAGTCTGAGCTGTAATTTATGGCGATTAGGTGGGGAAAACAAAAACAAACCGCCACCCTTGCTGTAGAAGAGAATAAATGCAGAAAGCTCCAGTGCTGCACCAAGAAACAAGCTGGAATGATTCCTCAGGCGTTTGTGTGGTCCCTGTGCTGAGGTTGTTCAACCCCTTCTTGCACACTCGGGCCAGCTGTGTTGAAAGTGGTGTGGAAAGGAAAACATACGGGGCCAGTGTAAATCACCGTGAGAAAGGCATCTGAGCTCAAACAGCTTTTTGAAGGTGGCTGCGGAGCGGGGCCCCGTCGCTGTGACATGTCTGTCCGAGCTGAGCGTTCCCCACCAAGCACAACATCGCTTTTAACCCTCCCAGAACTGGGAAGGCGGCTGGTGCTACAAGCCACTGTGGTGGAATCAAACCAAATCCTGAAGCAGTTGATGAAAATCAGCCATTGTCCCGAAAAAGCTTGAGGCGCTGTAGTGAGTGCTCAGGGAGCCCCTTCTGTGAGAGCCGTGGGTGCCGAGACCAAGTTCGGAAAGCTTAGGAGAAGGGACACTTTCTTGGCCAACACCTCTGGTAACTGCTAATGAAGTCTTCACTCCTCTCCCTACACAATGGAGATGGAGTACCAAGCTGTAGATTATTTATTGTGTAAATAGCAGGGGGGAAGTTACATGATGCTGAGGAAAAGCCCTGTGAATAACTGCCATAGAAAGAAACAGCAAAATCAGTTGGATTTCTTCTAACAGTTCTTGTTGGCAAGAGACTTGAGCTGGGAGTTGGAAGCTGCTCGTGTTTGTTCTCGCTGTTGGATCTTGCGAGATAAGCCGGGCTGCGATGGATGGGGTGACAGCGCTGAGGCGGCTGCAGGGCTCTGGTGCCACCAGTCACCCAAATCTGGTGCCTGGGGCGGTGTCAGGGTGTGGGGGAGCACACGGCCTCAGCCCCCTGCCCTCACCAACACCGGGGGCCTCGGGAGCCCTTTGGGACGCCTCTGAAACCTGCATCATGGAGGGAGCCGTGGAGCCCACATCTCCCCTTTCAGACCCACAGCAAAGCCAGGCCAGGAAATGTTTTGTCTCCTCATGTGCTGCCTTTCCTTGCCATACGGGGTTTGCTGGTAGAACAGGAGGTGCCCGTCAGTGTGGTGGAACCGCTTCAAGGAACCGCTGCAAGGCAGTTACTGGAAATCTGGACTGAATGAAGGAGGAGGCAGTAGCAAAGTGCATGGTGTGCTAGAAACAATAGTGACAAAACAAAGAAAAGCTGCTTGGTGAGTGTCGATAGACCTGGAACCTTCTCTTGTAAAGGGAGAAATTACTTTTCTTAAACTCCTTGCATATAAAGAACGGTCTTTTTAGCATGATGCTGTGAGCTAGCAAAAGGGGCTGGATGTGCTGGGAAAACCTTTCTGCAGTTTGACTCTTGCAGAGCTCGCAGAGAAGCCCCGTGCCCTCGGTGCAGCCGTTCCTCCTGCTGCTTCCCTGGGGTTGGCGCAGGGAGGATCCCTGGGGGTCCTGTGCTCCCGGTGTGGGGTCCCCAGGCTGTGGTGGCATCAGGGACACAGCACAGCTGCCCTGCCCTCCCGCTCCCCTGCGGTCCGTCCCGCTCCCCTGCTGGCACCAGCCCGGCCGTGCAGCCGCGGGTGCTGCTGGAAGAGACTCCAGCTGCTGCTTGAGAGCGTTTCTTCTGGGAGTGACAAAGCACAGACTCAGCAGCAATTAGCCTGGCCTGGACTATCCAGACTTAAATGAGAACTTAAATAACAGCCCTTCAGCTGTCAGCTTCAGAGAGGAGAGCTTTAAAGCTTGCTTTAACTAATTGCAGCATTACTCTGCAGGCACAGATAAAGAGTAAACCCAGTTGGTCTTGGGTGTAATATGCATACATGCTAATTAATTTTCAGATTAGTCAAATCTAGTTGTTTCTTTGGACTGTTATAAATTGAAAGCACTGAGCTGAAATCTCTAGAGTGACATCTGTCTTATGCATAGATGTATATGCTAAAAAACAGTGAGGGGGAAAAAAAACAAAGTTCCTAATCTCTATGCAAAATAACATCTTTGACATGCTGCACTATAAGACGTCTTAACTCTTTCTTGAGCAGTCTTTGGATTTGAGCAAAGGTCGGTTTGAGGCTGGGGGTCCCAAAGGCTGGGCACTCAGCTGGCGGTGGGTAGTGCTGTTCTTACCTGCCCGAGCATCTGGCTGGAAGAAAGTAAACAGTGTTCCAGGGGAGGCTGCCAAACACGTACTTATGGCTTCTAATTATATTAGAGTTGACATGCTGTCCATACGCAGCACTGGTCCAAATGTTTGCGCGGGTTGTGGGGCAGTAGACTTGGAGGCGCTGGTGCTGTTGGCCACGGGTGCCCTGCAGTGCTCGGTGTTGGCAGAGCCCTTCTGCACAACTCAGGCACTTTTCCCAGCACCTCTCTCAAGCTGCAGCTGTTCCCTTCTCTTTGGTTTAGCTCTTCCTTGCTCTGCCACCTCGCTGCACTCGTTTCAGACTGGTGTATTTGCTGGGCCTTCCGAGCTGTAAAGTCTAGCTTGGGTATTCTGAAGTTTCCCATACAGAACTAGAGCTTGAACAAAAACCAAAGCCACATGGGTTGGCAGTCCTGGAATTAAATGTTTAATATTGCCACGGTCCTCCTTGGTGCTGTAGGGTCTCAAGCAGAACCACAGCAGATCCTTCAGGCTATTTGGAAGTGGAAAGAGTTGTGGATGTGCTCAGCCATCGTGTTGTCATGTTTTGCTAACTTGTACAAATGATGCGTTGAAAAGATGCCATGAATGGGGGTATCCAAGAAGTAAATACCCAACCATCGCTGCTGTTGCTGCCCTGTGCTGACTCGTCTCCCTCTCCTTGCAGCGCTGCGAGACCTGCAAGCAGGCGGTGCCGGGGGACTGCCCGGTGGTGTACGCCGACCGCGCCGGCTACTCGCGGCAGTGGCACCCGGCCTGCTTCGTGTGCTGCCGCTGCGCCGAGCCGCTCGTCGACCTCATCTACTTCTGGAGGAGCGGGGCGGCCTGGTGCGGCCGCCACTACTGCGAGAGCCTGCGCCCGCGCTGCGCCGGCTGTGACGAGGTACGGGCGACCCGACCCGCGGGGCTGCGCTGCTCGGTCACACAACCCCAGCATGTCAGGGGCTGGAAGGGACCTGGGAAGCTCATCCAGTGCAATCCCCCCATGGAGCAGGAACACCCAGATGAGGTTACACAGGAAGGTGTCCAGGCGGGTTGGAATGTCTGCAGAGAAGGAGACTCCACAACCCCTGGGCAGCCTGGGCCAGGCTCTGCCACCCTCACTGAGAAGTTTTTTCTTAAATTTAAGCGGAACCTCCTGTGTTCCAGTTTGCACCCATTGCCCCTTGTCCTGTCACTGGTTGTCACCCAGAAGAGCCTGGCTCCATCCTCCTGACACTCCCCCTTTCCATATTGATCCCCATGAATGAGTCACCCCTCAGTCTCCTCTTGTCCAGCTCCAGAGCCCCAGCTCCCTCAGCCTTTCCTCACACGGGAGATGCTCCACTCCCTTCAGCATCTTGGTGGCTGCGCTGGACTCTCTCCAGCAGTTCCCTGTCCTTCCTGAACTGAGGGGTGTCCTAACCTGCCCATGTCCCCTGGGAGCTGCGTCCTTCTGGTGCTGGTCACCAGGGCTGCGAGTCGTGGGGCCACTTTTTCCTGCTCTGGCTTGGTGAGGTGGTGGAAGTAAGCAGTTGTCTGTCTGTCTGTCCCGTAGATCATCTTCTCAGAGGACTACCAGCAGGCAGAAGGGCTGGCCTGGCACAAGAAGCACTTTGCCTGCCAGGAGTGCGAGACGCTGCTGACGGGCAAACCCTTCGCCCTGGACAACACCAGCCTCCTGTGCACAACCTGCAGCAAGAGCAAGCGGCTCTGAGCGGGACTGGGGTCGCTGACAAGCACATGAGAAGGGGAAAGTGAAACAAAAATAATACATTAGAGCCTGGCTATTCACTTGCAAGCAGCTAAGTGCCCCTTGCATCCCATCCAGCTTGCACGAGGATATTGCCCTGGGGGGAAGCAAAGGAGAGCGTACGCCTGCGGGTGGGAGGACACGGCGTACGTGCCCAGGAGGGACTGAAAAGGAGGTTCTGTGTTGTGCTGTGTTTTCTAAAGTCTCTCCAAGCTGCTTATGACTAAGATCTTGCAACAGTCTTTTGGAAATAACACATCTCAGTAGTAACTTTTGGCATACTAAACCTACATCATGGTCAAAAATGAGGGTTGTTCTTATTTTTTTAAATCCATACTGGAAGTTTACTCTAACAGGCTGCTGAGAACTGTACTAAAGCAATGGGTGTGAAAAATGTTATTAACCTGGGTGATTACTTTCTGAAAGCAGATGACGTAAAATTGCAGCAACGCGTAGCTGTAGCTTTCTCCTCTGACGTGTACAATAATGTAAAAACCAACGTGTTTGGCACACGGGGTGAGTGTTTGAACCCTGGTGTGGAGAGAAGGGTGCAGCTCCATCAGCTCCAGCCCTGGGCTGGAATGCAGGCGCGTTCCTGGCAGGTCCCAGCTCCTGGCTCCCGCTGCCTGTGATTGCAGCGCTTGCACAGAGCAGCATTGTGTTCCCACCGCGATGCTGGAGGTCGTCAGGCATTTAAAGTATGGGCCTTTATTTCGGCTGGGTTTGACCAGGAGTTTTATGGAGAACAGCTTTCCAGACTAAACTGTCTTGGGGGTGGGGGTTGTGCCTGAAATGCCGCAACTCTCCTTTTTCCTGGTAATACATCAGTGACCCCTCCAAGAAGCGGGGAACCGAACCTTCCATGGGAGCTGGCAGCACCCTGGGCTGGGTCCCCATTGCCTCTGGGATCTGATGGGGTGACACCATCCCAGGATCCAGCACTGGTAGCACTTGTTCCCAAAGCTGTGCAATGCTTCTGGTAGTCACTGAAAATATCAGATAATCCATGCTGGCAGATGTCTGCGTGCTCCATCTTTTTTCTTACATTAGATGTCTACATTATTTGCCAGAGAACTGGAATATTTTTTGCAGAGGCGAGTGTGCAGGAGCTTGCACTTGCTATGTTCTCTTTCTGCTGCAGAAGACATGGGTTTCTCTTCAAAGTGTGCTCTGTGCTGTGGATGTTTGCTTGCTTATGGTAGAATAACTTGCAAATAAGGGCAGGGGGAAGCTGTGGGTTGGGAGCTGCCCTCCCTGCCAGTGTTGGGGACACTCTGCTCTGCTGCTGTGGGCAGCGGGTGAGACCCGTGTGCTGTAAAGACAAATGTGTACCTGTGTGGTGAAGCCCTCGTGTGCCTCGTCCAGCCCTGTGCCGCTGCGTGGGTGACGTTCTGGGTGATGTTCCTGGAAGCGCCGCAGTATTTAAAGAGTGTGTGAGATGCTGCTGCATCCCGAGCTGGCAGCGATGCTGGGGCTGCGGTGGCATGTGGCACAGGGTATCGTGATCCTGGTGCTTCTGTCCATATCGGGTTGGTCAACAGATGTGCTGAGTGCCTGGGGGTGTCGCTTCTGTAACCTCGGTCGGGTGCTGCAAGCCAGGAGAGGATGTGTAGACCTGGAGTTGTGTGAGGAATAATAAAACTCCCTTGGATACAGGCACTTTGGTTATAAGTGAAGTGGGAATGAAAAATAAAGCCCAGTGCTTAGCTTTATTGCCTCTTCTTCATTTTGTTACTCGGGAAATGTCTCTGCAGTTCTGTAAGTTTTTAAAGACACGTCATTGTTCTAAACCCTATGATGATAAGGCAGCTGAAAGTGCATACACCTGGTGTAAGCGGTGATGGGGACAGTGTGAATCACCCATGAAACGTGATTTCAGCACAGACACTAGCATCCCCACCGCATTCCCTGATGGAAATTGGTGTCCATTTGCGCACACAGCTGGTTACCTCTTGGTGATCTGCCCACGAGGTGGGTGCATAGATGTTATGTGGGTATCTGGAAGGAAATTAAATGCAAAAAAAAGAAATCCTCAGGGTGGGAAATGCTCATCTGCACATCGACGGGTTGGGACCCTCATCCTGTGCAGAGCAGGGTGCAGCTGCTCCCAGCTCCCTGCCCCTGTGCTGTGTCCGTGGGACAGCACCCGCATGTACCCCATTCAGCCATGGGGTGTCCAGGGACTCCTCTTCTCCCGGGGTCCCCTCTCCCCTGCGCAGGGGTGCGGGTGCCGGGGATCCCCTGCATCGCTGCCGGGGTTAAGCCCAGCAGGGCCACGGCAGCAGGTGGAGCAGACGTGGCTCTTGTGTTCTGGCTGCGTGCTGGGAACGGGGTGAGGGGCAGAGCCGAGGTGCTGTGAAAAGACGGGGTTTGGGGGCTGCTGGCACTCAGCACTGGGGATGTGTCTACGTCCAGCACTGTCCCTTTAATGGCGGGTGGCCCTCCCCTTGTCCCCAGCCATGGCTCCTGGGGCTGGGTCACCCCAGCACCCTCAAGGCTGGGATGGGCTCCAGGGAGAGGTCAAGTCCAGCTCATGTACCAGGATTGTCCTTGGCAGTGGAGCCTGTGTGGGCTCATCTCTCTGGGTATGAGCACAGTGCAGACAGCGCTGTCAGCTTCTTACAGTCTGTCTCCCTCGACACAGTCCTCCATCCGTGGTCCCTTCATTTGGCTGCTTGGAAAAAGGTACCACTGTAGCATGTCCTGGTTTGATTTTGCAGTCTATAAATGGTAATTCTCCTCTGAAGTCCCCATTTCAGCACACACATGCTTGCTTCGGGCTTTTTGGACTGCTGGCATCCACCCGAGCCTTTCAGGTAATTTCTGCAGCTTATAAAACGCTGTCTGTAAAAAGTTCACTGCAATTAAACAGCTTAACAAAATCCTGTGCCTCTCAAGTGTCGGGAGCAAAAGCGTGAAATTAATACATCTAACAGCTCAAAACATGTGTGAGTCTTTACTTTTGATATTAACATTGAAATTCAGGGTAAGCATGAAGAGCTATTCACCCCATGTGAAGACATAAGGCTGTGTTTTGCTGTGGTTTATAATCCAGAACAAGGGACGCTGCTGCGGCCGCCTTCCGCGGGTCACAGCTCGGCTTTTCGGGCGAGTTGAACGCGCAGGGTGCGCTGAGCTGTGCATCAGTGAACAGTGTGCGGGGCTGTGCATCAGTGAACAGTGTGCGGGGCTGTGCATCAGTGAACAGTGTGCGGGGCTGTGCATCAGTGAACAGTGTGCGGGGCTGTCTGTCAGTGAACAGTGTGCGGGGCTGTGCATCAGTGAACAGTGTGTGGGGCTGTCTGTCAGTGAACAGAGTGCGGGGCTGTGCATCAGTGAACAGTGTGCGGGGCTGTGCATCAGTGAACAGTGTGTGGGGCTGTCTGTCAGTGAACAGTGTGCGGGGCTGTCTGTCAGTGAACAGAGTGCGGTGCTGTGCATCAGTGAACAGTGTGCGGGGCTGTGCATCAATGAACAGTGTGTGGGGCTGTGTGTCAGTGAACAGAGTGCGGGGCTGTGCATCAATGAACAGAGTGCGGGGCTGTCCAGCAGTGAGCGGTGTGGGGGGCCGGGGGAGCACTCCGAAAACAAACCCTTCAATGGAGCAGAACTGGCTGCTGGAGCGCGGGGGCTCTGGCGGGAGGGGCTGTGCTGGGCTCGGGGCTCTTCACCTGCTCCCCACGTGCAGCCCCAGCCGGGACCCCACAGAGAGAAAATAACCATTGATGGGGCAGAAACCACATTTCAGCTGATGTTTTGCAGGCTGAAGTTTTGCAAAGCTGAACCGATCTGAATCTACAAATATTTGCAGGGCAGTCAGTCTCATTTGTGGTCCCGTTTTTTATTTTTATGGTTTTTTAAGAAATACTTGAGGAAGAGAAAGGGCCTGTCTGTGATGTGGGAGGGTTTCGCCAGGGGAAAGGCAGAGGCTGTTTAAGGACAGGGGGTCACCATCCTCCTCCCAGGTGTCCCCAGCACCCCCCTCACCGCTGGGGTTGTCCCCATGTCTCCGGGCCCTGCCTGGGGGGTCCTGCACATAACCAGGGGACCCTCCGCTGCTAAAGTGGGGAGGAAATGGAGAGCAGAGCAGTGGCCGGAGCGCTGCCCATATCCACCTCGGCGAGGGAGGGAGGGAAGAAGGGAGGGAGCCCTTTGCTTAAGCGAAGGCTGATTCTTCGCATATATTTACAATAACTAGTGTAGGATAAACAGTAAAACTCAAAATAAAATTTCTCAGCAGAGATGGCCAGGAGGAAGTTACCTGTCCTGGGAGAGGGGAACAGCGGCTGACGGGCGATGCCTGTGGCTTATTGAGGAGCCCCAAACCCGTGGAGAAGCAGCCCTGTCATTGGGAGCACGTGAGCAGTGACAGGGTGACAGATGGGTGCTGGGACCATGCAGAAGAGGGAGGGAAATCGAGGAAAGATAGGGAAAAAGCAGCTCTCCTGCTCTCCTGCAGGGCTCGGCCTCGGGCGGGAGCAGCTCTGCCCTGACACCCTGCCCTGGACAGGCTGCTCTGCTCCGCTCGAGCGCTGCGCTGCCACCGCTGGGCACCGCGCTGCGTTCCACATCGCCTCCGGGAGGCAAACTAAGCAGCACTTTCCTTTGCAATGTTTTTCAAGAAAATCTGTTTGCTTGGACGTTTCTTCAATGAATTGACAGGCTGCTTGTTATTCACCTTGGTGAATAACCATAGCCATAGAAATTTTATCTGGAGTGTAACTCAATAAGAATCTGATCCCTGACAATTGCCTTAAACAGAAACATTTAAGGAATTTTATTAGCACAGTCAATTCTTAAAAGAATGTGATTTCAGATACCCGTAACTAACAAAACTCAAAATGCAGTGGCTTCAGCTGAGAAAAACATAAAGCAAAGGCAGGCTGAGGTGGCTGTACAAACACTGCCATAAAACTTGCTTCAAAGCTCCAGAAAGAAAATTTAGAGGTGCAAGAGCAAGTAGTCATGAAGTGCCGGGCTGTTCCAGTGGAAACTCTTGCAGGGACTTGCAGCAGCCGCTGCTTTAGGGCTGAGCTAAATAAAGTGCGTGTGGCTGCATGCTGTTCTGCAAATCGTGAGGTTAATTATGCCTATGTAAATCTAATTCAAACTTTTATTTACTTTTTAAACTCAGCTTCTTCAGCCAAATCACCAAACCGCAAACCTCTCCACGATGAGGAGCCATGCACTGTCGCAGAACGGTCGCACCTCGGGGGCCCGTCAGCAGGCTCCTGCCTCGCTCGCCTGCAGCAACACCTGATTTATGGCTCTGCGTGTCTGTGCGCTGCGTTGTGCTGCTGATAGCAGAAAACTGGGGAGAACCAGGGTTTATCTGCCTGGAGAGCAAGTGCCTTCTGACCAAATCACGATGGAGACTGTTCAAATAACCACTTGCTTAAGCAGCTTCCAGATGTCAGCTCAAAGCACCTTGCAGGCAGGGAGTCCACTGAGGAATGCACAGCCAATTGGTCAGACATTTGTGTGTTACGTATTCATTTTAGTGTATAATGAGCAACGCTCAGCTGAAGGACACTTTATCCAGCAGTCTTGAGATATGTGTTAAAGCAAGACTCAACTAATTGTGCGGGCTTCAAAATGTCTATAGCTGCAAGGTCAGCAGTGTCTGTAGTTTGTGTTGAGGTGTTTCACAGGTCAGTCTCATCTTTGTTAAATGAGCAGAATGACCCCTGAAATGGAAAGGATTTAGGTGTCTGTAGGTGAGCAGCTGCAGACAGGACTCGTGCCTTTAAGCGGCGGTGACAACAGCAGTGCCGAGGGCTCCAGCCGCTCGCCGCCCGGGCGAGGAGCCGCCACATGCAGCTGTGTTATGGTGGAGCCAGATGTTTCATTACAGTTAGCAAACCCCTCCGCAGCCCCACAGAGGTGCTGGAGCATGGAGACTGTCAAAGACAGACGTTTTCTCTGCACATGGGCTCGAAAAGCCAAATGAGACATGGGCCAGCTTAAAGACCAGTGAATAAAGGTCTCTTTTATAAAAGAAACCTATTAATACTTTGCCAAGACCTTCCCTTGAGACTGCCTAAATAAATTTCCTTAGATTGACAAGGCTTGAAAAACAGCCCTTTTAGTGGAATGGGACTCCAAAGCTGTTGAACTGGAAGACACCAGCCTTCTGGTTTTGCAACTCTGAATTTACTCAGAAAAGAAAGGTCATTTTTCAAATCCAAGGAAAACTTGTTGCAGCAATTTTTCTTTTCTGATGCTGCTACAGGGACGGAACAATCACAGTCTCTGGGAATCTCCAGATTAGTGACTACAAGTTGCCTTTGACTAACTGCTCCTGATAAACTGCCTGTCCCTAGCGCTGAGGGGCTTGGGATGGACCTTCCTGCGGGCGGAGGAGAATTGGGACAAGCTGCTCCAGCGGTTCTGCTGCGCGGGGGAGAGACCGGGACGCAGGGGAACAGACAGTGAAAAGAAGTGGGGATTCAAGGGGATTCCTCTGCAAACATCATCAGCCGGTTCATGAACAGTGTAAGTACAACGGTTTCCTCGCATTTGTACGAGAACCATGCTTTAATTTAGTCCCCTCATGCTCCTGAGCTTCTCCCCAACAAACGTGCATTGACTCACCAGCCGCTGCGCTGCAGAACCACCGAGTCCGCTGTGCTCATCCCTCCCCGGATCCAGCCCGGCAGCTCTGCTGTGAACAAAAGGTGTTTTACCCACGTGATGAGAAGCTGAAGGAAAGACAAGAAGTGGCAGGTGAGGATGGAAAAATCCTGCTTGCTCCAAAGAGCGTTGCAGGGCAGGGTGATGGGGATGTGAACCCAGCGATGGGTCTGTTGGGTGGTGCCCACGGCTGCTCCCTGTCCCGCTCCATGCTGGGGACATCACCTGTCCCACAGCCCCGGGCACAGAGCCTGCTCTGCCGGGGATGATGCCCGGATGGAGACCCAGCTTGGGCCAGGCTGGCCCCAGTGTCGGTGCACGGGGAGGGCCGTGCGTGGACCCGCCCTGGTGGTGGGACCCTTGTCTCCCCCCGTCTCTGCCGGCCCCGCCATGGGCAGCATCCCAGCGGCCGGTAGCACAGGGAGTGCATTTTTGGGTTGTGCTTGTCTCGTGGAGCTGGACTGTGGTCAGGAACTGCCTGAGAGCCAGTTTGTCTCGTACATTGGGTAAGGTGTCTGTGTGGCCTTAAATGGGCACAACACTGGAGACACGTCTTCCTTTTTGATGGGGCAAAAAGCCAAACAGGGCCCTCACCGTTCTTCCCGCTGCCCTGGCACGCATGCCACAACCCAAAATGAAACGTTTTGTTCCTCAGCCTTTAATTCACCAGCGTGTCCTTCAAATGCCGAGGCCAGCAAACAGATGCCTGTTGTATAAGCGGGGCCACGGGAGACAGAGCTGTGCTGTTCTTGGGTTGCTTTTCCATGGGTGTTTCTATGCCCCGCGGTGCCAAACCGCACCTCCCGGGCAAGCACCGGCAGCGAGCAGCAGCCCGGGGAGGGGGACAGACCCGGAACGGGAGCGGAACAGGACCCAGAATGGGAGGGGAACAGGACCCGGAACAGGAGGGGGACAGGACCCGAAATGGGAGGGGGACAGACCTGAAACAGGAGGGGCACAGGACCCAGAACGGGAAGGCAGCGTGTGCTCTGCAGCCCCTGCTCTGCACCGCGGTGGGAACCCGGCGGGAAGTGACACGGGCAACATGGACACTGCCCAGCTCCATCCTGGCTGCCGCCAGCACCCACCAGTGACACCCGGCGTACCAGTGACGGGGGACCTGGGTCTGTTCTCTCTGCAAACCAATGGGAGCTTTCAGTTGTCCCCATTTCATGCTGCGTTAGGTTCATAGTCAGCTACAGGAGGCTATTCTCTCTCTGCACACCAGTTTATGCTTTAGATCCCCTGGGAAGTGAACACCTTCCTGTGTACCCAGAGTGTAATTCCAGGAGATCCGCACTGTCTGGTGATGTGGTTTTCCATCTGTGAAGCCACAACCACGCTGCAGTTTTGTGTTTTGCTCTGGGGATGAATGGCTCTCTTTCAGCAGCACTGTCCTGTCTGGTGCCAGCGTCCCTCACGTAGCAACCACGCTGCTCACCGGAGCCAAGCAAGAACCTGCAGGTGATGGAGAAAGGGAGACGTGCCAGCACGGGGCAGGTGGGAGAGCCTGGAACTGCTGGACGGCAAAGGTCTGGTGAGAAAAATCACCCTTCCCGGGGTCTGCCAGACCCAGGGGGCTCCAGGCTTTGCCCCACGGTTTGTTTGCTGTGACGGCGAAGGCAGCAGCGTGCGCACCCGCGAGCGCCCACGGGGCCGGCAGCAGCTCCTCGCCTCCCATTTGCGAATGGCTGAGTTTAATCCTGACGAGATGACAGCCAAAAGGAACGTGACACGAACGGGACGTGACACCCTCCAGCTGCTCAGCAAGCGGGTCTGTCCTGTTCACCCCGTCTCTGGCAGGAGGGAAGGTCACAGTGTTCATCCCACAGGAACACTGTCCATCTGTCCGTGTCTGACTGTCCCTGTGTCTGTGCGTCCCCTGCCCTGGCAGGGCCAGTGGTGCTTCGGGACTGTGAGAAAATCCTCCTTTTCCACCCCAAAGCCAGGCCCGGGCTCGTCTCCTCGGGCAAACACGGGAGTTCAGCCCGACTTCACGCAGCTGTTGTCGAGGCCAATACACCGTGACCATGCCGCCGCTTTCAGCTTTCTGCACCGTGAACTAATGCGGGAAATGAAAGACCAAATTGCAAAGCTGACAGTTGGTGGCCTTCCTCGTCCTCAGTGCCAGCGGGCACTGCCTGAGGACCAGCACTGCCATGAACATTCAGAGCTCAGCCCCCAGCAACCTGCAGCCCCTGCTTTATTTCACAAAAAAAAATAAATGCTATTTGCAGAGTTGCTTTCCTAATATTTTGGCCGATCAGCTTAATTGTTTTTCTCCGTGGCCCTTAATCGTGTCTGTTCATGCAGCTATTACTCAGGCATCACTTCCGCAGATATTAATGTGTACTTTGTTTAAATACCGAATGCCAATGTCAAGGCCTGGGCCCTGTGCTGCGGGAGGAACTCCGGGCAGGTTGGCGCGGGCTGGGGTGCTGCCAGGGCATTCATCTCAACTGGGAACCGCTGGCTGGATTTTAACACTGTCCAAATACTAACGCTGCCCGCAGGATGTGGCGGCGGTACCTGGGGCTACCGGCACAGGAATGCCGCGTGCCCCGGTGGATGCCGGATCTCAGACCCCTCTGACAGCCGCCCTGGCTCCAACCCCGCTGCCCACGCTGCCCACGTGCTGGGACGTGCTCGTCGAGGCACACTCGCCAAAATAGAGCCCTGCCACTCTTTTAGTACAAACAAACCGGAAAAATTTACAAATATCTTACGCTTTACGATTTTTTTCCCCAAAAAAGGTCAAAAGTTTAGATGAATCGAATCCTAGTGTTTACAACCAGCCTGTTCTGCTTTGGTTAGAATGTACAAGAGTTTACTTGACTGTCGGGCGCAATATTTAAACTGTAGAAGTTGAAGGGCTGGTACATGCTCTGCACTGACTGTGGGCAATGCCCAAGGCGGAGATGGAGATGGCGGGGAGCGCTCTCCAGGACAGAGCACAGAGCTTGCAGGAAGAATATCTGTCTACAGCACCAGCAAATTTGCTCCCGGATCTTTCACCAAAAAAGAAAAAGGAAAAAAAGTTGTTTTGTTTTGTTTTTTTTTAATTCAGGACAAATTTTGAACTATCAGTAGCTCCTGCAAACTCTGGAGCTGAGATTTGATCCAAAAAGTTGTATCATTAGGAGAAAAGTGTCTTTCCTGAAGTAGCTGCTCTTAATCGTTTCCTGCTCACCAAAACTGTGACTCGGAAAGGCTGCCATGGAAGTGAATGCTAACCTGTCTATCCTCTGCCAAGGAGGAGCAAGCTTTCCATCGGCATTCAGTTCTCAGATCACCTTGGGTTCTTGATTTCACTCAGTTTGAAGATAAACTCCAGGCAGAGGTAAAGCAGGCTCTGGGAAATTACACAGGGAAAGGGATTTGCTTATGGATGACAAACACGGGGTCTGTTTGCTCTGGGAACTCCGGGTTGGATGGGGATGAGGATGGGGATGAGAATGGGGATAGAGATGGGGATGGGGAAAGGGATGGGGATGGGGACGGGGATGGGGAATGGGATGGGGACGGGGATGTGGATGGGGACGGGGATGCGGATGGGGATGGGGATGGGGATGGGAACGGGGATGGGGATGGGAATGGGGATGGAGACGGGGATGGGAATGGGAATGGGGATGGGGATGGGGATGGGGATGGGGATGGGGACGGGGATGGGTCCTGCTGCTGTGACGTGTCCATCATACACGTGTTCCCACACGTGCAGTCACCACCCCAGGGCCAGGGCACTCGCTGGCAGAGGAGGAGATCTCTAAAAACACATCTCGCCAGCAGGTTGATGTTGAACTCGTTGGACTGGTTTTGAACGCAGTCAGGGTTCTAGCCCTTACCATCTGTTTCCAAGGGAGAAACAATGGGTTGGCAAAGCACCAGCCCTTACGGCGGGGATCGCGGGATAAATCCGAAAACCCAAACCAGATGCGTTTGGTTGTAAGAGGAAGCTGTTGCATTGCTTTGAGCTGCTGATAAAATATATGTTCAAAGGGTGACTCTGGCCTCAGGCAACGAGCCTCTCATGTTGGATGCTGATGGCCGCCGCTCCAGAGAGCCCAGCCTGCTCATCAGGTGCAGGAGTCTTAGTCCTCCTGTTGTTTTGGCTGCTTTTAGCGAACATTTGCAGGACACGGTTGCAAATTGCTTTTCCTGGGATGTCCCCAGCCATGCAGCAGTGTCCTGGGTGCTGGTGATGTCTCTGGGTACCAGTGATGTCCTGGGTGCTGGTGATGTCCTGGGAGCTGGTGATGTCCTGGGTGCTGGTGATGTCCTGAGTGCTGGTGATGTCCTGGGTGCTGGTGATGTCCCTGAGTGCTAGTGATGTCCTGGGTGCTGGTGATGTCCTGGGTGCTGGCGATGTCCCTGGGTACCAGAGGTCTCCCTGGGTGCTAATGATGCGCCGGGTGCCCCCGCGTCCCCCAGCCCCAGTCACCACAGCGGGTCTGTGTCCCAGCACCAGCCCTGTCGCAGGGTGGGAAAGAGCCAGGGAAGAACAGGAAAGGAGGAGAACGAGCAGAAAACCCCCGTAAAAATAGAACACTGACAGTGATCTGCGTACCCTGGCAGGGCGTTTAACTGCAGCTGGATGCAAAAACTACACTTCGTTTTGAAGTATCAGATACAAAGTGATGTGTGCGAGGCCACATCACAGCTCTGTGAGAGATCCCGATTCTGGGAAAGCAGCTTTCAAACTGTTTAAGAAAACAATGTGGTTGGAACAGTTTGAGTGACTGCAGCTATCATGAGTTCTCAGATTTGTCCTGGAGCCTCCCTAGATTCTCCTCCCTAATCCCAAAATGAAATTCAATTTATTTCGTATGCTCTTAGTGCCTGAACCAATTACTATATTTCCTTATCCTTAAAGACATACTGCTTTATGATAGCAAGCCCTGTAACAAACTTGTCGTAATTTTGCACCCAAGAACTACATAAAGCAAAGAGTTGGAAACATTTGCTCATCTGAGGAAGCAAAGCGCTTCACAGATGATGGCACAACCTCTTGGGAGCTGCTGCCAGTTGCTAATTACTCTCCTGTTGCAAGGGCAGCCCTGAAGGAGCGGAACAGCAGAAGATAAAATCGCCTCTCTGCTGGGCTGGGCTCTGAGCACGAGCTCCCAGCTGCAGCGCAGGCAAATCAACGTGTCATCTGTCTGGGAAAGGGAGTAACATGACCAGGAGTGCAAAGAAAAACAAAGAAAAGGCCTGATACTGCTGCTCTGATCCTTTTGCCCCAGTGGGCGGGTTTCCTGCGCTTGCATTCACTCCTAAGAGCTTTTTTCCTTCCCGCGTGGGTGAGGTATTTCCTTGGTTTCCAGGGGCAGGGCTGGCTGGTGTCTGCACCGGTTGAGCTGCTCCGCGTTGGAAACACATGCAAGAAGTCAAGGGGACTCAGTGCCTGTGGGGTCACCGAGGGGATCACCACAGTTCTTGCTGCTGCTTCATGGCTCTTGCCTCAAATACGGATCTTTTAAAATGTTCTTCTGCTCTCTAGGTCTCATTATAGTCAGAGCAGTTTACACTGGGAAATGTGCTTTACCTTCTTGGTTGTTTCCCTGTCAGGGTCCTGTTCGTGCTCTGGTGACAAGGACAGCAAGGGGCACCCAGAGGACCATCCCCCAAACAGCTCCTGCATCTCCAGCCAAAAGCTGAGCCAGGGCTGTCCCACTCCCTGTGCCCCCCGACGCCTCCCGGAGCCGTTTCATCACCCACGTGGTGTGTGACACCAAAAAATAGGGAGGGAAGGAGCATCCGTGTGGGATGGACACTGACGGACACCCCAAACTAAACAGTCCTCAGCCGTGTTATTGCTGGAAATGCCAGCGGCACGAGCTGGCAAAACCACTTCTTGTAATAAAGTGACTCAGATTGATCCTCATATGTAGCAAAGTAAATTGGTTTATCTCTTAGGAGTCATTAATATGCGGGTTTTGTTTTGTTTGGGTGGATGCAATCAGGAAATAGCCCTGACCCAGAAATATCCCACTTCATCTGATTTTTCAAAATTAATCTTCTTTTTATTTCTAATTAGCTCTTGGCACAGGATTTTTTATAGTGGGGTTTCAGCCAAAAGGAGATTTATAGAGTTGGGTTGTGAGTTTCTGACATGGCAAGAAGAAAGTTCTGGAGTAGGGAAATAAAGCCAATTGCCCCATGGCATCCCAGGGACATGGAACCTGTTGTCCCACGGCACCGCAGGGACATGGGGCCAGTTGTCCCATGCCATGCAGCAGGCAGTGCCTGCAAACAGGTGGTGGCAGGACCTTGGTGGCAGTTTTTCAGCCTGTCCAAGTGGGAGAACACCTCATTCCCTGCAGTCTGACATGGTACATGTGGATTATTCAGTGAACAGTGGAGCTTGAGGGGAGCAGGATTCAGAACAGAAACTTTCCCGTAAGCTGCGGAGCTGCTTTATTGTTATTCCAAGTGAAAAGGAAGTCTGGCTTGTACCGGAGGAAATAGCACCTCAAATTTACTGCAGAGCTGCCACCAATTCACTCGGTCTCGTCACCAGAAGGTGTTTCTGCCAGATCAGCCAGAGCCGCAGAGCGGACGGGGGAGGAAAATACCCCATGGAAACCGTGGTGGGTGCAGGGATGGGAGCGACCACCCCGCCGAGCCGCTGGCTGTGCCGCAGGAGCAGCACCCAGGGGTGCCCGTGTCACCGGGCCCGCTCTGGGACACACCATGTGATGGAGAGACGTGCGAGGGGC
Organism: Columba livia; assembly: GCF_036013475.1. NCBI lineage: Eukaryota > Metazoa > Chordata > Aves > Columbiformes > Columbidae > Columba > Columba livia. The sequence goes on from NC_088611.1 coordinate 22,294,389, forward strand.
TTGGCAGGTGGCCTGGGGAGACATTGCCATTTAAACACCCCCGGGGGCCCGGGCAGGCTGAGCACCCGCCACATCCCCAGCGCTTCCCAGTCTGCACACACAGACCCCATCACTGCCCGGGCTGCATCTCGGGCTCACGGCCCCTCTGTCCCCCGGTCCCTGCCGCGGTCACGGCTCCCGAGCCCCCGGCACAGCTCCGTGTCCTGCCAGGGCAGAGCTGTGTGAATCGGCTGCTTGCTGGGTGATGTCACCGGAATCGCAGAGAGGAAAAGGCCAAATAAGGCAGAATTTTAGCGAAAATATGTCCTAAAATGGGAGTTTAACTGATGATTAGCAAGCGCAAAACACAGATAAGATATTACCATGTTGAGAGCATGGGAGCCCTGCGCAGACTCAGATGCTGCAAAAAAGCCTCCAGGACCTGGAGAGATGAGAGAAGAAGCAAAGCAGGCTAATGCAGAGCGGTGCTCTGCACAGAGGCGGCTGTGTCAGGAGGTCGGCATGTGAAGAGTCTCAGTGCTAAGACAGATGGACAGATCAATGCAGGGAGGATTTTTTTATTCCCTGGGAAGATATTGGTTTTTTAAAGGGTTTCTTCAGTGTGCTTTTGGCTTTTCAACTGAAAGCAATGAACCTCCTCTGGCAGAGAGAAGAAACGTTATTTAAAGGTGCTGGAAGCAAAGCCACGTGGAGGGAGCTGATGTGGGGTAAAGCACTGGGGAGGGGAGCACACAGCACCCTGCTGGAGCAGCACCCGTGGCTCTGGTGGCCTCAGGGGACCCGGAGGGACCCCTGTTTGTGGTGTTGGGGAGCGTGAGGAGGAGAGATGGCAGAGAGCGGCCCCACTCGGGTGCTGTCCCCAAAGACCATCTCTGAGGGTCCGGCCAGGCCGGGTGTCCCTGCTGCCACCCAGCAGGACCTTCCAGAGCTTGGCTCTCTTTAAAACACAGCATTTCAACATCATCAAGTTTCTTTCCTCGTTCCCATGCAGCATTCATAATAAACAGAGTAGTGTGGTTATTAATAACGGTGAGGAGCCGTCCCCCGTGCTGGTGAGGATGCCGAGCTCTGCGTCCCCCCCGGCACAGGCAAGAGCCGTCACCCAGGAATGTTATCGTTTCCTGCGGAAGACGTCCTGCTCATTCATCAGGCATTGAAAAGTGTACTCAGGCCAAGAATGTATTTATTTTTGACCTAAATATAGTTGAAGTCCTATTAAAAGAACGCCAGGAATGGCAGGACTCCCACCCCAAGGCTGTCACGGGGGAGGTGGCGCCCGGCGCTGGGGGTCGGTCCCTCGTCCCCACAGGTGCCTCCATCCAGGGATGCTGGTCCCGCCATGGCTGGTGACGGTTCAGCACAGGAACAGAAGCCCTGCAGGTGGGTGCAGGAAGGGCTGGCGACCCACCAACCCCCTTTGCCAGGTCAGACATCAGTGCCGCAGCAGGGAGGGAGAAGTTTATCTCGTCCTTCAAGAACGACGGGGCAGGAGTGAAGTGGGGTTTGTGTTTGTTTCTGAACAGCCACTAGCAACTGCTGGGTCCAGCAGGAATCTGGCCTGACGATTATTTAGGCTATTTGGATTGCTTCGAAAGCTTATCCAAACTGTCTGGGCCCTCTCTGTTGGTGGCTCAGGAGAAAAACACCCCCCTGGCTTTCCTCCTTATCCTGATGATATCGTAGGGTCTCCTCAAAAAGCAAGGTCCCTCCAATAGCTTGGGGGCCAGCCCCCAAAGAGGAGGGACCCTGCACACCACAGCATCCTGGGCTGAGCATCCTAGCACCCCCTTATCACCCTGCACCCTGCAGCATCCCTGCATCCCCTTATCCCCCTGCATCCCCTTATCCCCCTGCATCCCCTTATCACCCCCCAACATACCAGGCTGAGCATCCCTGCACAGTACAGCGAGCCACAGGATCAGCTCCTCAGGGCATTTTTCAGACTTACGCAGGTCAGGGACTTGTTTAACCCGAGTAAGGCCAGACTAAAACTGCATTAGATGCATCTGCCGAAAACAATCTGTCACTGCCAGGCAGGCAGCCTGCTTGATTTATGTGTCCTGCTGGCCTGCTGCACTTGCTTATAGAAAATGCATATACAGCTATATGTAAGCACACACACACTCTTATATGAGTATGCATACATATATATAGGGTGTTTCAAAAAGACAGACCTAATTGGGACAAATTCAACTGTTGTCTCAATGTTGGCCATACAGCAGGTGGAGGGAGCACAGAGCATGTATAAAAAGGTTACTAAAACTTGATAACTCATTCAACCCTTTGTAAATTCTTGTGCAACTGTAATATGTCGTCATTGTGGAACATACTGCAAGTTGGGTCCATCGTTTGGAAACAGCCTGTGTGTGTGGATGTGGGAAGCTGAGAGTCTCCGCTGCGGGGGCTCGTCCAGTGGATGCAGCAGATGGGGGGGCTGCGGGTACCACCCGTGCAACCCCCCAAGGCCCCAAACAGCACAGGAACTATATAAAACATGCTGGGGGAGGAGGCTGTTCGGTTGGGTGTTAAACAAGAGTGCTGGTGCCCTTCTGTTCACCTGCACATTTCTGAACTTTTTAGGGTCTGTTTGCTTCATCCCCTCAAGCTCTGTGCTGCAAACACAAGTGTTTGCACTTAAATTAAATTAGCCTTAAACCCAAAGCATGCTGAGGTGCTCCTGTGAGCTTTTCTGAGATAAATGTTGCAAGATTGGTGATAAAAAAAGGACAAGTGTAGGAGGAGCCATGGAGAGCTGGCTCCCGCAGGCACCTGAGCCAGCGCAACGTTCCGGATGGGGCTCGGGAGCAGGGCACTCCTTCTTCTGCAGGGAAAAAAGGGACAATCCTGTATCAGAAACCTCTAAAAATTTACACATACAAGGCACTGTACTGGAAAACCAAGTCTGTTTTTATAAATACACAAAGGAAAATTGAAGCCAGTTGCAGAATGGTTTCTGGAGCAGGTTGGTACATCACTTAGGAGGTCGGTGAGTCATGTTTTCTTAATCAAAGTCCCAAATCGTGACCAAGGAGGCCAAGACCACCCATGCCTGGGTTTGTGGTCCAGCCTCATCCCCGCAGCCAATGAGGGTGTCGAGGTTTTGATTGCGGGGTGACAATAAAACCATGGTAGATGTATTGTTAACCCCTTATCCCCTCCCTCTCCCTTCCCACCAAGGACGGGTGATCAGGAGGGAAAGAACAACAGAGAGAAGAGAGATGGAAAAATTAAAAATGTTTCGCTAAAGCTACCAATAAAAATAGAGAAAATAATACAAAATATACAAAACCAATCTGGAAAGTCTCAGCAACTGCAGAGCTGACACCCGAAGTCCTGGACTGGATTGTGCAGCCAACTGGAGCTGGATTCAGTCTGTCACTGGGTCTCAGTTCGCATGGACAACTCGCAAGGTCCTCTCCTTATGTCGCCATGGGGAAAAGGGACAAGATCCTCGTGATCTCCCACTTTTATATGATGTATCACGTGAATGGGGTGGAATACTCAGTTGGTCAGATTTTGGTCACCTGTGTCTCGTTTCCCCTCTCACAAGATGTCCATCCATCCTTATCAATGACCTTGCCTACCATTGCTGTCTACCAAAACATGTATCTGGCTGTCAGGAAAATGCAGCTGATATGAAGCTTTAGCTGACAGGCAAATTCACTAAAAGAGAAACTTATTTTTAACAAACCAGGACAGAGGGCATCGTGCACAGCACCCACTGCAGAGCCTTTTCTTCTTAGGCAATAATCGTCATCTTGGTACAACCACCCCTTGTTGGTGCTACTGCCTATTTTAAAATGAAATCCTTTAGAGTTAGATTGCATAATTGGATAGGTTTGGAAATATATCATTATAGATTATGTAGTAACTCAGTAAAGCTGACAAATATAATAGGGAGCGAAAGGCGGCAGCCATAAACTGCCAGGCTGGACTGAAAATGTCTCTGCCAATATGCATCACTTTAATGATAGAGCACGGCAACAAGAATGGAAAACATCCATGGGGAAAATATTTACCTAAAAGCCTGATCAGATCCTGTATCTCCCTTTAGACCACCAGCTGAGAAAGGAAAAATCCCCAACTTGTAACCACAAACCTCACAGTCCAGGACAGCTGCTGCTTTGCGAAGAGGGGAAGAAAACCTGACGGAGACCCACCAGCATCCTACACCATTTTTACTGCATTTATAGGTATTTAAGCTAATTCCTTAAACCCTTTAAGCCCTGGTTTCCAGCCCCTGGTGTGCTATCACATTCCCCTGTGTCACATGAGGTGAGGTCTGTGCATAGACGCGGTTCCCGGTCCCTCCTGGGACACGGAGGGGCTGCGGGATTGGGATGTCCCCCTGCAGACCCTGGCGCTGGTGGGGAAACGCCACCTTTGCGGACACACGTCACCGCTGTCCCTCGGAAGCAGGAGATGCTGGTGCTGGGCTGCACTGTGCTGTGTTACTGCAGCAGAAACCGCTGCAGATTTAACCCCTGCTGCTCTGCTCCCGTCCCTGTCGTTGGGGAGGGAGCTGCTCTCCTCTCCTCTTGTCATCACTGTTCATAGCACTATTACAGGAGCCAGGCTGGTGGCTGTGCTGCGGAGGGACCTTATCTCCCTATGGAGAGCCCCACTTTGTTCCTTCTTTTTCATTGCAAAATGAGTTTAGCAATTCCTGCCTTTCCCTAATGCCAGCCAAACCCATGGCTTGGTGCATTTTTTAGCCAGGACCGCCCGGCTCACACCCGCAGGAAGAAGAGGTTCCACCCCCAGCTTCCTCCAAAAGATGTGGATTATTAAGCAGAATTGCAGGCCCTGACGAGTGGAGGGGATGAAGAGCCGGGTGACGGGGAAGGCAGCTGGGGGGGCACAGGCAGCACGGGGGTCTCGGCACCCGCTCCCCTGCAGCCCGAGGGTGCGCGGGCGCTGTGCAGCCGTCGAGCGCACGCTGCCTCCGATGCTGGGATCTGGAAATTATAGGCTGGAATAGAGTTGGAAGACAGAAATTAGCCAGAGCTGGTTTTGACAGACCGCATGGAAAATCAAACCATCTCCCTTGAAGTTTATTTTGGTCTTTCAGTTTACTTGCATTTTCAATGTGAAACCTCCTCTTTCCTGTGGGTGAAAAGACAGTATGTTCTAGCTAAACTCGTGCATTTGCAATCACATGTATAATAGCAGCAACGGAGATTACGACACTCTAGCGAGACTCAAATGGACTGGAATCCTAATGTTTATTCAAAATTAGCTTCTGAGATGAAAACAGTGGTAATAAATAATGTGTGCCAGGGCTTAGAAAAGGTAAAAGGAGCAATAATAACCATAGCCGCCTACATCTTCCAATACATTTCTAAAAAATTATTTCCCTGGCATTTCACTTGATAATTATCATCTCTTTGATAATTAGAATTTCTTTTTCATTTGCTAAAGATCACCTCTAAATAAAAAGTGAAACCGGTTGCTATTCTCAACACCCCATGGTGTCGAACCCCGCTCTCTCCTTAGCACAAGCATTCATTTCACCTGTTACCAGCACACTCAAGGAAAGACCTGGGTGTATAGTGGAAATAGAATAAATGCCAAGCTCAAAGTCCCAAAGGCATGGCCATCCCATCCCAGCAGAATGCAGAAGTGTCCAAAATAGGGACCGTTCCTCTCCAGAGCCCAGCGCAGCCTGGGGAGCGGGACGGCTGGGGACAGGGACAGGCTCATGGGGACATGGCAGAGCCGGGTGAAACCTGGCACTGGGTGACCCTGTGCCCAGCAAGATTCACCATCACCTCCTTCCGGCAGCACTGGTGAATTTGAAAGGCTTTTTACAACCTTGTTGTTTTCCCCCAGCATGTGGACAATTTACAGCAGAAATATGGGGCTTGTGGGCGAAGCAGAACTGTCACAATGCAGCTGCTTCTCGTGTAGCAGCAGTGAGAACATTTTATTTGGGTGACCCGCTGATTTGAGTGCTCACAGGACTGCAGATCTAAAGCATTCAACGGAGAGGGGCTCAGATGCTAAAGCACCATGTAAATCCAGAAGGGATTCTGCAGCACCAGATGCAAAGTCTGCGCTGCAGCTCCCCCCGCGCCCGCAGACACGACTGTGTCCTTATGGGCCCACACTGCCCCCGAGCCCCTGTTTCTGCCTGGCCATGGGCAATGAATACTGTCCCAGCTCCAGCTGAGCTCTCAAACCTTGTGCTAAAACAGGGGATAAAAGTAATGGCTCCGCACTTCTGCCCGTGCTGCTCGCCGGGTTATCACCAGCGGCTGGAGACGCTGGAGCTCTTTCTCTCCCTGACAGGTCGCACAGGTCCTGCTGCCCTGGCCAGAACAGGTATTGCACCGTCAGATGCAACAAAAAGGATCTTAAACAGGATTTTAAACGCTGCCTGTTTTCAGAGGGTGGTTTATTTCAGCTGGTTTGTGCAGCTGGCTGGGGCGGCAGCGCAGGAGGCACCGATGGCACATGCACCGCACAAACGTCTTCCCCCGGCTGGTGACTCAAGGGATGCAGCGTATTTGCTGGGAAAAACAAATGACTAATGCCAGCCTCAAATCTATTTGTAAATGTGGAATTAGTCAAAGAATGTATTTGTACATCTAATTAAGGATAATCACAAGTTCCCCGCACAACGGTGGGAAGGCGAGTGTCACTTTGCAGACGCTGCTGCCTGTGCTTGGACAGATGCAGGAGGCATATGCTTATGCATGGAGCATCCTGATTGCATCAGTGCAGCACACATTAGCAGCCGTTAACAACTGATTCATTAAGGCTTTTCAAGCCATCATTAGCCCCAGTGGATTCATGCTTTAAAATGACTGCCATGATTATGCACGATACCATCTCTGTTATTTTAAACTTAATGAAGCCACATAAACAAAACGGGTTTAGAACAGTGCCTTCTCTTTTTTTGTCACTTAAAGATCATTTTTAAGCCTGTTAAGTTTCATGTTTGGGAAAACCAGAGGGCAGTAATAACTCTGCGGGCTGTGAAACCCGCCAGCGCCCTGGTGCGGGACGGGAGCAGAGCTGGACCTGGAGAGATGGCAGCCCCGTCTGCTGCAGCTCCCCAAGGGCTGGGAAACTGCGCTCCCTGGAAACCCAAAGCCGGCTGCAGCTCCCCAGAGACGCTGGGAAATGCAACAGCCATGTGATGGAAGAGTGAAAATGGGGAAAAAAGGCCAGCCAAAATTATTGAAATTATTTTTCAAATGCTTAAGATGTCTGCGGAGTGTGGGCTACCAGTCTGGCTTCTGGATGCTGAGGTGGCCCACACAGCACGGACGCAGCGTCGCCTCTGCCAGCAGCACACAACTGGAGCCATCTTGGCTCAGATGTACAGGATTAAGGGCTTTTTTTCCCCTCTATCAGCTTTCCAGCATTTTCTTCCTACCGACAGGTCCTCAGCTGCCAACCTCCAGCAAGCCAGTGGGACCGGGACGACTGATTTCCAGTAATGGTCCTGTTGTGGGAGCAGCAGCAGCAAGGGACACACCAAGGAGCCATCGCAGCTTCTGCGACCCCAGCAGCTCTGGCCCCGCGGGACACACCGCACCTGCAAACACACCGACACATTCCAACAGCCGGCGACTGGCTATAAAAACATCAGGTTCAGAAATCAGCTTGTGTGCAGTATCAGAATAATGGCTAACTTGGGCTTGCGGGGAAAGGCGTGAGCCAAGGATGTGCGCTGCAAATGAAGAGTGTACCAAATGGCTCATAAGCTGCGACTCTGGATTAATTAGGTGCTCCAGCCAAACTCACTAGTGATGCAAACCAGGCACATGATCTGGCCTGAAAGGCCTTTTTTCTTACATGCGTATTTTTCCACTGTTATTTGTTAACATAGTAGTAGACTTTTATTTAAGTGTTCGTATTTAATCAGATTAACTTTAATTAAGCGGCAATTTTAGTGCAGTAACAATACATCTTTTGGCTGTCCTTGGGAGTAACTGTGCAGAAGAGCAAATAAAGACAGAGGCCAGTTTTGTAGCTGCACTCGCACCCCTGGGTTAAACCTCTTCTTCCCTTCCAACAACCCAAATTCAGAACTGAGCACATCTGAAAGACAGAAAGCAATTTGCTGTATTTCGTGCCTGAGATCTGACCTCATTTCCAGGGTGCAGGAACAAACTCTCCTTTTCCTGTCACCGTTCTGGCGCGCAGGTGTTGACGGAGGGCGGGATGAGACACCCCCGCCCTGGGCAGGGTCCTGACGGCCCCGCTTGGCGTCTCCGCGGGAGCTGGGAACAGCAGCTGGGACCCGGGCTGGTTTACTTTGCACATAAAGCCCAAACAGAATCACAGAATCACAGAGTCAACTGGTTTGGAAAAGACCTCAGAGCTCATCAAGTCCAACCCTTGGTCCAACTCCAGCCCATTGACTAGAGGAAGAGGAGGTGCAGGCTGCCCCAGCCCCCACGACAGCCCAGACCGGGACCAGCCGTGACATCAGGTTATCCATGCACAGAGCTGCCCGCGGGTTTGGACATCTCGCATTATGCACATGCACCTTTCCTGTGTCAAAATACAGTGATAAAATTCTGGTCCTAACAGGACAGAATCCAGCACTAACAAATTGTGCTGTACAACCATTAAAGGAGTCATAAATAATATTTATTTAACAAAGGCAAATGTCTGTGTAGTGCTGGCAAAAGAAAGTAATTTTTTTTTCATGTTTATTCATCATTTCACTTTAAAAGTAAAATAAATTGACCAGCTGTAGAGCTTGTCAAACGCTAAATGGGAACTGTCAGGTAAACAAACGTTCTACTAATATTGAAAAAAAACACTAACAAAAGAGGCAAGATTATCCAGTGCTGGTTCTTGAAAAGGCTGCAGCAAAATTGGTCCTCAGACTTCCAGAGACAGAAAACACCAGGAAGAAGGGGTCTCCGACTAGTTGCCCTGCTGTTTAATTAGGAAAATACGCCAAGAAATGGAAGGGTAGTGAGGGGCCTGTCACCGTCCCAGGAGCTGAGGGGGTCCCAGTGCACCCCAGGCTCTTCTGGCTCTCAGTACAACTTGCAGAAGAAAAACTGGTTGGTGCTCTCACAGCAAAAGTGCGTTTTGCCATTATCTGGAGAATTCTGTGGCTTATTTTGTGGGAAAGGCCCAGAGAACATCTGCGAGTAAATCTGGAAACTCTCAGAAGTGGAACAAACACGAATGTAATCCAGTATCCGCCCCGAATGCCTGTTCAAGGGTGCTCCCAGCACCACAGAGACCGAATAGATGCCACGGGACGATGCGCAGCCGGAGGGTTTGCTGTCCTGTCACCGGGGGTTTGTGTCCCATCACCGGGGGTTTGTGTCCCGTCACCGGGGGTTTGCTGTCCCGACACCGGGGGGTGCTGTCCCGTCACCGGGGGTTTGCTGTCCCAACACAGGGGGTTTGTGTCCTGACACCCGGGGTTTGCTGTCCCGACACCGGGGGCTTGTGGCCTTCCACCGTCCTGCTCCCTGAGCGCGGTCCCTGCGCTGCCGCAGAACAACACTGACACCCGCTGTGGGTGACAAAGCTCTGCAGGTCCCTGGGACCGCCGTGACCGCAGCCTCAGCATCCTCCCCCGGAGCACTGGGAGCACTGGGAGCACTGGGACAGACACCCAGGCCAGGCTGGGGGGGCACACAGGCGGGAGGAAGGTGTCAGCCCTTTCCAAAGAGCCAGAGCCGTTCTCTGGTAAGCAAGTGAGCTGGAGCTGAAGAGCTCAAAATTGCACGTGTAATCTCTAACAGGACACGAACCGAGGACAGCGGCAACATGGGACACAGCGGCCCTCGGACCGGCCAGCACAGACTCTGCTCTTTGAGCGATTGCCTCTTCTAAAAGTTTCCAACTTATTTTAGTTCTGCTCCTGGGACAGCAGTTGTTAGTTTCCTCGGGTACCACTCCAAAAACATCCACTGGTAGCACCTGGTCCTCCTGATGCCTAACACAGAAACTATTCTTTTTACGAAGGCCTTTTCCCAGTGACTTTCCTATCACAGCAGCTGATTACAAATATTCAGTCTCTGCAAGAAAAGAGCGTGTGGAGGAGTCAGGAAACACCAGCCCAGCACGACCCGTGGTCTGCCCAGCACCGAGCGGCCAAGGGCACTCAGCCGCCAGCGGGATTTACCAGAGGTCTCTGCTGCGTGCATGCTCCTTTATTCTGGGAAGCCAAATTAAACTCCCCCTTATTTCTTCCTATGAGAATAAGAAACAACATGCTCAACTTGAAATATCGCATCCCTCTTGCAGGAGATGACAAGCTGTGCTGGGGCTGGGGGAGCGCAGCTGTGCCAGTGATGGGGAGGTGCAAGTGCTATGGGGAGCTTCCCAGTGCAGAGTACATCAGGGAGATGCCTTCGGTGAGGTTGTCTCAGTCACGTCTGGATGCAACAAAGAAACAGCCCCCCCAAGTGGTGACTAAAGCATCCCAAACAATTTTGGATTCACTAGCCAATTAGTTCATAAACCATAGGAGTTTACAGGGGCATCGCAGCCGTGACACAGCTCCAGCTGTTCTTAATGTGCAGATGTTAAACAAAATCCTTTTAACAACAAAAAAATGGAGATAAGAGTATAAGTACCAGATTCTGGTCCAGTGGAAATGGTTTAAATGACCAGGTTAAAAATATTCTAAATTTGGGGTATATAAATCAACTGCATGGTTGTTGCTACGGTGATGTTGCACAATAGTCTATAAACACGAACACATAACTCCATTTAAAACAACAATAAGTCCTAGATAGACTTTGACCCAAGCCAGGAAACTCAGAGCCTGGGCGGTTACTCATCCGATATTGCAGGTTCTGTTCTGTATCACGGGGACCCAGCTCCAGGCGCCGCAGAGAGCTGGCAGAGCTCCCTGGTGTGCAGGGCTGGAGGAGCGAGCCCCAGCCTCGCGCTCAGAGCTCTGCTTGTCAGCCCCATGTCACAGTGTCCCTAAAACCCGGGGTGCTGGGCGTCCAGGCACCACGCAGCCCCACGCTGCTCCAGCTGCTCCCTGGGTCATCCAGCCCAGCACCAAAAATTCATTCCAGCTCTGGCTGGAAACCAGGACTGTGAGCAAAGAGGGCAACGCTGATGGTTGTTAAAGCTGACCAACCCGGTTGTGCTGCGCTCCTGCCCTTCTGCTCGGGGACACACGCAGCTCTGAGCATCTTGCACAGAAGGACGGCCGGTCCTGCTGCAGCCCTGGACATCGTCACCTCTCCCTGCTCACCTGGCTGCTGCTGCCGGACCAGCTGCAATGCTGGCGTGAGCCCAGGAGCCCGGTGAAGAGAGGAAACTCCTCTGCGGAGAAGGACAAGTCCCAGTAGATATAAACCAAACAGCCCCTGGGGACAGCAAGTGCTGCAGCTGGTGAGCAGCTACTGAGCAAGAGCCATCGATGGCAGCAGGAACACCCCCGTTTTCAGCGCATTCAGGATGGGACCCAGAGCCCAAACTCTGGGAGAGGCTCAGCCTTCGGCAGACCCAGCAGCGAGTTCCTGCTCCGTCCATCGCTTCCCTCCTGCTCCGCTCTCGGGCTGGAGCTGGAAGGCACCACCCCCAGCACCCCCAGGGCCACAAACTTCATTTTTTCCATCTGATTAAACAGAAACTTCCTGTAGCATCATTATTTCTTCTTAAGCTAATCAAAGCTTTTCTCATTCGTAAATTAAGGAACAGCAGAACTCAATTACTTCTCAGTAGCATCAGTGACAGCAATATTTCACTGGGGCCCCACGTAATTAGAGTTTCTTCAGGCACCATATTAACATCTAATGAAAAAGATATATATAAGGGCATAAGATCAAAGCACCGTCATGACAGATATTTTGATTAAGCAGCATTTTGTTAAAAGATAACAAATCCCAGTTTAAGCTCTAACCTGTGCCAGGCAGCTTATAGTGGACTCGCAGAATCCCACCTTGAAGGCGGAACCGGGAGCATCCCCGGAGCAGAGCTGCAGGGACTGAGTTCTCACCTTTGCAGCTGGAGCTGCGATCTCGGGCTCTGCGTGGTGCCCACAGCCACAGCAACACGTGGGGCCCGGACGCGGCACGACCAGCGTGCCGACCCGTTCCGCTCCTTCCACCAGCGCCGCCTGGACAGGCATGTGCGCTGACGTTCGGTGGCACCGAGGTTCATTCTGGACACGTTTTTAACATGTTTCTTGAAAACATAGTTTATAAACAGGTTAATCGAGAAGTACAGCTGCATAAAAGTAGTAGAGAAACAGGTCAGCATGGCATGCAATCTATTTCTTTGAGTTTTACTTATTGTCTGCAGTCGTGTCTTGTTCCATTTGTAGTCTATGAGCAGAGATGATCCTGTCCCAGCGATGTCCTCTGGAATACATTGTTTTCTGCAAATTCTGTGCTCACAGCAATGAAACCCAGCCCCCATGAGCCGCTCCCCCCCGCCAAACAATGCAGATGTTGGCAATTCATTGATTAACATCAAAGCTGGACAAAACAGAAGCTTGCTGGGAAGGAAAGTGCTGTGCAGGCCATGCGTACCATGCTGGCTTCCCACAGGGCTGCCCCACTGGAGAGGAACATGGTCACAGCTGGAGGGGTGCAAAGGGACCACGAGACTTCAAACCCCTTCCCGGTGGGGCTGAAACCCAGCAGTGCGAGGCACCAGATGCGGGTCCAGCTGGGGCTCTGCAGAACAGGTGCCTCTGGGGCGTCCTGGGAATATTCCACATATTCAAAGTTCTCAGTGTTCACTTTTTTCCAGTCTCTGGTATGATTATCAAATCCTGCTAACTTCAGTGCAGATGCTATAGAAGATATCAGCTTCAAGGCCTGAGTGCTGGAGCCTTTTGTAACAACAGCCAGGTGAGACTTGTTGTTTTACTCACTGTGGCACGATGCAAACTACTTGGGAGTGTTCACACCTTTAAATGTATGTGAGTGCTATGATCCAAAGGAAAACAAAGCTGTACAGAACAGCCTGCTGGGCCACGGTAACGTTGGTACTGAACTGCCCTCTTTCACTGGAGAAACAACAAAACAAGGACCACAAGCTAAAATAATGATTAAAAAAAAAAAATCAAAGGGCAAAGGAAAATCTGGGTTCTGTGGGATAGGATAAAGGGTTATACTTAACAGTATTAAGCAATGGGATTTGGGGATTAGCATAGGCAATGAGCAATGATGTGGCTGGAGCTCTGTGTGAACGGGATGGTGTCTCCCTGGCACTTACAGTCGCGGTCAGGACAGAGGGTTTGTGCCAGTGCTGTGTCAAAGGCAGCATCGCAGGGCACCATACATTGTAAAGGAGTTGTTAAAGCTTGGAGAGGGTCTAAAATACTGTTTACAGATATGAGAGGCCCTTTGAGTGGGAAACTGGTTCATCTTAGTCCTTATCAGCACCTCAGCATCCCACTCACATGATGAACCTTCAGGCATGTCCTGGCGCTCTGCTCCAGCCACCAGCTTTACAGCCTCACTGCAGACATCGCTTTCTCTTTGTGAGCATCACTTTATCTTTGTGGGCATCGCCTTATCCCTGTGGACATCACCTTATCTCTGTGGGCATCGCCTTATCTCTGTGGACATCGCCTTATCTCTGTGGACATCGCTTTGCCTTTCTACCAGATGCAGCTGAGGGACACCAGCACAACCATCAGCCTCTGTCCGAAACCCCCGGGAAAGCCTAAGAGCATTTCTCGCTTCATTGAGGTGCCTTTATTTGATGTTTCCAAATTCCCTGTGTTTCCCCAAGTAACTGCATGGAATGGTTTTGCTACACCACCAGGTTTTCAGTTTAAGGTGTTAGTAGTTCTGACCCAATTCAGGATAAATTTGGGCTTGTTTTTCTCAAAGTCGATGGGCCCTGATTTAACTGCAGCCGACAGTTTTCCAGAGATACATAGGTTGTGAATGAGCCCCAGCAATGCCCCAGGAGCCCCCTGTTCCAGCTGTGCTCACCCAAACCCACTCAGGACGGGTTTTCCTGCCTGATTCTGTTTGGTTTATCCCAGGAGTAAAAATAGTTGGGCTTTGTTCTTTTGGGTGGGTACAAATCATTTGGAAAGGCAGCTTGCCCACTCAAAATGCACACTCCAGACTATTTCGAGCAGTAAAAGCAGCTCTTTGCCAAAACCAAGTGCTAATCCTTTATCTGAAGCTATTAAAATACTACCATTAGTTCAAGCAGAAAAACAACGCTTCCTGCCAGAGCCAAAGTTATCTTTTCTTATCATTAAGTCATGAAGGGAAGAAGCAAAAAGTATAGCAGCACACCAAAAAATGGTTGTTCTAATGAATAAAAATAACTCTGTCAAAATAGGTACATGTAGCAGATGCTTATCCAAGGATAAAGAACTGAATATAACAGCCTGGTGGGTTTGAGATGAACGTGTGCGCTGGCGTTTGCAGCTGGAGCACCGGGACATGGTGCTGGCAAAACCAAATGGGAATGAGGGTGATGGGGCTGCTGGACGGGCCAGAGCTGGGGGCTGAGCCCCATCCCAGATTCGCTTTTCAATTGAAAATGTGAGACAAGCTGAAAGCTGAAGAATTTTTCATGTTGAATTACCCACCTCAAACACATACCTGAAGTGATCTCTCGGTGCAGTGGGCTGAGGTACAAATCCAGGAGAGTTGTGCGCATTAGCGTCCCCTCCTTACCTGATATGTGGTCAAGGCAGCCGCGTGTCTTGCTGGGGAAGCTCTATGGCAGCACTTGCTGGCTTCAAACTGTACAAAGGCATCTTTGGCTTCATCCTCAGAAATACATAAGGTGCTGGGATTAAAAAGTAGTTTGAAAATGCACAGTTGATGTGGTTGCCCAAAACTTTTATACTCACAAGGGCAAAAAATAATATTAAAAGAGCAATCAAGATTCATTAGCAATTTCCATGCTTCATCTAAGGTTATCCACATGGAGATGATTTTTATAGGCGAAATCGTGATTTTCCCCAAGAGCAGAGCCCTGAGTCTCAGCAAAAAGCTGGTTTAAAGAGCTGTCACTAAGCAACCAAAAGTCAGTGCACCCGAGCGCACATTGGCTTGTCATCGCCCGTCACAGCCCTGCGCATGAGCAGGACCCACCTCACCACTGGGTTTGAAACAAGAAAGAGGGTGCTGCTGAGGAAGGCCAGTGGCATCCTGGGGTGTATTAGAAAGGGGGTGGTTAGTAGATCGAGAGAGGTTCTCCTTCCCCTCTGCTCTGCCCTGGTGAGACTACATCTGGAATATTGTGTCCAGTTGTGGCACCTCAGTTCCAGCAGGACAGGGAACTGCTGGAGAGAGTCCAGCGCAGGGCAACGAAGATGATTAAGGGAGTGGAGCATCTCCCGTGTGAAGAAAGGCTGAGGGAGCTGGGGCTCTTTAGTTTGGAGAAGAGGAGACTGAGGGGTGACCTTATTAATGTTTACAGGTATATAAAGGGTGAGTGCCACGAGGATGGAGCCAGGCTCTTCTTGGTGACAAACAATGATAGGACAAGGGGTAATGGGATCAAGCTGGAACACAAGAGGTTCCACTTAAATTTGAGAAGAAACTTCTTCGCAGTGAGGGTGACAGAGCCTGGCCCAGGCTGCCCAGGGGGGTTGTGGAGTCTCCTTCTCTGCAGACATTCAAAACCCACCTGGACATGTTCCTGTGCGACCTCACCTGGGCGTTCCTGCTCCAGCAGGGGGATTGGACTGGATGATCTTCTGAGGTCCCTTCCAATCCCAAACATACTGTGATACTGTGAATCACTCAGCTGCCTGTGCAGGGGCACGTTTCCAAAGCACAGTTATTCATTTCCACCAGTTTGCAAGGACGAGGGGTCCCCAAGGGCACGGGGAGCAGCAGGCGTGGGGTCTGACGTGGTAGATAACGCCCCGGGTGATGGGACCTTTGCTCTGCGCAGCACGGCTGTGGCAGCGGCAGACGCAGGAGGTGCTGGAGGCAGCAGCAGGGAGCAGAGACAGGGCCCGGGCTGCCCTGCTCATCCATCTCATCCACTGCTTTGAAATACTGCAGAGATGAGGAAAAGAAATGGATTTGAAAATGATCTTCCAGGGGAAATTGTTCAGGCAGATTTGTCCAGCTCTGTGCTCTTTTATCAAAAGCAGTTGCCTAACTAATTTATTTTGGTGGTGAGCAATCTCATCACAGCGAGCAGTGAATCAGCCTCCCCTGATCACCTGGCACAAAGTCACTGCTGCACGCAGTGTCCCGCTTTGCCTCTGCTCACTTGGCGCTGCAGCGTCCTTTGCTCCGGTGTGACGGGGCAGAGCCCGGTGCCAGCAGCACATCCCTGCGCTGGCAGGAAATGCCAGCTCTCAGAACTCCTGCTTCTAGAAGAAACTTGCAGTTTACAGCACATCTGCAGCACCCACCCAGCAAACTCCCCGTGTTTCACTCTGCTGAGGATCACGTTGATGACTTTTCCTAGTTCGCGGTGTCACAGCCTCTGTTCCCCCGCCTGGACACCGGCTGGTGGCACCGTGACAGGGCATGGGGCTGCAGGGACACGGTCAGCTGCACGTTGTCCCCCCTTCCTGGCAAGTCCCAACACGCAGCCCTTGGGCAACCCAGCCGTGGGGGAGAGGATGCTCTGACATGGGCAAAACCAGAATTTCACATCATCACCTTCCAGTACACCTCGGCAGACAGCAGCACTGGCTAACCAGCACCCTACAGCCGTTACCTAACAGCACCCTATAGCCATTATCAAACAGCACCCTATGGCTCATCCATAGCTCGACCTGACAACAGGTGCAGCAGGGCTGACCAGGGTTTTAACAAAAAGTCACTTTTGCCACTGTTTGTGAACAAGCTGCCTCCAGGATATCGGGGCCTCTAAAAGGACCAACTTTCCCTCAGGAAAACCAGACCCAGGGCTGGGCAGAGCAGGGGCTGGGCAGGAGATGCTCAGGCACGGGAGGATGCTCTCGGGCAGGAGGGGATGCTCTCGGGCAGCGGGGGGATGCGCTCGGGCAGGGGGGGGATGCGCTCGGGCAGGGGTATGCTCGGCAGGGGGGGGGTGCTCTCGGGCGGGGAGGGGTGCTCTCGGGCGGGGGGGTGCTCTCGGGCAGGGGGGGATGCTCTGGGCCGGTACATCACTAGATGGTGCTGTTGCTCCGGGAACGGATCACGCTCATTTCCCGGTCCATCTGTTTGTGATGATCAACTTTCTATTTTTCCCCGTCCTGCTCATAACTCTCCGGAGCGACCCGTTTCCCTGCAGTGCAATCTCGATACAACGAAATGGGAAAAGTAACTAAGAGCATTATTCTGCCCTGTGCTTCAAAGAACACCATTGAAACACGCTGCTGTTTAGAAGTCTTGCAATGCTCTCCCATAAATGCATTCAGCTGTCTGTCCCGTCGCCACCCTCTGCACACATTTAGGTAACACCTGCCCCAGGGATGCAGGGACAGCAAAGCGACAAACGGACAGCAGCTGTGAAGCCCTCTGCCCTCTGCCCTCAGCCAGGACCCGCAGCCCTCACATCTGGTTAGAAAAACATGATGAAAAGCTTGAAAGTTTCGCTTCTTCCTGCACCAAAACTGGCCTTCCAGATTCCCAAAGCCACAGCCAAACGGTCAGGCTTGTCGCTTTGTGTTGTTATGTAAAGTACCAAATTCTGTGCTTTGAAGCGGAAAATCCTTTCCCAATCAAAGTTTGAAATATTTTGAAGGCATCAAAATCCCCCATGTCCAGCTCCTTCAGTCTCCTGATCTATATTGATCCAAAACAAAACTCTAGTTAACTAATTACAGCTTGTTAAAACATTTAAGCCTGGCATATCTATTGCCAACATCATTTATTTATTCAGCTCTCCTAGGAGCACATCTGTTCTTCAGACATCTTCATGAAAGTTTCCGTTCACCTATTTTAAAGAGTCTACACAAAAGCTTTTTAAGAACAAACACTATCTCATAAGAGTTCTACACAAGAGGAAGTTTCAACTCTCAGTCCTCACTCTGCACATACCCAAAGAGATTTTCTAGAGCTCCTACACCCACCACTACTGCATTTAAACCACCCAAAATAAAGTCAGGGGTGCTTGCATCATTTTCCCTACTCTCTGTATCTGAATTAATTAGAAAATGCCTAATCATCAGTTTTAGGCTGGATATTCCACTGCAGCTGGGATCAGTTCATTTGTAACATGTTGCTAATGAACTACGACACAAGAAAGAAAGAAGAGCTGCAGCCGTGTATCTGCAACAGCCACAAGGAGGGTGAAATATGCTCCAAACACGGGGACCAATGGCACTGAGGGTGCCCAGGGTGTCCCCTGGCTGGTGGGGTGACAAGCCCAGCTCCAAAGGGTGCAACCCATCGCCACTTCTCCTGCCTCCGGTCCAGATTCAATAGCTCAGCAGCTCTGGAGACTGGACCAGCAATGGAGATCGGCAAAAAAAAGAGCAGCATCTGGCCCCAAGTCCCTCCAATATTTGTTTTTACTATAAAAGGAGAATTGGCCTGCAGATGGCACATGGTTTAGCTGATCTAGTTACACAAGGAACTGGGAACCAGAGTGCTATGTTTTCAAATGCCCTTCTCTGCTTTTGACAGTTCTTTTTAAACTTCACCTCGGGCTACACGAGCTGTTCTGTCCCCAGACCCACGGCTCTGCTGCTTTAGGCAATGGTGAGCAGAGTCGAGCTGCTCACCCAGAGCATCTCCGTCCCACCGCCACCTCAACCAGTGCACCAGCAAACTCAGCTCTTCGGTCTGCTGCATCTTCAAAAATACCATTCTTCCTAAAGCAGAATCATGGAATCACAGAATCGCCTGGGTTGGAAAAGACCTCAGAGATCATCCAGTCCAACCCTTGGTCCAACTCCAGCCCATTGACTAGATCATGGCACTAAGTGCCATGTCCAAACTCAGCTTAAAAACCTCCAGGGCCGGTGAGTCCAGCACCTCCCTGGGCAGCCATTCCAATGCCTGACCACTCTCTCTGCAAAGAATTGCTTCCTAATCTCCAGCCTCAGTTTCCCCTGGCAGAGTTGAAGCCCATGGCCCCTTGTCCTATTGCTGACTGCCTGGGAGAAGAGACCAATCCCCACCTGGCTAGAACTACCCTGTACTTGTGGCCACCCAGACTGGGAAAAGACACCCAGAGGGGTCCGAGTGGGGATTTCCTCCATGGTGTTCTGCTATGAGAACAACAGCCACGCCAGCAGCCAGGCCAGCACCCTCCTCCTCCTCCTCCCTGGGTGTCCCAGGGCAGACACATCTTTGCCCCCACAGGTTTCTGCTTCCTAAGGCCACTGATGGAGCCGGCAGTGCTGGAGAGCAAACCGGGGCCAGCGCAGCCCAGCTCTGCTCAGCAGGTGTTGGCCTCAAAGCCTTGGGGGCATGCTGGTATTATTTTATTTTTACAGCCATTTTACAAACAATAAAATAATACAGCCTCAAAAGCAGAAACAGTGAAAGAAGGATGGCTGAGAGTCCAACTCGAAGCAGCACAGAGCAACCTGGGAGCTTTGTGAACTGGAGACAAGCTGCAAAAACACGTCATATGGATTCCTATCACCAGTGGCTGGGTGAATAACAAACGTCCTTGTTATAATAAAGGGGATGAGAGAGCAGGGTGGAGGCGCACGGAGTGGAGGTTTGTCCTCGGCAGCCGCAGCCCCGGCGCAGAGCTCTGCAGCAAACGCCGGCAGCGGGAACCACCATCGTGGCTGAGCAGCCCCGGCACTGTACTAACTGCCCGTAAGGGACACCAGCGTCTCCTGCTCGTCCCCTGCTTGCCAGTGTATTTACCACAGGGAAGGATTTTATGCCCACATAAGACCCCCCTGAGATTTGAGATTTGTTGCTGGCCTTGCAGGTTGATGCTGCTCCGCAGCCACCCTCGTCCTTTGCAAGTGGAGCAGATGTTTCTCCCTCATCCAGAACAGCAGCTGTGAATGTTGTCAACGAAAAACAACTTCAGTGCACGGCGAGGAAGCCTCAGAAGCTCAATTTCACACGTGTTGTGTCCCCGCATGTCACCTCAGCATTGCGAGAAGGCTCCGATTCAGCCGTATGAGTGTGTCACATACCTCCTTCAGCCACACAGCTGCACCCGTGATGGGGGGACTGTCACCAGCCCATCCCACCACTGACACATTCCTCCTAACCCCCAGCTCTTCAATAGCACATTTATGCCCGTTATGCTCTGCCCTGTTGATAAGAGATGTGCAAACAGACAAGGTGATCCCTTCCTCCATGCATCAGCCCTCAAAACATCCACATGATATCACTGGGAAAAATGGAGCTGAAAACATCAAAATGGGATTTTGAATTGCTCTGCTCAAGTGGCAGGGAATTTGCAATCAAGACCATGGCAAAACAGCCATGAGCACACAAAATGCTCACATGTATATTTATATTTGTCTGGGAAAAAACTGTTGGAAAATGTTGCCCTTCTGCTTATAACCTATCCTGAGGATGAATAATTCTGGCTTTTTCCAAGCAAGGGCTCCAAATCAGCACTAACTACAGGGCTCCAGGGCACTGAGCACCAAGGGGCAGGGTGACCTGCAGGACAGGGACCCACGTGCCGTCTCCAGGAGCAGACCCGCTGTCACCCCTGTACCGGAGCGCTGGCCCGGGGCTCCTGCTGCCGCACCAGCCGTACCAGATGCACCAGATGCACCAGCCGCACCAGCCCTACGAGCTGCAGCAGCCGCACTGCACGATCCGCAGCCTCTGACACGCAGGGCTTGTTTTCTTCAGGGATGTGCAACTGTCCCCTTCCCCCTCTCCATATCTAAGTAGTAGGGAAGATGTCAATCTCTGAAGTGATAAGGCTTTCTCACCAAATTCTTTTTCTGGTTATAAAAACAAGGGAAAGAATAACATTTATTCAAGCACATGGCTATTAAAGTATCTATTTTTCTGGACTCTGGCACTGCTTTCCCTAAAGAACCGAACATTTTCTTCATGAAATACCAGCGAGTCTCGGGCATGACTTTAGAGAGCACCAGAAATAGTGTGTGGCAGTAGAAAAGCAGTGTTGCTTTCTTCCACATATGGACACCAGTTCCAATGAGGGATTTACACACACAAATATTATCCCTTTTGATTCCAACACAGCTGGGATCTTGTTAGACCCTCCTCTACTTTTTCCTTCCATCTGTTGTATCATTGTCAGCTCATTTTGTTTTACTGTCTCTTTCTCCTTCAGCCCCCACAAGCAAGTTTTCCAGTCTGTGTGTCCACGCTGCTTCCCATCATGTCCTTCAGCCCCGGAATCAATCTGCAAAGCTGCTCTGTGACGCCTGGAAAGCCGCTCAGTCCCGGCTGGGATGCGATAGCCCAGGCGCCTCTTGCCCATTGACACACCCCATGGCCCAGCTGCCTTCGCTGGGGGGATGAAGGCTCACCCGAATCACCACGGTCTCCGTTGCTCTGCAGCCAGCCCGGCTTTGCACACAGAACTGTCCAGCCCCATCTACGCAGCTGCCATGCAGTGTTTTGCGCAAGGGCATTGTCACAACCAGCCACGATTTATTTTGTGTAGTCAGGGCAAGTTCATGAATATTAATTCTTTCAGTTCTGCTGTCATAAATAGCCCTAGTCAGCCAACACCCATAAAAACACAAATATTCCGGTGTTAACTCTTGGAAAACTCCAGCATGACAGTGGAACCGGCTCAGAGATCAGCAGCACGGGCCAAACCCCACTGGGGTCACTGGCTGCAAGCGGCTTCACCCACGGCAGATACACCGGCACCTTACATGCTTAAAGGCAAAAAAATACCTGCTCATTTTCGCAGCCTTCAGCATCTTCCCTTGCAGCTAAAATGTTTATTTCCCAGAGCAGAGCTTGCTGTATAGAGCAGCAATCCACCTCCGGGACCTGGGAGAGCGTCCCGGGTTCTGAAGCAGAATTAAAACTTAGACACAAAAGTAAGTCATAGAAGAAGCAACTGTTGGGCCCAGGTACCCCAAACGCTCTGCCCGACCCCAGTGCGGCTGGACGGGTCCCAGGGAGCCTCTCTGTAAAGCCAGTGGGACAAGGGGAAGGTGCCCCAGTGCACAATGTCACCAAAGCGGGGGGACGAGGCTCCGGCTGCAGCCGCCCCCCAACTGACACGCGCTGCTCCATGGGCTTGTTCCGCAGATCTGGACAGTCCGAGCTGAAATCCAAAAGCTGTCTGTAAGACAAAGGCAATGGAAGAAAATAAAGACTATTTCTTCTACTTCTCCCTTTTATCCTGAGCATAGTAATCAATTTTATGCACTGAAGAAATGCATATCTTCAATAGAATTTCCCTTCTCCATTTAAAGATCTCTAATATGCACCACCCACTTCTCAGCTCTTCTCAGCCACAGGTGAAATCACCTGGTTCCTATAACGTGTTACCAATGGTCTTGGGTGCCCCGTTTACAAGAAACCAACACAAATTAGGTACGAGGTACTGGCTGTGCTCCAGTGGACGTGAGAGCATCCGCATTCCTACACAGTTACAATGCTTCCTCCACAGACTGGATTTATATCCACATCCAAGCTAAATAAATCACGTACCACAGTCCCTAAAACAGCTCGCTTATCAGGCTTAGTGTGAATAATGAAATGTCATAATATTTGTCGAAGACACGTGGTTTATTTTGCTTTCAATAAATAAGGTCTAGCAGGGGGGTGGGGAGAGAAAGGAGGTAATGCTTCCTCTCGGTGTTATTTGGCATCTGCTGCTGGAGATGGAGTCCCCCAAAACCACTGCCTCAAACCACTGCCCCCTCCCCGCTGCTCACAGGTTCCCCTGCTCCCCCGTCCCTCTGCTCCGCTCAGCCGCACCTCCCGGCTGCAGCACACGGAGGATTTGGGAGCAAATCAGACATTGTTGTTTCAATTGCAAGACCATGAGAGGCTGCAAGGACACACTCCACAGACTGATGGATGCGATGGTAAACACAGCAGAAAATACCTGTAATGCTATCGTTTATCAGAGGCAAAAAACAGAGCACAACTGACACGATGTTCTAGCAATAACCACCAAGTTTTCATTTCCACTGTGCGACGCGTCTCCCCAGGCTGTAAATCAGACTGGGAAGCAGAACCGCACCGGAGCTCTGGGCTCAGCAAGGGATGCTCAGCTGGAAAACACAGGCAGCAGCAGCAACTGAAACCACAGAGGAACAAACCTGCTGGGGCTGGGGCTGCAGCAGCCGGTAACGGGTGAGGAGCAGGCGGTGCTGGACAAGCCACCCACGGCTTCTTGGGGCAACATTTGTCCCAGTGGCTGCAGGACAGGGCTCGAGATGTCCACAGGAGGCGCCTACACTGGAGAAAACCCAATGTATGTATTAAGTTGCTAAAGACCAGGAGGGAACAGCAAAGTGACTTGGACCAGAGCACAAACAGCAATCTGATCCCGGCAGTCTGGTCTTACGTGGAATAGAAAGTGCTTTTCATGCTTAACAAAGACTTTAATGGCTGAGAGATCACTTTGGCTTTACAGAACTGAGCCACAGATTTTATGTATATATTTCGTTGGAGCAGACAGTATTTTTCCAGTTCTACACTGCCACATGCGATGCTACAAATGAAACATCCACCGGGAGGAGAGGGAGGCAGGACACTGTTTTCACGGCACTATATTTGCCAGTCTCTCCAGCACTGTTTGTCAGCAGCTGTCAGCGTTCTAAGCTGGGATATTAGGTGCTCACAGGCTTGTCATCTTTTCTTCTCAAAGTAACCCCAGGGGCCCTTCCTGCAGGGACCCCCAGCCCTGCCAGCCAACCCTCTGGTGCCACAGGGACACCACTCAGCAACCTTAGTCACAAAATTGCTATTTTGGGGGAAAATTGTCGGCAGGTCCATCAGAGCCCAAGCCCACCCCAGTGTTCGCTCTCCAGGCAGGCGCTGCCAGGCAGAGCAGCACCACAATAGGTCAGAGCAGAACGGGGAAGAGCAGCTGAAACCTCTCACGTGCAAAGCTGCCAGGGCCAGAAATAGGCATCTACATTCTGTACGGGGTTATTAAGAGACTAAACCCCCTTCCAGGGCTTGAAAGGTTTTTAGTGGAAGGCATTAGGAGCCTTCTGGGTGTGCCACAGCCAAGCAATATCGATCAACAGTGCAAAAATACCTCTGCAAATCTCTGCCATGACATCACCCGAAGAGCAGCATCTTTTCTTATTTATGAGTGGCAGCAGGCGCTGCCGCCTCGCTCGGCTGCCTCACAAACCTCGCAGGGTTTCAGTCAAAGCCCAGCTCAGCCTGCTCCTTTCGAAGAAGCACTGGGCTTCGGAGCCCCCACCTTTAAACCACATGGCGTTTCTGCGGGGCTGGGGTGTTTAACGAAAGAGCACCGTAAAACCACGGCTCCCGGGTGAGAGAGGGAAAGCCATCACCCATTGCTGTGGGGAAACAAAGGGCTTTCCAGAGCAGAGCAGCCAGCCAGCACCCATCCCACGCACCCTGCTCGTGTCCCTGCGCCCTCATCTTCCCCAGTCTCCCTTGGACCTCAGAGAGGGGCAAACACTCGCTCTGCTCCCTCTCACATCTGTTCTGTGCTGTGAACAGTGCCAGCCTGCAGGGTGGGATTGGAGTCCTGAACCCCTTCTGGGGCACACACACCTTCCCTTTCTTCTTACCTTAAACCCCCTACTTGGGGTCATTTTCTTGCCGGCAAGAGAGTTTTAACTGGTTTCTCATCGCATCGGCTGTAGGTTGATGCAGATCTCCAGGATGCTGGCAGCGCCTCCCTCCTCACCTGGGTCCCGGTCCTGCAGCCTGGAGCAGTGCTTGCTGAAGGGAAAGCATTACTCACTGATGCATGGGCTTTGATTAAAGGAAAAACTAATAACATCAGGATAAATAACAGCCAAAGGCGAGTTCGGACCCTGGTTCTAATCAGCAGCACACCAACTAGTTAAATCTGATTATCAGAATGCCCAATTGGTTATGTCACCAGTGATAAATCAAGAAAAGGCTCTCACTTGATAAGGAAAAGCCAAGCGAGGCTATTTAAAAATGAAAATCTAAAGGAATTCAGAGTGTTGGTGTGAGAGAAAAGCACAGAGATTGAGAGGAGACATAAACACGAGCTGAAAGGGGCCGCTCCAGCGCTGTGCTCTCGTGCCTGCAGTGGAGGAGCAACAGCGCAGGAGGCACTCAGCGCGGGATGTTCCCTGAACAGGACTCACCCCCAGTGCTGCCAACCCCTCAGCACCGCGCCGGGTCACCGTGTCCCCAGGACAGGCCCCAGGGACCTGAACATTCCCACAGCAGCACGGACAGACCTGGCCAGGGCTGCGGGTGTGAGCATGGCTGCTCTGCTGAGCACCCTGACTGCTGCACTGAGCACCCTGAGCACTCTGCTGAGCACCCTGACTGCTGCGCTGAGCACTCTGCTGAGCACCTTGACTGCTCCAGCACCCAACGCACTTTGTTCCCCTCTAATCTGATACAGGGCAGTCATTTGTCCAACATTTTCAATGTAGCTTTGCCTACAGCCATAAGAATGCAATTAAGAGGGAATTAGGAAATAGCTAGCTGTTACAGGCTCAATTAGTTTCTGACAAGTTGCATGACAAGAAATGCAGCTGTAGATGTTTGCATGGTAGCCAGTGCACTGCTATCGTTAAACACAGCATTAGAAGCACAAACTCTGTGGTACCTGCATGTCTTTATGTGTTGTCATCTCCTCAGGTCTCCCACCAACCCGCTGTGTCCCCGCTGGAGGGCAGCCCTGTCCCCCTGCCCGTCGGGGACGGCTGCATCACCCCCCACCCAGACCAAGGGCTCTGCTGCACCCCCAGCATCTGGGCATCCAGAGATTCAGCACTGACGTCCAAAGCGAAAAGCAGCTCAAAACAACTCAGAGGCAAAAGGAAGAGTTGTTGGCTGTGGAGCACAGGATGAAGTGCAGCTTTACCCAGGCTGTTGCTCTCCCTCCCTGCCCTACACCAAAGGCTCCATTACTAATAAAGAGCAGGATTTCCAGCAGAGCAGCCCCGATTCTGCTCTGTGTGACCCTAAACCTGTCCCCTGCTCACATCTGCAGAAGCGGCAGCACCTACTCACCCTCCAGAGCACCCCCAGCCCCCTGGACCCCCAGGACAGTCTCCAGCTCCTGTCCCAGCACTCACAACAGGGACAGAATGCAGAAAGATGAGGTGGTTGTGTGTCCACAATGGCACGAATTTAATATTCATAGACTTTCTCTCTCTTCTAAAGGGCAAAACACTTTAAATCGAAGCAAACTAAGACGACTTGAATGATAAATGAACATTTTTTCTGTACTTCCTCAGTGAAATTTAATTTTGATTGATATTAAACATGACAGAGCTTCTACTCGAACTTTTATTTACCAGCCACCTATTTCAGCTGCCTCTGAAATGGCAATGCTGTTAAATCCCTGGCTTTGGCTTGTGCTGTGCTCATTAACACTTGAGGAGTGAAGAGCGAGGACGAGTGTGAGCACGAGGGCCCCCGTGCTGCTCATGGGCACAGGACACGGGTCCCAGCGCAGCCAGGCTGCCCAAGAACCGACACTAACCAGGCAGGACCAGGTTCCTCTCCCAGGCCAACAGCAGAACCGGCAGAAGGGCCAGGTGCCGTTTGTGGTAACGGAGCTCTGCATGGCAGTGCCCGTGGGAGAGCGCAGGAACGGAGACAGGGAAGTTGGAATGGATGGAGGAGCCTCGTCCCATTCTCTTGGAAACACACAATTCCCGCAAGCGTTCGCAAGTTGACCAGCAGAAGAGTGCATTAAACAGCTTTCTTGCCTGGGGCTTTGGCTCCTCCTGTGCATTTCCATCCAGCTTGTTTACTTTAAATCATTTCTGTATGTGAAACTCAAGGTGCTTTGTAGTGCAAACCTCATGTGGCACAAAGTCCTTGCCCAAGGTTCATGCTGGTGCTTGTTTAAGCCAGCAAAGGAAGACAAGGAGAGGCTCAGGTGTTTGCAGATCCATTAACCAGGTTCGCAGACTTGTGCCCAACACAAGAGGAACTCAGGTCCAGCACTACCAACCCTGCACACGTGTCCTTGTGCCACCAGGGACCCAGCTGTGCACCTGGAGCATCGCAGGGGAACACGCAGGAGAAACCACAGACCGATCACACGGCACCAGCACTCACAGGATCCTGTTTGCAGGGAGAAGCAGCATTGTGGAATGGATCATCAAAACTGCGCTTTAACCTGCAGAAGATTATCAGAAGAGTTGAAAGATGCTCGTGGGAAGAGACATGAAAGGCAGTTTTGTTTTGCTTTTTGAAAACAGATGAAAGGAGCGCTCTGCTCCAAACACCGAAGGCAGAGCTTGTGCTCCCATCTGGCAGCACCTTCCACTCGCTTGAAATACACATTCATTTGCTTTCCTTGTTACACACGCTAAACTGAGCTGAAGGATTAAAAGCCCCTGAGGTCAGGATTTATGCACAGAGTAATTCCTCCTGCTTTAACCTGAGACTTAATTTACCAGCATCACTTTGTACCTGGCTCTGCTCTCCCACACCATACCCCATGCTCTCAGAGGACTCGATACCAAAAGCTCTCAATTTCTTCTTCTTTATTATTCCTTCACTGCAATTCTGGTCTATTTATTTCCATAGGAGCTTTGATTTCTGCAAGCTTTATTTCTGCTTTATTCTTCTCTGCTCGAGAGAAATGTATTTCACTTGCTAGGATCAAGCTGCAGGTTATTTATCTGACCTCCAGCAGGCTTCTAGGCTCGTAACAGCCATCCTTCCAGCCCGCAGCCAGCCCAGGCTCTGATCTGCTATTTGCTGAAAGCAATGCTGCCCTGCAGACACATGCAAGGCTGGCTGGGGGGGCAAGGGTAACTACTCGTTTCTGCACAAACTTGTCACAAGGTTTCCTGACAAATGATTTGAATTTCAGCGCAGCTGGGCTCTGTTTCAGAGGAGGTCTCTCCAGAGAATGAGAAGTGATGCAAGTAGCACCAAGGACCAAATTAGAGGTTACAGAATCCCAGAGTGTCAGGGGTTGGAAGGGACCTGGAAAGCTCATCCAGTGCAATCCCCTCCCGAGCAGGAACACCCAGATGAGGTTACACAGGAAGGTGTCCAGGCGGGTTGGAATGTCTGCAGAGAAGGAGACTCCTGTGAAGAAGTTTCTTCTCATATATAACCTCCTATGTTCCAGTTTGCACC
Organism: Columba livia; assembly: GCF_036013475.1. Taxonomy (NCBI): domain Eukaryota; kingdom Metazoa; phylum Chordata; class Aves; order Columbiformes; family Columbidae; genus Columba; species Columba livia. The sequence continues at coordinate 22,322,432 of NC_088611.1, forward strand.
CAAGAAGCTGCAGACTTGCATACTAAGACTCCTATTCCCTTTAGAATGGAGTTCTCTGCGAGAACTTGCCCCTTTTTTGCTTTGCAGGAGCTTTTTTTGAGAATTCAGGGTGACTCTGTCATCTCTTACACCTCCCGCACTGTTGCAATTTAGTTCTGCTTGCAGAACCTATTTGGTAGCTCTGGTCTGTCCATTCCTATTTGGGAACAGACCCTCGGGGCAGCATGTGCTGCCATTGCTCCCTGTTCCTCAAGCGGCTCCATTCCGCACCTGCTGGAGGGTGATGAGTCCCCACAGTGGGGACCCAAACCCACAACTCCTGCCTGAAGAGCCCAGCACCTCATCCGTTCGGGCAGTCTGGAGCGACACCGCCAGGTTGCCTGAGCACGGCCAGGCTGGGGCACGGCCTCCCCAGCCACGGCCAGCAAATTCTTTTGATGCCCATCATCTGTATCCATCCCCAAGGAAGCATTAATATTCGCTAAAACTAAAGCTGCTATTGTTTTATTACCTACACTTAGCAATTAAATTCCTGGTTGTCATTGGTGACTAACAAATACTACTGTAGGGCCACTGTAAACATTGCACAGCAGCAGCTTTTCCTTGGTGTCCCATTCACAGTCTTAACATACTCAAAGATATTTATTTATAGTGTCTACAGTGCAACACTATATTCCTCCTCTCTCTGGTCGCTACTAGAGACACACACTAACCGCACGTTAACCACATGTTCCTCCTCCCACGCCTGGGCCACCAGAGCCACATGCCACAGACAGCCAGGACAGCCAAGCCCAGGCTAAAGCCAGTGAGTGACTCAGGCTGTCAGAAATCCCACCCGAGCGGCGGGGCAGGGCCGGGGTGTGCTCACCCCATGGCCACGCTGCTGCCCTGTCCCCCATGGCCACGCTGCTGCCCTGTCCCCCATGGCCACGCCGGTTGTCCCGGGAGGATGGGACAGCCGAGCCCCCCGCACGGCCAGGCAGGTCACCAGTCCCCCTTCCCGCTGTCACACCATCCACACAGGACGGGTGGAGGAAACAGCCGAGCTGCAGGGAGCAAATACCTCGTGTTGCTCCCTCCATCACGCCGGGAGCAGCTGTGCCTCCTAAATCCAGCGCTGGTCCCCAGCCAAGAGCATTGCTGCCCGCTCCGCCGTGGTACGCATGCAGAACGCCTCTGCTCGCACCAGCAACCCGTGCTGTCAGCCCAGGGCAGGGGGAAAACAGCTTATTTTGCACAAACACCCTCCACCATCTATCTTGAGCCACACAGCCGCCGCAGCGGTGGTGCTGCAAAGCTTTGCCAAGCAGGAACTGGGCCGTGACGGAGCAGGGCTGGCCCTAAAGCTGCTGCCCAAAGCTTTGGAGCGTGGAGGATTTCTGACTCCGCCGAGCCTGCGGGAAGGCAAAGGCCCAGGGCCACACGGGCCCACGCTGCCAGCGAGAGATCCAGGATGCGGAATTCCCGCTGCTGAGGGATTTTCCAGCATCCTTTCCGCTGGAGGAATGCAGCCAGGTATGGGGTTGCTGATCAACACTGCTCTCCAGACGCAACCTGCCCAGATTTAAACCCACAACCCCACACTTGCAAACCTTTACGGAATTTATTCCTTCTCCATTACTTTTGCAGAACACCATGGGTTTGCACACATACCTGCCAGCCCTTTCTCTCCCCACAGAAGGGGTCGGGAGGTCTCTGACAAGCTGTGGCCATCTCAGCTTTAGCCGTGCATGTGTCCCACCACAGAGCGTCCCCAACATCAGCTGCCACTAGAGCAGAAATCCCAAGAAAAAACAGTCTGCAAACCACAGCTAAAATACTGAAAACACTGCAGAAGGAGTTAGAGGATTCTGAAAGCCTTTGAGCTGTGGTAACGCTCAGCCAGGCACTCACCAGCACAAATTCTCTGGAAAAATGGATATGCCTGAGAGACCCACGACACCTCAGCCGAATGGGAGAACACGGTCCCATTTTGCACTGTGTTGTACCAGCTCAAAGGGCAGGAACAAGACCATGGCAGCACGGAAAGCTGCAGGTGCCGAGCCCTGCGGATGTGATGAGGCCAGTGCTGCACAGGCACTGCTATTTCACCCGTGGAACAGAAGGTGAAGAAACGGGGTTCAAGAGGACAGATGTGCATCTTGTCAATACTTAACATTAATGGGGGTTTTGCCTCCAACGGTGGAGCGCAGACACATGGGGCTGACTGGGGCAAGTCACAGCTGCCTGCCGTGTCACCTGCACAGCCCTCGTCACCAAGGGCATCCCCAGCACCGCCTGGACAGACCTCAGAGCAGCTGGGAGGCAGCGAAGGGACGCCTGGGGGGAGAACAGGGGTCTGTCATCCCAGCGCTGCTTCAAAGACATCGTCTGTAATCAACTGATCGAACAGGAGCTGTGGGTGGGTGGTCTCATTCGCCTTTTTTTTTTTTTTTGACAAAACCATTAGTTTTAAATAAATCTTCAGTTCACGAAAAACAAGAGGGCACTGGAGAGATTGATGAGGATTATCAAAACAGAGCACCAGTTAAATAGATCTTCATTAATATGCTAAATGTCACTGTACCTAGTGTCCATGGAGGAGATGTTCCAGCCGCCACAGGTCGTGGGTTGGTCTCTGGGTTCCCTTGACTTTCTCTGTGTGAAAAAGCTAGAAGGGAAGGAATCCCGGCTGATACCATGAGGGGCCTCCTGGGCTCGCAGAGGGACCCCGAGGCTCACCAACCATCCCAAGACAACATGGCCTCTCTGGGCAATATTTTAATAATAATAATTCCTGTGTCCCCTGAGCTCCTTCATTTACAGATCCATAAACAACCATTTATCTTATAAACAACTATTTCTCTCAGGCTTTTGAGGACTTCTTCCCCAGTTTGGGCATTGTTTCTCCCACTCCGCCTCTCCATGCAAGGAGAAAATCCCAGCGGGGGCTGCACACCCACCCCCTGCGCCACCCTCACCTCAGCTCCAGGGCCACCAGCTGCCCACATGTGCCCCCCCAGAGGTGACACGGCGGGGGCTGTCCCCAGCAAAGCCCCTTTAATGGACAGTCGAGGGCGGGCCCGGGAGCCAGGACATTAATTTTAGCCTGGAGCGGTGCCAGGGGCGCAGGGCAGCTGGTGCTCGCAGCCTGCCCGCCACCCGTCCCGTCCCCTGCAGCCATGGCCGAGGAGCAGAGCGAGCTGGACGAGAGGATCATCATCAAGGACCAGCACGTCAAAGAGATCGACCTGGTGAACAGAGACCCGAAGCGCATCAACGAGGATGTTGTCAAGGTAGGGTTGTCTCCACACGGTGTTACGGAAGCATTGCTGACGCTTAATGCAATAGGTTGTGGGTATTGTGGTGCTGGGCTGGAGCTCAGGCAGGGCTGCGAGTCCCTGCTCCGTGTGCCACAGGAGGTGCCGTTACCGGGGGCTGCAGGGGTCCTGCCACGAGCCCCAGCCCCGCTGGGTGACCGTGTGCCGTGCACGGCTCCGGTTAGCGCGGCATTTCCCATTCCTTGAGTGCGCTCCCCAGCTTCACCGGCTGTAGCCTGAAAGCTTATGGAGACGCCCTCCTTTGCACAAGTGGGGAGCCAAAAATAAAACAGGGTCAGCCCATATCGCTGATTTAAAGGGAACCTTGGAAAAAGACCTGACAATCTGAGCACCAGAGCATTAGATATGCATTGTCCTATTTGGAAGCAGATCGTGTCTCAGCCATGGCAGCAGGAGGGTGCAGCAAGGCTCCTCCATTTATTTGTGACCAAAAGGAGTTTCTGGCCTGGCTGAACAGGGAAGCATTTTCCCACATGCTGATCAGCAGAGCTGGGCTGCTCTGAGCTTTGGTAGCACTATGGAAAAGATAATTTTGGCTCAAAGGAGAACAGGAGGAGATGGAAGGGGTTTGTTAAAACTGCACTGACAGATCAAAGAGGATGACATGCCAGAAGGAACAAAGCCTGCTCACAAAGGCTTTGGAACAGGACGTGGCCTCAGTCATGTTGCTGAGATTCAAGCTTGCGTTTGTGCATTAAGACACTATTACTGCTAAAGCCATGGGCACGGTCATATTGAAATCTCCCTGGATGAGCTGTGACAGTGACACCATAGATGGGCACCCTGTGCGCGGCGAGACGTGCCCGTGACAGCTGCCAGGCACGGCGGATCTGCAGTGTGTTCCCGGCAGCACGTCCCACATCTGCACCGCCCAGCACGCCCCCACAGCCCTGTCACCGGGGGTGACACCAGCATCTTCCAGGCCACCCCCAACCCTCGTGGCAGCACCATTGCACAGAACCACAGAACAGCTGGGGTTGGAGGGACCTTCCCAGCTCCCCCAGTGCCCCCCCTGCCATGACAGGGACATCTTCACCAGCTCAGGTTGCTCAGAGCCCCGTCCAGCCTGGCCTGGGATGTCTCCAGGGATGGTTCATCCACCACCTCTCTGGCCAACCTGGGCCAGGCTCTCACCACCCTCAGGACAACAATTTTTTCCTCATATCGAGCCTGAATCTCCCTCCTTAAGTTTAAAACCATCAGCCCTTGTCCTTTCACAACAGACCCTGCTGATACCAACAGCTTGCTCATATCTCATTCTAAGCTCCACACTCCATTTTTCAGATGTAAGTTGTGGTTTTCTTCACCTCAAGCCTGTCAAGCTTTTCCTCGTTTTGCATAGTCACCAACTAATAGTTGTAACTGTGCTGCTGAAGTTATTGTCGCGGGGTGGAATTCAGACGAACTGAGCTTGCTGACTGTTAGCAGCCCCACCTCTGCCTGTTCCCCCTTGGGGATCCCCAAAAGAGGATTTCCAAGCTCATCCCCTCCCATGGCCACACTGCTGCTCCACCAGCTTTGGAAGCTTTCAGAGCCCTTGCTCAACGTACCTCCTGTTCCTCCTGCCTTAAAAATAGCAGGGCCGATAAGGCTGGGGGAAGGCAGAGAGCATCCCGCGCCCACGCTGCTCGCTGTGACCCTGCAGCAGTGTCCTGGAGGACAAGGCAGAGCCTCCCCCTCCCCAGAGAGCAGCAATACACTCCAGAACACCCCAGGCTCCGAACCGCTGATGCTCAAAGCGTGCAGAGGGGAGCAGGGCGGTTTGCAGGCTGGGGGGTTCCCATTGCCATAGACAAGCCCATCCTGAGCAGCACGGTGCAACAGCCAGGATTTGAAACTGCATGGGTTACAGCAGTAGCACCAGCCACAGAGGCTTTGCAGAGCTCAAAACAGCCTCTTCCCCAGCAAAGCAACAGAGCGGTACCTGCATTTGGTGGTCCCCAAAACCATGGGGCTGTACCCAGGCTCAGCTCTGGATTCTGCCTCTCCTGCTCCTCCAGACCCACTTCTGGGGCATCACCAGCAGAAACAGCAGCCAGGCAGAGACCCTTCTCTTATAGCCTGCCACGCCCTTCATTAATTGATCCTGATTGGCACCTCAGGCCCCCAGGCAGGTGTGCAGGGACCTGCTGATGGGTCCAGCTCACCCAGCCGGCGTTCCAGACCCGCCAGCCCTGCTGTCAGGGTTCCTGCCCAACCTCCTGCCCGCCCCAGGAAACTGAAGATCGTGCAGAAAGTTTTTGTGATCAAAGTGCTTCCAGAACCAGAGTGGATGTTGCAATTTAACCTAAGTGTACAAACAAACACATTAGCTTCCCCAGGAAAGGCCATGCCATTTTTCAAGACAAATAGCTTGGCTCATGCATCCCCTAAAATTGAGTTACGCCACTACAAGATCTCTACATGTAGTTCAGAGGCTTTTAAGAGCATTAGTCATTCAGAGACGCTCGCGATGCCTGCACACAATGGCACCATCCCGGGAAGGGCACTGCCAAGCCGATGGCTCTCCCTTTTCAGACAGAGCACAGGCAGAACTAAGCAGCTCGCCTCCACAGATATACATAAATAAGCCGTAAATCAAGAGGGCTGCTGGATTTTTATTAGCACAAACCACCTTCTTGCCGAGCAAGCAGCCCATGTCCCTGAAAGCTAAAAACGGGCAGGAACGGGCTCTGGGCTCCTCTGGAGTAAGCGCTCCCACGCACAGCTCCCATCCGAGGGCTCGTGCCTCCCACACCTGTGCCCACAGCTCAGGGATCGGAATGGGGAATGTCCCCAGCCCGTGGGTGAAGCCTGTGTGTGCCATGCTGAGTCAGGCAGCGCCGGGAGCCCCGCGCTGCGTCCCGCTCAGAGCTCTGCAGGGCAGGGGTCCCCTTGCCCGGGGGGTGCAGGGGATCCGTGTCCCCCCAGCACAGCCCAGGCTCTCCCCAGCCCCCCCGTTCAGGCTTGGATCCTCACCCCTGCACTGGAGGCCCCCAAACCTCCTTTACCTCCGTCTTCTCTCCCCACAGGTGGATTTTGAGGATGTGATAGCTGAGCCTGTGGGAACATACAGCTTTGACGGCGTCTGGAAAACCAGCTACACCACCTTCACCGTCAGCAAGTACTGGTGCTACCGGCTGCTCTCTGCCGTGCTGGGCATCCCCCTGGCCGTGGTCTGGGGCTTCCTCTTTGCCCTCATCTCCTTCTGCCACATCTGGGCGGTGGTACCCTGCATCAAGAGCTACCTGATCGAGATCCAGTGCGTCAGCCGAATCTACTCCCTCTGCATCCACACCTTCTGCGACCCGCTCTTTGAGGCGCTCTCCAAGATCTGCAGCAACATCCGAGTTGCTCTGCGGAAGGAGGTCTAGGTCCCCACGCACACCCCAACCACCCTCTGCACAGGTTCCCCGGTCCTGCAGCGTGTCCTCTCCTTGGCACATGGACCTCTGTGTCCTGCCCTCAGTACGCAGACCCCCCGTGCCCAGGGACCTGTGCAGCGCAGGTTGTCAGAGCTGCTTCTCGCTCCAGCTCAAAGCCAGAAGCTTTAGGAGAAGAGAAGCCCATTGAGGCTCAGCAAGCAGCCCAGGGAGACCACCGGCATCATGCCATGTTCCTGCAAGAGGGACTGCAGCATCCCTGGACCGCAGCATCCCTAGACCACAGCATCCCTAGACCGCAGCATCTCCTGGACCATGGCCCTGGGCCACGACCTGCAGCTGCAGATTGAGAAGCAAGGGTGCAGAGATGCTGCTGGACAACAGACCAAACCCTGCCTGCTTCTCCATCCCTCCAGTCTAGAACGACACTATGAGAAATACTTGCATATGAATTATTATAATTTGTTGCAAATAATTGCTATTGTGGAAGCTTCTGTATTAAATCTTGCTGCACAAGAGTTTTATGGATAGAATAGTGAAAGCTAATTTTTTTCATGTGTGTTTGCATTTCAGCAGAGCTTTGAAATCCGGATCAATTAGTGAATGAAATGTGGTGTCTGCCTCCTGGGAGTACGTGCTGGGCCTGGGCCACCAGCAGCTGCAAAACCACTTGTGGCAACGTGACACTCGCTGTTTAATTACAGGGCATCGTTAAGCTCTGTGATGGGGCTGCAGAGTGGGCAGTGCCCAGCAGCGTTGAGAACAAATGGCTTTGGGTGACTTTGCTTGGGAAAGGACAAGCTCGGCTTTAGGTGAAGCTTTGGCTTGTTTCTCAGGGGGAATGTTCCCCAGGTGCTCGCTGCTCTGGCTCCGCAGATGTGCAGGGGCAGAGGAAGGAGCATCCTCCAGTACCCTGCCCGCTCCTGGGGCAACACTGGGATGAGGGCAGAAAGCCCAACTGGGAGCAATTTCCTCTGCTGTATTGCCAATTAATTCACTTAGCCCATCCTCACGAAGCCATACTTTAACTCTGCAGCACTGAAACACTTTCTTGGCTCTGGCCTTAAGTGCTTTGCTGAATCAGGGCCCAGGAGGTCTTGCTGTTCAGAGGTTATTCTCAATTGTATTCATGTGCTTTTTCCCTTTGGCTTCCAACAAAGACTCGGAGCCAGAGCTTCTTGCAGCGCCATGCCAAGGACAAGAAAGAGCCAGATTTTCTGTTGGTGTTCTTCCAGCGGCTTGGGATTGCGGATGTTCATTATCCCATGGCAACGTAGCACCCGTGCTCCAGCGACACCGGGCCTCGGGATGGATGGAGTGATAGAAAAAAGATATTTAGATATTTGTAGTGGAAAAAAAAAGTCTTCAAAAACATTTTATCATGAGCATTTTTTAAAGCTTTTTGTGGGAATAAAAATAATTACAACCAATTCTGGAATATATGTTTTGTCCTAGTGGTTCAGAGCATGAGCCCAAAACCTGCAGAACTCTGGGCTCCCCACTGGAGCGCTCTGTGGTCTCCCTGCACGTGGAGCACACACCGCCCGTGTGTCAGCACCCCTCTTTTGCTTTTGGTCATTATGCGAAGCTTTTTGGCAGCACATTCAATATCCTCCCACAGCGACAAACCCGGAGCTGCAGCCCGGGGATGGTGTGGGAGCTCGGCTGGTGGCTGGGGGGTCACTCGGCCGCGGTGTCCCCACGCATGGGGCTCAGCCCCGTCTGCGTGACCCCGTAAGCACAGCCCGCAATGGCACCCAGGGCTGGCGAGGCAACACCTGCCTCTCCCAAAGTGTCCTCCTTGCTCTGCCCATCGGTCCCAGTAAAATCCATCGCCACATCGTGTTCCCGTCCTCACAGATGGAGGATGCACCAGGCCCCCGGGTCCACCATAAAACAGGAACCCCCACTCCTTGTTTGGCACAGAAGCTAATTACTCTCAAGGAGAAAGAAGGTGAACGTGGGAGGAAAACACTATCTGCTTACCTAAGGGTTTAAACCAGGCTGGTAAAACATGCTGAGACTGAATCTGCTGGGTTGCGTTCAGCAAATGTGCTGAGAGCTCACTTGAAGCCACCAGAAAAAAAAAATCAAAGGAATGCCAGAACATGAAAGGTGAAAATGTACCTGTTGATAACAGCGAAAAAATAAAGTACATGTGTAAATGCATTTTTCATATTCATTCCCAACACGTTACCCTCTGGCTGCACGCTGGCCGTGCTCCTGTGCGTCCCTGCCGGCGGCGGGAGCGAAGGCGGAAGCATCGCCTGGTGTCCCCATGGCTCTGCTGCCGAGTTCCTGGGCACGCTCACAGTGCCACCAGAGCTGCCCTCGCCGGGGCTGCGCCACGCTGCCTGCGTGCTGCCTGCGTGCTGCCTGTGTGCTGCCTGTGTGCTGCCTGCGTGCTGCCTGCGTGCTGCCTGTGTGCTGCCCGCACGCTGCCCACATGCTGCCTGTGTGCTGCCTGTGTGCTGCCTGTGTGCTGCCTGCGTGCTGCCTGTGTGCTGCCTGCGTGCTGCCTATGCGCTGCCCACATGCTGCCTGTGTGCTGCCTGCGTGCTGCCTGTGCGCTGCCCACATGCTGCCTGTGTGCTGCCTGTGTGCTGCCTGTGTGCTGCCTGTGTGCTGCCCGCATGCTGCCCGCGCGCTGCGGAACACGCCCGCACACGTCCCCGGTGCTTGGTGTGGCACTGCGCAAACAGAAACACCATTACACTGAGTAGAGTTGGGTCTTGTGTTTCAAGCGTCGTTTCCCATCGTTTTCCTTCATTTTTTTAACGTAGTGCTCCTTCTGCGCTTCCCCTCCCGCTTTCCATCCAGACGCAGTCAGAAAACTTTACTTACAGGTATTTTGTAACAATAAAAACTCCATGCCATCAGCATGACCTTGTGCGTCACAGAGCAAGAAAATTGCATTGGTGTAGAAGACTAAATGTGATCTGCATCAAACCCAAAGCAAAAGCTTGCCCTTGGGGGGCTCGATGGGCGTTTTCCCATTGAACCCCGTGGCGCCCGGCTGTAATCCCACATGCTGCCCTCGGAGAAGCGTTTGCGCACACTCAGCCAACGTGTTATTGCACAGATCCCCGTCCCCTCCCCTGGCTATGCCCACCCGTGTGCACTGAGCTGGGGGGCAGGGACACCCGGGTGTTAGTGTTGTCCCCAGCGTTGTCCTGGCAGTGCCATGGGTGGGCCTGGGCAGGAAGCGGGGCTGGCAGCGAGCAGGGACATGGGGACAGGGCTGTCCCTGCCCCACAGTGCTTCCAGCCGGGCAAGGACACGGTGCTGAGCGCGGTGCCTGCAGCTCTGCCCCAGCCACCCTGCATCCCGCGGGATTCCTGCTGCCGGCAGAGCTGGGGACAGGTGCGTGACACCAGGGTGGCACCTGCCACCCTGTGCGGCAGCCCCGCGCATCCCACGGGGACACGGTGCAGTGTGGGATCGTTCAGGGCAAAACCTGCCACTCCCAGTGTCTAAAAGCCACCAATGTCAGTGGTTTTGGGGACCAGAAGCGGGTTCCTGGTGTCCAGTCCCAGGCGGCACTGAAACCTGGAGCACAGAAGTCCTCCCTCACTCCTGCCTCAGTTAAATAATGATGGCTGTACATGCTTACACGCGCACAGACATATATACACCCATTTATACAGAAACCCCTTGCTTGTCCGAGTCCCAGCTTGTCCCGGGGCGGCGCTGGAGGCAGCGCGGCGGCGGAGCGCGGTCCCGGCCGGCGATGCCCTCACGTGGTGCCCGGCTGCGTGAAGCTGCGCTGGCTGGTGCTCCTGCAGCTGAGCACGAAGGAGGAGGAGTTGCTCTTCTTGCCGACGCTCAGCTCGCACGCCGGCCGCGACTTCAGGTAGTGTGTGGAGCAGCAGAGGAAGCGCCGCATCAGGTCGTGGAAGAGGTGGCCGGTGTAGAGCATGTAGATCCAGGGGTTGCAGCAGCTGTTGAGGCTGGCCAGCAGCATGGCGATGATGAACGGGGAGGCTGCGGGCAGAGAGCACGGTCAGAACCCGCTGGGGAGCCGGGCAGCGGGCACACGCTGCGGGGGCTCTGCCAGCGCCGGCCGGGCTGTCCCTGCCCGCAGAGCGCTACGGGACGGCAGCAAAGAATAAAAACAGGGGAAGCAAGTCTGGCTTTAAACAACTTGGGTTTAAGGTTTTTTTCCCCCTAGCAGAGCTGTGTTTGCCCTGCTCAGCTCCTGCAATGCTGCCTGCTCAGCACCACCCTACTAATGCCTCGGGAAGGGGCAGAGCTGCCCCCAGCATAAACTGTAGGATTTGCCTCTATCACACCCGCAGTGGGGAGGGGGGGACGTGGCCTCTTGGCGTTGCCATGGCAAAGAGCAGGACTGGGAATAGAAAGAGCCAAGTGGCTCATTTTTCCCCACCAGTGGCCAATTTGGGCCAGACCAATGGCTTTTCCCACCCCAGTAATGAAGCCGGGAGCCTGGCAATGGCTGTAAGGGGGACATTGGGGACAGGAGGCAATGGTGGCAGCGGGGTGACAGGACACCAAGTCTCCGGCTGCTGCTCTCCAGTCCCTGAGCACAAAGTATCTGACTTTCTGGTGAGAAAAGGGACGGTAGGACTCATACCCCCCGGCAGCAGGACCAGGACAGAGCCTTTATCCTGCTCCCTGTTTTCAGCACATCTCGTGTCCCTGTGCCCCCGGGGACATGCCAGCGGGGAGGACGCTTACTCGAGCCCGGCTGCTTGTGGACCCTTTCCACCTCTGTCAAAACTCACTCACAGTTTTTAAACCAGAAAAGAAGTGTGAATAATGAATACTAGTTTCCAAATCCACCTTTAACCAACTCATGCATAATTCCTGCTCTACTGATGTCTGGTCCAACTGCTTTTAATTTCAAGCATATGCTACAAGAAATCTGTGGGGAACGGTGCATAAATCCTGGGCGCAAGAACTGAAATACATCACAGCATTTCTATCCACTTTAAAAAACCCAGCCATGGCTGACTCAGCTCCTCTCCCTGAGGCAGATACATTGGATTCCATGGAGCTTGCTGCAGGGTAGGTCTATGGTGGACCTCTGCCCTGCTCACCGGGGCTGCTGGAGACCCCCGAGGGCTGCGTGGACGCTTCCCAGGCAGTGACACCCCCGCACGGGGCCGGGGCTGAGCGGTGACACCCCCGCACGGGGCCGGGGCTGAGCGGTGACACCCCCGCACGGGGCCGGGGCTGCGCTGCCCGCAGAGATGGGCAGAGGCAGGAGGATGCGGGACCGGGAAATGAAATGAGAATTGCTCACTGATTGCCACAGATAGATAGACGTTATCACTCACAGCCCACGCTCCATGGCATCAGCTCCCAAGATTGAGGAACCAATGTAACCGTTATGGTGCTTCACAGCCTCACTATTATCTTCACAGAAGCCTTAACCCAACTTAGACTCAAAGCTCAAAATGCCACATGTAACACAAATTATCTGTAAGGTGCATGGAGCAGAAACCTCATTCTAACTAATGTTTTGTGAAGGATCCTCAGTGCTTAAGCCAACACGTGCACCATAATCTGTAGCTCCAACCTGCACTTACAGAGTTTTATGAAGCGAGGAAGACCCACACAGAGAGGTGCTGAAGTGGATCGGTAACAGCAGGGTGAGATGTGTCTGATTAGTGCTGTCCTAGCTGGGAAAGGAGCGCTGCTTCAGTCTGCTTCCTTCGCAGCCTTATGTTTCACCCCAACACACCAAACCACAGCACTTAGTGCCCTGCGAAGGTGGAAGCGCAGCCCGCGGCACCCCGGGCAGCAGCGCTGCCGCAGGGGTACCCAGGGCAGAACAAGCACCGTGTGTCCCTCTGCTGACACCAAGCTCCGCGCCCCACTGTGCTGCGGGATGCAACGCAGGGCAGAACGCTGCAAGTGCCTGCTCAGCATCCCCTGGGATCCAGGGAGGTATAAACACACCTTCCCTTGCCAGAAACACTCTTTGTGACATCCTACATGCACAAAACTAAACGTATTCCTAAGTGAGTGACCCTCCATCACACTGCTGTTGTGACCTGCTCGTCCCCTCCTGGGGTGCAGCCCATGGGCACCCCAGCAGTACCGGCGCCCTGCACAGCAAGCACCCAGCCGCCGGCTGCCCCGTCTCTGCCCTCACACCCATACAGACTGCACAGCCTGCAAGATAGGAAACAGCCAGGCTCCCCGTGTGCTGCAGGGCAGAGCTGCGCCAGGCACCCGCAAACTGCCCAGCCAGGCAGCCGCAGCCCCGCTGCAAGGGAAAAGGGCCACAGGACAGCGGAACGCTGCAGGAACAGCGCGGTTATCTGCAGAGGGTCAGACCAGCCACCCCCTCGTGCCCCTGGGCAGCCAGCGAGGAGGAGGATGGACCTGGGAGGAAGGGCTGGGGTCTCATGGCACTTGCTGTCCGCAACCACCCAGGCTTTTCCTCGCTGTGCCATGCAGCAAACGCCCTGGCACAACTCCCACCCTCTACTGCAGACACAGGCCCCCAAGCAGCAGAAACGTGAAGGGAAAGGGAGCTTGCTGCAACTCAGCACGGCTGGAGCTTTCCTTGGTACAGAACAGCAAAGCACAGCAGAAAAGGCAAGGCAAGACAGGGCCAGTGCGCAGGGTGAGCGAGGGGAAGGTTCGCAAGGCAGCGGGCAGGGCAGAGCTGCGCACCCGCACTGTGCACCCGCACTGTGCACCCGCATCCCCCCCGCAGCGCAGGGACCAGCACAGCGGCAGAGGTTTGTTTGCCAAGCAGTCAGGTGGAAGCCCTCGAGATCGTCGGTTTGAAATGGAGCAGACGCAGCTTCATCCCAGAGTGTATCTAACAGCTAGAAGCTTCAACCAGCCTGAATCAGGTGCAAAACCAAGAGACAGCTGCCTGGAGCACCAAGAGAGGTTTAAAAAGCTGTGCTTCACTTCTGCAGCTGAAATAAAAGGAGCAGACAGAAGCAAAGTAAGGAAGGCTGGAGCCAGACAGGCTAGCAGCTTTGGTTGATGGGATAACGGCTGTGCACAGGCTGCAGGAGACCCCAGGTTTTGCACAGAGCGCTGCAGAGCTGGAATGGGGTTGCAGAAGGGGAAGGAGCAGGGTGCAGGCAAGCCCTGCGCTGCACAGCCCTGGCTGCGGCAGGGCTGCGGGGGGGTCACAGCTCCGCAGCCCCTGACAGCCCCAGACTCCGCATTTCTGCTGAGCTGCGTCGGTCTGGCCAAGCAGGAGCTGTCCTGGATGCATTTTCTTGCCCTTTCTCCCGCCTCACAAACTTGTGCGGAGTTTTTTCTTTTAAGCTTTCCCGTCCAGTTCTCCCTGCGGGTGCAGAGGGACCATGGGCCACCTCCAGCCAGGCACCGCACAGACTTGCACAGCTACAAGCGTATGAGACCAAGGAGGGTAATATATTTCACTCTGTCTGCAACCTTAGTGATGACAAGAGCAGCCAGCACCAAGTATAAAAAATGGCAAATCAGTGACACCACGTCCTTTAGGAAAAGCCTTTGCTCATAAATCAGCAGCTTTCTGCAGGAACCCTGCTCCCGTCAGAGATAAAATAACAGTAGCACAGTCCCGGAGCAGATGGAAATGGGAGGAGAGGGGAAAAGACAGCAAGAGAGCGGAAAGCAAAGAAGTCAGTGAGGACAAAATGACATGGTGAAAGACAACAAGTCGGGCACTAACACTGTGCAGTTTTCCCCTGCAGATGGCATGGGGCTGAGCCCCCACACAGCCCTTGGCGCCCCTCAACACCCGGGGCGGGCGATCGAACAATCCAGCACAGCCCTGGGAAGGCTGAGCTACAGCACCTGGGGACAGGAAAACCTCCGGAGCCACCACCCCCACAGCCAGACCCCAGACTGAACCTGCGGGGCTCGGCTCGCCCTTGCCTGCAGCGGGGAGCTCCGGTGCAGCCGCTGCTGCCTGTCGGGTGGCTCTTCTAAGTTCAGGATGTTTTCCTGTCCCCCCCAGCCCCCTGAGACCCGGCTCGCAGCAGTTTCTGGCTGTCATTTGCAGCCCCGAGGTCGCGGTCGCTGTCCCTGCGCTAAGCAGTCCATGCAAACGCAGGGCTATGGGGAGAGGACGTACCTTCCTGCGGAGCATTCGTGTCCCACACAGACCACATCTGCACAAAGAAAAAGGGCGTCCAGCACACTATGAAAGCTAACACTATGATGAAGGTCATTTTCACTGTCCGGATCTTGGCTTTGGAGATGAGCCGGGTGCTGCTGACCCTGGCAAACGCCGTCCCGCTGCAGGAGCTGGAGCCCAGACCCATGTTGGGCCCGTGAGCCATCTTAAGCTTCACGTTCTGCCAGATTTTGAAGCTGATTAAGCCGTAGCAGATGCTCAGCATCAATACAGGAATGATGTAGACCATGAGGGTTATCCAAGTGACATAGGCTTTAGGTCCCCAGGGCTGGATGAAATCTGCCCAACAGTCATAAACTCCATTCCCCACATCCCTCAGAGAAAATATGTGGATCTGAGGGATGCTGACCAGCAGGCACAGCAGCCAGGTGAGGAGGACAGAGACCCGGTCCGCTCTCCTGTGCAGAGACCTCAGCGGCTGACAGATGGCCAAGCACCGGTCCAGGGACATCAGCAAGAGCATGTAGGTGGAAGCAAACATCCCCACTACCTGCAAGTACTTGATCAACCGGCAAAGAAAATCTGGCCCATAAAACCTGAAGGTGATGTCCCAGATGAGCTGGGGCAGCACCTGGAAGATGGCCACAACCAGGTCAGCGATGCTCAAGTGCTTCATGAAGAAGTACATGCGGGAGTGCTTCTGCCGGGTGGTGTGGATAGCCAGCAGCACACAGAGGTTGCCGGTCAGGGCGAGGAACAGGATGAGGCAGAGCACCGTCACCTCCACCTTGGCCATGTCCTCGTTCCTCTTCAGGGGGTCGGTGGTGCTGTTCCTCCCGGAGCTCTGGTTCTCCAGGTGCAGGCTGCCGTTCCCCAGAGAGCTGTTGATGGTCCATAGGCTGCTTCCCGCAAAGTACAACTTCTGCATGGCCAGCTCCGTCCCACATAGAGCCCGGTAGCAGGGAGGGTGGGTGGCAGATCCTCTCCGAACGCGTCCCCGTTTGAGCCAGCCGTGTCCCCGCTCGGCTCCGCTCCGCTCCCCGGGCTGTGCGGCTCCGGCTCTGCCGTTCCCCGCCGTTCCCCGCCGAGCAGTCCCGCTGGTCCCGGCCCCGGGGCTGGAGACTCTCCGGCGGCTCCACCCTGTCCCCTCCCAGGGCACCCGACGTCTCCGCAGGCTCCTGCCCCCAGACAAAACCAAAGCGCAGGAGGAGCATTAGGGGAAAGGGCTGGCAGAGGGAGGCGGTGTCCCCATCCCATCCCTCCGGAGGGGCTGGACCCCAAACCCCGCTCCGCTCCCCGTGCCCCCCCAGCTCCCCTCCTGCCCGGGCACCCCACCACCCATCGCACCGCGGGCAGGTCCCCGCAGCCGCACCGGCTCCCGCTCCCACCTGCGGCCCCTCCCGGGGCAGCCCCGGGGGCAGCGCTTGGGGGGCCGGGGCCGGACGGGGAGGGGTCCGGAGAGGGGTCCGGAGAGGGGTCCCGGGGAGGGGTCCCGGGGAGGGGACCCGGGGAGGGGACCCGGGGAGGGGACCCGGGGCCGGACCTGCCCGCGGAGCCGCCGCGCTCGGAGCGGCCGCCGCGAGAGGGAGCGGCGGAGCGGAGCTGCCCGCGGGGTGGGCGGGGGCTGCCGGGGGTCCCGCGGGGATGGGCGGGGGCTGCGAGCCCCGGGGGCGCCCAGCGTCCCCGTCAGCCCAGCCCCGGTCACCGCGGCCCCCGCTCGTCCCGTCCCGTCACGTCCCGCCGGGCAGAGCCGGGGAGCGGCCCCCCGCCGGGCTCACCTCGGCTCGGACGCGGCGCGGAGCCTCCGGGGGCTGCGAGGACAGGAACGCCCGGGCAGGTGCGGTGCGACTAGGCGAGATGAGACCGAGCCGGTGTCCCGGTTTGGAACCACGGCGACAGCCTGGGAAGCAGCCCCGGCTGCCTGCTGCGACAGGCTAAACGCTCTTCTTGCCTGAGAGCCGCTGAAGAGAATGTCAGACACCAGTGCAAACAGCTTTGGGGGCTCAGTGCTCTGCGCCCGGAGGGACAGGGCTCTGCTCCCCCTGGGGGTTTCGGGTGCCCCAGAGGAGCTGGATTCCAGCTGCCGGTAACACTCAGCAAAGCTCTCACCGTATCTGCCAGCACAGCCTCATCTATAGGAAGCTCGCATTTCTGTTACCTGCAGCTAAAACAACCAGCAAGAACTTTTCTTGTTCTTTCAGGAGGATTATTTTAGAGTATTGTTAAACCATTTCTATAAAAGGAGGAGAGGTGGCTACATTTGGCATTGTTTGCCATCAGTGCCGATAGCTCAGCAGCACGTTTCACTGTTTTTCCAAGACTCAGACCCCTACGAGGGAAGCCAGGACCCAAGAGTGTGGGGGTCGTTCAGAAGAGCAGCAACCTGCCTCAGCTCCCCTCCCCAAACCCAGCGCTGGCAGCCACATGGTCGCTCCCAGGCCTTGTACCCAAGACGTGGCTTTGGCAGGACCCGCCTGGCCCGGCTGCTGCAGCCCCGAGCTCCGGAACAGCCAGGCTGGTGCTCGCTCCCTGTGCCACTGTCCCCAAAAGCCACAGCTCCAGCTCTACTGAGCCCAGCCTTAGGCCTTGAGTAAACATCTCTGCAGTTATTTTTAAAGATTTTTGGGAACCTTTAGCTCTATGCAAGATGTAGAAATGTTAAATACTTTGGCAAGTTCTTCCCTCCAGGGTTCACGTTCTTCCTCCTTCAGGCAATAAAACGGCTGTGGGAATCGCTGAGGATAACAACTCACCATGTGCAATGCTGTTTTTTTCATTGTTCTGCCTTTTTCGGGAGAGTTCTGTAGGAGGAACTGACCGTGGGTGAAATCCCGGCTCCAGTGGGGTCAAGGGGAGGTTTGCCCTTGGGTTCTGCACGGATCCTTCAGCATCGTGCAGGGTACCAAGGGATGATAAATGTGTTTTGGGACCAGCTGGGATTGAAGTGCTGGTGAGACACTCGGTTCAGGTGAGAGAGCAGCCACTGTTTGCTCCTCTTTGCCGTCAGATGAGGTGTCACTCACACCTACATGGATACTTACTCCTTCGCAGACTAGAACTGAACCACTTCTAATGCAGAAAAGAACCTGATGCCAATCGCGTTGCTTAGACGTGCTGCAGCTGAATGCCTCAAAGAGTGGTGTGTAATTGTAGGACACATTCTATTTCAACAGTGAATCATAAACGCTGAGCTGTGAACGAGCTCTCCCAGGACTCATGCGCTTTGTCTCCATGCCAATGCCAAGCTGTTCCCAGGGCTGCGCTTCCTAATGCTCTGTCTGCTCTGATTCACAAGCGCAGGGGCTTAGTGAGCTGCTGGCTGCCAAGGTGAACCATCATACGCCTTGAGGACTGAACGCTGGATTTAAGAGGCTAAGTCATGGCAGGTTTTCATTAGTTTTGCTTCAAGTATCTCATCTGCAGCCTGGGCTTCTTGCTCCCGTTGCACCTGCAGGTCCCCCCGCCTCGCTGGGGTGCAGCCCGGCTGGAGCGATGCGCTGCGGCGGGGCCAGGGCTGCTCACACCGGCCCCACACCGAGGCCCTCGCTCCCCGTGAACGGGGCCGCAGTGTCACCCCTCCCCAGCCAAAGAGGGACCAGATTTTGGGAGCACTGCAGCTGCTCCGTGCGCCCCCGGATGCGTGTGCACCCACAGCCGAGTGGCCCCGCTGCTCCCTCTGGTCCCGCAGCTCCCCACGGCCATCACTCTCCCCTGCCCGGCTTGTGACAGCCCCAGCAGCCGTTTCCCCGGCTCTGCGGCTGGACAAGCTTCAGGCAGAGCTTTGTGTGCAGCTCCGACTGATTTGCCATTTGCCGAGACAGGCAAAGTGCTCCCGCTTCCCGCGGTGACGATGAGCCCAGGGAAAGGCAGACCGAGAGCATCCCCGTCCACACAAAGTCCCGCTTCCCTCCCAGGCAGCTCAGAGACACGAGTCGTTCACTGGGGTTTGGCATCGACCTCACCAGTTACACAACATACAGCTCTTCCATGCATCTCCTCATCTGTGATCCTGGCTTTTGGCTGTCACACTTTGGCAGCTGACATGTTTGTTTTAGTAAGTCTGAAGGATTCACCAAAGCAGAGAAATAAAAAAGAAACCTCTTTGGTTGAAAACAGATTCAGTCACCCTAAAGGAGGTTCCTGGCCTGACATGGTGCCGGAGCAGCACGCTGCCCCAGGCACAGCGGCGCTGGGGACACAGCCCCACGCTGGGCACGGGACCTCCTGCACCGGCTCGTGTGCGCAGGGACAGGGCAGACCGAAGGATCCATAAGCGAGGATCTAACCGCCACTCCTGCCGCAGCGGGAAGGGAGCAAAGGGAGCTGCTGTGGCGGAACATCCCTCCCGCCGCGCGGGCCACGGGGCTCGGCCAGCCCCCCATCCCGGTGCCGCTCCCCGCGCCGCGCGAGGCGCTCGCGGCCCCTCGGTCCTCACCCGGCACAGCCGCGGCTGCCCCGCCATCAGAACACAAACACACGTGGTGGTAAAGCAAAGAATCCTGTGCGAATGACAGGGATTTCTGAGTCACCCCCAGCTCCCTCCAGCTCTAAAACTTCAGTGATGCCATAGAGCTGGAAACATTTTTGTTTTAAAAATACACACTCTGGAATAATCAAAAGCACAAGCGCTACATAAGGCTAAATTTAATTGCATGTCGGTTTACTGCTGCATCTGAAATAGCTGTTTTTCCAATAAGCTATGTTGAATCCCAGCTTTACGGTCCCCCTGATACAGAGCTCTGGCAAAACGTCAAGTCCAGGCCAGTGTTTTCAGACGGCGCGGTGGCCGCCCGTGAACCCTCGTGTGTGGATGTGGCCCGTGGCAGGCACTGCGAGCTACCAAGCCAGGATATTTTATCTGGCTGCTTTTGCATGGGAAATTCTCTTTATCCTAGAAGTTTTCCCTAGCCCTCGCCCCTGCACTGGGCCTGCAAGAGGCCCCACTTTGGAAAATCACTAAAAATACAGAGATGCGCAGTCCCACGCACACACCTCCCGGAAAAGGCCGATTAGCGCTCCACCAAAACGCTGCTGAATGTCACGGGCTTTAGGTAAGGCTTGGGGATGCATGAAGGGCAGAGAGAATGAGGAGCGTTTCCCCACGTTTCTTTACTATTCACATGAGTAAATCCTCAGGTATGGTAGAAACTCCCCACATTGTTATCCGTTTGGTTATACAGCTTTTCAGAGGAATACACACTCAGAGTAAATATTGTAAAATGCACCATGCTTAAGTCTACAGGTCTCTGGAGGCAAAACATGGAAATAAAAGCAATACACAAAATTATTGGGTCCCAAACACTTATACAAAATTCATTGTGTTAATGAAGTCACTGACCCGTGGTGACACGCTACAGCACGATGCAGCTTTTTTAAGAGGCAGGTAAATACTGCTGCACTCTTAGGCAATTCACACCACCAGTTACACCGTCCAACGGCTGAAAGCGTGCTCCTGGCTGCGGTGCTTTTGTCAAAAAACAACAAAAACCCCACACCAAACCCAAAAGCTCGTCCTCAGGTTGCTGGTGGCAACTAAACTGGTCGTCGGTGCGGGCACGGCTGCTCCGCACCGCGCTGCTCCCTGCCTGCTGCTTTGTTTGGGAAACTATCCTCAAAGCATCACCGGGAGGGAATCGAGCCGGACAAGCTGGATGTACACAGACAGGGAAGAGGGGGGACCACCTGGATGCTGCAGTCTCAAGCTTTAGAAAGCATTTGCAGCAGAAAAAGAATTGACATAGTTCATGCCACCTATCAAGACCATTTCTTCTTTTCCCTTCTTTTTGTTTATGCAGGAACACTGAGCTCACTCAAAGAACTCAATGTTAAGAACCTTTTACACCATGTTCACAGGATTCACATCATTTCCTTAAAGAAATGCCCTGCCTATTGGAACGGTCAGCCTCTGCTCCCACGGCCGCTTTCAGCCGCGCCGAAGCCCCAGCCATGCTCATCCAACTTCTGTAGATTAAGTCTTGAAAAAGAACCTGAACTTGCTGGCATTAAACCAGCTGCCATTTCCACAAGCATTAGCATTAATATTGCAGCACTGCAAGCAAAGGTCCCCAGCAGAGCCTCGGAAGCTGCTCTAGCTCTGCACTGGCTACCAGACACGCAGGGGACGGCACCGCCTGCGCCGGCCCCGCTATCCCGGGATGCAGCACCAACACTCCATCCAAATCCGTCAGCTTAAACCCATTTAAACGAGAGCAGGCTGTGCATCGGGCTGATCCGATAATCCAGGCTGATCCTGTAATCCCCCAAGTCCTGTCTAGGCTGCGACAGACCTTTGCAAGGTAGGTGTCTGTGGGTGTACAGGGGAACACACGTCCTGCCCATCACAGGCGGGACCGGGGGTACCTGTCACGGGGGGACAGGAGCCGCGGGGACAGAGGAGTGACAGCTGCACCAGTCACTTGGCGGGGTGTGTTACAGCCAACACACAGAACCTCCGCAGACAACGTGTAGAACCTCTGCAAACAACATACAGAACCTCTGCAAACAACGTACAGAACCTCTGCAAACAACAAATATAGCCTCTGCAAACAACATACAGAACCTCAATTAACATGCAGACCCTCTGCAAACAACACGTATAACCTCTGCAAATAACAAATACAACCTCTGCAAACAACACGTATAACCTCTACAAACAATGTACAGAACCTCTGCAAACAACATGTATAACCTCTGTAAACAATGTACAGAACCTGTGCAAACAACATGTATAACCTCTGTAAACAATGTACAGAACCTCTGCAAACAACATGTATAACCTCTGTAAACAATGTACAGAACCTGTGCAAACTCTGTCCACACAGCTGCGCGCAGGATCTGAACCCGCCCAGCTGAGGGTTTTGTAGACGGCTCCGTAATGACATTGTTCCTGCTAAAATGTTTCTTGCGTCATCCCATTATGGCCCCAAAGCCCATAAAATCAATGGAGCCTGCACAGACCCTGGGAATAATGAGCTGGCCTGATACAGGATGGTGAAAATATATGTACATATGCTTTTTTAACAAAGCGGCTTCAGTTCCAAGCTTTTGGGAGATTATGTAATAATTTTACTACTTTCACTTGTTTGTTTTTTACTGTATTTCTGTATAACTTCATGCTATTCAGCTGCTCTGGATGCTCTGAAGGAGCAATAAAGAGCCAAACAAACCAGCTGCGGACCCGCGAGTGGAAAGGTGAACGTGTAGCAACAGCGACTTTCACGGCACCTGCAAAACCCAGCAACAAAGCGACATGTTATTGAGCATCGCCTCAGATATTAATTAATATTTCCACACACATACGCGTGACTCATTCATTTAACACCCGGTACCCGAGGCACTAACACGGGGCACAGTTCTGATTGAGCATCACTCTCACCATGCTGCAGGAAAGACAGAGGAGCCAGAATAACACTGAAATACATACATCAGCTTATTTTTATACATATCAATATGTAAATGATACAATTAATGTGCTTATATGTGTAAAGGAAAGCGAATCAGCATTGCTGCTCATCACTACAACAAAATCTGTGCTGGGTGATAGAAAAGGGGCTGCAGTCCTGAGCTAATCAAGCACATATGTGTGTATATATGTGTGTGTGTGAGTACGGAAGTGGGCACCCATCTAGAGACGCCCCAGGGTGGGGGGTGCACCCCATGTCCCTCACACCGAATTGTGCCCCAGGAACGCAGCCAAACGATGGACTAGGGGGCAAGATTGCACTTGGAAAATGAAGCCCAGCTACATTTATGCAAACTGTCCTTCCTCGCTAATTATCGCCCATTTGCAATAATATGTTTACCTTCTCCTTCCTGAAGTCACTCATTTGTCCTTCTCCTCATTTAATTTCAGGTGGTTGATGTTGAGCCAATTCACCAATTTGTCCAAATGGTTCTGGATGCAGGTTCCCGTCTTCATGGCGCTCGCAGCGACTGCTCCACCTCCCGGGTGCGCAAAACCACCATTATTTACCTGTTTCTGAACAGAAAACGACGGGTGTTCGGCTCGCCCGGCCTGCAGCGCGATGAGTCAGCTTGAATTCCTGCACCTGGCTAAGGCTTTCCAGTTCCAAGTGTCTGTTCTGCTGTCCAACGGACTGTCCTTAAACCAAAGGGTCATTTATTAATTACTCCTGCCAGCAAACACGCCACCCTTGGAGCACTGGCCTGAGGCACCAAGGACCTTGCCTGTCCCCTGTCTGTCCCCTGCTCAGCCCCTGCCCATCCCCTGCCTGTCCCCTGCTCATCCTCTGTGTGTCCCCTGCCCATCCCCTGTGTGTCCTCTGCCCATCCCCTGCTCATCCCCTGCCCATCCCCTGTGTGTCCCCTGCTCATCCCCTGCCCGTCCCCTGTGTGTCCCCTGCCCACTGCAGCCCCTCGCAGGGACACGCAGCATCTTGCTGCACATCATCCCTTCAATCGCTGCCTCTGCTCCTCTGTGCTGTGACCTGTGTCCCCAGCCCGTCTGTTCACAAGTCCCTGACTGGTCCCCAGCGGCCCCTTGACTGGTGACGGGGAGCGGAGCTGCCCGAGGGAGCGAGGACAGGACAGCACCCCGAGGACACGGCGTTTCCTGCCCCACTGTTGTTTTTTCCCTTACGTTAGTCAGTTTATGTGAATTTAGGGCTGGTGAGAAACGTGCAGCCAACAGAAAGGAAAAAACAAACCCTGTCCCGGGCCCCCTCTGATGTCCTGCTTACCTGCGCATCGGGCTCGACGTCACACGGACCGCGGTCTGTCCCTGCCCACGTCTCCAGTGGGACCGACTCCAGGGTCCCACGGAGCTTCTCACCCCTTGCAAAGCCACGGGACGAGGTGACACAGCACAGGAGGTGACACAGTGATAAGAGGAGGTGACACAGTGTGGAGGAGGTGACACAGTGACAAGAGAAGGTGACACAGCACGGGAGGTGACCCAGTGCGGGAGGAGGTGATGCACCGATTGCCTGTGAAAGATCCCAAAATAGTTTCTTAATCTCAGAGGTCCGTGAGTGCGTCAGCGCAGACACAACAGGTACATTAAGTGAATACACAATCTCCCGCTTCAGCAAAGATAACCGTTTCACACCGTTAAATGGTGACTTCAACAATAAGTGATATAGAAATATTAACCTCAACAGGTTGTCAGCAAACCAGTTTGATTTACGTCTGCATTTAACATGCCATAGCTGCTCTCTCTTCTGTCACACCAAGTAATTGCTTCGTTATCTTACCGCTCCAGTTATTGTGGCAGCACGGCCCTTTACCTTATTTTCAATGGAAATGCGATTATCTCAGCCACACCAGGTCGCTGATCGAAGACATTGCAGACCCCATGAAGCGTCTCCCCAAGCAGCAACCCAGCTGGTTTGCCATTGTTTGAGAAATCTCGTCACAACATCGTCGCTGCTCTCACGTCGCGGGGTTTGCAGTGTTCCCAACAGTATCGCTGCTCTCACACCGAGGGGTTCGCGGTGTTCCCAACAGCATCGCTGCTCTCACACCAAGGGGTTCGCAGTGTTCCCAACAGCATCGCTGCTCTCACACCAAGGGGTTCGCAGTGTTCCCAACAGCATCGCTGCTTTCACACCAAGGGGTCCGCAGTGTTCCCAACAGTATCGCTGCTCTCACACCGAGGGGTTCGCGGTGTTCCCAACAGCATCGCTGCTCTCACACTGAGGGGTTCGCGGTGTTCCCAACAGTATCGCTGCTCTCACACCAAGGGGTTCGCGGTGTTCCCAACAGTATCGCTGCTCTCACACCGAGGGGTTCGCGGTGTTCCCAACAGCATCGCTGCTCTCACAGTGAGGGGTTCACGGTGTTCCCGGTGGTGCATGGCACAGAGCCGGTAACGCCGCGGTGGATGATGGGGTTGCTCGCCCCACGGCAGCAGCTGACGCCTGCAGGTCCAGGGGTTGCTGGATGCTCCTGTGGTGCAGAGAAACCCAGAGGAGGAACCTTCTGTTCCCAGCACCGGTGCCATAGAGATGCTGTCCCCGGGGCTCGTCACCCTGCGGGCGCTGGCCAAGGGCACCTCCCAGGGATGTCCCAGCTGGTGGGACAGCGTCTTAGCGCTCCAGCTCACTGACTTCCCATCAACCACCAAATGGGCTGCGTTTACGATCCAGGCACCTAGGCTCACCCCGAAACAAACGCAGCTCATTCACATCTTGTTTTGTAAGCGTGTTTAACTGCCCGACACTGAACGAGGCACACGAGATGCGCTGGTGTTTGCTGGGACCTCGGCTTCGAGTCAAGGCTGCGTCAGGAAGCACCAGCCCGTCTCCGTGGGTGCCGCTGAGCTGGTTCGCAGCCCGGAGCAGCGGGTCGCTGGGCTGCGGCGCGGCAGCTCCCGCTTCCAGCTCCCCGCTCCCCCCGGGGCTCGGGCTCAGCGAACGGCTGTTACTCCAGCATTTGAAAACTCTCCCCGGTCTTGCTGGATGAGGAGCACAGTGCCTTGGGAGCTCAGCAGGTAAAGGATGTATCTGCACGAACCCCATCAGTTTTGCAGCAATTACCACCCAATTCATTTTTCTTTTTGAGTAATTACTCCTAATGGTCAGATTAGGTTCACTTTCCCTCATTTCACCACCGAACACAATAAGCCAGATGCCAGGTTGGTAGAAGCTGGAGTAACTCTGCTTGCCCTTGATGGAATTAACTTCAGTTTGCTGTTCAGCGTCCAGACCTGGGGTGACCCTCACATCAAAAGCAAAATGAGTGTTTGCAAAGGGTGTCCCAGGCCGCCTGGGGCAGGGCCACACACCAGCGGCGCGCTGGCCCGGCGGGGCGGCCGCTTCTCCCCCCGAATGCTCCTGGTGACACAAAAGCGGCCGTTTCCCGGCGTGGCCGTTTCCCGGCGCGGCCGTGCCGTCCGTCACCGAGCTCCGGCACAGGAGGCGATCGAGGGGGAGTCTGACTCGCGGGCTTGAAAAACTCCTCCTTGCGCTCCCGACTCCGACCTGCAGCAGCGAAACAAGCTCACCCTCTATGAAATCCCTCCCGAGCTGTGGGGGAAACGCAGTTAAACTTGGGCAAAGCACTTCTGGAGAGCTGAGTCGGCAGCTTTCGGGGCTCTCCACAGCCTGTCAAACACGCCACACAACATTTTTACGGAAAATAAAACATTTTGATAATGACTGCAGTTTTAACATATGAACGGGCTTTAGCAGCATGGAGGGAATGGTTGTTTCCCAACAAGAGCAAAATCGTCCTCCCTCCCACACCCTCCTGCGGCCCCAAACCGTGTCGGGGCCGAGTGGGGCCGGGACCCGCTCTGCTGGGGACGCAGACGGGTTTGGTTTCGGTAGCTGAGTGCTCAGGTCAGACCCGCTGCTGCGTTCGTGTAGGCCAGGCCCATCCAAAGCTGGGCTTTAGCTAAATCATCCACACTTGGGAGCCAGGATCCACGGGAGCCGCACAGATTGCACGGGCAGGGCTGCTCCAGCAGGGCCTTGAGGGGAAAGGCTTTTCCAGGGGACACCGGGTGCTGTCAGCCGGGTTTGGGCTGTACCTGGAGGGGCAGGGACGATCCCACTGGAAATCAAGAGCCCGCTCAAGATCCCAACAGCCGAGGGGCCCCCGCGGCAGAGAAGGCCCTACGAGGGACGGACTGTCACTGTCACCGCCAACACTGACACAACATCTCAAATCCAGCGAGAACAATGGACAACTGTTCATTACTTACAGAGCAGACGTGAAGTTCTGTGAGAAAAAAACATGGTTAAACCTCCCTAAAGATCCTCCCCAAGGAACCACCGTGAATTATTTGCCCAGTGGTAATCAGGAGGTGTAGGAAGTATTTAATGATGCAACTATTCGGAAAATATTTTAAAAGGCTTTTGCGAAGGTTTCCCAGGGCTCCAGCGGCCAGGCCGGCGGTTCTGCGCTGTTCGGGGGCAACATTCTCTTTAATTGCGCTGCTTCGTGACCGCGGTGCTCAGCACGGCGGAGCCGAGGGCGGCGCTCGCACCGCGGGGCTGTGAAATGTTCTCCTTCACCTGTGAGCTGCCGAAGCCCTGGCTGCGGCGGGAGCCGCGGTCACCGCGACGGGGGGTGCAACGGGCTGGGTTTAGACGCACAGCCCACCCACCTGCGTTCTAGAAGTGATGCCCGACCGGCTCCAGAGAACATCACAATGATTCAGAGCATTCGTGCTGGGCAGGAACGGGGCAGCAGGTGCCACTCCGGGCCCCGCTCACCGCAACCGTCTGCCCCGCGCAAAACTCCGCTTCAGTCCCAGAAGCCGGGCTTAGCCCTGAGACTCTGCCTCCGGCTTAGTGCAGAACCACACGGGTGGTTTACGACGATGGAGCGAACGGGAGCGTTGGCAGCTGCTGATCTGCAGCCAGCGCGCAGAGGCAGCTGGCAGCCAGGAGAAATCATAAAGCGGAATTAAGAAACTGATTGTTGATTAGGAGCTCATTTAATCTCACACTCCAGCCTGAAAGAGAAGGTTCCTCAGGGCCTTTCTGGGTGTGCATGCTCACAGGTGCCTAGGAATAGCACCAGTCCCATAGAAATGGTAGCTTTATTGATGTATTTTTATAGCAAAGCAAGCAGACTGTGCTGTAGCCACAGGCCGTTGCAGTTCTGCAGTGAGAACCTCGGCTATCACTTTCTTCCTATAGTCTGTAAGCTTAATTTAACTTCTTTACCACTCCTGATGTTTTCCTGTTTTATAGCTCAGCTTTCCTCATATATCTGCCTTCCCGCAAGTTTGTGCAAAGCATTTTTCTTGTTAGCAGCGCTGTCACTGGCACACTATTATTTGCTGGAAGTTTCAGCTTTTAAATTTACCAGCAATAAAACCTGCGGCAGGACGAAGGATGCAGAGATTTTCCAGGAAGACTCAAATCCACACCTTGTATCAGAGGCGCCCTAAAAAGAAACGTTGCAAACTCAGAGTATTTAGACTAACAATCGAGTTACCCCAGCTTGAGGAGTTACTGTTGACAGGAAACCCCCGTCCTGCACAGGAGGGGCTGTCACTGCTGCCCTGGTGTGCGGCATCCAGAGGTGTAAAGTCTCCAGGAGCTCCTGTTTGGAACACGATGGGCTCGTTAGCAAAGCATTTCACTGCATCCAAAACTGGGCTGAGCTACGGAAACAACATAACTGGGCAAACCGTGCTTGACACGAAGCCTGTGGGAAGGGAGGATAGCGGGAAACGCACAGCAGAACGTTTCAGCCTCGCTGGCAGCGGAGATGAGAAGGTTCCCGAACACCCACCACACTTGCTTTCAGAACAAACCAACCAACACCAGCTGCTGCGTTTTCTCTGCACCTGCTCACCCCACCGGAGTCACGTTTACATCACCCCGGCTGCCCCGTTCTGAACGAGGACGGTGCCCGCTGCCGCGGGCTGAGGAGAGCAGCTCTGGAAGCAGCAGGTGCGGTCCCCGTGACAGCCGCAGCCTGAGCTCGGAAAACACGCAGCCCCCGATCTTAGACTCTGCTTCCCCGGCGATGCTCCCGGTGACAGGCCATGACCAGAGCTCCAGGGCCCGCTGAGAACATTTGGAATACTTTGCATGGCATGTATTTTGCTTACAGGCTGCTCAGGCTTCATTTTCTTTCATTGCTTTTCTGCATTACAAAACTCCATCATTTTCCATGATAAGACTTTCAAATGCTAATATTTGTTTTAAAGCCAGAATACTTCACGTCCAACAACCTTCCAATTTCTATCAAATTTAATGACTTTAAGCTGAAATAATGACACATGCTCATGAGTCAGTTTCCACGGATATATTGAAAACCAAAGCACGTTTCTGTAGTCCAGGACACCCGTCCCTCAGCCCCCCAGCCCCACGGGGGTCCTGCGGGACACGAGGGGAACGCGCGGCCCCAGAGCCGGCTCGAGGCTCCAGCGATTCGCCCCCATCCCAAGGTTAAATGGCCACAGCGCTGCAAGCAAAAGCCACCAGCGTGCCAGGCGGGTTATTTTGAGGCAGTTTGAATGACAGTTGTGCGGAAACGCAGGGTTTATGGAGCACCCAGACACACGGACAGCGGAAGGGCCTCGGCAGCGTGTCCCGCGCTCCCGCCGCAGCCTCAGCTCTTCCTCCGCTTGCTCCGGGGCAGCAGCCGCTCGCTCCCCAGCACCCGCGGCCGACGCGGCTTCCTCTGGTTGGCCCCCGGACCCGCGGAACTGCCCCTGAAAATTCAAACAGAAAAAAGGGGTTTGAAGCTGCTCTAAACACAGCAAGTGCCCCAGGCTGTGCCAACGTGCTGTAAGCAGGCACACTCGTGTAACTGCTGACGGTGCCCAGGAACCGTCCCCTTCGCAGGGACAGGGTCATGGCGCCTGTCCCCGTCACCAGGGACCCGCTGGGGACAGCAAGGAGCAGCACCAACCTTTCACGTTCCTTGTCCATAAACCAGAAGAGGCGCTGGTGCCAGTGAAACCAGGGCGACATCCCAGAGCAGAGGTCGACCTGAACCAGAGTCACCCCAGCGGCAGAGCCACCGAGGGAGGGGACGGGCGCTCTGGTCACCGTTACCCAAGAAGGAAACGTGCAGGACTCCCATCTTCAAACAGGCTCTTTGCCAGAGGCTCTTCTCATTTATGGACAAAGAATTTTCCACTGGGAACTAAAGAAGTGTTTTCCTTTTAGTCAGAGTTAATTTTAAAGGGAAAAAAAGTTAAACTAGCCATATTTAAATTAAGCAGCTAATTTCCATAATAAGCAGCTCAAAATTCCACATAGTGTTGACACAAAAGATATCACTCATCCATCAATAGCTATCACTAATTAAACATTCCTTACAAATGCACTCTTCTTGTACCATTCGCCAGGATGAATCCATCCTGCAGGGACTATTCATTTGGCTTAAACTGGGAATCCACAACTGAAAATAACAATGGAAAACTCTCAAATGCCCAAATCCATGTCTCTGTTGAGTGCCATGAGATAAGTACTAAAAGAGATTTCAGAGATGAGCTCAGCGCCACATTGGAAATGGAGCTGCTGCGTCTGTGAGACCGTAACCTCGTGCGGGAGATCTGTGCACATCCCAGCACGAGCAGGTTCGGTCCGCGCGGGTAACTCGTGCGCATCCAACACGAGCAGGTTCGGTCCCTGCAGTGAACGTGCGCGCATCCAACACGAGCAGGTTCGGTCCGTGCGGGTAACTCGTGCGCATCCAGCACGAGCAGGTTCGGTCCGTGCAGGGAGCACAGCCCTGAGGAGCACAACCAGGAGGGACGATGCACGTGCACGACCCGCCCCGACCTCCCCCAGGATTGCTAGAGAGCTCCCGTGTCCCTTCCCAAAGAGCAGCACCAGCATCGCACCTTCCTCTTTCCCTTCTTTCTGTTATTTCGTTCTAGAGAAGCTGCAAAATACAACCACCTTTGCAGGAACAAATTAGGACACAGAAGGAAGCAGAAATCTCATTTAGTTTGAGGTTCCCTTTGCTGTTTTATCTTCTGCCTGTTCCTAGCTTTGATGCCTAAATTTTCCACAGCAGAGTGGTAATTACCTTATACTCAAAAGTGTTTTAAAACACAAAGCTGAGAACTGGAGCTTCTTTATCACTTGTTTCTCCTATTTTGCAAATATCTGATCATTAACTCCCATAAAAATAAAGCAAGATGGATGATATTTTTCTGGCGTAACTCAGCTTTTAAACAATCTGGGCTGGTTATGAAATGAACCATCTGTCTGTCCCTTGGCCGACGGCTCCTGCATTCCCGGTTGCCAAAGCCAAGCGTTCCTGGCCCGGCCGCGGGACACGGCTCTGCAGCCGCGGGACGAGCGACTCGCGCTAGCGCTGCACGTCAGCTCTACCGACGTCCTTCCGCGCTTGTCAACCTGGCCAAACGTTATCACCCCTCAAACCCACCAGACAAGTGGGGAGTCTGCTGGGTGAAGGGAATCACCGAGGGAACAAGCGATCTTGCTATGGCTACATCCCATAACTCACGTGAGCATCCACTGCTGCTGGGCAGAAACACCCCACTAACAAACTCTAGTATGGGGTTGTTATTGACGTTCCCGCTTCTTGTCCCACCAAGAAACCTGTTGTTCCAGCTCGCCCACGGAGCCACAGCTGCCAGACCCTTGAGCCACAACACGAGATCATCTCCCGCAGCAGACACGGGTCAGCCAACTGGCGTCTCCAGAGTGGCGTCCAGGGAGCACAGGCAAAGAACAGGCAATAATTTGATGGTACCAGCACCAAAATTAGTTGCAAGTCACTGTCTGCTGATAAAGACACGACAGTCCACCCACCCTCTGTGCGGAGGCTGTCGGCTCCAGACTTGCAGACGGCACACACGGCTTGTCCTTCCCCAGTGTTTCTTTGTACAACGCCTTGCACAGCAAGACCCAAATTTTAAATATTACCACTGTAGAACAAAAGGGCAGTTTTGGTTTCAAGAAATAAGACATTAAGCTTTTGAAAACAAGAAAGCGCTCTCCTCTCTTTGAACAGGAGTAAATGGAACAGATGCTGCGGTTCCAGCACATTCAGCTTGACAGAGATGCAGGCGAGACTGACACCAACGTAACTTCAAATACAACAGAAGATCAGATTCTCTTATCTTCCCTCATTCCCTCATTTTTTTCTTTCTTTCTTTTTTTTTTTTAAATATATACTCCAATACCCCTCAGCACAATGATTCTCAACCGGCCATCTGCAGATCCTGGGAGCACCCAGGATTATCTTCCAAGGATCCAAAACCACCAGCCAAACCGTGGAGATCCTCCGAGAACCGACTTCCCAGAGGCGTTCGCTTCTCCCGCAGAACCCGCGGGGGGCTGCGCCAGCTGGACACCACAGGCCCCCGCCAGTCCCAAGGGCTTTTCCACTCGCACCTTCCACTTACCTGCCAGAGGACGCGGAACACGTCTCGGGCTCCTGCAGGTCTCTCAGAATGTCTGAGCTGGAGCTGCGGGGGCAATAAAACAGACAGACATTCTTTAGCAACAGCTGCAGCAAAGTGGGGCTCTGCTTACAAAGGCAGCAGAACCCAGAGACAAGACGGTGTCCACGTGGCACGGGGAACACGAAATAATCCAACCGACAAAAAATAACTTCCACCAACAGCACGTGTGACACCAGATGTGTCCTGAACAGCGACGGAGCCGCATCTGGAGGTATTTTACAGCAGTCACAGAGGCTACCTAAATCGGGGCCTTAGTGAACTCAATTAAAGGGCTGTTATTGCATCAATACTGGAAGAACCCGCGTGTAGACACGTGCACACGTGTACACACACCTGCTGCATTATCTCCAACAGCCCAGTGCTGGCTGCAGATCTCCTCACGTGCTCAAAGTTAAAAACCAAACTGCACAGATGTTTTCACTCTGTATGTTACATAAGAAGAAAATTTTGTCAAATTTCAATAAAAGCTGAATTAAGTGAACACAAACCTCTGGGCAATTATTGCTGACTTGTAACTTGTGCTCAGGCACCGTGATGTGAACTGCTGCAGAGTTCAAGTACCTGCCAGAGTGCAGGGCTGCAGAAACCAACAAGCAAGCTGGAAAATGGGGCTTTCTGGAAACTCTCTCTCAAAAAGGCACCGCTATTGCAGAAATGACACAACAAACCACGTTACACAAACAGCCGGGAGATTTCAGCGTAAACCACGGGACAGCAGCTGGATACCGGTTCTCTTGAATTCACTTTAAAGGTTTTACAACAAAATTAATCCCGTTTACTAGAAGACAGCAAATGTAAACTGCAACAACAGACCCCCAGAGTCACAGCATCACACACAGATACCAGCGCATCGATACGCTTGTTTGAAACACACGTTAAGGAAAACAGCCCCAAAATGCTCATTGTCATGGGACAGATTCCACATGGCAAAGCAGAATCCAGATAATAAGGACAACTCCTCAAGTTTCCAAAAGGTCCAGTTTTCACTGACCCATCCCATGCCAGAGAAGAAAAGTCCTAAGCTCTTATCATGGAATGAATGCACTTAAACTGAAGAAAGCGAACTAAGTAAAAAGAAACAGCTCTCTCATTACGTATGCTGTTTCTTTAAATGTTAGCCTAGGGGGCCCAAAGGCATCACGGAATTTAGCACAGTCGTGCTCATTTCCTCGGTGTTTCTGCCTGTCCAATACCCATCAGCTATCTACCTGCACTGGGGCCGGACGAAGCAAAACAGCTTCCGACTTTATTCAGACTCCAAAACCAAGACGATTTCCCACCAGAGGTTTTCTGTCCTTTTCCTGAATCAAGGTCATGATTCTATTCTAGGATTTCACATATCAGTTCCAGACGAGAACATTTTTATGGCAAAGCCATTAAAGCTGTGGACTAGTGATGTGCAGCGCAATGGGACTAGTGATGCGGAGCACCAGGGTTCTAGGAAAGCTCTATGGATGACTTCATAGCTTTGAAAAATTATCCCTTAGAAGTCCTGTTTTGTTTGGGCGTTTCTCCGTTAGGCACATTTTGCTTCCGTGGTGGGACATCAATCTGTGAAGAGCGCAGATGTGTTTGGTCCACGCTATGACCTCCGTGCATGCTCTGAGGCTTCTTCCAGCAGCTATAAAATTTGTATTTTCTCAATTAAAGTATCAACTTTTTAATAATATCAGTACATCAGTGATGATTGTACAATGTAATTTCTACTACTGACCAACTGCTCCCTTAGCAAATATCGATATGAGATTGACAAAGACAGAAGGTCTTACAAAGGAGAACACAAAAGAATCTCTGATTTACTTGCAGCACCTTTTGACAGAGCAAACACTTCGGCTCTCCGAGGTTGTTTTGTTATATTCTACGTGCTGCTCAAGATCCTCATTCTCTTTTACTCCACGATAACATCGGCTCCATTAGAAGTGCTCTCGCCATGAAAACACAGCACGCACATTCAGACTCCCAAACATATTTCAAGTTTTGACATTTCAATGTGAAAAACTTTTACCCTTGTCAAAGGATATCCTCTTATTATCAGAAATAAAATACAAGCCTCTGAAAATCATTACTCACTACAATAGCACAATGGTACTTAAACCCGCAAAATCAAAATCATTCTTTTTGGATTTGTGCTGTATTTAAGGCACTGTAATTAACAAAAGGTTAACCTCACGGTAACCTGAGAGTGACACAGCACGTCTTTCTCTCGGGCAGTTTGTAGGACTACACCTACTTTCCAGTCCCTGAGAAGGTCGCGGTAACGCCGGCAGGGTGTGACGGCAGGGCTGTCAGCGCTGAGCGCACGGGGCGCACTGAGCTCAACGCACCATCTACAGGGGAACCAAAGAATAACTAAAAACATAGAACAACAATAACAATTAAAAAGCCATATACCAAAAAACGCCACCGCGCTGCTGAACTCCTGGAGCAGCACAGCAGCTGGCTTGTAAGGTTAAGCAAACTGCCCTGTGTTTAAAGAAAAATAAATAAAACCCACAGCACATATACGAACCAGGGGACACGCAAAAAGTAGGAAATCGAATAGAAAATCCCAGAGAGATTCTGCCAAAACAATCGTGTGCACCCTGGTAACTCTGCTCCTGTTCCACAGCGGCCGAGCTGAAGAGTGAACCACGGGAGCTGTTTGGCCTGTTTTTATAACAGAAGCGCACGCTGCAGACCCGCCGGCCCGAGCAGTCTGCGCTCCACTCAGCACGGCTGGGCAAATATTTCCCTTGGAGAGAGAGAATGCACAAGACAAGGAACAAACAGCCCTGCCCGAGCCAGATGTAATGGGAACAAGGGCGCCTTCCAAGCGCATCTGCCAGCCCGGTGCACGGAAGCACATCCAGCTGTTAGTGGCTGCCCCGCGCCGACAGAACAGCCCTGAGCAAAGCCCTCAGCCACCTTCGGCCCGTCGGCTGGGGTACAGCAGCCTGCACGCAGGCCGGGGCGAAGAATCAGGGTTAACTGCCATGTCAAAGGCCCTCAGTAGTGTCATTCCTAACATCATTCACACGCAAAACTGGCAGTGAAACAGAGATTTAATGATACCTTGGATGAGCTAATACGAGCCCTTTCCACCTCCCAAGAGCCCACTTTGTAAGATTAAAACTGCAAATTTTCGAAGGTCCTTAACACCAAAAGGTTAATTTGCAATAAAATTTTTTAAAAAAGTAAAACAAAGTGCTCCTGTTCTTCCTCATTTAAGTTCCAGAAGAAGAGGCAAGCTGAAGGCATTGATTTGTGGAACTAAAGTAACTATCAGAGCTCCAGGGCGACCGCCAGAGCGGGCACGGCGAGGGGCGAGAGCGGGCACGGCGAGGATGCAGCAGCACCATCCGTCATCCGCACACCTGCCAAACGGGACAGCTCTGCAAACCCACAGGAGTTGGGCTCCTGTTGGGCTCGTGTTGGCTCGAGACAGAGCTGAGAGCTGCTGCACAGACAGAGCTGAGAGCTGCCACAGGGACAGAGCCGAGAGCTGCTGCACAGACAGAGCTGAGAGCTGCCACAGGGACAGAGCCGCCACAGGGACAGAGCTGAGAGCTGCTGCACAGACAGAGCTGAGAGCTGCCACAGGGACAGAGCCGAGAGCTGCTGCACAGACAGAGCTGAGAGCTGCCACAGGGACAGAGCCGAGAGCTGCTGCACAGACAGAGCCGCCACGGGGACAGAGCCGAGAGCTGCCACGGGGACAGAGCCACCTGAGGTCCTGCCGCCCCCAGACCTGTCATCAGTCGCCAACCGGAGGGCTGAGGCCTCAGGCACGTAAAACCCGTCTCCAGAACAAAGCCACGGGGCCAGTGTCTTCAGGCAGCATCTTTAGTCCCCACACTGACTGTAAAAAACCCTTTGTGAACCAAGATGACTTCAGAAAAAAATGATTCTGTCAAACTTTTCAACAACCAAATTGTTCTTTTAATAAACGATGTCGAAGCCAAGCACCACTATATTGTTCTTGACCCTCAGGGAACAAGAAGGAAGAGGCACATCCCATGGGCGCAGTGGGTGGCAATGCAGAACTGTCACTCCTCGCTCAGCCGGGACCTCCAGCTGCTTCCTCGGATTAGCTCCCACTTCAGCAACATTATTTTCAAGATTAGCTCTTCCAGATACATATCAAAACCAGTTACTCTGTATTTGTTTTCAATCACTTTTTCACTTTCCCTCCAGAACTGGAGCCACAC
Organism: Columba livia; assembly: GCF_036013475.1. NCBI lineage: Eukaryota > Metazoa > Chordata > Aves > Columbiformes > Columbidae > Columba > Columba livia. The sequence continues at coordinate 22,358,233 of NC_088611.1, forward strand.
CGGCAGCACTGCAATAGGATGTGTATGTAAGTATTCCTTGCTGCCATCTCTGACAGGTGAGCAGCGGTGAACAGCTAATTATGATCCATGAAGTAAACATCTTCAACAGATCCAAACACCACCTTCAGGAACTACACAGATCTTAACAGCAGTAACAGCTGAGTTTCCTTCTAATAAAATCATCGTTGAACTATCAAAATCAACTTGAATTATTATATTTAAAGCGCCTTCCTTAATCCTTCATTTTCTGAAACCAAACAATGCGATTTCAGGAAGCAAAACTAAAAGCATGAAGAAAGCAAAGTGAACGGCTGTCAGGAGTTCAAGGTTCGGTGGCATTCTGTTATACCACTGACTGCAAATAACGGGTCATTTCAACTCTATTTCTTACAGCAATACTCAACTCAAAGAGCTATTCAAAGACTTGGACTATATCACATTTTGGACCTCTCTAAAGAAAACCTCCAACAGAAGGGAAGATGATGCAGTGGCAGAGAAACACCAAAGGTTCTCCTGGTTCCACAGACATTCCACTCACTGTTCCCGTATCAAAAGGAACATTTACACTATCACCCCTCTGTCGAGCCATTACCGAATTATTAGGTGAATTCTCAATGTATTTCAGCTCCACCCCTCAAGGAACTGAATGGCCAGAAACATGAAGGAGAATGAATCATTATCCCCAGCTCAGGAACACATCCTTTGATGTAGGAGAGAGACAGAGATGGACACAGAGACAGAGATGGACATAGAGACAGAGATGGACATAGAGACAGACAGAGATGGACACAGAGACAGATCGCTTGCGGTTACTGGCAAAGTTTTCCCACGTTTGGTCTGACGCGGCCCAGCCCAGGGAGAAGAGGCTCCTCTCCACTAACCTGCTTGTTGACCCGGACGACAGGGAGAGCGCAGGAGAGACCGACCTCGGCCGCTCCGAGGACCCGCGCTCGCTCCCGCTGCCGCCAGGAGCTTCTGCCTCGAGCGCGGGGGCTGCCCCGAGGCCCGCGGCCGCGGGACGCTCTTCCGCACGTCCTGCCGAGGACAAAGGCAGAGATTAGCGAGAACGACAAAGCAAAATGCTGTTGTTTCCGATTTGACAGCCTGGAGACAGATTTTAAGAAAAAACAAAGTTATTAATATTTAAATACCAATGCCTCGTTCCCACTTACTTGCTTCCCAAAACTCTCAGAGTTTCAAAGGTTTAATTTCTTTTCCAGAACAGTAATCAGAGTGTGCAGGAGCTGCACAATCTTTGGATTTAGCTACAGTTTGCCCTTTCCCTTCCACCAAAGTGCATCATTAAATACCAGGAGCAGGCTTTTGCCTGTTGAAAACAACGGGCTGATCTCAGCGAGCCAGTTGTCCAGTTAATGAAACGTAACTGGGAGGTGACCGGGCTGAGAACACAACAGACAAACACAGGAATCCACAGCAGCTGAGCCCCCCAGAGAGCACAGAAACCCACGTTTCAGAGTCTGTGACCCCATGATCTAACAACACATTGCTGCTGCCTCTGCTCGAGAAGAGGGACAGGACTGTAGTTATGTCAAACCAGGTAAACTTCATCCGTGAGACTCCTTAATTTTTACCCTTCACACGGAAAGGATTATTCATTGCATCAAGGTCTGCACGAAACGATGAAATTCATACTGTTATATGAGTATTTTCATTGATTTTTGTTCTCAGGAGCTCTGCCAGGGGCGGCAGCGCAGCGGGGATCGGGAGAGCTGCTGCGTTTCCCAAGGACAGAGACAACTGTGCGCCCAACGCTGGTCAATGGAATTATCGCCAAAACTCCCTGTTGTGAACGGACTATAACACCACAAGTTACACGAGGCTGGGGAACGCTCTTGTGAATCCCTCATTCAACATAAACCCAACGGGACCTATGAACACTAAATGCAGTGAGTTTGAATAAAAGACACAATATCCTATATGAACAGTCTGATAGAAGCCAATGTATTTTACTGCTTCAAGCTCAGGACAAATAAATACTTGTTCCAATCCACACAAACATCTTTGCAGCTCCCAATTACTGACTCCCTGTCATTAACGCTACAGAAAAGCTGTATCCCAGCAGGCAATACCCCGATCACTCTCATTTCCAAGCTCAGACTATCACGTGCCCGCTCTCAGCAGCTCCGCTAGTCTTGGACTAGAGCCTGAGATCCCATTTCCACCAGCTCGTTAAAATATGCACCTAAATCAAGCACATCTATACACAATCCCTCTAAAATCAAACAAACAACTCATTATGGGTTGTGCTGATGTATCACACTAAAATCAACAGCAGTCAATCTTTTTAGGGTCAGTTTGATTCTTAGGGGTTTTTTCCCACTCTTAGGGGCTGTAGGAGAAGAACAACGGGAGCAAAGAACCTTCCCCGGGAACCCCACTTACCGGCACCACGGATTGAAGAGGGACCATGATAAACAGCGTCACTAACCTGCGCCTGCTGGCAACTCTGTGACAGCGACTTCTTCCTTGTTTCCAGCACTTTCCATTTTCCTCAGACCACTTTTCTTCCACCGCTTATTCACCTGATCCACCAGAAACTGAAACTCACTTCTGTGCTTGTTCCCTGAAACGTAACAGCACGTTAGTGATCATCGCCACGGGACCCCCAGGGTGCACCGCTAAAACTGAAAAGGATGTGAACAGAAATAAACACCAAATACTGAATTCAAAATTTTTGTTACAGTAAATGAAAACCCACTGATCGCTGTGATATGTTCCATGTTCTGTTGATGATCCACATCTGTTTGTGCTTTTACAGAGCTACCCAGTAGCCAAGAACGTGTTCACAGATGAAGACTTCACCTGTGCACAGAAGAACGGTTTGCTGCTTCTTTATATTAGTGTTTTTCCCTACAGGTGTTGAGTATCGCAGTCACGGCCGTGACACGGTGCGCTGCTGTGGCCGGGGCACCGAGCCTGGCAGAGCGCCAGCAGCACCCGCACGCCGCTCCCACGCGGTTCCGACCCAGGGAGCCCCGCGAGCAGCGCCCGCTGCAGACAGAGGGGAAAACCCCCGGCTGCCCCATCAATTGCTTTAAAGCTGATCTGGGTTTCCCATTTCTGCAGTAAAGCAATGTTGAAAGCCTTCCTGTCATGTGTATTGCACTGTTTTGATTCAGATCCTCTAAATCACAGTTAATTGCTCTTTTGCGTACTCTGCGCTTTCAATCACCGAGCGTGTTCTAAGCAATCCTCCGGTATTCAGTCAAAGCAATGTTGATTTTCAGTCTAGATACTTCCAATTCTTTACTCAGAGGCTGGGAAAATGCCTCATCTCCTCAGCCAGGGGGTGCGGGTCCCCCAGCCCTCGCTGGGCACGAGGGAACACGTCTGCTGTACACAACACACCAACTCACACCGAACCCCATCGGCCCAGCACGGGGCTTCACACAACCCGTTACAGCGCAGGCAGCGGATGGGAATTCCCGCAGTGGGGCCGGACTTTGAACAAAGTCACTCCGAGAGGAGGTTTGTGTGGATAACAGCGCGGCCGGCACTGCATGCAGCACTGCGGCTCGTCCGGCTCTGCCCGCACAGCAGCCCACGCACAGCAGCCCACGCACAGCAGCCCACGCACAGCAGCCCACGCACAGCAGCCCATGCCCGCCTCTGCACACACAGCCGCCCATGCCCGGCTCTGCACACACAGCAGCCCATGCCCGGCTCTGCACACACAGCAGCCCATGCCCGGCTCTGCACACACAGCAGCCCATGCCCGGCTCTGCACACACAGCAGCCCATGCCCGGCTCTGCACACACAGCAGCCCACGCACGGCTCTGCACACACAGCAGCCCACGCACGGCTCTGCACACACAGCAGCCCATGCCCGGCAGCCCATGCGCGGCTCTGCACACACAGCAGCCCACGCCCGGCAGCCCACGCACGGCTCTGCACACACAGCAGCCCACGCACAGCCACCCAGGCACAGCCGCCCACGCCCGGCAGCCCACGCCCGGCAGCCCTTGCACAGCTCTGCACACACAGCAGCCCACGCGCGGCAGCCCATGCCCAGCAGCCCATGCGCGGCTCTGCCGGCCCCTGGCACTGCCCCGGCACAACCAGCGCGGCAAAGCCAGCACAGGGCACGGGATCCCCAGAACAAACCAGAGGGCACGTTTAAACCCCACCGCCTGCCCTGCACAGCCGAAAATGCCGCACACGGTCAACAACTCCTGCAACAGAAAGAAAGTCCTTGTGGCTGGTGTTTGAGCCGCTGCACGTTCATGATGCGATTCCTTTGGCGCTCCTGTTTTCCAAGTATTACTATTTTTTGTTGTTTTGCTTCATGGTGTAACTACCAAGTTTTCCAAGTCAAAAAGAAATGTCCTGGCAAACCACGGCACTGTTCCAATAGGCTGTAAATCACCGCTGCGCTAAACGCCGCACCACACACCTCCAGCAAGCTACAGCACTTCGATAATAAACCAACCACAGGTATAATTACAAATATTTAAGAAAAAACAAAGTTTCTGAATCACATTGCAAATTAAAGGATTTATAAGCAGAAATAGCAACAGAATACGGTTTTTTGAACAAACGTATTTCTTTTCCAGTAGATTTTTTAACTCTTTAACTGGAGCTGCAGGAGGAGCTGACAGCGGCCGGGGTGTCACCTGGGGGTGTCACCTGGGGGTGTCACCGGCCCCCAGGAGCAGCAGCTCTGCAGGGGACAGAGCCCTCAACTGCACCCCAGAGCCCTCAGCTGCACCCCAGCACAGGCACATATACCACCTCATAAACCAGCCAAAATACTAACTGGTCTTTCAAATACGTTTCACACACAAAAAAACCCCAACAAACAAACAAAAAACCAAAACAAACCCAAAGTGATGTGCAATTTGCTAAGACGCTGGGAAATTGTAAAGAAGGTAAAAAGGAGATGAGGGGGGTTCATCCGTGTGGCTTATCTTGCTTTGCAAGGAGGCTGTTCCGAGCTCCGCTGCGTTGCGTTTCATATGGAAATACAGAACAGAGTACGTGGTTGGGGTTTTTTATTCAGAACTTATGCCAGAGCTAATTAATGCACTAATTCAGCTGTGAATTAGTGACCTACGGTGCAAATGTAGTAAATTAAAAGGGGAGAAAAGCCCCTGCATTGTATATGAAAGCTTTTTAAAGTCCCTCTGTGCTACAGTGAAAAAAGGCATTTGATAAAGGTTCTTTTAATCTCTAATTGTCCTCTAATTTTAATGTACAATTCCTTTTTCATGCTTACGATTTCTTCCTTATTGCTTTTATTAGAAATAATTTGCTGACACTAGTTAACATCTACCTCTTTGGCCATCACTTCTTATTCATTTGAAGACCGTATGTTCCCATTAAAATATTTTTCTATCTTCTCTTTTTTCCCCGCTGTTGTTTGACTTTGAAATGTCCAGTTAAACTGCCTGAGCTACCGTGTGCACTGGTGACCCCGAGCATTTGGAAAGCACATCGTTTTAACAACACAAACTCAATATAAAGACCCCAGCCCCACAGCTGCTGCGCCCCCGACGCTTTACAGACCCGGTGCGGTGGGTCTGCGGCACTGGGCCAGTTCTCCCTATGGCTGGATCAGCGCAGTGTGCAGCTCCCCCAGAGTCGCTGAACCCGGGTTTGTTCTTCACAGAGCTACTAAAGCCTCGTGGGGAAAACGCCCAATTTGGGATTAATACCTTTTTTTTTATTTCCCCCTGCATTGCATTGCTCAAAATTCCTGCATGGGAAGAGAGGCGTTATTGACCAGTTACTTGGAATGAGAGAAGAATGCTTAAGATTCAAAACCACAAACAGTGCATGTACACTCGAAAAAAAATCCTCAGGACAGCAAAAAAAAAGCAAGGGAAAAATTTGCTAAAGATTTAGGCCCTTATTTAGCCGTCACAGAAACCAACTAAAATCAACAAGGCTAAATCTAGCTGCATTATGGAATAATTTATATGCCTGAAGCGACGCAAGGAAACACAGGAAACAGGACCATACTGCGGGTTTCAATACGCCCTGCAGTACAGTGAGAACACGCTGTCCCGTGGCCACGCTGCTCTGAGCACCGTTGGGCCCCGCGGGGCTCTGAGCACCACTGGGCCCCGCGGGGCTCTGAGCACCGTTGGGCTCGGCAGGGCTCTGAGCACCGTTGGGCCCGGCGGGGCTCTGAGCACCACTGGGCCCCGCGGGGCTCAGCGCAGGCGAGCAAACCAGTGGAGATCTGCACAAAACATGCGAATCACGAACCGCCACGAGCGAGCCAGGTACACAATCACGCTGCTTAAAACCTTCCGTGCAAGACACACAAACGAGGGTCAGGAAATCAGTGGTATAAATCGGTTTACATCAGCCACTTCCGTGCTAAGTTACCGCAACAGGATGCGAGTCCTGCGGTGCTTAACTCCCACACGAATGTTTGTGTCTAAAGGAACCATAAAGGTGGTCGGATGGCTCTGCGGAGGGAGAGGACACTGCTCGCAAGTGCGAGTTCACAGCAGGAGGACGTTTAAAATACTCCTCTTCTAGGAGGCCCGTTGGAAGAAGAGCAGAAAGCACACAACGGGGACGTGCTGGGGGCAGCGCCGGCTCAGCCCCAGCCCTGGCAGCGCTTGGCTGGTACTTCACACAGACTGACTTTCAAAGAGGAACCTGCAGCCCAGAGAGCTTCCAGCTCCGATTGATTAGCTGGGCTGGGAGCAGCACACACGGGTAAAAAGCCCCACTTTTGTGTGTATATTGCAGCACAAAGGAAAAAAGGTGAATGAAGAGAAACTTGTGTGTTACTTACGATAATCAGTGTGGATCTCATCTATTTCTTCCTCTGTCTGGTCCTTTGTGAAGGTCAAGCTCTACAGAAATCACACAAACGTTTATTTACACAAACAAAATGATGATAAGGATACATACTTTAAAACTAGAGACCTAAAACTGGAAGAAGGATCAGCTCTGTTTTGTTCCCCCCCCCCACCAGCTCTTACGATCTCATCTGCAGACAGTAATAGATAATTAAAGCAGACAGTAATATATATATTCAAAGTACATATACATGCTGTCTTGCTTTGCTTTAACACAGCCAACAGGACTACATCAAAACACTCCATATAACACCCAGCATGTGTGCACCATAAAATGTTTCCTAACACTGTGCAACAAACATGCTCCACAAGTCACAAAAGTATCATATGTCATGGGAAAGGAACAGGCGCTGCTGCTGATGCGGAAGAAGGAATTTGCTAGCTAAATCCTCGAGAATTCTAGGAAACAGAATATTCCCCACGCTGCCATGGAGGGTCAACATCCTCTAATATGACCAAGGGGAACATTCCTCAAGAATTTCTATTGCAATAAAAAAATGCTACTACTTAATGGTTTGGACATCAAAACATCGGCAGTGCACACAGAACTGCCCATGACGAATGAACAGTATGAGAAAATCACGTTGGTTAGAAGACGGTATGTGCCAATTCCAACATGCAACCTGGGAATCTGAGAATTCCCATGATAATGGAATAGGCAAACACGTTCAGTGCCCACTCTGCAATTTCTCCCGGCCATCCCCTCTTTGAGAATGCAGGTAATTCGCTTACATTTTCACCGGTTTTATTAAATTCCAGCTGAAGCCGAACCTTCTCATTCTTCTCCAGCTCTTTAACAATCTCTGCAACTGTTTGAAAAGACAAGCAAGGGATGATAAATAAATCAAGAGATGTAACAGCACTGAGTGAACCTACCGCAAACCTCAATCACCAACGGGCACCAGCTCCGACCCAGAGCAAACTGGGACGGCAGCCGCGGGCAGAGGCAAACGGGACGGGTCCCAGCGGTGCTGGGTGGGGACCAGAGGGACGGTCCTGTCACCAGCGCCACGTCTGGGACCAGCGGCCGCTCGGGAGCCGTGGCCGCGGCTCCGGGCAGCAGCTCAGGGCTTGCGGCCCTGTCCCATCCACCCCAGGCTGTTCGCACCCCGCCTGGATCAAACCCAGGGTTAAACACAGCCTTTTCAAACCGTATTTGACCCTCGCTCTGACACACTGTAGTGTTTCTGTGGTGCACAGGCAGGTCTTTCAGAAAGAGTTTCCATTTTATAATGTCTCTTTAAACAGAAGATAAAATATCGACATGAACTGTGTATTGTATTTGTACCTCCAAGGCAACCCCAAACCGCCCGCAGGCTTACATCCAAACCCAGAGTGCAAAGACGAACTACAACCTGCTCTAGCGCCCAAGTCAGACACTTCCAAATCATACAAACAGACCCAACTGTGTGTAACATTAAAACTACAGCTACACAAGATCCTGCATGGTTTACTTTGACATTTCATAGCACGGTTTGGGTTGGAAGGGACCTTACAGCTTCTCCAATTCCAGCCCTGCAATGGGCAGGGATACCCTGCACAGCCCCGGCTGCTCCGGGCAGCGTCACCGGGGCCTCCCCCTCTCACGGTGAATAATTTCCTCCTTACATCTATTTACTTCTACAAATCTGTTTCTACACTTAATCATTTTCACAGTGCTTCTAGGTAGCTATGGGCATTTATTAAAATAAACACTATCACTAGACAGTAACCAGAGAACAAGAAGCTTATTAGGCTTTGAAGGAATAAAACATGTTTAAAACTAGTTTCAGCAAAATTCAGGAATTTGGCACTAATGCTTCGGCAGAAGCTCAGCTATGCACATGAGACGGTGACCTTGGGTTCACGGCTACCACCGCAAGTGCATGTCTGCATCCTAAGGGCCAGTTTCATAATTCACCCTTTATAAACAGGTGTTGAGCCAGAACTTCATAAAGTTTTGCGTTATTTAGGGCAGGGCAGGGCAGGGCAGCTCAAGTACCCGGCGGCACCGCAGGGAGCTCTTCACTCGTTCGCTCCGTTGGCAGGCACGGGCTCCCGGCGCCGCCGCCATCCCAGCCGAGCCGCTGCGCTCGACTGCCTGAACCCTGTCCTTGCTGGAACCAAACGCAACCTCGCAACGGCTGTGTGTGCTGGTTCTCATCCCAGACACTTCCTGAAGTCCTAGAAAGCGGTTTCTGAAAGCATTTATGTTTATTTTCAGAAGAGCTCAGGCACAAACTAAGCAGTGACACTTGGCACCTAATTCACTTATGCACTTAACCTTCTTAGTCAAGCTCTTAAAACAGTTAAAGAGCAAAAAGAAAAGGCGAACAGCGTTGGTTGCAGACTGGCTTTTCTCATGCACTTGCTCCCACAATCCAAGCCAAGAGCCGGCAAGAGAAACCACCATTCCAAAAAGCTGGAGCCTAAAGCTTGTCTGCTGAATTCACACTGTGCTGCAGTGACCGACTTGATTTCTGAAAAAGCACCGCATGTGGCAGGACAGCCCGTGTAATAAAGGAGCTGGACACCAAAACGACGCTTTATTTTTGAAATGCCACAGAAGTTGTGGATATTCAGCTGATCACACGTATATGGAGTTAACGTAGGAGCTTTTAAAATTCACTCGAAATGAAAACTCCCCCATACTGTCACATTTGTTTAATGATAACTGACGAAGCGGAGTTTACTGTGAGGAACGATGCTGCTCATTTCTCTGCCCTCAAAGGCAGCAAAGGGCGCACAACCCCGCCACCGGCACGGCCAGGACACCCACGGCTCTGCCGCTCCCCGGAGACGAACACCAGAACAGCATCCTGCCACGGATTCCTTTCAAAGGACTGGCTGCCAGAAGCTTCTAATCAAATAACAAATAAGACAGTATGAATCTGCTGTGTCTCAGCACACACGCAGCCTGTTTGTGCTGCTCCTTATATCACCTGTGGCAAATGACACATCTTTGAGAAAGATGCGTGTTTCCATGTTGTGTGAACCAGAACATAGCAGGAGGAGCTGTAATTAAACCCAATAAAAATATAAAAGTCTAAGTGTATAGGAGGAATAGCACAAATTCAAAACAAAAGATACATTAATAATCCATTCACTTACTAAGAACCTCAGGTATTTCCAATTTATGGACTGAAAGCCTCAGAGTCTAATTTGGAGGCACTGAATACAATGCAAAGTCAATAAAAACACGGGACATTTTTCAGAACAGGGTTAGTACACCAGGAAGTATCAGAATTTCAACACAAACTCACATCTTTGCTGGATACTTGCAGAATACAGCAACGGGTTTCTGATCTTCCTTAAACTTTCCTTTCTTTGCGCTCATCTTGATTTAGATGAGATAAATTCTTCTAGCTCCCATTTTCCCACATATTCAAACCAGCCTCATTCCCACCCTGAGAACTAAGAGAAGGGGAAATCCATACAGATCGTGCACAACAGCTTTCCCAGAATTTCTGACTTACCCGATTTGGGGGTCAGAGCGTCACACTGAGCATTATACATGTGCACAAACTCTTGGTGTCGTTTAACGAGCTGCTGGCGGGTCCCGTGGGTGGACAGCCCGTGCTCCTTCAGTTTCTTCTTCAAATCACGGTCAGAGAGCAGGTTGTAAACCACCTTGGCCAGAGGCTTCCGCTTGTGAGCAGAGCTGCAGGACACGGGAACAAACGCTTCTGTAATCAGCGCTCCTATGGAGACCCAAATACTGACATTTCCACAGGGTATTTCCCCCACTCTGGGTAAGAAGCACCCGAAAGGATGGTTTCAGCAGTGACAGACAACCGGTGACAGGGTCTCGCAGACCTGACAGCTCTAGGAAGCCAGAGCACTTCTTCCATCCACCACAAAAACAATTTCAAGCACACAGAAGGCGACAGGTCTAGTTGGGTTTTCTTCAGGAAACGCTGCTCATGTCACACGGACCGTGGCTCAGTTTAATATCTCCAGCAAAGGCTTCAGAATCAGCAGAGCGCAGCTCCCACCTCGCAGGGCAGGTCAGTGACACGGGAAGGGACGTTACCCAGAACGAACAGCATCTCCAGCCCAAACGGACCCTGCACAGGAGAACCTGGTGTTCCCGGCATCGCTCGGGAAACGTCTTCACCCCAGGAAACTGCCACAGAGAACCCGAGTCCTACTGCAACTGTTCCCATCTCAGATCAGCAGCGCGTTTCCTCCTGCACACATCAGCCCAGTCTGCCCTGTGGCTCCCGCTGAAACACACCCAACCAGCCCCGGGTACCCAAATCCATCTGCTGCCTCGCTCACCTGCTCCAGCCTAAATTCTTTATTAGCTGCAGAAGAACAGCACTGAGTCCGGCGCTTCTTCCCCTGCAGCACAACAGCGGAGCTGCGCTGCTCTGAATCAGAGGAGCCGGCAGCCTGGCATCGTGAAAGGAGCCACCCGGAACTGTCTGCACCTCCAACTCAGCACGTTGAAAACCAATTGCCAAGTTAAAAAACAAAGCTTAAAAATGATCATTAATTCATCTACTCTCATATCGCCCCTGTAGCACAGCTGGCAAAAAACCCAGATATTACCATGGTATGTCCTTCAGGAAAAGAATTTTTCCAGGTTCTTTTGGGAAATACAAAAAACGTCATTGAATAACTAAATCTTTTGAAAGTCTTAAGAAAGCTTTGTATGTATTCTAACTCCCCAGCAGCAGCGATGGCAGCTTGGCGAGCAGACACAAAACCCGCTCACACCATTTGGAGTCTGATTGTCGGGGGTTTCCACCCTCGAGAAACGCAGCGCTCATCGGGAACACACGCTGCTTCTAATTGCTCCTGTGCAGCTCGTGGGGAATAAGTTGTCAGTTCTGCTGAAATCCTGCTCGGCTGTTCATCAGCACAGCATGTGCTCCAAATTCGAGGATAAACAGCTAAAATCACTCAGAGAAGAACTCGAGATGAGCTGTCACTGGAACACCAACAACACGGCCAGAAAACAAGCGCGTTGCCCAAGCCCAGCACTTGGCACTCGGCAGCCAGGCCCTAGGGAGAGGGCTCTTGTGTGACACTTCCCTAAGATCCAAGCACCCTAGATAAAACAAGCAAAATGTAGAACTCTGCTAGGGACATGGGCCCAGCACCAGAGAAAAACCTGGCTCTTATTGCCGTCCATTAAGCACAGAGAAAACACCAAAAATGTCCTAAGTGGAAATTAAAACATAACATCACATTTCAATGTTAATTTACCACTTATCCATCTTCCAAGCCCTTTAGCTTATAGGCTGGCGTTCTAAGCATGACTGGGCAAAATAAGAGCTTTAACGTAAAACTACTTTCTAATTCCAGGTTCAGAGGAATTGGAAATAAAAGCACGCAGTAAAACCGCACGCTGTAAAAGGCCCTCGCAGTTCTGATCAGTTAGAAATAATAATGGCCTAAACTTACGCTAGCAAGTAAAACCACCCCAAGCGTACACGTGTGACGGGAACGTGGCGACCGTGACAAATCCTGGGGCGGGGGCATGAAGTCCAAGGCAAGCGCTGATCTGATGGAAACTGAGACCTTAAAGAAACAACCTTGACTGGGGGAACCTGAAACGCAGCACGGTGAGCGGGGGAAGGTCCCATTTCGGCTTGTGCCCGGACAGCTGGTGAAGCAGTTGTCTTTGGCCCACTCAAACCAGGGGGAGCCTTTCACTCACCACGTGACAAATGGGAGCAAGTGTTACCTGAAGAGTTTCAATGCTAGTGAGAGAAACGCGGTGAGAACAACGCACAGGCAGTTTCGCTCCCTGCGCTGGATTCTTTAAAACGCTGTCCAGCGTTTTCTTGCCAGTAGGAGCCAAAAAGTAGTTGTGGTGCTGATCTACACACTTCTCTTGAGAGGGGACAGTCACCACTATCACATTATAGAGTGATTTTAGAGGGATCTATACAGCAGGTAACCAAGAAACAAACCAAATCCACTGTATTATAACCCGTCAAGTAATACGCATCATGTCAGCAGTGCAGAAAAAGGGCTACATGCACGTAAGAGTTGTGGCAGGCGTTCCTCACCTCCTGAGGCTGTCCTTCTTCTCTCCGCTGGCCAGGCAGCTGTCCAGGTGCTTGTTGATGTACTGCTCCGGAATGGCAACCCCGCAGACAGGACACTCCACTGCAAGCACGGGACAAGGAGCTCACTGGTGTGCGCGGCACAGCAACCAGCACGCGTGCCCACCGGGAACCCAACTGCTGACTGACGACCACGCAAACCCAGATTCCAGACGTCTTTATTAAAAGACCTGGCATGTCTATGCAGAATGTTCATCATAGCTCTCCTTTGCACCAGAACACCTATTTCTCTCTCTAGCCTGTATCAGAATGGCTCTCATCTTCCCTGCTGGCAGATGGAACAAAATCTCCAGTACAAATCTAGGCTGACGTGCACCCTGCACAGAGACCTGGGGGCTGATATCAACATAAGCAGATTTCTGTGCTCGTGTTTTTCACTTGTCCAGTTATTTCCCTGCTGAACAAAGGAGCTGCTTCACTGTGGTGAGGCAGTGCAGCACAGACTCTGTTCTCATCCTGTTCTCAACGGGGCAGTCGGCTCGAGGAACCGGCCGTGCCTCGGCTCTCGGCACAGACAACCACGCTGTGACAGCGCGGTGCCACTAACACGCTGCAGCCCGGCACCCCGAGCTCGCTATGCTTCTCGCACCATATTTTCAAGCAGCAACTATAAACAGGACCTGTGAAGACAGTCAGAAAACACAGACTTCAAATATTCACCTTTCTCAGTCCCATGATGTCAAAACCAAAAGGCTGGCTTTAACTCAGCACTATGGGAAAGAGGCTCTGGAACTGACAGCCTGTGCATTATGTGCGGGGAGCTGGCTTCGGTTTAAAGGACAAAACAAAAAACAACCTATGAAAACCGCTGTGAAATGTTGTGGGAATCGGGAGAGCTATCTGGTAGCACTGCTGTGCAATTCCCGACTCCCATGACATCATATCCCAGCCAAAGGTTAAAAATACAACACAGTCGGGACAGTAACATAACACAATAGTTCTGAGCAGCCTATTATTGTATTTGAAGTTGACGTTTCAATTCTTAACACAGAACAAATAATACTTACTACAGGCACTTCAGCAATGCCTCATTTCAAGCCTTCCATTTATCTTGTTTGACCAACTGCTTTGCATTTGTGCAAACAATTTCAATGTAATGCATGCTTGGGGATTTAATAAGGTCATAAAATGGTAAGCAAGTGAAAATTTCAATTGCTCAAGAATAAATGAGAGGTAAAATTTCATAGGAGTTTTAAATTACTAACGCAAGCAAGTCTGATCCTTAAAACCAGGAAAGGTAAGTTCAGGCTAAGCGGATCCCATCCACGCAGCCGCTCCCCCGGCCGTGTTACATCTCCAAGCACTATTTGTCCAACTAACGAATAAATACGAACTTCAGAGCTCCAGCTGAATAAATCATTACACAAAAGGATAATTTTAAAAAAGAAAAGAAAGATAAATATCAACTAATAAGAATCGGTGTTGTACTCCTACACAAGCTTTTATTTTAATTGAGGTTTTTAATTGGATCAACAGGATGGCTGCCATCCTGTCAAAGCTAGAGGATTCTGTCATTTGATTGTAGTTGATCAGTATAAATGGGCATTTTCATGCTTCAGAATAAATTGATCTTAACTGTGTAGAATGACAGGAACACCACAGATTACTTCCTTCTGGAGAGTGTATGGATAGGAACATTAACAAAACTGAAGCCATGATCGTTTGGGTGGCGGGTGCACCCTCAAACAGCAAACACCTTATAAAATACCTTGCTCGTGGTGACTTAGGGTGCGAGAGTAGAAGGACTGTGATGTTGTCCATCTAGTCGTTAAGGGGGGGAAGAGAAAATTACTTCATTTTTTACTAATTCTGTTGCGCAACTATTGTTTGTAAGAGTTGTTACTCAAAGCAAAGGAATCTGTGAGTGCTGAACTCCTTTGAACCGCTTGGCAGCAGCCCAAGCGGCCTCAAGGACGCTGTGGACACCGCGGGGAGCGGGGGGACGAGCGCCCCGTGCTCCAGTGTCCAGCGCCACAGCCAACCTCAGCCACAGCGGGGAACGGAGCAGGACACACCTAACGTTCAGAGTCTCACCTTTCCTGACCGCTTTCAGCAGAGATGTTGAAGGCTTTTCGTGACCTTGGGTGCATTCAGGACTCTCTCGGGATCCCAACTCATCGTCTTTACCATCGGCCTCTGCAGCAGTGCTGTCCAGGTTGTGGTGATCCTCAGTGTTGAAAATCTTCTGAACTGTTCCCGCCAGGCCGTCTGCCGTTGTTGAGGCGCAAACCTCTGCCTTTCTGAAGAAACTGTCGATCGGTGGCACCTCTTCTTTCAAAACCGGCCACGAGCCAGGACTCCTGGCGGGGCGGCTGCCAGCGGGGCGCCTGCTCGAGGCCGGGGGAGACGGGGTCTGCCCAGTGTCCTGGACCAGCTGGAACAGCTGCTGTCTAGGGGAGCCAGAATTCACACAGTCAGCCACACTGCACACGCTGCCTTTTGCTTTGAGAAGAAGCCAGAGCCTTTCCCCACCCCTCCCTCCCTGCCCACGCCGCTGGGAGCAGCCGAGCCTCGCCACGCCAGCTCGTTACCACCCTGAGCTTCTAACTAAACTAGTCACCTTCTGCAAAGCTAATAAAATGCCTTGAGAGGCACCGCGCGGAACGCAGTGAAGAACAACAGGTTTTCCCGTTGCTTGGAGAAGGCAGCGGACAGTTTCAAGCCAGAGTTCTCCAAGCACCGTGTCCCAGAGCTGTGACACCGGCTCCGCAGCCGGAGCTCAGCACAAAGTGTCACATCCCCCGTCCCTGTGCGTGTCCCAGCCGAGCTGAGCCCCCACGGACACCCGCACGTTCCTCGGGCCTCCAGACTTAGCACCAGGTAACCCCAACTATTTCACAAAAATCAAATCCCATCCTAACAATAATTTGATAATAAAGATTGCTTTATTTACACCATTAGTCTGCAAACAACCATAGCGAATTTTTCCTTGTATTGAAGGATAAAGACTTATGAATAGACTTTTCCGAAGCAATCTGATCTTGGCACAGAATCAATGGAAAGAACACTAGGACAAGAACACAAAAACTCGTTTGCCAAAACACATATAAATTCTCAATGCCTTTTTTTTTGGTGGGAAAATACAGAAAATGCCAGTACTAAATTGAGAAGAGAAGAGGCCCAGGATGGCTTTTTCCAGAACACAGTATTTTGGGCCCATGGAGCAGCTTTGCTGGCCGGGTGATGACATCTAGTGGTCCCGACAGCTGGCACCCCCAACTGGCACCCCCCAAACTAGCACCCCCAATGGCACCCTCCAAAACAAGCACCCTCCAAAAGCAGCACCCCCAATGGCACCCTCCAAAAGCAGCACCCCCAGGATGGAAGGGCTGGACCCCACGGGCACTCCTCGCACAGCCCTGGGCTCTCCAACACAACCTTCACCAGCAGCCGTCTCTCTCCCTTCCCCCCAAAGCCAATCACTCAGATTTCTCGTTATTCCCAGGAACTCTGCAGCTGTCACTGGAGCGATCTGGACCAGCCCGAGCAGAGGGAAGATCCAGCCGTGGCTCAGGCTCCGAGAGGGCACGCAGCCGAGCTCACCCCCGCCATCCCCACACTGAGCAGCTCACCCACAAGCTGGTCCCACTGGTAGACCCCAGAACAAGCCCATTTCCAACAAGCTCTTCGTTTTGCATGCAGTTTTCTACACTATCTATTATATGCTCTTAAGAAACTAGCACAGGCTACCATCACCTCCAAAAGGTTTTAGCAGATACAACTCCACCTCCCCGGCACGGAGCAGTTAAGGCCTGAGGGCTGACAAAGCTCAGTTTAAGAGCACAAGAACTTTTGAAGGCTGAAAGACGAATTAGGAAGATATCAGCGGGTCCTGACACCCACCGCTCTAACCACGGCTGTAATCCTCCCTGAGACCACCCGCTCGCACCGCGGGCCTGGGGCAGGGACTTACACCTCCTTCAGTTCAGCCGAGGAGCACAGGCACGCTAACGCACCACCCAGCACGCGCGCTGCCGGTCTGCTTCAGTAACACCGGTGACGGATGCTGAAGATTCTTCTTCAGAGCTGCAAGACCTACCTAAAAATTTCATTTTCCTCCTTCATCGAGATCCTGCTTCCCGTTTTATGGCCCAATTACTTCTCCCTTGCCAAAGCAGTGATGACACAGAGCAAGCGGGAATCTACTGCTTCCACGTAAATAAGCTCCAGGGAAGACCCGGGGTTGTGAATTGGCCCGGAACAGCTCTCACAGGACAGTCCGAACCGTACAAAAAGACCATTTCTCTCCTTGCAATTCCTTCTGCAGTCCCTCTGGAAGTGAACCCGTGCATTAGAAATGATGGTGCTGCTCTCTCCGGCACTCTGAGTTGATGTGTTTATTCCTCTGACTCACTAGCTGTCACGGAACCCCGATTAGGAAACTAAGATATAAACTTGAAAGGAAAAACACCTTTTTCTTCCCTGTGCATGAAAAAAGCACAGATTGTTTTCAGCAAGGACTAGTTTTCTACTTACACAAGTATAATTCTAAATTCTGTTGCTAAATTTTGTAGCTAGGTGATGCAGAAACTGACAACTCTCATCAAATTAATCTCTTCACTAGAGGACAATGAAATTGATTTCAAACCACCAAAACTTTACACTTATTATTCTTGAAGACACCGGCCTCACTGCAGCTGCTCAGAGCGCTGTCCATACAGCAGGGCCGGCACAAGCCTCGCTCCTGTCTCGCTGAACTAACCCGCTCAGTGATGAATTCACACAGTCACACAATCCCAGAGCGTCAGGGGTTGAAGGGCCCTGGGAAGCTCATCCAGTGCAATCCCCCCATGGAGCAGGAACACCCAGATGAGGTTACACAGGAAGGTGTCCAGGCGGGTTGGAATGTCTGCACAGAAGGAGACTCCACAACCCCCTGGGCAGCCTGGGCCAGGCTCTGCCACCCTCACCCCCAACAAGTTTCTTCTCATATTTCAGTGGAACCTCCTGTGTTCCAGTTTGAACCCATTGCCCCTTGTCCTATCATTGGTTGTCACCCAGAAGAGCCTGGCTCCATCCTCCTGACACTCCCCCTTTCCATATTGATCCCCAGGAATGAGTCACCCCTCAGTGTCCTCTTGTCCAGCTCCAGAGCCCCAGCTCCCGTGGAGCAGTGGAGCACAAGCTGAGCAGAGGCTGCTCCAGCCCCATGGGAGCTCCAGCCCTCGGATCATCTCCGTGGACTCCTCCGGACTCGCTCCGACAGGTCTGTGTCCCTCTGATGCTGGTGGCCCCGGAGCTGGACCAGCACTGCGGGGTCTCACCAGAGCAGAGGGGCAGAATCCCCTCCCTGACCTGCTGCCCACGGGGCTGGTGATGCAGCCCAGACACGGGTGGTTTCCAGGCGGCAAGAGCACATGGCTGGCTCACGGCCAGCCCTTCATCCCCCAGCACCCCCACATCCTCCTCCTCAGGGCTGCTCTCCAGCCATTCTCCTCCCAGCCCGTGTCTGTGATGGGACTGTGCTGACCCACGTGCAGGACCTCGCACTTGGCCTGGTTGCGCCTCAGGAGGTTGGCGGGGCGCCCCGCTCCAGCCAGGCAGGGTCCCCCGCACGGACCCCGTCCCTCCGCTCCACGGTGAGCAGCGGTGTGAACGGGATCAGCACTCGGGTGTGTTGAGATGGTTCCCATTCCAGACACGCTGAGCTGGAGCACAGCTGTTCCCTGGCTAAGCACCACCCGCATTAGCATTTGCTTTCCCTACAGGCCTGACTTAAGAAATGCCTTTGCATTTCAGAAATACTGAAAAGATTTAAGACTTAATTTTCACAAACACTGAGCTACCTGAGGCTCAAAGTCAAGTCAGATGGACTCGAAGAGCTTAGCAGGTTTCAAAAAAAATCAATCCCCAGGCTTCAGATTTGTTCTGGGGAGAGCCAAAAGAAACCACAGCAGGCGTGGGAAGGGGCAGACAGAAGATTTGTCCTGTACCTGCATCGCTTGGGCAGAAACCAGCAAAGCTCTTGTGCTTTAACGATACTCGTATCACACAAGACTCTCTGGACAAGCGCTGTTCCCCTCCGACTCGGGACCACCCGAGAGGCATCCGAAGCGACACAACATTCACTTGGTGTCCACGTTCCCCTGACGAGCGCCCCTCGTCAGGCAGCGACCGCAGCAGCCCGCGTGCTGGGCCCTTCTCACCGCGCCGCTCCCCCGCAACGCCACACCAACGTGTGTCTTAGTGATTTAGCTTTATGTTGAGAAATTCATCGAACTCCAGGTCACAAAAGGAAAGATTATTGAGCTGCTCTGACTGGTAAGATTTATACTGGTCCATTAAAGCAGTCAAAAAAAATTAACGTTTAGGATTCAATATCATAATGGATCCAAGTCAGCACTACTTGTTCCCTACAAAATAAGACATTACCAAAAAAAAAATAGCAATCCATTTATCACTAGGAAATACCAAAGACAAAGTTCAAGCTAAAATAATGGAACAGTAGAATTTCAATCCTTCAAATAAAATCAATTCAATCTAATAGTGGTCATACAGAAGATCAGATTTTCATCACAGAGAAACTCTCTCAAGAAACAAAGCCATAAACCGAGCCGTGCTTCCTGCCACTCCTGAAACCAAGAATCCCATCGACTTCAAGCTCCAGGTTCATTCCAGAGAAAAGCTGATGGAGTATTTGTCTCCCCTAGACGCAGGAAAACCTACAGAGTACCCAGCAAGTGACTGAGCTGCTTCTCATCAACAGCAGAGAGATCACACAAGAAATCTCATAGATTACGTGTCTGCTGTGATCAGTGTTTACCAGCCACGCTTCCTCTGTTGTTCCTGTCTTTCAAAGGGATGAGATCAGAAATGAATTAAAAATTAACAGAACAGTGGATAAGAAATGCAGGTGAAAGCACGGTGCTCCGTTACTTCTCTTACCCAGGAAAGCTCACGTTTGCGGTCCCTCAGTATCTACATTCTCCCATCCAAAAGCACAGACCTCTGTGTCTGCCGAGGTTTGTGCCACAGCACAGCTCTCTCTGGCCCCGCTGCTCGTCCAGGACCGGCCCGGTCACGCCGAACCAGCCACGCGGCCCATCCGAGCCAAACCACAGACCAGAGCAGTAAAATCGGAGTACCTGGCAGAGTTAAAGCTCTTCACTAGGTCGTCTAACAGCCGGTTATTTCTCAGGTCAGATTCCGAGGCTGCCTATTAGAAAAAGAAAGAAACGAACATGCAGTGAAAACAACAAATACCTCTGATCTCCGCCCCAACCACCCTGCCCCAAACTGCTGTGTCAATGGACATGCAGAGGGTTAAACATATTTTCCTGTAAAATATCGCACACTGAAATAAATGCCCAGGAACTCTAAGTCTGAGAAATCACAGGTGATAGATAAAAATGAAGCATAAAGCTAAAGCAACAAAACCCAGTATACGCCACCTCCAATAGTGCTTTATTGAACCCTGGTTTTAATTGTTTTGAAAACCAAAGCAAGGATCCCATGGATACGATAAGAACCTCAAGCAAAAAGGCATGAAAAGCTGGTGAAGGGAAATGTGAATCTTTTGAGTGCTTACGGAGTGAAAATATGAATTATGATATTACTTAGTGCATTCAATACATTCTTTTGAAACAATTTCCCATTTTGATCTCTCTGGCTGTCTTGCTGCTCTTCTGTTTTACAAAGCTTGTATTAGTCTTGCTCATATCAATACCTGTAATTTTTCAGAAGGCCACGGTTCAAACGTACTCCCCAGAGACGCCCATCGAGTGTCTGCACTTGACTGAACGTTCAGAAAGTGGCAAAGCTACAAACAGACCTGTTTTCCAGTCTTGAAACGTCTACTCCGGTTCATGCTTCAGAAACACACAAGAAAACTACTTCTATTCTGCCAATATTCCTGAAGTGCCATTCATTGTTTTTAGGCAGCCTGTCATTTTTAGGAGTTCAAGAGAGCCCAATTGGCTTAAGACGAAAAGACTAAGGCCTAGAATAAACTGTATTCTGTGGTCTTTAATCAGAAAAAGGCCTTAAGTCAGATTGTAATAATCAGCCACCCGCAGATGGGGCAGAACCTGCCTCTAGCGCCTTCCACACCTGACGCCAGCCCCACGCAAACGCCTCCCGTCCTGGTGCGGGACAGCCCCCTCGCCCCCAAAACGGCGACCCAGCACAGTCCGAGCTGGGGACACCGCTGAGCGCTCCTCGGGGGACAGAGTGAGGCCACCCAACCGCGGAAAATCAAAGTGCTTACATTTCAGCACTCGTGCTTTAAATGATGGTGTATTCTAACTAACTAGCAGGCAATATTAAACGTTTCGCGGCAGCGCGCACACGGCTCTGAGGCACAACCCAGCCCCGATGCTCCACGCGCCGTGCTGGCAGCAGAGCGGCTCTGGGAGCGCAGCGTGCCCGCGGCGAGAGCACCGCGCTGCGCCCAGCCGCTCGCCAGCAGGAACCGCGGTGACACGCGGCCAGAATGAGCCATTTAGCTTAGCCCAGGGGAAAAGGTCCTGACATCTGCCAAAGAATAAATACAAACAAGTTGAGGGAACGAAAAACACTTACCACGAAGCATGCTGGACAGTGAGTTTTGGAGGACAAAGACTGCCGGATACAGAGGGAACAAACTGGAAAAGGAGATGTAATTTTTAAACAGGCATTCTTCCAAATGCAGTTCAACACCCTTACTAGTATATTTCCTTTTTGTACAATATATGCAAACTATTCCACAATACACCAATACTGAAAATACACCGTTTTTCCATGGAATTATGATTACCATTGTAGAAAAAAAAAATAAAAAAAAATCCATATTTTATGGAAGCATCTTCCAACATTAACTCTCGGTCCCTCTGTCCACAGCAGGAGTTCACTTGTGTTGCACACGGGAGCAGCGCCGTGCTCGGACCGCGCTCCCGCCGCCGGGTTTGCCACGGCTCCCGCTGGACCGCTCGCCCGCACCCCGGACGGGCTCCCTATCCCCGCTCTTTCTTCCCCTTTCCAGACCAGGCCGACCTGCTGCTGAGGGAAAGGGCTGAACCGACGGGACGCAGCACTGGAACACAGGCAGCTTACATCTCCCCCAGGAAAGCAAGCCGTGCTACACCCTCCTCACAGGATGCTTCAGTAGACTCTTTGGTGAAATATGGCCCAAGCTTCACTTTGCCACAGTAAATTCCTGCAATTATTCTACTCTCTACTTTTCTATGAGCTTCCATAATTACTTCAAGACATAAAACTTCAATCACTCTCCAGCAAAAAGAGACATTCGCTTGCTAAATTCACTGGTCGGAGCCTCAGCACCGAACACGTTTAGCAACAGCCACCTAAGCAGATGTATTTCAAAGACTCTCTGTGGAGGAGTCTGATAAGGAGCAGAGGCATTAATGCACTAATTCAACACTTAAAACCACAAATCCACCTAAGTATCCCAAAATTACATTATACAGTAAGGTGCTATACGGGGGGAGGAACTCATAAAAAATAAATAAATAAACTTTAACTGACCAAATATGAATCAAGATGATAGATGCAGCCCGCCAGCCTCTGACAAGCAGCCAGTCACCTTCAGCAAGCCCTGGCACCGACCCGCGTCCGCAGCCACCGCGGCTCGCGGCCAGCGGAGCCGAGGCGCCTTCAGGGATAACAAATCACAGCAGCTCTGGGTCTTGCCGCGGGTGCCCGGGGCTGGCGCTGGGCCCGTGCGGAGAACACCTCAGCCTCACCACCCGCGTCCCCGCTCCCTCCTCTCCCACTCACCTCTCCGTGCTACGGGACAAACAGCCTCAGCCCGGGGAACAGCACGGGACAGCACACCACACCACCAAGCACTCAGCGGTGCCACCAAGTTCACTGCCACACGCACCCACCGACCAAATCCCCTGTAAAACCACATCTACCTAGTTAATTATAAGATTCACCTGCAGCACCGTATTTCAGTGCACGGAAGAGAATTCCAAAGTATGAATTTAAGCTGATAACCTGAGTGCCTAACAGCAATGACAGAATGAGAGCATACAAATCACTGCCAGCAATAAACAATCGCTGCTGAGTTTAAACTGGAAGGAGCGAGGTTGTGAGAAGGAAGAGGAATAAAACAAGCTTGCATGAGAAAAGTCAGTAATGCCATGATTTACACAGCACACTTCAAAGATCATAGCTGTTTTTTTTTAAAGTGAGCAATTCTGAAATCCGCTCAGCGGCAGGTCTAGCAGTAATTTCAACACAGATTTCAAGAAAGGAAAATCCTGTATGACAAAAAGAAGAGCTCCCGCCGGCAGCAATGGCCACTTCCCGATGAAGAAGTCAGAGGTGCAGGTGCCCCCCACCCCGCAGCAGCAGCCGGAGCGTCCGCCCCAGGTCCCCGCGGAGCCCTGAGCACGTGTTCCCTGGCAGAGAGGATGAGAAATCCCAGGGCACAGCTCTGCCCCGGGGAGACGTCCACGTTAGAGAACATGTTCATCTTCAGGCGCTCTCGTGATGTGAAAGAAATATGAACGGTGCATTTATCCTGTCAATACAGATACAATCCCACGCACTGGGCAAGTCAAACAACCGCTGTCAAGAGAGCTCCTGAGTGCTACCAGCCACCCGAGAACAAGCGGAGGAGGAATTTTAAGTGGTTAGAGGTGCAAAGAGATTATAGAGATGTCTACAGGCCCTGTAACAGACCACGGAGAAAACCAGAAACAGAAAAAAAGTTTTGCAAGCAAATGTATTTAATTTTCATCTGTTCACAAATAATTACTCGCTAATGGCAGAGGGGATTTTGTTTGAATTGTACAATCCCAGTGAACCAAAGAGAGCACACAGAGACAACAGACTAGAAAATACTTCAAGAAATTTTGATTCCCTGTAGAGAACTTGGGCTTTCTGCAATTTGGAGGGGGAAATTCCATGTGTAATCTGTCAAAGAAAAGAAAGCTGACAGATTCTTTTCCAAGTTAAGGGCCCCTGAACCCAGCAGGTCCCAGACATGCTGTTACACCAGCTAGTGCAGAGCACCTCCCGTGCTCCCTCCACGAATGGGCTCTTTTCAATGGTGGGAGCTTTGCCAAGCTAAACCAAACTTATTGCCAAACTACAGTGTCCTCCTTCATGTAAGGAAGGGGAAGTGCTATAGTTTCTGAACAAAACAATGATAAGTGTTTATTCTCAGGTGAGAAAAGGCAATGTACCTCCCTCTAACCTGACTCTCAGTGAGCTGCTTCGCTGCCGCGTCCCAGCAGATTTCAGCCTGAGGCACAGCAGCGCGAATATTGTACCTCATAACGCTTCACGCTCTCTGCCATACAGCTTTGCATTTTGTCCCGCCCTCAAGATGTTATAAAAGATATTTAAACGAAGAATTGCAGGAATAGGTGGCATTTTAGTGCCTTAATCCAGACCACAGGTACTTGTGCTGTCAGAGGCTGCAACCGTGACTGCACGAGGAAGGGCTGCGGGCGGCTCCCACCCCAAACTGCTCCTCGGAGGCAAACGGCCTGAGCTGCAAGGAGAGCTGCCTGTGCTGTAAAGAAAGAGAGGATCGGTGACCTCTGCTCTGCGTGCCAGTAAACGTAAACCGTCAGATGATGCCTTGTCTCCAAAACTCTGACGGGGAAGTCTTGTTTTTGAGGACATTCTCCAGCAGTTTTCTGTCACTCAGCTAAAGCACAAGAGGATTCCACCAGCCCGCAGGGTCATTCTCCAGTCTCGTGTTTCCTGGGAAAGATGTGTAAAGACCAAACCACTCACTGCCGTTTCCTAGCGCACACCTTCCCCAGCCCTGCCTGGCTTGGTCTGTCGAGTGAAGGACAAGCCAGGCCTAAACGGAGCCACAGGGCGAAGACGGACCCACCACAGCCAGCCGGTACGGCCGGGGATGCACGGGAGGTGCGGTTACACGAAATACGTTAATTCTGAATTATGAGATAGAGGGAAGAATGACCTCACCGCCCCATCACTGACTTCCCACAAATGCCCCATGTACCTTGGCTCCTACTCAAGCAATTTTTATTAAAACTGCTGTTTCTGTGCAATTTTTATTAAAACTCAAGAAAATTTAAACTGCAACCACCAAGTCAATAGTGATGCATTAACTGACCCTCCATAGAACACATTATTCACAGGACGGGAGGCACAGAATTCCAACGCAAAGGAAATAGCAGTGTTGTGGTGACCCCTGCGGAGCCCGTGCTGCTGGGGCTCGCACAGGACACAGCAGGACGGACAGGAGCAGAGCCGGGGGCGCGGCGCTCGGAGCGCCCGTACTCACAGTTGTGCGAACACTGCGGGATGATCATGGCGATGTTGTAGTAATCGTAGCAAATCCCGCAGCGCAGCAGATCGTCCAGGGCCTGCAAGGGAACCGGGGTCACCGCAGGGCGCGGGGGCAGCGGCCGCAGCGGCCCCGCAGAGCCGGGGCTGTGCGCCCCGCGCGGCACGGCGAGGCGGTACCGCACCGCGGCCCGCTGCGGGCTGGCCCGGAGGAGCGGGCTGACCCGGCCGGGCCCTGGGCCGCCGCGGGGTCCCCGGCCCTGCCCGCAGAGCGCGGCGCGGTGCCGGCGCGGCTCCGCCGGCGGCCGGGCTGCCCCGCGGGACGCTCCCCGGCCGCGACCCCAGCCCCCGGCCGCCATCTCCCCGCAGGCCCCGCACGCACCTTGAGCGAGGCCAGGCTGGCCGGCCACGGCGGGTCGGGCAGCGGCAGGGCCATGGCGGCCCGGCCCGGCTGCGAGTCCGAATCCCCCGCGCTCAGCCCTGCCCGCCGACACCGGCCGCTTCCGGCCGCGCCGGGGCTGCCGGGAGCTGTAGTGCGGAACGGGGCCGGAACGGGGCGGCCCCGCCGGGCACCGGGAACGGGCCGGGGCCGGCCCGCTGCTCCCCGCTCCGCTTCATCTCGGTGTTCTGTGCTCCCGGCGGCGGAGCCGCGGGTCCCCGCTCCCAGGAGAGCGGCGGTGCCGCGCAGCAGCTCCCGGGCCCGCCGGCTCGTCCCCCCGGACGCGCAGTCAGAAGCGGGCGGGAGCTGCGCACCGGGCGGGAGATGCGCACCGGGCAGCCGCTCACACCGCGGAACTTGTGTCACAGCTGCAGCCGGTTCCGATTTCATTCCTAATGATGTTTAATTGAACACCTGCTTGGGAAATTCTGAAACCCCATGGATCTGCAGTAGTTTTTCAGCGCCAAATGCACCATCTACCAGGCATTTTCAAACCTGCCTCTGCCCTTTTCAGTGTGCCTGTAGAAGTTACCTGGTAATACAGATGCCCTCAAAGCCGCTAAATAACGGCGCTGATTTCTTTGGTTCATCATGTTCATTGAACTCCACAGAGAGCACATGGGTGCAATAGAATTCTCAGCCGCTGTGATAAGCTGTTTGCTCGGGTGACAATCAGATGTGTCACGGAGTGATCCCGCTGCCAGATGGCGGAGTCTTCACCCCCATTTTCCAGGAGATGTTCATTTAAACAAACTCTAAGACACCATGTCGGTGAGGTTTGGAAAAGCGGTTCCCCTGCCCTCCCCCGGCAGTGACCCCGTGCAGCACCCCCGCCAGCGCCGCGGCTGCTCGCGTTCCTCACAGGTGTGCGTCAGCCCTTCGCCATGGGAACGACCTTCTGCACAGCCCCTGGTGTGCTGGGTTGCCATGGAAACGGGCATCATCCCATCACCTCTGTCCCGGGCACGGCCAGGTCTGGCGCTTTGATTTCTGCAGAGGGGACATTGCAAATCCCAGGCTAAAAATACCTGGCCTTGGGGACGAAAAACAGAAAAATGGCAGGTAGCAATGAACATGGCCAACGTGCTTTCAGGTTTAATAACTCCCTGGGGGACTGGCGGGACCTAGCACATTGCCAAAGTCACATAGAACAATATTGCAGAAATTGCACTGTCTTTGTACAGCTCCCATTTCAGGAAGCAGTGATTTCCCCGGCTCTGCCGCCGCCGCTCACGTCGTGCCCGTCGCACGTGGTGCTCACCAAAGGGGGTACAGACACCCCACTGCAACATCCGACACACTGCACGCTGGCACAGATACTCCTGTTGATTACACTGCTTGTAGCAGAGGCTTTTACACACACAAAGCATATTTAAGTATTTTGTATATTAGTCTGCACAACAATAATGCCTCTCTTTGCTTCCTTCATTTCAGAGGTTTCTTTTAAGCACTTTACTTTGTAGCTGCTGGTGACTCAAATGTGCTGTTACCTGAAAACCATGTGCTTGCATGCCTGATTTTCCTGTAAGATGAGTTTTTGTAGCAGCGTAATTTCCATGTGCTTACTGCTGGTTTGTGCTGGCCTGGGTTTGAATCAGATAAAGTCAAGTCAGGCTCTGTGAACTGGCACTCAGTAATTCGTAGGTGTGTGTAAAAGGTTCTCCATGGCCCGCATGATGGAGCAGGTCAGAAGGGGTAATCGTAGTGGTCTCTGCTGGCCTTACGCGTTATGAATCTCTGAATGTATATATTGGAACGGATCTGATTACTGTCTGGCACTTGCTGAAAGTGCTAGAATTTACAGAATAATTTCATTGCCGTTCAAGTGCCCATTCTTTTCACCTCAAGGAATCCATTTCTTCTGCTTTCTCTGCAAGCTCCGAAAAATTATGTATCAATCTCTTGTGGTTCTTTTTCAATGTTCTGTTCTTTCTTTCCCCTCACGTGCTCTGCTGATCTCATTCCAGGTTCACACACGTTCTGACATGAGCTTATTGGTTTGCAATTAACTTGTCCTCCCCAGGCACGGACATGAGGGTTTCATTACTGTAGCAATGTTTAATTTTTATTTTGGTAGGCTGATGAACAGCAAATGGCAAGGGGTTTACAGCTGAGCACCAGCCACACAGGCTGCTGCTGAATAAAAAGCAACTTAAACTATTTCCACGGTAAAAGTGTGGGATCAAAAAGAGCTGGACGCCCCGGAGAGCCCGTACGGTCACCTGGATGCTGCGGTCAGAGCCAGAGCAGCCCCGTTGCAGGCAGCATGGCCGGTTGTGCCTAGTTTGGTCGCCCAAGTGTTCCCAGCTGCTCACTGGAGCCTGCTGGAGCGTGGGGAGCGGACTGAAAGCCAAGGGCTCCTGCAGAGCCAGGACACTCATCCCCCTCCATAGGAATCTTCCCGCTGGTTTATTGCCACTTGGGGCTTTGCGGTAGCAGTCTAAGCTAGTTTATTTTGCTGAATTACCAAGCTACAATTTGTTATTACACCCAGAACACCAAAAGAGAGAACACAGACCCTCCTCCCAACCCCCTGCAATATTCATTTAAATTAACACAGCAGTGGGGACCAGGCAAGTTCTGCAAGCCCACTGCCCTGCTCCCTTAGCAGAGAAATGTGGACGTGCTTGGCAGGAGCTGGGGCAGCCTGGCACGAAGCAAAGCTCCAAAAGCTGCTCATTTTCATGGGGACTGTTGAGACAAAGAAAATATTTGAGAGGAGTTTACATGGCTCCCAGGTGGTTGTGCACAAGTTAATGATGTAAAAACTGCTAGTTCCCACGTGGTGCTTCCGCGCTGCTTACGGAACGGTTCTGCCTCTCGGTGCTCCGGGCAGAGGGCTCGTCTCCAGCTGCCCTCGGGAGGTCGCTCTCACAACCAAGCACCCACCGGGGGCTGCCTCTCGTGTGCACGTGTCGCTGGACACACCGTCTGATAGAAGTACAAACGCACCATGGAAACCAGCCGCTGGGACACGGGCACGTGGAGTGGATGAACATCTGCCGAAGAACATGCTGTACTTCACAAAACAAATAAAAACCCAAACCATAGAACACTTTTAATTGTTTCTAAATATTTTCAGAGATTCCTTAACATTTAAAGCAGTGGAAAGTTCCTCGTCACGTCATTCCCAACTAAAGAGAAGACTCTAAATACCGTGAGTAAGATTGTTCAAAAACATTCAACATTGACCTAACTCTGCCTTTATATTAAAGTTGGCAGTGATTTATTGATTTCTACAGGCTAAATTTAGCCTGATGTTGAGAATGTTAGAACAAAACAATCCCACCATGAAGTCCTAACTCTTGAGATGGGAATATACGAAGTCCCTGACAAAGCAATCCTTTCAATAGCAATGCCAATTGAATATTCACCGTGCCAAGCCAAGAACAGCATTTCAAACCCACCATCTGCCCGAACAGCCCGTCAGACCAACGCGAGGTGACCAGGACAAGGGTGGCCCAGGATGTCACCAAACCCAGTGCCCGTCCTCTCCTGGCTCAACCAAAGGTGCAGCATCGGTTCAGAGCCGCGGCAACACAGCAAAGACACAGAGCATGGTCTTTTTGCAGTAAGCAGTTTTAGCTAAAACACAATACCACCTGAACACATCAGTAATTTACACTTGGTCCCGTTTCTGCTTGCCAAGCTTTGTAAGCAGTCAAGATGATGAGCTACAAATATTTATGTATATTTTAATCAACACCCACAAACTTTTTCATTCAGCAAGTCACAAGGGTTCGAACACAGGGACTTTAAATCACGTCGTTGCTGGAGGCAGCGGGAGGTGTTTGCCATGCCCAGGGACACGTTTCTACCCTGGATCCCATTTTACTTGACTCACAAACCCAGCCGGGACACGGGTTGCGTTAGCAGCTGGTGGCACTGAGCAGGTTTCTTTCAGAGGGAACGGGCAGCACGACTGGCCGAGCTGCCGTGATCTCACACTCCCCATCTGAAGCACGTTGCCAGCGCTTCTTAACAGCTCTGCTGTTGAGTGTTACGGGAGAGGAGTGCATAAAGCTGGGCTCAAAGGTCTCTCTAGAGTGCACTCAATTTGCCTGCCTTACTCTTCTAATTATAGTCACTATTACCCAGATTGTCATCTAAGAACTCCTATAGACCGTTAGAAGAAAATGCAGACTTCTCAGGCATGAAGCTGAAGAGCTTAAATGAGACACGTAAATTACCTTACTGAAAGTTCACTCTGCAAGCACGGTGTTGTTTCACCAGGCTGGATCTCCCACGCGCCACGCAGGGACGGGTCAGAGCACAACTACCCCAGCGCGGCCATGGACGGTTCTGCCTTCAGACACTTTTCCGTGACCTCCCCAGCACCTGCTGCAGCCCACAGGCTGGA
This sequence comes from Columba livia, assembly GCF_036013475.1. NCBI lineage: Eukaryota > Metazoa > Chordata > Aves > Columbiformes > Columbidae > Columba > Columba livia. The sequence goes on from NC_088611.1 coordinate 22,388,144, forward strand.
GACACCTCGCGAGACCAGGAGGGCAATGTTTGAAGCACTGCGCTAATATCAGTGTATTTATCCTCTTAATATTCCTGCAACAGAGACAGCATTTTCTGTTTGCACGGGCAGGAAAACTGGGCCATTCCTGTGCTCACTGTCAGCATCTAATTCCTACCAAATGCCTAGTACTTGTGCCCAAATTCTCTTTTCCGAGAGAAATTTTCCAAGGGAATTTTATCCTTTTTCCCCTTCCTACTTCTAGGCACAAGCTCAAATGGTTCATTAAAAAGGACGGCGTTAGTCTAACAAGATATGCCGTATTGTTTTCTCTCATATCCTTTTCAGAGACAGGATGCACTGAAGAAATGTCACGTTTCTGCTTCAGGGGCGTCTCTGGTGATGAGGTGATACGGCTGTAGTGCTTGGAGCAGACACTGCGGCCACGCGGTGACGATGCGGCTGTAGTGCTTGGAGCAGACACTGCGGCCATGCGGTGACGATGCGGCTGTAGCGCTCAGAGCAGATGCTGCGGCCATGAGGTGACAATGCGGCTGTAGCGCTCAGAGCAGACGCTGCGGCCATGAGGTGACAATGCGGCTGTAGCGCTTGGGGCAGACGCTGCGGCCACGCGGTGACACCGAGCGCGATTCGGCCAGTCCCACCTTGTGGGGTCAAGGAGCAGAACGTGTGACACGGGTCAGCGCGGGTGGGTGGCACCACCAGCGCCACAAGGAAGGGACCCGCTGTCCAGTGTGTGCTGCTTCGCTGGTGAGTGTTTCAGCTGAGAACAGTGTGTAGTGGAGAACAGCATGGAATAAAATGTGCCTACATTGGTATAGAATACCCTGCTCAACCTTTTTAATTTAAAGAAGGCCAAGGGTTTTTTAAAAAGTAATTAAATACATAAATAACATATCTGGAGATTGATGTACGTTATGATGAACTTGAGGTGCTATGTCCTGAGCAAACAGAGAATGAGCTCATGTGGGGCTTTTCACCCAGGAAAGAGCTGTGGTTTGTGGCACAAGCAGCCGGACCCGGGAGGGACGGAGCAGCGTGGGCGGTCGGAGCCGTGGCGGTGGGCGTGCGGGACAGACGGAGCCAGGAGCTCTGGCAGAGCCTCGTCCTGCAGCAACGGGCGAGGGCACGAGGCTCCGGCTCTGCAGGCAGCGCTCGGCTGGGGAGCACCTTCTTAAACAAGCGAAATGCCTTCTGAAACAAATACAAGACTTGTCATGAGATAATGTTAGATGAAAACCAACAAGCCTTTCCACCAAGTGTTTACAGCCTCTAGCTGTTGATTAAGTAGTTTGGTTCCTCTATAGCACTGCTGGCAAAGGGGACGTTGCCCAAACAAGCTATTTAGTGTGGCAGAGACAGAGAGGGGCTGCTTGCCTGGGTAACCTAATGCTGCCCTCTGCTCCCACCATCCATCTGGTGATCTCTAATTGGTGTAATTAAGTTGTGAAGTAATGGGGCAGAACAGGAAGTTAAACTTTGTGAGTGCTACTTATTTGTTTCCTCGCAGTGGCTGTCGGGAAGTGCTTCTGTCCCACATCTTCAATGCCATCTGGTTCAGTACACTAACCTGACCAAAATCCCTGTGTTCTCTGTGCTTAGCCCCTGGAACTGCACAGCAGAGCTGGGCACCCCTGGCACCCAGACATTTGCCCTGTGTTCCCATTGCTCCCTCGGAGAGGGTGAGCCGGGCAGGTTTGAGCATCGCGAACAAACATTGGCCAGAACGCACCCATGGCCCCTCTGAGGCACACGGCACCGGGGCGACATGCACGACCAGGCACTTTATAGCGGAGACGGCGTTGCGTGCCAAGATGTTTTATGGCTGCTCTTACAAAATCCAATTTAAACTGCAATTCATCTTGAGCAGCAGTTTACAAATCAATGATCGGCATTTCCAGCTGACACCGCGGCCCTGGGAGACACTGGTGCACTTTGCAGCATCTTTCCTTCCGCAGGGTCTGTGTGCTGCAGCACTGACCCTGCTCTGCTGGGGCTGCGGATGCTGCAGGGACCCACGTCCCACTGTGTTCGTGTCCCCCATCCCTCCCCAGCCCCATCTGTCCAGACTGGGACCTGCTGCTGCCCTGTGTTTCAGTGCCCCCCGTGCCCCCCGGACCGCACACCTGAGCAGCTCTCGCAGGCGTCGCTGCTGTCGGTTGTCACTTGTCCTGTCCCCCGGCCGGTGACAGCCCTGGCTCTGCTCAGCCATGGCTCTCGGGGCAGTTTAGTCTGTTCCCAGCTCTAAACCCACCGGTATGAGCCCGGCCAGGAGCTCAGCTGCTCCTCGCTGTCCTGAGCAGGGCTGGGAACTCAGCTGCGGAGCCGAGCGCCTGCTCCGGTGTTCCCCAGCTCTATTGCTGGTTTTGCCATGGCTGAAAATGCAACCAGAACACCACTGCATCATACAACATCTCATGCATTGCCCACCCATCAAAAGTTCCATTTCCATTTCAAAAGGAATAAAATTTGCTTTACTGCTGTAAAATCTCTTTGAGAGGCCAAAAGATATGATCTTCAAAATCAAGGTAAGGAGCAAGTTATATATTGGGATTATGATCCATATCATAGGCCAGTCACATGGAACACAAATAAATGAATCCCTGCTCTGCATAGGACACAAAGACCCATAATCTAGGAGAGTTCTTTTTAATTACCCCTCACGTTTTCTTTGCAGGACAAAGGAGCATTGGCTGCTGCCTTCGGGGCACTGGGGACCAGAGGGAGCTCAGAACCTCCTCAGGCACAGCGCTCACAGCCGGCGCTGAAATGTGTTGTGACCACGGCGGGGGTTCCGCGGGCCGGTGACACACGAGCGGCCGGTGACACACGAGCGGCCGGTGCCCCTGTTGGTGCCACAGGCCCCCAGGGGCTGCTCCTTCATGCAGAAATGCCTTGAAAGCATAAACTAAATCCTTTCTCGCTTTTTTTTCAGTCTATTTCAAAGCGTTTAGGGCAATGTAAATCAGCGGAAAAAAATCTCACGGTTTCGCAGAGCAGCATGGAAACTTCCATGAAAAAACTGTTAGTGGCTGAAGGAGCCAGAAATAATATTTAGACTTTCTCTTGAACTGTTTTGAGATCGACAGAATGAGTAAAATCACTCTGGGCATTTCATAATAAACCGATGCTGATTGAGTTAGACCTGACCTAAGGGCAGCATGAAATGCCAGCAACTGCTTGATGGGCAGCTCATCGCAGCCCCGGCTCGAGACAGGGACACAAGCTCAAATAATAAGGCATCGATGAATTAGCCTTTGCTGATTTTGGTCCTTGGCCACAGCAGATGCTGGTTGACGTTAGAAAGCCGTTGTTCTAGCACATGCGATACCTCCCATTTGGACACTGATGCTGATCCAATAAACATTATGAAAATCGTGACTAATCTCACTAGCTCTGAGTTATTCCAATATAAAAACTATGGAACTGATAAGCTGGGCACAGTTAGATGCATTGCTGCGTCTGTAATATTTTCCATTCTATTTGATCATCTCCAACAGCCCGTTCTCTCGCCAGCTTTTTGGCTCAGGCCTCTGTTTGGCTGCTTGGTTCTCAGACTAGGTGCGATTCCTTTTTTCCCCCCAAAAAAAGCTGAACAAAATTAATTCAGCTCCTTATGGAAAAGCGAGGATGCTGGGTGCTTTTGAAATAGTACCAGCAACCCCCACAGCTGGCGTCCCAGCCCCCCGCAGGCAGCGCTCAGCCCCTCGTTCCTCAGCATTTTGCATGCCCATGCAGAGGCAAAATGAGTGAAATAGGTGAAATACAAAGGCAAAAATGTCGATACGTTAATTGAAGTGCTTCTCAGTTGATATTTCAGCTTTCCTGCACAGATTAAGCTGTTTTCAGTGAAGGACTTGGGAGCACAGTCAAGATGCTCCTGCGTCTCCACTGAAGATGTGTGTTACACTTCCCGAGTGGTGGGTTTGACCCCGTGCTCGGTGAATCCTTGTGTCACCCACCGCATGTTTACCTCTTCATTCCATGTCACCCACCGCGCATTTACCTCTTCATTCTGTGTCACCCACCTCGCGTTTATCTCTTCATTCCGCCGGCTTAACCGCTGCTCATCAAATCAATGGGCTGTAAAATGGCTGCAACAAGAGAACACTGTGAACAGGCAATTTTGGCTCCCAGTCAACTCAGCCTCTTTATGCCTGGATTTATTTATCAGCAGTGAAACTAAACAGGGGAGGAAAGAGCAATTTAGAAGCAGAGCACCTGCAGAAACAACAGCTGGTGGTACCGCCAGGGCAGAGCCAGAGCTGCTGTCTGGCTGCTGACCGACAGCCACCCCTAAGGGAGCCTGCAGAGCGCGCTTGTCTGCCCGGGGGGAGCTGGGACACCACGGGTCCCAAATCCAATGGGACCAAAATGTGCAGCTCTGGGGGGGAATCTACAGTTTTTAGTAAGGGTTGGTTCCCATTAACCAGAGATGGCCACAATAAGGTAAAGCACTTCTACTGCTGCTTCTGGTTTGCCTTTTCCCTCTAGAGTTCAGTCTTCTGAGAAGGGCTCTCGCAACAAACAGTGAGGACGTTGCCATTTGGTAAATCTAAAATAGGGTGCTTTTCTAATTCAGTGTCCAACGTCAGTGACTCCCCTTCCTGTAAAACTTAATAGATGGTTAATAGTTGTTTAATGTGTAATAGATGGTTAATAGTTGCTTCCCCACCAAAAATTTCACTGAAAAATTTCTTTCAGCTTTATCTGCAAAAATCAGGATACAGGAACTCTTGTGATATTTGTCCTTCTTTAATTTGCAATTTAGTCAGACATCCCTGCTAATTCATTAGCTACAAATTAACAAGCAGCAAATACATTCATACACTACCATGTGACCTAACAGTGAAGTGCTATAATTGATGTCACTGTCCCCAGCTTTAGTGTGCTGCTGTCTAATTACAGAGGAAAGCTCTTCTGTACATGGTTATATTTATTGACCATGAGCCGTGGTGGCCCTGGACGTGCCGCTCCGAGGGACCCTGGGTCCCTCCAGCCCTCCTGGGACAAACAGGGCTGAAAAGAGAACAAGAAAGAGTTATAGGAAGCTCGTACTTCTGAGCCTCAGAAGTGTCACCAACAGATGGGTCCCCGGGCCGCTCTGCCCGCAGCCGCTGCAGAAAGGAGGAGGAACATAATGGTACTAATTACAAACCTTTTGGAAGCATCAATCAGCGGACGCTCAGCGTGGCAGACGGTCACAGAGGTCGTGCCCAAGTGTTCTTGTTCATTCCATAATGTCGCCGTAAATTTGCACCTACTGAGCTGTGTTTCCTTCTCTGCATGAACGCAGTGTGAGAAAAACGGCATTTTTTACTTAAACCGGTTTTCTCCATATTGCTCAGAGCTTCTCACTAAAAGGAAAAGCTGTTCCCGTGGTTGCTCCACAACAGAAAACTGCACCAGCCTCCGAGAAACCACTCGGGTCCTTCCCACTGAGCAAACCTGAGCAGCACCGCGGGGCGTCATTCACGTCCAGAGAGGCTCCGGTTAACTGAATATGGAAAGTTGATACAGGAGTCATCCCTCTCCCAGCTCTGAGATTCATCTGCCGCTGGGGAGCAATAGCGGAGCTGCTCAGGAGCGGCGTTGGAGCGTTGGATAGCAGGGTGAGCGGCAGAGCGGCGGGGACCAGGACGTGGGCACGGAGCCGGTGGAGAGCGGGAGCAGGGCGAGGGTCAGGCGTTGCTTGGCTGCGCACACACTGACCGGGCACCGCCGGCGCCGAGCAGCACCCCTGCCCAGCCACGGAACGGGCAGCGCGAGGAGGACGAGGATGAGGAGGAGGAGCCGGGAGCGCGGGCAGGGCCGGAGCCGAGCAGCGTGTCCAGCGCCCCGTGATGCTGCTCGCTCGGCACCACCAGAGACCGGCCCCACAGACCCTTTCTCAATTTTTTTCCCAACCGATGCCGTCTGGGTCATTCAAAATGAACTCACAACTAACTGGGGGCTGATAGAAACAGCTTGTGGGTGAGGCTGTGGTTTGCTAAAAACACCTAAGACCAGAAAACCCATGTGAGTTTTTTTCTAACATTTCTTCAGCAGGTACTTGCAGCTCTGGCTCCAAGTTGCGCCAGGGGCGCTGCAGACGCCAGAGCCCACCGCAGTGTGACCAAGCCAGGCGGCTGCAGCCAGCCCATCAACCCCGGCAGCACAGGGAGGAATTACCGTCACACTATGGAAAATCCCTGCAGCGTCTTTTGCAGCAAACCCCTTGGTGCTGCTGCGGGCCCTGCGGCTCGCGCGGCCGGGGGTCCCAGCCCCACTGCCCAGTGTCACAGCCGCAAACCTCAGTTTCCCATCAGGAGAGTGAGACAGTCTTCAAGCACCAACCCCCAGCCTCTGACATCTTTTACAACGAAATGGGCTCTACTTGGACCTTTGCAACAAGATGCAAACAGCTCATGCTTCTGACAGCTTGGCCTTTCATCGTGGCTAATTTGCACATTTGTATTTCGAATAACGCGGTGCCTGGCTGCTCAGTAATGAGATTTTCCACCATCGCGTGTCCTGCGCGCTCAGCGGCTGACACGTTCTCTAGATTGCAGGATTTATTGTGGTTAATCAGCCTCACTACTGGTGCTTCTCGTTTCATTCATCAGCTCACTTGTAGCAGTCAGAACATGTTCTCTGCTATAAAACAGTTCGTTATCGTACTGAAAGTCCCTTCTGGAGAAGTGAGCTAAGGCCAACAAGAAATGGGAAAGCAGGTTCCTTCTCCTTAGCAATGCTTACCCGTGTTTTCTTTTTCCATGTTTCTTCAGGGAAGAAACAGTGCCTTTGAGCGGTGTGTCCCAGCAGAGACCAGCCCGCGGTGACCAGTGCCACCCCCTCCGCAGCCCAGCGACCGGGGGCAGCTCCGAGGGGCAGGAGGGGCCCCCGCTCCGCACCCCCTCACACATCCACCCGAACCCGCGGTTCGGGCGAATTATCGCTGATGAGTCGGGGTAAAAGGCATGGAGGGTTTGACGCCAATGGTAAAAAACAAAGAGCCTCATGTGTTGACAGCTGAAACACCAGGTAATTACTTAATTGACTCTCCAATTCCTGGCTCGCAGCACTCAGGCTAAAAGCAGCAGTCCATTAGTAACACCGGCAGCAACTCCCTCCCCGAACACGGGAAAGCAGAAACTGCGAGCGTGTCCTGTGGCAACACGAGGTTTGGAAACCAGACGCCGTGTCCATTGGGTTGAGGGAACATGGGTGCTCGGGAAAGGAAAGCAACAACCCGAGCTGGTTGCCCGGCCCGGCTTGGCCTGGCGGGTCCACAGCCCCAGGGCGGGGGTCTTGGGTCCCGGCTCCATCCACCGGGACCAGTGGTCCCGCCGAGCCGCAGTGATGCTCATCCCAGGCAGCACCGCGACTGGCAGCACCGCGACCGGCAGCACGGGAGCAGCTTTTTGTGCCAGGAAGGTTGTTTTCATGAAAGACACAGAAACCCTGGTGCTGAGGAACCCCTGCTGGCCCCTCCAGCCTTTCTGCCGCAGACGTGAACTCACACTGGAGTGAGCAGAGATACACACCCAGAATGTCCCAAATTGAGACACCCCCTCCCCTCATGGCCCCGGCTCCTGCGCTCCCACACTGCTCAGCGGGACCACCTAAGGTTTAAATGGCAAGAGGCAAACAAGTGAGCAAAGGAGTCAGAAGGGAATTGCAGAGAAATACTGCCAGAATGGGAAAGTACGGCTTGAATGAAATAACATCTCCAGGGCAGTTTAGCTGTCAGCTCTTTAAAGCATTTCCTAGCACTTTTCAGAAGACAAACCAACCATAACATTGTTTTCCAGAGCTTGCCAATACACATTGGCTTCTAGGAAGGGGATGAAAAAGAATCAAACAGATATAGCAACAGTTTGAAGACAGAAATTCATCACAAGTTTCATGTCTTCACCAGCAGCGCGCAAAGGGATGGTCAAAGCTGCTCTGCCAAGAGCATTTATTGCTCAGCCCCATTGGGATGGGCACTGAGCACGTTTGCCCTGAGCCACCTCTGGGGCCTGGGCTGGTGGCAGCACCGTCACCTGTCCCTCGGGAGCCCCCGGTGTCACGGGCGCCTGCACCAGCAGCAGAACCGCGGCCACCAGAGGCGGCAGAACCGCGGCCACCGTGGCCACCAGAGGCTGCTGAGCCCCTGGAAGAGCAGGCAGAGCGTCCCTGCCAAGCTCTGCTCTGCAGCACGGGCTCATCTCATCTTCAAAATCCCCCAGGCAGTTTGTTATCTTAATTAAGATATTTATCCTTGTTAAATAGAACCGAAGACATTTGCATGCCCACAGAGATCTCCTTATTCACACTGATGGCCGCTCAGGGTGGAATTAGGAGCTGCCAGGAGGGTGTCTGGCCTTTGGATGCTGACAACGGGTTTCATTAGATTTAAAGGGCTGGGATGAGTTTTTCTCCAGTGCTGGAGCTTCGTTTCCAAGACACAAATCCCACTGATTCTGCAGCATCCAGTACTCCAAGCACAAGCCTCGTAAAGATTTCTGGGGATTTCTGGATGAAGTGTCTCTGCAGTGCAGAGCAATACTGGATCACCTACAACAGTTACTCTGATCCCGATGAGTGAGATGTATTTAAAATTCAGTGAATTCCATTTCCTGCACTTTGCTCTCATGAAACACTTAAAGCGAATCACTTCACCAGCTGTTTCCCTCCACCGGCTGGCAAGAGCAGCGATCCCGAGGCCACCAGGAGCACGGTGCTGCTTTCCGGCCCCGCTGCCGTGGCCAAGGGTTCCCAGCTGCACAGAGCCCTGCAGCAGCTGCAGAGCAGGATGAGGCTGCAGCCCGGGGCCGCTGAGCGCCGCCTGCCCTGTGTGTCCATAGGGACCGAGCCTGCAGGTGGGTGCTCGGGGTGTTCAGGGAGGCGATGCAGCCGCCACACGTCTGCACTGCAGAGCCAAGGGCTGGAAAAGACCTGCAAGATCTCCGAGTCCAACCACTAGGGCTGCAGTGCCAGGGAGAGCGGGACGTTGTTCTGGCAAACGCCGGAGCGGGGAGGAGACATCCAAAGAACACATTAACATTAAAACCGCGTGCAGTCCAGCCACAAGTGACACAGGCGCAATTAATATATGTCCTTAGCAATTAATGCATACCCTCTTCAACAAAGGCAATGCAAGAGAGCGTCTCCAAGCCAGGGCAGCTCCAGGAGCACCCACAGTGCTGTTGGTGGGGCTGAGGGACTCCCGGAGATGGGACGGGACGGCCACGCATGGCCCGCGCCATGGCACAGTGCTCCCTTTTTGTTCCAAATACGGATGGAAAATCTTTACCTCATTTGCTAAAAGCACTTTATTGCCTTTACACAAGAAAAAAAATTAAAACGTATTACTAATTTGGATTATTTAATTCACTCAGCGAGACTGAAAGCACTTGCTGCGCTTCACGTCCAGGTTCAAAGCATTAATCACTCTAAATTCTGCTACCATTTCCTTTACATTTCATTTTTATGTAATTTTTTTCATTCATTAGCTATGAGCATGACAAGTGGCAGCCTGCCAGAGTGCCCTCCGGTGTCCCTTTAAAGCACACACAGTGTTCACAGGATGTCAGGGGCTGAAGGGCCCTGGAAAGCTCATCCAGTGCAATACCCCCATGGAGCAGGAACACCCAGATGAGGTTACACAGGAAGGTGTCCAGGCGGGTTGGAATGTCTGCACAGAAGGAGACTCCACAACCCCCTGGGCAGCCTGGGCCAGGCTCTGCCACCCTCACCCCCAACAAGTTGCTTCTCACCTTTCAGTGGAACCTCCTGTGTTCCAGTTTGCACCCATTGCCCCTTGTCCTGTCACTGGTTGTCACCAGAAGAGCCTGGCTCCATCCTCCTGACACTCCCCCTTTCCATATTGATCCCCATGAATGAGTCACCCCTCAGTCTTCTCTTCCCCAGCTCCCCCAGCCTTTCCTCACTCGGGAGATGCTCCACTCCACCATCCCGCCCGCGCGCGCCACCCAGCCCAGCGGCCGCTGCTCCCCCGAGCTGTTACCCAGCAGCGCGCAGCAGCGCTCGGGCGTTGCTAAAAGGAGCGCCCGCAGGTGTCCCGCACAGATGGGGACATGAACCTGCACACTCAGGGGCATCATCCAGCTACACGATGGAGACACCAGAGAGCCACGGGCTCTTCCCGAGGGCAGGCACGGTGGCTGCGGATCGCCGAACCCCGGCAGCACCTGCCGCGGCTGCCGCCACCGAGCGCCGGAGCGCAGGGGACGGGAACCGGGCCGGCTCGCCTGGCTCGTACCGCGGAGCTGCGGAGCGCGGCCCCGGGACGAGCCCCCGAACCCGGGACGAGCCCCCGAACCCGTCCGGCGCCGCCCGCCCCCGGCCCCGCGGCGCTGCGCTGCGCGGGCGGCTGCTGCCCCCTGCTGGCGGCGGCTGGTTCCTGCCGCCCCCTGCTGGCGGCTGCCGGCACCGGCCCGCCCGCCCGCGGGGGTGTCGAAGAGTCGGGTAAAAATGACAGAGTGCGGGATTCCGGGGGTCTGCGGTGAAGCCGTGAGGCGACCCCGCCAGCGCGGAACGCCCCGGGACGGGACGGGACGGGGGCCAGCTCCTGCTGCGTACATCTTTTCGTTGCCGACATAGAGTTTGGAACAAAATTCAGATAAGCGTGAGTCCTTAACTAACCTTAGGTAATTATAATACTAAAATACGCACTGCTTTTTGAATAATGAGCATGATAATTATGCAACTAAATGTTTTAAACATGAAGCAAAATGCATCAACATGACAATGTGCAATCACATGTGGCAAAGAAAACTGTTATTCACCCACATCTGCATCTCGTTACTGTAAATCTGAGCTGAACCGAGCCCAGCACTGCACTGGCTGCGTCAGCGCCCAGCACCCGGCTCTGCAGAGCCAACATGAACCCAAACCTCTCCGCTCTGCGTGGACTGGCTTGTTGCACACCGAGGGAAGAACCTACGCCACAGGGACAACGGCCGGGACATGTGGGGCAAGCGCTTACCGCAAGAAGCCGGGCAGCAGCACCGGCGGCTTCAGGCACAGCCGACACTGTTCCACGAGGAAATGCCGGCACCGCATGCAGGGCCCCGCGCAAAGGGCCCCGCGCACCGCCGGCCCGGACCCGCAGCTGCTGCTGCCCGGGGCTGCTCCCCCAGGGAAGGTGCCCAGGAGCCTCCCCCAGCACACGGAGCCTCCGAGGGCAAGAGACGGGGCCAGGGTTGGATCCAGCTGCTCACTGGGGCGCGAGCAGCCCCAGAGCAGGGCTGGCAGCCAGGGCTGTGCCCAAATTACCTGTAAAACAGGCTCCCACCTGCAGCTGATCCAACCCCCTCCCGGTTAATGCCCCATGCAGACATCGCCAGCTCTGCTCCTGCAGCTGCCGCCCGTCAGGGGTGGATTGAAGGAATCCGGGTGGAATGAAGGAATCAGGGAGGTCTCTGCTCCTCAGCGCTGCCAGGATGGGGAGGAAAGCGAAGCCACGCACCAGCAGCAGAAAAAACAATGGAAAGAAACATAACACACTGTCTGAACAAACTGCCAGCAGCAGCCGCCTCTCGTCAGCATGGGCCTGAAGTGCACTCTGACTTTACTGGAGCTGTTTATTTAGATATGCAGCTTTTTATCCGCTCAGCAGCAAGAAACATTGCCCAGCGCCCCGGCTGTCCTGGGGCAGCGACAGTGCTTGTCACTATTTGGGGAAGGGACGGTGTTTGTCACTGTTTGGGGCAGGGATGGTGTTTGTCACTGCTTGGGGCAGGGATGGTGTTTGTCACTGTGTGGGGCAGGGACGCTGTTTGTCACTATTTGGGGCAGGGATGGTGTTTGTCACTGCTTGGGGCAGGGACGGTGTTTGTCAGTATCCGGGGCAGGGACGGCAGCTCTGGCCATGCAGAAGAGCTTTGCACCCAGCAGCCCCTGCCAGGAGCTGGGGGGCTGCGGGAGCAGCAGTGGCCAAGGGTCCCCCACGTCCCCAGGCTGCAGTGTCACCGCTTCGGGGTGACTCTCGCTGCTCCCCAGGCCGGGCAGCGGGATGGTCTCTGCCTCACCGAGGTTGCTGATGGAGGCTGAAACGTCACGTCTGCAGTGCCACGCGATGTCGCGGTCAGCAAAGTGGCAATGGGTCCAGAAGAATTATGACAAGGACTGAATTAAGCACGAACAGGGATGGGATGAAATTAATAGTCACTTATCACTCAAGATCGTCTCTCTTGGGCAGCCTGCTTGAGTAAGGCCCTTCAAGACACATGCCCAAGGCAAACCACTGGCTAAACAACAATTGCCGGCTCTCTGGCCGGCGGTGTGCCACGGTCACGGCCGCGCTCTGGCACGGCTCAGCTGAGCGCGGGCACCGGGCACAGGCTGCTCTGGAGCCCCAGCTGCCGCCAGCTCCGCAGTGACCGTCCCCTCACAGGCCGCACTTCGTCCTTCATTGTCCTACTTCTCTCTTCCCTGCGCGTCTTTCCCGTGTGCCCAGGGCTGCGAGGAAAGACCCGTCTGTGCCCCAGCGGTTCCTGGACACGCACACGGCGGCACAGCCGGTCGGTCGCGCTGCGGGACCGCGGGCCTGGCTGTGGGTACGGGCAGGGGCAGCCGGGACCCCGATGGCACTGGGCAGGGGCAGCCGGGACACGGCACGGGGCCTCCGGCCAACACCACGGTCAACACCTCCAACCGGGGGTGTGGGGACGAGGGCCGGGGAGCTGCTGGCGCGGGGCCGGTGCAGGCAGAGGTGCTGACCACCCGGCCCCCAGGGGAAGGAAACACTCCAAAAGCACAGCCAGTGTTTTTGAGAAAAGTTAACCAGTTTTATTCAACGGGATGAGTCCACACCCAACCAGAGGCTTCATCTACACAGCACCATCAGCGCACACGACAGACCCACTCGGACACGCCGGCTGAACAGCGTCCCAGCAGACGTTACAGAGACAACACGCAGGAGGAGGACAACTGTCCCCAGGGGCAGCCAGCGCGGTTCCTACGGCTTCCCGGGTCCCCAAACCCTGTGCCGCCCGGCCCCCCGGCAGCAGATCCCGGTCAGGACAGCTACCGCCGCACCGCGAAAACCACAGCGCTGCCACGTAACAGCCCAGGTTTACAAAAACGACCTACCAGGTGCTCCAGCCTCCGGAAGAAGCGCACGGCCCTCACCATCCCAGCACCCACACACCCTGCAGACCGCGCGGGAGTCTGTACAGAGGGGGCGGCAGCACCCAAGGTGACGCTGAGCCCGGGAGGGAGGGGGCACCCAGCTGGCCCTCCAGACACCGCACCGGGGTCGGGTCCGGGGGGCACAGGGACCGCTCCTCGCTCTGCACGGCAGAGAAACACCGGCTCTGTGCACACACAGCCCCACGGGCACTGTGTCCCCAAGGATGGGCTGTGCCAGTCCCCAGGGAAGCGCTCACGGTGCCACCGGGAAAGCCGCGACCTGTCCCTGTGCCCAGAGGGACCGAGGGTGGGGACAGGCGCCACAGGAGACACGCGCGGGTTCCAGTTCCAATGCTGCTGCCATGGACGGGGTCCAGCTTTGTGCCGAGTCAGCTTACAGAAAAATACACCGCTGGCCTTGAATTGACAGTAGTTAAAACTACAGTTTGAATACTGTATTAAAAAGGGGTAGTTCATTCTTCAACAAAATGTCTTGGTTTTCTTTAAAAAAAAAGAAAAATAAAAAGGACTTCAAGAGCAATCCCGCCCAGCACAACACAACCGCGCACAGGGCACCGCGGTGCTCCTAGGACACGACGCCAAGCGCTTGTTCTGGTGCTCAAAAAGGCACTTAAAGATAAGAAAACAATTGTATTAAAAACCAACAACAAAACAAAGGAAACCAAAAGGCAATAATTTAATAGAAAGACACTGGAACTGGTACCGTATCTTCAAACGTGAGAAGGGAGGAAAAAGAAAACCCTGATAAACGTGGGTTTGCTATCAAGTCATCTTTGAGAGTATATAAAACCAAACCCAACCCAGCAGACTGGCGACGTGAACGTTCTCCAGGAACTAAATGGACCAAGAAAAACAAGTTACTGGCAAGGAATCCACAGCTCTTGTGCCAAATGGGTCCTCCCCTCCCCTCCCCTCCCCTCCCAGGGCATTTGCTGGATCCTCACCCGCCCACACGGCAGATGCGGAACATCTGCCGCACATCTGCTGCACATCTGCTGCCCCAACGGCAGCGAGCGCGGGGCAGCCGGGGCGGGGGGGAGGGACAGTGGAGGAACACAAACAGCAATCTGAACCAGCGGCGGGAATTACAAACAACAACACGTACAGCAACACCATCTCCCCTCACAGCATCACACGGAGCAACGAGGACAGGTTCACCACATACAGTACTTCTCCCCCACTGTACACTGAAAGGTTAGCTTTACTTTTTTATTCCTTTTTAATTATTATTATTACTGGGTTTTATTTTTACATTGAGCTACCTACTAAGTGAAAAGTTTTGGTGAGTGGCATTGGCTTTCACCTAATCCTAGCCTATTTTGTACAGTTTACACGTTAGCAGTGATTTCAGCACGGAAGCGGGTACAGCGGTATTTACAGAGCGGGGCGGTGCGGGGACACATGCTGCGGGTGGGGGACACGGTGCCCCCGCGGACACGCTGCGCGGGACCCGAGCGCGGAGGGGCCGCCAGCGCAGCTTCGCTGTGCAGCTGGGACCACGCCGGCCCGTTTGACGGCGGCTGGACGTAACCGTGTGGAAGTGAGCAAACGAAACCCCGGGCCACTGCACGGACACCTGCGCGAGGAGGACAAGCTGCAGGAGAAGCACAGAGTGTCTTGAATTCAGCGCTGGCAGGAGAGACTCCAATATCAGACAAAGTACCATGCAATCCCCAGCGCTTTCTGCATATTTTTTTCTCTGGGTTAAATGTTCAGAGGAAAAAACAAAATGTAGATTATTTTGCATAAACTCAAACTGTTGTATTATATAGTACAGTACAGAAAGTGCAAAATATCGCCCCATCAGAGTGGTTCCGCCCCTGATATGGTCAAATATGGCTCATGCTTTTCATGCAAGAAGAGGCAATCTGAATCAAGACCCTCGTGTACTGCTGTGCAACTCCAAACGGAGGAAGCTCGCTGTACCGGAGCCTCCTCGCCTGTTCGGTCCCATCTGCCGAGATACCAGCAGGTGTTGGTTTTTAAAAAAAGAACAAAAGAAGTGTGTGAGGAACGAGAAACGAAGCGTCTCAAAACTGTACCTATCGATGCTTCCCCACAGGCTTGTCACTAGTCCTTGTCCGTTCTGAAATCCTGAAGAAGATGGGGGTTCCGTGGAGCCCGCGCACAGCAGCGATGTCACAGGCCTCCTGCAGCCGCGCCACACGCCTCCTGTGCTGTCCCCGCTCCCGCCGGTGCCACCAGCTGGGGTGTCACCGCACACACAACAGCATCCTGGGCTCGGGCTGAAGAGACGCTCCAGCCGCCTGACACACCGGTGGTTATCAACCTCCAGCTCTTCTTCCACGGCCAGCAGCGAACACAACCCACTGTATCTCCCCCACACCTTCTTCTTTTTAATGCCAAGAGGTGCAGAAAATAAACTCCAGGATTGGCCTCCTCTTGCTCACCGCACAGCTGCTCCGGACCTCCGCGCACACGCACGCACACAAACAGCCTGGGAAAACCAAACCTACCCAACATCTCTAGAGAGGACATTTCAGAGTCAGTTTCTGAGGTAAATCTACTTTTTAAAAAAGTCACCGAATTCTGTACACTTTTTTAACAGATACTTCTACAGAGAGCACGCACTGTCCGGTGCCAGCACGCAGACCCGCTGCCGCCTCCTGCCGCAGCACTGCGAGCGCGGGAGTGTTTCTGCATGATGGGCTGTGCGTACACACCTATGTACACACACACGTACGCACATGAACACACGTATGTACACACGCACACGTATGTACAGCCATCAGGCCTCGGCCATGCACTTGTTCCCCTTCTGGAGAGTCTCCTCTTGAGCGCAGCTCCGATTCCCCGCTTTGCTGGGCCAGGCTTTGCCGAGCTGCCGGCCGCGCTGCCGCCGTGCGGGTGCTGGCTCTCCCCGGCCCCGGCTACATGGTGCCCGATTTATCGGCCGCGCCGCTGGGGAAGAGCTTCTCGGTGGGGGTGACGGCGGGGCTGCCCACCCCCGAGCTGCTGCTGCTGCTGGAGCGGTGCTGCACCACGGGCCGCACCGGCCGCATGGGCGGGGGCCGCAGCTGGGCCCCCGCCAGCCGCGCCGACAGCGCCGGCTTGAACGTGGTCATCATCTCGGTGGTGGAGCTGCTGCTGCGGCGCATGGCGGCGTCGGGGTCCCGGATCAGGATGGTGTGGAGGGGGCTGGCGGGCTCCGAGTTGGCGGCGCCCAGCGGGGGGTTCTTCATGGGCTCCAGCGTGTCCAGGACCACGTCGGGGGCCTGCTTGGCCGTGTTCTGCCTCTCCAGCTCCCGCAGCTCGTTCAGCGCCGTGCTCATGGTCTTCTCGATGTCCTGTGAACGGCAGCGACAAAGGGACGTCAGCACTGTGCCGCAGCATCGCCCCGCTCCCCTGCACCCCCAGGAGAGACCCCGCCCTGGCATGGGTGTGGGTCTGGGGTCTCTGACCCCCACACAGTGTGAACTGTAGGGTGTCCTGTGCAGACACAGGAGCTCAACTCCATGATCCTTGTGCATCCCTTCCAACTCAGGACATCCTAGGATTCTATGACCTGAGATGGAGCCTTGAGACAAAGCAGGAGCTTCAGGAGAAGATGCGAAACCCAAACTCTGGCCGCACAAAGTCACCCATTGACTCCCAGGCGGTCTGGTCACCAGCTCCCTAGGGAGCGAACCCCGAACACCACGGCGATGGGGTGAGCACCAGCCCGCCCCACCCCCACGGGACAGGCCATCTCCAATCCTCCCCCAGAGCTGAGGCTGGTCCTGCCCAAAATCAGCCGTCCTGCAGCCTCTGCCAGACGTACAGACGCCGCTGTCCCTGTGCCCACGGGGCAACGGCACACATGGGGACCGAAACGCACATTTTGGGGTGAGCAGCACGACAGCAGCTCACCCGGAATGAAAGAGGCAGCGACGAGGCCGCTCCGTGGGTCTGTCCAAGGACATCCTCTGGCAAGTGACCCAGTCAACTACAAGTGTCCATTTAACCGAAATTACCTCATTGCCTACAACTGCAGCACTGACGGCCTCGTTCGCAAACAGAGAGGCCCCCGCTTGGCTTCACTTAAATCTGCCTTAACTGAATTAAGGCCACTGGCTCAGAAAGAGACCAGCTGAAAAGTGACTTACGGCAACTGGATCAATTGTTTAAAGAGTAGCTCTAGTTAACTCTCCTCGCTGTCCTTGTGTAGGCGAGTACTTAATCTTATAATGTCTACAAAATGCTCAGTGAGCCTCAGATAATGTTCAGAGGATCAGCAGAAGGGAAATAATTGTAAAGTTAGCTCCAATTAATTCTATTAAGCTGCTCAGATAATGAGTGAAGTTACTCTCCCAGAGCTAGCCCTTAGGAGACTACCACGTCCAGCAGCCCTACGGACTTCAGGGTGAGTATTGATTTATGGCAGCTGAGTGAGCATCTTTTCCAAGGCTTAAAAAAACAACCCACAAGGCAAGGGGATTGTTCGTGTTGTGCTCTATCGTCAGCATCCCCGTCCCTCGGGAGGCTCCAGAGCCCACGGCCGCGCTGCTGCCACCAGCCAGCCCGAGGACGCGGTGCACGCGGTGACCCGTCCCCAGGCGGACGTGACACTGTGTCCCTGCTCGGGTCACCGCTCACGGCACCCACTGTGCTACCACCAGAACTTTGTAAATTAATCACCACGAGCGCAAGCTCTCGATGGACAGAGAAGCTGGGCAGAGTGCTGCAGAGCGAGAGGACGAGCAATGCGGCTGGCGGAAAAGCAAAGAGGACAGCGAGAGCTCTTCCTGCCGTCATCGTTAACTACCCACTGAAAGCAGCTATTGACGTGTAACAGCCTGCCGAACGCGGTGGCACGGGTGTGCCAGGTGTGGGCATGGCTGGGACTCCGCAGCCTGTTCCATGAGGGACCAGCTCCGAGACGTCACCAGGTCTGGTGCGACCTGACGGACACCTCACGGCAGGGACAGACCTGCAGCCCATGCTGGAGGTGACGCAAATCTAAGTGACAGCTTAGTGCAGCGCTGATGATGCTGGATGGCTGGAGGTGTCATATTGGGGCGATTTTGAGGTCCTAGCTGCAAACAGCCAGTCACAAACTTGAGGCACTTTTCTCCACACACTGAGCATCAGTCCAATTGTGATCTGGCAAATCCAGTTTTCTCCTCCTAAGCTCCTTACAGAGCACCAGATGAAGATAATGCGCTTCCCTCCCTGCAGGAGGTAAGAGCTGCCCGTGCATTTTGGTGGTGGATCGAACGTTTCTGGAAACTGTTTTGAAGAAAGGAGGTTTGTGGGAGGAGGCAGCATCCCCTAACAGACCAACAGGCAGCTGGAGAGCTGAGCAGCTGCTGGCTGCTCCTTTTCACCTTTAACTGGCACGGCCAGACCAGCACTGCGGTTCTGAAGGGTTCTGAGATGGAAGCGGCTCTGCGGCACGTCCCCAGGGACTCTGATCTCACGCTCTCGATCCCTGGGCACCGAGAGCCACTTCACAACCCCCTTACCTCAGCGAGTGCTTCAGCTTCTAGAGATTTCTGATCTCCGAGACTACTGTGTCTGGTCGATCCACCGGCCGCTCTCAGCGGGTGCCCATCGGACAGGGCCTTCCTGTCCGGGAAATTGATGCTGCCCGCGCTGCCGAATGTCGCCATTCTGCGCTTTTCAGGACTCTCGATCCTGCCCCTGCTCAGAGGGATTTTGTGGGGGCTGCTGGGGCAGGCGGCCGCTCGCGGAGGAGTGTCTATGGCGGGACCCATCCCTCGGGGCGGGCTGTGCGTGTCCCCCCCGCTGCGGCGGCGAGGGATGGCTGCACCGTCAGACCTCAGCCTCACTCTGCAAAGAATCCACCACAAGAGCAGGTCACCGTCTGTCCGATGGAAAGCGTCTGGTCGCATGCTGTAAGACAACGGCTCAGCTCGGGGAGCTCAGATCAAACCGAACCCCAGCCTTTCAGCTCCAGAAGACCAAGGCAAGAGGGAAGACAGACATTTTAGCCAGAGGCAAGAAAAGGGACAGCATTGTACCTCCTTTGCTTGTTAGGATCTACATCAGCAGAGCACAGGAAAACCCGCAGCATGCTCACATTGTCCTGCAGCACCTACTGGAGCCTTCCCTTCTGCCTTGCCCTGCACCGCACATCGAGTACCCACGCGAGACAGCGACCGCCGCTGTGTGTGTACGAAAACGAGAGTTTCCTTACCGGCCCATCACTCCCCCAAAGCCGTAGTCCACAATATGATCTGTTGGAGACTGGATGTCGTTCTTGGAGGAGGCTTTGTCGTCCAGCAGCGGCCCGCTGCTCGCCTCGCTGTCGGCCTTCTGGCTCAGGCTGTCGGAGAAGGCGTCGTCCCTGGGGAAAGGAGCCGCGTCAGCAGCGCTCTGCCCCGGGAGAGCGGCCGGGCCCGCCGCAGCGCGGGCCGAGCACCACCGCCGCGGCAGCTCGGGGCTGCGCCACGGCCACCGCTCCGGGCAGCACCCAGAGCTCGGAGAAAGCGAACATCGCGTCTCCACGGCCCCCTGTGCTGGAGCGGCCGTTTCAAGGAGTGCAGCTGCAGCACTTGTGACAGAAGTGGCATCTGTGAAGGACCCTGGGACCAGCCCCTGGGCACCGCACAACACCAGCCCAACACACAGGGGACAAGGCTGATATTAAGTCTGGCTTGTGCCACTTTGAGGAGACAATGCCAGATGGGGTTCAGCACGCTCAAGTGCAGCATTTAGTGCTTGGCTTTATCAGCTTGAAGAAGAAACGACCTGAGCCAGCACATGGCGAGGCAGATGTGAGCAGCCCAGACTTCTCGCCAAAGTGGCTGAACCTCAGAAATGTGACCACCTACTCTGGGCGGCTGACGGGGACCCTGCGCAGGTGCGTGACTAACACCCGGATCAACGCGCGCCACTCCACTCACATGTCCTGCACCACGATGTACTGGTGGGGTATGAGCCCGTCCACGCCGTTGTGTCTCCCTTCCCACCAGTCCTCCGACGCCCGATGGTACAGGAGCAGCGAGGCCCCTTTCTTAAAGGAGAGCTCCCGAGGAGAGCGCCCAACGTAGTCAAACTTCGCTATGGCTTCGATCTGCTCCACTTCTGCAAAGGAGAGAGCCACAGACGGAGAAAGGCTCAGCTCAGCAACCACGAGGGCACAATAAATCCTAGAGAGACATCTCAGCAGAACAGCAGCGATGCTGCTGCCCCAGCTTCCCGAGAGCACCTTGCACCGAGTACAAATCATCTTCCATTTAACCTGATCAATTCTTTTTGTTCTTCCAGCCTTCCTGGAATCTCTCACAGACTCACAATCTACCAGCAGTTACAAAAAGCTACAAACCAGATGGGGAGTTGTTGAAATTTCCCTGCATGCATTTGGCACCATCACCAGCACTCCCATTTTCTACCTATAAAGTGAATCCTTCGGTTACAGAACCCCATTATACTGCAGACTGAGAGCTTCTCAAGCTGTGTCAGATGCCATGATCAAAGCCCTGTTTACCTCCTCTCCCCTTCCTCATCCTGGAGACAGTCTGGCCTGAATTATTGATGAGTAACAAATTCCCCTTTGGGGATCCCATAGAAATGATGATCCCGGCTCTGGCCGGGCAGCTGCTCGGCATCACACCCCCGGCCCCGCAGACCTGCCCGGCGCTCCGCCTCACCGCCCCTCCGCCTTTCTCATTTAAGCTCCACAGATTCACAGAGCAGGAGCTCAGGGTCTGAAATTCCATAGGGATGAGGCAGGACTCCACTGCGGGAGGCTGTGAGCACACCCTGGGAGAGGGCAGCGCGGTGGGGGCTGCGGGGCGCCCGCCCAGGGGCCCGCGGAGCAGCCCCGCTCCGCCGCAGGTCGGGTGCTCCGGGGGAAACCAGGAGGCTCCCCCAGCCCCGGCTCAGTGTTGGGGGTGCATGGGGCGAGGGAGAGGGCCAGAAGGACATGTAAATTCACAAAATAAAGCTGCCCTCCTTCTCCACACTTGCACCACAGTTAATCACCCAGAAACTCCAATTGGAGCCATTAATGTAACCACTGAAGCACAAAATTGGCTAAACGGCAGCTTGCTCTCCATCTTCTAGTCCTGTCAGCTCCTGTCTGGGGCTGAGGGCGGGTCCCGAGCTGTCCGGCCCAGCTGCGCCCATTGTCCCCTCCCTGTGGCGTCCCCAGCCGGGACACTCTCCTGCCACCCCCAGCCTCGGAAAGCCGCGGTGCTCTGCTGGGGCACGCAAACACATCAGCACTGAAGCGCCGGACACCGGCGCAGCTGCCGACCCGATCAGGAGCGAAGCGCACGCTGCTCTCCCGCCCCACCGCCCAGCCCAGACCCCGCTCACCGTCATCGCTGGTGTGCGGCTCCGTGCCGTTGTCATGGTCGACCTCGTCGATGGTGCCAGGCTCGCTGTGCGGGCTGTCACTGAAATAAAACACACCCCGCTTTCAAAGAAAGAAGGAGATTCTGTTCCCAAGGCACTCAGCAAACGTAAGGAAACTCTGGCCCCGGTGAGGCTTGAGAGAGTTATGGTTTTAGCTTTCATAGAACTGAGATGGTCGTTTTAAATCACAGCAGGTCTCTGAATGCAGAGGACAGCAGACACTCGCACCACGATCTGCAGGCACAGAACATCACTTTCCGTTGCTCGTGCATCTTACTTGTATTTGGAAAAACAAAGTGATACCAAGTTAAAATGTTCCACTCACTCACAGTAAGTTTTAGCATCTTCTCTCCCATCAGTCAGGATGGCAGCAGGTGATCAGTGCAGGCAAGAGCAAGTCTCAGAACTTTACAAAACTTGCACACAAATCAGTTCAAGTCTGTCACAAATACTGGCTTGTTAAAACAAAGTCAGATTACAGTTGCAACATCCTCCAAACAAACGTGTAACATCACTTACACTTCAACATGGGCGTTTGTTCATGGAGCTTTCCTATCCTGGTACCCCAAGTAGTGCGAATTGTGCACAGAGCCGACCCCATCCCTGGCTACCGTAAACTCACCTGTGCTCTCATGCTGGCAAAACAACAGGAACTGGAGGTTCGGGTTAACTCGGGGCTAAGGGATTCCACCAACCAGCAAATTGTGATGGAACTACGGGACTCGGAACTGGGTTAGAATTGACCTAAAATCCTGGTTTGCTCTGAACACACTTCTGCGAATCTGCAGCTAAAAGCTTTTTTTATAAATATTAATATTCATATTGAAAACCATTTTCTCCTGGAGTTTCTACTGAGGTGTGTAATGCTGAGTCAGCATGGGAAAAATGAAAACAAAAACTGAGTGAAACTGCCTCTGTTTTCACTGGTCAGGCTAAAATGAAAAACAAAACTGATACATGCAAGTAGAAAAGAATTGGTTAAGTGTGCAAAATCCTCTTTGTTTTATGGGATTATTTGTATCTAAGAACCACGCAGGCAGCCTGGTATGGAGTAAGATTCTTAGCCAGTGTAAAACAACACAAGCACATCAAATATGTCACTTGCACACCTAATTCGCAACAGGTATCAGAAATACAGTCCTAAAGGCACGTCCGGTCTGCAGAGGGGCCCGTCCGCCCCAGGCTGTGCTCAGCTGCCCCCAACACCCAGTCTGAGCCTCCCAAAGCTCAGCTCACACGCCAGCCCTTGCGGATCTGCCCGGGAGCCCCGCACAGCGCTGGTGCTGCCACCGGCTCCCTGTGGCGCACGGTGCCACAGGATCACCCCGCACGGGACCTGGCTGCAGGTCCTGCCCCGTCCTTACCAGTACTCCTCCCCGCCAGTCATGCACTTCTCGTAGACGGGTCCTTCCAGCTCTCTGTGGCTGGGGAAGATGCCCTCGTGGTTAATGATGATGGTTTTGATGACCTCATTGACGTGGGCTTGGCAGGACACGGGATCCTGCCCGTCCGGGATGTGCATCAGGGTGGGCCCGAAGCAGATGGCCAGGTTGTAGGGATCCATCATGTTCTCGTCGCTGTACTGTGACAAACTGCAACACCAGCGTCAGGGAGCTGCGGCACAGGCTCGGAAACCCTCCCAACAACCCCCACTGCTCCAGAAATCACAGCTCAGGGCTGGCTGCATCCTCCCCAAACACCCCACGGCTCCGCAGGGCCGAGGGAGCAAACAGCCCCCCATGGCCATGCCAAAAGGACTCATCAGCAAAGATGGGGAAGCCCTGAAAAGAGGGAGGGCAAGGAGAAACTCGGTGAAAGAGGGAACAAAGGACTCACTGATTAAGGAAAGCAAAAAGGTATCTCATGACAACGATGACGGCCCGAGGCAGAGTGACGACGATCTGCTGGATCTGGTGCACCCTCTCGGTGGGGTTCTCGATTTCTGGAACACAGGGACACAAAGCACATCTTTAAACCTGCTCAGCACAGACAACCCGGCGCCAGAGGGGCTGTTCAGACCCAGCAGCCCACTCTGAAAGGGAAACAACGGCCCGTTCCCAGGCTTTATCCACTGGTTTGGCACTGAGGTGCAGGCAGAGAACCAAGCATAGTGCTCTTCTGCAGGTGAGTTCACGCGGACGTTCAGATTCAGTATAAACAGCAAACAAACACATCTATGTGGTTTTGTTTTTAAAATAACTGTTTATACATTATTTAGTTTGTTCCTCCACAACCACTGTATTTCTCAAAAGCCTGACTCAACACGGCACAGGAAAACGCAGCGCTGCTTGGCTTTCTAGTGCGGATCTTTCAATGAGGTTTCTATTTGTGTTTCTCTTAGGGGTTCACGGGCAGGTCCTGGTGAGCTCTGCTGCTCCAGGCCCCAGCAGGAGCTCAGTGTGAGCGGCAAAGCCACCGCTGCCCAACACGGCAAAGCCACCGCCGCCACCAGCAACCGCGGCCCTTCCCCAGGACGGAGGGGACAGAGCAGCCACCAGAGCTACCTCACCCGACAGTTAACACCGGGCTGTTCATGCACCGGGAGCAGAGTCCCAAAGCCCCCTGAGAGCAGCCAGGCTCCGGTGTTTCCTCACTGTGCTGGCTCCTTCCTAATCACCATAAAATCCACTGACAACAGAGGGCTGGGCTGCCATTTCTTTGAAATTCTGAGCAAAATTTGGCTTCAGTACATAGATGGCAATCTTAATAATATTTCATTTGGGTAATTTCTCCTTTTGAGGAATTTATTAATCCAGTGTTATTGCTTACTCTATTCTCCACTTCTTCAGTTTGCTTTTACTGAAGAGAACACTTGTGAAAAATAAAATCTGGACAAAAACTTACAATAGGTATGTTCTGAAACCCAGAGGAACAAACTGTCGTGAAGCACTTGCCTTTTTGACTTAGCAAACCGTTTCAACTGGCTGTGATTCAGGAAGCAATGCAGCCTCCATCAGCCACCCCACAACAGGGGCACACCCTGAGAACCGCTGCAAACCAAGCGCCTCTCCCACACAGCCGCTCCTCGTGGGCCCTGAGAGACGCTTCCAGTGAACTCCCTCCCCAGAGCTGGGATTTCTGGCCTGAGCTCAGAGATGCCTCTGGTGATCCTCGTGACGCCAACAAGGATCCAAAAGAGCCACAGCAAGAGGTTTTACCTCTCCCCTGTCTCCAGCACTGCCAATGCACACCCTTCATGTCTTTTCTTACAGTACTTCATACAGCACAAGCTGCTACCGGCAAAACTCAGGTGTCCTTGCCCCCTGTTCATCGCTTCCCTTGTCCCACCCTACACCCTGAGAAGAGCTGTCGCATGTACTTACTTATAGTAGATATCAAATCTTGAAACCTTTCCTTAGGAAAGAGGGGGTTTTCCAGTCCTCGGAAGTACAGCTTCAAGACTCCAGCCACTGAATTAATGTCACGTTCATTTTGATCGTCAGCAAGGGGATCTTCACCTGCCCAGAGAAGAGCGTTCATTTCCAGCACTACTGTTGAGTCGGACTAACACAGCAAGTGTTTTTCCCGGCTCAGTGCAAAACCAGAACTGCGCACAGTCCCGAACGCCCTCCCGTGCGTGCGATGGCACCGCTACGCGTCTCGCCAACGGGAGTTTGATAACGTGCTCTGCCACACAGCATCGTGCTGAGACACACTACAGCCCTACCTAGAAAACCCAGCGTACTGTGGAGGTTTTAAACCTTTCCTGAAGATGAGGATGTCATTAAGGGGTTCTCCCTCACAGTTTCTAGCCCAGTGCATTTTGCATCAGAGAGCTGAGCAGATCTGAACCGCGGCAGGTGAAGGGCTCGGCTGGAGGATGCACCCATGCCTCTGGAACGGGCCAGACGGTTCCGGACAGCATTGCGCCGACTTCAGTCTACAAAAGGCTTCCAAAACCTAAGGGCTCTGGATACTGACTCCTCTTAAACTGGATACACAAATCCTCCAGCCTTTGGCAGTCCCACCACTGCCTTCTCCATGGGCCTGGCCACCCACACCCCGTTTGACGCTCCGAGCTGAAGCGCAGAGGCCGTTACCCCAGCCGGGCCGTCCCTTCCGCAGCTCCCGGTGACAGCAGCGGCGTCTGTCATCCCGCCAGCCCTGCGCCCCCGCCGGCTGTTCTCACCAGAACCACCGCACACCCCGCACTGCCAGCGGCACACACACAGCTCTGCTGCTCCCCAAAACCACCGCACACCCCTCACAGCTGCTCCCCAAAACCACCGCACACCCCGTGCTGCCAGCGGCACACACACAGCTCTGCTGCTCCCCAAAACCACCGCACACCCCGCACTGCCAGCGGCACACACACAGCTCTGCTGCTCCCCAAAACCACCGCACACCCCTCACAGCTGCTCCCCAAAACCACCGCACACCCCGTGCTGCCAGTGGCACACACACAGCTCTACTGCTCCCCAAAACCACCGCACACCCCGCACTGCCAGTGGCACACACACAACACTGCTGCTCCCCAAAACCACCGCACACCCCGCACTGCCAGCGGCACACACACATCGCTGCTGCTCCCCAAAACCGCTGCAGCAGGAGGAAAATGGATCCCCAACATTTCATGGCTCTCATCTGAGGGTTTTGTGCCCTCAGTTAACAGAGATCTCTGTACCTCCCTCTACTTCCAGACTCTTTCCCCACGTGATGCTTTGCTCCCTCCAGTTACCCAGAAGGGGATAAAAGGCCGTTGTGCCTCAGAGCAGAAGGGCTCTCAGCGCCGGATCTACACCGCGTCTGATCAGCCCCCCAGCAGCCCCGCTCTGCTCGTGCGGCCACGCACCTCTCTCAAACGAATTCTTGATGTCGTTGACTTCCACCTGGGAGCCGGGGACTCTGAAAATGCCCTGCTGCTGCAGGCCTGGAAAAGAACAGCGCCTTAGGAAAGGTCCTGTCACCGGCCCGCGACACCTTCTGCTGAACAACAGCAGGAACCAGGAATCGTGCCCCCGGCTGGGCTCGGAGCACGAGGGGAGACGGGGGTTACAGCTCATTGCTGCTCACGTTCTCCAGACAGAGCACTGAAAGGGCTCCCGTTGGCCTGGGGCCCAAACAACAACTTCAGCCTCAGTAAGTGCTGACAAAACGGGAAGATCTGCCCGCCATCCAACGCTGCAGCGCAGCCCACGCCGTTGTAACGGCCGCCCCAGCCCCGCGGGCATCTCTGCCGTGCCTTACTGCTAACGGCAAGCATTTCACTTCCTCTGCAGAAAGGTGATGTTACTGGATCTACTTACCATACAAATTGATGTAACGGATGCAGCTTTCTACTACAAGCGGAATAGCCTGACCCGAATCCTTCACGAAAGGAAAGAAAAAAGTAAAAAATTACTGGTTTGCTGGTAACAAAGCACAAGAAATGCATTAAAGATTGCAAAAACAGAGATTTGAAAATCAGTGCCATTGAGTTTAGTAAGAGGACAGGCAAGAAAAGGAGGTGTTACACACATCAAGCCATCAAAAAGTGCTGAGTATCCTACGTGCAGTCAGTTATGCACAAGAAGCGTTCACTGCAGTGTGTGACAGCCGCTCGCCGCCGGGCTGAGACGGGACCGATGCAACGGGACCACAGCTATTCCATTGCAAGGGTGTAACGCGGAGCTGGAACAAAACTTGTGCGATACCTGTCTGATGAAACAA
The DNA here is from genome assembly GCF_036013475.1 of Columba livia. NCBI lineage: Eukaryota > Metazoa > Chordata > Aves > Columbiformes > Columbidae > Columba > Columba livia. The sequence continues at coordinate 22,415,261 of NC_088611.1, forward strand.
GCTTCCAGCAACAGAGCTTACAACAATATTGCCACCTAAGGAAAGAGCCATTGTCAGCAGATGCTAAAAACAATCCCAAACTCCACAGTATGTGACATGAACTGCCTGTATCTGAACTGTGACGAGTTCTGGCTTTCGTTCCAAAGCTGCTCCTCTGAGTCCCCCCATGGAAGGAGCTCCAGGGAAACGTGAGCCGTGTCTGCCTAAGTGGACACTGACTCTCGTTAGGGCTTGCTTTGGTTGTTTTTTGCAGCAGAGTACAGCTGCATCTCTCTGGTTAATTTACTCCGCCTTGTAGACGGGCCTGCAGTAAATACCTGATTTCTCGTTCGCGCATTCCTCCTTCCTCTGAGAACACAAAAAAGCAGCAGAGTGGGAAAAAAAGAGAAGATTAAGCAAGGATAAGTTCAGTTAGAGGTAAGCATCTCTTTCGGAGGCCACAAACGCTCAAATGCAATGGCAGCTCAGCAAGGTCCAGCACAGGCCCTGGGGCTGCGTCCCCTCCCCACCAAACCCTGTCTGGCACCTGCACCGGAGCCTCAGCGCCAACAGCCTCTCGGGTTTCTGCCCTCCCTGGAAGGCCAAGGCCAAGGCCAGCCCTGCCCTAAGCCCGGTCTCAAGGACAAGCCCAGCAGCTCAGCACCGCCCCCGGGAGTCCCTGCTGGCCCAGGACACCCGTCTGCTCAGAGGTTTCCCCTGCAGATAATTCCTCCTCCACAGTGCTGAGCAGGCTGGGCTCTAATGAGCATTACCTTTTTTAAAACCACTTTAAGTAAGGCATAATTACAAGTATTAAAGAGATTACCAGCTTTGTCAGCCCAGCCTGTATATTACTCGTGACTGCGCTGCTTATAAACATTGCCCTTAGGCTTACGCTTGCACTCGAAGAGCCTGTGAGAACAAATCAGAGCCTGACAATGCCTATTAGTTTACCTAATCCAATGGTTTGTCATTCCTGCTTCCTACGGTACTCTCACTAAAGCTTTCTTCAGCGCAGGATTAAACACCCTGAGCAGCGGGAACGGCATCGCCTCCTTTGGAACGGGGGCGGCCAGGCAACTGCGAGGTGCTGCGCTTCGGAGGGCCGGCAGCCAGACGGCTGGAGGGATCCCCGCGGACATACCCCACAGCGCATCTCTTCAGTTTTCTCCTCAAATCTCTCCTTCTGGGTAATTTCCTGGGATGAGCAGGGTCAAATTCCCCCTCCCACTGCGACTGCACTGGTATTAATGGAGTTCATCTGAGTTTACCCCAGCCTAAATGAAGACGGCACTCTGGCCCACGTTGCGTGTTATCGCCCGTCTCCCCAGGCGGCACAGCCACCCCGCAGCTGGCACGGGAGCCGGCTGGGCTGGTCAGTATTGAGACGTTTTGCTTAGCACGCAATGGGCGGCTGTGTTATCTCAGTTCAAGGCTGACGGTCCTCACAGCCAGGAGACACTATCAGGGAGCTTCTGAGTCATCTTATCTCCCTCCTCAGCCACGGGGGAAACAACCACCAGAAATGTGTGGACGAGGGTCGGTGGGGGTCTGCTGGTCCCGAGGGGGCCGGGCTGGGCTGTCCTTGCTGCCCAGAACGGGCGGGCGCAGCACGGGACGATGGGGACGCTGGGCCAGGAGCAGCCTGTGCCGCGCGGCCGATGGCACCGGTGTCCCCGGCAGCGATGGGGTGACCCAGGGACGCCGGAGGGACAATGACAGCTACGAGAGAAACCATCACCGAGGCAAAGCGGGCACTGGCCACGCCGGCTGGGTGCAGGGCAGAGACCCACGGGACAGGAAAGCCACCATTGCATTCAGAGCGTTTGTGAACTCCTGCTGCCGGCCAGCGAGTACCTTAATGAACGTTTCCATATTGCCGTTAAAGAGCTTATGATTATAGACTGAGAGAGGCCTAGGTCTCCTCATTTTCTGTGGCTTAGGGGGAAGACATGGGGGCCTGGGAGAAAATGGAACAAAATAAATCAACAAAACACCAACAGAGATGCAACGACAGGGTGAGATCTCAAAGGTTATGGCTGAGGATAACAAATCAACCAAGCAGAGCAAGGCAGGGGCCAGGCGGAGCCCGGGTGCGGCTGGCGGGCACAGAGCGGGAAGCCCAGCTAACCCAGAGCTGCTCTCTATACACCGCACGCAGTATCAGGCCAAGGTCAAGACTGCAGCCTTTACTTCACAGTCATAAATTCAAATTCATCTTGATCGTAGAAACATTTAACAGACACGAGCCAAACTACCCATTACTTCCCACCCCCACGATGTTCCAGTGTTTCCCTATCAGACAGACTCACCTCGGCCGCAGCCACATCCAGCCCCTAACAAGCTGTTGCTGCGGGCCTGCGGAGGAGCCCTAGTTCCTACCATAAAAACCAGTCACCTCCTGAAACCAGACAGCGACAGAGCAGCAACTGTGCCAACAACCGCAGCTTGAAGGAACAACGGGGGATCGGGAATGCTCTTCACGCAGAACTTGCTTCACTCCAGCCAGAGAGCGTAACGCTGCTCAACACGGCGGTCACAACCGCTCTGGTACCCACGATGCACACATACAATCCTCTCCGAGATGCCAAATACCAAAACTGCTGCTTGGTGTTTGTGATAGTACCAGGGATGACATTTTACAGGTAAAAAAAGGCGTTGGTGCTCAGCAGGATTGTTAACACCTGCCTCCTACCTCCACCAGCCTGGAAAAGCACTAAGAGCAGCTGAAGAGCTCAACTGGTTGCTTGACATACCCACAATAAGCCACAGCTGCCATGGAAAACAGCAGAGCATTCCTGTTTGTTCCTAAATGGCTCTCGTCCTGCTGACAGACGGCCAGACAGAGAGAAGCGGGCACGGTGAGCTCGGTCAACACACACGAGCAAACCCACCAGCACGTCTGCAGAACAGAAAAGGCAGGTGTGTGCCTCGGTGTGACCCTACCCCTGCCAGCGAGTCCCCATCGGTCACCGAACAGACCGCAGACCCCGTTGGCTTCAGCACGGTGACAGACACCTATTGCTTCTGGAAAAGAGGCCATGGAAACCTGGGACTTAGTGCAGTGACCAGGACTTTGGAAGGCTCCTTTCTTTAACTCTATTCACAATTTGATTTCTTCTTCCAACAACGAAGGACATTAAGACCAAACTGCCTAGATCTAGAAAAGCAGCATAAAATCCTTATGTGATTTCTGATCTGTCCTCTATCCTCAGGCTCTATTGATATCTGTAGAGGAGAAATCATGACTGCAAACAAAACCGAGTGCTGGGAGCCTCCATGCACAGTTGTGATCCACTAGTTCTTTAATCAGATGCCTTTAAGCAATCTGGCTCTACAATCCTATGGCTTCTCAGCACTCCTTTGGCTGGACCCAGCACCCAGCAGCCTGCTGCAGATGGAGCCCCCGGGAAGGGCCGAGCCTGTTCTGCCCACACCGACAGCCCTGCCCGGCACAACAGGGCGATTGTCTCCTTTGTCTTCCTTTCTGAAAGTAAAAGCAACTGCTGAAACCAAAGCAAACAAGCAGCAGGGAGTTGTGCCATCACCCCTCATGCAGGAGGCTGTTATTCGCTCCTTGGATCGTTCGGGCGCACGACACCACCGCTCCAGCGGCACCCACTCCTGTTAAACCAAGCGCTCGGAGCGGACGCTCCCGTGACTGCGCAGGGTTTGGTGTGCTCTCCTCGCCAGCTCAGCACGCAGCCCTGCCTGGTGCTCCGCAGCACCGCGGCTCACCTCGCCAGCTGTGCCCGCCGGCCACCTGCCAGCAAACAGCCCGGGACACCGCGGCAGGGCCTGGGGACACCGCGGCAGCAGCCGGTGCCGCAGTCCCCTGCGGGCAGCAGCCAGAGCGAGCTGTCCTGCCGCCCCTGTCCCTGCTCTGCCCTCACCATCTGCTTCCACACTTCTCACACAGAATGTTTGCGGTTTTTTTCTGGTATTACAAATTTTATCAAACACTGGAACAGGGTTGTAAAAAGCTAGCGCGCAGGGAGGCTGTGTGTGTTCTGGGGAGATGTTTGGAGGCTTTGCTGGCCACATCTTGCTGTTAGAAAGCCAGCACGCCCAGAGTAAGCCACCAGAGCTCTGCAGAGATGCATTATGACTGGGCACAGATCAAAGCCTCCTCCTGGTACGCTCACCCCTAGCACTATCTCCTGCTGCAGAGCGGTGGAAGTCTGAACACAGGCATGCTCTGCGGGCCAGGCACAGCAGCCAGAGCTGGGAGAGGCTTCTGGGGACAGATCCAGGTCCTCTGATGAACGGGGATGGCAGGGAGCGGGTGGACACGCTGGTGTTGCACTGTCACACAACCCAACTACGTGACAAAGCACCACCCCGTGCTGACACAGCACTGCAGAGCCGCCCAGCCAGAAGTGACAGTGCAGCAAAAACCAGGGCCTGGTCGCCATCACCCAAACGAGTCCACTGCAGGCAGCGCAGCTGGGGAGCGGGGCAGGGACGTGGAGCCCAGACACCACCCGCACGGGCAGCTGGGAGGCGGTGAAATGTGACCCCCCCAGCTGTGGCAGCAGCAAAGCAAACCAGCAAAGCAAACCAGCAAAGCAAACCAGCACAGCAAACCAGCACAGCAAACCAGCACAGCTCCGCGGCAGCGCCGCCTCCTCCCGCCGCAGCCAGCGCACGCAGGGCAGCAGGAAGGAGCCGCTCACCTGGTCGTTCCGCATTCGGCTCTTTCACCTGGGAAGAAACACAAGTTTCCATCATTTCTGCACATCAGGCACCACCAAACTGTTGGAACACATTCACACAGGAACTCACACTCATTTCTGGTTCTGTAAGCCCCTGTAATGGCTTCTGGCAAAAGGAACATGCCCGAGGGCCCCATGGGTCAGGCAGATGGATGCTATACAAGCCCCCACCACTAAAAGACGTATTAGAAATCCAAGATTCAGCCACAAGAGAGGGAAAGCATCTTCAGTTCCCACTGATAATAAAGGTTTATCTGCAATATGAAGCCTATTTTGTAAGCAAGCAGCTGCAGTGCAGGTCCCCTGCAAGGAGAGCCTGCGTGCACCAGCTGGGGCCGGCCAGGGACGGGGGAAAGGGACAAGGGACGGGGGACAAGGGGCGGGGGGACACCCCAGGGAGGCCACTGAGACGATGGCTTGTCCAGCTGCTTGAGGGAGCACCAGCAATGGCACCTGAACGCGGTGGAGGGTTCAGTCCCCCAGCTTCTCCTGTGAGACAGCAGCCCGTCTCAGCCCAGCAGGCACACCCCACTCTGCCTGTCAATATTCTCATTCCTTCCGTGGACTTCTAGTGCTTGGATTTCATAGAAATGGCAGCATACCACCACTGATCAGATCTGTTCATTTTTTAAAGTATTTGTCAACCCACTGAAAAAAACCTAAACTAATTTCACATGCTGTTTGTGCCTTTCTCCCAAGGCCAGGAAAGCTGAGTTATTCTTCCTTTTTCTGAGACACATAAAAGGAAGCATTTGGCTGCACATGCCTCCTTCCTGCTCTCCCTGGCAACCGCGCAGAGCAAGCTCGCAGCCAGCTCCTCACCGAGAAAGCAAAGAATCCCAGCATTCCGCAAACCCAGGCTTCTTCCTAATGAGAATCAGCTCATGCTGAAACGCAGGATTTGGTATTTCTGGCCTAAATATTTGCTGAACGCCTACATGGCAGGAGGATGCCGCGGCCTGGGAGAAATTCAGAAAGTTTCACGTGAAAATCTTCCAGAGCTGCTTTTGTGCAGCTCTAGAGAACTAAATCGCACTCTGAACACCCCCAAAGAACGGTGGGAGAATAATGATATTCCAGGGAAATAATGGTTCTGCAGGTGACTGGTTGAACTCAACAGCAGCGGCCAACCACAGGCGCCACCACTGGCTCAGGCAGACAGACGGGACAGACCAAAAGACACCGGTGTAAGGCGGCTTCGTGTGACGGGAGCTCCTCCCGGACCCAGCCCTGCGACTCACCTTCTCCCAGCGTCTGCTTCAGCAAGTCGTGTTTAGCCTGCAGCTTCGTGATAAGGTTACTGCCATTCAAATACTCCTTAAATTTCTGGAATTAAAAATAAAACAAAGAAGGCGTGTTAAGACTGTTGGCAGAAACAGTCCGTAATTGATGTACACGCTCGCCTGGGGGCTGCTGGCGGGGCCGCCAGGCACACAAAGCGCCGCAGGGCTGAGCGGGTCCCATCCTGTCGCCTCCTCGCTGCTGCGCCTCCCGTGGGGAACGCACCCGGCTCCAAAGAGCCGAGTTCAAAGCACGCTTGCTTTTGTCAGGCTTCTGGGCACGGCCTGCAACATCAAAGAGGCTTTCCCTGCGCTCTGCTTTGTGCAGACAAGCGACGCAGAGCGAGAACTCCCGCCTGAGAGCCGCCCAGGTCAGGGCCCATCGGGCGCTTCATGCGCTGGGCGACATGGACTGTGCAGCACAACTTCTTCATTGTCACACCGTCTGGCTCCCGGTGACACTCAAGAGCAAGCGATTTTACAGATAAGAAGGAGGAGGGAGACAGATGGAAAATGAAAGGCAGACAACGGGAGAGATCAAATTGTTGCAAAAAGCATTAAAAAACCCAAGCACAACTCATAATGAAAACTGCATTTCCCTCCCAGTTTTGAGTAAAAATACTGCTGAGAGAAAGCAGAAGCTTTTTTGTGTATATGTAATACATCCCAAGATGCTATTAACTTTAGTCTGTTAACCATGCTACTTCTGCTGACCTGACGGCCCATCACTTGTATTTCAAGTACCCTCCCAGACCCGGGATCTGCCTGCAAGCGGAGCAGGGATGCGAAGGCAGCAGCGCCGCTGCCTCTCCCGGCACAGCGTGGCACCGCAAACCCACTTGTTGCGGCTGCCGCCAGCACCACACGAGATGTGAATGACTGTTGAGTTCATCCCGCGGCCAAGGGCAGATCTGGCTGTGTGGGCTGGAAAAGGAAGGTTGGTTCAAAACTGCAAAGGCCTCCGGAAGAGGCGCTGCAGGGTCTGTGCCCGGTTCCTGCGGCACTGCCCGGGTTTGGTCACAGCCGCCTGCTCCAGCTGCTGCTCCAGAAGAAGAACGTGGCAGGCGCTGGACTGTCCATCCCCAGCACTGCCCTACCCGTCCCCAGCACTGCCCTGCCCATCCCCAGCACTGCCCTACCCGTCCCTGGCACTGCTCTGCCCATCCCCAGCACTGCCCTGCCCGTCCCCAGCACTGCCCTGCCCGTCCCCTGCCGCCAAGACAGGCGCTCCAACCCTAACCACACACAGCACAAAGAAAGAGACTGAACCGGTTCGTGCTCTTCACTAATGAGCACTTACAATGGGACTGGGCCCTAGCAATTAATGCTTTGTGTGCTGTATTGCAGGAGATGAGACTCACTGTAAAATAGAACATTTCGGTTTCCTGCTGGTTGGCTCTCCTCTTGGCGATGTTTATTTTACTCATGTAGGTCTCTGATGCAGCTGATTTGACCGACTCAGTGGAGCGACTATGCTGGAAGGCGTCTGAGACATCAAAATCCTCCACCGTCAGCATGTCCTGCAAAGTCTGCATCGTGGCGTCCAGGGTTTTCCGTACCTATCAGAGAGAGGAGGCAGCACGGTTTGGACACAGGCTGGGAAAGGGACACATCTGGAGCCAGAACAACTGGCCAAGAGGCAGCTCCCGCTGGCCCCTGCTCCCGGTGGAAGGAGCCCCCACCGGAGGCCCCAGGAACCCCCGCACAACAGGAAACGGCTGAGCAACGCTGCCCACGAGGCCAAACGCGACACCCGCGGCAACTCCTCACCTCTTCGTTCTCTATCTTGAGGGTGGCGAGTCGCGACTGCAGCTGGTGGTACCGCATGAGCAGCTCGGTCTGCACAGGCTGCTGCGCGCTGACCTGGCACACCTGAGACGGGAGAGCGGTCAGGGGGTCACGCACCGACCGGACACACATTTAACACCAAAATTATTCTCTCGGGCACCCACAAGCTCCTCGCAGCTCCAGCCAGGCTGCGTCACCCGCGTTCCAATCAGCAGTGCCTGGACCCGGCCAGCACAAAGCTGCCCTCTGAAGTCTCCCAGTTAGAGCAGGTAAATCAAAGCTCCCCTTTACAAATCTGTTGGGCAGTTCAGCTGCGAATCAAACCACAGGCTTCCTAATTGGGAGAGATATGGAGCGAGAAGCAGACTGAGAGGAGGAGTGCTAATGAGCCAAGCGTCTCATTAAGTAAAGAAACACAAATAGCAGCATGTGAAGACAGAACAGAGGGGGATAAGGAGTCAGAAATCATTTAATGGGGATGTTAAGGGAGGAGGAAGCCAGCCCAGGCCAGCACACTACCTCATCCCCCATGTGGGGCTGGAACTCGAACTTCAGCGGAGGGCAGAAGACCTGGTTGCACATGTCCATGATGGTGTGCTTGTCGCTCCGCGCGTCCAGGTTGTCCACGGCGTTCTCGATGATGTCCAGGCCCTCGTGGCGGGAGGTTTCCAGGTTGTACTCAGCAGACAGGTATGTCCGGAAGGTCCGAGCGAGGCTGGCGTGGAATCCCAGATCACAGCACTGAGAAACACCGATGAAGGGTCTGGTCATACAAACGATCCCACCCTTCTTCTTGGGGGTAAGACATCCAAAACAACACTGTATGCCCCAGAGAAACAGCAGCCCTGTCATACCGGGCTGTATTTAACCGCACAAAGGCCGGCGGACGTTCACACAAGATGGCACTGCAAGACGTGCCCCGCAGTACGTGCACATCCTTTTATCCTCGCCAGGCACTGCTGGCTCCCTCACAACAGAGCAACTTCTCATGCATAACTGATCATTCTCATGTTCACCTTGGGGAAAACGATAAAACTCTGAGCTAATTGCTGCCAAAATACTGTACGTTAGACAAAAGCCTGTTTTTAAACTCTCTTCTCGATATAATTGAGTTTGGCATGTTAAGTACAGCAATGGCACAGGCATTTGCTGCTATGAACGCTTGATCACGGCTGAGCAAAAAGCAACTCTCAGCAACCCCCGCCCGTCCGGAGCGGCGCCCTGGCACAGCACGGGCCCGCGGGGAGCGGGGACGGGCACCCCGGAGCCACCCAACGCTCGGAGACGTTGTCTGCGGGGAAAGGCGAGAGGGAGGACGCGGGAAGCAGCAGGAGCGCGGCCCATGGGCTGTGAGGAGAGCGCGGTGAACACGGGGGCTGCCTCCAGAACGGGGGCACTTCTGGTTCTGGGATGGAGGAGAGGGCGGGAGCTCCTGAGAGAGGATGTAAAGTTGGGTAATTCTGGCTGTAGCCTCTGTGAGGTGTTTCGTAATCCTGCGTCCCCAGCACACCCAGCGCTGTCTGGGGCACAGCCGGTCACCACAAGCGGTGGCAGTGACACACAGTCCACAGCTTGACCTGCGGACATACACCAGGTGCAGGAGGGTTGTGGGTCACAGGGACACCCCGGTGGGACAGGGACACCCATGAGAAACACCTCCCACAGTGCGCAGCACCGCACTGACCAGCGCCAGCAAACTGCTGTTGTCACGTGAACGCGAGCCCAGGACAGCTTGTATTAGGAAGCTGAGATGCTTCGCTGCCGCGCAGCTTGAAGAACAAGCAGAAATCCTCACCTCACCAAACCCACCCCGGCACGGGGTCAGTGGCTTCAGCCCCAGCAGAACCGCCGCCAGGAGCACCAGCACGGCACAAAAATCTCCAGAAAAGAGCAGGAAGATTGCCAGCATATTCTTATTGACCCAAAATGAGACCAGATTTCCACAGCGGCAGAACGCCTGCTGGGAGCTGGCGTGTCAGAGGAGCCTCCTCCGGCTCTCCGGCACCCACAGGCATCGCTGAACCGACGCTGAAAGGCGTAAAAAGCGATTCTGCATCAGAACATCAGCACTGACAAACCTGAAGTGAAACACAGAAGCTCGGCTGGTGCTACAAGCAGCTCCAACCGAAGACGTCGTCCTGTGCTTTCTGCCGATCCGAAGCGACAGCCCTCAGCTCAGATCAAGTCACAGAGCTGTCTTTGGTTTAGTCTGTGCGGAAAGCAGCGGTAAAACCACACCGGGCCGGCTCCTGCTCACAGACACACGAGCACAGCCCGCCCCATCCAGCCGTTTAACGCAGAGAAAACACATGTGCAATAATGAGGATTTTTGCAGGAATTATCAAACGGTCATAATCCACCACTTATGCGTCTTCTATTTAGCTTCTAATCTTATTACTGGAAAATAAGGGCAGTTAAGGACTGGTATAGCTCTGCCTTCACAAATCAGCAAGTACCACATAAAACAAGGAATCAAGGCAAATTTCTATTCACTGCTTGAGGCGAAACCTTGTTCTAGCGCCGCGAGTCCCTCCCACGGGACAGCCTTATTGTGAACGCCTGTGCGAGCGCTCGGGGCTGCACAGAGGAACCCCGAGTCGGGATGCGGCCCCACAGCTGCCCTGGCCCCGCGGCCGTGCGGGTGCACCCCCTGCCCGCAGGCAGCCCGGGGCGGAGCGGGGTGCGGTGTGGGCAGGTTCAGGGTGCGGGCAGGTTGGGATGCAGGCAGGTTCAGGGTGTGGGCAGATTCGGGGTGCGGGCAGGGCAGGTTGGGGTGCGGGCAGGCTGGGGTGCAGACAGGTTCAGGGTGTGGGCAGATTCGGGGTGCGGGCAGGGCAGGTTGGGGTGCGGGCAGGTTCAGGGTGTGGGCAGATTCGGGGTGCGGGCAGGGCAGGTTGGGGTGCGGACAGGCTGGGGTGCAGACAGGGCAGGTTGGGGCCCCAGGCCCCCATGCCGACACCGGGGCAGGATCTGCTCTCCCACCACAACCCACCGACTGCAGTTCTGAGTCCTGAACACGGGACTGTGCTCTTTTCCCATCACACCTCCCAGCCCCTCGCCGTCGTTCTCCCACCCCCTTGGAAACTGGTGCTATAAAAAGAATTACAGCAGGAGAAAATCGCCGCCGCTGCTCAAGGCCGGGAGTTCCCGAGGCATACAGGACAACGGCTGAACGGCACAGGATCCGAGGAACTGGGGCTCAGGGTATTGCCAGCTGCTCTGGAGGAAAAAAGTCCCTGTGCAAGCTCCTCTTGACCCCGATGCCGAGCTCGTGCTGAAGCAGCGGGTATCCGCAGGGCCCAGACCCCGGCTCCTACCGAGAACCAGGGCAGGCACTTCGCTCACAGCTGCGGCCCTTGAAGCCGCTGGTGACCAGCACCGCGCCGGCTGCTCCACAGCCCGGAGCCCAGAGAACAGAGCGGGACTGCCGTGAACTCCCAGAGCAACACACAAAGGGGAGGGGAATACTTCAAACTCCCGCTCCCAGCTCCAGAACAAATGGCATTTTCTCACTCCTCTCATCCCTTTGATGGAAAATAAATTAGAACCACAAATAACAAGCCTCAGTCCTTCTGCAGCGCCTTTCATCTGGAGAGCTCAAAGCTCTCTGTGCATTAATTCATTCAGCCTGGTAATGCCCCTGCAAGGGGTGGAAATATTACAGTGTCCAACTGGAGAAGCAAACAGACAGCCCGGAGCTCGAGCAAGCTCGTTTTGGCCCAAACGGCATGGCCATCGCCCATCTGTGTGTGACTCACCCGGCGCAGCACCGTGCGGAGGGGCCGGGGTGTCGACTGCGCCGCCACTCCCCTGCGCCCGACCCCGCAGCCCGGCGGCCTCGGATCTCCTCAAAGCAAGCGGCCCGGCCCGCCCAGCCCAGCGCTCTGTCCCAAGCAGCGCCCACGACAACATCTCCTCAACAGCATCTCCCCAGCAGCCACGGCAGCGCCTCCGGAACTACTCGTTCATTTTCAGCCGACCGGGGAACGCCGTGTGGGTCCCGGTGGGGGGCGCAGGATCCTCCCGGCCTTCACAGCAATCGCCCCGTGCCCTGAAGCGTGAGATTGGATTATTTCTAATCAAGGGTTCTTTAACTATAAATATTACAGAGCCAAATATCATGTAGCCCTTTTCAAAATCTAGCCATAGTTAATTAACTCTATGGTCTCTGGAGCACGTTTCTTTCTGGAGGATTTTTAACCTGCATTTTATTGTGCTCCTTAGTCTCTCTGCAGCAATTCCCTCCCCCATGTGTTTTCTTAGGGATGTTTCAATGTTGTTGTTTGCTGGTTTGGGTTTTTGAGGGTCAGGGCTTTTGTTTGTTTGGGGCTGGTGTGTTGGTTTCGTTTTGTTACGATGAACACATTGGTAAATTAACCTTTCAAAGGACGTGAGTTCCTGTCAAACGGCTGGGAAAAGCAGCCCAAGTATCAAGGAGAAATCACTTTTCTGAAGTAAAGCACTGCTGCTTTGTTGTACCAAGCTAATAAAGTTTATCAGACAAAGACTGATTATGGTCTTCAGGCTGTAAAATTTACAGACTGCACGACACTTCTAAATCGTAAAACAATCCGCACGTTTAGTTTAGCAAGCCAGTTCAAGTGTCTGTGGTATCCACGAGGGGAATACATCATTTACTGCGTGCAAACTTTGGCAAAAAAGGTAGTCTTGCCATATTATTATTAAAGCCAGGACCAGCAACATTTAAGGAACGTGTATTGGTTGGACTCTTTCAGTTCAATATAGTACGTCAAAAACAGCTTAGTGTAAATCGGTGTCAGTAGTAGAGCGTCATGATTTATGGTTCCTGCTTACGAACAGGTAGCTGTCATTAATAACTTGTGTTCAGAAGAGTAACAGAAGTTTACCAAACCAGGGTACTGGTATATGAAAAGACGACGTCCCATTTCTGAATGGAAACCAAGCAAACGCAGCAAGCAAACGCAGCACCGCCTTCCCATCGTCTCCTCATCCACGGAAGCGCTGTGTTGAAAAAGATCATACAAATGTAATCCTTTTTCTTCTATCTGTTCTCCTAACACGCATGAAGCTTTGAACGGCATATGGGTATTTGTGGTTTCATCACCCGCTTCCCTGCGGCGCCGCAGCACCTTGCCCGCGGTACCTGTGCCGGGGCTCTGCCGCTCCGGCACGCGCTGCCGCCCCCGCGGTGGAGCCGCAGGGCTCGCCCTGCACCGCGGCACCTGAGGGGTTTGTTCTGCCCGGGAACCCACACCCGGAGCTCTGCACCCCGAGCTTGTCCGGGGGTGTCCGACGGGGGGGCCCTGCAGCAAACACCCGCCCCAGCGCCACCGCTGCCTCCTCAGCCCTGCAAAGCTCCCAAACCCGGAGCGTCACCTCCCCGAGCCTCCTCCTGACCGGCTCAGGTGACACTCCCAAACTGCTGCACTGCGGGACACCCGCAACAAGGACACAGCAGCCCTGCGGTGACGGTACCGAACCCCGAGGCAGCCTCGTTCCTCCCCATGGAAGGCTCGTTCTTTCCGTTGCTGCGCTGCTGCGTTCCTTCGCAGGCCCCTGCAGGCACCGCGGCCGGGGCGGCAGACGCTGCTCCAGGTGACAGCGCCGTGACCGCACACACCTGGCTCTGGGGCTGGCACAAAGCCCACTCAAAGGACAGCGTGGGAGGAACCGCTGGGCCTTTGTGGAACCAAAAGGCTTTTTATGCTGGAAAAATTGCTTCAAAACAACAGCGCAAGCCCCCGAAAGGCCCCCCTGCTTGTATAAATAGGCATCTTTTCATCACAGCCGGTGCTGCCAGGCAGAGCTGCCCAGCCGGCGATGTCCCGTGCGATCACACGGGGAAAGGCCACGCGAATGCGGCGCTGGCCCGGCAGGCACGGACATGCCTGGGCAACCAGCCCCCCGAACACGGGCTGTGGGACCTGCCCCAACAGACCCGAATGACCTGTCACTGGACTCAGCACCTCTGAGTCTCCCCCTTATTTGGGAGGCTGAACCCTGCACACAAACGCGCCCACGGTGCAGGACCGCGGAGGGCAAAACCCGAGCAAACCCGAGCAAATGCGAGCATCGCGGCCAGTCCCACCCGTCAGCTCGCGGAGCAGGGAGAGCAGCCCGGCTCCCGGCCCCGCACAGCACCCAGCGCCAGCTGGAAACAGACACTTCTCACTTGCTCTGCTGTGTTCTCTTTTATCCTCATTTCTTTCTCTGCCTTTCTCTAAAGATACTACGCATTTATACCCGTATTTTCCAGCCTCTACTCTCCTGCCACTGCTGCACAACCTGGAGCTTTACTGTGAGCTGAGTCGAGCCAGCTGCAGATCTTTGATGCAACAATTTTGGCTGCTGCTTCTGTTTCTTAAGTTGACCGAGCATCACTTGGCCATGTGAAAAATGGCAATGCCATCGGCCAAGTTTTCTACGGACTGAACAATTTGGCAGTAATGCATAACACTGAATTCCTTGGAATTCTCCTCCTTTCCTTGCTTGTTTGTCTCCGATACGGCACACGCACTAATCCCTCCAGAAGCAAGCTGCTGTTCCCAAGGGATTTACCAGAGGCCGAACGAGTTCTGGTGGATCAGTCCGTATTGACACCGCTACATTTCACTCCGCTCCATCTAGAGATATCTTTCATGTGGCCACTTCAGAATATTCTGCAGCCATTTCACACTGAAATCCAGAGGGATGGATAAGCAGCTTTATCTCCACTTCACATATGTGGCCAAAGAGATTAACTTGGTCACACAGTTAATAACAGAAATGCGAGACGAACCCAGGCGTTTTAATAGAACACATGGTTCTTTGAGGGAAGAGGCACAACGGCATACTTTAAGCCCAAGTCTAATTTGATCCGTCTCTGTATTCTTCTCTCTTTGTAAAGGACAAAACAAAAAGGCCGCTGGAGACGGAGGGAGGGACGGACACGCTCTGCGCCGCTTCACGGCTCCTCTGATCGAGTTTTCCATTTCTCATTAAAACTGCAGCCCGGGGAGGACTCTCCACCCTCCCCAGAGCAGCTGGGACCTTCTTTCTCGCCAGAGCGCAAGATTAGCACGACGGCTTTGTGACAAAGTCACTGCTCCGCGGTGCCGCCGAGGGCACGGGAAATGTCAATGCCGTCCCTAACAGATGACACTGAGCCGCCTGGGATTTGGGGGAAACGCTGCTAAATTAGCTGCTCCAGTGTCCTGACGGTTCGGATTTGCCTACAAATCAAAAACCCGCACACAGCAATTTGTGCTTGATGTGCAGGGTGTGCGGAGCCCCCAGCGCTCCCGCGTCCTGACAGGCAGCGCGGGCATCGCTCACCGGCCCCGGGAGCCGCGGGGTCTGCACAGCTGCGACCCCCGGGCACCGCTGCGGCCCGGCCAGCCTGGCCGGGAGCCGAACCCACCCGGGAACCGGCCAGGAGCCGAACCCACCCGGGAAGCGGCCGGGAGCCGAACCCACCCGGGAAGCGGCCGGGAGCACAGGTGCAATTCCCCGGCCCTGCTCCGAGCCCAGGGAACTCATGTCCTGCGCGTCCACAGCCCGGGTCTGCAAACAGCGCTGTCCCTGCTGAGAGGCACCGTCGTCTTACCGGTGCTAAACCCACTGACACTGAAACACTCCCTTTAAAACTACATCTAGAAACACCCGCTTTCATTCTGCTTGCTGCAGTTCACGCACCCACAGGAGGCCCCTGGCCGTGGCTGCACCGGCGCCGCGTCCCCCGGCACCTTCTGCCAAACCCCTCTGGCCATGCTCCTGCCAAATATATTGAATTTGCACAAGAGTCCGTTCACATAAACTGCTCTTCCTTGTGGAGCTTTAGAATCAGGACACCCGTGTGCAGCTCGCACATCCAACACTGTTTTCTTTGGCGAACAGAATGCGTAAGCAGCGGAATTCAGCCGCGCAGAGCTGAACGTGCTCGAGTCAAAGTCCCCTGAAGGGGTTCCTGAAGTGCGGCACAAAAGCCATCTGCTGGCTCCAGGGGAAGCGCCAGCGAGGAAATAACGTTGGGAGGAATAATATAAACAGCCAGAACTAAAATGGAACTCGGCAGCTCTCCGGGAAATCAAAGTCCTCACAGCACCATGAAAATAAGTCATTCTTGCTTAAAAACTAATAAGTGGGAGAGAATATACACAACAAAAAGCAGAAACCCCACAGATAAATCAAGGTGTTATCATACCTTGCTGTTCAAATGTTTCCATAATCAAGTTATTAGTCTTTCAATATGACTAAATACATCTTAAATAATAAAGAGAACAAAAAGAACATACTGAGAATATTTTATCGTATCTCAAAATCTTGAATCATCAGGGGTTTTGCATCAGACTTACTTTAATTAATGCTTAGAAGAATAAATATACGTTAGTAGCTTAGTAAAGGAGATAAATACTCCGGCTCATTTTTAAATTGTACATTTAGGGAATGACGAAGCCAGACTAACTCGGTACTTCGAGATCAGTTATTTATGTGCTTGTTGGAGCAACCCCAGCAGGAGGAAACCACACAGCGCAATCCACACCACTGTGAAGACACCTATTAAAGGAAGAAATGGGAATCTCTTCCCTTGAATCATTTGAAAGCAGTTTGTAGGCGTCACTGATGCACACGAGTCCCAGTCCCTGCCGCCGCCGTTCGGTGCGGCGAGCTGTGCGGGCACAGCCGGGCGGCGGCTCCACCGCGCTCAGCGGCCGGGACAGCGGCACAGCCCGGGGAGCTGGAAACAAACACCTTCCTTCAACAAGGACAACGAGGAGCACCTGATCTTCAGAAGAGTTTATCTGTTCCCAACACAGACTAATGGATGGGCCAGGGGAAGCCCGGCCTCAAACTCCAGGAGCTGTGGGCCCGGAGAAGACGCAGCCGCAGGACGCCGCGCCGGCGGGAGCCACGGCCGGCGACGCCTCCGCTTGAACACGAGGGAAAGGACCAGGTCTGCGCGGCCTGGAGGCAGAGCCGGCGTGCACCGCACCCAGACCCCAGCCTGGAAACATTCGAGCCATGTCTGGTTTGTAACTGAAACACGGTTCAACCCAGAATCCCCTGTTACGTGCTCAGGAAAGCGTTGGGCTCAGGCTGGTTCATACCCTGCAGTTATAACAAAAAACTGCATCTTTTTTCCCAGACACGGCTGCAAGAAGTTTCTATGTGGCATAAATACGAATCAATGACTGCTGTGCGATCACGTGGCCACCATAAAGCTCCGGAGCGGCTGGCTGAGCGCTGCCCAGGAAAGCTGTGGACACGACGTCCCTGAAGCGATGCCGGCTGGACGGGCTCCGAGCAGCCCGAGGCACCGAACGTGTCCCGCCCGGGGCGGAGGGCCGGACGAGATCGTCCTGAACGGTCCCTCCAGCCCCAACCCTTCTACGGTTCTGTGACTCCCACGTAACGGCAGCTCCGGCTCTGCTCACACACCCGCACCAGCGCGTGTGCTGGGGGGAAAAAACACCACAGGGAAAATGTATCCAAATGTACAGCACATTTTCAGGCCCCAGTCAAACCTATTTTAAAGCGCCAACAGATGCCCCTTCATCCCCAGCAACTGAGAGCACACTTGCGGACCAAACGTGCTCAGGATGTAGCTGTGCAGGGAGGCAGCACTTACATCGATGAGGTCGGAGACGTCGTGGATGTAGTATTTACTGACAGCGGCGTTGGTGGCGGCCAGGTTCAGCAGGTAGTCGTTCCGGGCTTTAGTACACTTCAGCTTGTTCTCAGAATATTTGGCTTGTCTCTGAAAAAGCAGAATGGAGCGTCAGAGTACAAACAGGATGCTCCTTTCACAGCTTCCCTTCTGCAGGGCCCCGCAGCACCCTGCAGCCTGGGCGTGACACGTTAATTAATACAATTGGTACTGGGTATGGAAACAGGCACCCTTGCCGGGACGGAGACCGCACCTGAGCGCCCTGGTTCCGCCAGCCAAGGCACAGCGAGCGCGCTGTCGTGGCGCTTTTGGCATCAATCAAAACTACAGGGCCAAATTTTCCTCCCCAATACGCTGACATACATTTGGACTCACTCCAGATTCGTGCAGCTGTATCGAAGTGGAACCTGGCCCAGAGGCCCAAGATACAAAATATAGAATAGGACACAGAATTCAAAACTCCGCAGGGAAGCAGATGCGCTCAGATCTGGGGCATTTGCTCAGGCAGATCACTGGTCTAACGGTTCAACCCCTCAAAGCAGCGGCTGCTAGACAGCGTCCCTGCGCTGGGACACGTGAGCAGAGCCGTCCCGGCTGGCAAAGCTATGGCTTTTTCTCCAAAATTAACAGAAAAGTTACAGTTTTGGAGATGCTGCGATCATTGAAGCCAGAATGGAGTTAAGTGTTTTGCCTAGCAAAGCCAACTAAATGCTGCACTTCACTCCCAGACGGTCTGCAGAGGAAGAATCACAATTATTTCATAGCGCTGACGCTTGTCTTGCCTGCCACGAGCCTCGGGCGGAAGGAACCCTGGGACAGAAGTCAGGAGCAAACCGCGGCCCCGCAGCAGGCGGGTGTGCGGGCGGCGGCCGTGGCCGTGCCGGGGCAGACGCCGGTGCGGGGCCTCCTCGGCGTCCGGCGCAGCCTGGGCTCCCAGCTCCCGCGTCCTTCCCTCTCACCCACCTTCTCCTTCATCTTCTCAATCTTCTTGACGGAGCTGCGCCGCTGGGGCCGGTCCTCGTGCCGCAGCAGGTTCACGCTGATGTCCCCTGACTTGTTGAACTGCTTCTCCTCCTGCTTCTCCGCCTCCTTCAGCTTGCTCTCCGCGCTGATGCTCTCCGCGTGGTACATGTGGTAGGTCTTCATCACCTGGGGAGACAGGAGCTGCTGTGCCGCCTGCCCCATGGCCACACGAGAAGGTGAGAGCCCCGGGCAGCCGGAGCAGCCTCGGCGGTGCCTGGGCGGTCTGCGGCCACCGCAGCGTTAGGGAACCAGGTGGGAAGAAGAGCCCATAAAGTCAAGCCCATCACTAGCCCTGTTCCCAAACGGCACAGAGCTGGTGTAAGGACCGTCACCCCGCCGCAGGGCCAGGCTGAGGTGTGCCGCACAGAGCGCCTGCACCGCCATGCAGGGACAGGACTGCCAGTGCTTGCGCCTGGGACAAGGGCTCCATGACAAGAGACTGCGAGGAGCCCAAAGTCAACCTGAAGTCACTTCTGACCCAACCCTCTGCTCCTACACTCAAACCTGCTAAGCCAACCCACCAACATAAGCCCTGCTGTACCGTCCTGACAGCAGATCCCATCTGGAAGGTGAAGGAGCCACAGTTCCCAAGCAGCAACGGAGTTTGTCTCTGATCAGCATCAAATTCTGTTGCTGCTGGGGTAAGCACAGTCAGTGCCAGGGCGGGCTGCAGCGACAGCGAGTCCTTCACACTCAGGATCACCATCAGTGATGCTGATCCACTGCCAGGAAAACTGCAGGCAAAACCTCCACCGCAGCCTCTCCTTGCAGATACAGAAGCCCAGAGGGCACATTGTGATCATTTTAATGGGACTGGCAAGAGGAACACATCTGCTCTCCTCTCTTTATGCCTTTAGTCACGTTGTCCCCTTTTATCATCTCCCCTGGGCATGAGGATGTTCAGTTTCACATCGCCTTGACAAGGCCGGAGGTGCCGGCTCCTCGCTGCGGATCGGCTCACGCAAACCGCCCGGGGTGCAGGGCCCGGGGCACAGGAGCCGCCGGGGCACAGGAGCCGCCGGGGCACAGGAGCCGCCGGGGCACAGGAGCCGCCGGGGCACAGGAGCCGCCGGGGCACAGGAGCCGCCGGGGCACAGGAGCCGCCGGGGCACAGGAGCCCTGCATGAGCCCTGATGAAGAAAACACAGAGTCTTCCTCAGCTACGACTGTTAGCAGGAGCCAGGAGCGTTTGGCTTGGACGAGGCTGGGCTGAACCATATGATCTCTCCTCCTGCCAAGCACAAACGTCAGCACAAACGGGCTCCAAGTGCCGCAGCGAAGCACAAATGTGCCACGGCCGGGAGCCGCGGTTCTAGGCAACTGCAAGACCGTAAGCAAAGGCTTGTGCCTTGTTCCTGCGCTGTTTTAGTTCAAAATCCTGCAAAATCTAACACTGATTCAAACAGATTTCAGACTGTAGCTCCTGCAGTGCATCATAGGACACACAAAACCATTTCCAGGTTTTTCCTAAGGAGAAAGACAAGTGGATTCGCAGAGCCCTCCTCATCCTCACTGTCCCCATCTTCTCCTGAAAAACTCAGAGGAAAAGCCCTGCACTTGGGTGCAGCGCGGCAGGAACGAGAGAGGCTTCGCCAGCCCCAGAGAGGCTTTGCCAGCCCCCAGAGAGGCTTCGCCGGCCCCCAGAGAGGCTCGCCGGCCCCCAGAGAGGCCCCGGTGCAGTGCGGCAGAAAAGCCCAACGACGACACAGCAGCCCAAAGTGCCTGTTTTCTGTGAAATCTGAAGCTTATGGGAAGGTTACCCAGCCTGAAAGACTTGAGCACCGTTAGCAGGTTGTCTCTGTTCCCCAAGGCAAGCGCAGTGCAGCCGGAGCCGCGGGACACGCCAGGCAGAGCCACACGACACACCGCGGCCTGGGACCCGCGCCGGCCCCCGATGACCTGCTGCTTGTGGTCTGGGACCCGCACCGGCCCCTGCCAACCCGCTGCTCAGGGCCAGAGGAAACGTCCCCAGCAAAGGCCCTTTTATCCCTGCTTGAACCTGGAAAGGCAACACAGGAACCAGGTTTATTAAAAAGACTTTCCAAGGAGTCTTAAAGTGCAAAGGACCCACCGCGGCCACGCCAAAATACTTCCCCTGGGCTTCAGCACCCGTGTTGCTGAAACAGATTAAACAGCTGGCTGTGCCAACACGCTTGGAAATCCGGGGGATATGTCTGTTTGTTTCAGTATCTGCCTTAATTTTGCCTGGGCAGCACCTGCACCGCAGCAATCGGCCCTTCGATCCGCAGCTCCCTCGCGCCCTCTTGGCATCGCGATCGAGCCGCACCGTCCCTGTCCCGGTCCCACAGCATCGTGTCAGAAAGAGAGACTGCCACAGCTGCATCCCAGGGACCTTTCTGCAAATAACTTAATTAGCTGCAGTGGAGGCAGAAAAATATGTTCCAATGTTCATTAGTTAGTTAACAACACAAGTTGTGTTTTCCAATATTAATACCAGGTTCTGGATAGAGGCCATTGCTGAAATACCAGCACAAATGGCACGGCCTGCTGCCTTCAGCTAGCAGCGCTCGTTTCCAACCAGCTCGTGAGCAGGGGCAGCAGATCAGCGCCAGGGTCAGTGCTCACCCGCTGAGGGTCCCCTCTCGCTGGACACCCCGCACAGCGCTCCCCACGGAAAGGGAGAACTGCCCACAGCCCCTTCACGTCCTGCTGCACAGGTGCGATGGCTGCTACGGGTAGTTTTAACCTGGGTAATGCATCTGTACATATTATTTTAATTAATACAATTGATTTCACAGTTATTAATCCTCTGCAACAACACCTAGTGACCAAGAATCTCCCCAGCTCCCATCACGGGACTCTTACGGACGTCTCCACCTGCCTTCGGCTCCAGCTGCGTTATGGCAAACGAAGCCAAACATCACACAGCGCATTGTCATGAACCACACAGCAAACACCAAACGGAGCGCTGGGGTCACTGCTGTTCCCACCCGAACCCTGGCCTGACTCCTGCGCGGAGGAACGCGCACGGTACAGACAGGGACCTGTGAGCAGAGGAACGGACGCTGCAGCTCGGCACCTGCTGCAGTCCGCGAGCAGGAACCAAGAGAATGAAGCTGGCTGGAATTCACAGCTACGTTTTCTCTGTGCAGAACTGGTCACAAGCAACTCCTACTTCGGGACAAAGTCACCTACTTCCTATTTAATTAAAAGCAGTGTGGTTTGGGGTTTGGTTCTTTCCACGCAGAGTCCACAGGGTGATTTGCATCAGAACAGCAACAAGGCTGAATTAAAATCAATTTAGGTTTTTTTGGCTTAAGTTTGAGACAGTGAATGCCTGAGAAGCCAAACAAATGATTGTATCGTTTCCACACAGTGCACAGAATTCCCCTTTGGAAGGCTGAAAAAGCATCCAAGCCAGGGCACAGTCACGCTGTGGATACACGGCTCGGCCACTGGCAGGACAAACGACTTCCTTGCGCTGGCCGCAGATAAATGACATTTGACAAAGAGCAGCTCAGTGTCCCCTGAGCTGGGGTCCCTGTGCTGTACCTGGTCACTGTGGTGACACAGGGACACTCCAGAGCAGGTCAGACCTGAGCTGGGGTCCCTGTGCTGTACCTGGTGACACAGGGACACTCCAGAGGCCAGACCTGGGCTGGGGTCCCTGTGCTGTACCTGGTGACACAGGGACACTCCAGAGGTCAGACCTGGGCTGGGGTCCCTGTGCTGCACCTGGTCACTGTGGTGACACAGGGACACTCCAGAGCAGGTCAGACCTGAACTGGGGTCCCTGTGCTGTACCTGGTGACACAGGGACACTCCAGAGCAGGTCAGTCCCGAGGACGCCCAGAGCTCCCCCAGCACACACTGATCTCCCCACAAGCCCCTGTGCAACTGAGCCCCTTCTGCCTGGTGTCCCAAGGACACCAAACTGCTGAGTCCCGCAGGTGACACTCCTGTCCCGTGTCTGGGTTCTGGGAACACCAGTACACAGGTATTACAGTCAGCCCAGCTCCTGTCAGTCTTCCCTTGTTTTGCACCTGTCATGCTGCTGTTGTAATTAATCTTAATTAGTCACTGCCACTAAAATGGCTTGTGACATTCAGCCATCAACAACGTGCTCCCAAATCCCACGCAGGCTTTTTAACCCACCCTGGCCGTGCACCCACACTGCAGGTCTCACCACACCAACCAGTGCAGAAACAAACCTGTTTAGAGAAGATGTACGGCAGAAACTTCAAATCATATCATTCACACCCTTTTGTTTAGGCCTATTTTTCCAAAGATGGAATAAAATGATTCTTTAGGAATAAACCTATTGCAGCGTTATTTATGTACCGGTAACAGACACAACCAAAGAAACCAAACCCATTGTCTCCATTTTCCAGTGCAAGACAGGCTTTATATTGCTTTGGTGATCCTAAACTACAAATAAAATTTAAAACCACAATTGCTACAGGGCAAGAGCCAGAAGCAAACACTATTAGTGCCCGCTATGAAATCCTGCCCGAAGAGCAGCGTCCTGGCTAACGGCGCGTGTCTCACCGGACACGGCAACCGCTCCGCGGGGAGGGGACCCGAACGCACCCCAGCCCAAAGCTCCACGTGTTCCAGCCCGAGCTCAGTCCAGCCAGCACCCAGAGGCCACCAGCGCCTGGCAGTGACACCAGTGACACCGAACGGGCCTCGAGGCACCGCGGAGTGCTGAGGACACCAGGGATCCCAGCAGACCATGCCCAGGACATCTCCTAAGGGACACAGTTATGTGATGCGCGCGGGGTAGGACCAGCTCAGCACTCACCGTGTAAAGCTCGTTGGTGACTTTCAGAAGCTCTTCGTGCATCTGGAGGCCAATCTCCTTACTCTGGAAGACAACAAGAGGAGTGGTGACTGTTATGTTCACAAGGTGCACTTCTGAGAGGAAAATACATTTTGGAGGCAAAACCCTATGACTTTCCAGTACTACAGAAAGAAGAAATGAGGTGACAGGCTTCTCCTGACCCGCTGCCGGTCCCAGCGCTGCCGGGGCACCGGTACGTGGCACCGCAGAACAGGCTGGGGACCTGGCGAGCTGGCGGGCCGGCAGCAGCGAGTCGCTCTCCTCTCTTCTCAAACCAGGCACCAAGCGGATCCCAGCAAAGCCAGATGTGCTGGTTCCCAGCCCTCGCACCCCTCTGCCCGGCGGGTCCCGGCAATCCCCAGCAACGGCTTCCGCGTCCATCCCACAGAGCACAGACCGCAGCAAGCGGGTGATGCTGCCGCCAGCCGCGTTTTCCGGGCGGCTCCCAGCCCGCAGGGCTCTCCTCTCCGCCTCCCGGCTCACAACAGGACGGGGGCACAACCGCTGCTGGAACGTCCATCCGAGCGCGTCCTGCCCGCTCCCAGCCGCGGCCCGCGCCGCGCTCCCGCCGCGTCAAACCAGCCGTGTTTCAGTTCTACGTGCTGTTGTAAAAGAAACAAGCCTGCAGCGTGAGAAATGCCCCGGGGCCCAGAAACCCCATCCAGTATCTTTCCTGCTCTGGGAGCTGAAAAGACATCAGACAGCTGCCAACCCACAATCTGGGGTTTGTTTGTTCCATTTCTAAACATAACACCCCAAACCCAGACGGCCTCCTCTTCCAACAGGCCTGCGACAGTGAGGGTTCAAAGTAAACTAGCGATTTGATTCCCTTCCATTTTCTACAAATCCTTAACAAAATAGAACGTGTGATTCCAAACACGAACACGTGCAGTACAGCAAATCCTCGCAGCATTTCGGAATGGCTGCGTTTCTGTTTGAGGTCGCTGTTCGTCCATGGATCACCCAGCCGGGGTTTCAGAGACCACGACCAGGAACGCCACCGCATTTATTTATCCTGCAAGCACACGGTGAGTGCAGAACGACGGACAGCCCGCTCTGCCCCGCGGGCCGGGCTCACCTCCGCCCTCGCTCTGCGGACCCCACACGTAATGCCCTCCTGCATTTTGGGGGCTGTTTCAGGCTAAGACTAGCAGAGTGCGCAAAAGCCGGGCCTGCTCCACGGCCAGCAGCAGCTTACAGCTCGACTTCGCCTGTTTTCAGCAGCACCCGTGTTTCTGGGGGCGGGCAGGCGGTTGCTGCGTTCTCCGCACTGAGCTGCTCCGCATTCTGCTGCATTAACTCCTCTGTGCAACCTGAATTACACAGCAAACATTTGTGGGTGCACAAATCGCTTGGATTTGCACTCTGCAGTCATACGATCTACCTTGATCTAATAGACTTAAATAAGACACCTGTCGCTGGCCTTGCAACTTCCAGTGCAGTTGGATATTTCAGAACGCAGGTTCCCGGCGCTGCCCAGCCCAAGAATTTCAGGTTTGAGCTTCACCTCGACCACAACCCGCCCTCCTGATCTGTCGGCAGTAGCTCATTTGCTCTGTTCCGACCTGAGCGAACCAAAGTCTTTCTCGAAAAGGAGATATATTACGAAACAGCTGCACCACAATTATATAATAAAGTTTCCAATTTCACAACCACAAGAGCTCAGCAAGCTCCAGAGAAAGTTCACTGCGAGTGTAAGAGCTCCCGGCACCTTCCTCCCTCCGCCGAAGCCTCCGGCACCGCCAGGAGCGCCCTGGCGCCCCAGAGGGCGGCGCCCAGCCCCGCGGTGCCGGAGCCGCAGCCGGGCAGGAGGCTGACAGCTCAGCTCTGCTCCACGCTTGCTGCCTCCCCTTTTATAACAGAAATCGCACGTGTGTGCTTACAGGACACAACACCAAAACGTCCTTCCCGTTCCCTGGCACCATCCGCAAACCCCAAACTCAGCTTAGCCGCTTGCTTTGCGCCTTCCGCTCCCGCTGCAAACCAGTTACTCGCAGGGACAGCAATGGCTCCGGTTCAGCTGGTCTATTAAAATTCCTGCCGCTGCAGACAAAATAGGGGAAGAGGCAACACAGACTACTGGCAACAGAAAGTGCCTATTTTAAAGACAAAGGAAAGAACTCCCGTCCCGACAGACACCACTTCTGCATTAAATCTCCACCCAGGGCACTGCGGTACGGGGCGCAATTAAATTCACTGTCACGGAATGTAATTAAATCTCACGCTGGGGAATAGCGCAGCACGGTTGTTTCAGACGCAGCAACGCGCTCTCCGGTGTGTCATTTCCTGTGCTCCGCGCTCGCGGGAAGCAGCAAACGTCTTGCAGCAGGAGGCGAGAGGGGAGACATGACCTGCCGGGGTTTGTCCCCCGCCGGGGGCACACGCTGACATGTCCTGGTGACAGACTCGCTCCGACAACAGATCAAGCCAGGTCTCCGCAGTAACACCTCTCCACATCTCGTTTACTGCCAGCCTATTAGCAGCATTAGCACACCTCAGTAATCTCCTCCTGCGCCAGGACCGTGACTCACGCTGGGAGCTCGGGGAAATGTGCCCGGTTTGAGCTTCTTCCTCCCCCGGCCGGGCCGCAGGACGGGGGCGCTCGGGCCGAGGACGTGGGTGCCACGTGTTTTTATCAAAAGGCCCAGTAATGGTGTCACCTGTGGCAGCGGCGGTTTCCGTACCCACCAGAGGACAACTGCCCTTTGTCACTGCAGCTACAACCAGCCACTGCCACGGGTAAGGGACACCGTCACTGCGCCACTTTTTAAAAGTGCAGAGACATTCACCGTGGCCGCGGGCTCCTCCCTCGCCGGCACAGCCGCCAGCGGCGCAGCCGCAGCCCGTGTCAACAACCAACGCGCTGGACGCGGGTCTGGGCTCCGGCAAACTCCCGCTGTGGAAACCGGCACGGGCGAGAGGTGACAGCAGCGCCACAACACCCGCCCTGCGCCCCCGGAGCTGCCGCCCCCACCGCGGCGCCGCGTCAGACGCTGAACTCTGAGCCATTGCCAGAAGGCAGACACACGGCTGGTTCAACCGCTGGGATAAAACAAGTGAGGGGCTGGATCGCAGCTGTGCACAACTGTATAGCTGCAATGTGCAGGGGCTCAGCGAACAACACGAGTTCAGAGGGCGAGCCACGTCATACCCTGACGTACTCACACATCCAAAGCCAGGATTTCCTATGTTCCACATCTGGGAAGGGCAAAAATGGAAGGGGAAGAAAGAAAAGAAACCACTGGATGGGAATAACTGCCCATTTTGTAACAAAAGAACTATTAAAGTCCAAATCCAGATTCCACTCACACTTTGTAAACAGCTCCTGCCTTCACAAACAGCAACTGGGAGCATCTCCAGGCTCTGCCCCGCGACCGCCTGGGGAGAACCCCACGGCCCAGCACGTCTTCTGCAGGTAACCACAATTAACAGCTGTAACTGGGATTCCTTCGGAGGCGATTCAGGAATGGACAGGTAACTGACACCTGTCCTCGAGCAGGGAGCAGCAGCTGCAGGTCCCCAGCACCCGCAGAGCCGCCCTGTCCCATCCCATCCTGTCCCCGCGCGGGGACCCGGCCCGCAGCACCCCGCAAACAGGGTCACCAGCAACTCCAGAAACGTGATGTCGCTTCTGCTGCGGCTCTGAGAACCACCCACAGCTCCCGCCAGGCGGCTGCTGAGGCCGGTGGGAGCCAGGACTGGCTTAGCTGGCCCCAGAGCTGGGCCTGGCTCAGTTAAACGTCTCCGGCTCACCCCCGAACACTTGATGCCCGCAGCTCCTCCCGTCCCTCTCGTGGATCTGGGGGGCTCTCCAGCCGGCGGTGAGAGGCGTCAGAGCGATGTGCGGCCAAACGCGGGGACTGCGCTGCCAGGAGGGGAACACACCGCCGTGGTATGAACAAACCGCAACTCCCCAATTCACTGCTGAACCGCCCCCGGGCTGCCAGGGAGCGAGACACAGCTCAGCACCCGGGTCTTTCCCGGCAGAGGACCCTGCACTGATCTATCGCTTCTCAATTACACCCATCCCCGCACTCCAGATCGGAGGTCCCTGCTTCTTTGCTGAGGTTGTTCACATTGACATAACGACAGCACAAAACAAAACCTTCCAGTTCCTCTCTGTACCCACAGCATGTCACAACCCATTAATGGATTCGAGATGGGAGGAATTGAAAGTGACATCTCTGGAAAAAAAACGTTCCCCTAATTTACCATCAAAGAGCAATCTGCATGAGGAGCGAGCAGCTGATCCACAACCGCTGACGCCTGTAACCCCCTGGAGCCGCCGCCTGCCCAGCGGTTCCGCACGGCCTGCCCAGGAGCTCCAAGCACCGCACTCAGCACGCTCGAACCCGGGCGGACTGCAGAGCCAGAGCCACGTCCTCAGCTCCTGAGCAGCGTCCCACCAGCTGCCCGGCCGGGCTGGGCGGCTCAAAGAGCATTTCGGCAGGACGCTCGAGCTCCCACGCTGCGCCCAAGGCTTCTCACCAAACCCTGTGCGACGTGGGGCGCGCGGCCCCAGGTGCCTCTGGGGACAGTGTGCAGCAGGTTAGAAAGATAAATAACCTGAGTATCCCCAAAAGCATCAGCCTCCCTATCCATATTGCGAGCAAATGATGACACAAAATGGGCCTTTTCTGTGATTCAGCTGTGACATGGACTTAGCAGAAAGTCCTGTTACCTTTCTCTGCTTTTTAACAATGTCGGCTTTTTTGTTCCCCTTTAGACTTCCGGGCGGGCACAGTCGTGTAGAGCTCCATAATAACCTTCTGGTTTAGACTAAAAGGCGAGGACGGATCCTCAGCGAGCAGAGCCCTCCACCGCTGCTCCATTACCTTTTTGAAGAGCCTGATGACATCCTCGCTGATCTGCGACAGCCGGACGATGACATTGTTCATGAAGATGTCGTTGAGGGTGGCGTGATCTCTGCTCTCCCGACGCGTCTGCGTCAGAACCAGGTACCAGCAGTTCACAGGGGAAAGCAGGTGCTGATCTTTCCTGCGGAATTGGGGGGGGAATCAAAAAGGTCAGGTGAACAAGTCAAAAAGGAATGTAGTTTTCAAATGAATGCTGTCAGCGTATCAACACCGCCTGCCTCCACCGCAGGCAGGATCTGTCCTGTGTCAGCCATGCTTAAGAGTGTTGTTAAACTGAAAGGAGGATGCTTTCAAAAACCTGCACATATTCACACTTATTACAATTTTCATCACTGGTTTGAGTTTCACACAATTCCAGCATCCAGTTCATACCTCCTATTTCAAAGCTGTGTTTCAAAGCATTTCCAGCCCGGATTTGCCTGGCTGCAGCTCCGCACGGCTGCGCACACAGAAACACGCGTCCTCCTGAAAGCTGCAACGAACGGCACTCCCAGACTCTGCGCCCGAGCCCGAGCCTGCAGGCATGGCCACGTGCAGCCTCAACACGGACACGCAGGGACCAGGCTGCACCAGACACCAGGGTTTATAGCACAGGCATCCCTTTATCTGCACAATCAAACCAGTGCCTGAACTCAAGCCTCTTCAAAAATAACGTCTAGGGGCTTGACTCGAGTCCCTGACTCGTGTTTTTATTGTACTGCCCAGAGAAGCGCACAACAAGTGTAATTTGGGCAGCACAGGTCA
Source organism: Columba livia (assembly GCF_036013475.1). Classification (NCBI taxonomy): domain Eukaryota; kingdom Metazoa; phylum Chordata; class Aves; order Columbiformes; family Columbidae; genus Columba; species Columba livia. Next base: position 22,444,099 of record NC_088611.1, read on the forward strand.
GTAACGTTGTGGTGAAAGCCTTGCAAGAAGACGTTTCTGGTTCTTTCTGCGAAGCCTGCGCGAGGTCACCATGGTGCTGTTCAGTTTGCTCCACTCTGGCCTGTGCAGCCACAAACAGACACCTCGTGCAGGAGCAGCACCCAGCCCATGGCGCTGCCCCGCTCTGCCCCAGAAACACCCGCTTACTTGAACTGGTGCTCCCTGGAGCTGCGGATCTTGGAGGAGAAGCGCTCGGCCAGTTTCTCCAGGCTGCGGGAATACTCCAGCTCGATCTCCGCCTTCCTGCGGAAGAACTCCTGCAGGTCCTGCAGCAGCTGCAGCCGCGACTCCGACTGCTGCTCCAGGCACTTGAACTGCTCCACCAGCTGCGTGCGGATCTCTGCAACGACCAGACACGGGTCAGCCCTGCGCTGTCCCGGCAAACGCTGCGCGCTGCTCCGGCTCCGCACCGGCCGCGGGCGATTCAACAATTGCTAAAGCAAACACATTATCTTTCCAAGCGAGAGCTGAAGAATTTCATTCACCAGTCTCATATTAAAACCTTGTTCTTTGTCAAAATAAACAGCTGTGTAAGTGCACGGAGCGCAATCCTCAGAGCTTTTCAATTGCCTTTTTGAAACTAGAAAACGATGCTTCAATTTATCTACAGTACTACCTGAAATCCTGTATTCTTCGCATACAAACTGACATATTATTTGTGACATATGATCACTTGCATGCCTACAGGGAGGCTGACAGCACCGTAAATCCACACTGCTCTCACCCACGTCCCCAGCGCCGGGTTCACCAGCAAATCAAGCTCGTCTTTAACTCAAAGGCTTAAAAAGCCTTTCAGACTCGCCAGGCTCCAGCTCACAAAACACCACGACTTCATCTGTTCTGGGTTTATTGCTTCCTCCTCAGGACAGTCAGAGCTGTGCCAGACACAGGGCAGGGAGAGGAGCCGCGGCAGCCCCGCCGGGTCCCGCTGCCGCCCACAGCCAACCACCATCCCACGGGCAGCGACAGACCCGTCCTCCCGTAACCAATAACCTCAGGCACTCTAACTCTGATCAGCATCTTCAAGTTATCAAAAGACTTTTACTCTTTCTCCTCTTTCTATGCCAGAGTTGTATTTTTCGCCTTGACCAGCCTCACGCTGAGGACACTTCTCTCCCACAGTAAAAGACAAATTGCACTTTTTCCAGCTCCCCCTTCTCACCCACAGCAGCCGAGGCTGCAAGAGCAGCAACTGCTACAGGGGGGAACGCTGCTCGTGAGATGCAGGCGGGCCCTTCGCCCTCTGCAGCAGGAGTGGCACAGCAGGAGCAGTGCAGCAGTGCAGCACACGGTGCAGCAGGAGCAGTGCAGCACACAGAACAGCAGGAGCGGTGCAGCAGTGCAGCAGGAGCGGTGCAGCAGTGCAGCAGGAGCGGCGCAGCAGTGCAGCAGGAGCGGCGCAGCAGCTCCAGCACACGACGCAGCAGGAGCGGCGCAGCGGTGCAGCACATGACGCAGCAGGAGCGGCGCAGCAGTGCAGCACACGGCGCAGCAGAAACGCGCCTCAAGCCGCTCCCGGCGCGAGCAGCGTGCTGTGCACAGCCCTGCGGAGCGTGGCAGGAGGACTCAGCCTGCACCAGGAAGGAGGTATCGAAACTGGTAAAGCTCTTTGGCAAGAGGGGCTTGACCTCATCCTCAGTTCCCTCTGCACGTTCAGCACGGCGAGATGACAGACCGTAACTCACCACAGCAAACTGACAATACCTGCGCTGCCCGAGTGCGCACACACAACATCGCTGCGTTGGCATTGGGAAGCTCAGTGACCCGAAACGAGACAATACATTGGGGCCATTCTAATGCGCGAAATAATCTTGACTGTGCATATATCTACATAAATCCATATACAAACACCTCTACAGGCGGGGCAGGCCAGCCCCACGGATCCCACAGACCCACGGCCACACCGCGGCTCTACCCAGACAATCACTGCTCCACACCAGGTGCTGAACAGAGACATTATTAATGATCACGTGAAGCACTGACGGAAATCACAGAAGACTCATGGACAACGTCAAGGTCTTCACATTTGTGAGGATCCCACATGGAGACGGTTAAAGCTGCCATCCTGAGAATCTAGTACTTTTCAACACTTCTTCATAGAACAACCGCGGAGGGAGCCCGGGCCACCCCCAGCCCGCCAGGTGAGCTCGGAGCTGCAGGAACAAGGACACCTGCAGCCACCTCATTAGCGGGTAAATTAACAACGGCAGCAATGGGACTGGAGGCCACAGGCTGCCTGAAGGTCACCGCAAAAGCTCCTTGGAAGTAACAAATGCTGAGACCTCCAAAGTTCAGCCACCTTACGCGGGACCCTCCGTGGGCACTGCTTTTACAGCACTTCTGTGTGCTACTGGTACCCGGAGAACACAGCACAACTGTTCATCCAAACGCACCTGAGGCTCACACGGGATCTCGGGATGGGACTCAACATGCTGCTCCGACCACCAGCAAAGCCATTTTCTGCTCCCAAAGCCTGCCTGGATAACCGTGTCAAACCAGAGCTGCTTTGTGACCCACCTCACCCCCCGCAGGCGGGGGATGGGGACCCGGGGGACGGGGACACGGGCAGGACCTGGCTCACAGTTGTGCTGCACAGCACCCTGACACCAAAAACAACCCCACTATGTAAAAGAATGGAGCAAAAGAAATTAAAATCCCATTGCAAAAGCGCTCTCAAATAACTGGTGTCAGAGCATCTTGGTCTTTACTCCCGCACCAAAACACGCAGCATCCTGCTCCTGTGGCACCGGGCACCACGCTGAGACAGAGCTGCACGCTGGCAAACACCGATTCTGCATCCCCTCTCCTTCCCCTTCGCACTGGTACACAGAGATAAATGGACTCGCTCCCCTTGCAACGGCACTTTCTACAGCATACAAAGGTACCAGTTTCATAACAAAACATTTTTAAAACCTTCACATTCCCCTGCTGACAAGAGTTTCCTTCCCACACGAGGTCAGTGGAAACTTCATTACACCCCATATGGATCTGACGTCCCCACTCCTGCTGGTGCCAACGCAGGACTCGCTCTACAGCTCTCTGCCTTCCTGAGCAGGTTTGATATACATCTGAAACACAACAACAGATTTGATCTCCAGTTCTCTTTTCACCGTGGACTACAACCCAAGGCGCTCTGCAGAACGGCTCTTAACAGCCCTGACAATGCACGGACATACAGGCAATATCAATAAGGCTTCTGCGATCTCTTCCATTTTCTACCTCTTCCTATTTTTTTCCAGATCTGAGCTGCTGCTGCTCATCCGATCTTTGTACCTGGCCCAAGGTTTGTCCTTGTCTCATACAGGGTCGCTGCAGGCAGCTCAGACAGCAGCAAACAGAGTGCCCGTGGCTGCCGGAGCGCTCACCACTCACACCCCAGCAATGGGAACTCGCTTTGTGCGGGACCCGCAGCCCCACACCAAGCTCACATCACCCGCACGCTGGCCACGAGCCCCACATGCCGGCCATGAGCCCCACATGCCGGCCACGAGCCCCAGTATCCTGGGACAACCCAGGCTCCACGGTGGCACGCGGGTCCCACAGTGGTGAGGATGGTTTGGGGCATCCAGGCATCAGAAAGGCACATCCCAATTTTCACCTACAGAATGTCCTTGTTTCCCCCACTCCCATGGCACGTTGCTCAGACACGTTCTCGTCTCCCCAGCCGGGGCAGGAGCACCTCGGCACGCAGAGCCCAAGGGCACACGGACAGCCCACCAGTCCCAAAGCCGCTCAGCCACCAGCCGTCATGCAAACGGACAGGGCCGCTGACCCGGGAGCTGCTGCTGCATGCTAAATGGAAAAGCTTGGCAGCAAAAAACAAAATGAAGGGCTGCTGCCATCATTAATGCAAAGACAGAAGCAATAACGGAAACATTCTTCAGAGCTCCGAGGTCTCGGTGAGTCATTGCTCACAAACAGCCCCGCCAGCGGCACCGTCACCCCGGCTCCTGCCCGGCTCCGCTGCTGCGTCCACAGGCACCTCCTCTCCATTAACGTGAACCTGCTCTTAAGGAGCCTTTCCAGATAATCATGGAAACGCACAGGCAGGCAGAAAAGCCTTTTTCAACACTTGGGGCTGACTGCCCAGGGACGGGCAGGAGCACTCAGGACACCGTGTTCTCCTGCCCGCACAGGGCGCTGCAGACCAGCCCCGCCAGCTGCCGAGTGAGCCCACCCCTCCATCCCCCAGCCCCTCACCTGCTATGTGAGCCCACCCCTCCATCCTCCAGCCCCTCACCCTCCTGCGCTCCAGACCCAGCGAGTGGGGTCCCAGGACCCCCACCCCGGGCTCCTGCCACGGCCCGGGCTGCCCCTCCACGGGCACCAGCTGGAATCCAGACCAGAACCCCCATCTTCACCAGTGCTGTTTGCGAGCAATGTTCTGGCCAGCAGTACCGCTGTGAGCTGCAGCAGTCCCGTCCGTCACGGGGCAATTAACAGGCCTTTAATTATAACCTTCAACCAAGCACCAACTACATTTCCTGTGTTTGACAAGTATCTCTGCAGTGCCTGACCCCAAACTCTTAAACTTGGGAAGAGAGAGCTAGAAAGAGAAGGACCCTCATGGGAAGAGATCACTCATTGTGACCGGTAACTGCAGGGAGGGGTTCGAAACGTCAGGCACTGTTCCTCCCCGGACACAAGAAGATTCGCAGCTGCTCAGACAGCGTTTTCCAGCAGCCCTCAGCGCCCCCGTGTCAGTGCCCGACAGCAGAGCACCCCCTGCACAAAGTGCCAGGAACGCCTCCAGGGAAAGCTGTTATTTGGTCGCTTTCTCATGTAAGTGTCACCTGCAGACCCACAGCTCTCTGTGCCAGCGGGGACGGGGATGCTGTGCCCGGTGCCACCGTCCCACCGGCCACGCTGAGCTGCAGCACGAGACCAGCGCAACGACCAGCACCCCAGAACTACGGCACAAAGAGGCTCCCCAAGAGCAGCCCACACGAGGCACCGAGATGAGACGAGACTCGGGGGCACTTCCATTGAAGTTCTGGAAACAGGACCTTCGGGGATCCCAGCATTGGTGCAATCACCACCCCAGCAAGACCAGCCCCTGCGCCCCAGGGAGCTCTGCATTCGATGTCCCCGTGTGCCACGGAACTTCCCCAGATTCTGTCCTGGCCTCAGGAAAGTGCTGCTTGGGCTGATGTTGACACCTTGGCCAGGACACCAGGGCAAGTCTCATTCTTTCCCCTCCTCGGCTGTTGACCTCATGCGCTCTGCAGCGAGGACAATGCTGGCAGCCACGCACGCAGCCCCGCGGCGGCTGTGCACAGCCAGATCACACACCCCTGACAACACCATGACGCAGTGCTTTACAAACAACAAAATTATTTGGGACGCACCGTGGCCAATTTCAGCACTCACCAGAGGAAACGTGCTGATGGGGAGAGGTCAGCAGGAAGACAGCAGCGCAGCGCCAGCTCCTTACTAACACGCCGCTTCTTCAACGCATCCCACCCTCAGCTTACCGAAGGATATTTTCCATATGGTCTCATTTTTTAAATATAACAATTAAACTCTAGATGAATGCCACTAGATGAACGCAACTTTTACCAGAGATATTCCTCATTATTATTCACTTATTCCTTGTGTCCTCACACAGTTCACATATTCTCCTGGGCAGGAGAATCTCCACATTCCAGGCGTTTACAAACACCATGTTGAAATCCCAGTCCCAGCTGAGACAGCGGCCAAACTCCCACAGCTTCAAGGGAGCTAGCACTTCATCCCTTGGCAGCACAGGAGTGAGACAATCTTGTTCTCCAGCAGTGATTCTGCAAGTCTGCCCAGCGAGCCCTGGCTCCAGCGCCACGTCCCCCAGCCGCTGGCGAGGGCCGAGCTCCCCGCTGGCTCCAACCACAGCGGGCACCAGCACAGCAAGGCGCGGCGCTGCTGTGCTGCGGCGCCGGAAATCACCGTCTTCAGAACTGGTAAAGCTTCTTAAAACAAAAATCAAAATAGGTTTGAGGTGAGCAGCAGAAGGTACCACAGTTCACAGCTACGTTTACCTCTGCTTGTCCCACCATAGGTCAAAGCAGCACGTGAGACATATTGTGGCGCTTTTTGGTGCCGCACCTTCAACACGATGCGCTGGCCCCACACCACAGGTTTACGAAAGCCCCACTCAGGAAAACCCCGTTTGGTCCCGGCAGAGCCTGTTGCCAGAACAGGCGAGACCATGTGCAGGAACCAGGACCAGCCTCTGGACCTGCTGCAAAGTTCACGTGGGGGCGAGCAGACAAGTTTAGGGTGGGCTGATTAAACAAACCAACTCCACGGGGGCAAAAACCGGTGAGAAACAGGCAGTGGAGAAACCTGCAGAGTGGACTTGTGAAGGTGTGCAGCCCAAATCGAAATGTGAGAGACCACAGGAGTCCTGCACACCCCAGTGCCCCGGGAATCCCGCACACCCCCGGCCCCCAGCTGCAGTCCCTGGCTGGTTCCCCACAAGCAAACGCCCCCCTGCTGGAGGCACTGGCGGTTCCGGCACACCATGCCAGCCCCTGCACGGGGTCCGGCGGGGCCAGGGCCAGGCTCCGGCTGCTCAGACAGGGCCAGACAAAGCAGAGGTTTCTCCAGCAACGGGCTGCCACAAAGGCTTTCCCAGACCTGCTCCTCCTCCGCACCCACGTGCTCCCCATGCCCGGGCATGGCGGGACAGCAGCGCCCGCTGCCCCCAGCACCCCGGCTGGCCCGGGGCAGCTCCGGGGATGCCGAACCGCCCGTCCAGAACAACGCCACGGCTGATCCTCCCAACAGGGACAGCCCTGCCTCTAGCATATGGTTCACCCCACTGATTTGTGACAAGTGAGAAAATGTGCTTGGCAACAAAAGCCATTATTTGTCTCACAACTGGGATTAGACCCAATAGTTTATTGCAAATATAGCACAGCAAGTCGGGCTCACAGGAGAATCCAATTCTTCTACAAACACAGAATATACTAAGAATACCATTTGACTCACAATTTCTTTTATTCCCCCGTCAGACTACTCATGTGCTGTCTCACTAAAAGCCCAGCCCTCTTCACCACACAATTACCTCTCGTGCATTTTCTAGTGCTTTGTCACCCTGTTTTTCGAGGGAAAGCACCGTTCTCCTTGGGAGAGCCCTTGCACACACATCTCACACACCGCGAGCCTGCACTCGTCGTTAAAACACCAAGTGTGCTGTGACACCAGCCAAAGCCACCTGCCCCAGGCCAGGCAGCACCAGCGCAGCCACAGCCCCAGGGAGCTGGCTCAGGCCACGGACACCGCGGCTGGATGGAGACGGGCTCCATTCTCCAGCCCCCGCCACCCCTGCGGCCACAAGCAGTAACCAACAGCAGAAGCAGCCCAGTTCATGTACCCCAAGCACTATCACTTCGGAAGGAGAAACTGTCCTGAAAACACAAGGTTCTGCTCAAACCCACGTGTTGGGACTGAGCCCCAGCGCGGACAAGGCCGAGTTATCCTGAGCGTGCAGCCGGTGCTGCCCCGCACCCCGAGCCCCGCAGCCTCTGCCCGCCCGCCCACGCTGCCGCGCGCAGGGGGAAAGGCGTCTCCAAAGCAGCAGGATCAACCCCGTCGGCCCCTCCCCAGCACACAGCACCCGCCAGCAGCGCCAGAACAGCCACGCTTCCCTGTAGGTTCGGCCCCCTCACCTGGGAGACCCTCCTCGCCCGAGCCCCTCGCTCTGTGCAGGGAGCGAAGGGAGACACGGGCAGCTTCTCGATGTCTGAGAACACAGATCAAAGGTGAGGCGGCAGCAGTCGAAATAACGAAAACTAAGCCGGGCGAGCACTTAAGACCAAACGAGCTGAGGCGCTCCCGCCAGGGCCCCGCAGGAGCGGATCTCGCGGTGCTCTTCACGCGCTCCACGCACACAACCGCGGCACCTGTCACAGGGGACCGTGACCCCAACCTACCGAGGTCACCGCCAGCCTATTTCCATACAAACCGCCTCTGGATGCGGACGGGGAGCAGCCGGCCGGGCAGGCGAAGAGGCACCACCCAGCAGCTGGGAGGAACAAGGCTCTGGGTGCAGCAAAGCACCCGCTTCTCTTCCATCGGCAGAGCTGTGCCAAGCGCCGACAGCTCTGCCCTGCTGGGCACGCCGGCGTTCCCCGGGCGGGAAACGGAAACCCCAAAACCAACCACCCAAATGAACCCAAACAGGGTTTATTCTGAACTCCAGCTGAGCCAAGACCAAAACCTTCCACAGATCAAGACTGTCTGACAACAAATATAATGGCACGTTGCAATTATGCTAGATTTAAAAACAGAAACAGAACTTCCAACCACACACGCATGCACCAGATGGAAAGCGTAAGCGAGCTGATGGCACCCGGACAGACAGACACTGGTGACAGCCCCCGGACGGACAGACAGACACCGCTGGGCGGTGCAGCCCTGGGGAGAGGAGCACACAGCACACGGCTGCTACAGCTGTCACAGACAAAAGGCTCTTTTGGAATTGCCTCCTGACTATAACAATTAGCAAAGGGAAATTATTTCTTCAAACAAACAAAAACTACATTGAAAGAGCTGAACTCCAGAGTCAAAATTTCTTTTCCTAAGAAAAACAAACTCAAGCGTGGACAAAACCCACCCAGATAAGTCCACAAGCAACGCTGGTCCTCAAGCAAATGTATTGCAAGTTTTTCCATGGGGCTTCAGCAGCTCCCGCGCACCAAGCGCCAACCCCGAATGAATTCAACGCGCTGATGACCACGCTGTTTCCTAAAGAACCTGGCGAGATGTTCAGCTTTGTTAGAGAAGAAAAACAGAGCGGAATTTAGCCATTTAATACCCTTTCTTCCACTAACTGAAGCAGCATCCCAGCGCCATGGGGAGAACTGCAGAGCCCTGCGTGAGCAGCAGGGAGGTCTGACGGGCAGAGCGGTGCGAGTCCCAGCCCGTCCGCGCGGGGCCCGGCCTGCCGAGCCCGGTGCCGCGCGGGGCCTGTCCTGCCGCGCCCGGTGGGCCTGTCCTGCCGAGCCCGGTGCCGCGCGGGGCCCGTCCTGCCGCGCCCGGTGGGCCTGTCCTGCCGAGCCCGGTGCCGCGCGGGGCCCGTCCTGCCGCGCCCGGTGGGCCTGTCCTGCCGTGTCGGGCCCGTCCTGCCGCGCCCGGCATGTCCGCCGCTTCCAATACAACGGTCACAGCAGCCACGACGGCGGATGGAGAAGCCAGAGACACGCGGCTGATGCAAAGAAAACACAGGACCCAGGTACCAGACCTGGCAGCCGCCACCAGTACCAGCTTTGGCAGAACGCATTAAAAATAGAAATTAAGGTAAAAATCACAATATAAGTAATTCAGAGTCTCAAAAGTCCCTTACCACCTCAATTAGCTAGGCTTTAATATTTAGACTCTGGAAAAAAAGCTATTAGTCCACCTAAAGCCACCACCAGGCTTACTCCAGGATTGCTGCTGAAGGCAGAATCCAGCCCAAAGCAACTGCGGCAAGAACGTTCAGCCAGTCTCCTAAAATAAACCCACTATTTCCAGCGCCTCTGAGCAGTCTGGAGCCAACGTTAGCGGACATGTGGCTGTTTAAACGGAAAGAGGCGAGAGGAAAGCGAAGGAGAAGCGAAACCCGCCCCAGCGCAGGAGCGGGAGCACAGCCGGGCTCTGGGGGACACGCTGCGGCCCGACTCTGTCCCCAGCTCTGTCCCTGGCTCTGTCCCCAGCCCTGTCCCCAGCCCCAGGACCGGCTCTGGGCAGCCGGCTGCGGCCAAAGCCATCCCTGCAGCACGGAACCTGCTCCCGGAGCGGTTTGCCGGCAGAGCTCTGTGCCAGGCCGCGCAGCAGCCGCACACCCGGCACAGGGCTGCTCTCCTGCACCCTGTGCCACACAAACTCAGCACATCAACCCAAACTGGGCCCGTCCCCTTCCCCTCTCCAGCAAGAGAAGCCCGTGCGCGGGCAGTCCCTGCAGCGGGTATTTACCCACGGCGACATGCGGCTGACCCTCACTTCCAAGCTGTGGTTTACCACAGGAGTGCCACTGGGACCAGACAAGATTCCGGAGCTAAATTTAGGCAGCAAAAATACATATTATCATGTTTTCTCCTGCTTTGCAAGGAGACCAGCCGAGAGCAGATTGGCATTTCTCAAAGAACAGCAGCAAAGCAGGTTACAACCAGGCACGGCCGCAGTGGAACGCCAGCACGGCACAGGGCAATGCGAGTGCGGCGAGCACGGGAGCATCGCGCTGCTCCGCAGTCCAGCTCCTGCTCCATGTCCACCCCAGCCCTGGGACTGCTCCATCTACCTTCATCTGCAGGTAACGTCAGCAGACCCGTCCCTGCCCGTCCCAGCGCTGCAGGCTCCAGGCTCTGGTCCCGGTGCAGCCCACGTAACACACGGGGACACCAACACCGACCCCGGCGAGAGCAGCCGCGTGGTGCCGGAACCGGCCGTGCCCCAGCCGCAGGCATCGCCTGCTCCTCCTCCTCAGCAGCCCTTGGCACCTCCTCGTGTGCTTGTGAACAGGGACACGGCCAGCTGAAACCCAACCGCACAGCCTTCGGGAAGAGCTGGAGGCGACACCGCTGCCCACAACGCCCAAAAGAGGGATATCAAAACAGTACAGCACGGGAATGAACAGAACCTCCCTCACCCTGCTTTTCCAATTCCAACCCCAGCCCGTGTCTGGACACGAAGTGAGGAACCCCCCTCGGAGCCGCAGCCCCAGCAGCCCGGAGGGGCCATGCTCTTCACACAACTGCAGCACCACTGGTTTTGCAACTGACGGTTACTGCAAAAAGGAAGGTGAAAATGGTGCAACTGCACATTAGAAACTGTTCAGTGAGAGTCGCCCCAGAGGAAGAAGAGCCGGTGGAGCCCCACGCCGAAGCCCAGGCCCCGCGGGATGTCCTGGATGAAAGCAGCGGCTCAGCTCAGCGCAGCAGGAGGTTCTGACCCAGGGTCCCTCCAGACCTCCGCAAAGCCGCTGCGTGCGCTGGTGTCTGCGCCTCCATCTGCCGCCCGTTCCACGAGGACACTTCGCAGAGTCACAGTGACTTGGAGAGAGGCCCCAGTGACGTGTCCACGACCCCACGGGCTCGCACGGGACAGGGACGCACAGGACGTGCCCTGCGTGTCCCTTGGGGCCAGCAGAGCTGCGCTGTAAGATAACTTGCAAGCACAGACAATAAAATAAAGACCATGTCCAACTGCCAGGAATAGAGGCTTTTATACCCTGAATGCCCCTAACTGATGTAACTGGAGTTGTGTGGTTTGGGGCTATTAAGATGCAAAAGAGAGTGTATTCAAACTCAGAGAAAGCAAGAGAACTGTGCAAGAATGTGAATCACTCCCCGAGTCACTGACATGGAATAAAGGAGAAGATCATTAAATGGCTCACTCCAGCATCTCACATTCCTTAATCCAGACATGGAAAGATTTCACAGATCATTAAGAGAGCGGAGCTTTACAATCAGTTACTAGAGTTCGCCTTGGCCGTCCACACAGATAGGAGCCACCCGACTTCTTATACAGCAGTAACAGGATAAAACATTATACACGGAATTCAGATTGGATTACCCAGCAGGGCCGTCTGGCCTCAAAAATCTGTGCATTCATGAATCCACTGAAACAATTTCCTGGCAGGCTAAGGCTTTACACCTCTACTAGCACTAAAAATACATAACAGTTCCTCAAAGGACTTTTCATCTAACACCTCAAAGCATCCCATAAACTGTAATCATGTAAGCCTCAAATCTCTGAGACAGAGGGATGGGCATGGGCACTCAGCACACACCGCAGCGCTGCACCCGCAGCAGCTCGGGATTCCATCAGACAGTTCTGCTCTTCAACTCGGGACAGGTTTGGGTGCCCATTCCCATTCGCTGGTCTGTTTTCAGTTGAACCCAGTTTTAGGGTGAAGGAAGAGCTGCTGTATCTCACTACCGCACTGCAGAAGGTAAAGGACATGTGACAGAGAAACCAACAGCTGTGGGGAGACGATCTCCAAAGGGCTTTCCACACCAGATGGGATCCTCCCTCACGATCTCCATCACGTACCGCGGCCCGGCGCAGGCTGCAGGCGGCCCGGCTTCGCCGCTGACACCCACCGTGCTGGGAGCACCGCGCTGTGCAGCTGCCACCGCGAAGCAGAGAGAACCGCCCTTGTAAGAGTCATCACATCCTCTGGAATGAAGAGATCGCATTACTGCCTTCTGAAGGAAGGAAGAGCAGCATAAAGCATGTTGTCTCCTCTCACCATCTTCCCCAGCATCCCGGGCTTTATTTATTAGTGGGCACAGAACCAGATGGTTATAGATACAGCATACAAATGAAAGCACAGAAATAGCCTGGCGGAGTACAACAGTGTTAATTCCCAGCCAGGAAACAGGAAAGGGCATTAGTGGTACCAGGGCACTGGGGCAGCTCACAACAGGACAGAGTCAGCAGCAAAGGCCGTTGACGTGCACCCATGGACACGGCTTTTCCTGAAGCACCATGTGAACAGAAAGGGCTTCCCAGCAGCTGCAGCGCCGGCTACAATCAGCTGCGTCTGCAGGTGTCCAACAGCCCCTCACCGTCCGGCCCCGCTCCCCGGTGTGCGCGCAGCCAGGGTCTCGCGGCGCCCCCGCCGGAGCATGCTCCTGCCGCGCTTGTGTCTTACCACACGCGCCAGAAGACCTGGATGGAAGCGTTCCTGCTGCTAAGGCACTGCCTGAAACAGAAAACGCCTTCCTCCTTTTCTGCTCACATGCAGACGTGCGGAATTCTCTGGTTCTTTGAATTTATATTCCTTTATACAAGGCAAAAATCGGGGGCTCTCAGGCTGACTGAGGTACCAATCACGTAATGACATTCACTTAAAAAAAGTAACCGTCATCCCAGCAGGGTGAAGCAAATCAAGATTTTAATTTGTTTATTTATTCTAACTTCTGCCTACCCAGATGCACCCCCAACCCTTGTTCAAAACTCCTGCACGTGTTAACCGGAACGCGCGGGTCCAGACCCAGCAGAAAAGCAAACCCAGGAACTCCCGTGTTCTTCATGTGAACCGCTGGCTGTGGCAGGGACACCGCGGGCCAGCGCCGCGCCGGGGAACAGCCGCGCACCCCGCGGGCTGCAGGCAGCCGGAGCACAGTCCTCTGCACGCAACAGACCTGGGGGCTGGGGCTTTTAATAGATTCCTCCTGGAGCAGATTGCTAATTGCTCCTGATTTTTGCTCTTCTAAAATAAGCTTAGACTGCAATCTGCATAGATGCTGCGGAAAGACTAATGAACTGCCCACCCACCTGAACCAGGCAGGGAAGGCAGGGACGGGTCAGCCCCAACACCCCGCTGCCACGCCGGCCAGTCACCGCTCCGTCCCAACCTAGAGACACAGGGACATGGAGCAAAGGACACGAGGTCCAAATTCACAGATTTCAGCACATCAGCAGAACACCCTCCATTTGCATCAGAGCCTGCGTGTGCCTGCTGGGCTTGGAGCATCCCTGCCCGTCCTCCCCTGGCCTCGCCGGCCAGAGCCACGGTGGCACAGCCCGTTCCCGGTGACATGGAGCCGCGGTGGCACAGCCCGTTCCCTGTGACACAGGACTGTGGTGGCACAGCCCATTCCCGGTGACATGGAGCCAGAGCCACGGTGGCACAGCCCGTTCCCGGTGACATGGAGCCAGAGCCACGGTGGCACAGCCCGTTCCCGGTGACATGGAGCCAGAGCCACGGTGGCACAGCCTGTTCCCGGTGACATGGAGCTGTGATGGCACAGTCCGTTCCCGGTGACATGGAGCCAGAGCCACGGTGGCACAGCCCGTTCCCAGTGACATGGAGCCGTGGTGGCACAGCCCGTTCCCAGTGACATGGAGCCGTGGTGCTCCAGTGTGGGACGGGGCCAGGAGGTGAGCAGGAGAAACAGGGGGACCGCCCCAAATAAAGCAATGGATTTTTACCTGAAATAAGCAGCACTGAAGTGAAGAGCGAGGGGAAGCTGCGGAGCCAGGCCGCAGGGGCGCAGGGCCAGGTGAACTGTCAGTCCCCGGCCTGCACAGCTCGCCTGGCAAGGCGGCAGCCCTCCGCTCCTGGGAGCAGAAGGAACAACCCCGTGAACAACCCTCCTTGCAAGTAAACCTTTCACGTAACACGTTTAATGACTTTGATCACCAGATAATCTTCAACAGCAAAAGCATATCAAAATGCTGTTTTCTATTTAATCTTCCTGAATTGTCAGCCGTGCCTGTGACAACTTCCAATGCAAACCCAGCACTGCTCCAAAGCCTCTGCCAGTCGTCGCTGCTCTGACTCCGCGTCCCAACACGAGAACACGAACCCTCCAGCCCCTGCTCTGCGGGAGGACCCGGGTGTTTCACACCGGCCAAACCTGCGCTGCTCCCACGGACCAGAGACTCGCTGTCGTGTCAAGGCAGGGGAACTCAGGCATGAAGCCTGAAAGCCCTTCATTGCCAAATTATCTGTCACACAACCGCACACACAGTCACATCTGTACAGAAAGCCCTCAGTGAGCACCGAGCAGCTGCACACACAAATCAGGTCCCACGCTTAAATGCCCTCATTAGTGCACAGCCACGGCAAATGCACACGATGCGTACGTGAGGGGCACACACACCATCTCACAGGCAGGGACGAGCTGACAAATATTCACACTAAACTCAGTCCACCTGTACAGCCAAGGGGCAACACTGCAGTGGGGCGGGACCCGCGTTGCCCAGCGATGCCATGTCCCTGTCGCGGTGAATTCCTCTCCGCCAGCCCATACACAAGGACAAGGCGTCTTTACCTTCAATTCTTCACCATTTGAGTTGGTGAAAAAACAGCAACGAAAGCATAACCAATGCAGAGGCTTCCCCCACAAAGAAACGCCCTGCAGCAAAGCGGGGCTGACAGCAAAGGTCTCCTCCAGACAGTTCTTGGAAATGAAACCGCCCAGCGCAGGAGGCAGAAAACCGCTGCGCACACACCACCCGCCTGCCGGGAGAACAGCGGACACGCCGCTGCCCCGGTCCGGCAGGGTCAGGGAGCCTGCTGCTGCTTGGACTATGCACTAACGGCTTAACACAACACAGTGCTTCCAGAAAACAAACCAACCAACCCCCAGCACATCACCTTCCATCGGCCTCCCGCCCTCTGTCCAGAGCAGGCACCTCCTGTCCTTCCCCCCGCTCCTTCTTGCTGCAAACACAACCTACGAGCCTTAAGGATTAGCCAAAAATATTGCCATGTCTCTCATGTTCCATATATTTCCTCATTCTAATGCATGTTTTATGGGGAAGATTGCCTTCACAGATCCCCCAACCCGCTCCCCTACAAAAGTCTTTCTATTTTTAAGGCTTCTGCTTGCTTTCCACGCATGTGTTTCCCATGGCTGCTGCCTCAGCTCCAGCACACGGCACAGGTGACGTGCCGGGGCTGGGGCGAGCGCAGCTCTCCACAGCCGCCATCCTGCATCCCGCCAGCTCCATCGCCACGGGCAGCCTCGTCAGGGCTCTCCACACATGGCAACGCCAACAAATCGAGCCTTTAACCCATCTGTCCCTCCCCTGTCAGCTGAGAATGGGGTTCAGCCGCCCCGCTTGCCTTCCCGCCGCGTTCTCCGTTCCCCTGCCCAGCTCTGCTGTCCCAAGCGCTGCCGGCCCGGCGTGAGTCCTGCTGAGCAAACAGCACCCGCTGGAACCCAGCACGGCCTCCTCTGACATCTCCCCCATCCACCGCATCTGCTTGTTAGGAACAATTAAAAGATGCCATGTCCCATCTAATTCACCCAGGTTGGACTGGCAGCAGGACAGCCCGTAGGCCGCTCCGCCGCCTCCCGTGAGGTGCTGGGCCGGGCCTGGGTGAGCGGGGTGCAGCGCTGGGCACCCGGAGGTGGTCAGACCCAACCTCTGCCTCTCAAAACCAGCACACATCACCAGTTGCTGTAGCTTCTCTGGTTTAAAGCTCTGCTAAATTATGGGCTTATTTCCAGCTGTGAACCCTCTCCAGAGCGCTGGAACCACAGATGTAAAAGCAGGAGCGTGGACTCATGCGGGCGCCAGCTCCTCCGCCACCTGCGGAACAAGACAAGTCTGAGTCACCATTTCAGCTTTTCGTGGATCTAACAGAGGACCTAAAGGAAAGCAACCATTCCAGTCTATACTAAGCATCTCGAGAGCACCTTGTAATTACAGTTCTGACTCTCCCCGGCCCAACAGCTTCTCCAAACACGCTGCAGATCTGTGGGCACAGCCCGGAGCCTCCCAGCTCCCTCCCACACTGCACCCCAGCTGCAGCATCGGCCGCCGGACCGATATCCCCCCTCCGCTGACTCACTGCTGCTCCTTCCTTATTTAGAAGCTGCTTTGACTACATTTGCTTTTGACAATACCACATTTATCACTCTGACATGGAATTCTGACGCTTTGCTCTTCCAAAAGCGATACAGAGAAGAGATCCTTCACGTCTCTCTGTGCGGACAGGTGGGGCACGAGGCACGTCCCTGTGGTGCAGTTCCCTTCCTCCTCGCACTTCAGAAGCTCAAAGGAACAGGACATGGCTAAATCTGTTACAAATATCAGCAGTTTGGGAACGCGGCCGGGTCCACGCGGGGCATTCATGAGCAGAGGCGCAGGAAGGCACCGAGCTGCCGTTCTCTATTCCGAGCTGCTTCTCAACCCTCTCCCCGTACTATCTTTGCATCTGGTCTTAAGTTGCTAATTCACACTACACTAATATTGTCAACACTAACTTGGGCTAATTGGAAAGAGACTAAAGAAAGCAATTAGAACAGTGTTACGAGGAGGGCTGAAGGATTTTCCCCAGGTGGGCCAATTAGAACTGATTGACAAATACATATATATAGATGAAAAATAAAGGTATTTGCATTTCCTATGCATTCACACTAAGAAACAAGGGTCTGTTCAGAAATGAAGTTTCTTCAACAATCAAGTCCTGTTTCGCCCGCCTTTTTCGGAGCACAACCCCAAACCTTGGGGACCACCTTTGCCTCACAGTCTAGCAGTTATGCAAAAACTGCCAGGGATTCAGCATTTAGAATATACGGGTAACAATACTGAGTTAAAACACAGAGGGGTCAGGTAGCAGCAGTGCCTCACACACACCATCATCTTGTAATGCATTGTTGTTAGGTACCAGCCTGTATTCCACAGGTAAAGCTCCCTCCTGAGCTCCGCAAGGCGCCTGTGAAGCCCTGAGCAGGCGTGCGGAGCCCCCGGCCCCGCGGCCACCTCTGCGGCCACCGGCGTCAATCCGCAGCACGGTTCGGGGCTGGGGCTCGGCCCTGGAACGCTCCCGCAGGGACCCTGCACTGTAGCTCTAGACTGGCGGCGCCACACGGAACCTGCCCGCGTGAGCAGCGCGCCACGGGTGTCCAACAGCACCCCATGGGCTGGAACCCCCCGAACTGCACCTGCTGCTGGGAAGGGGCAAAAGCAGCACGGTCAGAGGAACTGCCAAAGCCCCCGAGGCCAGATCTCACGGGTTTGAGTCCCAAAGTATAGGAAACCATTGGCAGTCTTTTTGTTTCAATTCTTCCTCTGCTATTGCACACCTATGCCTACCAAATCTTTTATAAATTAAGTATTGAAGCACTTTTGGCAGAAAACTGTATTTTCCTCATATCCTTATGCTGTACACAGACTTTTTAAAATATAAAATTCTACGCAAATAAAGGTGGCAACATGCTGTGACTTTTGTCACATGAATTCCTAACTTCATGATTACATCCAGCCATCAGTGCCAGGAACAACCAGCAGCCTACAGTCGTACAGGAACAGTGTTCTTCCTGTAGCACAGTCTCTGCGGTGGAACCAGTCCTGACAGAGTGCAGATTCAGAGCACGTCCTTAGGTGAATCTGGCAGCACAAAGATGAAGCAGCGAACAAATACACTTAGGGGATTCACTTATTTAGCCATCAATAATGAATGCGGAATGTGCTCCAGCGCATTCACGATTTGCAGCAGAGTACACAAAACCAGCCCGAGCAGCACCCCAGCTCCGTATCTGCTGACACACCTCGTTATCTCAGACTAATCAAAGCGGCGCCCGCCCCCGGCACGTGAGCGCGGAACCAACACCAAGCGCTCCGGAACGGACACTGCTCCTCAGTTACCACAGCTCTGTCAACACCAGCAGAACAATCCAGGAGCTGCATATGAAACAACCCGCCGGTGTCTGTTCTCTGTGCAAGACCGCTGGTTTGCGCAGAGGCCCAGCGGAGGATGGTCCGTGCCGGTGGCACGGCCGCGGGGCCGCAGCCATCCCGCGGTGCTGCCGGGAACCGGACAGGTTTGTGTCACCCAACCACAGAAACGAGGCCTAACTGCTGAGGCACAGCGAGCACTGAGCCAACATGAGGTCACTATTCTTCTCTCCCAACACACGCATGACCCCAAAGCTCCACCGCCCTGCGGCTCATTCCACCCTCTGGCCCAAACGTCATCTCGCCGCCCCTTGCCCCTCTCCCAGGATTACTCACTCAGTACCTCTGCCTACCAAGGCACTCTTAGTTCACCTCAGCACGTTTGGCTTCCAGAGCAGCATCTACCCACTGCAACCCAGAGCAAAACACTTAGGATTTGTTTTCAGGCCGTATGTTTCACATGACGCTGGGTTTTTCATCTTCACTGCCTAGTTCAAAGTCAGGAAAGACCCACGGTGACGCAGGGACGGTAGATGTGACAGCACTGCCGCGATGTGGGACCCTGTGCACGAGCACCCAGATGCGCGGACCCCAGAACCGACAGGCCGCGTGTGCCGAGGGGCTCGGTGCCCCCAGGGCAGCAGGACCCGCTGTGCTCCTCAGCCCCACACGCCCCCTGAGAACAAAACCGCTTCAGAACTTAAACCCACCTGCTCAGGGACAAGCAAATGACTTTTTCATGGTAGAATGACCCAACACATCTTTTCGTCCATTTTCATACTGTCACCTCACATGATGATGTTTTTGCTCCTTGAAGAGCTACAGAAGTGAGATGAAGAGCATGAATGGGGTTTAGTGCCAACCTTTAGCACCAACCATCAAACTGAGTTCAAAGAATTGCGGTTTGAAGGGAAAAGCTGGCCACGATTTGACATGGTCTCTTACATAAGAAGGCACCATATTTCTTTTGTGCCATATCCTCATGCACTTTGATGTATTATCATTCCCTGCTCCTCTTAATTGCTTTTCAAAAGTGATCTAAACGAACACTAATTGGTAAAGGGTAATTATTCCTATGAATAACTAGTGCAGGCTAATAAATGGAAAATAGGACAGGATGCCACGTCTTGCCAGCGCCGGCAGCTCCCGTCCGGTGCAAGGGCAGCTCTGAGCACGGCTCGAGCGCAGCGCTGTGCAGCAAACACCGACCCGGCTCCTGCCGTGGGGCTCAGCACCACCTCCCCGGCACGGAACGCCTCCCCTTCTCCCAGCAAAACCCCACGGCAACGCGTATCCAGGCGGCTGTCAGCCCTCCAGGATGGTGACTCCAGCACTGCCCTGGGCAGCCTGTTCCAATGCCCCACAGCCCTTTGGGGAAGAAATTGTTCCCAGATCCAACCTCAACCTCCCCTGGCGCAACTTGAGGCCGTTTCCTCTGCTCCTGGCGCTTGTTCCTGGGGAGCAGAGCCCGACCCCCCTGGCTCCAAGCTGCTTCCAGGTACTTGTAAAGAGCTCCTACTCAAGCTCGGGCTCACTCTAAGAGCTGACAGTTTCTCTTTCTAATGTAATTCCCAGTTGCTGAGGCCAGGCCATGCATCACTTATTACAGAGTCACCGCAGCACACAGAGCACAACAGCCGATGCAGCTAACGAGGCTGCCTTAATCAGTATGATAACAGCATATGCTGACGAGCCCCGGCACCGCTGCACGGCCACGACCGAGGAGCTGTGACAGCCTCACCCATCATCGTCACACCAAACCCACCCGCAGGTCCAGAGAACGCAGACCACACTTCCTCCTCTCATACAAAGGGCAATAATGGCTATAAAAGGAGATTTATGCCACCTTCTCATTCTTTGCTAAGCAAAGTAATAACACTTTAGCCCATGTAGCTATCCGGTTTCACACAGGATGCCTGCTCAGTTTAGCACATGATAGCACAGATGTCAATCTGGTTCACAGGAGAGCCAAACCAGGTTTAGCTTGGCTCCATCGCGCACCTGACGCCTCCAGGGACGGCGCAAACACCGCCGCGGTGCCAGAGCTGCCACTCAAGAGGGATTTCTGCTCAGCCTGGGACCGGGGGGGCACACGGGGACCGGCGGCGGGGGGGGGGGGACACGGGGACAGCTTCCACGGCATGAGGAGCCGTCGGTCGTGCGAGGGTGCTGAGCGACTGGCCTGCCCGAGCTCCAGGGGAACAGCGACCGGTCAGCTTCTCTTCACAAAATAAAACTCAGTTTAAAATCTGGGGAAAACACCACCACCGAGTGCCCGGAAAGAGCGAGCAGCCTGAGCGGGAGGATGTCGCGTCTCCTGCCACCGCAGGTTTTCAGCCCAGATTAGATGAGCATCTGTCAAAGATGTTTACGCTGCCAGGAAGATCTAAGGATACAGAAGACAGACAGTTTTTACGGGAAATAACACAGGGTTTAATAAGCTAATGGATAGAACATCAGTTTGAAGAGGTGAGGGTTGAAAAATCTCTTTGGCTCCCCTCGCAAACACCCCAAAATAACTGTTATTAGTACAAAATGGATACAGCTAATGACACTGTAGTGAGATAAGGGTGAATCTCCTCCGATCGGCCCGGGGCTCGCTGGGCTGAGCACACAAAGCAGCAGCGAGCTCTCCAGCCCTTCAGCGTTCGGATGGCCCGCGCTCATTCCCTTCTTAGGGAAAACCACACTTACTGGCCTTTGGGGAACTAATTAAGCAAAAGGTGCTGGGGACAGACGCGCGGAGCAGCGCGCAGGCAGCAAAACAGCTGAGACCCTCCCAAGCAACCTTGTTTTTCTGACAACACTGGTGATTTTAATATCGAAATTGAGATTTATACTTCCATTGAAATGTTTAAAAATGTAAATGATTAATAAAAATACCATCACCTCAGTGAAAAGGTAGAAGGTTACATGTCAGTATTTCCCTGAAATAGTGTCAGTCTATATGTTATGTGACCATATCTTGTTAGGGATTAATTCCACACTCAAATTCAGGAGCCTTGGACTCAAACCACCACTGAAACTGAATAAAACAAGGCAGGGAAGTGGCCCAGTCCTGTTCTACTGCCCAAACTAAGCAATGTGCAAATACTGAAGCACATTTAGCCATAGGTTTCATTAATACTCATAAGCAAGTGAACTTTTTAAAAATGCATGGTTTTCAACCCTAACAATTTTACTGTAAGCACCAAGGGAGTATTTCGCTGCCCCTCTCCCAGCAAAAAACGTCACGAGACCCCTTTACACATAAATGATGTGCAGTAAGTTGCCTCCAGCTAGGATATTCTATTAACTGCTGGGTAAGGAACAGCTGCATTGCACAGAGCTGTAATTACGTTTTAAGGAAGAGATCATCACAATGGAAATAAGATTCTCTATTGGACAGAAAGCCAGGGAACAAAGCAGCGGCGGGGCGTGCGGCACACGCACACACACACACACACACACACAACCGGGTCACGTCCACAAAGCACCGCGAGAGAGGCCGGGGCCGCACATTCCCCTGCCCACAGACCGCCAGCAAACCGCCACCCAGCACCGCCAATACCGCTATTGGCGTTAATCCTTCTGTCAAAAACACGTTTTTCCCCATGGAGCATCGTATCTGCGTTTTCCAGCAATAAACTACAGCCTGTTAAACAGGAGAAAGAAAAGGGAAGGGGGAGGAAATCAAAGGGCTGTTATTTGTCTCTAATGAATTCAAGAAAACTTCTTATTAAAAAATGTGTCACAGCCCAGCCAGTCGCAGGAAACGGGCGCTGCCTGAGCACGGCGGAGAAACCCCAGGTCACAACACAAACACCGACGCTGGCACGACAGCAGCTACTGACTTTAAGAAGCCCCACAGCAAAAGCTCACGGTCACGGGCACTAAAGCTCCGAGCCAAACCAGGGTTCAAACACCACCGCTGCTGCTGGCACGGGAAACACGGCACCAGAGCGGGCACGGCAGCTTCCACCCGCTTGGGAAGGTCTGTCACCAAAACGGCCACCTGGAGCCAGGGAGCACCGCTGGCCAGGGCCACCAGGCTCGGGCAGCTCTGCACCACGTGGCCACCACGGGCCCGCCGGGCCGGCCACCGCTGCCCAGCCTGCCCGCGGCACCGCGGCAGGGACACCGCCCCAAGCGCCCAGCGGCCGGGGCGTCGTCTGGCCCCGCAGAGCCGGGCAGCGGCCCCTGGGCCGCGATGGGTTCAGCTCCCCGCCCCGCGCGCCCCCAGAGCTGCGCCCCCGTCGCGGTGCCGCAGGTGAAATGCAGCGTCCTGGTCACACCCACACTGCAGGACCAGTTCACCATTATAGAAAATGTTCGGTTACTATGGCGACGGGGAATATAAAAAGCTCCAATTCGTGTAAACACAGGTCTTCATATGCAGATTGCAGCATTCTGCACTTCCAGTTCACACGGATTTATGAATTCCCAGTTATTCAGCCAGCCACTGAAAATGAGTGATTATTTATAAATCTAAAAGTTCAAGTTCAACCGTAGATAAATCACAAACAAAAATAGGTCTGAATTTATCTCGCATGTTATTCACAATGACTAATTCCCTCACCTCCAGTTTTACGGCAAAACCTCGTCAGGCTAATTTCAATTACTTAATTTAGGGGGCAACTCTTCCCTGTTTCCCTCACAATCAATTTGTTTACATACATGTGTCTGTTTTCTGCCCTTTGTGGATAAGACACATAGTAAACAAGGAATAGAAGCTTTCAGTTAATGCTTCTGAAACTCACTCTGCTCAGCTCTGAACTGCTGGCCTGGGGGTGCAGTCAGTGCTCATTCACAAGGGCTCAGGTCTTCTTTAAGCTGCAACCGAACATTCGTAAGAAAAGCAAAAATACTCTGAAACGGTTCTGGGTACCAGTTGTGATGGTTTTGAAGTTCCAGTGTCCCGACACCAGCCATCCATCCTTCTCCTTTTCTGAGCCTTTTCAGCACCGATTTCCAGGGACGCGCACAGACGTGAGCGCGGTGCCGGCCGCTGCACCGACCCTCGTCCGGTCGCACACCCAAACCTGCGAGAGGCTCCCGCGATACAGCACTCACGTTTCATCTCTACTGGCTCTACATGGGATTTGTCACTTTACACATGAATTCCCTCTGTCCTACGAGGAACATGTGCAGCAGGCCATCGATGTCAGCATGGGAACCCTTCAATAACTCCGCGGCAGCAATGAAGGCCTCACATTATCCTGGCAGCAATACCAGGCAGTCCACAAACAGATGGATGTATTTGTAAATAAGGCAGATCAGTTTTGTCAGGTTGTAATTGGTTTTAGAACAAGAAATTCCCATGATGACAAACAACAATTAAAGAGCCCAGAGCTCCCACAACGTGCAACGCCAAACGGGTTTTGCGAGAGGGACGAAAGCAGAGAGGAGCGATGGCAGCGCTGCCAACACCACAGCCCTGCTGCCACCCTGGGACGGGGCTGCGATGCACCCAGGAGCAGGGGACACCCTGCAGCCCGGCCAGGGGGTGCCGGAGCACACTGAGCCCCCGGCCAGGCTGGGACCTGCTCAAGCTGCAACCGCAGCCCCAGCAGACACCTTGGCAGTTCCGAACCTGCAAAGATCAGCTTCCCTTCCACCTGGGCAAGCGAGCCGGACGGCAACGGCGGGCTCACAGGGAGCACTGACCTACCGGGGAACGTCAGAGCCTCCGCACAAGGATGGTGCTGCGGACAAGGAGTTTCTTCCAGCGAGCTCTGGACATGTACGGTCTGGTAAAGACCCCTAAGAAAGCTAAGGAAGAGTCAGCAGAGATATTTTTCTTTCTTTCCAAGGCAAATTGCCACCAAGAATTTCTGCAGGTCAGTTTGGTGGCCATAAATGTCTTTTTCATTGTGTCTATGAGGTGCGCCATGGCCAAGGACACTGCAGCAAACTCTCCCCAGTGACGTGACCAGCCTGCACATGAACTGCCGGCACTGACGAGACGACAGGCACTGGAACCAAGGGGGTGGCCGGGGCTGGCCCCTGGCTCTCAAGGAGAAGACCCGTGGCTGTTGCCACGGCCAACCGCCGCTCTCCCGGAGCTCATCACCGCAGTTCTGCCGCAAGCTACCTGCCAGGGCAGCTGCGCCTCCTCCAGAACGAGAGCTCGCCGCAGCCCTGCTCCACCGCGTTCACACCAAAGAGCCCGTCCTGCTGTGCACCTCGCCTTAACACGCTGCCTCAAACCCTCAGAACGCCGTCCCTGCTTGTGACATTGCTCGGGTGTCACCCACTCCATGAGACACAACATCAGCACACCCGTTCTGCGGGCGCCACAGCCTCACGGCTCCAGCTGCCGCTCCAGCACAGACCTGGGTCCCCTCATGTCCCCAGCATCGAGGACATTCCCCAGGCACGTCTGTACCTCAAGGTACCATGTGTCTGCAGGCAGCACCATGCACAGCGAGCTGGAGATGTGACATCGGTCCAGAGCCTCAGTGTTATGTTTCTGAGGTGAGTGGGAGCACATTTGGGTCTGGAAACAGAAAACGGGCAGTGAACGTTCCTGTCTGGCTGTGTAAAGTACCTCCCAAGGAAGGTTCTTGAATCTCTTTTTTTTAATCCCTAATGAAAGCTGAAATCTGAAGAAGTTATTCTCTGTTTCTGTGACCTCACAAACTCTCTCCTCCGGCCCGGTGCCCCAGGGTTCACCATCTGCCCCGCGCGCCGCTCCCGGCTGACACGGATCCCGGCTCGCCGCGTTCCAGAAGCGTCTGTAAAGCACATGAGAGCGCAGCCCAGGAGACGCAGGAGAACAGCCCCTGTGGTCAGCAGGACAGGCAAACCACCACCATTCCTTCTCTGCTCTCCCTCCCACTCACCCTTAGCTTGGAGCCGACCTCTGAGATGAAACAGATGATGGTTATTCCAACAGTATCTCCAGCTGCCAGCCCACAAGAACAATGACTGCACGAGCACGCTTTGTTATGGTTTCACTTTCAGGAGTTTATAATATGACATTTTCACTTACAGTGTGTTTGCCTATTGTCTCTTTAGGGATTCCAGCAAGAGTAGGTCAAGAGCACGGAAGCACCGCGCAGGAAGAACTGCTTTGCAAAACATGAATCACTCAGAACCATCCAGCAAGGACGTTACAAAAACCACACACAAAACAAAACACCAGAAAATGCTTCAGAAGAGCCTGCTGCTGAGAGTCGGCTTCCAATCCTCTTTATATACTCCAAGTTAAAACTGGTTCAACACTGCTATCTATTTTTGTTCTGGTTTTGCCACACCTCCTCAGGTTCTTCTCAACTATCTGAAAGATACAACTGGAGCGGAGCTCCTGCAGCGTGCCGGCGGAGACGCGCCCGTCCCCGCGCCGGGAGCGCCATCCTGCCCGCGCCGCAGCCGCGAGGACACAGGAAGCGGCAGCCGAGCCGAGCAGCGGGGACCCCGGCGTGACTATCACCACAGATCAGACGGCTTCTCCACCTCACGCAGCAGCCAAGCCTCGAGCTGCTGGCTGCAGGGGAATCGCACAGCCCACACGCTGCCGCCGCGGCGCACGAGACGTGTCCGTCCCAGCCCCGTTCCTGCTCTGGTGCGAGGCGCAGAGCTCGGGGACCCGGCTGCTGCTCCCGCCCGGCCTCCGTGCCCCGCACCCCCCCGCCCGCCAGGCACAGCTCCCGCCTGCCTCTCGGGAGCACCGCAAAGTACCAGCATTAATGCTCTTGAACAGTTTGAAAGTATTACATGGGTATTTACAGAGATGCCGGAGTTATTTAATCCAGTAGCCTCTCTCAGAGCATTGCTTCGATGCTGCAGGGGAAATGGTAATGCATCCAGCCAATTGTGTAATGCTCTACATGGGGATAGACATTATTTTCTGATCTTTAGCAATCACATTCAACCCTGAAGCATGATATTTGATTGTGCTGAGCTCAGCATGCTTAACTGTACTTAATATTGACTGTAAGAGTACTCAGCCCTTTTGAAAATATACCTGTCTCCAAAAAGAAACAACCATCAGGCAACACTGCAAAATAAAAACACATGACGATATTGCAGCCTATACTCGGTAGAGCTTAACCCTACTGAGCAGCAACGTACAAGTAACTCCCCAGTGAGCAATTCCCACCCCAGCACACGACACACACCGAAGTGCCCAGCGTGACACCCACCAAGGTCCGGTGCCTCCAGGAAGAGGAGCAGATCTGGACAGACAGCTCGGGTCCGCGCGGTGCGGGGAGCGGGCGAGGGACTCACCGCGGCCTCCTGCCCGGCCCACAGCGCCACGGCATGGGCACTGAGCGCCGCGGGCCCAAGCCCATGGGAAGCATCACACCCGTTCAAGTGCTTGCTCCAAACCCACAGCGCCCAGGTCGACACCACAGAGTCGTATTTTCAACCAAAATTATCTTTTGGCCAGAGCAGGACGTCCCATCCCTCAGCGGCCACTCCGTGCACACTGTCCCTGCAGAGGAGTCAGCACATCCTCCCAAATAAGAGCAGCAAGACCAGCTGCCTACAGTAACGTTTTCTTTGGGAGCCCAGTACATCCTCACCAACCACCAGCCCGTCTCCTCCCAGCGGAGGTCACTGCTGGTCAGCGGTCCCGAGCATCCTCCCAGAGACACCGCACCCCGCGCCCGCAGGCTGCAGACACAGCCCCGCAACCAGCGCGGGCCACGTGCTGCGACACAGCGCAAACCTGGAGCGACTCCTCAGCCTTCGAGAGCAAACGAGTTCAGGGAAAAGCTAAATATACCGTCTGCTCTTGGCAGGAAGACCCTACAGACAGCGTTTGTTCCTTCACCAACTGACCAGCCAGACACAGTGTCTTTCCACACTGTGGCGCAGCTCCAGCGTATCGCTCCCCATTAGAGACACAGAGCGGTTTGCAGAAGCTCAGCAGCACTGTGTCCCGTGTCCCGCTGCGCCCCAGGCCCACGTTCCCAAACGGGATCTGCGGCACGAGCACCACGGCGACCATCGCTCCGCAGCAGCGCAGCCCCGGCCTCACCTGCTCCGCAGCTCCGGTCCCGCTACGCCGCCAGTGCCGTCAAACGACAGCTGGAATTGCTCCTCTCCAGATCAGATCAAACTGTATCTTTAACATTTCAAACACTAGCAAGCTATCTTGAATAAAACATCATTTAGGCTCTTCCCAAATATTAATTAACCTTTTTTTCACACAGAGAAAATCCTGAATTTTCTCTAGAGCCTTTGGCAACACAAAAGCTTCAGACTGCCACACCAACAGTTTGATCTCTAGTTCTTACTCTCTTGAGTTCTTCTGTAATCTCCATGATTAAATTATAGCATCACAGTTAAATTTCCCTGAAGAAAATGAAAAGGGGGGGTGGCAGGTTCAAGCACAGACTTCCCAAGAAACAGTTCATTTAAAGCCATGAGGTCACCAACGCTGGGCCGCGGGTCCCCACGCCAGCAGCCCGGCACCCGCACCCACGCAGAGCACAGCCCGCTGCCGTGGGCTCGCTCGGCCCAGCCGGCCTGGCACCCGCACACAGCCCTTCTGAAAAGCACTCGGTCCATCCGGGTACGGCGGCTCCCACCCCACCGCCAGGCGCCATTAACCACCTTGGCTGAGGAGGAAGCATCTCCATTCCATAGAAGAGTTTTTATTCCCATGAAACAATTCCTGATTAGTCAGTGCATCTGACAGAGAGAAGAACGTTGCGCACACACACAAGGCCAGCAACCTAAAATTATCTAACTGGTGATTTTGAGCTAAGAAATCTGTTATTTGAGCCACCTTCTCCAAACGAGCCATCCCGAGCAGCAGAACGCCGGCTCAGGCTCCAACCACGGCACAGAACAGCCTCAGAACACAAACAACCCTGCAAACAAACAAACAAAGCTCATCAGTGCTCCAGTGCCGCAGAAAGCCAGTGTCTGGGGCTCTGCGATGGCAAAGGGGCAGGCCCTGCGGTCTGTGACAGGGACTCGTGCTGCTGCCGCTGCTGCACAGCGCCGGAGCCCAGAGGCCAGGCTGGGCCAACAGAGAAGGGCAGCGGGAACCAGGGTCCCTCCCCTCCTCATCTCTGGTCACTTACATGGCTTTGTATCCTGCTTTCTTTCTAAATATTTACTCTTACAACACAAGCAAGATACTAAAACAACACCAAGTGTCACCGAAGCCCCCCAGTTAGCTTTGCTACCCAGATAAGAAGCAAAGCGAGAGGCACAGGATGAAGTGCCCTCCCCGGGGAGGCGCAGCAGGACCAGAGCTGCTCTGCAGACAGAGACCAGGAGGGACCAGCTGCAAACCAGGGGTCTCACGGCGGGAACAGCCTCCTCTCAGCTGTCCTGGTACAGACACGAGCAAGAGACTGCAGACGATTGAACTCCACAGTCGCTCTAGCAGAAAATTACTGAGCTTCCTGCACACCTGCCATTGCGACAAGATGGAGCAATATTTTACAGAGCTATTTGGAGGAGCAAGACACATTAGAGTGACTGCAATCCCCTGCCACATACAGGACTGTTCCTCCCAAAGGTCTAGGCGAAAAAGGAAAGTAACATTTCTTTTTTCCCCCTCTTCAGAGCTATTCTTCAACTCCGAAGGAAAGAAGAGTGACAGACACTAATGCAAATTCTTTCCTGAAGGTGCTGGGCAGAGCGCGGCTGCGCCGTGTTCCCCACGGCTCCATCTCCCAACGACCGGCCTGCAGCACCCACCATCTGCACGGAGAGCTCCCAACGGCTCCATCTCCCAACGACCGGCCTGCAGCACCCACCATCTGCATGGAGAGCTCCCAACGGCTCCGTCTCCCAACGACCGGCCTGCAGCACCCACCATCTGCACGGAGAGCTCCCAACGGCTCCATCTCCCAACGGCTCCGTCTCCCAACGACCGGCCTGCAGCACCCACCATCTGCACAGAGAGCTCCCAACGGCTCCATCTCCCAATGACCGGCCTGCAGCACCCACCATCTGCACAGAGAGCTCCCAACGGCTCCATCTCCCAACGACCGGCCTGCAGCACCTGCCATCTGCACGGAGAGCTCCCCGAGGGTCGGCTCAGCCCAGCTCCAGCGGGCAGGAGAGGACAGTGGCGCAGCCACAGGAGCAGTTCTGCCATCCACACAGGAGCACAGTTTAGAGGCAGCTCAACAGCAAAGGTGTGTAAGGAAGAGAACCCCGCAGCCATCGCTCCGTCCTGGTTTCCAGCTCCCTGGTCCCCCCAGTCCCTCCCAGGCAGGGGTTCCCATGCTGGGGAACTCACAGCAGTGCAGACAGACAGACACCCCACAGCCACGTCCAGACACGCGAACCGCAGCCCAGAGGCACTGTGGGTGCCCCCTGACCAGCCTGCGCCCCCAAAGCTACACCTGGGGAACCATCTTTAGCAGAGGTGAGGATGGAAGCACCAGCTTCCACAGGGAGTTCTAACGCCACAGCTTCTTACCTATCTTTGTGCTTAAAACAAAGGGGAAGATTCAGAATGAAGTGGATCATTTAACTCAAAGGGGACGATTTGAAGCCTCTCCCTCCCTGCCATGGATGAGACCCTTACAGCTGCCTCCTCATGGACAGGAACAACGCTGGGATGAAAACCGAGGCCGTGTGTCCCCAGCCTGGCACACGAGGGCCGCTGTGCCGGCAGCGGTCGCTAACGGTGCGGTTCCGCAGGTGAGCCCCACCCCCGGGCTGCTGAGCGCCCACGGTCACTAGCGGACCCGCAGCGCCGTGCGGTGAGAGCGCCGGCCCCGGCGCAGGGCTGGGGGCAGCACACGAACCCTGCGGTGGTGTCACTTCCACACGCCTCCGCTTCCCTCCCAGCGCCGCGTGTCGCAACCGCTGTGCACAGCCGTCCCCGCCGCACAGCTGGCCCCAGCCCCGAGAACAGGGACACCGAAATAACCCAGCTCGGGCCAGCTTTTCAGAGAAAAGTTTACCAGTCTGGCTCCTGGAGACATGAACAGGCTGGAGCGTGCCCAGCAAGGGCAGGGACACGGCAGGAGCGGCGGTGTGGACGGGAAGCCCCAAGGAGGTCACCAGTGACAGGTACAAACCATTATTACCACTGTCACCGCATGGGCTCACCCTGGTTACCCATTTCTGTGTCCTCCCTTGCTGCTATGATACACACCAATAAAACACACAGAGGTGGGGCACACACAACACAATAGTTGTTAGTATGAAATATGCATCTTTTTGAAAGAGGAAGGGTTGCTGGCAGCTCAGCAAAGGGATTAGATCAGCACTCAGGATTAAATAGCCACCCAGGCTGTAAGAAAGAGGAGATGAGTTCACGCCGGCTTTGCTGGAGAGGTGTCACCCACTCGAACCGCCCGCCACCACCACCCGCGTGGGGTACGATGCCGCTGAACGCACCCCAGAGGTGACGGCTGTTGCTGCTGCGGGTGACAAACAGCTACTGAAACACAGCCAGACTCGGGCTTGAGAAGAGCTCACCCCCCACCTTCACCAGGCCAGCGAAGGGGAGAGTAAATCCTGCTCCTGACAGGTGCTGGAACTGTGCACACAGAGCTGGAAATATTACCCCTTGCAGAGGCTTATAAATATCTGCTAAGCACCTGAAGCACATTTGGTGCTGCGCTCTTATGGCCCTTAGAAACCCCTCACCTGGAACCAGGACCAGCTACAGGCCATGAATAACCGTTGTAAGAGGTTTCTGCTGTTATCAGGAAGAAGGGTAGACTGATAAATAACGCCTGCTGCACCCAGGTACCTGCCAACTGTTAGAAAACAGCCCGGCTTACAAGGATCAAAACCCCCGTCTTTTCCAGGAACGCAGCCGTTGGCTCTCAGGAGCCTGATGCCATGTTGGATCTCAATTTTTTTAATGCAATCAAAGAAAGCCACGTTAATGACAGCAATCTGAGCGGCGCTCTGAGGGCCGGCACGGGCTCCCACGGGCAGGGCAGGCTGTGCCGCGGGAACAGCCCTTGGCTTCCATTTCGCACAGATGCTCCCACATGAACCCGAGGGTTTAAGAAGTGCGGCTGCTAAATGTGACTTCTGCCCCGTCCTGCGGGTCAGGCCGCGCTAATGAGCTTTAACTCAGAGCTTCGGCTTTGCGTGCCTCGCCGCACACAGGACAGCCGCACCCCGCACCGCGAGCGCAGCCCGGGGCCGCAGAGCAGCCCAGCCCCGCAGCACAGACCCTGCGAGCCTCCCGGCTTGGCCCTTGGCCCCTCGCTCTGCCGGCGGCTCCATCTTCAGAAGCAAAGCAACGCTCTCCTCTCATCTCATGTGGGTGCCGAACCCACAGCAACCACCCAGTGCCGAACTCGGTGCCAAACCCACAGCACCCGCCAGTGCCGAACCCGGCACTGTACCCACAGCACCCGCCAGTGCCGAACCCGGCACTGTACCCACAGCACCCGCCAGTGCCGAACCCGGTGCCGAACCCGGCGCCGTACCCACAGCGACCGCCCAGCGCCGAACCATTGGAGCCAATGATGGCTGGTTGGGTGCAGGAACCTGCTGACTCAGCTGAACCATCCCAGCACTCTGGACTACAGCTTTGCAGGAAACATCTCCGATAGATTCAGTTTGTTTCCATTAGAGACTGCCAGTTCATCTCTATTATGAATCACATCTATTCTTCTCCTCAACTCCCTGTGCGTGGCCCACACAGAGGTCAGCAGGACCTGCGGGACCACGCGCAGACCCACTGAGCACACACAGAGGATAAACGGAACACAAATGAATCTGTATGTGCATCAACCAAACAAGGAGCGATGCTGCGCGGTTACTCTGAAGTACCAGACCCATCAGCATCCGCTGTCTGTGGTGGCCGACTCCACCAAAGCCGATGGAGCGACGCCAGCCGTGCCAGCTGGCCAGCTCACACTTCCCCACGGCTTGTTAAGCAAGACAATTAAGCCCATGGAAATTTTATATGTTTCTGTGATGAATATTTAGCAGTTTCCTACCAGCCCACCCAAAGGGATGGAACTCTCTTCCCTTTCGCACAGAACCACTTTATTAAATGGGCTGCCAAGTCTCAAGCCGCGATGCCCCCCCCGGCTGGGAGCCAAACCTCCCTCTCCGCAAGCCGGGAGCCCAGAAAATCATCTGGTACGGGAATTGTCCCAAAGTTTTCTGAACAAAGTGGAAAGAGAGCAATGGGTAGGAAATGAGAATATACATAAAAGAAGGGATGCATCTCCTGCAATAGAATCAGCAAAATGAAGCTAACAAGCAATGATAAATTAACCTACGCTGCAGTTCTCCTGTGGAAATGGAAAAGCACATATTGGTTTTCTTTGGCCCCAGGTTTGCAAGCCTTTTGACTGTTTATATATGCTACATCCATCAAAACTCCAGTTCTGTCATCAATCTACACAGCAGCTAGGAGTCCCCGAAGCACAGGGAGCGATCCCCCGCCCGCCCCGCAGCCCCTGGCGCCACTAGGCCACTGTCACCTGCCGCGACCAGGGAGGGGCCGTTGACCCGCAGCCGTCCCCCTGCCAGCAGCCGCCACACACAGCACACAGCGACCCGGATTCTGCCGCGGCTAGAGAGCAGCTTCAGGAAGCAACGCCAAATCAAACCGCCAGTCAACGCGGTGCTCCATCTTCTGCAACATTTACAACGCTGTGCCACAGACAGTTGCATCTACCTAATTAAAACCGGTTAGTTTTGCTGCATTAAAGCAACAAATCATACATTTGACAGCAATGAGGAAAAGACATTTATTCATCTTCCTGGCTAGATAGACCAATTAAAACTGTACGTCTGAAA
Source organism: Columba livia (assembly GCF_036013475.1). Classification (NCBI taxonomy): domain Eukaryota; kingdom Metazoa; phylum Chordata; class Aves; order Columbiformes; family Columbidae; genus Columba; species Columba livia. Next base: position 22,476,928 of record NC_088611.1, read on the forward strand.
ACACCCACTTTAAATTGTGCATCTAAGGCTCTACTGTGTTCTGCAAGTAGCTTCAACGTGGCAGTTGTGAATATGCAGCCACATCTTTACTGGCATTTACTTTTAATGCCACCGTTCCTGTCTGAAAATCTAAGACAGACAAATAAGAAAACCGGCCCCCAAAAATATCCTTCAGTTTCCCTCTGGCACTGCCAGGCAAGCGCCCGCCGCCAGTCCCGCGGGCAGCTCGCGCTCCCCTCCCCACGGGTCACGGGGTGCGGAGCAGCAGCACAGGAAAGGACAGACCCACGGCAACCCACAGACCGGCCGCCGCGCAGCAAGGGGCCCGGCGGCGCGTGGATCGGCAGAGGGGACACACAGAGGTTCCCCATGCTGCAGGGACAGAGGTGACACAGAGAGGTTCCCCATGCTGCAGGGACAGAGGCGACACACAGAGGTTCCCCATGCTGCAGGGACAGAGGTGACACAGAGAGGTTCCCCATGCTGCAGGGACAGAGGTGACACACAGAGGTTCCCCATGCTGCAGGGACAGAGGTGACACAAAGAGGTTCCCCATGCTGCAGGGACAGAGGTGACACACAGAGGTTCCCCATGCTGCAGGGACAGAGGTGACACAGAGGTTCCCCATGCTGCAGGGACAGAGGTGACACAGAGGTTCTGCGTGCTGCGGGGACAGAGGTGACACAGAGAGGTTCTGCGTGCTGCGGGGACAGAGGTGACACAGAGAGGTTCCCCATGCTGCAGGGACAGAGGTGACACACAGAGGTTCCCCATGCTGCAGGGACAGAGGTGACACACAGAGGTTCCCCATGCTGCAGGGACAGAGGTGACACAGAGGTTCCCCATGCTGCAGGGACAGAGGTGACACACAGAGGTTCCCCATGCTGCAGGGACAGAGGTGACACACAGAGGTTCCCCATGCTGCAGGGACAGAGGTGACAGAGAGGTTCTGTGTGCTGCAGGGACAGCCAGCACGCAGCAGCCACAACGCAGCCACTCCTGAAAATGGAGCGGCCCCCGCCCAAAGCCTGGGCTCCCCCATCGCTGCCAACCGCCCCACCGTGCCCTGGCTATCAGCCCCGGGCTCTGCAACATCCGGCCGGGGCACGAGCTCAGCCCCACACCCCTGTCCCACAGCATCTTCAGGGCCACTCCTTCCCAGCCCCAGAAAGGCAGACACACAATTCTCCCGGGAGGGAAAGCAGATACAGAGTCATTACGGCTGATAAATCACCCTGCGCACAGAGATTATTCCCCAGTTAAACTCCACTTAGGCCAATCACGCTCCCCACACACCGCGGGGGCTCATCGATCCTCCTGCCAGGCGGGTCGTGCAGGGCTCTGCTCCCGCCGCAGCCACCGACAGCCGCCCCAACGCGCCCGGGGCCTCCGCGCCGCTCCCAGCAGCCTCAGCAAAAGGCCTTTCAGCAAATTTCCTAAAAATCAGTCAAAGCAACATCATTTTTTCCCCCACCACGTTATTTATTGCCAGTTGCCTGTCAGGCTCCACGAGTAACACTTGCGCAACTGAGGGTTTTTGTGCAGTCGGGCACCGCTGGCTGGTCGTGGCTTGCGGGAGCCCAGGCGCTGGCCCCTCCGGCAGCCCGGCGCGCGGGGTCCTGGTCCTGCTGCGCCGCGGCTCCCGGCGCTCTCCCGCCTCTGCCCGCTGAACGTGTCCAAACGCACCTCCGCCCACCCCCAAACGCACCTCCGCCCACCCCCAAACGCACCGGGTGCTCCTGGAGCGCAGTGCGGGGTCTCCTGCCTCTCTCTCCCCGCTGTTTTCCTGACCGCGCCACGGGGACCACCACTGTGCTCAGGTTTCAGCCCCATCCTCCATAACAAGACATCATTTCTTCAAGTTTCCATCTTTTATGATCTTTATATGTCAGCTCTTCCCTGCCAACATTCTGTTTCAATCAGTCTCCCTCACTACTTCTTCTCCATTTCAGTTCTTCTCTGGAGACGTGGGTACCCTTCTTCATCAGGGTAGCAGGGTTTAGATATGAATGAAATAGCGACTCAGTCCCTGAAGGAAATGAGCAGAGCACTGGGATAACGAGGCGGCCACACGGACCCCCTCAGCGGGGCCACGTGAGACCAGGGCACGGGTGGGTGTTTGTGGTCACTGCCACAGCCGCAGAGGAACGTCTGGACGGTGACAAACCCTCCCCATGCCGGGTTTGCTGGCAGACGCGGATCTGTGACGTTTGCACACACGGTACACGACTGCTCAAAGAAGCCCGTGCTTGGCGGCCTGTCCTCCCCGGGTCCCGCTGAGTGACCAACCTGTGACGCTCCACCAGACCCTCCTGCCCACCACAGTTTCTTCCACTGTCCCCATCTAAGGATGAAACGCGGGCAGGGACAGCCCCCCGCAGCAGTTCCTCTGGGGCTGGGGGTTCAGCCTCCTCCAACGCTTCAGCAACACGGGAAGGTCAGAGCCGCCCCGGCCCTGCAGGCAGGTGACGGCGAGGATGGCGCTGTCAGGATGGAGCCATGAGCACCAGAGCCCCTTCACCTCACCGAGGTCACCCCAAGAGCAGCTGGGGCCTGTGACAGACCTGACGTGTCTCAGGGACGGAGCTGCCACCACCTCGAAGGCAGCAGCAGGTCGCACACGCAGGCGCTGGGTCCGACTGGGCCCCAGCCCAGCTTCGGGTGCCGCGAAACCCCCACCGCATCCAAATTAACCTTTGTGCAGATCAAAGCACAGGCTGAGCACCCTCAACCAGTAAATGGCCATTTCTGGAGGTATAATTAGGCACAGAATAGTATCAAGGAAATTATTACCAGCCCATCAAACTCTGTCTGTGTTGCAGCTGCCCAGAAAAGCGGCTCAAAACGTGATCGCTGTGGTGCAATAAAACAGCCTTACACAGAACCCAGCATTAACGGCCCAACATATGGAAACCATGAGGCTACAGAAGTCAAGCCAAGAACGATCACAGCAAACGAGTATTTCAGTTACAAACGACAACAAGGAAAAATAACGCAGGAGATGTCTGCAGCAAAGCTTTTGGAACAGAGCAGAGCCAGTCCCGCTCCAGCTCCGCAGCCTCCAGCGCCTGAGGCTGGAGCCACCAGGCCCAGGACACCTCGGAGAACATGGACACACGGGGCAGCCCCCATGGATGAAAGCAAATGCCCTCCCGTGAAACACAACAATACCACGGGCTAAAAGAATATTTCATCTGCTTAACTGCAGGGTGCAATAACATCAATTTGCCCAAATTACACCCGAGCACAAAGGTAATTGGCACTGAGCAGAGCATGTTGTGACTGTTACATCACTCTTCAAGCCAGCTACAAAAGACTGAAATGCAAGAAAATAAACAGTGTCACCAAATCAACAGCCAGCCCCTTCCCAAGCCCCTTCCCTGCCGCAGCTCCGCGTGGGACACGGCATCGCTCGCCGAGACAAACACCCAGACCCCCGGCGTGGGACACGGCATCGCTCACATCCAGTGCCCTCCAGAGGGAACGGGAGGGCTGCTCAGTTCACACATCCATGGGTTAATTTCCAGAAAAGCTGGTTTGTGGTTTTCACTAACTCTGTCTTAACCAGAGACTTAAACATAACAAAATGGTGAATGGATACTTAGAGAAAATGAACAAGCGAAGGCAGACTGGAGCCAGTTTTATTTAATGGCAGAAGAGAGTTTAAGGGGGCAGGTTAATGAGAAGGAATTAAGCAGTTAAGGATCCTCCAGCTGAAAGGGGGAAACAGGAATCACCATCAACTAACAGAATTAGGAAGTTACAATAACGAACTGAATTACAAACTGAAGTTACCCGAAAGTGTTAGTTAATACAGTTTGCTACCAATATTAAAACCCCTATTTTTCTAGTACAGAAAAGGCTACCCAGACATTTCTTTGTCTGACCTGCACACTAACGCGCTCAGCCTTTCACTGGCCTGCAGGCATTTGTGATGTTTCAGAGGGTACCAACTTTTCCATAAGTCTAACTGTAATAAAAATTAATTTGGAGCCTGAAACTTGATGCTTAGTGGCTTCAACAGACGTGGCTTTTAATTACATTCTTCTTTAATATTTAGAAATAAAGCAGCCTGCTTCAAAGCTCTTTCTCCTGCAACACCGGGACTTGCATAATAATGATTATGTCCCTTGAAATCGCCGGGCCCGATACGCGGCGAAGTTCCTTACATAAGACCTGCAAGATCAATGTGGTTCCTCCCCGGGGAGGTCTCCAGCGGAGCCCTTTACGGAAACACCGACCGAAGCAGGTTTCCCCCAGCCGTGCTCCTGCCCGCCGGAGCGCGCCGGGGCCGCGGGCAGCTCCGGGGCCGCCGCAGCGCAGGGCGATGCCGCGGGAGCGGAGCGGGCACGGCCCCGCAGCCCCGCGCCCACACGGCTCTCGCCGGCCCGGTTTGGGTTCAATAACCGCCAATTACGGCCAGTCCGCACAAGTTTCCCCTCAGCACCGGCCCCGCACGGCGGCGGCACCCGCGCCCGCCCCGGGACCAGCCGCGGCCGGTACCTCCTGCCGCCGGCCCCGGGATCGGAGCCCCGGAACCGCCGCACCGAGGCGGGAGGCGCCCGCGCCCGGCGGTGCCGCAGAGCCCGCGGGGGAGGCGCGGGGAGGGGACGCGCCGGAGCCGCTGCCCGGGAGCGCAGCCCCCGCCGGCCCGGCCCCCGCCCGCCGCACACAAAGGCGGCCCCGCAGCTGAGCCCCCGCCCGCCCGCGCCGCCCCGCTCGCACCTTTAACCTGCGCCTCGTAGTCGGCGATGATCTCTTTGTCCTTCTTGAACTTGCCCTGCGATGACATGGTGCGGGAGGGCGCGGGCTCCGCCGGGACACCCGCCGCTCCGCGCTCCGCACCGCCGGCCCCTCCGCCGCCTCACCCGGCCGCGGCCCCGCCGCCCGCGGCTGCCGTCATTGGCGGCACCGGGGACACCGCGCAGCGCCCGCAGCGCGCCCGCCTCAGCAGCCCAGCCCAGCCCAGCCTAACAGAGCCGAGCCCAGCCGAGCCCAGCAGCGCCGCCAGCCGAGGCGGGGCCGTGCCGCTGCTCCTGCGCTCAGGTTGCGCGCGGGGAGGGGCGGGGCCGCCGTGAGGGGCGGGCGGGCGTGCTCGCGCCCCGGCTCCGCCCCCTTCCCGCCCTTTTCCCCCCGGCGGGGCCGGGCCCGGGGCGGCGGGCGCGGGCGTGGCTGCCGGGCCGGGGGTCGCGGGGCGGGGGGCGGGTCCCCCGGCCCTGCCGAGCCCCCGCTGCCGGTTCCGCGGAGCTCGGCCCGCCGCGCCGGTACCGGGCGGGCAGCGCCGCCCCCGGAACCACCCCCCGCGGTGCCTGAGCCCCGGCAGCCGGTGATGCCGTTGGTCACATCCCGCGTTCCCCAGACACCCGCTGGGGTCCCCGCACCACCCCAGGACCCCACCCTCGCCCTGGGGCTGAGCACCGGCCCGGCCTGGCCCGGCGCTGCGCATGCAAACCCAGGAGAGCAGGGGCTGTTCTGCGGGGCAGGTGACAGGTACCGCAGGTTTCACAGTGACACGGAGCTGGCAGTGGTACCCGCGGTGGTACCCGCGGTGGTACCCGCGGTGGTACCCGCAGTGTGCCCACTGCCGCCCCACGCTGCTCCCCGCACGCTGACCCACACAGCAAAAACGCGGCTGCAATGGACTGACCTACAGAAAAGTGATAATAAAGACGAGCACGGCGACATGGGGGGTTCGTGGTGCGTGTTTAACCCCAAGGCTGCTCAGCTTGCACAGGAGCATCTTGTGGCCCACCCCGTCTCTTAGAGCCGCATGGGGAAAGCTCCCGGTCTCAGAACACACCAAACCCCAGTTGTTCAGACAAGAACCAGTTTGCTTGTGCTCTCCCGGCACACACGGAAAAGCCATTTTGAGGAGGGGTGCCCCTGCTCGGGTCCCCCTTCCAGAGCGTCACCCGGCGCTGTGTCTGCAGGCTGGCGTGTGCAGGCAGCGGCTCCTTCTCCCCCTGTTCAGCCCTCAGCACATTGACGCCGCCTCCTTGGTCAGTCACTGAAATACCTGTTTTAGGAACGTCATGTCTGGCAAAGGTATGATGCGCTGTACATGCCCCTCTGTTTGGGCCAGGCCCCCAAGCGCCACGAGAGAAGCTTCTGCTCCTCTTAAACCCTGCCCTGGAAACCTGGTTTTCCAGCACTGCATTTTCCCTCTGAGGTTTGGATGTGTAGGGGCCCCGGGGGGGCAAAACCAACTGCAACCCAAAGCGGGATCCAGCCCAGCTGCTGCCAAAGGGACAGATTGCCACATGAAGACGCAACGCAGCCGGGGGGCCGGCAGCCCCGTCCCCGCTGCCCTTGGCCGGGGAAGCAGCGGCAGTGCCCCGCGCCCCGGGAGCAGCCTCCCCCGGCTGGGAGCGGCAGCTCGTGTCCAGGGCGGCTGAATTAGGGGTGTAGAAGGTGGAAAATCTCTTCTGCATGGGCACCATTTCTGCAGAAACAGCCTTGCACGTGACCGCAGCACAAAGGTTTACGGACATGTGGGGGGGACGGGAGAGAAAACCCCTTTGTAAAGCAAGGCTCTGATCCTAATGAGTTCTCCAGTTTCATCCAGAAGCTGTTTGAGAGAGGGGCAGCACTTGAACAGATTTGTCACCTTTTGTTAACAATTAGGAAAAAGCGAAATAGACATTTATTCTAGCAGAAGCAGCAATACTATTTAAGGCTCTTCACCAGGGGTTTTCTGGTTGAGTTAGAAAGAGCAGGTGAGACCCGGTGCCATGAGAAAACCCACGGGCTTTTGCCAGCGATGAGTTTTGGAAGCGGCACGTCCGAGTCGCGGCGCTGGCCGTGCCCCGCGCGCCGGCGCTGGGGAAGGCAGAGCCGCCGAGGGCTCCTCGGCCAGCCCGGCCGCGCTGCCCCCGCTGCGCTGCACAATGGGGCCTTTGTTGGTGTCTTGTGTGAGCGAATTCAGGGAGATTTGATGATTCACAGCTATTCTGCCAGCCTACAAAAAATAAACTAAGCCTATTAAACAAATAATTTACCTAGCCCTAGCAGGCAACACAGAAGGGCATTCTGCATTTCCAGCAGCCATAAAACCCAGCGAGGAGGAGACAAAGCAAGCGCTGCTGGGGACGTGGGGGGCGCTGAGCGCGTCACTGCGCCGGGGCTCGGACCCCCGGGACAGCGAACCACGGGGGCACCCCTGGGCACGGCGCGGGAGGGGGCACCGGGAGCGTGGGGCAGGTTCGGGCAGGAGCAGCTGGCGACGGTCTGCAGGACGAGCTGCGCTGAATGAGTCAAAACGCCGCGTGCAAGGAGGTGGCGGCAAGATACTCATCTCCGAAATTTTGCTGAGGTCGGGTGAGGAATTTTTGGTGGTGGGCAATATAATAGCTGACATGGGGGAATGGAGGAGAGATCAGAGATCTGTTGAGCTCCTAGTGGCTGCAATAAAGGAAAACAGAAAACTAACACAAATTTGTACAGAATGGGAAGACTTTTCGCTGAGAGGGATTCTGTTCAGAAAATCGGACGTGTAACAGACCTGAAGAGAGGAGCGGGTTGAGCGGGGCCGGGGGCTGATTCCGGGTGTTCGAGTTGGAAACATGAAAATAGTTGGACATTGTAACTGAAGAAAGGAGAAAATGGGAGCGTCTTGGGCATTTTACTGGCCGTAATAAACCACCTATCAAACAGATGATTTGGGAGATAAACCTCAGTCCGCCACAGAGAATCCACACAACCATCTCCATGAACGTGCTGCTCCTCTGTGCCGTTCACACAGTGTTCATCTCTGCTCCAAAAGCAGGAGTTTGTAGTAAACCTTTTCCACATAAACACCGAGTGTTTGGCAGCACGGCTCTGGTGGGAAGCAGCAGCGGCAGCCGTGTTGCGCCAGTGAGTGCCAGCGAGTGCCAGCCCTGTGCCAGCCCTGTGCCAGCTCTGTGCCAGTGAGTGCCATCCCTGTGCCAGCCCTGTGCCAGCTCTGTGCCATCCCTGTGCTATCCCTGTGCCATCCCTGTGCCATCCCTGTGCCATCCCTATGCCAGTGAGTGCCATCCTTGTGCCAGCCCTGTGCCAGCCCTGTGCCAGTTCTGTGCCAGCCCTGTGCCAGCGAGTGCCAGTGAGTGCCATCCCTGCGCCATCCCTGTGCCAGCCCTGTGCCAGTGAGTCCCAGCCCCGTGCCAGCCCTGTGCCAGCCCGCGGGGCCGGGGCTGTGACAGCCACGCTGGGAGCCCGGCCCAGGCCGGGTCTCCTGGGAAAGCATCGCCCGGGGCGCGGGAGGGGACGCCAGGGAAGCCCAGAGGTGTCCGAGGGTGACCCCCAGGAATATCGGCTCTCAAGGGGCGGCCGTCGGGACGCGACAAGGTCTGCTGCGCACGGCTACGAACACCACGTCCCAAAGCAGGGAAAGCGAGCACACAAGTTACCTGCGTGTGGAGCGCGGGGGTAACCACGTTGTGTCCCTTTGCAGCGTGGCTGGGACCCTATAGCGCGGAGCTCCCTCTCTGAAAAAAACAAACAAACCACAACAAAACCACAAACAAAACAAACGAACAATCCAACAAAACACAAACAGAAAAAGAGCAGCACAGGCCACTTTCTAATAGGTGAATCCCAGCAGCAGCTACTTCTCCTAATGTTCCCAGGTATTGAGAGAGCAAGCACTGAAGTTCTCTGATACCACGCTGTGTCACAGGACAGGATTTGGTTTCTCGCCAGATCGGTTCGAACGCGTTCGGCCGCCGCCGCGGTCGGAGTTCAGCACCAAGGACGGTAAAGAGCCTCTACCGGTCCACAATTCAGGGGTGAGAGAACAAAACCCAAACAATCACAAAATGGTGTATTAGTGTCAGGATTTGGGGCTATTCAGAGATCACTAAGAATAAAGAAGCGGTGGTGTCTGAAGAAAAATAATCCAATCATGAATTAATGGTCTTTAATAAATATCGACGTCTAAGATCTTTTATGGAATTTCTACTTAAAACAGCTTTTTAAAAGGAAGGATTACATTATAATTCACTTTGTGACACTTTCAACACAGAATTTTTAAATGAAGAATGGGATGGGATGGGATTTAATCACAATAAACACTTCGAGCTTGAGGTATAGAGAACCCAACAGTAACTATGGCAACACGGTCACTCCTGTAAGGCTAATGCAGATTATTTCCAGGGCAGTAGCCTTGTGTGTGCTCAAGAAGCAGAGGTAATGCTCGCTTACAGCAGCGCCTCATTGAAGGAAAATGCTTTAGGCAGAAGCTGTCTTGCACTCTTTGTTTCCAGCCTCGGACTGTAAGCATTTCCTGATACGCAGAACGTCCCCTGGGCAGCCGTGGGGCGCAGATCTGATCCGTGGGGTGCAGATCCGATCCGTGGGGCGCAGATCTGATCCGTGGGGCACAGATCAGATCTGTGGGGCGCAGATCTGATCCGTGGGGCACAGATCAGATCCGTGGGGCACAGATCAGATCCGTGGGGTGCAGATCTGATCCGTGGGGCGCAGATCCGATCCGTGGGGCGCAGATCCGATCCGTGGGGCACAGATCAGATCTGTGGGGCGCAGATCAGATCCGTGGGGTGCAGATCCGATCCGTGGGGCACAGATCCGATCCGTGGGGCACAGATCAGATCCGTGGGGCGCAGATCCGATCCGTGGGGCACAGATCAGATCTGTGGGGCGCAGATCAGATCCGTGGGGCGCAGATCCGATCCGTGGGGTGCAGATCTGATCCGTGGGGCGCAGATCCGATCCGTGGGGTGCAGATCTGATCCGTGGGGCGCAGATCCGATCCGTGGGGCGCAGATCCGATCCGTGGGGCACAGATCAGATCTGTGGGGCGCAGATCAGATCCGTGGGGTGCAGATCTGATCCGTGGGGCACAGATCAGATCCGTGGGGTGCAGATCTGATCCGTGGGGCATAGATCAGATCCGTGGGGCACAGATCCAATCCGTGGGACGCAGATCTGATCCATGGGGCACAGATCTGTGGGGCGCAGATCCGTGGGGTGCAGATCCGCCGGTGTCGCCGCGGTGGGGCAGAGCCGCTGCCGCAGCAGCTCCGCTGCCTGAGGCTCCCGGGGCGCTGGGGCTGTGCCGGCTCCCCCAGCCTGGCCGGCAGGGGCACCGAGCTGGTTGTTAAAGCCCTGCACGACTTCAGTCGAGGACTAAGGGCCGCAGCGTTCCCCGGGTACCCATCCCCAGCGAGGCAGCTCGTGTGACATGACCCCAAATCTGCCCCTGCCCCGTACCACGGTTGATGGAGGGACAGGGGATGGCCTTTGCCTCTGGGAGGTTGCCAGACTCTTTGCAGCCCGTCTGGGAAGTTGCTGTGGAGCCGGGTTGGTGACAGCAGCTGTCCCGGTGCACGTCACTGCAGATGTGGGCTCGTCCTGGGGCTCGTGTCACCTGCAGCGAAGCGCCGAGGGCAGCCGGACGCGGGTTGCTCACACAGGAGAGCGCTCGGGCTCAGCGGGGTCATCTGTGCAATAAAATAGACAAACAGGGACCGGGGAAGCAGAACCAGCCCTGCCGGCTGCTCTGCGGGTGTCGCGGGGCACCAACAGAGCTGAACTGCTGGAGGCGGCCTTCCATAGAGTCAGTTCCCAGGGTCAGAATGAACCGCTTGGAGACGTTATATGGAAGCTGTTGGCGCTGCACTGCGTCACCCTTGATTTTTTGATCCGTACATAGTCCCTCCTGCCAGCAAAGTGCTGTTATCTTGTCACACTAACAAGAGAACTAGTTCTCCCTCTGTGCCCCTTTTTATCTGTGTATAATGAAGTGCCATTGTAACTTGGCACTGACATGGCGATATCGACGTATCCTGCCTTTGCACCCAAAATAACTGCATCCAGGGATGAATCTTGATTTTCCTGTGCCTTAGGTTTTGTGTGTGAAAACTCTGGGAGGCCACAAGGCTTGAGACATTCTTGAGCCATTTGAGACGCCCGGATGTAAAAGGTGTCGCGTTTCTCCAGGCGGTACCGCTACCGCTCCTCCAGCAGCCGTGGAGCTGGAAGGACGCAGTAGGGAGCAGGTCCAGGGGAAAGCAGCCCCATTCTGCCTGGGTTTCCCCTGCAGCCGCAGCGGGACCCACCGCCCGTGCGCTGCACACAGCACCTGCGGCGCCGACCGGAGCCCCGACTCCCGAGCAACACCAGGACAGGGACGCGGCCCTTCCCGGCAGCCCCACAACAAGCACCAAAACACCCCGAACCTGTAAGTGCTTCCTTACAATCCCAGGGAGGCAGAGCACACTCCAAACAGCACAGAGAGAGCCGAGTCCCTGGGCTGATGAGCAGAGAAACGCTGCCATTGTCGGGGGAAAAGGGCAGCAGAGCAATTGCAGCCACTGCCGTGCAGGCCCTTCTCACACCGCCAGGACCCCCGCGGGATGTCCGTGGTGCTCAGCACGGCGGGGACGGGGCTGGTGGCAGCGCCGGATCCCACCCGTGCTCGAGCTGTCGTGTGTCCCGCAACAGCCTGGAGCCAGCACGGCAGCGCTGGGAACCTTCCGGGAAGGCGACCTGCCGGGGATGGTACCAAACAGGACTCGGTGCCACAAAGTCACTATGAGCAGCTTCCACAACCTGTTCTCCGGGTTATTTGCAGGTTACCTTCACTAATGTCCATGCGTAACAAGCCCATTGCACTGGGAACTCTTAGCACGGAGGACTGGCTTCTGTGCCTCCCAAACAGTTCATGTAGGAGGATGTAACCTGGGAACCAACGTGTTCCTTCTCAGGTAAAGCATCCCGGAATTTTGAATGTATTTTATTTGTGCTTTCAACAGCTCAGTTGTAAGTAGCAGGATGTCTTCAAAAATACAAGTGTAGTATCTTTGAAGACACTGATGTTCACAGAACTAAAAGAACACTCTAAAAATAGGAGCCCATCTGGATACCTGTCTTTTTCACCGTTACCATTTTTAACCCTCTGTCGTAACAGTAGAATTTAGCATTATGCTGGTCAATAATTCCAGTTGCTGTAAGAAGCAGCAATATTTACTTGTATCTAGAAGTGTGGGGTATTATGAGAAACAACTTGGCAGCACCAATTCTTCCCAGTAACTCAAATTCTCCTGTTAGAGGCATTTGAGTCACAGTCTGCCCAGAACTTGGCGGAAGGATGCGGGGCCGAAGCTGCAGCGCCGGCTGCTCAAGCGGTTGTGAAAGCCTCTTGCAAACAGTTTCCTGCTGAAATCCGTTACCGCGATGTCGGCGGGGAGGTGGCCGGACCACGCGGTCAGAGCGGCCCTGGGGTGTCCCTGCCGCCATGTGCGCGTCCTGCTGCAGGATGGGACCAGCGCCCGCTGGGACACACGGGGGTGCTGAGGGGTGGCTTGGGATGCTGGTCCAGCACCGAACCTCCCAACGCACCCTCTGCCCTCCAGAGAGAAGCATCCGCAGTTCAGCAGCACCCGCAGCTCAGCAGCGCCCACAGTTCAGCAGCACCCACAGTTCAGCAGCACCCACAGTTCAGCAGCACCCGCAGCAGCACCCACAGTTCAGCAGCACCCGCGGCCACCCCAGGACAGCCGGGAGGCTCTCTTGTCCTGGGCCGTCTGGAAGGACATCGCCTGCACATCGCTGTCACTAATATCCACCGAAACCCAGGGAGCTGTGCTAGTCCTGTCCACAGGACACGTGGAGTCCTTTGCCCTGCACTACTTAAGGCCACAAATAAGTGCTGTTGCACAACAGTTTCGGGGAAAAGCAGCAGTAACCTTGTTTCTGGTTCACTCCGTCGCTCTGTTTCCTCTGATTTAATCTCGTACCAAAGCCGCGGTGGCCCGGGCTCCCGCGGGGGTGGTCCCGAGCCACGGCCGCCCGGCTGCCCGCGCCCCCAGCCTTCGGTGCAAACCGGGGTCGTTTGCAGCAGGTGAACTTCTGGTTCGGATGCGACCTGACCGCTGCTTTGCTGGCGCGTCGGTGTGATCTCCCGTCACCCGCGCCCCGGGGCCCGTCGCTGCTCCAGCAGCTGCCCCGGGTTTGTGGGCTCAGACCAACTTCACGGGCCGCCCTTGCCCTTGTGCCCGTTCTGCACAGCAATGAGCATCGTCAACCCATCGCGCGGGACACACAGACGGTCGGACACAGAGCAACACTTTGCATGTGCAGAAGTGAACCCAGAGATACACACTCTGCCCTCCTCATGGGCTGCCCTGCAAGAGATAAGGACCGTGGCTGGGGAAAAGGTGCTGAAATGCAGTATTGCTTTAAAAACAACCCTAACGTTCATAAATTCAGACAGTCTCTGTTACAGTAATTTACATTATACATTTCTGATCTACGCCATTGGCATAAACTGAACTTGCCAAGAACTGTTTATTTTTAAAGAATATTAAGGCTTTGGGGATTTTAATTTAGAATATGAGTTGTTGCTTAAAAACATGATGTCCACATGCAAAATAAATAAAGCCAAGAAATCTACTGTTTGTAATCACCCCCTGGATTTAAATAAGTTAACTTGATTTAATTGGTTTCTAAGGGGAAGGAGGAAAAAGCAACACAGGAATTCTTGTCACAGGAAGGCATGATTTCTATCTGCAATCTAACACAATTAGTGGAGTGGGATTCAGTTACTGAGGGCAAAAAGAAAGCAAATCAAGAGTCAATTGAGTTGCTGCAAAATGTAATATCTTGCTGTCATCTCTGTTCTTAGCAGAGTTGCTGTAGCAACAGGCCAAAAAAAGAACTCGCACGAGAGGAGGAGCTTGCTGCTCTTTTACCGACGCCTTTCCATCGTCCTGAGTTACTGTGTGTGAACAATCCGTCCCATCCAGCAGTACCAGTGACTGCAGACCCGAGGCCGGATCCCGCCGGTACGGAGCCGGCGGCACGCACGGCTCTGTCTGTGGGTTCTGCCGTGGCGATTCTCTTCCGTAGGGCCGAACCCATTTCCATCCCACGCAGGACGCAGCTGCTGCTCGATCGCTCTGCACACCCGCGGCTCGGCAGCCCGCAGAGCCGCGCTGCCCGTGGCCACGCAGCCTGTAAACCAGAAACCGCTTTTCCTGGCACCTTCTTTCTGGCCAAAGCGGGCGGCACAGCAGGTGCTGCGGACGGGGCTCGGCGGAGGACGCGGCAGCGCTGTGCGGCTGAGCGCAGCGGCTCCCGGCTCGCTCCACAGCCCGGCCCTGCAGAGCCGAGCGCGTCGGGTCCGGCCGAGGCCAGAGAAACGCTCCAGCGCATCGGGCTGTCAGGCACTGACTTGCTTTTGACATTTGGGTCACTGCTATTTATTGTTTGCAATTAATTTAGTCACACATGATCTCCGTTTCTCCATCGGCAATTTGAAACCCTCTAATTGCATTTTCAGGCTCTTTGGGACGCAGAACTCATAAGCACAGCGTGGCCAAAGCTTCGGTCCCGTTCGGAGGGCGGCTGTGCAGGAGCTTTGCCTGGGGACAGGACGCATCTGTGAAACAGCCCCTTGACCCCCAGCCCAGCCCAGCGGACCAGCGCCCGCCCAGCCTGGGCTTGGGGGTCCCCGAGCACCCCTGTGACAAAACAGTCACTGCACATCACAGCACGCGCCCCTGACGGGGTACTTGATTTCATTTGCCAATGATGCACAGAAATAAGGGTTGATAAGCCTCCCCCCAGAGCAGAGTGTGAGCACCCCATGCAGCAGGGCACAAGCACCCCATGGCGTGCTGCACCCCATGCAGCAAGGCACAAGCACCCCATGACACGTGGCCCTGGCCGGACCCAGCCCCAGCTGCCCTTGTCCTCTGTCCCCAGGCCCACAGCACCGCGCCTGCTGGGGAAGCCGGTGGTTTGCACCCTGGTTTGCATTTCTTGCAGAAATGAGTCAGGTCTGTTGCACTTGAGGCAAACGACCTGCGAGTACCGGCGCTGGGAGCCGGGGACCGGGCGCAGGGAGCTCCAGCCCTCGCCGCTTTGTTGGCGGGGCAGCAGCCCCTGCCCACGGCCGCGTCGCCGGGGGCTTCCAGGAGCGGGGAGAGGAGAAAAGGCAAAGCCTGGGAAACTGAGCCGGCACTGTGCGGCGGCACAAAGCGCTATTGTTGGGGGCTGGGGGCGCAGTTAGTAGGGCAGGCTGTCCCCACCGCGCCGAGCTCCAGCCCACGGGACGCTGCGCGGGGCCGCCCCTGGAGTGACAGCGATTGATGGGGAAAGGGGGACAAATGGAAAACACGCCTTTCAGGGAGAATTTAGCCCTCTCATTAGAGCTGAATATGGCTGGGCAAAGGGGCCTCCTCGTGGAGAAGCCCCGGGCTCCACCGCATTCACAACTTCATTGTAAATTCCAGCACGACACCGTCATTTCCTGAAAGTGAGCGGAAAGTTTGGGGTTTTTTAAGCACCCCTTCTCGGTGAGACACGCCGAGGAGGAAACCCTTCCTCTGCTCCCGGCACAGCCCTGCAGCTGCACACGGAGCGCACGGCACGCGGCCAGCACTGCTCTTTCCTTTGGGAAAGAATGGTCACAGAGGATCTTGCTCACCTGTTTAACTATTACTACAATAATTTCACCTCTTAGTACAGAATTAAAGTTGCTGCTCTGACCAGATATGGCAGCTACTTTCACAATGAAGCTGCAAGGAGGGCAAAACTCCCCCCAGCACTACTGAAGAAGCATAAAGGAAACATGCTTAGCAGCAAAGGTTGGACAGCGTTAATACATCCCTTGGTCAACAGCAGCTGTTGATCGACCATCCCCAAACCTGTGGGAGTCCAGGGAGAGCCCGTCTCTTTCCCATCCTGCTTCTGGCTCAGCGGCTGCAGAACCGGGTTGGAAAACAGCGGTGGGTGCTGGTGAAAGGAGCAGAGGACGGGGGCGCGGGGGGGGGCTGGAGCTGGGGGCTCCAAGCCGCGCAGAGACAAGAGCATTTAGGGCACCGCTGGGGTCAAAAGCCACTGACGTCAACAGGCCATCTCCCATAGATTTCAGCTGGCCTTGGGTCCATTTCAGATGTATTTTGGGGAGGGCCTTTGAGAGCCGAACAAGCTCCTACAGCCCAGAAGTGCAGGATGCGGCTGCAGAGCAGCCCAGCTGCTCCCGCGCACGCAGCCGGTGCAGGTGCCGCCGGCGCGCTGCCCTTCGCCAGGCACAGCCCTGCCCGCCAAGCTGCACCGCGAGCTGCAGCGCCTGGGAAAGCAGCAGTGCGCCTCTGCGCCTGGCTGGAAAGCTGTTCTCTTCCCTCTGTTCCCAGCGTCGCTGTGCTTTGGGTTTGAAAATTTGTGCGCATAGTTGATCTAATTTGATTTCTGTCACTTTTGTCTCCCTCTTTCTACTTTGCACACTACATTAGGCTTTTGTTCCAATGCAGTTAAAGGCAGATTTACTGTGTGATGAGACGCTGCCGAGCAGTGGCTGGCAGGGCTCCAGAGCAAGGCCCAGTGTCACATAACAGATACTCAGTTGATAAGCTGGGGAAGCGTTCACAACGGGGGGCCCAGGAGCGCAGGGATTTTCGCGAACGGCGGTAAGCCCGGCGGTTTGTGAGCAGGTTCCACGGGAGATCTGCCGCGCGGGGAGGCGGCGCCGCGTGCGCCGGGGCCGCGGCAGCGCGTGGGGCGGCGGCGGGACGGCGCGAGCAGTCCTGGCAGGAACAGCAGCCCTGCTCCTGCTCCGCTGCACCCTGTGCGGTTCCTCCTTCCCGTTTTCTTAAGCTCGCCATGTGCTGACTGCTGCGCTGCCTGGGCAGCTCCGAGAGGCGGGTCTCTCGGTGGTCCTCTGAACCGCCCGCTGGGTTTGCCGTGTGTCACGCCCCTGTCACCAGCCTGGCCGGGTCCTCCTGGGACACCGCTGGACGAGCCGCGTGTGCGTCCGGCCCTTCAGAGAAGCTTGGGAACGTCCGGCGTGCTCCCACAACAGCCACGGCTGCTCCAGAGCAGAGCTGCGGCGATCGGTGTTGGCACGGTTTGGCACTGGTTTCTCATGTGCCACTCATTACAATATATTTCCTTTTCCTACCCTCCCTCTAATCACTGCAGTGAGAAGAGTCTGGTTTATAGCAACAGTGGTATGTCCATTAGCTATCATTGAAATGTATACAGATCCATAGATGCTTAAATGGACTTAGATTCAAATGCCTCGAGGAGGAAAAGAGGACAAAAGATATTTTTTCACAAGCTAATAAAAAGTACATGGTGGGAGAAAAGGTACCGGTTAAGCAATACTAGAAAACTGTAAAAGAAAGGACTGTGGCCTTCGAATGTCTGTGTTTTTCAGTCTTAAAGAAAAGCCCTCCCAAAGCAGGACAGGCGACGTGCAGAGGAGCGAGAGCGGAGCCAGGGGCGCGGGAGGGGCGGTTCGGAACAGCACCGTTAATTACTGCCCTGGCAACCCAAGGGGCTGCTACACAACGAAGGTGACGTGTGGGAGTGACGCTCTGCTGGGGGCCGAGCTGCCGGCCCAGCGGAGCATCAGTGTCTGCTCACAGGGCTCAGCCGCGGTACCGCCAGCCCGTCTCTGTTCGGTGAGGACGTGGCCCTGCGCCGCGGGCAGCCCCGCTGAGGCACCGGCACCTCCGGGCTCTGCGGGGGACGCCGCGGCTCCGGAACGAGACGAGCGCAGTCAGACGTGCAAGCCAGGCGTCCCCCAGCGCTCTGCCCCGTGCCCCCTCCGTGCAAAACGCTGCTCTCAGATCCAACTGGCAGCTTCAACAGCCACGAAAACAACAGTCCAGCCTGCTTGCTCGTGGGACTCGAGGCCGGTGTCACCAGTAGGAGAGACAACGTTTTAGGGGAGATTTTAATTTAAATTACTTTAGCGGCTGGAGTGAAGAGAGAAGAGGGTTTTGTTTTGTTGTGTTTTGAATTTAGACTACTTCAAAGAGTCATCTAGCTCTTGAGAAAGAGATGATGGTGACATCCTGTCCCGGAAGATGGAAACCAGAGCGGGCAGGGGGAGGTGAGGGGAAGCAAAGGCGCAGGAGGCAGCGGGAGCCCAGGAAGCGGCGCTCGGCGTGTGCTCAGCCGGGCCCGGCCCGGGAGGCCTCAGCACCCGGCCAGGACAAATTACCTTTCATTTCAGGTTTTAATTAAGCTCCCCTGCCTCAAAGCTGCAGCGAAAAGTCCTGAAAAATATAATCTGAGAGCACAGTAAAGGCTCAAATGTCAAACAGCATCCCGAGCCGCTGTTGGTTTAGTTGTAATTCTGTTATTCCAAAGGAAACACCGCAGTTTTCAAGGACTAACTCGTGATTTTCTAAGGCTTGCAGACTGACTTTCTGTATGACACACCAGAGTCAATCAAGTGGTACATACAATCCCACACTTCATTCTCGACACAAGCTGCTGACTTACCTGCACTCAGGGTGTTATTTTTTCCATCCTCTCTCACATCCACTCGCTCCCTCCCTTTATCTCTCTCAAAGAACTCAAGAAGAGCTACTTATCCAGCTCTTTTCATGTCACAGGCTGAAGGACCAATTCAACCCTCCTTTCTTTACAAACAAGTTCCTGCAGCACGACCCGAGCTGCATGGGTCTCACAGCACCCTCGTGCCCACGTCTGTAGTCACTGAACGGGTCCACCCGCCCTCTCATCTCGTATCTGCTCATCTTCTCGTTCTCCTCACACTTAAGAGTGGAATAGAGTGTTTTCACAGAGGCTTAGTCCTAGAGTCTGGTCAGTTTTTTTCCCCAGGCAGATATGCAGATAGACCAGAAATATTTACAGAGAAAGACTAAAGTTGTCTCAAGCATCACCAGCTCCTCTCCCTCCTCGTGGCCCAAGGCAAACGGTGCAGGGTGATGTGGCCCTGGCTCACTTGTGGCCAGTGTTCCCGTGCGCCCCGGCACCCTTCCTGTCCCCACTGGTCTCGGTTCTCCCCGCGCGGCTCCATCGCCGGCTGTGCGCGGGGAGGGGCGGCGGAGCTGACAGCGCCAGCACCGTTTCCTGGCAAAACCGCCCGCAACAGCCCCCGTTTTGTAACCAGCAGAACCAGCCGGGCCGCGGAAGGACAGCGCGCAAAACACTGCAGCCTTTCGACTGCACGGGCTTTAAAACGCTATAAAAGCTCCGCTACAAGGTTTTTGCTCTAGTGTATTCTCCACAAAATGGAACTGCACTAATCCACAAGCGGCTCACTGGGTAAGAGCGGCTCGGGTGGGAACATGGGAGAGCAGTCGCTCCGTGTTCCCTCTCCTGTCACTTCCCATCCGAGGCAGCTCCAGTTCACGGAGTATCCAGGTTAAAAAAGAAGAACCGGGTCAGCAGAAGAGCGACTGACAGCTCCGTGCTCTCCTGTGACATGGAAGCTCCGGGGAACGGCCGGGCACGGAAAGCCACCGCTGCACAAAGACTGGCGCCTTCCCGAGGTTCACACCCGCACTGATCCACCCACAAAGCAGTACAGCTGATCGAACAACGCTTGGCATTCCCGTTCGGGAGCCACCTCTGACGTACCACAGCATAATGCTACTCGCTGGTTTTCCCTGCAGTCTTCACCAAAATGAGGGAAAGTCGGTCCCTTGGAAACTGCATCAGACATACATTAAATAAAACAAACCTTAAACAGAGCATACACACCATATCACAAGTACAGCAAACTGCAAAAGCCACAAGCACGCCTGGGCAATGGGTGTAACTCTGTGAAGGGATTTTTACACCCTCCAAAACAAGATCTCACAGATCGGAATTGCGGTGAACAACCCGTATCAGCAGTAAATTGGACTCTTGACTCCACAAGCATCATCCTCTGGCCCTATGGAATGAGCCTGAGGAGCCATCGCGTTTCAGAACCCCAAAGAAACAAGTGCTGATTCTCTGGCCTGGCTGTTGTGCAGCTCGAAGAGGTCACTGCCTGGCGCTGGTGCCCCAGAAAGCCAGGGGACCTGCCGGGGGACCTGCCGGGGGAGCTGCCGGGGAGCTGCAAGGGGACCTGACAGGGGACCTCCCGGGGGACTTGCTGGGGGAGCTGCCGGGGGACCTGCCAGGGGACCTGCCGGGGGAGCTGCCGGGGGAGCTGCCGGGGGTCGGTGTCACAGCCCACAGACCGACGAGGGAACCGCTGTGACGACTGCAAGTGCTCCAGATGCGCCACAACCGATGAGAAAAGTCTGCTGCTAACTGCTGCGTAGTCATGGATATAGAACAAACAAATCACTAAATTGCTGAAAAACAGCGAGAAAATTCAAACCTGGAGTTTGTTCTAGGCTGTGCTCCCTGTGGAGTTGCACAACTTTCCCAGTTTCACTTTAAAATACCTTCACAACTTAGTGCCGGAGAGCTGGGGGTCAAGTGAAGTCTGGATTCCCCCATCTGATTGCACAGACTGAGTTCAACAATATCTAACTCGGAAGGCATCTCCCCTTAGGCTCTTAGAAACGCAGTGCTGTAGAATCTGTGAAGTAATCAGTCAGATATTTGCTTTCAAAGAACATTAATCATAGAACAATCCTACTGAAAAGTTCATATGTAAACCAGGACGTGTTTCTGGCCTGAAAGAGCACATCGATGTGTGAAGAATCCCTCCAGAGCGGTGGTGCTTCCTGGGACCCCACAGTGACTGGAGCTTTGGAATGGAAGTTGCATTGTCAGATCTGAGTTTTCAGCTCACCTGCTGGCATCATCTTCTGAAAATCATTCAGGATGAAGGTGCAGTAGGACGTGTGTGTGTTATTCAGGATCACCTCTTTCCCTAGAAGAGCACGGTCTGTCCCCCACAGAAGCAGCATAGAATGTCCTGAGTTGGACGGGACCCACAGGGTCATCAAGTCCAGCTCCTCATGAGCACGAATATGAATCACATGTAAATCTCTGCAAGTCCCCCTGTGAACAGCGAGTACCGAGCACCAAAGGAGCTGCAGCGCTTGGCCCTCGCACAGCCCCTCGCAGCAGCTTTTCTGCTCCACACATCAAAAGCGCGGGGATGTCATTCCAAAGGTGTGTTTTTGTGCAAAACAGACTTCAAGTAGGCAGGCAAACTGTTTGCTTCACACGCTAAAAGACAGTGCAGGCTTCCCACCTAAGAGCAGTTATGTTTAAAACAGAAATGAGTTCTTACCAGTAGATCAGTCTAAAAGATTTTAAAAAATAAAAGCCAGAACCCCAGGCTCCCCAAAAGGTCTTTTAAGTGTGTTAGTGTTTGCCAATCCTTTTTCAAATATTCTTAACAGAAGAATTTCCATTTAGTGACATAACTAAAATCTTCTCTGTAGGACATATTCGAAGAAATCAGATAACAGTTAAGCCAGGCTGTTGGCAGTTGTATTCAGCGGCAACAGCCATGCTGGTCACTCACCGGCCGAGCCCACCCTCAGCACGGTCATCCTCACAAAGGCCACTCACATTCTGGCCCAGGTTCTGCTGTTCCTGGATTGGGATGTGCCAGCGAAGCCCCCGAGATGCACTGCACTGCACGCACTGCACTGCACACACTGCACTGCACGCACTGCACTGCATACACTGCACACACTGCGCTGCACACACTGCACACACTGCACTGCACGCACTGCACTGCACACACTGCACACACTGCACACACTGCACTGCACACACTGCACACACTGCACACACTGCACACACTGCACGCACTGCACTGACAGGTGCTTCTTACGGTGAGCTCAGAGACAGAGAGAGGCCAACACACAAATGCGCCACCGCTTTGAATACAGCAGCCTGGGCCACAGAACAGAGGTGGAACCGATTCTCCTCTGCTCAAAATGTCAGCGCCAGCAGCATTTCTGAGCACCCCACGCATCTTCTGAACCACGGCTTGACGGGACAGACGCCAGAACAACAGCCTGGAGCCCTACGAGCCCTTGCATCCCCATAGCAGGGTCACGGAGGGTTTAATGGCAGGTGAATTATAGAACTGGTTTGATATTTCAATACATTATTGATCTTGCAAGATTCCATCCTGGAGAATAAATAAAAAGACTTTATAAAATCGCTTTTCTGGAAAAAAATAAAAGAGGCTTTATAATTCTATTAGACCATGCTCTGGCCCCTAAGTGATATTTAGCAGGTCTTTTAATAGGCAAGCCTCAATTTACTTGCTAATAAATTAGCTGCTAGGAAAACAAAGCTTCACATGAAAGGTATTAGGAGAACAGAAATGCAAACTACGAAGATGCTCATCAGTGTCCATGGTTCCCCACACAAGTGTATGTTTTGGTAGCATCCATATCCTTTTGAAGTCGGTCAGGAGCTAATCGGACGGGTCAGGTGTAACAGAAAACACGGCAATGCACACTGTGGGGCCACCATGGGGTTGTCCTCATCCCCCCTCGCTAGTGACACCCGTGGGCTTTCCCAGCCTGCGGAGTCAGAGGTTCTGGCCTCTGAAGCAGCCGACAGTGACCTGGAGATCCAGAACATTCACGCAGGACCAGACGGTTCCTGTGAGGAGAAATCACCCCGGCTTGGTTATTCCTCTCTCTGCCCACCACAGTTATGATTAAACCAACTGATAATATTTGGCTTTCAAACTTCATTAAACAGATTTCAGCTTCAGAAACGTCCATATCCTGTGACAGTGCAGCCATTAAAACAGCCAGAGGCTGCGATTAGAGCAGCGGTAACTGGGACACGCAGATCTCCAGTTCCGATTCTCGTTATTACAGTTCTGTTTCGATTAAAGACCTTCCTTTAAGCAGCAGGGAGAAAGCAGAAGATCTGCTTCCTCTAGATGGTGGTTGGTTGGTGGCAACGGCCTCTCTCTGCAGCCCTTCTCGTGTGCGGTCTCGATGCAGCTGCAGGATCCGAAACCCGCGCTCGAGCCGGCTCCGGAGCGCCGCCGACGCTGAGCACGCGGAACACCCTCAGCCGCAGGAAGGGGCCGGAAGGTCCTGCCGACCCCGGTCTCTCAGCAGGAGGCAAATCCAGCGCCAACAGGAGACTTGGACAGGCTGCTGATGAGAGAATCAGCACCTTTACAGAGTTCAAAGCCTCGCGAGTGCCGTGCACGATGCCGCAGCTGGCACAGCGCCGCTTACAGGAACGCGCCGAGTGCTAATACTGTTTTCTTCCCAGCCACGTGTGCTGGTGGCGTGGGGAAGGTTTGACTGACGATGGAAGGATGTGACACCCCAGTGAAACTGGGAGACGCTGCTCTCAGCAGACACCTGAGGATGCTTCGCTGTTTCCATTAGATCTCCTAAGAAAACAAACTTCCATCTGTACTGAGGAGCATTTTACAAATATAGGCAAGTCCTGGCAGTGGCGAGGCAGAGACGCTGCAGTAATTTACCGACAACAGCGAAGCCTGGGTGTATGACGGTGATTTATGCAGAGGGCCGTCCCTTCTGCGCTGTGGCAGGCAGGGAAGCTGCACAGCTGTTGTCCAGTGCCGGCGGTTTCAGCAGCAGATGGACTGAACGTTGCACAAACCTGCCCTGGGGTCTGAAAGATGCCGTGTGAATGGTGCTGTTTACTCAGCTCCTGTCACAGTCCCTGTCACAAGGAACAAATGTGCCTGTGTACCCCTGTCCTTCCCCCTCTCTCTGCCCCGAAGAGCTCAGGTACAAAGACAGAAGATCATAAAAACACAGCATGGCTTTGCTCCCAGAGCCGTTAGAAATAAGTTCAGGGATTACTAGTTTTCCAATCTTTAAAGGTCCTGCTGGCTCAGCAGACACTTTGACAAATCCCCATTTTCTGGGTGTCAGAGCAGATTCCAGACCATGAAATCGCATCCACGGCTGGAAGAGCAGGAGCCCCTGGCCCCGGCGCCTCCTCTCCCGCGCTGGCACTGGGGCGGCACAGGGACCGGGTCCGTTACGCCCGCCTGGCGGGTTTGCAGCTCGCAGCACGGGCTGTCTGTCCGCTCCTCACTCGGATGTTACCACCACCGGTTGAGATTCAACTCCCATGAAAAAAAATGGCAAACTATTTCCTCTTTGCCAGAGGTCAGAAAGTGCCGGTGCCAGGCCTCCTTACAGAGCCTTCGGGCTGGCATTTGCAAGAGGCCTTTAATCCCCGCTCCCGAGTAACTGCTCTGTGAGTGACAAGGGCTCCTCTCCCCCCAGCAGCTCCCCAGCCAAGCAAAGCCCCGTCCGCAGCCCTGGCGTCCAGGAGCCGCACCGGCGCCTTCACCACGGGCTCCCGGCGCTGCCGCCGCCCCCTCGGCGCGCCAGACACCTGCTGAAAGACGCCTCAGCTCCCACCGACAGAGCGCAGCGGGAGCTCTCAGGGGGAAGGCAGAGCGCGCCATTGTTCTAAAAGTCCTGCAGGGCTCTGGGGCTCCCGCGGGCCCGGCCGCCGGCAGGAGGCGATTCTGAGCGTGCTTGGGCGGGTTTCAAGGGCTGAAGCATCGCAGGCTGATTACCGGCTCTCGCCTTTCCATCCGAGACCAGCTGCGAAAGGTCAGAGCTGCTGCTCACAGGCCAGACATATGGAATCAATTTAAGTGTCTGGCAAACACCTTCAGCAAAATATGCTGAAAATTCTGCTGTTGAAAGTAGCTCAGCAAGCCAAGTCCGGCATCCCAACTGAACCATGCGCTCCATGGGTTCGATCCTGTATTTCCAGTTAAAACTATAGCTCTGGAATACAGCCCGCGTCTCCCCTGCGCGCAGCACCCCCCACACGGCGCTGGGAGAGCAGCGCGCTGCCCGCTGCCGCTGAAACGGCACCGCGGGTCAGCCCGCCCCCGCCCCCTGCCGCTGCCGCCAAAACGGCACCGCGGGTCAGGCCGCTCCCGCCCCCGCCCCCTGCCGCTGCCGGTGCTGCTGCTGCCGCCGAAACGGCACCGCGGGTCAGTCCTGCCGCTGCCGCCGAAACGGCACCGCGGGTCAGCCCGCCCCCGCCCCCTGCCGCTGCCGCCGAAACGGCACCGCGGGTCAGCCCGCCCCTGCCGCTGCCGGTGCTGCTGCCGCCGAAACGGCACCGCGGGTCAGCGCGCCCCCGCGGGCACGGGGCTCCGGCCGCCGGGCAGCAGGGGGCGCTGCCGCCAACCGCAAAGGCGGGCGCGGCCGGAAGCGGAAGGGGCCGGTGGAGCGGCGCGTGGCGCCGGTTGCGCGGCGCCGGTTGCGCGGCGGGAGGCGGTGGGGCTGCGGGCCCGGCCCGGCGGGGCCATGGCGGGAGCGGAGGCGGCCGCGGAGGCGGCCGGCGGCGCTCAGGGCCCGGCCGAGGAGGGCGCGGAGCTGGCGGCCGTGATCGGCGCCACCGTGCCCACCGGGTTCGAGCTGACGGCGGCCGCCGAGGTGCAGGAGAAGCTGGGCTCGGCCTCCCGGATCAGCAGGGACCGCGGCAAGATCTACTTCGAGGTGCCGGCCGGGGCGCTGCCGCAGGTCCGTGCGGGCTCCGCGCTCCCCGTCACACCGGGCGGGATCCCGGGGCCCGACCGCGCCGCCTCAGAGGCGTTCGCGTTGAAAGCCGTTGGGCGCGGAGCTGCGTTGGCTCCGCGGGCATCCCGTAACCGCATCGACAGAACGGAACTGCGGTGGAGCGGTGTGCTCTCTGAAGTGCAGATCGAGGTGCCAGACTGCGGCTCCCGCGGACGCAGACCCGGACCGTGACGCCGCGGCCTCTCGTGTCTTGCAGGTGCACCGCCTCAGGTCGGTGGATAATTTATTCGTGGTTGTTCAGGAGTTCCAAGACTATCAGTTTAAAGAGAGCAAGGTGAGTTTCTTCTCATTTTCCGATCAGTTATGGGTTCTGGCGTGGGTTTTTAATTTAAGACTGGTTTCAGAAAGTACTCTGTTGTACGAACAAGGTGTTTTGTTTTATTGGTGATATTGTCCCCAGGCCTGCGTGCTGGCCCGTCAGTGACGTGCGGCTGTGTTGTCGACAGAAGCTCTGCGGTTGCTCGCGTTGCCCGGGTGGTCTCAGATGAGAGCCGACACCATGCCCGCACGTCACACTCGGGACAGGAAACTATCGCTTTGGTCACTTAATTTGGTGTCATCTGTTTATTTGACAAGATACATGATGAAATACTATGAGTCCTGTGACTTAAAGTGCAATTCAGTCTATTTATGGAAAAAATTTCACAAAAAACTGTAGGCTTTGCTTAAACCTGCAGTGGGTTACGTGTATAGGAAACTGATTTGAGAGACTTAAGAAAGGGATAGCTTTTAGAGGGAGGGAGTGACTTCAACGCACAACTGTTTTGTATCTTAAAGGAAGATGCCCTAAAGGATTTGGAAGATTTGGTTAAACAGCTGCCTTGGACTGATCCGTTGAAAGTGTGGGAGCTGAACAACAGCTTGAAAAAGAAAAAGACAAAACGCAAAAAGCATCATCTGCAGAGAACAGCGAGCAAAGAGAAACAGAACGAGGATGGAGCGGAGGAAGGAGCAGCTCCCAAAGACGTGAGCGCAGAGGAGGACGGTGCCCCAGGACCCACCGGCGGGCAGGACACCGAGGAGGCGGCGGGACAGGCACCTCAAAACGGGGAGGAGGAGGAGAACGAGCAGTCGGATGCCAAAGATGAGTTGCAGGCGGGTTCCGGGAGCGAGACCAAGGTGGGCGAAGGGGACGTGAAGGTGCTCAAGTTCCGTGTGACGTGCAATCGAGCGGGGGACAAGCACAGCTTCACGTCCAACGAGGCTGCGAGGGACTTCGGCGGGGCCGTGCAGGAGCACTTCCAGTGGAAAGCCGACATGACCAACTTTGACGTGGAGGTACAGTGCCGTGTCTGCTGTAAAACCCCGGTGTGCAGGGATCTCCACAGTGCCTGCAGAAGGTGACTCTGGAACTAAAGATCCGTAGTGCTGAAGGCACGGCCAGCTCAGGAGCCTTCATTTCCCCGGTGTTGTGTGTCCTCAGAGCCCCGCGCTGGCGGCCGGTGAGCTGCTGTGTCCCCCTGCAGACACCCGTGTCTGCTGGGTTCACCCGCAGAGCTGAGCTGGAGCTCAACAGCTTTTCCCTCTCCCTCCCCGCAGCAGAAGCTCTGGTGCCCAGTGCTGCCCCTTTGTAACATTTGGTCCCACACACACTTAAATGTATTGTGGGTGCCCAGTGCTTTACTTGTGCCTCATTAAGCCTTTGCGTAATCCATTGTTTTGTTCAGTGTGAGCTAACAGATGATTTTCCATCTAGAAGCTGTCATTTTGTGGTGGAGGGGCACACAAAGGGTTAACGTGAACTGTCCAGGGTTTATTTCCTATCACAGGGAAAGCAGAGATTTGGGAGGACCCCCAGCACTCCTGGTCCACCCGCAGTGCGGGGCCTGTGTTTCCGGGGGGCAGAGAACCTGAAGGTTTTCTTGCAGGTCTAGTAAGGGCTGTCCCGTAATCATGTTTTCACCCTCCAAACGGCGGTGGTGGGGCGGACCAGGAGTGTGATTTTTATTGCTGCTTTGCAGCTGCCTCCCTGTGGCTTGCAGGACTTACCCTGTGCTCCCCCTGCTCACAAACCAAAGCTTGTTAAAAGCAGCAGGATGCTTATAGCACTGTTTGAAGTCTTGCGTGGAAGATTCTGTGTGAAAGAGAAAATGCTCGTTCTCATTCTGTGTGAAGGAAAACGCGTGGACGCTCTCCTGAATTGTGTCCGCTCTTGCCGTTACAAATGGTGCATTGCCTTTCTTCCAAGAATGCTCTTTTGTATGTATTTCCTGGGTTTTAAACTGCCATCTAAGATTCTCATAAACCTTTACCAGAAGTGCTATGGAAAACCTCTATTACTGCTGAAACTCAGTTCAAGTTTGTTTTTCTTTAGGTTCTTCTGAATATTCACAACAATGAAGTAGTTGTGGGCATCGCGTTAACTGAAGAGAGTCTTCACAGAAGAAACATTACACATTTTGGACCCACAACTCTCCGTTCAACTCTGGCCTATGGCATGCTTCGGTCAGCACCATCACCTGCTGTTATCTTATTCTCAGTTGTTGTTTTGTTTCCAGGTTACATCCTTTGTCCCCTCACTGCTGCCTCCAAAGCCATTTCTGTTAATTCTTAAGAATAGAAAAAGAAAAAATAGAAAAGAGAATAGTTGCTGAAATAGTGGGCTTTGCATGTAACAGTGGGTGGTTTCCAGCGTAGTAAACATTTGCTGTGATCCATTAGCCGGTTCTCAAAATACTGTATCACATCCTCAAATGTATTTCAGTAGCCGTTTTGTTAGAAGGGTGGAATCAAAGTGATTAAGATAGTTCCGTTTTCCTTCCTTGCAGAAACCCACGTCTTTGCCGTTTTCTCACCGTGTCTTTGTTCCTCAGGCTCTGCGACCCGCAGCCGACAGACATCATCGTGGATCCCATGTGCGGCACGGGCGCGATACCAATCGAGGTGACTCTGCCTTTCTTTTTAACTTAAAAAACTTGATGGTATCTGCAACTGAGTAATACGGGTAAGTTTGCTGGGAAATAGCTGAGCAGCCAACTCCAAAATATCTCACCAACTCTTAAACAGGTACAAATTTACTTTCTGTAAATGACCTCATTGTCCTTCCCAGAGCTGTAGCAGGAAGAAACTAAATCCAGAAGTGTTTTGAGCCTTTGTGGTGCATGGCAGCTACAGCAGATACCTGTTACAGAATTGAACAGTTATTTCATCCCCTTGCGGTTGCTCTGTTGCAGTCTGTCGTGTTTGCATGGTGTGGTTCTTGTGTTAGTTTTGTTTCAGATGAAGCAGCGTCGATGCTGGTGTTGGTTACTGTCAATATCTCTGCAGGGAGCTACAGAATGGCCCAGCTGCTACCACATCGCTGGCGATAACAACCCACAGGCTGTGAAGAGAGCGGCAAACAACATCTGTTCTCTGCTAAAGAAGAACGAGAATAAGGAAAGGTGGGAAGAGTTCAAGTGATTTAGTTTTCCTGAAGTATTGTATGTAAAGAAAGTAATTTTGCAGTGGTGCATTTGACTATCTTTGTATTTTCCTATTTATTGTTTTGCGGACATCATAGACGTCCTCAATTGAAAAGCGTTCTCGGTAGCCATGTCTGAGGGAAAGGTCTTTGCCTTGCAGCAGCACGTCCCCAGGCATACCCCTAGACATCATCCAGTGGGACATCTGCAACCTGCCCCTGCGCAGCGGCTCTGTGGACATCATCGTGACCGACATGCCCTTTGGGAAGAGGTGAGGGACGCTGGAGGAGCCGCTGCGCTTCGCCAGGGTTAGGGTTCTCTCTAGTTACTTAACTGGCCCGATTAAGAGGTATTGATGTACTCTGTTAAAAATGCGGGTTGAAATCAGTAGCAAATGTGGTCGTGAATGGGTTAACCCATGTCTGAAAGACCCGCAAGAGTTAACTGTTTGTCAGCGATCACAAAGGGGATATTAATGTATTTTGCAGGATAGGGTCAAAGAAGAAGAACTGGGATCTGTATCCCGCCTGCCTGCTGGAGATGGGGCGGATCTGCGCGCCGGGCACCGGCCGCGCCGTGCTGCTCACGCAGGACAAGAAGTGCTTCGCCAAGGTATGTCTGAGCGAGCACCTATGTGCACGGGGAGATACAGCAAGCTGACTTCATTAGGGAAGATGATCTATTTTTAGAGCAACAATTAGTAACATTTAAACAGAGTTTTGGACCCAAAGAGTCATTTGACGCTCCCATCAGATGTGATTTAGAATAATCAGCAATAATTTCTAAAGCAAATTTACTCCTCTTATCTTACCGTGGAGCCGTCACCGCTCTCTGGCTGGTTTTTGGGTTGTAGGCCTTGTCGCGAATGGGACACATCTGGCGCAAAGCTCAGACCGTCTGGGTGAACGTCGGGGGGCTTCACGCTGCTGTGTATCTTCTGAAACGCACCTGGGAGAGGGCGGAGGAAAAGAGGTCGTTCTGGTAACCATGGAGAGGATGAGACACCCCCAGACCTGCTGGAGAGCAGCCTGGCACAGCAGACACCCGAGAGCAGCGTCTGTCAGTTCCTACGGGAGGAAACCAAACAACTTGCGTAGAAATTGTGTAAAGTAAATATTAAACAAGGGATCAACTTCGGAGCTGCCAGTTGTACTATGTGTTCTGAAACCTCTTTACTTAAATCGCCTCTTTCCTCCCTGCCACCCAAACCGAAATTCAGTGGTGAATCAGTAACACATTCCTTTGCTCGGGGCTTCTCTACCATGGCCCTTGTTTGCTTCACTTAAATGTTCTTCTGTTTGTGGTAGAAAACACGTTCAGGCAGCTTTGGAGGTAGCAGTGAATTTATTTCCCAAACTGTGGAAGTTGTACGTGGATCTTGAAATGACTAACGGCACTACAAAAACTGTCGTCTTGAAGGGTTGGGAGGCACTATCTTCTTTAATACGGGATTTTTCAAAATTGAAGTTTTCTGGTTGATACCATCGCCCAAATGTAAACTAAGATTATAAGCCCGTATCTGCTTTTCATGGTCTGATAAGCAAATGCCAATTAGCAGTTACTGTTTTTCTTACCTGTTATTTCAACTTAGTGCTAGTTAACAGTAAATGTCTGATCCGTGTGTTCTTGTACCCCTGCCGTGGTTGGGGGGAACACACAGCCTTAGCAAAGGGGCTGTAGCTACTGTATGAGAACAGAGATACTTTTAGCAGTTATATTTAAAAGTTGATGTTTCCAATGTCTACTGTAGACATATCAAGGTGGCAACATGTTTAAATTTATTAGGTGATTTAACTGCTGTAGTTATGCCCGCTATTTACAGAAATACATTACCTGTTGAGTAACTGGAAGTTGCAAATGCTTTTTCTGCGGTAAATGTTGTGTGGTTTCTCAAGCCTCTGACGCTTTGCCCAGCAGAGCCTGAACACACTGGTTACCAGTTGCCGTTTTCATCCACGTGTATTAATGCGAAGTGCATGGAAGTGTTGAGAGGCGCATTAACAAGTATTAAAGTTTTAGAAGTTTTGCATAGGAGAGAAGTCTGAGTTGTGTTCTTTTTGTGGTCCCTGTCCCGTGAAGGACAGTGCAGCCCTGTGTTTACCACACAGTTGTCTTCTGGGTGAAATAGTGCCAAGGGCATCTGCTCAGTGTGCTCCCGCACCCGTGGTTTCCATGACGACGTGCAGGTGATGCCGCGGTGCTGCTGCACTGAACTCTGCAGCTTCGCTGGGGATGTTACATTCTTAAAATGCATCAATGCCCTCGTGGTTTCTTGCCGTCGACATTTCGTTTTAAGGAAAGCCAAGCACAGTAACATTCTAAGACCTTCGAGAGTGCATTTTGCTGTGTTTTTTTCACGCCCCGCCCGCGGGCCCCGCGCGTGCGCCAGGGGCGGGGCAGGCGGTGCAGGCTCCGCCCCCAGCGAGGTGCCGCCCCCTGGCGCATGCGCGCGGCTGCGCCGCCGTGAGGGGCCGGGGATGGCGCCGCCGGGGCCGGGCCCGGAGGGGGGCGGCGGGCCCTGCCTGCGCTCCGTCAACACGCGGGAGCTGTCCCGGGTCGTCTTCAACAACCGCAGCCCCCGCTCCGTTCTCCCCGTCTGGGTGGACTTCGAGGGCAAGCCGTGTTCCTACCCGGTGCTGCAGCCGCGCACCGGGCGGTTCATGCACAGCTACCGGGGTGGGTGCGGCCGCGGCGGGCGGGGCGGCGGCTGCCGGGGGTGCCGGCCGAGGGAGCGGGGCCTGCCCCGGGCTTCCCCGCCGGGCCGCGACTGAAACGCTGCCCGCGGGGGCGCGGGCCTGCAGCCCCGGCAGCGGCGGGGACTGCCCGGGGAGCGGCGGCCCGTGCTCCGGTACCGGCTGTACCGCCCAGCGGGGACTGCCCGGGGAGCGGCGGCCCGTGCTCCGGTACCGGCTGTACCGCCCAGCGGGGACTGCCCGGGAGCGGCGGCCCGTGCTCCGGTACCGGCTGCACCGCCCAGCGGGGACTGCCCGGGAGCGGCGGCCCGTGCTCCGGTACCGGCTGCACCGCCCAGCGGGGACTGCCCGGGAGCGGCGGGCTGTGCTCCGGTACCGGCTGCACCGCCCAGCGGGGACTGCCCGGGAGCGGCGGCCCGTGCTCCGGTACCGGGCCGATCGCTCCGGAGGTGCCCGCTGCGGGGCGGCATCCGGCGGTGATCGTGGCTGCTGAAGAGCCGCTCGGTTCCTTACGGGTGCCCCAAAGCCGCGGCTCAACCCGCATGGTAACTGCAGCGTGTCCCCGTTCCCTGCAGGTCACCTCTGGCTGTTCCGGGACGCGGGGACCAACGACAGGCTCCTGGTCAACCAGCAGGAGCTGTTTGTGGCGGCTCCCAACGTGAGCACGGCAGACATCACGCTGCCAGGTGAGCGGGACCGCGGGCGGCCCGGAAACTGGGCAGTTTGTGCTTGGTCTCTTTGGACTTTGGCGTGAGGGTCTGGCGAGAAATCAAGTACTCAGATCATCAAATCTGCCTCCAGAATAGGAAGCGCTCCTGAGTGTTTCTAGTGAGAGCTGTGTCATTGCACAGGTTCCTCAGAGCTATTGACAGCTCTCGCGTTTAAAGGTGTCTCTGATGGGTTTTGTAGGGTGCGTCACAACGGGAAACAAAGTTCTTTTCCTCTTTCTAGTGAGAGTAGAGTGTTGTGAATAACGCTGCTGCGTGTTCTGTTGGCGTTTGTGTGCTTGGAGAAGCAGCGGCTGCGCTGGAGGCAGCCGGTAACGAGGTGTTTGTGTTAACCGCAGTGTTCACCCTGAAGGAGAGGTGTCTGCAGGTCGTGCGCAGCCTGGTCAAACCGGTGGACTACAGGAAACTGGACATTGTTCGATCCTTATACGAAGAGCTCGAAGATCATCCTGACATTAGGAAGGATCTTCAGCGGCTTTCTCTGGAGAGAAGTGAAACACTGAGGAACGGAGTTCTGGAATAACATGATTACCCACTCCAGGCTCTTTAAATAGCAAACCAGTGGGTTTGAGCAGGGACGGTCGCCGTGAAACATGCCAAGAACCCCTGCCTGTGTTTTCAGTTCTGAAGCATAAACCCAGTTAAACTGTAGAAAGCTTTCTGTGACGCTCAGTGAGATCCCAGAGCCTGCACAGGCGCACTCCGGGCTCCGATGGCTCCGTTCTGTTCCTCGACACGCTGCGAACTGGTGGCGCTGGAGCCCTCGTGTAAGCGCAGCTCAGTGATGCTTTATTTGGACTATCTCAGAACACAGCATAGGGACACGGGTCATCTCTGTGGAGAATGTGCCTGCAGATCAGCTTTCTTTTATTAGAAAGTAAATTACACCAAGAATCAATTGAATCCAGACTGTAACGATTGTAAGAGTCAGACCAGCACCAGTTTTGCTTGAATAATTTGGTTTTGATGCAATTTCCCACTCTCACACTTAGCCTAGATTTGCCTGTGAATCACAAAGGGCGGTGGTCACTGGTTAGCAGGTGATTTCTGTAGCATACATTTCTTCCCAGTTACACATTCTGAGAAACACGGTGTGAAACTGAGAATTTCAATGCATTCTGTAAGTATGAAATGTCTCTCCTTTTTGTGGACTTGTTTTTCTTACATATTTGAAGTGTATGAATTGATCTTTGTAATAAAAATGTGAATCCATGCTAATGTTTTGACTCTAATTGCATCAGGTAACTGCAGATAACTGTGCCCGTTCCTGCAACGCTCCCGGGAGCCGTAGATCAGGAGCAGGTACTTTCCTAGGACCGTGTTGGTCACTGCTAGTGGATCAGTCCTGGCAGTCCCGAATGTGAGCAGACAGAACAGCATGCTCACATACCCGTGACTTGCCAAAACCAGACACGGAACTGCCTCGTGGTTTCCTCACTCATAGGAGTATCCTGTCTTTGCTTAACTTGTAGTTACATCCACTCAATTCCAGGGCACCTGAAATCCTGGGCTGAAGAGCAGCTCCTGTCGGACATCAGTCAGTTGTGGATGCTTTCTGTTCATTTGTTACATAACAAAGAAAATTCTGCTTCCATTTTGCAGATGAAGTCGAGTTTTCCAAAGTTATGCAAGAAGTCTGGGAGAGGAAGGGGCGGAACAGAAAGTGTGGTGCGGACCCTGTTCACACAGCTGCCTCCTCTTCCTCCCACAGATGTTTTCTTGCAACGTGGATACATCTGCTTGTGATACGAATTCTGTAACTACTTCACTCATTTTAGGTCTGACATCTAAGTGTTGATTTTCCTGCTGACAAATCATGAAATACCTTTATTTTTCTTTCCATACATCAGGTTTGGAAACTTAGCAACTTCCTCTGCAAGATGAGAAGCGCTTCGAAACACATCTCACAAACAGGCGACGAGGGTTTGTCTTTGCAGACCACTGAGTCACACCTGATGCTCTTGCCGCCGCCTGACAGAACCGTTACAGGCCTTGCTGGTTCTATCTTGTAACCAAGGCAGCAGTGTTTGTCAGCATGTTCAGTAACACCTTCCCTTGGCTCGGGAGTCACATTGCCAAATGCCCCCCAGACCCTCCCATGGCCTAGGTCACCAGTAACATCAGCCCAGCTGGGTATCTTATTTTTTGTATTATACTTAGAGGCATTCTGGCATAAAACCAATTTGATTACATATTGTTTCTCATTGGAATGCCATAGCTCATGATATTTCTCATATTATTTGGTCCATTCCTCAGCCAAACCTGCGTCTTGAGTCTTTACTCAGAGTGCAAGGCGCTGGCAGAGGTCAGGAGGTAATGGCCATAAAAGCCCGTTTGCTTAGAATTGTTATAGCAGGTGCATAAAAAGTATACTTTGAATTTTTGGTCATTAAACAACTCGTGTTGACGAAATATGTTAAAAAATGAACAACAAACCCACATGTTACAGATAGGTAACCTCTGGAGCAATGCTCAATGTGCAGGAAAGTGTATTTCTTCTGGAGTGCTCCCTGGGATCAGAATGCAAAAAGAAAGCAAGCCCGCGCGGGTTCCAAGACGTGGCCACTGTGGAATGGAGCCTCCTCCGAGTTACTCAGGCCAGTAATGAGTGAAAGTGGCACTTACATGTGACACGTCGTTACAAATGCGGGTGATTGTCAGCGCTGTCTGGTTTGGCACCTGGGAGCACAGCAGCTGGGAGGTCAGGACCCAGCTCAGGTTGGCTCGGCACGGCTGCCGAGCGCGGTGGGAGCGGCTGCTGCGGGAAGGGGCTGCTCACGGCCAACGGTGGAAAACACCAGAGAAATAACAAGTTCTGCAGAAATTCGGTTCTGAATCATTCTCGATCCCCAGCTGTGCTGTGCCCGGTGCGGCGGGGAGCATGTTGGTGGCTTTTGGGGGGATCTGTAGCCATGGGGTGAACAAAGTTGCAGCTGCGTGGGCACCGCTGGCTCTGCTAGCACCTCTGGCTCTGCCAGCACCTCTGGCACTGCGGGCACCGCTGGCTCTGCCAGCACCTCCGGCACTGCGGGCACCGCTGGCTCTGCCGGCACCGCTGGCTCTGCCAGCACCTCCGGCACTGCGGGCACCGCTGGCTCTGCCGGCACCGCTGGCTCTGCTGGCACCGCTGGCTCTGCCGGCACCGCTGGCTCTGCCGGCACCGCGCTGACCCACACACATCTGGCCTTGTCTGGAAGCGGCTGTTGCACAGCCTGCCGGCAATACCAGCTGTGCGTAACACGCAGGAAAAGCACCTTTCACCTCCATCGTGTGACACTTGTAATGTGGCAACCTGGCTGGAGCAATAGGCGCTCATGGAGAGGAAAATCTGATTTGCATTCAGGGCTTGACGTCAGGCGGAGCAGGAAGAGCGGAGTGTGGGCTGACCCTGCCAAGAAGCGCGGGGCTCTTTCCGCAGAACGGCGGCGAGCTGCCGGGGTGGGGACAGGCTGTCAGGGCCGGCCCCTCCGAGAAGAGGAAGCTTTGGAGAAAATCAGCCCCGCACAGAGCGCGGCGGAGGCAGAGCCTGCCCGGCGTCACTGCCTGCAGCCGCAGCCCGGCCCTCGGCGTGCACCATGCGTGGCCGCCGCTGATGGCCGCGGCGGGGACAAAGGGCGCTCCGGAGCGGGACTGCGAGGCCATGACCCTGCAGCGGCCGCCCCTGGCCCCTCGCGGGGCCTCGGCCCCGGTGCTGTACGTGCACAGCATGCCGGCCTGGGTGCTGGAGGATTTCTGCCGCAAGATGGACTGCCTCAGCGACTACGACTGGATGCGGTTTGGTGAGTGGCCGGCGCTCCCCGGGGCGGCGGGTGGCGATGGGGCACATGGTGGCAGTGTGGCCAGGACAGGCGGGCAAGGGGCACAAGGTTCAGGTGAAGTTTAGGTGAGTTTCGGACGAGGCTCGGCCAAGGTACGCAGCCATCCCGGGCAGGGCGCCCGGCCGAGCCGTCCGGCGGCGCTCAGCAGGGCCCTGCTCCAGACAGGGAGTCCCAGCGTGGCTGTGGTTTGGGACGGAGCGGAACCGCTGACGAGCAGGTGGAATTCCGGGTTCTGCGTTCCCCGCGTTCCGGGGCCCTCCGGCTCCCTCGCCTCGCTCTCCGCAGCTTGTGTGCTCCCCTCGGCTTGCGCTTTGTCCTCTGCTGCCTGCTCGCCCGTTTTCACAGCATTCCTCACGCCTGCTTAGATCTTCTACTTTTTCTTTCCTCCACGTGTATTCCCTCATACCTACTGCCCCTGTTTTCCTCTGTCCTGGCCCAGAAAATGTACTCCCTGAGATTTTAATTCTTTTTTTCTGCATTTCCGTCCAAACAGTTCTAACCTGCATCGCACGCAGGAATCGGGACAAATCATGGGGTCAGCTTTAACACTGTATCTCCCACTTTTAAAAATAGCCACAGGTTTATCTGGCTGTAAATAACACCCAGGTGACTCAGTTACTGTTTGCCTCACCATAACATTGGTATTTAGCAAAGCAGACAGGAGCGCAGCCTCACTACTGACTTTGTTGCCTATTTTGGGAGAGTCACACCAGGAATTTAGTCTGAATTTACTTTGGTACAAATTATTAAGGTGAGGGGAGATTATGGGGAAAATAAGCTGAAAAGTGTGACTGGGTTTTCTTTTTGAGTCTCTGATATAACAACATTTGTTCCAGAATAGTCAAAGGAAGAAAAGGAATATCTTACTTTAGGAGCTGAATCTTCTTTGTAGCCACATAGCTGATTGATTGTGATCCTTCCTTTTGAAAGTGTGCAAGCTAAAAAGCAAAGTGTGCCCATGCCTTAGCTTTCCCTGCTTGCACTTGTTTGGTTTTGCAGTCCGTAAACAGGAATATCGGTTGTCTCCCACCAGCCTCCTACGTGATAACTGATCAGACAGAGCTACGGAAAATCAAGTGCCTGGAGAAGACGGGGATCAGCATCACGCGGGAGCTGATGTGGTGGTGGGGAGTGAGGCTGGCGACGGTGCCGCAGCTGCTGGAGCTGCTGCAGGGGCTGCAGCTCTACCGGGCGGCCCAGGTCATCCTGGACTGTGAGTACCTGCCCTGCCTGCGGCGCCGGCCGGGGGCTCCGCTGCCAGCGCCAGGGCCCGGGTCCAGCGTTCCTCCACTGATTCTCCTTTCCTCCTCTGTCACATAAAATCTGTGGTGGGATCGAAGAGGTGACATAGAGGAGGAATCGCTGGTCCCTCTTGTTTTTCACTGACATTTTGTCTTGATACTCTAATTTCAACAAACTCAGAGTAGAAAAGCCTGCAATCAGTTTTGCCCGTTCTGGCATCACCCCTGCGCAGCCTTTTGATTCAGCAGATCCGCTCTGTGACTGAATTAACTCTCAGCGCTCAGCTTCGGAGACTGTAACAATTCTCACTCCTCGTTCCTCAGGAAAGCAAACCAAGCTACAGGAAAGTGAACTCAAGTCTGTTTCCATTTGTATGGCAGTGGTCCAACGCTTACTTTAGTCACAGGGACTGTGACTTGGAGGGTCTAGTCTGAGTGGGCTGAAAACAAAATCTTGATGGTTTTGTTTTGGTTTTTTTTTTTGTTTGTTGGTTTGGGGGTTTTTGTTTCTTTGTGTTTTTTTTAACCTATACACTGAATAAATCTGATTTAGATGCCACCAAGGCAACAAGCCCGGATCCCTGATAATGGTGTTGTAGTGGATACTCTGGAGCAGAGGCTGGCTGCCCCCATGGGAAACACTTGTGCTCTGTGCCTGTTGGGTGTCAGACACAGCTGGTCCCAGTTTTCGGGTGTTCTCGGATAAGGCAGTGTAACCTGCCACACCTTAACTCCCATCAGTTCCAGCCCTTGCGTTCTTTCCCTGGCAGAGCGTGCTCCGGGGCCCACCTTTGTTTGCAGCTGCTCATTGCAGTGTATTCCTTTACAGAACCCATTGACATTTCTGTAATCCCACTTTATACATCATGATTTCATTAAAAAAAAACACATTCTCCTTCTCAGAAACATAAGAACTGAGATAGAAAAATTACTGAATGTTTCTGCTGCTCCACAATAGCAGCAACAACTTTCCCTGTAATTTCTGTCTGTCATGGAAAAGGCCGGTTTGTTCAGTTAGGCGTGATGCCTCTTCTTTCCCACGTGGGTTAATTCTGACATTTTCGCAAAAGCTGAGTTCAAAGAGCTTAGAAAAATCGTTTGTTAGCACAACTGAAAAGATGTTGCTTTCCCCCCCAGGCAGGGTCTCTTCTCTTCTCTTCTCTTCCCAGACCATGAGCAGATTTCAGGCTGAATTAGTTCAGCCCGTTGCAGGGTGAATCACACCAAGAGACGTGCATGTGATTTCAGAGCCGTTGCTGGCCCAGCACAGGCACAGCACCGCGCGGGGGCCTCAGACGAGCCCCGGGAGCCCCAGGGCCGGTCTCTGGTCACCCCAACATGGCTCTGGGTGCGATCCTCAGAGGCAGAATTTGAAAGCCCCGCACAACATTCTTACACAAGAACCAAGTAAGATTTGTCTCCCTGATTACGTAAAATGCAAAGAATCGGGCTTCCAATCCAAGAACAGCCTCCAGCAACACTGTCATTAAAATTAAATATACAGCGCAGACAAACATCACTGCGCAGAAAAATTAATCATCCTTCTGTTTGTCTGACTGGTTTTAAGTGGAATGCAAATACCGCTGTAGCTTGTGCAACGCGCAGCCGGGTTCAGCCTCCAGCACAGGTGGGGACCGCCTGCTGGCTTCGGGCTTCTGTGAGTTACCTTTTTGTTTTCAGCTATCTCAAAAACACCTTTGAGACTTTTTGAACTTCACTTTTAGTCATGTTTCTGGATGGTCAATATTTACTTTTGTCACAGATCAATTCAAATGCAATAATTGGCAAAACTACCATGAAATGATCTTTCTAAAAACCTTCTTATAGTTGTCTTTTGTATGGAGGTCCACAGCAAACCTTCATGTTCATGGAAGTGGCTGAAGTGTGGGTTATTTTGTTGTTCTGCCATGTGGAAAGAGTTTGATTTTTCTGGAATTAACCCAACACGGGCACTCCACTGTGTGCTCACTCACAAGCAGAAGTGAATTCTAGAAGGATCTTTTCAGGTTTAGACAAATCTTTGAAGTCTTTACCCTCAATTTCTGCTTTTTATCTCTATCTAAGATACTTACTCTGGCGATTCCTCTTGGGCAGATGCAGATAATCCATTGCTTGTTCTGTTGGGCGCTTCAGAAAACGAAGTGGTCCTTCCATCACCACCGCTCTGTTCGTTCTGATGTGAAGGCACCAGCCGCACACACGGGCAGACGTTCTGCTGGCAGGTTACTCCCAGGAGAGTTCTACCTCCCTCCATCAACTCTTGTGTTACTCTAGTCCCACTTCTGCATGTCCATAATCATCTTTTTTTCCTTATGTGAGTTCTTCAGCTTCAGTGGTGACCTGTTTGATGTGCAGGAAGTTGCAAAATTCATGAAAAAACCCTGAAAAATAGGTCAAAAGAGGGAAGTGATTCAAATTTGAGAGACTTCGAGGTTAATGTACAGGGGGAAACAACTGCAGAACAGAGGGACTATGGGTTTTGCCTGAAGTCCTGCAGCCCATTCAATAGCTAATTTTAAAACCTGTAAAAATTGGGATTTCATAGAATCCTGACAGTAATGAAGAAACATGTGATTTTTCTAAGTTTCAGTTTGAAGACCTATTTTCTTTCAAACCTGCATTCATAGGTGACACTTATTCATTTTTAATAGTAGTTAATGTCACTGATGTGGTCTGAATTTAAATACCAATAATGTTCAGGCAATTTAACAGTAAATTGCTTGGGTGTTCATTTTAATGTTCATGTTAACGTACAGTCTGTTTTCCTGGCTGGGACTATTTTCTGATAACTGATTAGAGTCAGACTCTGTTTTCCCTGGTAATTTTTCTCTTTCTTCCCTCTGAAGGGACATCAGCCTCTAACATCAGCATTAGCAGCTCTGAGAAAGAAGAGCCGGTAGCGCCGCCTAAGCAGGAGAACACACCTGTACCTGCCCCGGAAAACAAACCGAGAGAGAGGGAAAAAGAGATAAGTGTGGTGCCGTCACCAGACTCTTCACATCCCGCAGTGTCACCCACAGGTAGGAAGGAAAGCGAGAGGTTCTGAATTTGCTTTGCCATTGAAAGGACCGTATGGATGAGACTGCTCCCCATCGGCTTTCAGCAGAGCCCTCTGTCCGGGCGGGGGGCCGAGCCCAGGACCCCCAGGAGAGCATCTGAGCAGCAGAATGTGTCCCCACACCAGGACAGCTCTGTGTCCCCACACCAGAACAGCCCTGTGTCCCCACACCAGGACAGCCCTGTGTCCCCACACCAGGACAGCGCTGTGTCCCCACACCAGGACAGCCGTGTGTCCCCACACCAGGACAGCCGTGTGTCCCCACACCAGGACAGCCCTGTGTCCCCACACCAGGACAGCCCTGTGTCCCCACACGAGGACAGCCCTGTGTCCCCAGCAGGGCTGGGGAGATCCGTGCAGTCATCTTGCAAAGAGGAACTGGGAAAATAGCTCCCCATCTTCACACAGGATTTCACATTTTGAGAGCTCATCACAGTTTATCCCTGGTTAGGAAATTCAACAAAATACCCCAGGCCTTCATAATTAGTCATGGGCTGTGGGATTATAAAAATAGTGTGTATTGTCAACACTGTTATTTCAGCTCCAGGTGCTGTTTCCGAAGGAGCCTTGTATTCACTCCCTTCTCCACCACCTCCCCCAAGAGACCTTTTGACATCCTTGCAGTCAAACCCTCCTGTCTCATCAAGTGTGAAGGTAAATCCCTTTAGTATTCAGTGAGGAAAATTGTCTTTATGTGATTCTGTGCTTTTTTCAATTCAAGTTTATCCCTCTATTTGTATAAAATATAGATCTAGTGAAAAAGTGGGGCTTGATTACTATTTGTTTGGACTGAATGTAATACTAATGCATCAGCTAGATTGCTTACCGTTTACATCACTTTGCCAGTGAAGGAGCACTGAAGGAAAAAATTAACACTCTTGCATACTGCATAGCTCAGCATGGGTAACATGCCCACAGCAGCAATAATTTGGAAGGAATTTCCTGTAGAGGTTTTACAGAGGATGTACCGTTTCTGGTGTGATGGTAGGACAGCACAATATACACCACTGCCCAGGCAGAACGGCACACTTCTTTTAGTTTGATTTTATGCCTGAAATGTGGTGTCTGCTCCAAACCGGACTGGTATCGAATTTACGTCAGGCTGCCCAGAGTCCTGTGTGGCTGACAGTTTAAAATCTCCAAGGATGGAGGTTCCGTCACTGCTCCGAGCCCGTTCCAGTGCCCAACCATCGCACTGGGCAAGGTTTTCTCCTGCTCCTAACGATTTCAGCACAGCCTCCTGTTGCTCTCTTGTCTCGGAGATGATCGTCTGGCCAGGTCCGTCCCGGGGTTCCCAGAGCCCTGCTCAGATCCACGTGTGCACTCTGCTCTCTTCACGGGGCTGCCCCA
Organism: Columba livia; assembly: GCF_036013475.1. Lineage (NCBI taxonomy): Eukaryota > Metazoa > Chordata > Aves > Columbiformes > Columbidae > Columba > Columba livia. The sequence continues at coordinate 22,518,446 of NC_088611.1, forward strand.
GCATGTTTGCTTTGGTTTATTTAGTTTGAGGTCTTGTTTTGCTTTAAAGATTGTGTTTTTAGATTTTAAACTCTTCCAAAATAACACGGTTGAAGAGTACCAGCCAGAAGAGAAGGTTGTGACAAAGAATGCAGTTGTTTCAGAGTTTCGAGGGAGTTGTTTTGTTGTCTCAAGTCTGGAGCACATTAAGGTTGTGAAAGCTGCATGAGCAGGTTACAGTGGAACTGTAATAACTGTTGGCATTAGGACTTGCCACACTGGAAGCAAAAAATATTGTGCAACCAATGCCAGATGCTTCAGAAGTAGATGTGAAGTTCCTACCAGAACATAAACACACCATGAGGGACCCTGCTTTCTGAGCCAGTTGTTTCTTAATATATGGCCAAGCCATAAAGATTAATGTATTTTGTAGCTTAAACTGACATCGCTCCATATAAATATGTGGAGTTTTAAACAAAACTAAGTCTGTTTTCTGGGAAAGGTGGAAATGCAAATTGGTGACTGTGTTCAAGTCTCTTTTACTATGCAAAATCTTTACATCAGCAAAACTCATCAAGACAGATATTAGAAAGGGAATGCCTAATGAGTGGTTGCACAGTACCTTTTGCAATTTCTTTCAACAATCACAGTGATTGCTTAAATCATGGAAAAGAAAATATGACACCTGAAAGAAGGAAAAAGCAAATGAATTTTCCTGAGATCTAAACTTGTCTCTTCTACAAATGTGTAGCCTTGCAGCTCTTTTGCGCCTCAGCAGGAAACAAGGACGGATCTCCCCAGCGGGAGTCTCCTGTGGACCCACGGGGAAGTCACTGCTGCCACCAACGGCTTCAGCGACAAGAGCAGGATTTGTGAGGGTACTTTTGCGGACATCTACAAGGGTCAGAGGAACAACACAGTGTATGTCATCAAAAGACTGAAAGAGGCAAGTACTGCACCTTTTCTTTTTCTTTGGAGGGGTATGTTATTAGTATCTCTTGAGCATTAGCAGTTGTCTACTATTGTCTGGGCAAGGAACCAGAATGGCTACACAAGAGGAGAGGCAAAAAGGAAAAGGTGTACAGTGAGTACACCTAGATTTAGCAAACACATACCAGAGAGATTGGACTCCTGTGAGTAGTTTTATTAACTCTATCCATGGAGTAGCTCGCAATGTAGCTACCTGCAGTGACGACTGGATCAGAGGTATCTTTACATTGGTTTTTGTTCTAATTTTCAATTAATTGTTGCCTTTGACACAAAGTTACCATCAGTGATACTTGCTTATTTTCTAAAGTAGCTTGTCATCTAGAGACTAAAGGATCTGTATAAATGCAACATCTCCATCATTACTGTTGACATTCTGTTGCATGTTTTCATTTTTCAGATGGAATGCACAAGCCCAAATTCCACCCAGAGATTCTTTCACACAGAAGTACAGATTTGCTTTCGGTAAGCAGCTGGCTTCCCACGCAGCCTGGGCTGTTGTCCGTGTGTCCAGTTCAGGAGGGCTGTGTCTGTGTGCTGGGCGCTGGGCTGGCTGGGGCGGGGGCTGTGCAGCTGGGATGCTGCGGGTCCCTGCTGAGCGCACGCAGCCGCTCTGCCCGTCCCGAGCCAGGGAAGCCACGTCTGCTGGGGCTCTGAATGCCCTGCCTGCTCAGCGCCCCTCTCCTTGCTCCTGCTGTCCTGCTCAGGTGCCTTCAATTGAGGAGTTTATTCCAACTCAGGAATGTATTTTTCTGTGTTGCTCTTCTTTCATTTGCAAATCCTTGTTATCTGTGCCTGCAGGTGCTGCCATGTCAACATTTTGCAGCTGCTGGGTTTCTCAGTAGAAACTGGACTGCACTGTCTGATATATCCGTACCTACCTAATGGATCCCTGCAAAACAAACTTCAGTGTCGAGTAAGCAAATAATCTGGGTCTATTATCTATCTGTGATTACAAGTCCCATCCTGTTACTGGATGAAAAGCAACTTTATCTCTGAATTCTGAGAAACCGTAAAAAAAGAAGTGCCCAAATCTCTTGGCTGCAAGTAGCAAAAAGGCTGCAGCTCTCCTCCAGTTTTCCTACTGCAAAGCAGATCAAGTCAACAGGAAGTTTCTGCTGTGCAGTCCTTAGTTTTTTAAAGTAATAAGGAATCTGCAAAGTGTGTCTACTCGTAATATTTAATGGGACTTGGGAATATGTTTCTGTAGAATCCATCATCATATTCATTGGCATAATGTGCTATGAAGATTTACGAGGGCTCAAGAGGGAGCAGTTTGAGATGCTGATGCTGACCGAAAGAGCATTTGTGGAGAGGACAGTAGGGCAGAGGAACATCAGAAAAGCAATGCGCAAACGCAGCGTGAGGCCTCGGTGATCGCCAGGACGTGGTGCTGTGGACAAGCGTGGTCCTTGCTGGATCCGTATCTCACTGTGTCCTGGCAGGAAAAGTGTTCAGCACAGTATATAAGAACAGGTTCCTTCCTCGGCCTAGAAATCATCAGCTTCTGCCTTGGACCAAACTTTACATTTAGGTCAGGAGGAGTTTGGATTGGGACTAAAACTCAGATTCTGGTTTTCAAAACTTCCAATGCCTTACAGCTTTTTATTTTATGAAATGCCTTCTTTGCAGGATGACTCTGCTCCGCTGACGTGGGAGATGCGAATGAGCATTTCCATAGGTCTCATCCGAGCTGTAGAGTATTTACATAATTTTGGAATCCTTCACGGGAATATCAAAAGGTAAGGGGTTTGGTTACCTGTTAATTCCAGGATTTCTTTAACAATAATGCCTGAAAGCTTATGCACTTTTGGAATCCATTTGCAGTATCCTTCTGCTGTCTCTTGCTCTATGGGGTGTTTTCCTTTTTAATGTTTAATCTTTGTCTTTTCTAAATGATGGAAGTGTATTCTTTTAAATTCATTTTTGAGTGCTTGTCCTTCCCCCTCTCCCCTTCTACCAGTCTTTATCCTTTCATTCACACACAGCAGGCCAAATGCTGGAAACTTTCAGCACTTAATTTTAAAGGTGTAAATCTGCAATTCTTTACCTCAAGTTCAAGTAATTACTTGACCAATGTTGTTATTTGTCTTTCTGTACCACAGCTCAAATATCTTGCTGGATGAAAACTTTACACCAAAGCTCGGACATTCAGGTCTGCGATTGTATTCTGCTGATAAAAAATCAGAATGCGCTGTGATGAAAACCAAAGTCCTGCAGGCTTCTCTGACCTACCTGCCTGAAGATTTTGTCAGACACGGGCAGCTGACAGCCAAAGTTGATGTATTCAGCTGTGGTGTGGTACGTTGCCTTTCCTCCATGTGCTGTTGCAGTCTTTGGTGCCTCTGCACAGGAAACTGGATGTAAGGAGCAATTGCACCTAACTATAAAATATAGAGCTGGCTCTGCAGGCAGATCTGACGTGTCACGAGGATTGCCTAGATCTGGTGTTGTTAAGCTATCTGAAGTAGAACTATAATTTCAAGATACCCTGGCAGTTCAGCATTTCTTTAGTTACAAAACACATATTAAAAAATGGAATTAATTCTGAACAAATTTATCTTTCAAATATACTTTCTAGGTCTTAGCAGAGATACTGACAGGGATTAAGGCATTGGACGAAGGAAGACGCCCTATGTATCTGGTAAGAAAAAGCAGGAATAATGAATACCAAAAAAGGGAACGGAGTTGCTGTCATAAAATGAATTTGCATTTGATATAAATACAGTTTGGTATTTGCAGTCTGCTGTACACATCCTGAAGAAGGGATATTTAGAAGCCATATCCTGGTGCCATTAACATCAATAGCCTACCTGCCTTTAGATAGAAGCAGAATATTATATATTCCTGTTTTATCTACTACATTCATGAGTGCTGGCCCGATTCTATTAGGAGATACTCCAGAATAACTGGTGTTTAAACACGTGCTTCTTTTAGAGAGAAGGCTTTGTGCTGAAATGCTGCTGCATGTTTCTATGTGCCAGAAAGAGGTGTTATGAGCCAAACCGAATGGGGAAACCTGGGCAGGCGGCAACTGCACTTGCTCATCATCCTGTTTACCAGGCGTGTATGTATTGCGCTGGTGGCTGGAATTTCCAGTCTAGCCAATTTGCCCAAGCTGTGATTAGAACCACACAGACTCCTCTCACGGGGAACCAGAGCTGCCAGGCCATTAGCCCCACGTTGGGCACGGCAGCCTCGCGGTGCTCCTGCCGGGCCGTGCAGCTTCTGCCCTGTCCCGTTGGAGCCTTTGAGGGGAAAACAATAGTACCCTCACTTACTATTTCCAGGCAATTCAGCAATGTTCAAATGGGTTCAGAAAATAAAGGATCTGAGGTTTCTGACACCTTTAACAAACGTTTGAAAAGTCCTGTGCTAGAATGCTGCTACATACAGTGCTGATTATTTTTCATTCTTATAAATGGGCCTAAGCCTTGAAGAGCTGGGTCTGCTGTAGTGAATTTGAGGTTCAGCACATGCAGAGAAAACCTTTGGCCTTTGCTCTCCTCTGAAAACAAACATTTCTGTCAGTTTCATGAATGGAGATTCTTAAAGCTTTTAGGTCTATAAACCAGCCATTAAGGAGCAACAATAACAAATACAGGGCAAGAGTCATATTCTGACCGATTCAGATAGAAATAAATGTTTGTGTTAATTTTGTATTCACTGATGCATCTCTTTCCTTTGAACAGAAAGATATGATTGCTGATGAAATTCAAACAGCGAAAGAAAGCTCGTACTCCAAAGTCCAAAGTGTTGAAAAGCTGGCTGCCAAGGAAATATGCTCTAAATATCTAGACAGGAACGCAGGACACTTGCTGGAGGAGGTTGCTGTTGATTTTGCCTCGGCCATCTGTTTTTGTCTGAGAAAGAAGAATTCAGGCATAGCAGAGGTAATATTTTAAATACATGAGCAAGACTTTAATCTTCTTGACAGCAAGGTCTAAAGCTACAACCTTCATGCCCTGCTTATTTTTGAGAGTGTTGACGTGGGAGAACATGTGTAAGCAGGTCTATGGGAATTACTCTGCATTCACAGATTTTGTTGTTAAAAACAGGTGCTTGAAATTATGGAAATGGCTGAAAATAAATTAAGAGAGCATTACATCTGTGGAAGCAGCATTTCTGGCTTCTCCATGAACACTCCAGAAGAAACTGATGACGAGACGGCCAGTGTCAGCACAGACGCGCCTTCTGCAGGGGAGAGCAGAGGGGCCAGCACGCAGGCAGCGGTGCCGAGCAGTGCCGCCCCGCGCACGGCGCTGCTGGGGGCCCCGGCGCCCCACACGGACTGCGGACAGCTGTCCAGGGTCCCCTGTGAGTCCGATGAGTCAGCCAGCTTTATCTGGAACCCTTCAGACAGATCTACAGATGAGCTACCTGGCAGCAGCTGTAACAACTCCGAAAACACGGCAGCCTCCAATGACAGGATCAAGCAGGAGAAACCTGCACTCCAGGAAAGGAATGCAGCATGTGCCACACATGAGGACGTCTTGGCAGCGGCGGCTGCTGCACCGAGCACCTTGCAGCAAACCAACGCACAGCTTGACTCTTCGTGCTCCTCACAAGGTAAGTCTGGGTAAACCTGCAGGGCACACCCAGGACATTGAAAAGCACAGCAGCGACTAATCTCTCTCTTCTCCGGAGTTGCTTAGGTTCTTTTTCCTACTTCTAAACACATTTCAGTAAATCTTTTCTCCTCGGTTATGATTTTACCAATAAACCTACAAAATGTTTTCTGGTTTTCTAGCATATTTTTAAAGTTCTTTTTGTTGTTGTTGTGGTTTTGTTGTTGTGTTTTGCCTGGTTTTGATTTTAAAGTTGTCTGTTCCTTCGACAATAGATGGATTTTTTTTCTCAATATTTGGGCTTTTTTGTTTTTCAGCAATAGCCAGAGAGACATCTTGGAAAATAAAGATAAATGATAAAAAAAAGAAGCTCATGGAAAATATTTTGCTGTATGAAGAAGACAAATTAAACAGTTCTGAACTTTTCGAATCATAAATTGGATGGATTTATTAGCAGTGGCCAGCTCAGAAGAAGAAATAAGGACTTTCTCTTCATTAAAAGATGGTAAAAGTGTGCCTTTCATGTAAGGTTAAGTAGCAGCTTTGGATCAGAAACATTACCCCTGGCTGAAGAAAGCAAAAGTGATGACACTGAGAAGAAACAGAAAATCTCTGTTCCAAAGCAGATCAAAGCACAATGCTGCCCTGTAAGCAGAAACGCCTTCTTCTTTTTCATCTGCAATGTGACAAGCTATGGCAAACACAAGCAATGGCCAAAATCATTTCTGATCCCTTTGCAGCGTATTTCGGAAAGCACTTACATGGAATGGATGTCTTCTTAAAACCACAGTCCCAGCAGTTACAGGGCAAGCGCTGATCGGCGATCCGGGAGCAACACCCTTCGTGGTTTCCCATTGTGCACGAGCAGGCAGAAATCTCCAGAGCCTGGAGGACGTTTCAGTTTTCAAATGAATCTATCCCAGCCATTGAATCTTGGTCCAACCCACAGCTCTACCGGAGAGGGGGATTCTTTTGGAAGTTCTCAGATGTGTTCTGCATGACTCAGTCTCAGTTTGAATGGCACTGAATGTGCTGGAAAGAAAGAATTTCAGCCACTTTAGTTTACTCTATGAGCTGCTCTCCTCCATATGTACATATGACATCCCTTGAAGTCCAACATTTACCTTTTGCTGTCAGAGCTCTAGGACAGTGTTTCATTCTTTGTAAGAGTATTTTTGGAAGTTATTTTTTTCTAAGTGTCCTTTACATGTTGTTAAGGTTTCTCATTGTGTTTCACACGGTAACTTGTATATTTTGGATTAGGGACAAGATTTTAATTTAAAATATCTTTAATTTTGTCATAGGTCACTTGAAATCCAATTTATTACATTTATTTTGGCAATGGGTTAAAGAATCAGTGAAAGGTGAGCTACCAGTGGAGCTGTTCCCGGAGCGTGCTCACCACGGGTTGGTGTCTCCTGGCTGACCACCAGCAGCCTCGGGGTCAGCCTCGGTGAGCGCTCCTCAAAGGAAAAATAGAAGCTTGTATGCTGGCATATTATCAAGTGAAAGCCCCTCTAAGCAAGCGGCACTGTTATTGTTAGGACTGTTTGTTATTTGTGATACTGTTAGCATATTGCCCTCTCCTGCAGCCTAAGCAAATACGGGTTTGTTATCAACAGAAAGAACCAGCAGAAGGTGCGGCTCAGCTCCCAGACAGGTGACTGCTGCCTCCTCAGCAGGGACACGGGCCCTGCTGTACAGAAACGCCTGAATTCACAAGGGACTTCAGGAAATGGTTTTTTAAACATGAATTTACATGCAACTCTTTTCATTGGAATTGTGTAGTGGTATCTTTTTCCTAGCTTTATGCAAAGGTTGAGTAAAGCTTCATATCTTCTATATTTGCACAGTACCTCATTCATCGTAGGTACTCTTATGAGCAAGTAAAAGTATTTTAACTAAAGACTTGAGTATTAGAATCATCTGTACATTTATCAAATTTATTTCTACACTAAAACCTGGTAAAAATCCTTAATTATAAGTGCCTTGGATACTGTCTATATATTTGTCAGTGTCAGTAAGTTTATTTTACCAGAATGAAACCAAGAAAACACTGGTACTGACACCACAAACATTGAGTATATTCGGGTTGCTCAATAATTGCTTAATTCTACATGAGATTTAATTGAGATACTTTATGGTGTTGAAAATTTAATATTTATTGTTTTCCATGGATATATTTTTGGGAGATCCATGGTAAATACCTTGGGTCCCCTCCAGGAAGAAATGCACATAGACACAGCCCAGAGAACACAAGTCTTTACAATCGAGAAACGTAATTTAGACACAGCTCTGTTTCATAAAAACGCTTTAAAGGTTCTGTTCTCCCCTAGTCACAACATCAAATTGTTATTCTTTGCTTTGTTCCATGTTAGTTTTTAAATGGTCTGAGGTGAAATACATGGTCTTGTAGAGTTACAGAAACATATAACGTAACATATATAAGACACTGTAGTCTTGCAATATGGTATTCTGTTACATATCTTGCCTAGTCAGTAGAACGTATGTTTAATCTCAACTTGGCATATTTATACATTACCAATTACTAATACCTTTGTGATTAAAAAAAACAGAGCAAACCTGCTTTTGCATGATTTATGGCACAGAAAAATGCGTCTCAGTCTGCCCTATTAGGTAAATTTGTGTTAGCAGGGAAGCAGCTCAAAGTCTCTTTGCACACAATAATTAGGAATTATTAGTACAAACATGTTAATCCAGTCTTCATTCACTGTTAAATAGCTGATTTTTTTTTCCTTTGAGGCATCCCTAGAGAAAAATGCCACCCTAAAATGAATAATTACAAGGATTACCGAGATGTAACTGACATCTATTGTTGTTTCGATGCACAATCTATAGTATCCTTTATCCTGAAGACATTGTAGCTCTGTCATAAATGAAGAACAACTCCGATTTTTTTAAATCCATGAATATTATAATGAGGGCACAGAATGATTTTTTAAATAATCGTTATACAACTATGCAAGTAAAACTAGTTTGGAGATTAGCACCTCCCAGAGGTGCTTTTCAAACCTAGAGGCTGAATATCATCCTGTATTGTTGATTAATGGTAAGAATTATCAATTCATTGACATATTTTATGTTTTCTTGTATGTTCAATTCTAATAATGTGAATAAATACAAACATGGAAGCATCATGTCTACTAGCAAAACTAAGAAGGCATTGAAATATGTAGAGTGTGAAGAAAGCTCCATTACACAGTTTTTTGAGGTTACTAATTGCTATGTAACAAACTAGCATTTTTTCTGTATCTATTGACTGCACCTTGTCTATCCTTTGCATTAAAACATTTTTGTATCTAAAAATGAAGTGTCCATGCTACAAAATATACAGCTTCCACCATTTACTAGGTTGTGTTGGATTTGTGGGGTTCTTTCAGGCAGAGGTGTAAGAGATGCATTTCCTAACACTTGATGAATCATGTTTCCTGATGCTATTTCTTACATAGTTGCTGCCATTTTTTAAAGCAAATGGTAAGTTTTCCTAAACTGAAAGCCTGGACTGCACCTTCAGTCGCTGCGCACAGCGGGTGTGAGGGACAGCCCAGCCACACCACAGCGATCCACCTGAACCTGCAGCTGAAAAACTCAGGTAAGTATTTTGAGACATGATTCCTACAGCAGAACACCATTCCGAGGAAACAACGGCAGCATGGTCTGCGTAAAGCTGTCGTGTTTGAGAGGGTGTTCGACAGGCTGAGAGAGGGAAAAAGCAGCAGAAAAGCAAACAGTGTGACTGCATCGCTAAGTCAATAACAACAATTCACACTGAAGACAAGCTCATCCCCGCACACCGGCCTGCACACGATCAAATGCGTGGCTTGTATTTTGTGCACCATTCTGTGTGACACCCTTGCCCAAACTTAGGTCTTTCACCCACACTAATTCATACAATACAATCCAGGTGCCTTTTGCAGCATTCCCAGCTGATACAAATATCTTTTTCTCTCATTAAGTCCTCTAATTAATAAAGCTTGGCCTGCTGAGAAAATAGCTAGCACAAAAGCCCACAGGATGGCCCAGTTTGCTCCTCAAGGGCCTTCTCCACGCTTCCCTCCTCAGGGCAGGGGCTGGAGGCCACGCCCTCACAGCCCAGAGCCGGTGGGGCCGAGCCCAGAGCCCGCCGGCGTCCCGCGTACCACAGCCCCCGACAGCGGCTTTCTGCCCGTCCTGCTGCCGCTGGCCCTTTACCTGCGAGCAGCCCCGGTACGACGCGCTGGGCTCGGTGGCGGCGCCGTGGCGGGGCTGAGGGGAGCAAGCGGCGGGGCCGCGCGTCTTTCCCGCCCTTACCGCCCTGCCCGGCCCAGCCAATCGGCGCTAACGGCGGCTGGAAGTCGCCCAATCGGCGCCAGGGCTGGTCCCAATGTCCCGCCTTCGGGGGCGGGGCTGTCGTTGGAGGGTGCGCGGTGGCGTGAGGGGCGCAGGGCTGAAATGAACGTGAGTGTGGTGAGGGAAGTATCATGCGAAGAACAGAAAATAAGTGCGGCTTGGGAGATCAAGAGGTTGGAGGTAACAGGAAGAAGAAAATAAAGCAGCAGTGACCCGTTGTGATGACCCTTAGGGTGTGCCATCTTGTCGGGAAGGTCAATAGGGGCAGGGCCTGAGGAAGTGCGTGCAGCAGGAGAGGTGTCTGTCCGTCTGCACCATGAGAGATGTCTGTCTGTCTGTCTGTCTGTCTGCAGCAGGCCCGGCATCTGCAGCATGCTAGGCGAGGTGTCTGTCCATCCGCAGCAGGCCAGGCATCCATCTGTCTGCAGCAGGCAAGCTGTCTGTCCATCCGCAGCAGGCGTGGTGTCCGCCTGTCTGCAGTAGGTGAGGTGTCTGTCCATCCGCAGCAGGCGTGGTGTCCGCCTGTCTGCAGTAGGTGAGGTGTCTGTCCATCCGCAGCAGGCGTGGTGGCCGCCTGTCTGCAGTAGGTGAGGTGTTTGTCCATCCGCAGCAGGCCAGGCGTTCGTCTCTCCACAGCAGGCCGGGCGCAGGCTGGTGTCCGCGGTGTGGAGGGCAGTCTCGTCGGCCAGGCTGCACCTCAAGAAGCGCCGGTGTCCTTCCAGGACTTGAACAAGGCTGACACTTGCAAGTGTGTTCAGACAGACAGACAGACACGACGAGGAGGCGAAGGACCCTGCGGCTGCCGGGTTGTTCGGAGCGCCTCTGAAGGCTCCTGCGGCCTGTTGAAGCGTGGTCACTGAAGAGCCTCGCTGAAGTCTGCATTTGTGGATGAACTGAAAAAACCCAAAGGGGGTGGTGAGTATGTCTTCACTGAATGGATGTGTTGAAATATCTTGGGGATCTGAATCATTAGAGTATTTTTGCAAAATTTCAAATGAAGAAGGTGAAATGTCGTTAGTCTCTTTCTTACTTTAGGAGTTTCCTGGCTTTGTAAAGCCCAGTCTAGTGATGTATTACTACAGGAAAAGAAAGAAAAGCATTAGGTTATTCTTTAGATTGGGGAACTATTACAGTTGAAGTGACTGGATATTTTTTACTTCCTTAATCTATAACGAATTAAACAATTAAGCAGCTAGGATTTTATAATGACTTTATTTTGAGGGACTCTTGATTGTTATTTCTTTATTATGTTATTTTTTGTTTTCATAGGAACTGGATTGATTATAGCTTAATTAGATACCTTATTTCATGTTCACAACTGAGTAGTCATCTCAACTTCATGGAAGAATACAACTTTTACTTTTCTGAAGAGTTTTGGAAAACAGAAGTAATACTGCATCCCCTTCAATGTAGGGAGTTTGATTAAAGCTGAAGGCGAGTCCCATGGTGGCTCCATTTACCTTTTCCTAATGTGTTATCTCAAATTATTAGTAAGAACAAACCACAAAGAAATAAGTATTTTCAGCTGAAGCATGAAAAAAAACTCTTAACTGTGGGCACTTAAGTAATACTGGAATGGTGCCCGATTCCAAAATAGCTTCTGGTTAGGGAGGTCGGGTGGGTGACTTGGGGCTAACACAGGAGCGTGCTCTTCCCTTTCCTCCTCCTCTGCCACCCTCCCGTCCGAATAATGTCTAGAGACACAGGCAAGGCTGTACCTGCGTGGGCGGCCCCAGGTTGTGTGAGAGTGCTTTGTCAGGCTGTTACTGGTGCATGCAGGAATATTGGTGTAGGGGCTGTTTTGCTGTTTAATTCTGCAGGAATCAATTCCTTTTGGTTGCTGAAATCTGAGGAGAAAGAAGAGTGTGGTGAAATGCTTGAAATATTGAAAAATGAGTACCAAGTGAATAGAAATTGGATCTGAGTTGGCAGAAAAAAAAGCTTTTACTTTAGCTTTTGATTTGCATTTTGTTGTTGTTAAATAATTTCTTGCACCTTGGCTCTGTCAGGTCCTTGGCATTTGTTACATGCAGTACTTGGGTTAGGACAACCAGCTGTAGTGAATACCCAGGTAATTACCCAGCTCCTGTTAAATGTGTTTTACTTCAATGTTGTTGCTCAGAAATAACAAGAATGCCGGTTTCGAAATTACTGTTTCAGAGGGTAGAGATCTAGCTTATATTTTGAAATTGATTGTATAGTTCTTTTGGAAAAATCCTAGAGCAGATATTGTAGGGGTAACATGGGCTATTTCATTTTTCTGCCCGGGGCGGGTGGTACCGCATGAGCAGTGCCCAGGAGAATCACATGTGCGCTATGGGGTTATACTCCCCTCTTGAGGCTGATGTCGGATTTGCAAAGGAGAAAATAGTGCACACATTTTTAGGTCCCAAGTTTTTTCTCTAGATGACCAAGAAACGTTGTTGGGGATTTTTATGTTGTGGTTTTGTTTGTTTGTTTGAAGACAACCTTAGAATGTTCTGCTCACTAGGCTGGATAAGCAACACAACATGGTAGCCTGTGCCTCGCTATTGCTCTGTAGAGCAGCTTTGCTGTATTCTTCCTTCTCGGTGAACAGGCTGGATCCTGCACAGCTCTGGCACAGTTCTCAAGGCACTAATCCTAGCCACAGCGCTGCTTGTTTTAAGAAAAGCTTTGTGCAGTGTCTCTACCTGACAGTTTTCTTCCTGTGCTGCTGGGCAGCTTATTGTCTGTCTGTTTCTGTGGAATATGCTTGGAAAACATAAAATATAAAAATAACACAAGCAGTAGTTCTGTTATGGAAGTGATGATTAGAGATCAGTCTAATAAATGCTACTTCAGTGCTCTTTCTGACTCCTCATAGCACTTCCGCAGGTTTCAAAAAGTACGTGACCACATCCTTATCCTGGACTAGTCCTCTAAGAATTGTTTGCTCCTTTTTAATCTGTTTCCCCCTTCACTTCTAATTCTCATTTGCCTTTTGATGGAGGATAGCACAAGATAGCGCAAGTGGCATCAAAAGGGATCACTTCATTTAGGTGATTAATTCTGTGACAGGAAAAGAGAAGGCATCTAACAAAAATCCAGTTGTATCTACACGTATCACATTCTTCTGTTAAAGAGTACTTTATAGAATGTTTTCAGGAGGAAATACTAGGAAATGTTCAGATGTCCATGTGGGCTGGCATACAGAAAATAACATGTACTGTGTTGGAGCACACTGGTTTATAAATTAAACAAAAAACAACTCCACAAGTAATTGCAGTTTCAGCATAAGCTTTATTCTCTATTATAGATGTGTAAGAAGAGGTTTCCACCAGTTTTAGAAAGGATTCATATGGCCTTCAAACACGTCCTTTAGAATAATCACTCTATTTGCTAAGGAAAAGAGAGAAGAAAATAAGCCTACTTGTCAGCCTGTGATTAAACCTTGCCCTTTATTACTTCGGGCTCTAGGTCTTGTATTTTTCCTTAAAAGATAATCCATCCCAAAGTCTGTCATGGCAAACGGCTTAGGTTCACGTAGTTCCTTCTTCTTCAGAGTTGTGATCAGTAATTTCATTTTGAGTTAAATTTAAACCAAATCAGGCCATCTAGTGCTGTGTTGTCCTCCGTCTTGCCTCAGTTTTTCATCTGAGTTGCTGAAGAGGGAAAAGATAAAGATTATTTTGAGAGTCTTAATACTTTTCTGAAAATCCTGGTTTGATAATCTGTCTGAAAGTCCCACAAGTGCTCAGCCAAAGGCAGAAGGTGGCTTGTGACTGTCGTATTTGTGCAGTGGCCCCAGGAGCAGCCCTTCAGGAGGAGTTCGCAGAAGGGAGAGAGGAGCTTTGGGAAGTCCTAGGAGCCTGAAAAGCAGGGGGAAAGTGGAAGAATGAAGCAGTGAGTAGTGGGAATGTGTAATGCAGGTATAAGACTGACATAGACATTCCACCAGCAGATTCCTAAAGCTCAGCTTAACACGGGTGAGTGCGGGTGGAGTATGGCAGGCTGGGCAGGGAGAACAAGACGGCTCGTGCTGGGAGCTGGTTATCAGCTGGCAGTGCTGCTGCTAGTGCTGACTTAGGTACAATCGTGCTTTTAATACGTTTTACCATGAAAATCGGTAAGGTCTTAGCTGAGAAAACAAGAAAATGCTGGGATTTGAGGGCAGGGGGTGGAAAAGATTGGTAGGTTAAGGAAAGGAAGCCTTCCCCTTCTGCCTAATATACTTTAACGGGATTCTTCGAAGTTCAGCTAGCAGTTTCTGAGCATCAGACACGTTAGTGGTTCTCTTGGTGGTAACTTAGTCCCAGTCACTCCGGAAAGGCTGCTCTGGATGTCTTGCGTGACAAATCAGATGACAGAAGTTGTTTGGTTTGTGGGGTTGGTGGTTTGACTTGTGTGTGTTGGTTTGGTGTTTTCGTGGGGTTGGTTTGTTTGTAAAAGCTCTGCTATTATGAGTTGGCAGGCAGTACCTTGAGCACTCGCTCCAAGCGTGTCCCCTAGCATCTTCTCCAGCACTTGTCTGTATTCTTGATACTCTTCTTCTGTTATCCTGACACCGATTTCAAAGGGAACATTAAACTATAAAAACATTAAAGGACTGAGTTTAACAGCCAAGTTCTGGACAAGGACACTGCAAGTTCATTTTATTTATGCGATTGATGATAAGCAAGAGGTATAAAAAATTACTCCATCTATTCACTTACAAGTGCTGAGATGTAATCAAAATCTCAGAAATGCGATGTACAGTTACTACAGACCAAACTGCACAATGAACTGGAGGAAAGAAAGCTTTACAAAATCCCGCATTATTGTGTGTTACTTCTGAAATGTAGGTGAATCCTAAATAAGAGATTGTGATCTGGATCACCGCAGCTCATTTTAAATCATTACATGCTATCAGTGCTGGCAGTTCTCATGTGCCCTTTCTTATTTGTGTTTCAAGTTCAATATTATTATAGTACTGCCTCCTGTGACTGAAATTGTGTTACCCAGCCCCACCCCGTAAACTTGTAAGCAAGAAGAATAAATACAAACCTTAATTTCAATACTGTTTCTGTCGTCTTCTGCCTCTGCTTCATCTGGATCCCAAAAGCCTTCCGTTCCTCGACGATGTAATTGTGCGGAGGGTTTTTTTGGGTCATTTTGTTGCTAGAAAGCAAGCAAAATAATATGTATATATTCTTTCCATAATCAAACTAGTCTGCAGTGGGAAAATTAGAACCTATAATTAACACAGATGCAGCAAATTAGCTGAAGGCGTCACACAATTTGTATGTATGATACGTAGGTCTATAGCGATTGTACTCCTGTCGCTGCATTCACTTCAATAGGTATTTTGTTTAAGGGTTCGTTGAAGAAGCAGCGCTTTTCAGTTAATTTCCAAAGAAGATGCCAACAAATTACTTAAATGAATGCTTTCTCTTCAATCACCCTTTTGTTGTTGTTTTCAGATTATTAATTCTTCATGAATGAGATTAGATACGTATTCTCATAGCAGGAACACAAAGCTAATGGTTTGCTAAAGAAGTTCTCTGGACTAAGTCCCTCCTCTTTCAGAAAATGTATCTTCTAAAAGCTCCTCTGAATGCTGTAAAGAATATTGGTTTTAAGGCCTTATAGAAGAGAATAATCCTGAGAAAGCGTTGTTCTGAATCTCTCTACCTGTAGCTTTTTATATTCAGGGCTTAAAAAGCTGGAGCCAGCCAGAGAAGGTTCTGTCCAGAGGCTGCTGGAAAGCAGAATTCCCAGCAGAGCACTTCTGAGAAACATGATTCTCTTCCCGAGGCAAGGTGTCAAACCTGAAAACACAGGGAGAAGTTAAACACATTTCACAGCCTCTGTATTTAGTTGAAGCCAGATCCAGAGAAAATATTTCTCCTGACTTGAATGGCATGGAATTATTTCTAAAGCTGGAGCTATAAAGCAAACATAATTTTTATATGCTAAGGGTAAAAATATCCTGTCCAAAAGACACTATTGCTTACAGTGTTTTCCTCTATAACTAAGATACAGTGACTGGAACAGACAGGTTAGGGGAGAGGAATCACACAGGAAAAGCAGCATAAGCTGAAGCTGCTTGGAAACGTTACCTGGTTGGTTTCCCGGCCTCAGCACACAGCTGCTTTCTGCAGCACTTTATATAGCGAGTGGAGTATTTGCTCTGTGCTACAGTATTCCTGGAAACGCAATCTGATACGTATTTAAAATACTTTGGAAACTTGGCCTGCTTGTAAGATAAAAAACGAACAAAAAAGTGACAACAGTGCATAGATCTATTGCTGCACTTTTCAAAATGTACAATGAAATTGTGTAGGGAATGAAGTGTGTTTCCTTTTTTCCTGTGGCATTAACATTGTTCCTTTTAAAAAATTAATTAATAGCTTAACTTGTATTTTTCGAAGAGGAACCCATGTTGTTACTCGAGGTGGTGTAACAGCAATGGAGAAGCTGAGCTGTATTCCTGAGCTGTGTTTCTCGTTTTTGCCTTTAAGTGCATTGCTTCCTGAATATATTCTCTCAGAGGTTCAGGTTTAGCAGATTTTCTTGTCTTTTGCTGGAAGACTGAAACTGAAATTGATACCTAGGAAGCTTTGCTTCCATTACTCTAAAAACAGAGTAGTAATGTGTTTTAAAGGGTCGGTAAGGGTTAGTGGCAATGGCTGAGGCTCTAGAAAAATCCCATGAAGAAAAACTTCGTATGTGGAAACTCTTTTCAGTCATCACAAGACGCAAACACTTATTCTCCTCAGGCTGGATGGTGAAACCAACGGTGGGCACAGGAGGGACCGTGTCAGCGTTCATCACGCTGAGCAGCAGTTTCTTCAGTGCGACACTTACTTTGAGCATATTCTTTTTCTGTCTTTTCCCCAGTTGCACGAGGAGGCAACTAGAGACCCAAACCCATGAAGCTCATTCTCAACTGAAACACCTTCACCTAATGTGTATGCTTGCAGGGAATAAACTGTGTAACTCTTAAATAATCGTTTATTAATCGTAATTGTTTGGCATACTTTGATCATTACTTGAAACTATTTGAATACATGTCATCTTAAGTACGAAGGGGTAACAGGCTGAACTGGGCCTTGCTGCTCAGTAGGTTTGAATTCTTAAGTATTGAAACTCATGAAATGTGAGGATGACTTTTAATGTGAGTTGTGGAAGCCAAAACCCCCCTGGCAAAAACTGGGGTGTACTTGTGGAGTTAGTGCCCTTTCTCCTTAGAATGAATCGTGGTCAAAGCTAAGGAAGAATGAGGTTTCATTTTTTAAGCCTTTTTATTGGAGCTGGTGTGCTGGAGTTCAGGTGTGTGTGGTCCCCACCCAGCCCCTCGGCGCCCAGCAGGTGTCTGGGGAAAGAGCAAGGGCTGTGGTCTGGGGGTGAAGCCACTGCTCACCCTGGCACTTATGAGTATGCTCTCCGTGGCAATGGAAACCAGCGTGAAACAGAGGAGTGCTTTGCTGGATGACTTGAAATGGAACTGCCCAAACGTGCTAATGTCTAGATGAGTTGTTTTTTTGGTGTGTTTTGGTTTTTTTTGTAAGGCTATAGCACATTTACGCAAGAACAGGAACATTTCATACTCCTAATGGTATACAGAAAGATAATTTGTGTATGTTTCTTTGAGAGCAACTGGGATATTATTTGGCTAGTATAGATAACTATCATAAAATGAGGTTTGTTTTTTCTAGAAAAGCGAGTATGTTATCTTGACTATGCCAAAACAAAGTGTGCCCAGGAACCACTGCCTTGGAGAGGGGGAAGGCTCCGAGTTATTCACTTGTGTTGCTCCGGTGCAGCTGAAGAATAAAGGAAAAACATGACCTTTGAGTTCAGTATTTTCCCCCTTGTAGGAGGGGAAGGTGCTTCAGCTTTTAGCTGAAGGCATACTGAAACACTGCCTGGTTGAGCCTAAGATGCTGCCTGAAGTGCAATGGCACATAAATTCAACTAAAGGCAAAACTTCATTCTTTCTTACACAATATATTCTCTAGGGGACCAAGACCTTCCCAGCTACTGCAAAGCTAATACCAGGGATGAGAGGACATGCCGAGGGTTTGACTGAAGGCAGACTGCAGACAGCCATGGCAAGATTATCAAATACAGCACACCAGGCTTTAACCAATAGGACTTTATTCTGTTGGTATCTTGACAAAAAAAAAAAACCTGAGGTGCAGTACAGAAGTGTGGCTAATAAAAAAAAATCTTCAAATTATGGTTTGATTTATTGATGTTGGTTTAATAACCAAGTCTGAGATTATTGTAAAGCAAAAGACATATGCATTTCACTACTCCTTTTCATCTTCAGGAAAGCACGGGCTTTTATATATCCAAAAGCATTATTTTCAAGGAAGATCTAAGCACCACTTCAAATCTACCAGAAGGGCTTGCTAGCATGTTGTTACATGATGCCAAAAGCTCCACCAGCCCTTCCCCTCACACGAAATGATGCTCTGGCCTGTGGCAGGACGGAGTATTTGTCCCCTTGCACAGAGGAGTCCACACCTCGCCCCTCTGACAGCTCCTGTTCCTACTCACGTACTTGAAGTCTGACCACACCATAATCCAATTAAATTTGATCCCTAAACCAGAAAAGCCGGGTACAATTCCTACAGCATCAAGGAGTAGTATAAGGCACAGTACTTTGCTATGCTCTTTACCTTTACTTTAAGGGAATGTCAATTAGGGCTGATTATCAACATATTGTGGCCTCCTAGCAATAGAGTGCTCATAAAATCAGATAGTTGTTTCCCATGTTCATGTCCAGTTTAGATAAAATCAGTTCTCATCCGATTCAAGACACATTGCAAACTGGGGATCATGATCACTTGTTGCCGGCGGAACACACGTCACTGCTCGTTCTGCTGCCCCTCTGTCACGGCAGACATTCCTCCCTGGCCCTTGTTGACGTCGCTGATACATGCCCACAGTCCATCAACCGATTCCTTCCATAGCGTGACCTCAAAAACAGACCAGGAAGAAATTTCAGCCTCAATACAGTCTCAGTTTCCCATTTCCTTGCAACCATCACATCTCTAGTTTGGCGATAGTCTACAGCTACGGAAGTCAAGTGTTGCGGAGTTGTTTTAAGTATCAAGTTATTTGTTGCTGTATACTGAATAATTATCCAGTGGTGACAGTATGTGAATTCTGCTCTTAGTACCTACAAAATAAAGTTAAGCCTGCATTTCTCGTTTCCAGCAAGCAATAAGAATGCAGTGCAAGAAGTCTGCCAAAGGGTAGGGTCTTCCTCCCCTCTTGATAAGTCAAAGAGAAAAAACATTCACCATTGCAACAAAGGAGAACCTACAACAGTCTTAACCAAAAGTGCCACTAGCATGGAAATGGCATGCAGGAGAACAGCCAAGCCAAAGTACTCACTTTGTTGTCTCCTCCAGACACTGCAAGGATATTTGCAGTAATGGACCAACTCACATGCCAGACAACATCATTGAACTTGTGCAGCAGCTTTGGTGACCATGAGTTTCCAGAGGCATCATCGCACGTCCAGATAAACACTCTGCCGTCCTACAAAAGCAAGGAGACTGAGCTGGTTGGACCCCAGTCACAGCACAGAAACAGCAACCTTGACTGCACTTAGAGCTGCGCTTCAAATCACCACTCCGGCATGAACCCTGGGCGCGTCTGCACGGGCTGTCGCTCAGCACGGCAAAGAGCCTGTGCTCTTACTATAGCTAAAAGCAAGACAGGCGTACAAAACGACACACAAAAGATGTCGCTCTGACAGAGGCCTCACCTGTGAGCAGCTCGCAATGGTGCTGGTTGGCAAACCTATGGATGGAGCCCAGGCTACATCACGGACCCAGTCGCTGTGAGCCTCCAGCTTCTGCTCTTCCTTCCACTGCCCATCTTCTTCCCTGAAAACACGGGTATGGCTCGGCAGGGTGGCAGCAGCAGCCGCCACGTTTCTCACCTCCTGTTCTGGAAGGCTTTGTTTTCATCGCTTTCAGACTCCTGGCTGATCCAGGTAATACACAGCACAAGTGTTCCCCACTCTCCTCCAAAAAGCTCTATGGCTTAAACTGACAAAATCCCTTCCAGGGTACAGAAAGCAGCACAGGAAAACCAGAAATCTGCTACTGTGGAAGTGACAGTGGCAATCAAAGACAATTAGAAAGAGCTTTCCAAGAGAAGATGAAGCAGGGCTGACACAAACTGCTATAACCATGAGAGACTGTACATCACTAAGTTGTTTCCATTTTTAAAGCACTTCTCTAAAATGATAATTTGAAGATGAAAGTACAGAGATGCCGAAAATACTACCTGAGATACAACAAGGAAATTCCAAGACTAGAAAGGTATCAGGTTTTGTAAGTTCTGACGCCTGGCAGCAGAGCACTTACTTCCAGATCTTGACAAGGTTGTCACAGCCACCAGATGCAAATCTTTTGATGTAGTTTGGTTTTTGTCCAGATGGTTGTTCTATAAGGCTTCCTGGTACAACCGCAGGAGCCCAGCTAACTGCATTACAGCCAATCTATTTAACGAAAAAATATCATTATTAAAAGATGCTTTCTTTAAATAAATATTATAATAAACCCGTCTTAGGAAACTTGCACAATGCTGGATGAATATCGGATGAATAAGAAATCCAGATACAGTCTGGTCTCAACAGGGCACTTGCTAGAAAGCCCGAGGTAGCTAAGTAACTGTTTTATGTGCAAATATCATCTCGGCTGTGTAAACGGTGGAGACAGAGGTATGGACTGAAAAGACATACGCAGTTGCTGAGATTCAGGAGTAGAAGGAACCTGTGGGTCCAGAGACCAGTCTCCTTTTACTGAGAGCCACTGCCATTAGCTTATCAAGTTCTGCTTAAGCAAAGACCCCCACTATTTTGGAAAAACATGAGTCAAGCAGTTTTTCTAGCTTCAGTTTATCCAGTCAGTTTGTACAGGTGCTCTTAGTACCACAGCCATTTCCTATCAGGGAACTTCCAGCACTGTGTGTAACAATAATGTTTCATAAGTATTATCAGTGCTGTTTAATAACCTCTGTGTCTTGTTTTCCACTTTATTTTAGTGACTGTAAGGTACAACTTCCCACTCTGGATTAATTAAACCCAAGTTATTCTCAATTCTGGAAAACGTTTCACATAATTTCTTTGCATTTCCATATCTATCCAGTCTACAAGTTCTGTGCAGCACCGAGTCAGAGCTTACGTGTAGCTCCAGGAGCTCTGCACGCCCTAAGGAACAGACGTACCGTATGTGCGTTGCTGATCTTTTTGAGTTCCCACTGCCCGTCACCCGTGTAGCTCAGTAAGGAAATGGCCCCGTCAGAGCTCCCGCAGGCCAGGATCAACCCATAGTCGTGTGGGGCCCAGCAGACAGAGTTCACTGCGCAGGGACAGACAGGCCGGATTACAACAGGGACTGCCAAACCGAGTAACGAAGTCACTGACTAGTGTTAGTGGAGTAGGCACTAAAAGCGAGCAGCTTTGGACGCTAAGAATAAGAGTCTCAGCATTCCTGAATTTCAAAGCTAGTCAACTTCTACTGAATGACTGAAAACTGCCTTTATTTTTGGCACCCTTTTAGAAAGAAACACCAAAAGAACACCCTTAATGAGAGATTAAAAATGGTGACTGTCCCTTGCAACAGTGGAGAGCATTACCAATGCTGGAACACAAGCTGAATGGCAGATGTAACATTTAATGTCTAGATTAGTAACAAGACAAAGCTGGAGACTTCTCTTCCTGTAGTGGACACACACAAGATTTTCCTCAAGAATTCAGTACCCTACCATCTTGTTTATTTGAAAGCTGATTTATTTGTAAAACATCTCCTATGCAAACATCCTATGAATCGGGACAGGTGATCCCGCAAAACGATGTTAGTAAATGTTCTGTTTATGCTGAACAGACTTAGTGTCTCTCCATTAAATCATCTCTCTGTTTGACAGATGCTTTCTTCTTTAACACCAATCGATTTATTCCAATATTAATGAATCCTCTCCTATCGCAGTTTCACTTTCCAGCTCCAGACCCCACATACCTGAGGAATCGTGCCCTGTGTACTCATATGTCTTCTCCCAAGTGCCATTTTCTTCCTTCCAGATAATAACCTTCCTGTCATAGGAACAGGAAGCCAAGATATTTCCGTACATAGGGTGAGCCCAGGCGACCTGCCACACGGGACCTTCGTGCCTGCAAGAAACAGCGCGATTCGGAAGAGCCGCGAGAAGCCCGCCCCAGCTGCGGCTGTTTCACACCGTTACTGTCAACCAGTGCTCTGCATGCGATCAATGCAGCGATGTGAAGAACAGGGTGACACCAAGGTGAAAAACAGCACACAAAACCACTGCCATTGAAAACAATGCCAAATACCTAACCTTATATTACCAATTGAGATTTTAAGTTTACTTCTTGAAAATTACAGGAGTCAAGTATGTAAGGAATGAAGAAGTCCATGTGTTATCTCTAATGGGCTCTCTGTCCCCCCCCCAGCTCACAGAACTGTTCAGCAACAACCAGCCGCAGCACTGACTGCCTCAGAGGAATTTACCGTACATCTTACATTATCAAAGGGCTAAACGACAAGATAGTAAAGATTTCCACAGATCAAAATCTTCCGTTTGCGACACTCTACCCTCTCAGGTCTGCAATGAGGATTTGCCCTCCATTCCGAACATCAAAGATTTTCACGGATCTGTCCGAAGAGCAGGTCGCGAGCCGCGTGCCGTAGTAATCCATCTGCGCATCGTGCTGCAAGGCGACGGAAAAGCTGCTGTCAGCACCTGCCAGCTCCGCTCCGCTAGCAGACCTTACTGCGTTTTAGCAGTAGCTGTAGGAATGGTGAACAGGTAACCGAGTCCCAGCAGGACAGGCTAAAAAGGACAGTTCTTAAACAGTCCCTCTGCCGAAGCTCTGAACCATTCAGTGTACATCTATGTTTTGTTTCATAGAAACAAGCCTAGGCATAAAAATTAGAGCTTTAAATCATCTCCTGTTCCCCCAGCAGCTCGGTTTTCCTGTCCACACAGTACAAACCAGCACCATCAGAATTTCAGGCAGTGTTCCCCACCCAGCATCCCGTGTGCGCCCCCGTATCCAGGTCCGTGCCCGGTGCCCTCGGCCCGCAGACCGGCGGGGCCGGGGCAGCAGCCCCGCGCACTTACGATCATGTCCTCGTGAGACGTGTCCACGGTGTTAATTACCGAGACCTGCGGGGGCGGAGAAACAAGAACCAGTGCGGGCACTCCCGGGCGCCGCGCTGCCCCCGGCGCAGCCCCCGCTCCGGCACGGCCGCGGGACCCCCGGCGCGCCGCCCCCAGGGACCGGGACCGGGGGCTCTCCGGCCCGGCGGCCGAACCGGCTGCGCTCGACCCGGGCACCGGGGACCCCGCCGGTCCTGCCCGCGCCACCGCCCCCGCGGCTGAGCGGAGCAGGGCAGCCCGTCCAGCGGCCGCCGCACGGCGCCGGGCCCGGCCGGCCCGCCATTCGCCCCCCCACCCCGGGCCTACCATGGCGGCGGCGGCCCCGCGGAGCTCCGGGCGGCCTGGGCTGCCCTGCGGCCGCGCTGCTCAGACGTGGCACGGCGGTCCGGCACACAAACGGCCCCGCCGCGGCGCTCCCCGCCCGCTCCCGGGTTCCGCCGCGCCGAGGTTCCGGGGCGGGGCGAGTTCTCGGGTGCGCTGCCCGCGCTCCGCCGGCACCGGGCCGGTGTCCCCGCACAGCCCCAGCGCGGCCGTGCCTTGCGGGCAGGGGACGGAGCGCCGGCCGTGCCGCAGCTCTCCCGGGGGCTCACTCCCGCCTGGGGCTCCAGGGCAGCGTCCCGGCCCCGCGCCGGGTGCGGTCCCCACGCTGCCCCGAGCGCCGAGGCGCCCCCGCGGGGCAGGGGAGCCGGCATCGCCCCGCGGGGCCTGGGCGAGGCGCAGGGGCTGCCCGGCCCGGCCCTGCCCTGCCCGCCGGTGGCGCGGCCCCAGCCTTGCGTAGTGCGGGGAGGCACCGCCGAGCCCGGGGAAACCCCTTCTCGCCGGCCGGAGGGCTCCGCGCTGGGCAGTGCGGCCGGCAGGGGGCGCCCGCTCGGGTCCCGGTGCGGTCCCGGTGCCGTCCCGCCGCCTCGGGGGGCGCCCTGCGCCCCGGCCCCGCGCCCGCCGCCATCTTCCCGCGCAGCGCCGCCGCCATGGCCAGCGGCTCGTACCACATCTCCAGCCTCCTGGAGAAGATGACCTCCACCGACAAGGACTTCAGGTGCGGCCGGCGCGGCACGGGACGGGACGGGCTGCGGGGGGCCCTGCCCGCGGGATCCCGGCCCGGGGGCACCCCGGCGTCCGGAGCAGGTTCGGTGCCCCGACCCTGCTGCCGGTGACACCCGCTGTGCAGCCGGTTCTGGACCGGGGGATTCATCAGTCGGCTTTAGGGACGGTGTTCTCGCAGGGAGCAGCGGCGATCCCCTCGGGTGCTGCAGCGTGCGAGTGAGCGGGCATGGGAGCGCGAGGCGGGGTACAACCCTGATAGCACGACTTCACGTTCTCATTTGCTTTGCAAACAAAGAGCATCGTAGCAAAACCGCTGAAGTACTTTGTAGCTCGTTTTTCCGCTAGAAGGTTAGACTGTCAGCGCACTGAAAAAGCTGAGCCCTGTCACCCGGCGGAGGACGCTGCGGATACCGGCTGTGCTCGAATTGCTTTAGTAATTGTTTATTGCATGAAGGTGATGTTTGTGCCAGACTTGATCTTTTGAGCTCTTTTAGAAGAGAGGGATTAGTAATATCCTAAAAGAAGGTTGATTTTTGCAGAGGCTGCTGATGTTTTTTTTGCTGTTAAAACCAGTACTTTTCAAAGAAGTCAGTGCTGGAGTAGCTGCACAGACAGTTCAGACAATCTGAAGTTAATCCTGCAGATGAGACGTGCCCAACACCGGGCGTGTGGCACGCTGTGGCGATGTCCCTGGGCCATTTCCTCCCAGCACACGGTCAGACCTGACCCGTTGTCCTGAGTTTCACGGCCGGTTACAGGACCAGGTTTCACGCGCTTCCCCGGGACGGGTCCGTGCGCCGGGTTGCGCGGCCGCGGGCAGGACAGCAGCGGGTGCGGGACACTGCGCAGCCCGTGGCCATAATTGGTCATCCGTGTCCTGGCAGACACTGAGCTGCAAGTGCAGCTCCGTAGCTCTCGCAGAACCAAGAGCAGGTTGCGTATTGTTCGCACAGGGGCAGAGCGGCTCTGTTTCTGGATCTCGGGCTGGCTCTGGCGCCGCAGCGGTCCCTCCGTCCAGAGGGGGCGGCTCGCAGGCTGGAGGCGCGGCCGCTCCCTGGTGCTGGGGCTCTGACATGCTGGATGAGTTACATCAGAGCCTAATTTAAAGTGGAGGGGGCACTTGGGACACGAGAGGGACGAGCTTCTCTGTGGTTCCTTTTAGGCGCCCGTTCCTGTGCAGGGGCAAACATTGGAAAGGAACTGACACACCATAGCCATACTTAAATATCTCTGAACATCAGGCCTCCAAAATTTGGAGAGAGGGTTAAACAAGGAAAGAGGCTGAGTGTGCAGATGACACAAGTGTTTGGATTATTAAAGGCTCCCAGGACCTGAAGGATATAACAGCAATCTAAACAGAGCCTAGAGAATGTCTAAGGAATAGTTTGCATGGACTCATGACTTATTTTTCATTTTTGAGCTTGATAACCCGATCCCCTTCTGCATGTGTGGGCCCATAGTGCCAGTGCTACAGCAGGCAGACGGAACAGCGCCCGGCGCATTCCCAGACCCAGACTGGCTTTCCTGGGCCTGGCGGGTGGTGGAAAACACCACCATGACTTTTTCTAGCAGAATTAGCTGTCTTGGTTTAGTCACCGAGAAAAAACTCACGAGCTGCGTGCCCATCCATGTTAGAGTGGTAGTGTACCTCATCCCGGCTAGGAATTTGAAGGAGGAGAGAACCTATCTTCTCATTTTCACAGACTCCTTAGCTCAAGCCTTTTCACCAGCTACCTCTGCCCGAGGTTCCCACTCGTAAGTGGGCTTGTTGTTCAGAACAGTGTAAAGGGTTGTAAGTTACTCTTTGAAAATGTGTTTTCATACAAGCACAGATTGTCAAATTGCGTTGTCCAAGGTGTTGCGAAGGAAATGCATTTGTGTCTGTAGATCAGCCAACCCGCCTGTGCTGCCTGTCCTTTCAGGTTTATGGCCACCAACGACCTGATGGTGGAACTGCAGAAAGATTCCATAAAACTGGACGAAGACAGCGAGAAAAAGGTTGTGAAAATGCTTTTGAAATTGCTGGAGGACAAAAACGGGGAGGTCCAGAACCTCGCTGTCAAGTGGTAAGAGCCTCGGCGGTAGCTGCCGCGTTCCCGGGCAGGGCTGCAGGCCGCAGGTGCCGCCGGCACAGCGGGGCGTTCGGGGCCCCCGGCGGGGCGCTCACCGCGCTGCTTTCCCTCCCTCCGGGCTCGTGTTCAGAGCCGTGAGCACACCGATACGTCGTAGAAGCAGCAGGTGATTTTGGAAGTAGTTCAGTGTTTGTGGTGTGAATCTTACCACATGAAAAGTAGCATGCCTGAGGTTTTATTACTTTAGAGAGAAGCCCAGTTTAAAATTTTGGTCATCGGGGTCCTCTCCTTTCTCGGGCTTTGAAATCCAGCGCTGAATTTCCCAGTGGTCCTGCCTTTGCTGGACGTGGTACTGAGCATGTATAGCCCTTCCAGAATGGCATTTGAATTTCAGGCCCAACTCCTGCTCTTCCCGGGCATTTTCGTTAAAGTTTACGACGCACTTGTTGGTTTTCCCTGCTTTGATCCGGCTGTAGCCTGTGCTGTTGCTTTGCCTTTGACCTTTTCAAGGTTTTTTACATCCAAGTGGAAAAGGCAGCAGTTTCCTTTATTACGGCATCACCTGATGGAGGGACCCTGCTGCTGCCCTGCTCTTTCCTGCCTCGTTCCCCCAGCACGGCTGAATGGGAGTGTTCATTCTAGAAATGAAATTGAGTGGGTCAGTTCCCACGCAGGGCTCCAGAAGGGTGGGCCATTTAAAGATAACTTTGGGTTCCCGTCATTTTTCCTGCAGAAAAGTTTTTCTAATAATATTGATTTTAAAAAGTGCAGGGGAAAGGGCGACGTCTTCCCTGTGCTGTAATTCCGAGCGTCGGCTCAGGCAGAGGTTTTCACACACACGACAGAGGGCAATAGGTAGCTAATGTGTGAAAATCCATTTGGCATTTCCTCCTGGAAGGCAGTTTTTGATGGTACCTGCCTGTAGATTTTACCATTGCTCTGTGTAACACGTCTGTAGCAGCTGGTGTGAAATGCCCTCCTACAAACCTGATGTAAAACTGACTGAAGTCTGATGTAGAGTTAGCCGAGGCAGAGGTGCAGGGTATGGAAACCCGGAGCCGCAATGTGCTGCGGGATATCGGTACTCCGTATGTTTTGGTGATGTTTGCACTCGGGGCTGAGCTGCCTTTGAGGAGCAGTGAGCTGAGCACCCCTCTTGGCAGCAGAAAGCGTCCTCCTTCCTCTGCGTTCTCTCTGCGTTCTCCCGCACAGCCTGGGCCCGCTGGTTGGCAAAGTGAAGGAGTACCAGGTGGAAACTATCGTGGATACGCTGTGCACAAACATGTTATCCGACAAGGAACAGCTGCGGGATATCTCCAGCATCGGACTGAAAACAGTCATCGCCGAGCTGCCACCAGCATCTACAGGTACAGTGTCTGTCCCTGGTTGTCACGCTGAGGCGATCGGGAGTCACAGCCTTTGGGGAACACAGGAAAACTTGTAGTTCAGGGCCTAAAAGTTACAGATTCCATGTAATGAAGCGAGGAGAGAGAGTAGGTGGCCACGGCAGTGCTGCTGGATTTCGGGTTGGGACGAGAGCTGGAATCAAGATGCAAATGCTTGCTGAACTCCCTTCTCGATTTCTGCAGGATGTTAAGCTCTTGTGAGCCATCCTTTCAGAGTTCTTTCTGTAACACACGTCACACGCACTGAAGCTGGTGTAGGGTAGCAACAGATGAGTCGTCTCCCTAAGGGCTGGGATTGACTCTGTGTGTGTAGAAGGCAGCAAGAGCAGCGTGGGCTTGCTGCAAAACCGAGAGGCTGGACACCTGCCCCTGTGCTTTCTTCACCCGAAGCCCCGCGCCGGTGGTCGCTGTTGCTGCTCCCGTCTGCAGCAAAGGGGAGGTTGAGTCCCGCACAGAG
The DNA here is from genome assembly GCF_036013475.1 of Columba livia. Classification (NCBI taxonomy): domain Eukaryota; kingdom Metazoa; phylum Chordata; class Aves; order Columbiformes; family Columbidae; genus Columba; species Columba livia. Next base: position 22,546,455 of record NC_088611.1, read on the forward strand.
CGCGTGCCTGGGGCAGCACCGAGCCCGCGTTGTGCAGCAGTTACCGGGGCGGCAGGGAGGTGCTTGTGCTTTGTCCCTGCTGCATCACCCAGGCTGCTCAGAACGGCGTGAGAAGCGCTTGTCCCCTCCTTGGAAACGTTTGTGCAATTTGAAGCTGCTTGTGCTTTGCACCGAACCAGAAAAAACCAAATGCATCGCAGCGCAGAGGGAGGGACCCGCTGCTCCGTGCGTGTCCACCTCCTCAGACAAAAGCTGTTCTGGTTAGGCGTCCCCGTGGTGATTTCTTCTTTTCTACTGTAGGAGGGATTAAATGCTTCTTAGCAGTAAAAAGCCTTATTTTTAACTGACAGTGGGGAAAAATCTCTCTTGCAGGTGCCACTATGACAGCGAATGTGTGCAAAAAGATCACAGCCCAGCTGACAGGAGCTGTTGGCAAGCAGGAGGATGTGTCTGTGCAGCTGGAGGCCCTGGACATCCTGTCAGATATGCTGAGCAGGTACCAGGGATCTCGTGGCAGCGGCCTGTGGCGGGGCTGCATCTATCTGTTTGCTTTCGATTTCTCTGTTTCCCTAATCCTGCTACAAGGACTTAAACCCGAAGGATCTGGGTTGGCTGCCCCGGGGAATATCTCAGCAGGGATGAGAGGTGGCGCGCTGAGCCCTCGGTGCTGGTGGTGGATCCCACGGAGGCTCCATTCACGCAGGTGTGGGGAGGGAGAGGGCAAAGCAGGGAAGTTTATTTTAGCCCCGCGATCTGATCACACATGCATTTTTTCCCCTGCTGCCTTTTTCTCACGTTACATAAGTCGGAGTGACAGTGTCATGTGTCAGCTGTGTGCAGGAAGTTATTGACAGACGCAGGTTGTCCAGAAGGGCACTGTCAAAACCGGGCTCCTCACGATGGAGACAAATAACTCTCCCCGTGCCACACTGAGCGAGTTCGTGTCCAGACCCAGGTGCCAAACCCACCCTTTTCCTCTCTCTCCCCCCAACATGCAGAGTCTTCATAGCTGAAGGATTTTCACATTTTTTGCTGGCAAGAGAGATTCTCCTGTGAGGCTTTGACTTTCACCTTCTGTCTTGTGCTGTTGATTGCAGACTAGGGGGGACACTCTACTCTTTCCATTCCTCCATTCTGAACTGCCTCCTTCCCCAGCTGACAAGCCCCAGGCTGGCAGTACGTAAAAGGGCCATCATTGCCTTGGGTCACCTTGTCTTGACCTGCAGTGGAAACATCTTCTCAGAGCTCATGGAGCATCTGCTTGCTGAGCTGAAGAGGAATGAGTCCACCTCTACTACCAGGACGTACATTCAGTGTGTCGCTGGCATCAGTAGGCAGGCTGGACACCGCATAGGTAGGACGAGTAGCTTGAATGGCGCTGGGGAACGTGCATGCGTTTGAGAGCAGCTCCTTTGAGTGGTGACAGCAGTGTGCTCGCTCTGGTCCCGACACACCAGCGGCTTGTGCTTTGTGGTTTGCTCTGTGCGCCTGAGCTGGCTCTGATCTCCACGGGGAGACTCTGGCTGCGCTTCTGTAGGGATTTCATCTCAAGGTCTTGCAGCACTTCCCTGGTCTGAATTAACACCCCTGGGAATTAGGTCAGCGGATTCACCCCATTTTAAATGAGAGGAGGAATAAAGGGCAGCATTCACCCAGAGGTGCTGGACACTGAACAGGCTCCCCAGGGAGGTGTCACGGCCCCAACCTGACAGCGTTCGAGAAGAGACTGGACAACGTCCTCAGACACACGGGGTGACCTGTGGGTGTCCTGTGCGGGGACAGGAGCTGGAACCGATGATCCTGTGGGTCCTTCCAGCTCAGGACATTCTGTGGTTCTATATTGTATTCCTGTGTGAAAGATCTGCCAGAGCTGAGATGAGGTCCTAGGAGATTTCTAACCACAGCTCTCTGTGACGGAGATGCCAGCGCGGGCTGAGGACAGGGAGCAGGGCCCGTCCGCCCAGAACCCGGCCAGGCCACGGGCCCGCGAGGAACGCTGTGCCGGGCACGCCGGGGCGGCGGCCGTGCCGGAGCTGTGGCTGCTGCGCTGAGCGGTGGCTGGAATGGCTCTTCACTGCTGCTTCCTTTGCCCTTCCCAGGAGAACATCTGGAGAAGATAATCCCTCTGGTTGTCCAGTACTGTAACGTGGAGGATGACGAGCTGCGAGAGTACTGCTTTCAGGCCTTCGAGTCTTTTGTGAGAAGGTGCGTGCCCCCCGGGAACAGCCGAGCCCCGTCCTGCGTGGCACTGTCCTCCCAGTGTAAATATCCGTCCCTGAGCGTCCGGCGCTGAGCGCCTTCCTGTGTGCGCCCTGTGGGGAAGGCAGCTCACAAGTGAGGTCCCCTCTGCACCTGCAGGGCTGGGCTGGAGCGCGGGCTGGTTTCTCTCAGCACGTGGGAGCGTGTGTGCGTTGGTGCCGCAGGAGGGGCAGTTTTCCGCATCCCTGGGGGATTCCTCGGCGGGACCTGCTCGCTGCTGCTGCCCGAGGGAGCGGGAGGCAGGACCGGGCTCCTCTTGTCTGGTCAAATGTTTGCTGCTCGTCTTGGGAAAGGAGCCCTGCAGAGCCCCTCGGGTTTTCTCCCCTGAAGGGAGGGTTCAGCCAGGTGCTTGAATTTATTTTCTTTACTGTTTTCCTTACACATATTGCACCCCCCAGGGGAGCGTGGTCTCGCTCCGTGCGCTGCAGGAAGGAGCGGCTCTGCTTTAATTCACGTCAACAAAACGTTCATACAGTGTGTGAAGCGTTTGAGGATCCTTTTGAGACGAATGATGATCTTTGGATATTTAAAATTGTTTAATCTTAATTTATTATCTCTTAGGATTTTTATTTGTCGTGATAGGTGCCCAAAGGAAATGGACCGTCACATCCCTAGTGTCATGGGCTTATGTTTGAAGTACATCACCTTTGACCCGAACTACAACTACGACAATGATGAGGAAGAGATGATGGAAACGGAAAACGGGGAGGATGAAGAGCAAGGTGCCTGCTCGTGAGGATGAACACTGGGTTAACACCTCTCCCCTCCCCGTCTGCTCACCCTCTGTGATGTTACTCTTCCGATCGGGTGTACTCTGAGGTGGATGTCGAGCCTTGGGCAGACAGGAGGGACCCTTTAGCGCCTGTTAGCTATAGGCAGCTTTCCAGAGTGTCTTTATTTGTAGTTACGTACAGTGTGGCAGCCAAGTGCAACAAGTAGAAGAAGTTCCCTGGAAGAAAGGCATTTTTGTTTACTTTCACGCTAATTGGGGTAAGATCTGGGCCGGCTTCCTGGAGAATGTTACGTGCTCTGCCAGTAGCATAGTAAATTGTTACGCTGTTTGTGCCATCCAGGAATTGCTAAGACAAATATTTACATATTTCTGGATTTAAAATCTGGAAACCTCATTCTCCCTTTAAAACAAAAGCCTTGATGCCTGCGCCGCAGCAGCCAGTAAGGGTTGTAAGATTAAGGTTTATTCTCCATCAGCTCTTACCTGGAACAGAAGAACCTGGCACAGGGCAGCCCTGGGTCACCTGGCTGGTTGTGACGTCTGTAGGGACAGGCTGTTGGGGACAGCTTCATGTTCCCATGTGTGACTGGTGTCCGTTTGTCTGGTCAGCTGCAGGGGGAAGCTCTGCGGATCGAGTGGTGCTCCAGCTCTGGTTTTCTCATGGTGGCGAGTCTTGTTTTCCCTTGTCTTCTTCCCAGAAAGCGATGACGAGTACAGCGACGACGACGACATCAGCTGGAAAGTGCGCAGGTCTGCGGCGAAGTGCCTGGAGGCCATCGTCAGCAGCAGGCACGACCTCCTGCAGGACTTCTACAAAACTCTGTCCCCAGTCTTGATAAGCAGATTCAAAGAGAGGGAGGAGAACGTCAAAGCTGACATCTTCAGCGCTTACATCTCCCTGCTGAAGCAAACACTGCCCATCCAGAGCTGGCTCCACACTTCGGATGCCACGGGCAAAGATGACGTTCCCCTGACGATGCTTCAGAACCAGGTGCGTGAGGAGGTGGTGGCTGGCGAAATCGGAGAGCGACTGAGTGACGTCTGTACCGTGCCGCCCATGGACGTGCCTGGTGGTTACACAGGGGACCTCATCTGAGCATCCAGCTCAGTTCGTTATGGGACAGCAGGCGGTGGCGTCCCGGGCAGCTTGTGTTTGTGCACAGTCTGCACGTCGCTGCTGGTCACACAAATGATAGTGGAAGCAGTTCTTCTGACGCGCTGCTTTAATTCAGAAGCATGCTGGAGGAGGTGCGGTCAGGATGGTTGAGCCACGCAGGCTGGTCAGGGCCTGCCTGGCCCAGTGTCCTGACGCTGTGGCCCACACGTGCCATTTTAGAAGACATGAGAGACATTGGCAACGACTGTGTTGTTATAGAGTAGCATGGCTGTGAAAGCAGCTTTTTCTGGCCGATGCTGCTTCTGACCGGTGAGCCCTTGAAGCAGGAGGGTTGACATTCATGCCAAAATATAATTACATCACTGATAAATCATCTTCCCCTCCAGCTTTTCTGTTCATGTAACTTTTCTTCCTGTGCACTGTCCTGTAACCTGTCCCGAGTCCATTCTCTGGTGGACAGGGGCACTGCTTCTTGCTGTCCCCGCCGGGTGTCTGGCTGTGCTGTGGGTGCCTCCGGCTCAGCCGAACAAGCCGCTCTGGTGGCGCCGCGCTGTGCGCTGCCAGCTGGGGCAACTGACACGTTTCTGGTTTTCTTTTCCAAACTGCAGGTCCCCAGCATCATCAAGGCCTTGCACAAGCAGCTGAAGGACAAGAGCATGAAATCCCGGCAGGGCTGTTTCAGCCTCCTGACCGAGCTGGCCAACGTCCTTCCCGGCTGCCTGGCGGAGCACGTCCCTGCGCTGGTCCCCGGTAAAGCTCCCCGCGCAGGGCCGGCTCCGGCCGTTCCCACAGAGCGCTCCTTGCCTGCGTGCCCCAGTTCCATTGCTGTGTGTCACCCCCGCTCAGTGTCAGGACGTGCACGTCACGTTCAGCTCCGTGGGGACGTGGGAGCAGCCCCCAGGCGGTCCCGCGCGTTCCACCAGCCCCTCCGCCTCAGGAGAACCTGTTCCAGCCCCCTGGGAACAGGCTGGGAACCACCTGGAAACTGGGCCTGCTGAGACACAAGTGACATTTGCTGTTGCAAAATTTAGTGGCATTTCAAGAATTATGTGCACTGACTTTATTTAATTTGTGCGGCCACGCTTTTCCCTGAGCTTTCCTGCCTGCAGGTTCACGAAGAATCCCGCTCTGCAGAAAGGCTCGTGGTGCTGAGCTCCTGCCTTTGCTCTTGGTGTGACTCTATGGGAGATACAAAAGAAGTCTCCTGTGGTTGTCCCCAGGCCTGATCCATGCACCTCCCTCTTATGAATGAATAGTTTGGGAAAAACCATTCAACCCAAGAGTCCAGCACGACTTCAGGGGTGGCAGGCAGCGTCGATCTAAATGTTTGTTGTTAAGTCTCCCGGGAAGCATGAATATAGCCACAGAAACTGGCCTTGGAAGTGCCTCCCTTTCCAAAGGCACTCCATCTCCAGTGGTCCACGGTTATGTTCCAACAGTGCCAACAGAAGCTGTAAAACAGATAAACATCAGAGCCCTGGCTGCTTTTTATTTTGGTTTTAAAGACCCCCCAGAAGTGTGCGGGAAACCTCCGAACGCGCGTTCCTGCTGCCCGGGTGCCCGCTGTGCGGACAGCGCTTTCCCTGCGTGTTGTCGTGCCCGTGTGCGCGTGGCACGCCGTCTCTTCTCACCCCAGCCCAGGATGAACGTTCAAATTAACTTTTTAAAAGGTTTCTGTAGCCCTCCATCCAGGAGTGGTGCGGAGAACAGTTGTGTCGGCATTGCCGCTCCCTGGAAAGCAGAATGCAGCGCTTTGCAGAGAGCAGCTCTTTAATGCCTTTTATGTCTTGGGTGGGGAGAGGAAAGAAAGAAACCAGGTTCAGATTGTGTCCAGTTTTTGAATGGGGGGGTGGGTTTGATAACAACCACCTGCTGAGATAGGACAGTGGTCATTGTTGTCTCTTCACACAGGTATTGTGTTCTCCTTGGCCGACAAATCCAGCTCGTCCAACATGAGGATTGACACACTGTCTTTCCTTCACGTCCTCCTGTGCAACCACGAGCCGGAGGTGTTTCATCCTCACATCAAGACGCTGCTGCCTCCCGTGGTGGCCTGTATCGGAGACCCCTTCTACAAGATCACCTCAGAAGCTCTGCTGGTCACGCAGCAGCTGGTGAAAGTGATCAGGCCTTTAGACAAACCGTGCGCGTTGGACGCCAAGCCCTACGTGAAGGACCTTTTCCCCGGCACGCTGAAGCGACTGAAGGCCGCCGACATCGACCAGGAGGTGAAGGAGCGTGCCATCTCCTGCATGGGACAGATCATCTACAGCCTGGGAGACCACCTGAGCACCGACCTCCAGCCAACCCTGAAGATATTTCTGGAGAGGCTCAAAAACGAAATCACCAGATTGACAACGGTCAAAGCATTAACTTTGATTGCTAGTTCTCCACTGAAAATAGATTTGAGACCCATTCTAGGGGAAGGCTTCCCCATTCTGGCTTCCTTCTTGAGAAAGAACCAACGGGCCTTGAAGCTGAGCACTCTGACTGCTCTGGACACCCTGGTGAAGAACTACAGGGACAGCCTCAAGCCGCCCATGATCGAGTCTGTGCTCACGGAGCTCCCCGCGCTCATTACCGAGAACGACATGCACGTTTCCCAGGTGGCCATCGCGTTCCTTACGACGTTAGCTGAGGTTTATCCGTCCTGCATCTCCAAGATCAGCGGTTCCGTTCTGGCCGAGATCCTGCAGCTGGTGCACTCGCCGCTGCTGCAGGGCGGAGCGCTGGGCGCCATCACCGCCTTCTTCCAGGCGCTGGTGCTCACCAAGGCGGCCGGCGCGGGCCGCGCGGAGCTGATGAAGCAGCTGACTGCGCCCGTTTACTGCTCCGGCGCCGCGGGGGGGACCGTGACATTGCACAAACAGGCGTATTACTCCATCGCAAAGTGCGTGGCAGCGCTTTCCTCGGCCTGCCCCAAGGAAGCCCCTGCGACCGTCACCCAGTTTATCCAGGACGTCAAAAGCCCCAAGTCCAGCTCTGCGGTCAAGGTGCTGGCTTTCCTTTCGCTGGCAGAGATGGGCCGCACCACGAACCTCAGCGCGCAGAGAGAGCTCAAAACCGTCATCCTGGAAGCGTTCGCTTCCCCCAGCGAAGAGGTGAAATCCGCTGCGTCCTACGCGCTGGGGAACATCAGCGTGGGGAACCTGCAGGAGTATCTGCCCTTCATGCTGCGGGAGATCGGCAGCCAGCCCAAGCGGCAGTACCTGCTGCTGCACTCGCTGAAGGAAGTCATCAGCTCCGCCCCGGCCGACGGCCTCAAGCCGCACGTGGAGGACATCTGGGCTCTGCTTTTCAAGCACTGCGAGTGCGCAGAGGAGGGGACGCGCAACGTGGTGGCCGAGTGCCTGGGGAAGCTGACGCTGGTGAACCCCGCCGAGCTGCTGCCCCGGCTGGAGAAGCAGCTCTGCTCCGGTAAGGGGTGGGGAACGCCTCGTTCTGCTGGGAAAGCTCTGTGAAGTGCTGGTGGGTTCAACAGGGAGCAGAGCGTGCGCAGAGGCGAGGAGGAGCCGGAGGGATCTCAGCAAGGGGGCTCAGAGCAGCGCTGGGGTGCAGGAGCGTGTCTGCGCGGGGACTGCACGTGGGGCCGTGCGGGATTTAAACAAGGCTGTTGTTAAGACAAATCCTCTTTATCTCTCATGTTTAACGGGATCAAGAGCAGAATGTGCATTTCGCGGTTACAGCAGTGATTTTGTCTTGATCTCCCACTGTTCTAACTCGCACCTCCGTGCAGGCTCTCCGCACGCCCGCAGCACGGTGGTGACCGCCGTCAAGTTCACGATCGCAGACCAGCCGCAGCCCATCGACGCGCTCCTGAAGGGCTGCATAGGTAGGGGCAGGGGCGGCCGGGTCGGTAGCAGCCCGGGGGTTCCACACCTGTGTGACCCTCATCCAATCCCTGTGGCTTTTACCGTGTTTCTCTGCTTTCGGCATTGAAGAGCAAGACTGCCACTGAGCCCTCGTTACGTGCCCTGATACGTTGCTCATGGGCATGTCCTGTTGGTGACAGGTTTTTAGGGAGCTTAAGGTCCTTCTGTGTTTGAACTTATGATTCAAGCACCTCATGACAAGGATCTTGTGAAATATAACCCACATTTAAAGGGTCTTGTGTCCAAGGACCCACATCTCAGATCTGTTGTATAAAACTCGGCCTTCTGTTTCACAGAAGTCTGAGCAGATGAGATCTGAGCAAGGAAAAGCAAAACCAAAATCAGAACCGAACGTCCTTGAATACCAAAGCTTGTGATGGGACTTGAGGATGAGGCAGCTGGAGCCATGCAGTTTGTTTTTATGCCCAAATGCAGGAAAGTCATGTTTCTCCCATTTACTAAATCCCACACGGAGGGAGGGAACGCATCTCGGGTCTCTGTTAGGCTGCAGCCCTAGAGTTACTTTACCGTAGGCGTCTCCTACCCAGGCTCCTTGTGATGTACTGTTAAACAGTTAGAGCGCCGCAGCAGGCTGACCCGTGTGTTCTTATCCCACAGGTGACTTCTTAAAAACCCTTCAGGACCCAGACCTGAACGTTCGGCGCGTGGCTTTAGCCTTGTTTAACTCTGCTGCGCACAACAAGCCTTCTTTAATCCGAGATTTACTGGGCGCGGTTCTGCCCAGCCTGTATAACGAAACGAAGGTCAGGCGGGAGCTCATCCGGGAGGTACGTCCTTGGCTGGGCTGGGGCGCAGTGGGCCGGTGAGCTTGTCACCCTGGCTGCTGCTGGGTGACAGCTGCAGTTTTGTCTTGTTTAAGGTAGAAATGGGGCCATTCAAGCACACAGTGGATGACGGCCTGGACGTGAGGAAAGCTGCTTTCGAATGCATGTACACGCTGCTGGAAAGCTGCCTGGACCGACTGGACATCTACGAGTACCTGAACCACGTGGAGGACGGGCTGAAGGACCACTATGACATCCGGGTGTGTGCGGGGCCGTAGCCGGGGTGGTGACAGCAGGGCGGTGCTGCGCTCCCTGGGAGCCTGGCCTTGAGATGAGCCGGTGTCACCACACGGGCTGTCCCTGCCGTGCCGTTCCCTGACATTGTCCAGCTCTAGTTTGGCTGTAGTGGCCTTGAAAACACAATCCTGGTGGAGCTGGTTTTATAGGAAAATTGCCCACATATAAAATACCCGTGAGTTGGCACTTGCTCAGTGGGGACAGTGACACTGTATTAAAAATAATATAGTGTTGTCGTTGCTGATGCCTCACAGCTTAGCAGGAAACGCTGCATCCTTCTCATGCCATGTTTGATTTCCTGGCGCAGATGCTGACGTTCATCATGATGGCCCGGCTCTCCGCACTGTCTCCCAACGCCGTGCTGCAGCGGCTCGAGCGCCTGATCGAGCCCCTCCGGGCAACCTGCTCCACCAAGGTGAGACCGGGCGCTGTGCCGCCGCGCTGGGCTCTGCCGCAAAGCCCCGGTGCTGCCGGTGCCCGGCGCTGCTCCGGGCCGCCGCTCCTGCTGGTCCCGCTCTTTGTGCCGCTGCTGTCAGCTCAAAACAGTGCTTTGTGTTTGCAGGTGAAAGCGGGTTCCGTGAAGCAGGAGTTTGAGAAGCAGGACGAGCTGAAGCGATCTGCCATGAGAGCGGTGGCTGCTCTCCTCACCATCCCCGAAGTGGAGAAGAGCCGCGTGATGGCCGAGTTCTCCTCTCAGATCAGAGCCAACCCCGAAATGGCGTCACTGTTTGAGAGCATCCAGAAGGATTCTGCTTCCCTTCCCACCTCGGAGTCCATGGACATGAGCTGAGACCTGCCGGTGACGCCGCCACCCCTGCCCTCCGATGCGTTAACCCAGAGAGACCTGCAGAGCGCCACCGAGCTGGGCTGCGACAGCGGGAGCCACCGCGGCAGGGACGGGGCAGAGCGGCTGCTCCAGCTGCGCTTGCACCAGAGACCCCGAGTCACAAGGAGACGTGTGAGATGAGGGAAATGTGTCCTGACGCGGGGGCGGGGTGGGAAAATGGAGGTTCTGATTTTCCAGCCAGTCTTTCAGGGGCTTACGAAGCAATCTGAATTGAGAGTGGTTCCGTGGTAATGGAACCCGCTGCCTGAAATATTTCCTTACTGCATAGAAGGAAAAATAGTTTAAAACCTTTTTTTAAAACTACTGCACATGCACTTTCTACCCCAAATTGCCTGAAGAATATATTTATACCGTTTCACTAAGTAACATGGCTGAAAACCAGAAGTCACGTCCTTGGTTGGTGATGAGCATCACAAGCACAGACCCGTTTCAAAACCAGACTTGAGGAGCCAAGTGGCCGGAGCCGCTGGGGGCAGCTCTTCCCCCCTCCCGCTGGGGCTCCATTCACCCCAGCTCGGGGTCCTTGCTGCGCTGGGGCCGCGGGAAGCTCCCGCCTTGCGTTTTTATGGTGTTAACTGCAGCGTACCTCAGCCAGCCATCTCCCAAAAGCCAGTTACTCATTGCGGTACAGTCCAGACCTCACGCTGCGCCTCCTGCATCGAGCGCCGTTTGTGGTCCCCCGGGCGGTTCTGCTGCGACAGGCACGCGCAGCCCGCACAGACCCTGTGCACTTGGGAACTTTGCCTGCGGCGGCTGTTGGGCTCAAACCTCGCTTTGCATAGGGGAGAAAAAGCCTTAAGAGACAGAGGGGATGTAACAGCAAGTCACGAGCCCTAGGCCACCACGACACGCTTCTGGTAGCCATGGCAGCTTCATTTCTCTGGGTTTGACAGAGTGGTTGATGTGAAAAGTATTTATATAGTGCCGTGTGGAAGAACAGCCATTCTGTTTGAGTAGTACAGCAAATAAAAACGCACTCGTGAAGGTGTGTGCGCTCATTGCTGACCGCGTCGGCTGTCACAGCCACGCCGCGCGGCGCTGCTGCGGGTGGCTCCGGCAGAGCCGGCGCAGGCAGCGGGTGCAGCGGGGCCGTGGCGCTGCAGACCCCGAGTCCTCCCCTTCAGCCACTCACAACAGCCACCCTGGTGGGTTTTTACACTTTATTAAATACATCTCGGCTGCAGGAGCCGCTCTATTCGTTCTCCTCGCTGCGCAGTCTGGCGTTGGGATTGGTGATCTTGATGGCGAGCTGGGCCGCTCTCTCCACGATGATCTTGCGGTTCTTGGAGGAGACGTTGTGAGCAATCTCTGCGCAGTACGACCTGAGGAAACAGCCGGCGCCTCAGCCTGGGCCCAGCGCCCGCAAACAGCCGGGCCCAGCACCCGCAAACAGCCCGGGCCCAGCGCCGGCCTAGCGCCCGCAAACAGCCGGGCCCAGCACCCGCAAACAGCCCGGGCCCAGCGCCGGCCTAGCGCCCGCAAACAGCCCGCGCCCAGCGGCCGCGTTGCTGCTCCCAGGGAACCAGCCACCCCCAGCCAAGCCCGACCCGTCCAGACTCCCGCACAGCTCCGCTCCCACCCGCTCTCTTATGAACAAGGAACTGGTGAGAAGTAGCTTTTTATGGTGTTAATTACGACTCCTACTGCTTTGTTATGAAAGTGCTACTCATAGATGTAGGCCTGCGTCCCAACAGCTGGAAGCCACAGTTCGGTCACTGCTTTATCACAGTGCTGCAGTACAGCGCCGTTTGCCACCATCGTAACATCGGATTGTTGCCAAAGGTACAAATTCACTGGCCCCAAGACACCCTGTGCCCCCTGTGAGCGGCTCTGCCACCCATCACCCCGCAGCACCGCAGCTCTATGGAAACCACCGCAGCCCCCCCGCCGCGCTGCCCAGAGCCCCGCGGACTCACCTGTTGCTCATCATGAGCACCTCCAGCTCCTTGACGTTGTGGACCAGGAACTTCCTGAAGCCCGTGGGCAGCATGTGCTTCGTCTTCTTATTGCTGCCGTAGCCGATGTTGGGCATCAGGATCTGGCCCTTGAACCGCCGGCGAACTCTGTTATCGATACCTCTCGGCTTACGCCAGTTGCGCTGAGGAAACGCAGAAAATACGCAGTGATTACGAGACCGGTCTGAGAACACCGGCCCCTGGGCAACAGCTCTAGCAAAACCCTTCTCCGGAAAGGCCAGGCTGTCCCGCCCGGCCCGCAGCTTCAGCACCGAACCTCCGTGCTTTAATTCGCCATCCACCCCAACGGCAACCCCGTCTGACTGCCCCAGAATTCGTTTTATAAGGAATTTCGTGTGACTCCTTACCTTGATCTTGACATAGCGGTCAGACTGGTGGCGGATGAACTTCTTGGTCCTCTTCTTGACGATTTTAGGTTTGACGAGAGGCCTGAGGGCAGGCATGGTGCCTAGGACGGGCAGGCGGGATGAGGGGGGACCCGGGCGAGCGCAGGGGCGCGCTGCCCCGCGCGGCAGCTGTAGCAGCGCCTCTTCCCCGCGCGGCCACGCCAGGCCAGCCGGGGAATGGGTGTCCGGCTGCGCTCCTGTCCCTCCCGCCTCCGAAGCTGGCAGAGCACCGGCAGCTCTCCAGATGCGATCCTGGGAGGTGCTCACGGCCCCCGCCACCGCCCGCCCGTCCCGCTCCCCGCACCCGCGTCCCGCCGCGCCGACAGCGGCGCGAGCCCTGCTCCCGACGGGCAAAAGCCCCTAGAACTCACCGAACGCAAAGCAGCGGCTTCGGCTGCCGCCGCGCCGCGGGAACGCGCAGCCCCGCCGCGGGAACGCGCAGCCCGAGCACTAACGACAAAAGTGGCGATTTTCGCTCACAGCCCCCGGCTCCGCTTCAGGGGAAACGACCCGCGCCCGGCGGCCCCGGGCCCGCACCCGCTCCCGCACCGCGGCCCAGCCGGCTCGGCCAGCGCTCCCACCCCCGGAGCATCCCCGCGGCAGGGCCCCGCGCCCCGGCACGCAGAGCCCCCGGCCCCGAGAGGCCGCCGGGGAGGCCCCGGCCCTGCGGCCCGCGGCGAGCGGCGGAGGGCAGTGGGACCTGCCCGGGGGAGCGGCCGCGCCGGGCCCGCGGCCCCCGCGGGGCGGATGGGGGCGGATGGGGGCGGATGAGGGAGGATGAGGGAGGATGGCGGCGGATCGGGACTCACCGGGTGCGCGATGGCGCCGTCCGCGGCAGCGCCCGCCGAGAGAAGGGGCGGTCCCGCGCGGGGGCTGATGGGAAGCACGGAAGGTCCTGTCAGGTCCTTGCGGTGCCGCGCCTGCGCAGTGCGGGCAGCGGGGCCTCGCAGGGCAGCGAGCGCCTGCCGGGAGGTTCTGCCGGGGGGGTCGCCCCGCGGGGGCGTCCCGGGAGAACGGATCGGTGCTTCCCGCCGCGCCTCGAGCCGTGCTTTTGCCACGAGTCTGCCAGGACCTGCGTGGCGTCACCTCCGCCAGGCTGTGCCGAGGCGCTACTTCCGCCAGGCCCGCTGGGCGCCACCTGGCGGGCGGGTGGTGCCCCCGCCCTGCAGCCCCCGGTGCCGCCCGCCGCGCACGCGCGTCCACCGCGGCCGCGCCGAGCCCGGCGGCTCCGCAGAGCGGGCGGGGCCGGGGCGCGGCCGGGAGGCGGGGCCGGGGGGCGGGGCCGGGGGGCGGGGCCGGGGCCCAGAACGAACAGGCGGTACAAAAACACGGATACGTTTATTAGAAATGTACAGATACTTTACACATTCTATGAGCGATGAGCAGCGCTGGGCACGTTACACACACACACAAATTAAGACCCTGGTGAGCACAGGAGCCCGCAAGGACACCCACCGCAGGAGCCAGCGCTGCGAGGGCACCGGCTGCGCTCAGCTGGGGCGCGGTTGACGACGCGCGGTTGACAACGCGCGGTTGACGCTCAGCCGAGGCTCAGGCTCTCCTGGTTCTCCCGCAGCCATGTGTGATACACGTTTAACTTGTGGTCCTGCGGCTGCACCTGAAGCACAGCAGAAGCGTCAACGGTCAGTACAACACCTCCTCGCAGCACAGCCCCGCTCTGACCACCTCCCCTCCGCACTCCAGTCGCCTCCGCCCCGCCGGACACGGATACAGCCCCTGGCCGGGCCCGCTCCCCATGAACGGGGAGGGGTCCTACACCAGAGAGCAGACCGGCCTCGTGTGCCCCCCCAGAGGAGCCCAGCACAGCCCCCAGCACCAACCGCAGAGACAGCAGGAAACACAGGGAACTCACATCTTAACTGGGGAGGGGAAGAGACTCACCCCCACATCGAGGAAACCAGAAAAATAACCGTGAAAGTGCAAAATTACAGAAAATAAAATCAAGGTGCCAAGTCTTCACTTACAGGTTCAGACTTGTAAAAGGAACATTCTAGGAATTCAACCTACTGAAGATATACAAATTGCTCCATTTCTTTAACCCAAGTGTTCTCCTCTGCCGGGCAGAGCCCCCGCAGCACCCACCTCCTTCCACTCATTGACGCAGAAGATGCGGTAGGAGTCGTTCCCGTACTTGCCGATGCCGTGCAGCTCGATGGGGTAGCGCCAGCGCTTGCTCAGGTACTCGTCTGCAACACAGCACACACCTCACTGCCCGCGCGGGCACTAAACCCCGCTCCCTGCTGCTCAAACGGCGCTTTGGGACACTTCCAATGCAAAACACAAGTTTTAGGTCTTTCCTGCTGAAAGCAGGCAATGAAATCCTACAGGGAGTATCTTAAACACCTTTTAAACAAATCACTGCGGGTGAGTTTTAATTCCATCTCCTCTGAACCCACAGAGCAATGCTTTCATTCTGTGTACAGAAAATATCAGAATCAAAGAAAAATTCCATCTGGAAGGGCCTTCTGGAGGTCACCTGCTGCAGAGCAGAGCAGAGCCACCTCACCCGAGCACAAAACCCCAAGGCAAGTCCTGCAGGCGTTCATATCTTCCCCTCTGGAAGTCTCCCAGACAAAGGCCTCTTGCCCATCTCACTATCTATGCGTTATTTCAGTCTCGGTTAAGACAACAGGATCAACAGCTTTGCATGCGTAAGACCAACAACACCGCGAAGTTGCGTAAAATAAACCACCAGCAGTATTCGCCAAACAGAAAGTCCCAGAGTGCTGGTTGAGTATTTGTCTCCCTGGTGCCATTCAGGCCGCTCCACGAACACAGTCGGGAAAACCCACCGGAGAACTTGATGATGGTTTTCGCTCTGAGCGCGTAGAGGCCGAGCGGTTTGAGCAGCTCTGACATCTCCTTCCAGTCCGCAGCCCGGGTTACTTCAGGAGAAGGGTATTTTCTGAAGAACTCCCAGAGCACAGGAATTGCCATTTTACCTGGTGAGAGAAACCAACAGAAGACTGCAGGTCATTCTCTCCTCGAGTTATCTGTGTGCACGTTTTGCCGGGAGCTTTTATCAGGGGCAAGAGTTACTAATTAAGCATTTGTTTCTAATCCACTGCCACAATATACATTTATTCTTTCATTAATGCCACTAAAAATCACAGCTGTTCTAACACCACCCTTACATTTACACAACATGAAATTGTATCGCTCTATTTACCTGAGGTTTTATTGAGAAATATAGTTGCAATGAGAAGTTTCCATGGATCGTGGAAAAGTGTTTCCTGGACCAAATTAAAAGGAGACCGTGGAGGAGTCCATTTTCTCAGGGCTTTCCTCCTCGGCGGGCTGGGGGCTGTACAGAGGCAGTGCAGGAAAGGTTACTGGGCAATGAAGGAGGCACTCACCCACTAAAAGGAAAATAACGTTTAAAATGCAGAACGTTTGAAGCAGATTCCTCTGGCGGGGGCACTGCACGCGGAGAGACCGCGGCGATTCACACGCCATCTCGCAGAACTGCCGCGCACCGTGTCCCCTGGCACGGGCGGCAGCAGCCACGGCTGCCGGGCTGTGCCCCACTCCCTGCTCCACGGACCTGGGGAGGGGTCCCCAGGTCCCCCCAGCACGGAGCAGCAGCTGAGAGGCGCAGGGAGTCCCCCCGACAGGGCAACAGCCCAGGGGCTGACCAGAGCTCCCCCGAGCCCCCACGGCCCAGCGCCGCACAGCTGCCGAGGAGTTCGGAACCAGACCCAACGGTGGCTTGCAAGACACAAACCACAGAGGCTTACAACAGGCCCCGCTCAGCCCTGGAGCGGTAAGCCGGGCTCTCTGATGCCACCTAAGCACAGCCAGCCTAAAACTGGGGATCTTCCAGAACGTCACTTCACCTTGAGCCAGCCTGTTCCTTCCCCCAGAAAACATTTATTTCCCTAAGGAATATTATACCTTCTTTACTGTGTTTACTTGAAAAATATGGACTCGTTTTCCTCCTATCCACTTGCGTTCGTGGGATAGACTCTTCTGTAAAGAAATAATACTTCAGCATTAAAAAGAGAAAAACCAAGTATTTTGCTGTTACGTTTCACACACCATTTCCACTTCACGTTGTGATGGAAATACAAGGATTTCTTGCAGGCGTGCAGACAGAAATGTGCTTTAGATCCACTCCAGTACTCTCTGTATTTCAACTCTATACAAAATCTTCAGAAGATAAACTGTTACTTTGCCTCAGTCTGAGGAAACAGCCTCAAACCACAACCGAGGACTAAACGTTTTCCACATACTGCAGCGTCTGAAACAAGCTAGAACAAGCCTTTTTATGAATCAAACCGACTGTGCAACAACATTAAATGAATTAGTGCAACGGTAATGAACACTATTGTATTACACTATACAGCTGAAGACATCAGCAGAGTAAGTTCCAGTTGTGAATTAATCTGCATTAAGTTAAATGCTGTTGGATAAAGAAATGAGATGGTTTCAGACGTCAAAGCAGCGTGACCCGAAGCGCAATACTTTGCTCGTACAGTCACGAGAAGCCCTGGCAGCACGTTAGGATAACATTCTGCCCAAACCCACACAAATACCTGATGGCAGTTTAACTGTGGTGAAGCTCTTCTCGTCACAGGGCTGCCAGACGTCAGCGTCCATTCCAGCGTCAGATTTAACGTCCCGGGTACCTCGACTCCCTCTGTCCGCCTCTTTCCCTATGTGCAGCCCATTGGTTTTCTCCTCAGACTTTGCAGAAGCTGCGTCATCAGAACCCGTCTCCACACGTTCCTGCTCTGCCAGGCTCTCCAATTCCCTTTGCTCAGGAGCCGGCACCAACCTCAGCCGTGTGTCCGACCGGGCCCTGGAGACCCTCACCCGTGTTTTTCCTGCACCCGCGGGGTCTGCGTTCTGGTCGTCGACACCCCGACCGCCAGCGGCAAGCGGCTCTGTCCTTCTGCAGAGCTTCTTGTTTTGAACGCACTCTCTTTCCTGTTTGTTACACACTCTTCTCGGCCTTTTGGGTTGGGTACTATCTCGATCCCTCTTTTCTGAGCTCCTTCCAGTTTTCGTATTCTGAACACTTTTCCTACTTGCCCTTTTCTTTGTGTTTTTCAAACAGTCCTCTGGCTTTATGCCTTTTGTGACCAAATCTTCGCTTTCCAGAGCAGAGGTGACATCTTCCAGGTGTCTGTTTCCAGTTCTGTCCTCTGCCCCGTGTTGTGTACTGAGGCCTCGCACTTGACTGTGACAATCCCCATTCTCCAAAGCAGTTCCCGCAGCTTTCGTGCTGCACCTTGTCGCTCTGGAGCGGGTGCTGCTCTGACGAGGGCCTGTAAAACCAAAATCTTCTGCTCTTAGTGTTGTCTCCCCAGTTTTCCAAAGATACTCCACAAGTGCCTTTTTCGATCTCAGCTTATTCCCTTCAGGGCTGCGGGATGAGAGAAAACCGGGTTGTGAGACTTCTCCACTCTCCCGCTCTCCACCTAAACAACCGTTGCGGTGACTCAGAACAACAAACGAGCAGCTGGCAGGCTGGTGGCTGCACACGCATGGTCTGCTGAGCCTTCACAGACACCCGTGTACACCCGCTCCGCGCCCGCCCGCCCACAGCGGGGCACGGCGAGCACGGCCCCGGAGCAGCGGGGACGGGCCCGGGCCCACCCTCACCTCACGAAATACACGTCGGTTCTGCCCGCGGTGCGGCCCGACCGCCGCCGCCTGGTCACCGTCCGCCAGCCGCCGGGGCGCTCCAGCGCCGCCCCATCTCGGCCGCCGCTCGGGAGGCTACCGGGGGAAGGAGCCGCTCGGGCGGGACCCTGCTCGGGCTCCCGCTCGGGACTCTGCTCGGGACCCTGCTCGGGTTCCCGCTCCGCCATCGCGCCGCCGAACCGCGCTCCGCTGCACGTCACGTGACGTGCCGCCCTTCCCGCCTCCTCTCCTGCGCAAGCGCACCCCGGCCGCGCTGGAGGGCGCCCCCTGCCGTGCCGGCGGTCCGGTGGGACCCCGGGCGCATGCGCGTTGCCCGTGGCAGCGGAGGGCGGGTGTAAACATCCGGCCGGGGGATGCGGACCGCGCTCACCTGGCGCGACAAGGCCGAGCAGTGGTGAGCGGCCCGGGGACAGCGCGATCGGCCGGCCCGGGGGGGCCTGGCCTGGGCACCGGGGCGGGCCGGGAGCGGCGCCGGGTACGGCCGATCCTCGCGCGGGGGCGGCCCGGGGCAGCTCGTTGAGGCGGCGCCGGGCCCGCCCCGCGCGCAGTGCCCGCTGTCCGGGGCCGCTGTCCGGTGCCCCGGGCCTCTGGGTGCCGGGGTCCGGTGAAGCGGAGCCTCCTGGGGGCCGTTTTGGCCTTTTGCGCGTGAGGCGCAGCCCCGGGCAGCAGCCCGTGTACCGGGCGGGTCCGTGCGTGCTCAGCCCGGTGCTCGGCGCTCCGCGGCGGGGAGCTGCTCTGGGCTGCCCTCCGGAGTCGCGGTGCCCGGAGCTCGCAGGCAGCAGCTCCCGGTGTGCGGCACCTTTGACGCTAAAGGGAATGTGTTTTCTGCCTACTAATCTGTTTATTTCTTTAGCATTTATGACCTTGCGTTCAAACCGGATGGGACTCAGCTGGTCATCGCTGCTGGGAACAGACTGCTGGTACGGAACTTGTTCTTCCATTTTGCATTTACAGCTGTATGAATGTGATTTCTTTCACATTAACTTATGAATATAACCCATCTAAATCCTTTTATCTCTGCCAGTCCAGCCTCATCTTTACATACATATTAATGCAGACTAACCATAAAGCGTTTTGAAGCTTTTTAATGTTTCTTCCCAAGTTTTAAGCTCTGTTTCCAAGAGTAATGAGATTTAAGTCTCTTGTGTCATCTCATCCTCTCGCACCTCACCCGGTGGTTTGGAACCCATTAACCTGCATCCTGTGGGATGGAGGGACGGATGGCGCGGTTGTAGAGACGTAGGCTTGGTTATTTTATACGTATTTTATTTGTTTTTCACAGAATGGTATATTTAGTGATGGTCCTTTCTAGTAATGTATTATGTTTTAACATTCAGTGCAGGGGAAAGAAGAGAAAGAAGTAAAACAAGCTGCCCAGATGAGCTCTTTGGAGATTTCTTTAGTGCGTGTAATTTTCTGACACTGAGTCTTCTTTCAGTCCCAGAAGTATCACATGAGGAAAGCTGCTTCTACGCTTTAAAACGTTGTGTCTTGCATGGGCTGTGTGCCGTGCAAGAAAGCAAACACAAAGTGTGTAATCTTGTTGGCCTCCGGTAATTTTATATCCCAGTCCTCACCGAAAGATTTTGTGTCTGTTTTCTTTGTTGTATGTTTGTTTTTGTTTGCCCCTGTTGAAACAGGTGTATGATACCTCTGATGGAACCTTGATTCAGCCTTTGAAAGGACATAAGGACACTGTGTACTGTGTGGCGTATGCTAAAGATGGTAAATATGATTTTGTTGTCTGGTTTGAGAAGTGCACATCTTCCATTTCTTATTGATAAACAGAGAAATCAGGGTTGTTTCAGTAACCGCATTTTGAACGTGTGCGAGTGCTGGTGTTCTGTTTGTTCGTTTTCCATGGAGGGTTCGGACTCCCGCTCCAATGCCACGTGCAGCAGTCCTGTACATTTGGCGTAAGGCCAGATGTTCACCCAAGAGCTGTGGTCCCCACTTTGCTTCTACTTCACGATGGTTCCGTTTGTATGTGTGGGGTAGCGAGGGAGGTGGGTACCCAGAGATCCGCCTGCCCCTGGTTTGTGTTCCCACAGCTCCTCTAGCCCAAAGCTCCCCAGTCTGATCCCTCGCGCATTTCAGTGCTCTCTGCAGACCTTACTCTGCTTCCAGTCCTGTCATTGTCTCCGATTCTCGTTCTGTGGGGACTCAAAGGACTCGCTCTCAACTGCTGCTGTCCCAGGTGTAGGCGATACCTGTGACAATGTCCCGTTTTTCGCCTGACACAAATCACTGTGCCTGACGGTGCTGGAAGGGCTGTCCCTGCCTCCCCTGGCGCTCTGGGAATGCCAAACCAAGCCATGGGGCGTTGCGGGGCTGGAGGAGCGCGGTCGCATCGAGACCTTGGCAGCGTCAGGCGCTTTGCTGAGCCTTGTCGGGTTCAAGAGCTTCTTGCTCTCTCTTTGATTGAGTATTTGGAGTTAAAGTGCCTCTTGTATGTGTGGGATTTAAATTCTATTTAATTCCTAGGCAAACGTTTTGCATCTGGCTCTGCTGATAAAAGTGTGATAATTTGGACTTCAAAGTTAGAAGGAATTCTGAAATACACGTAAGTGATGCCTTTCAATTCTGTTCCTCAAAAGCGGGCTTTGATTGTGCGCTTGTGCTGGCAGAGAGTACGTGCTCTAGATTTGGAAGGAGGTTGACTAAGGTCAGAGGAGACGCTGGTGAGTGGGGAATGGGGAAGAGGGAAAGAACAGTCAGAGTGTCTGAATGAGGCAGGAAAGCAATTAAAGGCATAAAAGAGTGTGAGAAGTCTAGATAATCTCTGAATTTAAAGGGCTGTCAGGGAACTGAGGAAATGTATACATCGAAAGAAAATGAAACAGAATCTGACTCTGATCTTGTATAATAAAATTAATATCATTCTGGTTCAAAGACCAAATTAAATGTAAGATGTGGTACTTTCAATATATTTCCATCCAGCTTCTGACTTTATTTTCCTGTCATCCCTCTTAAACGACATCTTCAGATCCTGTTTCTGACCGTGTGTGTACATGTATCCCCAGTTAGTGCACAAACTGGTGTTCTACGAGCGCTTGTTTTAGAATCTAAACCAAGCACATTTGGGTTGGAGTTTGGATAGCGCCTTTAGTCACGCTTCACAAACCACCCTCTGCATACATTTTTAGCCAACCTTGATGAAATACAGTGAATGCTGCCGCTTAAAACCGAGTGTTTTTAAGGTTTATTACCGATTTAGTTTACAGTAATTGCAGATTAATTTAGTGTAATATAAACTGATCGAATTATTTCTGGCATCTGGCAGACCTTTCGGCTATCTTGCTGAAAGTCAGCAAAGCGGGCATTTAAGGCTGATTTATTGAAATATGGCTGTAACTTCGTTCTAGGCATAATGACTCTATACAGTGCGTCTCGTACAACCCTGTTACGCATCAGCTGGCGTCCTGCTCTTCCAGTGACTTCGGTAGGTCTCCCCCAGCTCCGTTAGCCAGAAGCTGTGCGGGCGCAGTGCGGGGCACCGGGACGGCTGCCGCGTGCCAAGGGGTAAAATGTGCCACCGTGGGACCCTGTTGTGTTGGAGAGACACCCTCTGGGGTATTTAGGTGGATTGCTTTCCCCATTTACTGACAAATAACATGTATTTAAATGTTCTTCTAGCAGTGAATGAGACTTTGGTCCCTCTAAAGCTCCAGCTGAGTTTTCTGGCAGTATCGGTTTCTAGTCTGAACACTGGTAAATGCTTACATGTCACTTATTTTGGCTTTTTGTTTGCTTCCATCAAGGCTTGTGGTCTCCTGAACAGAAGTCGGTCTCTAAAACTAAAACCAGCAGTAAGATTACTTGCTGTAGGTAAGTTCTAAGGATTACCCATGTCATTTTTTTCAATACAAACAATTAAAAATAATATGCAAGCTTTAAAATAAAAAAAGTTCAGGTGAAGTGGTTCAGCCTGTGCAGTGACAGTACGTGGTGGTACAAGAGGCTTCTCCCCCTTTTTTAATAGCCAAGGGATTTGGGTTTTATTTGATCCTGCTTATACCTGAATTCTGCTGCAGACGTGAGGGAGGCACTCTGGTCCTGAGCAGGTCTGAGTGTCTCGCTGCCTCTCCCGGCCCGTGCAACACCTGGAGAATTAAGTCAGAGGAAAACCAGTTCTGCTCTTGGTTCGTGGAGCTGTTCTCCCGCGCTGCTGGTATTTCAGCAGGAGATGTTCCCGCTCCGGGGAACTGAAGCGAGGGCACGTTAGTTTGTGCACAGCCCCCGTCTATCTGCCCGACAGACCGGAGTGGGAACCAGGTCTCCTCCGTCCCGCACCGCGCGGTCGGAGCCGAGCAGGGTTCTAAATGTGGCTTGTAAACACTCTTGTCTCCTGCCAACACTGTCATCCCCTAAATGTATCCGCTGCTTAGCACACGTTAGGAGTATTGCAAGCAGATGATAGCGGGTTGTTTTTATTTCTACATTTTTAAATTTCTGTGTATATTATAAAATGTTCTGCTGTCGTGCATGCTGTTCCCATGAATGTGGATTTAGGTGCATAAACAACCTGTAGGATGGCTGGCTGCCCCCCAGTCTGTTTCTGCCATCCCCACGGTGTGGGCACCATCCTGCCTCCCTGCTGCTTGTTTTCAGTACTTTGCTCTCAGTGTGTGTGTTTCGTCAGCTGGACCAACGATGGGCAGTACCTTGCTCTGGGGATGTTCAACGGCGTTGTCAGCATCAGGAATAAAAACGGTGACGAGAAGGTTAAAATAGAGCGCACAGGGGGTGCTTCAGCTCCAATATGGTCCATCTGTTGGAATCCATCCAGGTAAATAATGTCACACTTCCTTTTTGATCATGCTGAACAGATAATCCTTGGCTTATTGATTGCAGAAAGGTTTGACTTTTATCCCTGCTCAACCAGATTAACGCCATGTACTACGTTACCTTTTTTTAAGTGATCGTGTAGCGGGTTTTGGTTTTGCTGCTGGTCTTTAACTGGATGGAGAAGCTGGGAACCCGTTCCACTTATTTCTCAAGAAACGTTTCCTTTGTGTGTTGTGTTCGTGCTGTTGTTTGGTTGGTTGTTTGGTGTCTTGTTTGGTTGTTCGTTTTGTGGGTGGTGGGGGCCGTGAGTGTCTGTTTGGATTGGGGGAGAGAGAGCAGCTGTTTTTTCACTTCAGTTCAGTCCAGAGGGAATATTGTCCCAGATGTGTGAACAGACACTTGCTGTTGCAGTCGGAGGGAGAGGTTTTGGAGCAGAGCAGATGGCGGAGCGGAGTCAGGTCACAGCTGTGTGGCGGAGACACCGGCGCTGCCACCCAGGCCTGGCGCTGGGCAGGGCGGTGAGGCACACAGCCCAGACCGCAGGGAGAGCCGGCCTCTGAGGATTCCAGCTTGTGAGTGACACTTCGAAGGAACATATATCTGTATATTATCTAGAACAGTAACGTACAGAAAGGACCAAGGGCAGACAGTATTATGCAGGGTACAAAATCAGACATTCACAAAGGAGGAAATTCTAGATGAACAGATGCCTGTATGATCTTAATTAACTCTGCTAGTGTGTGTTCATTATGAGATAGTTCTTAAGTACGTGACGGCACGTTGCTTCTCCCCACGGGTGCCTGCATCATGCATTGAGCAAAGGGATGGCGCTTACTAAACAGCTGGATTTCCATCAGGTTTTTTAATTGCTCCCTTTTTGCCCGGTTGCTGGCGGGAAGCTTTGTTTGCAGCGGAATGTCCGGACCGCCATCTCCCTTCCTAGCAAGGGCCGGTGGAGAAGAGGCTCCAGTGTTCTGCTGCGAGCTGCAGGTGCAGCGTTAACCCCGCGCACCCTCCCCCGCTGGGCTGCGCGTCCCCCTCACTGGCACCTGCACCTCCCCGGCGCTGCCGCCAGGACCAGCGCCCGCGCTGCGCCCGCTCCCGGGACCCTGGGCGTCACTGTCCCCGCTGCGGGCGCTGCTGCACGCCAGGTGACACGTCAAGCTCTGCGGCCATTCCTGGAGACGCGTTTTTCCTTTGTGTCCCCAAGCTGTTTTTTGGTTTTAAACAGCAAGATGTATCCGCTGTCCTTTCAGTTTGTGGTTTTTAAAGAGTAACATGAAGCACATTCTGCTATCTTATGTGCCCTATTGCTCTAAGAAATGTGTTAATCAATTGCTGTAGAATGACTACTTCCTTTGTTGTTGTAGAGACGAACGCAATGATATTTTGGCTGTGGCAGACTGGGGTCAGAAGCTTTCCTTCTACCAGCTGAGCGGCAAACAGGTGTGTGTGACAGCGTGAGGCAGGAGCGGCAGGGCATTCTCACTGTTCTGTGTCCCGTACTCAGAGTGTTTGCATACTAGAGCTTTATTAGCTACATTAAATGAGTTCTGTTTTCCCAACCTTTTATGAGTCCGCTTTGGTTTTGTTTAACCGTCTTGTCCCTCAGCTCTGGTTTCTCCCATGGCAACTCAGCTGCTCTCTTACAGTTTTTGTATTAAGGCCCTTACAGCTCGGCTGACTTTGTGACCTGGCTTACTGCTCTGTAGAAGAGACCTTTGTATTTCTTTCAGCCAGTGAAGGGGGGTTTTGTGCCTTGCTGTGTTCTGAGTAGCGTGGTTTGGGGGGATACTTGGACGTGGTTTAGAGCTGCCTTGGGAATCGTAGTATAACCCATGATTCTGGGTATAAAAAGTTGTGCGTGGCCAGGGGAGCGGGAAGGATAGTGTCAGTGATGGCACTCGTTGCCTTGGGAAAACACGAAATGATCCTTTTGCTAATGTTGTTGATTTTTTTTCCCCTTGTAGGTTGGGAAGGACAGAATGCTCAATTTTGACCCTTGCTGTGTTAGCTATTTCACTAAAGGAGAGTATATTTTACTGGGCGGTTCAGACAAACAAGTTTCCCTCTTCACGAAGGATGGCGTGCGTCTGGGTACCATAGGAGAGCAAAGCAGCTGGGTGTGGACGTGCAAAGTTAAGCCAGACTCCAACTATGTGGTGAGTAGGAGCATTTTTCTGACTTTTTCATAGAGAATTTGTCATAGAGGTGAGACCATAGTTTTCAAACTCACTTGTTCAGCCTGGACACTCTTACCGAGGCAGCAGAACCTCAGCAGCGCTGGGGAGGCCCTGGAGCTGCCACCAGAGTTACAAACAGCCTGCACGAGTAGAACTTGAGCTGCAAGAGGCTGTAAATGAGCCCAACAGCTCTTTTCAGATGGTAAGGCATTTGCTGCGTTTTAATCATAATAGAGAAGGGAAGAAAAGAAAAAGTGGCAGCTCATTTCTACATTGACCAAATCTAGTTCCATGTTGGCAAGAAAACATTGAATTTCTAGCATTGCACCTCGTGGAAAATGCCTGCAAGACAACCGTCAGCCAGAAGCGCTTCACTCCGTGTCACTGCGCAATCGGGGAGATACAGAGAGAATTTAAAACCAGAAACCAACCCACCACCCCCAGGAAAAGCCCCAAACCCAACAACGCAACCAAACCAACCCCCGCCCACCGCCGGGAGGCCACTCCCCGTCTTGCACCGCACTCCTGCAGGGCCTGAGTACAGCAGCTGGTGCCGATCTGTGTGTTGTGCGTGAAAGGGAATATGATGCTCATATAAATGCTGTACATTTGTCCGTTCTCACCTACATGAATCAGTTAATGGAAGTCGTTTTCTTCTTGTGTTCAGGCAGTAGGATGCCAAGATGGAACAATATCCTTTTATCAGTTGATTTTCAGCACCGTTCACGGCCTGTATAAAGATCGCTACGCTTACAGGGACAGCATGACTGATGTTATTGTCCAGCACCTCATCACTGAGCAAAAAGGTAATTTCACACTTGCACTCAGGCCAGAGCATCACTCATTCTGTTCTGGTTTGGTGTTCTAATCCACATCCATCGGAACCCTTGGGCTGCACGCTGCCCGTACCAGACGGGCTGTCGCTGGGGCGGTAAAGCTGCGGGGCAGCGTTCGCAGGAGGGGAGCGCAAACCTGGATCCTGGAGGCTCAGCGCTGACAGGCTTAATGAAAGATGTGGGATTTGCAAGGACACTGGGAGGGGCAGAGGCTTTGGAGATAAGGTTTTAATCTGCCAATGGGATAAAAATACTGCACATCATAGTTAGCTCTTTTTTCCCTTCCTTGCAGCCTCAAGGGCTTGTGTTTACTTTGTGTCTTGTGTCCACTGGCTTTGCATGGCCAGGGGTCGAAGTGTTGTCCCAGAATGTGCTGTTTACAATGACAGAGGGTGAGAAAGCGCGCTGGGGATGGTAGCTTGGGCAGATGCAGAACGACAAACGTATCCGAGCAGGAATCTACTTTCAATTCTAGGGATGCTTTAAAAGATGCAATTTTAATGTATGAATAAGTTTTCTGATTTCTGTATCAATTATTTTCATGTCAGCCTATACCGTATTGCTTTTGCATTTGTTTTTTCTTTCTCTAGTCAGAATAAAAGGCAGAGAGCTCGTGAAGAAAATCGCAATCTACAAAAACAGATTAGCAATCCAGATGCCAGAGAAAATCCTGATCTATGAGTTGTACTCAGACGACTCTTCAGATATGTATTATCGGGTGAAGGAAAAGATAGTAAAAAAATTTGAATGCAACTTGCTGGTTGTGTGTTCAAATCACATAATTTTGTGCCAGGTATGTGCCTTAAAAATGCAGAGTGTTCTCGGGGCGCACCCAGGCCGGGAGGTGCTGGCCCAGCAGCCGCTGCGGGTTGTGCTGACGGTTCCCACCGCGGGGCACCCACCGCTGCCTCTGCTGCCCTTAGACTGCTAGGAAAGGAGGGGGGGGGTGTTTTTATTTGTGAATAGCACTGGAAAACCTTAAAAAATTCACCCTGTTCAATTGTCTGTCTGACTTTATGATGTTTGTATGTGAGAGCAGGCGCTCGTGCCGGTGTAGCTATAAACACAGCACAGCAGGGACACGGTGGCTGTATCTTCACCTCCATGCGGTGTTTGGTGTGTTCTTGTGTCTTCAGGAGAAAAGGTTACAGTGCCTCTCGTTTAGCGGCGTTAAAGAACGAGAGTGGCTGATGGAATCTCTTATTCGTTACATTAAAGTAATTGGAGGACCTCCAGGAAGAGAAGGGCTCTTGGTTGGCCTAAAGAACGGTCAGGTAACACATCACGTCTGTTACGTGTCTTTTCACTGCAAATAAAGTCTGGCTTGTGCTCTGAGGGGGAGACCTTAGGAGCAGCATGCTCTTTTACAGCCCAGACTTTACCTGACAGGGTCTCGTCTTGTGATTAAAACCTGATTTCTTCCATCTGTAAACTTTGCACAAACACGTTTAACTTGGTTTGAGGTGCGTGAGTTGTTAGGAACAGCTGGCACAAGCGGAGCTGTTGGTGAGCGGCGAGCGCGTTAGCGCTCGGGGCGGGCCGGGCTGTTCCTGCTGGGCGCTGGAAGCTCTGCGTGCTCCAGCGGGGACTTTGCTTCTGGTTCACAAGCCAGGGAGCAGCTGAGCGGTTCAGACTGAAGCCCCGGAGAACGGGAGCAGAGAGGGACTGAGGTCCTTTGCGTCTTCTGTCTCTGGGCTGTATATCTCTGTGGTAGCGTATTAATGTGACTGTTTAGCTAGTGAAGCATTAAATCATCCAGGATGTATAGCGTGTGTTTTATTTGTGTAGGCTTGTAACCTAGATTATGTTGTGGAAACAAGTCTTTTCAAGACACCTCAAACTGAAAGCGTTTCCTTAATTTTAATGACCAGTTTATCTCTGAAAAAGATTGCGGTTTCATGCTTTAAACTGCATTAAGTGTGTACCCGCTGTGCTGCTTCTGGTGCTGGGAGCGAGAATGGGTGGGCTGACGTGGGTTTCCTATCTGCGCAGATTCTGAAGATATTTGTGGACAACGCGCTCGCCATGGTGCTGCTGAAGCAATCCACCGCCGTGCGCTGCCTGGACATGAGCGCCTCGCGCACCAAGCTGGCCGTGGTGGACGAGAACGACACCTGCCTGGTCTACGATATCCACACCAAAGAGCTGCTGTTTCAGGTAAAATTCTGAGTCTTATCAAACACCTGGGTGGGGAGGAAGCGCTTTGGAGCACAGAACACACCGATAGCCTTCCTGTTCCGAAATTCACATAATGGTCATTTAAGCCATTTCCACATTTTGTAGATATAGCTGTGATCTATTTCTCTATCAAAACTACCCTTTTGGAGACGGCGGACAGAGAATTAGAAGGCAGGAGATATATGTGAGCAACAGCTGAATAAAGAGCACTTATACATGTGACCTTTTCGGTTTAATTTAGAGCTCTGTCCTGTTCCCTTTGAAGCGTGACAGTTAATGAGCATTTTGGCTTCATCATTAGTATGAGCAGAATTAAAGCCTAAACTTCTTTGTTCGTCGTGTGTTCCTAGACTGCAAAATGAATAGTGATAATTCTCTGTTCGCTGGCAGTTCAGCAGCCAGTGTGGGGGTTCACTCGTTAATGTTAGTGAAACATTTGCAGAGAACACTGGATAGAAAGTACGAAGTGCTACAAAGACGGGGTCTGTAACTTCCTTTTTGTTACGGGCAGAAAAGTGATCAATAAAATGTGCTAACTAGCTAACAGTGTATTATTGTGGAATTTTATATGTGCTACAGTTTAATATGCTAGATTGTTAGTAAATACAAAAAAAGGCAATTATAGCTGTTTATTAAGATGTCAAATATGTCCCTATAAATCTGGTTAGGAATAGGCTATGCTTTAGAATATCACGAACACGAATAGTAAGAGTGCGTACACACGCGGTCTGTAACACGCTCTAGCTGCAGGATGCACGTTTCCGCGGGAAGGTGCCACGGTGCGTGTTGTAATCCCCGGCTCTCTTGTGCCTTAGGAGCCCAACGCCAACAGCGTGGCCTGGAACACGCAGTGCGAGGACATGCTCTGCTTCTCGGGGGGCGGCTACCTCCACATCAAAGCCAGCAGCTTCCCCGTCCACCAGCAGAAGCTGCAGGGCTTCGTGGTGGGCTACAACGGCTCCAAGATCTTCTGCCTGCATGTGTTTTCCATGTCAGCCGTTGAAGTTCCACAGGTAATCCTTTAATCTCGCTAAGCGTTGCTTTACATTTCATAAACATCAATGTTTAAGAAGTGAAGGAGCTTTTCTGAGACTCACTCATATTCCATTACCAAAATGATTGCAGTTCACGCTTTCATCGTGTTCAAGTTATATTGCATGATCTATTTAATTTTTGTTTATTTGGCATGAATTGATTTAACTTTGGTTTTGCTGTTGGTGGTTGTTTCTATGCTCCCTTTCTACTTGCAATGCACGTCGTGTCGGAGCGAAGATGGAGCTATGGTCTGGGTGTTGCCTCTTCCTGTATTTTTACTGTAGTCTCTCCATGTACCTTTTTTCACACTGTAATTTGATTTTTCTGTGAGTATATCAAATACTGTCTTATTGTAGCTTCATCTGGATGTGTTTAGACAACATTTAAGCTGTATATTTTAGTCTGAATGTGTAGTACATGTGCAGTCTTTATATTCTAAATTTAGAGATTGCCTTCCACAAAATGATATTTTCTGCCTTCTGGGAAGCGATGGAAAAGTCTAAAACAGTCCAAGAAACTGAACAAAGAAAGAGAAAAAACAAACAGAAAAACCCAAAAAGCAACCAACACAAGCAATTCAAACCATTCTGATTGTGCACCCCGATGTGGGCAGGAAGGAC
This sequence comes from Columba livia, assembly GCF_036013475.1. NCBI lineage: Eukaryota > Metazoa > Chordata > Aves > Columbiformes > Columbidae > Columba > Columba livia. The sequence continues at coordinate 22,576,037 of NC_088611.1, forward strand.
CACGGAAAAGGCAGAGGCGCCGTTCCAGCTGCCGGGCCCCGTGCCGCAGACCGGGCGCGGTGCAGAGCCGTGCGCGCTCTGCCACGTCCCGTGGGTTGGGCAGTCGGAGATGGACCAGGCGCTGGATTGGTAAATCCCCCCAGAAATGAGCGTGCGGGCCCTGGAGCGGCAGGTCCCGCGGCTCCGTCTGTCCGGCTCAGCGCGCAGCCGCGCGTTCTCTCTGATTCCCTTTTAGGGCAGGTCCTCCCGGTCAGCGTGTTCTGGGTTTAACAGTCGCAGTGCGGTGAGCCCGCGGGGCTGGGCCGGCGGCGTTACTGCGCGCGGCTCCTCTGCCGTCGGTCTGGACGTTGCCGGGGGCTCCACATCTGGCCGTGGTGCCGCTTCTCAGCTTTTGGCCTTGGAGAACAAGCTGCCTGTTCCTTTGCCCCGTTTCTGTAGTACTGGAAAAATCCAAACCCAAACCAAACCAACCTCATGGGCTCATTGTACACAATATTTACTGTGTGCGATGCTCAGAAGAATTCACATTCTTAACTACTTCCTAATATGCAAGGAACTGAAGATTTAATGATGGATGAGTTTGGAATATAGTTAACCCAGCTTGTCTAAACTTACAGTAATAACCATGTCAGAATGTTGTTGTGTCTGTTTTGCAAAAAACATGCATTTATTCTCTGTGAAGCTCGTAATGGTTGCAATTCAAATACATTTTTCCCGCAATGTGTGTAGGGAATGTCACTGATATATCTGAGTATTATGCTTTCTAACACATGTTTTTAATGGAAATCCTCAGTCTGCACCCATGTATCAATATCTGGAACGCAAAATGTTTAGAGAAGCCTATCAAATAGCGTGTTTGGGAGTGACCGATGCTGACTGGAGAGAACTGGCCATGGAAGCCTTGGAAGGGCTGGAGTTTGAAACGGCTAAAAAGGTAGAGCACCTCTTTACTTATTTAGCAGAAAGCTTGTTTTATATTTATAGAAATACATACACATATATAGATATAGCGTGTGTATAATGGATGTTTTTTGGCAGCTGGAATACAAAGTGGTGCTCCTTGGTTACCATCTTGTCTCTAGTAGATGTATGTTATTCCATATACCAAAGAAAACGTTGGTTGGTTCTATTCTCAGCTTTGCGGTGAGGTTTTAGCTGCAATAGCGTTTCTCTCTCTAGGTAAAAGCCTGTTCTAAACGGAAGCTGCGGGAAGGGAGGGGGCGGCTGAGGGGGCAGCACAGGACGCGCGTTCCCGCCCCCGCGCCCCCGGCGTCAACCGCAGCCCAGATGTGCAGTTCCACATTCTGATCCGCACACCGCTGCTGTGCGCAGGTGACGGTGCCGGGATGCCATCGGTGTGGTCGTTTCCCATCTGGAGTGCCCCGCCCTGTCAATGGGCAGGCACTGAAGAACAGAGTTTTCTCGGGCATAAAATACTTCTCTGTTTTCTTTCCCCACCTTTTCTCCAGTAAGAGGGTGAACTGAGTTCAGTGTCGTGAATGTTTTATGAAAGACAAAACATTCTGAAAATACGGAGGGAATGGCCTGTAGTGATAGGCATCTCTTAATAACAGATTTTTTTGAAAAAGGAAATTAAATGCTTTTTTTTTTCCTTAAGTATAGGCATCAGAATAATTCCAGTTTCATAGATGGCTTTATGCAAATAGATATTCTTAAAAAGAAGTTTTCAGTGCCTCCTTGGAATTTTAAAATAGTGCCCTCTTAGAATTAGAGCGGATTAATTGGAACAAAAGCAGCTTCTTGACATTAAAGGCTCTCCTAGTTCTGAGGCTGATCTGGTGTAAGCAGAATATTCTATGCCCTCTTCAGCATTAGTTTGGTTAGAAGTCTTGAACGTGCGGGCTGAAGAGTTACACTTCTGTTTTTGGTGAATGTCCGGATGAATGATGAATGTCTCAGCGCTAAGGTGCTGAGACGCCGCGGCTGCGCTTGGGGCTTCGCATCCACACGTGGCTCCGTTTGCACAAGATGCTGCACTGGCTTGCAGGACTTCTATCTGACCGTCTCCTCCCTCCCTCCCTCCCTTCCTTCCTCCCCCCTGAGCTGCTCTGTGCCAGACTGTCAGGCTGGTGCAGAACTGGAAGCACATGCAGTATGCTTGGGCAGTACGGGCACTTATGTGTTCTGCCTTGTAAAGCTTCCTTGAATTTCCTTGTCTGTATCGCTCCTCGCATCAAAACGGAAAAGCTATAAAGTAGCCAGAATAATCAGGTGTCATGTTTGAAAGGGTATTTTGTACTGTGTGGGGCTGGCACACACCGCGGCCGGTCCTGCTGCTGTCTGTGGTGAGAGCCGGTGGGGTCGGACCCTGGTCTGTCTGTGGTGAGAGCCGGTGGGGTCGGACCCTGGTCTGTCTGTGGTGAGAGCCGGTGGGGTCAGACCCTGGTCTGTCCGCAGTGAGAGCCGGTGGGGTCAGACCCTGGTCTGTCTGTGGTGAGAGCCGGTGGGGTCGGACCCTGGTCTGTCTGTGGTGAGAGCCGGTGGGGTCGGACCCTGGTCTGTCTGTGGTGAGAGCCGGTGGGGTCGGACCCTGGTCTGTCTGTGGTGAGAGCCGGTGGGGTCGGACCCTGGTCTGTCCGTGGTGAGAGCCGGTGGGGTCGGACCCTGGTTTGTCTGGGACGCACGGGGACCCGTTGGGTTGGGAACCACACAAACCCAGCGGGTTTCTGCCTGGCCTGTTGGCACAGAGACAGTTTGACTCCTGTGTAACAATATTCGGTTGATTTTTCTGGCTTTCCAAGTTAATTACTTTCATTCTTTTTTCTTTTCAATAGGCATTTACCAGAGTACGAGACCTTAGATATTTAGAGTTGATCAGCAGCATAGAGGTAAGAGTGTTACAGACAGTGTATTTCCTTACGCTTAGCACTGTGCCCACATCAGTACTTTCCATTTTGGAGGGAAGTCTGTGCAGATGGTGCTTCTGACTGGGAGACGTGTCCAGAGGGAAGTGACTCCAGCTCGAGCAACGGGGAAACAATGGAGGAGCGGGACGATGAGAACTCCTGAAACCATCCTCTGGAAAACCGGAAAAAGTTCAATATTCAATTAATGATTGGTAGAATGCTACTGTGCTAACAGAGCTCAGTACGGAGCACTTCATAAACATGAGTTAATTAAGCCTTTCCTTACCCCCTGGAGATAGGTAATTACTATTATCTCCTCCTTGCAGAGCCAGAAACAGGCCCAGAGAAATCAAATGACAAATTCAAGGTCTCATGACAAGTCTGTGACAACTGGAAATAGAATTTGGGATTCCTTACTTCCATACTGTGCTCTAATCGCTCGTTCTTATTCGCTTCACACTTCTCGATAGAGTTTCACTAGACAATGCCTGTCTGTCACCAGCACATCAAAAGAGGCGGCATCACCCTGGTCCTTCTGCACAGACTGCGTGGTAGTGCTTGGTTGGAAGATCGGTGATGAGATGGCATAGAGGGAATTCCTCTTTCTCAGGCTAATTAGATTTACACCTGCTCTGAAAGAATCCGTCCCTTGGCTGCCCCTCCCGCAGCGTCCTGGTTCTGCCACACACCGGGCGGGACCGGGCGGCTCCCGCTGCCAGGTGTCCGTGGGTCCCGGGCGTCCGTGGGTCCCGCTGCCGGGTGGCCGTGACACTGGTGACAGCAGTAGTGCCTGCGGGTGCCCCGGAGCCACTCTGCCTGCCCGAAATCAGATCACACCCGTGGGGACAGCGGTGGTGACACCGGCCGTTATTCGGGGGCAGGTTAACATGCTTTTTGAATCTGTGTGTTGCTAGCAATTATTTCCACGTTTGTCATCCCACCCGCACGTATTGTTAATGTAGACAAATTATATGCTGGTGAGTTTCTACAGGAGAAAACAAGGAACCCATCAGGTGCCTTTTTTTCAAATAGCATAGCATAATGATAGTGTGTGTTCATTTTCCTCTGTGAAATCAAGAGAAGTGATTTTTCATCACTTTGGTTTGTATAGTGACATTTAATTTTGCTCTTCCTAATGTTAATTAAGAAGGGATTTAATCCTTTAATTATAAATTCACCAGAAATGCAGGAGAGGCATAATTATCATATCCTGTTACGGGTTTCTATGAACAGTTAAAGCCCAAGGCTGCAGATGTAACTTTCCAGTGGCTGTTTCCCCCCTCGGTCCTGATCGGCCGGGTGTTTGCTCCGTGTCCCTCTGGCGTGTTGCAGGAGCGGAGGCGGCGCGGGGAGAACAGCCGCGAGCTGTTCCTGGCGGACGTGTACGCCTACCAGGGGAAGTTCCACGAGGCCGCGAAGCTGTACAAAAAGAGCGGGCACGAGAACCTGGCGCTGGAGATGTTCTCCGATCTACGCATGTTCGACTGCGCAAAGGTAATCCTTTGCAACTCGAAATGCAGAAATATTAGTGTACATGTAACTGTTTTCAAAGTCTGATCCTACAAAAGGATTGGATGGAATGCAGGCTTTGAATTGCAGCTTTATTTCTCAGTTAATTGGTTGGAGGCTGCTACCGAGGCAGCAGATTGTGTTTTGCTTGTTCTCAGATGTGTCCATCCATGGGTCTTCAGTGGAAATTTTGTTGGACGCTACCAAAAGTGACTCTCATTGTGATTATGTAGTATTATCCATAGTAATTTTCCGTTTTAAAAAGCCTAAAAATCTCATTTCCATGACTGTTTCTTCCCCTGTATTTTGCTGGAGTCCCTTTCGGTTTTTTGTCTTCCAAAGTCCCTAAGGCCGTGCACATGCAGAGCAGAGGTGAGCGCACCACGCGTTTAGTTCACCTCCATATTATAATAAAGATATTTCTCTTTCAGAGTTTGAGCTTAAATAGGTGTCTTAGTTCTGTATGAATGTGTTTTACAAAGTGTATCGTATACTAACCTAGCACATTTTTGTTTACCAGAGATTTTCTTCCAAAGATTCAACATGTCGTGGCTTTATTTTAGACTCTGTTTCCATGCAGAAACGAATTGAATATGGTCTTAAAAAGTGATGGGTTTATATGTTGATAAAAAAGCATAACTTGGCTTTTAAGTCTTCAGTGGTGTTTTCCTATCAAAGTCCGGGAACGCCCGTGCTGTTCGGCCTCATTCACCACCCATCAGGGCCCGGTTCTGCGCGGCGCGGGACGGAGACCCTGCCCCGGCACGCGTGCGAAGCGCGGAGCGCCGGCTCCGCAGCCGGTGCTGCAGAGAGAGCCTTTCTTCCAAGAGCTTCGTATAAACACTGTAGGGCTTTGCTGATGTAAGTCTGCCTTCTACTATATTTGGCTGATGAGTCTTTGTTAGCTTCAGTGTTTTGGCTCCTCTTGCACATAAATGTAATTCATAGATGAGAATTTTCCCAGAAGTCTCCATAAGAATCTTTTAATTCTTGGCTGCAGTCATGTCTATATTTAACTAGCAGAGAGCAAAAGGTCTCGTGTCTCCTCTCCTCGAGAATAACTCCATGCACAAGAAATTAAAGGTGCTTTATAGCACATGAAGGGAGCTGCTGCCACAGGGACTGCACAATGCGTGGCAGAATATGCAAAACCCCCTTGTTTGCCCGTTACTTTTCTGAGGAGGGATATCTGGGGCTTGCGCGCTGGTTTTGTTGCTGGTTTTGGATTTCGATGCTGCCAGAATTCCGCAGAGGGACCCTGGTGCTGGGTTTGGTTGGCTCTGGCCAAGAGCCCAGGCCGGGCTGAGCTCAGGGAGCGCTTTGGTATGTGGTCACGGGCGTCTTATCGCGTACCAGATCGCCGAGAGCTCACAAAAAGCTCTTTATGCTGGAAGAAGCCAAGCTTTTGATTACAGACTTGCTTTGGTGTCCTATGCTGGAGAACAAGTCGTGTCAAGGATGCTGTCCAGCCCGATTCTGTCGCTTGGTTTGGTTTTTCCATAGTGGAAGATGATCCCGACGTGTCCGTGGTTCCTCGGCGAAGCGGGGCCGTGCTGCCGCAGGGGCGCTGGAGCCAGATCCGCGGCGGCTCCGCGCGGTGGGGACGGGGCTGCACCGGGACACCCCGGCGCTCGGGGCACGCCTGGTTGTGCGGCTGCTGTGGGGGTTTGGCTTGTTTGTCGTTCCGTTCTGGTTTTGGTTTGGTTTTAATCCTAAATCAGAATCAGGTAATTTTCCAATTCCTTCTCACCTTCCCATTTCTCCTCTGTTCTGTGTTTCCCTTCGATAGAAGCTGCTCTGATGGACAATAGCCTGTGCCGTTAACAGGCAAAATTGCCCTCAATCGATTGGCCTTCTGGTGTTGAAGTACTTCTCTTTTTGCTGGTGCCGACGCCAGCCATGTGAACCGTACGGTGCCGGGGCTTCGGTGCTGGCGGGGGCCGCGCAGCCGTCAGAAGCGTCCCCGTGGTCGTGGTCCCAGCGCCGGGCCTGGCGCCCGCGCTCCCGGCGCCAGTCAGCCAGCGCGTCAGAGCACTCTGGCTTTTGAGCAGCTGTCGTTCTGCCCTGATAAAAGAACTTATTTGAAATATAGTTACCAAGTGTCTGCAGAAGACGAGATTTGAGCCTTTAATTGATTTGTGGCTGGTCCTCCTGGTGCAGACATACGACTAAGCGAGTATACGATTAACTGAGCATGGGGTGCGGCTGGCTCACTTTGAGGATGAAAACATCCCTTCTTGGCTTGCAAAAGAAAATCTGAAACTTGGAATTGATCTGTTACAGTTTTTGAGACGAGTATTGTTTTGTTCTTGAAAAGCATGCAGAAATCATGATTGTATCCGCTTAAACAGGATCGCTAGAGAGCAAACCAAGAAATGCAGGATGTATTTATTACCTCTGAGGCACCCGTATCATCCTTCTCCTGGTTCTCCCACTTTTTTAAATTGAAAACTACCTAAATAGGGGACTTGCCATTGTCTCCTGCCAAGCCCTGGGCCTGGCAGGTGGGTTGCTGGAGGCCGGGTCAGTTCGTGTTGCTCTGCATGCAGCAGCAGTGTTTATTTTCTCAGGAGGCATCATCATGTTCATCTAAAAAGCCTTTATGTATTTTAGAATTCGGACTATAACCATGTTTGTGACCAGAAGGTAATGCAAACTTTTGTATTGCGCTGTTTCAGGATTTTCTGGGATCCGAAGACCCCAAAGACACAAAGATGCTGATAAAAAAACAAGCAGATTGGGCCAAGAATATCAACGAGCCCAGGGCAGCGGTGGAGATGTACCTCTCTGCCGGCGAGCACACGAAGGCCATCGAAATCAGCGGGGACCACGGCTGGGTCGAGATGTACGTTTCAGTTCCCTCTCAGAGATGATATATCCTGAAAACTTGAATGAGTTGTTATGAATTCTGCATCATTTTAAAATAGGACAAAACTTGTTTGATATGTGCCTTTACTTATATCAAATTGCATATTTGAAGCACATCTACAATTAAAAGTGTTGTAAAAGTTCCATGTGGTTAGAGAGCAGGGATACATTTGGGTCACAAAAACAAATGCGTTATAACAGTAAAGAGCATGAACGGATTCATCTGTAGCACGAGGCTCCTCTGAAATCTGCACGGCCACGAGTGCTGTGGCAGAGCCTGTTCCTGCTGTCCTGAGCTGGCCAGGATGGTCGCAGCATCCCTAGAAATTCTGGGGCTACTGCTGTCACTGGCCAAATTCTCCTTGGTTTGCAGCAGGTGGCACTTTGGGTTGTTTGGGAGTTGCCATAAGACCTTGGGCGGGTGGCTCGGGCGTCCCTCGTGCGGCCAAGGGGACGTGTCACCTCGTCACACACACCCGCTCCCTCCTCTGGCCTCGTGGCTGTGCAAAGGGCCTGAGATAACTGCACGTGTGGGTGAAGATTGAAGGAACAGGTTCTGAGTTCGGCAAAGGAAAAGAAAAGGGATTTTGAATGTCTGCTGGAAACTGTTTAACCAGTGTTGCATGGTACTGCTGTTGGGATACTCATTAAACAATAACTGATTAAAGACTAAGTTATTACAATAGTTAAACAAAAGGTAAGACAACGAGGCAGACCCTGAAACATCTGTCTTCTTTTCACTGGGTCTAGGTTAATTGAAATTGCTCGAAAGCTGGATAAAGCTGAGCGTGAGCCTTTGTCCAAATGTGCCTTCTATTTCAAACAACTGGGGAACCCTGGCTATGCCGCGGAAACCTACCTGAAGATGGGTGACCTGAAAGCCCTGGTGCAGCTCCACGTGGACACGCAGCGCTGGGAGGAAGTGAGTGAGGCCGCCCGTAGCTCCGTTTGTGCCCCCGATAGGTGAAGTTCTGGCTCCGCCGGGTTTTTCCTTAGGAACGCGGGTCTGTGGGTGCCCGCCCTCGCAGCTGGCGTCACCGTGGGTTTGGGTCTTGTTTCTGCGCAGGGAGGTGTTGACAGGCGTGGTTTCCTGAGCACACGTTCTCCGAGTGCTGCTGGAATGGGCAGCCCCCACGCAGTCCTGTGCGCGCTTGGGCAGATTGTAGACTTAGTCCTTTACTGCCTCGTTAGTCAGTTTGGAAAGTGAATCTAGACTGTGTTTGTAGTGTTCCTTCGATTTCTTTATTAGATGTATTCAGCAAAAATAAAAACATTTTGGTCTCTTGCTGTGAAATTACTACATTTCCTAGATAATCACTTTCAGGTTTTCCTGTTTCAATAACCAGACTGCTGCTATGCTTAGCTGCTTTTCTTCAGTTGTTGATTGCTTTTTATTTTAAAATACATCAGTTTGATACTGGAGAAAATATGGATTACCCTCCCTGTGTATGTATTGTTATAGTGAATTTACTCAGAGCTAAAGAATTGATCCCATGGACTGTTCTGAACCCTTTAACCGTTTAAACGGTGCAGTGTTCTAAACCTGACATGTGTATGTACCTCAGGCATTCGCTGTGAGTGAAAAGCACCCTGAACTCAAGGACGACGTCTATGTCCCGTACGCCCAGTGGCTCGCAGAGAACGACAGGTTTGAAGAAGCCCAAAGAGGTAAGAATGCGGCGGACAGGTCTTTTCCAATAGCCAGTATCCAGTCTCTGCCTGGAGAGTTCCTTAGCAGCGGCATTCAAAACCAAACAGAATCCATGTTTTCAATAAGTCTTATTTGAGAAGAAAAGTGATGGGTCTATTAAAAATGATGACATCTAAATACAGGTCCAAATTTTCCATCACAGTGTGGCACATGGTAATAACATTTGGCATATTGATATAGACAGCCCAGATTACGTTTTTATCACAATAGAATTCAAAATATGGCAGCCACCTTACGAACCTGAGTGGAAAGCGGAGGTTTTCCTTATATTTAGGTAATGCTGTGTTCATACAAGTGAAACTTTCCCGTTTCTCTAAGAGTTTTCACGTATTTCATTAGGGCTATAAAATCACCTGTCAGGAGAGCCGGCAGCCTCCCTCGTGTGGACGGGCCTCCAGAGGGAACTGGGGGGTGAGGGCAGAGGGGGGAGCTGGAGACCCCGGTTGTTGTCTCTGCAGGCAGGAGGCAGGTGTGCCGGGGGGTGGATTGGGGGGCTGGCCCCCCCCACCCCCATTACTCTCTATGGAGACCATGTTTGTATGTTTACCAAGTCAGAATTCAGGATCTTTCTTTGTACTGGCTTCTGAGCATCAGATAAAGAGAGGCTCTTAAGAAAGACTAGAAGGATGTAGTAAATGCTGTACTCTTTCGAAGTGCTCAGCATTACAAACCAGAGCACTAACCTCAAATATCGATTGTAGTTTTGAATGAAGTTGTGATTTGCAGTGTTTGGAGATTGCCATTTGGTTGTACAGATATCTCATCAGCACAGCATTTTTGTTCTTTTCTGTATTTAAAACAAGCAATCAGCATCGTGAAAATCTGAGCGCTCAGGAGCTGCTGAGACAGTGCGAAAGCCACAGAATACCTACAGATGCTTCTCATGTTCCATTAGTGCTGCTGCTTTCAAGGAGAAAAATACCAGTGTATAATCCTTTTTATGCTGCCCTGGATAGCATATTTGGTATTGGCTGAATAGACTGCTCTTAATTTCAAAACATTAATTTCAGCTAATTGATGCAATCGCAGTGTGAAATCCTCTTTGTGCAGCGTTCCACAGGGCTGGCAGGCAGGGGGAGGCGCTGCGGGTGCTGGAGCAGCTCACGCACAACGCCGTGCTGGAAAGCCGATTCGACGACGCGGCCTATTATTACTGGATGCTTTCCATGCAGTGCTTAGATATAGCCCGAGGTAAGGACCTGAACGCAAGTTTGGCTTTGTTACCTTCTTGTGCATGCAGAGAAACAATTCCTGAACTGTGATGGAGTTGCTGCAGCCGCTTCACTCTGGTGTGGCTTTGCTCTTGTCGTGGGGGTTTTTGTTGGGTTTTTGCGTGTGTTTTTTTGTTTGGGGGCGGTTGTTTGTTTTTCTTTTAGCGCTGTGCATAACTCTGGCTTGTGCTATTTTTGTAGTCCCCCTGGTTTTCCCATGCGCTATTAAATAAGCAAACCAGCAGCATCAGCCTGCGCGGGCCTCTGCTGGAAATGTGAGCGGCATCGGAATGGTGTCCCTGGGACCAATTGTCCTCATGTCCCGTCCCACAACACACTGTAACTGCAAAGGCGGCTGGAGGGTTAATGTACCAGTAAATGAAATACGATCTTGGAGTATAAGGTGCATCTAGGGTTCGAACATGGGTTGGAGAGGAGATTTGCAGATCATTTCTGCCAACAGAGATAAAGCTGATTGTTCATTAGCTACCATCTTGTCTCCTGAATGTATTTCACTGGGAGAGAGGCGGATCCAATAGATAATAAGTATAATTTAGTAATAATTAATACAAAAAACCTGATAGTGCTGCCTTTTGCCTGGTGCTATAAGTACCGTTTCTTTTATTTTTCAGTTGGCTTAGTAGTGCCTTTAATATTTATGAAACGGATGTTTCAAAACTCATGTATTTGTAAACTCCGCAGCTATGGCTGAGCCTTCCAGTGTGCACAGCTCCTCTTGTCCCCTGTGAGCTGCGGCCTCCAGCCGCGCTGGAGCCGCTGCCTGAGCTGGTGTGTTCCACCGCGCCTGCTCCAGACCAGCCCTTTGCTGAGCAAAACAGAACTCTGTGTAACGTGTGGAGTGCACGGGGGGACACACCTGGGCCGGTACATATGTCTGTGGAAGTGCTGGTGCTGGAACCATCATACGCTGTTTGCTCCCCACCGAGTCCCGCAGACTTGGAGACTCACACCAGTGCCTTTGCCTCCCGCAGAGCACGAACCACAGACGACCGAAATGCTGCAGAAGTTTCACCACTACCAGCATTTGGCAGAAGTTTACCACGTCTATCACTTTATTCAAAGATACACTGTAAGATATTCACTTTAGAAGTTGTGTATTTATGCTTCCTGAGCATTTTCTTTCTAGGCAGCCCAGAAATAACTAGAAATAATTAATATTTTTTCAGGGAGTTACATATTGAGCGTAGATTAGCAATGCTGTATGTGACTGTATGTATTTCTTTGCCTTTGGCTGCTCTGTGGAAGAGCCGTGGCTGGGTTCCGGAGGGCTGCGGTGCAGCTCTGGCAGGCCTGCGCTGTGGGTGCGGGTGGGGTCGCGCCCGTGCTCGCGTCCCGCCCCAGCCCGTTTGGTTCCGGGGGACCTGAGCCTCTGGTCCTGCACAGGCTGCCCTCAGCTCTTCCTTCAGTCGCGGGGAAACAGGAGTGACCAGAGAAGGGACCGTGCCTTGGGACCCGGCGCGGTGGAGTACGCCCAGGGACGGCAGGGACGCGTGAGCTCCAGCCCGGTGCTGGTGAAAGTACCTTTTGTCGGGCATTTGGGAAGCTCCGAGCTGCGCTGCTGCCCCGCAGAAGGCGCTGCTGTGCTCTCTGACCGCACTGCGCCGCGCTCGGCGCTGGGCGCCGCGCCATCGCTGGCCAGGCTGCCGGGCTCGCACATACCGCGGGAAAGGTTCCGGGTGAGCTTCGTGGATCTCTCTCTTTCTGCGTGTAGCAGGCGCGAGCTTTGGCGATAAAGACATGCAAAACCCACTTGCTACATTCTGTCAGCACCTCTTCTTTTTGCAGCTGTATGAAAGAAACACGGAACTCGAGATGTCTAGTGCTGTGATGCTCAGTGACATGAGCTGTTGATTTCCAGCTTGGCAATATGTGTCTGTATTTTTAATGCTGCAGGAGGAGCCTTTCAGCTTCCACTTGGCCGAAACCCTCTTCAATATGTCCAGGTTTCTGCTCCACAGCTTAACAAAGGAGATTCCTTTGGGCATCTCCAAAGTGTATCCTTCCCATGCAGAGCCAAATAAGAAGTTATCTTGTGAGATACATGAAAGGAAGGATTGATGTTGATCCACAGTGCAGAGGTCTCCTGTAGGGGATCTTCAGTTTTGGCTGTCGTTATAGTTAATGGAAATGGAATTTTGTCCATAAGAAACAAATTGGCACCTTCAAACCATTGTGTGTTCAACTGCTGACGGAAAATCCATTCGCCCCCAAATTACTGAAATTGGGTAAATGGCGTCAGAATATTTGACCAAAGCAGTGTTTATGTAGGGTCGGTTCCTTACCTTGCTAACAACTCCCCACAGGCACTGGGATAGTTTTTTCACACTTGGTTTTAAACAGAGCTCTGTAGGTAGGTTTCTCTTGTCAAAGCGCGCTTGAAGCGCTGGTCTCGGATGTGCTTCATTCCACAGCTTTTCTGATTGCAGCGTGTTGCAGTTTTTCCTAAATGCCGTGTGTATTTTAATTCCTTAATTAAATTACAGCAATACCTTATTTGCGCTGGCGAAGCAGAGCAGAGCTCTCGGAGCGTACAAGCTGGCTCGCCATGCCTACGACAAGCTGCAGGGCCTGCAGGTGCCCGCCAGGTTCCAGAAATCCATCGAGCTGGGCAGCCTGAGAATCCGGTCCAAGCCATTCCATGACAGTGAGGTAAGTCCTAATGTGGTTCTTGTTAATCATTAATGTGTGGCCTAATCCAAGCAGCTGAGCTGCTGTATGCACAAAAAAATCTGAAATACATTATGCATAGCTCTGTGAGATAATTGTATTTCTGCTGGAAACGCGGTCCTTTTATCACTGTTCTTCAGGTCAAACTTCCTTTTGCTCCTGCGAACAAATTGAAATCAGCCCTTTCTGTGTGGGCGCTCCCACCCTCCCTGTCCTCTCCTCAGCTCCCGTCCTCGCTGCCTGCTATTTCTCCCAAGCCTTTTCCTCTGGATGCACACGCAGTTGCCCCCGTCTCGTCTCTCTCTCCAGCTGGAGGTGACTTCCACGCGTCCTGCTCCCGGCACCCCTTCCCTCCGCCCCCACGCCTCCAGTGACCTTCCTTCCTCAAGCCCTGTTTAACGCCTTTTCTTCTCTAACTGCAGGCTGACTTTGTGCGGTGTTCTATAAAGCTGTGTCTCATGGAGTGCTCACTAAAAATAAACTGTATTGTGCCAGTGAGCGTGCACCTGGCCACCCGGAATAATAGGAACACAATCTTAAGAAATGCCTAAAATAACTGTGCTCTTGAAGAGAGAGGAATTAATTGGAGAACTTACATTTGACCAAATCTTGAAGCAAAAAACTTTACTTTGGTAACCTCGCCTTCAGCTTCTTTTGTCACTGTGTATTTGATGTGGAATTCTGCTACTGCAAAGGCAAGGTGAAAATGTAATTGTTAGAGCGGTGAAGACAGCTAGTTTTAATGTGAAAACTTGCCGTTTTCTTAAAAAGGGAAAGCATTTTCAGATGTTCAAGGATCTGCTTTCACAGCAGTATTTCTTCAGATTTGCGCTGATGTAATATCAGTGGTATAAACCTACGGAGCGCGTATTTAATTGAAAACAAAGGGCTGAGGATGTGCTGCTCTTTCCCGATGACTGTGCTCAGTGTGTGTCTCTGCAGGAGCTCGTGCCCTTGTGCTACAGGTGCTCGACCAACAACCCTTTGCTCAACAACCTGGGGAACGTCTGCGTTAACTGCAGACAGCCGTTCGTCTTCTCCGCTTCCTCCTACGGTGCGTTGGAACATCACGGGTGCTGGTGCTTTCCAAGGAGACAGATGTTAGCTGAGCAGAGGGGGTTGCTGCTGCTTTTGTTCCCGCTGCAGTGGTATTTGGGCAAACGGATCTTCCTGTCAGTGTTGGTAGATCTGGGTAAGCGCCTCTTGTCCCGGGGTTGCTGGATTTACCGCAAGGCAGCAGCAGCAGCAAAGCGTCGCTTTGTCAGGAGACACTGAACGTATGAAGTGTTTCATTGGCGCAGATGCAATCCTTCGAGAAGCCGAGGGGGTTTTGGTTTGGTTTAGTTGTGTTTAAGTTGCTTCACGACCGTGCAGAGCAGCGCTGTCCCAGCAGCCCGGGGTGCCCGTTCCCTGCAGGGCGCAGTCTCCCCGCGGCGTTTGCCGGGTTCCTGCAGGTGAAATGCTCCTGCTTCTCTCGCCCCTCAGAAGTGCTGCACCTGGTCGAGTTCTATTTGGAAGACGGCATCACAGATGACGAAGCTGTAGCTCTCATTGATCTTGAAGCTCCAAGACTGAATAAAAGAAAGAATAAATGGCAAGAGATGATGAGTGACCGTATCCTTTTGATTAGAATTGGTTTCCAGTCCTTTTCTTATGGGGAAAAAAGCAACAATTTTGAATTTATTTCTCCCCTTTTATGTTTAAAATTTTTGTTATATGACTGATGTGACTACAACTGCATTGTGTGTCCCTTTTGAGGTAGTATAACAACCAAAGTCATGTTTTAACTAAATCTAACATTTTCATAAAGCTGTTTCATCAGGACACTCTGTTTCTAATGGTGTGGAGTGCTTATTGTCACGACCGGAATGCACGCTCCACCTGTTCTGTTTGACGTTCTGTCCGTAAGCAGCGGGGAGCTCTGCGGTGCGCGGCGCGCGTCGGCACGGGCGTCCTGCACAGCCCTTCCTGCTGGGACCGTCCTGCTGCGCTTTGGCACCCGGAGCTCCACGGGGCCGTGGGTGCGGAGATGTGCACAAGAACACACAGTCTCTGTCCGTGGCTGCTCAACATGTCATTTCAATGGGTGGCCTCCTTTGCTTTCCTCGTCCGTCGGGGCAGGGGAGAGCCCGCAGGGCTGATGTCACGCATTGTGGTCGGGTTTGCTGCTCTGCAGTGACAAACCCTCCCATCCTGGTGAGCCGCAGACAGCCCTTCCCGCACTGTCTGTAGCCTTCTGGGCACTGTAGCAGTCTGAGAATACCCTGGTCCTCTGGAGCAATAAGAATTCCTGTCCTGCTGACGTGCTTTCGTTGTCGTGAGCGCTGGCCGCTCTGAGGACAGCCAGTGTTACAGGAACGCTCTTTCTTCCTTAACAAAAGCAACTAGAGGCACAGAGTTTGAGGCTCGAGGACAATGCAGATATTGAAGATGACGATCCCTTCACAGCAAAACTGAGCTTTGAGGTAAGAGCCTTACCCGCGCCTGCCACTTGTTTCTTTCTTGCTACCAGCAGAAATGAATAGAAAATCTTAACTTGCAATCCATGCCACTCTTCTGGTGTGGATGTGTTACAAAGGCAACCCCAAGAGAGATACAAAACGGGACTGGACCAGAGGGAGGGAGCTCAAGAGAGAAAGGGACGTACCAGTTATCTCATCTCTTAAAAAATAAATACCTAAATAAACGACCAACCCCACAAAACAACAAAGATCTTAAACATTCCTGGCATTTGGTTTTATCATCCCACAGCGATGCAGCAGGGCTGGCCCCCAGGGGATACTGTGTGGAGGCAGTGGACCTATAAACCAGCACTTACAGGGAGGTTTTGATAAAGACCATGGGTGGGGTTAACAGGAATTGTGTTGAAATGAGTAACAGCAGCTCGCTGGAACCCGTTAGAGCTGTGGCTGGATGCTGCTGTTGCTGGAGGTACTAATAAAGCTGACACTGGGTTTGCGACGAGACTCACAGAATCACAGAATGTTAGGGATTGGAAGGGACCTCGGGTAATTCTATATTATTACAGGTTTTCCTACTGAACTTCGCTTCTTACGAGATCTTATTAATCCTCAAAGGGCTTTGCAGTTGGTAACTTTCTTTCTAAACCCTCTCCTGCAGCAGGGAGGCTCAGAATTCGTTCCGGTGGTTGTGAACCGAGCCGTCCTGCAGTCCCTGAGCCGGAGGGACGTCCTGATCAAGCGCTGGCCAAGGCCGCTGCGGTGGCAGTACTACCGCTCGCTGCTGCCGGACGCCTCCATCACCATGTGCCCGTCGTGCTTTCAGGTACGGTGTTCATAGGTTTAAAAAAACCAAACCAAACACGGTACTGAGAACCCCATGGCTGAAACAGTTCTAATCATTGAAACCTCAGACTTTAAAATGTATTCAACAAGATCCTGAATGACGTAGAGACAGAGAGGCAATGAAAACAAAACCCCAGCGGCGTGATGCGCGGAGGAGCAGCCGCCTTCTGAAAGCTTGGAGGTGGCTGGATGTGAGGAGCTGCACTGGCAGCGGGTCAGAGCCCCTCCAGCAAACCCTGGCTGAACAGCAAATGCTGCTTTGTGTTTATTTCTCTTTGCTCTGTTGCGCCAACTTTCAGCCTGGTCTAGCGGGGAAAATCAGTCAGTAATTGAGTTGTGGTTCAGTCCCTCGTCCCCGCTCAGGAACGGCTTGTTGAAATACTGGAACTCAGTCGTATTTGCTTCCAGAGAAAGTGTCTAAGTCTTGTCCTTCCTTCTGCGAAAGCAATGAACTGGTGTGTGCCCGTCCGGCAGCACGGGGAGCGGCCTGTGGAGCCGTGTTGCTCGGCTGCGGGTTGCAGCTCTCTGGACCGGTTCTCCCGCGATGGCAGCTTCAGATGGGCTGTGCCTCACAGGAGCCGGTGAGCTCTGTTCGCGTTTTCCTTGAGTTAGTCACAGCCTAACTTGTCCCTAAATCTCTTTCTCATTAACAGATGTTTCACACAGAAGACTATGAGCTTCTTGTGCTCCAGCACAATTGTTGTCCGTTTTGTCGACGGAAAATAGATGAGTCAAACCAATGAAGAAAAACAGTCTTGCACCTCAGCGAGGCACTTCCCTATTGGCTTGGCAAAGCACTGTGTAGATTCAGAGTTTTCCTGCCAGCTTAGTTAACTCGCCTTGCTCCGTTTGGTACCTGAGTGGAACTGAGCTTAGTTAACTCGCCTTGCTCCGTTTGGTACCTGAGTGGAACTGAGGTGAAGAAATATAACTATTTTTTTAAATGAAAATGTCTGTTTGTGAATGTCCTCCACATTTCCCAGACAAGCAGCTCAAGTGCCACAGATTTTTACAGGAATGTTTCTAGGTTCAGGTTCAGCCTTGGAGTAATTGTTGTCTTTACTCTTGTGTTAGGAGTTGTTTTACTCTTTAATGTGTATCCACTATTGACAGATCTTCAAATAAACGGGACTGTTTTTCACTGCCCTTTATGCAAACAATAGGAATTGGTTCAGGGCGTCCCCATGGCAGATGTCCAGCCTGCTGCGTGGGGAGCGGGACCCCAGTGTGGGGAGCAGGGCCCCATTGTGGGGAGCAGGGCCCCATTGTGGGGAGCAGGGCCCCAGTGTGGGGAGCAGGGCCCCAGTGTGGGGAGCGGGGCCCCAGCGTGGGGAGCAGGGCCCCAGTGTGGGGAGCAGGGCCCCAGTGTGGAGCGGGTCCTTGGGAAGGCGAGCACATCGTCCCTTCCTCCTCCTTTCTCCGAGCTGCTGCTCCTGCGCACACCGTGGGCCGCTGGGGGATCCTCTGGGCAGCTGTCCCAGCCCTGTCCCCTCCCGCTCGTGCCCGGCTCTGCCCTGTTGCTGGGGGACGGAGCGGGGAACAGAACGCCAGTGCCGAGCTCTGGCTGCGCCGCGGCGTTACCAGCGCTGCCTCAGACACAAACGCACAGCTCCGCAGCACAGGCCGCGGTGGGGAAGGGCAGCCCCGTCCCAGCCAGCCCCTCACCCCTGCCCCCGGTCACTGAGCGGCTCCTGGGCAGTGGGAGGGCTTGTGTGGGTAACCAGCCGGGCTGGAACCGAGCTGGGAAGCGATAGATCTCTTGACTTCAATTCAGTATAAATTGTGCCATGTTACCATGAGCTCTATTGTTGTTGTGACATCCCGTCTGGCACAGCCTCCCTTTGTTTTGGGTGGGAAATGACATTCTGCTGCGCTGTCGTGAGCTGTCGCTGGGGCTGGTGAAGCAGCCGCCGCATGAACAGCCCGTTGCACGTGGAAGCAGCGCTGTCTCCATGTCTGCTCGAGGTGCTCTCGAGAGTGACACTGCAGCGGCCCCGGGGGCTCTCTGAGGCCCTCGCTGGTTCCTGACCAAGTTTGCTTAATTTTCCACTTCAAAAACATTCTGTTCTAATTACTGCTTGTCTGCTTTGTGACTCATCTGTCACTGTTTGCAATGAAGACTTCGCGACCAGCATGGATAAACAATGCTGCTTGCCATGGGAGCCAGCATGGGGTTCGGCTCGTTCTCCCAGAACTGAGCTGGTTTTGCAGAGCGAGTGGGAATGGAAAATTAGAAAGATAGACAGGGTTTTCCGTGACACAGGGACAAAATGGACCAAGCAAGGAAGTGGGTTTTTACATGTCTCTGTGGATACAGTCTAGGCTTGAAAAGTGCATTGGGCTTTTCTGGGCAAAACCATGCTCAACACATCTTGTACGGGGCGCAGTCTGGTTCCAGAGCAGCCTGTGCCGGTGAAACTCTTGGGTGACCTCATGATCCGAAGTCTCTGGACGCACAAGAAGTGCCACCGTGGCGCTTGGCTCTGAAGCCGTTGTGAGCGGAGTCCCAACAGCTTTCTCCCGCTGCAGCGTCCCCGGCCTGTCCCTCTGCCGCGCAGCGGTGACGCACGCCGGCCCTAAGCCCCGCGCAGCAGCTGCTCACCTCAGCAGCGGCTTATTGCATCAGGGCTTAAGGTGGCATATTTGTGTATTGGGAAGATAAACCTCTAATCCTTGTGTGCCCAGATACAACTACGAACAGCTGCATTTGCAATTAGATAGTGGCACTGCTCTGGCTTCAGCAACACGTGCGAAAAGTTAATTGAGAGGGACTTAGGGTGAGCGGCAGGTGTGTGAGGACACGGTGTTTCCACGTTAACAGGCAGGAAGACCTTTGGGACCCTCTGGAGGGGTCGTGCCCACCTTTGGGTGCAGCACCCAGCTCTGGCTTTGCCGCTGGTGCCAGCCCTTGAGGCCCCTCAGCCCTTCCCCGCTCAGAGCGAAGGTTTCCCAGCTCCGTCTCTTCTTTAAAGAGAGCACAGAGCTTTGTGCTTTTTTCCTTTAAACCTTTTGCATGTACCAAACTAACCCACAGGGAGCACTGGTCAAAACTAGGCCAGGACTGAAGGAAGTTTGTTTATTAAGGCCAGGAGGATGCGCGCTGCAGTGATTCTGGCACATCTCTGGTGCTGGACGAGGCGCTCGCGGGTACCGCTGCAGGGCCGGCTCAGCTCGGGGACACGCTCAGCTCCCCTCCACCTCTGACCCTTCCCGGGGCTGGGCTGACGGTCCTTGCGGAGCCACCGCGGGGAACCGGCTGGTGCCCGCTGCCAGCTGGAACCGCTAGTGAGAACGGTGACAAACAGCCGGTGGAAAACAGAGGGGACAGGGAAAATAGCTTTGGAGCTGAAAGGATTAATCCTGATGGTGCAAACTGTGAGGAACCACCTTCTCCAGGAGAGAGATCCTCTGCGGTTGCCACATTGTGCTCGCTCTGCTGCACGTCCCACTGCTTCTGGAACGTTAAGGAAAGGTAAAGTCCAGCTCAGATGCTGGTACGAAGAGCGTCTGGAGCACAATCGAGGGCACTGAGTGGGGAGGCAGAGACACGGAGGACGTGGGCGGCTCCAGCAACACCTTTCCCTGGGGAACGTGATGATCCCGCGGGGTTTCAGGGAGACCGGAGATGTCTGTCAACCAGCACATGAAGTTGAGTGTTGGCTTCAGCTCAGACCCTCCCTTCAGTGCCCTCTCCAGCAGCTCCCCAGCTCCTGTGCAGAGCAATACCCGTCCAGGACAGACGGACTAGGTCATTTATTAGGTGTTACCAGTGTCGTTAGCGTGACCCAAACCACACACAAAGCCAAGCACAGAAGAGGTGGTACACCTGGGAACCTGCCAGCAGGGTCAGGGTTTGGCATGCTGTTCAAACCTCCCCAGCCACATCCTGGGGCAGAAAAAAAGGCGCTGCGAGCACGTGGACGGGTCGGTGATGCTGCTGCTGCTGCTGGAGAGCACCTTGTGCAGCCTCCCACGGGGAGCGGCGGTTGTGGGGATGGCTCTGCAGTGGGGCCAGAGGTGTCACCATCCTGCTGCCCCTGTAAGAACAGGCCTGGGACAGCCCTGTCACTGACAGACCTGCCACCACCACCTGCCCAGCGCAGCAGCACCGCAGCCCCCAGACCCTCAGTCATGGGGTGTGAGCTGCAAGCTCCTGTCCCTGGGGACAGCACGGAGCTCCCGTGTGCTGGCGGGTGCCCAGAGCTCGGCCTGGGAGCCTTGAGAAGCACAACCAGCAAAGGATCCCCCTGTGCCGCCTCTTTCCCTGGCAGCCCACGGGCACATGTCCCGGTCCCTCTTTGCGGGCAGCACCCCTGGGTGCCCAGGGGGCGGGCGGGGGGCCTTGGGATGGGGCGCAGGTGCCTCCCGGGTGATGGGAGTGCGGATGGCCAGCTCTGCATTGCGGGTGCAATTCCTGCGCGGTGCAGGGCCCGCGCTGAGGAGCGAGCCCACGCGAGGAGCTGCCACCTGGTTTGGGGCCCCGAAGTGAAAGGTGCGACATAGAGCCACCTCTTTATATGTGACCGTGAGCCGTGGTCTCCAGCAATGACAGCGCGGGCCAGCAACAGGTGTCACCTTAATGCCTTCCCAGGAAAGCCACTTACCCCTGGATGATTATGATTAATAATTCTGTAAGCCCTAATCGCGCTGACACCGGTGCCTGCAGCTTACCCCAGGGGGCACTTTAAAAGGGGTGTCCTGTGGAGGTGAGCGGAGCTGCTTCTCCTGGGGGTGCCGGCGAAGGCTGAGAGGTGGCGGGAGCCCCACTTCAGAGCGATCCCCCCGCGCTCCAACACCGCCCCTGAGCCAGAGCCAAAGGCACCTCGCCAGCCGCAGCCATGAACGGGACAGAAGGCCAAGACTTCTACGTGCCCATGTCCAACAAGACCGGGGTGGTGCGGAGCCCCTTCGAGTACCCCCAGTACTACCTGGCTGAGCCCTGGAAGTTCTCGGCTCTGGCTGCCTACATGTTCATGCTGATCCTGCTCGGCTTCCCCGTCAACTTCCTCACGCTCTACGTCACCATCCAGCACAAGAAGCTCCGGACACCTCTAAACTACATCCTGCTGAACCTGGCGATCGCCGACCTCTTTATGGTCTTTGGAGGCTTCACAACCACCATGTACACCTCGATGAATGGGTACTTTGTCTTTGGAGTAACGGGCTGCTACATCGAAGGCTTCTTTGCTACTCTGGGTGGTGAGTTTTCCAAATATCCTAAAATCTGCCAGGAATTGCCCCAGGTTTTAGGAGGGGGAGGGAGGACACTCAGGTGACCTGGGAAGCCGCGGTACCTGGGAGGTGCTGGGGCTGCTGCCCATGGGCTGAGGAGGTTGCAGTGGTTCAGGGTGGGAGGTGGAGAAAGTGACAAACGACTTTATTTTTTTTTGACCTTATTTTGTTTGCCACCTGCTCCGTGTCCCGAGAACACGGTGCAGCAATGAAAAGAACCCAGCAGCAGATTTTGCAGTTGCTGGATTTGCACACCTTTTTGGCTTGCTTTCTGACGGGGGAGATGACAAACGTGTTCCTCCTGTCCGTGGGGCTGTGTCTGTGTGGCTCTGCTGCGGTGCGTGGTGGCGCGGGCTGGCTCTGCTCGCTGTGCCGTCCGGCTTTGACCAAACAGATGCCGGACAGAAGCGGTGTGCCTGAGCACGCCGTCCTCTGTCCCGCTCGGCCTCCAGCCAAGGGCAGCCGCTCCCCGGCTGGGTCCTTTGCACAGGTTTCCTGGGGAGCTGTGGGCAGCGAGGGGAGTTTGGGGGCGATGGGCGCTCGTGCATCCCCGAGAGGGGACGTGGCACTTGCCCAGGATGAGCAGTGGGATCCGTGAGCTCAGGGAGCAGCAGCGGGGGGTTCAGCGGTGGTGAGGAGGCATCTGCCCGTTCCTTCCCCTGCAGCCGCACTTGGCCTTTGTCCATTTCACTGTCCGAACCCTGGCGGGGCTGTACCTGCTGCTGGGGTTGTCCCAGGAGGCCTCGTGCTGGCATCAGTTTTTTTCTCCTCCCATTGCTCAAAGTCCCTGTGTCCCGTCCCCCTCTCCCCGGCGCAGGTGAGATCGCTCTCTGGTCGCTGGTTGTCCTGGCTATCGAGAGGTACGTGGTGGTCTGCAAGCCCATGAGCAACTTCCGCTTCGGGGAGAACCACGCCATCATGGGCGTCGCCTTCTCCTGGGTCATGGCCTTGGCCTGCGCGGCGCCCCCGCTCTTCGGCTGGTCCAGGTAGGCAGGCGGCCGTGCCGGGGCTGTGGGGTCGGGCCGGCGGCTCGGCCGTGGCCTCCAGCCGTGTCCTGGCTGGCGCTGAGCTGGGCTCTCCCACAGGTACATCCCTGAGGGCATGCAGTGCTCGTGCGGGATCGACTATTACACGCTGAAGCCGGAGATCAACAACGAATCTTTCGTCATCTACATGTTTGTGGTTCACTTCATGATCCCGCTGATGGTGATTTTCTTCTGCTACGGGAACCTGGTTTGCACCGTCAAGGAGGTGGGTACCAGCGGGCGGTGGTGGCCGGGGCCGTCCCCGTCCCCAGTGCTGGGAAGGGGACCCGCCAGGCTCCAGACTGGTGACAGAAAGGGCCCTCGGGGCCAGGCTGGCACTCCACAAAGAGGAAAATCGCGAACTCCAGATGTGCAGCCCGACCACCCCAAGCCCTGAGCCCGCGTCCTGCCCCACGCCGGCACAGCCCTCCCCAGCCCCACCACAGCCCCGCTCCCTTGTGCCCGCAGGCGGCCGCCCAGCAGCAGGAGTCTGCCACCACCCAGAAGGCAGAGAAAGAAGTGACCCGCATGGTCATCATCATGGTCATCGCCTTCCTGATCTGCTGGCTGCCCTACGCCAGCGTCGCGTTCTACATCTTCACCAACCAGGGGTCGGACTTTGGACCCATCTTCATGACCATCCCGGCTTTCTTTGCCAAGAGCTCCGCCATCTACAACCCTGTGATTTACATCGTCATGAACAAACAGGTAACCGGCAGGATGCTGGGCAAGCTCGTTCTTTGTCTTTTGCTTTATGACAGGTTACGGTGAGCCGTGGCACCTCCGGGTACCCGTGTGCAGGGAGGGGCGTTTGTTTCCAGCTGATCTTGCTCCGGCATGCGGGAGGGCGACCGTGCAGCTCATCCTGGGTGGTGCACAAGTCTTGTAAACGACAGTTCATCCTGTCTGAAACCAGCCGGGCCTGGGGTGGTGGAGGAGCTGGGGCTGTGTCCGCCGAGTGGCAGGCAGGGCGGCAGGCAGGGCAGCAGGCAGGGCGGCAGGCAGGGCAGCAGGCAGGGCGGCGGGCAGGGCAGCGGGCAGGGCGGCAGGCAGGGCAGCAGGCAGGGCGGCGGGCAGGGCGGCAGGCAGGGCGGCAGGCAGGGCGGCAGGCAGGGCAGCAGGCAGGGCAGCAGGCAGGGCTGCAGGCAGGGTGGCAGACAGGGCAGCGGGCAGGGCTGCAGGCAGGGCAGCAGGCAGGGCGGCAGGCAGGGCAGCAGGCAGGGCAGCAGGCAGGGCGGCAGGCAGGGCAGCGGGCAGGGCGGCAGGCAGGGCTGCAGGCAGGGCAGCAGGCAGGGCAGCAGGCAGGGCTGCAGGCAGGGCGGCAGGCAGGGCGGCAGGCAGGGCAGCGGGCAGGGCGGCAGGCAGGGCTGCAGGCAGGGCAGCAGGCAGGGCGGCGGGCAGGGCAGCGGGCAGGGCGGCAGGCAGGGCGGCAGGCAGGGCAGCGGGCAGGGCTGCAGGCAGGGCAGCAGGCAGGGCTGCAGGCAGGGTGGCAGACAGGGCAGCAGGCAGGGCGGCAGGCAGGGCTGCAGGCAGGGCAGCAGGCAGGGCTGCAGGCAGGGCAGCGGGCAGGGCGGCAGGCAGGGCTGCAGGCAGGGCAGCAGGCAGGGCGGCAGGCAGGGCAGCGGGCAGGGCGGCAGGCAGGGCTGCAGGTAGGGCAGCAGGCAGGGCAGCAGGCAGGGCTGCAGGCAGGGCGGCAGACAGGGCGGCAGGCAGGGCTGCAGGCAGGGCAGCGGGCAGGGCGGCAGGCAGGGCAGCGGGCAGGGCGGCAGGCAGGGCAGCAGGCAGGGCTGCAGGCAGGGCGGCAGACAGGGCTGCAGGCAGGGCTGCAGGCAGGGCAGCAGGCAGGGCTGCAGGCAGGGCGGCAGGCAGGGCGGCAGACAGGGCGGCAGGCAGGGCGGCAGGCAGGGCAGCAGGCAGGGCAGCAGGCAGGGCAGCAGGCAGGGCTGCAGGCAGGGCAGCAGGCAGGGCGGCAGGCAGGGCGGCAGGCAGGGCGGCAGGCAGGGCAGCAGACAGGGCGGCAGGCAGGGCGGCAGGCAGGGCAGCAGACAGGGCGGCAGGCAGCTGGGAAGGAGACTCACCGCCATGGCACCTCTCTTGCTGTGGTGGGATCTCCAAGCAGCCCCTCAGCCAGAGCCCTGCTGGCATCTGCCCACCTCACCCCGCGCTGCCTTCTCTTCCAGTTCCGTAACTGCATGATCACAACTCTCTGCTGCGGCAAGAACCCGCTGGGTGACGAGGACACGTCTGCTGGCAAGACAGAGACCTCCTCCGTCTCCACCAGCCAGGTCTCTCCCGCGTAGGCCCCCCCGGAGCGGCCGGTCCTCGGGGTCCCCTCACCGCCCCGGGAGCGCGAACCCCCGCTGCCACCACCTGCCCCGCCGCACCGAGGCCATGGCCCCACCGGGTGGGCTCCTCTCTCCTGGCACTAGGACCCCTGGGAACAAGGCTGTGAATGTGTACACACATTTTGTAATTAAAATGCAAAGGCTTAGCTCCTCCACTGGCGTAAATCTGTGCTTTTCTGTTGACTTGCTGAGAGCTCACGCCCCCATCCCGAGTGCAGATCCCCGGGCCCAACGCCCCGCCATGCCTGTGCCATCGTCTCCCTTGCCCCACCGCGACACATCCCCGCCTCTGCTGCCCCGGGCCAGAGCTGGGGACCCCTCCCGGCTCCGCAGCTGGGAACGGAGCCCAGCTGGTAGCACCCAGCCGCTCAGCCCCACCGCGCTGCGGCTGCCCGGGCGGCTCCGGCTGCTGCCGGGTGCCCCAACCTGCCGCGTGCCCCCAGCCCCAGCCCGCCCCACCTCCAGCCCATCACAAGCCCTGGGAGGCACTGTGACCCCTGCAGAGGGGGCAGGACAGGCTACCGGTGTACATGGGCCCCTCTGTGCCACAGAGGCGATGGCTCTGGATCCCACCCGTCAAGCAGGTGACATGGAGGGGCCTGGTGGCACAGCATGGCACGGTATGGCATGGCACAGTAGGGTACAGTACAGCATGGCGTGGCGTGGTGCGGTTTGGCATGGTACAGAACAGCATGGCACAGCGTGGCATGGTGTGGTGTGGCACGGCACAGCACGGCCACGTGCGGCTGCAGCCAGGTGTGCTCGGGGAGGGCGGGCACCTGCAGCACGCGGGTGCGCTGCTGTCCCCGCCGTCCTGCCCGTCACCCTCAGGCACCTCAGGCTCCCGCGGGGCTGTGCCCCCCACACGCTCCTCCCGGCCCCTCCCAGTCCAGCCGCCACCGGTTTGGCGTCAGCCCAAGTAGGAGATGTGGCCGGTGCTTGCGCCCCTGCGGCCGGAGCGGTGCCGCACTGAGCTTCCCTCCGCGCGGTAGCAGGCAAGACAAGGGAGCATATGGCTCAGAGACGTCGACATATGCTCGGAGCACTACAAGATGGCATATTGCAATTGTAGCAGTGTTCTTCATTTTTATTTTTAGCTCAGTTATACAAATAAGATGTTTTTCTCGCTGTTCAGTGTTATCAACATTTGAAACTATTTTTGTACATTATTATCCTCTCTGATTTCTAATCCTATGCAGCTTTGCGAGGTCTAATAGGAAACATATAGAACCCGTGCAAGTTAAACCTTTAATAAAGAGCAATTTGCAAGTACAATTCTCTCATTATTTTTTTTTTTGTCGATACTTCTGCATATTCAGTGAAATCTAAAGATTAGAGCTTTATGAATAATTCAGTGTTTAGGCTGATGTCTGATTCATGTACTTCAAATCTGGGAGCTGGTTTTGGAGGGAAGAGAAGGCAGGATTTGGTGTTTATTCGCTGTCCGCGAGGCTGTGCTCCACGGGAATGACGCTCGGTGCCGCGGCTTTTACCAAACGGGAGGGGCTGGCAGTGCTGGGCTGGGGACAGCGAGCACACGGGGTGCCGGGTGTCTCTCCCAGCTCTGTCCCCTGGGTCCCTGTCCCCTGGGTCCCTGTCCCAGGCGCAGCAGGGGGCGCAGACCCTGACAGAGCTCTGTCTGGGCAGTGCTTTGCACGTACATTGGTGCGGGAAGATGCCCACTGAGGTGGGCTGTGAACCGGCCCTGCTCGCATGTAATCCTGGCCCTCTCTCAGGCTTTCACAGATGATGTGTATGAAAACATCGCTACTCTTACATAAAGAGGAAGGGACTGACACGGTGGCCTGTGGAGAAGCAGCGATTCCTGCTGTTCCTGCCCCAAGGAGCTCATGACGGGCTCGTCCCGCGAGCGCAGGCAGAACGGAAAGCGGCACAAGTGACCTGCCGCCCTGGAATAGCCAGGAGAGGGGCCATGGAGGAACTGTTGACTGTTGACAGGAGGAACTGTTTCTAACACAGCGCAGAAGTGCCCTGGGCACGTTGGGGTCCCGGGTGGCTGAGGGTTCGGCTCACACCCGGCCCATGGGATGATGCTGTCCCAGCCGTGCTGTCCCAGCCGTGCTGTCCCTGCTGCAAGTGCAGACCGGGGGCTGCTGCGGGAGAGCAGCTCCTCCTGCCTCACCGGCCAACAAAGCAGATCTCCATTTCCTCACCTCCTTTGCGGGATCCTTGTTCCCTCCCATTACCAGGCTCCCCTGGCAGTGCAGCCCCACAGCGGGGCTGTCACGAAGGGAGCCGGCGTGTCACACCGGCACACGGGGACAGGTCCGGTGCAGCCCCACGCCACGGGCTGGCCCCCTGCCCGACCCCAGCACCCCGCCACCCACGAGCAGGGAGTAACTGTGACCCCCCTCTCCAAACCCCCCACCCAGCCGTGCCCCTTCTCCCTCCAGTCCTTTGCAAAGCTTTGGCAAGGGGCACTCAGCATCCCAGCCGCCTGCTCCCACTTGGGCAGCAACCAGAGCAATTAGCAGCTGCCAACCAGCACCTGCCATTGCGATGCTAATCAGATAAATGAGCTGGAGGTGAGCTGAGCCTGTGAGCAGGGCTGGGTCTGCAGCTCAGGCTGGTGAATTTGGGGCGTGTGCTGCCATGGAGCCTCAGGCGGGTAAGGGCTTTGCTGGGGCTCTGGTCCCTGTGCAGCCACAGGGATGAGCGGGTTGTGGCTGTTTGGTTTTGGGGGTTTTGCAGCCCCTAGTGGTGTGAGTGCCTTGGCCTGGGCTCGGGTTCCAAGAGGTGCTTCCCGTCTCTCCCCGCAGCCAAAGCTGCTGGCACAGCCCAGCTCCCCGGTCTGCTGGCTCGGCAGCCCCGGCACCCCCCAACCCTGCACATGGTCATGGAGGCACTGCGGGCGCAGGACGAGAGGAAGGGCACCTCTGTTGTTGCCATCAAGAGGTTCATCCTGGCCAAGTACCCCAGTGTGGACCCCATCCGCCTCAAGTACCTGTTGAAGCAGGCGCTGAGCAAGGGGCTGAGCCGCGGGGACCTGGTGCGGCCCCACAACTCCAACGCCGTGGGGGCCACCGGCCGCTTCAAGGTGAGCAGGGGCTGCCGGCCCAGAGCGGCCGGGCTGGGGCCGAGGTGCTTCCTGGCCCCGCTTCCACCTCCCTCTCGCCCCAGTTAGCCCCTGAGAAGCTGCGGCAGAAGCAGCCCCCCGGCAAGGCAGATCCTGACGGAGAGCAGCCCCTGAAGGCAGCACGGAAAGGGACCACCAAGCCCCCCCGAGCTCCTGCAGTGGGTGCACAGCAGCGAGGTAAAGGGCTGGAGGTGCCATGAGCCCCCCGGGGCTGCTGCAGCGTGGGCACCTGCAGCGCAGGCTGCACCTGCTCATCCGCTGCCCCTTCTCCCACAGGCGCCACCAAGGAGAAGCCGACGGCAGCGGAGCAGAAGCCGAAGCCCGTGGCCGTGAGTAGGGGTCGGCGGTGGGGCTGGGGGGCTCGTGGCATGGCGGCACCCAGAGCGGCCTGTCCCCTCCAGGTGCAGCCGCCAGCAGCAGCCAAGCCCAGGAGCGATGGAGCGAAGCCCCTGCAAGCTGCTGGCCGCCCCCGGGCCCCCGGCAAAGGGCGTTCAGGGCCTTCCAAGGCTCCAGCTGCTGAGGATGCAGGAGTGGGCCATGGCGACAACCCCATGGGTGCTCGGGCAAAGGGGGCCCAAAAGGCTCCAGCAGGAAAGAGCAAGGGGAAGGTGCCCAAGGAGGCACAGCAAGATGGGCCCAAGGAGAAGGGGGTGAAGGGCAAGGCAAGGAAGCCCCGGGTGACGGCAGGAGCCGGACAGGGAGGGGCCAGGCCGCGGAAGGCAGCCCCCCGTCCTGCAGACAAGAGGGATCTGTAGGGTCTCAGACAGCCCCGCTGCCCGTGGGACCCCAGCTGGGTCCGGGCCCTCAGGATTTGGGTTGGTTTTAGTCCCCAGGACAGTTTTAACTCATGTTCACCTATTAATAAAGCTTGTTCACTCCCCTTGTGAAGCGGCGTGGCTGCTGCCCTGCGCGGGGGTCTCTGTGCCCCCAGCCCTGGCCTCGCCCCACACGGTGTGGGGTGAGCTGTGCTGCGGCAGCTGCCGGCCTCGGGGAGAGCTGTCCTGTCTGTCCCCACGTGTCCCCAGCTGCAGCAGCACAGCTGGCCAGCCAGCAGTGCTGGGCTCCGGGGTGCAGGTTTTGGGGTCCATGTGTGCAGGTGGTGAGCCCCAGTGCTGGGCAACGGCCAAGGGCCCTGGGACCGTGGGCCACGATACAGTGGCACCCGTGGCACTCCGGGCGCTGCGGAGCTCGGCCTTCGCCGGTCCTGCCGGTGTGGGGCCACGGTGCCTGCGCTGTGGGGCGGGTGTCCGGGCTCCCGCTGCCCTTGTGCTAATGCCGGGCTGAGCTGGGATTATGGCAGTGCTGGGGCAGCAGGTCCGGTGTGTGCCACGGGCGAGGGTCCCCGCGCTGGCGGGGCTGCCTGTGCTCTGCTCACGGTAAGAGGAACGCAGACTATTTTAGGGTTCCAAAGAGGGGTTTGGGGTGTTCGCTGCAGCCTGCTGTGTTGCTCGTGCTCTTATCTGTGGCACATCTCCCAAACACAGCTCCGAACCTGCCTTGCTAGCTCCTGGGGGTTTGTGTATGAGCACTTTCACTCAATAGCTTCAAATGCCCGATTCTTCTCTTGCTCTGCGCAGAACAGAGCCCTTCTGAAGGTCAGCCCGATAATGCCAAGGGTTACCGTCCTCCTGGGCAGGAGAAAATAAGTGGAAGTAAAACTCTCTTCCTAAAGAGGATTTTGCTAATCTTCAGCTGGCCTTGCCAATGCCCTCCAAGGCTCCTGGCCTTGCTTCAGAGCTTAAGCAAGAGCTGAGCAAACCAACTTATCTTTAAACTTCAGCCTTGGCCATGTCGATCCATCTTTAATGGAGTTGAAACTCATGTGTCCCCAGGGACAGGGTGTGGGATGCTGCAGTAATGACGGAGCAGAGCCCACGGGCTCCTCTGACGATGGTTATCCGCACGAAGCTCCACTCGCTCATATGGAAATGTTCCGTAACAACCGGGCAGGAGCTGTGTCCTCGCTCACCAGGCACTTGGTGTGATCATGAGGCTCTTCTGCTTTGAGAGAGGCCAAATAATTTAATTGCTGGATTTAGCTTTGCTGAGAATCAACTTTTTAGTGGGAGAAGAAAATCCCTCTGGTGTCTGGAAAGTGCAGCTTGTATTAGGGGAGGTGGAAGAGTGAGGATTTAGCAATTCCACAGTTAAGACCTATGGGCTGCGCTGGTGCACGGCGCTGAAGGCGAAGACTCGAGGGCTGGTGGTGGACAGGGCGGGTGTTCGGGGCTGGGAGCGGGATGAGGGATGTGTGCCTGGCCCTGGGCACCGCCGGTGTTACTGGTCTGTGGCAGCACAGCGTGTGGCTGGGTCACGGCCCTGGCTGCGTCCTCGCGATTTCCCCCTCGCGCCAGGTCCTGTTCTGGCAGGAGCTGCGGTGCCGGGGAGCAGGAGCAGCGCGTGGCCGCGGCGGCTCTGTGGGAACCGGGGCTCAGCACCGCGGGGCCAACAGCCGGCACGTGTGGACACGGGGAGGCTGTCGGCTGAGCTGCCGCCGGGCACGGCTCGTACGCGCAGAGCTCACCGCGCTGCGTGCCCCTGGTGTGCGCAGGGCAGGAACTGCACCACGTGTGTTCAGCACCTTGTTTTATTACAAAGATAGGCTTTTCCAAGAGTCTGCCACTTCCACCACACAGCAGGTAAGGGCACTACACCCACAACACGTGCCAAAGTTTAAAAACATGTTACAAAGGGCTCGGGGGTTCCAGACAGCACTACAAACCCTCAAGCTTCTGCTCTGTTGAAGTTGTTTCTTTAAAACGGTTGTAGTAACCACTTTTTTTTCTTTGGAAAAAATTAAATAATAAAGCAACAGGCCCTAATGGATGGCCCAGTCCCAGCACCTGGAGGCAAACTATCCTGTCAGCTCACCTGTGTCCTTTCCTTCTAACAACATGGGGCTATGGCCCCATGGCCCTTTCCCACCTCCAGCCAAGCTCAACGTTCTCTGCCACCCTGTCCTTGTCGCCCTCGCTGTCCCCGTGCTGGGCCCGCCTGTATCTCTGGCAGCTATTCACAGTTTCTAAAAGAAAAACAAAAAAATTCAAGAATCTTTTGTGAAATCACTTTCAAAATGAAATGTAGCCCAGCTACATTCTTAGAGTGTCTATTCTGAAGCCACATCCTCAGCAAAGACATTGAAACCTCCACAGTGTATGTACTTTTTCTGTAGTTTGCTTTAAAAAACCCTCTTCTTCCCCTTTCCCTCCCCTCCCTACCCCCCTTTTAACATACTGGATAAAGTCTATCATTTGTTTTAAAATAGATATCTATATACACATATGCAATTCTGATGTTCCGATTCCGACACACGTGGCGTCACTGAGAAGGATGGGATGGAGGCCACCGGTCCAGGGCAGTGTCAGCAGAGCTCCGGCGGGCGCGGTCATGGACCCCAGGCGGATCCCGCCAGCTGGACGGGCAGCGCGGCGCAGCCTCCGCCGGCCCTGCCCGCACTGAGGTAGGAGCTTGTGTTTTCTGTTTGGCAGTTTGGAAACGCGGTGGCTGGGCTGGGTGTACTTTCATGGGCAGGTTGCCTGCGCGGGGCCGCTGGCTCTGAGCACGCGGCGCTGCTGCGGTGCAGCCTCTGTGGAGGGGCCCGTGTGACTGCAGACGCCAGAATGGCCTCAGCTGACTCGGCTCCCCAAAGGGCAGCCCACGGAGCTGGGACTGGTTTGCTCCAGTGCGGCTGTGTGGGGCAGCAGGGACGTTTCTGTCTCGGGTGAGCTGTGTCTGTGCAGCGGGATGCTGCTGCCCCTGCAGCCCGCGGTGCTGGAGCTGCTCTGCGGGTCTGCGAGTGGGAGCGCCGCGCGGTCACAGGGACGGGCTCCGGTCCCTGTGCCTCTGCAGGCCAAACCCAGAGCAGAGGCAGCAGAACTGCGCTCTCTTGGGTGACAGCCACGGCGGGCTGGGTGCAGAGCAAGTGGAACAGGCTGCTCTGGGAAGACACCTCTGCAGCAGTGACCCTGTTTGGGGGATGGAGGAGATTGCACGGGGCAGAGGGAGGGGAGATGCTGCCTGTGTTATCCCTGCACGTGGCTCCCACTGCTCTGGCAGAGGCCGTCAGCAGGAGCTGATCCCCGGCACCACCAGCGTTGCCGGGGCAGCACCACACTGTGTGCTCACCCAGCACGGCCAAGAGGCTGCGGGACACCAGCCCTTCCCTTTCCCACCTCGTCTGGTTTCTGGGCAGAAGCTGTGCCTGGGACCAGTTGCCTGAAAGCCAGGACATTTGCCAACCTGCTGCAACCCCAGTGCACAGTGCAGGCAGATGCAGGACCCGGGGAGGGGGAACACCCCTTCTCATGCTGGCTGACACATAACACGCTCCCCCGGCTCCGTAACAGCCGTCTCTGTTGGGGGATAAAGTGCTTGCGCCGTGTTTAGCTGCTTGGGAAGCAACTGCTTTTTCTCAGCCCCGAGTTCCTGGTGCTGCCCAAGTCTCAGATGGAGGAGTGGTTATGTCTACACATACAGTACAAAAATTAAAAGGCACAATAATACACAGAATGCAGCAGATAGTGAACAGCTGATAGAGTCCCTGGTGTTGGAAAAACAAGGATGTTGAGGGATGGTGTAGAAGGGAGCGCAAGCGTTGCTCCAGTGGCCTTTGCCATCTCTGCTCGGTGCTCCCTGAGTTCCCCTCTGCTCCGCGTCTGTTGTTCCTGTTCTGCAGCCCCATCTCTCATCCTGAGGAACCACGAACAGGGATGCAGCAGCCGCTGCCTGCCAGGTGCTGATCAGGGGGAAGTGGGGGACTGAGCTGGCCACAAGTGTCATGTCTCCATTTCTGGCTGGCAACAGCAAATAAATTACAGGTGCCACAGTGCAGACCAGAGGGGTTTTGAGCTGCTCGGAGAGGTGTCTCGTGGCTTCTTGTTGGGAGAGGGAGCCCTTCAGCCACGGGCCAGGCCCACCCCACCACAGGGCTGGTGTGAGCGTGACCCTGGCAGAGGCAAGCCGTGGTGAATCCGCGGCTGAAGGCCGGTTCCCCGCGGCGCTGTGCCGCGGGAAGGTTGCTGCAGGGCTGCAGTCGGCCTAGGCTTCGCTGCAGCACTCGTAGATGTTGTCCTCCATGAGCGCGATCACTTGCTCAAACTTGTGCTGGAGCTGGGTGCGCTTCGTCGTGGGGTTGGCGTCCAGGGCGGCCACGATCTGCAGGGGACACGGGCAGGTGGGTGGGGGGACAGCACTGAGGTGCCCACCTGCCAGCCCTGCTAGGACCGAACCCCAGAGAGCCCCCGAGCAGGGCTGGGAAGGGAATGCGCCCCAGACACCGGCAGTACCGGAGCCAAGGCGCACGGCTGCCCGGCAGCACCCAGCACGGCCGCCGCCGGGACAGCGGGGGGGACCTCTGGGAGTGGACTGTGCCGGTGTGCTCTGCCTTCCTGCTCCAGTCTGGCCCAGCCAAACGCTGTTAAAATCAGCCAGGAATAGCTGGCCTTCTCAGCCAAGGAGAGCAGGTGCATCTGTGTGCGCATATATTACATGTGTGCGTGGGATTATGCAAACAACGCTAATCCCCTTTCTGTGGGGCTGGATGCAGGCATCTGACCGCTCAGTTACAAAATACTGTTTGTTATTATCCTGCTTGTTATTCCCTCCACAGGTACGCTGAAGCCTGAGTGCAGCTGAACCCACTCACCTGGGAGCGATATCTCTTGGCGTATTTGTATATCTCGGCCATGGCGACGTTGGTATTGAATTCATTACGGTATTTCTTTATAAAGAGAGAACAAAGAAGGGAAGAATATTAACATGATACAGCAAAGTGAGTTCAAGCCCAAACAGCAGGCATTAAGTAGATTAAAAGGTTTTGCCTAGGTATTTTTGTTACTGTTGCATTGATGCAGCCAGGCTTTTGCCTTGCTCCTTTAAGGAAGGTGGATTTGCTTACATCAGAAACAGTCTCAGTATTTTTAAAGACATCCTTAAGTGCCCACGCTTGATCACGCTGTTTATCCCTCGGTGCTCACAGCCATCCCAAAGGATGGGGCAGTGCAAGAGCTGGGCAGAGGAACGTGGCAGAAAAGGCGCAGGAGGCAGCTGAGGCTGGGACGCCGCTGGAAGGGGTTTGGTTCTGAGGAGGCTGCGGTGCATCGCTGGCGGGACATGCAGCCAGAGCGCGGCTGCCAGCTCCCGTAGCTGGTGCCAGGGCTGGCATCCCACACCGGGCCAGCTGGCCAGGGGGTGCAGAGATCCTTCTCCCAACTTCCTGGCTCTTTGGGACTCAATTTTGCTTCCAGCTCCCAGTGGTGCCAAAGCGAGTTAGGTTCAAGCTAACTCGTGGGTGTTCACTGCAGCTCTGGCACTAATTGAAGATGCTTGGAATTAGGTCAGAGGAAGTTTGTGCCTGGAAGTTTGAGGCAAAATATCCTTTCTTGTTTGCTCTTTCCAGCACCTAAGCGTATCTGACTGCAGCCTGCGTTCCTGTGCTCCCCAGCTCCCGCAGCCCGCGGAGCAGAGCAGGGCTGGCGCTCTTCGCCGTGGCGCAGCCCCGAGGCGCACACCGGCTGACCCCCACCCGCCGCCCCGCAGCCCTTACCCGCGACTCCTCGGCAAGGTGCGCGTTCATCTCCTGCTCGCTGAGCGGGGGCATGTCGTGGATCTGCTTGTAGTATCGCTGCACTATCTTCCTGTACTCAGGGATCTCCTTGGCGTACAGGAGTTTGTTGGTCGGGGAGTCCTAGAGTGAGATACCAAAATCAGACACTGTACTGTTCCTGTCTCAAAACCTTTTATCCTGTTTGACCAAAGCACCAACCCCAATGACCGGCGGGGTCAGCAAACAGCCAGGTCTTTGGTCTGGCTAATGATGGGCACTTGCTGGAACACGTCACGGTGCACGGAGCCATGGCCCGTCCCTCTGCCCTCCCGGTGTGAGCGGAACGTTCGGCGGCTGCCATGCAGGTGGAGGGTCTGTGGGGTCTCATTCTGCACCAGGGGCGGGATAAACACGTGCACAGGGCAGGCAAGATGCCTTGCTGCTCGGTGACGCTCTGCAGATGGGCGTAACACGACAGTGTTGGATAAAACACTTGTGGTTGTGGTTCTGCGTGTGGAAATTGGTAACAAGGGCTTCTGCATGCATTTACTTGGGTCTCTTGAGCAGCCAGCTTGATTTAAACTTAAGAACAAAGCTCTGTTACAAGCTGAACTTTGTCAGTTGAAATGTTGCTCTTGGATTTTTCATGTAGCTTTGATTTATTTTGCATTGGCTAACCCAGCCTGCCTGGCCTATAATGAGTGCATGTGAAGTAATTAACAGAAAATACTGAGTTCTCTTGATTAATGTCAGCTTGGACAGAGCAGTTTTAACCTCCCGGCCACACGATCGGGTTGTACCGGTGAAGACATAACCCTGCCTGCACTCCTTGCAAATGCCAGCGTGACTGATTCTAACCCCAAGGCAATCCTGCCCCGCTGATATCATTGCCCTGGGAATGAACTTGGCCGAGCCTGCAGGGAAACAGCCCCGGGAGGAACATCGTGGGGCGCGCGGGCTGGTCCCGCTGCCCTGGCAGGGGAGCGGAGCAGGATTGCCGGGCCGTGCCCACGGAGCAGCAGCGTCAGCTGCATCGGGCAGTGAACTGGGAAGCCGGGGCGGCTGCAATCTGCTGCTGCAATATGTGCCGTGTCTAATGCTGCGGGGGAATCGGGAAACGGGCACCAGGCTGTGGCACCAGATCCCTCAGCAGTTTATTTTCAAACCCAGTGACAAGGCACTACAGGAATACAGCCAAGTTACAGAGCCTGCTCATGACGCTGGGTTTGGTTTGTGTTTGTGTTTTTTTTTCCTCGGAAACACAAAGGAAACCCATGCTGCCTCTCTTTAAAGTTATGTTTTAATTTGTGTCTGATTTTTCTGTATTCTGCAGAGCTGGGTACTGGTTTATTAACTGCTTGCACACTGTAGCTGTGCAGAATCTGAATCCACTCTCACATCTGCAGTTTTAAGAACAACATCCTACAACCAGGGGCCGCATCCAGCCTGGAAAACGTTCAGCAATACAGTGCGTGTATATGCAAGCTGATTTTTATGCTGAGGATTTATTCTTCCCATATTACTCAACAATTCCTTCACTTATGCTATTGTATTCCTAAAAAATGTTTCCATCTGCTGTCTGACTCCAGCTGACCCCTCTTCCCCTCATCCGCAGCGCGACAAGGACGAATTGTGGCTGTTTCGTAATACATGCAAAAAAACTCACAAACCCAAACAAACAAAAAATCAAGCGCTCATTAGATCTTCCTCCAGTGTCAACCTCTCCCAGCACAGGCTTCCTGCCGCCCTCACTCTGGAGCCACACGGAGCAGCGTCCGGCTCCTGTCCCTCGCTCCGCAGGGTCCCCCACATCACACATGGCGCTGCCGCCAGCCTTGGGGACAGGGACGATTTACAGCGTTTCTTAGTAAAACTTGTTTATGTCGGGAAGTTTCAAACGTCAACACCGCGCTCAGCCAAGCCCGCGGGGAGCAGGAACCGTGGGCGCTGGGTGTCCCGCTGCCTCCCGGCCCCGCGGGACGGTGTGCGGGCTCTGCAGCCAGTATGTGACAAGGACACTGCACCAGGGAACACCCCGTGCTCCCGGGGCAGGGACACGGCCGTGCCCGCCAGCTGCTTCCACCTGCGACGACAGGGAGAGTGTGCCGGCCCCAGCTGGTCCCCGCACCCCTCGGCTCCCTCCTGAGCTTCCCCTGGGTGAGGGGCTGTGCAGAAACCACCAACCACGGGGACCAAACCTGCACCTGAAGCTGCAGCATCTCCCATCCTGCCACTGGAGTTCACATGATCCCTCAGCAGCTGTTACGGGATTGTTAGACTGCTGCTGTCCCCTAGACCAGCCCGATTCAGACGCTGCCCGAAGCTGGGTGCTCTCCTGGGACCAAGGGACAGCTCACACAGCCACCTGGGGACACAGAGCCAGCCGCCGGGTCTCCATCCGCCCAGCTTGCTGGGTTGGGGCCTTGGCATTTAGTGCGTCCCGCTGGTGACCATGTGTCCCCACTCCCCAACTGCTCTTTGTGACAGGAGCAGTGCAAGTATCAAGCTCAAGCCTAAGCCAAGTGCGGCGAAAAGGAAGGGGAGAACTGATCCGCAGGGAGATGTCCCCTCTGGTACCTTGCCCAGCTGCAGGTCCGACAGGGAGCAGGCGTCGATGAAGGCCTGGGCGATCACCGAGAGACAGGCGTCGATGTGGTCTGTCTTGTCGATGTCGAAGACGAACTGGGGGTTCTTCAGGATGTTGACCCAAAACCTGAGAGGTAGGCTGCGAGGGAAAGGAGCCAGAACACGCACCCGTGAGGTTTTTGTACTCCAGGGGAGAGGGGAGGAAATGCACGAAAGATCATGAAATAAAGTGAAGAGTAGAGAGGAAAAGATGAGGAGCCGGTTTCAGCTATTTAATCACCCCTCGCTAGAGGGGCAGGCACACGTCTGCACCCAGAGAGACCTCAGGCTGGAGTGTGTGTGTGGCACGGCCAGGAGACATGTACAGCCTCCTGTGGGGAGAGTGTACCCTTGTCCTTGCCCAGGTGAGCGTGTACCCCCGTCCTTGTCCCTCGCTCGTGCAGCAGCTCCTGGGCCAGCCGTGGGCCAGCACACACACCGGCAGGTTTGCCCGCACGGGGCTGTCACATCAGCCTTCCTCACTTGCTGGTTTTTGTAGCAATGGTGTCAGCTCCTTTTCCGTCTTCCCTGACAGCACTGTCATCTGGTTCTGATGGTAAGCCTGGCCCGGTGAAATGCATTTCATGTGTCCTTTCTTTTTTCTACTCTCTCATAATTTTCTCCTCCAGTTATTTCAGCGCTCGTTTGGCCACAACACAATTTCAGTATATCACTCGCCACTCCTGCCATCCCTCCGCAGCAGCTGAGGAGTGAAAGCCACTGTCTTTGCTCTACTGGCAAATAAAGGTAATGAAGGGCAGGCAAACCCACAGCTCAGCGGTTGTGTCTGCGTGCCTGCTATCCCAGCCAAATCTGGTGTTAATTTTCACGTGTTGGGCTGGCAGCCCCTGTCGCTGCAGCCTCGGGAGCGCTGAGCCTCTCCTGGGCGCTCCCTGCTCCCACCGCTTACAGCTCCTGGTTTCTCTCCTGCTTTGCCTCTCTCCATTGCTTTGGCCCCCACACCCGCTCCTGCTGCTGGGGTCCCCAGCACCGCTCCCGGCCGGTCCCCGCGCTGCCGCCACCGCCCCAGCTCCTGGGGTCCCCTGAACACCCCGCAGTCGCAGCTTTGTTAACCAGATAAATCAGGAAAAGTGCCCCCAAGGGCTGAAAAGCCAGAAAGCAAGTGAAAAGGAGCCAAATATGCTGCTTTAAAAAGCTCCATGGTGTTTTAAGACCTGACATGATTTTGGACGCTGCCTCAGATCCCCATGCTCGGAGCTACCACCACTGCTGTCTCCCATCCTGTCTCTCTTCTGTTTCTGCTTTAACTGTATCAGTGTGCCAGCTGGTCCTGCCCTTTCTGCCCTTTACCTGCTGCGCCTCCCCTTCCAGCTCGCCGCTCCCCTGAGCTCCGCTGGTTCAAAACTCTCCAAGCCTGCGTCTGGCCTCATCTTTCACCGCCTCCTCGCCACCCTCCTGTTTTCCAAGTCACTCTTCTACTTTTAGCAACCTAATGATTAGCCCAGGACACCAAGACTCTGCAGCTGCTGCTCCTGAGAGACACAAGGAAGGAAGGAAAGAAGGAAAGAAAGAAGAGATTTCCTCTTCCAAACCTGTTGGTCTTCCAGATGTGCATAGTGTCAGGGTCTGTGATCCCTCTTTTCTCTGCTTGCTCCTCTAAGAAGTCAAAGAAATACTTCACGGCCACAGGGGGTTTATCATCTCGGATGCTGAGAATGGCTTTGAACAAGTCGTCCAGGAACTTCTGCAGCGTGCCCTGCAGGACAAGGGCACACGATGGGGACGGGAGCGCGGCAGCACCCCAGCCCAGAACACAGCGCGAGGGGCTGCGAAGCTGCACACAACAGGAAAGCCTTCGCTGCCAGTTGGATAAACGAGAAGAGAAAGGGGATGCCGAAGCAGGGAGGGATATAATTAGCTTGCATTTGGGTTTAATTTCTTTTGGCATTGAGATTTTTCTTTCTTACTGCTAGGATCTCACATCTGTGATTGTTCTGCACAGTAAATACAAAGAAGACTGGAGACTGCTGGCCATCCTTGTGATCTCTGCTCCAGTGAGGCATCATGCTGGGATTAAAGATGGGCTGGGAGCCCAACTGCTGGAGCATCCGCACAGAGCGGGCAAGTTCCAATCTGAATTAAGATTGCACAGACAGCGCTGAGCATCTCCAGCTCCTTTCCCAGCAGGATCCCTGGCTGGGGAGATGTGTTTGGGTCTGAACATCGTGAGCCCTGCAGCGCTCAGCATCACACGCACAGAGCCCAGCTCAGCCCGGGGAGATGGCATGGGGCTACACGCTGCTCCACGCGCGAGCTGGGGAGGGGGGAGCCCGGCTGCACTGCTGAACCTGCTCCTGAACCTGCTCCCACCGCCCGTACAGGGGCCCACCGCCCCGGAGAGCGGCCGCCCGCAGCCCCCGCTCCCGCACAGCCCCCAGCGCCAGCCCCCGCTCCCACCTTGGTGGAGAGCAGCCTGGTCAGGTAGATCTCCGGCAGGACCTTCTTCCTGTGGCTCTGCCTGTGCGACTTCTTGTGTTCAACGGATTCATCGGTGGGGAGAACCTGCTCCGACAGAAAGCACACGTTCAGAGCGCTCCCCTCTGCAGGTGTCACACTGAATTCTCCTTTAACTATAGAATGTCAACTGCACATAAAATTCAATTAAAAAGCAGTTAGTGTGTTACACATACACCCTTATACGGCTTTAAAAAAGTGGTTCATAATACTCAGTTTTCCTGACGTATGTTTCTCCTGCGCTCTTTATTGCCTCTCTCAAGCTAGACAAAGAAATGAAACAATCAATCTCACTTCGCGCGTTAGTCTGCTCGCCTTCCTGGCCGCCGCACAGCACTCCGGTGCACTTCAGGCTCCCAGGAGCAACGCACAAAGCTTCCACGGAAACCAAACCGGCTTGCTCAGGTTTGGAAAATGTGCAAGAACCATCAGCCAATGTTTCTACCCTGGCCTTTTTAAAAACAAAAATAAATATTCCACTGGTCAGGTCATTTAATTACTGCTCTACAACGACCTAGCGGGCCATTTAAGTCCATGTTGGCATTGTTTCACATGTGCGCATTTGATTTCCTGTCCCTTCTCCCCCTTGCTCTGCGTGTGCTTGTGCGTGCATGTATCGTGTTTGTGCTCGATTTGAGCACAGACACTTTAGCGGAGAAAAGAAAAATGAAGCTACAAAATATTGTTGTTGTCCATCACACTTATTCTCATAGCAGCTTTTAGCACCGCTCAGCACTCGGCACTCCCAGCGCGCACGGGCAGAGCTCATTCATCTCCGTGCCCTGGGGCGGCGGCTCCCGCAGGACGTGACCCAGGCTGCTGTGGGTGCTACTGGCGGTACCGGCTGCGCTCCCGGCTCCCTGTGTCACCCAGGCTGCTGTGGGTGCTACCGGCGGCACCCACCGTGCTCCTGGCTCCCTGCAGCTGCTTACGGCTACACTGGGCACAACAACTGCTTTGCCATCCTGGTAATTTTTTATTATGTCCCATTGTACTAAAGCTTGTCTCCAGATAACCTCTCTGTGCCTCTGTGAGCCTCTCGGAAGAAAACTAACGAGCCCTGAGGCAGCTTGTTCATCACACCTGACGTTCCAGCCCACGGAGATGAATTAAGTTAATATCAGCGAGGCTGAGAAGGTTTTCTCCTCTTTCATCACACATGCTGAAAAAACAGGATGCAGAGGCTGAAGCACAGGGGATGAGGGATCACTGTGCACCCGCAGCCGGACGGGTCACCCCTCTCCCGGTGCTGTCCCAGGGGGACGTGTCCCTGACAGCCCCCAGCAGCAGGGGACACCCCGTCCCGCTGTCCGCTGTGGGATCGCCCCAGCCTGGCCCCCACCGTGCAGC
Source organism: Columba livia (assembly GCF_036013475.1). NCBI lineage: Eukaryota > Metazoa > Chordata > Aves > Columbiformes > Columbidae > Columba > Columba livia. The sequence continues at coordinate 22,616,889 of NC_088611.1, forward strand.
CCCACAGCAGCGGCACACTCACCAGGTGGAAGTACTTCTCGGAGTCCAGGTCCTTCACTGTGGAGCACAAGAGAGACACGGCAGCTCAGTCAGGGGCCCAAACCCGCCCCAGACGCCCCGTGTCAGGAGGTGCTTTGCTTTCCCCAAGGGCCCCAACAGCGAGTGGGTGTTCCCACCCTCGCGACCGCAGCATTTTTGTGTTGGTTGTGTTTATCACCTTCTGGGGTGCACGGGGAGCCCCTCAGGAAGCATTGGAGGGTGGACTCGAGGTCTCCCAAGGGTATTTTAAGAGGCACCCAAGAGGGAGCAAAAGCAGGATAATCACAGGGACACGCGTGCACCGCGATGCCCACAGTCACCAGGGCCGTAGCTCCTTGTTCAGCAGGCGCAGGGACCCCCACCACACAGACAGCCTGGAGAGGGGCTTTGAAACTCCTTGCTCAATGTGAATTTTTGTCTCCCTTGGTCTGTTCTGACCCTCTGCACAGCCTGAAACCTTGAAATACACTGACAAAAAACTGCATGTGTAACTGGGCTGGAAAGGGCCCAGCTCTGCACAACACCCTGCTACAACGGGGCGATCTGTGAGTGCCGGTGACACCACAGCCCAGCACCCAGGCTGGGGCTGGCAGCTGGCGCACCGCTGGCCACACACCCCTCTCCAACACAAGTGCTCCTGCCCGGCCAGCGGCGATGGGGGAAGCGAGGCGAGACGCTACCTCTGCTCAGCGTGCTGTCCTTCTTGTCCGACAAACTCATGGCCAGGGACGCCCCTTCGGGGATCTGCGGAGGAAGGAAAAGCAGATGATGAGGACAGGGCTTAAAGGTGCCTCCCACGGAGCCACGGACGGCCCCACGGAGACCCCGCGGGCCAGGGACACTGGTGCAATCACTGCTCAACATCCTCTGTGCCTGCCCTGCTCCCTCCCCAGCCTGGAAACCGTCAGTGACGCCACTGCCCTACATGGAAATGGTCTTTAAAATGCAAATGCAAGACAGCGAGATTCTCAAATCTGACAGGAATCAGGCAAATCTGTGTATCCAAGATACATTTTGGATGTCGACACCAGGTATTCTGAAGAGGAAGGAGCGTTACGCAGGTGTGTCCTGCCTTTCCCTGGAAGGGGAGGAGAGCGCGCAGCCTGCACCGTGGGCCCGGTGCCACCGCTCCGTGCTGCGGGCACCGGGCCAGCGCCGCGGCTCTGCAGCACGGCTGCTACACTAATCATCATATTAATAAGTACTCAGCTCCGGCTTCGATTTTCCGTGCACTGCTACAGACCAGTGAGGATTGTGCTCCCAGGCATACTCAGGAATATGGAAATCATAGAAGAACTTCTGGTTTCATTTAAAAGGAAAAACGGTCGAGAAAACAATTTGATTTGCCACATTTCCCCACCCTTTGGCCTCTGCTCCTCGATGGCATCCCCGCCCCTGCTCTCAGAGCTGGCAGCGACAACTGTGCCCGTGATTTCAGCAGGAGCACGGATCAAGAGCAGAGTGATACTAATCAGCTAAGCTGGTGGCCGTTGGGAATAGGAGCTTTTTTCCTCCTCTTTCTGTTGTCAGTAATAACTTGTTTTGCATGAAGAGTGTTTAATTAGTTTCAGTGTGTTGCAATATTAACGAGCTTCTCGCCAGGGCAGATGTCTATTCCCCGGAAGCTCTGGCGGAGCTATGGCAACCTCCCTGCCTGTTCCTGATAATCCTGTTTTTGGAGGGGAACCGCAGCTCGCCCCTGGGGCCAGGCAGGCTCCGAGGAAGCAAAGCTTTCCCGCAGCCTGCCAGGATTACCTTGTAATGTGCTAATGTGTTCAGCTTCTTCCTGCCGTCCTCCACCACCGAGGTGTCGTCCAGGTCCCGCAGGATGTAGCTGTCGGTGCTGGTGGCGAACCACTCTGCGCACAGAGGAGGGAGAGGTGACACCTGCCCGGGGAGGGACGTGCCGCGGGGTCGGGGGCTCCACGGCCCGCTGCGTGGCACGGGGGCACCACTGGCAGCACGGGCTCCTCTCGCCAGCACTGGGCTGGGATCCTTATTAAATTTCAGGATGAGAAGTTGAGCACTGGGTAGATAAATGACAGACCTGCATCTGTGGCAGGACAGGAGTCCATGGGCTCCCTTACAGCTGCTTATGGTGAGACATGTATTGACAAGGCACATGCAGGCTCAGAGGGTCCCTGTTTTCGGGTTAAAACTATGGGCTTTAAAGGGTGCAAGTCCAAGCATCCCTTTGCTCAGCTCGGGCTCTCCTAAAGCGTCTTTCCTGTTACCTGGCTCCCTCCCGCCCACAAGGATCTGGTCCCATCCCCTGCAGACCACCCTCAGAAGAAGGCTGCCTCGATTTCTGCTCATTCGCCAGCGCTGCCTCACCCGCCGCTCTCGGACAGACACCGAGAGCAACCGCGCAACATCAGCCGCTTCCTCCGGCCGTAAGGACTGGCCGGTCCAATGCATCTGCTCCTTACCGAGGTCGACGTCTTCCACCCTTGGCCACTGGGAGTAGGGCACGTTCTTGCAGAAGGCCTCCAGAATCTTCTCCTTCACTTGGCTGAGCGTGTCCGTGTCCATGGCCCTGACGCTCAGGGAGTCCATCCCGCAGCCTTGGAAGGAGACGTTGAGGTTCTGCGGACAGAGGCTGGGTTGGGGTGACCTGCCCGGCTCTGCCGGCTCCCCGGGACCGCGCAGGCTGCTGCACCTGCAGCTCCCGCTGCTGCGCGCTGGGCCCTGCGCTGCTGGGGATCAGGCTGAAAAAATGCAGCTCCCTGTGCTTTCCCGCTAGTGAAGGGCGCTGATTTACAGCCCTCGGAGGCTGAAGGCCCCTGTTTGTTGATGGAGCCAGGAGGATGCAGGCAGCAAGGCCACAGCCTCCCCACGGCTGCCTCTCTAATGGGCCTCAGCCCTGACATGCAGAGACCACCTTGGGGACAGGAGGAGAGGTCGCCCCATCACCAGTCACCTCAGCTCAGCTCAGGTGACAAATGGGACTGCCAGGGCTCAGTGCTCGGCCTCTCCCCAACGCAATGGGCTCAGCTCTTTTGTTTCAACCAGCTTTAAGCGCAGCAGGCTGGGTCTGCAGCAGCACTGGAGCCAACCCCCAGCACCCCAGGAACCTGCTGAGAACACCCTGAACAGCCGGACACGCAGCTGCGAGGGGGGATGCCCAGATACTGCTACAGGTGCCGCAGAAAGCCGCAGGGCAAGGAGAGTGACTCCTACAAAACCCCCTCTCCCAGGCGCCTCCTCCCCTCGCAAGCCGTGCAGACCCCAACGGCACAAGTGTGGCCTCTTCCTCTGGCCAGGCTTCGCTCTGGGACGGCCCCAGCTCTGCCTCTGCTCGAGTCCTGCGCGGTGTGCCCGAGCCCGAGGACAACACTGAGCTTCACTTGGTGCAGACACAGCCCTGAAGCCACCCCACAGCAAGCAGCTGCATGTGGCATTTACAGCTGGGGTTTTCACAGCCTGGAGGCCACTCTGCAAACTCTGCTTTGAAGTACAGGACACAGGCTTGGCATCCTTGACCACGAGAACAATGTGAATGCACGGATGAAGTCCAATTTTTTCCACAGCACTAAATAAAGATGTTTTTTTCACATTGTGTATTGTGCAGGTGTTTTTTAAAGCGGAGTTCAGCTACCGGCAATGGGGGGGACTGCCAGTGAGTTAGCACTAACCCTGCATTGCTCTCCTTCCTCCAACATCCCCTGTTCGCTTTTGTTCATCTCCTTGCAAACGAAGTAGGAAGCAGTCGCATCTCTCCTGCTCAGACTTAAGCAGTTACCATTTCTGCCGAGAAAGCCAATACTCCGCACCCTGCTGCTAACCCCTCTCACTCTGTGCTGTACGTTTGCAGGTCAATTGGTAACAGGAATCTGCAGAGGATGTGGAGCCTGAACCTGCTCTGAGTTATGGTGATGCACACCTGGGGTAACCCGCCGGCCGCACTGCAGCCGCTCCAGATTCATGCCAGGGAACTGAAAGCACGATTTGACCCAGGCCCTGGAAAGGCGTTTGCTGAATTGTGTGTCAGGCACGGGGGGAGCGGAGCCCTTCACACGCACAGCCGGCCTGCCCTGCTCCCCCAGGAGCCGCTCTCAGCACCGCTTTTCAGCACCGTTTCTGCAGCAGCCTGCGCAGAGCCCTCAGCTTCGCAGCCAGCGCCTTCCCGCCCCTCCTGAAGACGCTCCTTTGCTGGGAATGGTAAACGTGCTGCTTTAACTCTCTGAACACAGCAGAACAAGTTTTCTTACCTCCCTCTGCCCCTAACCTGAGGTACTCAGGTGACCCACAAGGGATGGACGTGTAAACCAACATCACAAGCCTTGTTCTGCAGTCGTGTGCTTAGGCAGGTGTATCATATACACAGCTATTGCACCTGCACAAGTATCAAATCAGCTGTTTGCACAACCACCCTGCTGGGACACGCAATGCCAGCCCGGGCGGGGGCACTCACCCTGGGCTTGGCCTCGATGTTCTCCCGCAGGAGCCACTCCTCGTTCAGCGTGTACCGCGCCTTCCCCGTGATGGCGTCGATGGACCCCTTGTTGATCTGCTGTTTGATGGCACAGATCAGCAGGAAGAAGGGCTCCCCGACTGTCTCCTGCAGGAAGGAAAGAGCAGGTAAGAAAACCAGAGCTGGTGGTGGTAACAGCGGGGACAGGCTCTGCAGGGACACCGAGGTGCAAACCCGGTGTGCCTCTGTGCAGCGGGACACAGGACCCGTGCAGGACTGCTCCGTGCCGTCACTCCCCACTGCCACCAGCTTCTCCTTGAGGCTGCTCAGACGTTTTCAGACTTGTGGCAATGTGACAGCGCAGATGGGAAAGAGGACATAACAGCCGACAACAGCCGCGGGCGATTTTCAGTGAGGGTGAGCCGTGATTGTCAGCACCGGCACAGCCCATCCAAGTTGTGCAGCAAGCGCTGCGGGGCTGTGCTTGCCACCACGGGCTGTGCTTGCCACCGCGGGCTGTGCTGGCCACCCTGCGCTGTGCTTGCCACTGCGGGCTGTGCTTGCCATCATGGGCTGTGCTTGCCACCATGGGCTGTGCCAGGCCTGCTGCCCGCAGGCAGAGCTGCTCAGGAGCTCTGGACATATGCGTCTCTGTGCTGAGAGTGTACGTGCATGCACGATGCTCAGCAAAACACAAATGTGCATTAATTTACATGTGAAATTACACATGAACTTCGGGGAGAATCTGGCACGCTCCAGTACAGAGACGCTTCCTTCAATCTGACAGTGCATACTGCACAACGGACTCGCTCAGCAGCACGAGGATGGGGCTGATGTGCACAAAAATCCAGGTCTACAGAGATATTTGGTGCCCGGCTTTCTCATGAAGGCATCAGCCGAACTCCTCGCTGCGCTGCATGGTTTCCATTGAGAGCCGTGGAAGCCAGCCCGCCGCGTGCGCCTGCGGCGCTGGGAACCAGCGCCACTCTGCTCATAGCACAGCACAGCGCCATCGCAGCGGAGCGGGGAGGATCAGGGTCAGCGGCTGTTCCCATGCCGCAGCAAGCAAACACGACATTTAACTCCTCGCATCCATCACCCTGCATCTTGCAGGAGAGGTGAATTGTGACACTGCTGCAATGAAAACAAAAAGCGTAACAGGGCCCAGCTATGTGCGATGTGGTTCAGCTACATGGTTTAATGCCAGATTTCTGATCCACTTCTGTCTGCTGCGCTGATGTGCAAGTCAAACATAAGCTATTTTCTTAAGAAACTTTTCAGTACTGGAGTACGTCCCATTCTCCCTACCGTTCATGTGCCATTTCCTTCCAACGAGGCAAGTGCAAATTACTGCACATTTCTGTACTTTCTGAGCATCACACACCCTGCACAAACATTCCTGCCATCTGAAATCCTACTCGAGACAACAGATATCGAGTGATTTTGATATTTCTCAGCTAGGAGCTGCTAAATCCTGTTCAATCTGCTTCTTAATTAAGACTTGGTGATTCTTTTATTCTAATTGCCTTATAATTGCTAAAGCAATTAGTTTGATGTCGATTTTGATTCGGCTGCATTCAGCGCAGTTGCCGATAAGCCGCCACAGCAGGGCTGTGGGTGGGCACGCGCCATCTGCGCCGACGGCGCAGCCGCTCCGCTCTGCGAGGGCGGCTCTTCACGGGCACGGGGACGCTCCTCGGCCCTCTGCCGGGTGCCACGCCGTCCCGCCGCACTCTGCCCCAGCACGCGGCGCGAACTGGCGCAGCGCGGAGCTGCCGTGCTGCAACCGAGAAAGGCAACCGCGGCCGGATAGCACAGACAGACGTGAGGCCGTGGGGACGCGGAGAGGTGGAGGATTGGGGACAGAAATTGTCAGAGGACACACAGAGGAGTGAGTTCTGAGCCATGGGCAGGAGGACAAGACAGGAGTTGAGGGGACGGCGCTGGCACAGCCCCCGCTGCAGCATCGGCCTCCCCAAACAGCGAGGTGACCGGAGGTGCTGCCCCGCTGCCCCTGCCCGGCCGTGACAAACCCTGACGCTGGCTCTGCTGAACAGGGACTCCGTGTCAGGGTGTGTGAGCACACACAGGGACAAAACCGGGCTGAATTCAGGGGTTTGGAGCCTGTCCTGTCCCCGTGGGCAGCTCTGGCCGCGAGCGAGAGGTGAGGGGCTGCCAGCAGCGCCACCGCCGCCGGCACAACCAGAGGAAAGTGCGAGTCCTGCTCAGACGGGAGCCCTGCAGGCCTGCGACCGGGCCGGGCTGCGCGAGGCTGCGGCGCCGGGGCAGCCCCGGGGAGCGCTGCGGAGCTGCCGCCGCGGGAACGAGCAGCACGAGCCGGAAATCAGCCGTGCGGGACACGACGACAGCGCTGCGCCCGCGAGATGCTATTTCTGCTCTGGCTTTCGGGCTCAGGAACTGTGGGATGTTATGGAAATCTGCAAAAGCGCTAATCAGACAGCAAGTTTCAAAGAGGGGAAAGACGGGCTGGCAGGCAGGGACTAGAGATAAAATGGCAAACTTGGAAACCACAAGCATTGTTCGTAAAACTCATCTGGAAACAAATCAAAACTGTCTTTGGACTTGGCTAGTTGGGAGAAAGGAAGTTTAAGTAGAAGAGATCAGTGCTGATTCAGGACAAAAAAATACTTAAAAAAACACAGTCTGGGGCCTTTTTTCCTCCTATTGTGAATGTATTTTAATGAGACTTCATTTTCATTTTTGACTGAACTGTTATGGGCCCTTAAAGCTACCCAGGGCACCGAAATAACTGCAGTAATGGAAAGCACAGCTCAGGCTGGCATGACTTGAGCTGCTTCACGCACGGTGCGCGTGGGAGGGCTCGGGATTTATATGCCTGGGAAAAAGAAAGGTTGAGCGCACAGAGTGGATTCACATGTTGCTGCCCTATTAACAAGGCTGACAAGTCGTTAAGAGATGTCCTCCCAGGAACACGGAACAGGCGCTTCCAAAACGCCTTGGTGAGGCTGGGGTGGGAAAAGCACAGAAAACAGCTGCTTATCCCAAGTGCCTGCTAGTTTGGGGATGATTATCTATTTACATTCTGTGAAGAACCAAACCTCAGCTCCATCTCCCACGCAAAGCTTTGGAAGCTTGGCCTCGACCTAAAAGCTGAATTCCAGGACCTTAATGTTCCTTTAACTCCTCATGCCCTGATCCCGTTAGAGAACAGGCACAGCAGCAACACGGTACCTCATGGGGAGGGTTTTCTTTTTTTTCAGCGTTTTTCATCAAAGCTGCAGCAGAAAACACAGGCATGGATCATTCTATCCACTATTCTCACACAGAGATGCGCAGCGGCGGTGCCGACGCTGCAGGTTTGCTCCGCACGCAGTACGAGCAGCGACCGAGCCGAACCCCGCGGCAGCGCCGGCACGGGGACGGCAGCACCCCCGGGGCCCTGCGCATCCCGGCCATGAGAGCGGGGCCTGCAGTCCTGCCCAGCTGAAGACAGCTCCTTCAAATCATCTTCCCCCAAAACACAAATGGACGGACTGTTAGGCAGAGCTTTAATACGAAACAAATGTTTTGAGCATGTAGCGCTGACTTACAAGGGAAAATACAAGCACTTGGAATTTTTCCACTGCACAACGGCAGGGACCTTTGCAGCAGCTGTTTCGAATAGACGTTGTGATTAATGGGGATAATTCGGGAATGAAAACCAGACCCATCATCACACGTCTGACAGAGCAGTGCTACGGGCAGGCGGGCAGCCTGCTTTTTTACCCAAGAAATGCCTCTCAGAGGGCAACAAGAGTTTGATCCAAAGGAACGCGAGGCACACGGGAGGTGTTTGACTATCACTAGCATTTAAATCACGGCGCTGAGCTGCAACCAGCCGCGCTGCAGAGGTGCCGTGGGTCTGACCGCAGCGGGGCAGGGCCCAGCACTGCCGCCCCGCACCGAGAGCCCCGTGCCCCGCACAGCCGAGCTCGTGTCGCCCGGCACGCTCAAAGGGCTCTCCGGACATTTCTGTCTGATCACTCCTGTTCCTCAGCTGTATTTCAGCAGGCAGCATGGTTTCTCCTCCATCAGGTCCCCCCTCATCCCTCCCTGCTGAACACACGCCATGTGGAAGCCTCTTGGAAACCAACTCTTTCTTATGCACTAGTACAGAAACCGTTTGCTTTTCCAAGGTGGGAAATGGGCTGCAGCAGAACGTGCCGCGACGGCCTCACCGCCAGAGCTCCAGGCCGAGCACGCGGGCAAGATGGGGCTGACCCCCGGGTGCAGCGTTACCCTGCCAGGGACCAGAATCCACCAGCGGCTGGAAATGCAGGTTTGGGGGTGGCCCCTCAGCTCTGCTAAAAGCCACAGCCACCCCACAGCCCCGCTCCCTGCACACCCTGCCCTTCGGCCTCCGGCCACGGCCGCACCACCCTGCCTGCAGGAACGGCCACCAGCCCTGTCACTGGCCGTGTCACTGACCCTGCCACCGGCCCTGGACGAGCCCAGGGTGACGGGCACCGCCTGGGGCAGGGCAGCACGCCAACGCTCCCGGAGCTCGTCATCCTTAATTAGCTCTGTAATGTGCCCAAGGCTTCAGGCCCGCGTGATAAGACCCAACTCTCTTTCCTCTTTTTTTCTCTTTTTCCCCAAGAAAGCCTTCTTGCACAATGTCCATTTTTAGCACAAACCAGAGCTGGATCAGATGCCTCACATGTGGTCTCCAATCTCCAAAAGGAGAGCTCAGCACTTTTTTTCTCCAATGGTTTAACTACAGGCACAAAAAATGAAGATTAAAAAAAATGCACTAATTCAGTCTTTTCTGCTCTTACAGGCTGGATAGTCGTGCTGCATGGGCACAGCCATCCGCACTCGCTCCTTTAACTTCTCCTTCATTATACTGGCTAATTATGTGAGCTAAAATGAAAGATTATGAACTACAAAACCATGGGCCTTAGGACAAAAAGTGCTCATCAGCTGGGATCAGAAGACATTACGATACGTATGAGGACAATGCAGCATTGCTTTTGTGCCTACAGCAAACACTTTGGGAAAAGAGATTTTTCAAAGGCTTTTTTCCAGGCTCTCCCCTGTGGCTATAATGGGGTGTCCTCCAATTAACTGCCATGGAATCAATTAAGTTATTGCTCAATTCTTCTGGGAAACTCCAACTAGAATTGGCAAATGTTGGAGATAAAGCACTGAGCAGATGGACTGCTGATGTGCTCTCAGATGCCAAATATATTCCTTTCGTTACCGTCGGGAGACACTCAGGCTTCTGGGACAGACACCCCCTCTCCTCCGAGACCCGCCTGGCCAGCCTGGGACCACGAGGACACTCCTGCGCCAGGAGCCCCCGTGCGCACGGCACCGGGACAGGGCAGCCCCGGCGGCACCGGCCCCCGGCAGCACCAGCCCCCGCAGCCGGGGCTCCGCGCCTGGGCCAGACGATGCTGAACCCGCTGGCGACCACCAGTGCGGCTGCGCAAGCTGGTCAGAGAGAACAACACATAACTGGAGCCGTTTCCAAAACCTCAAGCCATTCTGGTTACTTTTCAGCTCCCCCGCAGCTCTCTTCTAGGCGTGGTGAAAACGTTCTTTGTGCTCGGGCCTCGGGAAAGGCCTGACACAGCCTCCTTCACCACATCCCCAGGCAGAAGCGGAAAAGCAACTGAACTTCAGGTTGCTTTTCCACACTTGGACCTTTCAATGCACTGGAGCTCATCGGCTGTCAGTGACCATTCATGTCCCCAGCTGTCACCCGTGCCCCCCAACACCGCTGCACACAGTGATCTGGTTCTCTTACTCTGAGATAGCTGTACATGCAGATGGACATCCAGTTGGTGAGCATCTTCTCCACCACGGACTCCGTTCTCCTCAGCATCAACTTGGGGTTTTTGGAAGCTGATGCATCTATTAGATCCACCAAGAGGTCCTTCATGATACTGGTGTAATACTCCAGTTTCCCGTGTAATGCGATAGTGAGCAGGGAGGCCAGGTTACATCTGAAACACAGAATTGTCTATGGCTCCAGCACCAATCAACAGGACTAAACCACCAGCTGGTGCTAAAAAAACCCAAAACACAAAGGCAGCATTTCAGACAATTTTCATGAGCCTTCTCAAAGGTGTTAAATCTTCAACCCTCCTTTCACTGCTGCAGGACCTCGGGTCAGCCTGCACCCTCTCGCTGGTGACCCACGTGTCCAGGGACACAAACACAAGCAGTCACCCTGCTGGTGCTCTTCAGGATGACCGAGGTTTATGGCCATCCGTTTCTAACAGAAAAGTGGGAGGCAAGTATAACTCAACCTCCAATTGAAATGCAGGGCTCCAGGCACGGGCTGGATTATTCACAGGTGAGGAATAAATCAGTCTCCTCCGGCTGCCAGGTCTTTGATTCTGAAGCTCATACCTGTCCCTAACAGCAAAGTCCTTCTGTTGCTCCAGAGCATGGACGAACACGATGAGAAAGTGCCTGTTGTTGAGCAAGGTGGAGAACAGTGAGATTCCTTCTTCCATGTTGGGTCTGCAGTTTTCGGGGATCTGAAGAAAAATGCAGAAAACGGAGTGAGAAAAACCCTCCATGTTGTTTCCCTCCAGCTTTTACCCTTCCTGCCTGCCAGATGCCCTGCTGAACGCAGAGGTACCTGCTCAGACACTTCACTCCCTCTGCTTGGCTCAAGCCTTTCCTGGGGAGGGCACGACCGCAGCTGTGGCTGGAGCAGCAGCAGCTTGGCCAGAGGGGCAGCGACAGTGACAGTGGCCATTCCTCTCTGCTCAGAACTTGGGAGGACACCTGGAGCTCTGGGGCCAGTTCTGGGCTCCCCGCTATGACGTGGATATTGGCAAACCAGAGCAGAGTGACTCTGATTCTTCAATTCCAACCCTGTCCACACGACACCCAGCTCTGGGACACGAGCAGCTTTCACTGAGCCCCTTCGTGGGAGGAATCGCACTGCGTGTGGCACCGAAGCGACGCACAACGTGGTGCATTCACAACAAAAGCCCACGGCAGAGCCCGGGAGGATCCCGGGCCAGGAATCCTGTGTGTGAGAACAGATCCACAGAGCTGCCTTCTGTGACCAGCCAAAGCTGAGCCGATGCTGCTCTGTGCTAATTGTTCTGAGCAAAAGCATCCCCCCGGCACCACAAGAAAACGCACGGCACTGTCAGCACACGCCAGTCTGGTTAGCAACCACCCGAGCAGTCGTTTGGTTAGTGGGTTACTCACTTTCCATTCCCCCACCAGCAGCGGGTGCGTCTCCTGGACCTGGGAGCCCACCGGGGAGCCGAGCTGCGGGGCCGGCAGGACGTAGCACTCCTCGTAGAGCGAGGAACACTGCGAGCAAGCACAGCGTTACGGGACGGCGGCTGCACCGGCCGGACCTCCGCGTGTGCCGCGCACCGCCCGAGAACCAGACAGAGAGACGTGTCATCAGCACGAGGACCACCCAGCATGCAGAAACGCACTGGTGTGGTTTGCGAAGCCTTTAAACGCTTTGCAAGAGCCTCCTGAATGAGCAAACACCACAAGAACGGAGGGAGGCAGATGTCTGCACAGACACGAGGCTGTTAGGGTAGGGAGACTGCAAATAGACTAACTTGACAGCTAGAAAAATCCCAGAAGAGAAAGCGTTATAGAAGCCTAAGTCAAAATAGAGCAGTACTGGGTGATTTAACATATGTAACTTTTGAAACAGATGGGAAAAATGTTTAAGTCTCTAGCATTCACATAGCAGCCTGAACCTTCAAGACTCTAGCGTGCAGATATATAGAGACTGGATGACTTAAAAACCTGAGTAATAACTACTAATGAAACACTCCGCAGCCATAAATCATCATCTCACTCCTCAGCACTGAAATACAGCCGCCTCAGGGGTGAAATACAGCCGCTGTTGAGGGCGCAGAGCAACACGGCGGAGCAGCCGGTGATGGGAATTACGGCACCAGCGTGTCTGCTGCAGCCACAGCGGAGCCTGGGCAGACAGAGCGGGACTGGGCACCCGGGGCCTCTGACTGGGAGCACCGTGCGCCCGCCTTCGGCAGAGGAGAGGAAAGGGAGACAGAGACATCCTGTCCTTCTATGAATCTCTGATCCAGCGAGCTCCTGAGGACGGGCAGAGCCGCCGGGAATGCCTGGTGGCACACTGCATGGAACACTCCTCAGCCCCAGCCCCCGCCGAACGGAGTGAGATGACACTGGGGTGACATGGGCCCTGGGGAAGGGGCAACCCCAGCACTTAGTGTGCTTTCAGAAGAGGGTGTGCAGGGCATCGCCCAGGCGAGCCAGAGCTGCTCCCGGGACCGTGCCGCCGGGCTCCCGTCCTGTGCCAGCAAACCCGACCTCCCTTCACACCCCAGGAGCTGCGGCTCCACTTTTGATGATAATTGAGGTTGAAATAAATGACAACTAAATATATAACAGTGGAATGGTTTCGTTACACTATAATAGGCCTTTAGCAGAGGGAAAGCAGGGCCCTGATGCGGTTAGGGAGGACCCGGGAGCTATCGGGTGCCCATGAAATGCGGTGCTGCCTTACTTTGGGGAAGAAGGTCCGGGTGACAAAGTGCTTGTACTCCAGGAACGGGATCCCCTGGCTGCGGTTTAACTCCTTGGTCAGGTCTGTCATGTCTGTCTGCAGCTCCGCAAAACCTTACACAAAGAGACCCGCAGATGGTAAGATCTCCAGCACCCCCAGCTGAGGCAGCAGCAGGCTGGCACCGGAAACCGCGGCTCGTCTCTCTGCCTCGAGCGGGCTGGCACAGGCTCTTCTCGAGGAGAGCAGACACCGTCAAGGTTTAACCACCAGCACTGCACGTGCCGACCCGCAGCACCGACACAGAACATCCCCACCTCGGCAGAGCAGCCCCGGACGGTTCTGCGGGACGGGGACATCTGCCCGCGCCGCTGTCACCACTGCGGGGACAGCCGCTGCAGACGCTTGGGTTGCTGCTCCCATCACTGCAGGAGTGTGCTGCAGTTGTTGTGCACCCAGCCATAGAGCACACCAGAGATCAGCGTGGCCTTCACACACCCCTCTGCCACAGCCACGAGCCCGAGGCAGGGAGACCAGCGGCACTGTGGACCGGGGCTGGCCCAGGGCAGGCAGCGGGACGCGGCACAGCCACCCAGCCTCGCTCACAGACCCTGCTCGAGCCCAAAGGCGATGGCAGAAATTCTCCTACAAATAACCCTGCAAACCTGTACCCAGCAGAAGGCGAACGGGTCCACCCCTGCTATTCCAGCACCTCCTCGCAGTCCCGGCTGCTCCCCGGGCTCCGCGCCGTGACTCACCTTTGCGGATTTCCTCCCGGATCTGCGACTCCATCTCCTCCATCTGGAGCAGGGTTTTCTGCCAGTAGCGCTCTGCTCTGCGGCTCTTTGTGCAGAACACAAAGAGAGCTGGAAGAGAGGAAGGGAAGAAGCCTTTGGACCGGGCGTTCGGAGCAGCTGCGGCGGGACCGGAGCGGTCCTCTGCTGACAGGGTGCCGAGAGCTCAACCCAGTGCGGGTGTAACACCCACAACAAGACTGGTATCTGATCAGGCAGTTGTTGATTATCTGTAAATAAGTAAAACCAGCTGGAATTTAATGATCATGCTGTATCTGTCATCCTCAATTTAGGTCTGGGCTGTCTATATTCAGCTTTACTGTATATTAATGTATTCCAGCTGATTAATGAATACAGATTTTAAGACATTTACCACCTGTACTACAGTGTTTGTGTCTGACAGCCTTCCTATGCCTCCACAAATATGTTTCTAATGATGGGTGGTGGATTTAATAAATAGTGTGCATTATAACCTTTATTAAAAATAAATTAAATCCCTATTAGAAACACCTCATTTGCTGTGAACCGAGAGGCTTCTTGCTGCAGTCATTCTGGGCATGTGATGAGAAGATGGCCCAGCCAGAGGACGCAGGTGTGCGGCACAGCTTCCAGTTGGCGAGCAAACGCTGCGCCGGCTCCAGCCCTGCAGCTCAGGACGCTCGCTGTCCCCCCCCGTGCCAGGCGTCTGTCACCGGCTGCTGCTGCTGACAGGACCTGGCCCGGCCAGACCCGGGACAGCCACGTGAGCGAGCGAGCCCTGTTCAAGTCAGGACAAGTCCTAGACCTTTCTCACACCCTCTGTATTTTGTATTATAACAGCTACTAAGTGTTTGCGGGCAAGGGTATGTTTATAAATACCACAGGCTCTAATAACAGCTGAACTATGGATCCAGCAGCATGAGCTCCGTGCTGCAGGACACTTCATCCCGGGTGCCGCCTTGGTCCTGTACAAAGATGAGCAGCTCCCTGCTGCACCCACACAGGTTCAGGTTCACATCCTGCACAACTGCAGCACTCACAGGTTTCCTACGTGTGAGCCATCTACATCCTGTGAGCAAAACCCTGGGCACAGCCAGAACTCCTCATTCTGTCCCCTTACCTACAACCGAGAGCACCAGCAAGATGCTGCAGATGACGATGGAGACGATGATTGCGGTCTCTCCTCCCCCGAGGTGCAGCATTGCGATCGTGTAGTTGAACTTCCCCACTTGGATCTGAGAGGAGGAGGAGCAGGAGCTGAGCGGCGCGGTGCCAAGCGCTCGGAGCCGAGCAGGGACAGGGCTCGGGCAGCGCTCAGCAGTTCAAGGACATGCTGCCCCAGCTGTCCCTGTCACAGCTGCACCTCAGGGACTCTCTGTGTCCCACAAGAGCCCAATTCCCTTCCCGCGTGCTTGGGTGAAAGCCCAGCCCAGCTGCCGGCAGGCTGCGGTGGTGCACATCCCAGGGCTTTGGTGGCAGAGCCACGGGCTCCAGCCTGTGCCACGGCCCCACTGTACCCACCCCAAGCACGAGAGCACCCTTTCCCGGAGAGCTGGCCGCACCGCACAGCGCTGCCTGCTCTGCTTCGGCGAGAAATGACTTCCACTAATCTCCCAGCTCTTGTGCCTCTGGACGGCCCTTGAATCCCAGCTGCCTCCTCCTCCTAAAGCAGAACTGCTGCCACCCAGGATGGGGGTGAGGAAACTTTAAAGTCTTTGAAACACAAATAAAGCAAGGGAAAAAAAAATAATGAGGCCAGAGACAAGAAACGATGGTGCAGCTAAAGCAGCGCGCTGGGTGTCAGGGTGCTGGCTCTGCTCCCAGCCCCGACTGCTTGCGACACCAAGCACAAGCCACTCGAGCTCAGTCCCTGGGTCTCCTGACCAGCAGGAAGAGGCCAGCGCACGTCACAGGCCGGCTGGAGAGTTTACTCACTGCTGTTTATAAATGGTTCTCTAGGCCCCTGGGATGAAAGGGCTCGACAGCATCATCTGATAAGGAAAACTCCTGACATGCAAGTCTTTCGCTTCTGGAAATGCAAGTTTCACTTCTCTCAAGAACTGAGAAGTGAGAAGAACTTGAGCAAAAAATTGAAACTAAGTAGGAAAGAGAAGGAATAATCTTATGGTTACACCTGTGTCACGAAGCATCGCCAGGACAGGTGCACACTGTGGTTCAATCACAGCCAGCTCTCGGCAGCTGGGACAAAGCAGTGCCACAAGCAGGGCCTTCCCACCACATCCATGCACCAAGCACGCACAGCGCACAGCGCACAGCGCACAGCTCCATCCCACCGGGAAATCCGAGCCCTTGAGCCCCACGGTGTGAACGGGATCCCCTCAGTACTAAACTAAACCAAAACCAAGCTCCAGGTACACTGGTAGGGATGTCCAAAGAGCTACTTGAAAGTGACCCCCCCAAACACAGGCACGCTCAGGAACCCCATCTTCAAGCTCCTTCTCTCCACAGACAGCTCCTGCTGCCCTGTGCGACTCAGTGATATGGACCTGGCCCCAGAACAGGCACACTCAAAATCACAGTCGGACTGAAGACCCAGAGCGAGCCACGTTTTAAAGGGCTGTTCTGTGCTCTGATCGCTGCAGATGCGAGCTCTACTGTCTACACAAGAACAAAGTGAGGAGTCACAACAACAGGCGTCTCAGCGCAGCAGAGGAACCTGCAGCAGCGGGCTGTGCTGTGCGGGCCCAGGCTGCCCGGCCGCGGCCGGGGGCACCGCTGCGCAGGACCGACCCGCGCCAGCACAGCTCATACCAGCGTGCTACAAAGGCAGCTGCTGCCTACAGAACGGCCAGCAGGCGATAACTCAGACCATGCAGGAGGTTTAATGAGCGCACACACCCGAGCACACAATGGTTTAGCTGCACTCTCACTGCTGGGACACTCCTAACACCTACGTGACTCCTCAGGGCTGGGTATCGCTCTCCTGCTTCCTAGGGACCTACCAGGGCACTGCCCTGAATCTTTTATGTCAAACCAAGACCAGCAAACTCATAGATTCCTCTTCTTCCCCAAAGGGATTTCCCTGTTCTCAGTTCTCACTTAAACCAAAATTACCCCATTTAAAATTTCCATTTAAATGACTCGGGAAATTCTGCTACTTCTGCATTTCCATATTTCCAGTTTGCAACAGAATTTCATCCATGACAGACTGTAACCAGCAAACTGGACAACCCCGTCACTGAACTGGTGGCACATCTTCGTGTCTCTCTTCTGGGCAGCACGAGCACCCAGCCTTGTCTCCACCCCCAGCCCTCCTCCCCCTCCCCCTCCTCCTCCTCCTCCTCCTCGATGCCCACGCTGCTGGCTCCACCGCTTCTCTGTTAACACGTGGATGGGAGGGGGCTGCAGGGCCCCAGACCATGGAAACAGAGGCATTTTCACTCCAGACACAAAGGGCCATCACCACGTCCCTGCGTGGCAATGCACTGCCTACCACGTGCGGGAAACAGAGGGTGAGAAGAGCGGTAAGTGAAGCCCTCTATGGAAAAAAGGACAGTAACACAGAATTGTGCATTTTGCAGAAAGGAGGATGAACAACAGCCCTGAACACTGAAATCTCCACAGTGACAGAACGGCGTCCCCTGGGAAGCACCACGACCCTTTCCAGCCCTGTGTCCTCCTCCTGCCCTCCCTGCTCACGCCGCAGGGACCTGTCTCCATCCAGGGGCTTTCTGCAGCCCGGAAAGGGCCAGTTCTCACGGCCACGGCAGCTCTTCTGCTGGCAGCAGGAGCCCAGCTGACCGAAAACTGTGTGGAAATCCCCAAACGTATCTCACAAGCGCCAGAAAGGGAATTACTGCAAGTGACACAGACTCGGATGCCCGGGGTTTCACAGCTTTACCAGAACTGACAGACTCCCAGCCCAGCCACAGCACCGTGACTCCGCCAGCAGCTGCGATGCCTGTGACGGAGCGTGGCAGCTCGCCCGTGACACCGGGCAGCCCCGACACCAACACCTGCACCGCGCTGGCGACAGCCGCGAGCACAGCCTGCTCTGTCCATCCTCCATCCACCCTCCTGCCGGGCTGCGGGGAGCGGGCTGCGGTCCTGCCCGCGCTCAGAGCACGGGGGCTCCTGGCACTCACCGTCACGGGCAACTGTCTTTCCGAGGTGCTCAGGGACTCGTTGACGGAGCAGTGGATGACTTTGTCCGAAACAATCTGGATCTCACACGAGATTAGGCCAATTTTCACTTGGTACTCAGTGCTTTCCAGGCCCAGGCTGTCAGGCTCTTTCTAATGACAAAAATAGAATCAGGATGTCAGTCTTTAGAGTAGCAGTCAGAATTGCAACAGATTTTCCTGCTTTACTTTCCGTATTCCCTGCTGTTTTTCAGACCTGGGGGCATCCTCCCTCTCCGAGGACATTTTTCCAGCACTCTGCAGGAAACCCAGAACCAGGCCAGTCCCCATTTTCCTGTTTCCCATTCCTCGCTCTGCGTGGGGCACAGGATGCGCAAGCCCCTCGTGGAACCTGGAAAAATCTGCTTCTGATGTGGCGTGGCTGTGCAGCGCAGATAAGAATCTGAGCGCGCACCTGGGAGGGGAAGGATGTGCCGCGGAGGAGACGGCCAGGGGACGCGTCTGCGAGCCTGAGAACAGGGGCTGTGTTCCTCAAGCACAGTGCAGCCCGTGAGGATATCCTGCAGTGAACAATGGCCTTTGAATGACTATTGCGCATTGTCCGAGCCACTGGGCTGCTGCACCATGACTTCCTTGTTAACCGAGCTGAATTCAGTAGCCAAAAGAGAAGAATGCGTGACCTGTTTCTGCAGGAATAAATATCTATTGTCAGGACCTTCTGGAGTACCTGCTTGATTTCAGGCCAGTGCATTCTTGTCCTTTTTCATACGTTCAGTATTTTATTTAGCTTCTTGCTATTACATCCTTCAAACGTGGCTCTGCTGTGATGGCTCAAAGGGCACCCCAGGCCTGCGTCTCCTGGTGCAGGTGCAGCGGCTGAGCAAGAGCTGCCTGCTCCTGCATCCCCTCTGCAGCTGCCCCCGTCTCCCTCCCGCACTTGTGTCCAGTCACTGTGCCACTCTCTTACGTGTATGACCAGGGTTAAGGGCTCGCCAGGGTGGTGCTTGATCCACTTCTCCTTCTTGGCCGTGGAGAACTGGGGATCGGCATAGTACTCCATGCTGAACTTGCTGAGGTGCAGGGCCTCCTCGGGGTACAGCTCCTCGTCCGGCGCCAGGCGCGCGTCTGTGTAGCGGCGGCCGTTGAGATAGAAGTCGACGGGCGCGGGTTTGCTCCCCACCGTGGTGTTGGAGGCAGCGGGAGAGGGGCAGGTGATCATGGCGTCGGTGTGAACCTTGCAGCTCTGGAAACAGGAGAGGGAACGCACGTCAAAGAAAAGACACTCTGAGGGCCCCCAGGCAGCACCGTCAGGCACACTGACAGCACCCAAAACACGTCTGACAACAACAATCACTGTGTGGGCACAAATGAGCCTGTCGCTCAGCTGAGCTAACAACGGTAGCAGCCTCACCCTCGCTCCCATCCTAGCCTGAACACGGGCTGGGGCCTCCGCTTCACGCCCTGAACACCCTCAGGCACAGGATGCAGCCCTGCTCCCAGCTACCGAGTGACACCGTGCAGGGACACCCACCGTCTGCTCTCTGCCGATGCCACGGACCACCATGGACACGTTCTGGACCAGCCCAAAGCCTCTTCCTTCCAGGGTGATGATCCGGCCGCCACTTTGAGGAGAAGGAAGAAAGAGAAGGTGATTGGGGAGGACAGCACGGAGCAGCGAGGTGCCACGGCTGGGTGTCACCTGTTGCCGTTTTACCAGGGTGTTTCCCAGCAGTCTGAGCACAAGATGCAGCCCAACAGCCGAAGCCTTCCTCCCCGCTGCAGCACACCCACACTGCTACCGGTACCGGGGCACGACGGAGGAGCAGCAGCTGCTGTGCTGGAACCGGGGAGCCTCCTCCAGCAGCACAAACTGTCCCCTCGCTCCCACACCCCATGGGTACCAAGCAGGTCGCCCAGGCCACTCTGACCACACAAAGCCGGGGCCAGGAGCTGTTACCTGTCCCTGCCCCGCGGAGCCCTGGAGAGGGACGAGACCCGTTAGGGCTGACAGGGATCCTGCACCTCCCAAACACTTCGACATAGGTTAGAATGTGAAAGTTGTTTTGTGGTTTGGATCTGCTGCCTGGGGAATGTGCAATATGGGCCTCTCAATGTGCAATCAATTAAGGACAGTAACGAGACGGCTCTGCTAGGCAGGGCATGGAGCAGAGAACAGCACCGCCTGTCTGCTCCGGACCCTGCGCTTACCTTCCCCTTCCTGCACGTCGCGTTCAGAGTATTTGTCACACCACTCAGGACTTACAAATCCCATTATCTCCAGACTACTCCAGACAGTGACTTTGGGTCCAAGGCCTTCAAAGTCAGGTTGTCTGAAATCTTTTACAATGCTGTAGATACCGCTATGTACTTATGATCCAAGTTTCTAACAAAGAGCCTGTTGAATCCGCAGGCTAGTTTACAACTGCTGTTTTGTTTTAAACTTTGTTCACACAGATTATTTTAGCAATATGGTAAGACACATCAGATTCAGCTACATTTTTACACAAGTGACTGACCCCACACGGCTAACAGCACAGCAATGCACTGAGGCAGCCAGACTGCAGGAGCCACCGAGCAGCCTGTCACATTCCCAGTGGTTGAAATTTGGAAACTGCTGTAAATACTAGGAAAGCCGAGTACGGTGATGGAGAAATACCCCGGGGTTTCCCTGGTGAATATGGTCAGTGACATTGTCCCGCTGTCTGTGTGCTGGACGCCGCTCAGCCCCGCTGGCAGCCCGAGGAGCTGTGCTGTGAGTCACCGCTCTGCCCTGTCATTAACTGCCCACAGCCTCTGCTGTGGCCTTGGGGACGCCGGGACGGCTCCGCTACAGGGACGGGACCCCCGAGTCCCTGTGCGTCTGCGCCCTGGCCAGCTGCCTTTGGCTCCTGCAGCACCGCGCCAGAGCCCAGAGCTCCTGGAGAGCCCTGGGTGCTCCAGGCTCGCGGCGAGGAAGGTGGGATTCACCAGGGCATCCAGAGGATCGGGAGCCCGAGAGCTCCACAGGGAGACACGAAATTAAAAACAACATGCTTTAAAAATGAAATACTTTGACCTCGGGGAAGGCTGAAATCCAAAATTACAAATCTCAGCTTATCCTCCAGCAGTTTTACTGCCAAGAAAAGTCTTCAGGGTCTCATAAAGCCCCTGACCTGAACCCCCATAAAGCACCCACCAGGTGCACTCAGTACAGTTACCAATGCCGACTTTTTTCCATGTCTTAAATGCACTGAAATGAGCTACGGACAGTGCTGGTGTGTGAGACCTCTTCTACTCCAGTGCCGGGGCACCCCGGAGCACTGCGGTGCCCTTTGGTACCCGTCTGCAAGGCAGCGTGTGACACCCCGGGCCGAGGAAGCCCCTTTCTCCCCGTGGGAGAGCACTGCTCACTCCATTCCGCAGAAGTTCAGAGGCTGGTTTCAACAAAGGCCACAAACGCTGACAGGCTCATGTGTCTCTGCGGGGGGAGGGACCTCACCTGATCTGGCTCTTTTTGGGGTTGATGTCTGATATGATCGGGTTCTTCTCATACTTGAACGTGATGTTGTGGCTGGTACAAGACTTGTTCTCAAACTGGACGCAGACCGGCACAGCTGTGGTGAGCTCGGCGGCCGGCATGGTGCAGGTGATGGTGCTGTCGTTGCGGCTGCGCGGGGAGAGGCACGTCAGCAGCGGGAAACCACGCCGAGAGAGCGGCCGCAGCCCCTGACCCCTGGCCCCATTTCCCCCAGCCCCCCGGACCCCAGCCCCTGGAAGGCGTTCAGCAGAGACAGGCAAGAGGCGCTCCCAGTCACATGCCAATCACCTATTAATTATGCTGCCTACTAACTAGCAATCCTGAGCACACAGCAGCACAGGCTGCCAGGCTGATCTCCTGTACAGCCAAAGAAGGGCAGGCCCCACGTCTTCCCGCCGATGCGATGGGAACACGCAGAGCAGAGGTTGCTCCTGCAGCAGCAGGGCCCTGGGCATGCAGGTGCCTCTGCCCACGGCAGCTCTGGGCACGGAGCTCACGCTTGATCTCCTCCTGATCTCCCAGGGGACAATATCACCCCTCCCAAGGCGCTGGCTCCTGGTCACCAGCTCAGTGTCAGCCCAGAGTGTCCCACCTGAGGTCAGTGCACTGCCTGGAGCCGTTGACAAGGACACGGAGCTCGGAGCCGACATCCAGCCTGCTGCCTCGGATGGTCACCCTGGTTCCTCCCGCCTTCGGGCCGTTCAGGGGAGCTATGGACTGCACCACGGGAAGCTGAGAACAAAAGGGAAATCTGTTTGCTACTCTGGTAAATTCACATTTGGATACTCCACACTGCGCATGGGAATTGCTTCAGTAGATTTAAGTACCCCGCATTGTGAGGCTCTGAAACAGCAGCACAGCAAAAGCTTTTGCTGGCAAGGTTTCAGAACAAGGAGAGAGGCACATGTGCTGAAGAGTGAGATCATCCAAAACCTCCGCAACTCTCTGCAGTCCCTAAATTCTGGCAATAAATGAGACCTGAGTCCAGACTGGAGCCCAGGATCCCACCAGTCGCTTGAGATTTCCAATGGAGGGTCCAGAGCTGGTGACAGCTCAGGGTTCACCAAAAAAAGGAAATCTCCCATTCATTGCAGCTCCACCACCTCTGCCCTTCCGGACCCACATGAACTCCCCGGGATGACGACCTGTGAAAATCGCCACGAGTCTGGATAACTGAATATCAAAGTCCTCCTCGAGGAAGCTTCGAATCTGAATCTCTTGGACCAAGGGAGAAGTTACTTTGCCCATGGCCATTTTCAGCAGCAATCAGCATATGTGTTATCTGCATTTGCAGCCCCTGGAAACCTTCCTGAGGTTCATGAGCTCGAGGCTTTGATAACAAAGCAGCACCGAACCCTCGTGCCCCGGGAGAGGCTGCTGCGCACCGTGCGGCTGGACAGGACACCGCGGGCAGAGCAAACACCGACTCCACGGCCCTTCCGAAAGGCAGCTGGTAATTCCCTGTCAAACGCACACACCCTGGAGGCCCCAGCGCCCGCTCACCGCCACGGCCCGTCCCTGGCTGCAGCCGCGGAGCGAACGCGCCGAGCTGCGGCACACGCCTGGTGCCAATGCCCTTTGCTGTCAATCCCAGCACACAAACACGCTTATTAATAGCTATCCTTGCCCTTGTCCTGCACTCAGAGGGCTTTATTTCTCTGCAGCCATTTCCTCTGTTGTTTCTGATCATTACTCACTTCCACAGGATTCATTTTTGTTAATTTGTATTTCTGAGTGTCTGCAGGCAGCTCTCTCCTGCCCTTGGCCCCTGACCTGCACATTCAAATCCGCAGCTACAACAACAGCGGAGAGGATTATTCATGTTCCCCAAAGCCTCCCAGCTCTTCCTCTCAGCCAGAGCCAGGGGCTACTGCTCTCGGTGCGCTGCCAGCACTGATGGCCCCCACCGCAACTGCTGCAAATGCAGCTCATTTGCCAAATCCAGCTCATCCTTCGCCTGCTATCATGTCCTGGAGAAGACTCCTGATCGTGTTTCTCCCTCCTCCTCTGCAGAACTACAGCTGAATACCGTTTCTTCTAAATACATCTAACGTGGACTTTTAAAAGATAGAGCACACAAATAAGACTTGGTATTTTACAAAGGACTGTCTTTGGAAGGGCAGTTCTACAAGTCTTTTAGACTTTTTCAGGTAAACTGCTATCAACGTCCAAGCTCAGGTCTCACCGAGACCAGCCCTGCATGGTGCAGTCTGCTTCATCTCCACATCATTGCACCGGAGAGGCCAGTCGAGATAACTGAATGGCACTGCTTGGCTTGGAAATGGTGCGGAAGCCACTTTTGGTGTGGAACAGCAGCTACATGTCATGCAGCTTCACTCCCCGACACGCGTGCACAGAGCAGGACATGTCTCATCTCTGCTCAGGCTTTGCTGAGACAGAGCCAGACAGACACAGCTCCCCTCCCGCTCGGGAGCCACCGGCCTTTGCCACAGCCCCGCTCGGGAGCCGCCAGACCCGCCGTGGGCTCAGCGACCGCCTTTGCTCCTCTGGCTCTGCTCAGCGCTTGAGCCTTCACAGCGTTTCCTGAGAGGGCTTCTCCTTGCATGCCGAGCAACAGAGGCGGGCTCAAGTGTCCCCTGGCACCATCCTCTCGTTTGCCCCGGACACGTGGGGCTGCCCTGAATAGCGTCTGGCCAGAGAACAGGGTGCTTGCAGGAAAGAGAAGAGCTGCATGGGTTTCTTTTAGGTTTACGGAGATGAAAGTTACCTTTGTGAGATGGTACAGTACAAAGCCATAAAGTGCTTTTCTTTGTATAATGGCACAGGGTTAGCTCAAATTTAATCCCTACACATTATTCTCATGCATAAACTAAGACAATCTCTGCAGCAAAAAGTATCAGCTCTAAAAAACGTGAGTCCACAGTACACAGCTTACATAGCACAAAGAGACTTTGCAGGTCTCAAAAAATCTCACAGGTTGTTACCGGCACTTCAGCAAAAGAAGAGGAAGAAAAAATGAGCTCCTTTTTATAGCAGGAGAAACAATGATCCAGCCAGGACAAGTGACAACCCACGGCAGGAGCTGGGACTGGCAGCGAGGTGTGTGAGACTCCTCCCGGCCGCCGCCCTGCCCCTGGCGCTGGGCTCGCCAGACCCGCTCAGGTGAGGAACAAACGCCAGCTGCTCCTCCAGGGCCCTGGCGGTTTTTGCTGCAGACGGTTTGTCGAAGCCCGCTGGGGCACGGGCTGCGGCTCCTTCACAGGGTGCAGGGAGCGTCTGTGGGAGAACCGCCGGAGACACACCCCGGGGGACACTACTCACCACGTAGGAGTATCGCTCCCTGGACCTCCCCTCCCGGCTCACATTGACTGTCACCACGTCCGAAAATGCCTCCAGAGCCTCTCCGGTCCGGCACACGATCCTGCGGATGGCAAAGGGTGGTTGGCGGCTCTGCCACCCCGCCGGAGCAGAGGGGAGAGCCCACGGCCTCCTCCTCCTGCAGGGTGGCCGGGCAGCACCCATCGGTGCTCCTGCCCAGGGACCCAGCACGCCAGGCAGAACGGGTGAGCAACAGGGATGGGGGGACAGGGACAGGGACAGGGACAGGGCCCTTCTGGCTGCACAACACTCACGCCTCGGAGACGACGTATCGGCGGGGCAGCGGCGCGCACGGCACGCTGCCGATCCTGACGGCGCCCAGCACGTCGCTGAAGCGGCGGCCCAGGTTCCTCCCACGGATGGTCAGCAGCGTGCCCCCCTCCAGCGGCCCCCGCAGCGGCTCGATCTGCGGCACCGAGGGACAGGGTGGAGGGAACCGCCGGGGAGGTTCCTGCCTTCGTCCCCAAGGCTGTGCCCGTGCCCACGTCCCACTGTCCCCGTGGAGCGGCCAGGCTGGCTCCTCGCAGGCCCGCTCCCCGCAGCAGACCCACCGCCGCGCTCCCTCGCCGCAGCTTGGTGCACGAGAAGCCATCACTGTGTTTGATACCGGGGTTTGGGCAGCAATTACTCCAGCTGCAAACACATCTGGGGTGAAGCATCACGCCTTCCACACCTCTGTTTCGAATGGATTTGGGGCAGAGACCAAGCCGGAGACACGGGAACCCAGAGGAGGGATGCCGGCGTGCCAGGAAGAGAGAGCCCGAGCACCATGTTTATAAGGGCTGTCCCTAACAAAGCAGGGCCTTTCAGGACAAAACCAAGATAAAAGGTCCTGAGGCATGAAGCATGGCCAGGACAGCAGCGCTGCAGCACCCCGAGGTGCAGGGCGAGGCCAGCACCATGGGAGGAGGCGGCTGCTCCCCGTTCATCCTCTGCACCGCGGGTTTTTCAGCGGCAGCTGCCCCCCATTGCCAGGGGACAGGAGCTGGTGTGACACCGTTCACCAAGCAGTGTCCCTGCGCAGGGTCCTAGGGTCCTGCACTGTTCAGCGGGTGAGACAAACCCCTCCCGTTCAGAAACGGCTCTTTTCCCTTTGCAAAGGCAGCAGCACACAAAGCCAGCACGACGTGCCTGCTGGCACCGGGCAGCCAGGGCTGGTCCCTCTTAGCCTGCCGCATCCCCCCGGGACAGCTCTGTGAGCGCTGGTTTGCTCACGTGACTACAGGGGATTTGGATTTACCAGCTACTGTTTGCCAAGGAAATAGCGACAGAGTCCTGCGATGCTCTGTGACCTGAACTGTGGTTTCCTTCCATTATTTTCTGGTGAGGTGCTGATAACAGTCGGTGTGTGGGGAAGGGCAGGCTCGCAGGCCAGCCCCCCCTCCCACGGTGACGAGGGAAGAGGCCGGCGATGGGGATCCTGCCGTCCCACCACCCCTCCACGCAGCACCCGGATTTGGAGCAGCTATGGCTACACACCTCCCTAAGAACACAAATCCCACATCCTTGAGGATTTTGATGTTCGCATTAGCTGTTCTGCCTCTCCAGCTTCTCCCTTCCCAGGGAGCTCACATTTGGATTTGCTCTCTATCCTTCCTTTGCTGCTTGGCTCATGCCATACCTCTAAGCAGAACCCCAGATGCAAATGCCCCCAAACAAACATTCATTCAACTACAATTTCAATAAAACTCATTTCAAAATGCATAATGGCAAAACGTCCCTTGGCCACTCTTAATCTCAGCAGAACCGCAGAGCACATGTGCCGGGAGATAGGGCTGGCGTTCCCGTTTCAGCTATGCTCCATTAAACACTATTCCTGATAAGTCCTTCAGCCGACCCTACAAATCTTTCTCGCTTTTACCAGCCCCAGGAACTCTGGGACATTTTGATTGTGCTGCTGTTGTTTTTCCCCACTAACGTGACAAAGATTGGGTCTTGTCACTAGCGAGATGTCCTTGGCATCAGGTTACTCAACAACATGGAAAGTCAGTGAGTAATTCAGTGCTGGTTGTGACCCCGTCCCGTGCCGGGACAAAGCGTGGTCCCTCCTGTGTCCCCAGTGGGGACAGCGCAGCGGGTCCCAGCTCTGCACACCCTTGCCCGGCCACCAGCACCCTCCATGTCACATTGGGGTCTCACCTTCCTGATCTCGGGCGCAGGGCAGACGTCGGAGAGCGGGGTCCCCTCGCCGTGCAGGCGGCAGCTGGAGCTGCTCTCGCTCCAGACGCAGCGGTGCCCCAGGTCCTCCCTGCCCAGGCACTGCGAGCAGTCGGCGCTCCCCGTGGCACAGTTGTACACCTCCACTGAAACGCAGAGACAACGACGTGAGCTCCTGGGCCGACTCCATAGCTTTGCTTAGCGGGAGGCACTCCCACCCCCGCTCCCCCAGCCCGGCTATATTAATCCCAGTAACATCTGAAACCCAGGGGATGAGCAGAGCAGTTTGCACACACAGCGAGACAAGGCAGCGCTTGGCTGCCATCCTGAAGATTTCCCAGAAGGACTGGGTGCTTGTTCTCACTGCAATGTAATTTAGCACTTTCTTTTCCTTTTTCTTCCTCTTGAAAAACAAACAACACCCAAACTCGGAACCTTTTGTCAATTTATGCTTCATGTTTCCAACTCTCAGCATCCACATGGGAAGCCGCTTGGCAAAGCTGGCTCCATCCTGTTAGCAAGGCAGGAACGCTGCTTCCACACTGACAGAAACGGGATGGCTGCGGCGCTTTGCGCAGCGTTTACAGTGCCTTTCCTCCCCCGGTGACCACGGGCCCCTTGCATTGACTTCTCCCTTCAGATCTGCTCAGCTCAGCTTCCACATCGTTTTCCTGCACCTCCTCATTAGCTGCTGCCCTGGGTTACGTTTCCTCTCCAGCCTAAGCCTCTGCTGATGGAGTGTGGGCATCCGCTGAGATAAACAGCCACAAACACTCAGGAAACGTGGTTTTCACACCCTTTTCCCCAGAGGAGACTTTGCAGGAGAACATAAAACAAAGAAACAGTCACATTTTGCACTTCTGTTCACGGGAGGGTCTCACGGTGCTTCATAAGCAGCTAACAAATCCCTCAGCCTTCAACGGCCTGCCTGTGCTCGTGCTCACTAAACGCCACCGGCACCTAGGGGCTCCCCCATTCTCCACACAAAAAGAGCTTATTTCACCTCCTCTTGAGTCCAGCCAGTGAGTTACACTGCTTGGTTTCCACCCAACAACAAGGAGCTGTGACTCCTTCAGTGGACTACCAAAATGCAGTTTACGATAAAAGCTAATAAACACCGAAATAATAAACACTAATAACAGTAATTCCATTAAAGACACTATAAAAGATGCACCCATTTATCCCTGGCCCTGCAGATCTCCGCTTGCAAGTCAGCCTCTCTCATTTTACTTCCACCAATCTGCTCCAGGCGAGGAGGAGCTGGAGCAGCCCAAGGTCCCACAGGAGCTCCAAATATTCTGGCACATTCGGATCGATGCAACCACAGCCCATGTGCGCAAGCTCTGTGTGCGCGGGAGGGGGTTCCGCGCTCCTTCCGCTCCGCTGCCAGCGCCACCCACGCTGGGAACCCGGAGCCCGCGCTCGCTCGTCAGAGCGTGCTCAGCTCAGATCTCCCACCTCTCTGTCTCAAAAATACAGTCACCCTCCTCTTTCTGCACGGAAGTCGTGCCTCATGCCTGCACCCGTGCTGCTATTTCAGAGGTTATTTCACCAATGTGGAATGCATTGCAAGATAAGTCTCCTTTACACTGGGATTTACTATGGGGGAACCTTTTTACCCTGGGTTGGTGGTTGATGGTGCTAACGTCCCTCTGTCCCTTACAGCTCTTTGCCAGAGGAAATCTTACTCGGGCATCCAGCTCTCATCTGCTTCCAGGGCTAATCAGTTCCTTCTTCTGCGGCTGCTGACACTGCTGAGACGGAAAAGCCCCCAGCGCCGGTGCCCGCGGCGGGAGCAGCGTGGGTGCGACGGCGAGTCCCGGCAGCGCTGGCCGCGGTGCAGGCGCTGGCTCTCGGGCCTGTCCCGTCTAAATGCCGTGTCCGAGCGCACTCAGTCTGCGCCTCGCCCGCCACGGCCCGCTGATGGAGCAAGGGCTCTGCTGGGAACCCGAGCGCTGTTCCAGAGACCAGCGGACCGGCCTGAAATGTGTTTACACATTTCTCAGCACAGGAGTTAAAGACTCAATTTTTACAGCGCGCTGAACCTCGATGTCACCTCCTGTGAGCTCAGGGCAGAGCCCTCCCTCGTCCCTTACCTCCTCTGGAGGGAATTCCTGCCTGGGCCTGGGGACACCGCACATCTCTGCTGTGACCCACAGTGACCCACAGCACCAGCACAACCCGTCCCAGAGACCTCAGCCGCTGCCTGTGCTCCAGGACAGGGCTTGGCTTCCCTCGGTGCCAGGGGGATGTCTGTCTGTGGGCGTCCGTCTGGCTCCTGGGCACTTGTTCACAGGCATGCGACTCCAGGCAAATACATTTTTTGCATGTGCCCAGCTGAGCTGTGGTCTCTCTCCTGAATCTATACACTTTGCCAGGATTTTCAGTCATTCCGGCTGACCAGATGAGAGCAGAATAAAAATGTTTTCAACTCAGACCTGTCATCATCTCTGGGCTGTCGATAAATCTGTCTGGTCTGTCCTTCAGCTGAAGGTTCACAGGGAAGAGATGGCTCTTTTCTGAGGTGTGGAGCTGCACACAAAAAACAAATCAAAAAAAGCTTAGGAAGTTCAGTAAAATACAAGAATCTATATGCACCCTACACAGATTAACGTTCCTCGTGCGGCTCCTCTGAATGCTGCTGCTCGGTACAGGAGGGTCTCCTCTTTAGCAGGGCTAAGAGAGGGAACGCTGCTTTCTGTCTTAATGGCTTTGCGGAGGTCGCAGCGAAGGGCACGGGGCACGGGGCAGTGGGAGCAGAGCCCTGCCTGCCTGCTGCTTTCAGTACACAGGACGGGAAAACCCACAGAGCGGCCAGGCTCTGCATTTTCAGCACCGGGCCACGATACAGTTGTGCAGGTAACACGACGAGAGAGCACTCCTCTGAAGCGTCTGCTCACTGTATTCCCATCGGTGGGGGCCCAAACACTTGCTGCAGCTCAGAGGTGCAGTTTTCCCTCCAACAACCACACACCGCTCTTTGGTGAGCGGCTGAGCATTTTCTCAGGCCAATTCCCAGCTCAGAATAAAAGCTACAGAAATAGCAACACTGAGAGGTGGCCAATTTTTTTTTGCCTGAACTGAACTCTTCCCATTTGGAAAGGTAAACAAGCAGCTCTGTCCCAAAGCCCAGGGGAGCGGGGGCTGGAGCTGCTGCGGATCCCACGGAGCAGACGCCGCAGCGCCGGGGCCGTGAACACCCCCCAGCACCAGCGCACCCACAGAGCCCCGCACCGGAGGGGAGAGCGAGCCCGGCTGAAGCTTTTTCCAGCTGGAAGCAGAGGGGGAGGAGGGAGGTGGCATCCCAGCTGCTGGGTGGGAGGTTGGGGACAAGACCCTCCCTGTCCTGGGACCTGCCCCACGCTGTGGGGAGCAGGGGCTGGCGGCCTCCCCCGACTCACCAGCACGTGAATGCATTCCACGGCGGAGGAGTTCACCCACCGGGCTTCAAACGACCTGTCCGTCCCAAAATGGCACTCCAGAGCAGTCTCCTGGAGAGGGAACACAAGAGCAGAATGGCTGCAACAGTCGTTTAAGTGCAGTTCTGCATCTCAGCCAACCCACACGGCAGGTGCCACGTCTCACCTTGTTCCTGCCACCAACACCTGAGCCGTGTTTCAAGTCAAACAGGAGATGAGAACCCGATACTGTAAGCAAGGCTGGGGTCTGTGCCTAATTACATCCCCACACACATCACCGCTGTAGGCTGAGCATCGCACCCGGAGCCAGGCCCTGTCCGTGCTCCCGCCCAGCGTGCTGCTGCACAGCGTCACGACCGGAGCGGGGCGGCTGCTCCAGGAGCCGGGGACATGTGGCACGTGCAGACCAAGTGACGTGCAGGCCAGGAGACGCGTCTGACCCACAGCACGTGCAGACCAGGAGACGTGCCAGCGGGTACCCGGGCTCCTCTGGCCCGGGGGTGTTTGCAGTTCATGCTGCAGTGCAGACCAAGAGCCAATGTGGCCCCAGGCTGCTTTGCCCAAACCAGACCAAATAAGCCCATGATTTGGGCTCAAAGCCACCTTCCTTCTTCTCCCAACAACTGCACAGAGCAATTCTCTGATTCAAATGAGGACCCAGCTGGGAGTGTGTTCAAAGGCAGACTTTCTGTGCTGTTTTCCTGATACACAAGGATGATAGCCTGCCCTGCGTTACTGCTGTGCCTCCATCCTGCAGGAACAAATGCTATCTCTGAGCAGGTTGATGCTCCACCACTGCTGAGCTCTGACCACCCTTTGAGAACTGATGGCTCTGATAAAAGATAGAAGAAAGCGCCGGGCTGGTGCAGGCAGCTGCTGGCTCAGGGAACACAAACACGGTGGGAGGGGGAACCAGCATCCCCAGCGCACCGCCTGTGCCCGGCAGCTCCACTGCACCGGCCGGTCCTGGCCCCAGAACCGGCCTGGGTGGCCCCGCAGCACCTGCTGGGACACGCGTGGCCTGTGCTCCGAGCCCCCATGGGACATGCGTGGCCTGTGCTCTGAGTCCCCATGGGACACATGTAGCCTGTGCTCTGAGTCCCCATGGGACACATGTAGCCTGTGCTCCGAGTCCCCATGGGACACATGTAGCCTGTGCTCCGAGTCCCCATGGGACACGTGTAGCCTGTGCTCCAAGCTGCCGTGGAGAGGAAAGGAAGAAGAGGAGCCGGATGGAGAAGAAATCACGCCGGGTGCCCCAGGACAGCTTGCGGGGGGCAGCGGGACAGCCAGGGCCCCCCCCAGCACCGGCAGCGGCCCTGCCTGGCCCCTTTCCTGCTGACTCCATTTCCTACATGCGGAACCGCTTCCTCCTCAGCCGCCTCCAGCGCCCGCAGAGGAAGAGCAATTTCTCGCCCTTGTTTGCTGACTGAGGAGGGCACATCCTCCCGTGCCGGGGTCCGGTGGGAGCAGAGCCTCCGCAGTGCCTGGCAGTCCCGGCACAGAATCCGGCAGCTGCACCGGCGCCTCCAACCTTCTCCATTCCGTGCAGAATGAGGAGCCGCGTCCCCGCTACCCTCCGCAGGAGCATGGTGAACCAGGACCCCCGGGCCCCACTGAAGACCTGAACCAAAACGACACAGGGCAGCTGTCTACAAATACCAGAGCTTAGTCAGAGATCTTCCCAGTGCCGAGCTTCCCTGCCTCAAATTCCTCCGGTTCCTCCTGGTGTGGGACACATCTCCAAACGCACCATTTGACGTCCACTCCCACTTTTCACCCTGTTACAATCTGCAAGCCAGAACATTTCACAGAAAGGATTTTTTCACAAATAAAAGAGCTCTGCAGGGGTGACCAGAAGTCAGGTTAGAACACGTTTCGGCACTGCGCTCCAAGCTGGGCCAGCACAGGCCCCTGCGCAGCGCTGGGCTCTGCCCGTCAGTCCGACCTCGGGATGGGGCTCGGGGCTGGCACTGGCGCCGGGAGCGCGACACCGGCAGCTCTGCCGTGCAGCAAACACCAGAGGAAACTGGGAGCTTTAATTCCCCAAAACATTTTGTTCCAGTGACTGTTCTACAAGGTCCATAAACCTCCTTTTTCCACCAAATGCAACAAGCCCATTGCTAACTGTGCGAGATCCCTGGAGAACACCGGGACACGAAGATCATCTCCCTCGGCTTTGCCTTGCAACCCCACTCAGATCAGGGTGGCTGCTTTCCAGCAGCCTCTGCGGCCAGTCCAGCGACTTCAGCCAACACGGGGCCAGCCCCTTCGACACCAGCCCGTACGCAACGTCCCGCGCCTGGCCTGGCCACCACACCAGCCCAGGCTCGGCTGCGGCTTCCCCAGCTCGCCAGAACTCATTTACCTTGGAGAAAGTGGCATTGGCCAGTGAGATCGTAATGTCCCGAGACACTCCTGTGGGCATGGGGTCCAATGAGGCAGGTACGATTCGCGGACAGTCGATTTTCTTCTGTTAAGTACAAAACAAGACAAAAAAGAGGTTAGCTGGGTGCATGCTGAGCAGCCTCACCAACAAGGCAAGATGACTCATTGGAACCCTTGATAAGATTAATTTCAGTACATCTGTAAAGTCAGATCACACGGTAACCCAAGAAAGTGAATGCCAAGATGGCACCGTGATGCACAGAGCGCTAACACCACACAGAAGCTGAGTCTCGGCGGGAAGCCCAGCACGGCGCCGCCGGAACCCCTGCGCTGGTGCCCAGGCAGCTGCAGTGCGTGGCCGGGTTGCCGGGGCCCGTCCATAGGCACGGGCGGCACCACGGCGGGCGCAGGACACAGCACGGCAGGTCCTGCCCGGCTCCCCCAGCTCAGCGACCCGGCAGCTCGCAGCCCGCGGGGCGGCCGAGGCTGCGCTTCCATCTTCCGGCACTGGAAAACCTGTCCTCCCAGGCAAAGAGCAAACGCGTGTGCGCTCCTCAGCTGCCACCGGGAAGCTCCCTCACAGAATCACACACACTCAAACGTTTGTGAGAAGTCGGGGCCGGAGTGACGCTAAAAGGCGGCTGTGCAGCCTACAGCGGCCACTGTGCCAGCGCGCCCCCGCCTCACAGCGTGCCCCCGCCGCCCTGCAGAGACCCCCCTGCCAGCAGCCCCCTGCCCCCGGCCCGTGCCGCCGCAGAGCGCGGGCTCTGGGCGCACAGGAAAGGGTGCAATGAGCAGCTGGGCCTTCGGCGAGGGGACTGCGGTGGTAGGACGGCTGAAATGAAAGGCCTAAACGAGGCTGAAAATGATTTTAAAAGGTCATCCGTCCCCCTACTTTTGTTCTCACTTTAAATTGATGGCTCAGATGCTGGAGCTGACTCAGAATTCAAGTCTCTGTGACAAGCCTATCTTGTTCTCTCATGAGATGTAAATCACACTGCAGAACTACAGCAGAAAAGAAGTCAGATTCTCCATTGCCCCAGGGCATATCCAGATTAATGCCTTTGACAGTGGAGCCACTGGGGTAAAAGACAACAAAATATTTGGTCCATTATGCAGAATAATTTGCAGCAGGCAAGGTTTGCCTCTCACTCGCACTAAGGGTCAGCCCAGTGTGCTGATGAGAGCGCTGCTGCTCCGGCGAGAGGAGCCGCTGCCCTCCCGGCGCCCAGCAGAACACGTCCCAGTGCTGGACACGTCCTGCTGCCGGACACGTCCCGGTGCTGTACACGTCCCGGTGCTGTACACGTCCCGCTGCCGAACACGCAGCGAGCACGAGGCTTCTCTCCCGCCTTCCCCAGACCCAGTGGGGGCCAGGGAACCACCTGGAGGTGCCTGTTTAACTGTGGAAAACATGCTTCATTTCTATCAGGACACTCATCTTAACCAAGCACAGTTGGTGCTGCCTAAACAAGGTGATTAAATAACACAAGATGTACCTGATAAGAGAAGTAAAACAACAAAGCAAAGCACTGGAGAGAGATTTCAGTCCCAAGCCTCTTCTAGGAGAATCAAAAGAGTTAAAATAAAACCAGCAGGGCTACAACGGAAAATTCATGCAAAAGCTGCTACGGCCTGGTGTGTCCTTGCATGTCCCAGCAGCCGGCACGGCTTCCTGGGTAAATACACTTTGGAGGACTGATTAACTTGTCTCGCAGCCCCTTCCCCGCTGTTCATCAGCAGCTAGAAATAGAGCTTTCCAGCTGATTGTATCATTCACGTCTGGATCGGGCAAAGGCTCAGAATGTTTAAAATGCTGCGGATGAAGCCAGAGTGACTCTGGCTTCCCGGCGGAGCAGCACTCAGGTGCAGCCGTGCCAGCAAGCGCTCTTACTGAAAGCTCCGACTGTAGGACGAGGCACCGTGTTTCCAGGGCTACCAGCACCTCGTCCTGCTGGCTGCTCACCGAAACCAGCGGGAAGAGCTCGGAAAGGCAGAGATAAACCAGGGATGTGCCCAGACCAGGTGCAGCACCCAGCGGAACTGCAGCTCCGGAGCTGGAGAACAGAGGCGAGAAAGCGATTCTCAGCTCTGCCCCAGCATCTCCCCAGCCAGGGTCTGGCAGGGACACCCGGGCTGAGCGGGGAGCGCACACCTCTCTGCTAAAACCTGCCCTGGCCCTCCCCTTCGAGAGCAGCTACACTTAAGGTGAAGGACACAAATGATCCCAGCCCAGCTGCAGGCCATGCAGCGCTTTGTCAAGGAGAACATCAATCCAGTCACCTGGGACCTTCAGAGTCCTCTCACAGCCCAGGCTCCTCCTTTAGATTTAATGAGAAACACCACGAACCAGCCGTGACTAAGAGATGGATGCAGGGCCCATCTGTGGTGGTCCCCTGCTGTCACCCAGTGCCACCGGCGGGGCTGACACCCCCGAGCCCCCAGCACAGGGCAGACCCCAACACGCAGCCTTGGCACGTGGGTCCCCCACCAGTGATGGTTTTCAAGTGCTCAGCCCCATCCAGGCAGCAAGAGAAAACACTGGATGCTTTTTGACACCTGGGAAGCTGAGGAGGCGGACGGCGCTTTCGTCAGCCCCCGCAGTGCGAGCGGACCAGGCAGCCGCAGGACAGCACAGCCCGTCCGGACAGCCGGCACAAGCCCGGGGACAGAGCAGCGCTGCCGGGAGCTGCCACCCTCTGCCACCCCGCAGGGACGGGCAGCGCGGCCCAGGGTTCCCCCCGAGACACGACCATGTGGAGCTGCGACGTGGTGGCCCCAGCGCTGCCCCCATCCCCGGCGCTCGCAGCGGGAGCAGATGCCAGGGCCAGCCCAGGAGGGAGAGGGTGGCACGTGTGACACAGGGCCAAACTCCTGCCAGTAATGAGCACAGGGAACTGCTGGAAGAGCTGAGACGAGAGCAGAGCACCGGTGCCAAAGGGATATTCAATTTACAGTGTAAAAGCTTGGCTTGGATCTACGGCAGATTGATTGCTAAAAAACCAATTTTATTTAAATGAACTTCAATTTAAATTTCAGAAGCAGGAACACACTGAGCCTCTGGGTTATTAGAAGCTATGATTTGGAAAGGGGCGATTTTCTCCTTTAGATGAGCACCAGCAGCGGTGCTCCAGCAAATTATTAACATACCGCAACAGCCTAGTCAAAGCTAAACGAATTGTGGAGTATTGCTATGTTTATTGTGTAACTCAAACCCCGGCGCCCCAGAATGCAGATAAGCAGTGGCATCGCTCCAGACCTGGCAGGTGATGGAGAGCCAAGGGACAGCACGGGACAGCACGGCATGGCATGGCATGGCATGGCATGGCATAGCATGGCATGGCATGGCATGGCATGGCATGGCACGGCACGGCATGGCACGGCACAGCATGGCACGGGTCCAGCTTACCTGCTGCGCATGTGCCCCGTGGGACACCAGCAGAGGAGGGTGCCCCATCCCCAGCCCGGTACAAGTCGTGGCCGCGCTGCCGTGGCCAGCAAGTGCCAACCGCTGCTGGAGCATACCCAAAACAGGCCGAGCAGCGGCTGAGACCACCTGAGGATCAGCGCCGCAGACACCCAGGGCCACTGAGCAGAGCAAGGCTCAGCCTGGGGACCTGGAGGCGGGATGGTCCCAGCCGGGCTCAGCCACAGTGCCGGACACTGTGAGCAGAGCACGGGCAGAGCAGCACGGCAGAGGGACCCTCCGCTCGCCATCTGCCCAGCCTTTGGCAACAAGAAGCATATCGCTGCATTTCCGACCACAGAGACTCCCCAGGGCCAGACAGCATGTCGGTGACGCTGAGCAGCACCGTCACCAGAGCTGTCCCCCACCCGCTGGGACAGCGCTGCCAAGCCCGGGACATCTGCCTCCGTCCTGGGAAAGGGCAATCAACAGCTACAGCGCAGCGACGCGGGGAGGTCTCCTGGGCAGCGGTTTGACGGGCCTTACCTCCATCTGCAGCGCGTCGGCACACTGCGAGTGGTTGGAGACACAGGTGTAGGTGGAGGGACACCAGTGACACTTCCACCGCGTCGAGAGGCAGCTGGTGCATCTGAAACAGCAAAGGTGTGGTGAGAAAAGCAGATTTCAGGCTGCTCAGGGCAGCCACAGCTCAGCAGTGCAATCCACCTTTACACATGGTGCTCAGTCTTTAACAGTGCCCAGAAAATGCAGCTGCAGGGGCTGGTTTCCCTCTCGTCCTCCCCCGGGAGCTGGTGGGGATGCAGCAGAGCCACCATCCCCAGTGCCACCGCAGGGCAGCTCCAGGGTGTCACTGCGTTCGGTGGCACCGTCTGGCCCCAGCCCACAGGGAGCCGCCCTGCCCTGCTTACTGAAAAGTGTGAAAAATGCTCTTTTCCCCCAAAACACTCTTTCCTCATGTGTCTCCCCGTGGAGCCAGGCAGGCTCTCCCCCAGGTTCACATGGGACCCCCTGTGCCCCTCCCTCACCGCCCGCAGACCCCCTGGGATCGCTGGGGATGCCGGCTCCGCTGCATAAGGGTTAACAGAATGAGCTTGATATCAAAATATTATTCATATTTCAAAAAATCCCAACATGTCCAGATGGCTCCAGACACGGCGAGGACCCTCCCACGTGAATCCCTGGCAGAGCAGCCGCTGCGCCCCTGCCAAACGCTGCCCTGGCCCCCGCGCTGCTGGGGGCTGCACCCCGCAGGGAACCCCACCCAGTGTCACCCGCAGCCCCCGCCGGCCCCCGCGCCACCTGCCCCACCGCCGGTGCCACCGCGGCCACCACAACCCCGGCACACCGGGCCACTTACGCTCTCTTCGGGTAAATGTTCCCCATCCTTTTGCAATCGTAGATGGTGAAATTGGCCCGGATAATGTTTTTGCTGTTGACCCGGAGAGCAGCTTCGACAACCACGTGGTCTGGAGAACCAAGCCAAAGAATATTGGGTTGCAAGAGCCTCTCGCTCGCACTCACGCTCAGAAGACAAGACAGACCCTTGGGAAAACGAGGGCTAAATCCGATTTGTTTGCTCAAGGGTTTCCTCCGAGCTGCATTGCAGAGCTTGAGCCATTCGTCTTTTGCCCTCTGACTTCCAGCTCTTCGCTCTTAAATCAACGCTTTACATCACCCTCACCAGAAAGGAACATTGCGACTTTCAGCACAAAATTCCAGCGTGTTGTGCAAGTGTTAATTAGCAGAGTTAATTATTGTCTTTGCTTACAGTTGGTGCTAAATGATATTTTAAAAAAATGTGGTAATTAAAACATGTTAGTTATCATGTTTTAAAACCCCGCTCACTTTCCCCATGACAACAAACCCACAGAGAAGAGTGGAAACCCCTTTTTGGCGACTCAACATTCTACACTAACCTCCCCTCCCCCCAAATTGCTGAATTTTATTTCTTTTTCTTTGCAATTTTGCCATATAAGCACCAGGGACAAGGGACAATGCCTCTTTCAGAATATGTACAATAAATCAGAGCGTTGGATTCCAGAAATTCATTCGGACATTGCTGTAACCAACAATACAGAACAGTTAATGATCTCCCATTCTTTGGATAGCTGGGGAGAAAAACAATGCAGCTTTATAAACTTGCCCATGAAAAGTGGGGTTTTCAAAAGGACCGGCTCATTCTTCTCCTACTGAAGTCAACCATCTTCAATAGGGCATTCACCCAGGCCCAAGGGATGGAGATCTAACACTGGAGCCTGGAGTGAAGCACCGAGCTCCCAGGCAGGCGCAGTGACACGGGGCACCTCCACGGGCAAGCGGCCGGTGCTCCTGGCCAGCTCGCTGGGGGCTCCCACCACCCCTGCGGTGCTGGCCACCCCAAACCTGGGTGCCAACGGGGGCACTAGAACCCCTCGGTCTGGCTTTATCTGCACCAGCAGGACGGGGAGGTCCTGAGCTGCGCCAGGGGCGCGCGGGCTCTTCTCCAGAGCCCCCGAAAGGCCGCGCGTGCTCGGGAGAAATTGAACAGAAGTACTGAAAATATCAGTATAAGCAGCAACATCATTTCCCCGGGCTAAAGCATTTTTTTTAGTACTTATTTAATCTAAACCAGAAGCTCTAAGCAGATAAATCTTAAAAAATTAAGTACATGAACTGGCTTTTAAAATCTGATGTTTAAAACTAAAATTGATAGATTTGAAATACTGTCAATTCATGTTAAGATGGTGAACTCCCACGCTTTGAAGTCATATGCCCTATAAAGCAGAAGCAGCTTGGGTCTCTTTTCCCCGTATGCATTTTCTACACGTACAGTTGGAAAAAGAAATGAAACCCATGGAAAATGACGCCCACAGAAGGGGTCAGAATGCACCGAGCTCGTTTTCCTCTGTACCTTGGTCATCTGGAAACGATGGATACTTCTCGCGTGGAAGTAAACTGCAATAAATAAACTGATTTACATCATCTCCAGCAACTCTGGCTACGGTGTGGATATTATTTCCATAGTCACATGAAATATTCGTTCCATTCAGGTTTGGGATAGTCCCATTTATTTGTATTATCAGGGCCTATATTTGGACAGAAAAAAAAAATCTGTCATTATGACAGAAAATGATACTTAGAACTTGTCAGCTTTCCATGGGCCAGCAGCTCTGACTGAGTCCAGAGAGCCATTCGCTTTCATCCTGTGCACGTCGGACTCCCCCAGGCCGCCCGCACACAAGCCCTTGCTTCAGCAGTCAGAGCTCTGCACCAGGACCCCAACAGCCACAGCTGGGTCACCAGCTGGCACCAAATCCCAGCCCGGGGCTCCCGCGGGGACCCTCGGAGGAAGGAGGACACGAAGGCTCAGCCCCCGGCTGCCCGGGCTGTCCCCGAGCCCCCTGCCCGCACAGAGCCCTGCCTGTCCCTGTTCCTGTCTGTCCCTGTCCCTGCCTGTCCCTGTCGGGCAGCCCCTGGGCAGGGACCTTCCCAAAGCTCTGGGGAGAGAGGAGGAAGAGCAGAATACAATTAATTCCTGTTTCGGAGTGCCTAACCCCCCCAGTTTGCACCAGCCCATGCCAGGGCTGGACTGGGGAGGCGCTGGGCTGGCAGGACCTGTGGGGAGGGTGGGGAACACCCGTCCGCCAGCGTCCCCCGCACACAGGGCCGGCTGCTGGGCTCCTTCTTGCCGCTGGCCCCCGCGGGGCAGGGATGGCAGTGCTACAGAAAGGAACTACAGAAAGGAACGCTTTTGAGGAGGGCCACTCAGAAAAACGCACGGCGTGTGCTCAGCCGGCTGTCCCTGCCAGCGGGGGGACACCCTGGGGACCCCAGACCCCGTGGCAGAGCCAGAGCAGTGCCAGGGTCCCGTGGGATCCCCCCAGCTCCGGCCAGGATCTGCCCAACGGCCGGAGCTCACCAGCCATTTCCCCTTGTTGGGGCTGGTCGAGAACTTTGGCACGGAGGGATTGCTGCCATTGGGAGAGGCTCTGTCTTTACACAAACAATGTTTTGCTGAAAACATTTAAAATATCATTAAAATATTGTTAAAAATAGCAACAATACGAAGCCAGAAAATGAGCTGATGTAGCTGCCTGCAGCTGATCTGTATCCCGCACTCGTGCAGATCTCTGCAGCCCCGCTCACCCGCAGGCTCAGCGGCCGATGCCCCGCGGCTCCGGGCGCTGGAGTCACCTCCTGGCGCTGCCGAGACCCCGGGCCCGACTCAGTGCCACATGGCAGCGCTCAGCACCCCAGGCCCACAGCAGAGCCGCGGGGAGCTGTGCTGCAGCACGGGACAGACACCGATCAGCCCCCAGGGCAGACAACAACCCCATGAGATGCAGCACAGGTTAATTTGGTATTCATGCCCAACGCACCGGGTTCTCTTTGTCGATATTGATCTCGGGCTCCAGGATGGTCATGGACGGGCACTGCTGCACCCCCTCGCTCACACTGGCCCAGAAGTTGGCCCCGGTGAAGTTTGAGCACTCGTGCTGCAGGGAACACCTGCAACGAACAGGGCATCAAGTCAGGGTTGATTGTTTTTAAAACTGGTGATAAAAGTGTTGACTTCCTTGTGAGGGAAGATCCTCAGAAAATCCTGTGCCTACATCTTTTTCTCCATCCCTGCAGCTAAGCCTGAAGCTTTGCTGCTATATTTGAGGTGTCTGGTTGCCAGGATAAGAGCACGTTCTCGCACCAGGACTCGGGCTGAGCGAGAGCAGGCCAGCCTGAGCCCAGCACCGGGACGAGAGGGTGACATTCTGCCTGACCTCTTACATTTGTAAACGCAGAATCTGATTTTGTAAATCCCTCTTTGAGTGTTGATTGTCTCCTACTCATAAATACTAATTGCAATGGCACAGGATGGTCTTTAGCAGGGTGCTGGCTCTCTCGGCCCCATGGCTGGCTGCCTGCAAGATATCCCTTGAGCTGGCAGCAGCATAACGATGCAGCCACAATTAAATCCTGGCTCCGAAGAGCATCCCAACCATTTGAGATCAGATGCAATTGTTTTTTAAAGTACATATTTCATAAGAAACAGACAAAGACTAAAGGTAGTGTGACTGTGTGGAAATAGGAAAGGCACCAGAAATTCTTGCCCAGGCTTGAGGGCCAAAGGACACAGCAAAGCTCCCCAGGACACAACCAGCCCTACCTGGTCTCCATTGTGCACCACCCGCAGTAAGCGTCGGCAGCAGCCAGGCACTCCGTGCACGTCGAGTACTGGTCGCAGGCAGCCACCTTCACCCGCGTCATCTGCACGACACAGCACAACTGCTTCCACATGTCCAGCACCACCGCGGAAACCCCCAACCCAACCGCCACACGCCGGCGCAGCCGCACGAGGCTACTGACGAGACACCCGGTTCTGGGGCTGCTTCACCCCCCAGCCTGCACCAAGCCCAGCCAAGGGACGATGAGGAGCAGCCCAGCACCGCATCCTGCTCCCACCCCAGAGGCGGGTGCTCTGTACCACCGGCCCGCAGGGACCAGCACAAGCAGCTGCCCGTGTCCTGCCCGCACCCCGCACAGCCCTGCACCGCCTGACCTGGGCGCACAAGGACGCCCAGGGACGGGGCTGCTGCCGGCGGTGCGGTCACCACAGCGTGCACGGCAGCGTGGAGCTGCTCCCTCTCAGCCGGCACCGCGGCAACAGACCACGCCAGCCAGGCTGCGGGAGCGGCACCGCACCTCTCTGATGTGTCAGATGGAGATGGTTTCACAGCTTGTCCCTCCCTGTGAAAAGCTCTCACTGCAGAAAGCGCCGTTCTAGACAGAGCTGAACGCTATCTGGCTATTTACAAAATGACCAGAAAGCAAAACTACTCTGGAAACCTTAATTTGTAAAGAAATCAAAGTACCCCAGGGGACTTGCTCAGCAGGAGCAGTTGGAAGGAAAGTGTGTCGGCTTCTGCTTTTTCCTCCCTTAATTTCTAAGCATTTAGGAAGAAAAACGGAGTCGTTTGGCACAGTGGGGACTGACAACGTGAGGTGCTGAGAGTCCTGAGCTCCCACTGGGTGGGCGCCCATTGCAGAGGGGAGAGAGGAGGATCCCCAGTGCCGCGCTGGGCGTTTGATCGAGCCCAACGAGGTGCACGGCACAGCCGGCTGAGACGCTGGCTGAAGAGGTGTCCCAGGGGGTCTGTGAAACGATAATGGCCGATCTGCAGGGAATGAGGGCTTGGAAAATACAAATGCAACATGTAACATTCGTGGCTGTGCATCTGTTTTGACAGATGAAGATGTAACTCAGGACAAAGCACAGCGCTGGAGCGCTCGGCTCCCGCCTGCCTCCCATGCCCACCTCGGCCCGTCGGTGCCTGCCCAGTGCCCGTTCCTGCTCCCCCAGCCCTCTGCCGTCCCCAGATCACGGCTGACAGGCAGATCTTCTGTCTGTACCGCCTCCTAAAAGCCTTCTTGAAGACTGAGTACTGCAATTGGGGAGTTTCTATACAGGAACAACCTCTGCTTATTTCTGCACTCCTGTAAGTGGATCCCTTTTGATATCTTGCACTCTCCCTTTTAGCTGCCACCACAAAGACAACAACGCCTGACAAGGCGGAGAACAGACAGGCACAGGTACCCCCAAACACCCCCGCCAAAGCTCCGAGCTTCTTGCCTCTGCCCATTAATGGCAAAGCAAATTTTCCTGCCCCCTCCTACTCCCAGCTTAGTGCTGATGCCAAATCAAATGCGCGATGCTCCAAGGACTGTTCTGCTGCAGCCCGAAGCTCTCACCTGATACGAGGTCATCAGATAGAGGTAGGTGGGATCGGAAGGGTCGAACTGCATGACGGGGTGGACAGGCTCTCCATACGCCACCGAGATGGATCTCCTGCTAATAACCTTCATGGCACTGTCCAGATTGATCTGTAGCGACAAGAAGCCACTCACTGAGACCATTTTTCAAACACTATGGGGAGAAGATTATTTTTCCTCAGTTACAAACAAGAATCAAAGTGGTATCTAACTGTGTTCCACACTCCCAAGCACTGCAAATCTCTCCACATGGAGCTGCGGTGAAAAGCTGTCTGGTAGGGCAGGGGGGATGCTGAGCGCCACAGGAGCCCCGGCTTGGCAGGACCGGCCCTCGGTCCCTCTCTTTAAGCCCCTGCTTGGCGCTGCCGGAACACCGCTGGTGCGGGCTCTCCCCGCCGCACGGCTGATTCCAGAGGCCACGGCCGCGTTACGCTGGCTTCACCCTCCCGTAAGCGGCACCAGCCCTTGGCCCTCGTTACACACTCGTGTGCATTTGCTACTGAGAACACGGCATTCCCAAAGCTTCGCAAAGAACAGCCAAAATCAGCAACAGGGCTGTACAACACGGCACCCCTGCTCCCTGCGTATTGGAAAAACAAGTGCTGTCATTTCTGGCCACAAGGAGCTTTTCTCCCCCCTAACTCCAGACGCCCTCGGCAGCTGCCGCAAGAGCCGGATCCTACCTTGCCCCATGAATCACCAGCTGGAGCGCTGGCCGTGATGGAGGAGGCCGCGAGCATCAGCCTGCCTTTCACGTCCCAGAATGTCTTGGCATTTGACTTGAAAACTCAGCAAATTAAATGTGGCATTGCTGAGAGGTAATAACAATAGGACTACACGATTCTGCATGACAGTCACTTTTCAGCTTGAAACAGAAAGGGAGCGAGGAAAATTCTTACCTCCTTACAAGCAGGGAAGGCAATAATTGTAAGGGCCAAGCATGCCTCTGCTCTCTAAAGTCTGGATTAATTAATTAACATAGGATTAATTAATTCTTACACTACAGCAGCACCGACATGTCCTAGTAAGATAGCATGAGCTCAAAGCAGAGGGCTTCCCTGTGCTAGGAACTGTATGTAAGCACTGCAGGCTACCATGCAGAAAGAGAAGGGAACTGTCATTATCCCCATTTTAAATGCTGGCTAGCCAGAAGCTCAATAGTCTGCCACAGTCTCTGCTGGGGCAGAGCCATGGTGGTGCAGGGAACACCGGTCACAGAGCCGTGCCGGTGCAGGGAACACCGGTCACAGAGCCGTGGCGGTGCAGGGAACACCGGTCACAGAGCCGTGCCGGTGCAGGGAACACCGGTCACAGAGCCGTGGCGGTGCAGGGAACACCGGTCACAGAGCCGTGCCGGTGCAGGGAACACCGGTCACAGAGCCGTGGCGGTGCAGGGAACACCGGTCACAGAGCCGTGGTGGTGCAGGGAACACCGGTCACAGAGCCGTGGCGGTGCAGGGAACACCGGTCACAGAGC
Organism: Columba livia; assembly: GCF_036013475.1. Classification (NCBI taxonomy): domain Eukaryota; kingdom Metazoa; phylum Chordata; class Aves; order Columbiformes; family Columbidae; genus Columba; species Columba livia. Next base: position 22,661,192 of record NC_088611.1, read on the forward strand.
CGTGCCGGTGCAGGGAACACCGGTCTTTGCCGGGGCAGAGCCGTGGTGGTGCAGGGAACACCAGTCACAGAGCCGTGGCGGTGCAGGGAACACCGGTCACAGAGCTGTGGCGGTGCAGGGAACACCGGTCTTTGCCGGGGCAGAGCCGTGGTGGTGCAGGGAACACCGGTCACAGAGCCGTGGCGGTGCAGGGAACACCAGGACAGAGCCGGGTGTTGCAGGAGGACATGGGCTGCACCGGTGAGGGCAGACGGGCTGAAGTCCTGGTCAGCCCATCACAGCAGCTTGTCCACAGACTGCCACAGCTGGACACGCGGGGACTCACCCGACAGACCCCTCTGCCCCTGTCCCCTTTGCGGGCACAGCAGCCGGGCACCCCAAGGCCTGGCACCCCATCCCAAGCGCTGCTTCTCCGCTAGCAGCTGCTGGACGTGGCACTGGCGAGGGCCCCCACGACATGCCCGCCTGCAGCCCACCCCCACCGCTGGCAGCCGTCACTGCTGCTGCAGGAGCTGCTCCAGCACTATTTCTGTCCCTTTGCTGCCTTTTCTCAGGCAGCAAATCTGAATGATAACTCACGCAAAGTATCTCGTATCCCATGCCAAATAACAAGGAGCCCCAAAGGTAAAAGGGCTTCTGGTTATGCAGCTGTGTTGTAGAATTAGATTAGAGCTATCTGAGCAAATTATCCCAGCAAAGGGTAGCCAGGAGCCTCTCCCTAATGGAGGCTCAGCAGATAAGGCTGCTTTCTCGGAGATGATAATGGAAGCAGAGCTGTTAATGCCGTGTGAACAGGGCTGCGCTGCGTGTGGCATGTGTCGATCCTGCCCCCTGCACCTGGCTGGGGGGCTGGTTTCCTCCCACCCCTGTGAATTACCTGCCCCCCGGGCAAAAATCAAAGCAAGGCACTTCTTTGTGATCGTTCCCACATTTCTGCCAGGAGCACTTGGATGCAAGGGAAGAGATCAGACCAGTTTTCTTCTTTCCAAGCATTTTGATCCAATATTCCACATTACGCAGCGCTCCCCCGAGGCTGGGACAAAGCAGGTATCCGCTGTGTCTGCTCCAGCGCTTGTCTCCGCTGTGGCCTCTTGCTGCTGAGAGCACACCCAACTGCTGTGGCTGGCTCAATCAAAACTTCCTCTGGCAAACCTCAAGTGCTAAAGTTACTGAAACCTTGGCCTTGCATCCTGGCTCTGGAGCTGGAGTGCTGCGCTGCCCTACACTGCCTTGGCACAGCATTTAAAACAGGAACTCCATCAGATGCGTGGATTCACACCTGCTCTGGACTCAGCTGTGCTGAAGCATCTCTCGGTGATTCCCCTGTCTACATGGAGACTTCAAAACCATCAGCTCACAGGGAGAATTTATTAGAAGAGCTGTTAATAATTAAACGCTGCACAATGATGTTTCCAGCATAGGGTTCATCAAGAACACCCTGCTCGCACGGCAGCCCTGAGCAGTAATTAACGGCCACCAGTCACTAGGCAGCACAATCACTGTACAGATTACAGCAGCATCCAATTACTTCTTCACTGCCAAACGAGAGCAGGTGCTCAGACAAACTCGACAACAGACACTGTCCCCTGCACAACCCAGAGGTGCGGGAAGGGGAGTCCCCGCCACCCCAACCCCGTCCCCGCCGGGGCCCCACTTGCCTTCAGCAGGGCTCCGCTGGCCGTGCCCAGGAACGCCACCGTGTAGTTGTTGACGCTGGCCACGGCCACCGCCGTCAGGCCGCTGTAGGTGAAGACGGGGCTGGCGGCAAGGGGGTTGACGATGGCCAGCGGGTGCTGCAGATGCGCGGCTCCACAGTCCAGCTGCTCCGGCTGCAGCTGCGGAGAGACACGAGACAAGAGCGTCAGGGGCTGCAGCCGCCACCCGCGGGTCCCCGCAGCACCGCTCGGTGTGGACAAACCACCAAGCCCTGCTGTGCCCAGGGAAAGCTCCTCACTGCCGAGTCACGCAACAGGAGAACGTCGCTGTTTAACACGGGAGCGAGGAGCTGTGATAGAGCCTGTTCCGACCGCCACATCGCCCTCAGAGCCAGACCCAGGGCAGGCTGTGCTGGAGATGAGCTGTGCGAGCTCTGCCCATGCCCGCGCCACGGCAGGACCAGGCAGCACCGGGACCGCTGCCGGAGCCATCAGGTGTGGGGCAGCCAGGGGCTCTTCCAGCCAAAGGCCCACTTGCTGCAGCAGCACCCTCGCATCAACCAAGCTTGGTGTGATGGTGTAACAGGGACAACGGGCTCTTTGTCCCCCTGTACCACTGCAGCACTCAGCGGGCTCTTCCCCGGCACGGCGCTGGAGGCCCCTCGGGTGCTGTGCCCGGGTGACTCCCAGCCCGAGACCAGCCCTCCCCCGCAGAGGAGGCTGCTCTGCCGCGGGGCTGGTCCCGTGTGCCGCCCCGGCGCTGCCAGGGCTCCCCTGCTGCGGGTCCCCACTCGGGATCGGCGCTCGAGATCGCTGCTCAGGATCAGCACCCAGGATCAGCGCAGAGCTGCGCTCAGCCGGGGTGCAAGCCCGGCAGACGTCTCTGCCTCCTTCCCTCTCAAACAACAGGCGAAGCAAAAAGTTTCTCCAATAAAAGAACTCAAAATATTTTTTCCCCAAGTGAAGAAGTGAGAACAGAGCCAAGGGATGAGGAAAAAAGCAGCTTGCTGGAGACTCTCAGGACTGTAAATCCTGGCTGTGGTCTTGCGGCTACTGCAGTCACCAGCAGAATTTACACTGGGACGAGATGGGACGGGACAGTGCTGAGCAGCAGCGGCACTGTGCTGTGGGACATGGAGGAAAGAGCAGCGGCTGCAAAACTGCCCAGAAATGCTGGAGCCCCCAACCCTGTCCAGGCTCAGTCCTCAGCCGCTCACCATGCCCCAGGGAACAAGTACCGCTGTGCCCTGTGCCCACGACCACAAGATGTTCGTTATTTGCTTCTGCTTTCAAGCTGTTCCTCAAAGCCCCAGGGGAGCAGGAGCTGCCTTTGCTGCAGAGCAGTCAAACCGGAGCCAGCAGGACGGCAGGCGCTGCGGCCCCAGCCAGCGCTGTCCCACCAGGCACGCCGGCCGCGCCACGGCTGGTGACCAGGGACACGGGGCTGGCATCGAGCTCCCATGTCGATTTGCCACCAGGTGCCAAGGGGAGAGGGCAGGGGATGACTGCCAAGGCCTTCTCATGCATGAGCCTTGCCTGTGAGCAGACATTTGGCTCATTTGGCCTAAAGCAAGACAACAGACTTTACTATCCTGTGCTAAATTAATTAGCACAGTTGCTCCATGACAGCAGCACTGAAAATGGGACTGATGCCTCACGTTTCTCCCACCCGGCCGAGACGCACCCGAGATTTATGGCCACTCTCACGCTGAATCCACCGAGACTCTCCTTGTAATTTCTGCTCAGACGAAGCGGATGGATTCAACAACGTCTGAATATCACAACAGTCTCGCTGCCAACAAGTCGCTCCTGCAGCAGCTTTTACCGAGTGCAGCCGCAGACGACGGGCACATTTCAAGGGCCATTACCGCGTCATCTCCAGCATCACTCCAGCTCATCCTGAGAGAAGCCACCACGGCGCTGTCACCCTGCCCGGCGCTGTCACCCTGCCCGCGCGGGGCTGTCGTGCCGGCACCGGGGTGTCCGCGGGCCGCTCACAGCACACCGCGCTCGGGCCCTGGCTGTGGGAAGTCCTTACACAAAACCCTGGACAGGAGACCACTGGCGGATTGCAACCCACGCCCCTAGAACTGAGCACATTTTACACCTTACTGAACTCAGCCATAACATGCATGTCCCTTCCAAAACCATCGTCGGGGGTGCTAATTTAAGCAGAACAAACACAGGGATTTGAGGCTGTATGTGTTAAGAAACCGGACCACATGCCTGCAGCAGGCAGCAGAAGCTGACATCCAGCCTGCTCAGGACACTCCTTCCTCCCCAGGCTGAGTGCACCAGGGCCTCTAGTTTAATTCCCTTATTATCGTTATAATTTCATTCATAGAACCAGACTAAATCTTCAGCTCTCCTGTCTCTTCGGACCACCGAGGAGATCAGGCAAATCTTCAGGTTTTGTAGCAAGTGTGTGAGAGCCAGGCAGGATGCCCTATGAGCCCAGACCCCGTTTGGGGTGCACCCCCCACCCTGGGCCTGCCCCCCTCCCAGCCACAACCACACACACGTCTCAGGTTGGTGTCACATTACAGCAACATGTCCCTGGAAAAAAATGGGGAAGAAACTTGCTAAAACCCAACACACACGCAAAGCAATCGGGCTGTACCCTGGGGAGCAAGGGTGGTGTCCCCCACAGACGGGGGGACAGAACCCCCAGACCATGGCAGGGCTGGTGACCCTGCACGGCGGGGCTCGCTCCCCATGCCCCCAGACCACGGCAGGGCTGGTGACCCTGCATGGTGGGGCTCGCTCCCCGTGCCCCCAGACCACGGCAGGGCTGGTGACCCTGCATGGTGGGGCTCGCTCCCCATGCCCCCAGACCACGGCAGGGCTGGTGACCCTGCACGGCGGGGCTCGCTCCCCATGCCCCCAGACCACGGCAGGGCTGGTGACCCTGCACGGCGGGGCTCGCTCCCCGTGCCCCCAGACCACGGCAGGGCTGGTGACCCTGCATGGTGGGGCTCGCTCCCCGCTGCTGGGCAGCGTGAACGTGCTGCCCTGGGCGGCAGAGCGGGTCCTCTGCACAGAACCAGCCGACCCCGCTGCCCCGCGCCCAGCAGACACCAGACTGCTGGACACGCGGACAGACAGACAGGAGAACCTTCCTCTGCTCAAGCCAGTGCCAAGCAGGAGCTGACACGCTCGGAGCTGCAGCTCGGTTCACATGGGACCGAGATGAAAGGATCGAGTGTTGTGGATGCAAGTGACTTTGCTAAATGGATTTTGCAGGTTTACAGCATTTCATTGTATTAAAAAATAAAATCGCAGCCAAAATTCTTAAGTGTGTATGTTTCCCTCTATAACTGAGCAACGTGATTTTTTTTATACTGCACAGAGGATATGGCAAGCCATTCATGTTTCTGATTTAACGGTCCCTTCCATTCACAGCCAGACCTTTAGAAATGCACTTGGGTTTACTTATTTGTCTTGGGGATTATTATCTCTAGCCCCTCTTCACCACCCTTTACCGACATGAGCCACCCCAGGCGCACAGGGCTCCTTCCTGCTGAGAAGCGGAGGCACAGGGGGGTGCTCAGCCCCGTCTCGGCAGCAGCTCCCGGGGCAGCCGGTGCCAGAATTTCTCTGCCAGCGGCTTCTCCACCCCCAGCCCGAGGGACTCGGCCCTCTCCTCTCACAGGTGGCCGAAATCACGGGAAGTTCCTTATCTGCTGCGCCTGTGTATAAATCACACGCTTCAGACCTCGTATCAGCACAGAGTGTTTTCCACAGTAAACAGGACGTAACTATTCTCAGACAGGCCAGCGCTGTCAATGCACTTCGGCCACACACATCCTTCCTCCGAAACACCTTTCTTCAAATGACATCAGCTCTTCCGACCGACGCGCAGGAGGAGACAGATGGTGTGTCCCTCTCGGGGGTCCCAGGGGAGGGTGACGCGCTGAGCTGCTGTCTGTGACCGCGGCACCGAGGGGACACCGCACTGCGCCACGTTACAGTAAACAGGATGCGGCCAAGTCACGTCGCCCGCAGCGCCAGGCGCAGGGCCGCGCGGACACCGCGCCGCGGGGCGCTCACCGGCCTCTCCACGCGGAACGGGCCCCATCCTGCTCCATCCCCAGTCAAACTGCCCACCCCAAACCGGGGCAGCACACGCTAAGTTCCCTTCCAAAGCCAATCTCCTGCTATCACCTGCATTTTAAAACAGCCCTGTGGGCATTTGCTACCACTTTTCTGCTACACACGCTGAACACTTAGTAACTCATGGAAATATTGCGTGGGTCCAGATTCAGATCCTTCTGCGCCCAAAAGGTCTGACTCTGCCACTTGGATGCTACCGAAGAGCCGCCTCGGCGCGAGCTGGGGACAGCCCCACTGTCAGCGCCCAGCAGCGCCCCCGCAGCCCCGCTCGCGGGACAGCGAACTGTGTTCCTGCGAAATTTCACAAGTGATGCGATTAATTCAAACGAAGGAGCCACATCTAAGGGGAGGGTTAGTCAGATCAACCCCATTGCAAAAACAAAGTGGGACAGAGATAAAGGATTTCCAGCCACATCAGAGCTCAAGAGTTCAGCTGTCTTCATGGTGTGAGTTCAGTTCTTTATCCCAGGCCTAAAAGGAGCAGAAAAAGTGATTTCCCAGAGTTTCCATGATGGGCCCCGGGCGCTGCGCCCCAGCGCAGGATGTCCCCGCGGGAAGGAAGTCTGCTGGAAACAGAGGGAGGAAGAGGAGTGGTGAGGAAAACCACGGAATGCGCTGACTTCTGCATCCTGTGTTTGTGACCTTAAAAATAGTCCTGAAGCAAAGACGGGGTTTATTCCTGAATCAAAAGCAGGCTGCAGCTCCGAACAAAGCCCCGCAGCTCTCCCTCCGCAGGCCTTCGTGCCGCGGGTCCGCAGCGCCCAGCCCGGCCCCTCGCACGCGCACCACCGCGGATTACTGCGCTGGCTCCAGCGCGCCCGGAGTCCTGGGAAAATGACACAGCCAGCACCCGATAATCCGCTCCAAACTTGTTGATTTGTGGGACTTAGCCATCGTCTTCATAGGCTCAAAATCTGGCAGTTGCTCCCACACAACTGACGTTTTGAGGCCATTAAAGTCTGTGATAAAACGGCTCTGGTTTTATCTCTTGCCTTGCTCAACATAAACCATTAGGCTTTTATTAACATTTGGGTATGACTCAGGGAAATCTCTGATTGCAGAGAGAATATCCAAAATAATTCGGATACCGTCCAAAGAGAATAGCAGGACAGGGACTCAAAGTCGAACTGGAGAGACTAAAAAGTGACCTGGAAGGGTTGCACAGGCACCGCAGGAAAGCGGCAGAGGGAGAGGCGGCGGCACAACCAGCGCAGCCCGCGCCGCGGCCCCCGGCACAGCCCCGCGCCATCTGTGCACACAATCACGCGTTTATCTGCCGCAGCCTGGCTACCAGAGCTGTCAGAACAGGCTCCTTGGGATGCCCGCAGGAAAACGCCATCCGCAGAAGAGGCCTCCACTGTTCAGGCACTCGAGATGTAAGTGGTCTCTAATTGTATTGCCGCCGCAAGGGCAGGAATTAGCACAGAGCTCTTCTAACTTCCCATCACATTTTTTAGGCAATGGGAGGCAGATCAACGTGCACTCTCGGCCAGTCGAGGCACTCGGGCTGAGAACCTCTGATAGAATGAATCTTGCTGAAATTTTCTCAAGAACCATCCACACTAAGTAATCAGCTCCCCCCAGCACAGGAGACATCCTTTAAGAAAGGCTTACAATGAGATTTGCACCCTGCTTTTGCTGTTTACTTAGACCACAAGTTTCTTGAGCAAGAAAGCAGCGGTTTTCCTGTGCTCTGCACATCTGCACGGTGCCCGTGCTCCGGGAGCCACCCGCGCGGCAGCGGCGACGCGCCCGGTCCGCGCTGCACCAGAACACTCGGGAACCGGTGCCGGGCAGCCCGGGCACCCGCACCGCTCGTCCTGCCCTTCACCGATTCCCGAGTTTCAGCAACGGTCAAGGTGCTCCCTGCACAGGATGAGCCCACCGGCCCCCCGAAAACACACAAGAAACTGTTTTCAGCAAGTCTGCAAAGACACAGATCTGCAGCCAGTGCGGAGCTGAGCCTGGGCGAGACCAAACTGCCGCACCTGAGCCGCAGGAGCCACGTCCACCTCCGCCACAGACCTCAGCCATTCAGGGGAGACGGGCGGAGCTGCCGGACGGTGCTTCAGCACCACAGCTCACCTGGGAGGGCAAAGCCCAGGCTCTGGCTGCTGCTCCGCAGCGGCAGCCCCAGCAGAGCCCACGTACAGCTCAGCTCCTGCCTGCAGGAACCCAGCACGGGGAAAGACGCGCTGAGAGACTGGGACGGGATCGGGGTACTGCAAGGCCACAGGCAAAGCCAGGCGGTCTGTGACAGCGCGGCCAAAGCCCGGCAACAGCCTGAACAAACACGGGCTTCCTGTGGCCACCCGTCTTGTGCTGTGTCACCTCAGGTGCAGGAGGAAAGGGGGTGTCACAACAGGAGCCTTCCTCAGGCGTCAGGGAGGATGCAGGAGCTCCGGGGAGTCCCTGGAGGCTCCAGCCTCAGCTCCAGCTGGCGGTTAGATGGTGTGACCAGCACCCCCTCCATCTCCTCCATCTCCAACTCCCCCACCACCTCCTCCTGCGGGAACTGGTGACCCACGCCTGTCCATCGCTCTGCAAGCCCCAGCCCCGTCGTGCTGGCGCCGAGGCTGAACCGCTGGTAGAGAAAGCCAAGGGCAATGTTGAGAGGACCTGCTCTGCACCGACCTCCCCCAAAACCCCTTCCCCGGCCGGGCAGCCCCGCACAGGTCCCCTGCTCGCCACGCACATGCCAGGAGCTGAAACAGCACGTGCAACTGCATGGGGAATGCTCAGAGCAGAGAAACAGGCAAAAGTAGCAGCCTTTTAACTGAAACTGCACATCCTTCATGCTGCCAGGAAGACTGGTCAAGCTTATTATGTTAGCCTTCATCCTGCATTAAATACAATACTTCAGATTATACGATCAAATCCCCCAGGAATGGGTAGGCAGAGGGATTAGCGAACAACAGGCTCCAAAGGGGCTGTCACAGTCAGAACAGCATGTATTTAGGCAGCGAGAGCTTGTCTGTCCTTTCACCTGGCCCCACACGGCTCCTGCGCCCGGGCCCAGGACGGCGGGCAGGGAGCAGCCGAGCCGCTTGTCCAAGGACGCTCATGCTGCGCTGAAAGCCAAATTAACATGTCCCCCTCTAAACCCTCTCGAGTCTGATGCCTGATTTGTTCAGGCTGTACTTTCTTAGCTGCTCCTTCCACTGCTCAGCTGTGTTTCTCATTTATGTTGAGCTTTGGCTTCAGTAACCAACCTCGAACTATACGAACTCCTTCCCTCAGGGACGAGTCCAGGGTGAACCGTGAGTTGGGCTGTTCGATCTTCAGAGGTTATATATTTTTATTATTGCTACTACTAACACTTAGCACTTCCCATGCTCCAAGCGCTCTGACAGCGTATCTGTGCGATCTGGGCTGAAAAAAGCATCCATTAAAGTAACAACTTCTTACCTAACACAACTGGTCTTTTCCATGTGTCAGTTCAAGTCTGCTTCATTTAGCAATAGTTTATAGTAAATGTTTTCCTGCGTTTTCCTCATTAGTTCTGCCAAATCAATTAAACTCAGATAATGAGCAGAACCCCCCTGCCCGTGCACACATCCCCAGTAAAACCCAGCTCTGGAGGCAGCGCTGGTCCGCGGGCACCACGGCGCGCCAGCCCCGGCACCGCCATCCAGACACAGCAACGACGGCTCCCGCCAGCACCCAGCGGAGACGTGGAAAACGCCTTTTTGCTCATTAACTGAGCACCCCAAATGCAGGAGTGACCAAGGCATGGAGATGTGGTCCAAGGCAGACACGGTTATTCTCCTGTACAAAGCAAACGCCACTCTCTGGGTATCTCTCAAAGCACTGTGCTTGTTGAATCACCAGTGCTGCATCTCTACAGCTCCATCTTTGGAGGTCCTCCCTCCAACTGGGATCAACAGAATCATTTCAAAATTTGCTAAAAATGAGCAGTCCTACTGGATTCAGCACGCGAGCACTCCTCCTGTCGGGTAGGGTGTGGAAGCCTTGCTTTTCCTCTGTCGTTTTATGTTTTAGTCTGTCTGCAAGATTCGCAGGAGCTGACCTTTCCAAAGCTGTTTGCAGAGATCCACCATGTTTGCAGGCTGCCGTGGGACCGGATCCCAGCAAAAAGTTCCACTGGTGATCCCAGGGCCACCACATTGCCATCCCAGCTCCTCCCCAACGCTTGAGCCCTTCTTCAGCAGCTTATTTGACAGTGGCCACGTAGCGTTTCTGCGTCCAGGAGCAGTGGGGCCGGGCCGGGGTGCTCCCTGGTGGGGAACCCCAGGAGGGATGAGTGGGGACACCTACCCATGCCAGCCCTGGCGCACCCTGGGACACACACGACTCCAACCAAAGGAAAAAGCGTGGGGAAGAAACCATCTGTATCAGTTGTGCTTCAGATGCAGATGTCTGTCCCCTCACGCAAAGATTTGGATGCAAATTCCTCCCCACTTGGTGACCCACCACACCGCCTGCCCAAAGCCCGACCTGAGCCCCGGCGGCGTGAGCCGGCTCCCAGCCGCGGTGCAGCTCCCCAGGAACCACCCGCGACCGCACACGGGTCCGGTGCCCTCGTACCGCCTGCTGTGAACACCCGGATCTACCAGACACACTGGGGGGTGACAGGGACTCAGGAGTCAAACAACTTCGGAAACCGCTATTTTATATTACATTAAAAACCCCTCATCTTTCACATCTCCCCTTCTTCATCCAGTGCTACCATTATAGCGTAAGCTTTTCCCAACTCTTCCTAAAACGATCTCTCTCCACACAGCCTTTGCTAGAACACGCCAGGTTTCCAGTGGCCCGCTGTAATTAGGTGATCCACCCGAGATGGCTCTTGGCCCGTGGCAGCCCGCGACCCGGCGAATGCTGGCAGCGGTCAGCACACGACGGGATACACATCCAGCAGCTGAAGGGGTTTTGCTGCAGAAGGGAGCAGTGCAAAGTACATAATACTTTAAACAGAGAGGAGTCAGAAATGGGAATACAAATTCCAAATTTCTTTCAAATAGAAGACGTACATGTTTCCAAAATCCAGACTTCCAGGCAATTTTGCTCCTGGGCTAGAACTGCGAGATTTGTATTGTAGTATCACTTGCAATGCATGAGCTGCAATCTTGTCAGAGCAACGACCCCCCAGTGGTTTGGGCCCCCAAAACAGGCAACCTTGCTCCCGCAGCGGGTCCCGTCTGCGCCCACACCAGCCCCGGCCCGTCCGCACCGCGGGCTCGGCCCCCGCGCGGGTCCGGCACCCAAAATCCAAACACGAGCCTGCGGCTTTGCTGAGGTCTGAGACTCGGGGTTTGTGCCCTGGGCTCCACCAGCCCCACCGCGACCCCGAGCTCCTGCGGCCGACGTTCACCACACAGCAGCAGACCCAGAGACACGACTGGCGTGCTGCCCGTGGAGGGGGGCCAGCAGAATGACCGCAGGACAGAAAAACCCTGAATATCCAAGTTAACCCCCCAGCCAAGAACAGCCCAACGTGATGCACCTCTCGTCCCAGCCCTCGCTGGCCAGGCTGTGCCCATCCCCGCGTCCCTTCCTCCCAGCGCCCGTGCGTCCCGAACAGGAGCGGAAGGCACGGGGGCTGGCAGCAGCACAGCGGCTCTGCTCAGACCGCGGGCCATCACCGCTGCATGACACCACCGCCCCATATCCTCCTGTCCCCAGGGACATCCTGGTCCCAGCCACCAGCACGGCTGCGTGCGAGGAGCCGGCAGATGCTCCCCACGCTGACATGCAGCAGATAACGAGGTGAAATCATCACGGGCCTTCACATCAGCGCTGCTCACCAGAGTGCCACATCTCCCGGGGCCGAGCGGGCAGTGTGACACGGCGCCCGGGCAGCGAGCCGCCCCTCGCCCCGCCGGCCCCGCTCACCGCGGCAGCACCAGCAGAGCTGCTCTCCAGATGCTGGAAACCAACGCTGCTCCCTCCGCTCAGACACATCACTATGTTCTACCGCCCTCTCCGAGCGGGAGACTGCCAGGGACAGCCTGCCAGCTCCGCACTCGCTGCACGGTGTGACAGCCCAACTCGAAAGAAAACAAGAACTTGCAACCATTTCTTCACCAACCAAACAAAGCAAAACCAAAGGCAAAGCAGAGTCCTCCTGAAGATGCAGGGATCAGCTCATCACCACGCTGTGCCCCCGGGTACATGTGCTGGGGACGGTGACACAGCAGCACTGCAGCCCCCGTCCCTCACCCCTCGGTGCCGGGGGGTGGTCACAGGTGCCCGCACATGCCGCGCAGAGCCCGCGCCGGGAGCTGCCGCCGTGGGCAGCGTGTGGCCGCGCTCAGGTGCCTCTAATTGATTGTTTCCAACCGCTGCTGGTCCTGGCTTGCCCTGTGTTTGCATTAAATTACCACAGCCAGGGGCTCAGACCTATTATGTTTCCAGCAACCTGCTGGAAGAGGTCATCAGAGCAGAGCAACCCAACAGCACGGCTGCCTTCCAGTTTGAACAGATGCCTACTGGGATTTTCAAGGCGTAGCGAGGTGTTTGTACAGCGTCCCCAGGCATCCGTCCACATCTCCAGGGGCTTATTCAGCTCTCCAGGTGCCCTCAGCCCCACCAATCTTCTCTCTCAAATACCGCAAAATAGACCAAAAAATCAGAAAAGAGATGGCAAGTCCCTTCATTTCCATCCACCAGGACTCTGCAGCTGAGCTGGCACCCACGGGGGCTTCTGGGGAGCAGGTTTGTGTTCAGGGGTGGGAGTCAAATGCCCACGCTGGAAAATGCCTGGGGATATACAAATAAAGGTGGTTGAAAACCCCTGAATTCAGGGGCTGCTGCCAGGACAGGATCAGCACCTGCGCGTATGAGCTGCGTGTCCTCCTGCCAGGATGTGCCTCCCTGTGCAACACTGGACTTCGCCAAAATGATCCTTTTCCTGTTTTCCACCTCAACCATTATTCAGTTACAGGAGATTTGATGAGCTCAGTGGATCCAAATTAATCTGAATTTCTGGCTGCCCAGAATAACAAGGTCTGCGCAGTCGGCTGTGGTTATGGCTCTCCAGAAAGCCGCAGCACTCGCCCCCTGGGCCAGCACCGGCCACCCGTGCCAGCAGCCACTTTCTGCTCTCCCACCTGAAGCTGCACAACTGCTGCTTTCCAGGCACAGGAACCGCCACTTTGAATTTCCCTCTGCAACCTGGGATCTGTTTGAGCTTGAGATGTAAAGCAGGGGGAGCCCCGGGGCCCGTTCCCACCACCCACCCCAGCCGCTCCCGGAGCCACGCGGCTCGGCACGGCACCACGGCTCGGCACGGCACCGGGTGCAGGGGAAGCCCCCGGGCGCCAGCAGCCCCAAGCCCAGCCCGCTGGCCCCGCCGCGACAAGGCTCACACGGCTCCTGCTCCCAGCTGCCTGCGTTTGCCCTGGCTGCAAACAGAACCTCGCGTTTTCACATGAATTCCCAGGGAAACACACCCAGCAGCTGGTCAGGACTCGCTAATCGCAAGCACAGAGCAGGTATGCCGCGCTGGGGTCCGAGTCCGGAGCCCAGCAACGCCCAGGCTGTCCCCAAACCTCTGTCCTGGGCAGCGCCGCCCGGGGACGGCAACGTGGGGGACGATGGCTGATCCAGCTGTGCAGGAACGGGGCACGTTAGCGACCCCAAACACAACACGTCCTGCAAAAAGCAGAAATTGAGTCTGCTACGAGAGCTCCTGCCTCATTTTTAATGTACAAATTAAGTGTAAATTCCCAGTTTCCTTTCTGTGGCTAATCCTTCAGATTTATTTGAGTAGATGTAAGGTTAGAGCACATTTATTTTCATGTTTGGAATTTCTAAATTATTATAAACCAGCACTTCAAAGTAACTCAGCTCCTAAAAAACCCAGTCCCATGGAGATGCCACAGTATATTTGGACAGTAAGTAGCTGCTTAGTCATATTCCCACGTGTATATGAGGTTTTTTTTTCTTTGGGAACATTTTCTGAGGGGTTTCAAACCACATTTCTGTGCCCAGGCACACAGATATGCTGAGACTGTTCACACAGCCTGCCCAAGGAGCTCGTTTCATCTAACCAGCCCTTACAGTGAAGCTCACTGGTGGTACCTCATCATCACACCACAGAACACTGTGCTCAATGAGCATGCAGGATCTGACACAAAACCACAAGAGCCAGAAACTTGAGAATTAATGCTGAAACGCATCATTATCCCAGGCCGCCGTGCCCACGGGTCTCAGCACAGGAAACAAACTGGATTTTCAGCCTTTTTTGAGTCGCAGCCCCCAAAACATTTCCCAGGAGAGACACAGATCCCTGGCCAGCAAATGTAAGTCTAATGAATACAAGTGTGCTTGCCCTCGTTACCTCTCCAGAAGAGTTTAGAAGGAGATCATGGGGCTCAGCACAGAAACCACAGAGTCCAGCGTCGCTGGGATGAAGTTACCAGCTCCGCTTTTCCTCAGCTGTGCTTGTTGGCCATGCAGTGTGTTCTGTTTTGTGTTAGACCCCCATGTCAGCCCCTGTGTGCACCCCTGGGGTGGGAAGGTTTGCAGAGATGCCTGGAAACCTACGTCCACTTGCCCTTGTGCTGCAGCCACGGCCGGGGCAGGGGGCTGGGGCAGGGGGCTGGGGCAGGGGGCTGGGGCAGGGGGCTGGGACCGCCCGGCAGCCGCCCCCTTTCCTGGCCAAAAGAGCAGCTGCCAGCTGGAGCAGCACAAAGGTGCCCGCTCTGTCCCCCGCCCCAAACCAGCCCAGAGATGGGACAGTGGCGAGAGGATGCCATGGGGGACACAGCGGTGGCACAGCACAGCACAGCTGTCCACAGCGCAGGACCAGCTGTCCTGGCATTGTCAGCGGTGCCGGGGCAGGGACACCCCGCAGGGACACCCCGCAGGGCTATCGGGAGCCAGGACGGGTCCCACCCCGGCTGTTCCGCAGGGGCTCTGGTGCACCGCAGCAGTGGCGCGCTCCGGCCACGCTGCCGGTGTGACCTTCAAAGCCACTGCGCCACAGTCCTGCTGGGGCGGAACAGCTCAAACACAGAGCAAACCTGCTCGGGGTCCCTGGCTCCGACAAGCGGCACATCGCTGCAAACAACGCTCCAGACAGGCTGTGCAGAGCTCAGACTCCTCTGCTCCCCTGGGGGCTCAGGGCCAGATTCCACCTGGGCTTCAAGTGGGCAAAATGCAGCAGTGACTTCAGGAGCATTTCATTATAACTGCATGTGTTACAAAGGAAGCCCAGTATTTGATACAAAACTCACTATAAAAAGCTATTTTTGTTGAGGGAAAGCAATCCTAGTGCTCACCCACTCACTCTGAATATAAGAACCCAATCAAACTAAATCCTTCCCTAATACATCCTCCTTCCCCTAAGCTGCCGCTGCGAATTCACCTCCTCGGAAAGGGACTTTTCAGCAGCACTCACTGAACACAACCAGCCAGCCTCCCCTCCTGACCCAGACCATGCTCCTCTGCACATCTTCTCCAGGTCTCACAAAACCATTAAGCATGTGCTTAATTGCAAGTTAACAACTCCACCAAAGAGACAGGCCTTCTCCCGGGCCAAGCTGGCCACTCCCGCTGCCCAGCCTGGGGATGCAGGCTAACCAGCGGCGCCCCTGGCTAACCGGTGGCGCCCCTGGCTAACCAGCGGCGCCCCCAGACCCACCTGCCCTCGCATCCTCCTGCACAGCCGGTCCCACACGGTCACAGCGGGAGCCAAAGAAGCGGCTGCCACCACACCGACCACAACCACTCGGGAGCGCTGCCCTGCCGGGGGTGAAGCTCCTCCGTGGTACCAGCCTCACCCGACCCTGTCATGACACTGATGGGCAACCAGCCTGGCCCCCCATCAGCGAGCAGTGCCGCGGGACGCCATGGGGCTGCTCCCAAAGCCATCGCTGGCAGCTGAGTCTGCCGCTCCCCGGCTGAGTCACAGCGATGCTGCAGGAGAGGAGCATTCAATTAGAGAGAAGAGCACACAAGGGGGCAATGATTTTCCTTTCACACCACATTACGCCTAACAGCCCGTGCTCCGTATTTGTAACAACCCACTACTCCAGCCCAACGCACGCTCGGAATGAATCAGGCCATCATTACGGGTTTATTTTTTCTTCCAGAAAGAGCTTAAAACCCAACCACCTAGTCCACAGGAAGAGCTAATGAACCACAATTTTGATAATACCGGAGCATCCATCAGCGATGCACAGGCAAAAGGAAACCTGGAAACCCACCAATGGGTGGAGAAGTGGAGCTCGTAATGGGAAGGCAGCGAGATGCTGATCTGCTCCACCGGAACAGCTGCTGCTTTAATACATTTTCCTGCTGCGTTCCCAGGGCTGGGACACAAAACGTATTGGAGTATTTCATTGTCTTGAAGGTGGAAATTGATGTTAGGTTTCTGCAGCACAAAGAAACACAGTATTACAACTCTTCTCTTGACACTGCCACTCTGGGGCTTGAAAACGAAAACAGCTTGTTAACTTGTTGGCAGTTCTACTGGCTAATAAAAAGCAAAAATAAGAAAGCAAGCAAGCAAGCAAAGCTCTCCTTCTGACTGGTAAGAAGGTTTCCCAGCAGGCTTGGTCAGCGGTTTCAGAGGAATACGCTTCAAATAAATGGGAAGTATAGAAATATTAGGCATGAACGAATATTAATGGTATGCTTCATTTGTATCCTGCTGTACTTGACATCAAAGGAGCTCAGAATAGCTTTACAAATGCAATTTTACACTACGTGTAAGTTAGGTTTCTCAGTAATACTAATAAATACAGGAGTAAAGTAAGTGAGGGAGCGGAGGCACCTCGGGTTACAGGACAGCTCAAGGTCAGCAGCGTCAGGCGGGGCCAGAAGCCGGTTCTCCCCGCTTACCCCACGGAACCACCGACCACCCTGCTGTCTCCATCCGAACACACTCACAGCCTGATCTCATGCAGTGGTAAACACAGGGGGTTTCTGCTGACTCCCGCAGCACTGGTAAGGCCCAGGGAGCTCCCGCTTGGTCCTCTGAACCTCCTGTCCCGTCGCCCACCCCTCCCCGATCACGGGCACCCTCCACAGGCAGCTTTGGTGGCACCAACACACACCGCACCTCTGGTCGCGCTCCCCACCCCCCCAGGGAGCAGACAGAAGGGGCACATTCTACAGCGACCCAAGGATGGACCGAAATCTCATTTCTGCGCTGTCTTCCTGGAGTCAGTAGGGAATTAGCTGTCTAAATACCTTACTGGAGACAGCGCTTTACATTTTAAACAATTGCATTTAATAGACCAGCGTTACTCATTATTATTTTCCTTACTGAACAAAAGTTGGAAAAGACACAGTCTTCCAACAGTCCTGGAGCACTGAGGAAGCCCGAGGGAAGCGGGTGTGCTGCTGCCATTGACTTTCAGTGACAAGGACAACTGTCACCGTTAACTGAGTCCCAGCACAGCTCCTCCTCTTGCCCCGCCTGGCAGAGACCGCTGGATCCTGCCGGGGCTGGTTCGCGGGGATGCTGAGCGTCAGCCACAGCCAGCAAGCACCGCGGGCGCCTTCCCGTCCTGTAAGCGGGACTCCTGCCCCCAGTGACTCGCCCAAGAGCCGTGACCGTGCCAAGGCTCCTGACTGGGTTCCCAGTGTTAACACACAGAGTCTTTGTGGAATTAAGTCAAAAGCCAGAAAAACTACCAGATTTCCTGGCTGTCAGGCAGCTTGTACTTTGCCACCAGGGAAAAACTATTCGACTTCGCTAGAGTAGGTCTATGAACCAGTGCATTAAGACTACATATTTTAAGACAGTGTGGAGATGCCACACTAAACACTTTGGTTACCATGGGAAACCTTTCTCTCTTTGCCACTGGCATTGCACAGGGAAGCCCAAGCCCAAACGCTCTATCTTGCCTTTGAAACCAAACAGATGTTTTTACGATCTTTGATGGAGCTGAGTTATGTGTCGTTCCCAGAGGAAGGGAAAAATGCAGTGTTAAAGCAGCCTTTTTTTCTTACTTTTTCCCCCAAGCCCCGCCTATCTTTAGTGAAAGGGAAAACAGGCGTCTTTACCTGGCATTAACATTTACGGCGACTTGGTAACAAATTGTGACAATGGCAAACTTTTACCCGAACGCACCAGAACCGGACAGCCCATGTGCGCGTCCCCAGCAGGGCTGTCCGGCCGGGACGGGCCGTGGGCACGCACCGGCGGGGCTGGCGATACTCGCCGGCCGCGCAGGGACACCCGAGGCAGCGGGGACGGCGCGCCCATGAGTCATCGCGGTGGGGGAACAGCGGCGTCCCCGGACAGACCAGGGGGTCTCCCCCCAACAGACACACGGACATTCTCTCTGTAGTTGCATCCCCGCCGCACGCTCTGGCTGCAGGAACAAGCAGCTGGGACCCAACCGGCTTTACAGTGCCAGCCGGCGCGACACGGGTCCCGCGGGAGTGCGGAAAGGCACGGGGAGCGGCAAGAACCGAGTGCATGGAGACGAAAGCAGAGAGCGGAGTGCGGGAACCGAGGAGCGGCAAAAGGGGAACGCGGGGAGCGGAGCGAGAGGAGCAGAGCGCACCCGCCCGCCCGCGGTTCGCGCTCCCGCCCGGGGGATGCGGCGGCAGCAGCGACGGAACGGGACGGGGCCGCCGCATCCCGCCGCCCACCGGCTCCCGTGCACGTCCCGTCCCGGGACGCGCCGTCCCCGCCGTCCCCGCCCGGGTGCCGGCAGGTGCCCGCCCGTACCTGTATGTTGCGCTTCTCGCAGGCCGGGCCGGTGCCCTGCACCACGCTGTCCAGTACGGTGACCATGCCGGCGGCCGGGCTGACGAAGCAGGAGTTCCGGGCGGCCCGGATCGTCTCCTCGATCTCGGCGAAGCGGAAGACGCAGAGCGCGGACTGCGGCCGCCCCCCGCCGCCGGCCCCGGCCCGCTCGAAGACGCCGAAGAGCAGCTCCTCGGCGGGCGGCGGGGCCGGGGCCGCGGGGCTGCGCCAGACCGCCCGCGCCGGGAACACGGACACCAGGCGGGTGAAGGCGTCGGCGGCGCCGCCGCAGCGCAGCCCCAGCTGGATGTAGGACTCGGTCAGCTTCTTGGTCTCGCCGCTGCCGTTGAGGGTGGCCTCGGCCGGCTCGCTCAGGCAGATGCGGGCCAGCAGGCTGTGCGAGGGGCTCTCCTTGTCGCCCGCGTTGGCCTCGCTGTTGAGCGCCAGGTAGGCGTACGGGCGGCGGGCGGGCGGCGCGGCGCCGCGCTGCAGGAAGGCGCGGACGAAGCTGAGCTTGTGCCGCGCCTTGGCGCCCTGCTTGATCTTGAAGATGTTGTCGTCGGAGGGGTTGATGTCGAAGGTGAAGAGCTTGGCCAGGTCGCCGCGGGCGTTGAGGGCGCGGATGGCGATCTCGGGCGTGTTCTCGAAGCGGTGGTCCTCCAGGCTGCGGTTGCGGGGGAAGAAGGGGCTGCCGAATCCAGTGTAGGTAGCGGCCACCAACAGCCGCGCCCCGCCGCCGCCGCCGCGCCGCAGCACCAGCCCCACGGTAGAGGCGTTGGGGTGGTTGGCCGCCACGTTCAGCATGCTGGGGAAGACGGTGACGGGGTCGCTGCCGCCCGGCGGGAAGCGCACGGCCACCGCCGAGATGTTGGCCATGCTGCGCAGCTGGCAGAGACCCTGGTAGATGGAGCCGCAGACGACGAGGACGCCCTGCTCGGGGTCGGGCTGCAGGATCTTGTTGTAGTTGTTGGTGAGCACCTTGGGGTGCTCGCAGGAGGCCTGCGGCAGCTGCGGCGCGTGGCAGAGCGGGCTGTCCAGCACCGGCCCCACCGCCGCCTCCGCCTCCAGCGCCAGCTCGCCCCCCGACAGCTGGAAGAGGCGGTTGACGGCCGCCAGGTAGACGCGGGAGCCGGGGCCGTCCAGGGCGAAGTTGTTGGTGGGGGTGGGCGAGAGGAACTTGCGCTGCACCTCCAGGCCGGCGGCGCGGCCGGGCAGCAGCAGGGGCAGCAGCACGAGCAGCAGGGGCAGCAGCGCGGGGGGCCGCGGCTCAGCGCCCGCCGCCGCCGGAGCCATCCCGCCGCCCGCGCCGCCGCGCCGCAGAGTGCATGAGCCCGCCGGAGCTGCGGGAGGGGCCGGGCCGCGGGGCCGCTTCCTGCGGAGGCAGCGCGCCCGCCGCCGAGCGACGCCCGCGGGAAGTGGCGGCCGCGGCGGGTGCGCGGCGCTGCGCGGCGGGGGGCGGCGGGGCGCGCTCACGGCCGCGCCTCCCTCCTCCGCCCGCCCCTGCCCCCGCCCTCTCGGCGTTACTCACGGGTCTCGGTGCGGGCCCGTCATGTGAGCGCCGCGAAGTTACCGATGTGCGTCCGCGCACCAGCGCACCCCGCGGGACGGCGGCCCCCCCCCGCCGCGGGAGCGGCTCCGCCGTCCGCTCCGCTGTCTCCTTTGCGTTTTCGAGCGGGACGGGCCGGGGGACGGGCGGGGCAAGAAGCACTTTTCGCAGCTGCGGAGCAGCACGGCGAGCGGGAATAGACATCCCCCCGTCGCCCCCGGCAGCCGGGCTGGGTGTCCCCGGGGCGGGCACCCTGTGGACAAATGTGCCAAGCACTTACGGGGAGAGGGTGCTCGGGGTGTACCCCCAGTTTCCCGCAGCACGGCCGCCGCGCCAGGGCTGCCCGGCCCGTCCCAGCCGCTGCGGGCTGAGCGCTTGGGGAGAGCGGGGGGGTCGGGGTGTCAGCGCGGCCCCCGGACACCGCCCGCACGGCCACAGCCCCAGGGCACCCCCGAACAGCTCCCCGGGGAATGGGGCGGGGGAAGCGCAGGCCCCCGCCGGGCTCCACCCCCAGAGAAGCTTTGCCCGCTCGCCTTGCACAAAGCTGAGCTCAAAATAGGACCGTGAATCTCCTCTGCCCTCCAACGGGCTCTTTTTAACGGTGGAGGAAAAATAAATAAAAATAAAAGACACAGAAGTGATGATATTCCCAATTCCACCCACTGGAATGCACAACGAGGGGAACAGCCCCCAGACAGCGCAGCCTCTGATCCACCGTCCCTATCGCACAGGAACGCTCCACCTGTGTGGCTGAAGGTGTGAACTCATGTCTCTGCAGCTCTTGTTCTTCCCTTGTCAGCAGGCACATGCACTTACCCCCTGGCTGTGGAGGGGACCACGCTCCCGCACCAAGGAGCTCTACCAGGTGAGCTCTGCAAAGTCAGGATCCATCCTGGGATGGGAGAATGTCCAGGGCCACGCTCTCTGCAGCAGGTGCTTGGTTTGCCCATGTAGCTGAGTGAAAGGGCCCCAGGCAGTTGCCCAGACCAGCGCTCACCTCCTGCCGTGCCATCGCAACACAGGGCACAGCTCAGAGCCCACCCAGGAGCCACCCAGCTCCTTGGGCAGCACGTCCCTGTGCAAGAGGGGCACAGCAGGGCTCCAGCACCCTGCAGGCACATTGGTTGTGGTGCTCGCAGCACTGCATGGACACATCAAGCTAAAGCGATGGCAGAGCCGACAGCCAGACGGGGTGGTTACAGGACATGGGCACAGTGTCCTTGCCTCAAGCCTGAGTTCCCACTACGAGCAGAGGCCGAGCTGCAGCATCCGCGCGATGGAGGAAGCGAAGGGGAAGCCTGTAGGCTCGGTTCCCCGTGCAGCTGCAGCACTACATCAGTGTGGCACGGGTCTCCGTGGCGGGCTGAGCCTGGAGACACCTTGCCAGCCACAGCCAGCAGCACCCAAGCCAAGGGCAGAGAGCTGAGCTGGTGTTTGGTCACAACCAGCCGGGAATGCTCCGCAGGTGAGCTGTGCTCCCTCTGCCCTCACGGCACCTGGCTTCATTTACACAAAACAAGCTAGCGAGCCTGGTGAGGATTCTGCACGACTGCTGTTCCGGAGAGAAAAATCCTCTGTTGTTGTCTAATCTCATTTCTACACCTGCCAGTTTCCCTCACCCCCTTCCTGTCCTCCTCGCCCTCTTCAGAGCACTAATTAATACAGAACTGCCTTGGCCACGCCATGTCCACCAAAATGTGCATTGAATTAAATGCTGTGCTTTTGTGCTATCTAACTCATTGTCTCTGCTAATCATATCCTTAATTAATAGAGTTATTAGCTGTTTTTAAATGTGGGACTCCCAGTTGCTGGGTTTTTTTAAACTACAAGTTAGCAATTTTAAAATGTGATCATGTCTTTAATTGCATAGAAATAAACCCCCATGATCCCAAACCCTTAATCTGCCTATTTTAGGATTTCTTATGGCTGCTTATCCTGATAGTAGAGCATCTTCCATGTAAAATCAGCCTTTTAAGGCATATCAAATTAGGTTCCAGATTACAGTCAGTTTAAAAAAAAATAGGCCAAAGAACATAGAAAAATGTGTGACTTACCCAAAGGGGCTGGCATGGGCTGTGTCAGAAACAGCCCCCAGGAGCTCCGGCCCCCATTCCCTGCGTCCAGCAGTTATCTACAGAGATACAATTAAAGACAAAATATTGGTGGTATTGAAGGATTATTTGACAAAGGTTTTATTGTTGTTAGGAAACAATCCTCTGGTAAGATGCTTTGAGGGGAATATTTTCCAGAAATGATTTCCCACCCCTATTATCTGGGCTGTTAGAAGCTGCAGTGAGTATTTCTAATGGAACAGTAGAGGTTTTTAAATATCTAATACACAGATCTCACCATTATTTTTCATTCAGGAAGAAAAAAAGGTCAAAGTGAAACCACATGGCTCTTGCCACAGACCGTCACCCCCAGCCAAAATCCCCTCCTGTACAACTCCTGCCCGGGCCTAAAGATAACAGTCTTTCAGACGTCTCTGGGGGCAGAGGGGCTGTGCGCAAGAACTCAAAACCCCTTTAATTATTAATAAATATATTTACACGAGAACAGTTTCCCTTTAGGGGAAACATGAGTTACTCATGCAATTACTCAGGTTATATTGACTCAACACTGTCAAAACCCAGGATCTAATCACTTCCACACAGGGAGTATAAACACCTATTTATTTAGCAGGGTCCGCGCGCAGGTAGCGGTGAGCGGGTTTGGGAAGCAGGTTCCACGCCGGTTCTGGCCCGGCCGCCGCGGCGCTGCAGTGGGCACAGCCCGGCTGCGCCGTGCAGCGGGTCAGACGCTCCCTCTGCTCCCAGCCCGCTGCTTGCTTTTCATCTGCTTCACTCCTGGCCTCTAAGTGTGCTATTTGGGTCATTTTCTATATACATGATTGCAGGGCAGGCTGGCAGAGACCGTAAGGTGCATTCACAAATGCTCAGCAGACACGTGTGTTGAATCCTTTTGGCTGCCTGCATTCCCCCTCAGAAACGCGTACTGATGGAAAACAGCCATTGAACAGCTCTGGGAGCAGAGCAGGGGTCCAGCTCACGCCTGTTCCCCATCCTGAGAGGCCACCAGCCGTTACCCCAGAGAAGAGGGTAAGACGTAGGCGAGAGCAGAGCCGTCCTGCTTAGTCCCCACCAGCCCAGCCCGGCACCGGCCAGGACAGGGCTCTCTGGAGGGGCATTTCCAAACAGAGAGGAACCTGGCACTGGGGAAACGCAAGGGCAGCTGAGGAAAAGCTGAGAAGCACTTAGACACAGGGAAATCATTGCCTGAACAAGAGCCGTTCCCTGATGACCACACTCATCTGGTGCTCTCCAGTCCGCCTGCCACCCTGCTTTTGTCCAGCCTGTTGTTAGGGACCATGTCATCAGGCTGGACGCGTCCGCAAAGTGCTCGCAACGGCACTTCAGGGCACTCAGAAATAACAGAGGGCTTGGAAACAGGCTGATGAGCCACCCTTGGTATAGTTTTGGATGAGCGTGGACCAAGTCCCTGTTTTATTGTTATTATCTGTATTGCAGGCACTGCTCATGGAGCGGGAGGTCAGACTGCCATTACTGCTATTGCTAATGATTTAGCACGCCAGGAGTCTGCTAGGGGCTCAGCAGAAAGATTAGGGCAAGGTCCCTTCCCAAACGTCTTTTAATCTAAACACGCTCCGGTGTGGTCTCGGGCTTTGCTGCCGACGGCTGCGGCAGGAACCGCGCCGGCACGGTGCGCTCCGCGGCCACCGGCCCCAGCCCTGCGCAGGAGGGGAGGGCGATTTATGGGGACCTGGGGAACTTCCTGAGTCAAATCACACTTCTTTCCCTCAAGCCGCTTTGTGTTCAAAGATGAACGTTTCCCAGTGTAACACAGAGCGTTGCTCCCTTCAGAGTGCGTCATGCAGTCACAACCTTGTCTGCAGCCGCTGACGTGTTTGCTGTGAGGGATTCGCCCCCAGAGAGGGGCTGTGCAGACAGAGGTTGTGGGCATGGAAAGGTCTCCTTCTAGGTCAATGACAGATTCGGTGCTGGTGAAAGTTCACACACACAATAATGGCAGGAGTTTCCAGATCAGGAGGTTTATCACAAGGCAATAAAAACCCATATCTTTTGTAGCCTGCGCTGGGGTCTGACCCGGGCACCGCGGGTGGGAAGCTGGGATGCAAAAGCACCAGGTTCCCCAGTTTCCCACAGGTCTCCTCGGTGACCTGTTGCTTTTATTTTCTTTAGAGGCTTAGAAAGGGCTCGGCACTCACTCCCCCAGCTCTGCAGCAGTCGGGGTGGACACGCGGCTGTGAGCTCTAGTGTGTCTCCAGCTCTGCTCTGTGGAAATGCAGCACGTGCCGGGGCTGGCGGCTGGATGAATCCCTTCGGGCCCTGGCCCGGCTGCGCTAATGGTCTCTTGTCCACACCTGTCCCTGTCGTGCAGACCGTGGGGCGTCGCGGGCGCCACGGGTGTGCAGAGCGCAGCCAGTCCCTTCGCTGGATCCCCACCAGCACCAGCCCAGGGGGTTTCTGGCCAGACGATCAGACTTGATGCAACTACAGGGTAAAGGAGGGTTCCATCCAGTCCTGCGCTGACCTCTGGGGAAACTGAGGTGCATGGCACCTCTCTGAGCTTCAGAGGGGTATTGGATAAAGATCAAGTGCCCCAAGTGATGTTCTGCGAGAACAGCACCAGCACGTTTCTCGCAGCAGAGACGGGAGGCCACAAGCTCCCAGCACCCCAGTGCACAAGCCCTGCTCTGCAGGTCCCATCCCAGCACCAGCCTCAACACCCCACTGGGGCTGGGCAGCTGCTCCCCACCGGGCCCCGAGAGCCACAGATACCACTGCCCAGCTCGTGACACACCACAGCCGAGGGCGCAGGACCGCGGGCACGGGACCAGCGGGGCCTCAGGGCTGCAGGGAGGCCGCACGCCCGCTGGAGCAGCAGCTGTGCCAACGCGAGGGACTGTCACGTCTAGTCCGCGTCAGGCTGCCCGCGCAGGCCCCGCGCGGCTTGACGGCGTTCCAGCAGTGGAGGATGCAGCACTTGGCTCCGAGCGAAGGAAGCGAACGCAACATAAAGCAGAGCATCCCCTCGTGGGATTCACAGCGGGGGCCATGCTGATCGTTCAAAACAAAGCATGGCTGCGCTGGAAGCGAGCCTGGTTTTTGCCCCGGGATTCACACATGAAGGCCCGAGCTGACCCAAACAGCAAAGCCCTGCAATAACCACCAGCGAGGCCGATCCTACCGGCTCTGTTCAAACATCCTCCGCGAAAGCCTGGAGGAAGCTTTTCCTTGTGAAGTCAGGCAGGATCGTGCCGCGCTCTTCACAATATGCTAACTTTGCACTGAGCAGTTGCTCGAGACGTGCTTGAGTAGACAGGCCACCGCTACCCGTTAACCGAAACAAATGGGAAAGGGGGAGAGCTTACAACACAACAATTGCTTTCAATTAGAGGAAATATCTATTGCCAAAATATGTCAGCGGAATTTGACAGACTACATTTTTAACTGCGTACTGCTGAAGAACGGGCTGCACTAGAATACAGCTTAAACTAAACAGGGATTTAATCCCCCTCCCTTCTTTCCCACAGTATAATCACCAGGCTGTAAATACGCCATCCTAGCCCACACTAACCTCGTCCCAGCCAGTTCGACTTATCTCAGTAGCTTCAACGTTGTTCTCTCTCATCTTCACTGGGCTGTTTGAGGCCTCAGTGTCAATGCTCATAATGTGCTTTGAAGGGAAAGGGCTAAAGGTGGTTAATTGTAAAACTACCGTTTGCTTGGCACATCTTAATACAAACCTAAGCATTTTGGTTAAAATCTCATAATTGCTTTAAAAGACACAGCACGTTGCATTGAGCTCTGAGTCACTCCTGTATCTGGTGTGTCCAGCCCTAAGCACCTCTAGTCTCCTGTCAGCAACCCGGGCTGGTACCAGCACTGCTGACCCAGCCCCGCCCCATCGGTTCCCCCCTCCGGCACCCCAACTGTCACCCCCATGCCATCCCCGCTCCAGCCCCACGCCTGCACCCCTGCCAGAGCCCCACGCCTGCACCCCTGCCCGCAGCCCACGCCTGCACCCCTGCCAGCGCCCCACGCCTGCACCCATGCCAGTGCCCCACACCTGCACCCCTGCCCCCAGCCCACGCCTGCACCCCTGCCCCCAGCCCACGCCTGCACCCCTGCCCCCAGCCCACGCCTGCACCCATGCCAGCGCCCCATGCCTGCACCCCTGCCCACAGCCTCGCCGCGCCCCACGCCTGGCGTTCCGGTCGCGGGGCAGGGGCAGCCCCTTGGGGTAACTTATCAGCAGCCGTTACCAACAGTACGTGTGCACGGCTCTTTACCAGCAAACCCGAAACGTTCTCATACCCGCGCCCCGCCACGGACTGCCGCCTGCGATCTCCAGATACATCCCTGACGCGCAGTGTCCAGCGGTGTGTTTGCTCTTGCCTCTAGTAGTTGTCTCTCATTATAATGTCACTCGTGGGGTGTCATCTGGTGGTGTATATTTTTGGACATATTGTAAACAGTGTGATCTCGTTCTTGGTGTTTCCCTGGTGGCCCAAACAGTCTTAAAGGTCTACACATTCCTCATGTGCAGTCAACACATTCATTAATCTCAGAGATGTGCCAAAGCTAAAAGTCACACACACGTATATGTATAAAAAAAAAGATGTGTGCACGTGCACATTTAAAATGTCAGCAAGTCCTGTACTGGACTAGCTGTAGCATTTTGAATTTGTTAGCAGAAAGGGAGAGCAATCGGGCAGTTTCGGTTTAGCCTGCAAAGATACGGTCTATGTACGATCTGCATGCTTCCGTGCATATATATCGTCTGAACTCACCACAAAATCAATGACACAAAATACGTGATGTCACAAAACTGCGTACTGATGGAAACATTCACGTCAATCTTTATACAAGTGAAATAGCTTTTTCTTTGGACTACCTGGATAAATCAGTAGAACAGGCACCCAAAGTGCCTCACCTGCCAGTGAATGGAACCGAGCGGAAAGTAGAAAAGGTAGTAAACCAGCCTAAATAGTTAAAACCAGTTCAGCGCTGTTTTAAAATGTCAACACCATACAGTCAAAGATTGGGGAATTGCCATTACTTGAAAGTCAGCTATTCATTTTTCCACCTAGGCAGCAGTCTTTTTGCTGTTTTCATTTCCACATATCACATTGTCCGTGGGTGTGCAGTGTATTTCAGGGGCTGTGGATGGCACAGCGGACACCCTTTATTTCAGCGTGGGGGCAGAAGGAATCATGCAAATAATAGTGTCATCTTACCTGAGTTCAATGACAGTGATGTCCTCCCTCACACAGGGTGCAGAGCAATAGCTTCATTGCATTAAATAAGTTGCTCAGCCCTGGAAAGGCCAGGGAAAAGGCGGCAACCCCTTGTTTCACAGCGCTGATCTGAAGAGAGAGGAATAATGAGTTTTAATGACAACGAGGACTAAGGAGCTGCCGGCGCTGGCTTTGTGCGGAAGGTGCTGGTCTGGGTGCTGAGCTCCGCTGCCGCCCGACGCGAGGCGCCTGTCGGGAGGGCTCGCTCCTGGGCTGGACGGAGACAAACCCGGCTCACTCCCACCATTGGGTCACGTTTGGGCTCCATCAGCTTGTGTCCCCCAGACCAGAACCCGGGATTTCCCACCCGTGCCATCCACATCCCACGGCCCGCAGCAACCCAGCTCTGCTGCAGGACCGGCTCTGCGTCCTCCCGCCCGCGGGGCCGAGCCCGCCCCGGGCTCACTGCTCACCGGGAAAGGCAACCGGGACCTGCCAGGGGTCATGGTAGAAAACACACATTTCACTGGGCGACTTTAGGACGTGTCACAAAATATGGGGCCGTTGTCTTCCCGGCCAGCGGGTCCTTTCAGGCCAGGAGGCTGAATACCCAAACAGGCTCCCGGTGGAGCACACAGAAATGGGTTGCCAGGTTTGGGTCAGTTCCCGGAGCAGAGGTGCGAGCAGCACCAAAGCCAGCACAGCTGGCGCTCGTTAGGCGCTCACGGCAACCCGGACGGAGGTGCCCAGGACAGAGCGAGCCACCGCAGTTTCTGTAACCTGGAATCTGACCTCCTAATCTGTTTATCTCCCCTCGCTGCTCTCTGTCCTCTCGCACAGAGAACAGCTTGTCATACAAGGGCAGGCTCCTTTAACCTACTTAATGGCACTTTTCACCTTCAGGGTCTGCTCATGCACTGGGTTTATCTTTCAATCAATGTTCTTCTTCTAAGTGATGTCTATTTAAGCCTGGCTTTAAAAAAACTGCAAAACTTACTCCTGGTTTCAATCAGAACTGTCGATCAGTCGCCTTGCTCGTTTTAGCGTTGTTGGCCATGTTTGGACTGCGCTGTGCAGCGCTCACCGGAGGGTCTGGGGCTGGTCCCGGAGCTCCTCGCACACACCAGGAGGTTTCCCATCTCACAAACGTCCCGCTGACTTTAACAAGCTATTTGCTAAGCAGTGTAACACCATCACTAGCAGGGACCACAGAGCACGGCCCACAGTAAACAGCATTTTTGTAAGCTCAGTCCTGGGACTGCAAGGAGGGAGGGCATGCTGTTCCCCACAGACCTGACACTCCTAGAGCTGTTCCCCACAGACCTGACACTCCTAGAGCTGTTCCCCACAGACCTGACACTCCTAGAGCCGTTCCCCGCAGACCTGACACTCCTAGAGCTGTTCTCTGCAGACCTGACACTCCTAGAGCTGTTCTCTGCAGACCTGACACTCCTAGAGCTGTTCCCCGCAGACCTGACACTCCTAGAGCTGTTCCCCACAGACCTGACACTCCTAGAGCTGTTCCCCGCAGACCTGACACTCCTAGAGCTGTTCCCTGCAGACCTGACACTCCTAGAGCTGTTCTCTGCAGACCTGACACTCCTAGAGCTGTTCCCCACAGACCTGACACTCCTAGAGCTGTTCTCTGCAGACCTGACACTCCTAGAGCTGTTCTCCGCAGACCTGACACTCCTAGAGCTGTTCTCCGCAGACCTGACACTCCTAGAGCTGTTCCCCGCAGACCTGACACTCCTAGAGCTGTTCCCCGCAGATCAGATCTGACACCCCCGGGCGCTCCGCCGGTCGCCCATCCCCAGCACCAGCTCTGCTGAGCAAAACGAGAGCCGCGCTCACAGAGCCCATCCTGTGCCCGCTGGCATGAGACCCACGGAGCCAGCACCACAGGATCTGGCCCCCTGGCTGTTCAGATGGAGAAGGTGGAATAAATATTAGCGGTTAAACTAGTAATTAACCTGCCACTTGAAATATCCAACAGGCCTCATGTTTTCCTCCCAGTTGATGCAAATGAGAGTTGATTGTAAACATCTCATGCCTAAATTATACCTTAGAGACTCCAAGTAACGCAGTTGGCCTTGCCTGAATTATTTCAATGAAAACAAGGCAGACAAATGAGTGTAATTGTCCCACTTCCTTCGCCCGCCAGCTCGTGCCTTGCTTGGAAACTCTTGCAGCTGGACGTCCATGCAAAGTTTTGACTGTAAACGTACCTCTTGCCTCCAGATCTGACACTATTAGCAAACCTGGTTTTCTTTGATTCTTTCTAAGGCAGAGAGAGGAGGGGATTAAAACAAATGAGAAGAGCCCCTCTGTGGCCTGTATTTCAAAGGAACATTGCACTCTAGCTCCCAGACAGTCATTAAGAAACTGGTGGCCAATACTTCTGTTACCGTGCTGGGGTCTCACACTTAATCAGCTCCAGATCAGATAGCTCTGGTCCCGCGCCGGAGCTGGGCAAGGACAGCAGGTAAAAATACATCTGTTCCCTACGCCACTTCCCTTGTTGCATGAAACTTTGCGTCTGTCTTACACAAAGGCAGCAGAGCAGCCCCTGGCTGCAGCTTTCTGTTCCACAATCAGGCAAAAAAAGCTGGTGCCCAGTTCCTCCCCAGGGGCCAGTTCTGCCCCTCGTGTGCGTGTCCTCCACCGACACACGCTGCGGAAGCACCAGGCGCAGCGACCAAAGAGTGAGCGGATTTGGGAAATACCGAGCGACCGAGAGAGCTGGTCCCAGCGCGGCTTTGGCTAGCGGTGTCTCCGCAGGGCCTGGTGAAGGAGCCAGGCTGCACCGTGAATGTTGCTCACCAGCACGCACCGCGCGGGGTGTGAGCCCTGCGGGTGCTGCCGCGGTGGCTCTGCTGGCGGGGCTGCGCGCTGGGATCCAGAACCAGCCGACGCCTCCGCGGCAGCTCCCCCAGCTCATCCTCACATCTGCTGTTTATCGGGACTGCGGCGAGGCTGCTGCGGGAGCTGCTTGTCGCAGGCCAGATTAGCGATGTGCGGGGAAGAGCTGAAGGGCTGGGCTGGCTCAGGACGGGTTTCAATAGGACGTCCATCGGCCCCGACGTTGGCAAGCGGGCACCGAGCCCCAAAGCCACCTGCAAGGTGGGCACACAGGCCCCGGCGCCGTATGGACCGGGAGAGAAGTGGCGGCACATGGGTGGACAGTTTTATGACCCCTCTGTGCTCATCGCCCCACTGGCAGGGAGCGCTTGCCTTTGCAAGGCACCTACAATGCAACTATATTGAAGAAAACTGCTCTTTCTATTTCAGGAGGGCTAATTTTGAACTTAAAGCTAAACACATGCTTCAACACCTTCCCGGTTTGAGAAAGGGAGAGAACAGGGCATTTCAGTTTTGAGGGGCACAGTGTAAGACCCTTTTCACTTAGGAAAAACAAATCTATGCCTCCTCATCTTTCCTTTTGCTGCAGACTCATTGACTAATGAATTCTTACCAGCTGTAACATTCATCTGCACACTTAAAAATCAACCTCGTAAAAGTCTACTTGTCCACAGTGAGTAATTCTTGTGACGGGTGAGTAATTTGTCTCTGGGGAGGGGCTCATGTCTGGCTCGTGCTTTTGCTGCTTGGGATAACGCGCAGTGGGACTCTGCCTGTTTTGCATGATTGTGTACTTTAAGTGTCAAGGGAACCCAGAGCCAGGGTGGGTAATTTTGGTTTTATTGTTATTAATGGCAACTGAATAAATAAATATTACAAAAAAAAAATCAAGTGATGATCTGATTCTTTGATTTTTCTCGATATTGTCCTGGTAAAGGATGCAGGACACAATATGACGGCTGGGCTGGGAATTTCCATGGCAGTTTTTCAGGTGCTTCCTAAAAATGTTTTCCATTAAGTGTCCCTGGAGGGCCAGTATTTGTGTGATTATTGGAAGGAAAAAGTCTTGATTTTTATTTCCTCCTTTGGTTTCCTTCATCTAATGGCTCCTTAAAACCCTGCAACCCACATTTTTCTTTGCGGAACACAAGAAACAGCATCCCTTGTTTTCACACTTCAGAGAAGAGACAAAAGAGACCTTTTGGCAAAATGTCAGATTGTGTGACTGATAACACCCCCAATCATTTCAGACTGTGACTCATGGCCATGTTAGACTCCAACGTGAAAACAAAACACACGTTTCATGTTGGCCAATTCACCCCCTGCTATTAAATTAGGACTAGTCATTAGCTGGGGGAGAGGGAGAAATATTTCCATCAAGAACCGGGGTGGGGGTCACGTCCGACATCCCCTCTCCCCCCTCCCCCGATCCTCCAGCACTTTCCCTCCAGAGACACGGGTGCGAAGGCACAGACAGACTGCAGTGATCCACAACCCTGCAGCCTGTGTCGAGGAGCCCACGGCAAAGCCATCGAGCAGATCCCGCGCGTCCCGCGCCGGGGCCGGAGCCTGGCGAGCAGCTCGGGTCTGACGCGGCTCGGCTGGGTTCACCCGCAGCACGGCACGGCCAAGCGGCTGTCACTCGGCAGCAGTTAATAATGTCGTTTTAAAAGGGATATTTTTCCTGCTAAATTAAATTTTCAAGACACCACCATGCATCTTCAGCCCTATCTTTTTGTCTGCTTTTTTTTTTTGGCTCTATCAGTCTTTAAACACACAAACAAGGATTACACAGACAAGCCTGCAGCATGGTGCATTTTGGCAGTGGCTTATCAATCACGGTTAATTAACTTGGTGGTCTATAAACTAGCCAATTATGCTGCAATTCTTTTTTCACCACCAGATCAGAAAGAGCTCGGTGCCCGCTTGGGACGCACCAGCCCGTCCTCAGGGCGCAGCAGCCGCAGCGCAGGGACCCCCGTGCTGCAGGGGACGTTCCCGCCACGCGGGGACACGCACGTCGCGTGGGGCTCTCCCCGCTTTTGGCCCCGTCACCCCGCTCCTCCAGCGGGGCCGGGCTCTGCTGCACGTTTGCATTCCTCTGCCTACCAGCCTGAGGCTCTCCTGGCTGCAGGACAGACGGACACCAGTCACCCTCACGCCCAGGCAGCTGCGCCGCCCATTCCTCATTTCCACAACACCGACGTACATGTGCTGCCAGGATCACTCTAAACTCAGTGCCCCAAAGCAGGGGCCAGTCTGGGCGCCGCACACCCCCCCGTGCCCAGATGAGGGTGCTGGGAGCCTTGTTGCCTAGATGACCCTCATACAAGGCTTGTACCAGGTTTCGGGGCACAGCCCTGACCGCAGCTGTGTCAGCGGGACCTGCTGTGCCACCTCACGGTGACCAGCAGCCTCAGGAAACCGCGTCACACGCTGGGAGCACTTCCTCAGAGACTGGGCCGGTTTCAGTTCCCCAGGCTGCAGAGGGACTGATGACCAGCGGTGCTGGGGCGCCTGGAGACCCACCCGGCAAGAGAAGGACGCCCCTGCAGCCGCTCGAGCGTTCACGCATCCCTCACCTGCAGTTCCCCGCCGCTCCGGGGACATGTCCAGCTCCCCCGCCGACGGCCCCGGGGCTCCGCGCTCCTCAGCCAGCCGCGTCCCCGCGGAGCCACGTTTCAGAGCCGGGTACAGGGAGTTTCCCTTGATCTCACTTGACGATGCTTCTCGGGCCTGACAGATCCAACCGGCTGATTGTGGATCCACGGACGCAGCCCAGCAGGTCACTGAGCAGCAGCAGGTGACACCCAGGACTCACAGCGGACAAGGGCACGCTCCGGGTGCAGCTCCACGTGTGGCTGTAACACCTGCAGCATTTCCTTCTGGGGGACTCCACCCCAGGCAATCAGAGCACCAAGGTCTTTTACACCACAGACGGCATCTGCTTCAGCCTGAAGTTACACCAGAGACCCTGGGTACATGGCACAGGCTGAGTTAATGGCTCCACTGAAATCACTGTCTGGGGGCAGCGTCAAGCCAAGCGATTGCAGTCCCAGCTGAGCACCAGGGAAGGTGGAAGGATGCCAGCGATGCAGAAGCAGTCAGCCTTTCTCCCCATCCTGAGCACTGGAGAGCATCAGGTCCAGGGTCCATCTAAGGGAAGAAGACAGGACCAGAGACAAGCCCACAGCACAGGTCCAAAGCCCATCTGGGAGACAGGGCTAAGGACAAGACTGCAGACAAGCTGCGCCCTCCGTCAGTGGACCCAGCCCAGGGACAAGGTGCCCACGGGACACCCAGAGAGCAGCTCCCACAGTTCTGCCTAAGCCAGACCAAGGGCCAGCCCTGGGCTTAAATGAGCTCCTGGGCCATGCCTAGGGGTGGGTGGGGGCTCCAGCTGTGGCTGCTCAGGTCGTTAAGGCCTGTCGTACCCAGCACGACAGCGAGCACAGACAGACCCTCCTGGGCCTGTCCAGAGAGTGTGATGGAGCTGGGGGGGGGCAAGAGGTCCCTTAGCAACACTCTGCAATGTGACAAGACCCCGGCCTCCCGCGCGGCGCTGGCAGCCGGGGTGCATGGCAGAGGGCACCGCGTGCCGGGCCGAGGGGCTCCGTGCGTGTCAGGTGCCCCAAGCCCTCGGAGAACGCCTGCAGAGAGATTTAGGCCTGGCTCAGACCCACTAGTTTAAGCTGCATCTAACACAGGATGCTGGTGCTCCTCCTCAAACCACGGGAGGTTCTAAAAAGTGGGGAATATCTTGTCTAGATCTCAAATACCCGTGTTGCACCAAGTGGGTGGTGGTTGCTCTCTGAAAACCCTGAAGGAAGAGGTATTTATAGGTATTGTCACTAGTGCCCCTGCTGAGGGAGAAAAGCAGCAGCAAAAATGCAGAGGAGGAAAATGAAGGATTTCAAAATAATGACCTAGGCTGATTTCGACTCCAGAGGAGATGAAGGGAACAGAGCTGGGATCCGCTCCCATCAGATGGAAGCAAATTGGACCATTTCCTGGACAGATTGGCCCCAGCTGGGAAAGATAGAATGAAGGCAAGGAAGGAAGATGGTTCCAGTAGAACAGCAGCTCGGAGATACTGGGCGTTTCCAAGAGAGCCAGATTAGATGTATTATCAAATCAACAGCATTAGACACGGCTGGCAGTATCGGAGGAGCCAAGAGACAGTGCTTGTCAAAGCTGATAGTAAATCAAGGTGGAAAAGCAACCAGGCTTCAAGTGATTGTTTCCTGCGGCTCGTGGGGCACAGGGATGTGCTGGTGGGTGGCTCAGAACCTCTGCGGTCTTTCAAGGAGACTTCAGGCAGCGGCTGGAGACTGACGTGACTGGGGGGCAGGGGGTGCCCATCACCGCACCAGAGGGATGTGGGGCTCCGGGCACCCGTTGCCCACCCTGGAGCAGGAGCACCCAGTACCTGGCCCGGGCACGTTGTGAGAGCCCTGGCGCCCGTGGTCCCCTGCGCACCCGCCCACGAGCAGCCCAGCTTCGTGCCAGTGGCCCCGAGGGCTCAAGACTCCCATCCCCAGACTTGCCACCCTGCCGGCGGTGACCCCGGGGATGTCACCGCACCTGCCTGTGCCAGGCTGGGCAGGCTGCTCTGCCGGGCTGCTTGGCAGGAGGCCCTGAGATTAATTAGTGCATCCTTAGCCAAAGCTTCAAGCATCTGTTATAAGCTTCCTTGGTGAACAACTTCAGCCCTCCTGAGATCCTCCTTTGAAAGGGCAGAGATGGATTACCTGTGTGTTGTGACAACTACCTGCACTGTCTGCAATTCTCAGGGTTTCCAGATGCTCCAGACAAAATATCAAACAGTCTGAGTGAGAGCCTAAAAGCTCAAAGCCAACAATAAAAGCAAGCAAAGGAACAGGAGCACTGATTAGTGTTGGCTTGCTTCTCCTAAGAAGGCTGTGGGTGTAGGACAGGGCGCAGGGGAGCGCAGGCACATCCTGAACCCAGGCTGGGTGTCTGAGCTGCAGGGGGAGCAGAGCAGAGCACACGGGAGCTGCTCCTGGCCACCCGCACGGATCCCGTGGAGGAACCTTCTTCAGCTCCTCCAGCTGCTGAAGGCGGCAGCGGTGGGAAAGGAAGTGAGTCAGAGCTGCAGAGAAGAAAACAGCACCTTTAAAAGCCACGGTCTGGCTTTGGGCTGCAGGGATGGCCAGGCGCAGAGGAAACAGAAAGGCGAGAAAAAAAGCGATTCCGTGCTCCCCGCAGCCCCCACTCCAAAGCCCCCCGAGTGAGACCCCGGCTGGGACCGGGTGCCACAGCTTGGGGAGCAAACCCAGCGTTTGTCCGGCGGGCAGAGAGCCCCGGGGCCGCGGGACCGTCCTGGTCCCATCTGCACCTTCAGCCTGGGTGGCTGCCCGGTGTCACTGCGGGTGGCACCAGCGCCGTGTCCCCACTCCCCCACGGGCTCCATGAGCTGTCGCAGCGCCAGGGGCCTCAGCAGGGCCACTGACTACCCAGGGGCACAGACCTCCCACCCCGTCCCGCACGCCGTCGGGGTGACGCCTCAGCAAGGGGAAACCCCAGCGCGAAACCTCCCGGTCCGGGTGGCGTGGCCGGGGGAACCTGCGCGGTCCCGGCTGCCTGCGGCTGCCCCAGACCCGCGACTGCTGGCCGCTCCTGTCCGCGGGGAGCAGCCTCCCACCAGCTGAGCCGCCCCTCACCCTGGCGAGATCCGCGGGGACAGCAGCTGCCACACACACACGCTCGAAGGGAAGACTAAAAATAGAAGGCAGCGGAGTGAGTGCCAGCTCTGCCAGGTGCCACAGCCGCAATCAAACCAGCGCGGGGTTCGAGCCAAGCCAGCCGGGAGGAGCGCGGGCGTCACCCCGCACAGCCTGGGAGCTGGCACGGCAGGTTGTGGCACCGCGCAAGGCTGCTTGGCCACCCCGGCAGGTCCCTGGGCACCCCAGCCTTGCAGGCAGTGCAGGAATCCAGAGGCAGCGAATTGAGCATAATTAAATAAAAGCCCTTTTGTAACCCAGACAGTAGCACTATCCACTCTGCTGCCATTATCACTCCTGCCAATTGCTGCGTCTGTGTGTAAAACGTGTTTAGGTTAGCCTGGCAATAGCTATTATCTCGACCTACAAACCGAGCCTTGCCGTGTTTCTGTATCAGACGTGGCAACCGGGCAAGTCCATCTTCGCCTCTCCTCATGCACTTTGTGCTCGTCAGCCGGCAGAGGAAGAGCAGATGCTCCGCGGGCACCGCGCTTGGCGGCCGCTGGCTCCAGCTCCCGCGAGCGCCCGTGGCAGCAGCGGCTGCACCGCCCGGCGTCTGGTGCATGCCAGCTCTGCCAGCAGCTGACCCGTCACACACCGCCGTCCCCAGAGCCACCGAGTTCAGCCCCAGACTCAAGCCTCTGCTCACAGGCTTTCTGGGGCACGTGCGGTGGGGCTGGGCTGTTCTCACACAGCCCCACAGAAGGACATGAGTTGTCCAGGGGCCAAATGGGACGTCCTGGCTCACTCACTTTTTGAGCCAGTGAATTCCTGTGTGGGGTCCCTGAGCAGCTCCCGCTACTGTCGGTGCGCCAGAGCAGAACAAGAGTGTCCGGGGCAGTGGAGGCCCAGGTTTCCTTTTGCTAACGGGGAGAGGGGGAAGGATTTTTAGCAGCCCAGTTAAAAGCCATTTCCCCGCTCGCAGCTGTGCCCTGTTCCCACACTGTGGGCAGCCCTGGGCCTGCTCACCGTGCCCTGCCCAGGGCCACCTGTGTCCACCCCCCATCCCTGGTAATTAACTGCACTATTAGCACTTGGCAGAAGGTGCTGGCTGTGAGCCATGCTTGGGAGGGGATGTGGCAGAAGGACAACGGCATTTTGCTAACAGGAGAGAGCATCTTCAGGCTGAACCTCTGCAGCCGTATCTCACCCCAGGGCAGCAGGCAGCTCATCGCTGCCAGCTCTGACTGCGGTGCCCGTGCCTGCACGCTCCGTGGAACACTTCCCTGGGGGACATCTCCCTGGGGACATCTCCTAGTGGGACGTCTCCCCACTGCTGCCACTCCAGCCCCAGCGCTCTGCAGCGCTGCCACTGCCCAGGTCCCTCCATCCCTCACCAGCATTGGGCAGTGGGGGATTCATCAATGTGGCTGTTGCTCCTGTGCTCTCTGTCATGTCCCCAGAGAACCTCCAAATCTCTCTTTTTCCATTAGGAGCCTACCCTGCATTTGAGAAAAGGCGCCTTTGTGTGTGACCCCTGCTCCTGGGCACACAACCCCACCAGGGCAGGGCTGAGGCCCCGGGGAGCCTCGGGTCCCGTGGTTCCCCTGTGCCGCTGGGCAAGACAGCAAGAGGACACCGTGCTGGCCAGGAGCTGCGGGAGACACCGCGCCCGGGCGCCAGGACCGCGGGCAGACACGCGCCCACCGCAGCCGGGAACCGAGCGGTGGGACCAGGCCTGTGTGTCCAGCTCTCCGGCTGCGGCGCTTGGAGCGGGAAGGCGCACGCCATGAAGTTCATGTGGACTCCAGCCCCACTGTGAGGAGAGGAGTGGGAAGCTCCAGATCAGATCGATGACTGATCTGCGCTGTAATCAGAGTCAGCCATGCTTAACGCAGCAGCTGAGCAGTCAGCCTGACCCGAGAGCTGGTTTGGGAGCCATCAGCACGCGCCATGAACAATTACGCGTTGAAATAGCCCCCTCCAGAGCTGGGGCGATGACGCTTTGCAGAGCCCCAGCCCCGGCCGCACGATCCCTTTCCGTGCCAGCAGCAGAGCTGGGCGCTGGCCGGGATGCTGTGCTGGCACATGCGGGACCGGGAGGGGAATCCCTGAGCACGGAGATGCTGTTCCTCACCTGTCACAGCGGGTACAGGAGCGGACGCAAGCAGCGACAGCCACAGTTACTCGTGGTGGCGCTGAGCACGGGGTTCCCGTGCAACGGGAGCAGCTCGGGGTCCCTGATGTGCCGCCTGTGGCCCGGTGACGGGGCCGGGGCGTTGTGTAAGGGATGATCTGCGGCCCGGGGCAACAGCGACGAGGTGTTTGTTTAACTGAGCGGGCAAGGTCTCTGTGTCACCCCTGTTTCCCCAGTGCTGCCCTGGGGGAAACAGCAACGACAAACCGAGAGGACGGTTGTGCGGCGGAAGGCGGCGGTTCCGCCCGCACGCGCAGCGAGCAGCGCAGTGCAGGCCCGGGGCTCCTCCCGCCCGTTCCCCGCCCCGCACGGCTGCGCAGCCGGGGCGCGGGGGGCCCGGGGCGGAACCGGCGAACAGCGCAGCCGCCGCGGCACCGACGGGCCCGGGGGTCCTGCCCAGGGTGTGCGGCGGCGGCCGCCAGGGGGCGCCAGAGACCGCGGGCGAGGCGCGCGGCGCGAGCGCGCAGTCCCAGCCGCCGTCGCCAGGGGGCGGCAGAGACCGGGAGGGGCGTGGCCGAGTGGGCGTGGCCGCAGCGGGGCGGGGCCGCTCAGTGCCGCTCCCCGGAGCAGCCCCGGCGGCCGGCGCTGGGAGACCCGGCGCTGCCGCCCCCGGGGGCTCCAGGAGGGTTTTGGTGGGGAAGGTCTCGCGTTGTTCAGATCAGAGTAAATCAGATTAGAACCATTAAAATGTAATTAATCCCCTGTAATTAAAAGGCTTTGGAAGAGAGCGGTTCAGCTCACCTCCCCGGTGTCCCGGGCGCGGCCTCCGCCTCCCCCCCAGCTGCGCACAGCCCGGATGCGTCCGCTCGACCCCTGCGCTGCAGACACGGGGGTCCAGACCCGCCAGCCCCGGGCTGTGCCGGACACGGGGGACGGGCGGCAGCCTCCGCCGGCCGCGGACGGGACGCACAAACACCAGCAGGCACCTGCCTTACGGTCTGTTTCCAAAGGGGGCGAAATGCTGATGTGAGCACTGCAGGAGCAGTCGATTTGCAATAAGTGGAAGATCTTTCAAAAAGAACGTTTTTGGAAGGAAAACGGAAACGGCCGAAGCTGCTGAGCAGCCTGGGCAAGTGCTGTTGCGCCCACACCACACACTGTCAGCACCGGAGGAGCAGGAGCATCAGCGCCATGGTATTTCCTTGAAGGTGTTTTCCTCCAGGGAGGGCCCCACCTGTGAGACTCCTGCGGCTGTTCCTGCTGCTGCGGCTGTTCCTGCTGCTGCGGCTGTTCCTGCTGCTGCGGCTGTTCCTGCTCCTCTGCCTGAGACCCAGCGCAGCAGCCCGTTCGTTCCCACTGTGCCCAGGTGCTGCGTGGCTGATCACAGGATGCGCTTTGATGGTCAGACCTATGGAGAACTTGCTCAAATTTCAAGCTTTTAGGGCCCAGCACAGTTTTAATACACCCCTCTTTTCTTTCCTGACCCACCCGTGCCCCCAGCCCCATGGAAACATCCAAATTAGGCCAGTGTTAATAGCTGAGGTCTTTATTTAAAGTTTTTTTATATACAGTAAAAGTGTCGCAGATAAAACTGCGACAATCAGACAAGACAAATGTAAATCTCTCTCAACAATTAGCAGCTCAAGATCTATAAACTACAGTGTTACGTTCACAAGTGTCATTTCTTACTTTTCAACCCGTGCAAGTGAGTTTTTCTGTTTATTTTTACACTTTTCAACCACACTTACAGCTAAGTCAACGGCCTACTACTATACCACCTGGCACACACGACACAGACACACAGGGTTTTAACTCTTTAGCCACATTCAGAATTCACTTTAAAAACTGGCAGAAATACCCAATCTCGAACCCCTTTGTAGCTTGGCTTCTTTTGTTACAATGCTGCTTTTTCATTTAAAAAATGCATATTTTCAAAGCTGAGAGACAGTGCTTTTCTGTCCCAGTGCAACACGTACAGAACCCCACATTTAATCTGACCAGACCCTAAGAGTCCACGGATTGGCATAAACCACTGAAGTAACTGCTGTGAGCATGTCGAGTATCATCAAACTGAACTAATGAGGCTGAGAGGAAAGAGAACTTCTGAAATCTCAAATGGGTTTGGGTGTTTCGCATCAAGATTTTCGTTCTTTACACTGAGAAAGCGAATTGGGAAAACAGATGAACTTCATTTGAACCACAGAGTTTCAATGAAGAGCTGCTGCTTTCTGAACTAACACAGTCCATTATATTCTTCCCTTTCCATATACCAAATTGATATGTGCTAATCATATCTAAGCAATTTCAGAGTCGTTTGAGCTCTGACTGGGAAACGTCGTGCAACTCAGAGCTGGTCACGACCAGCCCGGCAGCCGCGGGGATCCTGCGGGTCACCAGAACAACCACCGCCCGGGAGGAAAGGAGCTTTGCAGCTAGAGTCACCTTTCCACCCACATCATCATTAAGCTGCCAGAGATCACCACAGACCTTCCAAGAGAAGAGGGAGGAAACCCCAGACCGTTCAGCTAATGCAAAAGGCAAAGCACACAGTTGTGTTGGGATATGAGGCAGCATCACAGATGGCATTACCGCAGACGACTTTCTGGAATGGAAGAAACTGTCGAAAGAGACAGACAGACAGACACTGTCCAGAACCTTCACCACACAGCCTCGAGGTGATCGTTCTACAGAGCCTGTGCCTCCCGGCACATGAGTGAATGGTGTTTACTGAGGACAACACAGAGCTGAGACACTGAATGAAATCGGGACATAAAGACGAGGGACGCACGTCCTTCCAGCACTACAGACAGCGGCACCGAGCGCCCAGACCACCGGCTTTCAACTCCTTCCTGCTTCCACCACACTAAACCTACCATGGGCAGCTCCACTGCGATCAAAGCGCAGAACAGCAGAGCATGAGGGTTGTTTTTCAGAAATAAAGGCACCCAAGCTGTTCAGTTATGAGCCAAATCAGTTCTTACTGTTATTCACACCTTTGTTTCCGACAAAACACATGTAATGGGAAGGCGATGGTTACCCCTGTGACTTGGATCAGCCAGAGAAGGGTGGTGAACAGAACAGGGCTTTGCTGGAGCCAGGAGCGCGGTCTGGGGAGGGAAGGTCTACACAGCCTCTGCTGTCCAGCTCTGGAAAGCAGAATCATTCTTGGCTCAAGTCAGTTGCTACTGGCAATCTGTGTTTTAAGCAGAACGGCAGATCAGTGCACGCGTGACGGGATGAGCTGGATCCCGGGGGGGTCCCTGAGGCTCCTGCTCCATGGGAAGCCAGGCGGACTGGAGGCGGAGGGACAGCTGAGCGCTCACCTGCGCTGGCCCCCAGACAGCCCGGGGCGCTGACCCAGCCCGAGGGAACGCAGCAACCCGAACCTGCATCCCAGGGCTCACATGGGTGTATTTGGTGTACACGTTCCACATACATCCATGTCTGATTCCAGCTGGTTTACGTCACCTGGGCAACAATTGGCTCCCAGAGGGAACTTAAGCCTGGAAGGAAGGAAAACATAAGATGTAACTAAACACCATCACTGGTTTTGAAAGAGAATCCCGGAGTGGTTTTGGATTTCATGGGGAAGGAAGCTGAATCTTGGCGCTGTTGTGGTGAGCGGGACACCAGGTACAGGACACAGGTACTGCCTGCACCAGCGGGTCCCCAGCAGGAGCCTGGGGCTGGGACCCAGTTCCACCCGACGCCAAAGGGACCCGCGACGAGTGCACCCGTGCGGGAGGAGGGTCCCGAAGCCAGGGACGAGGATGTTCCCAAAGCTGGGACGAGGAGTGTCCCAAAGCCGGGGACGAGGAGGCTCCCATGGCACAGACGCGGTGCACAGAGACCTCGGAACAGACACACAGATGATCTTGCTGGAGCTCGACAGGAGGAAAACTTTGGTTTCAATTTGTAGGGATTTATTTAAAAATTAAATCAGAGATATTTCTGAGACAAGAATTCGTTTAAGTGAACTGTTGATTCGGAATTTCTTTCCTTGAAAGAACCTGCCTTGGCTGGGAAGGAATGAAGAGAAATTTCTTATTCTTATCCTGAGGCCAGGAGTGAGAGATGACATGGAAATGAGAGATATAAACACACTCTCCTTCACATCTGGAAACAGAAAAAAACCCTGCACGACAAAAAGGTGTGGAGAAGACAGATGTTCTTCTCGACGCTGCATCTGTACGCCCGGGGCACAGACGATGGCAGACGAATGGCGCTGCGCTGCAGACAGGCTGGACCGGGAAACCTCTGCCCTCCTCAAACTGCTTCGGGACAAGACAGCTCACAATTATTCACGCGTTTCTTCATTTAAAAAATCACTTCTTTATTTAAAAGGAAAAAAAAAAAGCAATGACCCTCCCAACTCCCTCCAAAAAAAATACCCCAATAATAATAATAATTATAATAAAAAATCCTATTAGAAACAATAAGGAAGCACTGAGAGTTTGAGTATTACACTCTTCAAGTATGCTGTTTGGATTTTTCTTTAATCTGTGAATATACATATATTAAAAAAACCTTAAAAGTGCGACCAAGGGCTTCTGCTTAAAGGTAAGTATGTCAAGGACTACTTCAAAATACTGTAGCACGACCGTGCAGTTGCTGCGTGCGCAAGAGGCTTCCACTGCCCACGCCGGCAGAACCGGCGGCCTGGAAACGTTACCGCGAGCCAGGGCAGCGGGACCGGTGACGCTGCCGCGGGGCTGGGACAGAGACCCACACGCTGTCGTCCTCCTCGTGTCGAGGACAGAAACCACTCTGAGCGCACACGTTTGGACACGGAATGTGAGCAGACTTCACAGTACGGGTTTAGTGTTACAGGTTTGCTGTGGTACCATCGTTCGAGGCTGTGCACCAGATTTAGCTTTGCCCGTCTTACGCTAATCACGTTCTCCTCCTCCTGACAGGTTTGGTACAGTAGTTCGAGCCACAATTTAAACTGCCCATTGGTATGCTCCAAATTTCTGTATTTTATTTCTTTTGTACACTTTAAAGAATCTTAAGATTTGCATTCAAAGAGAACCATGCTACATAAAAATTATCCAGGATTCTCGCCAAAAAGAGTTCTTGAATAAAATCTAAAAAATACTATTGCAATGCATCTCGCAGAGAAAAAACGTTATTCTAAATGTAAACAAATTCACTCGGACACTTAAAACTTCAGCAGAGGAGCTGCTGACTAATCTTTGCCACGCTTGCTCACCGAGGGCGCCAGGAGGAGGGCGCCGCAGCCCATTCCCGCTGCCATCATCTGGGGGGAGACAAGAACCGTTCCAAGTAGCCGGAGATGGCGTCCCAGTGCTTCCACAAAAAGGCAATGAAAACCACGATAAATAAAGTGCTGAACGTCCTATTGCGAGTCTTCATGAGGGGCACGACGCAGTTGGCCACGGTGGAGACGAAGACGAGGAGCACGGCCATGACGGCCAGGAGGATGTTGATGAGCTTCCCCAGCAGGTTCCGGGCCGTGGCGTTCTCCAGCCCCTCCAGCTGCACCACCTGCTGCTGCTGCTGCTGCAGCTCCATCTTGGAGATGCGCGTCTGGCAGGCTTCCAGGGCCTCCTGTCGCGAGAGCACAGCGCTGGGCGGCCGGCACGCCTGCCCGCCAGGGACAGCATGGGGACAGCATGGGGACAGCCCGGGGACAGGCATGGGGACAGCATGGGGACAGCATGGGGACAGGCATGGGGACAGGCATGGGGACAGCCAGGGAGACAGCCCAGGGACAGGCATGGGGACAGCATGGGGACAGCATGGGGACAGGCATGGGGAACCGGCATGGGGACAGCCAGGGGGACAGCCCAGGGACAGGCATGGGGACAGCATGGGGACAGGCATGGGGACAGCCAGGGGGACAGCCCAGGGACAGGCATGGGGACAGCATGGGGACAGGCATGGGGACAGCCAGGGGGACAGCCCAGGGACAGGCATGGGGACAGCATGGGGACAGGCATGGGGACAGGCATGGGGACAGGCTGTGGACAGCCCGGGCTGCCCCTCGGCTGGGCCGGAGGGGCCGTGCTCCTCGCACCC
Organism: Columba livia; assembly: GCF_036013475.1. NCBI lineage: Eukaryota > Metazoa > Chordata > Aves > Columbiformes > Columbidae > Columba > Columba livia. The sequence goes on from NC_088611.1 coordinate 22,705,186, forward strand.
CAGCAGCCCCGCGGCCCCAGCGCGGGTGCGGGCGCACAGATGGAGCCATCGCCAGGACAGGGCGAGGAGCCCCGCGGGCTGCAGGCTCGGGGACGGCCTGAGGGACACACAGTGCTGTCCCCAGCCTGCACAGCTGTGGAATGGCACCAGCACCACCCCGGGAGAAACCGTGAGGGCTGCAGGAAGGAGACGGCCAGGAGAAGGGTAAGGAGAGGGAGGTCTATGGAACTGCCTCTAGGAAGAGGCAAAGCAAAAGTACGTGGGAGGAGATGACTACCCTGTACAAACACCTCTAAAGCACCACTGACCCAGGGGTGAATGTTCTCAGGCCTTTTCACCACGCTGAACCTCCAGCCGACCAGCCCACCAGCAGCACACCCCCGGCCACACACACGGAGGGTTTTTAAGGTAATTAATGCAATGGGACACTTCTGCTCTTGGAGGTACAAAGTTACAGTCTCCATTAATCCTCCTCAGAGATGCTTTTCTCAGCCCTAAAGGCCTGAGACCTGGAGGCCAACTTGGGGTAACACCCAGAGATCACTGCGCTCCTGCCTACAGACTGAGCTCTGTCTGTCCCTCCGCAGCGTCCCACCGCGCTCCTAACTAGTTCTGTATGCAAGAAAACCTTTGCTTTTTCCATGGCAATGCTGAGGAATCGTCTGTCCCAATTTGCAAGTTTACACTGAAAGTGCTGAATCATAAAGATTCAAAAAAGCTATTAAGAAATCCCCATTTCAATTTAAGTTTTCAACCTAACTTCTGCCTGCTGTGTGAAATTACAGAGGAGAACAAAACCCGAATATTGTAACACTGCCCCAAGGGAGAGCCTCCTGTTTACTGTGTCAGAGGCCACGGCCCCCTGTGCACAGACACTGATTTATTTTAACTAACTTAAAGGTCATTGTCTCCTGTTACATTTCTCTGCCATTGCATCATATCTGGGGAGGTCAATGAAACACGAGGGCTCCTCTTCAGTCAGGGCCCCTCGCAGTCCGGGTGCAGCCCCTCAGCCGCCTGTGGCTGCCCCGGCGGCGGGATGGGGACGCGCCCCGGACTCGCGGCTGCATCTGAGCGTCCCCGGCCCACAACCCTCTGCTCACGCCTCAAACATCTCACGTCAGCACCCGAAACCGAGACGCCTGCTAAAACCAGCACAAGTGTCCAAAAGGGACGATCTCCCTGTCTGAAACAGGCCTTTGTTTGTAACGTTCAGAGGCTGCTCACATCATTTCCCAGGTCTTCTGCTCTGCGGAAGACCCTCCAACCTCATCATTTCTGTTACCATAGCTTTGGTCTTTTACATACTGAAAGAAACTTATCTTTTAAAACACATCTCCTTATTTGGGCAAAACCAACAGAAATAATTGTTTCCCGACTCAATGCGGTGGACGCACAACGCATTTTTCCTTAGACATATGTGGCTGTGGCTCTAAAATTAGCGACACAGAAACACACCCCAGGGTCACTTTCTGGGAACGCTACTGTAAAAAACGTCCTTGGGTGGCGGCCTGTTCGTTTCTAATCCGCTACAAACCCTGCGCACAAAGCGGACGCAGGTTTCCCGTCTGCCGTAGCCCGGCACGGGCTGCGGAGCGAGCGGGCGGCCCTTGGCAGCCCCCGCGCGGCGAGGGGCACGGCCCTTGGCAGCCGCCGCGGCACGGGCACCGGCCGGCCGAGGTGGAGAAAAGGCCCTTGCAGAAGTCTCCAATACGCAGCTTAGCAATAAAACTACAAGGGTGAAAGCCAAACATTGCATCACAGAAGCATTTCAAAAGCGGAGGAGTTAAGAAAGAGCGGGGGGAAGGCGGGACCGAGAGTCCCTGTCACCCACCTGGATGTCCCGCGCGCGCTCGTAGGACTGGTAGGCGATCTTCTCCTCCATGCTGGCCAGCTCCTGCTTCAGGTTGAGGATCTCGTTCTGGTGGAGCTCAGTCAGGTCATTGAGCTGCTCTTCCAGTCGTTCACATCTACAAGTGACACACAAGGCACAGCAGCTTTAACGAGGGTGGCAAAATCGCCCCAGTGAACACGACGGACGTTTCACTGCGAACTGGCGTGGCTGCCCCAGCCCTCCCAACAGCACGCGCGGCAGCGCTGCGGCCCCTCGCCGGGCACCACGGAAACCCTTTCTGCCAGGTGAGGTCACGTTAATCCTCCTTCTGTCCTGAGGAAAACACACAGACCGGTTAAATGGCAACTGCCAAGCCATGCGATCAAGGACAGAATTAGAATACAATGCGTCATTACCCAAATTTTTGTTTAAACTAGTTCCGTTCTAATACCATAAGCTCTTACACATTTTTACCCACACTTGGACTAGTAACGGACATAAAAATGGCACAGCGATCAAACGTGACCCGTGTCTCCTTCACGTGTGCGGTCACATGGATATCTTTGACTTATTTTTTCTTTATCTCCATGATTCAGCTCAACTAGCAAAGATCATCATATTATTTATCTGGAGGGCACACGAATCATTAACCTGCAGGCTTACCTTTCAGTTTGCCACCGGTGAGCAGGCCGGGAGCAGGGAGGGGAGGACTGCCCAAAAAAGAGGTACGGCAGTTCTGAGACACACACGTTTGTTTCCCATTGAAGGAGTTTTCAATTGACTTCAACGGTAACTCCCTGACGTTAATTGAGCACTTTTAAAATACACTAGGGATACTTTGCATTTGTATGTAGCACTTCCTTTTCGGATTTTCAAGTCCAAACTTACACTAAACTCATGCTTCAATGCCCTTTCAAAGCCAGGCAAGTATTTCTGCTGCTTCCCAAAGGTAAGTGGGCAGAGAGCGAGGCCGCCAGCGCCAGGGAGCGCTGAGCTGGGCACCAGCTCCGTGTCCCGCGTGGCTGCCGGGGCTCTGCCCCGTGACTGGCACCGACCGGCCCGCGCAGCGCGGGCGCGGCTGGACCGCGGCTCTCACCGCCCGACCCTTCGTACCGGGAAACTGCAGGGGAACTCGGCACAGAGAGAACTGCTTGGTCTCATTTCAGTTTCCCTCTGACTCCATCTGAATTTATTTCATACACACACACAAAATTAATAAACAATATTTAACCAGAACAAAGAATTTAATTACAAGTTCTGAAACTAAGGTACAAGTCCTGCTTCTGGGTTGTTGGTTTTTTTCCAAGGTTTTTTTGGTGCTTCTCAAGCTAAATATTCAGAATCTGAAGGCAAAAGCCGGACTTTCAAAATAGTTTTGGGGTTTTGTTTTTAAGTGAAAAGTCTGAGGAAGGTTTTCTTCCCATCCCGGGGCACCGCGGGCGTTATCTCTGGAGCCAGGCCCAGCGGGCGGCACCCAGCTCAGCCCAGCACCCAGCTCAGCCCGGCCCCCGGCTCAGCCCAGCACCCAGCTCAGCCCAGCCCCCAGCTCAGCCCAGCACCCAGCTCAGCCCGGCCCCCAGCTCAGCCCGGCCCCCAGCTCAGCCCGGCACCCAGCTCAGCCCGGCCCCCAGCTCAGCCCAGCACCCAGCTCAGCCCGGCCCCCAGCTCAGCCCGGCCCCCAGCTCAGCCCAGCACCCAGCTCAGCCCGGCACCCAGCTCAGCCCGGCCCCCGGCTCAGCCCAGCACCCAGCTCAGCCCAGCCCCCAGCTCAGCCCAGCCCCCAGCTCAGCCCGGCCCCCAGCTCAGCCCGGCCCCCAGCTCAGCCCGGCACCCAGCTCAGCCCAGCACCCAGCTCAGCCCAGCACCCAGCTCAGCCCGGCCCCCAGCTCAGCCCGGCCCCCAGCTCAGCCCGGCACCCAGCTCAGCCCGGCACCCAGCTCAGCCCAGCACCCAGCTCAGCCCAGCACCCAGCTCAGCCCGGCCCCCAGCTCAGCCCAGCACCCAACTCAGCCCAGCACCCAGCTCAGCCCGGCACCCAGCTCAGCCCGGCCCCCAGCTCAGCCCGGCCCCCAGCTCAGCCCGGCCCCCAGCTCAGCCCAGCACCCAGCTCAGCCCAGCCCCCAGCTCAGCCCGGCACCCAGCTCAGCCCGGCCCCCAGCTCAGCCCAGCACCCAGCTCAGCCCAGCACCCAGCTCAGCCCGGCCCCCAGCTCAGCCCAGCACCCAGCTCAGCCCAGCACCCAGCTCAGCCCGGCACCCAGCTCAGCCCGGCCCCCAGCTCAGCCCAGCACCCAACTCAGCCCAGCACCCAGCTCAGCCCGGCACCCAGCTCAGCCCGGCCCCCAGCTCAGCCCGGCCCCCAGCTCAGCCCGGCCCCCAGCTCAGCCCAGCACCCAGCTCAGCCCAGCCCCCAGCTCAGCCCGGCACCCAGCTCAGCCCGGCCCCCAGCTCAGCCCAGCACCCAGCTCAGCCCAGCACCCAGCTCAGCCCGGCACCCAGCTCAGCCCGGCCCCCAGCTCAGCCCAGCACCCAACTCAGCCCAGCACCCAGCTCAGCCCGGCACCCAGCTCAGCCCGGCCCCCAGCTCAGCCCGGCCCCCAGCTCAGCCCGGCCCCCAGCTCAGCCCAGCACCCAGCTCAGCCCAGCACCCAACTCAGCCCGGACCCCAGCTCAGCCCAGCACCCAGCTCAGCCCAGCACCCAACTCAGCCCGGCACCCAGCTCAGCCCGGCCCCCAGCTCAGCCCAGCACCCAGCTCAGCCCGGCCCCCAGCTCAGCCCGGCACCCAGCTCAGCCCGGCCCCCAGCTCAGCCCAGCACCCAGCTCAGCCCAGCACCCAGCTCAGCCCGGCCGGCCTGGCCAGCCACTTCCACCCACGCCAGAACAGGTTTCCCAGGAAGGACAGGCTGCAGACAGGGAATGGAATGGCCATGTGAGGACCGTCTAATGAAGAAGGAGCCCAGATAATTAATACTGCCATTTGTTCCCACACTACTTAAACCCACTTGCCAACAACCAAGAAATCCCAACAAACCCCACTCCAAGTCCCAACGGCAGCATCAATTACTTGAAATATATTCAGCTTGTTAATATATTACAACATTCTCCAGTAAGTTTATTACACAAAAAGGGACTTAAGCGTTTCTGAAAATATCATGATCCTTTAACCCACTCCCACATAAACGCCCTTGATAAAACAGCTGTTGCCAGGCAGCTTAAATCCTGTTCTCTAACAAGAAACAATTGTATTTTAATAACTTCAAAACTATCTCAATCTACAGGAAACATAAGGAAAGGCTGCAAACGCGGGCAGTCAGGGCTGCGGCACGATGCCATCAGCAGCAGGGCAGGCTCGGCCCCGCACACCCCGCGTCCCCCGCGTCCCCGCGTACCCCGTGTCCCCGCACACCTCGCGTCCCCGCACACCCCGTCTCCCCACACACCCCATGTCCCCGCACACCCCATGTCCCCGCACACCCCGTGTCCCCTCACACCCCGCGTCCCCGCACACCCCGTCTCCCCACACACCCCATGTCCCCGCACACCTCGTGTCCCCACACACCCCGCGTCCCCGCACACCCCGTGTCCCCGCATCCCCGCACACCCCGTGTCCCCGCACACCCCGTGTCCCCGCATCCCCGCACACCCCGTGTCCCCGCATCCCCGCACACCCCGCGTCCCCGCACACCCCGTGTCCCCGCACACCCCGTGTCCCCGCATCCCCGCACACCCCGTGTCCCCGCATCCCCGCACACCCCGTGTCCCCGCGTCCCCGCACACCCCGTGTCCCCACACACCTCGTGTCCCCGCACACCCCGCATCCCCGCACACCCCGCGTCCCCGCACACCCCGTGTCCCCGCACACCCCGTGTCCCCGCAGCTCCTGCGGCTGCCCCCGGGGATCGCCCGCGCTGTCAGAAACCGCTGCTGGGCAACTGCTGCAATTGGGTTATTTAAAACAAACAAACACAAACCCCCCAACAAAAAAGCAACACCAAAACCCAAAAACCCCTCCCCTACAACCTACCCAGACCTATTTTTGAAATTACGCTTCCTCCATTTATCTCCTTTTTACTCTTCATCCCATTATCTGCTGTTTAGGAAACATTTCTTTTTCCCTACTGTTTTCTACTGGTGTCCAAATCTGAAAAGCTCGGAGGGGTTTATGTGACTTCGGGGCCCAACGCGAGGGCTCTCCCGCTGAAGGACGGCTCCCGCCCACCCAGAGGCATTGAAAATGCGAGGGACGGGACGGCTGTCCAGAGCGTTCGGATGAGATTCACCTTCCCCGTGCAACAGACTGAGCCCGCCTGTGAGCAGGGCAGCGCCCCGAACACACACCCCCTTCATCTATCTCAGCCATGGAAATTCCTCGTTGGAGGCTGAGAATTATTTTTCAGGAGCTAGAGTGTGAAAATTCTCCTTAGAATGAGCAGCCCGAGCCGCAGGAGCTCCAGCGTGGGCACCGGAGCCGCTGCCGCAGCCCGGCGCCCAGGGACGCTCGAGTCACGCACCTGCTCGCCCACGGGGACACTTCACTTTAAAAAGCCATGTCAGATTTCCACACGTTTTCTGTGACTCGCAGCATCAGGGGACAGACTGGAAAAAGGAAATAGGCCACACAACACAACTATGGCCATCTCTTTTGTTTTGTTTTTTAAGAGCTTTAAGATATTTTAAAGTAATGGCTGCAAAATATGCAGCTAATACAGTGCATGTGAGGGAAGATGGGATGAGAAAGGTGTTTTAGCTGCACTCGGTAAGTGCTCTGGCCAAACTGATGCTGAATGCGTCACTGCGAACCGAGTCCAACGCCTCTCTTCAAGCATCTCTCAAGATGGACTTTCTTCTTCTAGCTATGGCATACAACATTTTGCCTGATTTTTATTTGTCGTCCAAATACATCTGTTTTGCTCCCGAGCGCACCAGTTTCAATAGGAGGAACAGCTAAGGGCAGGATCTACGAGCAGGATGCTCCGGCGGGCACAGGGGGGTCGGTGCTGGTTCAGCCCCAGCCTGCGTGCTCCACAAACGCCTCTTCAGCCCTTCCACAGCTCAAAGACAGCACGTCTGATCTATTTAAAATAAACCACGAGAACGGACTGGAGTCCAACAATTAGACTGGAGCAAAAATCAGATAAACGAAGGCACCGGCGTCTGGTATTTTGGCCGATGGGTTTCTCCTGACAGGAGTGTGAGAGACCTAAATGCCCCTTCCGAGGCTGCTGGGCCAGGGAAGAAACCCAAACCGCCGGGCTGGCCACGCTCCAAATACGTGAGCTCATGATTCACCGCGTACAAAAGGGTTCCTGAGGGGACACACAAGATGAAAATACTCAGCAGGAACTTTATTTCGGTCTCGATAGCACAGAAAGTCCCCGCTCCTATCAGTAAACAACCACCACCTCCCAGCCGATGAGATAAGCGCCGGGATGTTTCAGTGGCTGCTCCGGCTGCAGGAGGAACATACCATGGCCAAGAGGCCAACAGGACCTGCCCTGCTCAGCAGCTCAGCCCTGGCACAGCCGCGCGGTGCGCCGGGCTGGCACGGGCTGCGGACAGGGGACAGGCTGGGGACGGGACGGGGACGGGACGGGCAGTGCTGCCCACCCCGGCCTCGCCAGGTGCTGCCGGGCGGGAGAACCAGAGCGACTGCACCACGAGTCCCTGCCCCGGCGCTGGTTCCAAACCAGCAGCTCCGGCGACAGGCGATACTGGGAGCAGGGAGAGGGAGGAGACTGAGGAGGCCACGGACACACCACAGCTGATACACAGAATCTGCACAAACACACAAGGAAAAACGATCAGAACCCGCAAAAAAGTAGAACATCTACAAAAGGGGAAATGGACCAAGACCAGCTGAGCCAATGTCACGAGTGAGCTTTGTTCCAGCTCCCAGGCACAAATACTCAGCGCTGCCTTACGAGCAAAGGCTTCTCCAAAATACTTATTTTTTTAAGCTCTAACTGAACTCGGCGCTTGTTTTTGAAAGCTTCCCAGAAACAGAGCAGAGTTATGAGGTATTTATGGTTTTAAAAGCTAATTATGATTAACTTGCATCCCCAGCTTCAAACCACAACCTCCGCTCCCACCGTTGCTGAAGGGCCGAGGAGCAGAGCTCCCGCTCCAGCAGCCGCTCTGCCCTCGGACGCCGCGGAGCCCGCCCGTGTGCGGCGACGTGCCTTCCATCTTCATCGCGTTCTAAAATACAGAAGCTCTCCAACAAGAACCCATTTTGTAGAAAAAGATATTAATCTGGCTGTGATTAACCCCTGAGCTCCCTGTGGACTGTGCAGTTCCCTGCTTGGCTCTGCAGGCCTGCAGAGACAATGGCACTCCATGGGCTTTAATGGGTCTCTGTAATTAACTCACATCAACGTTCCAAGTGGCAGGTCTAAACTACTACCTTTTTAAGCATTAATAAGCCCAATACAGACTGTCCCAGGAACTTTCTGCTCCAGGCTGCCCCGGTCAATGGCCGGGCTCTGGGGTTGCCCCGGGGAGCGCTCGGCAACGGCTGATGGTGCAGGACAGGCCTGACCTCGTGCTGCAGCGGTGGGAGGACCCGTGAGCCTGGCTGGACACTCAGCAGCCCCAGGGAACAACTGGCCGGTTGAGCTGGTGCACACATCAGTCCCCAGGCCGCACTCAGCCCGCTCCTTCAGCTGCTCTGCGCTCACACCCTGCACTCCGCTAGGAACGGGCACTGCTCTGCGCTCACACCCTGCACTCCGCTAGGAACGGGCACTGCTCTGCGCTCACACCCTGCACTCCGCTAGGAACGGGCGCTGTCCTGCGCTCACACCCTGCACTCCGCTAGGAACGGGCGCTGTCCTGTGCTCACACCCGGTGCTCCACTAGGAACGGGCACTGCTCTGCGCTCACACCCTGCACTCCGCTAGGAACGGGCACTGTCCTGTGCTCACACCCGGTGCTCCACTAGGAACGGGCGCTGCTCTGCGCTCACACCCTGCACTCCGCTAGGAACGGGCACTGTCCTGTGCTCACACCCTGCACTCCGCTAGGAACGGGCACTGCTCTGCGCTCACAGCCTGCACTCCGCTAGGAACGGGCGCTGTCCTGCGCTCACACCCTGCACTCCGCTAGGAACGGGCACTGTCCTGCGCTCACAGCCGGCGCTCCGCTAGGAACGGGCGCTGTCCTGCGCTCACACCCTGCACTCCGCTAGGAACGGGCGCTGTCCTGCGCTCACACCCTGCACTCCGCTAGGAACAGGCACTGCTCTGCGCTCACACCCTGCACTCCGCTAGGAACAGGCGCTGTACGTGTGGGACCAACCCCACACAGTGGGAGCCCCTCTGCTGGGGAGCAGGACACCAAACTCAACACCGCTTTGTTGTGTGACTTCATGACAATGAGGCACGAGGAACCAAATCTGCTGCGCTGGGCTCTGTTTTCAGTCAAATCGCTGATTGTTGTAAAGCAGGATTAGAAAGTGGTGTTTGTCTGGCTTTGTCTGCCCAAGTTCTGCAAAGCGCACAGAAAGCTTGCTGTCTCTACCAGATCCTAGCAGGTCAGGCCTTTTCACTTGTTTTTCCAGTGATCTGGCACCAGCATGTCTAAAGAGCTGCAGGGCACACCGCGGCAGCAAGCGGCACCCGGCGCTTCAGCAAGCCTGCCCACAGCCAGCGCGCCGGGCCCCACCGCGCACGCGGACCACGAGCGCCCGCCTTACACGAGCCTGCTGTCCTCCGCCACACCACGAGCGGGGCCCCCTGATTCGCTACGTCAAGTTTAAAAAGCAGAGCTGAACAGTCCTGTGGGTTAGGACTGCGGTGTCCGGAGCGGCGGCAGAAGGGCAGCGCCTGGGGATGGGCCCCTGCGCCGGTGTGGGACGGGACACGGTGTCCCGCCGGGCAGCACGGGGCAGCCTGCGGAGGGAGGGGAAGGGGACAGTCCCCAGCAGCTGTCGCCGGGCCTGGGGGCAGGGACAGGCCGCGCTGCAGCGACCCCTGCACCTCTGCGCGCCTCGCAGCGAGGGCAAGGCCGCTGGAACCAGGGGCTCCCAGCCCCGGGGCCACACGGCCTCCAGGACAAGAGCACTGCCCATATCTGACATTTAATTTCACTTCATTTCACCAAACCCTGCCCCTGTGGGGCTGAGCAGAGAAGGGAAGGGCAGATCCTACTTTTGGCATGTGGCAAGATCATGTCTTCTTGAAGAGCCCCAAGAAAGCTGGATATTTCTTTCTCTGGCAAATATGGACCCGAGGGGTGGAGGAGGCAGGGCCAGGATACTGCCCACATGTCCCCTGTCTCCTGCTTGGCCCAAACCTCCACAGGATTTTTGTGGGGCAAAGCACTGGCTGGATAGCAGTAACTGCATCAATGTACTCCTGGTCTTTTGATACACCTTTCTAAACATTTTGGCGCAACCTTTTGTTTTGAAAACACTCCAAAATAACCTTTTTCCTTGCTATTTTTTTCTCATGCAGAAAAGGAGACAAGCAGCAAAATACCAATATTTACAAACGACAGAGCTGGGAGGGCAAAATCCTGAGGCGGCTGCAAAACCCCCGTCCGAACGAGGCTGCTGGACCAGCGGCTGCGCAGCACTGCCGGGCTCTGCGGCCCAGGGCTTAGCGTGACACAAAGTACAAGAGCACGTACCTGTACCGCTCCTCCTGCAGAGTCTGCATTATCAACGAGTAATCCCTCTGATAGCGAACCTTAAGATCCTCAAACGATTCTTCCAGTCTTGCCTGTGTCTCTCGAATTTCTTGAATCTCATGCAGTATTGCATCAAACCCTGAGCTCTGCATATCCAGAGTGTTTGTTTTGGAGCTGGAAGCTCCCACAGGGCCCCCTGTCGTGCTGTTGGCCCCCACGGAGCCTGATGTGGCACTGGAGCAATCCTCTTCACTGCCATACTTTGGGCTTGACTGAAAGTTCTGAATAACACCTAGAGCCTTGCCTCCTGTCCCATCTTCCTGGCCTTCTTCTAAGGAGTCTTTCAGATTAGCAATGTTGTCTGCACTCCCAAACTTGTTCCTTATGAGGGAGGCAATCTCCCGGGGTTTGGAAACCACAGCTCCTGCTGCTGAATGCGTGGCTTGGGAGAAACTGGACAGCCCACCTTTCACGCTGTCTACTACTCCCTCACTGAAGCCAGTGACTTTTGCTCCAACATCTTTCAAGCCCTGATGCATATCCCTGAAGACATCCTTCGGCTGCCGAGGGATCCCATTCTGTTCAATCTCTCGCAGCTTTCGACGGTAGTGTTCTAGTTTCTTCTGCAGCTGCAAGATGGTCTGTGCTGACTTTTGATTCTTCTTCTCAAACACCTGTTTAATGCGGGCACTCTGCTGCTTGTCTGCATTGTTGGCCAGTTTCAGGTACTCTGCCACGTTGTCATCACGGGCTGTTTGTTCGATTTTGATCTGCTCGGTCAACTTCAGTATCTTCTGCTGCAGGTGCGTGATGGCCACTTTAGTGCGCTGCGGGTCCGGGGTCCCATCCACAGAGTCTGCGTTGATGCTGCCATCAGTGCTGGAGGCCACCGCACTGGAGGTCTGCGCTAGGCTGCTGACTTCCAGCCGCTCGATCTGGGAAGGACAGACAGAGGCGTCAGTGCTTCCCCGACAGAAACCCCCTTCTTTATGCCAATCAGCTTGACAAGCTGATGCAATTCTGCATCTTTTTCAGCTGGCCAAAGTACAGTATCCATAAACTGAGCTTCACGTGCTTTAAAAACATCTGTAAAAACTGAGGAAAGGGCAAGCCCCTCATACTTAAGCCAACTTAATGGCTTCAAACAACCAAAAGCTCCAGCACAAAGCACAACTGGGCACTCAGGTTTGGCAGGCTGAGCTCTCTCAAGTTCTGGTACAAAGTCAGCAGTTCTATCAACTGGCGAGTAAGAAGACAGAGAAGGTAACAGAAACCACGCAGATCAAGTATACAGCAAACCCGAGTTATTCCCAGTGCTTCACCTGCTTGTGTGACAGCCGACAGTGACAAAACCTACCAGAAAACCAGAGATCTGCCGTGGTACCGCACAAACCCGGCACAAAGAGCCGCTCAGCCCTGACAAAGCCCCCTGCCCGCAACCCGCAGCAGCTGCTCCGGGAGCACAAGCGGGGTCCAAAGGACAAACCCCATTTCAGCCAGGACAGGTCAACCGCTGTCAGCGCACACCAGCGCCAAACCGAACCCGCCGCGCCCCCCGCGGCTGGAAGGCGGGCGGCCCGGGCAGCGCGGCCGCCCCGCCACGCTCCCTCCCGGGACAGCGCGGAGCTGAGCCCGACAGCGGCCGCCCCGGGAGGGGGCAGCGGAGCCAACGCAGAACGGACCCCGCGCTGGGCCGGCCGGGCCCAGTGCCGACCCCGCTCCTGCGGCCGCGGGGACCCCGCGGCGCCCCCGGCCCGGCCCGGCCCAGCCAAGCCAGGCCCGGCCCGGCCCGGCCCAGCCAAGCCAGGCCCGTCCCGTCCCGTCCCGTCCCGTCCCGTCCCGTCCCGTCCCGTCCCGTCCCGTCCCGTCCCGGCTGTACCCGCGGTTCCTGGGCCCGGCCCGGCAGCAGCGCGCGCTCCCCGCGCATGGCTCCGGCATGGCTGCTCCGCCCCGCGCCGCCTGGACCTGGCCCGGCCCCGCCCCTGAGGAGCCCCGCCCTCGGCCCCGCCCCCAAGGAGCCCCGCCCCTTAAGGTCCCCTCGGTGCCCGGTCGGCCAGACGCCCCTTCAGGCCCCGTCACCTCTCCCGTAACGCGGTTCTGCTTCCCGAGCCCTGCCGCTGTTCCGCAAGGCGAAGTCCCGCAGCGACGCCCGGTGCTGCTGCCGTTTACATTATCAAAACCCACAGTTGTTTCAATCGCGTTTCAGCCACGCAAAACCAGATACACATCTTGGCTTCGCTAGATGCAGAAAACAGCCCTAGAGCACGATGGATAAACAGGTTGTGATTCACGTCCTACGCATTTAGCAAACGAGCTTCCGTGGTACTCATTTCTAATCCTCCCAGAACCAACAGCGTGATTTAAACACCGGGCGGCATCCCATGCTGTGTCATTTAAACCACCACCAGCCAATGCACAGCTTGCTCCCCAAACGCAGAACACGTTTCCATATTTGTCTTGTGAACATATACTTTACAAAACAAAAAATGCTATTAGAGTTAACTGCACCCCCTTCTCTAGTTTCAACGCTCCACAGTTCTGGTTTAACACAGCAACAGCACAGTCCTGTCCCGCGCCCCCATCACACGACGGGAAAACCAAGCAGACACACGGAAAACTCGACAGATCCAGTTTCTGGAGGAGTTCAGTTGCTGGAAACCACAGAATATCAGTTTCCAGTCTGTAGCGACTGCAGAAATATCAACTGCTCTCTTAAGCAGGTTTATTTCTAGAAACCCTGGATATCTCTGGATAGTTTAATGGAAAGTCAGTGCCAAGAATTCATATTAATCACTGGGACCAACAACATGCATGACATCAGCACTGCACAGAGAGCACTCCGTCTCTGAGATCCAGGGACGTGTGCTCGGAAGCGGAACAGGTTCGGTAAGGTGCCGCTTCCCCACACCTGCAGGTTCACTGAGACTCTCCTAGGACCGCCACGGATCCGGCTTTTCCGTGTGGTGTTGAAGGACGCAGATCCCGCATGCACAGGGATGCCCGCGTGGAGTGAAAACCAGCTCCCGCGGTTCAACACGAGCAATAAGGAGCTCCTATCAGCCTGATGTACTCCTAGTTGGGTCTAATTAGCATGTTTGTGTGTGTAATTACACAAATAGTACACTCTTCTTCTCAGACATGAGTTTTGTGGCAGAAAAACTTTGTATAAACTTTATCTTCTCCCCTTTTAAATTGACTTCAGCCTACCTCCTCAGGTCATCTTCCCGCATCTGCGACAGAAGATAAACTGAATAGCTACAGTGCTGTTCTGGAACAGAACTGAGATAACATAAGTACTTTCTCCATATTGACAAGGCTTTAGAAGGGGAAGACTCAGCACAATCCGGGTCCTTGGGAAATGGTGGTGACATTATTAATTTAAGGAAACTGGCAGCTCTCCTGAGGAGATGCTGGTAAATCAAATCCCGTGATGGCCAATGTTTGTACCGATTCAGTGAGTCCCTCCGGCGGCACCGCAGCTCCCGCACGCGGGGCAGACGGCACGGCCCGCCGGCCCGCACCCGCGCTGGCTTTGCCAGGAGTCCAGTGAAATCCTGTGAGGACCTTGTGCTTTCTCCCCTCAAGATCCCATCACATCCCCAGCACTTGCAACACCATCAGGCTTTCCCTCCTGTAAGAGTTTTTCTATGTATAACATCTATTCTGCGACACACAGCCTTCTGGCATTGCTGCAGGTTAAACACAACAGTTCCTTTAAAGGTGTTCCGCCCTTCTTTTAAAACTGCTCCAGCGAACGCGCACAGCGCAGTCACGCACCAGGACACTGTGGGTTTTGAACCAGCAGGGCTCGGGGCAAGCCCGCTGTGCAGACCGCTCGGCTCCTGCTGCCCTCCCGTCCCGAGCTCCAGGAACGTGACCGGAACGCGCCACACGGCACAAGGGCAAGGACAGGCGGGAGCGGAGGGCGACGCCCGTGGAGAGCAGCCCGGGGGGTGATTAATCAGGTGATTAATCACACCTCTGACTGTGCACCCCGTGCCAGAGAACTCACCACCCAAACACCCACCGGTTGCTCAGCTCCTTCACGCGGGGGCTGAAGGCAGCACCGCGACACGCGGAGACGTCTGGGGCCTCACAGCCAGTCACGCACTTGGCGCTTCCTGCGAGGAAACGCCCTCATTAACCTCATTAACAGCATGGTTGGCGCGGCTGCCGGGATGTGAGGAGCAGGGACCGGCACCCGCCGGGGAGCCGCAGTGCCTGGCAGCCGGTGCGAGAGTCAGCAAGATCTCGACTTGACACCTCACGCGGAATAAACAGTAGAGGAGAAAAAAGGGCGTCGCTCGCGGCCTCGTCCCTCGCACCAGGGCCTCGCGTGCTCCGTGTTCCCAGCCGTGCCGCGCGGTCGCTGCGGCTGTGACCTGAGCGCTCCGCAGAGGGGATCACTCCTGGCTCCGCACACTCCAGCTGCATACGGAGTTACTTACCTCCTGCCCCGTGTGCTGAGCTGCGCCTCGACTCCACACTGACAAACTGTTTAACGTATCTTTACATGAAATTTTTAGGGAGGGGGGACAAACCCACCATAAAATAACGCAAACAAACAGAACAGTGAAAATTAAAAGTGCCTGCGAAAGTTCTTTGCAGAAACAGAACAGTGAGCTCTGAAAGCAGACAGTACCACCACAAAGGCAGGCTCAGAGCTCTTTCGGGAGGTGCTCTCCGTGACGAGGTGCCCGTGTTCTGCTGCCGACGCAGGAACCAAGAGCCAGGGGGAACGCCGCTCTCCCCCTTGCTGCCGCGTGCAAACCGCAGCTGGGCGCGCGGGCCCTGGTACACCCTCCCGTGTCCAACGCACTCATTCCTGGATGTCAGTGTGGAACACTGTATATTGTTTTTCCCTCTAAAAGAAAGAAGATTGCAAATTGCACCAAGTATAAGGTTTACAGAAAGTATATTTTGGCAATATTAAGGATCAAGTTCCTTTAGATTCAATGAATTTTGTGAGCGGGAAGATATCCATAGAAAGGAGGGCCTGAGATTATTTAGAATGCATGGTTCTCAGATTTAGCTTCAATTTTCTTGTTTCCATCCCACCGTGAACTTGGTAATATTTCTTATTCTGCGGAGTCAAAGGAGGCCGAAGCAGAACGCGTTCTACCGCAGAGGTGACCCGGACACAAGCACCTGCTCAACAAGGCACGTGCCGGAGCACGGGGAGCCCTGGGGTGCTGCTGCGGCTTCTGCTGAACTGCCAGCAGCCCCGAATTCCCGTTGGCTCCTCCAGCGCACCTCGGGAAGAGCCGCCTCTACGAGTACGAAACCGAGCGGCTGCAGGGGATCCCGGCGCCGGACTCGGGGACAGGCCGCCAGCCACCGCGTCTCGGAACGACGCTGTAATTTCTCATTGCTGTGCTCTTCCTCATTTCTCTCTCTCAGCACTTGGACAACGCAAAACACGCTGAGGCCCTTCGGCCCCAGTACCACTACAGATCTGCATTAAACCACCTAAACGCATGTTTGTGTGAAGCCAGGTACAGAATCTCGTGAGGTACAACTGAGATGTTTAAAGATGACTAATTACCATGAGGTACCTTCAATGTACTCAGTGAAACGCAGTCATTGGCAGTCACGTCCCTGTGTGCCACCTTTTGACACCCGAGCCGCGGTGACACCCGCCCCACCGGGCGGGCAGTGTCCCCAAAACTGGCCCATTGCAAAACCGACCACAGGCCCCAAAGTCAATGTGGTGAAGCCAGCCGCAGCCTGACTGCCACGACCTTGTCACCCAGCTCAATAGGAAATGAAGATGTGACTCCGTGTGCTGCTTCTTCCGGGTGCAGAAGCAGAGTTTATCTATACAGCAGGCAGTTGTACTTTCCTCCTGTCTGCCAGCAGCAGCCATGCCCGAGCTCAGCGGTCGCCGGGGCGGAGGGACCGGTGGCCGGTGCTGCCGCCAGGTGACACCGTGTGGCTGCGCCAGCAAGAACCGCAGGCGGCGGTTCCACACCTGCGTACCCCCACTCGCGCTGCCGGACAGCCCCTGTCGGGCCGGGACCGTCGCCTTCTTGACCCCAAACTTCTGAAACCCTGAGAAAAGATGTTTTTGAATGCAAGAGAGCAAGGCTTGGTTAACATTAACCAATTCAGAGATGGTTTGGCAAAGCTACAGACCCGTCAAGAGGAAAACGGCGGTGCCGCCGAGCAGGCTGGGCAGTGACAGCGACGTTTCGGGTCAGGCACGACCAGGAGCGAGCGGAAAAACGGGAAAGAACTGAATTACACACAAGGGCTGGCAGGAACTTGATTTCTGAGGTGAAAAAGGACGACACAGCAAAAGATATGGCCAAAATAACATTCACTGATGTATATCTTAGCAGCTGAAGGCTTTTAGTCAAGAGGGGATTGCCAATCAGGACAGAAGCTACAATAATAAGGACAGGAAATGAGGTAAAGCTGAACAGAAGCTAAGTATAGGAACTGGGCAGAGAGGGTGGATCGGGAAACAAATTATACAAGTTTCTATTGGAAAGTGACTGTAGACGAACAGGACTTTTTGCCCTTTTTTAAAAAATTCATTCTGGTTTCCCCAATACACGTGAGTCACATCTTACTGCCTTAGATGCAAAATGATGGTTAACACTTCCCAGAGAGCAGTTTTGAGGGTTTTTTACACTTCGAGCTGCTATCTGATAAACACAGATTATTATTACATCTTACATATTCATTTGTAAAGAACAGAGTTTAATCCTCAGATTGCACATTAAATTTGGCGTGCAAGGCACTGGAACCAAGCTGGTCTGGGAGAGGACGTCTCTGCACAGAGCGGCCGCCCGCCGAGCGAGGACCCGGCCCGCGGTCCAGACCTGCCGCTGCCGCGGTTCGGTGCGCAAGGCGCCCCCGGGTGCCTGGCCCAAGGGCACCGCACCTGCACACGAGCGCAGCAGCTGCCCTTCTACAATTACTTCATGTCGTGTCATTTATTTTCAGTTGTAGGATTTTCTGCAGTAGAACCCAGAGTGACTGCAACCGAAATTCATCCTGGGAGCAGCTGATCCAATCAAAGTTTACACAAAAAGATAAATACTTCAAACCAGCACGGTTCACGTTTCCTGTGAACATATTCCTTGCCATTCCCGTATAGCATTTCTCGACATATTGTTCCCTTATCTAAAGCCTTTCTCATACAACATTCACCCAGCGCAGCAGCTCGTCTGCCGCCTGCAGCAAGCTGTGTGCGGGAGCTGCGCCGGGCGCCCCGCGGCCCAGCCAACCCCAGCACTGCCCACGGGGCAGGCTCCGCCGGCCGCGGACACGCGGGAGCAGCGCGGCACGGGGACACGCACGCGTGCGCTGCACAACCTGGAAACTCTCAACAGCGAGCACACGAGGGAAAGGTGCGCTCGGCGGACACCAGCAGGGTGAGGCGACAGGGCACTGCTCCAGACATCCACCGCAAGCACTGCCGTCACTGGACACTGAAGTCACCATGTTGCTTTCAGTGTTCTTGCAAAAAGCGAGAAGTCCCCGCAGCACCCCACCCGGAGGCCCCGTTCCCGCAGCATCCCACCCGGAGGCACCGCTCCCGCAGCACCCCAGCCGGAGGCACCATTCCCGCAGCATCCCACCCGGAGGCACCGCTCCCGCAGCACCCCACCCGGAGGCACCATTCCCGCAGCACCCCACCCGGAGGCACCGCTCCCGCAGCACCCCACCCGGAGGCACCGCTCCCCCAGCACCCCACCCGGAGGCACCATTCCCGCAGCACCCCACCCGGAGGCACCGCTCCCGCAGCACCCCACCCGGAGGCACCGCTCCCCCAGCACCCCACCCGGAGGCACCGCTCCCGCAGCACCCCACCCGGAGGCACCGCTCCCGCAGCACCCCACCCGGAGGCACCGCTCCCCCAGCACCCCACCCGGAGG
The DNA here is from genome assembly GCF_036013475.1 of Columba livia. Lineage (NCBI taxonomy): Eukaryota > Metazoa > Chordata > Aves > Columbiformes > Columbidae > Columba > Columba livia. Next base: position 22,723,535 of record NC_088611.1, read on the forward strand.
CCCCGTTCCCGCAGCAGCGTCCCCGCGGCGCCAGTGGGAGCTGCCGGGCGCCCTGCGCGCAGCGGCACAGACACGGCGGCAGCGCCACTGCGCTCCCCGGCTGCAAGAGGGGAGGCTTTAGCCTCACGTTACATGTACACATCTGTCAGCCTGGAACGTGGGCTCTGAATCACCGCTCCTCTCCTCCCGCGCCCTCAGCACCCGCACCGCAGAGCTGCTCCCAAGAGCCGCCTGTGCCACTTCTATCATGGGCACCGAGGAACGCGGGCAGAGAAAGCGGACCTGATATCCAGATCTTCCCAGCGGAAAACGATGAGTCTCCTAAATAGACGTGATTAGACATATATGCTTCAAAAACAATGGTAACGCCGTGCTATTTCTCAACCATGCCTTCTGCAAATGATAACAGACCCTGGGCAAACTTTCAGCTATGGCAAACAGCAAAAATAAGTCTGGATCCCATATTTCTTTTTTCCCCAGACACTGAGCCACAACGCCCTGGAGAGCTGACGGCAACAACTCACAGAGAAATACCTCCTACTCTGCATTGGCCATCAGAGTGTCAAAGCCCTTACTGTCTCTCTTCGATATTTAAAAAATGTAGGGGAAATACAGCTTATTATTAACTCGGACTTGTGAAAGGGCAGTGCCCAGCTATACAGCCAAAGGAAACCGAGGAAAAGTACTTATTCACGCCTGAAGGTCACCAGCCTACGGAAACAGGACACTTACTATTTTTTTACCTGGAGGAAAAATATGATTCTGCAGTTTGTTTACTACTTGCTGGCCACACATTTTGCACAGCTAAAACAGCAAAACAAGAGGTCACACAAAGAGCTACCAATCCAAACATCTCTGTCTGACATGGGGCTGCATTTACTTGTCATTGTTCATTGTATCATACAAGCCAAACCCCAAAATAATGCAAACAGAAACCCCCCCAAACCAGCACCACGTTTCATCTTGTTTACGGTTCGCAGCACTCACTCAGACAGGAGCCTCTTCCATACTTCCCAGCTTGCGAAGTGAAGAAAAGCCATATAAAAAACCCACCCCAGAAATGCAACAGCAGTGTCGGGGGCAAACGCAGCGTTCCCGGGGCCGATGCCACAGGACGGGGCCACGACCTCCCAGACAGGATCGGAACAGCCCAGCGCCCCGGGCAGCGGCCGCGGGTGCCGGCAGCCTCACCTTGCCGGGCTCGCCCCAGTCCCGGGGGCAGCACACGCAGGTGCAGCAGCACAGGAACATGCCGGGGCCCAGGGCAGCGCCCCGCGCCGGGCTCCGCCGGGGCCGCCCTCCGCGTCCCGCCGCCCCCGGGCCCGGCCGCCCCCGGTTCCCTCCGCCGCACGCCCGGCTCCATCCGGCCGCCGGCCCGGCCCGCCCCGGCCATCGCCGCCCGCCCGCCCCGCGCAGCTCCGGGCCCGCGGCATTTAAAGCCACACGGCTTCTCCTTCCCGCTCAGCGCATGGCGCTGCTGTAAAACCCGCACCTTCCAGCCCCAAGTGCGGCCCGCGATCCGGGCCGGCCACAGCGCCTGCGAACCGGCTGCACCGTGAGCAATCCGGCCGCAGCGTGAGCGAACCGGCCGCAGCGCCCGCGAACCGGCTGCACCGTGCGCAATCCGGCTGCAGTGCCGGCGAACCGGCTGCACCGTGCGCAATCCGGCCGCAGCGCCCGCGAACCGGCCGCAGCGCCCGCGAACTGGCCACACCGCGGGCGAACCGGCTGCACCGTGAGCAATCCGGCCGCACCGTGAGTGAACCGGCCACAGCGCCGGCGAACCGGCTGCACCATGAGCAATCCGGCCGCAGCGCCGGCGAACCGGCTGCACCGCCGTGACCCGCGTTCCTCAGACGCACTGAACGGACGCGGTGCCGAGATTCAGAGTCGAAAATGGAGAGTGAAAGACGCACCACCTATAAGCTACTTGCTCTGTTTGTAGCATGACTGACACACGGCTATTTAATAATCACTAAATAAAACGTTCAGAGATTAATGTGATTGCCTAGAAAGCTGAAACTGTCTTGGAAGGATCTGGATAGGACAGAGGCAGCAACACCATTTAACCACAGCCGCCACTGGCGCAGGACGAAACCTCAGCACCTCCGAACTGCCACCCTCGAGCTCCCTGTCCCTTTCACTGGCACGGAAACTCTTGACTAACTTGGCAACTTGGAAGAAAATATTACTAAGCAAAATTCAGCTTTCATTAGAAAATACAAAAAAGAGGAATTAAAACCTGAAAATGTGCTTTGCAGGAACCAGGGTTAGAGGAAAAACAGCTAAAAACCCCACTGTCTTAAATTATACTAGGATGTCAGATGGCATTTCTGGAAAAGCGTTATGTTGAAAGAGCCAGTACATGGTAAGGGACAGTTACAGCAGGAATTGACAATGAAAACGTTACACAGAGCTTGAAAATCCAGTCTGATTCGTGCAGAAGGCAAGGCACGCTGTGTGCGGATACTGAACGCGTCCACAGGAGCGCTGCGTGACGCCAGCGAGCAGGACGCGGGGGGACAGCGGCAGGCAGGAGTTGGGCTCAAGGCGCGGCCCTGCAGCACCAAACCCCGCCTGGCACGGCGCCGGGCTCTGCCGGCCGCGGCTGCCGCTCCGCCTCGCGCCCGCACACACAACAGGCCCCAGCGCGGCTGTGCCCGCGGCGGCGGCTCCGAACCCGGCCGGTAGCGCTGCTGCGGCACAGCCGCCCCGCAGCCGGTCCTGTTCAGCAGCCGCGTCCGCAGGGACCCCAGGCTCCGCAGGGGCTGAGGCGGAAACATGCACAGAATGAATAAAAATTAAAACAACGGAACTTACCATACTGACATCTACTCAAAACTGCAAGGTAGTGCCACGAAAATGACTGCAAAACCCAGAAATTACAGGAAATCTAATTCAGCTGACATTCGCATTACCAGTTCTCCACTGGTATTCTCAGCGTTAAATGGTAAGAGTCCCCAAAACCTGATTACCATGTGGGACTATTAGATGCTGAGGTTCTCTGATCATGAGAGCACTGCTCTAGCAAAGGGCATACGGATTTCAACCCAGCAAAGCTACCACATGAGGATCCACCCCACACCTGCAAATCTTCGAGATCAGCCAGACACTTTGGGCACACAGAAGAGTTTGGCAGCAACGTGCGGCACCGTCCAATGCGGCACTGCCCGCCACATCACCGTCCAATGCGGCACTGCCCGCCGTGACACCGTCCAATGCGGCGCTGCCCAATGCAGCACCGTCCAATGCAGCACTATCCAATGCAGCGCTGCCCAATGCAGCACTGTCCAATGCAGCACTGCCCAATGCAGCACCGTCCAATGCAGCACTGCCCAATGCAGCACTGCCCAATGCAGCACCGTCCAATGCAGCGCTGCCCAATGCAGCACTGTCCAATGCAGCACTGCCCAATGCAGCACCGTCCAATGCAGCGCTGCCCAATGCAGCACCGTCCAATGCAGCGCTGCCCAATGCAGCACCGTCCAATGCAGCACTGCCCAATGCAGCACTGCCCAATGCAGCACCGTCCAATGCAGCGCTGCCCAATGCAGCACCGTCCAATGCAGCACTGCCCGCCGTGACACCGTCCAATGCAGCACTGCCCAACGCAGCACTGCCCAATGCAGCACCGTCCAATGCAGCACTGCCCAATGCAGCACTGCCCAATGCAGCGCTGCCCAATGCAGCACCGTCCAATGCAGCGCTGCCCAACGCAGCAGCGTCCAATGCAGCACTGCCCGCCGTGACACCGTCCAACGCAGCACTGCCCAATGCAGCACCGTCCAATGCAGCACTGCCCAATGCAGCACCGTCCAATGCAGCGCTGCCCGCCGCGGCACCAGAGCCAACAGCTCCTGACTCCACCGGCTCTGCCCCCGGCCAGGCAGAAGCAAGAACCAGGCCAAAAGGCGTCCGCCCTGCTGTAGGAGTCCAGTGAGAAAGCTCCACTAAAAAAAGCCTGTCCAGGCTCAATACAGAAACTGAAACCACTTCTGTAACTGTGTGAGTTCAGGGCACACACTAGATTCTGCATCACAATCTAACACAACGACAAGACATTTTAAAAAAAGGGTTAGAATTCACTTTTTCAAGGAATTGGTTTACGTTCTTATGGCAGATTTTGCTCTTGAAAAACAGTATATATACTGAGAAACCTGCAGATTTGCAAGACCTTTACACATGATGACAGCAGATCCCATCTGACAGAGGTGAAAGGGAAGGGAAATTTCTTGCACAAACGTCATTAGCCGTATTCAGGAAGCAGTTTATGATGGACACAACGTAGTGTGACCCGTGGGAATTCTACTGCTGTTCAGACAGACCGTTTCACCATTTAAAGCAACAAACAAATCCATGAAAACATGTTAATTTTTATATTTAATATAGTCATATAGCCTTCGCAAGCTTGACAAAGTATTAAGACCAAAACCAACCTACCAGGCTGAATATCACCTCCATTAACAGAAACCAGCTCCGCTCCTCACCGAAGAGGAACGCATGTCTTCTTCAGCATGGTGCGTGACACTCGCAAAGCGCGGCGACTGGCACCGGTGCTCTTCAAAGTAGACTTCTATACTCACAAATGGACAGAAACACCACCAGAAAACACTGACAGGAACTCTTCCGTGCAAACAGAATCCCAGCTCTGGCAGTCGCGGCCCAGCCGTGGGCTGCGCGGGTCCCAGCGCTGCGAGGACGCGGTGCTGCCGCGCCCAGAGCCGGCCCCGCAGAGCCCGGCCCCGCAGAGCCCGGCCCCGGGATCAAGCCGCAGGGGCCGGGGCACACAGGTGTTCCCAGGTGTGCCAGTCCAGCGCAGAAAGCGCCTCACAACCAGCGCAGCGCTGAGGAGGGCAGGGAGGGGACGCGGCAGCCCCGGCGCCTCCCGCACCGGCCCAGGGCCCCGGGGCTGCAGCTCGGCTGGTTCCCGCTGCGCCGCCTTCCTGCAACACTTGGTGAAAGCGCAGAGAGGAGGGACGGAGCGGGAAGGCAAATGAGCTTTGATGCAGCTTAAAAACTTAGAGATTAGATGCTCATATGACCCTTACAACAAGACAAGAACTCTTTCCAAGACCCCTTAAAACCAAGAAGTTTAGGGATAAAACACAGGTGTTCCATCCATGCAGGGATATGTATGTTAAGTTTTCGTTTTCTTAACTCTTGATGCTCACAGCAGTGAAAGCTTTGTCAGTTAAAACAATTTCTCCATCATGCACTTTTTGTGCCTGACTAAATCTGTGGTTGTACATTGTAAATACCTTTTCATATCCAAGCTAGACATAATATGAGTATTTATCACAACGCATGTGACCTGTACAGTGTATACCTTAGTTTTATCCACCTGCAACTGTAAAATAGTCAAATTATTGCAAATGTCATCATAGTTCTCGTTGTCCGGTGTGGTTTCCTGCCGGCTCAGCCGCGCAGACGTGTCAGCGCCGGGCACGCGGACTCAACCCGGCCCGCCCGAAGCGGCGAGCGCCGCGAGTCCAGCGGGACTGCCATCTCACACCAGCCCACGTTCCTTCTAAACCCCAAGGAATTCATAATTCTCCTGATCTGCTTGAAACGTAACAGGCTCAGCTTTCTCCCAACTGAACTAGGAAATCCCCCCTAGGTAAATCCCAAAGGACTGTATTTTTACACGAGCAGTACAGAACACCTGCTGTACAGCACACTTATGGACGTCCTCCCTGTCCCGGTGAACATGGAAAACCATGAAATCGGACTTTGGCAGGTACGAATAAAGTTTTACAATAATTGTATTAAAAAACCTAGTTGAATCTTTGCATCTGTTTCTGCAATAAGTGATATTAAATATTTAAGAGCTCTCAAAGATCTCCATGTTCATGTCTAAGTTTTGTCCAGATACAGAAATTGGTTATAGCTAACTTTGAATTCATAATTGCGCTAAATTTCTACAGAACCCTTAGGAAGGGCAACACTTAGTAACGAGATTTATCTAAACTTACCGATGTATATCAACAGGAAGTAATGGTTTCTAGACAGTAAATTAATTTACAATGGCTAGCATAAGCAAACAGATGGGAAAGCCTCTGCTCCTGCTCCACGGCCCTGCTCCTGCTCCACGGCCCTGCTCCTGCTCCACGGCCCTGCTCCTGCTCCATGGCCCTGCTCCTGCTCCTGCTCCACGGCCCTGCTCCTGCTCCACGGCCCTGCTCCTGCTCCACGGCCCTGCTCCTGCTCCTGCTCCACGGCCCTGCTCCTGCTCCTGCTCCTGCTCCATGGCCCTGCTCCTGCTCCTGCTCCACGGCCCTGCTCCTGCTCCTGCTCCTGCTCCACGGCCCTGCTCCTGCTCCTGCTCCTGCTCCACGGCCCTGCTCCTGCTCCTGCTCCTGCTCCACGGCCCTGCTCCTGCTCCTGCTCCACGGCCCTGCTCCTGCTCCTGCTCCTGCTCCACGGCCCTGCTCCTGCTCCTGCTCCTGCTCCTGCTCCTGCTCCATGGCCCTGCTCCTGCTCCTGCTCCTGCTCCATGGCCCTGCTCCTGCTCCTGCTCCACGGCCCTGCTCCTGCTCCTGCTCCTGCTCCACGGCCCTGCTCCTGCTCCTGCTCCTGCTCCTGCTCCTGCTCCACGGCCCTGCTCCTGCTCCTGCTCCTGCTCCTGCTCCTGCTCCATGGCCCTGCTCCTGCTCCATGGCCCTGCTCCTGCTCCACGGCCCTGCTCCTGCTCCTGCTCCACGGCCCTGCTCCTGCTCCTGCTCCTGCTCCACGGCCCTGCTCCTGCTCCTGCTCCTGCTCCTGCTCCTGCTCCTGCTCCTGCTCCACGGCCCTGCTCCTGCTCCATGGCCCTGCTCCTGCTCCCCACCAGCCCCAGCTGGGGACCCGACACTGTCCCTGTGCTCACTGCCCAGGGATGGGCTGAAGCCACCTCAACATTCTTGCTGGCATATACAAGCTAAAAATGATAAAAGCTACTATAACCTAATGGCATAGGGTACCATTTGGATTAGAAGCACTTTAAGATAATGCATTATTTAACATTTACCTTCTAATTTAAGCTCCTAGACTTCAGAGTCACCGCACAGACCCGGAGCTCCCCTCCTCTGTATACCACCGGGACAAAGTCAGTTTCCACTGTATTTGCCTTTGGAAGGTTTCGCTCGAGGATGCTCTGTACAGGACTTGCTTTCCTCGTTACCGTTCAGTTTCTTGCCTCAGTTTCAACCACGGTAAGAAAAGCAGCCCTTCCTTTCCCCAAGCACTTTTCCTACAACATTCGGAACGTTTCTGCAGCGCTGAACACGAGACAGAAGGAGCGAGAGGAAGGTGATGGTCTTCAGTGGTTCCAGTCTTTTTCTTTTGTTTAAATAAGCAATAATTGGTTAACCTGTTAGAAACCTCCATGTGAAAAAAGTACCTTCCATTTTCCCAACATGGTAAAATACAAAATAAAAACTTTTAGCATACTGTGCAACACCCCTCTGGTTCAGCAGAAGCCACGATCCAGGCAAAGTGCCCAGTCCGCCTAAAGGACTAAGTTTACCAATAAAGCGCAACCTAAAAACTGCAGAGTGATGAAATGGGCCATTTCCAAGTGGGCCCGGTGTTCCATTCTGCAGGCTGCTGGCGCACGCACCAGCCCCGCACCCCGAGGAGCTCCAAGTGACACGAACACAGCCCTGCCCCAGAAAAACCATTTCTTTTAGTCTCAGCTCTATTGCTAACGCCAATAAACTTGGGAAGGCAAGCAGCAGTGCCTGAAAAGGTTTGCATTTTCTTTAAACCAATTTCATGTGTCAGCTTCCAGCTTACTGCATATCTTTATATCAAATCGACTATTTCTGGTTATTACACTGGTCAAGATTTTTGAACTACCAAACTTGACCCTCTCACACTTTCTTCTTATTAATTAATTAGAAAACAAACAACAAAAAAAGAACAATTGAAAAAAGGAAATGACAAAAAGCATCTTCTCGTCTTTTGGCAACTGCCTTGTGGTTCAGTCTTCACCGCTCCCCTCGGGACCCTCCTTCACCCTGTGCTCCCCTCAGGACCCTCCTTCGCCCTGGGCTCCCCTCGGGACCCTCCTTCGCCCTGGGCTCCCCTCGGGACCCTCCTTCGCCCTGGGCTCCCCTCGGGACCCTCCTTCGCCCTGGGTTCCCCTCGGGACCCTCCTTCGCCCTGCGCTCCCCTCGGGACCCTCCTTCGCCCTGGGCTCCCCTCGGGACCCTCCTTCGCCCTGGGTTCCCCTCGGGACCCTCCTTCACCCTGCGCTCCCCTCGGGACCCTCCTTCGCCCTGCGCTCCCCTCGGGACCCTCCTTCACCCTGCACTCCCCTCGGGACCCTCCTTCGCCCTGTGCTCCCCTCGGGACCCTCCTTCGCCCTGCGCTCCCATCGGGACCCTCCTTCACCCTGCGCTCCCATCGGGACCCTCCTTCGCCCTGCGCTCCCCTCGGGACCCTCCTTCGCCCTGTGCTCCCCTGGGGACCCTCCTTCGCCCTGCGCTCCCATCGGGACCCTCCTTCGCCCTGCGCTCCCCTCGGGACCCTCCTTCGCCCTGCGCTCCCATCGGGACCCTCCTTCACCCTGCGCTCCCCTCGGGACCCTCCTTCGCCCTGCGCTCCCCTGGGGACCCTCCTTCGCCCTGCGCTCCCATCGGGACCCTCCTTCGCCCTGCGCTCCCCTCGGCAGCAGGAGGGTCCGTGCCCCGAATCGCGAGGCAGCAGGTGGGTCGATATTTAACACGCCGCTCCCTGCCTCTCAATGGGCTCTGAGCGCACAGCGAGCTCCGGGCAGGACGGGTCACCTCAGCGGAGCTGACACGGGCCCATTTGTTAACTCATTAAAACTGCTCGGACCCAGGGAACCTGACAGCTCTGCGCTCAGCTCCCAAGTGAAAGATCCTCTCAGAACAAGCTTCTGGATTTCTGAGGGAGCTTCGCGTCCACAGTCACTCCCAGATGTGCTCATGTACTCTTCCTGGAAAGCAGAATGCTTTCCTTTTCTTTCTGTTTCTTTGCTTCTGAATGCTCGTCTGGGTTGGTACTTCTTGGTGAAAGCAGAATGTCAGAGCAGCAGGAAAAATTAAAGAAAACCAAAAGAAAACCAGCAACCCAGAAAACCCCAAACACCCCTTATTCTGTGTTACAAAAAGAGAAGTTCCCACAACTCAAAATTGTTTTCAACAACAAATATGTAAATCTGCCTTGCAGATGACGTACAAAAACATTTTTAAACATGTAGCACTGTGCTATTTTTTCCACTGACAGCTTATAAAAGAACACACTCAACATGTCCCCTCCCTTTAACCCACATTTCCTTCAACTGCAGGAATAGGAACGGCCAAAAATCTGATCTTCCCTGGCTTTGTGGAGAGGTTCTGAAGAGCCAGATAACTGCAGCTAAACTGACGACACGAGAAAGCTGAATTTTTAAATCCCAAAGTATTAGTCATCGAAGTGGAATATGTACCACGGATTGACTAAAAATACTTTCTCCTTTTAAGCAGATCAGTCGTCACTTACCGTTTGTACTGGTTCTGCAGGCGCCTCCGCCCAGCTGTGATAACGTCTCATACAAAATATAACCCCCCTTCCTGTGAGCTGCGAAACAGCAAAGCCCGTACGATCCAAGATCTCTCTTACTCAGCTCACCTTGAACCTCTGTCAGCGGCGCTCGTGCTGGCCACTGCTCAGCACAGCCCGCAGCAGGACCGGCTCCCCACGTAAAATGAAGATAGCCTGAATGCTTTCGGTATTTTCACTTTTCTCTGTCCCACCAATGCAGCTCTGTCCTCTGGGAACACGCGTGTGCAGCCGGCACGGCACAGGACGTCACCCGGCACAGGACGTCACGTCACCCGGCACAGGACGTCACGTCACCCGGCACAGGACGTCACCCGGCACAGGACGTCACGTCACCCGGCACAGGACGTCACCCTCTGGGTCTGTGCCCGCAGGGAAGGTCCCGGGAGCAGATCTCGGGAGCAGATCCCGGAGCAGATCCCGGCCGGCACAGGGCAGGAGTCCCACAGCGCCAGGGCCACCAGCAGCCCCGCACCGATGAGGTTCACCCGGATCAAGGGCAGGGGACGCTGTGCGGTTCACCACTGTTTTCTTAGTGAAGTACCTGATTTTAAAGTCAACCAAAACAGTTACAGCAAAACTAGGACGTGCAGGCAGATTTTCAAAAACGTGCATTTCTGTCTTGAGTAACAGGGAGTTTCATCAAACTGCCTTACTGTCCTGATAAAATACAATTGTTAAGTGCTAAAGAGATTCCAAACAACATTAAAAGCTGATCTCAGCCATGTTTCCTCTGCTGTTCACGTTCCTTGCTGTTTTCTAAGCCTGTACACAGCACCTGCTGACAAATTCTCTCCCTTCCGTGCTGTCTGGGACAACTCCAGCAGCCTTTGCGGAGCGGTGCCCGCAGGAAGCCCGACCCGCAGCTCCCGCGGAGACGCCACCACGACCGCCGGAGCTCGAACCGTCGCCCAAAGGACACGGACCTCTGGTATTAGAAATCTCTTCTGATCACTGAATCACTCAAATCAGGTTCTTCGAGTTCACAAGGAATCTCCCAACACAAAACCTTTCCCCTCACAGCAAGACCAGTTCAAACACTTAAAGGACAAACAACAGTTCAGCAGTGCAAGCATTTTCCTTCTTGTAATACCGAGCCCAAGCTTGGCCATGGATATTGCCTACTATAGAGCAACAGCAGGGAAACAAATCTAGCCCGGTCTCGAGAGGACAGACAGGAGACAGTTCATCTCACCCCTTCGGCGTCGCAATAGGCAGCAGCTGGCAGACTGATTTCTAACCAGCAATTTCAGCAGCAGCAGCAGCGAGCAAAACTGCTGAGCCTGGGCATTCGCGGGTGAGCCAGGTCCCTGCCCAGCCAAGCAGCGCACGCACAGCCCGACACGGCCGCCGGCCGAGAGCAGAGGAAGCCTGAGACGTACGCGCTGGGAGGCCGGCAGCGAGCCGTCCATGGCGGCGCGGGCAGGGCCAGCCGGCAGCGCTCCGCCGGCCCGGCACGCTGCACCGCAGCACCGCAGCACCGCGCGCACGCAGCAGGACCCTGTAACGTGAGGCAGCAGCACCCTGGGTGCCTTGGCAGGAGCCCCAAATGCGTGTCTGAGAAAGCAACTGCAGCTCCGAACGAGCACGGCAAGAGCGCGCTGCAGAACAGTCACCCAGCCTGCTAAAAACACGGCGTCGCTGACCCTGTCAGGAACACATCTGAATTGAAAGTCTTGTTTTCTGGAGGAGAATAAAACCAAAAAGCAAAACACATCTGCTGTCAATGGCCTCAGAAGTTTATTTAAAACAAACAAAGAAACAAAGAAACACAGCCTGGAACAGAAAAGCACCACTCATTTTCTTCCAGCAGGAGCGCGGGTGGGTGAGCGACACGCAGAGCTCCGGGCAGGATGCGGCCTCGGATCTGCTCCTCTGGGACGGGAGCTGGCTCAGACTCCCGCACGAGCTCAGGAGGTCCCTGCAGGTCCATTCCAAACCTGCCTCGCATTGCACAGTCCCAGGGGAGACAAACGCAACGCCCGTCACCCGGTCCGTGCCCCGGGAGCTTCAGGGAGCCCAGAGGAGCTGCCGGACTGCGGACACGGCTGAAAGGGCTAAAAGGCGCCGTTCACCCGGTGCGTCCCTCCAGGCAGCGGGTCTGCCGGGCAGCGGGCCGGGAGCCGGTCTGCTCACCAAGCACCACGGGCAGAACGCGGCCTGAGCGATTGTGACGGCGGGAACGGGCCCTCTGGGGAAACACGCCAAGACTAGGCTTTGATTTTAGGCCTTGAGCAAGCACGGCAAGCACACCCTGTATGTTTTGGGAAGCTGTTGGCTGGTGGGTAATTTACTCTTCCAGGGAAGGAGAAGCGAGAGAAGCTCCTTCACAGCTTGCTGCTCTGCAGCCAGACAACTGTTTACCATCTATTCATAACAGATCCATCCTTAAAAAGAAAGTTATTTTTAAGAGATGTTAATTGATCCACAAGGCATGTTTTCACATGGATTATGTTCTGTTAATTGCTAATCAGCCTGGTTGTCTGTACCATACTCATCTATACTCAGTCTGAGAGACACCTCCCTGTGCACTTCCCCGGTTTTCCAGGTCACAGACGCGCTGCGCTCTCTGGCTTCGCAGTTGGCACGGGCAGGCTGCTCCGGCCCCGGGGCCCGTCTGCAGCGCCAGCTCCAGCGCCCAGCGCCGCCCGCCGGGACCCGCGTGGGCCCAGGGACGAAAACCCGCAGGAACTGAGCAATGCTTAGGAAATCTGGTCACGACAAAAGATGGGCCTAAAAACAAAGACTCGTGCTCCTCCTGCTCCCCTCACATGGAAATGCAAGCTTGTTTTGCTGACTTAACTCACTTGGGTTTACAGTTTTCGGAAATAAATGCACTTCAGGTTTAGCCAGCAAGCGCACACCCAGAGCGGCCCCTGCCAGCGAGCGGCAACTGTCATCGGTTTGTAAAGGGAACCTTGTCCAGCTCAAGCGGGTACATTTCTAATGTATACTGTAATGATGCATTGATCCTACTACAAATTAATTCATTCTTACTCTCAATTTGCTGTACAGGCTCTGTCTGGGATTCAGTAGGGTGACTGCTCAGATGGACAATAAGGTCCCATCTGGATCACAACGAGCACACAGCTCAGGTCACCTCTCAAACCACTGGTGAGCCGTGTTTGCAGCTGCACGGCCGTGCCAGGCCAGCACAGCCCCACGGGGACACCAGCACCCAATGGGGACACCACCACCCCACGGGGACACCACCACCCAATGGGGACACCACCGCCCAATGGGGACACCACCGCCCAATGGGGACACCACCGCCCCACAGGGACACCACTGCCCAAGGGGACACCACCGCCCCACGGGGACACCACCACCCAATGGGGACACCACTGCCCAATGGGGACACCACCGCCCCACGGGGACACCACCGCCCCACGGGGACACCACTGCCCAATGGGGACACCACTGCCCAATGGGGACACCACTTCTGAAACCCCACACTGTGGCAGTTAGCTCAGAGAAATTCTTAAACTTGCGTGACTTTCAATAGTAGGTTGGGAACCCAGCGGCGAAGGCAGCGTCCCCCGGGCCGCGTGCTCTGCCCGTCCCGGAGGTGACACCGTCTGCTCACGGCGTCCCTCCCCGACCCCCGGCACCATCACGCCGCCAGCTGAGCAGCTACAGCAGAGTGTTTTGCGTCAGCGCAGCTCATCTGGACGAATGCTCGGCAGTTTTACAAGAGGACGGTTGAGGTTCCACGGCCAATTCCAGCAGAAGCGCCGTCTGTCTCCCTGCGGCCGCGCGCAGCCAGGGCTCACCAGCCCTCTCCGTACCAACCCCAACCGCTCCACCGCCCTCCCCATTCACAAACCTGCCCTCTCAGCGCACAATAGAACTTTTCTGAAAGCACCCAGTTGTTTTCTGCTTCCCGAGGGGAGGTTTTCCACACATTTCTACTGAAAACTGTCATTGATGAGCTGAAGACAGCTCAGCCTTGTTGTGAGACAACAAAGAGCGCACACAGATCGCACACGGAGCAGCCCGGGGCAGGCAGGAGTAGCGCATGGAAACACCCTCTCCGAGCAGCTCCGCTGAACAACTGCACAAGAGTGCCTCATCTTGTTAAAAATAGAACTAATTTCTGCTTTGGCAGATGGAGTTTCAGCCAAAATATCCACCGAGCCGCTTGAATAATTGTTGCTTCTCCATGGCATAACAAAGGATCTTAATGCAATTTACTGCCCTTTCTGTAAAACGTGATATAAATACTGTTCACTAATTTCTCAGCAATTAAATTAATAGAAAGAAGGTTTACAGCACTGTGCAGCAACTAGCTGAACCACTACCAAAGCTGCCGAGGCATGGGCACCGTTCTGTACACACAAGTGGTTTAGTCTCTCAGGAACAGGGCAGTCATTCGATCTCGCCGTCACGCTCAGCAGAAGGAAGCTGAGGAGCTCGGGGCTGGCAATGCGCAGTAACCGGAGCCGCGGTGAGACGCAGGGACACCCGCAGCCGAGGCGCTGAGGTTGCTTCAGAAAGTACACGTACGCTTTGAAAAAGACCTACGAGTAAAACGCAATTTCACAGTAGCTCAGACCCCGCATACTGCACAAACTGCTTCTATTTCAAATAATTGAGCTTTTCTTTTAAAATCTTCTTAGAATTTCATCTCTATTTACAGAAATTCAGAAAACGGCCACCTTTCGCACGCCAACCGGAGCATCCAACGCGAGGCACCGGCCGCCCGTTCCTGGAGGAGCCGCCGTGCCCAGCGGCGCGCACGGAGCACGGGGTCCTGCCCTGCCGGGTGACCGCTGCAGCCCACGCGGACACGCGGCTCGGCATCTTCCCGGCAACCCGTTACCACCAGAATCCGCTTCCTCAAAGTCTCAGAGCAACGGGATCCCTGGGTTACAGCATTAAATCAGTTACAGTTTCCAAAGAAGGTTTAAGTCCTGAAAGGAGAGTTTAAAACACAAGTTTAAGTTTAATCTCACAAGATTAGTCTGCGCTGAAGCTGTTCACTGTGAAGTTATGAAGGATGCGTAAGAGACACTTTGAAGATTAAAACCAAAGCCAAGCAAACACCAGCAGCACAACGTTTCTCCTGTGGGCCTCCCCGAGCTCTGCAGCGAGTGGACCAGGCTGCACCCCGAGCCGGGACGTGGGATCAGCCAGGCTGTGGGATCAGCCGGGCCGTGGGATCAGCTGGCCAGCAGGATCAGGCCGGGCAGCGGGATCGGCCAGGCTTCGGGATCGGCCAGGCCGGGGGATCGGCCAGGCCGGGGGATCAGCCAGGCCGGGGGACCGGCCGGGCAGCGAGACTGGCTGGGCTGTGGGATCGGCCAGGCTGCGGGATCAACCGGGCAGCGGGATCAGCCTGGGCAGTGGGATCGGCCGGGCCATGGGATCAGCCTGGGCAGCGGGATCACTGCTTCACACTTCACAATTAATTTCACTGCTGAAAAAGTAGCGAACCTTCACAACTCTCCTGCCCGCATCAGTACAGACATACGATAAAACCAACAGTACAGACTGACAATAAAACGATAAACTCGACCTTCTGTCCCTCAGTTCATCACAAAAAATCTTCCCACACCTTCTCATGGTATTTTACACAAGAGAACTCTGGGAGAATATGTGGAAATTCAGTAGTTAGTGAAGACCTAGAAAAGACAAACACACCTCGCTAGCTCTGAGAAGGTGCCCAGCCGGACCTGCCGCCGTGCCCTTTACGGAGGAAGGATTTGGTTTAAAGCAGATGTTTATACTACGTTCAGCGTGGAAAACAGCTTAACGATAGCTGATGGCTTCTGGAACTCAACCCCGCAGAGCCGGCTGGCTGCTGCTGCCAGCCAGCCACGCGGCCAGCGTTTGTTTTGAGAAACCTGTGACACCGAGGCCACAAGCGCCGGCGCTGCCGCGTCCCTGGGTCCCCGAGCTCCCGACACCGCCCGGCACGACAACGTGTGCGCGGGACTCCACAAACAGAGGTGCATGCTCATCACGGGAACCGCGGCGGCAGTCAACCAGAGCTCCTTTGGCCTTTTAGACCCAGTCATTTCAAGTCTAAAATGGTACAAGGATTTCTTCAGCTTTTCGCTCACTGCTGCCACAAAAAGCAGTATTTTCCTCTTCATCTCTACTCTTACCATAAACCAAGCAGCTCCAAAGCCTCTTATGTACATATGATACAAGTCACCGAAGGTTAATAGTTTGTCTACATGGCGTAATGAAGACAAGTGACCTATTCCAGCTTCAGCTGAAATCAGTCGGATCCCGCCAGAAGTCAGCGTGTGCTAGTATGGACCGAGCCTCTATTGCATAAATAAAACGGCAGTCTATCTCTCTTTGGTTGTTACAGACTAGACTACTTAAAGTCCTGTCCTTGTTTTGGTGGGCAGAAAAGCTCAGAGGATTCCAGTAGAAACACCAAATACTGTACTTTGAAAGTAACAAGTAAGTGTAAATCTGCACTGCAGCACCAGTGCAGATCCAGATGTGGGTGGTCACTGCAGCACCAGTGCAGATCCAGATGTGGGTGGTCACTGCAGCACCAGTGCAGATCCAGATGTGGGTGGTCACTGCAGCACCAGTGCAGATCCAGATGTGGGTGGTCACTGTGGCACCAGTGCAGATCCAGATGTGGGTGGTCACTGCAGCACCAGTGCAGATCCAGATGTGGGTGGTCACTGCAGCACCAGTGCAGATCCAGATGTGGGTGGTCACTGCACCACCAGTGCAGATCCAGATGTGGGTGGTCACTGCAGTACCAGTGCAGATCCAGATGTGGGTGGTCACTGCAGCACCAGTGCAGATCCAGATGTGGGTGGTCACTGCAGCACCAGTGCAGATCCAGATGTGGGTGGTCACTGCAGTACCAGTGCAGATCCAGATGTGGGTGGTCACTGCAGCACCAGTGCAGATCCAGATGTGGGTGGTCACTGCAGCACCAGCCACGGGCCAGGCTGGGACATCGCCCCGGGGCTTAAAGACTCATTTCCTCAGCACTGATTAGCTAAATTGTTTAGAAAGACCACGACGTCTTCCACCTGCTCGGTGGACCAGCTCATCTCATCTCAAGCGTTTTGAGCGCTTGAGATCTCGTTTTATGCAACCTTTCATTTCTAGCAGTCTATGTACAAACGCTGTTCACTCTTCAGCTCCATTATGGTACAAAAAGGATAATATTTACACAACGTATGGAGGCTACAGCATACCCTTGAACTCCTGCAGCTGCTATTAAACAGCATTTCAGGAAAAAGAAATAAATTCTCAATTAAATTAGCTCATATGTAACCCAGTGACAAGACCGAAGGATACAACAGATCAAGTTAGAGTATTGCCAATACATTACCTTAATTAAGCAACTATTTTATTCAGAGCATTAATATTGAACACACTTAACGAAAGCAAGAATAGCTCCAAATCTGCAGGTCTTTAGATTTATAGCACTTTACCCTACCACATAATAACTATGACTAAGACATAATTTCCCTACCCAACTCCAGGTGTCCGAGTCTCCACGCCTCTGCAATACTCCGTTAGTTTTGAGATCAGCGGGGCTGGTTCCCAAGGCATGCCCAGCTCCTAACTCCGTGAGAAGCACAGGATGCCTCTCCTCTTGGTCGTTTCATTTTTTGGGGTGTGGGAGGTTGTCTTTAGCATAAAGAGAACAGCAACCTGCATTTCACCGAAAGAAAGAACACACGCACCCCAAGGAAAAGCTGATTTAAATGGAGAAGGCTGTTAGAAGCTGTAGTCCTGCCCCAAAGCAGCAGTGCCAGCGCGGATCCTGCAGGAACACTGCCCAGGCGCTGCGGCCGGCGCGGTGGAACAGCCCCCGCGCACCGGCTCTTGCGCTCCCACAGCCCCGTTGCCAACGGCAGCAGGCTGAAACAACGCATTTCTGACCAGAGCTCTTCCCTGTAAGCTCTTGCTCCCCCCAGCAGGCTCCCGCGTCCCCCCAGCGATGTCCCGGCGCGCCGCAGGCTCGGGCGGCTCGGGCGGCACAGCGCGCTGCAGTGACCCTGCAGCTGAGCCCCCCTCTAGGTACCGATCTCCCAAACATGACACCAGCGCTCACAGGCTTCTGAGAGTTCAGCATGATGACCACATGATGACATGGACAAGTATTTTCCTGCAGTTGACTGTTTACTAACAGCGCTCAAAGGAAAAAAAATCCCTTGCAGTATAACTCTACGGTTTGCACTCCAGTGATCTTGGATTCCATTCTTGCCAAGTATGTGTCCTTTGAATGCCCTAGCAAAAAGGGCAAGGGGCGGGGGGGAATCAATCTATGTTCAAAACCACACGGTGCTGAGCATCCTTCTCTGGAAACAAAGACCGCGCTTACCTTGAGGGAGGCTGAAGAACAGCCCCACAGGCAGAACCCAGTTTAATGGAGAGGGAACTCATGGAGGAGCCCTATTACCTGCCACTTACCTCAAATATAATCCCAAATATGACATTCATGGTGTGAAAGGCCTTTGTAGAACTCCGACTGTTCAAGGGGGGGCTCGGGTGCAGGCGGGACTGGCAGAGCGGGACGGCAGCGAGGGCCCTCGATGGGCAGCCTGGACAGCCGCAGACCCCACCCGCGCTCAACCGCCACGGCCCCCCACGGGAACCCCAGCACCGCGCCTCTGCTCACCACTGTTCACCACTCATCTCTGATGAGAGCTATTTCGGCAGTCACTGCCGTACCCTTTGTCAAGGCAGGGAATCCCAAACTGGATGTCATGTGAACACTGCAACAAACGCAAGCTCTCTTGCTCCTGTTATTTCCTTTCCCCTAAACTTCTGACGCCTTCCTCCCAATAAACGCTTTTCTGTCCTTTCTGAAGAGGACCTAGTATACATATACATATGCGTACACATATACAACAGACAGATTTGCAAAAGGAGATCAAACACTCTGCCTCTGAAGAAGCCCTGGCTGCGGACGAGTCTGTGGTTCGTCCCAGGAACTGGGGAGGGGGCAAATACCGGACAAGCCCAGATCTCCAGAGGAGCCCCAAAGGTAAGCGATTCAGAGTGAAGATGACAGCACCTGTAACGCTGGTAGGAAATTCCAATCGTTATTGCTCTCCAGCCCCATGTCAGCACCTATTATACAGTCTAACGATATTCTGCAGAGCAAACTGCCATGAGCTGTGGAATTCCGTTATTAAAAGGAAAGTTGCACTTATGTAAGCTGCATTCCACCTGCCGCCTGCATTTACGTCTTCTAACATCCGAAGTCTCTTGGCAATGAGCCGCCACGTGCCTTGCCCAGGCCCCGGGCGGCGCGTCCGGCGGAGCGCTCTGGATTATTAGTCATGTTTTTCAGGAGAAGTCCCTGGTCCCGCCGCTGGGACCTGTGCAGGTGTAGGCTCACGCACCCTGGTCATCACCAACGTGGGAAACTGCTTCAAGTCTATTTCACTTCCACACTGTCAGGGCATTTATGAAGCTGGTACACTGAGACAGTGCAAACTCCCCATGAAACCTGCTACTCCTACTTCTTAAAAGTGTCAGAAGCTCATTTTCCTTTTGCAAGATGAAGGTGATATCTCTGCAACATTTTCCCACGTGTTCCTCCAAGTAAGAGGATGCAACGGAAGCTCATACCCTTCCTGAGGGTCCCATCTTGCCTAGAAAATTCGTAATGCCGCGGAGACGGGATCGAGAGCGGATCGAGAGGGGATCTACCACTGCGGTAACCTCTGCGCCCGGCTGTCCCCGCGGGCCCCGTGCGGGCAGCTCCACGCGGCCACGGCTACAACGATGTCACTTCAGTTCTACGAGCGATGCAGAATCTGAAGCGCTGGGGAAAACTGCCTGCTGCTCTATGAGACACGAAACAGGGTTGGAATGAGCCCATTTCCAAACCCTCCTCTTACTGCTGAATCTCCCCACCATCAACTGTAGCCAAGCATGAAGAAAATTAACTTGTTTTCAGTCAAACCAGCACAACCTCCAACAGTGGATCTTATCAATAAACGTGGTTTTTCCATCGGAACAGTGATGGACGGGAAACAGCACACAGCAACTGGCCCTGGGGCTCAGCCGCATCCAGTCACTCCACCTTAACTTCCTGCGGAATTGTTTTACTGACGTGAGAAAGAGCAGAGGGATGGTATTTTGCATTACAAGCTTCTTCAAGGACTTGCCCTGCTCAAGACAGCAGACACACGGAAAAGGAAGATACAGCCGCGAACAGTTCGAGTGCTGCGCTCTGGAAACCCACACCATGATCTGCTTTTTCTGTGGCGACACAGTTCTGGATCCCCTGCTCAGGAACGCCTGCACGTGGCGCTTGAAGGGACACGGTCTTAAGGCGTTAATTGCTTTAAGGTTACATATTCATCCATATCTGCTCACAGTAAAGTTAGATCGCTAGAAAAGTTACTTTATATTGTATATACTATACATTCATCTTCACCAAACAATTTCTGTCTGCCGATGGAGACGCCCATTGATCAGCCTGTACCACAAAAATAGGGGATCAGCAGCATTAAAAAATAAAAAAGCCATCGAGTGTTGTAAGTGTTGGCAGTGAGGGCACAGCAAGCTGTGACAGACTTCTAACAGCCACACATGGGCAAACTAACACAGAATCCACGCAGTGACCCACGATACCAAATACTGACTTGGTGTACGTGAAAGAAGTAACACTTGAACACAAGTCTGTGTAAAACCCACGGAAATTCCTGATACAAATGGATTACCAAATGCAAACATCTCATACGTTAATATACGCTTATACAGCTCTCTCCAGATCAGTATGTCGAAGTCTGACAGCCATTATGAAGACAAGCAAAGGCATCAACCCCATTCACAGGAGGAAGCAGACAGGGAGAACCCAACAGGCCTGACCCAAGCCGACCTGCGCGTGGGGCGGACCCGCCTCGTCCCTCCTGCCCGTCCTGCCCCGTCCTGCCTTGTCCTGCCCCGTCCTGCCCTGTCCTGCCCCGTCCTGCCTTGTCCTGCCCTGTCCTGCCCTGTCCTGCCCCGTCCTGCCTTGTCCTGCCCTGTCCTGCCCTGTCCTGCCCCGTCCTGCCTTGTCCTGCCCCGTCCTGCCTCGTCCTGCCCTGTCCTGCCCCGTCCTGCCCCGTCCTGCCCCGTCCTCCCCCGTCCTGCCCCGTCCTGCCTTGTCCTGCCCCGTCCTGCCTCGTCCTGCCCTGTCCTGCCCCGTCCTGCCCTGTCCTGCCCCGTCCTGCCTTCTCCTGGTTTGACACGCACGACTGGCAGCGCTTTTCAGCTCGTAGCTCTCAAATCTGCACAGTCACATCCTACCTGGAGCCTCCACCATGAAATATGGTCAGAAATTGGAACTGTGACCTTGCGGCTGCCATTTACGATGTCCTGTTTCACCCAAGAACTGAGGACCTCCAGGAGCTGGTGCTCCAGGTCCCACAGACATTTGCATAGGTCAACAATCACGAATCATGATTTTTGCACCAGAAATATTAATAAAGTGCTGCTTTATTTTATATAGCCTGGCAGTAACTACACTTTGGCTGATAAGTGGTACGTCTGTTCTACAGTCTCCCTGGAGCAGAGCACAGGCTGCTCTGTAACACGTTTGCTGCACGGTCACAGGGACCCCCAGCCCGGTCCGAGGAGCCGGGGGCTGAAGTGCCCATCCCGCACCCAAACCCACGTACACACAACCTGCTTTCACTGCTCCTTCGCACATCTGCGCGTGTTGTTTTGCTAAATACAGACCAGGCTCTCATTTCTTCCTGCAGTTCATCATACTGTACAAGTTGGGCACCTTCTACAATTAAAATAAAAAAGTTAAAAAGCTGTCAGGTTTAGACAATTGTTGAAAGCAGGCTTGACACAAACAGAGCTAATTCAGCACAAGACACAATTGTGTCAGACAACACAAAAATAGAGAAACAGCCAGAAAAACAAATTGGAAACAGTTCTCCCATAGTACAATATCAGTGTAAACGTTTATCCCGATCGCCCGGCCTGCCTTGATAAACAAGAATTCCGATGGAGCTATCCAAAGGAGTCCGTTTCCAGGCACCTAGCTGCCCCATACGAACGCAGCTCCGATAGGGAGTTCATTACTAACTAGATCAAGTCTCTGCTGAGGGGAAGAGGAAACTCTGGAGAGCCTGTGGTCACTTCTGCTCCCGACACAGAACCAGGCAACTGCTAACAGACCCGAGCTTCACTTTTTCACACTCCCCAAAAATGGCCACATCCGTTTCTTTAAGATGGGGAGATACCCAAACCATCACAAATAAATAAGAAAGATACCAGCTTATTACAAAGCCATAGCTTTTCCCAGGACAGTCTACAGGATGTGAATTCTGACCTATTTTAAATGCTGGTAACAGCATTTTTAGATTCTGATGAATGCATTTTAAACCCTTCACACACACCGGCAGGGCAGGGGAGAGGAGCTTAAAGGTGAAAATTCAGGTTGTCATTTAAGCGTCTGGTTAACACCACAGTTCACGCGCTGCAGCCGGTGCCTGGTGGGAACGGTGAGGCGCCGGGGCCCGAGCGGCAGCCCCGTGCCACCGTCCTCACCTGCACAGCACCGCGCTCCCCGTTCTGTTCACGGGCTCATTTCTTCCAAATGCTTGTCAAACCGCATGCATTGGATTAGTTCAGTGACAGAACTGCAAGGCTACATCAATTAACCATTCTCTCCTCTAAAGCAACTTCCTGAAATAAATGAGAACACTTGTAATTACTAAACGGCAAAACCTGTTCACAGCGCTCCTTTGTTCTGAAGTGCTGTATTAGCAGCAAGCGCTGCTGAGCACTTCAAAGACGGGAGGACAAGCTCTCCTCCAGCTTTCGCAGGTGTGTCGCTGGGACAATTCATGTTCCTGACTCCTAAAGACATTCCAGCCGGGATAAAGCACACATTTAATAACTATCACAGCCAGCCACCCCATACACCCATGTATCGGCAGAGCTGCCTGTTACGTTCCCCTTTTCACACAACCCCCTTCTTTCAGTCCTGAGACTAAACCGGGTCAGGAAACCGCAACCTCCCCACAAACCTGCACAATTGCAGGGTTAGCGGAACAAAACCGTACCTGCCAGCGACGAGCGCCGAAAGCCACCGAAACCCGGCAGCGAGCAGAACCCTTTGTGTCTCCTCGGCAAGAACAAAAGACGGAGCCGCCCCCCGCGCAGCCCGGCCCGGACCCACCTTGGAGAGCTGCCGGCGGAGGCTGAAGCGCTGGACCATGGTGCGCGGCCCGGCGGGGCTGGCGCTGCGGGCAGGGACCGCAGCCCGGCCCTCCCGCGCTGGAACCCGACACTCGGCCGGGCCGGGCCGCCCGGGGCGGGGCGGGAGGGAAGGGGAGGGCCGGGCTGGGCCGCGGCGGGGGGCGGGCACCGGCACCCAGCCCCGCCCGGCCCGGGGAACGGCAGCGCTGCCCGCGCCGCGGCACAGCCAGGCCCGCCGCAGCGGAGCGGGGAGGGCCGGGGAGCAGCGGGGAGGGCCGGGGAGCAGCGGGGAGGGCCGGGGAGCAGCGGGGAGGGCCGGGGAGCAGCGGGGAGGGCCGGGGAGCAGCGGGGAGCGCCGGGGCCGCTCCCCGGCAGCCGCGGGGCTCCGCGCCGCCCGCCCCAGCCCGCCCCGCCGCTCCCGGGACACGCGGAGCGGGGGCCGTGGGGGCTGCGCCGGCCCCCGGCCCCTCTGCGGGCACGGCAGGACCCGGGGGGGCGGAAGAAGCACCGGGGCTGGGTGCCCCTCGGCTCCACATGCCGGCCCCAGCCCCTCTGCGGGCACAGCAGGACCCGGGGGGGCGGAACAAGCACCTTTTTAAAAGGTATACAAGCCATCGTACCTAAATCCAGATATAAGGCACGTGCAATCCAGAGTCAGACACCTGAAAACCGATGGAGATTATGTACAATTCTGTTTGAGCAAAGCGAGGAGGCTGGTCCAAAGCATCATCCTGAGTTCAGCAAACAGGAAACCTGGCGAACGCCAGCTCTGACAATTCCAGCAAAATGTCACTTTCAGTGGCTGACTTGCAGGTGTATATGTTCTGCAAGCAGACGATCTGTGTGTCTCTCACTCCCTGTTTATCTTTACACACGGGGTTCAACAGCAAGTTGGAGTTTCATTCTCAGGCGATTCAGGTCTGGTGAACAGCCGGCCGGTCCTGCTGGCCTGGAAGACAACGAGGTGTGAAGAGCTGGGCTGGCGCTGCTGAGCACAGGCGTAGTCCTGGACACTGCAGGGAAAAAGACATTTCCAGCGGCACTATCACGCTCTCCCAGCCAGCTCTTCTCGCTCACACCACTGGTGCCTCTGCACAAAGGGGCACTGGGCGTTCCCCACCCTGCCTGATACAGCCCGTGTGCCGGACCCCGCAGGGACCGTGTTTCCAGTGCCACCACTCTGCTGCTGCTCCATTTCCAGTGCTGCCGCTCTGCCGCTGCTCCATTTCCAGTGCTGCGGCTCTGCCGCTGCTCCATTTCCAGTGCCACCATCCAGTGCCGCCGCTCTGCCGCTGCTCCATTTATTTCCAGTGCCACCGTCCAGTGCCGCCGCTCTGCCGCTGCTCCATTTATTTCCAGTGCCACCATCCAGTGCCGCCGCTCTGCCGCTGCTCCATTTCCAGTGCCGCCGCTCTGCCGCTGCTCCATTTATTTCCAGTGCCACCGTCCAGTGCCGCCGCTCTGCCGCTGCTCCATTTATTTCCAGTGCCACCATCCAGTGCCGCCGCTCTGCCGCTGCTCCATTTATTTCCAGTGCCACCGTCCAGTGCCGCCGCTCTGCCGCTGCTCCATTTATTTCCAGTGCCACCGTCCAGTGCCGCCGCTCTGCCGCTGCTCCATTTATTTCCAGTGCCGCCGCTCTGCCGCTGCAGCTGCCCCGCCTGCCGCAGGGTGCAGGGTACCCAGGCGCGCTTCCTCCCAGGCTTTGGGGTTTGTATCGTTTGACAGTCCTTAACGACAAAACGGCTCAAACGCGCGTTGTCTGAGCCAGGCCGCTGCTGACGGAAGCCAGGCTTCTGCAGAGCATGCAAGACACGCTGTGCCTGCCTTCTGCCCAGCGCTTGCAATACTGGCCAGACACTCTGGAGCTGTTTCAGTACCAGACCAACACTTTAACAGGATGGATAAATACTTCAGTTCCAGTTTTTCAAAAGCAATTACTCAAAATGAAATGAAAAAGAAACCACACCTCAGTTAATTTGAAATGCTGTTCAGAAATTCATGTCAAAGTCACAGGCATGCTTTGCCCATAGCATGTAGACAAATATTTTTCTCTATGGAAAATGCAGTAATTCGTTCATATGAATATCAAAACTCTTCCTCTGCTTGATTGCTTCTACATTCCTTTTTATGCATCACAGTTTTAAAACCACATGAACTACTCCTCCTTGTATCTATGTTGACTTGGGACGTGCAAAGATGACACGTCACAGCGTGGATGACGGTGGCGGATGGCAGAGATTAAGCTAACCACCTGCCACGAGAGATTTCAGATTGCAAGTCCAATTAAACAAAAGCTTACTGTTCAAACAGCATTCTGCTCATCCACTCCAACCGTGTACAACAGCAGCAGCTACTCAGTGCCAACTGCACAACCCGATTTACCAGTAAAACTTAAACCTTCCATAGGCTGTCATCGCACAACCAGAAAGAACGTGGGACGGGGTGACAGGCTGCTGGGCTGGCGGGAGCACCCGCAGAGCACCCCGCGCCCCGAACGCGGCGCTGCCGCCCGCTCCGTCCCGCCTGCCGCTCCGCACCTCACCCAGAGCAAACCGGGGCGCTCGCACCAGCCGCAGGGAAGTTACTGCGACAAACGTGGGGGTACTTTTAGCCTTCAAAAGGCAAACAAAGCCAATCCATTAGGCAGTGATTTACTGTGCTTCCTTTCACAGGTTGGACACATCCTGAAACTTTAAAGCAGCAGGAAACTTAAAAAGATTTGATATTGCAAGAAAAAACAACAAAAAAAAAAAGAAAGAAAAGAATGTACGACTGCATGGGTGTTGCAGACTGAGTCCAAGCAGAGGCGACATGCAACGCACACACACCTCCGGGTGTCACACGTGCCGCGCACTGCTCAGCCCTGGCGGCATCTCCGCATGGGAGGCTGCGGCCACCGCGCCCTGCGGGACTCCCCCACTGGAGAGCACTGCCCGTTCTGTGGGCACAGAGTGGGAAACGACAGGAATGCACCAGGCCCTGCATGCCCGCAAGAAGACAGGAGACTGCTCCCCTGAGCGAAGCAGAACACAGCATCTGAGCAGCGCACGTCCCGCGCTCCCCCGGCCACCTGGGCTGACCGAGGGGCCCTGGACTTCACCGAGTCACACTCAACACTGAACACGTACCCTACACTGCACAGTAGGTTCCAGCTGCTTCAGAACAGCTGCTCGAGTCAGGAAATGCCCTGGTTTGATGCTGAACCTCCAAAATTACGTTTTTGTTTCCTTTCTGCTAATTTATCCATGCACTACCAAATGACTGAGGCCTCGTGTACTTGAATGTTTGTCTGCGTGCTCAGTGTTCATTCTGAAAACTTACACATCCTGTACAATCTTCACAATACAACTTGAACAGACACAATTGCAACACGAATGCAAAAGGGAGGGCTCCTTTTTGCATTATGTTTGAATGGCTGTAGCACCAATCCCTTCAGTACATGGACCTGCCTACCCAGGAAAACAGAGTAACTCGAATCTGTGAGCAAATCTCCTGGAACCAGAGACAGCTGCAGCTGAGCTCTGACTCCGCATCAAGCCACGGCTGGATCACCCAGCACCGCGCCGCGCACCAGCGCTCTCCTCGGGCCTCGCTGTCAACGGGGAGGAAGCCCTGGTGCAAACGGCCAAGAGGCGCCACGGCACGTTCCAGCCACAGCTAATCAAGGGCCCCGGACCCCGCGCACGCGGTGGCTGTGGTGTCACCAGCTGGCAGCGCTGCCTCCATACACAGTCACTCCGGCATGCACTGCAAAGTCCACTTCACTGCCGTGCACACTCACACAGCCTTGTAGAAAAATGAAGGTGACTTAGGCCAGAATATTTGCCTTGTTAAGGAAAAATGGTTTTAGCCCATTTTTAAAGTCATCAAATTACTCGGAGGCTAGAGATACGGGAGACATTTGTGGCTGGGCCATGAAAGGTTATGAGAAGGGTCAGTGCAGCTCTCTAAATAGAACTGGGATGGGAAAGTTGCAAAGAGATCAAACAGAGGTGTTTATTTTATAGCCGCCATCCAAAAGGAACATCTATAGATGCTTAGTTCAGCACTGAAAACCCCAGCTGTGATACGAGAGCATTATTTGGCAGCATTCTGCCGTGTCAGCGGTAACTCGGGTTTCAAAATGCAGAAATGAGTTCCACAGAGACAAAGCATTCCCTGCCAGGACCTGGACTCCTTTTCAAAACGCTCACTTTCCCTGGACATGCGGGGAAAGTACATTACCCAGTTACCGGGCCGCAATTTTATATTGACCATGTGGGGCCAAGGGGAAACCGATGGGAATGAGACGCTAGACGAACCTCCCGGCGCTGGCGGAGCGCACACCAGATGCTCGGGGATTCTGCATCCAGCAGCTGCACCGTTCTCCTTCCGAACTGGGTCAGCGCTGCTCCTTCTGCACTCTGACTGTACTCAGCAGCCTTGCGCACACCTTTCTGTTCCTCCTGCAGGAAATCTGCACCGAGAACAATCTCGCCCTTGTCTCCTGCTCTTTTTTGTGTGTTCAAAGATACACTCAGGTTTTGTGTGTGTCCTTTGGGAGCCCACTGACCAGTGGGACAGCTCGTGAAGGGAACACACTGGAACAGTCAGTACTGCGCACGGCCGGTCGAACACGCCGCTGAGCAAGGGCGGGCAGGGAGAGCCGCTCCGTCCTGCCGGGTGTCCGCGGCATCCACACCGTCCTGCTCCCTCGCTGTCTGCCCGCAGGCACGGCCGGCGCTGGGTGACCACCCTCCCACCTCAGGGCTGGACGCCCAAGTCCCCAGGAGCCCCCGGTCCGGCCCTGGGGCAGCAGGGCCGCAGCGCCCCCGCGACACCCACGTCTGCTCCCCACCGTGGCTCCGAGTGCGGGCAGACAGACACCGATCAGGAAAGGAGCCAGCCGGCTGAAATTCCACCCGCAGACCGAGATGGAACGGGCAGATTAGCAAACCTGATGAGAGCAGCATTCTCCTGCGCCTCTGTACCAGAGGCCTCGCATGCAGCATTTCCCAACTGATTTCTATGATCTGCATAGGGCTGTTATAATCATCTGCTTAGTTTAACACCGAAATAGTCAATTTTTTGTAGCAGCACGTCTGTGTTAAAGAAAGATGATGCAACTGCATCTTGTGCAAGAGGTGCGCTCTCCCCGAGCTCACGTGGTCCCAGCGCTTGCAGCAGCTCGGCTCTGCCGGCAAGTGCAGCCAGAGCAGCGTCAGAGCAGCCGCGCGGCCCCCGCGGGGCGGCGGAACGGAGATCCCCTCGGCGCTGCCGGCGCGGAGTCACCGACGGCTGCAGCGCAGCGAGCCCATCACAAGTAACAGCGCGTTCCACGGGCGAGGGGACGGCGTGAGCAACGCTGCCCACCAGCCCTCGGTCACGTCGCTGGTGTGGATCTGGCCGTGCGGGGAACAGCCCTGCTCTGCGCCCAGCAGCCCCTGCGCAGCCTGGAACCGCGTGCGCTGGCCACGACCAACGTGGAGCCGAGGTACGGAGAACGTGAGAAACAAAGACCTCGGCCGGTGAGCAGAACGAACGCCTCTGACCGCAGAAAACACAGGACTTTTAACTATAAGAAGCAGTCAAGACAACCTTACCCAGCAACCATTCAGTGACTTGTGATTAATAAAAATTATAAAACCAGAAAAATTTCAGTGAGATTGCAAAAACACACTAAAGTGACCAAACACTGATACATTCAAGGGATCGGAAGTCGCTCTGTACCGCAGCTGGCACAATGGGATTCGTGCGGCAGCGTGCCAGGCTCTGCGCAGAGCAGCCCCGGCGCAGGCTGTGCCCCACGCGACTGCCTTAGAGCGGACGCGACTGCCTTAGAGCGGACACGACCGCCTCTCATGTATAACGTGCATCCTCTGCCCATAAACCAGACTTTGAGCCTAATGCCACTCTGTGCTTCACAAAGGTCACTGTCACCAGCCTGGGAAGAGCGGTGCCTGGTACAGCATGGCCTCGCAGAGCAATTCAACTACTGAAGGTTAATCTCCGAGCCTGTGAAACAATCCTCAGCCTGCGCCTGGCGTATCTCCATCTGCAATTAATCCATTACAGCGACCTGCCAGTATCTTATCTTGTTGCACGGTGCAAAGAAAGCAACCCTATCCCTGTACAAAGCACGAACACGGGGTGGTGCTGCTCCGCTGGAGGACAGCGCTGGCTGCCACGGCGCGGTCACACGCAGCACAGCGCTGTCCACTCACGGCTGTTGCTCCAGGTGCCTGCAGCACCGGGTTTATGAAAGCGAATGAACGGCCGTTATCGTGAATGTCCCCTGCACACCAGCCGTCCCGGTTCCGCAGCCCTCGCTGGGGACGCGGGTCACCGCCCTGCAGCAGCGGCTCTGATCTGCGCCGTTTGAACAGGGCTCAGCTGCAGGCACTACTAGTAAAATCATACCTAGTATTTCCAGAAGGGCTTGTGACTAACCTGCTCTATTTGTATAACTAATCTTATTTCCAATATGAAACCAGTCTTTGTGGCCAAAGCTACAAAATGTTTTACACAGGATGAGTCATGAAAAAGCCTCAAAAACGTCTACCACCTACCTAAGTGGAATGGGAGTACAAACTCTGCAGAATGATGTTAGGAAGATTCCCTGTTCGTTTGGGGAATGGGTTAATGCCCAAGTAATTTTATACATCCAAGTCATACTGTTTATAGCCACAGTAGACTTTCCACACAGTTTTAATGTTAAAAATTCCATCTTCTGTCTTTTCACATGTGGTTGTCCCAGGTGTGTTTTATGGTATTTAGGACAAAAGAATTTGTGCAAAGTGGTTCTGACAAATAAGTTTCTGCTTTAGAAGACTGTATCTGGAGAGACGCTGTTCGTTCTTCCACAGCTCTGTTACAACAGTGGAAGGGTGGCACAGCTGAACGTGCCACCTCAGTTACGTTAACATGAAGTGTGCAGACCACTGTGACTGCTTGAAAAGAG
Source organism: Columba livia (assembly GCF_036013475.1). Classification (NCBI taxonomy): domain Eukaryota; kingdom Metazoa; phylum Chordata; class Aves; order Columbiformes; family Columbidae; genus Columba; species Columba livia. The sequence continues at coordinate 22,753,170 of NC_088611.1, forward strand.
CCATTAGAAGTAACTAAGAAAAGCAAGCTTACTGTTAGCAGCTTTTTGATAGTCATGGAGTCAACGTCATCACCAGAAAATACTGAGGAACTTGCAAACTAAAGACTGGAAACCGTTATTGCAGAAGCATACATCATCATTTTTCAAAAGGCAGTGTGACAGAGCAGAGATTTAAGCTGTTAACCAGAATCCAAAGAAATTTGAAATACCTATGAAAATTGATGCTCAACACTAAAACGGGCTGAGTGTTAGAGAAGCTGAGGGCACACAAGTCCCGCCAGGACGCAGAGGGGAAGCGAGGGGTCCCTGGGAAAGCTGCCTGACACAACAGCAAACCCTCCTCCATCGCTCCTGGAAGCCCGCAGCAAGTGCCAGCCTGGAACGTTGGAACACGCAGGCAAAAGCTGCAAATCCGCAGAACAGTTTGATACCACATTCGTTCAGGCTGGTCTGTCTTCCTGGCGACACCAGAAGGTGTCAGCCAAGGGCTGCCAGCAGATCCTCAACAGCTCACTGCACAGACACCGGAGGGACGCGCTGCGCAAGTGCAGCTGACGTCCAACCAGTAATACCCACACACCAAACACAAGGCGTTGCACATTTGTAATCATGTCTATTTCAATAAGATTTTGTATTTTTTCCATAAAACCCCAACAATGGCAAAAGGCTTCATTACTCCACTCAGGACCGCAGGTAGTTACCGCCTGAAAGTGCCTGAAGTGGTTTTCCTCCGACTAATATTACAGTGAGACACGAGGGTGACACTTGCCTTCATTTTTCACTGCACCCGTTTTCCTGCCAGCAGGGGAGCAGCAGGAGTCCCCCAGAAACCCCCGTCCTTCCCGAAGCCACACCAGCCAGGGTGACCCTCGGCACAGCCCCAGAGTCCCCCAGCACAGCCCCAGGCCTGGCCGGTGTCCCTCAGCACAGCCCGGTGTCCCTCAGTGCAGCCCCAGGCCTGGCCGGTGTCCCTCAGCACAGCCCCAGGCCTGGCCGGTGTCCCTCAGCACAGCCCCAGGCCTGGCCGGTGTCCCTCGGCGCAGCCCCAGGCCTAGCCGGTGTCCCCCAGCACAGCCCGAGGCCTGGCCGGTGTCCCCCAGCACAGCCCGAGGCCTGGCCGGTGTCCCTCGGCGCAGCCCGAGGCCTGGCCGGTGTCCCCCAGCACAGCCCGAGGCCTGGCCGGTGTCCCTCGGCGCAGCCCCAGGCCTGGCCGGTGTCCCTCGGCACAGCCTCAGGCCTAGCCGGTGTCCCTCGGCACAGCCCGAGGCCTGGCCGGTGTCCCTCGGCGCAGCCCCAGGCCTGGCCGCAGAGCACGGCCGGGCACTGCCACTGCCCTCACGGAACTCACTGAACCTGACGCCGACACTATTTTGCACCAAACTCCCGCTACTTCTGTATCAGTGGATCCTGAACATCGTTCTGTTTGTCGGTGTCTTTGCGGGTAACTCGCCACCTCACCAAAAAAAGCTCCGAAAGGACGGCGAATCGAGACCCACGCGGGCTCAGCCATTGCCAAAGCACCGCGATCCGATCTCCCGGCTCGGTGGGTGCCTCTACGGGAACAGCTTTATAAAAAGATTTCAATTTAGACTGCTTGAAATACAAGACCAAGTGAAGTACCTCAGTAAGACCTTAATTATTACATTATGACAATCTCATTTCTCAGTTTCTATAGAAAGCCTGACAACATGCAGTAGGATATTACACATGCAAATGCATGTAAATGAGGTGTTAGAACAAATCCAATCTGTGGTTCTGGGATAACGTTTTGTCCTTCTATTTCAACAACAAACTGAGAGGACAGAGAACAGAACAATACGGTGAACTAAAAATATTGTGTGTGCAGGGGATTATCAAGAATTTACTCTGTTAGGCCACAAAGTACTCAACGTCCTCAATTCCCCCGGGAGCAGAGCACCTCAGCACCACCCGGAACGAGGCGCAGCCGGTGCTCTTTGTTTTGGAGAACCACACAAGCAGAAGCTAATGCTTACAACACCAGCCTGTTTACAGGCAAACTTCAAACAGCACCACAGTTCTCCACGTTGACCTGAAAGGGACTGACCCGCCTTGACAAACTCTGAAAGCTGCCCCAGACTTCACCCCGTTCTTCACGTGAACTGGTGCTGTAAAGATGTTTGTGTTTGCGCAGTAAACTCTACGTGGGATCACCGCAGTACGCAGGTGTCTCCATCGCCCGGGCACACAGCAGCCGCGGCACCGACCGCCTCGGCCCGGCCCAGGGAGCCCAGCGCCCGGCCCAGGGAGCCCAGCGCCTCGCGGGGCCCGACCTTGCTTGAGGGGCTTTGCAGAACAAAAACGAAATAAAGACCCTTGTCTCCAAAACTTTGCAGCATCCACACATAAAACATCGGGAGGGGAAAAAAACTACAAGCCAAACAAGAAAAAGCCCTCTTGCATTAATGATACAATATTTTGGGATTAACTTCCTAAGCTTCCTGGCAGTGTGACTGATACAAATCCCAAGACTACGGCAGATTTCACAGCAATACTGCAGCAGTCCTGCTCTTTCTGGCTCTGTTTGGGGGAATGGAAGGTGTAAGGTCGCACTGAGCTCCTGAATAACTGTTCAGCTCCTGTGCCGCTGCGTGGGGCAGGGCTGCCACCAGCTCCCGCGAGGGATCCGGGTACAGCACCCGGACCTGGCAAAACTGCCTCAGAAATGGAAGAGTGCAACTGTGCCACCAAACCCTCCCCCCGCTACAGACCACCTGCCGAAAGACAAAGGCAGCAGCAGGTAACAGGCAGATGCAACACAATTTCCTTAGCAGTGATCAGGACTAGCATCCCCACCCTATTTGAGGTCTCGTTCTCCATAGCAGCTGAGATCTGGGCAGCTGTGGGTGGTGCCCTCTCAATAAATAATTGCCAGGGACACACAAATTCATGGTCCCTCGTGAACCAAACACTTCACTGACAAGTACTACATGAGCTTCAGGCCTGCGCTGTCTGCACAGTATCAAACACCAGCAGGATCAGTTCTCTTGTGCCAAGAGCCATGGTCAGACCCTCTTCAAGAGCATACGAGTGAGAAATCAGTTTCACAATGCTTCCTATCTTTACCAAAGGCTTTGTTCTCCAATGAGCACACCTGTAAAACAGCTTAAGAAAATACAGGTTATAGCTGAAGTTAAATCAGAAACCCAGTTTTTCAAAAAAAGGAGTGCTTCAACTGAACTGCCCTGGGAGAGAAGAGACATGGTAAGACAAACACTACTCGGTATCGTCAATAAGCTGCAATGTATAGGTCTGAAAGAACAGGTCACAGGACAGAGACTGTCATTCTGGTGAAGGCTTTTTCCCCCCAGGCCAGACAAAGGAGGAGACGGTGGTGACCCCATGCTGGCACACGGGCCCCGCGCCGGGACATGGACCCTGCACCGGCACACGGGCCCCGCGCCGGCACACGGGCCCCGCGCCGGGCTCAGCCGGGCACTGCAGTTCGGGCACAGGCTGCAGCATGCGCCCCAAGCCTCCAACAGCCTGAGACCCACAGCACCGCTCGCTCAACCTGGAATTCTTCACTTCTATAAATCACACAATAAAGCAAGCGGAGCAGGAAAAAGCCTTCTACCTCAATGCAAAGTTCTACTGCAGGAACCAGGTAACGGCTCCCAGTCACCCGTGTGTTCAAAAGGAGCTCGCATTTCACGGATCAAAGGCAGAAAACAAGCCACCTGCCATGTGAGAAAATGACTAACGCATCTTTCAGGCTCTTGCTTCGCTGCTGAAGAAGCTTTTGAACACAGCAGCATCAGTGTTTACTGAAAGAAACTTGCTGTTAAAAACAAAATTCAAAAGGCTTAAGGAAACATACAAGGAGATGATAAAGACCAAAGGTAAATCTGAGTAACTTACTGCTGCTGCGGCGGCCTCCTCTCCACCTACACAGACAGAAGAAGCAACCTCCATCACGGACAAGTTCGTGGGGGCGTCTGTGGTGGATGACGACCTGGGCCGAGCGGGCTGCGCGTCCTGGGCAGACCTCCTGTTGACCTGCGGGCTGCCCTTGGGTGCGTCCGCCTTGCCCCGCCTGCTGTGCAGGCTGGTCCCTCGCTTCATCTTGGGTGGCACTCTGATCTGCTGGAGGACACGGTTCAGAGCTGTGGGGTGGGTGGAGACACCATCAATGTCGGCGCAGACGCTCTGGCTTTCCAGATCCACGTCAGGCTCCAGATCGGCCTGCGCCTGCTGAACGTCATGCGGAGAAATGGACGACCTCCTGCGCTGGTGCTGGAAAAGGTGCTTCAAGCCTTGACCAATCACATTAATGTTCTCCAAAGCATTATGGGTTATTTTGGATAATTTTTGCTCTGATTCGTGTTGTTTTTTGGTCTCTTGATCTTGGGATTTGCCTCCAGGATCAGGGTCATCACACAACTGTTCAGTGCCAGGGAGCTCCATTGACGACACCCAACAGGTTTATTTGACTATTCATACATAAATACGTCCCCTGTCTTTAAAAGGCTTGTGTTTGTTTTAAAAATGCCAAGATTGTCAGCCAATTAGGTGTGCGACTGCTTCAAGAGTGACTATGCATGCAGCTGTGCCACGGTGATCTCATGCTTATCTAATGTTAAACAAAAAAGTCATTATTATACATCCATGCAGAAAGCAGTGGGTTAAAGAATCCAATGCGCAAAACATGCCATTAACAAAACGGAACGGATCAGTTTTCCGAGCGTCCCTGGTGCGGTATTAGTTGCGTCTGGGCTGTGTGCAGCGGCCAAAGCTGAGTGAGACAGGTCATTCATCGCCTGGGGACGGAGCCCAGCACGGAGGGCACAGGAAAGCGAGACGGGGGAAAACTGTTCAAAAGGGGGAGAAGCAAGGACAAAGCAGTGGGGTTTGGTTTATTAGAACAAGCCCATAACGCTATCTAACAGAACATGAGGTTAAACTTCAGAAGAGCATGTTAGTCTCTTTGGCAGAATTTATTTTGTTCCTCAACAAAGATCTGATATTTTGTGCTTCAAATGCAATGCCTGCTCTGCCTAGCTGATTTCCTGTAGAATGCCTAACTTCACAGTATTTAATATATGCAAGAAAACAGAACGTTTCCAAATCAGTTATGCATTTCCAAATAGCAAGAAATGGCTTATTACTGCCAGCATGCACTGATGGCACTGGCAGCGAGATGTGAAATCTGTCTTCAAGCAAAACAGGCAAGTGACATGGTTTCAATTGGCATAGTCTTGTCCGTAGTACCCCGAGAGAACCAAAACGTCTTTTTAAAGGTAGATTAAGCAGCCCGTGAGCAGGGGAGCAGCAGCACACGTGCAGCTCGGCCTCTGGCAGGGGTTTCGCAGCTTTGCCAGTGCGGGGGCAAGAGCTGCCGAGCACCCAGGGCAGGGAGCGAGGGGAACGGAACGGAACGGGCGGGCAGGGGCTGCCGAGCACCCAGGGCAGGGAGCGAGGGGAACGGAACGGGCGGGCAGGAGCTGCCGAGCACCCAGGGCAGGGAGCGAGGGGAACGGAACGGAACGGGCGGGCAGGAGCTGCCGAGCACCCAGGGCAGGGAGCGAGGGGAACGGAACGGAACGGGCGGGCAGGAGCTGCCGGGCACCCAGGGCAGGGAGCGAGGGGAACGGAACGGAACGGGCGGGCAGGGGCTGCCGAGCACCCAGGGCAGGGAGCGAGGGGAACAGAACGGGCGGGCAGGGGCTGCCGAGCACCCAGGGCAGGGAGCGAGGGGAACGGAACGGAACGGGCGGGCAGGAGCTGCCGGGCACCCAGGGCAGGGAGCGAGGGGAACGGAACGGGCGGGCAGGAGCTGCCGAGCACCCAGGGCAGGGAGCGAGGGGAACAGGCGGACAGGAGCTGCCGGCACCACGGGAACGAATGGAACGAGACGGCGTCTGAACCGGTTTCACACCGGCACCGTGAGATCGCGTGCTCAGAAGCCGATCACTGTTTTCTTGCAGGAGCAAGTTTTGGTCAGGCTTCTACAAATAGAGAAACCGGATCTCAGAGGTCTACCTCAATCTCGGCAGAAAGCACCCCATGCTTTAAAAAAACCCACAACGTTTCGTTTGGAATGCAGCGTGTGTTTGTGATTTGAGAGCATTCATTTTTATCTTAAAACAGCTGCAGAAACATGGTGCATTGAGGTTACAACAAGAGCACCCTCAATTCTGTGCATCTGAAACCTGACACAACGGGTTAATCAGATTTTCCAAAACGCTCTCCAAACTGGCATCCAAAAATATCGGAAGAGCTGCCTCACACTCTCCTTTTTCAAATGTCACTGCGATCAGCTGGAGGCAGATGAAACCCAGACTTACAGAGAGCAAAACACTGGAGTCATACCGGATTTCATCTCAGTACTTCAAACATGTTATAAGCATTGAGTCTAAAGATATTGGCCATTTTAATCAATAACACATTAAACGCAAAGTAATAAACCACATCCCAGAAAAACATATTTACCCATATTCATGCAGAAATTGTGTGGCAGAATGGAAAAAAAGGTGCAACCAACCTTTTATTGTTACATACGTAACACTTTCTTCAATGACTTTAAGTGACTTTATGACTAGTACTACGCTTTGACTTCTAACCTCCCTCTTTCTTACTGTTCATTTTTCCTCAGGTAAGAGGTTTCCAGAAAGCTGAGCTGCATGTCCCCACTCAATTTAAGTTTTGGGGGGAAAAAAAAAAAAGGCAAAACTAGATTTTCCTTTTCACAGACGAGACCAAACGGTTCAGTGAACAAACCTCACTGGCTAAAAAACAAGAGTCCCAAAATTATCTGGCATACAAAATACAAACCTAAGAGGTGCCCCATAACCACCTTTTCCATCGCAGCTGATGCCCTCAGAACTGTCGCAGCCAGGACTCACACCCGGGATGCCCAGGACACCCTCCCCAGTGTCTGTTCCATGTCCTGCACACTGTCCATCGGTTCGCTGCTGGCAACGTGCGGAGCTTAAAGAACAGCACTAGTTACAGCACTCACTAGAGTTCCACGCCTGACCTGCTGGGAACCCCTAACCCGCTGAAACGAGCCCCCAGAGCACTTCCAAAGCGAGCTGCACCCGCCGGCGCCCGGCGCCTCACCCGGGCCCACCGGAGTCGCGCTGGGCTGCCTTCTGACGTCACTCCTCCGGGAGCCTGTGCCCACCCGCCCGGGCGCCACGGGCCACTCTGTCCCGAGCCCGACAAGGGCTCTTCAGTTTGCATATCTGGCATGAACGTCTTGAAACTCCTTCTCTGTCCTAGCATCTACTTTCGGGGGAAAAACTGCTTGTAAATGTGAAGAACTGTGAACCCGCAGAATTCATTAGCACATTTATCTGCATTAGTATTCAAGTTTTGTGCTCTTTTCTTTTCCTCACTTACAACAACCTTTATATTCTGTTTGAGGGATGAAATTGAGTACTTTATAGCATGAAGTTCAAGAACATACGTTTCTTATTCATACAAGATTAGACTACATCAGAACAAAATTCACAATTCCATGTACTATCACGCTGAGCAGATGTTATAACATTATTACATCACAGAACATGCCAATATAGCCCTTCACTTGTGCAATTATTTCACAGTAGCACTGGGAAACAAAACAGTCCAGAAAAGAGAAACTAGCAAACGCAGCATTAGCTAAGTGTGAACACATAAAGCAGTACTTGCCTCCATCACGAGCCCTTCAGCATGGCTGACGCACAGCAGTCCCTCCGCTCAACACAACTGCAAAAGAAACGGGGTGTGAGATGCAGCCCTTGCAAGCGGGAGGAAAGACACAAACTGCAAACTTGTCATTTGAACACAAGTGCCTCTGGAAGCCATTTTAAACCCTTTCAAATAACTGAAGGGATACAAATGTAACTGAAGTTAAAACCGAATCTCACAGAGTTAATCGAGAAGCTCTTTTGAAGGAACTTTTTCTCTGGGGTTTGTGGGCAGCAGCACACACCGGAGGCACCGGCAGACGTCAGGGCTCCAGCACGTGAGGTCACACTGATCCACAGGCTTTATCTTCTCCTCCTATTTAGTCCTTCAGATGCTCTGGTTTCTCTGGATTTCACCTGACAGCACGTGAGCACTGCGAGCAGTTTGAAACTCGAGCACCTTTGGGTCCACGTCACCAGGAAGGCTCTGTCACCCTGGCTGAACTGCTGCTGCCCAACCGCCACCTCTGCCCAAGGCCAAGGACACCAACCCACCAGCCCAGCACCCACCCCACACCAGACGTGGCCACGGCCTCCACATGGAACACGAGGATGCCGGGGTGAGTCCAGGCTGGGCGGGGGACACCCCCAGGACACCAGCCTTGGCTCTCCTGTCCCAGAGCAGGGAACGGAGGGTTCCAGGCCCCTTCTGATGACCCGTTTCGTGTCTCTGCGACAAGCCCGGGCAAGGGCAGACGCTGGCTAGAAGCCAGCGGAGGATGAGGACCGCTGGGAGCAGGTACCGTGACCCGTCCCCCAGCCAGACTCGCCGCACTCAAACACAGCTACAGCACCCGACTTCTCAGAGCCGCCTGGAGACAGGACACGAGCTCCAGCGCACAGCGGCGCCCAGAGCACCGCGAGACCGCGCACACCGGGGCGCTCGGACTGTTCTAGGACACACCCCGTTCCCACCTCCCAGAAGACAGCAGAGGTAAAGAAAACGTTAATCAATAACTGCAGTGGGACGCTAGAATGTGAACAACGTCATGACAGCAAATGTGAAGAATTTAGAAATAATGAATTAAAGCACTTTTGAAAGAGACGCAGAAGAAACAACATTTCTGCAGTAGCATGAGTGGAGAACTGGGCACCAGGCGTGACGTGCTGTTAACTTGAGGTGCCACTAACATAACTTCATAGCCATTTTAGTTGTCTTTTTTCTTTTTCTTTTTAATGTTAATGTTATTTTTTATCAATAAGGACTCTAAGAGCTTCTGCCAGAGAGATCTCCACAGATTTGAGCCACAGCACCACAGGACGCTGCAGGTCAACAGGTGCTTCTGACTCCAATAAATTCCACGGCAGAGCCCACTCCCAGCACACCCACAGACGGCTTGAGACGCGAGGTCACGAAAACTCCCTCGACGTTCTTCCTGTGAATCACAGCCTCCACTGACACACAAGCCGGATCTCCCATGTTCTGTCAGAAGCTCCATTTTTCTCCATTTCTTCCCTGAAAAGCTACTGCAGTGGGCTAATCAGAATTCCTTTGCTGTCCTGTACTTACGAAGGACACACACAATCTTACCTTTTCTTTATTTTCATACCTAATAGCTCTATTGCAGAGCCATTCACTGAGCATGAATGGGGGGCAGAAATAAAGCAAGTACTGCTGGTGCTGGTTTGCTCCAGACAGCTGGACCGTCTATAGTGTGGAAAGGTTTCTTCCCACTCTTTCACTTTTTCTTCATCAAATACTTCATAAAATGAAAATTTCAAAAAAATGTTCAAGTATCTGAGACCAAGACCAGAAGTCTGAAAAGGCTTGGGCCCATTAGATTTCAGTTAAACTTTATTCAAGTAAAAGTTGACTCTAAAAGCATCAGTTTAATGAATTCCCTTCCCAATCACAGTTATTTGTAAATAAAATGAACTCTGAGGTTATCACTGAAACAGCTCAGAGCTGACTCACCTGCAACTGGAGTCCCTGTTACAGATAAAACCGGGATAGAAACGTAGAAACAGGGAAGAAAAACCATTTTCAAACAACAGAAAATATCCTATCTTTTTCTATATTATTTTGAATACCTATTATTTATGCTGTGTTTGAACATCCTGAACCCGTAACGTCACTGCGGAAGTCAGTCAGTTCCCTGAGGAACCCCCACATTTGTTCCTCCCATCCCCGGGTCAGTCCGAAGCTCGTCACAGAGCTCTGTCCCCAGCAGGGACCTCGGGCAGGAGACGCTTCCCGCTCCTCCTGCCCGGCCAAAGAAAAACATGTTTCAGAATGATTTTTATCAAGAAACAGCCCATCTTAGTTGAGAAATCCCGGGCTGCTTTCAAAAGCTCATTCCAAAGTGGATTCTGTATTGAAGCAAATAGTTTAGCAAGAAATACTGGAGGGGCAACAGTGGAAAACCACGTGTTGTGGGAACTGGGAGCCTGAGCAAGCGGTTTCTGTGCACAGAGTGCGGGATTTCCAAAGCACCCTCGCCGGGCAGCAGCAGCAGAGCCAGCGGGGAGGGAAAGCTCGGGGCGCCCGCAGCTCGTCCTGCCAGGAGAGGAACTCAAGAAACCGGAACGGGCGGCAAGTTCAAGGGGGCTGCGGTTTGGAACACCTTCAAAGAGGAAGACAACAGTAACAAACAATGTGAGACAACTGGACAGTGGCACAGCCACCCCTGCCCAACACCTGGAACAGCAGGTACATCTAGCTATGGTGACAGAACAATTTCTAAAAAGTCAGAGTGGGGAACTGGTGCAAGAATGGAAGAAAAGGGCATGCAAGAAACAAATGCAAAGAACATGGGTTAGATGTCAAAAGACAGGGGGAAAAGACCAGAAAACTATATTATTTTTAATAGAAAAGATACCTGTAGTTTTTAAGACATAATTCTTCCTCCTCCTTCTCCAAAACTCACCCAAGAAAAGATTTCCTGGAATTCTAGTGAATCCAAAAGAAAACACAGAAGATACGTATAAAGGCTCTCACCTGGCCACAAGCCTGACCCCGCCAGCACTGTGTGCAAGAGCAGAGTCCGGCTGAAAGAGCCAACCGAAACACGAGAGCACGCGGACCCCGCACAGGAAACCGCGCGCCCCGGGGAGCAGGGGACAAACCAGCTCCCAGCCTGTGTGGAGCAGGGCAAGCTCTGGTGAGGTTCGCGTTCCAGCCCAGAGCCAGGCACTCTGATGAACCAGCAGCAAGTGGCAGCCCCAAGGAATAACTGAATTAACGCACGGTGCTCCGGGTACGGAGTTCACCCCGTTCACGGCGAGGAGGGACGGACCAGCGGAGAGAAAGCGCCACTTCAACAGAACAGGGGACACTGGGCAAAGCAAGAGACCCACTGCCTATTCTTTAAGCCAACTGTACGGTGTTACAGGACAAAACCAACACAGCAGGATAACAATAGCTTTTACTGATTTCTGCTTAATGATTTCCCCAAACCCTCAAGCCATTCCCACATCATCCTGCAGTGAAGAAGGAAGCAGGGGAACGATGCCATGTCTGCCCCCTTGCATCCCCTCTGGTGCCACGGATCAACAGGACACATCCGACTGCAGGACAGACAGACAGGACCCCCGGCCCACGCAGCTCTGCCAGGCCTGTTAGGTCCTGAGCCGGGCTCTGTGCCTGAGCTCGCCCTGCACACACATGAGCAACCGACCAGCAGCAAAGGGGACAAACACCGAGAGGAACACCAGCAGAGGCGCTTCAATACAACGCCTTAGAACGGAGCGAACGCTCGATTCCTTCAAAGGCAATATGTACAGATACTAGTTCAAGAATAACTCAGAATGCCAAGCTGCTGAATTTTATAAAGGTACCCAACTGTATTCTTTTTGTAAAAGGATTATTTAAGTCAACTGACACATGCACTATAAATCAAATCTTCATTTAACAGTCCCACAACTTACACAATAAACCACCAGTCACTTGCATGAATACCAAAGAACAGAAAAACCTGCCCCGGCACACCGTTAATGAAGTGAGAGGCGGGCAGAGTCTTTATGTATCGATTCCACGGTCATCCCCAAGAGCAACTTAAGATTTGTAAGATATTCAGGGACAAAAAGGTCACTATACCCGCACAAAACACAGGACACACAGCCTCCCCCCAGAACCCTCACAAGTCTACACCAGGGGCACACAGTCCACGGGCTGGGCTGTGAGACCCCTGGGCTCACCCCAACGGACCAAGGACTGTCCTCTCTGGAGCGGTGGGACAGAGGGACCGTCACCTTTCCCCAGGCCTCCCTGTGCACGTAAACCAACAGTCATTTTGAGGGGGTCAGCAGCAGACATGCCTTGGCACACCAAGACGTATTCACCATTTCTGCCGCTGCAGCCACTAGCGGTTCACATGCTCGTCCAATGCAAGGGCAGCATGTTCACAGACACACACGAAGGTGACTTAACATCAGTGTCTTCTCAGACCCACATCCTGTTGAAACAGTTCCTTCCTATAATTTTAAATTTAATACTGCTGACCAACAAAACTAATGCACACAGTTTTTGTTCCTGAAAGCTCAAATGGACAAGATAAAATTGCATTCAAGTCACAGATGAGCAGACACCAAACGTACTCTTACTGAGCAACAGATCCCTTTCTCCTCTCAATCACTTTTTAAGCAACATCTTCCTGAATACGCCCATATCAGAATCAGGCATCTTCAAAATCACCCACGGGCAACCTCTACATTCCTGCTGTCCTATAAGAAGTACTGCTCACTGCTGCTGTGAAATTAAAGGCCAGTGGCTCTTCTGCACAGTTACAGGTTCACAGTAAGGACCACGGACACAAATGTCAAAGACTAGGTAATTCTCCGTATTTATTAGGAAATTGCAGTGGCTTAAAGTTGAGTGACTGATTTTCAGAAATGTTTCTTCTGCTTTGCAGTACAACCAATTGCCACCGAGATCGCTTCCATCCCCCTCTGAACATTCCAGTATCTCGGTGTCTCTGCTGGTGTCCAAATCAAAGCTATGACGTAGAGGCCAAGACTTCTCCAGAATTGAGAACCACGCAGAGGAACCGTTACAGAATCATTCAGGTTTTGGGACCTGCTATAAACATCGCACGAAACCCAAAGCAAACAATTCCAGCACCTCCCTGCGGCAGGGACGCCCACAGCAGACGAGGCTGCTCACCAACGCGGTTCGGAGCGGCCACGGGGGATTTTCCTCCCCGCGCAGGAGCCCCAGTGGAACCTGTTCAGAGTCAGGCAGCAACCGTTACAAGCTGCCTTCTAACAACAAAAGAGATCCAGACCTGAAAAGGAGAGACTCAGTTTCTTTTAGCTTCCCCCTCTTTAAAGAAATCTTTCACTGGAACACATTTAATTCCTTGAATTCCTCAAATGTTTCTGCAGTCAGTTTCACTCCTACCATCTACTTTTGCTATTAACATTTGCATTATCTGGATCAGATTCTCCAGCCTCTGGAAAATGCAGCATTACCAGGCCATGCCTAACGCTTTGGCAGGAGCTTCTCAGGAGAGGAAGGGCCAGGGAAAGAGATCAAAGCCGCGCTCGGCCCAGCCCGGCTGCCAGGAGACGCCGCGGTGTCCGAGCTGATGCCAGGGCAGGAACCCTGCAAGTACAGGTGTTCTCATCGCACTGCCAAGGGAAGCCGAAGGTTACTCTACGGCTACTTCAGGCGCTACGGGGAGACTGCTAAACGTGCTAGTCAATTAAACAAAACAGAAAAAAGAGAGAAGAAAGAAGAGCTCACCCCTCATTTTAACTCCTAGCAGATTCATCTGTGACAGTGACAGCACAGGAGCTGGCAAGTACAGCACCTCTTGTTCCACAGGAAAGGTTTATTCCAGGCTTGGAGTTGTAAGAGAGTTAAAGCAATTTAAATTAGCAGGCTTGTAAAGACAGATACCATCTACCACCAACCCACTCTACGTGCAATTTTAACACGTGCTTTTAGCCCTGAATTTTGAAAAGTATCATATTTACAATGACTCGTGAAAGAAGAAAGTAGAACTAACCTGGCAGAGGGGGGTAAAATACTCCCCCTGATGACTCAAAACCAGTGTTAATTCTCTGATCTTGCAGAAGCATTGGCTCAGCCTACTGAGACTAAAAGACAGATCAAGTTTTCGCTCAGCTCAGCAAAATCACAATGCTTTTCCCATTGATTCCAGTGCTCTTGGCATCAGGCGTATGAAAGCCTGCCACTGATATTTAGTACCAAATGAGTTTAAAAGTACATGTTTCACTTAAAACAGTTTACAAAGACCAACTCAAACCATATTTAGTCCCCAAAATGCAGAAAAGTCTACTAACCCAAAACACTGATAACCATCCCCCTACCGTGACCCAGACCTTCCACACGCCTGCTCCAAACATCGTACCGGAGCCCTCCCTACAGACGCCAAACCTGGACTCCCAGCAAGCAAACCATCTCCCATGCCACTGTCTCCTCCAGGCTGTTGAGGGCTCCTGGAGAGCTCTGCTCTCTGAAGACCATTGCAAAAACCTGCTTGCAGGCTGCAAAACATGACAGCTCCTTGCATTAGCATTGCTTAAAACGTGGTGCAAAACAGGCAAGATAGATAAATTCTGATGAGAAGAGGACTCACTAACAAATGGATAGCTCACATGGCTCTACCACTTCCAAACTGTCTTTCGTATTCATGATAAGAGAGTTTCATCCCCGCTCTTCAGAAGAAAGTTGCCCTTCCTGATCTTTATTCAAGTGAGCTAGTCCAGGGAGCTTTTAATTAAGTGTAACCCTTAAGAGAGTATAACAGTAATGGCGTTAATCTGGGGCTGGTTTGTTTAAACTACTCTTGTTTTCTAATTAAGCATTATCAAGTCCCTCCCTGCAGTGCTACAAACAAGATGTTCAGTTTGCCCATTAAATGCTGCTTCAGCCAACACCTGACAGAGCCTGGGAGGACCTGCCGGCCAAAGCCCACCCGCGCACACCTCCGCACCCACACTCCCTCCCACGGACCTGCCGGCCGCTGCCAGCACAGAGAGGACACAGGCACGATGTGTCTTAACAGCCACTCCAGGTCTGGGGTAGCTCAAGCACAGCTCGAGACAAGGAACAACACAGCCCAGACCGTGCGTCCCTGCCAGGCAGAACCAGAGGAACGAGCCCTCGTGCCCGAGGCACGCAGCCGCCCCGGGGCACACAGCCAGGCTGCCAGCGCCCGCTCCAGCGCCCGCTCCAGCGCGCCCAACCTCGCGGCAGCGCCGGGACCTCCCCGCGTCCCTCACTGAACAGCAGCGCCCACATCCCGAGCACACCAAGCTTCGTTTTAGTGCTTGTGCAGGAACGGGGGACCTTTTTAATGCAAGTTTTGATAGACCAGACGTATGATCACTGTTGCACATTTAATCACCTTTCTCAGCAGAGACATAACGAATATTTCACTGCAAGGTGAGACACACTCAACTTTAGCTGACTAGTCTTCAGAAGGCTTTTCAAAGAAATAAAGGCTTCCACTCTTGGGACTGAGGCAATAACAGCACTGATGCCCACCTATGGTCCTTTTCTTCTAATAGATCTGATTGTGCCTTTTCAGGGAGAACTCACACAAATTGCACAAACAGTGCAGCTAAGCAGCTGTACACACCAATCTGCCAGTTCTTCAATATCCACCTCCACATCCAACTGCACACAGACAGCCGTTAACTCCGTGATTTCCATAGGAAGAAACTGGCCAAGCTAGCAGTCATACGTTTAAAGCCTCAGCCAAAATCAGAATGATTCCTCCCACATTCATGGCAGAATCCACATGAAGAAAAATCCACAAGATTTCTGCTCTAAGCAGCACAAAAAGGGAGCAGATTTGTTTGAAATAAGGCTGAAGTTTCCCCACCCCCGAGGAGATGCAGACTTATAACCACAGCCCAAACCAATCCCATGGTAATGCTCCCTACAGGCCTGTTCTTCAGCTGGGTGTCCACCAGAACTCCCAGGTCGTGTTCTGCAGACCTGCTTTCCAGCCCGTCGGGCCCAGCATGTGTATAGGTGTATAGGGCAGCCCATACAGGGTACAGCGCCTGCTACAGGGGTGTTCCTCCCCAGGCACAGCACTTTGCAGTTCCTTTTGTTGAACTTGATGGTGTTCCTGCCTATTTCTCCAGCCTCTCCAGTTCCCCCGGAATGGCAGCACCATCATCTGGTACATGACCTGCCCAGGGCACCGCCGGCCCCATCACCTCGGCCACTGACAGGGAGGTCACACCGCACTGGGCACGCCATTAGCGACTGGCCTGCACCAGAACTTCACGCCACAGAATGTTTTAGAAAGGCAGATCAACTTCATCTTACAGATACGGAAATAACGATTAATATGTTGCTTAGGGATATACAGTCAGGGACACACAGAATCTATGTATTTTCACAGGTTTTCAGAGCTACTGCAGGAATTGTTCGGTTTTCACAGCAGCTTTTTGGGGAAATGCACATTGATTTTAACTGACGGAATTACAGAGACAATAACTTACTAATATACAACTATAAAAAGACACCTACTTGGGTTACAGAACGCAAGTCCCTGGTATGCTACCTAAAACAGGTACTAAGATTGTAATGTGCAGCACAGCAAACCATTTCACTCCTGAAGCTCTGGGGTGCTTCTCCAGTTCTCAAGAAAGCAGCTCACAGGAAACGAAAGCAAAAACGTTACACCCAACACTATTTTAATATACCACCACATCCAAAGAGCAATGCCCGGGTCAGACGGAGGAGCACGCTGAGAGTTTGCTGCACCGCGTTCTGCCCACCGCGGCAGACGCGCCTCCCGAGCGATCAGGCCCGAGCCCAGCTCCGCGTGCAGGGACAACGGGAGGAATCGCTGCAGGATCGGGGTCTCCTTCCCAACCAGAGCGCTCCGCTGCCAGCTCGCACCGGCCTCACACAGCCCATCGCGGCTCCTGCCACAGGACAGCAGCCAGGCCGGCAGGCCAGGCACAGGGCTAGGTTAGAGCTGTCTGTGCCTCAATCACTGGAGCTTCAGAACAAGCTCTTAAGAAAAGTGTGTCTGCTAAGCACGCTGAATGATTCAGCCAGGTATCTACTTTCAGCACATTAGTTTCCCTCTATTTTTTTTAAGAAAAAGACTAATGAACAATCAAGCCTCCTGTAGAAGACAGAGGTGTGTTTGGCCACCTTTCACTGCAACACGCCGTTAATTGACAAGACTGCCACTGCCCTGGCATGTCAGCATGACCACCTACGCCACAAAAAGACAACCAGGTCCAAGGAGTTCACAAAGGAGACTCAAGAGGTGTTATCAGCGCACAGCAGCCTCTTCCAAGCCCATGCAGAGGAATCAGCCAACTTCCTCATTCCAGGTTTAGAATTGAATACGAAAGCAGAGCTAACAGCCTCAAGGTAAAATACGGCCACGCAAGCCACTGGATTTCGGTGCTTCTTGAACAGCTAAGGCTCCCCACCCTGTCAGCAGGTGGGACAAAGCTGCACGGTCTCAAGGCCGAGCCCACCCAGCTCTGCTGGTCTGGCACCTCGCGGCAGGTTCCCCTGGGGCTGCGCGCACTGTGCTGGGACTGCACTGGGACCCGTGTGCGGGGAGCCAGGACACACCTGCCTCTCCTCCAGCCTTCACGGAACGCGCTCCAGTCCAAGGGAGGTATCCTCTGGGTTCACCTGAACACTTGATCTAACCAAACAGAGGAACCACCATTGCCTGCCAGGTGCGTCTCAATGACTACCCAATGTCTGACAAACGCGTGGAAGAAGAAAGTCTCTGCAGACCTTGCTGGCATTTCAGACCTGAGTGGGCGAGCAGTGGAGACTCAGGTGACACAACGCAAGCTCTTCTGAAAGGAACCTCTGAGCGTTCCTAGAGCAGGTTCAAACAAGGTCACCCCCGTACGACACCGGCTGGATACTCTGGTGCTCACACAACCTCCCTGTGCATGGGCACGTTCCCCTGCTAAAACCATGAATAACGGTGCAGATCAATCTGAATCTACAAAATGTGTGCCTAGAGTTCTCTTCACCCTAGAATCAGATGGTCTTGCCTTCCCCTATTCGTAGGTGATAGTAGGATACATACCTCAAAGCTGCTCAGGCTGGCTCGTCTCCTTGCATAGATATGCTCACAGTTGTAATCCAGATGTCTTCCACAGAGGTCTAGCTTTAAAAATACTTCCAAGTACAAATCCCACAGGAAACAGGGAAGTCAGAGGAGGGAAGGAGGCAGTTTATCGGCTTCTACATTTGCAGGCCTCTATAGTCAGTAGTGTAGGTCATTTCCAGAGTAAATCTTGGCAACAATGCTTCTTTGTAGAGGAGAAAGACCTGCCAAAATGAACAAGCATAGTAAGAAACACCATCACTATCTGATAAGTAACAAAACAACACCACAGATCCAGCATCTCCTTCAGAGAAAGTAACTCTTATTTGAAATATGAGGTTTCTGCTAGCTTTGACATATTTAAAGTCAGAAGCAGCCTCTGAATTTACCTCCTATTCTGAGTACTTTTACCTAATAAACTGTCTCAAGGAGGAAAATACTCTAAGGATTCACACAATGTTCGATCATAACAGAGCCTTGTTCCAGCCCAAACCTGCAGCTCCTCAGACACCTTGATGTTCACCGTGTATTTTCACCAGGAACGTCTGTGTGACCACTGTCCGACTACTGAGCTGCCGTTCGAAATAAGAACCAACAGAGTGATGAAGTCCAGCAAAGCAGGGATACAGGGTACATACCAGGGCCTTTCCCGCACAGCGCCAACATGCCGGAGTGCTGGTGTACTTCTGAATCTATTTAATTGGGATGTAAGTTAAGAAAATGTAAACTCTTTGGGGCAGAGACCTTCTGCTGCGTGTTTGCATTTCACACAGTACGGCAGATCTGGGTTCCAAATCAAAGCTGTTCAATGTTGTTGTGATACAAGCCTTTGTACTTCTGGTACAACAATAGATTCTTCTTTACAAATAAAAAAGGTCACCTAGTTTTGCATTATCATAAACTGCTTTTGAAAGTATGGAGAGATTTCACTTAGCAAAAAAGACATTTAACTCTAGACAATTACTCGTATCCTTGTTTTCCTTCTGTGACCGTTTTAACATCCTTGGCTGGATTAATAGTTTAAATATTTGGAGTTTACATTCAACCTTAAAGAATCAGTTCACTGTGCTGTGACACCATCCAGCATCAACTATTTAGGGGTTTTAAGAATTTTAAGTATTTAAACCACACCAAACTACTCACTTCCTAGCAGCGCTGACAAATCACTGCCACCTTCACGCTGCGTTTCACTCACCTATCATCCCTTCTCGCAAAGCTGTTTATCCGCTATCAAAATTGTGTTGAGTTCACAGAACCCCCGAGGGCTGAGGCTGGCAGGGGCCTGTGGGGACCGCCCGCCCAGCCCCCAGAGCTCGCCCCACAAACCACTGCAACGAGTCTCACTGCTGGTACTGAAATACCACTTTCTCACCTGAGAGAGTCACCACTCGCGTCCCCATCACGAGGGTACGACCTCCTCTGTAGGCAAAGGAGCAGCACCCAAGCGTGCCGCAGCGCTCAGCGCTGCAGGACGGACACAGCAGACCCGCCAGCCGTGCTTCAGGGCACAGAGCAGTCCCTGAGCAGCACAAGGGCTGTGAGCCGGGAAGCCCCACTGTCCCCCAACAAGAGAGGGGACAGAGTTCCCCAGCACCGAGACAGCAACAATCCTCCAGCCAGTCCGCCTGCCCTTCCACACCTCCAGACAGAAAAACAATCTGTCCACGGAGAAGCACCATCCTGTTGACTAAACACGAGGCTAAGGCAACACGTTACTGTTGCTGAAGCAGGAGCAGCGAGGACAGCAGGGCCTGCTCCCCAGGACCAGGACGTGAGCACCACAACAGCCACAGCTGTACCCAGGTGTGTGTCATCAAGGGCTCCCAACGCACAGAATCATCTCAGCTGAAGGTCTGTGGGGACGGACGCTGCCCCGACACAGCGGTAACGTTACTCTCTTCCTTGCACACACTTCTACTCAGACCGGCAGCCTCAGTTCACCTCCCCCCGCCCATACGCCTCCTCAGTGCAAGCGCTGCCCCAGCCCGCTGCAGGCGCCCTCCTGTGCCGGGCACAGCCCCGGTGCCGCAGCGGCGGTGGCTGACGCCCCGCGGCGTTTGGCGCTTGGACAGCTCGGCGGCCGCTGCTTACCGATGAGGCTCCCTAAGGGCCCGTCTCCGAAACTCCGCTTCTAGAACGGCAAAGCTTGAGCTCACTTACATGTCAGCACAATTAAGTAATTAGTATCTTAATTATCTCATACAAGACAGCTAAAGTGAGGAAGAACAGGTGGAGAATACACCCAAACTCATCTCAAACACCAGTGCGGTCAGACGCATCCGCCGCCTCCACAGCCCCGACCCGCGAACCGGCGGCGCCGCCGCAGCCGCAGGGATGGACACACCGGCCCGGCGGCTTCGGGCCTCCCGGCGCCGCCAGCGGCCCCGCCGCCCCCCGGCTGCACCCGCGGCCCGGCCCGCCGCGCCGCCCCGTCCCCGCCGCTGCCGGCAACGAGGCCCGGGAGCCGGAACGGGCCGGGACGTGGTGAGGGGCGGGCGGCCCCGAGGCCGCTGGGCCGCGGCCCCCCCCGGGGCTCCGAACCGGCCCCAGGAAAACGGGGCGGGGTGGGGCGGGAAAGCGCGGCCGAGCACCGGGCCTGGCGGCGGGGGAGGCGCCCGCGCTCACTCACCGGCCCGCGGAGCGTCCGAGCGCGGCCGCGGCGGCCGCTCCATCCCCGCGCGCCGCCACACCGGCCGCGCGCGACGTCAGCGCGCAGCCTCGAGGGGCGGGGCAGGGCGCGCGCGACGACGTCAGGCGGAAGGGGCGGGACAAGAGACCACGCCCACTCTCGTCACCTCTCTACGCCGCGCAGCCGCGCCCCCCGGTGGAGCCACGCCCCCGGCGGAGCTCCGCCCCGGCGGCCGCTGCGCGCGGCGTTGATGCCGTTGTGACGCCACGGGCGCGCGCGGGGCTGCCCCGCCCAGCCGCCCAGGAGCCGGCGGCCGCGCTCCCCGGCGCTCCCCAGCGCTCCCCGGCAGCTGCTCCCCAGCAGCTGCTCCCCAGCGCTCCCCGGCGCTCCCCGGCGCTCCCCGGCGCTCCCCGGCAGCTGCTCCCGCTCCCGGCTCTCTCGGGAAGCGCGCTACCGGACACCGCAGCCCGTCCCGCTGCCCCGTGGAACAGCGTTACCCGCCGAGCGCACCTGACTCGATGAGAAACTTGTCTTGATCTGTATCTGTCCGATGCGATTAATGTATCCAGCCTCAAAAACAGTTGGAATTTTTACAGCTTGCCTTTTATTCCAAGCCAGTGCTCGTTACTTTTTACATATTTTCGCATAAAGCTCAAGAATTTATGAACGCAGCCCCTGTGTTTCCCGCCGCCCGGCTGCTCCACGCTCCCGCTCCCCGCAGCGTCCTGGCGCTCGTCAGACCGTGTCCCCCCTCCTCCTGTCCTAAGCTGAATAACCAAGCGCATGAGCACAGGTGAGACTGACCCGAAGGGACCCCGACCGGCGGAATTTCACCGCCGAACTGCAGAGCACGATGTAAACAAACAGCACCTATGGGCGCGTTTATAGTCAAAACATTTATTAATTCAATTTTTTCTTATGAATTAATAACAAACATCCAAGTAATAACAAGTTGTTAGTGTTAGATCTCCAGTTGACATTAAATTTGGCTTTAAGCACAAAAGCCTCATAACTACCACATGACTAAAACCAGCAGATTCAAAAGTTCACAGGAAATCTGTGGTTTTAGAAAACAAACAGAAGTGATGAACCAGGAAGCCACGGAAGTAATTAGAGTACAATTATCCCCCTCTGCAGGTTCTGGCTGCTGATGTTTTGGCTTATTAACTAGATTCTTTATTTATATGCTTTCTAATAGGACTTTCTGCAATATATTTCTACATATTTGATCTTGTACTGAGCAATTAATTTTCAAAAACTATTTTACATTCACTAACTCAAAGAGGGGAACACTGAAATTCTACAAATAGTTCATGAGATGGCTTTTATAGCCCAGCTCTGTAGCACCTTCTCGTCCTCAGAAGGGCTGGAGCCACGGGGCCGGGTGTCCGCGGGGCAGGCAGCGCGGCGGTCCGGCGCAGCCCAGCTCTGCACGCCCGCGCGTGTCGTGGACAGGAGCCCGCACCTGTCACGGGCACTGTTTGCACACCTACCTGAGCTACCGCTGCGGCGGAGCCGCGGAGTCTCCGCTGATCCATGAACCAAGTTACACTCAGTGCACTCCTCCCACAGGGGAGGACACTTTGGGCCTGGCTGGTGTCTGCCCCACGCAGCGCCGTGCCGGCGCAGACCCGGCGTCCTCCCGCCCGCTGCCGTCCACGCGGGCAGTCCCGTCACGGACGGGGCTGGAACCGCAGCTCGGTGGGGCTGCAGCTCAGGGGGGCTTGTGCTTCTTCCTGCGGGTGCACTGATGAGATTCACCTCCACGCCTTCCTCCACGCGTGACTCAGAGCACCCTGCTCGGTTCGCACGGTGCCGCCCTCGGTCAGTTGGCCGGGCCCCTCACTGAGATGAGCGTCCCCACGCTGTCCATAGGAACCGTTTTGCCTCCAGATGTTTGGGGGTTTGTTTGGCCCTGTCCTTGTATAATTTTTGCTCTTTCAGTATGGAACTGCTGGAAAGAATCCAAGTAGCAGACTGAAGATGGGCATGAAATAACCAGATGAATTGAATGTAATGGACTGATAAATCACATCCAGATTAAATCTTAGTTCTTCAATCTGCAGCCACTATAGAAACTAACCCGGCCTGAGGGCTGCGATCCCAGTTCAGAAGCACCAGCAGGCAGCAGCTGCGTTGCCAGAAAGGGTGAATAAGGGCTTGAGCCAGCAGGGAGCTTGTTGCAGAGAGAAACAGAGCTCAGGAGGGCAGTTCTGCCGAGAATGGTGACACGTCTTTGCTGATCTGACCTGGAAAAAATGCACCTTTAAATTCAGCATCAGCTCTCAAGGAGGCTTGGTTCGTTCTGTGGCTGCCGTCCCCCGAAACCTGATCCACATGCACTCGACAACTTCGTCCCTTCTGGCTCAGCACCAGACGACATGGCTACGTTGCAGCTGCCTGCCCACGTGCCTGTGATCCAGCCCATTTCGCAGTGTTCTCACAGTGAGGGAATTATTACTAAGACATGTAATTCAGCACAGGCCTGTTTGGCCACCACGTGCCATGCTTAGAGTCAGACAAGGCTTGAATTCCTGTCTCACGAGAGAAAGGAAACCAAAGCTCAGTTCCTTACAGGTAAGAAAGAGGCCCTGAAAATCCCCAGGTGTGTTCTTTCCTCTGACTTACCTGCCATTATGTCAATTGGACTCCGTATTCAGCAGTCTTCCCATTTTCCTGCTGTGGGACAGCTGGCTGGTCACGGCCCGTGCCTGTGCCCTGGGGCCCCCGTGGCCGTGGGCATGGACAGGCCCATGGGCACAGCCCTGGGCTCGCAGCCACTGTCGCTTCATGTGTAATATTGCATGCAGAAAGAGTAATTCAAGTAACTCGTACATGCAAGCACAAAACTAGGCCTGCACATTTGAATATGTAATGAGGTAATGCACACTGAAAGACAGGAGAATCATTTTAAAGCTGTTCAGGTAAATAAGCTACTGCTCTCTGACAAATTCCACCACACCAGCAGTTGCCTGAGACCAGGAGGAACCTGTAGCCGTTCTTTGAAAATAAGAAATAAAGCAGAACATTGAACCTCACCTGCAAATACAACGGCAGCGGCTCTGGCGTGTCTTTAGCCCTCACTGGCATGCTCTGGCAGCAATGTCCGCAGCCATGAGAACGTGGCTTCTGCTACCAGGGCAGGAGTAAAAGCTAAAAATGGGGAAGGGGAAGACAAGCGCTTCAGTGCGGGGCGCAGCTGCAAACAGCCCAGCGCTGGGCAGGACGGACGGCAGGACGGGCAGGACGGACGGCAGGACGGGCAGGAGCTCGCTAGGGGGATTTTCACAAATACACGTGCTATGTCAGTGCTTTCACGGCAAAATGACGCCTGTTAATTGGGTAAATCTGGGAAGACTGGATAATACAGCAGACAAAGGTTCTCTGAGACTGTCCCACTGGAAGCTGTGACACAGCAAGCCCCAAATAGCAGTTCGGACGGGGTCACCTCTGGTGGGGGTCTGAGGCAGCACGGAGCCCTAGGAAGGGCTGGGAAGGCAGGACCGGGCAGACGTGGCCTCTGAACCGCCGCGTGAATTCTCACCCAGCAGCTGCCACACGCTGGGCCAGCTGGATTCCAACGGACTGGGACGGAATTTTGCAGCCAGTATTTGTACCTCTAATTGTGCCCGTGCAGCTCAGGTCTGGGGGAGGGGAGTCGCGTTTGCTTCCAAGGACGCGGCGTCAGGCACGCTGCAACGAGGACCTGCCAGCCCACGTGCTTATCTGGATGCTTTGCAGTTTATAATCTGAAATGCTATTAGGGATTCCAGGTGGCTCTGTTTCAGGATTTGCAATCTAAAACAGCCTTAGGAACCCGGTTTTCAGAATCTTCTAACACAAAGGCTGGTTATAGTACCATGGGTTAAGTAACCAAAACCACTGCAGGACCAAATCAAGAATGCCGACCAGCTCGTGCGTGGTGACTCCTTGGTGCTACTGTGGGCAAGTGCCCACGGGAACGCGGGCTGCCGAGCCAGCTGGGGGCTCTGGTGACGGTTTGTCATCGCGCCGGGACACAGACTGCGTTTAGTTAGGAGTAGGCAGGGCTATCAAGGCTCAAGTGAGATAATTCTGTCCAAAAAGCATATAATGGAAATTAAATACAACCAGCAGGGACCATAGCATCAGAAGGCAGGTGGAATGCAAGGCCTTCTATCAATAACACCTTATCAAGCCAAAATTACCTATGTAACAATGTTGGAAACACCAAATTTGTGTACAGATGTAACAAATTTGGGACCAGTGAGGAAAAAGAAGCAGGAAAGGACAGTGATGCCAAGGTTGGCTCTGAATGGTTACTGTGGCTCGAAATGTCCTTAAAAGGTACAATCCATCCAGTTCCAAGCATATCAGAAACACTTAATCCAGTCCAGGTACAGCAGAGCGATAGCACATTCCCAGGTGGGCTTTAAAGGGGTTGTGATTTGATTTTCTGGCTCCTGTGACTAAACTGCTGCAGCTTTGCTCCTGTGGTCCAGAAATCCTAGAGAGCCTTCAATGAAATTACAGCTTGTTATAACTTGAAGGGTGCACTTTACTCTCTAGATAACGGTGTAATGCAATAATATGATGAAAAATAATGTACTTTCATTTGCAAAGTGCTGTGTCTCTCTCAATCCAGCTGAGGAAGTTAACAAAAGTAATTAATGCAAATAGTAATAAAAATGCAGCCTTTTCTATGTGGCATTTCTAAGCAAGTCAGCCTCATACCTCTTCTCTTGAGCTGAATGTGATCAGCCCGATCTGCAGCTGGAGATGCTGCACTAAAACCCGTGGTGCTGAGCTGAAGGGAAGGCTGAGCCCCTCACAAGCACGGGGGCCTGTGGCCCACGGACGTGCAAAGTATCGTCCCCTTGCCATTCCCTACAGCCGCAGGGACAACAGCGAACAACCCGCTGAGTGCTTAAGAAAACGTGTGGAACTTCTCCGGAGGGCGGTTCTGCCGCTTTCCACGGGCGCTGTCACAGGGCAGCGGCTCACCGGGCTGCCTTCTCTGCTGGTGTTTCTCTGGCTTCAGCAGAATTACAGCAATAAACCAGTGGACTGTTAGGTTCAAATCACTAGTGGTCCCACAGAATAAGGAGGGCAGGTCATTTCTGCATTATCACATTCTTTTCCGGATGAGCAGGAACGTGGGAGGGGGCAGAAAGGCGTCCGCTCAGCGCCCGCACGCTGCCCCTCGCGTGCCGCCGGCGGGGCGGGCAGCCCCGCGGAGCTCCTGAGCGGCCCCCCCCTCTCTGGGTGACGGCCCAATGTAACCACGTGATGGCAAGCAATGCACTGAGGTTTTCAAAGCGCTCTGCCCCGTGAGCAGTCCAGCCCAGCACTGAAGTTCCTACACTGAAAATAAAATCACTAATACCAATGACTAAAAATACAGATCCACTCTCTGACGCTCATCGAGCAAACATTGTGGCTGTTGCGAAGGAAACCACCAGTAGTACTAAGTTCTGATGCTGGAATGGAAAACCTCCAGTTCTACTCATCAGTTAAGAAAAGCCCTTCTGTTGCTCCAGCAGACCCTGCCTGGGGCCATCTCCGGACTCAGCAGCTAAGGACAGGCGCGGCAAGGCTCCCACAGACACCGACACCAACCCAACGGGGACGGGACGATGTGAGTGACAGTTCACAAGGCAAAGATGACTTGCAAATGTGCCGAACTGGAGCAGGAGAACCAGGAGAGAAAAGTGCTCATTCCAAATTAATGATGTTCCGTGGCACCTGCCAGAGAAGACCAAATGCAGTATCTCTGGGACAGACGCTCCTTTTATTTGCTTTGGCTCACAAATGAGATATTATTTCCTTGCTTTGTAAACTGTTGACATTGGTTCAAGTATTTCAGAGGCCAGGACACTGCCAAGAGACTCTGCTGCCGACCCAGGTTGTGCCGACCTCCCTCAGCTCCTGGTTTCGGCCCCTGCGGGTCCAGCCCGCACAGCTCCGCTCGGGAACCGGCCCCACAGCGGCGCTCACAGCCACTCCGCTCCCACGCAGAGCCCGGCCCAGGGAAGCGTGCCCAGCACAGCCTGGCAACAGCCCCGGCCTGCAGCTCAACGGGGCAAACGCATTTGTAGGCTGAATGAACCTCCTCTTTTTTAGGTCCGGTTCTGCAGGTGCTGAGTTTTAGCGCTTCTTGTTGAAGCACCCGTCAGTACCAGACCCTTTCTGTACCTGGAACTGCAGGAGGTGTTTCAGAGACGCGCAGACGGGTTGAGGTGGCAGGGCCGCCTGTCCCTGTCCCTGTCGTGTCCCGTGGACGGGTCGCTGCTGATTCCCGCGGTCCCCACAGGACTGCAGGGAAACGCGCACAGACTCTCCCGTGGCGAGCACCGCTCCTGCGGGCAGTGCGCGCGTCACACACGGCCGAGCGAAACCCGCTTTTCTGACGCAGCAGTGCCACCTCCCGCTCCTGTCCCCGCACTGCAGCGGGGCCGCCCCGGGAGCCCTTCCCGCCCGGCCCGTCCCGGGGGCTGCCCTGGGCACCGCCGGCTCCGCCCCCCGCGCTCCCCCGCAGCGCCTTCTGCCCCGCAGACGCCAGCCCCGTCACCCGGGTCGCTGGTCACCGCGCCGTGCCCTGAGCAGCCCCCGCACAGCCCGCGCAGCCCGCACAGCCCGCCAGCGCTGCCGCAGGATCCCACAGCGCCTGGGACCGCTCACGACACAGAGCACGAGGCGTCCCCCACTGCCGTTCCTGGACACGCGGCTCCATGGGGTATGTTACACTTCACGCTTTAATCGACGGCCCTGGCGATCACCACGAACAACGCCCGCAGACACAGAATTCACAGAGCTCTCAGGCCGTGATGCCGCTTTGTTTCTCCTGCTGGCCTAGAGCTCCCGGCTTTCACCAAGGCAATACAGAACCACTTTTTTAGACATTGACAAAAACCAGTTTTATTTCTCCAGGGGACAAAGAAGAATGAATTGTTAGGATGTACCTGCATGACAGAGCTCTGGAAACATCGGCAGCCTCCATAGCTCGCTATGGCGTGACTAGTCTGCAGCAGAAAGACGCTGCTATTGTGCACAATGAGTACCATGAAGACACTGACACACACACAGAAAAAGAAGGGTCAGACCAGAACTGCAGGTACTGACAGCTTTCAGGACAAGCGCACACTCAAACAAGGGCTGAAACCTGTTTCCTATCTAGTGTCTGGGCTATAATTTTATATTGGTCCTTCACTGCTTACTACAGAACTGTACCCTGGACGTGGAAGTGGATACAATATTTCCTGTAAAAAAACCCAAGCTCTTATCTGACCTGTAGCCATTCCAGACATTTCCACCATTTTCCTTTCACACCGTTACTGCACTTTTCCTTGGGTTTGCATTTTTAACTCAAACTTAGTTGCACTGAACTCCTGCCTGAGAATCAAGAGAGAAATGGTTTCATCGCTGTGTTGGAGGAGGGCGGGAAGAACGCCGAGCGGGGCGCTCGCTCGGGACACACGGCCCACACCCCGCTCTGCCTCCCGCTCCGCAGCTGCGGCCGCACGGGGAGCTGAGCCGGCAGCACCGAGCCACAGACACAGACAAGGGGCAGGAAAGACGCGTTTATTCACACCAGTTTACTGCTAAGGCAGGCTCAGGAAACGGGGGGAGATTTAGATCAGTTAGAAATCAATAAACAAACCTATTATTATTATAAGTCACAAATGCATTTTTGCATCATTTTCCCTCTACAAAGTTCTTTGCAAACTTCAGCTGAAATACCTAAGAACCTTTTATCCACTGAAATGCAGCTTCCACTGGGTCGCAGCCAAAATGTGGCAAGTGCAGATCTTGGAGTGGCTCGGGAACAGGCTGGGAAGTTCGGACTGGTGCCGTTCGCAAGAGCCGGCTGGTGTGGGCTGTGCCCCGGCATGCCGTGTGGGCTCCGCACACGCAACCTGCCTAGAAGCACAAATCAGGCTGGGGAAACGGAAAAAGGAGAATGCAAGAATGCAGGAAGTCCTTGTTTTCTGCCTTTTTTGTTCTGTCTTCCATTTTAACTGTGTATGAGAGAGAACAACGGGATAGAGCGGCCTGAGAACAGCATTATGCTGCGTGCCCTGACGTGCAGAGAATCAGTGAAGGAAGCATCTGATGCCGAACTTTGTGATGCATTCAGTTTATGAAGTTCACATCTGGATGGAAACATCTGAATTTGGCATATTTTAGGCCACAATTAAAATTACATTCTACAGATAGGAATGATGTCACGATACCTTGGTGTAACTCAGCTTTCTGTGTTTCCAAGTAGCAATAACAAAATTTGCTCTTGTAGAAGACAAGATACTGATATAAAGGCTCTAGAGAAACACCAGTGGTTTCTCCAGCAGCATAAAAAAGGGCTGTGACAGTTCCATTTCCAGGCTAAATAAAGAAGGGCACGGAATTCTCTTTTTAAAAGCTGTGCACCCCATTTTCAGCCTCACTCAGTTTACAGCACCAGGGCTGCAGCAGCTTCCAGAGCACCGAACAGGCTGCTCCTCAGCCTGCTCCACAAAGGCCGTGCGACCTTGTGCAGACTGACCTGCTGGCTTGCCCGCGTCCCCACAGCCGCGGTGCCCCGGCCACCACCAGCCTGGCCCCAGCGCGCCGGGGCGCTGCAGTTGAGCCTTGGCCGGGGACAAGCATCCCACAGGTGCTGTGCCAGACTCAACGTGACACGGAGGGGAAACCTTCCACCTCGGGGTGTGGGACAGTGCGGAGCTGCTGCCGACGGTCGTTACAAATGCTGCACATCCAAAGCTTCCCGCCGTGTCCCGGGCGAGCCCTAATGAGTGAGAAGCGTCTGGCAGCACTCTCCCCACCGCGGCAGATGGTTCCACGGGGCTCCTGAGAGCAGCAGGGGAAGCAGAGGTGCCGAGGCAGGACGGGAACACGCGGCAGGAGGCCACGAGAGGCGTTATCGATCCAGCCACTGGAATGAGATGTCCCAGAATGGTTATGATCAACCGCAGGGTTTACTGACTCAGAACACGGGATCAATGCTCAGACACAGCTCAGGAGGAATGATTAGTGGCATAATGAGTTTCTCTCTTTGTGACAGCGAGTGCTGAACTCCCAGTTCTCATACACTGGGAGAGAAAAAACATGTTTCTGTTTTTCAGCGTCAGTAAAACTTGCCAGGTCTGCCATCTTCCTGGGATACATGCAGCAAACGAAGCCTTTGGAGGAGACAAAAAGGGCCCAGGCAGGTGCGGGGGACTCGGCGGCGTTTCTCAGAGACTCGGTGCTTTCAGGGAAGTACGAAGTCCTCGTATTCTCCCCCAGCTCAATTTACTGGTAAGAACCTTTGTGAGAACAAAACTGAATGTTCTTACAACAAGGAGCCCTGTGTGCTGGGAGTTCTTCAGCAGAAATTATGGACGGAAGGTCAACAATAATGATGAGGCTGCAAATTTTAAAGACTAAATTGAGTAGTGTAAGCTTACCTATTGAAGGGGACATCCTGAGAAATGTAGGTTCATCGGGCCTTTTGTTCTAGATCCATGTATGTAGTAAGAAATGAGAAAACACAAGCACAGATAGAAGCTAAAAGCAGCAATAAAATCGACCATACTATCTGTGCTACGGGAGATGAGGTGTCATTAGAGAAAATCACTCTTCTTCAACTTAATTTTTTGTTTCTCTCAGCTCAGTATCTGAGCAGCAAAGGGGGATCCTGACTGAGGGGGCCTGGTGTTCGACATCACCCCCGTCAGTCCCTCCTGGAGGATCCTGTGGGCGCCCGCCCGTGCCGCTGCCCCTGCAGAGCACGTCCAGACCCAGCCAGGCGGCGGGAACTGCCGCGGCACAGCGCGTCCCAGCTGCGACTCGCGCCTCCGAAACCAGCTCCTGCCAGAGCCGCTTCTGCGGGTCCCACTAGGCCAGACACCCCTCTCAGCTACACCAGAGCAGGCTCTGAGGAATAACTTGTCTGACCGTCAGGCTGCTGCCTGGACGGGTTGCTCAGTCTCAAAGTTCACCTGACTGAAGAACAGACCCAACAAAATCAGTCAAGTCAACATAAGCAGATCCAGCCACCCCATGGGAGGGCTGGCAAAAGGGACAGGAGGGTGACAGCAGTGCGATGTTCCACAGCAGGGGCGACACCGCAAACAGGAGTGGTGTGCTGGCCCGCAGGGAAGCCATTCCCCGGCAGAGGAACTGCACCACGCCGCGCCGGGCGCGGAGCGGCAGTGCTCTGGAACGGGCAGGGTGCGCTTCTCGCGTCACAGGAGTCCGGAGAGCAGGGCAGCGCGCGGAGGCGAACCCCACCAGAAATGCTGCACGACGCTAATGAGCGAGCATAATTACAAAGTTTAAAAATGGTTTTAAAAATGACTACGGAGACAATTCGTGAGAGCAATCAGAATCCAACCCTGCCCTTACTCATCAGCCTGTACTTGTAGTTGCGAATGCTCACACAGACACAAAAACATTTTATTTAGGGATACATCATTTTACCAGCTTTCTTCCAGCCCTTCCACCCACACAAAAAAGTGAAGCAGATACGCCTTGAGCCTCATGATGCTGCGGCTTTGCTCAGCAACCACCTCATTTTCTGTAATGAAGTGAGTACATACCTACTCGGAGTCCAAGATTAAAGCGATCATTTACTTTAAGTGCGCTGTAGTGCAGGCACCTTCTTCACATGGTTGAAGATGCTTTAGGAAATCAAAGCAGCAAGTAGAAATAGTGAACACAGAACATGAGTTATCTGTATAGCCCAAATCATATAGGTGTTCTGTTTATTGCTTTGTTTTACGCAGATGGCTAAAATTTGTCATGCTCCACACAAGAAGGTTTTTCTCTCACTGACTTGGTCAGACATTGAGAAGACGACATAGAAGATCGTTCTGTCCTTATAAACAAGGCTTGCCAGCAAAGAAGTTTGTTCTGCTTGAGGTACTGCGGGATCAATAGGTAAAAGGCTGAAAGGAAATGTAAACTACCAGGAATAAAGACGCATTTGCAGGAACAGTGTGTTGTCATTAGGTATAATTGGGCAAATGGTGATGTGGTCTGAAAAGCCTCAGCTGATCATATTCCCTGAGTGCGCTGTCCCACTGGGGAAAGGGGCGTTAGATACGCCTTTGTTGTACTGGTGAAGTGGAGAGCAGGTGTGAGGGAACAAACAGCCTTGTAATCCTTGCTTTGCAAATCAATTCTTAATCACTCTGCCTCTTATTTCCATACCAGATTTAACTTTCTGATATTTATGAGAGCAACTTGGCAGCTCGCCTTTTGTGGCTTAAATGAGTGGCAGGTCCAAGAGATTTTTGTAAGGCTTTTATTTGCTAGTGCTGGTGCATGTGGTTTATTTCAGGTCAGCACCAGCAGCTCTCGTGACACACACAGCACAGGAAGCCTGGCCGCAGCCCGGCTGAAACGGCAGTGCCAGTGCTCAGCGCATAGTTCCACCATCTCCTGTTTCACTGTGTGAGTATTAAAGTGTTATAAATGTAAGACTTTGGTATATGAAGCCCAACTTACATCCTCTATTCCTGTCCAGAAGTCACTTCTCTCCCTCTATTACTTCACTACAACTACCATCACTTACAGGATAAAACTGGAAGCAAGAAGACGACTGCCAGGACATTCGTGGCATGTTCGCCTTTGAAATAGGCTCAGCTTCGGAACAGTCTGCTGGCCGCACTGGGTGTGCTCCAAGAGACATCTGCTCCAACACGTGCTGATGGGAAGCCAGGGCCAGGAGGCTCGGCATGGGGATGAAGAGGAGTTCTCAGTCACTCTCCTGACTAGAGAATTCCATGTGAGTCGGAAGGAAATACATGTTCCCACATATTACCACTATAGCTGGTTTAATTTCTTTCTTGTAAGACAGTTCTGCTGAAGAGATGCTGACAGGTTTGTGAACAGAGGAAATGAGGAACAGCAGCACATCTCGTGCGGTGCCGGGGCAGGGGTGGCACGCGCTGGACCACTGCGCTCAGACACCGGGTGGCAAACCCTGCTGCAGTGCTGAGACTGCCAGCGGCATCCCGACTAATTGTTTTGTAATCTCCCCACACACAAGAGAATTCCTATGCCCACCGCGCTCTGCTCAACAGTTATCAACAGCAGTACACATTAACAGCTTGATTAATAAGGGAACTTTTAATTAAAACCTAAAAGAAACTGGCATTTGACCCATCAGAGAAGACAGTGGAAGGTACTGATTTATTGCCTAGTGGCCGACTTCACATAACAAAGTTACTGCAAAGCCACCATTTTCCTCTCTGTGTCCAAGAGCCATGACTGGGAGCAGAACAAGCTGGTAAACTAGGACATCAGTTAGACACAAAGATCACAGCTACTCTGTGAGAGACGTTACATTTGTACAAAGCGTTACAGCTCCCGTTTTCTGCGCGATGCTGTTTTACGTGCCGGCGCAGCACCATGCACAGAGCGCACGTGGCGCTGCAGGCGGTCAGGCTCGGCCACCATTTCCACTCCCCAGCCCAGACAGGCCACACGTGTCCTCCTGTGGCTGGCAGTGACTTCCAGAAGCTTCATCAGCGTCAGGGAAGGCTGAGAGTCCACCAGCTCGCTCAGAAACCATAATGAGGATCACTCCTTGTGCTGTGCCAGGCTCTGAGATCCCAGGAACATCCCTGACAGCAGTGTCAGCAGTTCTTTGGAACTGTCAGTGGAGAAGTAGTTTGGATGCAGCAGTGACTTATCACAAATAATTTCTCCTTACTGTGGTCTACTCTGTTTAGGTATTTAGTCTGCTTCTCTTGCCTAGCTTCTCTGTGATACAAACTGTAGGCAAAAATCTTTCTGCTTTCAGAAATTCTTTGCTTAAACCACCGTACAGCTGCAATAGGGGTGTTGTTATCAAAGCAGAAAGAGCAATGCATTAAAAGAATTTATATTTTGATAAAACAATGATTGTTTAAAAAACCAAAAAGCACTCTGGTAATGGGTGTGATATTTTCAGGTGCCTGGTACAACAGCTTTGAGAGGGAGTTATTCAGCTGTGACGAGGCAGCTCCCAGACTGACCTCGGGACAGAGAAGCAAAGGCATTGCAGTTTGACGGGCGACTGTCTCCTTCCAACACGGAGCTCTCAGCCGGCCCTGGCCCTGCTTGGACACCACGTTGCCTGTGGATGAGGAGGAAGAGAGAGCAGCATCAGCCTGGCTGCAAACACCGTGACCCTGCCAGAGATGGACCAGCCTGGCTGCAAACACCGTGACCCTGCCAGAGATGGACCAGCCTGGCTGCAAACACCGTGACCCACACCAGAGATGGACCAGCCTGGCTGCAAACACCGTGACCCACACCAGAGATGGACCAGCCTGGCTGCAAACACCGTGACCCACACCAGAGATGGACCAGCCTGGCTGCAAACACCGTGACCCTGCCAGAGATGGACCAGCCTGGCTGCAAACACCGTGACCCACAGCAGAGATGGACCAGCCTGGCTGCAAACACCGTGACCCACAGCAGAGATGGACCAGCCTGGCTGCAAACACCGTGACCCTGCCAGAGATGGACCAGCCTGGCTACAAACACCGTGACCCACACCAGAGATGGACCAGCCTGGCTGCAAACACCGTGACCCACAGCAGAGATGGACCAGCCTGGCTACAAACACCATGACCCACACCAGAGATGGACCAGCCTGGCTGCAAACACCGTGACCCACAGCAGAGATGGACCAGCCTGGCTACAAACACCATGACCCTGCCAGAGATGGACCAGCCTGGCTGCAAACACCATGACCCACACCAGAGATGGACCAGCCTGGCTGCAAACACCGTGACCCACACCAGAGATGGACCAGCCTGGCTGCAAACACCGTGACCCACACCAGAGATGGACCAGCCTGGCTGCAAACACCGTGACCCACACCAGAGATGGACCAGCCTGGCTGCAAACACCGTGACCCACAGCAGAGAGGGGGCCGGGGACGGTGTTTCCTGCTGCCAACAGCAGCTGCAGGCAGCCTGAGATGCACTCCCAACACGTCCCTGCCGCCCTGTCCCCCCCATCTGGAGGGCTTTGGGCCCACACTGGCTGGGTTGGGATACAAACCATAATTATTTCATGGAGCAGTGCTATCATTAAAGAGTGCAACATTTTCTCATTTGTGCAGAAATATGTATCTAAATTAAATGCAGAGCTGCTAATGAAACAATAATATTTACTACACACTTCACTACCTCGTCATAGTTAAACATAATTGAGTTGTGTTCCAGTTCTGCCTGGCAGCATCCTGTGAAGAACCATATCACAGCGGCCCCAGAGGCCCTGGAATTCTCACTGGCAAGCAGTAATTAAACAAATGTCTGGGATCTTTCTTTTCCTAAATGAGCAGTCAACAGCAGCCCCTGCCCTTGATAAAATCGGCAAAGATCAACAGCACGATTCGTTGCTAGAATTACAGGCAGGTCTCATGACTTGGGGAGGAGGGCAGAGTCAATCCCTCAGTCTTTGTCCTGGGAGCCTCCAGCCCTGTGCCAAGACATTCTGGCCCTTCCTGATCCCTCTGATCAGGATGCCGAATTAAATCCACTGGGCTGAGCAGTCCCTACGATTTGTGCAAGGCAGGATATGGTATAGATAGGAAGAAAGAGGAACAAGACTGTCTCTTTGAGTGAATACTTGCAATTAGATCTGATGACGCCGAACAGTGACCCACTTGACACTGGTGTAAACCAGTTCTGCCCTCTGTGCCTCCAGCTGCCTGACTGTGCTCTGTCTCCTGCACCAGCAATTACTTATAAAACTAATGAGTTTCTTTAACCAAGATAACAGTCTGAGAATTATCAGCAACTGCTGCTTAATCACAAGGTCACCAAGGGAGTGTTTTAGTTTCGTCCTCCACCCGTACGCTGCCCTGAAGGCAGTTTGTTCTCTGTGACAGGTACCCTAAGGGAAAACGCTCCCCTGACAGAGAGCCCTGGAGGAACCACAAGGCCTGTCACCCAGCCAAAGAACACAATAAAGCTGCTTTCTCTGCTCTTTAGTGGCTAAATTAGGAAGTCAGAGTGTTCTTATTTTCAATTCTGGTATGAGAAGTAGCAAGACTTAATTTAAAGACATTTTGTTCAGTCAGAAACATCTAAATAGTCATTGATTGTTTTTCCTTGGATGTGCAAGTCTCTCAAGAAGCAGAAAGCTGTCAGGTGTTCAGACAGGGAGGAACTTGCCTCGGCTAGGCTGTCCAGCACTGCCGGTGCCGGTTCAGAACAGAGGATCTACCAGCCGCTGCAGCACCCACTGAACACGCTGAAATGAGAGGTCGTTGTGAGGAAACTTATTCCAGAGCCTTCTAAACTTCATAAAACCAATTTTTTTAGCATCACTACAAAGAAACTTTCTTTTGAGACTAGACATCAACTTCATTTGACGTCTTCCCCCATATCACAGCAAAAATAATAGGCAGTCACTTCATGAGTCATTTGTTTATCTCAGTGCCTTTGAAGTGTGGATATGATCAAGGACAATGAACATGTTTTCTGAAGCAGGAAAACATTAAATAACCAGAGACAGCCTCTAGCGACATCAAATGAGATGATATAGTATCACTCCTTTAACTTGATCTTTCCACTTGGGTTTCCAGGAGATAGCACCCAAATTCTGCTAAAATGGCAGACTTATTCTATACCTGAAGCCGATCCCCCGCTCTAGCAGGGCTCTGCTCCCGGTGTCACCGAGAGGGGCCCTGGTCGCACACAGCGGGCACTGTCACATCCGCTGGCTGATCCCCCAAGGACCGAAGTGCCCAGGACAGCGACTGCGTCGGCAGACCTGCTGCTGCATTCGTGTCTACCTGTGAAAGAGAAACCTTGGAAAATGTTGTCACATAACTATCAATTTGGTTTTAATTTTTCATGCTGTCAATTTGCCAGGCAGTTGAGAACTCTGACCGCCAGAATTCAGTGGTAAGAGAACTGTTGCAGCCTTGCAGAATGCTAAATTATTACACTAGGAAGGTCCAAACAATAACACCGTGTAATCAGGATTCTGAAGCGGAAGGCCAAATAAGCCATGATTTTTGTGTGATCAGATCCTGTTTTACCTCGTAAGGTCCACAAACTCTCTGCTACTGTACATCACTGAACTGGTCTGCAGCTTCCAGAGGGCAAAAGGCCTTGATAACCTCGCAATTTAAGAATGAGCACATTGCACCTGGCTTGACTGGCAAAACTGGCTTCTTCATCCCAACCAGGAACAGGACCTGCTAACCCAGAGCTCGTCCGTGTCTAGAGCCGCCCTGGCCCGGCTGGGCTGGGGTGAACACGAGGACTGGGCGCCTGCCGTGCCCAGCGCCCGGCGGTGCTGCAGGGCTCTCCTTCCGAGTCCACACCATTTACGTACCGGCTGGACGAAGCTCCCTGTGCCGGGCCCAGGGACAGTCTGCGCGCTGCGTAACGGCAGCTGACGGGCTCTAGCCCTCATGGATACGGATTTTAATCTATGCTTCAGGAAGGCAAAACCCACATTGTCTGTCATCAACAGTGGGGACCCAGCACTTTACATGGAGAATTTCACTCTTTCTTGGGACTCCTGCACACCACTCTTTTCTAAGTTAGGCAACTTCACACTACAGCCAGCAGACAGAAATGCAAAACGTAAATGCCTTCAAGCAGCTGTGCAAGACCATCTCTGTTCTGAACTCGACACGAGGTGTCAGACCAGTCCTTTCCCAGGAGCCCCAGACAACCTCTGTACTGCTGGGGACCCTGGCGGCCCCGGAACCAGGGCCAGCGGGGCGCAGGCAGCAACGACGAGGGATGCACAGAGCTCCTTGTTCCGCAGAGCTCTCCGAGCACCTCGTGCTGAGCGGGACCAGTCACTGCTGCCTGTCACGGGGGACAAGGCACACCTTACACGGGCCAGGCAGCGGGCTGGGTTGGAGTCTCTGGATGCTTTTCACAGCACCAATTTAAAGAGCAGCTGAACCGTCACTGACAGAAGCAAACTTCAGCTGGAGCTGTGAAATACTGAACATAGCCCAGCTGCACCTGCACTGCGTGCCACACTCCCGGACGTGGTGTCATTCCCCAGCACCAGTTCGGTGGTTCTGCCGTACCGACCAGCGCTGTGCACGGCCGGTCCAGAACCGCTCCCGCTCAGCACACAGCCGCTCTGCTCAGCGCCCGGCTCCACACGGAACCCAAACCGAGCCCGGTGGAGTTGCTGTTTTTCAATAATAGCACAAGTAGTTGTAAAGGTCAATAAGATTTACTCTGGTGTTGGCTTAGAGATCATTTGTTATTCAAATGACAAAGGTACCGTGTTTATAAAGCACAGTGATCAATGGCACTACCTGTACATCAGGCAATCCTTGGCATTTCCATAATTTCTCTGTGCAATAAGACTTGAGCTCCACCTACTCAACATGAGCTCAGAAATAATAACAGATTATTGCTGAGATCTTCCAGAAAGTACTTTAGAAACAGTCTATCAGTTTCTTGTTATGGATGAGCCATTTCAAATGTCAAAATGTTGGGTCACATTTTTGAATAATAGTTACAAAAATGTAATGTTATGAAAGTTTTGACTGCCTCTTCCATGATGGCCTCTGAATCAATCATGGAAATGCAGGTCTAAAAACAACACCTAAGAATATTTTCTTAGTTGTTTTACTTTTTTATAGTTTGCAGATCTATAAGCATTTTCTAGGCGACCTATAGATCATCACAGAGCAAATTTAACAAAAGGTTATCTTTCATTAATGACCTTTCACTCATCCCTTTGACGTCATTCCAATCCCTGCGCTGTCTGCTGGAAGCCCTGACGTGCGCCGGCCGCCCCCGCACCCACGGACACACGGAGCACCAGCAGCCGCTCGGCAGCGCGCTCTAGAGCCAGAGCGGCTGGGTCCAGCGCGGGACACCGCGAGTCCGACAGCAGCGACAGGCAAGGAGAGAAAGGAATCGGAAGGAGAAAACTTTCTTAAATCATCAGTGATTTGTAGAAAGAACCCTGTGAAATTGCCCATTTGACAGGATGTTACATCCTTGCTTATGGGCCAAGGAAAGAGTTCATATCACAAACAGTCCCACCAGAGCTTCACTGGAGTCCAGTCAAACACAACTTTTCTATGTACCGTTTTCTTGCCTTAAATTTGCATGCCAGGCCCCTTGGCATGCAAATGAATTCTACTTGCTTCCAAAAAACCAAAGCAAAACAAAAAAACAAAGCCCAGATATTAACAACACTTCTCTTGTCACCATCTGAGACTTCCAAAGCACATCACAAGCATCAAAAGTCATTGTATTGTAGCAGTATCCCTTACTTGTGGACAGGGAAAACAAAGCTCAGGCATTTAAGGGTCTACCTAATTTCAGTTACCACCTATGAAAGGCTGGCTCTGATTTTAACTACAGTTGGATTTCTGCCTTAATGCAGCACTAAGAGTCACAGAGCAATTCAATGGGAGAGGCAGAAATAGAACATGTCCCAATTCCCAGGCTCCATTCTCACCAAATGACCAAGCTCCCGGCTTGGTGCTCACGGAACATCCCGGCTGTGCAGCCTGCACCTGTGAACCATTCCGAACGGCTCTCCGTGCATCCCTGCTCACACTGGGCTCGCGGCGGAGCCCGGAGCCCAGCAGCGCAGCCCGTGCGCCCGGCAGGCGCGGACGGACCGTCACGCCCGCCCCGCGTGCCGTCACACGTCCCTCGGGACACGCGGGGGCCAGCGCGGCAGGGCGGCAAGGGAGCCGCGAGGAGACCCCCGAAGCCATTTCCAACCTCGCTACTCCTCCTGGTCCCAGCGTATACCTCACCGTCCAGGTACGCGCCTTTAGTGTCCCATAAAGCATGATGTCCAATATCTGGCCTATAGAACAGCTTTAATTATAATCTCTGCCCCCAAATGGCCTCTGAATACCCTCTAATTCGCACTTCATGCTCTTTGCTTGTAAACAAACCCATTAAGCACCAGAGGAGAAGTCTGTTATTATTACAATGACTAAGAAAGTTATAAAGATGCAAATTACATAAAGGTCTCTGTGGTTATGCAGCTAGAGGTACAATATGAACATCACCTGACTTGAACAACTGGTTGTGGGGATCTTCTTCCCCTGCCAAGTCTCTCTGCTGTGAATGACTATGGATGATGGGCAGGGTTCTAAACCGAATTCTTTAGGCACTTCCCTCCTATTAACCAGGTAATTCACTCAACCCTCCCCAGAAGGGACTTGCTGACCTGTTGTGCTCTACGCAATGTGTGCACCTCAGTGCCGTATCACATCTCTGGTGGCTTCTGTGGGCAGCCCAGTCCAAGCTGTAGCTTTTCCCCATTGATTCCTAAAGCTAATCCATATCCTTGGTGCAGCGAAGGTTTGGATTTTAAGTACCAGCTTCCAGTTTCACTGGTGACCTTAGTGATAGGTGCGAGTGACAGAAATAAAAAGCCCCTACTGATTGTCTTTGCCACATGCTTTGCAGACACAGTGGGACTAACAGGCAGTACCAGAAACTGTAATTGTGTCACTGCTGCGGGCTGAGACCTTCCCGTAAACGGTTCGTGCTGAACCTGGAGACCAAAAATGTGCTCATCCTGCTGGTATTGCCAAGCGACCACCTTTCTTATGAGTCTGTCCTTACAAGGGGGAAGCAATCCTTGCCAGGATAAAATGCCTGTCTTCTTTCACTGCAGCAAAGCTCGCAAACCAACTGTAACCCGGCCCCCACCAGCTCGGTGATCTACAGCTACCAAACTCCTGCAATACCATATTTATGGCCAACGCAACTGACATGATTACTCCATCTCTCACTCGCTCAGCCATTTCATATACATACAGGTGTATGAACATACATATGGTAGGTGTAGGTACATGCAGGTGTATGTTCCATGCTCGATTATGGCCTCTCTACCATAATTAGGACATGTTAGCAGCAAGTGTAAAGGAACAGCATATAGGAAACAAATTAGCATGTTACTCCTTTAATTGCTATGGGAAGTAGTGACCTCCTATTCACAAACCTCCAACTGACTTTGCAAGTCACTGGACAGTTGAAGCAGCCCCACTTCTCCCAAGGAAGCCGATGTCCACCACTTCTGTCATACAACATCAATTTCCCTGAGTCTCTTCTTGCTGCATCGCGAAACTTGACCCAACCTAAAAACATTGTTTTGGCAAAGTATACTGAGCTGTACATTTTCTTTGTCCAATGACTAATTTGGCGTTGGAAGTGAACAAGGATCTCTTGAGTGCTGTCATTAGCAGCTGTGGAAGCACAACAGGCTGGGCAGCTGGGATTTTCTGGTGCCTGGGGGCATAAGGTCCTGCTTGTTTCATTGAGTGACATTATTTGGCTTGAAAGACCCTGGACTGTGCCCGAAACAAGGGACAGGGCACAGAGATACCCTGAGGACAGCCACCTTCTTCGCAAATCGAGGGTTCTCTTGACTAGAAAACTATACAAATTGCTCTGCATAAACATTGCAGAGATAATTACAAAATAAAGAAACATTACAGTGAATCCATTGAGATCTTTAATTCCAAACTGCCACTATCCCAGAAGGAACAAACTGTGAGTTAGACTGACTCTTAAGCATACAATTAAATCTGTCAGGTTCTGACTCCATAATATGCTGTTTAATATTGAAAAGTCTGTCAGTAAAGCTATATGTGGGATTAACGTCATAACACTTTGGGTTTGCTTCCTCATGAAACTGTAAAACAATTTAGCTGATATAAGCAACATGTTATTTATACTCCCTTTGGCAACAGTTTTAATGCTGTGTGGGACACTCTCTCTTCCCTCTAATATAAAAGCCTTGCCTGGCCTTTATGGATTTAAATTGGTGTGGGGAGATGTGTGCATTCCATGTGGAATTTACTCAGTAATTCTATTAAGAGCTTCCCTGCACAGAAATTAATGTTCTCATCTCATTCAATACTCATACTGCTCATTATTTAAAACAGAAGACCTAATCTCTCCCCACATTAAGTTCCCTCACAGGATTTTCTATTAGTTTCAAGGAATTCAAAAGATTAAGCTTCAACACTGGAGTGTCTGCAAAACTGTGAAGTGCTGGGCTTACATTAGAGCAGAAGCCTTTGCTGTTTCTGGGATTTTTGAGAAGAAGGGCAATTCGAAGGCGCAGAGCCTTCAGCGGCGGCCGTTTGCTGCGGTTCCTCGCCGTTTCCGGGTCACAGCTCAAGTGACATGCAGCCTCAGCCAGGGGCGCTGCTCACGCTCCAGCAGGGCCTGGGGCCGGCTCGCTGCCCCAGCACTAACAGGCCCCGCGAGCGGCTCGGGGCTGGAGCACAGAACACGGCACAGGAGCCGCATTCGGCTCCCCTCCTGCGTTCCACATTCCCAGCTACTGGAAATGAACAGACAAGCTGGTATTACTCCTCAAGCTCTTGCAGCCGGGTGCTGCACTTTGGCCACAACAACCCCCTGCAGCGCTCCAGGCTGGGCACAGAGCGGCTGGAGAGCAGAAAGGGACCTGGGGGACTCATGGACAGGAAGCTCAACATGAGCCAACAGTGTGCCCAGGTGGCCAAGAAGGCCAACGGTATCCTGTCCTGTATCCAAACGAGCGTGGTCAGCAGGACAAGGGCAGTGATCCTTCCCCTGTGCTCTGCATTGGGGAGGCCACACCTGGAGTGTTGTGTTCAGTTCTGGGCCCCTCAGCTCAGGAAAGAGATTGAAGTGCTGGAGCGGGTCCAGAGAAGAGCAACACGACTGGTGAAGGGACTTGAGGACAAGCCCTATGGGGAGAGGCTGAGGGAGCTGGGCTTGTTTAGTCTGGAGAAGAGGAGGCTTAGAGCTGAGCTCAGCACTCTCTAGAACTACCTGAAGGGCAGTTCTATCCAGGTGGGGATTGGTCTCTTCTCCCAGGCATCAGCAATAGGACAAGGGGCCATGGGCTTCAACTCTGCCAGGGGAAATTGAGGCTGGAGATGAGAAAGCAATTCTTTGCAGAGAGAGTGGTCAGGATTGGAATGGCTGCCCAGGGAGGTGCTGGACTCACCGGCCCTGGAGGTTTTTAAGCTGAGATTGGACATGGCACTTAGTGCCATGATCTAGTCAATGGGCTGGAGTTGGACCAAGGGTTGGACTGGATGATCTCTGAGGTCTTTTCCAACCCAGTTGATTCTGTGATTCTGTTTTCCAATGGCTGTAACAAAGTCCGTGCCCCGCTGCGCCGCTGCCTGCGCGAAGCTCCTCTGGGCGCGCTGCCGCTGCACCCGCGGGCGCTGCCGCGCCACGACCCCGCTCACCGCCACCAGAGCACCGGCACTGCCCGGGCACGCCGGCTCGGCAGCGGCTGTGAGCGCCAGGAGACGCAACTCGGCCGCACCCTGCCGCCAGCCGCGTTTTACATTTGGTACAAGATTTGTACATTAGGTATAATGCCTTTTAT
This sequence comes from Columba livia, assembly GCF_036013475.1. Classification (NCBI taxonomy): domain Eukaryota; kingdom Metazoa; phylum Chordata; class Aves; order Columbiformes; family Columbidae; genus Columba; species Columba livia. The sequence continues at coordinate 22,795,835 of NC_088611.1, forward strand.
ATAGTGACTTCTGTCACTGGGACAAGCTGATAATTTGGGGGGGTCATAAAGTCGTTTTTCAGTCCTGAGAAGAGAGACAAACTTTCAGACACAAATGCCTTTTGTCAGCTCTAAGAAAGGTGTGTATTCCTGAAAGTTTACCTGCCTTGAACAACTGTACTAACCATAGGGGCCACGTGAAGATCATTGTGGCTGTACCCACTCTGGCACTTTCATATTATTAAAATGAAGATGAAGAGAAGCAGGAATTACATGTTCCACAAGAATACAGCACATCCTCCTGCAGGCCAAGCTATTTACATATTCTGATGCAGGAGAAGCTGCATTTTAGAAAGGATCACACAAGGAGAGAGCTGTCCACCCAATACTGATCTCCTGCTCCATCGTTTTCTCTTGGATCAGCTCAAGGAACAAACTGTGCTTTTAGATTTTCTAGAGAGAACAAAAGATGCTGCAGTTCCGATGCTGCAGTTCTGATGCTGCAGTTCCAATGCTGCAGTTCCAATGCTGCAGTTACGATGCTGCAGTTACGATGCTGCAGTTCCGATGCTGCGGTTCCAATGCTGCGGTTCCAATGCTGCGGTTCCGATGCTGCGGTTCCGATGCTGCAGTTCCAATGCTGCAGTTCCGATGCTGCAGTTCCGATGCTGCAGTTCCAATGCTGCAGTTCCGATGCTGCAGTTCCGATGCTGCAGTTCTGATGCTGCAGATCCGATGCTGCAGATCCGATGCTGCGGTTCCGATGCTGCGGTTCCGATGCTGCAGTTCCAATGCTGCAGTTACGATGCTGCAGTTCCGATGCTGCAGTTCCAATGCTGCAGTTCCAATGCTGCAGTTCCAATGCTGCAGTTACGATGCTGCAGTTACGATGCTGCAGTTCCAATGCTGCAGTTCCAATGCTGCAGTTCCAATGCTGCAGTTACGATGCTGCAGTTCCAATGCCGCAGTTCCAATGCTGCGGTTCCAATGCCGCAGTTCCAATGCTGCGGTTCCAATGCTGCGGTTCCGATGCTGCGGTTCCAATGCTGCGGTTCCAATGCTGCAGTTCCAATGCTGCAGTTCCGATGCTGCAGTTCCAATGCTGCAGTTCCGATGCTGCAGTTCCAATGCTGCGGTTCCGATGCTGCAGTTCCAATGCTGCAGTTCCAATGCTGCGGTTCCAATGCTGCAGTTCCAATGCTGCAGTTCCAATGCTGCGGTTCCAATGCTGCGGTTCCAATGCTGCGGTTCCAATGCTGCAGTTCCAATGCTGCGGTTCCAATGCTGCAGTTCCAATGCTGCGGTTCCAATGCTGCAGTTCCAATGCTGCGGTTCCAATGCTGCAGTTCCAATGCTGCGGTTCCAATGCTGCGGTTCCAATGCTGCGGTTCCGATGCTGCGGTTCCAATGCTGCAGTTCCAATGCTGCGGTTCCAATGCTGCGGTTCCAATGCTGCGGTTCCAATGCTGCAGTTCCAATGCCGAAGCCCCAGTCTCCATCCCCGCTGCAAATCTGGAACAAGTGCACTGGCATCCAAGTCTCTTCTCAAATTACATCAGGGTAATTAATATCAAACCCCACATATATATACAATGACCATGCATTTTTCCTGAGATATTAAGACAAAATACAGGAGATGACGGCACTCTCATGGAATAAGACTGAGGTAATCGCTGTATTTTACTGAAGTCGCCCCACTAAAGTCAGCTTTCATTTCCTAAAGAACTGAAAACAAGGTTCTTCTTGTGTATCTTCTGATCTATCATATAAAGTTGAATGGGGTGTGGAAAAAAAGTTTTGTAAGATAACCATTTTTTATTAAGTTCTGATGAGTAGTCAGCCCCATTGATAAGAGAGCAACTGACTTCGTCCCTTTTTAGTTTTATATGGTATTTCCATCATCCCCTCAGACACAAAATGCCTTTTGCTGTCGGGGATTGGCTCAAGGAGCACAGACATGAGTCCACCAAGCAACTGTACGAGCAGAGCCCATTTTAGTTGACATAAGTAGGCCTTAGTTAGCTTGTCTGTTAGGCCGTGGGAAAGGGGGGAACGGAAAAGTACTGACTAAGGCAGGGTCAGGATATTTTTGAAGAGATAAGAGTCAGAAGAATGCGGGATGCGCATAGCTAGCTAAACCCAAGTAGGTGGAGTAAGTAAATGTAACCTTTTAGTGCTTAGCCTATTAGATAGAGACAAGTATGCATAATTATGGTATTTGGTATAAATGCACGCTATCTCGGGCAATAAAGTTGAAGTATGCTTTATCACTCATATTGAGTCGGCTGCATTTCTTCCTCCGTCCGCTCGGGTCTGGAACTCTGATGGGATTTCTTCCTGCATTTTGCCTTAAGGAAACTGTCCAGGCTCAGACCGGCACAGCAGCCGAGAGAGCTGCCGAAACACCGGTGTCGCGCCAGGAGAGCCGTTCTCAGGCCACAGTGGCGGGTGCTGTCCCCACTCTGCCTCCAGCGCTTTGCTGGCAGCGCTGAGAGGGGCACACAAGGCGGTTTGTGTTCGTGACAATAGTAGTGAACGGGGAAGCAGAAAAACACTGCCTGCACGTGGCCGAGGCCTCCATGTAGAACAGCAGAGGCATCCTGAATCGCTTCAACAGCGCGAGCAATCCGCGCTCCAGTTCTAGTCCCGCACACCATCAACAGGATCGCTACAATTTCCAAAGAGCCACCAGCTCCTGCGCGGGCTGCTCTCAGCAGCGCCTCCAACGGGCAGAGCGTCAAAGACCGAGTCTCACTGCTGCTTACAACAGCACAATGCTTTCTGAAGCACACAGCAACTTAACTGTGCTTTAATAGCACCCGGTATTCTAATGTACTGTTTATGGAAGCCCGTGCCAAGACAACAAAATTGTGAGCCAAAGACTGTATAATATCATTCATAGTAAGAACCGAGGGTATAAACTTACTTAAATATAATCCATTACATTTTTTTCAGTGTTTTTCTTCCTTAGCTTAATAAATTAGCTGCCTCTCTGCACTTACTCCACAGTGCTTGTCTAATAGAGGATACACAAGCTTCTTTTTGTTAAGCAGAGAAAAACCTCCTTTTCTTCATGCTCTGTTACATAAAATTCAACATAATCTCTTTAGAGAATGCAAAAATAGCAATTTCTGGGAGTTGCACATGAAAATATATAGAGGTCAGCAAATAACTATCCGAGTTCTAAAATGCACTCAAAATGCAGATCTCTGACACCAGGAAAAAAACCACCACATCCCCTGAATTACGTGCCAGCTATTTGCATACGGGGTCCGGAGGCAGCACGGTATAAGTACGGAGGCACGAGCCATCCAGAGAGAACGGAGCAACAGTTCTAGTGGATGCTGCGTGTGTCTGCAGCACTAAAAGGGCAACTTTGAAGCTCAGATGTGCAAACAGCTTTAAAGGACTAAACGATCTCTTGACTGATGCATCGAGCAAAACCCTGAAACTGCAAACCAGGTAATTCACCAAATCGTTTTCTTTTTAGCTGGATGTAACCTTTCCTGTAAAGATTGCTCTGAGCCAAATAGCCTATGCGATATTCTTAGGGCTGCTACCCAAGGACTTAATCAGAAGTGACAGAAACCTGCCAATAAGACAGGTAAAAAACCTCATTCTCTACTTTAAAAATTTGTAGAAGTTTGTAATATCGTACATTTCTTTTATGTTCTGAAAATATAATTAAGCTAAATGACTGCTATAAAAGTATTAAAGATGTATTCCATTCTACTGAAGGAACTCTGCTTACAGGAAAATAAATCCTTAAGTTTGTTAGGAATGCAAGTTCTAGCCAGAAGGAATAAAAACCCACTTGTTATCTGGGCAAGAGGCATTAGAGAAGATGGTTATTCTTGTGTCTCCGAAAAAGATGAGGTGCTTCTCCAACGCAAGAAATCTCCCTGCCCAACGGAGCACGGCTGTCCTATTGCACTGGCAAATACAGATACACAGCTACTTGAAATGTATAGAAACAGATATTAAAAAAACTCTCAGACTGTGAAAGCTGGGCTGTAACTAAAGGTGGAATGAAAGTGCTGTAAATCCCAGGATTGTTTTAAAATGAACCCTTAGTAAAGGGAGATGCCCGTAGCCTGGTGGAGATTGTTAGTGCGGGTGTATGTGAATGTGCCTCGTCTGGGGCAACAGTTAACACAGAGCTCAAGACAGAAATTATTTTCCTCTTCACAGAATGCAAAGTGAAATCACTGGCTTTCAGAACTATCTGTGCATCAGGAAGTTAGGTGTTAAAATGTTCATATTTATTCTGCCAGAAAAACGAACATGTGCCTGGTTTTAATTATGAAGAATGTACAGATTCTTTGAAGGATATAAAATGAACTGAGGGGTTAGTAACAAAAATGAGGAAGGAACCTCCTATGAGGCTCCAGTCCCTACAGCAGTGTCACGTTTCTTTCTCAGTGTCTGGAAATGTTGCTGTTATCGCTAGGGTTGTCCGCTCCATCCTCTCTCCCACAGAGGTGGCAGGAACCCCACGATGCCATCCATCCCGCTGCCACTGCTGCTCCTCACCTTGGCTGGTGTTGGTCTCCACGCGGGGCTGCTCCTTCCGGAGGGGAGGGAGAAGGCGGGAACGAGTCCCCTGGATGACATCCTGCAGAGATCGGAAAGCCTCCTTCTTCAGTCTGTCCTCAAGAGAGCTGAAAAGGAGGGAGAGACCAAAAAAGGTAGATATAACACTGGGGACATCCATCTTGTGATGCTGGCATGGTACTAGGCTGAGATCGTTAGATCCAACGTATAGACCCCAGGTTGTAATGTACATACTTATCACTCTAAGGGGAGGGGAAGGGTCAGAGTCTGCTGCAGTGCACTGGCACAGGGCTCTCAAAAGGCGCTTTCTTCTCTAAGGTCTCCCTGCTCAGGCAGTACTGTGCTGAGCAGCTGCTGCACAATAAGAAGGTAAAGCCTGTCACAGAAAACCTGCCTGTCTGGCAAAGAGTTCCCTAGGGGAGCTCAAAGGGGACTTGTGGAGGACATTCCCAGCCGTGGGACCCATACCCAGGGTTAACTGGGAGCGCTCCATTTGCCTGCTGCCCCAAGCCCCAGCTCCTACCCGCAGAGCTGGGCGCACACAGGGCTGGGAGCGCAGGGGCTGCTCCAGCGCCCGCCACCGGCAGCTGCTGTGCCCGCTCGGCACAGCTGGGAGCGCATCAGCCCCGGTGCAGCCGCTGTGCTGAGCGGGCACAGCTGGGAGCACATCAGCCCCGGTACAGCCGCTGTGCCGAGCGGGCACAGCTGGGAGCACATCAGCCCCGGTGCAGCCGCTGTGCTGAGCGGGCACAGCTGGGAGCACATCAGCCCCGGTGCAGCCGCTGTGCTGAGCGGGCACAGCTGGGAGCACATCAGCCCCGGTACAGCCGCTGTGCCGAGCGGGCACAGCTGGGAGCACATCAGCCCCGGTGCAGCCGCTGTGCCCGCTCGGCACAGCTGGGAGCACATCAGCCCCGGTGCAGCCGCTGTGCCGAGCGGGCACAGCTGGGAGCGCATCAGCCCCGGTGCAGCCGCTGTGCCCGCTCGGCACAGCTGGGAGCGCATCAGCCCCGGTGCAGCCGCTGTGCCGAGCGGGCACAGCTGGGAGCGCATCAGCCCCGGTGCAGCCGCTGTGCCGAGCGGGCACAGCTGGGAGCACATCAGCCCCGGTGCAGCTGCTGTGCCGAGCGGGCACAGCTGGGAGCACATCAGCCCCGGTGCAGCCGCTGTGCCGAGCGGGCACAGCTGGGAGCACATCAGCCCCGGTGCAGCTGCTGTGCCGAGCGGGCACAGCTGGGAGCACATCAGCCCCGGTGCAGCCGCTGTGCCCGCTCGGCACAGCTGGGAGTGAATCAGCCCCGGTACAGCCACTGTGCCCGCTCGGCACAGCTGGGAGCACATCAGCCCCGGTGCAGCCGCTGTGCCGAGTGGGCACAGCTGGCAGCACATCAGCCCCGGTGCAGCCGCTGTGCCCGCTCGGCACAGCTGGGAGCGCATCAGCCCCGGTGCAGCCGCTGTGCCCGCTCGGCACAGCTGGGAGCACATCAGCCCCGGTGCAGCCGCTGTGCTGAGCGGGCACAGCTGGGAGCGCATCAGCCCCGGTGCAGCCGCTGTGCCGAGCGGGCACAGCTGGGAGCACATCAGCCCCGGTGCAGCTGCTGTGCCGAGCGGGCACAGCTGGGAGCGCATCAGCCCCGGTGCAGCTGCTGTGCCGAGTGGGCACAGCTGGGAGCACATCAGCCCCGGTGCAGCCGCTGTGCTGAGCGGGCACAGCTGGGAGCACATCAGCCCCAGGGCTGCAGGAGCACCAGGTCCGTCCCTGCCACCAACACGGTCACAGAGCCCTGCCAGAGGGAGAGAGGAGCCGGTGCCAAATGCCCATGGAAAGAACCTTCCTCCCTCTTCACGTGAATGCTGAGAGTCGGTCCTGTGAGTCCACAACTTCAAGCATTAAAAAGAGCTTAAGACTGAGTAAGAGATATTCCCAGAGTTAGATTGGTGGCTGGAAATAACTGAGCTGGCTTTGAAACGTTCATGTCCCTCCTTCTACTCGTGTCTCAGCCCTGTCCTTCCCCTGCGTGCTGACCCTTTCCAGCTCTTCCCCATGCCCAGCTTCTGCAGCTGATTTCTTCCAGCTGCTCGGCTTCTTTTACTCCCTCCCTTTACCTGAACCGGACACATTTACCTGAACCAGCACAAGGCTTTGTCACTGCATGTCTTCCCATTTCACGGCATCTGGTTCCTAATGTATCAATCTGTCTTTGCTAAAAATGTGACAGAACTGTTTTGAGAGATGCCATGCAGTGATCAAATTCAAGACCATACAGTTAACTTCACAATTAAATGGGCATAATAAGCAACATATTATGATCCCGTACTGTAGAACTCAACAAATTCCCATTTCAACTTTCTTAGTGAGGATAATGGGGGCTCATTAACGCTGTTCTTTTCCTTGGACAGAAGCAAATGCCCCTCTGCCAGAATGGCTTTCCAACAGACAACACCCTGGGAAAAAGTACCTAAGTGACCTGGAGAAGAGACAGCATCCTGGCAAAAGAGATGTTGAGGGAGACACATTTGATGGAGACATTCAGAAGAGGCAGCATCCAGGGAAAAGAGAGATAGAAGATGACCTTGAGGGCTACCTGGAGTTGAAAAAGCGACAGCATCCTGGCAGAAGGTCACTGTCAGATCAGCTGGACGACATCCCCAGTGTGCAGCTAACCTATCTGAATGAGTTATCCAAAAGACAGCACCCAGGCAGAAGGTATTTGACATACAAGCGGCAGCATCCTAGCAAAAGAGGCTGGAATGATGAGGTAGAGCTCGATGACCAACACGGGGAGAAACGCCAGCACCCTGGAAAAAGGCTCTGGAATTCTGGCGGCCCAGATGACGCAGGGCCCTGCAACTTTCAGGAGCCCTTCACCTGCAACAAAGGCAGCTCGCTGCTTGATTTGGTACAAAATGTTAGCAAAGACAGGGTAGAAAAAAAACGTCAGCACCCAGGAAAGAGATCAGAATGGGAGAGTGAAACAGAGGAATGAGAATATAATCGTGTATCATTCACATTTGGTGCAGTAAACTGCCAGATCACTAACAAATTCTGTTCACTCCCTTTGGCTTCCTGCTGCTGACCCCTGCACTTATCTTTCAGTGCATTCATGTTCCCATTTATCAGCTTTGTCACACGCTTCAAGGAAAGGAACTAAAGGACCCAGCTGAATGGACAGACAAGTACCAAGACTCTTCAACTCCCCCACTTTAGGAAGTTAAGAGTGCTCATTTCCCTATGGGCCCAGACCCCAGAATAATCCCACTGTGTGTGTCCAATTTTCTGTTCCCAATGACTAAAACAGGCCCTTAAATATCTGTTCTAATATTACTAAAGTGGAATAATTATATGGTTTCCTCTCGTGTCAGTGAAATCAGTAGAGGGGGAGAAAAAAGAACAACATATGTCAATTATTTCAAAATGAAATAGAACAGGTTTTCTGTTCTAAATGATACCTTAATGAGACCTGAACCCTTGTGCACTGTCTGTCCAGACAGAAAGCACTAAGCAGAGATAGGAACTGTTCCAGCTGGAACAGATTGGGTGGCTGACCTCAGAGTTTGACGTGGAACTGGCAAATAAAACCCCTCCTGACCTGAGGGGCGGCCCAGCGCAGAGGACCCACGCACCCAGAGCACCTCGCCGCAAGCTGTGACCCTGCACCCGCGCGGGAACTGCCGCCCGCTGCGCCCACCTGAAATCACGCCTTCTCCTCGGGCTCGTACGCACCGAACCAGCAGACAGCCTCTTCTTCCAGCAAGGGCTTCTGACGGCTCCCCTCTCTAAGGAATGCTTTTACATGCCATGGGCAGACTCCCCAAAGTGTCTATTTGATATGACTGATTCAATAAACGTCAATAGTCAACTCTGGGTGTCCTTACTGTTGTGTAAACACACTGTAAGAGAGTGAAAAACATAAAACCAACCCAAGCTAAATAGAAATAAATCAACTTCAAAGTGTACTTTCCTAGGCACAATCTCCTGGCATGCTGGTGGTCAGCACGCAGTTACATGTAGAACAGTTCTGCTGCTGAAGCAGAAGGATGATTTCCATGCAGATAGATTCCCTTTTGAAATCCGTACCTGTATGACACCCAAGATCACGTATCTGGGCTAAATCCACAGCAACCTTGTCATCTGTTTCACAGGAAACTTTACTAGAAGTCTGATTTCCTGTTCACAGGTCTAAACAACACATTTATTGATTTTTGCAATTAATGCACAGTTATTGAGTGCATTGAGTTATTCGTATCACTTCTTGTACCTTCAAAGAGGCTGGAGGTGTCAATATTTTGCTGGAATGTTATTTTTTCATACACAATGTTTTCCACTGACATTCATCCGTCTCAATACCACCAAGACACATTAAGTGCCCTGGGTGTTCCTTTCAGACCTGGTTGTTTCCCACTCAGTGCCTCAGAGCACATCCTAAGTTATACAAGTTAGTTCTGCCACGCGGCTTAGCTACCCCAAAGAAGAAGATTTAACCATCTTGGCGAGTTCCACTGCAGTTAGACGCTCTCGGGCTGATCAACACTTAACGTGGTCTATCAAACAGCTTCTAACTTTGCAGATAATATGCTGTTTGATATATGCAACAGGCAGACTGTTTCTTTAATTACAAAACAGGGGGTTTCTGAAGAAATCCTCAGAGGAGGTAGCTGGGAACACTCCACACACCTCGAATTCCTTCAGCACACTTTCTGTATGCTGCGGGAAAGCGGGGAGGGGCAGGGGCAGGGGCGCGAGGGCAGACCTGGCGCGTGCCGCCGCGCACGGCTGCGCCAGAGCACCGCACCGCCCGCACGGTCTGGCGCTGCGAGCGCACCTGACGCGCCGCGTTACCAGCGCGTCCATCGCTCACTGAAAGAGTGCGCGCTCCTCCCATTATCTACCTAAGGCTAGTTGTAGTTCTCTTTAATCCTGGAGTTCCTACACCTACATGATTATTTTGATTATGCTAAACATGGCTCATGGTGCTACATTATCTCTGAAAAGACTTGGAGATAGAGCTACAAGCACAACCCAGGAAAGAATGAAATTAATCACCAAATTCAAATTTTGCAGGTAGGTTACAACTTGCACCTGCTCAGGATGTGATAACCTTATTTAATCCCATACGTTTTTGAAACACAAGATTATTTACAACAAGGGGACAAAAATCCTGCGTTTCTCCATTTTATATTAAATTTTCCCTTTAAAACTTCCAAAAGCTAGCAGCTACTATCCACAGAAAACTACTCAGCCATTCTATTACTTGCATAAAAGACTATCCCAAGGAGAGGAAAGAGAGGGTTTGCATTGGGGAAAAAGATTATGTACTTTGAGTTCTACATTTTTAAAGTAACTCAAAACAATATTTCAGTCTTTGCCTAGATCTTTGTTTCGACTGAAGGTACCTTTTCTCCAGTATCTGCGGGAAGGTTTCCCCTGGACGCGTTCCCGCCGAGCTGCAGGTACAGCATCCCCTGCCGCACACACCGCTCGGAGCAGCCACGGCCACGGGTGACTGAAACACAGCCAGCACACGCGCTAACCGCGGCTCAGTTTGGCTCAGGGACCAACCGGAACAGAACCAGCTTCTGTACTCTAACGCTGTGCTGCTTTGAACAGTAATCTCTTCACAACATGAACTACAGATGTATGCTACTTAAAGGCCAGAATTTCTTAATTGCACATCTCTTATTATTTTGCTTTTATTGTACACCTTCTCCCCACTCTCTTTTACTAGAATTAAACATCTACACGTCACGAGCTTGGCTGAGTCACACACGTCAATGTACTTGCACATTCTCTCATTGCAGAACGGAGCCTTTAAGTCACGGGGTTCCCTGCTGCAGTGCGCTGTGTGTCCGCGAGACAGCCCGTGGCTCTTCTGGACCCAGAAAAACATCTATGTCAGGTTTGGTCCAACGGCCACGGGAGTCAGTGGGAACATCTCCCTTGTCCTCCGCAGAACCTCGATTGGGTCCACAGAGCAGAGCTGTGCACTGGCCCTCATGTGGCACCCGTCATGCAAAATCTTATTTCCAGCTTTAATTGAGACTAAAACAACCGTGCACAGATGAGTTATTGTTTACTGCAATTTTACATTTCTGGCATGTTACCATCTATTGAGACAAAAGGGAGTTTGATTCCTGAAGAGCAACTTTTACCAGTGTCTTCAAAATGAGCTTTGTTTTCAAGGGAAGGGGAAAGTTGGTGTGAACAAGCTGTATAATTAACATTTCCTGCAACTCTTTCCAACTCCTCTCACCATTACTGTTCTGTGCGCCCTCCCACACGCTCATCAGCCTTGACCTCTTTGCTAACCCCCTGTAATGAGCACGGGCTGAGTGTTTCCAGGGGACGCGTGGCGCCAACAAACCCCTTTATTGCTACTTTGAATGACTCTCCAGTTGGAGAAAGTCTGAAAACAACATCACGACCGCCGCCGAAGCAGCGTCACTGCCCGCCCGGCAGCTCGCTCTGCTAACACTGAACGGGCAGCTGCAATTCTAGAGCGTCGGTCAGGACGTTGCTGTGATCAAAAGCAGCGAGTGGAGAAGCAGTGCAGAAAGGATGAGCCTGGGGAGGTCCAGGCTGTACAGAGACACGACACAAAACACAGACAGGGAAATCCATCTGCTGGTGGAAACGGCCTCGTGGACTGTCTGCATTAGAGTGCACAAGTCCCTGCTGTCCCCCCACACAGGAACAGCACGAACTCCCCACTCCTACAGGGAATGGGGAAGGATTCGGGTTGAACAGACACCTCTGATCAAAACAGATGGGGAAGGTCCTTGAGAAAACTGAGTTATCTACCTGCCTTGAGACTACTTTTTGAGCTGTGTGAAGACAACTGTGGTTTGTTTCCCTTTGATGTAACCACTGCAGCTTGAAAGGTTTAAGAAGGAAACCAAGAAAAGGGCACTTATCGGTTATCTGCTGAGCTCAAGGAGCACAGGCTGAAGGAGGGTAAAGCAGAACTAAAATCATACTAGATCACAAATGGCGTTGGTATGCTAGAGCATGGTATCAGCTCCTGACAGAGCTGGGCCATGTCAGATACCGGGAAGATCCCACCGAAAGGCAAAGCCAGCCCTTGGGTTTGTTTCAGCTGCTTTGTTTGACCTGCCCCCCCAAGGAACACGGCCCGTTCACTCACAGCTGACACACACGGCTCCTTCCTCATGTTTACATGCATCGGAAACAGGGACAACCTGGGCCTAATCACACAAATGCTCCTGCAAAATGGCGTGCAGGTAAACCAGGATCCAGCCTGCCACACCAAAGGAAGTTCACTGCCATCTCCTCTCTGTAATGGATGCCCTAACTGAACACAACCGAGCATGAGGCAGCGTAGGCACTTCAGTACTGACTGGAATAGGGAACACGTGAAATGATGACTGGGGAAACTAGAGGAAGCGACCTGCTTTGAAGAGGTTGCCTGAAATATGGTTGCTGTTGCAAACCCATTTCCACAGAGAAGCATATGCTGCCAGCAGAAGTGCCCTCCTGATTCTGAAGCCGGTACTGATGTGTGGGGTGCCTGAAGAAGCTATTGTAAAAAGAGAAAAGGAGGAGAAGGAGAGAGAAAAGCCAGGACAAATGAAAAATATAGTAAGACTTTATGACAGATTCTTTGAGCCAAGGCAGTCAAGACAAAAAGCACCTCTTGAACAAGCAGGTGTTGAAGAAGACAGCAAAAGCAGCCCTGCAAAAAATCACAAATCACGCCCCATCAAACGCCCACTGCTGAGGGTGGTCCGCTTGTGGACTTCAGACATGCTGCTTTCAAGAGGGGAACTGGTTGCTGTACACATTTTTAGGGGAAATAGAAGCCAAGAGAGGCTACAGGACACAGCACTCAAATATGGGTGTGCTTGACATCTGAAATGAGCTCTGAATGTAATCTAGACACTGTGGCACATGGATCCTGCAGTTCAAATGTTAAATAAAACGTAAACATGAGGGAATTCTGAATCTTCCTGTCTCTCCTCTATACAATTCCCCTGCTCTATGTATTAATAAAAGCGGTACCGTTCCACAGCACTCAGGACCAATATGCCAGGCTGCCCAGCAGTGTTAAGGGCCCAGACAAATCTGTGCAAGCGTGCCAGTACTGAAGCAGTTAACTGGCAAACCAGATAACGGGCTCAAGGAGTCTCAGCTGCGGCTCTTACAAACCATCATGCTGTCAGTCTGATTGATGAGTCTGTAAACACGGAGAAAATCATGGCTTTGGCATGGAAACGTAGCTTCTGTCTTCTCTACACAGACTAATTAAACAAATTCGGTTTGTATCAAAATGTTTACTACAGGCAACTCAGTTATATTGACTACATGAGTTTTGTTAAAAGGAACAGTGACATGCAGATTTTGTAGTTCTCTGAACAAAGCAAAAACTACAGAAAACGTTGGTTTAGATCCACCTAAACAAAGAGCTGGTTGTAGGAAGAATTCTGTGCTACCCATTTCAATGTTAGGAGATTTTTTTTTTTTTTTAATTTATCATTAAATTATAAAATTGAATTTAGGCCAATTTTAAACACAGCATCATTTTAAATTAACCAGCTGCTTAGTTTAGGGAATACTTGGAAAGAACATTCTGATTTTCCAAAGAACATTCTCATTTTCCACTCTGCTTCTACTCCAAAGTCTATACTGAACTCAACACTGTTAATTTTCAGATGTCTTCAAGCTTTTTTCAGTGAGTAATCCATATTTGTGCAAAAATGTTCCCCTGCATTCCTTGGCCAGTAGACAGGCACCACCCGAATGCCTTCTAGCGTGCACCGACCCGCCCTGTGCAGGGCCAGGCTCCGCTGTGTCACACTGCCAGTGGCACTAGGCTGTGTCACACGTGTCCCCCCGGCCACAGGTCCGGCCAGGGCAGCGGCGCGGCCCTCTGCTCAGCTCCGCTCATCGCCACCCGTGTCTGTTCCTGTGAGCAGCAGCGACCGATTAGCGACAGAGCAGGCCCTGAACGTCACTGTTAGAGTTATCACAACAGCTCACAAACGTATTTTACAACTTACTGACTCAGTGTTTGCAAAGGACTCTGCGTGCAGCGCAGGAGGAGCAGTCGCACAGTGGACGAGGGTTTTGCAGGCCAAGCTCCTCGTTCCAGTGGCAGAACAGGTGGTACACGCCTGACTTTCCTTCTCAAACAAGTGTTTGGAACATGTTCCTTTCCTGTGCTGCTGCTCTTTGACGTTGAATCACAACTGTAAGCCCTTATGGATTCAAATTCAGTCCCCAACAGCGTCTGTAGCATTTCAGTGAGGTTTAATTTGTCCACATAAACCTTTCTCTCTTCCTATTGCAACCAGCTGGATGAACACTAATTTAAAGTTCTTGGAGAAGTGTAAACTGGATTGCTTCGGACTGACCTGGACTTTTCCAGTTTGTGAAGACTCTGTGTGGGAAAGCGTGATGAGCCTGACTAAGTGACAAGCAGCCAAAGTCTGTTCTCATTTACACCAGCACAAACCTGGACTATGCTCCACTTCTGTGACGGTACACGCGGCCCTCAGGGACACCGGAGCCCAAATCTCCCTTTGGGAGCAAACAGACACCATTCAACACATCACTACATCTGGCATACTGCCTTTATATTACTGCTCCTGTAATTCTCTCTGAGAGTCTCCCAGCAAGAGTCCAATACTCCCATAAAGATCCAAATCATATTAAACAGGTACAATTGCTTTATGGGGAATGAGTTCCTCAGGAAGTGCTAAGGACCATTCATATTCAGAAACATGCAAACAAATGGCATTTTTCTTTCAAAACATTAAATTAAATTTCTCTTTTCAAGAGTGATTGACACAACATGATGTTTTATCAGCAATCCAAAAAGATTAAGTGAAGATTCAGTGAAATTTTTGATTTCTAGCACACATCCCAGGATGTTTCCGTCCTCGTCGCAACTCGCTGCAGGCAGTCCTCACTGTGTTGTTTGCATCCCAGCAGCAAGCTACGAGACTTCCATTGCTGTATTTACCATTTTGAAAATAAGCAGTTACTGAAGCTGTAGAGAAAGGCAGGTTTAAGGAAAGAGCTTGCTGTCCAGTGCAGCCTTGCTTTTCCTTACACTTGACTCTTACTACTGGTGAATGACAGGGGACCGACCTGCCGGGGCCACCAGGGCCGCACAGCCCCACAGGCGGCACCGACCCGCGGCAGAGTGCTGGGACACCCCCGCAGAGCCATCTGCTGACAGGACCTCCTGTCAGCTGGTCACATCAAACAGAAATCGGGGGCTTCGCACGCTGAATAAGAAGGTGACTGCAACTGCAGTTATTTCCTCAGCTGACACTCTCTCTGTTCACAACTGAATCAAGACTTGCATGGAAATCAGAGCATACTGGTTCTCGATAGGAAACTGTACACCAAAAAAACGTGAGAGTTTAACTGCTCGTAACATTTATTTACTCCTACGATTAAACCAGTTTGGTTTTAAGACTTCGATTTCCCATTATAGTTTTGCTGGATGATACAACTATAAATACAAAACAGGTGAAATTCATTGGTGATGTGACAATGTGCTGAGCACCGTCGTGTAACAGACCAGACTGCAGGAATGAGACCAAAACTAGCATGGTTACTAAAACCAGCCTGTGGATGGATCCCTGACCCCACCAGGGACCCCCTGGTGCCCCTCAGCTGGGACTCGAGGAGCTGGGCAGGGAGCGGCCACGCGTGCCCTGGGACCGGCCGGAGAGCGGGCAGCGCCGGCGCTCTGGAGAGAGAGCCCTGTCCTGAGAGAGCCTGTCACCGAGAGCCTGTCACCGAGAGAGCCTGTGACCGAGAGCCTGTCACCGAGAGAGCCTGTGACCGAGAGAGCCTGTGACCGAGAGAGCCTGTGACCGAGAGAGCCTGTCACCGAGAGAGCCTGTCACCGAGAGAGCCTGTCACCGAGAGCCTGTCCCTCAGAGACAGGGAGCGGACACCATCCCGCCCTCCAGCGACAGCTCCGCGCTCGGCAGCGCATGCCTGAGCTGGACTCCGCCGGCCCTCCTTGTCCCCACCCTTCCCGCCCATCGATATCTCGGCGCTCGCCCCGCCCTCCGCCGGGCTGTACTGCTGCCGGGTCCCCGGGCGGCGCGAGTGCGGCGGCCTCCTCGCTGCTGGACACACGCACCTCCTGCCTCGGCGCTCCGGTGAGGCGCGGCCTCCGGGCTGAGCGGGGCGGGGCCGGGCCGGGCCCGAGCGGCCGCTCCTCCGGCGGTCGGCGCGAGCGCCAAGCTCCGCCCCTTCCCCGCGTGCCCCCCGCCCCGGCCGCGCGGGGGACAACGGGCCCGGCGCGTGCTGGCCGCCCCGCGCCTGCGCAGCAGCCCCGCCGCCGGCCGCGAGCCGGGCAGCACCGGAAGTGGGCTGAGGAGCGGGCCCGGCCGCCGTCCGGCACTTCCGGGTCGCCGCGCGGCTCGTTCCGGAGTAGCGGCGGTCGGGCTCCGCTCCCCCGCCGGGCGAGGCCTTCGGGCCCGGCGGCCCCGGTGCCGGCCAAGCGGGTGCCGCATGCGGAGCGGCGGGACGCGGCCCCCGCCCCGCCCGGGGCCTCGGCGTCAGCGGCCGCCGCACCGCGGCGGGGCTAGGGCGGGCGGGGGGCGCGGCGAGGCCAGGCCGTGCCGCCCGCCCGACGCCGCCGCCCGCGTTTCTTTCAGGGAGCCGCAGGGCGATGCCGCTGCCGCGCCGCGCGGGCCCGCGCTCCGTCCCGGCGAGGCCGCCGCGCCCCGCGCTGCGCTGCTGAGAGCGGGGAGAGCGCGGCCGCCATGGCCTCCGGCTGCCCCGCGCCGTTCGGCGAGCCCGGCGAGGCGCGGGAGGGCTTCCTGTGCCCGCTGTGCCGCCTGGACCTGCAGGCCTTCCAGCAGCTGCGCCAGCACTACGAGGAGGAGCACTCGCGAGAGGAGCGGGACGTGCGGGGACAGCTCCGCAGTGAGTCACCGGGGCGGCTCCGCGGTGCGGGACCGGGGCTCCGGGACCGGGGCGGCTCCGCGGTGAGGGACGGGGCTCCGGGACCGGGGCGGCTCCGCGGTGAGGGACCGGGGCGGCTCCGCGGTGAGGGACCGGCGCTCCGGGACCGGGGCGGCTCCGCGGTGAGGGACCGGCGCTCCGGGACCGCGGGTCGCTCGGGGCTCGGCTGGGTGGGCTGCAGCTCGTGGTCCTGGCTGTCTGTGGATTACCTTCTGCCGTGGCAGCAAGTTTACACGATTCCCAGTGCTTTAGAAGTTGCTTATTGAAAGCAGGCACTTAAAAAGATGTTGCTCTTCCAGTGCCTGATTTTTATGCATTAATTGATTATTGGCCTTTTTTTATTTCCTTTTATCTGGAAGCTCTGATTGGTGCTGTCACCCAGATGCATTCCCAGGTTTCGAGGCTGTGGTCTCTGGGGGTTTTTGCCCCAGGAGGCTGCTCTGCTCTCACTAGCGTTCACGTGAGGTGACAGCGTGGGCTGTTTAGTACTTTTGAAATTATTTAGATATACAAACGCACTGAAATTCTAAGTTTGTGGTTTGTGCAGCAAGAGAAAGGAACCGTTGAACATCCTTGAATCCTAAGAAAATCATTGGGAATTGAGAGATATAATGTAGTATGTGCATGATGTCCCAGAATCCTGTGAAACAGGTCCCTACTGTGTTGTCATTAGGACATTAGTGCTACTTTATAACAGGTAACAAGGAGCATTTTATGGTTCTCTGAACTGCATTCTGTTTCTAAACAGAACTCGTTAAAGATAAACATGTCATCAAAGATGAAGACTTGTGCTGAAAGATGAGGAATGCTCCATCCTGATTTCATGTGACAGATACGGAGTGAGTACTGGCCACGTTTGATAACTTGTCTTTATCTGTTTCAGATCTAGTCCAGAAGGCCAAAAGAGCAAAGAAGAAATTGCTGAGGCAAGAAGGAGATGACAGAACGGATTCTGGGTCTCAGGAGCGATACGAATCGTTCAGCTATGGGGGGATAGATCCGTACATGTGGGAGCCCCAGGAAGTAGGTAGGAAGCTGGAAGGTGCTGTGGCTGAGAGAGCTTTTCTTCTGATGTCGTTGGGAAACGTGTGCTGAGGTCTCACCGATTTGTGTCTGTGCTGTTTCATGCGCTGTAGCATGGGGTTATGGCTGGTTTGTGCAGCCTGTCTACATTGTGTGGGCCAATGGGGAAAATGCAGGTAATGGGAAAAAATGTATAGAATCAGTACCCCAAGTACTCTTGCGAGCGGGACAGCTGTTCGGCGTGGTGTTCTGCCTGGGCTGTTGAGGCCCGCCGGGGGTGCGTTCACCTCTGTGCAGCTTTGCCCAGGTGTTCTGCAGCCAGCGCGGGGCCTTCTACAAAACACATCACCCACTAATTCATAATTAAGCTATAGCTAAATAAAATCTCCAGCTTGTGGGTTACACTTAAAGTAGTTGTTAGTTTACGTGTCTGACAGAAAGCTTGTCCGTGTATTTCAGCAGCAATCACAAATATTAGCGGAGAATAAATTGAGGCAGTGAACTAGCAGCAGCTCTTTGAACACTACAGAAGTGAGAACTGTTTTCTGATCAGATGAACCTTATGGATTTTAGGATGAGATTTGGTGGGTTTGTGACAGGGACTGTGATATCTCCAAAGTGGTGGCGGAATTCAGTTACACAGAGTGTCCCGTTCATTCCTATTACTTCAGCTTTGCAGGGTTTTCGGTTATTTCATTAAGATGAGGAAGTGACATTATTACAATTACTTGAGTAGCATCAAAAAGCAACATCTGATTTTGTATTCTGCCGGTCAGAAGAAAGATTATTTTTTAAATTTTGTGTGTAATTATCATTTTTAATACCTGGCTCATCTGATTTGGAAAAGGATCAAAATTTAAACTTGAAGCCAGCGTTGTCAAATATGAGTTGTACCTTTTTTAAACAGATGCTACGTTGTTCCTTGGTATCCTTGGTGATCAGTTTTCTGTAAATGTGAACTGTCCTCAGGGGTCTGATTCAGAGCCCCAAAGGTGGAAGGATGATCAGAAATCCAAAAGAGAAGTTGCTGTTGCGCAGACCTCCCGTAATCACTGCACCTGCCTCGTCCCTGTGTTCAGCACGCAGCCAGGGAGCTAAAGGCAGCCCGATTTGAGCGTACTGCTGCGTGGTAATAGTTTGCCAAATGTAGCCGAGGGATGAGGAGGGGAAAAAAATCACTGCAGCTGTTTAAACATAGTGCCTGCCTTTTTCTGTAGTAGAAATAAACCACTTCATTGCTAGCCTGAAGATCAGGCTTTAACCTGCATGTTTTATGTAGAGCAGCACCATTGAAATGTAGCTGTCTTTTAAGAGCTAATGAAATGCATTTAAATCCATACAGAACACCTGGGTGACTAAGGAATCTCTGCTCTCTCTCCAGGCGCTATGAGAAGCCATCTCTCTGATTTCAAGAAGCACCGAGCAGCCAGGATTGATCACTATGTAGTTGAAGTCAACAAGTTAATAATCAGGTTAGAAAAGGTAAATTTGCTGGTTTTTAATATTCCAGCCTTCTGCATGTTTCCTAGGTGTAAAAATGTAATATTTTACTATAAAGTATGCCCGTTTATCTAGCAGTACACTTATAAAGGACAGTAACCTGTGATTCCCTTCACACATCACTGTTTTCCTCTTTTATCCGTGAGTGCTGTGCTTGCTCTGACCCCGTGCTGCGGATGTCATTTCTGTTTCCACGCACTGGTTTCAAGCTGAAGATGCTACTTCCACATGCTTCAAGACCAATATGCTTTCCTGTGTATTTTCTCCAGCTTTACTAAATTTCTCCCTAATGTTTTTGTTACAATTCTTCCAGCTTCTCATTCTCCAAAGTCTAGCAATGATATACTTACATTTTGGCTCAGATAGAGCAGTGTTGATGCTGTAAGGACTATGTCTAATGTGCTCCAATTTGTACAGGTTTGGCACTACTTGTATGAAAATGGCATTAGAAATAAATAGGAAAATTGCAGGAATTCAGTGTAAAACGGGCTGAGACTCCTGGGTTTTCTTAAATGCCGGGTTTCTGTTTCTTGTTGGGCTGGGTTGTGTTGGGTGTTTTCCTTGCAAAACACAATTTTCTTGAATGTATTGTTTATCTTCTACTAGCTTACGTCGTTTGACAGAGCGAACACTGAGTCAGCTAAAATAAGAGGTTGGTATGAGCTTACCTCAGACTATTTGCTCCTATAGTTTAACCAGGCGAGGAATGAATTGAGTATCTCGTGCTGTGTGTTGCCTCCCCTCTTGCCTGCTCACAGCTATAGAGAAGTCTGTTGTGCCTTGGGTCAGCGATCAGGATGTTCCGTTCTGCCCAGACTGTGGCAATAAGTTCAGTATTCGAAACCGGCGTCACCACTGCCGCCTCTGCGGGTCTATCATGTGCAAGAAGTGCACGGAACTCGTCAGCCTGCCTTTGGCCAGTGAGTACAGCGTGTGCTGTTAATTCTCTTAGCTAACCTCATCCTGGCTTTTTGCCGTCAGAAAAAACGCTGCTGCTAATATTCCACCTGTGCAGAAAACTTGGTCCTTAATGTGCCATTCGGCTTCATGCTGACAAGGTTCTTGGCACTTAAAACTGTTGTGGCTATTTCCAGTCTTGCCCATGGTTGTCCAGACACTGACATTAAGGAAATTCATCCACAAGACTTCAAGAAGCCCTTTGAACTTGAATTTCCTCATCTAGTGCATTGGAGAGTGGACTGTACTTTCTGTGGAAATAAATGACATTAACTGTGCTTTATGGAGCATGCAAGCTCCAACCTGAGAATGCTTCTAGGCATAAACGAAGTAGGTGGAACTCAGCAGTCTGCCCCCTCGCTGCTTTTAAAATGAAGCAGCATTTTACAGTGAAAACCCAAATGCTGACTTGCAGTCTTGGTTGTCAGGGGTTCCTTGCATGTCTTTCAGCAGACTGTTTCAACTTGCTTTTCTAATATTACCTGAATGTAAAGTTTCTGTTAAAGCACAGTTTGCTTGTGTTGGTAAGATCTATTGGCTTCCTCAGTCACTGTAAAACTACCTGTGTGTAATTTTTAGGCAAGCTCACCAGTGCCAGCAAAGAGGCCTTGGGCTCCCACGCCAGCCCCAGCTCCTCACCCAACAGCGTCCACGGCTCCCGCCGCGGCAGCATCAGCAGCATCAGCAGCGTGAGCTCCGTTCTGGACGAGAAGGATGACGACCGAATCCGTTGTTGTCGGCACTGCAAAGATACCCTGTTGAAAAGAGAGCAACAGATTGATGAGAAGGAATACGCTCCAGAGATTGTGAAACTCTACGAGGTAAATCAGACTCCGCTCTTTCATCCCCAGTGTGTGTACCTGTGGTTGTCGCTCCTTGACTTTCAGCTTATCGCATGTCCAACCTCTTTATGACTTAATACTCACTTGTGTTAGAATAGACTATTGGGTGTTGAGGCCACATAACAAAGATATATCTGAAATGATAGAGCCAGTTGCTGTCCCACAGTAACTTCAAACATCATTTTACGATACATCATCATTCTCATCATCTGGAACGAACTGTTCTGAGATGCCTCTCCCTTAGAGTTGTGAACCATGGCAGCTGAGGTTCCTCAGAACAGCTCATTTACACCAGTGCTGTGCTTTGCGCTTTGCTGACGGGCTGTGCTGGAAATACAGGACTCGATGTTGTCAGCACTGTTTGTGCTCACGCTGCTGGCAAATGCTTTCTTCAGCCATCTCGGCGTACGGCTGGAGCATTGTTTTCAAGTCCGCTGTGAACGCGGGTGCTGACGGTCATCGGGATCTTTGCAGCAGTGTGTCTGCGCGCCTGGTCAGTTTTAACGGGAGTTCTTCTCGGGGCTCTTTGGGAGGAGATCTAAGGCTAGAAGTTGCCCAAGCCGTCCATTAAAACAGCTTCTGAATTTCAGTCCACCTTGCAGGGGCACGGGGGGTCTTTCTGTTCCTGACCATGCCACCCGTGTTCTGAGGATAACTGGGGGCTGCTCATGCTGGACAGTTAAACAGCTTTCAGCGCAGGAAACCTGGTGCACAGGCAACATGGAGGACTTATGACAGCATGTTCTTGCATTAATGTTTTAATAAAAATGACTTTTTTAATACATTTTGTTTTAATCAAGAAACTGCGACTCTGCATGGGGAAAGTTGACCAGAAGGCACCAGAATACATAAGGATGGCAGAATCACTAAAGTAAGCCACAGTTGCTGATTTTGTTTATGAATAGATGTTTTTTTTCCTCCTCAAAAGTGTGGGAAGGAATAAGGAAGTGGTGTGCTGAGGCTGCAAGAGTGTGTAAATTATAAGAAAAAGCAGTGTTAGATTATCTGTTGTCTTTTGGATGTTCTTTCAACAAAGTAGTACTGAATTAATTATTAGCAGTAACATTTCTTACAGAGAAGTCTGATTTATTTCTTTGGAGCCACTTCCCAGTGAGGCCCCACTGTTGCACCTGGGCACGTCGTCTTTGCACAAAGGAAGCCCAAGGCTACAAGTTTGTGTAAAGAGCCTTTTGGAAGCAGTTGGAGCAGGACGGCGCTGCCCTGAGCTGGAGGTGCAGCTCCGCTCGGGGTGGTGGCAGCAGGGGTGGTTGGGCTGCGTCTGCGCGGTTCTGTGTGCGCCGGCTGCCCGGCGACCAGCAGCTCCCGCAGGTCGCGCTTCTGCGCGCAGTTCTCACAGTTCCCCGCTGAAATCTTTCCACCCAGACTGCAAGAGATTGTCAGGTTACACCTGGCTTGCAGAGCAGAGAAACACACATGTTGGTCTTAGACTGTGAAGCATGTCTGCTTGGGAAGTTAAAGGTAACAAGTATTTCTGTATCTGTTCTGTAGATCTGATAGTTGTGGAAAAGTTAGGCTGTCATTCACCGTAACAAAACTGTTAGTGTAAAGAAACACCTCCCAAAGGGCAGAAGAGTATAGAATGTGAAAAACATGCTAAGCTGCTGCTGCTTCTTGTCCTGACTTCATGAGACCTGGTGTTATGTGGCTTGATAACTGGAGCAGAGTAAAAATATGCATGTCTGGGTAATGGAAGCAGATGTCGGAAACAACAGACTTCTTACTGATGAAATGAAAGATTTCTGACTAGCAGTGGGTCTTGGTCACCCTGGAATGACTTTGGTGATGTATGTGTTGTTAGTTGGATGCATGACTTACAATAAGTTGTATTTATTTCTTAGTGCTGGGGAGACAACCTACAGTCTTGAACATGCTAATGACTTGAGGGTGGAAATTCAAAAAGTGTACGAATTTATCGATGCCTTAAGGTAAGAGATCTCTCTCCCCTGCCCCCAGCATGTGTGCATCTCCCTCTTGTGACTTCCCTGGAGTTTTTCTTGACTGGTGTCTATGTGTAGCATATACCTGCATATTCATATAGATAATCAATTTGTCAGCCGTAAAGAGCACGTGAAAAGGTAGATGCTGTTCCCATGCACCAGCAACTTCTACTTTCTTTTCCAGCCTTAAAAATCATGCATTCCTCTGCAGTGAAAATAACTAAGCACAAAGGAAGTTAATAGTGGCACGGGTTTGGGTTGGTTTGGTTTTGGTGTGGGGTTTTGTGTGTGTTGTGTGTTGGGTTGTTTGTTTGTTTAGGGTGGGAGTGGAAAGTATTATAACTTGTAAGATCCAAAACGGCTTACCTGAAAGAACATCAGGAAGTTTTCCTCCAGGACTGTTGCATTTCCTCCCTTTCTGTTGCATTTGCACTGGCCCTTGTTTCTGAACTGATGGGGCTGTATGTTTGCTTCGATTCAGTAAGAAGATTTTGAGTCTAGGCTTGCATGAGGATCCCCAACCTCATCCTAAAACACTACAGCTTCAGAGAATGATACGATATTCAGCTACGCTTTTTGTTCAGGTAAATGGAGCATATGTTATGACCTGAATGTTAATTTTATATAGTGTTCTCTGCCAGGCATCCTGTGGTTTGTAAGTGTTTTGACAGGAAATGTAGTTCCATGCATTTTCTGTAGCTCCCCTGATGACTGAGGGCAGCCTGAGCTGAGCCAGCTGGCACACGGGCAGGCGGAGCAGCCCCGAGTTCAGAGCAACGTGTGAGCCTGAACCGAACGGTCGCGGGGAAGCCGTGCTCAGCCGGGCAGCAGCGGCTGCGGAGCAGGAGCAGCTTCTGTTGGCTGGGGGTGCTGGGGTGGTGTTTCTCTTTGCAGGCACTTGAGCACTGGCTGAATGCCTGCAAGCAGTGCTGTCAATATTTCCATTTTTGCCAGGAAAAGCTGCTTGGCCTAATGTCCCTGCCAACCAAAGATCAGTACGAAGACCTAAAGAGGAGAAGACTGCAGATGGTAAGACAGGTGAAGATCTGTTGTTCCACCTGGTGCTGAGGTCTCCTCAGGGGCCTGAGCCTGGTAGCTGTGGCTGTATGAAACCACAGGGACTGAGCTGCACGAGCTGTTCCTGCCGCAGCGCCTGCAGAGTGAGCCCTGAACTGAGCATATTGGCCTCCAGGGATTCTCACGTTGCATTCTGGAGTTCATTTGCACAAGCACAGTTTGGAGTTTTCCTTCAGTGGTGAAAAGGGGCACATTAGAACAATGGTGCCTCTTCTGAGAGTTTTTTTCTGTTAGGTGGGAGGACATCATTAACTGTAAGCTAAACCAGCTTTATCTTGAGGTAGAAGTTAAGAATCGTTGCGCTCCAAAAGCTGGTGGTATCAGTGACGGTTAACGCTGATGCTGTGTTACAGATGCCTGCTGTGGTCACACGTAGGGTTACTGCCCAAATCTGTCTAGACTGCACAGGTGCATTCGGCATTATTTCCTCTTTGTAAAGCGCTGCCACTGCTCCTACTTGCCATCAGGTTTGTAGAGGCAGATGGCATGGGATTTTGATGAATTTGGTCACAAACAAGCTGTAGGGAACCATTTAGGTGATATTATGGAGACAGGCGTTTTCTGCAAAGTAATAAAAATGCCTCTGGTCCCTTTTGGGTGGCAGCCAGCAATGTCCAGGATCAGGTGAATTCTTGTACCTGTGGGTATTTCGAATGGAGTGTTTCAAGCTCATAGTGTTCTCCTACCACGTTTTTTGGTTTAGATGGCTCTCGAAGCACATGGGAAACAAGAGGAAAAGCAGCAAGACTTAATCTCGAGATCTGCAGCTGCAGTTAACGGTGATGCAACTCAGCTGAAAAAAGGAACAGTCAGGAAGTGTGAGGGCTGGTTACCTACATCCAGCGTATCCAGAGAGCGGGAGATAGCAGACCCGCTTCTGCAGCAGATCGACAATATCACATCCTTCATTAAGCAAGCAAAGGCAGCTAACAGGATAGATGAGGTCCGTATGTTGCAAGAGAACCTGAGGCAGCTTCAGGATGAATATGATCAACAACAAACTCTGAAAGCGATTGAGCTTTCTAAAAAACAGGCAGAAGAGGAAGAGAGGCAGAGGGAGGAACTTCAGGTCCTTCGTGAGAAAGAGTGGGAAAGAGAACACCACAAATTCCTGTCTCAGCATTCAAGGACACGTTCCTTGGACTTCAGAGAAGTCAGGCAGCAGCATGAAGTGACACAAGAGCATCGGAACTTGACAGCCCATGTGTTGGATTTGGATATTACTCAGATCAAAAGGGACCCAAGTTTTGAACCTCCTGCTGTTGAGCAGCTGCCAGCTGAAGAGCCCTTGGTCTTTGCCCTCAGACCCCAGGGCGTCCCACAGGGTGACAAGGACCGAGAGCAGCCAGCCTGTCTGAACCCCTTTGAAGATGAAGCAGATACCCCTCAGTCAGAGGAAGATGCTACTAACCCATTTGCCAACGACACTTCCCCAGTGGTTTGTTTCTCTAACACAGCTTTGCAAAGTGATAAAAAAGAATATAATCCATTTGAAAATGAGGAGGAGGATGAACAAACTAATGGAGAACCTGGCAGTACTACAAACCCTTTTGAAGAGGATGAAAATCCATCTCAAAAGCCTGGGGGCAGCTGGAATTCCGGGAATCCGTTTGAAGAGGGATCCTCTACCAACCCCTTTGAGGTGGAGGATGGCAGTGAGGTCTCTGGAGAGGAGGCTATAGAAGAAGAGCTGCTTCTCCAACAGATAGATAATATCAAAGCTTATATATTTGATGCCAAACATAGCGGACGAATGGATGAGGTGGAGGTACTGACGGAAAACTTGAAGGAATTGAAGCGCACATTAGCCAAGCAGAAGGAGAAATCCAACTGCTGAAGCAGTAGGGCTGTGTAATAATTGTGTTAGGTCTGCTGTAGAGTATGGGAAGGTAGAGCAGAGACAAACGGGAGCACAGGTCACAAGGGGGAAGTGGGAAAATTGGCTTTTACGCACTTTCAATGAGGCATTGCCACTACTACTCAGTCTAGAAGAATTCCAGAGGTGCGCTGCTGCCCTCCAACTGTTCGACTAACACATTTTTAAACTTGTTACAACACTCTTTTAACGCTAGCTGGTGTTCTTGTTGCTTATTTTGGTCAAAGTGGTGAAGCACTAACAGGGAACTATGATTTGGGAATGGTTTCAGTGTTGGTTTGTCATCTTTCCCCCTTCCTGTTGTATTGGCCTTTTGGGTGGGGCTGTGACTGAAGAGAGACGAGACCTCCCTGCCACTCGCTCCTCTCTGTGCTGCCCCAGCGCGGTGTTCAGTCCGGCCTGGCTGCCCCGTGGTGGTGAAGTGCCGGTAAAGGCTTCTCTGAGGTGCAGAACATACAGCTTGCAGATCAGTTTTGTGCAATGACAACACATAAAAGGGATTTTAAGACTGAGAACTTTATAACTTATCTTAATATGAATAACTTTTAAATGTGTTTATAAAAATCCCCAGGTAGAATTTGGGGGCTGTCTTTCCATGGCTTTGTTTCCCACTGTGAGTGCAAACTGCAGCGCGAGAGCCGGTGCCCGCTGGCTGCAGACCTGCTCGTGTGGGCACACGCGCTCCTTTCCACACGCAGAGCCGCAGGCTGGCGCCGCTTCCGACTGAACACGGGGTGACCCTCCAGTTCCCAGTATCTTATGGAACCTACGCGTTCCTTTACATCTTCTGGGTGACAGAATGATCATGGTTGTTAGGTTTGTGAGACTGGAACCCTTTTGTTTGTAGCATCCAAGGAACAAAAATCTTGTTTACAACGGAGAGCTGAAGTGCCACTGAACTGCAGTTCTGTGAAGGCCGGGAGACAAGTCCGTGGCTGCCGTAGTGCCAAACAGCAGTTCTCTGCGATCCGGTTCCCCCAGAAGCTGTTGAGGATGGGGTGTGTCTGTCTGGAACAGCAGCTCCGTTGCTGCAGCCCGGGGTGCCGAGGTGACACGGGAGCGCCTGGTGACGGGCGTCAGAACGCTGGACCCGCGGGTGGGCCGCGCTGGGTCTGGGTGAGACGGAGCCTGAGCTGCTGGGTCTCACTGAGGGCGGGCAGGAGTCAGTCTAACAGGTGTATGTATTTGAAGCTGGAAATCGGGCAGATCGCACTGTATAGCACTAATAATAGTGGGCCTACTCGGAAGGGTAAACATTTATGGAACATGATGGCTTTTAATTGTCTCTAATATATAGTAGCATAGCTATAACCCAAGCATTGCATAATATTTTAGAGACAGAAATAATTATCCTACCTATAGAGCAGGAACTCTAGTTGTATTCTGCTGTAAATGAAAGTGGAGGGGGGACTTCCAGAACTGTTGTTTAAAAAGCAATACTGCCCATATCCTCAGTTAATAGCCCTAGTAACTGGTCAGCAGAACTCGGAGCAGGTGTTGAAGGACGGCCGGCGTTCTTTACTGACGCTGAGAGGTGTGCAGAACGGGGAGTGTGCACAACAGGGTGTCTTAAAGCCAGGAAGTTTTTATACTGAGATGTTTTATTGGAGTTGATCAGGTCCCTGACTGTTATTTTGCACCAAGTGAAATGAACTGAGGATTCTGAAAGGTCATGACCAAACATGCACAGTGACACCAGGTTTAGGAAGGCAGCAAAAAATAAATGTTAGGATAGCTAAACATAATCCCTGGAATATTGTTTAACAAAAGTTATTTAAGACAGACATGTTTGCAAGAGGGATCGCTCCCTGCACTATAACCCACAGGCATTCCTGGTATCAGCACGAGAACAAACGAACAAAACATTTCAGTGGCTTCAGCTTTCACGTCTAAAGTGTTTTTCCTGTTGCAACTATCCTGCCTTCTTTGTATGTTCAGTCTAATACACTAATAATTAAAGTATCCTTATTGTACATGTAGTAATGTCTTTCCAAGCAGATGACAGGCTCGCATACCTCAGGATCCGCCAGCGTTACCCGTGACAGAGCAGACGCCCGGCGCTCGCGGCACCTCCCGCTGGCCCCGGGGCCGCTGTGGGGCTCGCCCGGCTCTGCGCAGCGGAGACTGACTGCATGCGCTACTCCGTATGGCAACTTTGTAAACAGAGATGAAATAAAACGACCTGTTTATTTTGTGCTGTTTGTCCTTGACAGTTTCTGCAGGACACGTGTGGAACGTTGCACTTGGCCGTTAGCTCGGAAAAGCTCAAACAGTGTAAGTGGCGTGTGCGGGCCTGACTCGGGCGCGCGCAGTCCGCGCCGACACGGCCCCACGCGGGCAGAGGCACGGGGCAGCTGTCTGCTGGGGCGGAGCTGCGAGGATTCGGGGTCTTTGGCCCCGCGCAGGGAGCAGGAGTGTTTGGGGTCAGGAGTGGATGGACTCGCTGCTCAGAATGTGCTGGAAGGTCATAAATCCAGACACAGTTCTTT
Source organism: Columba livia (assembly GCF_036013475.1). Lineage (NCBI taxonomy): Eukaryota > Metazoa > Chordata > Aves > Columbiformes > Columbidae > Columba > Columba livia. The sequence goes on from NC_088611.1 coordinate 22,824,040, forward strand.
GTAAGGCTTTTTTTTTTTTGGACTTCAGAAAATAGTCTTCAGAGCAGCTTTTGTTTCCTGAACAACTATGAGAATTGTCAAACGTGTCTCTCAATGCTACCTTGTGTTTTCCCTTACTGCTGGTGCTCTTGACTTGACCGGCACTTCTCAGAGCTGCAGTATCGACTGCAGAAGTTGTATCTTCCGGTAAGAGACTGAGTGGTAACTGAACAAATTCAGAAAATCCAGCGTGTAGTTTAATGCTGGAGTTCCCGTTACCAGTTGGCTGCGTTCAGTCAGTACAAGGTGCAGAGCTGCAGGAACACTCTACAGCGCTCTACACATGGTGCAATTCTGTGCCGCTTCTAAGATAAATCAACTTTTTAGTCTGTCTGAGAGCGAACATGATCTCAGTTTTGCCGTGACCTTGTACATGCAGCATGAGCAGGAAACGGGGCTCTAGTCATTCCCTTTTCCTTGTTCTGCAGTGGCGACTGTAATGCTTTGGAAAACAGGCACCAAAAAGCTGGGATTTTATTTTTATTTACTTTTCACTTTAATGACTCCAGTTGTAGCTGCGAGAAACAAGGCTGTCTGTTACAGGACCGTCTCTGTTCTCAGTGCAGCAGGCGGCCGTCAGCCCGCGCCGCTCGGCCTCACGCTTCGGTTTTTGCAGCAGTTCTGTATTTTCCCCTCATCTCCTTGGGCAGCGGCACAAGAGCCGGGCAGGGAACCTGCCCTTCAATCTCACACATGCACTCCCGCAGGTGGTACTTCTTGGGCCCGAACGTGCCTGGGTGTGACAGCTTCCTCCTTTCTCTTTCCTCTCTTTCCAGCGTTTCTCTAGGAGAGAGACGTGTTTGTTACAACCGGAAGCGTGAAAGGCAACGTTTCGTCTCCCCTGGACCCAATTTACAGATCTACGGTTCCCGGCTCGTGACTTTTACCGAGGTCACGTCCAAAGTGGCATTTCTTTCTGTCCAGCCGGCCGGTGCTGTGCTGCGCTGGGTGAACAGCGGCTCGTTCACGGCTACTTACTTGCTTTTACCCAAGATTTTTTTAATGTGCTCGGTTATCTCTTTGTTGGTTTTATCTTCCACGTCAACCAAAACTTGCTCTCCGCTGTCTGTCGGGAGAGACGTGAACAGTTCGTCATCACTCGCTGCTGCCGGTGGCGCAAAAACCGTTTCGCGTGCGCGGCGTGAGCGCAGGAGCGCGGCCGGGAACCGCGGCCGCTCCGGCGAGCGCGGGGCTGGGAGCGAGCGGGGCGGGGCAACTCCCAGCGACAGACACGCGTGAAACCGCCACCGCTCCGGCTCCGCCCGCGGGCCAGGCGGCGCGGGGCCCGGGGACACAGGCCCGGGAGAACCGGACAGAACCGGGAGAACCGGACAGGCTCGGGAGAACCGGACAGGCCCGGGAGAACCGGACAGGCCGGGGGGCACCGGACAGGCCCGGGAGAACCGGACAGAACCGGGAGAACCGGACAGGCTCGGGAGAACCGGACAGGCCGGGGGGCACCGGACAGGCCCGGGGACACAGGCCCGGGAGAACCGGACAGAACCGGGAGAACCGGACAGGCTCGGGAGAACCGGACAGGCCCGGCCGCGGTCCCGGCGGCACGTACCCAGGTAGAAGCGCAGGAAGGGCGAGGGGGTCATGTTCTTGAAGAGCATGATCTGCACCCAGGGGTTCTTGTACTGGATCTGGGGGATGTTGAAGAACACGAACTTTCTGGAAAGGAAGAGAAAGCGGCGGGTGTGCCTGAGGAGACCCCGGCCCCCGCGCTCCCGCCGCGCGCCGCTCACCTCGCGCCCTCGCTCCGCTCTCCCGCCGTGTTGTAGTTCACGGTCAGCACCTTCACCGAGCTCTTGAAGATGACGTCGCCCTGGCTGAGGTACTGCAGCGTCCGCCGGACGGGGAACCGGCCCTTCATCGGCATGGCGGCCACCGCGCCGCGGCGGGAACGGCGGGAACGGCGGGAAGCGCCGCCCGGGCCGCAGCGCCCGCGGCCACCGCCCGGCCCCGCCCTCCGACACGCGCCGGCCCCGCCCCCTGCGCGCGCGGTGGCTCCGGGGCTGCGCCGGGCGCTGCTTCCGCCGCGGACCGGATGTGCCGGACGTCCCCGCTGTCCCCGATGTCCCCCCTGTCCCCGGTGTCCCCCCTGTCCCCGGTGTCCCCCCTGTCCCCGCTGTCCCCCCTGTCCCCGCTGTCCCCGCCGTCCCGGCTGCTTCTCCCCCCGCAGCCGCCCCGCGCCGGGGCCCCAGGCCGCGATTGGGCCGCTGCGCTCGGTGAAGGGAACGCGAAGCACGGTGTCCCGAGGCGGCAGGGCCGGGGCGCACTGCGCGGCACGCCCGCGTCTCCTCAGGCTGGCGCCGTTGTCCGTTGTAAGCGCTTGGGACACGGAACAAGTGCACACAGGTACAGGTAGCGACAGCTGAAACAGGAGGGACCACTCGTAACCAGTTAAGGGAAGAGTCCGAAGATTAATATAACCTGGCTCAGACATCTCATGTTTAACACGAAAATAAAACTCAATAATGCATTTATATTTGTAATTCACTTTAATGGTATAAACCTCATTTAGGTAGTAGTATTAAGCCACAACAATATAATTCCACATTTAAACAGCATTTAATAAAATGCATAAGCTAAATCATGCACTGCAATACTCTATATACAAACACAACAATGCAAATTCCTCTTCATGACTGAAGACATTGATTAGATATAAAATTTAGATTAAAAAAAGGACATGCTATTATTTTTAAATGCTATCACACGTAACAATGCTGATTTCACAGAAGAAGCTGTGAGAAATCATCAACTTTTTCAAGGTTTTTAACTTGAAATTAAAATACAATAATATAAACGATAGTTTTCTAAATTATAATGAACAGAGACTTCCAGAAAATATCCCACGGAGTTAAAAGCAGAGGATTCCGTTTGCAGCTTTGCTGGTGCTGCAGGAGCGCGGAGCTGCCCGCTCCGCAGGCGCAGCCTGCCCCGAACCACAGGCCAGCCGCTCAACACGCTCCACCGATAACACTGATTCCATCTGCGCGAAATTAACAGACATGCTCTGTCACGTTTCTTCGTAAAGAAGTCCTGTCTGAAGCCCAGCCGCGGTCGCGGAGCACGTTCGGAGCGGCGCTGCCGCCGCTGACCGCGTCCCCCGCGCGCAGCCGCTTCCCGGCGCCGCTCGGCACAGCCGCCGCAGCCCGAGCCGCGCTGGCGCCCGCGCAAACTGCTCAGACGCCTACGTAAAACAAGTCCGCAGGGTTAAAATACGCTCTTTTTCTAAACCAATAATGGAATTGTAAACCAGGTTCAATCCCAATCAATGCCCCAACTGGCTCCCCAGCCGTTAAAAACGTTACTGCGGCGGATGGCGTGAACAGACGCGCGGGTTCCGGCTCACCCAGAGACGCAAACGTGGTTCGGCCCGCAGGGATGGTCACACGCCAGTGAAGGACCATCTGCCACAGCAATTCCTGCCATTCATTTAAATCATTTTCTTGCTGAAAATCTCAAAAATAAGGTTTGAAATGTTAAAGTGGATGTCGTACAGGTTTTCTTCTATACTCGAAACCAGAGCTACAAGTGCTTACTAAACGATGCAGGGAAGCAGAGAACTCCGAGCAATTCCCGTGCGGACGGAGCAGCGGGCCCGGCCCCGCACGGTGCCGCCCGTCCGCCTCGGCAACGCGCGTCTGCCACGCCGCCCAGCAACTTCCACTTCCCCTTGGTAACGCAACAGAAGCAGCACCTGAACGCCCCTACGCCGTCTGTACCTGGCGTTCTTCCATCTGGCCTCCGCTCAACACTTTTTAAAAAATCAATCTCTTACCAAGTTTCACTGCAAAATAAAACTGTACAAAAAAGTCTCTCAGAAGGCTGAAAGAGGATATCTTGAAAATAGGGAAGTATTTTCTATGACTGTAGTCATTTATTTATTCATTTACTTTTAACAGACATGACATGTTCCATTAACTATTCACCCGCAGACTTCTACACATCAAATGGGAAAAGGTAAAATGCAAAAGCCAGACAATTAACGAATACGTGAGTGAGTTGTGGGCGGCAGACGCTGAGTTCGGGCTGGGGTCAGCAGCAGGTGCAAAGCTCAGAGCGGCAGGGGCACCCACCTGCCCGAGCGAGGGCCGGGCCGCTCGAGATGAGCAGTGAACGAGAACCTCTGACGTACAGAACGCTACGAATACATGGCTACGTATCTGTACATATATACATACACTACGCACTTTCTATACACTGTACAGAATGTATTTTGACAGATAGGTATAAACATATACATTCATACACACATACATACAACTATGTACATATGCATTAGCTGCTCGAGTGAGTTTTAGAACTGAACGCGCAGAAATGCACAATGGTGGGAGGCACAAAATAAAGCTGTGTAAAAATCTATCAGACCTTTAGAAAGGAAGACGGGCAAGAGCTGAGCAACGCTGAGTGAGTCCGAAAGCACCCCGAACCAGGGTAAACCAGGCTGGAACACGCGGACAGGGAACCTGCGATGGCTTCACAACAGACAGCCAGGACGCAACGCAGCCCTGGCGTCCGATGGCTTCCAAGTCTGATATATTTAGACTTACAGGATTTAAACTTTACGAAGAATTTGACTTTAATTTGCAACCTTGGCATAAAAGATGTTCTGAGCTTTTTCACACAGATCATTTCCACATAACGCTGATAAAACTGACTGCAGCAGTAGTAGGGTTGTAGCATTATCTAATGAGAGGTTATGGCATTTCTCCTCCAACAATAAGCCTGAACTTAGTTCAGGAGAATTTACTGTTAATTTACTCAGCAACTTTAGAATTAAAAGGCGCAGAAAGTCAATGTTCTCATTTTCTTTGCCATGCCCTCTTGGTAATTTTTCATAGAAAGCTGTTTTTTAAGCCAGTTTTCTGTCATTTGAGACCCAGCAGGTGCTGGCGGTTTGTCCTCCCTGCTCTGCTGGGGCTGCTCTCCAGGACCAAACGCGGCAGCAGCTGCAGCGCGGGCGGCAGGAGCAGCGCTGCCGGGACACACGGACCCACTGCCGGGACACACGGACCCGCTGCCGGGACACACGGACCCGCTGCCGGGACAGACGGACCCGCTGCCGGGACACACGGACCCGCTGCCGGGACACACGGACCTGCTGCCGGGACAGACGGACCTGCTGCTGTTCGCTGGCACTGCTGCTTGTGCTCTACGGGCAGGAGGGGATGAAAGAGCCAGCCCACCTGCTTTGCACTCTGTACTTTGGAGTGCGCAGAGGGACATTTCAAACAGAAAGCGAACGCTGCCGAGTTTCCTTCCAGAGCGCTGTGCTCTGCAGCGCGCCGTGCCCGGCTGTGTCCTGCAGGACCTGCTCTGGTCGCTGCGCCCGCCGGCCGGGAACGGCCCTTCGTTCCTGGATAAACTGTATTCTGATATCCATGCTGCTCATGCTATGTGGGGCTTTGAAAATGATCCCTTACTAATTAAGCAGCAGGTAATCGGGGCAGAATCCTAACTACCCTCTTAACTGGACTGGGCAGGAAAATGCACCACCACCTTCAACATCTTGGGTGAAGTCACAATCCGTGACAGTCTGTGTGCTGCACACCCAAGGGCTCTACGGCCTCTGCCCAAGGCGGAACACAGCCGGGAAACCGCTCCCCTCGGCCCCGGCTGGCTCCCCGTGCCCCGCACAAGCCGTGTGCCGCAGGCCCGGCTGGCCGCGTCCGCAGACGCCCGGGGCCGCGGCTCCTCCAGCGCCAGAGACTGACCGGGAAACTGGAACTGACTCCTCGGTGCTCGCCAACACCTCGGAGTGCTCTCGAAACAGCCTCCCTAACGACCTCACAGTTTAAGGCAGCAGAAATAAAGGCCTGTCCGGTCTCTGAAGGATGTCTCCTGCAGGATCACCTTCTCCTCTGCTGGGAGTCCCATGCCAGAGTCACTCCCAGAGGCGTTCTGTCTCGTGTACAAGCAATGCAACAGGCACAGGAAGACGACTTCTGCAGTCTTAGCTGTGGTTCTCTAGCCCAATGTAAGTAAATTAAAAGGAAGAAAAGCAGTGTACGTTCTCGCCCTTGTCACAAATGCCATAACAATTATTACAAACCTATCTCTAAATGCTCCTATACCGTTATTGATCATTATTCTTTTTACCTACAAGATGCAAATCCAGTCCCTTCTCAGAGTGGGAGAGCAAATGAAGCACACGGAGGATGGACCTTATTGCCCCATTACCATTCTGTGCGTGCCCCAGGTTCAGCCAGCACAGAATTCTGACTTTTCTCTGCATTCATTATTACCAATATAAACATGTGCTCAAGTTCAGATAGATCCGATCAGTTTATCACTGTATTTCTGCTGAGTTAAAATATTTTCATTTCAAGAGCAGCAGAAACAGGACCTTGAATATTCTGGAGGAGCGAACCTGAGGCACCAGGCAGAGCTTCACTGAGCTGCCGCTCTCCTTAGAATCGTTTTCAGGCTGCGACCCTTTGACTCTTAGTTCTGTAAACACGTCTGGCATTGAAATTTGGCCTCTATGAAAACAAGCTATTTCCATACTAAAAATCAAGATATGGCTTTTCAATAATTGTTAAAATAAAAAACTCTCCTGTCCCTTATAAGCAAAAGTTTGCGCTTGCAAAAAGAGAAACAGAATGAAAGCAATTTTAAAGCAAAGCCAGTACAATTAGCCAGTTACCATCTTCCAGTTACCGGCAAGGGAGGTGGAACAGACCTCAGAAATGCCAAGAACTGCGTCAGGCCTGGAGCGTTTTCCAGAGACTGTTTAGAGCTTGCTGGACCCTGCGCTGCGCTGTGCGCTGCTCCGCCGTCACGGCGCTGCAGCGGCCTGGAGCCAGAAGAGGCGGACAGTCGCGGCAAAGGCCAACGCAGAGGCAGCGAGAGCTGGAGAAGAGAAGGCTCGGGGCGCCTGTCAGCGCTGAGCAGAGACGGGGACGGGGACGGTGCCCGTGACGGGGCCAGCGGCTGCGGGCACAAACCAACCCAGGAGGCTCCTCGAGCGCCAGGGAACGCTCCTCACCGCGAGGGTGCCCAGGAGGCTGTGGAGTCCCCGTCCCAGTCCCCGGCTGCGGGACACGGCCCTGCCGAGCAGGGGCTGGGCCAGAGGGACCCCAGAGCCCAGCTGGGGTACTGGGACTGCCCCGGGGACCTGGCGCGAGGGACCCGCTGCGCTGGAGAACAGTGTCTGCTCGTACACGCGCTGCTTTGCGTGGTCTTCCCAGCGCCCCTCCATCGTGGGCCCAATCTTTGACTCGTCTCTATGACAGCCCTTGGGCAGCACGTGAGAAAGAAGTGTTAGGTTATTGATCACATCTATCTTGTTATTTATACCTAATATTCAAATATGCAAAACATGTTCGATTCTGAATATGTCTTGAGCTCAAGGATCTACCATCTGCCATCCAAATTTCTACGATGCAAATGTTACTCTTGGAATCAAACCAGCGTATTGTTAGAGAAAGTTCTTTTTGTTAATGGCGTAAGGACTAAATCAGCTTGGTTCTGACCAACACGAGCCGGAAAATCATTCGGATGATGATATACAAAGAGACACATTATAGCTTTTAGGTGGTAATATCAGAATCATAAGTATGGAACTGCTTCACTTTCCCTATTTAATGCATGCACAATAAATAAACCCTAGATATGGATTGCACTGGTGTTAATTCATTTACGCAAATTAATATTTTATCCCTAAGGTCCAGGGAGCCATTTGCAGAGTAAGTGACTTAGAGATGGCTCGAGGACAGCATTTGTGAACAGAGCTGCACATTGACCATTCTGAGGTACAAGTGCCATACAATGCACACGTTTTAAGCTCTGTTTTGTGCAATCCCTCTGGTCCCGAAACACCATAGTGGGTTTATTTTGTTTTCTCAAGGGTTACGCTCACAGCACAAGTAAGAGGAATTCAGAAAGCATTTTTCCCAGAAAACAGGGCCCTTTGACTCGAAAAACTGGAAGCTGAAATGATGTTTGTCATGAAAAAGCCAGCTGGTGTGTGTTTAAATTTGAGAAAAAAGAATCCAGCGGCAAGTTTCGGTGCTAAGGAGCATTTCATTTGTCATTAACAGTGCCTGCTTATCCGCTTAAATGATTTTTTAAAACACCGAAAGCAAATTGAACTGCATAATCTTTTTTTCCAATGAAAAATACAATAGTTCAATGCATAATGCTTTTAGCAATAACACAACCCAATCCATTTTTAACAGAAGTGGCCACAACTCTTTCCAAGCTAGCTACTGCTGCTTCTCCTGATGTTGCCAATACCACGATTAATTTTTAAGTTGTATACCCTTGAAACAGGGACTTTGCATCGGGAGGGCTGACGCCACTGCGGTAAGCCAGCCCACAGCAGGCCTGCGCCGCAGCGCCGCCGCGTTCGGGTGCGGACCTTCCCCCCCAGGAAAAACACGACTATCTCATTTGCTGTAGCAAAAGCTGAAGGGCATGGAGTGCAATATTACACATTTCAGCATGTATATTGGACTCTTTGCAACACCCTTTTGAGAACAGGACATTCTGAGTGTTGTAACAATGGTAACTGCAGAAGACTTCAATGCACCCGGAAGCTGAAATTAAGTAGCCTCCCGTGTCATAACGAGCAGTACGAACGTTATCCCCTAATGAGGATGGAGCAGACCTGGCCAAGACTTGTTCTCACAGCAGAAGCCTCGTCTGGAGCTGCTTAAGGTCTTTTGGCTGCAATTCAGACCCTTAAAAGACACAAGCACCAACTTGGTTGGTGCTTCTCAATAAATGTCAATAACAGAAGATAAAGAAAAGTGCTGAACTTACAGTTTGATCTTCGTCACATAAAATACACAAGTAGAAAACGCCTCTACCGTAAAAATGATTAAAATAATTGATACATCTAATGAGCCAGGATCAGATGAAGGTATTAATTGCCATGAGTTTTTAAAAAACTGATTGTTTTAAATATTTGATGTCAATAATAATAATAAATTACACTAAAATGAAAACAATGCTAGCAGTTTACGGGAAATACTAGAAAACATGTCGATGGCTCACCACTGCAGACAATTAAAAGGCGGTCAATTTTATAACCCCATGGTGGGCCAGTCATTACCTGCAGCTGTACACGCAACGTCAGTCCGAACCCCAGTCCCAGGAAGGGCGGGAGCGCTCAGCCAGGGCCGGGGGCGCGGCGGCACAGACGAAACCAGAGCTCTGCGATGCACCTTGCCGGCAGCGGCAGCCGGGTCCTGCACAGCGCGCTCCCGGGGCGCCGCTGGCTGCTGACGAGGGCGCTCGGGGAACGCCGGAAACACACAGAGCATCGCGCAGCTCTTCGACAGGCTGCTCCTGCAGTTAATGACTGCTGTCCCACAACCAGAAAGCCTCCTGCTCCAGAACATTTGTCGTGACTCTCTTGGTCTGAACAGAGACTTTAAGGAACCTGGATACGTCATCGGCACCGTGGCAAGAAACGTTTCTTCTCCTGGTTTGGGTAATTCCCGCAGCAGATAACAGTCACTGCGACTGCATCGTGCTGTGAATTGCAGCCACGCTGATTTAACAGAGTTGAATTTCATAGAACGTGGATATCCGACCTAACAGTCCACCTTAGTATTTCATGCATAACATAAAAGCAAGTGACATTTTGTAGAATAAATGATTGTCTCCTGTAGCACTCTACGTTTTCACGGAAATCACCAGCATTTGGACTAAAGACACAGTCAATTTTTTTCATTTTCCATACTCATAAGCAGGATGTAGATGATGTCGTCGCTTTGACGTGTGGTGCTTACAAAGTGCTAGTACTATACCCTGGCATTTATTAGATATTAATTCCAAGGATATCTTTAAACATATACATGGGTTTTTTTACTTTTAAAGTAATTTTATTACTAATCTCTGATATTATAAAATTCTATTTTTACCCACTGATAATTTCTAAATACAAAGCATGTGAAAAGTATGTTCAGTAATCTATAGCCTTTTAAATTAAAGGCAGGAAAAAATTCCTTGTGGCAGAAAAGGTCCGAGAGCAGGTCTTTTAATAGCCGCTGAAATTCTGTCAATGTCAGCAAAGAGACAAGGACAGATCTGTCAGGAAACTGGTAAGTTGGAAATATCGGTACATACCAAAATGCTATTCTTTCAGCTTCGTAATTGTATGTTTTTACGAAAATTGCTTCAATCCATAAAACTCTTGTTCCCGCTACGCAGACGTGCCAGTGATCTGGCCATTGTACTCTGCTGTTTCCATTTTGAGGATGTAGGGGATGATGCTGTCAATGGGGACGTTTCCGATGAGCCCGGTAAAGAACAGTTCCTCGGTGATGCTGGAGCTCATCAGCCGCAGCGCGGGCAGGCGCACCAGGATCCGGGCCAGCCTGCGAGGGAAGGCCGGGGCGTTAGAAACACATCCAGCGGTTCAAAATACAGGGGCTAAAGAGCTGGATCTGCCTTTACTACTGCCATAGCTCACGAGTGGGAGTCAAGAGGCGATTAAAGATAACTGAGCTACCAAAACAGAACAGTTACTCCTCCGCCCTGCAAATGAAGTACATTTTAATGCCCTCCATGGACACGTGTATGTACAAACATGCAGTTCTCTTGGTCTGCTTTTGAAACTCCCAGCTCTGGAAGCACTTGCATATGTAATAACGTATTGATTAGTGAGAACATTAGCACAAGTAAACACTTAATTAAAATTTAAACCATAAACAGCATGGCCCTTGGTTGCCTAGCAACTCAATGACAAACCAGATAGCAGGAATGGGACTGGATGTGTACCAACGGAAGAGAATCTGCTTCCGATGAGGCATTTGGAGGGATGTGCTGTTACTCATGTCATACACACTGCCAAGTGCTGTGGGTTTCACGTACCAGGATGTCAACAGACATCCACGATAACGAAGTGATCGCATTGGATATCTGGGCTTACAATATATCTGAAATTTAGGACAGCGATGAAAGCATTTCTGCTGTGTTGATATACATGACAGATGCGAATGACAAATGCCAAAATAAAGTAATTTCTCGACCCAGAGCCGTGTAACAGCAAGCCTTAGGCAGCACGGAACACAGGCCTCTGGAAAATGCTTCAATATCCATGGAGAAAATATAGAAGGGCCGTTCTGCTAATATACTGTATCTTGCAACTTCAGGGAAAAGCTGCAAAAGGACTGAAGATGTGCTGCTGGTTTTGTGGAAGGTATAATAGAACGCTTGTGCTTCTGCCTCAGTTTGCGCCAGCATTCTGTTGCTCAGAAATAATCGGACTTGTAGTCTGAACTATCTATGGGTGAGCATGGGGATATAGACAACGCCAATTAAAATACATGATATTGTTTGGGAATTGTGACTCTGATTTTCTTCCTTAAGCCACTACAGTATGTGAAACAAAATCTGCATTTCATATATTTATTTTTACGGCAGATATCCAGCTCCCGCACATTGAAACCAGAATAATTGAACTCTGCACAGAAGCAGCATGTGGGACTTGGGGAGATTCCTGAAGCGGAGGATCCCACCTGCGCTGCACCCGACCGGGACCCCCGACCGGGACCCCCGACCGGGACCCCCGACCGGGTTAACTCCGTGAGAGCAGCGCACAAACCAGGTCTGAGATGGGACCAGCTCTGGCTCTTATGTTGTGGGGCTGTGGTGGGTTTGGTTTGTTTCAAGGTTGTTTGTGGGTTTGTTTGTTTTAGCTGAGGTTTTGTTTAAGCTACACCAGCCTCAGACCTTGCTTAGATGTATGGGACTGCATGCTTCTGTACACAGGGGCACCCTTAAGAGAATACGTTCTGGGATATATCGCCACACAGAAGTTAGTGTCTCCCTGGTGCAGAAAATCCTTGTGTTGATCAAATTTCAAACAGCTTTGACAGAGACTATTAGAAAATAGGATAACTATCTCTAGCAAGCAAGAAACAGGAACACAGTTGAGAAGACAAAGCCAAGTTTGATACTTTCAAAGAGAAGCCCTTGGAAATTAAAAAAAAAAAAAGCAGCAGGACATGGGAATTTCTTATAAAGACGCTGACGCTACCGCTCTCCACTGACACAAACACGTAAACAATGATAACCACCTCTTATTACCTCAAAGCCTCCTTGACAACTAACTCAAAAAAGGAGGCAGTTTCCATTAAGAAGTCTGAGGCAGTTATTCTTGAGACTTCCAATGAACTAAGTCTGGTTACTTTTGCAAACATTGCAAAAAGACTCTCAAAAAAACAACAGAAAGGAAGTTTAACTGACACGAAGGAGCCAGACAGCTGTTCTGCTTCTACCCCTCTTCCAGCAAACCCACTTGCCTTTATGAACAAGGTTCTAGTTCTTCTCATCTCAACAGCCAAAAGAGAACAGATGTCAAAAAGGACATTTTTACATCAATGATGTTATTTTGTACCTTTGCCAGCTGCGGCCCACAACATTATTTTGGGTACTAAAGACAATAAATACCTATAGGTATCTTCTGGATAGGTTTTTTGTACATAGTCCTGCAATTCCATCTGTGCCTTCTCCTGGAATTTTTCTATCTGGGTTGAACTGGTCAGACCAGGGTGATCTAAAGAAACAAAACATTTCTATATGTAGATTGTTTCCCTATACATTGTGAAATGTATTTAGTTATAAGATTCTCACATTTAATTTCATTTAAATACTTCAGTTGTATTGTGGTATTTAACATGTATAAAGGAAACCGCTCCAATGGACATTTGCTGTGTCACGTTCCGCTCCCCAGCTGCGGGCCCACAGAACGCGGAAAGGATGAAGCCCGTGGGTACACGCCAGGCACCGACGCCCCTCCTTTAGTCCTCCTGCATGTTTCTAACCTTTTGTTTAGGTGTGTTTGCCTCTGCGATCTCAACCGACTCTGCTGACTGAGCAGTACCCAGGGACGTTTTCTTGAAAGATCAATTTATTGACCTTCCCGAGTCCGTCTCGTGTTCTAATTGCAGCTCACTCAGCTCCTCAAAGGCAGCCACACGACCAGGGGAAAAATAACAACCAAACCAGAGAACAGCACCTATCTGACTGTGCCCAGCGCCCCCAGCGTGGTGTTCCAGCTGCTCCTCAGTCAGCACTGAGCTACCTTCACTTGGGAGAGCTTCTTGCTCCTCCAACTTCAATAAAAATCCTAAAAAAGCTAGCCCTTAATGGTATAATACAGAAAAGCATTTCAAAAGCACATTTCAGGACACCAATATCTTGTAATTAAAGTAAGTTTTATTACAAAAAGAAAAATAATGGGAATGGAAAAAAACCCAACCCTGATAACAAGATAGTCCTTTTATTTGAATTTTGTTAAATTCAAAATGTAAACACCTTTGAATTAAGGTAAATAACCACATTTCTGAGTTTCCCACTGGGCTCTGGTGCCCTGGGGACGCGGCTCTCCTCCCCGCACCCCGCGCCTCGCTGCCTGCTGTCCTTATTTGGGTAACAAACGGAAGACAGCCTGTTTACATTCGGTTTTGAAGATCTCGTGGAAGTTCCACATAGAACACAGTGGTATTTCTGCTCATATTTCAGCGATCCCTCTTATGAGTGTAGTAAAAATATTAAAATTGAAGCTAATGCTTTTTGTCACGGTGAGGATGTATTTCCCCTAACCCTTCCTGCCCTTTACTTCACTAATATTGCTAGAACACAACCTAGATAACTTACTGCTCGTAAATTCTTCGCTGAAGATAATTTGGGAGTCTCGTTTTCTCACACAAATACCCGATACGTTAGAACTGTCAACAACATGGGGATGTCACCCCAAAGTTATTTTAAAAACACATATTTTTGACAAATCATTATGGAACAATCATTTCATCTGCAGCTTAACAGTTAAGTTTCATCTCAAGACATTAGTCTCGTTAAAAACATTAACATATGAATGCTTATTATTTAAAAAGATCTGGTTACTGAGTTCCTTACCAGGGCTAAAGAGGACTATAGCTTTCAGGTACGCATATTCGTATCCATCAATATCAAGCTTGGCCATGCTGTTACAGAACTCCTGAAGTTTCCAGATGTGTTCCATGACTTGCTTTATTCTGTCTCCAGAAAGTTTATCTACAAAAAGATATTGCTTACTACTACACGTGAGCTCAAGTACATCTGATATAGTAACCAACGTGCTTTTACAAAACAGGTGAACCAACATTTTCAAGTCTTTGGTGTCATTTACTCTCTTAAAATGCCGCAACACATAAGGGCGGCCTGGCTGATCATGGAAGCGAAGGTTCGTGAAGCTGAGTCAGCAAACAGAACGTCAGCTCCTTTGCCAGCGCAGCGTGATCTGCAGCAACAATCTCACTCCAGTGCTGTCCTGTTCTCAGCAGACACTCTCAAATGACGAATTATTCTACAAATGGCCAGAGAGATTCTGAGAACGGGAAGAAGCACAACACAAATGCTGTCACGCAACGCCGACCTTACATTCCAGCAGCACTGACTTAGCTTTTGCGGAACCGAAGGCAAGAGCAGCGACCAGAGTGCTCCTGTTTCCTCTACCTGTACTTTCAGAGGTGCACTTTTCATCTACTGTGGTAAAGACTCTTTTCCTTACGATGGGGTAAACTCACTCAAATACGTGTACACAGACTCTCCATCATTTGGAACCTCACATTCCTTATGTTGGCTCCATATTCTTTCTTAAAACGTTGATTTTAGAAAAATCTTCCATTATTTGAGGGTATGTTCTAACGGAGTGGTATCGGCTGCTCAGCCTGGGAGGGACAGGTGCCCATTTTGGTCAGTATCCTGCTCGCTGTGTATCCGCAGCCCAGTCAGAGAATGAAAACCGCAATGGACTACACTAAGACAAATCTCTGAATATATAATCACTGCCATCAAACTTGAGAAATAAGTAAATTCCAAAGAATAAACCTTTTTCTTGAGAAACACATTAATGCTAATATTCCATCTCACTATAACGTCGCTGTTTTACCTTGGTCTGTACAGCTAACAGCGCGTATGATCGCTTAGACCTGTGCGCCTTAAACTGAGTCTTTGATAAGATCAAAGAGAGGAAATATTTTTGCACGATGTCTTGAAATAAGAATGAATGTACATTTCTAAAATACACTGACTCTTATACGGGTTCCCAGTTACTCCAGATGGATCACGACAGACATGACGTAACATTTTTATTTCTAAATTAAGTGGGAAAAGATGGCAGAAAACTACTCAGGAAAAGTGCACTTGAATTGCAGAGTTCCTAAACAGCCTCAGCGCTAATGTGCTTCCTAGGTAAAGATCTGGAATTTCTTCACCTTCTTCTGAATTTTAGAGTTCTAACACACAATAGAACTTTGCAGAACAGATAAATAAAACGAATCATCAACAAACCACAATAAAATAAATCATCTTTTGGCCAGTCTGAGGTAATGCGGTATGACTGGAAGTACAGGCTGCAGAATACATCTATGATTTGACTTTTGAGACATGGGAACACAAGCGGAGCAGCTGAGGCTGCAACAGCCCCAGCTCTTCTCCCCACGAACCCGCGGCCTGGGCTGCGGATGGACAGACGGATGGACAGACGGCTCTGTTTGCAGACAGACTAAACCCCGACTGCGCAGAACGCACGGTGAGCACGTTCCCCTGCCGGTCTCTTAACCCTCGCCTCTCTCTGGGCAGGACGGATGTTTCCGTCTCTTGCACCCCGAGGGCTGTCAGGCTCTCAAACTACAAACAAACACGACAAATACCCCAACTGTATTTATTACAAAAGCACGCTATCCGTTTGAAAATCAATTTTTTGTCTAACTTACTTTATCAGAATGAAGCTAATAAAGTAGATTAAAAGAGTTGTCCTTTACTGGGACTGAAGGATATTAAACATTTTTTCAGATTATCTGCTTTGGTACGTTTTGTAGTTCTACAATCAAGGTTTACTCTCCTCAATAAAAGCCTATTTTCCAATTTTTGCTCTGTGCACAATCATGGCACCACAAAAATCATCAAACAAATTGGTACCAAATACTATTCTGTAATTACTTTTAACTCACATTTAAATTTAAGATAACTTTCATGTAACATGCTGTGTTTGCAGAGTTTAAAGCTGCTATTATTAGTTTTTTTCCTCCTATTAAAACTGGAATGCTATTTTCATGATAACCAATCATATGGATTGGGAGCATCCATTCTAGATATAGTTATCAACAGGCCAACGCTGAACTACGAAAGAAAATTGTATAAATTTTATTAACAGTGACAAGAAAATAGGTAATTTAGTGCCTCAGAGGGTACTTCAAAATGCATTAATGATTACTCCATTATAGCAGTGCCTGAAATCACTATACTTGCAAGAATATTCTTGTTGTGATACTTGCAAAATGCTGTCGTTTTACACTGCAAAGAGAAGGAAAGTTCTGGAAGAGAAAGCTTCAGGTGTCATTTGGAAGAAATGACGATTCTAAGAGGAAAAAAATTCCATCTGGCTGGCAGGAAAGCTCTGTGGACACCCCAGCCTTAGGACGCCCTTCCCCGCACTGCTGCTCAGATGTAGACGGCAGGCGAATACATCCTCCAGCCTCGTCCCCGTTCCTCCTACGGACACTCCTGCCCCACCGAGAGCCCTCCTGGGTCAGCGCGACAAGAGCTGTAGATCACCAGGGGAAGGGCAATTACGCAAGAGAAGGACTGTCCTTCCCTGGGATCCTGTGGAACAATGCCACCACCCACCAGGAAACAGCTCCCGAGCGATGTCACCCGCTGTCCCCGCACAGCACAGGACCCCTGCGGCAAACCCACCTTCCTGGATGGAGTTCTGGAGGTGGTTGACGATGGCGGCCAGGATGGTGGACAGGCTCATCACCTGCGCGCACTGTGCCAGGCCCAGCGTGAACAGCTCGTTCCAGCAGGCGCGCACCAGGCTGGTGTTGCAGTCCTGCCTGCAAACCACACAGCAAACAGCACAGGTCTGCATTACCCTACGTGTAATTATGTTAATTGTAATAACTGATAATAGGGATTAACCTATTGCAAACCGCTTTATTAAAAGGCATACACTAGCAAATCACAAGTCTTTCAAAACGCAAAAATAAGTAATAGCCCAACTACAGGAAACCATTTCAAGTTATCTGTAAAACAGTGCTCACCAGTTCTGTACAAAGATATATTTATACAAATTCAATGCTCGCTTTTGATTTGGCTCTAGCCTCTGCAACCGCAGTAACATCAGCCATCCTATTTATCCCCTCCTCTGCGACTATTTTGTTCTTTAAAAAGGAGAATATTGCACAGTCTTCACATTTTAAAGAATTCATTAAAAATTAAACAATATAATAATTTAAAAATTCTGAATAGCTGAGAAGTGTTCAGACCAGTGCTTAAATTCATTAGAAAGGAAACATTCAACAGAACGTGTCCGTTTACCCAAGAGCTTGAAACGCAGGTATGGAGCGAGCCCAGTGCATGGAGAGGAAGAGCAGGCGCGACGCCGACTCGCAGATGTAGTGCACGTTCAGGTACTCGGGCATCGGGCTGGGCATCGTCAGCTGCGAAAACCAAAGGACACGACAGTACAGACGCTTCAGACATGAGCCAGTTTTCAAGACTGAGGACAGCCGGTCAAACACTCAAACTCATAGTCTATCATAAGCAGCTGTGTGACAAGACATGGTCAAAGGAAAACTTTACTAAACCCATTACTACTGTCGAGGAATGCAAAATGTGAAGATACGTGGGACAGAGCTCCGATGTGTCCCTTTAAAATGTTCTAATATTTAATAATGAATAATAAAGCCTATAAATTAAATTGCTCTGCGGAGTGTTGGCTAGCACCACAGTGCTATACGAGACCTTTGAAAACTTTTTTAAAAGAAGCAAAATAAAATCTAAAATCTGCATCTCCAAAATGGGAGGCATGTAACAGGAATCTAAAAATCACAGAACTCCATTGGGGGGAATAAGCAGGTTATGATAGAAGTTTGACCACATCAAGTATTACTTATTTCAGTAATGATCTTTGTATTTCTTGAAACAGTTCCATTTGATTACAGCGAGACGAACACCCTTATTGTTTCTCACGCTGCTCATCGACATGTTTGTCTGCGCTCAGACGAAGCTGAAGCATCTCTAAAATACAAGACCTTAAGAGCTTTTTCAGTGGTCTAACTATAAGCATCAAGGAAGGCACTGTAACCTCTCTTTACATGAAGGAGTCTTTCGGACAAAAAGTTTTACAATATCTAGAACGATAAATTAATTAAGCAAGACATCATACGATATGGATGATACGGAAAGTGATTATCAACAGCACTGAAAAATTAAATTTTAAAGCATCCTTCTATCTATGAAAAGGTTTTGTAACACCTATACTCTTCAGACACAGCATGCAAGAGTGACAATTGTATTAGAAGCTTTATAACAGCAGATGTCATCCCAGATTACATTGCCAAAATTAAATATAAGAGAAAAGAAAACACATTACACTAATTTTGGGTTATATCTTAAGCTGTTTAGTAAGACACTTACAGAAGCACATACCTTAAATGTGACGTGTGTATCCGTAAGAAGGGGTCCTTCCACCTCAATAATTGGTGTTGACTGATCTCTACTGATTACCTGGATGTTCCCTCCTCCTGCAGGGTCCATCCCATCTGCCAGGCTATGAGCTGCTGGACCATCTGTGGTGTTAAGTGCTTTAGCCAAAGTATCAAATGCCCTGCAAGAAAAAGTAATAAATAATGAAAGAATGCTTAAAAAATTCAGAGCAGTGCTCAAACTAACGCTATCAAGCATTTCCACTTTGAGGGAACACATGCAGGAACTGTTTAAGCTAAGATACAAGGTCAGAGTTTTTATTACAACCTGGCCCCTCTGTACTGTTCAGAACAATGGAGAACGGTGTCATTCTCCTCTAGACAACATGCCTGACTTTCCTTTCCCTTGAGATGAGATGTGGCCAGACGCTCCTGATTTCCTGGTGCAGACAGAGTCTTAGAGACCCTGGAGCGGTAACGTAAGAGACCAGTGCCGGGTCCCTCACGCTCCAGCTGTAACGGGGCTGCTGCTGGAACAGGGAGACAGAAATTCCCTTCTTAGCACAACAGAGCTTAGATGTGAAGAAGAATTTGTTCTCCGATTTCGTACCAGTGGGCAGTATTACGGTATAGTGCAGTTCTGCCAGTATTCTTGCCAAGAAGTTTTGCAGGTTGTTTTTAGAGGTTTTTTCCTGCTTTAGAGCACAAGGTTGACGTGAGTCAAAGTTGCCGTGTCAAGTATTTTTACATATCAGCTCACCCACTTGGACAGTTTAAATAAAATACTTAAGAGCCTGAAGTTAAGCTCCTCTTA
Source organism: Columba livia (assembly GCF_036013475.1). Classification (NCBI taxonomy): domain Eukaryota; kingdom Metazoa; phylum Chordata; class Aves; order Columbiformes; family Columbidae; genus Columba; species Columba livia. Next base: position 22,843,333 of record NC_088611.1, read on the forward strand.
AAAATGATCCACCTGAGAAACAATGGACAGTTTTAAGACCAGGTATTAGTCTTATTTCACTATATTGCAAATTTACTTTGTCCTTCAACCCACAGAATCACAGAATGGCTGCGGCTGGAAGGGCCCTCTGGAGATCACCTGGTCTAACCCACATGCTAAAGCACACACCCCCTCAAAACAACCCAGACAAAACCCCAACCTTAAAAATCCCAGGCTGTGCTGGAAAACTTAAGATTTCGTGTTCCTTTTTCCCATTTTCCTCATTAGTAAAGACAAAAAAAAGACTTCAAGCTCTTTCTAAACATTTACAAAGTAAAATGTTTATTAATCTTAGTTTAACTACATTTTCCCTACATTACCAGCAGGTTTTATGGCAGCACAGTCTCCCACGGGATTCTGCAGGAACACCAGCCCTGAGGAGCAGGGCTAAGGGCGCGAGCGCTGCGCAGAAGCTGCCACGGAACAAGCCTGTCAAACAAACCAGCACCCAAGTGCTGCTGTTCTCAGGGTCTCTCAAGGTCACAAACTAGTCATTAGTTGTTTTTCTGAGTATGAAATTTGGTCTAGCTTCAAAACACTACATTTATAACACAGGGCACAGCTCTCCACGAGAAGACAACAGCCAAACTTGTATCTATAAAGAATTGCTTTTGTGTTTCAAAGTAAGCTGCAATCTCTACTATGTTCGATGTCACAATGCCAAACTACTTCAATGAATGACTGTAAGCATACACCAAACAGAACACAAATTGCTAAACAAGATGCAAATATAAATGCATACCGTGTAATCTCACTTGCAGATTGCTCTTCTTGTTGAACTTCAGAAGTATCTCCATTATTTAGTGACTCACTTAGATTAGCAAGAGACGTTACAACATTTGCTAGTGTTCCTAAAGCACCCTGGCTTGTTTCAGCCTAAAAAGCAAGAACCATACTAGTAGATCAGAATTATAGGCAAGGTATCATAAATAAACTTTTCCCATCTTTGTGTTCTTTTTCCCTTATGGACCTTTTCCTTCCTCCTCAACACCTATGGGAAGTACAACGGCTCACAGTGATCTTTACATCCCATCGTAACCGCCAGTCCCAGCCGACACATTGTGTGGGGAGCTACCCGACGCTGACCCTTTGCCCACGGGAAGAAATCACCTCCATTCATACAGACCTTCAGCCCTACCCCAACCTTATCTTCTCAAGAGCAAGAGTTATTTGTGTATATGCACACATAGCTAAAATAATCTCAACAAACGAACACGTGTGTTCAGAACTTAACTGAAGGAACAATACCTTGGAGTCAGCGGCTAGGAGGACTGTGCCGTCATCTCTGATCAAAGGCTGCTGAATATTCACAAGCATTCCCGGATCAAGAAGACCTGCTGACCTGTTCAAAAGCACAAGGCATCTGACAGTCAGGAGTCCATTCAACGGAAGAATGTCTAACAACCTGTGTCAGAATTAAAGGGATTCCCAGGTTTTAAATTAACAATTTAATGAAGCTTAAGAGTTTATTCATCGGGATTGAGTACTTCTGAAACAGTTTCCTAAAAGTAGATTGAAAGACAGAAAACTGGACTATGTTTTCTTTTCCTGTGCACAAAACATGACAACTTCCCAAACACACATCCTCTCAGTTCTTTATGCGCATTTGCTCTGTCTTCAGGAGAAGGAAGACTGAGTCTGCATTTGCAGATTTGATTTCAGAGAAGTGCTAACCTGGATGCATCACAGCGTAAGCCTACGTGCTTTTTGCTTAAATATCACATTCGCCCGCCTGCGCTTTGTGTGACCAGGCTGGGCAGGAGCCAGCTCTGATCCGAAAACCACCCGGCTGTACTCAACTTTAACACCTCCACGACAAGCAGAACGATCTCCGCTGCTCTCGGTAACGAAAACAGACGATTCGTGAACGGGAGCTCTTTTGTGTCCAATTCTTTAAAGCGGACAGCAAAGAAAAAAGAATAGGTAGGCCTGCAAAATAATACGCACAAACAACCTTAAGCAAGTCCCACTAAACTGAGCTACTCACCGCGTCCCATCTTTATCTGCCACGAACGTTGGAGTTGCTATTAGAGGGCTTCGTAGATCTTTTCTGATATAGATTTTTTCCGTGGAAGCCGCGCAGTTGGTTGGTTTCTCACGCTGCACATCAAAAGGCTTTCTTTCACTTTGAACCGCTATATAGAGGATAGAAACATGCGGATTTGAAAGGAAGTAATTCAACTGAAAAATACATACAGTAAAATTCTCACCAGCTCAGCGCAAACCCAGAAATTTAATATGAAGACCGAAGAAACACGGGCTCCAATTTTATTGTGTCTGTGATTATGGGCATTTTTAAAAAAGAAAGTCACAGACTGACCATTCGCTTTAAGCTTTGCTGAAGCGGAATCAAATCTTGCCGTGTCATTGGCATTTAATAAGGTGGAACATTCTGCAAAAATGTGTTTTCGGGTTGTTGATTCGATGTTTCCAGGTGAAGCTGCGTCTGAACGTCAGCGCCATCAGCCTCGAGATGACTCAGAACAACACAAACCCAGAACAAATCCAGACGCCAAGACAGGCAAGCGGCGCGAGAGATGCGGGCGAATTCCCGCAGGCGAGTCTCCCACGCGCCAGGCGACGCACTCAGCTCCCCGCGCTCCACCCGGCAGGGAACAGCGTTCCAGAACCAACCTCTGCAGAACTTAAACTATTTCTACTTGATAACTGGAAGAAAACAAGCTCCCTCTCCAGTGTGTCAAACAAGCGTGGTAAATCTTTTGATAAAAATAGCAAGAAACAGTAACTTTGTGATATTAAAGAAAGGGAAAAATGTATCTTTATAATATTAAGGCACCATTCCTATTATTATCATACAGATTCCAGAAAGTTATCTGGAATCTCAGTCACTAAAACTTCACAAGCTCCTCTACAGCTTGGCATAACACTAGACTGCATTGATTTTTCACCTGAAAACGAGGACAGCGGAATGAATAAAAGACTATGAGGATAACATAAAGCATTTTTTTAAGTGTTGTACTAATATTAATTCTCACACATTTTGCAAATATAAGGCATAACATAAATGGAGACGATATTTCTGTGCTATTTGTTGTACCAATTAATCGTATAGCAGTTATTGCTCTAAAAGATTAACATTATTAACAAGCAAACACAAAATTCAACCCTTTTGAATGTAACAGTAAAATGCATGGATATGTCTCTATCATCATAGCCAGGAAGTTATTTAGTTTCTGATTTTACTTTTGCTAATTGCGTTACTGTCAGCAAAATTTAGGGGCTTAAAAGTGGGTATATCCATTTTGCTGGCTTGGTGGATAGATAAATACTAATGAGGAAGCTGACCCAATGGAGTCAATGCACATTTATCCTAATCTCGCCGGCTAAGAAGCGTTCAGATTCCGGAAACGCGGCCGTTTCTGCTGCACGTCTCCCCGGCGCTCAGCACAGCGGCCTGCACGCCCGCTCCGAGCTCCAGAGCGCAAGGACAGCAAAGATCTCCCCGGTTACAGCTCATGTTCTGCCTCCCTTGAGCTCAGTGCTCGGCACTTATCTGCCTAGATCAGAGTGGAAAAAGGGACAGTATTTGTTGCTTTGCCTTAAATTCCCCATATATTTATCACAAAACAACCAGATAATAGGCTTCACACAGCGCTGGACTGAAGAAGCAGAGCTTCTATAAACTGGAAACAAAATACATTGAAAGAGGTGTTTGGATGCTAGCACTGAAACTGCACAAAGCACCACATACCAACATGAATGCACATTGTTTAAAGTATGACAGCTTATACAATGCCTCATAGCACAATGCACACAAATGACCAAATTAATAGAAAAATTAAGAAGAAAAAAAAAAAAGGACATAATTATCTTCTCTAACCGGATGAAAAAGCAGCAGAAATAAACCAGAAGGAAAGCAGACTCCGAACACGGAACACCGGACTTAGATTCATGTCCACCCACTGTGTTTTAACAGGCGTTCCATGTGAGGCTCTATCTGGGCTCCTCACAGTTTAAAACACATCACTGTTGCACCTCAGGCACAGAATGCGAGGACAGAAAGGCACGGGAGACACTCGGGCTGCCCAAAGTTCTGTTTCCTTCAGGCAACATACACCGAAATAGAGAGGACACACTGAAAAGTGGTAGTTAATGTATTAATTATTTGGTAGGCACAATACCTACATTGGGTAATTAACACTCACATTCCATTTTCATGCCCATCTCTAGACATTTCTTCAGCCTACAGAATTGGCAGCGATTCCGATGGTGTTTATTGATGATACAGTCCTGGTTGCTACGACAACTGTAGGTCAAATTCTTCCTCACACTCCTTTTAAAGAAACCTTTGCATCCCTCACAACTGACAGCACCGTAGTGACGACCTAGGAAACATATTTTGTTTTCAGATGGAAATTATATTTTACTACTAAAACATTTATCTGAAGCAAGTAAGACATTGTAAAAGTCACCCTTTAAACGTAGCTTGTGTTCTTACCATCATTTAGGACCACAAAAGCATTTCTCATGCCCTATAGGAGGCTTCTTTTTTACCTGTTGCCAGGAGAGCACGAAGAAGAAAGCTGAGCCTGTTTCTGAATGAGGGGCCTGTGAAGTGGCAGATCCCATTCTGGGCAAGCACAGATGCAGTTCTGTCTGCTGTCACCTGCCTTTTGCTGTGATAATGAAAGACCAAAATCTACTGGAAAGTCCTCAGTTCGTTAGAGAGCACTGAGACGTGTTCTCCTGGAGCCGGTGGAGTTTTTCCAGGTGATGTGTTTATGTCACGGCTGCCCGTAGCTGTGGGGAACCGCACTAAAAGCTTCCAATCGTCTCTTTCAATTACCAGGAGCCATTCAATCGTGTTGTCTTTCAACACATGCCAATCTACCACACACCCCAGTTGAAGTACCAACTAATATTCTTGCAAGCAGTTTAACTATTCCGTGTATAGATACAAAAGTATAACATTATCTTTTTCTGGTTTAGACTCAATCGCTTTTGCCATCACTGTGGCTAAAATCAGTTAAAACACACGAAACCTCCTCCCTTCATCCCCGTCATCCTGTCATCCTTTCAATCAAGTTTCTGGAATACTGCATTCTACTCCTCCTTACCTGACGCTTTATCGCCACAGACTACGCAATATTCTACTACCTGGGGCCGCTGAACATCAGCTTTTCCCAGCAAACGTTCCACTGACGCAGAGTCTGTCACTATCTAGAATAAAAAGAGGTCATTAGCCAATATTTTCTTCTGACGCGAAAGCAAGGAGCTTTGCCTACAGAACAGGACTGGTGTATTAACTGGGAAGAGGTGGTTGAGTTTGAGAGTATGACATGTGGAATGAAATTAAGTAGTATAAAATGTAAGTTAATGGGAGCTTTTACTGTCAATAGTAAGACTGCTGAAACACTCGTAGCAAAACAAATCCCAAATAAAACACCTTGTTTTGCTCAGGACAAGTAAGTTTCCTCACTTGTGCAGTCAACAGTATCCTCCCCTTCTCGCAATTACCCTCCAACAGGTGCCAGTTTCAGCCAAAGATGGTGGTATTTCAGATGCTGTTCCCACCTATCCCTTCTCTACCTACTAGGGGTACACGGTTCAGCGGGGACAACCGGAAGCTGAGATCCATTATAGAACCAGTTTGGCTTCCAAAGGCCTCGGATTCCAAAGCATCTGTTCAGAACATTCCACTTAACACAGAAAATTTAAACCCCACACCCTCTGTAACTCCAGATACTCCATTTAGCGTAGTAACACAAATTTCAAGACTGCTAATACAACTTTTCACATATTTGTGTGAGAATGATTCCTCTCTCTGTCAAACATTCTCTGTTGTAACAGTAACAATAGGGACCAGGTGCCATGTGTTTGTGTGGGGCTTTTTTGGTTTTCGGTTTCCGATTAGCATGTTTTAAAGAATGCTAGGATGAAGGCTCAAACTTCATTAGAGGCTACTGTTTATATAATTTGTTTCACAAGGCTCCCGTTGGTGTGGATTATGCTCAAGGCTATAACAACTATAACAAAGGACAACTTTTGCTCCAAAAAGCTTTCACTGCCATGTGGTCATCTCAATGACCACACTTGCCTGAATTCGGCCTGGCACGATGTTGTCGGCGGTGGTGAAGATGAGCTGTTTGGCACTGGGCGTCTCGGGGGCTGCCAGGATCACCTTTCCTGCACCACTTCCATCTGGACTGGCTAAAATAAACTGCTGCTTTGGAGACACAGCTGAGTCCACTGCTGTCACTATTTGGATTTTTTGACCTGTTTGTTGATCTGTCACAATCTGTAAAACACATTGAAGAATTTAATGAGCTAGAGCGGACTTCTCATTTTAAAACCTTTTTTTCTGTCTCAAAATGATGATACTCTCTGATAATTGTCCTTGTTATTTATTATCTTGATATTTGTACATTTATTACACTGGTGCAAAGTTATTGCAGCTGCCTACATAAGTGCAAAACAATAAAATCAACCCAAATATATATATGTGTATATATACCTACATACCTACCACACAAAAGGAAAATACTAGGCAGAGCTGTGAGAAATGTGAGTTTGATACTGTTAATTATTAAGAGATATAGGAAGATAATGTAATCACGTTTAACTGTTTGAAAGAGTTAGATACAGTGGATCCCAGAGAGAATAAGAGCAAAATGTAACGTTAAGGACTGCAGCTGATGTGTGGCAGGTCTATATGCGGGTATACTCTGCCTAGGGAGACAGCATCACAGCAACTTCACAGCATCACAGAACATCTCAAGTCGAGAGTGACCCATATGGATCATCAAGTTCAGGTCCCTGCTCCTCGCAGGACCACCCAACACTAAATCGTACGACCCAGAGCACGGTCCAGACGCTCCCCGAACCCTGCCAGGCTTGGTGCGGCGAGCACTGCCCCGGGGAGCCTGCTCCAGGCACCGCTCGCCCCTCAGAGAACCACCTCTTCCTGATTCCAGCCTGAGCCTCCCTGGTTCAGTCTGGTTCCGTTTCCTCCTGTCCTGCCCCTGGTCAGAGACAGGAGATCTGCACCACGAGGAGGGCTGGACTGCGATGAGGTCCCTCCTTCTGCAAGCTGAACAGAACGAGCAACCCCAGCCGCTCGCTTCATGTACATTTGACTCCTACCTCCAGATCCTTTATAAAAACATGGATTGGGCTTAATGTCAGACTTAAAATGCTACTGAAAATAGAATGTGAATTTACATGTACTGATATTCCTCTTTCACTGACTGTATCAGGTGCCACGGTAACAGTGTATTTATGTCCCTAATTTTGATTACCTAGACCTTTTATCTAGTTGTCATGTACTTTTTGTGTAATGTAACTTATGAGGAATGTAAGACATACGCTAACAGTTTAATAGTTAAACTATACTACAATAATAGTTTTACTAAGTTAGAGTGCCTTAAAAAGGCAGCAGAACTACCCCAAGCAGGAGCTGAATTGCAGAGCTGATGACTTTTCCAGATTACAGAAACTCCTCAGGAAAGGTGACCAGCAGCACTGTGATACCGCCTGTATCGATCTGAGGAAGCAGGAGCACTCTCATCCTAGCGTTCTCCTTCATCATGGAGTGGAAAGTTCTTCTCAGAAATATCAGTGATATAACAGGTAGATTATTTTCCAGAATTGAACAAAAGTTACAATATAAATACCTACCTTACGAATGCAGAATATTCAGTATGCTTCAGTTATACATGTTGTGAGAACATCTACCTTGCAATGAAATATTGATACATATTGATATGGTTACTCTACCAGGCAAAATAGAGATTATGTTACCAGACAACTGTATCAAAAATATAAACCTTCCACCATAACAGAATCTTGGAAATCAGCAGGTGAAACAGTAAAGCTGCCTGATTCTACCTTTTGCTGACAATGTTAAGGAATAACATCTTAGATACACAGCTAAATGTCGCTGATAACTGAAGAATATCTCTTGGTGCTGTCTATAAAGAAAAATCACAGAGACTTCTTCATAATTTTTCATGAATCAGATATAAACACTGACTATAATAAATAACTAAGACAAAAATAACAGGTTGGACAAGAAGTGAATGATATTTAGGCTCGTAAGAAAAACGACAGACATCATTATACATGATGCAGTTTGAATCTTTGAAAATAACATTACAGAAAAAACCTATAATGTATAGTAAGTATAACGACAATGCCAAACTAATTTAAACAGTGGTTTCGGGGCTGTCCCTAGGGGCTAAGCACAACCTCTGCAAACACTGCTCGCTGACTACAGCATCGACACAATCGCCACACGCAGTCACCGAACACGGGCTGAGAGAACTTCAGTTTGCACTAACAACGACCTGTTCTCACAGAGCCTGAGGAAACCTTCCACAGACTTTAGCGTGCTTCTCTATAACCCTGAGTGGGCGGAGGAGACAAAAAAGAAGATGGAATGGTTAGTTACCGAATGGATTTTACCTGAATGCGTTGTGGTGAGGCTACAGAGGAGTCTGTGGAAATTATCTGGATGCGCTGGGAAGGGCTGGTCATCACTGGAGATTCAGAGAGTGAAGTCTGCACAGTCTGCACCTGTGAGTAACGGACACAACTTCAATTCACTCTTGCAGCACTGAAAAATTCTAAAATCAGTAAATAAAAAAATTACCAAAGCTCAGATGGCCCTATAGCACGGAATCTAAATTTATTGGAAAGGTTACAGTCGTTAAGCCAACTTGGATTTTTTGACAATGAATTATTAGAATATTGTCCTTTTTTGGGAAGAGAACGAATCTGGTAAAGGACCCAACCACCGCCCCGCTCCAACAAACCGCTGCATTGTGGGCAGCTTGGAAATAAATACAGAGACCTATTCTTCAGCGTTGTTCAAAGATTTATAGCAACTTATATATATACTGGCATTCTTTTTATATGTATGGTGACTGCATTGAAATTCTTCTGTCAGCATTTTGGGACCGAACAACCATTCCTTTTTCCTGGGTTTGTGAAGTACCGGCTGCAAAGCGGTCCCAGGGTACAACGGTGTTTCCAGGTACAGTGTCAGTATGAAAACTGGTGCCTTCTGCTTTCGACCTCTTCCTCAGTTTGCACAGAACGGACCGCGTCCTCAGGGAAGGGTCATTTCTACCGACCAGCTCCAGCCTCCTTTAATCCGAGTTATTTCTCGTCCTCACCTCGTGACTAGTGGGTTATCTTAAGTCCAGCAGTGATTTCTCTGTACAGTTAGGTAAGTTTGAGACAAGTTGCCCTTATATGCTGATATGTCATTTTCGTGTTCAAATATTCAAGAAAGCGTATTTATTAAGCTGCAAACAGACAACATTTTACTCTTCTCTTGGCTGAGCAGATATGGTGCGCTAAAGGAGCCTGATCTGTCTAACACAAATAAATTATTCAGTGTGCACATATAATCTGTTTTTATGCTTTTATTAACGTGCACACGTACTCAGGACAGTGAAGGACTCTGAGCTGCCAAACTTTACCTTATTTTCCAGCTTGTTCACTTAATACTCAGGAGAAGAAGAACAGCTTTAAATTTCTGACTGCTACTAAAAATCTCAAGTTTATTTTCCAGACTGAATAGACATGCCATTGATAAATAAATCAATGCAAAAAGGGAACATATTTTTTGAAATACACAGTTTACAGAGTGAGGAAAGAAAACCCCTGTCATTTTTTTCACAGCCAAATTTGACTTAAGTAAAAATTAAAAAAAACCCAAACCCCAAACTAGTAGCACTGGAGAACGCAGCACTAGTTCTGCCAGAGACGCACAAACTGTGCTCCAGACAGCCCAGATAAACACCACGGAAAAACCGAGCTGTCATTAACTAGACTGCCAAATAAACGGAAGCGAGGGGTTCTGAAAGCAAATGGCTTGTAAGTACTCATATCGGGAAGACAATCGTTCAGCATTCTATCAGGTTCACTTACAGAATTAGACACCATTGACTACTCGGATGTGCTCAGGAGCAGCCTGACACCAGGAAACCTGGATCAGCAACTGCTGTGGAAGCTGCACCTCCAAAAACCTACTCCTCCAAAGTCAATGACTGTACATTCCTGCAATGCTAAAATGTATTTTAAAAAGTTAAATACACTTTAACTTCTTTAAGACTGGAGTTTCAAATGAGACTTCATATTGAAGAGATGAGGAAAGAAACAAAGTAGGCCATGTATCAGAGAAACCTTCAGTGCACCAGATTTTGCAGAGGCTTTATCAACAATCATTTAACAGTAACCACTGTGACCTGGACCTAGTCAGAAAACAACACATAAAAATAGCTCAAACCCTCCTCATTTCCCTACACAAAACAGATCAAATGCGCTTATCTAAGAGACAGGGGAAAAATAATTGGCTTTAACACGCTTGGCACTGTTTGCTTCCTGGAGCAACCCAGCTGCACTCTGCACTCACTCCAGTACTCACAGCGTCAAATTCTTCCTGCAGCCTTATTTCTATTTTTCCTCGGCAAACCTTGGAGGGTAAAACAATCCAAGAGAAATTTCGAGGTCGCTTTCAGTCAGATCCCGGACCTTTTCATCCAGTGCCCATGACTGCGGATTCCGGGCCCGGAAAGCAGGCGGCATTGTTTGAAATGCCCTGGCCGTGACCCTGCTCTCTGAAGGTCAAGTGCACTATCGTTCCTGTAACCAAGGAAGCAGAATCCACGTGTTCCTGCTGTTTCGCCAGCTGCTGAAGCAGTTTGTCTGACAGTAGGATTAACTTCACCTGGGGACGCCAGCTCCAGGTCCTGAAGCGTCCCCTCCCCGCTCTGCTCCGAACCCCCTCAACCTGATCACTCTGTGAACTGTCACACAAAAAAACGGCATCCGAGAAAAGAGTTTGCCTGTATCTGGAATTATTTTCAAATGGCCAAAATTAAAAGGATAATCCACCAGGTCCCCTGTGGAGAACCTCTAGCTTTACAGTTCATTGAGCTAATGTATTGAAATATCAAATATGAAGTAGCATTATCAGTCATTAAGAATTCATACAGTAAGTCAATGACAAACACGTGATTAATTAGATTAGACTCCATAACCATAACATTCAAGTGAAGCTGTAGTGAAGGCTGATAAACAGGTAAAAAGCAAAAATCTTCTCAAATTCCTAGAAAGCGGAATTTGTTAAAGCCATGGTACGTGAAGTTTTGGGAAAATGACCATGAACTTGACGAGTTTTACAATATTAGATTGGAATGCAGTGGACTTCCGCTACAAAGACTTATGCAACAAATGCACGACACAGGTGTCTTTAAGTAGCACTGGTATTTTATTTTAGCTTCAAGGACTCCTAATCTTAGCACAGATTTGTGGTCACTATTGAAATTAGGCTCCTTACTCGATAGAAAACACAATTATCTATTGTACAAGTCTCTGAAAACAGTATCTGTGAATAATTACTGTAACTACAGGAGCGTATTTACAGCATGGGTACAACGTAAATGTTAGGTCAACTAATTGTGATCTAGTGGGGGGGAAAAGTATTCTACCTAAAACGTGAGAAAATCCAATGACATTTTAGTTGGATTTGCCTTATGCTTATTATCTGACACCACGCTGAATAGCCTTGTCACTCTAGGCTTTCATTTGTCCATTCAAGAGAGGCGTTTATGATACCTGATTAACAGCTGTTCCTGGCTCAAAAACCAGATCCTGAATATAGTAATGCTTTATCACTCCATAACCCTCTGTTCAGAATCAGACCCAACATCTGGAGCAGCTGTATTGCAGAGAAGGCAGAATCCTCGCAATGCTTCAGCAGAAGTGACAGAAAAACACACACATAATAAGAAAAAAAAAGACTAAGAGTTGCTGTTTTCTCTGAATCAAAAGACAAGCTAGGAGAGTAATCAGAATTTGAAATACTACGTGAAACCTATCAACTACAGTGTACTAAGGTAGCTAGTACTGCATTAGTCGTAGATAGCAGTAGTAACGACTGATGTAGTTAACAGCTTTGTCACAACTGCCTAAGTCACCCACAAAAGCTCAAAGACTCGAGCAAGAAATACAAAATACACTAAACGCATCTTTAATTAAGAGTAATGTTAGATTTTTAGGGCCTGGTGATTTTTTTTGATGGAACTTTCTCAAGTATTATTCTACATGCTGCACAGAAGAATTACAGCTACAAAGGCTTTTGCTCTTATTTTTATATGACACTAACTATGCTACCCTAATAAGCATCCACAGCAAAGCAGAATTGGTATAACTTTAGAGTTTCTGAGAAGCTGCTTTGATTCTTGGCATAACTGCATCCTTAAAAAATTATTGAAAATAAAAACCCCACAGTCTCGATGCAGAGCAGCCCAAGAGCTGCGCTGCACCAGCCGCCTGCCGCACGCGCCAGCGCCGAGCCCCGAGGCTGCCGGCCCCGCAGGACCCCTTCCTCCCGCGCAGAGTGCCGTACCCGCGGGCTGGCGGGATGCCCAGGTCTGATGCACTTAACGGTAATTTGAGAAGAGCTGTATTTGATCTAAAAATTGTTTGAAAAGACTCAGCATCAAAACTCCACCTTGAAAATCCATCCAGAAATCAGAAAAAGGGCAACGATAATAATAAAATATTAAACATAAACGGACTTGTTTTAGGCTTTGTTAGTCCTTACAACAAAGCAAAAACTTACGCCATCTGAACAGTGGCGTTTCTACTCTCCTTTTTCAGCACGCTGTGCTTCATCTGGACTTAAACCTAAACTGCTGAACTACTTACGATGTAACACGTCAGGGAGATCTGGAGAGGGCCAAGAAAACCACAGAACCACAGAACAGTCGGGTTTGAAGGGGCCTCTGGAGATCAGCCCATCCAACCCCCTGCTAACGCAGGGTCACAGAGCAGATCACATGAGATCCCGTCCCGGCGGGTCTGAACGTCTCCAGAGGAGACTCCACACCCGCCCCGGGCAGCCTGGTCCAGGCTCCGGCACCTCACAGCAAACAAGTATCTCCTCATGTTCACAATACTTTACGTGACAAAGATCTCCAGTATATTTTCAGTCCTGTGGCAAAACATCCTTTCAGAAAGGTCCAAGGTTTTGATATGTTCTTATCGGGCACTGAGGGAACCGAAAGCGACTGGAATCCTGCAGCAATGCAGCAGGTGTAAACGAGACCACAGGAAGCAGAGGGTCCACAATCACTCTGTAACCAAATATATTTTTCTTAACATGCAAATCAAATCTAAATTGGTGCTGAGACTGAGCTTGGGCCACTGATATATTGCACAGTGACAGTACTAAATAAATACTTGAGAAAAGCAGAGTTACTTAGTTTTGTACTAAGGCTAAAGTATTTTTTATGCCTTTCAAATGCTACTCAAGATGAGGAGGAATTCCTGAAATTCCTCCTGAATCCCCTACCTGCACTTCATTCTCCAATCTCATCAACTGTTAGTAAAGGCAACCGCAGACACTGAGCATGGAACTGTCTCACAACCTGTTCAGAAACACACCACGGGAACAACAAGCAAGACTGCTATAGAGCAGAAGAAAGCAACAGCAATGAAACCATTTCAAGGACAATTTTACAAAGTGCTAAAAACAGAATAAGTACAATAATGCATGCAACACTGGAGCGCGCCCAGCGACTCCTGTGATAGTCACAATTTCACAGAAAACAACCTTGATGAACTATTCCTCAAGAAAGGAAAACAACGTACGGCTTACTTGCATGACAGTCTGATCTGGTGCTTGGCATCACAGTTCTCAACAAACCCATGCACTACATACGTCAATTACGTTGAAGAAATGATGCAGATATAGCTAAACCTGCCAATATGTGCATTAAGTTATCCTGTTTGCAACTTGTCTCTCATCATTCATAACTTAAAATTCAGTGCATGATTAATGACTCTTTCCTTCCATTTAATTTTAATTGTCAAAAAATATGATATACTGAAAAAGCCTCCCATTTTTTAAGGCCAGTGCCAAGTTTCATACTACGTTTTCCCTGAGAATCAGCAAGTACAACTTTAGCACACTTCAAGAAAACTAGTAACGTATTTACCTGCATTAAAAACTGCATCTGGCTGAAGACACAAATAGCAGGCAGCCAGTCATTCACAAAGAAATGGTTCAACGTTAACACGGTCATAGCGTTTATTAATTCTTAATGAGATAATGCTGCTTATAACTGTTCTTCCATGAACCAAGTTTTCAGGCGTTATGCAGCAGACAGGCATATAACTGAAGGAGGAGCTGAATACTGTAAAGAGCTGAAGCCCTGTATGTACCCACCGGCCAGGAAGAAATCACAGAGCTTCATACACTCTTGAGATGGAGCGATCTCTCCAGGGGCAAGATACAACCATCACACTATGTTACCACGGTGCATTTCCTGCACGAGGAATTACAAACGTCACATATTTTATGTGCCTTAGATGTGATTATAGCACTCAAGTTCTACCAAATAGTATACGGTTTCCAGCATTTCCATTACCGGTTTTTATTTCCAAGTTTATTTGGAAGCGTTTTTAAGAAAATGCAGCTTGCCAAATTGATACCTAGTATAGCAAACTACAGTGAAAATTCGCTTCTCAGTTTTCAGTCCGAAACTTTAGAGTTTTTTGAAACTACTCCTTAGATGTCATTTCCATGATACTCAGTACACCATTTCCCACACTATTTAAAGAGAAACAAAATTTATTAGAAATAATTGCTCTATGTAGGGCATCTTGAATCCAATTCTGAAAACACAGTGACACACATTTCCTCCACATATAGAGCTGCTTCTTGACTAAAAATATCTTTTAATATCCAAGTGTAATCTTAGATCAGTAGGTCAAAGAAAACGCCAAACTAACGTCTGAAAAGTGGCCTTGTCTACAGAGGCCTCTTAGCCTGCTTGCCCTTTGTTATTTATGAAATCTCGTAATTATGTAATCATATGATAAATCATAGTAAATTTGAAGGATACTAATGCAGTTAACTTTAAACAGACAAAAATTCTAGTTTATTTTTTGACTGAAGTTTGCATACTGAAGGAGATAAATAGGTTATTTTCTATGGACATGATCACACGCAGTTTCAGTGTTTACAAGTTGATTTAGACGTTTTAGCTGTTGAGCATTCAAGCTTCAGTGAACATAAATCAAGATCAGACTCACTCAATATCACTTCAAGCAGATTTTGTGCTTTTTCTCAGACATCTAGAGAGAAAATTTATAGCCCAATTTAAATTAATCATCCTTCTGTAAATTCAGCATAGTGCGTAAGTAAAACAGAGAACTTCAAATACTCTTCTGGATTTAGATGGCAACTTTGGAGATGAGCAAAAATTTGTCATGTCCAAAATGGCAAAGCTAATGGTCTAATTACCAGAAATGCTTTTGTATTACCTTTTTAAACAATCCATAATACACTGGAGTTTGTCTACAGCTCATGCTGAAATTCCTACTTGCATTCCCAGCACAGGGGCCACCAGAATGAAGGCAAACAAACCACAGCCTGGCTGTGCTGGTTTCTTGTTTGCCCCCAGGTGTAAAGCAATACTGTTCTATAACGATTTTCTGATCCATTTATGCTTCATTGTGAACAGCAAGGACTCCCAAATTGTTTTTCATTTCCAAAGCTCACATGCTGACTGCTGATATCATCTGTCACTCACCTCAGCCACCTGCTGAGCCAGCACCTCCACATTGGTTGCCATGGCGAAGCAAGACCATTAGAGAACCTGTTTGAAAAGACGCCAGCAACTTCCATCAGGCACAACAGTTACGTTTTTCCGTATTCAAGACATCTCTGATATGGCTTTTTGATCATTTACAATAGTGCTTGACGTATCTGACAAATAAAACGCCACAGATGTGTTTGCACATATAGGTACATGCACACTGGAACCACACTGTTCAAAAAGCTGAGGCACGCAGTTATTCTTTTACCTTATAAAGCCTCCAATATACTATTTCTACTCTATTATTTAAGCTGCAAAGCAGAGATGTTAATTTCATAGATCAACAAATGAAGGATTCCCAGGTCTCCAAGCGCTTTCCTCAAAACCTCTCAGCTGCACTGCTGCTCCACGTGCTGGACGGAACCAGCGCCCGGGGACGCCGTTGGGAGCCCATTCCACTGAGTCGTTCCGTCAAACGGCCGCGTCCATCCGTATCCTTATGGGAACTTGGCACGATAAGGGAAACAAAATGGCACATCTAAAATAGGTTTTCTATTAGCCAAACTATCTTTTATTATAATGTGATAGGATCATTACTCTGAGGAAAACATGCTCAATTGTTTTATGTGATTGTGTCTGCTCCTTCAACTCTGTATTCTTTGGGGTCAAAAAATAAATAAAAAGAGGAAAAAATGAAAACATATAGAAAAAGGAAGAAACAAGAAAATAGACACTTCCAATATATTTTTGATTATCATTATTAGGTCTGCATTTCTCCAATGGTAAATTTAATTAAGATTTAATTATGACTTGCTCATTACTGAGACAGAGTTCGGATTCTGACCCAGGTGTAGGCAATGAAAGGGCATTCTGGAATGCTGGCCCATTTGATGTTTTATTGAATGCCTTCTGTTGGTACTTGCAAAGCAGCCATTTAACATAAAATTAAAACATACCACCAACAACAGCAAAACATCCATGCAGGTCTCTAGCACCTACGCCCCCCACTCAAATGCAACTTACTACTACGTTAGCATTGAAAATATCAAAATTCATTAAGTTAAAAAAAATAAATCATATTACAGTAAATTAAATGTGAAAATTATTTGTTATATGTTAATGGAAGACTATTTGTAATAATGCATGCTCAAAGTTGAGACCTTCCTGACAGAAATCGTATTTATTCTGATTTCTCATGTGGCTTGCCCTGTTTATCTGAGCATCCAACTTGCACGGGAAGCATAAGAACCATTTGCAACAGACACACTTGACACTGCAGCTTGTGGAGAGCTCCTCAGCTGGTCAGTGATTCCTTTTCTGTGTTTTTTCTTAAATTCATTTCTTAGTTTCAGCAAGGAAGATAACCGTATGTTCACGGTTTTTTCCTCAGTGCTTTAAGATGAAGGAAGCCCTGACAATGAGTTACTTTTTCGTAAGAACACGGAAGAGCCACTGCGGCTTTGCTGCGGGAGGCTCTGACAGCTGCGGTGGTGTTATACACCAAGGCCTTCAGTACTTTCCGCCTCCCCAAACAGCAGTAAGTGGAGGCAACCTGACCAAACCCAGCTGGAAGCCCAGAGCCCACACACAGCCACGCCAGGGCAGCTTGCTAATGGTGTTGACCCCTGGAATGTGACATGAGGCAAAATGAGCTTCCTTGCAAATCCTGGGCAGCACTAAACTAAAGAGCAACAAACGTGGAACCTAAAAATTGCGAAGACACACCTGGAGCACCAGGAAAACACCTTCGGTGTAACAGACTGGCAGACAACCCCGTGCACCCAGCTGCACTGCCGTCCAAAATACGGCATAAAACCATCCACCTCTCCGTCAGCTGCAGGGGACTCTCAAACATAGTCATACACTTCGTTTGAAGATATTCTATGGGTATGGCCCTACTAAGATGACAGGGCAACAGGCCGAACTCAAGCCTACTGAAATCTGTTCCTTTGTCTTACACAAACAGGGTTCTCCACCCTGGGAGCGGCAGGCCAGCTCGTCCTCCTCAGCAGGAGCCGGAGGAGCCGGGAAAGGCAGGGCTGGCGCGCCCGGCTCTCCCGGGAGCCGCTGTCCCGCCGCGGGTGCGACGCCCCGGCCCCAATCTCCACAACGACCGACAATGGGCGCGGGAGCCCCGGACAGGGCGGCCCCGCCCCGCGCGCAGCCGCCTTCCCGCCGCGCGCTCCCATTGGCTGCGGCGCGCTCGCGCCTGACACACAGCAACCGCGCGCGCAGCCCGCTGCTGAGGGCCCGCAGGCGCCTCGCGCCCCACGAAGCCACACCCCTCTCCCCCTCCCAGCCAATGACCTCATCAAACACACAGCACTCCCACACTCGCCACCGATTGGCTGGGGCAGCTGCCTGTACGGCCGGCGGCCCCGCCTCCCGAGTGCGAAGGAAAACACCCGAGGGACGCGGGCAAGCACAAGATGGCGGCGCTGGCGGCCAGCCAAGTCCCAGGCGGGGCTGCTGCCGCCGCCATTGGGCGCCCTTCCCCTCCCCTCCGGTATACGCTTATGTCGGGTCTTCCACAGAGGCCCGGGCCTGGCAGTAGGAAAGCGGCCGGTAAGATGGCGGCGGTCTCAGCCCCGTATGCAAAGTACCCGCCGCCCCCTCCCCTCCGCCCTCCCGGTGGCAAAGGTAAAAGGGTCGGGTTCACGCCGCCGCCTCCGCCCGCTCAGACTCCATCTTCTCTCTCTGTGTCCGCGTCCCGAGCTCGTCAGCACCGCAGCCTGCGACCCCGCGGACAGCAGACGGCTCTCAGCGGCACCGGACGGGCTGCGACCCCGGGCGACCCGCGCCCCAGCGCGGCGGCCCGGCCCCGCACAATGGCGCTGCGTCCCCGGCAGCGCAGGCAGGCCGGCAGCACGGCCGGCTCCCGCTTACAACAGCGGCGCCTCCGAACCCCTCTCCGCTCCACCCGGCGCTGCCCTCCCCGCTGCCGCTCGCGGGGTATCGCGAGCAGGGCCCCGGTGCCGCCTCCCCGCGCCCGCTCCCCGGCCCCAGCGACAGAAACCCAACCGGGCCGCCTCCATTTTAAAAAAGGAATATCTTTACCTCAGGAACTGGCGCCACACGTGCCCTAGCGGCGACCCGGGCCCGGGCGGGCCGGTGCTGGGTGGCGGTGCCCAGCGCGGCCCTCCCTCCCCCCGTGCGGGCGGCGGCGGGGCGGGGGTCCCGGGGCTGCGGGGGGGGCGGGTCAGTGTTACGGGGCCGCGCGGGGGGGTGGTGTTTTGTTTTGTGTGCCGTGCCCCTGGGAAAGGTCAGAGTTCGTGACCCCGCCCGCCGCTGCCGCCGTCCGCGAGCGTTTCTCCGCCGCCTCCTCCCGGCAGCAGCGCGGCCCCGCCATCCCCCTCGCGGGGCGGGGCTGGCGGGAGGGAGGGGCGGGGCTACCTGGGCCCGGGCCCCGCGCGCCGGTGCCCCCGCGCGGGTGTCCCCCGGGCCGCTCGGGAGCGGGCGCGGGGCGGGGCAGCCCCTCGGGACGCTGCCCGGGGCTCCCCAGCTGCCGAGCGGCGCGGAGGAGGTTGTGCGCACAGGTGGATGGCGGCGTGCCGCGTGTGCCTCGGTTCCCGCCGAGGGTCGCGACTCACAGGTGGGCGTCCCGGTGACGCTGCTCGCGCGGACGCCACGGCCAGACTGTCCGGGGTGTTTCGTTCTGTGAAGTCGGGGTCATCGGGGCTCTCCCAGTGGAGCTGCTCGTGAGGTGGTTCTGCCTCGAAGGTGTGATGGTGGGCGTGGGCCAGGCCCGTGACCTGCGCCTGAGCCTGGCCTGGGCGCCAGCCCGGCGTTGCCTTGCCCATGAGCCCATCCTGCCCGTGGGCCAGGCCCGTGACCTGCGCCTGAGCCTGGCCTGGGCGCCAGCCCAGCGTTGCCTTGCCCATGAGCCCATCCTGCCCGTGGGCCAGGCCTGTGTGCAGCCAGAGCGTGGGAGCTCCCGTTGCTCAGTGTTCCTCTGCCGAGCCTGTCCTGTGCTGACCCAGGACCACGGTCACTCGTCATTGTGTGCAGCTCTTTCTTCCCGTCAAAATGATTGTGGTGCTTCCAGTAAGTTTCTCTTAGGCCTAGTAATTCTGGTAGGAACTGGCTTAAGGAGTGGTCACGTGAACAGCGAAAGCGGAAGATGTGACGTGATAGTGACTCCTGAGAGGCAACGTATGGCAGAGGTGGCAGCTAAAAGCAATGATGGCTCAAAGAGCAGGTGCTGCTGTCTGAAGAGTTACAGTCTGCACCCTCAGTTCTTTGTTTAGGGGCATTTTTTGTTGTGTGTTGAGTTTTTTGTGGGTTTTGTTGTCAGAACTGGCTATTTGGGGCAAGGAAATGAGAGATTAAGAACAACGCTAATGAATTATACCCTTACTGTTGCAAAACTCATAGAATGTCCTGATTCTGAGTTGGAAGGGACTCATGTGGATCACTGAGTGCAAACTGGAGTCGATAAACTCCAAGACTGGAGTTAATGACATTAAAGTGCATGATATATAGATGTACATGCAATACGTAAATAAAGAAAGATGTTTCAAAAAATGTCTTTAGTGTTTGTTCACTACTGAAATGTTCAATATGTGAAGAAATGTCATGTTCTCAAAACATGGACGCACACACACCTTAAAAAGCAGGTTCTTTATTCATAAACATACTGTTAGGGTGTGAACGCGTTTTTGTAACGTATGCCATTAAGAATTTTCAAAATGGCCTTACTATAGAAGTAAGTTAGATGTTATGGGATGAGCATTTTTCCCATGTTGTAAATCAAGGGTAATGACGTGTGGAGCGGCATCTCGGAGCACAGCGTGGTTTCTTAAGCAGAGGGTTTGTCAAAAAAGCTCACCTTTTGCAAGTGAAATATACTAAAGGAATTAATTGTTCTTAGTCTGGTTTTAAACAGTGAGATGTGCATCTGTTGGGTCATGGTTGTAAGCAAGTTTAAACTGAATCTAATCTTCTGGCCTTTATTTTATCCTAAAATGTTTTCATCAGAATAGAAGTTGTAACCTTTTTACTAGTGCTGCCACACCAGCTGTGCTCATGGTTAGGGGGAAGATAGTCTGGTCTGGTGGTCAGGAATCCTCTGGCAAGACTACCGCTTGTGGTGGATTTGTTCAGCTGCGTGCTCCGCAGTGACGGATTGTCACTTGCCGAATAAACCGGAGGAGAATCCCACAGTGAGTAAAGCAGCTCTTGATTTTTGGAGTTATCTTTGTGAGCAGGAACACCTGTGTATATGGAATGGGGATGAAGTAGGCTAGGATGCTTTCAGTTACATTTCTGCTTTATGTAGAAATCTTGGATGATTATTGAGCTCTTTGGGGATATAGCGTTATTTTACATTTATTTGCCTCTGCTCACTGGCAGATTCTCTTGCCTGTACCTCTTAAAAGGGAGGTCCAGGCTTTCTGTGGCTTTGGGTTGCCGACCCGTTCCTTTCTACTTCCCTGATCTCTGGCCACCAGTATTTGGAGTGGACTGGAATTCGAGCTTTGCAAGCGCTCCCGGTAACAACTTTATTTACACCAGTGGTCTAGTCTGTTGAAGCAAAATGCTGTATGGTTTTGAATGCTGCCAATAAATGGTCTTGGTTTGAATGTTGCCAATGGCTGAATCAGTTACTGACATGGCTGGGAGACAACATCTACAGAAATTCTTTAAAGGTGTATTTTTTCTCTACCTGAGGGGAACTGGAAATGAAAAGACAGTAGTGAGAATTGCATATCCTCCTAAGCAAAGCCTGCGGATACCCTATTGAATGTTTTGCACAGTAATTTGAAAATAAATCACATAAGATTGCCTAGTGTTACCTTGCAAAAACATTCCAGGGTATCCATTGACATCGGTGAGGATTCCAGGGCAGGGTGCGGGAGCCATGCTAAGTTAGGACTTCGTGCTTTCATAGTATGGAAATAAAAATATCGTTACAACTTCTGAGTGTGTGATTTAGTTTGTTTCTTGCATTTAAAAATAGTGAGCAAATTCCGAGTTCTGTTATGTAGTGTTTTACTAATATCTACTTTACTAATATCTACTTTACTAATATCTACTTTACTAATAGCTACTTGAAATCTTGAAAATGTTAAATTTGAAGCTCACAAGTTGTGATAGTGACAGGCTGGTAGGTTTATTGTTGTTAGTTTTGTTAGCTGACACAAACATACCGCCTGTGTTCTAGCGAGACAAATGTTGTGCCTGTGGGCTTATTTAAAGTTGGTTAATAGCTGAAAAAAAAACATGACTCCAAAGTAACCAATTATTATTTAGTCTTTAGTGTCTTTTGCAGTCCATCCTCTTTCATTCCCTTCTTGCAAATGCTTGTTATTCCACTTACCGACAGGTCTCCAACGGACTGAAGAGAAGAACGGACAGTGCTGGAGCCCGCAGTGACTTGCTGCTTTCCCTCTCTGCTTCCTGCTTGGCGAGTCGAGGAGAGGTTTGGAGGGCAGGAGGAGCCGTGTCCTTGTTCCTCCTCGTTTCCAGTGCCAGGAGCAGGCCCAGCCGCTGCGCCACGCCAGCTCTGCTCCAGCCAGGCTCCCCGAGACCCGCGCGGCTGGCCGCAGCGTGCTTCAGAGAGGACTGTAGCGGTGGTCTTCTTCAGACTCTGCTGCGGATAACAAGGACGTTTTAGCTTCTCCCGTTTGTGGGACAGTTGCCTCAGAAGAAGTGCTCCGCAAAGCGGCCGAACAGAGGAAGCGTGACGAGACCCCGTGGGAGTTGCTCCTGGCCTGGAGAAACAGGTGAATTCGCCCTTGGCAGGAGGTGAGGTGGGAGATGTGCAGGTGGCAGACACAGAGGGGTGTCAGGTGTGGAACGAGACAACCAGTGCAAAGTGGGCTGGAACAGCACCCATGGCACGGGCCGGGAACACTGGCCGTGCTGGTGGTGGTGGCAGTAAAAGTACGTAGTGGAGTGGAGGGGGGCAAAAGACAGGGCAGGGCAAGAAACACAAAATAAAAGTAGGATTTAAGGTTGTTCATGTGTTTTAAATATTTGGGATTTACTATTGTAGAGTTCTGGTGTTGGTTGGATTTTTTTAGGTTGGCATTTCAGGTGCTTAAAATTTTGAGAGAGTTTTCCTGAAATTTTTGAGGTTAATTTTAAGAGCAAAACTGATGACTAGCATGGAAGAATTCAACAAGTGACTGAGAAGGTTTTAATGGTATAAACGGTTTTGTCTTGTTAATGCCACATTCCATTTCAATCTCTCTTTTAGCGTGAGTAGCTATTTTTGAAGTACACGTCCTTGTGTTCAGGGCAGCGCTGGGGTGTGACCTGCACGCTGTGGGGTTCTGCCCTCCTTTCTCTGCGCTGTCTTTCAGACAAGCAGCTTGGTGTCTGCTCCAGGCTTTGTCAACTGCAGAAAAATCTCACTTCAGAGTTCTGGAGAGCTTTACTGGTTTATCTGAAGTGCAGTTACTTAGCTAAAGACATGCTGTTTATTCTGGAAAGAGGGAAGAGTGATTCCTTGCATTTCTGACGCTCAGGGGGTGGTCAGAATTAAAGCCTTGCTTGTGCAGTGGGGACTGCTCCAGTGCATGAAAGATGCATCCTAAAAGAAGTGTCTGTATTATCTGTTGTATGCTGCTTGCTGTTATCCCCAGAACGTGCAATGGAGGAGATGCAATGCTGTCTGGGTGCAGTCTGTGGCATTTGCCTTTGAACTTCTCTGTAGCGAACCCGCGAGTGCAAGTGCAGCCAGATTTAATTTAAGGTAATAGAGGACACGCTGTCCGCTGAGACAGGAGGAGCACTAGAGAACACGGTGATTCCCTCCATCCTGAAATGCCATGTTTGTAGTGCCACTGGACCCGCTTGTTTCAGGAGCCTGAGTGTCAGCTGCTGTCTTCCATCGGGCGCCCACCGGGTCCCTTTGTGCGCCCGGCGGCTCGCTGGCTCAGCTGAGGGCTCGCACGGGGGACACGGGGCGCCTCTTCACACGTGTTGGCGCCCATGGCCTTTTTATTTGATATTGGGTTATGACTTTGTGAACGTACAAGTGGACTGACCCTTTTCTAAAATCAACTTTGTAATCTAAAAATATTTGAGACAGAGGAAGGCAATTATGCGGTAAAGATTTTTTTTCATTCTACTGAACATGCACAGCAGATTCAAGATTTCTGAGGCAAAATACAAATTCGTGACAATATAAAGTTGGATTAAGTTTTCCTTTAATGTGGTTAAATGCTTTCAGAGTTACTTTTTCTTGCCACTGTGGCAAAAAGTGTAGCATTGGGCACTGCGAAAGCTGGTAAATTTACCAGACTTCCTAGGTATCTGTTTTATTTTCTTTGCCAGTTTACACCATCTTGTATTAATGACTGGGGTTTTTGAGACCTCGCTCACAGCGAGTCCCGCACTGAGCTCCGCTGGGCCTGCCGGCGTGCTGCAGAAGGCACGTGGGAATATGGGAAGTGTCACGTACCGACACCGCGTTAGCACGGGCGGCCGCGGGCTGGGGTCCGGGGCGGCCGGTGCCTGTGCAGTCTCTGCTGCTCCTGAGAGCTGTATTTCCAATTGCAGGACGTAACACTTCTGATCCAAGAAATCATTGGTGCTCATCAGGTAGCGGCTGTACTTTTAAGTGAAATTTTGCAGAGAATAAGCTAGAAACAGTTTTTCATTTTATTTAATAAATTTCATATCAGGAAATTGATTTTTTATTCATTAATATTTGTAAAAAGCAGTTTTAAGAACACTATGCAACTGCTATGCATTGAAGACTGTCAAAAGCAAGAGTAGTGCAAGATCCTAACCAAAGTCGCCCGAAGTGACCTCTCGGTACGACACAATTGTTATCGCAGGACCCGGCTGCTCTCTGAGAGCAGTCGGAGTGGAGAGAAGGTGACTCCGGTTCCTTCGGCACGTGCTTTACGATCACATTTGTCTGCTGGCAAGTGCTGCGGTCAATAATACGACATGTATCATGTGAGATGAAAATACAGACATCGACTGGGCAGCTTAAACTGTGCCCCAGTTTCTTTTAACTTGGAGAAGTGAGGAAAGGACTTAAACATGTAGTACTGCAAGTAAAAAGATGTAAAAAATCAGAGCGTGTTTATGTGAAACGTATTCCATTCCAAAGCATATAGATTAGAAACAAGCTGCAACACTTCCATGGCAGGATAAAAGCTATTAAAATAATCAAAAGAATGTAAAATTTGTGTCTTTTAGTAAGAATAGTACTAAGAAAGCATGGCAAAGAATGACAGTGCTGTTTCATGGGCACTTCAAATGTTTCCTGGTGTTTGTTGTTATTCTGAGGAAAAGGAAGACCTTCAGAATATTTGTGAAATGGTTCTTTTAGGGAAGGTCATATTTAAACAAAATATATGTATGTTACTTGGGTGTCTCTGGAAGGAACCGTAAACTGGAGTCTAGAAGCTTTCTTGTCAAAACTCAATGAGAAGTGGTGTCTGAGAGTTAACCAGGCTGAAGGATCTCACTGTTTCAGCACACACACTGTGTCGTGTTCCCAAGTACCTGGTGAAGCTGGGCTGATGTTCTGGTGCAGCAGGAGGTTCACAAAGGCACAGGGAAACACCTTTTCCCCTGGCCAAGTGTTGGTACGTTCTTTTCCCTTCACAAGCAGCGACACTTGCTGGACATTTCAGTCCAAGCCCCTGCGTGGTTGTGGTACCAGAACCGCAGGGCACGAGCAGCCTGGGGTTGTCCAGTGTGCACCCGTCAGCCCGCGGCAGTGCGGGGTGTCCACGGTGTGCACCCGTCAGCCCCGCGGCAGTGCGGGGTGTCCGCGGTGTGCACCCGTCAGCCCACGGCAGTGCGGGGTGTCCGCGGTGTGCACCCGTCAGCCCGCGGCAGTGCGGGGTGTCCGCGGTGTGCACCCGTCAGCCCACGGCCGTGCGGGGTGTCCACGGTGTGCACCCGTCAGCCCACGGCAGTGCGGGGTGTCCGCGGTGTGCACCCGTCAGCCCACGGCAGTGCGGGGTGTCCACGGTGTGCACCCGTCAGCCCACGGCAGTGCGGGGTGTCCACGGTGTGCACCCGTCAGCCCACGGCAGTGCGGGGTGTCCGCGGTGTGCACCCGTCAGCCCACGGCAGTGCGGGGGCACCGGGAACAGCCGCGGTCCCAGCAGGACCAGCCGCGCTGCTGGACTGGCACAGGGTCTTGTCACGTCTGAGTACTCTCCAGCTCCCCATGACTTGTACCATCATTTGGAAAAATAATAACTGTTTTTAAAAAAATCTTAATTAGGCAAATACTGTAAGATAGATCTAAGTAACAGCCGCAGATCATGGCTAATAACTGTAATGCTTTTCAATAAGTAGCAAATAAGCAGAAAACCACTGAAACAAGCGCGATCAGCTTGCACCTGAGCTGTTGACTGAGAAGCCAGTACATTGTGACCTACTGCTACATTTTTTTGAAACATTTCTTAAGGTGTGGAGCAGTCTTTGTTTTGAAGAAGTAATTCTAGTTACTAGTTAGGAAGAAAGCTGTGAGTAAATGGCATATATTAAACTGTGTCTCTACATACATCTATTACAGGATGTTAGCGTTTTCTAAAAGGTGCCTGCTGGATTGACTCTGGAATGAAGGTAATTTCTGCCTCTGGTGCCGGGCTCTGCTCTAGTTAGACTAAGAGCGGACTGAAACTGAGGACGTTTCCTTCTCTGTGCCCGTTGCCGGCACCTCTGGCTGCAGCGGGCGGGCGGGTGGCTGTGCAGGAGGCGCTCGCAGGGCCTCACGCTGGGCACGGCTGAGTCGTGGCTCTGCCGCCTTCTCACCTGATGCCCTTCCTCAGCTTGTCAGAGAACTGCTTAGTAGGTTGGTGTCTGTTAACAGTAACTGGAACCGCAACGCTGGAGTTAAAGAAGGTAAAAATAATGGAAAGGAAAAGCCTATAGAACTGCAGTTATGTTTTGCTCTTTTATTTTTCCACATTACTTAAAACAATGTCTAATAGCACTGTGTCTTATTTTTTACAACAAAATATTTTCATGTATTCATTTCTTGCTTGTAACTGAAAACTTCATACAAGAATCAGTAAATGTCAGCACCTAAATCTTCATAATACTGGTATTCTGCAGTGCAGTTCTGGTTTGTTTGGGCCATGGTTAGAGATCTTACTCTGTTCAACGTTGTCTTATTCTTTTGTCAGTGCAAAATATTTCTAAGGGGGGATAAACATTTAAAGTGTACGGGTAGCAAGGCCATGATTCTAACATGAAGCAAGGAGTTAACATTGGTGTTCACACATGGACTAAATGTACAGAAGTTTTACATTTCTCATACTCGGTTTTTGTTTGCATATGATAACCTACATTTTATGAAACTATCCGACTCAGATGTATTAAAAAACAAAACCAAAACAAACAAAAAAACCACCACCAAACAAAACCCCAAAACAACTATATTTTTATTTAGTGGTAGGTGTGTATTTGTTGTTTTTCGGGGGTTTTTTAAGCTACCTTTATAATTTTGATACATATAATAGACCTTTAAAAATACAGACAATTCTAAACAGTTTGTTAGGGCCAAAGATTCAGATATCCTTTAAGCTTCTGGAAGGAACGGAAAAATGAACGTGATAAAAATCCCCCCCAATACATTTCCATGTAAGTAAATTCTTGAACATGGTATTTTTATACAAAGATATATTTTAATCATAAATGCCATTCGATTCCTCAGTCAAGTATTATCACAAATATAGGACATGAAATCATTTTATTGCAATGAGTAGAACACCACTTCTCAACCTTCTTTATAAAAACTCCAAACCACTAAAAATATAAAAACCAACCCCAAGCCACCCACGGCGCAGCCTGGCTCGGAGATGACCGCGCCGAGCGGAGCGGCACCGCGCCGAGCGGCACCGCGCCGAGCGGAGCGGCACCGCGCCGAGCGACACCGTGCCGAGCGACACCGCGCCGAGCGGAGCGGCACCGCGCCGAGCGACACCGCGCCGAGCGGAGCGGCACCGCGCCGAGCGGCACCGCGCCCCGCAGCCGCGGGCCGGGCCGGGGCCAGGCGGCGCCGCCGGGGTCCGCCCGCTCGTGGGCACGTTTTGGAACAGGAACAGAGAAACAACGGGCGAAAGGCTGTTTAAATAGGTGGTAAAAACCTTAACACTACTAGGTAGACTAGTGTTAAATACAAACTGTCGGTAGGTTTATAATAAATTAAAGATAACCTTTGGGTTTGAGTCTGATGCAGTATTTAGGGAGAAGTGATAGTATTCAGCATCTGGGTTTGCAGAGCTACCGAGTGCATTTCAAAGTACTGCAGTGGGATGAAATTAAACCCTTTAAAATAAATTATGCAGCGGTCTGCGTAAAATCATAAATTGATAGTAAGTAATTATCCTGGACCATGGCCAGTGAAGTGTTGGTAGACCAGGTTAATTCAATGTGTTGTTCGTTCATTGTCTGTGGAAGCAATTTAGCATACACGGGGCATGATTTCATGCTGGCACTTGTTAATGGACGAGTAATAAATCAGGCCACAGAACTCCTTAGAAACACAAAGAAATGAAGCTGTGGTTCAATAAAAATAATAAAGTGCTTTAAATGACCATTTGTTGTTTACTACATCGTTTCTCGTTTCATGGTAGACATCAAAACCAACCCAATGAAATATGATAGTGCTCTAGAGTGAGTAAAACTGATCCTGTTACTTACTGTAGTCAGTATTTCCATGTATTTTCTTGTCTTGATGTTAGACTTAGTTTACTGTGGGATCAGAGGAGAAGCTTATAGTACAAGTTGAACTTGCACAGACATAAAGATCACCATAAATATTCTCTATTTGAAAGTTTCCATTTGCAAAAATGCAGAGGTAAGAAGAAGGAAGCAAAAGAGCAATTTGGAAACAGTTCACATCGAGTGTACGTAGCCTGAAATACACTGTTCAGTTTGTAAGACAGGAGAGCGTTGCTGGGGATGTACAGAATCTGAGAATTTGATCCAAGTCCACTGAGTGATAGCTGCTATAATATGGACGCTTCTTCCATGGCTTCAATCCACCTAGAAGGGGCAGGAAAGAAAAAGCAGTACATGTAAAGTTACATGTATTTTAAGCACAAAAAGCCTGAAGAGGACTGTATTTCTCATCCCAGCCCTAGTGAGGAGCTACGGTTTATGATTAAAGGAAGGAACTGGATGCTCAGACTCTTATGTTCTAGTACGACCTTTACCAGTGATTTATTGTAACATCTCAAAGGTGGTACAAGTGGTGTCTTAGAACAGGAAAGGTGAAACCACTGAAATATGTTTAAAAGCAACAAAACCTCCCATAAACACTCATTTCCTTCCCTGTGTGTCTTGAGGTGCTGGCCTTTTTATTACTGATTTAGTGAGTGTTTTATTATGTAGAAACAGCAGTATTAGAATGGGAAATCTAGACAACTATTTGTTGATAGGGAAGCTAAGTGATGAATAAATAGAATACATAAATCAGAGAAGTTTTCGTACAGTTGCCATGCCGGACAGACATCTAGGCATGACTCTTGAGACTCAGCCTGCTCTTTACCTACACGAGGGAGCAAATTCTCCTTCCTGAACAACTGGAAAGCACCAGGTAGATTTTTTTAGTGTCCCGCGGGCCGGTGACACGCCCTGGGGCTCAGTGAACAGCCTGTTTCCTCTGTTATGAAGGCATTCTGAAGTGAGAGGGGGCAGAAGCCCTCCATGAAGCTTTGGGCCTGTGCGCTGGCTGCAGTGGGAGTGCAGCCTGTACCTCTGTGCCGAGCTGTTGTCCTCCGCTCGGAAGCTGTAAAACAGAGTCTGCTTGTGGTAGAGATGGAAAACCGTGTCCGTGCTTCCTTCCTCCTTTTCTGGGGCGATGGTGAAACCCAGCAAAGGCAAGCTTTCTGTGGCAACTTTGTCCTGAAAGCACACAAGAAGAGAACCAGCATTTGGAGAGCAGGCTTGTACCGGTTTGAGGGCTTTATCTGAAACTGAGCACTGATGTTACCGCTTCCAACAGGGCCGCGGCAGCCGCGGTGTGAATGTTCTGCTGCACGGGTGGCTCTGGCCTCTGTACCGCACCCTCATCTGGTCGCAGTTCTGAGTCTGAGCACCGCCTTTGAAAGTCCGGTTCTTCGCGGCTGCCCCCGTGGCCATGAAGGCCAGTTAGCTGTGACTTTAGTGGCTGTTTTTGACGTAATGGTCCAGGAGGCAACCGAGGGGCGACTGAGAGCCGGGACAGCACGGCGGCGGTTCTGAAGCCCTGACACCCGCTCCCCATTGCACTTCGTTCAACCAGCTTTGCTTGCCAAGTGCAAGGGGTCATCTTTTTGGTACCCTGTCATTTCCTTTCATTGCACTGGAAACTCTCTTAGAAAAGTGCACCATCTCAAACAGCACACTTGCTTTCAAAAATGCTGCTTTGAAATTTCTGAGCTGGTAATGCAGTTAATTGTTAATTTACTCCTCAGAAACATCCATGAATTTTGCTTGCCAGACATTGCTTTGTACAAGTTAAAGAAAACAGTGAGCCTTGGTAGAACTGCGGTTCAGCTGTCACTGATAGCTGCAGCTTTGGTCACTGTATTTAGGTTATGTTTTCTGTATATGTATGTTGCTTTTGCTTGTGCTTTAAAAAAAAAGCAAAATTGCAAACTGGGAATGCAAAGTGTAATTAGCCATCTGTTGCTTTTACCCTGTTGTTGAACCGGAAGTGACAGCTTTTCAGGTTGGCAGAGGTGAGGTAAAGTACTGGATACAGAATTTGATGCCAGTTGTCTGAATTGCTCACCAAATCATGGACTCTTTTGTGCCTCTATCTCCTCATCTGTTTAAAGGGGATAGTGTTGCTTCATGCAGCCACCACAATGGTGATGAGAGTTTAAATAATTTATGTTTGCAAAGTGTTCTGAAGGCTTAAAGTACCAAATATTGCTATTACTACAGTTCTTGTATTCTGCGTCCTTTGTTCAGCAAAATTAATTTTTATGCTTCTGCTTATGAAATATGTGTGTTATGACCAAACTTTACATTACACTTCAGGCTTATGTGTATTGGAGCTATTCACAAAGGAGAAGGAATTAAAAAAGGAAAGGGACTGGGAAGAGAGAAAACACATTAGAAATGCTCTAGTTGCTGTCTCGCGTCCTCGGCTGCCGGAGGAGCCGCCAGGCTCGACAGCTACTTGTGCTGCCTGTAGGGAGCAAAGAAGGGGGCTCAGGGAAGTACTTCAAGCCAGATTGCACGGTACCTCGTTCGCCATGTAGGTGTAGAGGACTTTGCCTTTGATAACAAACCAGCGTTTCTTCCAGTGTCTCTTGCCGCCCTTGCATCTGCTGAGGTAGCCGCTGATGGTCGCTCCCTCTCCCGAGGCTGCTACCTGGAGCAGGGCGGGAGAAACCGGGGTTTGAACCAGCAAAGGCTTTTCCCCACCTGATCGTGCAGGTTCACATCACACCAGACACCCAGGTCTGTGTCTGTGAAACCATAAGTAGACCGTTAAAAATATTGAGACAGAAAAAATATAAGCATGTTATTATGGTTCTTTTTAACTGCTTGAAGATTTCTGGTTAAACTTCTGGTTCTCAGTAACTCTCCTGGAAAGTATGCAGTTGAGGTATTATTGGGGTCAGCAAGTTTACAGTTGTGCTCTGAGAAGCCAAACTTGCCTCTTTTCCCAGGTCTGTTTTTTTTTGTATATTAAAAATACATTCTTCCAAAAGGGAATTACAGCCTTACGATTGAACACTTTTAAGATGTGGATATATGGAAGGCTTCACAATGGCTTTATATCTATTTGTGTTAACCACTTGACTATGACTTGGTTTCACTTGTGAAATAATATTTCTAAGTGCTGCCCTCTCACAGAATTATTTTGAGATCTAAGTGCTTAATATTCTTAAAGATCCAGATTTTGAGCAGAGGGAACTACACGTACACAAAGCAGAGTACGTTATGAGTTACAGTAGTAAGCTGCCATAGTACTGAATTTAGAAAGGGCACAGATCCAAAGTCAGCTTTTGTAGCTCTGACGCAAGAAGACTAAGCAGTGATACAGCAGTGTTTTGAAGCAGAACAGAAATGTTCCGGGACCTGGGTACATAAGTTAGAAAAAGTTAGGGAGCAATACTATTGTGAGCCAGTTCATATTAATAAGCATGTGCCACCTCCTTGGGGATAGAAAGACAATGCTTTTTTCTTAATGGGGCTGAAATTTGTGCATCAGTTCTTTCAGTATCAGGTGCTTGTATTGCATGCTCCTATCTTTGGCTCAGTTTCACCACAGCACAAATAAACCTCAAGAAATCCCAGTGTCTCTACTGTAAAATGAGATCAAGAAGGCGTTTGCACCCTATTCTTTAATGCAATAAATCCCTGCCGATTCCAGTGAAATCCCAGTCCCTCCGTGTGCTGGAGTTGGTGGGCAGCTTGCTCGCCCACCGCACTGTGTGTCTGCCCGGCTGTGCGCCCTGGCCGGGAGGAGGCCGTGAGAGACGGTACCGCAGGCTTCACCGAAACCCAAACAGGTCCCGTCCACAGGTTCCCTTGGTCCGCCAGGTGGGTAACCTCGTCGTAGAATTACATTACGTTGGTTAAGCAGGACTTTCCCCTCGCGATCCCGTGCTGGCTGGGACTAATGGCTGCGTTGTCATTCAGAGGATTTTGTATTTTAAACATTATTGTGGAAAACAAACAAACAAAAACCCAACAACAAACAGAAAAAAGTAATTGTGTGATCGAAGTAGACCAGGGCGTGGGCTGAGCCCACCACATACAGAACACTTACAGACACACCATACTCCACAGCTGCCAGACTTTCTCAGGCAGCTCACTCCTACCTCCATAAGAGCTGAAGGGATCTTCTTCTGCTTCTTGAAAGATGAATAATGAATATTGTGGAAGACGGAGAAGGCACTACTTGGAGACCTGGATGAGGTTGGAGGGAAGCTCACGCTTAGCGGCCGCTCTGCAAGATGAAGGAAAGTCAGAAAGGGAAGAAATGGATGAATCTGTACATATCAGACTGGCGTAAGAGACGCACGACACACCGATGTGAATGACTGAGGAAATGCCTCCTCCATAGCCAGGTTTTATTTCGCCTTTTCCTTCAAATCCCCCCTTTATGTCTGATTAGCTAGGTGGATTTAATAGCATCCTAGGTTAATAACCTACAGATACTCAAAAGAGACCTGCAAAAAAGCTGACAAGGCACAAAACACAGCTTGTTTTCTTCTAATTTAAATGGCTTTTCCACCTCTCCCCTCCGTGTTCCGACACCTTTGCAGGATGACTCGCTACTGTGACGTTCTTTCTGCGTGACTGGTTCTCGTGGAGCTCTGCATGGCAGAGTGGCTCTGTCTCTGTCAGTCTCCATTCACCTCAGTTGCCCGAGTTCATATCACCCTCATCTCGCTTCTGGCAACACACGTTGTCTGAAAGCTCTGAGTAACGCACAGCATTGTTTTAGCACAGGCTATCACTTCTTGGGCACGCCGTGGCTTGGGGATGCTTTTTTGGCTGTTGTGACAGCATCTGTTCATGGGTTTGCTTGGCTGGTGTGAATTTCTTTAATCAGGACGGAAAAAATAAACTTAATCTGTCCACACATTTATATCCGTGACAGTACAATGTGCCTACTTTTAGAGATTGTTTACATGAATACTCGTGCAAGAATGTTATTTACTGTTCATCTTCTGTCCATATATATGTAGCCCCTGCCCCCCTTTTATCTTTGATTTGGATGTGGTTTTAAATCAGAAAAGGGACTTATATAGTAGGACAATAATGCAGAGTTCTAGTTAGGTAGTAGCTCTCTGCTTTGAATTCAGGCTTTAATTGATAACCAGATTAACTGCCCATGTAGATGAGCTCTTAGTGACTCTGCACTTTACCTCTGCCTTTCTTCTTGTAAAAGCTGCAGCATGGATGAGGGCAGTGAAGAACTGCAAAGCCATTGTTTGATTTTAATGGATAATTCATTACAAATGACAGGGAAGAGCTATCAGCTGTAAGTACTTCACAGAGTATTTCAGCTGGGAGGGACCTACAACGATCTCGTCCAACTGCCTGACCAGTTCGGGGCTGACTGAAAGTTGGAGCACGTCACCAAGAGAACTGTCCGAATGCCTCACGAACACCATCAGGCTTGGGGCATCAACCGCCTCTCTAGAAAGCCTGTCCCAGTGTTTGACCACCCTATGGGTTAAGAGGTGTTTCCT
Source organism: Columba livia (assembly GCF_036013475.1). Classification (NCBI taxonomy): domain Eukaryota; kingdom Metazoa; phylum Chordata; class Aves; order Columbiformes; family Columbidae; genus Columba; species Columba livia. The sequence goes on from NC_088611.1 coordinate 22,877,081, forward strand.
AAAGCCAAGGCTGAGCCTCCTCTGACGAAGCTTTAGGCCGTTCCCTGCGGCCTGTGCCTGGGTCACCGGAGCAGAGCTCAGCGCCCCTCGCCACGTCCCCTCCCAGGGCCCTGCAGAGCCAGGGCTCACCCCTTGGCCTCCCTTTCTCCAAACGACACAGACTCTGCGTACCCCACACCCTCGCCCGCTCCTCGCAGCACCTTCTTATTGTTGCTCCGGTTTACCAGGAGGCCGGGCGAGCCCTCAGAGAACCTGGCTGGCGCAAACAGCCTCAGCTGCCCGGCGCTCCCGGGACCTCAACGCACAGGCCTCATGCTTGAAATGATAAATCCGCTGCAGCACGACACAGCTTGGTAGGCAGATCCTAAAGCCTCCCCGTTGTGCAGGCAGGACATGGGTTTGCTGGTTTTGCCAAGAATGAAAGAACCTTACCTCTTTTCTTTAGTTCCACATAGCAGCTGTCACAGACTTTGGCTGCTTGATCTCTGAGGTACTTCATGGGGTACTTGTTTCTCGAACAATTTCGACATACAATCTGTTCCAGTAAGGAGAGATACATATAAATGTGTATATATGCACATGCAAAACAGGTTCTCTGAGCTGGTTGGGAGAGGAAGACAGAGAGTGGACCAGATATGAGTCCTAAAACAGTGGCAGTCAGGTAAGTGTGCTGACCAACATGAGATCGCTGTAGATTTACACTGCTATAGGACAAGCAGAATTGATCACTGCATTTGGTTGCACACCATTGCTGTCCCCATCTCCTGGGAACTTACACCTTCCCCACTAGTGTATCACAGAAAGACCATTTCCATATTACATCTGTTTCCATAGTTTCATTAGTAACATTGTTTTCTTAAGCATCTCGTATGTTCCTGCTGCCTCTGTATAGGTTCAGACTGATTTTTCCCTGTGGAATTAGAGAAATGATGAAGTGAATGCTTTTTCATACTATCAAAAATTACTGGTAGTTTGATACACAACAAAAATATCACTGAGGCTAAAAGACAGCCATGGATTAAACAGGACTGCAGGTTTATGTCTGGAGTCAGTGATAAAGGGACAGAACAAAGAAGGTTTATAGATCTCTTTGTCTTCAGGGGAGAAGACAGCAGCTCTTCTATGGGCTACAGAACAAACTTTCCCCTTGTCACTGGTGAAACCGTGCGCTACTGCTGAGTTTCTTCACATCTTTGGAGGATAATTTTACCAGCTGTTATTAGGGAAAGGGCATGGACCAGGTGCGCTACTGCTCTGGTCCAGAAGAGAGCCTGTATCTTTATTGATTGCTGCATTGTCTCTAGAGCTGTATATCAGAATTGACTCAGCAACAATTATCCTGTGAGTCTTCAACTACTGGCCTTTGGGAATTAATGTGACCCTCAAGGGAAGGTTTCTGCTGTGCCTACCAGAGGCATCGGAAACCTAATTACCTAGTTTAGCAGAGCACTAACGGGTTCTTTCAGAAGTCCCAATCTGGTCTGGATGTTGCTGCAAGTCTGCAGCAGTGTCCGCAGGCGGGATGGGGCCTCCCAGGACTGGGCAGCTCTTACCTTCCCGCAGGCGTGGCAATGGTGTCGCCTCAGCGTGAGCGTGAAGTCGCAGCCGCAGTTCATGCACATCATGACATGGGACACGGGTACCAAAGTAGGAGGCCTCTCACCCAGGGGGATTCCAAGCCTTTCCCTTAGCTTAAAATCAAAAACGAACAAATGAAGCAGCGTCCAAAGCACACTCAGTCAGCCCTGGTACATCACATACAATTCTCATCTAATTTCAGTCTACCTTCACTTGCTAAGATCCCCAAATTTCCTAAATCCGAATGCACATTGTGAGACAGCTGCGTCAGCACCGAAACACTGGCCGGTCAGTACATGGTGCAGTAATATCCATAAAAAGCTCTATAGCCTTCAGTTGAACGGGGCCTGAGCACTTCATGTCTTTACAACTTGGGACATTTCCCACACAATCCAAATCTGTTCTATGCTTTTATAACCCTCCTCCTTTCTCTCCTTTCCCCCTTCCCCATTCAAGCACTGAAAGACTCGTGCTCCGTTCACCTCCACGCTGCTGTGGAAAGTGGAAGTGTCGTGGGCTTTGTGGTCATCTGGGATGTGTCTGCTGAGGCAGCTGTACCAGTCGTCCCTTTCCGAGCACGAGCTGTGGAATGAAATAGAGCAGAGCAGTCAATGCCATGCGCAGCAGGGACTGAGGCAAACTGTGGATGAGAGAAGAAAAGCTGCACTTTGTGAATGTTTACTTTTTGCTTTTCCCCACCACTGTGTTGGACTGGGCATTTTCTGACCAGGAGCAAAACTGACTGTTGGGCATATTCAGCAGGATGATTCGTGTAGATCCATGGTTAGGCCTGTGACCAAGAAGGAAATAAATGCCCAGAAAATTTTTCAAAGTAGTCTCTGACTTTGCTATAAGCCACTCAACCCTAGATCACATAGGACATTATGAAATGTCTCCTTTTTTGTCATGTCTGCCCGCTCTTTCAGGCACGCTAGGGCATGTAGTGTTGGCAGGGTTGCTCCAAATAAGCGTGTTCATGCTCATCTCCAGAGGGGGACGCTCAGATGATCTGCACGTTGGGAAACACACAAGTGTGTCACCCACGGCAGATGTGTGAGTGCTTCCATGTTCCACTAGCTCCATCACAGACTATCTCCAGTCACCTGGCAAGAGGCCAGGATAACAGTTTGGGACAGAATTTCTACATTCCCTGCAGCCGCTGTCATGCGTGGAAGGCAGCAGTTCTCCAGACCGGCCCCTAGATGCCCCCTTAGCACAAGGCAAAGCAGTGGGTCCAGCTGCTCGGGGGAGCACAGGGCTGTATCTGCCCTGGGACAGCCGCTCAGGGGAGCACAGGGCTGTATCTGCCCTGGGACAGCTGCTCGGGGGAGCACAGGGCTGTACCTGCCCTGGGACAGCTGCTCGGGGGAGCACAGGGCTGTACCTGCCCTGGGACAGCTGCTCGGGGGAGCACAGGGCTGTACCTGCCCTGGGACAGCTGCTCGGGGGAGCACAGGGCTGTATCTGCCCTGGGACAGCTGCTCGGGGGAGCACAGGGCTGTATCTGCCCTGGGACAGCTGCTCAGGGGAGCACAGGGCTGTATCTGCCCTGGGACAGCTGCTCGGGGGAGCACAGGGCTGTATCTGCCCTGGGACAGCTGCTCGGGGGAGCACAGGGCTGTACCTGCCCTGGGACAGCTGCTCAGGGGAGCACAGGGCTGTACCTGCCCTGGGACAGCTGCTCAGGGGAGCACAGGGCTGTATCTGCCCTGGGACAGCTGCTCGGGGGAGCACAGGGCTGTATCTGCCCTGGGACAGCTGCTCGGGGGAGCACAGGGCTGTACCTGCCCTGGGACAGCCATCAGCTGTCCTGCCTGCCCACTGCTTCTCCTGCTGGGATGTCAGGCTGCGCTTCCCCTCCATGGGTGCTGCCTGGTACCGGCTGTCCCAGCAGCGGTCGCAGAGGGGATGTGGCTCAGGGTGGTCTCTCCCCCGAGTCACACCAGCTGCCCACAGTAAAGCTGCCCACGAGACTTTGTTGTACAAAATAGCAGTGGCATCATTGCCAGCTGCTGTTCAGCTGTGACTTCCTCACGCTGTCCTCATGAAGGCCACCAAACAAGACATCTGACAACAATCTGTCTTTTGTGGTCTTGTATAAAAGAAAGCACAAAAAGAGAGGAAATGCCAGATTTTGTCAGTGATCTCTGCCTTAGCATCCCTCTGCACTGTGAGCATAATCCACTGCCTGAAAAACACCAGCCCCTGTGAAGTTCAACAAACCTGGAGCAGCAACTGGGAGCCAGCGTATCTATTGCGTCCAGGCTGATCTTTGCCAGCCCAGGGGCTGTGCTACAGATCGTCTCTGGCAACAGTCTCACTACTAGGCAGCCCTTGTCACCACCAAAAGTCCTGTAAGGCTGCACTTTCTAGGAAATCTGAACATGTCTCTGTCTTCCAGACAAATCACATCTGCAGCCTGCAAAGCACTAAAAGAAGTCCTGGTTTCAACCTTTCTCTTGCTAATTCTTGGAAACTCTCTTCACTTGAGAATTAAGATACAATTTTAAAAAACAAAGGAAATCATGGCCCGTATAGTGATGTAAATTAAAACCACTTTGGGAAAGACAGATGAGAGGGACAATCTGCTATTAAAAGCCTGATATCTAACTGGCCCCTTTAACCTCTTCTCCACTCCATTAAACATCTCTAGGCAGTAATCACAGGTTATTAGTGTCTAAATGTGGGAATAATACCTATCTGCTGATAAGTGAGATAAATTATGTCAGCTGGCACTGGCCTATTCTTAATTAGCTATTTCACTGGTTGCATGAAGGCTCAGAGGAATTTTTGCTGAACCTCTGATGTCCAGAGCTCAGACCTTGATTCACCATTGCCACTTTTGGTCCTTGTGTGATTTTTGAGCTGCGCCTTTTGTGATGAACTAGCAATTATCCATGTTGATTCATCTATTCTTCCTTAAGCAAACAGAAAGAGAGGGTCAAATTGTCACTGCAGTCTCCTGGACAGAAGGAGGCATCCATGGAACACGGGCACGGGACTGGGATGGGGGTTTGTTGCAGTGCTGTCACTGTCAATCAGCCTTTCAGGGAGGCTTTCAGTGCAGACTTGCCGCACCTCGCTGTGATCAGTAAAGCACCGTTCTGAGGGAGGCGCTTTCCCGCTGCTCCTTTCGGTGAGCGCGGCAGGCGCAGGCTGCTGTGTGCTGGGCTGGGAGGACGTGCTGTCCCACTAGTGTCCCATCAGCTCTGCTGGCCAGCGCACTCTTGGGTGGCTTATGGCAGATTGGTCCCAGAATGAGCAGTACATCAGGGGAAAGGGCTCTGTCCCAGCGCTCCGATAAGAGTGAGTCTCCGTCTGGCTGTTATCAGAAGAGCAACCTTGGTCTCAGGCCCTGGCTCTATCTACCGCCAAAGAAACACAGCTCACACTGGCCTCATGCTTTGTTTAGGCTAACTAAGCACAGACTTGGTATCAGTACAAAAGGCAGAGAAACAGCACAACGCAAGCAGAACATCCTGAGCTTCTCACTAGGGCAGCTCCCGCCGCCCGAACAAAGGGGACATGCAGCAGCCATTCCCTTCTCCAACACAGGACTGTGCGCCCTGCCTCGGTAACGGGCAGCAGGCAATTCACAAGTACTGTGTGTGTATTTTGGGGGTTGCGATGAATGAGCAGTTCTAAGAAACTCTCAGGTATTTTCTAATTTGCGGGTTATAAAAGGAAGTAGACAAAAAGGCTTGGACGGGTATCTGAGTACCGCCCACAGATGGCGAGCGCCCTGGGAAGGATGGGAGCTCCAATTCTGATTCTGATCAAGAAAGCGCCCTCTTGTCTCTCGGTTGCACTCTGCGGTTTAGAGGAGCCTGCTGTGTTTCCAGCCGTGCTGGAGCTGGAGGCTGATGGTGGGAAAATCAGTACCTAAAAGCATTGAAGACCTTATGTTAATACCACTGCTAGTGTGCTGTCTTTTTAGTAAACTATGCTTGAAAATCAAGCCAACCACCTTTCTGCTGTAGCTCTAGGTAATTTTGCAGGATAATTTTGAGCTAGAAGCATTAAAAAATGCAATACACGGCTATCTTCTGATCAGAAACTGACCTACCATCTCCTTCTGGTGTTGGCTTGTGGCCCCCGGACAGAGATCCTGGCTCCCAGTCAATACTAGCACTGCACAAACTCTGTAGTGAAACTCCTTTTATGAGAAAGACCCGTGAGGCTGCCAGTGAGGTTTAATTTTTGCTTTGTCATCTATGCACTATCAAATGCTTTTATATCTATTGCATGGTATTGCCTAATTACTATTTTCTGCGGCAGTTTCGCAGCCCTAGTGGTATGAGGTAACAAGTGAACTTCTACAAGGGGCGATATAACATAATCGTAGTGTCACAGGGAAGAAGTGTGAAAGACAACAGGAAGGACTCGGGCTTCTTCATAACAGACTTTCTTCTCTTTCCTTTCTCTTTAAGATGTTATCAAAAGCTGACTTCTAATCTTTACTGGGTATATGAGTTGAATTAGTGACAGTTTACGAGCTTCACATTTATAATTAATATCTTCATTGTGTAATCAAGCACTCAGTCATTGTCTGTCACAATAGCATAGACTGAAATGGGGTTAAAAAAAGAATGAGACACCAGTTAAGTGTTGGGTATTGTTTAGACTAACGCAGAGATGCAGCTCTAGAATGTAACGCCCTCTGCCATGGCGGTTTGGGGACAGTACCTTGCTGACAGGGTCAAGCAATATTCATCACATTCAATCTTCAGGACATTCTGGGCTTTTTCTGTCACCGGGCAGCTGACCTAGAAACAAACAGCATGCGTGTGAACATGAGTCAAACTGCCTACAGCCGTACCGTCTCAACGCGCATGGAGCTATGACATCCCCGCCACCTGCCTCAAAGAGCCGGGCAGGCGGGGTTCTCTGGGTTTGAGTTGCTGGTGTAATGAGGAGTGCTCTCTATTCAATGTGGTGCTGTTGCTAAAGGAAAAATTAATTTAATCCAACTGTAAGGCAAGTACCAATCAGGGCTCAGCTTTAATGTGACAAGCTCAGGAGAAGTTTAGTCTGACAAGTGTCAGAGCATTTTGGGCAAAACTTTTGGCTCTTCTTGGAATGAACGGAAATAATGGATTGCTAGGTAGGAAGCAAAGACCCCTCCAACCCAATGTCTCCTGTTGCACAAGTACCAATGGATGCTTCAGGAAAGAGTGTAAGAATAGGACATTTGTGTCCAGTTTCTGTAATCTGCGATTCTTCACTGAAGAAGAGACTGTTCGTGTCATTGCATGTAACAGCTCCCAGTACACCTTTTCCCCATGAAGTTGGCTAATCACTTTTTGAACCCATTAATGCTTGTGATGAAAACACTCAAAGGGCACATGAAAACCAGGCAAATGAAAGCTGATGTAAATTTTGAGTGGCAGGAGTTAAAACCAGGCAGACTAGGCCCTAGTGAGTATGTGGTGGGGAACAACCATGTGTTGGCTGGAGGCATGAAGAGAGGAATAAACAAAGCGGGATAGTAAATCTTTTCTGTCTCTAGATTTGTGTTCAGATGTTAAATATGATTTTGGCTTGTATTATTTATGCAGCATAAATAAGGCTGTTGTACTAAGTCATAGACTTACAGATAATCTTTATGTTTGCTTTATATTATTTTTCCTTCTATCTCCTGTAAAAGGCAAGGGAATCCCCTGGTGACAGGTTCATCTCCTCCTTCCCCGTGCCCTCAGCTGGATACGAGACATAAACCAGCAAAGCACTAACAGCCCACTATACAACTTCAATTCCAGCCTGTAATGCAAACGGGGCATTACCTTCATGCCTGCCACAGCCAAGGTGTTTTTCAGTCGGTATTTGCCATCCTTCTGGGGATATGTGTACAGTAGAACATCATTCATCTGTATGAAGAGAAAGACAAAATCAATAATTTGCAATATGGCTTGCAGGCCTGCCTGGTACTCCCAGGGGCACCACAGAACCAGCAGTAACTTGACGAACTGTTGGGGCTGTTACTGAGGCCGGGCCAGGCCACAGATCCGGAGCTGCGTGTCCACTGGACTGACGAGTCTGCAGCCAGGACTCTGCTTCTGCCCAGTTTTGACTGTTGCTAATGGCCGAGCAGGCAGATAATTAGCTCTTCTTATTCAGCTTGGGTGAAGCAGAGTGCAGAGGGCAGCGCCGTGCTCAGGCTCTGTGGTGACCGACCGGCTGCCCAGGGCACTGCAGCTGCCCGGGGCTGGGCAGGGACCCCACGGCCGGGAAGGCTCCAGGGACTGTCCTGGTCTGGGCACGAAGGCCGCGGAGGCCAGGAGAGGAGCCGCGGTGCAGGGCCGAGTCAGGAGGAGTGCCATGGGTGCCATGGTGCGGGGCCGGGTCAGGAGGAGTGCCATGGGTGCCGCGGTGCGGGGCCGGGTCAGGAGGAGTGCCATGGGTGCCGCGGTGCGGGGCCGGGTCAGGAGGAGTGCCATGGGTGCCGCGGTGCGGGGCCGGGTCAGGAGGAGTGCCATGGGTGTCGAGAGCAGAGCTGTGCTCGCTGCAGAACTGGCGCAGACGCGTGGCAGCGCCGCTGGGCTGTGTGCCACAACAGAGACCATGGAAGGGCAAAAAGGAGGAACTTTTTTTCATTTTATGAGGAAGAAACCTGTACCTGAACACCCCAAATATTTCTGACAGCTCCTTGCAGAAAGCATGTTTTTCAAACAGTTTTGTATGAAACGGGATCAGATCTTCTCTGCTTCTTGCCTGACTTAATCATTGACATTTTTGCATCCTTTTACCTTCGTGCCAACAAACATAAATGAAACAGCAGCACTGGACCCTGTCTTTGCTGGCCTCTCTTTCCTGCGCTGCTGTAACAGGAGGAACAGCAGTAACTCATGTTGTGCGTTCCCTGTGTCACCCGAACGAGCAGGTCGTGTTCTCTGGTCTCTCGTCAGCACCAGCGTGCGTGGACTCAGCGCCTTGGTGACTGTACTGGATACTACGAACAAAGATGTGCAAGCAACGTAAAACCAAGGCACGGGCCGTGCTGCGTGATGCCAGAGACAAGGCGCCATAGTGCAGGCATTCTCAGGAAATTAAAAAGCAGGCAGAAACTAGCTTCACTTGGATTCCTCTGTGACAAAGACGTTTAAATATAGCCAATTGAATGGTAATAATATTATATTTTGGAAGGAAAACTGTAATAAAGACAGACACAGAGAAGGAAGGAGGAAACTAGAGCATGATTTGGCAATAAATGTATCCTGTATGACTGGAATTGTTGAGGTCTTGATAATACTGCCTGATCACCTGAAATTGCTGGTGTAAAATTGTCACTAATTTGCTTGCCTGAGAAACAAACAAACAAACAAAACCCCAAAAAACAAAACCCCAAAAACCCACCAAAACAGAAAGTGCAGCCTTATGAATGTTTTCCTGAAAGGTCATAGTTGAGCTTTCTTACAGAGCAGGAGCAATGGTTAAAGACAATTACATGGAATTAGTACTCATGGGATTAAATCCTTATCACCTTGGACTTAACAGCAAAACTGTTGTTGCCTTTATTGGGGTCATGAGTTCACTGGTCAACACCAGTTTATTGAGTAGCTGTTTGATTCACAGCAAATCAGGCTTACGTGTGTGAGCTGCCTGTCTTTAAAATACAGATTCCCATTAATGTGAGGCAAAATACACTGAAGAATGACTTTCCCCAAAGCTTGTACTTCATATTTTGCTACTTTTAAAAACTGAATTGAGTTTACTGAGATCAGCCAATATTTTTGTAGAAAATGCTGAAACATTTCACTCTAACGTTTTAACAGACAGACTCCATGCTCGGCTGCTCTGCCCGCTGTACTGTGTACGCTGTGTCCTTCTGGGACGCCTGCGCTCGTGTGGAGCGTGACACTGTTCTAAGATCACGCTTCTCAGCTGCGGATGTAGCAGCGTACTGAGAGTCAGAACAGGAGCCTCGCGTTCTTTGTGCTCTAAAGTGGAGTATTTACTCCTTTTGCAACAACACATTAGAATTGCCTTAGAACAAGGTGACACGTGGCTTGTCACGGAGTTCTTTCTGTGATTTACTTATCGCTCCATAACTGACTGTCCGCGCTAGCATTCATCCAGCCAGCATGGTGACGCCTGCGCAGGACTGACCACGCGATGATTCCAGTTTAACCAGAGAATTCCTCACAGCCTGAGCAATTGTAACCGTGCCAGTGAAAAGCAGATTAAAGCTCTTTTCACTTGATATTACTACTAGCAACTAGGGGCCCATCAGCCAGGTGTGAAGACGGTAAAAAGGCAGGCAGACTTCACTGCTAACAGGAAGAGAATCCTCTGTGAAATGAGAGAATGCTAGTGAGATCTCATATTTGCCTGGTGATTCCGCTGTATCCCGAGTGCTCAAAGGACTGCAGGAGGAAGCGGCCGTTCTCCGCGCTCCTGCGCCTCTGGGCTGGGGCTCGTTCCAAACCAGAGGAGGGAGCGGGCTGTGGGCGCTGAGCACGAGGAGGTCAGCTCCCAGCAGAGAGCCTCAGGATTCTGGCCTGTGTGCTACTGGGTTTCTTGAACAGCAAACCCCATCTAAAGTTATACATTTATTTTAAAAGCAGCTCATTCTTTTATTACTGTTTGTTAAGGATGACCCCCTTTAAGTTTTTTTTCTGTTACTATTTTCTTTTTTCCCCTTTCTTTTTACAATCTCCTCTGCTGCGATGAGAGCCCTGTAACATTAGAGGTCAGTGCAAGTTTTCTAACCTACGGTGTTCAAATGTATTGATCCACACAAGTTTATCTATGCCCTGCTGAACTGCTGGCATCCACACATAATGCACCCTCTGTCTCGGAGTGCCTACCGCCTGTGCGTTGTGGGTGTTTTTTCTTTCTGAATGTTTTAAGGGGTAGTTCGCTATGAACCCCGTCGTGTTCTATTCAAGTCTGCGTTAAGCATCCCCTGTGTGTCCGTGGAGCAACCTCAGTGCGTGTGGGGCTGCATTTTCCAAGCTCCAACTCCAAAACCTCCTGTGCTCCAGCCCTGCCGGCTCGAGCATTTAACAGTCTCGCATTTGATAGCAGCTTCCTGCACCCCACTTGCAAAACAAGCAGCCTTTGTAGAGAAATTCTTGGAAGGGTGAGATAAGAGACAGTGTCTGAGCTGCAGAGTCCTGTGGTTGGGGGCACTGAGGGGACCGGCCTGTGTCAGCAGCCCCTGCTGTGCTGCAGAGGCCCCAACATCCTTGTAAACAGAGCCCGGCCTCAGGAAACAGGCACAGAAAACTCACCAAACATCCTGCCAGGAAACACCAGATTCAACAATACCAGCAGCTGCAGAGAACAGCCACCTCCAGGAACCTGTGATACACACGGCACACCCGCAGAAACACGCACATCGACAGCCCCTCGGTGTGTGTCCCGCACGCCCACGCCTGCCGGGCTGTGCACAGACACGCTCCGTGCGGGCTCACGTTGCGAGCACACGCACGCACACCGCCAGAGCACACCCTGGACGCGCTGGGCACGGGCCGCGGGCCCGGCAAGCGCCTCTGCGTCCTAACTACAGCTGCCGTGTGACGGGCTCAGGACCGCGGTGTGCAGGTCAGGTATCCTACTGCACGGGTTACACTCACAGGGTTACCCCTCAGTGCACACTCCACTGCAACTCGCGGGGTCCTGGGCTTGACTAAGCTTCAGTCAGAGCAAGTTCACCGTTAAGAGCTTCAGAAAATGCTGTTCATGTAGCTAAGGTAAATACACTTAGTTCATTGAAAGCTAAACCGAACTACATCTATATGTGCTAGCTTCTGGTGATCTTTCTAAGTGGCAGCTGACATGCGAAGTATCAAAAAAACCACCAGTTCTGAAAGTTTTTTAGTTCAATACAGTAAGACAAATTCTTATCCTACCTGAGTTTTGCCAGTGTCTTCAAAGGATTATGACACGGTCCTTACAAGATAAGGGCTTAAAATAAATGTGGGGTTTAGATCATTCGGGTCTTGGGGTTCTGTGGGTCTGGGCTGGGCTTTTCCCCACGCGGTGTCCCCAGGCATGGGGCAGCGTGCGGCCTGGGCGACACGTCCTGGCCAAGGGAGGCACGTCTGTGCGGGCCTCGGGGTGACAAAAACGCATTGGCAGTGGTGGTTGGTAGGGCCCTAAGACCGATGTGGTAAAGATGTTATGTGCCAAGATGAAAATACGTTGGGATAGCTGTGCAGTAGTTGTCTTAATGTATCCACAGGCTAAATAGTCCATTAAGCAATGCACGAGTGATGGTGGCACAACAGAGAACCCAGGGCACTAGCAATGACAAGCAGATAATGCAAACCCATTCCAGTGCTAATGTGGGAATTACTCCCTGCAATTGCACTACACATGGTGTTGCTTTACAACCTCAGGAGCTCTCAGGGTAGAGTAGATTGAGTAAAAATATCACTGAATCCAACGGCAGATACTTGCCAATAGGTGTAAAACTATTTCCGAGATGCAATCACCCCCGTCCCGCCTCAGCAGGAGACGTAGTACAGGAGCCTGACGTGGTTGCGGCTTCAGTGTGTTGGAGCAGAAAGAAGCCAATTCTATGGTTCTTGAAAGTGACCACTATGTTTTTTTAGCTCCACCACACACTTTGCATGACAGCACATTGGGTCACAGTTTGCCTTTCTGACTGTAAGGAAGAAAAAGTGCTGTTTCAGAATACTGAGAGCATCTGTTGACAGCAGGACATTGGCTACTGTAATGTCTGCAGCTGCCAAGAGACATCTCTCTTTGAACATCCGGGTTTGAGCAGCTGAACTCTCCCCAGGAATCAAAAATAGTTCCTAAATTAGACAGTGACAAAACTCTTTTCTGTGCTTTCTTTATTCCAGTAATACTTTCAGTCTCCTGTGACCTTCAATCTGATACAACTGTTGTGGACTGCTTGAAATGTATCTCAGTTTATCCCAAGTTTAAATTACTTTCCTGCCAATGTTTACTACCAACCTGATTTCTGATCTTCGTTTTAAATTCTCTGCATCAGTTACAATAGCTCGGTTTGTGACACTTCAGTATTGGCCACAGTGGTGAGTCATGGTGGCAGGTGTGAACACATTGGAAGATGAAACACTAACAGCTTCTTGGGATTTGGTCCCAGCTTTAGCCTCAGCTCCACAATGTTTTGTAATACTAGCAAAGGTGAGTGTACCAGAAGAGATCGGTAAGGCAGCAAGAATCGTCTGTTATGGAGCGGCCATCAGTAGGCTTCAGTGCACTGCGGCTGAGATCACTGCTGCTGGGACCAGCTCCTGGGCATTCTGGCATGGCCGTTCTCCCTTGGCTGCAACTAAGTCATGGTTTTGACAAAAAGCATGCAAATCTCTCCTGAGCGCACCCAAAGAAAGCTTTCATAAACTTTAGCGGTAGGGTGTTCTCTGTCACTTCTGATCAGTTCTCCTAGAGCCTTAGGGTTGGACTTTCAACTGTGAAGCCTGGTTGCTGAGAGTATTTGGGAGCTCCCATCCTGATCACCTTGGAAACCTGACTCCTCGCAGGATTATGGCCTAGTCAGGGCTGTGTGTTGTAGCTGTGGCACAAGCGGGGCAGCACAGCCCGTGTTCTGCGTGCCGGGCCGTGGGCACACGGGTGACGAGGGCTCCAGCGCTGCCGGCAGCACGGCCTGGCTCACCGCGTCGCTGCCGGCTGTTCCGTGACTTGCAGCCCAAAACTTTCTGCCAGGATTCGGGGCTGCATAAGGGCAGGAGAAGATACGAGAGAGAGTGAAGATATAAAAGAGATCTTACCAAGAACAAATGCCGAGGGTGCCTGTTTTTCCCAGAGATTTTCATCAGTGTTCCCTCTTTAACAAAAATCTGAAGGAGAAAACAGCAGGTTGTAATCCTGAGACTTCTCATTCTGAATTTCAGTGAGAAAACAGAATATTCCTCCTGAGGAAAGAGCGACTGTAATGGCTTTCATCAGCACAGGAAGAGAGAGACGCCTCAACTCTTGCTTCAGCCCCACTGCTGCGCTTTGGCTTGCTCTCTGCCTGGGCTGGCCCTGCTGCTCCTGCGTTGGGCAGAACCGAGGGGCTGGGACCCACTGTCCGCAGCCCACTGCGCCTGCACCGTCACAGATCACAGTATCACAGTATCACAGTATGTTTGGAAGGGACCTCAAAAGATCATCCAGTCCAATGCCCCTGCTGGAGCAGGAACGCCCAGATGAGGTTACACAGGAAGGTGTCCAGGCGGGTTTTGAATGTCTCCAGAGAAGGAGGCTCCACAAACCCCCTGGGCAGCCTGGGCCAGGCTCTGCCACCCTCACTGAGAAGAAGTTTCTTCTCAAATTTAAGCGGAACCTCTTGTGTTCCAGCTTGATCCCATTACCCCTTGTCCTATCGTTGTTTGCCACCGAGAAGAGCCTGGCTCCATCCTCATGGCACTCACCCTTTATGTATTTATAAACATTAATGAGGTCCCCCCTTAGTCTCCTCTTCTCCAAACTAAAGAGACCCAGCTCCCTCAGCCTTTCTTCATAAGGGAGGTGCTCCACTCCCTTAATCATCTTTGTTGCCCTACGCTGGACCCTCTCCAGCAGTTCCCTGTCCTTCTGGAACTGAGGGGCCACAACTGGACACAATATTCCAGATGTGGTCTCACCAGGGCAGAGCAGAGGGGAAGGAGGACCTCTCTGACCTACTGACCACCCCCCTTCTAATACACCCCAGGATGCCATTGGCCTTCCTGGCCACAAGGGCCCAGTGCTGGCTCATGGTCACCCTGTTGTCCACCAGGACCCCCAGGTCCCTTTCCCCTCCACTGCTCTCTAATATGTAATTTCCCAACCTATACTGGAACCTGGGGTTGTTCCTGCCCAGGTGCAGGACTCTACACTTGCCCTTGTCAAATTTCATCAGGTTATTCCCCGCCCAACTCTCCAGCCTGTCCAGGTCTCTGATGGCAGCACAGCCTTCTGGCGTGTCAGCCACCCCTCCCAGCTTGGTGTCATCAGCAAACTTGCCGATAGTGCACTCTATTCCCTCGTCCAAATCATTGATGAATATATTGAATAACATTGGCCCCAGCGCTGACCCCTGAGGCACTGCACTGGATACTGGCCTCCAGCTGGACTCCGCACCATTGACTACCGCTCTCTGGCTTCTCTCCTTAAGCCAGTTTGCAACCCACCTCACTGCTCTATTGTCCAGACCACACCTCCTCAACTGAGCTGTGAGGATGCTGTGGGAGACTGTGTCAAAGGCTTTGCTGAAGTCAAGGTAGACCACATCCACCGCTCTGCCATCGTCCATCCACCTTGTTACATTCTCATAAAAGGCTATGAGGTTGGTCAAGCACGACTTACCCTTGGTAAAGCCATGCTGACTGCCCCTAATAACCCTCTTATCCTTGATATGCCTTGAGATGGCACCAAGGAGAAGCTGTTCCATTACTTTCCCAGGGACAGAGGTGAGGCTGACCGGTCTGTAATTACCCGGGTCCTCCTTCTTGCCCTTTTTGAAGACTGCAGTGACATTTGCTTTCCTCCAATCCTCGGGCACCTCCCCCGTTTCCCAAGACTTGGCAAAGATGACGGAGAGCGGTCCAGCAGTGACTTCAGCCGGCTCCCTCAGCACCCGCGGGTGCATCCCCTCCGGACCCGTGGATTTATGGATGTCCAGACTATTTAATTGCTCCCTAACCCAGTCCTCATCAACTAAAGCAAACTCCTCCACTGACCTGGCTTCATCCGGGGTCTCAGGGGTACAGGGCTCCCCAGGACGGCCTCCGGCAGAGTAGACAGAGACAAAGAAGGCATTCAGGAATTCTGCCTCCTCTGTATCTTCTGCCACCAGGGCACCCACCCCGTTCATCAGTGGGCCTACATTGCCTCTGGTATTAGTTTTATCTGCTATGTATTTGAAAAAGTTCTTTTTGCTGTCCTTGACCCCTCTCGCCAGCTGTAATTCTAGGGGGCCTTGGCTATCCTAGCTGCCTTCCTGCATCCTCTAACAGCAGCCTTATATTCCTCCCAAGTGGCCAGCCCCTGCCTCCATGACCTGCAAACTCTCCTCTTCTGCTTGAGCATACCCAACAGATCCCTGTTCAACCACGCAGGCCTCCTGGCTCCGTTCCTTGACTCCCTTCGTGTGGGGATGCTCTGATCCTGAGCGTGGAAGAAGCAATCTCTGAATGCAACCCAGCTATCTCGGGCCCCTTTTCCTTCAAGCAGTCTTGCCCATGGGATTTCCCCCAGCAATTGCTTGAAAAGGCCAAAGTTAGCCCTGCTAAAGTCCAGGGTTGCAATTCTACTTGCTATTCTGTTCCTGCCGCCCAAGATGCTGAACTCCACCTTCTCGTAGTCACTGCAGCCCAGGCAGCCCTCAACCTTTCCTGCTTCGACCAGACCCTCCTTGCTAGCGAGGATGAGATCCAGCAGTGCACCTCTCCCAGTCGGCTCCTCCACCACCTGCATGAGGCGGTTCTCACCGATGCACGGCAGGAACCTCCTGGACTGTGGCTGGCTGGCTGAACGGTCCTTCCAGCAAACACCAGGGAACTTAAAATCCCCCACAACAACCAGGGCCTGTGACCGTGAGGCCGCTCTCAGCTGCCCATAGAAGGCCTCATCAACTTCCTCAGCCTGATCTGGTGGCCTGTAACAGACGCCCACAACAGTGTCACCCCTGCCAGCCTGTCCCTTGCAAAGCCGACATGGAACGGGGCCCAGAAAATAACTCTGGTCTTTAAAACTCCTCTAAAACAGACAGACCAAAAAAAGAAAAGCTAAGGCCTCGGGTTTCAGCACGCTACCTGCACATAACTGTGCCTGCACACGTAATCTGTATGTGTTTGCAAACACGGTACTTTGTGCGTCCGTATTGTTACTGGGTATGTAGATAGCACTATGTACCTAAGCAGCTAAACCAGCATACTAGAACTTGATTGCAGTAACATTTGAAAAGGTCTAGAATAACTAACCCGCATCAGTGGATTAACAGTCATCTATGCTTTTCAGATGGAGAACGGAATTGGGTGCAGTTTTCCTCTCTAGAACAGTGCCAGAGTGATGGCTCTTTACACAAACAGCAGCTGTGGCCGTGCGGAGTGCGTCCGTGCACGCGGGGGGGCAGGGGCTGCGCACACTCACCCGTCCCGGCTGCAGGAGCCCGCTCTGCCCTCGCACGCTGTGCTCGATGTGCACCAGCTTCTGCAGGTTCTCCTGGGGAGACAAACCGCCGTGAGGAGCCCTCGTGGTGACGGAGCAGCAAACCTTCCCCCGCCTTCCTCACCATTTGTTTTCTCCAGAAGTGGAATTACAGAACGAGGTTTCAGAGAGAGCTAAGCCCAGGGATTTTACACCCAGAAAGTCTTCTTCCAGCCCTACAGGTTTTGTAAAACCTCATCACCTGTATTCATATCTGCTTCGGACTTCTACACACCTGCTGCTTCTGATACCTCAGTTCACCTTCAGAATGGCCTGCTAACTCCGTATGGTATTTATACATTGGCCTCTTTGCTGACTTTCTTGCTCTGGGAACTAATAAACTGGAAGCAGAGACAAAGTACAGTATCTGCTCCGAAGGTCTGTGCGTTACTGGCATGACACGGGTAATCCAAAGCATGCTTTGATAATCTAGGACTGTTGTTAGGATTATCTGGAGGCATACATTCTGTGATAATGGATTAAAGGCCTTGCAATAGGGATTTAGAAGGTTAGCTAGTAAGCAGGTAATGAAGGCGCATCTTTCTTTTGATGCTTTGCAAAAATCAGGAAGTTTATTGTCAAACTGATACTGTTAACTGCCCGCCTGGCCTTAAAGCACAGACGGTCGCTGGGTGCTGGCACGTGGCGTGAACTCCTGAACTACGAGGGTGGTAAATAAGATCAATCTAGCCAAGCCTGTGCTCTCATAAAAGAAGATGGTTTTGGAGGGATATACAAAGGAGGAAGAAGGGATGTCTGTACCTTGGCAGTATTACTAGAGCCTTTTCAAATCTCCTTCCATTTTGCAGGTGAGGCTGCTAAAACAAAGGCTTGTATACAGGAGTCAGCTGCGGTTTTATCTGGTCAGAACAGCAGAACGGCTGCACAGCAGCAATGAGTCATCGCTGGAATGTGTCTGAAAATCAGGAGTCTCTTGTCTAAATTAGCCATTGCATCTCAAATCCTCAGTTACACACCCAGATAAACTACAGACTGAGGACCATATTTGATATAGGTTCATGACCTGACAGCCTTTGACTACAGTTTCGTGCTATGAGGGATAATGGTCTGTTGTTCTGTGCTCCGTTGACGGGCATTAAGATACCCCTGGCGTTAGTTAAGCTCAATTAGATTGTACAGTGTATCTGCCTGATACAAATCAGTGCTGTCTATGGAATCTGCTAATTAAGAAGGCTATCACAGAAACCAGAAGGAGCGTATCCATGTCGACATGATGATCTGTCACGGCTAATTTACCCTGGATTTCAGCTAAAACAATTAATGCTTTTTGTGATAAGCCTGACATGCCTCCATATGTTACTGCCCTGGTGAAATATAACACTTGTTTAGCGTGATAGTAAGTTTAGTTCGTGATCAGTAACCGCATATCAAACATACGGAAACACCGGCAAGCCGTGGCCGGCACGGGCTGCATGGCGACCGCGCTGCGTAACTGGCAGGCGACACGTTTCAAGAATTTCAGCCATCAGGTGTCTCTTTTGCTATTCAGGATGTAACAAATAGAATTTTTCAGGCCACTTCTGAAATACTATAGACCAGCAAAATGGAAACAGAATGTATAAAAAAATAGCACTAGAAATACCAAGGACCATGGGAGAGCTGATGTTTGCAAAAGGCATTTGCAAAAGCCTCTCCCGTCACTAAAAGGGTATGTTAGCCCCATCAAAGGCTGTCAGATTGACAGCTTCCACAATGGAAGCCCGTTCGTCCTCCGGGACGCGCTCCTGCGAGCGCCCTCGTGGCCCGTGCCAGCGCTGCCGCGGCGTTCTGCAAGGGCCGGAGGAGAGGCCGCCGCAGCCCGGATCCCCCGCGCTGGTCCCGAGCCCGCTGAAGTGCTGACGTTTGCAACGCGGACACGTGTTCGCCAGGAAGTGCACAGGCATGGCTCGGACTCGTTTCCTGGAGGAAGCAAACAGCCATCGCGTGTGAAGCACAGGCATTCATCTGGGAACGTGGGCAGCTGAGGGGGTCTGGCTTCCCCTAGAATTCCCTGTTTGGATAGTTTTCTTAATTATGCTTAAAACTATCATCATTGTCCTTTCAACTATCCTCATTCTCTTTTCAAATATCCTTCTCAAGCTATGATTAAAAAATTAAGACAAAGCTCCACCCTCTGGTACTGCAGATGTGGGCGGCTGAATCCCTCTGGCCATTTTAGCGCAGACCTGCAGCTTCCACCGTGTCGTCATGATGTCTGTGCAGGAGGAGCGGCACATTCGCCCCAGGCAATTCACCTGCTGCTGATGTTGATACTGTTAATAGCATCAGTGATTTATAGCACCTCAGGGCCTCTAACAGATTGCAGAACTTCAGAGCGCAGTACAAACCCTGCTGGGTTCAAGAGTTACAGATGGTGATGGTATGCCTTATGCCTCTGTTTGCACATCTGTAAACTGCAAATAATATTTTCCTATTTGATGACAATGCTGCGGAGATAGCTGATATCATAATGTGTCTGAAAATCCCGGGTTAACAGTTCCTGGGGAAAAACTGCTGGAGTGTTACTATCATAAAACAAAAAAGCTAATAATGAATCACTGATATTCCACAGAAAATGTAGATCATAATTCAGTGCTCCTGTCGGATTTGTGGAGTGTAGTTTGATGAGTCGATAAGCAGCAGCAGCAATCTTCCCCCTTCCAGGTACATGCCAAGTCTAAATCACTGCTTTGAACTGCAACCAGGTACGTGACAAGTTACTAACACCCTATCTAGAGTGGCGTTGTTCCGTTTGTTCTGTAATTAGAGTAACTTCTTAAATTCTTTGCATTTTTTAAAAACTGAAAGAAAAGAACTGCTGGTTGTGGCTTTTGTGGATGGGATATTAATCCAGGAGGACAACATCTGATTTAGCAGAACACTGTACTTTGATTCTCATGAACCTGTGCCTCCACAAACCCCACAGCTTCAAACAGATGGGAATGAAGGAAACTTTCTTTCATCGCGTCCAGACCACGGTTTTGAAAAAGAGCAGATGTGCTCTGATGACGTGATAAAAAACAAAGTGTCAAAATCCATATGGAATTTGCGATGAAATTGTTCCAAAACAGACATTATTAATAGTAATGATTATACAGTCTGTGACATCTGTAAAAGTCAGACGATATAGTGGCGTTCTTCAGATTAAAGCATGGCTTAGTGGACATACAATCATAGCATGATAAAGCAACACAGTAAATTTGACTTGGGCCACTTATGTATGCTTCTGACTTCACAAAAGTGTTCATCTGAGTGAAATCTAAGGAAGCACCGGTGCCAGAAGATGTGCGACCTTGTTCTGTTAGGAACTGAGCTCCTGCAGTTCTCAACCTCTAACACAAGTATCCCTACAGCTCCGAGGCTACTGTGCAAACTTTGAGATCTCAGTTACAGGAGGCATAGACCTACTCCATATCTGGGATCCTGTAACCCAGTCTGTGTAAAGCCTGGAGTCTCACCCCGGAGGAGGCTTCAGAGTTTAGCACAGATATTCAGCAGAGGAGCAGAAGAGACACGGTCAGTCAGGGGAGCAGTGGGACTCACCGCTTGGAGCATGCTGTCGTTGGCTCGGTCCGTGATTTCAGAAATGACGAATAAGGCAGCTGAGGGATGAAGCAAAACAAACACCATGGATCACACAGAAGAGTAGGAAAATAACCCACATCCCTTCTGTTTGCAAGGGCATCTTTAAAATAAAAAAAAGAAAGCAAACAACATTCCCAGCAGCAGCTCCTTTGACTTCGGCGCTTTCAGAATGCAGCTGCCCAGCAAACTGAAAACACAGCGCAGAGCGCAGAGCCGGCAGTGCCCCTTCCCTCCGCCATTCCCTTGTGTCAAACTCTGCATCGCGCTCGTGCTGACCACGAGAGCTCACGGGGTCGCTTTTAAGCACCTAGCACGCCACAGAGTCCTTTTGTCACGTTTTCTAGTTGCAGATTTTATACAATTAGGGCTTGCGGTAGGGGAGTTTAATGTGAGCCAGCTTTAGCCATGGCAGCCTGAGGTGACCTGTTTCTGCGTACTGCCGAGGGAGAGGATGGGTCATCCTGTTCGGACAGGAGTGTGGATGAAGAGGTGACATTAACTACCACCTGGATTCTCCAGTGGGGTACGTTTGGTGCCGTGGTCAGCGGCACGGTGTGGCTCGGGTCCGCGGTGGGACGGGGCATCCTGCCTGTTCCTGGCCAGCCTGGGAGCACACTGGCCATTGCTGGCCAGAATCGGGACAGGCGTGTGCTCACCGCAGCCCGGACAGGCGATCGTGGCCACAAGGCTTGGGCGCCTGCCTTGCCCTGAACCTTGCACAAGGTCCTGCTCTGGGGTAGAGCAGTCAGTCACAGGCCTTATTGCTATGATTACACTCAGTGTAACACAGAGGTGAACTGATTTCATCAATACAATGTTATTCCTGCTTATTCCAGCCTGGAAGCTCTTCCCACTGAGTCCAAGGTTAAACCTTACTTTGAGGTTAGTGCGAGTAAGAAGCTTCTGCTTCATCCATCTGGTGTGCTGGAAAGACTGGTGTTGGCAGCTGAGCATCTGGGCTTGTTCTTGATTGTGCATAGCTGATTTTTATGCAATGTCTTTCAAGTTTACTCGGGCTTAAGGAACCCAGAACAGAGATCCATGATTCAAACCTCCTGGGTTTCCCAGGAGTTCACAGGGCACAGCAGCCAGACCGCAGATAGCGGGACAGAAAGAAGCGGGTGGAGCCGTCCCAGTTGGCTTTACAGTGACCAGCCAAACACGGATGAGCCACAGAGGGCTGCAGCTTCCCCAGTGGCTGGGGCAGAACTACCATATCTGCACCGTACTTGTGTAGATGGTAATTTCTTCTTCTGTTGGTCATTGTGTCAAAACAATAAGAAGCCCACATTTTTCAATGAAAAAAGGATAGGGATTTTGCCCTAAATAATTTGTCTAAATTAGTAACCAGTTCTTACAGGTCTTACATCTAACCTGTTAACAGAAAATCCTGAAAATAATCCTCTTCCATGTACTACCAGTACAGATCCTGTACCTCTTTAGAAAGAGAGTTAGCAAAGCAGAATTTTTTTTCTACCCATTCTGTTTTACCTTGTGTGTCTTCATACTCTGTAGAATCAGGGCAAAGATTATTCAAGTAATCTGTAGAAAAGAATCAAACACACAGACATCCAAGAATCAGAATAGAGATCCACATAATTTGTAGTGCTATTAGCTAAGACATAAAACCCTAACCACAGAGCCATAGAACGGTTTGGGTTGGAAGGATCGAAGGTCATGTAGTCCAGGCCTCCGGGGCAGGGCTCCCCCGCGAGAGCAGGGCGCCCAGGGCGCCTGAGCACTGCCAGGGGCCGGACATCGTGCCGTGTTCCACCTCTCTGTTCCCAAGGAATTAAGTGTATGTAGCCTGTGTCCAAAGCAAAACTCGTCTTTGACTGCATTCTGCTTTGAGAATCAATGCAAGAGCATTGATAGAGATTTCGACTCATCACATCACTCGGCAGGTATAAACAGCTAAAAAGAGAGGGACAAAAATGCTCCCTTGTTTCTCAGCCAAGAGAATTGCTGAGTGGCACCATTTTTACAAATAATTGTTCTTCTAATGAACTCTGTCTTCCCATATGAATGAATGGGTTTTGCTGTAATGACTGATTTTCTGTAGTTATAGTAAATTAATTATATGCATCTTGTAGACACAGGAAGGAGACTCTGGTTCTGGAAATGCAGAGTTCAATTGTGACTGAACTCAGTCGCTTTCTGAAAGTAGCTTCTGTAAAATACACACAATATGATGTACATTTACAGGAATTATATTTTCATTATATGCAAACTTTTAACGTGTCAGTTTTATTTGGACTACTTGCCTTGCGTCATCTGTCTGTTCTTTTGTGTCTGTTCTTTGTCGGGATCTTTACACTTTTAATGACTGCAGTATACGAGTGCCACCATTTTAAAAGCCCAATCCTGAAATACTTAATTTTTACCTTTCTGGTGAATTCAGGCTCCTAAATTCTGCATCCAAGAACTGGGCCTCTGTGCTGAGCACGGCGCTGTGTGTGAACAGCCATTCCCTCGAATGGCGTTCTCTCTCCAGCGCTGCGCCCGCCCCGGCGCCCTCAGCCCGCCAAAGCCTGCCTGGGAAGGCAGCCGGCTGTGCCCAGGCAGGCAGGGCCCGCGCGGCGGCGTCAGACGGCGGTCGGTGCGCCTTGCGCAGCCGCGGGCCCTGTCCTTGCCTATGGACGTTTACCCACGTGGGCAACTCCTTCTAGTTGTAGTGTAGTAACTCGTGACCAATATCCTCATAAAACACCCTCCCTTGTCTGGCAGGAACAGCTAGTTACGAACACTCAAGTCCACCTGCAGATTTTAATTTCTCTTTGCTGTCTAGAGAATCTGAAGGACTGCACTGTTCAGACCCCCTGTCCTGGCAGACAAAGGGGCTTGTTTCCTTGAGGTGAAGAACTGAGGCAGTAAACCTATTTTGTGGGATATCTCCGTCCAGCAGGCCTTACCGCGCTACACACAAAAGCTTTCACTTTCCCAGTTAGTGCCAGTAGCTGGGACAAGGAGGAGCTCAAGTTGCCTCAAGCACAGGCGCAATCCCACCACTGGAGCGGCACCGGAACCCTTCCAGCTCTCACAAAACACCACGCTTCGTGTTTGCGGTTTTCCGTGTGGGCTCCTGACAGGGACACGCCAAGGCCTTTTTCTTAGATGCGTTATTTGCCTGCGTGCGCTAAAAACATTGTAAGGGTCACGCGAGACTGCTAGGTATGGCAACCAAACAAGTCTGGAAAAGCTGCCATTAATGTAGACACACCCAGAGAGGGAAACAATCAGACAGAAAAAAAGTTGTGCTATTGGCATCCGGTGTTCCTTTGTATTGCTTGTACTAAAAAGGCAAAACCAGCTGTGAATAATGAGTTGCATCCTTGATCAAAGTGTCTGGAGCAAGATGAAACTGCTGCTAGTCTGTGCTATGAAAAAAATCCATACGGTCACTTTGTTCTGCTGCATTTATAGAAGACCCTTCTAACATGCTGTGCCCTTCGTCGGCCATTGAGCGTGGGCAGGGTTGATGGCTTCCTTTTTACTGTCCCACGCATAACTCATCTTGCATCCCTCTCCACCTGCAGTTAGACGTACTTCCAAAGCTGTTTCTCCATCTTTATGTCTATGGATCCTTACTCTTTTGTGTTCCGATCAGATTAAGTTACCTGACAACTCCGAGGTTTATTGTTACATTTCACCATTTCCTTCCCCAACCACTTATTAGTTACAAACCTAAACGTCAGGATTCTTTCTAGGGGCCGCATGCTGCTCCAGCAAGCTGGTTCGCCTCACGGCGCAGGCCTGCTGGGTTTGCTGTGGCTTGCAGAGAATGAGCCACCACAGGGGACACAACCCCCCGGGAGAGGCTCCGGGTGGGAGTGATGTATATGGTCCTGGGTGTAAAGGGAAGGCGTTACCGTCAATGCAAAATCTGTCAATGTACTGGTAATGTAAATTTGGATCTCTGTCTCCTACGGTGCAGATAGATAAATTGAACTGGGATTTTGACTTCAACTTATCGCTGGCCTTATGTGTGTTGTACACAGGCGAGGGTGCGGTGCTGGGTATGGCGGCTGTGTCGATGGGGTAGAAGGAGCCGGAGCCTCCCCGTCATATGGGATGTTGTGCAGGGATTACTGTCCCCTGCTGTCTCTGATCGTTGCCCTGGACATAAATAAGTCAAACCTGTCTGCTGGCAGTGAGGCTGAACTCTTCTCTCCCAATTCACAGAACGAGTGGCTAAAAGCACCTGACTTACATTTTTGGTGACCTTTCAGCATGGTTGTGCTGAAGAGGTGCCTGCTCCTTGCCCGGCCTCCCTGGTGTTCACCACATCCTGTGCATATTGAAGTTCCCGGGAAATCCCACACTGCTTCAGCCCTGGTTTAGCTTTAGAACAGCATGGGAGGGTTTCCCGCGAGTGGCTTGGAGCCGTGTTACTGACCTGTGAGCAGCACGCGGTACTGGAAGACACGCTGCACCACGCTCAGCAGCTGGTGTTTGACGCGGCGGGGGCCGCCCCCCGCGCCCCGCTGTCCTCGGCAAAGGGAAAGGAGACACAGAGATCAGGACGTGCCAGCGCAGCAAGTTATCGCCACCCGATACGTACTGTGAAAGCTTGCTGCTGTTCAGACACCCAAATTCCATTGAACCGGGCCCAGTTTGCCCAGCTTCCTGGGGGGTACTGTCTTTGTGACTATAAATAAGTACTCTAAACAGCTGGTTTCCTGTGGCATCATTCACAAATAGTTTGGACTCAGAGAGAAATGTACAGAAAGCAAATGCCATTTAGCAGGTAAGGGCTGGGTAGAGATTTTAGGGTGGCATCTGAAGACAGATGTATCACACCTCAGTGAAGCTTATAATGGTTTCTTTTTTGCACTGAAAGTTTATTCTGCCTGCAACTTTTTTAGTGTCTTATTTCAAGACATGGAATTGAGCAAAATACAGTAAAACATCTCCTTGTGATTGAGTTGGAATTAAATGTCTAGAGAGTGTTTACAAGAAAACAAAACGAGGTTGTGATCTGATTTAACGCACATGGAAAAGCAGCATTTTCTCTTTACATTCACCCTTTAGTTTCAACCCATTGCACGCTGGCGCCTATCAGACCCAGTCAGCATGGGTTTATGAAAGGCAGGTCCTGCTTGACCAGCCTGATCTCCGTTTATGGCAGAGTGACCAGCTGAATGGATGAGGGAAATGCTGTGGATGTTGTTTACCCCGGCTTCAGTAAAGCCGTTGACAGTTTTCCACAGCGTTCTCCTGGAGAAACTGGCTGCTCATGGATTGCACAGGTTATAGTGAGGAGGGTTTTGGTCTCTTCTCCCAAGGAACAGGTGACAGGACGAGAGGAGACAGCCTCGAGTGGCACCGGGGGAGGTTTAGTTCAGATATTGGGAACAATTTCTTCCCCAAAGGGCTGTCGGGCATTGGAACAGGGCAGTGGTGGAGTCACCATCCCCGGAGGGGTTGAACAGGCGCTTAGGGACGTGGTTCAGTGGCTGTGTTAGGTTTATGGTTGGATCCTATGATCTTAAGGGTCTTTTCCAACCTAAATTATTCTGTTCTATAAGGACTCAATTGAAACAGACACAGACACAAACACATCACGCACGTGTGAACATCTCACTTCAGATTTAGCACCAGGGTGTGTGGAGAGAGCTGTTCTCCCATTCTACCCCAGCACTGCTGAGTCAGCCCTGAGTCAGCCCTGCAGTACAAACATACATGGTGCAGGTGAAACAACGTGGGAACCTTACCTCGAACTCCTGAATTATGGTAGCCAGTTGGGAATATTTAAGGCAGGTTTCATCTAGCAAAGCCAAATTCCTATCAAACTGCATAATATATGCTGTGTGGTGATCCAGCCTTGATTTTCTGGAGAGAAAAACATCAGCAACTTTCTGGTGTTCCTCCCTAAGGCCACAGAAAGAAAAGGAGCAGAGGTAATTCCTTTTAGACACTCTTACTTCAGCCGTTTGATAGACTGAGGCCTGGCAGGCTGGCGTAGGTCAGAGGCCTCCTTAGCTGGGCGAACTGCCCCCGCGAGGCGGCGCCGAGCTGAGCCCTGCGCGGGGCCGCCTGGCGCTGCTGCCGGGCGGTTCTGTCAGCAGGTGGTCCGCAGGATCATTTTGATGCCGTCCCGTGGCACACGCCTGGGACCTTCAGGCCACGCGTGCGGAGCCGCCTGGTGACGACTGCGAGCTGGCACCAGCAGATAACGCGTACGGAGCCGGCTGTTCTCACACTGACCCACGGGACCATCGTGCACTCGCGGGCTGTGGCCACGCACATGTTTCAGCATTTGGTTTCTTAGCCTGAAAGCCTCTACATTTGCTCCATTCCTGCCTGTGTGCACAACCTGCCGGCGCAGCTGAGGTCCCACTTTCACCTCTGCTGGATCCCAGCCCTGCTCGTGGGTCGGGGAACGCGGAGGGGCTCGCCGCCTGCCGAGGGGGCACGCTGAGCCCTTCACACGGCACCATCCCGTCCTTACCATCTGGGGACTCTTTCTTCCAGTTCTCCCAGGATGTCTTGGTGTAACTCATAAATTTCAGGAAGTTCACTCAGACCCTGCTTGAGTTTAACTTCCTCCTGTTCATGTTCATCTTCATCTCCAAGCACTTTCAAGATAACTTCATAGAAATCCTGTGAACAACAATACAGAAATCGGGCAAACAGACTTCAAGTGTCTCTTCTGAAATCATCATTACAATTCCTTGATTCCTAAACTATGGTTTCTAGGAATTATAAGATGCCATTGATAGAGTGTGCTCAGAATAGCAAGGAGATCATAGCATATGTTTTCTTCCATCCACTAGTTCATAAACATTTTCAGCTGAATTCCACAATGCTGTCAACCCAAAATTGAATATTTCACCTGACCAAGCCATCAGACCCTTATGCATACAATAAGTTTGGTATCTTTTTATTTAGCTTGCCTTTTTTTCCTGTTTTTCTGGGTATAGTTGGTCTCATTTTTATAGTGTTCTGTAACCAGAAACATAACTTTTAAAAATTAAGGATGAGATTCTCCTGCCACTTCATTGGGTCCAACAGCTTGACGTGAAAAACATCAATGTCTAAGTGTCTTGTGATAAAATCTGCAACACTTGTCTCCAGCTCCGAACTTAAAGAGAGGAAGAATCTGTAAACTTAAGCTATAGAACAGATAATTTTCCAAGACCTTTTCTGATCTTTTTCTCCATCCCGGTAAGCCATGAAGTGCATGGAGCTTTTATTGCACGAGGTGAGGAAAACGGGTCAGAGTGAAAACCAGAGAAAGTAATCAAAACGACAGCTCAGTAGGGAGGCTACGAGAACCGCGAGGTGCGGCGGCTCCTGGTGACTCCTTTGGTGCAGCAGCTGCCGACGGGGGGATTGCAAAGCCTCCTTCCTCAAGAAATACCGTCTGTCCTTCCCTGAGCTTCCTTTCTGCTTTGTGTGTGACGGGGAGCCCGGGGCATCGCAGTGTGCCCTTACTGATAGCCAGCCTTCGCATGCTGCATTTTTTCCAGTAAGTACTTCAAATCAGTTATTGGTTTTAAATTCAGCATTAAAAATACTTGGATGGAGGCTTTGCAGCTGAATATACTTATATTCACTGACTTTGAAGCCAGGAGAGAGCATATTGATATGATATGATGTGATGTGATGTGATGTGACGTGATGTGACATGACATGATATGATATGATATGATATATGATTATATGATATATGATATATGATATATGATATATGATATATGATATATGATATATGATATATGATATATGATATATGATATGCTCTAGTGTGGTCTAGTCAGCAGTCCAGAGCACAAGACTTACTGGAATATAGCATTACTAGGAAAACAGCCAACTTTGACTTAATCTACCACGTGTTATGGACACGCTAACACTGCATGCTGAGGAAAACCAAACAAACAGCACCCAAGTCCCAGAAGGGGGTACAGTTGGTCTCCAGAAGGGTCGGGTAGCTCAGAACCGCACCCGAGGCCCCAGCACCCGTCCCAGCAGAGCCGCGCCCTGCTGGTGTCCGTCAGGCTGCGGCCGTGGCACCGGCTGTTCCCGCAGCAGCTCCAGCCGCCGCTCCAGCCCCAGCTCCGTGTGAAGGAGCGTCAGCGTCTGGCCTGTCTGGCCAGATCCATGCGGGGAATGTATGTGTTCGCACACTACTCTACAAACAGTGATTTATTATTAAAACCAATGTTTTTTCAAAAATGTCTTAAAAGCATTCTGTGTCTGTTCACAGAAGCCAATTCATCAGAAAAAAAGATTGCAGTGGCTTTAACAGTTGCTGAGAAGGTGGCTGTGCTGGATGAGTTAACAGAAACGGCAGCTCGGTTTTTCCACTCAGACCGTTTCCTGGCCCCCTACCCCCGGTGCGTGATAAGGCCAAACGTGCTGTGAAAGGAAGCAGGGGCTTAATAAAAAGCAACCCCTGAGGTCGCACAGCTCTTTGAGAGATGCCAAGCTGTTTCTGCCCGGCCCTGAACCAGGATGGGATAGGTTGAGCATCTTCCTCTCTCAGGATCTAGTGATCATGAAGCCTGTTGCCAAAAAGTCAAAGTCTGTTCCCTGAACTTTCAGGAACAATCTTATGAACTTCCCTGCACCGTACCGGGATTTACCGTGGCATTCCTCATGACTCCAGCTTCTGTCTTGTTAAGCTTTACACATACATGGAGTAATCAAGGAGGAGTCTGAAAGAACTAATTTCCATGAAACTTGCTAACATCTGGTATGAGCAACTCAACAGATTGTGCTTCACTGGAGATCTCTATTTTACTTCATATAGTCCACTTTAGCTTGGTGAAATCGAGGCAGCTGTACTGATTTCAGCTTGCTGGGGACCGGTTTGGTATGTGTGGTCCTGCTGAAAGGTGCTGTAAGGAGCCAGAGAACTTCAGCATTCCTCACGGGTAGGAACTGACTGCAGGCAAGAGCCAGATTTCGTGTCCTCTGAGTAATTCCTGGCTTTTCTGTTGTGACACCGTCAGCTGTGATGTACACTCGCTGTGAGCTGGGCCGGCTGGAACATCTGATACATACCAGCCAAAAGGAAAGTCCGACCTACAGTGCGGGATTTTGCCAACTATGACGGATGAGGCATTTGTTTTCTGAAAAGCCACTAGAACTAGGGAAAAAAACCCCACCAAACAAACAAAAAAAACAACATTATGACAGTTTTCTTTTTGACTAACTATATCCCGGATAAAACAAGATCATAACATTTTCTGAAAGTGTACGATCGTGTTTCCTAATTCTCTGGGTCTGATTTCCACAGTGTGTCCTGCCCAGTGCCACAAACAGCTCCCGCGTTCTGGGGCGTGAGCGAGCCCATCCAACGGCACGACTCGGCCTCCGTGCGCTCCAGAGGCTTTCCAGCCGTCTTCTGGCTGCTTTTCCGAACTCGAAGGAGTCTGCAACCTTTCCGAGTCCTCAGTCATCGTAATTAATCCAGACTGGGGAAGGGGAAAGGATCCAAAGGGTTCTTTCAACTTATTGTGCCTGGGGAAGTGAATAGCTCCGGCAAGGGCACTACTGATGTGCTTAAGTAACCTGTTATAGAAATGTCATCTTTTCCAAATTAACATCGAACAACTCTGTATCTGTCTGCTTTCCACCATAGCTGGGCAACAAGATTAACACTCCTTTCCCACAGCATCTCAGTGGATTTAATTAGTCATTAATTGCCTGCCCCTTTGATTGGAATGAATTCTCAGACAAATTATTTCATTCCAGTTGCCTGGATAGCCAGCTTCCTAATGATTGAGAAAAAACCTGCAGCATAACAGTAATCACTATAAACATCCATTAAAAAGATAATTATGTCACTATTGAAAACGCTGAGTGCCTGGGAAGCCACGAATGAGACGCAAAGTGCTTCTGCGGGCTCACTGACTCCCATCAGTCCTGGCACCTGAGTCGCCGAGTCTGTCACCCAAGCCCCGTAGCTAAACACAGGAGGAACCAAACAGCCCGTATGTGGGGCTGCTGGGTCACAGCTTTCTGAGACCAGGAACTGAAGTTGTTCATCTCAAGGCGCCGGCACGATGGCCCGGAGCTCCGTCTTGTCCAGGTGTCTGAGCCCACAGATCTCGCGCTGTGTGCTGCCCACGCCTGCGCCAGGGTCTGTCTGTGCTTGTAAAGCACAACCAAGCTGGGTTCGTGACATATAAGGTTAGCAGCTGTACTATAAAAATACATTTTTGAAACATAAAACTTTTTGTTGCATTTTGGGTGCCCATAAGTAAGCCCAGCTCTTTTGCACGGCTCTTTTGGACATCCAGGCACTGCACCCGAGGGGAGGGTGGGGATTTCAAAGAAGGGAGAGTCTTCCTGTGAAAGCTGAGTGCAGGCGCGAGATGCTGTACAGCATGCCGCGAGCAGGTCTGGCTCTTGGAGGTGTGTTCCTGACGGCCAGCAGCCTCTCTCCTGATGGAAGTGAAGGTGGCACCCTTGAATTAGAAAGCGGCACATCTCCCGCAGCAGAGGGAGTGACCCCCGGTCTGCGCCGGGCAGTGATCTTCCCAGGTTGCTCATTCCTGAGCTCAGCAGAGACAGCGCCAGAGCAGCAGCAGAAACACTGTCGCAGCAGACGCAATTAGTGCCTTATCCTTGCGCTGCCGGGCACAATCTGGGTCAGGAGCCCTGACCTCAGCACACACTCACATGCAAATACACACGTTCGTCCCAAACACTGCAGACGAGTTGCAGATCTGGCAAGCTGTAAAATACGCGTTGTGAACACCCATCAGTGGGGCTTGTTAGCAGGGAACTGTCCGGATGCCAAATGTGCTAGTGTGACTTCCCTCTCCTCTTAGGAGATACGCAGATTATCTGAAAGCTCTTTTGGCTCAGCATTCCCACTGCAGAAGCTCCCTGGCCAATGCATAGCTATTTTCCCAGTGCAGACGAAGACAACAATGAGTAAAGAAATTAGAACTAAAAAGCAGCCTACCATGAGTGAAGGCAGGCTATTTTTTTTGGTGACAGTGTGTTTTTAGGCTTTTATAAGAGCTTCAGAGGGTCTAACAGCCAACTACCTCCTCATTTAGCCAGCACGTTCCATTCACAAAAGTGTTTAATTAGGACAGTAATGACTTGATTGGTGCAACAGAGCTTTGAACGTCATCCAAGACATTCACAGTACTAGAAAAGGCTCAGCCAGTCATTCACTGGAAGTGTTAATAATTAGAAAGATGGAGTTCTGTTTGGTCTAACATGTAATCCTGGCTCCTAAATCAGATGTTTAGTCTTTGTTCTTGAGAATGTGCTGCCCAGAAGGATTCTGAAAGCAGAGTTTAACCGGCGAGCCTGACCTCGCGGTCACTGCGTACAGGTACCTTTGGGTGAGTGACGTGAGCTCTAAGATGATTTTGGCCTTTTTTTCCCTACGGTTTGTTTTGCAGTGAGAAGCCTTGGGATGCCCAGGGCAAGGCTGCGTCCCAAACTGCCCCAAAGGCTGAGAACATTGTATCTATCCATATCGTATCCATATCCATATCTGCAGATGCTGAGGAAGTATAAAGCCGGCTTCTTGGTGTTTCTAAGAACTGTGGCCTGTAATTCTGATGAAAATGCAAACCAGGAAACAGGATTGACTTTCTTTGAACAGGGAGGTGTTCGGGCTGGTGTTTTTCAGTGCAGAGCTGTCCTTTTAGGCACCTTAATTCAGTAAATGCCTCAGAGGGAAGGAATAATTGCTTCAAAGGGGGTTATGCACAGGAAAGGTGACTTTATGTACAACATCCAAAGACAAAATAAAATGTGAGCACTGGTACACCATCAGGCAAATGCTCGATCCACACAGGCCAGAATCCCAATCGGTCTGAGTCACACTGAGTTTGATTTGTGCACATCTAGTAAAGTCTGGCTGAAGGGAAGCAAATAAACCAGACTTTGGTCCTCGAATGTGTGAAACATGAGGCTGAGAACAAGCTGCAGCACTTGTGCTGAGGAGCCAGCGCTAGGGAGGAGGTGACGAGCGCAGCCTGCATTGCCGGGGAAGGGGGGCAGGAGGGAGGAATGAAAAAGTTTGCGGATGAAGTGATCCTGAAGGAAATATCAAGACTGATAAACTTTGGAAAACAAAATTGTGAGGACCAAGAGAGCAGGAACCTGGATTGCAAGGCCCTGCCCGTCTGCTCAGTCCAGAACGCGTTTTTACCTCTCCGCTCCAGAGAACCGCATTACCTTGGAGTAGGCAAATAACAGCTAACCCCTTAGATTTTTATCACTACTGCCACACCAGCTGATACCAAATTTGTGAGCTAACACAATATTTCCACTCTTTC
Organism: Columba livia; assembly: GCF_036013475.1. NCBI lineage: Eukaryota > Metazoa > Chordata > Aves > Columbiformes > Columbidae > Columba > Columba livia. Next base: position 22,909,630 of record NC_088611.1, read on the forward strand.
AGTTCAATAGCAGAGTGGGTGTATGGAAATGTCATCGTTTTGGCAATCAATCAATTTATTAAAGTCTCCGCTGAAGGGCCAAACAGATTCTGTTACGCTGAATGAACAGGAGCTCCGGCCAAGCCGGGAAATGAGATGGGAAACTGCTCTGCTGCAGGCTTGAGAAAAGCCTTGTTTTTCATTCTGAAAGCAGCCTGGGCGTGGTTTAGTTCCTCGCCTTCCTTACCAACGTATGGGATTATATAAGGAGACAAGAATTGAGACTTGAAGATGAGCATTTAGAAACTGTTTTCTTGAGGAAGCTGGTGGTGGGGAACAGAGCGAAGACCTTGCCTGAGCTGAGATATGCTGTCCAGAAAGCCTTTGGCCCTAACTGGCTGGTATTGCATTACCAGAAAAAATAAGCTTAAAAGGAGGCAGAGTGAATCCATGAAATCAAAGCCCTGTGCTCCATAGCTCTGCCCCGTCTCTCTCTGGAGAGAGAGGGCTCACCGCTGCTTGTCGCCGTCTCCTCCTGCGCGCCCCACCCCAGCACGGCTGGCCCACACCCCCTGCGCACGGCTAAGGCCAGGTTTGCGGGTCTGTACAAGGGCAGGCTAGTGCCAGACGGATTCCTTTGCAATGCTTCCCCAAATTCACCTCAGGCCCTTCAATGCACTTACGTCTTCTAAATTGCAGCTAAATAAAAGGGCAATTAGGTTTCAGTGATCAAACTGATTTACTCACCGTACATAGCAGCTGGAGCATCTCCACGTATCTGAGGAAAGAGACAAACTTTTATTAGTTGCCGTGGAACTGATGCTGAAGGGTGGACTGCGTAGTCGCGGTTTAGGAGAGCAGCAGACAGGCTGTGACAGTGCACTCACGCTTTCTCTGAAGACATCAGCTCCTGGGCAATGAGGTGAGCTCTGCACCGGCCTTCTTTCTGTCAACAGCAGAAAACAAAGACCGTAAAGAGATGTCTCGTTCCAAGAAGTAAAGCAATGTTAGAGAGCGCTTTGGACAGACGTATTCCTTCAGTAGAAAGTTACCAGGCTTTTATTCTTTGTTGCTCAGTGTCTGGCATCTTGGAGTCCACAATTCAAATACTAGTAATATAGTAAAATATAATGTCTGCTAAGGCAGCTGTCAAGTTTCAAAACTTGACAGCTTTTCCTACTGGAAAAGGAGATAGATTTTCTGTTAATTTTTAGAGGTCCAAAATTTGTCAGAGAAGCAGAAAGTGCTCAGCTTTGAATAGGCCAGCTTCATGGCCGCTGAGGCTCACACCATGTGCTCAGTGCTCTTAATTACATGGAAAAGGGAGTTCTGTATCAAAATGGTCGTGTTCCAAATGGTTCTGACTGCTCTGAGACCTGCGAAAGCAAATGTGGCAAAGGGCTTTATTGCATGCTGAACAAATGTCTAAGCTAAATGGCCACATCTCCAAAAAGCAAACAGTTCAGCACTCCAGCAGACAACACTGTGACATCTCAGTGGAATGTCCTTACCTGGTGGGCGTCTCAGAAGACACAGAAAAGTCTGCAAGAAGCAAAGTGTATGGCTCTGAGGTACAAGTGGCTAATTAAGGTATTGTGCTTCTATTTCAGGACTCATCCTCATGGTAAGAAATTACCCAAGCATGGAAATAACACTGGGAAAAGTGATTTATTTAGCAGTGGTGAAGGAGGGAACTAAACCAGTAGCCCCCAGTGACCTAAAGTGGGCTCAGGGAAGAGGGGTTCAGCAGCAAAACTTGGCGACATTGTTTGCCAGGGCAGGTACGCTAGAAACCACAGCTGGTGAGGTGTGATGTGGTCCCTGGGTGTCACACACCGGGGCTGGTGAGGTGTGATGCGGTCCCTGGGTGTGACACACCGGGGCTGGTGAGGTGTGATGTGGTCCCTGGGTGTGACACACCGGGGCTGGTGAGGTGTGATGTGGTCCCTGGGTGTGACACGCCGGGGCTGGTGAGGTGTGATGTGGTCCCTGGGTGTCACACACCGGGGCTGGTGAGGTGTGATGCGGTCCCTGGGTGTCACACACCGGGGCTGGTGAGGTGTGATGCGGTCCCTGGGTGTGACACACCGGGGCTGGTGAGGTGTGATGCGGTCCCTGGGTGTCACACACCGGGGCTGGTGAGGTGTGATGCGGTCCCTGGGTGTAACAACCAGGTGGGAAGTTTGTGGCCATGTTTCCTCCCTAAATTCTGCATGAGGGGCCATGAGGGGTCAGGGAACACAAAGCTTAATTGAGACCCTCATAAAATGTATTGTGAAGACCCCAAATCCAAATTCAGCTTCCCACAAATGTTGGCTTCCCAAATCACACTTGATAGATCAGATATACAATCAGGATTTATGTAGCAGATCTGAACAGTAAAAAAGGTCTAAGCAAGTTCAAGTTAAATGCATTATAGACATTTTACTCTCTGTTCCCGCTCCCCGTTAGCATTCCCTTGGGATACGGGTGATCCGGCATATGATGGAACTGTCTGCCAACTTTTGCATGTATAGGGGAATCACCTTCTGGCGTTCAGGATTTTACTCCCCTCCCAAAGTTTCTGGTTCATTCCGCCTGCCCTAAGCTGCAGTGTTGGAAAGAACGAAACATCCCCTGAAGTGCTGGACGCTCAAATTGAGTCATGCGGATACTTGGAGTGTAAAAAACCCACTAGCAACGTCAAATGGAACATAATCGAAGCAGTTTCACTGCCGAACATCCGTAAATTAATGTGATGGGACAGAAGTTATATTTTTAAGATTATTCTAGTTTTAATAGTTAAGACGTTCATTACAAAAGCAAGGAACTCAGGCAGTAACACGTGAATTCAGCAGTGCCTGTTTCAGAGGAGCCTGGGCCCGTCCAAGCTCACGGCAGGCGGCTATCAGTGCTGACTGCACACGAGCCAAGGAAAGGCTTCTGCGCTGCGGGGACTCTAAAGACCCTTCGCTGCTCTGAGAGTTTTCGCCATGGGGGAGAATTATGATCCGATCAATAGTGAGTATGAGTGAAAAAGTCCTTGAACCATGATGATGCGTTAGATTAATGAGGCTTCCTGTATAGAAAATAAACAGTGTCACAGTGATGGCTTTTTCATCTTTAGTATATTTCTGTGTACTTTTTTTGGGAGGCAACTGAAGACTGCAAGAGCCAAAGGAAATACGGAGTGAAGTATTTGTCAGTCCCAGGTGTCTAATCCATCTCTCCTTTAGCACCAGGAGTCTGAGGGTACGTCCCCTAGTGCCTCGTTCCTTCTGGCTGGTGGGTGCCAAAGAGCATGCTTTGGATCACTTGCTTTGGGAAACTCACAGAGTGCACTAGAAAGATCTTATGTTTTTTCCTTCATTTCACTTTTCCGCTGGGAGCAAATATTTGGCTGCCCCTTCCCCCTGTTCCACTTTGTGAACAGCTCTGGAGGATCATGCTGTGCCTGGTTGTGCCAGCTGCTTTAGGAACACGCTGGAGGCACCGAGCTTTCCGTTCTCTCATTTTCTCGACGCGGGCCTAGCCTAACAGAGCCAGCGAAGGGGGGCGTCTGTGGGTCACCTGGCCCGGGGTGGCGGCCCAGGACAGGCCTGTCCCCGCGGCCGCTGCCTCCGGCACACGCTGCCGCGGCTGCTCGCGGCTAACGTGTCTGAGCAAGAGACCGAGCGCAGGGACCCCGGTGTCACACGGCCTCTGGCAAGTTTGACACCGTGTCTCTAGGCGTTGCCTGTCTTGTGTTATTTAATTGCTGTTTGTTTAACCAGGAAATGAACTCTGAGGTTGACGACAGTGTCCAGAGTCAGACTTCTGGGAATAGGAGATGGAGAGGATGCCGGTCTCAAGCACCAAGCTTCTGAAGCAAAGTCTGGGTGACTGTTCTGATCCCCCTTTTCGGTGAAGTGTCCTGCCCGCAGCCCAGCCTGCGCCCAGCCCCCGCTCAGGAGCTGCGCCCCGGCCGCGCTGCGCAGCCACGGCGGCCGCGCGGGGACCCCGGCTTCTGCTCCACCGGGCGTTCGTGCTGCAGAGCCGCATCACTCCGTCCCCCCAGAAACAAATGCTTAGTAAAATGCTTGCTATTCACAATATAAAATTGCAATATATAACTGAAATATCACCCAATTCTCTCCACTTTGAAAAACATGCTGGTGTCAGGAAGGTCGCAAACACAAAAGCACTTTAACCAGGTTAGAAGCTTGTGCGCTGCCACGGCTCAGCTGATCAGCATAACTTGCAAAGCAGAGGTGGTACTGTGCAATCATTTTTCTGTTGGCTAATGAACAAACGCTATAGCTCTCCTCCAAAGGGATATCAAGTTTACTGATGGAAAACTAAGACCTAGAGATGACTTGTGACTTGCTCAGAGCATCTCCTCCTCCAATAGCTGATGTTTCCAATGTATAATGAAGCAAACCACCACCAGAAACCTTTTGTTTAGAACAGTAAAGATCTGAAAGCCTGCAGGTCTTTACAGAGCACACATGTGAACACATCTGAAGTTAAGTACTAGTCTTACGTAGTTCAAACTGAGAAACTTTAGGTTTCGTGTCCCTTTTGTGCCTTCTGATAGAACAAATTTTTGGGCTGGAGAGGGGAAAGGAGTGGACAGTGGAGCAAGGTGGCTAATGGCCATGCCGAGTGTGCTGATGTGGCACTTGGAACAGGACTCTGCTGTGTGTGGTAGTGTTCCCATTGGCGTGGGGATGTCACTTGTATGCTCTGGCGTTGTTCTGAGCAATGCCGAGGCGTCAGACGCGGCCCCTGACAGGCTGTGCTTTGGTCAGACGGTACTTTGGTGACAGTGCCGTCACTTTACTCGGAGCATGGGGTCAGCTCTCGGTCATGCTGACCCAGCTGTTGGCAGAACCTCGGTCAGAACCAGACCCGTCTCTTGATCCAGCTTCAAAAACCTTGGGGCTGGAGGTGAATCTGCCTCCGTGGGGTTGGAATGGGGTTGTGTGGACTAAGAGCAGCATAAGTCGTCACGAAACAGTTCACTAAAACTAGAGCATAAGCCCTGTGCAAGCCACTGCTCTGGAGTACTGAGCAGGAACCTTTGCACTTCAAAAGCTGGGTAACTAGGCCAGACTTAGGAGCAGCAGCTCCACTCACATGCCGCTGGCTTGCCGTGCTGACACAGACAAACCGCGTCTCTCTGTGCGTTTTCCTACGCATGTGTCGTGTTTCACAGCCTCCCCGGGGCAGGCGTGTTGTACCGGGATGGTCCCCAGCACAAGAGCGGCTGACGGCAGTTTGTGAGCTCCAGGCTCTGGGCTGAGTGACTTCACAACAGCCCTTCTGTCACCGCGGTGAACCAGCAGCCACAGGGCTGTCACACTGCTGTCAGCAGGGAACTGAGGCAGTACAGAACAAGTGCCATTTTCAGGCTGGCTCTGTGAATCAGAGAGAGAAAAGCAAACGTAGCTCACATCTCCTGTCTCCCAGGCTCCTTCCTTGAAGAGCCAGACTGCAGCTCTCCTGGGGATCTGTGTTGTTATATAAATCAAGAGCTGTCCCTTGAAAGGCATCTGAATTCGGTGCTTCCTCAAGGCACACAAATCCGTCATTCCCAACCCCAGCACGTCTCAGTTTTGTCTGTGTGTGTGCATGCGTCTGTGTTTTAGTGTGTGAAGGTTAAAGGTTTGCAAAACAGAGTGATTAATGGGATCTGGAAACCAAGCCCACCCAGTGGAAATGGATAAGGAACAGCAAAGGCAGTTTTATGTCCTGTGCTACGAGACAGCGGCTGCCCTGCGTGTTGAGAGGCCTTTGTGGCAGAGCGTGATGCTCCTGTTGGCGGGGCGCAGGTCCCCTCCATCTGCCCTGCTGGGCTGCTGTCCCCTTTTCTGATACCGGCACAAGGGTGAGCACCTCACCCCAGTGCCGCCTGCTGTCAAGAGCGGCATCGGGATCGGTTCCGTCGGAGCACCCGGCAGCCAGGGGTTGGTGCTTGGACTCGATGATCTTAAAGGTCTCTTTCAACCAAAATGATTCTGTGATTCTATGAAGTTCCCCTTCCTGCGCGCCCCCAGGCACACCACCAGATAATGGCAACGCGCACCCCGCCAGTCAGGCCAGGATTATATGCATTAAACCTGAAGTCCTAAATGATGAGCCAGAAGGCTTTGGATTTTCATTGGGATAAAATTCAGCCACATTTGGTCTGAATTCCCTTTCTTTTGTGCCATTTTGCTCTACATGCTATTCACCTCGCTACAGAACTTTTACATTTTGCTAGCAAGGTAAGATCACATCTCATATGCTGGCTGTATACAGTTGCTTGTAACATATTGCTGGTTTTAGACCAAACTCAACAGTATTTGTGTGCAGATCGGTTTACCTATAGATTTCCCATACAGTTAGCTGTGTTCTGGATGAAAGAAATGTACTTGTGTTCCAGCTATGGCTTTATTACTTTTCCTAGGATTTGTATTTATTTATTTCCTGAGTGCTTCATAGACTAGAATTCTTACAGGTATTCACCCAGATTAATCACATCATTTTCTTACTATTCTCCTGAGATTCCCTTCAGTTCTCCATATCAAACTCCCTCCTGTGTTTACGGACAGGTTACAGAAAGTGTTTTTAATTGTTCCTTTGCCTGGTGGCTTAATGTAGTGTTTGCTATACGTTATTCTGAACTATAACAGAGTTCTTAAAGTAGCTGGTGTTGCTACAATATTCCTAGCACCCGCTCACCCAGCCGCTGCTCTGTCCTTCCAAAGGCACCCTGCAAAGGGAGACTCGTCCCCTTATCACTGCGGTGCAGATTGTGCAGTGGATCTCAGTCTGAACGCCTTCCACTGAGTATCTGAGTTGTTTTAAGCCCTGTAACTTTGTTTGACCGGCACACCTTTCGCTTGTGTGTGACACAGCCGGGATCAACAGTGTGATGCGAATAGCTCGTGAAGCCCTGTCCGAGGCAGCACGTCTTACAGTGTTGATACAGGACCGTCCGCATGGCTTTCTGCAAGATGCTGGAGAAATGAACTCTTAAATGGGCGGATGGATTCCTGCCCCTGCCCGGCCCCACAGAACCCGAAACCTGTGCTTCATCTCAGCGTGTTTCTTCAGCAAGTGCTCAGAGCGCCATGGGGCCTGTGCTGTGGTTCGGGGCTGTTAGCGCAGGGCGGGCAGGCAGACGTTCCTGCGCTGTCCCCGCAATGAATGCCTTGGCAGGCTTGGTGTCCCACCGTGAACACAAGGGCCCGCGCCCGGCTGGCTGCCTGGCCTACCAGTCTGATCTCAGATCTGCATCAGAAGGCTTTTTCTCTTCTCCGGATCCATTCCTCCCTGCTGGGGCCCTATCTCCAGACACACAGAGGGCTAGGTGTGGGAAAACAGCTGTCTGCAGTTCCGTAACAGTTGGAGGTTGTAGGAAGTTAGCAATGAAAGGGATCAACTGGACAGTAGATCCAGTCTTAAAAAGTACCTACGAAAAAGGAACTGTCTGGAGAATCTCGCTTGAAGGTTCTGACACTGAAGTGAGAGGCACAAGCTGCAGAGCGGCAACTGGAGATCCCCCAGCTTCCTCAGGCTACCGAGGCAACTCCGAAACTCAGATCATAACCAGCAACGGGTGAAACCCACCGGCAAGTGCTGATTTCAGTCCGCTTCAAACCATGAGCCGAGCTTCTCCAAAGCAGACTTTCGAGATTATATTGTCTCTATTTCTGATCTTCCTATATAGCTGCAAAATCTGAGACTGCTACGAAAACTGAGTTCTGCCAAAGGGGACTCAGTTTGAAGTTGGAGTCCAGTCAAAGCTGAACTATTAAGCTCATTTCCCCTTTAATTCCTTTAATGCTCGTTAGCTGGGTGGGTCAAAGATGGATTTGTCACAAAGTTCGGGTTTGAATCCAGCTCAATGATGAGAGGAAAAATCTGGGGTTCTACATTCTGGACTTTGAGCATTTGCCGAGTGAGTGAAGGTTCAGAGGTAGGAGACAAAGTCCTTATTTGATTTGATACGAGATTTTTGTTCCTAACTGGAATCCCTAATTCCTTTGGCTTTTGTCTGTAGGCAGCTCAGGTGCCATCACGTAACCTTGGGAGCCCAGTGCAGAAAAGCCATGTGTCACCTGCTGATAAATTGGGAGCCATTTAATTGAATGAACATATATAAAAGACACATGAATGCGAGATGGGCCAGGAGCTCTTCTAAATTAGCTTAGCAGGAGAAAAAAAAGAGTGAATCTGCACTGGTAGTGAAAGTGAAGGGCATTGCTTTTTATCATACAGCCAAGTAGAATCGCAAAGGTTAAGAAAACTTACACCATTCCCTGCCTCTGAGTTTTCTAGGCTATCATATGCCAGCAGACTGAAGAGAAGGAAATAAAGTGCTTATTTAACCAGAAACAATGAATTTTCACTGTTAGTTTTATACAGAATAATCAAAACCACCAGGTGAGTTCTAATGACAAATGCGAAGCTTCTCAGGGTCTGAGGTGCTCCCGCGAATAAAGGCAAAACCTCAAAACCCACCTCATGTTCTACATCTTTATACCCGCCGCATTCCAGACAGGTTTTTAGTGATAAAAACTCCTGTAATGGAACAGAGGCGAAAGCCCCTCTTTGTTTGCTCTTTAAAATAAAGCTGATCACGTGAAAAATACCTCAACATATATTACTGGCTACGATTCAAATTGTTTACAGAACAGGGGTTCCGACAGGCCTTAAGCATTTCTCCACCCTCCTGTGAATCTGGTCCCCAGGAGAGCAGGGTCTCGAGGGACACGAGCTGTTGAAACAATGCCAGGAAAAATGTGTATAAAGCTAATTTTAAAAATTATATTTACTTATAGAAATGAGCCTTAAAAAGAAACCTCAGAGGAAAAAAGTCTGCTGTAAACTGGAAGTCTTGGGATTCTCCAGCAAACAGGATAGGAGAAAGCGGGTGAGAAAAACCAAAAGACAACAGCTAAATAAAAGGCACCCTTCGTGTCGGAACCCGGCACTGACTGCTCTTCCGAGAAACCGGGTCACCGGCCACGTTTGACTGTGGCTCCACACGGCCGGCAGCGCAGAGGAGGTCCTGGCGCCAGCAGGCCCCTGGCTCCCGGCTCCGGTGTCTCCCTTAACAGACTGGGTCCTGGGGACAGCGGGGACACGTGGGCTTTGACCGGATGGTTCCCGGAACACCCCGAGTTTGTCAAAGTGACGCCTGCCCTACTGATGCTACAACAACAGACATGCCAAGCTGTCTCGGTGCCACTTCTCTAGATCCTTTCTCGGTCCCACAAACAAACACAATCCTCTGACTTGGCTTACTAAGGAACTGGCTTATTCAGGGATAAAATCATTGCAGCTGCAACCTCTTTCTAGAGCCTGTAGCTGGACACAGCCAGTGCACAGTGTTCGCATGCATCTCCCTTGTGAGCTCAAGTCACAGCTCTGTTGTCACTGCTCCCCTGGCATCACAGCTGAGAGAGGCTGAGAAACAGGACCGGCTTAGGTAACACTCTGGTGTGTGCTCAGAAATGCCAGCGCTCTGTCAGCTAGCTCACAGAACTGAAAAGTATTTCTTCATTTAACAGGAAATGTCAGAAATGTAAAGTCTTTTCCCTTTCCAAAACTGTGTGAAAATAAGCAATCAAAAACATTTCATGAATCTCCCAGTAAAAAAGATGAGGTTGTTTGCAACTGTTTCATGTCAGCAAGGATATCAGATCGGTCTTTTCCTTCCACTGGTACCAGAGGCAGCTCCGCACCCTGCAGTGTAGACCCAGAAGTGATACAGCATCCAGGGAAATCGAGGGATCAGTGCAACAGCAGTTTCATTTGCCCTCTGCTGTCATTCTGTTTGCAGTTTCTGTTTCTCAAGAACTGGTGTACTGGTAAGAGGAAAATTCTGCTCCACTCTCTCTACACCTGCCCTGAAACAAAGCTTCACCTTCTGGAGATGCCTGAAGAGAGCTGATCGTGCTAGAATCAGTCTACCTGTGCTTCTCCTTGGCAGAGCCGACCCTCACTCGGCCGTCATTTGGGTTTGGAGGAGCATCTGCCGAGACTCTCGCAGGCTCTGACCCGTGCCCGGGCAGCCGCTGGCCGTGAGCAGCCGCGCTGGCGCGGAGCGCCGGCCCGAGCGAGCGGCGGCGCGGCTCCGGAGCCGGGGTCTGCTGCTCCCCCGCAGCACCGGCTCCTGCGGCTCCAATGGGGACCGTTCAGCAGAACATTCCCGTTTGTTGTTGCGTACCAAATGGAATATGCAGTGGGAGCTTGTACTCAGACACGCAATGCTAGATCGTTAGGCTTATATTAGGTTTTAAGAACACATGAAAAATTATGTGAAAAACAAAGATAAATTTGTGCCTAAAACTGCATAGTGTCATTTCTCTAACAACTGCACTGTTAGTCAGGTTACTAGAGGTTAAACAGCCTTGTGTGGTCTTAAGCTGTGATCACATTTCCGTGGTCTTCTCCATAACTTGTTTAAGAGCTCTTCTATTCATCAGAAATCAGTAAAATAAACCCAAACATGGGTGTATTTTCCCATGATGAAAGAATTTTGAAATGGCAGAGACCTATTAGACAACTTACTCCTTCTCCCAGCCAATGCACAACTGGTCCAAATAATGTACTTGTCATTGTTTTACTCAGTGTAGTTTTAAAATTCTGAAGATTGCAGCTAAATCCTTCTTCTGAGCGAGACGTTTGTGCTGACATTCAGGTCAGGCCTTTCCTGATGGCTCCACTGTCCACCTCAGGATGCAGCTCTTTGGCTTTGCCACATGCTATGGGGGTAAATTGTTGCTGGTGAACTGGGGGAGTAAAGGACTGATGGCTCTGACATTTCTAAATGAGCACCAGGCAAAGAGCAGAGACGGCTGAGAACCCAGGTTCTCTGCAAACTGTTTATCCCTCTCCAGGTTTCACGCGTTCCCCACTGTCGGCTCCTTTACCTTGTTGCCGAGGCTGGGGTCAGCCGGGCCGCCCTCCTCTTCGGAACTCTTCTGCTCCTCGTCCGAGGTGACGAGCTCGGTGGGTACGGCAGAGAGCGGGCACACCTTGTAGGGCTCGGTGTAGGCACTGCGGGGAGAAGGAACAGCCTGGCTGACGGTGGCTCGGCTCGGCCCGCGCCGCGCGCAGCCCGCCCGGCTTCCCCGGCTCTGGGGTTCGCTGCCAGGCTCAACAGCAAACGTTAAGACAAGCAGAAGGGTCTGAGAAGAGCAGTAGGAAGGTAACTGAACTCATTCGAGCTCCCCTAAAGCACCAATGTTCTGGCTCATTCTGGAACAAAGCGTTGGCACTTAGCTGCAGCAAAAACTGCTTTGTTCCTCCCTAATAAACCCTTCAAAATCATGGAATAACATCATACGAACGTCTCAGTGCTCATTAAAAATGGAAGTTAGATATTGTAACAACATTTTGTTCTGGGAAAACGTCAAAAGCATGAGAAAAGTATAAATGCAATACCAATGGCATCAATTAAAGCACAAGATACTCAGATCCCAGAATCCTTGGGCTGTTTCAAGGAAACGTGAATTCGGGCCCAGGAGCCCCGAGAGAGCCGTGCGACAGAGCACTGGATCTGGTGCGGGACACAGGCCAGGGGCCTCCCAGCATTTTCTTTCAGATTTTTTTAATTTAAGTTGCCAGTGATTACAGAGCGTCCACAAAGCGGGACCAGAGGTGGGTTCTCTGGGTGGCGCTGCCCTTGCCTTGCAAAGGTGTCTTTAATGCTGCTCCGAGCTTGCCTAGCTCCAAATACGGCATCTTTGTAAACTTGGCTGATTCGGAGGCAGGCTTCCGAATGTTGTTACTGCACAGGTACTCACAGGCTCTATGCATGTTGTCCCTTTCTTTTGTCTTTTATATGAAATAGGTGAAGATCTTGGTGTCTTACTATATCATGCCTCTTATTATTTAATAATTCTAAAATCTCTGAACTTCATCCAATTATCCATTAGCATTATCCAATTTACTAACCATTTTAGCACCAGTTTTTACTACCAGCCAATTTTAGTACCGTTCTTTCAGTGCAACACAAGACTCAATATTCCAGCACTGGCAAGACCAGTGCCAAGTACAACAGTGGTAACACCCATCGCTTCCCACCTGACTACGGTGTTTTTACACTCAAGGATCAGATTCGTGTTTTTGGCCACAGCATCACTCTGTGAGTTTACACACAGCGTATGCACCACAGTGGCCCCGGGCCTTTCACATTTCAAGGGGCAGGTTCCGGCGTCCCGCCAACACTCTGTTGTCTGGAGAAACCAAATCTGATGGCCCACCAGCTCGGTCTGTGACGTGGGCCTGGCTTACTCTGTGTCTATGGTTTCTTCAGTTCTCATTTCCTTTGAAACATTACTAATTTGCTTTTTCATTTCTGCCTCATCTCTGTATTTTGCTTTGATCTCCCACTTGGGAATCCCAGATGTGAACAAATCCAGAGCTTCAAAGGGAATGCTGGTGTGACAGGAGGCTGGGCAAGGATGGGTTAATGGGGGGCACTGACCAGACTCGCTCTGCACTCGGTTGGGCTGCAGACGGGGCTCTGGTCCCGCGGAGCCACCGGCTCGTCCCTCGCGCGGTCCCGAGGCCGGCGCGGGGCCAGGCAGCAGCGCCGCTCGCCCCATTGTCTGCTCTTGTTTATTATTAGTGTCTGCAGCTTTTCAGCGTGGGCGGCATCGCCACACTTCCGAAACCCTGCCCAGCTACAACAACAAAGGGGCCCCAGCGCAGCGAGGGCAGGGGCGAGGCAGATAACAGGAGCAGCTCTGGAGGCTTATTGATAGTTCAGCCGGTCTCCCTCCTTACTTGCACAGCCTTTCTGCAATTTGTAATTGTTTGCCCCAGCAGACATGAAATTAAGTCCCTCCCTCCTTCTCTCTTTCTCTGTCTTATAAATGACTGCATTATGTTAATGTAAGAACACATTATAATTTGGGAAGAATGCTTCAGTATATTAGTCTGGTAATCATTATGAATGGCATTATTAAAGGCTCATCCAGCAGCAAAACTTGCAATATTGGTGAACTGTTGCACGGGCCTCATTTATGGCAGGCCTGCAGTGCAGCGGCACTGGCTTGTGTTTAAAGAGAAGTCCCAGGCTGCTGTGGGTCTCGCTTGCACACGCGATGGGCGCCAGCACGTTCGTGTCGCCCCTCCCTCCCGCCCTTCTCCAGCAGCACTCGCGTCTCCACATCCTTTCGGTCCTTGGGAATGCACAGAAATGAATGCACACAAACCGAGATAGAAATTGCTTTGTGTAAGAGGATACAGAAACACTGAATTAAAACAGCAACTGCTGTATTTGAGAAGCAGCTCCATTTCAGGAATTGTGTGATATTGCCTATGTAACACGCTCTTAAACGAGCCAATGAACACGGGTGTTCATCAGCTACAGCAGTTTTCTCTTCCTCGGGGACAAAAAGGGTCCTGGCACTTTGTGTGACTTACATGGCAAATCTAAGCACGTGTACCATGACATCATGCCAGACTCATTGCCTTAAGGCTAAGGTTTTCTGTAAACTTAACCATTATAATTATATATAGTATAATTTATAATGAAATAATTATGCATATATAATATACGAGTCACAAATTTTCAAAACCTTGCATTTCTTTATTCTGTGAAATAATATTTGTATTTAGCTCATTAACAAATAAGCCAAATAAGCTTACTGCAAGCAATGAACTTTAATGCAATGGAAGATGCTGGTAAAAGTGTGGAGAATAAGGGGAGAAACAGTCTCAGAGTTGGTAGTATCTCAATAGACATGCAATCCCCAACTCATTCTCTTCCTTGCAGCAAAGACACGGCCGAGTGAGAGCAGATTGCAGACACATTCTCTGCTGCTCCTCCAGAAACCGCTGTAATTGTTCCCAGAGTCAGCCAGCACAGCAAAGGACACAATGGGCCTTCGGGGATAGTTTAACCTTAAATTGACTGAATAAATGCCAGAGGAGCAGTGCGATGGACGCCTTTTATGTAGCACCAGTTACACTATAATTAGCAGAGCTGCTGATAGGTGTGGGGCAGGGAGCAGCTGTATGGATGCACTCCACAGGTTATCTGTGGACCTTCACCTTGGAACACCTATTGCTGCGTCTGGAGAAAAGTGCTCTGCAGTCTACAGTCTCTCTGGTTATCCTGCCCCTACGGTGATGTTTACATTGGACCTCAAAGGAAAAGGATCTGTGGACGAGGGGAGGATGAAGCCATCAAGGAGAGGGAAGCTGCACTGATCATTGTGATAGCACTCGTTCCTTTGTTAATAAAATCAAGACATGAGTCCTGCTAGCTGTGATCCCTCCAGAGCACAGGCCGGGACAAGCCTGAGCACAGGTGGGAAGTGAGGGAGCACGTGGAGACACACGGCAGCTGTGAGAGCTCATAGAACGCGATTCACACACTGACAAATACTGAATTTTGTCTAGCTTGAATGTGCAATTCTCAAAGAGATACCTGCCCTTCTTTTTATTCGACACTTATCCTTCAAATGGCTTTGCAAATTCTACCCCATTCCTCAGCAATAATCATATCATTTCATTAGGATTTTTAGAAGTTATTCAGTCAGCATTGGTGAGATGTAAGAATTTAACTGGAGGTTTTAACAGTGACAAAAATACCCAGCCAAGGTTATTATAATAAAGGTCTAGGAAGACTGTGTATTCTTGTTTGTGTAACAAGACAAAAGCCCTTGGCTGTAGGCTCATCCCTTGGCCACACACACGTCATGTCTTGTTTCCTTCTTTAGAGTCACCAACTGCCTCAAAAGAAAAGGAAAGAAAAAGGCTGAGTTTGTGGAAATCTAAACGTGAGGCCTGTCCCTTCCACTAGGTGATGTGAATCCCCTGTACCTGCAGTGTGCTTTCAATGAATCTGTACTTTAAGCAGTGCATCCTGAAGACAGGCTCATAAATCTCACTTGCCTTCTGCTTCATGGTCTGTGCTCCCACAGTGATCGTGCCGGGAGAAGGGGAGTACTCTTTCCTGTAAGGTATTTATATAATGCATTCCTGCAGCTCTCAGTTATGCTTTATGGCACCTGTGCAGTACCTATCCTCTGCATCATGTGGCTCTTTGTACATCTGAAATGCAGCTGGCCAGGCTGTTAAGACGTGCTGGCAATGTTCCTTCAAATGCCAGAGCAGTAGATCCATCACAGTGTCTCTAAGGTATGATCAGGTGTGTTGGGACAGACTTACAGTGTACTTCTGCCTTGTAAGTGAACCTGCTCAGGCAGAGTGCTGGCAATTTGGTGGTCAGTCAAGAGCAATTCAGCATCCCCCTGAAGCAACGAGCGCCCGCGCAGGGACCAGAGGTTCTGCAGTTCCGGTGCCACAGGGTTCCCCCGCGTCAGTCACGTGGGAGCCCGGGGCCAGCGGAGACCGCTGTGACCGCCCCCGCCGCCGGGCAAAGCGAGGGTGTTGGGGCCAGTGAGGGCACCCGTGTGAACCTCGTGTTGGGACAATCATACGAACCTACTGCAGTGATGGCAACTGGGAGAGGCAATGGGGTCCTGAACGGCCCTGTTTTGTTGAAATTGGTTATTTATTTTCTTGTATCCATTCCTAAATTGTTTTTTTAATTCATTCTGCAAAAGGAAGTCTCATTACTAAAGGAAATTAAACTCCAAATGCATTTAAAGCCCATAAGAGGAAATGCCCATTAGTGCAATGCATTTAGCCAGTCAGCCCTGTTACGGCAGATCATCAAGGCAAGCATCACAGCTGCAGTCTGAACACAGCAGGAGAGACAAGGTGTCTGCTGATAACATACGAAGCCTGATTAGGCAAGGTGACAGAGGGATAACCACATTTCATACTCTGAGGCAGAAACTGCCTGCCTGCCACGGCCAGAAGGGAGTTCTTCTTGTGCCACAAATGTTTACATTTGAAGTTTGCTCTTTCTTGGATTGTTACGGTGCAGGATATAGGAGAGGGGAAGAGGAATTCTGGTCAGGTGCATAAGGCTCTTGCTCTGTTCTGAACAACTTTAGGGACAAAACTCTCGCAGGTTCAGCCCCTGCTCCAGGAGGTGCTCACAGAACCAGAGTGTTGGCGCGGGCGGTGCAGAGCACGCAGGGGCTTGGGCTCCAGCTCGGGGAATGTCCTCTGGCCCAGCCTGGGCCAGCATAAGTAGAGGGACCAGAGAAAGCCTGGCGGTGAGGATTCACCAGCCGTGTCCCACACGTGCTTGGATGGATGGGCTGCTCCTGCTTTGAGGCACCTGCGCAGACCTGCACGGCCAACGCGTGTTTCAGGCTCAGCCCCACGCACCATGGGTGCGCTGCGAGCACCACTGCGCTCCCGACCCTGCGCTTCGAACCACGGGGAAAAACAAGGCAACAGTAAAAGGGGGACATGCCTGAAAACAAAACACGGCGTCCTTGGGCCTCAGACAAGGGGCACGCCCCGCTGCAGGCACGGCGGGGGCCGCAGCCTTGTCCCGCATTTCCTGTAAACAGGGGACGCTTCCTCCCCAGAGCTGACCTGGCAATGAACTGGCCAGGCCTGACGCTCGGCGCGCCGCACCCAAGGCCCCTCCATGCCAGGAGGTACAATGGGGCAGCTGATAATACATAATAGGTTATTAGAGGCAGCTCTGCCCTTTATAGAGGCTACTTCGAGCACATTATTTACATGGCATGGCAGGCACCACAGAGCTTTTACTTTGATTAAATCATTAGCTTCACGGGCACCCAGAACTCTTCTATCCAGCAGCACCAGCAGATCTTGTCCGTAAGGCACCAGCACAGCTCTCACGTCTTTTTCTTTCTCTTGCTAAATGCTGTTGCCAGCACCCTGTCGTTCCCCATCTCTGGTAACCTCTTGCTGTGCTGAATCCTTGCAGTGCTTGGAAACCTGAACTGAGGGGGGCAAAATGAAGACCTAAGCGCTTGGCAGAGACAAGAAGTCTCTGTTTTGTGCTGTGAAACTCTTCTTCCTCCCCAGACCGTGCAGGCCATACATCTGCACCATATTGAACTTTCCATACTGCACATCTATCAAGAGACAGAACATAACAAGGAAAACATGCACTCACTATCAGGATGGGTTTCAGGTAATTTGCTGAGCAACACCTAGTCACAGCACAAATGGCCTCTGACAATGAAACCACCCAGCACTTTTGCCCTTCTCCTCTATAAAGCGCTTATCTTCGTGACAGTCTGCCTTAGGATACAGTGGTGCAAAACTGGGAGGAATTCACCCTGATTTTAGGAGAGTCACTTCGTATTTATACTTGTGAACTTTGAGCAGAATAAGACCCTCTGATTTCACTCTGAACCAACTGTAAAACTTACTCCTCTCGTGAATCGGTGACAGGATAAGCCCACCGCCTAGGACTGCATTAATAAGGAGTAGAAAAGCTATCTCCTCTAAGAAGTGAGCTTCACTAGTCGGCCGGGGCTGTGGAAGTACACCTCTGTGGGGAGCAACCACCGCTGGGAGGCACAGCTGAAATCCCTGCCCAGCACAAATTCCTTGTTGCTGTCTTCGGATGCTTCCTAGCTGCTTTGTGCTTTGGCTGTCCTTGTGTAAAGTGGTTAATCCCCGAGCAACGTCATGTTTAAAATGCAGATAAGACTGAAGGCTTTTGGAAACTGCAGATCCCTCCCAGAGTCTAAACCAGAACTGCTCTGTCCAGCTCCTCTGAGGCACAGTTTTGCTCCTGTTCTTCCTCTCGTCTGCAAAGTAGAAGGGATTTCACTATTAAGGCAAAGGAGGGTGAGGACCCCCAGGATCGTGCCCATGTTTATTAAAGTCAAGGCACAGAGTAATGTTTACATTCTTGTAGCCAAGCTGAGATACAGAAAATCTACCTGGGGCCATTTAACAGTCACGTTTGCGGGTGCTGCTGTTTTCTGCGGGGGCTCTTGAGCTCCAGGCTCTCAGGCGCTTCCCAGCAGCCAGGCCGGCACGGCTCCTGCAGGAGCGAGCGCTGGAGAACACCCACAATGGACGATTTAGCAGTCAGAAGCTTAGAAATTTATTTCCAAGCCTCAGAAAACTGAAAATAAATTTTTCAGATATTCTAGAAATGAAGCAGAACTGTGTCCATTTTTGGCTGCCCTGAGACCAAAACCTGTGGGTATTTCTTCCTCTGTATGGCTGGTCTTTTACGCACTAGGTTGTGAGAAACTTAGAATCCCAACTCGCAGTGCTGAGCGATTCAATGCGATCTAGGATGAAAACCAGACCTGGGAGAAGCAGAGCTTGGTTTTTCTGTATCTTAGTCTACGGCATATGGGAGTTTCCCTTAAACTTTGTCAGAAAATGTATATTGTTCACATAGAAGGCTTTTGTGACTTGTTCCCTTTTGGAAAATGTTTGAGCTTGCTCTGTTTTCAGGTGCTAGACTGAATTGCCATGGCAGTCAAATCATAAACAGCTGCTCAGATCCTCAGCAGAGCAACTCATGTACCCCAAATGACCATCTGGCACAGTATCACATGCTCAGCCAGATTCCACTTACAGAGTCACTTTTCCGCCTACAACACATTTACCAGTGTTTTTCTGACTATGAGTTCTGGATCCGGTTAAAAGAAGATGATACATTTCACAGAAAGAAACTGTCTGATGACATGGCACATCTCGCTGATCGGAGATCGGGGTATGTTCCTGATTATTCTTCCTTTGTTTATTTTTGGCAGTGTAACCTAGCCATTAAAAGTTGGAACCAGAGTCTTTATGTTCTATTTTCATTTTATTGCCAGTTCGTTATTCCATACTTGCCATGGAAAATACTCATGGTAAGTTCAGCATAATGAAGACCATGCTGCCCTGCAGGACCCTCGAGACGGGAGGGGAGTTGTCGCTTCCCCGGGTGGCGGGATCCGCTGCTTTATCAGCAGCGCGCAGCCAGCTCTGGGAACCAGCCAGGGAAAACGGCAGTGGAGCTGCCATCAGAAGGAAACCTGTCTAGATGACATTAGTGATATTCCCTATTTAAAACCAAAACAGAACAGAACCAACTTCTGGAGTGAGACTTAACAAACTCCTCTCTTACCACTGTCAGCCTTACTCCGGCTATTTGTGCTGCCAGAGCCACAAAGGAATCTGCACAGATTATAGAACCTTTCTTGCTATTGAGCAAAATGTCCTTCCCTCTGGAGGACGACTTTCACGGGCAGTCAGCCCTGGATGAAATCTCCCTGCGCAGACTTTCTGAAGCAGCGGTGGTTTGTGCTAAATGTGCGATATGGCCTCACGATGAGATCCCCAACCTCATTTTGCTACTACGAAACACAAGCTGAAAACCAGGCTCTCTGTTCCTTTCAGGCCAGCACTTGTCGGTCCTGTCACTTGTTTGTGGGCTGGGAAAAACGTTGAAAAATGCAATCATCTTCTCCCCGCATCACTGTAATAGTGCTCCCTGGTGCTGCAAGGCTCCGTGACGCGGGCAGCGGGAGGGAGACATGTCCGGAATGCTGCTCTGCCCCGCAAAGACCAGTCCCAAATTAAGGAGCCCCCAGTCACTTGTGTTTTAAAGTTCCTGAGCTCCCGCAAGCTGGATGTGCATCAATACCTCCCTATGGGAAGGGCAGGGAGCTTTGACAGCTTTTCCTTTCAGTTTTCAGAGAGATCTGAGGACGTATGAAGGGACTTGACACTACTAAGAAACCTCTTATCTTCGCGGTCGTGCTTCCAGCAGGGATTCCCTTTGGACTTGGAAGCACACATTGGATTTGAGACCCCACTACCCTGCAGCCTCACCAGGAAAACAGCGGAGCTCCTGCAGCTCGAACCAACCCACACCTTGTATCTGCCTTCTCTTTCCTGGTGTTTGGAGAAACCATCAAGTGAACTGAATTTTCTTGCGTTTCAGAGGTTTGCCCAGTAGTTAGAGCAGAATGTTTTCAGGAGGAGAGAAATACAGCTTAACTGCCAAATGTAGGGCTGACTGAAAGTGCCCAGTGATTTTCTGTCTCTTACGCATCGGTTTCAGCTCCCAGATTAAAATTAGAGCTGGCCGCAGTTCTGCTTGGCTGAGGCTTTTTTAATTGAAAAATCAAGCTTGGCATGATTAAAAATCGTGTAGATTTGTGACATTTGGCTGGGATTAATATGTTAATTAATTCTGCTTCCCCCGAATACTTCTGGAAAATCAAAACCATCTTAATTCTCCAATTCAAAAGTACATGTTAGTTCAAAATTTACTTCAGTATCTATCTGCCTGTCTGTCTATCTATCTATCTATCTATCTATCTATCTATCTATCTATCTATCACTTGTTGGGAACTACAGAATTCCTTTACTTTTTTTCTTGGACTTTTCAGTTAGGCCCGGGCATTTCATTTCTCTTGCAGCCAGTGAAGAAATGCTTTTCCTTACAGCTGCAATCGAAGTAGCAGATACACTGTTTGTCCAGCACAGTTTAAAACGTCTTTACATTTATGTCATCTTATTATATGTCACTCTCACTGTGGCTCTTTACCCTGGGCATATTCACTGCAATGTGTTTTTATTTCACTGCCACTGTCTGTTTTTTTTTAAGCCTGACAATATGAAAGCAGAAAGTGTAAAGTAAAGATTCGGTTTTAGCTCACGCATTGTTCTTATCTATTTAAGGCCTGGCAGATTTGACTTCAAAGCCGCGTTGTGCGTTCTTCAGGCACACGTGCCCAGGAGAGACCCTTCCCAGCGGTTCGGCTCCAGAGCTCGGGGGGGCTGACACCCCAAGAGCCGCACTGAGGAGCTGCCACCAGGAACACCGAACCAGCTCCTCTTGAGCAAGTGCACCTGCCTGCACGGCACATCAGGAGATGTAGTGGGTTAATACCTGAGGTTTTCATCCCGGTTTACTAAATGTACTCAAGGCTAAGGACCAGCTGCCCACAGACAGGTGTTTGAGGTGTTTAACCTGTGGCAGCTGAGAGGGGCCGGATGCGGAACAGGCCCAGCACCTGCCTCAGGCTGCCAGAGCCCTGCGGCTGCACCCCGGCGAGGCCCAGGGCTCCCAACGGGGCAGCCGGTGGCTCTTTAGCACCTCTGTGCCCGTTGTCACTGTCCTCACCGCGCACCTGGGCCCGTCCCGGCCACGGGGACCCTGCACGGGCACCCGGGGCAGGGGCGGGACCGCGGCCAGCGGACAGGCTGCTCAGCCAATGGGGGGCCCGGGCCCAGAGAAGGTTCTGGGCCGGCAGCCGCCGCCGGTCCGCGCGGGCTGTGACCGGGGATCCCCCGCGCCTGCTGGAGCAACGGGGCCGGATTGGAGCCTCTTCGAGACCAGGGAGCGGCTGAGAAGCCTTCCCCGGATGGAGCCGCCGCTGCTGCTGGTGAGTGGCTGTTTCTGTGGTGGATCGTGAGCAGCCCTTGTTCCCGGGGCGGGTGGTTGGTTGTGCCGGGCGCCCTGGGTGAGCGGCCTCTTCGTGTGAGGGAGCGTGTGCGCTGTGGGCCATCGTTCTCGTGTGGTAATATTGCCAATGCTACGTGGAACCTGCAGTTTAGTACATGTTGCTGCGGCGCTGACGGATTTTGGGTTACTGCCTGACTTGCATTGATCTCTGTCATTGGGCTTTAGTCTGTTGTTTGGTTTTGGCTCTGAATTGAAGCTGGCTTAAGCTTATTATTTGTTTGGTGTGCTTCTGTGACAAGTACCTATCTGAGCTTCCTTTGAGAACAGGAGCCCGGGGCCGCCTGGGCGCTGCCCGGGGCCGCCTGGGCGCTGCCCGGGGCCGCCTGGGCGCTGCCCGGGGCCGCCTGGGCGCTGCCCGGGGCCGCCTGGGCGCTGCCCGGGGCCGCCTGGGCGCTGCCCGGGGCCGCCTGGGCGCTGCCCGGGGCCGCCTGGGCGCTGCCCGGGGCCGCCTGGGCGCTGCCCGGGGCCGGGCGCCGAAGGGCATCGCTGGTTGGGGGGCTGAACTTGCTCAGGGCTTCTGGAGAACAGCATCTAATTAATCCAGCCAGTTGCTCAAGTGAAAGGGTCCTTTTACAAGCTCTTTGGGAGGGGTCTTAGCAAAACAGGCAGTGCCTCTCAAATATGTTCTTCCATCTATTAACTCTAATTGGTCGATTAAGATTAAATTAATTGTTGTATGCCACTGAACAGCAAATCTTTGAGGTGGCTTTGCATTAGCCCCCCCCCCCTTGGGTCCTGTAAAAGAAAAATTCTTGTAGGATAATTAAAAATGCACTGTGCATTATAAATAACTTTGCTGGATGGCACAACAAACCATAAACTACTAGGTTAGATTTGCATTTAAAATGCAATAAGATTCTGTTGTTTTTGTTACAAATCTAATCTAGAGATATGCGCCATATCATTGAGCAGTGGATTCTGGAAAGGCTGCAGAATTGCCATGTGCAGTCTCATTCAATAGGTCTCCTCGGTGAGGGTGAGGCGGGGGAGAAGGGCGGGCGCTGCTCGCTCGCTGGCGGTGCAGCCCTGACCCGTGGCCGGTGCGCTGTCCCCAGCCGCAGTCTCCTCACCCTGGCTGCAGTACACGCTTTTTTTCTGAGCGGTGCTAGGAATGCTTAAATCACACGCTTCTGTGCCCCCTAAACATAATCTAGGGTAAATTTGCAATACACAGCAGACTCTCTACTTCTGTGTAACCTCCCTGAAATGTATTTCTGGTTCATATAATGGACACAGGGTAAACCAAGAAGTCTACCCAGGCTTATAAGCCCTCCGGGCATGAAGGTGGCCACTCTTCCTGCTCTGCACTGTCATTTCATTAGAAAAGTAGCCATCAGAATGGAGTCCGGGTGCTCGTAACACCAAGACCTACTGAGGACTGGGAGCCTCTCCTGGGAGGTGTGTTGGACCTCATAAACACGGGCAGGTTGGGTCCAGTGCGTTGTGGCCGAGCAGTGGCAGCTCAGAGGCTGTTGTGGGTCCGTCTGCTGTGTGTGCAATGCAGAGCTGTGCAGGGAGCACACTGCCCGCCCGAGTACTTGTACTGCCCTCCTGACACCTGCGTTGGCATGAGCCGGGACAAACCGCTCGAGAGCAGGCACTGAGCTGCTGTAAGATTGATACCTAAATCTAGATGATGTATTACAATCTCTCCATCTTCAGTATCGATATGACATTACTGGTGCTGTCCAGAGATACTTCTCAAAGGTGCTTGTTTGAAAAGCTCAGCTATCAAAGTGCATTTAATTTTTCTGTCCTTGCCATCTTGGGAAAACAATTCCCCAGGCCTCTAAACCTGACAGTCCAAGACAAGCACGCCTCGTGCGCAGGCCTGAGCAGGGTTATCTCCACGGACTGCTCCTGTCTGTGAGCAGCTGGACATCCTGCATGAACCGCTATCACCTTCTCGCTCCCTGGGGCAATTCAGACAATTCTACAATAAACAGAAATAAAGACATGACTCATGTCAGAGCTGGCTGGGGCTGTTGTCGAGGGTTTCAATAGGCTGTGCACAGCCTCAAGTCAGGGTATAGTACTGGGATCCCTTGTTCTGCGATGATCTTACAAAACCTTTTCAGGTTTATGCTGCAAAATGCCACAGCTGCTGAAAGCTGCTGAGATTGTATTTTCCATCGTGTTCACCAGATCACAAGTGAAAATGTCTCGCTGTATCTAGGCACAATCTTCCCTCTGTTAGAGCATTTTAATGGGACTTTTTCCCATCTGCAAGATCCAGAGTGCTACATGTGTTCCGCGTTGAGATTAAATACCCCTATGTATAGATTTATATAAGTTTTAAAAGTTAATTTATGTTTCTTTTAAAAACCTCTCACGGTGCGTATGATCACCATGTGTCTCCTTGGCTTAATAACTGTCAGCAGGTTCTGTACAACAGACCCGTACGCTGGCTGGCATGAGCTGTGCCATTCTCTAGCATGCAGATCATCTCGTCTTTTACTCCATGCACTTTTATTTCTCACCCATTTTCTTATATAGGCTTTTACAAACACACCTGTCTGTGGCTACAGCACATAGGGCCAGTGATCGCTGGTGGGAGGAAGGTTTTGCCTACTTAACCTCTTATTAAAGGGTAAAAGTCTTCCAAGGAAAAGAATTGCAGTGACATTCATTATAAAAAATAGCGATCTGCAAGGCCACGCTCTAAGCCATCTCCTGTAAGATCCTTTCAAGTCTTTGTTGATTTTCTGACTAATATTTAAATGAAAGGGATTTCTAGCCAATTATGAAGAGATTTCCTAAAGTCTTCTAATATCCTTTACAGAAACCTTTTCCGCTTTCTTACTCTTGGAATGAGCTTAAATGTGTGAATGTGAAGTAGCAGTAAAACAGACCACCCTTTTAGAAACGGTCCTGGTTTCTTTTTGTAATGGGAGAGTAGAAT
The DNA here is from genome assembly GCF_036013475.1 of Columba livia. Taxonomy (NCBI): domain Eukaryota; kingdom Metazoa; phylum Chordata; class Aves; order Columbiformes; family Columbidae; genus Columba; species Columba livia. Next base: position 22,933,806 of record NC_088611.1, read on the forward strand.
TGCTTTATGAGCAACAATTATAGCTACATTTGCTTGAATGACAGAGAATATGTGAGACCTATAGCCTCCTAAGATGCTTCTCTCCAGAACTTTTTGGCAATGAGGAAAGTACACAAAGGCATTTGAAGGCACATATTCTTACAGGCTTCAGCTGGATTGTGTTTGGGGCCTAACTCCGTGGTGTGGGTATTATTTGACCTACTTTAGAAGTTAAATTGTTTCAAACATCTTCACTAATTGAAAGAAAAATAAAATGGAGCAGAGTGAGAATAAATTGATGAAGAAAATCTGATTTATTCAGCTAATTTAAGCAAGTGAAGAGGTGGCATCTTCAGCTTCCCCCTGCTTTGATGGGTGCAGTTGCATGTGGGTTTAATTCACTCTGGACTTCATAGAACAGTCCTGAACATTTGCTCTGCCCTTGTCTGCGTAAGACTTTAAGGTTGCACCTCTCTGCTCTGAGCATTAAATAACAGCCCTGTAGGTTAACTGGCACACTTCTGAGCCTCAGGGCAGCAAGGACTTGTCTGACTGTTTTTTTAAACATGTTAGAGATGCCGATAAAGAGTGGAGCTGAATTCCTCATCAGCCTTTGATAAAGAGCTGATGGATTCTTTCAGTAGTTATTATCAAATCTTATCAGGTACATTTATTATCCTCAGGAGTGTTTCTCCCCGAATAAGTGTCTCTTTGCTTGCTCGGACGTCTGTCCGTCCGTGCGGTATCCGAGCTCCTCTGACGCGCTGCCGCTCGACAAACCCAGCAGTATGGCTGGATCGTGTTTTCTAGGAGGCCGCTTCCTACTTGGAAACAACTGTGAGTTTCCTTGAGGTTATATAAATGACATTGATTTGTAATTATCACAATAGATATATTCCTGTATATTTCTTTTACTATTTTAAATATAACAACACTGATTGTCCTTTCTTGGTTGTTGCTATTTCATTGTGTGAACTGCTTACACTGAAGCTTCCATTACATAATTATCTCTATACTTTCACCTTATCCTTCATATGCTGTGCTTAGATACCACACTGTGCCTTTCTAAGAGTTGGTCTTTTACGACACATGTGCTGCTAATTTGAAGGAGCAGGGAGGGCCAAGAATGTGCTGTGTTGGAGGAAACTCACTCAAATGGTTTAGATTTCACCTTAAGCTTAAGGGCATAGGAAGGTATGAGTGGCATATTATTCAGACCATTTTTAGGCAGAGAATTCATGTCCTCTGACATGTATTACTCTCAGCTTTGGTAGGGTTTTTTGTGTGTGTGTTACAGAAGGGTAGGGGGTAGGTGGTCATACAGACTGTCCTGGCTGCAGTACTGGAGCTGATCAGGGACTGGTGCTCCACAGGGAGCAGAGAAGATATAATCACTTAAGTGGCATAATTAGATAAAACAAAGGTTGATGAAGCCAGTGGTAAGGCAAGGGGACAGCTGATTCGTTGGAGGGGAAATAACAGATCATCAACTGGATTTTTCTCCTTTTAAAGGACACGGATTTGCATTCTCTATGGCACATCAGCCACAGGCAGTTGTTACGTTGCTGTCTATACTGTGGTTTTGCTATACATTTTGGAATTGGTCTGTGCTGACGTAGCCCTTGTGATCCTGTGCGTACCCTGGCAGGAGCCCAGACGGACAGTGGCTGTGCCCAAGGGTTGCTCACAAAGCCTTTCACAGCTGTTCGCCGGTGAAGCATCGTCTGCAGGACTCGTACTTCACGCGCTGGCACTGGGGTATCGGTCCCTAAGCACCCATGTGTTCCTGCTTCAGTCTGGCCAAATTAAAGGAAAGGTATCGCCTGCTTGACACTTAAACCATGTTTTTTTCCTGACTTTCTACTAAACACAATTTTTTTCCATATTCCTCTTGAAGAAGCATATCCCTTGGGAATAGAACACATTTGCAAAGGAACAGGAGACTGAAGAGGTGATGATCTTTCTTGATTGTACTAAAGCTGAGAAACATCAGATGGGTGCTATATGTCTTGAAAAGCAGTGAAAAGTCAGAGCCTTGGGAGTAATTTGCAGACTGCAATTCTAGAGATGTATTGGAGTTACCATGAACCTTGGTGTGATTGCACAGGGCACTGGAATCCCCACACTGGCCCCCAAGAATTCGCCTGAGAGTCAAAGTCTGAGCAAGTCCTGCTGTTGGTGAAGTACAATAATCAGAAGGGTTCTTCTGGTGTGTATCAATGAACGCTTTATATAGAGGGATATAGGAATGTACAGGAAGCAGCAACATGGGCTTTCAGCTCTTTTCGTACAAATATTCAACATCACAGTGGGATTAGCTGTGGAACTATAGTTGTACTCCTTTATTCCTTTTCCCTATCTTCTTTCCTCTCTGGATTTTGAGCACTTAGCAGAAAGAACGATTGAGACGTAAGAAACGTGGTAAATCCAAACTATGGACTCCAGTAGAAAGCAAAAGGGGGAAAAGAAATTCTGAAAATATCCAACCTGTGCCGTCTTCCTGACCTTATGTAAACCCTGATAAAAGACTCTCTCCATCTCTCCTAAAAGCACTGGAAGTAATACTGGGGTAGATGATGGAATGAGTGTCTGAGGTATCTCTTTCCCATCCCCGTGATGTTTATCACGCTGCCATACGCATGGCTGCTGCTCTGGTGGTCAGGCTGGGGTAGTGGAGCTATTCTTTAAGATGTGCCAGAATATTCTAACTGACTTTCACCTGCTGGAAGTTTAGCCAGTAGCTTTGGTGAAACAACTCTGACTTAGCGCTGTTTGGGGTGAAGGTGATGCCACAGGGTACAGTGCGCTGTCCCACAGCTGGGCACAGCTGCCCTTTGCTTTCAGCCGGAACAGTTGGTTTCTGTTGCTTTGCACTTCATCGTGCAGCCCTTCAGAGAGAAGGGGCTAGGAAGTGACCTTTCAGAAGCAAATGAAAACTGAGTCGGATTCAGGCTGTGTGAACTAGGGAAAGATATGGGCAATTTTGTCCAATTCCACTTATATCTCATTATTTCTACACTGTGCAGAAGGGTAATGATGATCTATATTGTCATACACCCAGATCAGAGTTTAATTATTAATACCAGATAGCTAAATTTTGGGGATACACAATAACCGCCCTTCAGGGGGCAATACTCCCAGTTCTATTTTGGCAACGGTAATTCTAAGTGAAGATATATTTCGTAGAACACTACAGTTATTGGACTTTTTCTATAAATGTGATTTCTTCTAATTAGAAATTATTGGTTTAAACCTGCTCCACATGATCCTTCCTTTTAAGCAGGAAGATTAAGCAGTGAATCTTGTCGCCTGTCAGTTGCTGCGAGCCCCTCCTGCCCTGCGTCTCCCCGGTCACACACAGTACTGGAGGTTCTCAGATTATTATAGTTTTTTCTAGCACTCTCTCATTCTGTTCTCTGAAATGTAAAAAGAGAGCTGTACTTGGCCATTCATCAAAAAATGTAGCAATTGCACAAGTTCTCATCAGATGCTAAATACAAGTGCTCTGCAGGTGAATGCGCTGAGGAAAAGTTCAGAAGCTCCAGTCTCACGTATTGCAAGGGTATAATCTACACACTTGTACTCTCAAATGGCTGAAATAAGCCTCAGGGTAAGAGCAGGCTGGAGTTCAAAGTAATTTTTATTCCTGTGTGGCTGTGGTAGAGCTGTGGTTGATAGGTGTTTGTATTAGAAAGCTTAAATCCATTGAGGGATATTCTAGGCAGAACTGCTTTAGCAGGAAATAAAACATCCGTGTCCATCTGTCATGTATGCACGTGTAAATGGGTCATGTGCATATACGATTTGCTTTGCTTTACAACAAGACCATGCACAGTTTCTCCAAGTATGTTACACCACTGGATGTGTATTAACCATTTACATTTCATCCAACCTTTTCAGGCGTGTCTGTCCAAAACATCCTGACAAACACACAAATAACAGCTATCTCAGCAGCAGTGTACGTGTATTGCTGTCTGCCCAATGCTCTTCCCCTCCACCCCAGCTCTCTTGATAAAGGGCTTGTTCAGGAGCCTTCATTTCTCCCCCAACAGCAAAACTGCATGCACAACAAGCAGCAGACTGAAAAATTACGTTCACGCCTTGACCTTGAGACTTCCTGAACCAGTTTGGATTGGCTCTCCCCTTGAAACAACGGGCTTCCACAGGAAGTTCATAAATGGGCCCAAGTCACAGCAATTGACGTAGTTTTAATATTTTTAACTTGGTTCTTTAAGAACTACCTAAAATGGGTGGCGTTTCGTGGACACAAAGAACTGGCCAGCTTGCCCAAGAGCCCACGTCAGCGTGCGGGGCGCGAGACGCGACTGACAGGCTGTCAGGCCCTGCTGCCGCTGGGCACCGTGCTGGGGACATGGCTGTGTGTGCCACCCTCTGTGCCACCCTCTGTGCCACCGTGTCCCAGTGCCAGCGCCGCGGGGATCCCAGCCCTGCCGGAGCCGAACCACAGGCCTGCGTCCCAGCCCCGCGCACGGCCGGGTCCGCAGCCTGAGCACTGATACAGTCTCTCTCCCCGTGTCTGACTCACCGCCCCCACCTGCCCTGATTCACCCGTTCTGGCCTCTCTCAGAAAGACAAAGCACTGTACTTCATTCCCATCTTAAAAATGGCTTGCAAGACTCTTTCAGAGGTGTTAAAATAAAAGTTCTTTTACTGCCCAAGTGTGAAATACCGAAAGTGGGATGGTTTGTTCCATTCACAGTGACAGGGGAGAAGACCAGAAAAAAATAGTTGCAAAGAAAGGAGTATTAAATCTTTAGAAGGAGAATGATGGATGAAAATGGACATGAAAACCTTTTGAAGATGCTTGTCTTTTTCACAAAGGTCTGACAAACTACAACTACATCAAATACATTCCTTTTCATTCATTTGCTTTGCACCTTGTTTTCACATAAACTGTTTAGCATGAACTTAATGGAAAACACTTTTCTTATTTACATCTCTGCACTCCACTGATGATATGCTATAATCTGACAGCAGATTCAAATACAAAGGTCTTGAGTGCATTTCTCCTTTGTAACTATGAAAAGGACATTTTCTCATTTGCAAATAATCTAATGCAATGGGATGAAAGATTGTTCTTAATGTTAGCAATGCATATTATTTCAGACAGAGCTATCTAATTAATTTATAAATCATCAGGTCTGTCAAAGGGTCATAATACTAGGCTTTAAAGCAACTTTAAAAATTGTTTAGTCTGATTAGTTTATGATTTGGGATTTTCTGGTCCATACTTAACTGATGTCATTTGAAAGATGAATCATATATATATACCGTGGCTTTGAGAAATTGAGAGGAATGAGAAAATGAAGCAGGACCCTTCCAGCAAATAGGGTCTCTTTTCAGTCGTCAGAAATCTTTCTTACTAAAGAACAGAGCAACCTCTCCCTGCCCGCCCAGACACAACAATGAGATCCATTGGAGAAACCAAGTATTTTAAATGTTCTTTGGTTTGTATCTGTAAATCATAGGATTCAGATCCCCTGGACTTGCTAGCGCACATTTACATGGTAAAGAGTTAATTTAGTGTCTCTTTTTTTCACTGATAAAGGCTTATCTGGTATTCTTCCAACCTTTCCTGAGGGGCATAAGGCAGGCAGCAGAGGTCTGCCTGGGACAGCGGGCAGGGGAGGCCTGGCTGTTTGGCCAAGGCTAGCAGGTCTTACACAGTAATTTATTACAGTACCTTTCAGTTTCCTGGTCCGTGGCTTGCTGCTTGTTCTCAAAGCCAGTGAAGCTGCTCATATCCACATAGCCGTCGTTCTCATTAGCAGCAGATAACGCCCTGCTGGGGTCTTCAAAAAACTCCGTAAAAGTTCCTGCTCTTGTGGGTCTTCGAGGAGGGATTTGTATGTTTTCATAGTCAGAGCTCATAGCAGGAATGTTCTCGTAGTCAGACGTGTCAGCATTTGGAAAAGAGATGGACCGAGGTTTTGTTAATGGGAGTGGCATGAAAGGAGGTCTGGACCGGTCCTCAAAGGACTCCACCCTTGACACAGTCCTGCTGAAGGACTTGGGTGTTCCTTTCCTTTTACCATCCTTGTAGAAAAGAATGGCTGAAGGAGACTCAGATGCACGGAGCTTCCCCACATGTGATTTTAGTTGAGGTGAGCTACTTAGGCTCCTCCTGTCCAGCTCCATCAGCCTTGGAGGCCCATGATAGCTAGACTCTGATGAGGACCTTGAAGAAGAAACATTGACATCTACATGGACTTTACTTTCAGTTTTCTTCTTGAATTTTAGAGTGAGGAACCTCTTAAAGGAAGATTTCTTTTTCTTGGAATACTTATCAGGTGAGTCATTCTCTATCAAAAGTGAAGGGGAACTTTTAGTGATCGGCTTTTTGGTGATGTAGGCAAGTTCAAAAGGAGGTGGTATATCAACAGCTGAGGATGGAGTACATATGCCACATGATGAAAGATGATTTCTCTGGGAAAAACTACCTGAGGAACCATTGACACAAGGCAAAGACAAGTTGTCTTCTGTCTTTCTTATTCTGCCATCATCCAGGATGCAGCCATCACTTTCTCTGTAAACAGAGACTGGCATCTCTCTCCCTTCAACAGAATAAGATCGAGGATATAAAATGAAACGTCTCGACTTGGTTGGTAATGCCCTATTGGCTTCTGCTGGTTTTCCGTCCACTGAAAATAATTTATTGCTTAAATCTTCTGTCCTGGAGCCATTGCGACAAGATGGTAAATCAGTTTCAGGTCCAGTTTCTTCAGGAACTGTTTCTGGAACATAGCCCGGCATTTTCCCAGAGAGTGACCGTGTTCTAGTAACAATGCTTTTACGGTCAATGGGCAGCAAGCTGTTTTCCCCATCTGTGCCTAATTCATCCCTTGTACTGTGATCAGCTCCTAAATCAGTCTGTCCATCATGAGCAATTTCATTCTCTGCGGGAAGCACATAAGGGTCATCTAGGGAATCACTGCTGATTTCTCTTTCCTCTGATTCTTCAGGCACAATGACCACTTCAGGGACTGCTTGACTTTTGTGCAGGTTATGTTTGGTCTCACATTCTACATTCATATTGTCATGCTCACAGACTTCTAACTCTTCCTCAAGTGGGGTCTGTTGAGGTGGACTTGGGAGGCTTTTGCTGAGGCTGTTTGCTTCCACCTCATTGTCTTCAAGGTGCAGCTCATGTGACTTAGAGGTTTCCACAGTACTTTCACTGTGCTCTTCAACAGTCACATCTTCCAGCTCTGGTTCCATCCCTGGACTGCTGGGTGGACTACCGGAGATCACACCATCTTCATCCAGAGAAGTCCCTTCTGTTTGAAGAGTCTCATCTGACTGTTCGGTGGATAATTCCTCACTACATTCATTCTCACAAGGAGCAATCTGACAGCCATCATCCGTATTCTCTGCATGCACAGTTTCTTCCTCCCCTTTCCCAGAGTCTTGGCTTGCTTCACAGGCTACCCCTGTCTCCTCACCACTCCCCTCCGTGATCTGGCAGCCATCACTGGCATTTCCCACATTCGTATTATTGTGCTCATCTAGTTCTGCTTTCTCCTCTTCAGCTACTGCTTGATGAATGGACTCTCCTGAACCATTTTCAGGATTGGGTTCATCTTCATGCAGTTCCAAGCCAGCAGCTGTTTCTTCACTGGTCTCATCAGGCAACATGTCAGGGCTTGCACAGTCACTACTTTCTAATTCCCCTTCCATGTTCAAATCAAGCTCTGCATGCATGCTGTGGTTGCCATCATCTGCTAGACACCCATCTCCCTTTTCTGAAGTCTTAGGCAGTTCCTCCTCCTCCTGCCCTGTGTTCCCAGAGTCTGGGATTGATTCATCTGTTGGTAGTGGCATTACAATGGAATCTTGACAGATATCACCCATTACTTCATTATCTCTATTCAAAATGTTATCACCGTCAGTCTTACAATCACTCTTGTTCTTAACCAGTTCCAGGTTGTTAGAAGTTTCCTCCTTGTTTTTGGTTTCACCACAATGGCCTACAACATCCTCATCTACATTCTTGGAAGCATCACTGTCCCCATCAGGGGTGTCTGAGGACTCCTCACAAAGTGCTTTGGACTGGTCACAGTCTGTGGTTGACTCTGAAGAGTCTGGTTCCATTGGTTCAGCAATATCTGAAGAGTTATGATGCTCATCTTGGGTGACTTCTTGATTACCGGTATCCTCAGCATTAGCAATGTTAGCCTCTTCCTTCTCTATCTCTTCTGGAGGTTCTGAGACTTCATTTTCCACAGAGGAGTCTAGGTTTTGATCATGCTCACATTCCAAGTCATTACAGTCTTTGCTGGTCAGCTGAGCATCAGGAACTACAATGTATTCATTATCTGCCTCAGATTCTGGGCAGTCAGCATTGCATTGATTTCCTTCATACAGCTCTCCATCAAGACATACCAGTTTCCCATTTGAGCATTTATTTAAGCTATTGTTGGTATAAACACTGGATTTGCACTCACTGTCAGATGAGGAGAATTTTGGCTTGGGAGCAATAGGTGGTTTGGGACCCCTAGACATAGAGTTGGGGTTATGAAGAATATCAGCCCTGGGCAGTGAGGGAGAAAATTTGGAGACAGCTACTGGAGAATGATGACCAATAATCTTTGGTTTCGGTGCTAGTGGTGGCTTTGTGATTTCTGGAGAAAAGAGAGAAAAGCCATGTTAGTCATGCTGGTTTCTTACTAAAGCCATCAGAATTTATCCTACAGTAGACTTTATCTTACACCAGTGACTTGTAATGCAGAAAGAGTCCAGCCAGTAGGAGCTCAGCTCTGAAGAGAGAACCGAAGGAACAAAGCATGTGCGCTTGGGCTGTTCCGGGTTTAAGGTCAGAACTGAACTGAACTCGGTGCAGACTTATCACACCTGGGGGGAGAGGAGGATGTTCAGCTGCAGAGCCGGGGGGTGTCACGCAGAGACCCGTGGTGGTGACACCTCCCACACGCACAGGTCCTAATGACAGCAGAGACTGTCTGATCCTGCCCCAGAAATGTTTGCCCTGAGGTTCAGTGTGAACTCTCTGATTCAATGGTGCTAAAGTGTTTCTCTGTAATGAAAGAAATGCCTTTCAGCCATAGTAGCTGTTCAAATATAGCACAGTACAAACACTTAGAGGCAATTATTTTAATTTCAGTAGGTAGTTTGCAGGATTTTGGCGTTGAACAACATTAAACGTGAACTGATAAAGTCTAACTCAGCCCAGCCAACTGAATGCCTGGTGCCCAGACACAGGGTCTTCCCGCTGCCGTTACCATGGTAACAGGATACAGAGTTACATTTTGTTTGTCAACGTAATCATGAGAGAGAGGATGGTTTGCTGAAAGCTTGGCTAATACTTTACACTGGTGATGCGGCTGAGCTGTAATGCACTGAACAAAATACTTCAACCCAAACCGTGGTGAGAGCTACTGGTGTAAACAAACTTAAGTTCAGTTTTCAGTGTACGGCTTCTTCGGTCCTTTCTTTAGTTGAAAGATCCTTCATCCTCCTGTAAATGCCAGGACCTCTTGCAGGTACAGTCTTCTCGGACCATCAGAATATGATTTAAGAAAGTGAATTATCTTGTAAAATAATGCTAGTTGGGGTCTCTAAGCTACTTACAGTGGAAGTGCTGACACACGTGTAGAGGAATTTGAGCAGATTCACAATAAACTAGATTGAAGCTAGATTAATCAAGTCATATATGGGCATTTTGCTCACAATGCAGTTTACATGCCACAGCCATTTCCAACTGCCTTGGTCCTGCAATTACTATTCTTTAAATAAATAAATGAAAAGCTGTAAGGCTGCATAAATAGGAAACAATAGGGATCCTCCCTCATGAGATTTTTAGATGCGATTAAATATGTGGTGTGAGAAGCCAACGCACCAAATGTTTACAGATGGTAATAAGTAAAGAGAAGGAGTTTGCTCTTACTAATGTTTCCTGGCCATCAATAGGTAATCACATGGTTAATCAGTTGGAAATCTCTAATTCTTTTTATAACTTTAATCAACACTTTCTGTTGGGAAAAGAGGAGCTCTCCATTGTAAGGAGAAGCATAGGACAAACTTTCACCAGGAGAGAGGCGGGAGCAATTCTTTGTGCAGAATCTTCATACCCTACACAGGAAAAAAGGGAACAGCATCTCAAAAGATGCCATTAGGGACATGGTTCCTATGCGAAATCCTGTCCTAAATCATGGTGTAGCTTTCAGGAAGCATAGCTGCCGTGCTGGCATATTTTGAGTATTTTGGAATGCAGAGTTTTGATGTCTGGAAGGAAAGACAATTAAAATTCAGCTGTGCACCATCCTGGGAATAAAGTAACACTGGATGCAGAGTGCTTTAAAATGTTTCTCTGATTGTTCTGATACTTGGTGTTATGGTACTTGAGTACTGGAGTAATTTGTATTGAACTAATACTGTCATATTTGTTTGGTTAGACTCTGGGAGATTGGAGATTTCTTCCAATACGCAGAAAGATACTGACAGTTTGGCATTCTGATATAGTCAGAAAACAGCCTTTCTAGAATTATGAGACACCAGAGAGTTTTCTTCTAAGTTAAAAACTGAAGTCAGTGATCTCAGCTTAGCCCAGAAGTGAAAAGTCTGTTCTAATCAGGTGCTTAATACTGATGAAGAATTATTCTGTATCTGGGCTGTTACCTGATCCAGCTTTGTGTGTGGGAGGCTCAGAACAGCTTGTGGAGGAGGAGGGAGCGGGAGCTGCATGTTCCCTGGTCTCCAGGATGGCCGCGCGTGCTCCTTACACAGCATCGCTGCCTCTGTCTGTTATGGCTGATCACGTTCAGCCTGGAGGAGCGAGGAGACCTCAGCGCAGCTGCAGCTTCCTCACAAGGGAGGAGGAGCAGGCGCCAGACTCTTCTCTTTAGAGACCAGTGACAGGATCCCAGGGGATGGCAGAAGATGTGCCGGGGAGGGTCAGTGGGACATGAGGAAAGGGTTCTTCACCCAGAGGTGCTGGACACTGAACAGGCTCCCCAGGGAGGTGTCACAGCCTCAACCTGACAGCGTTTGAGAAGAGACTGGACAGCGTCCTCAGGCACACGGGGTGACCTGTGGGTGTCCTGTGCGGGGGCAGGAGCTGGACTCCATGATCCTGTGGGTCCTTCCAGCTCGTGACATTCTATGATTCTACACTTCTACTGAAATCACAGAATGGGTAGCTAACCTTTCCCTCCAGATTATTTCAGAAACATGTGCCCAACCCTTCCCCGTTGCTGAAGTAGCGTTGCTTTGGTTGCTGCCAGCAGCAAGTCTGTGGAAGTTGAAGGCTGAAAACAGTTGCCATTTAAAAATTGGGGAGGGAATAGGGGTGGGTTGAGTACCTCGTAAGTCTGGCTTCCCAGCCAGATCTACCTTTCAGAATTTTAAATCTGCTACTGCAACAGCTGAACATCCTAAACCAACTTTCTGGTAGTAAAATGCATGACATTTTAATTAGCTACAACTAAGTCCTTACACCATTCCTACCAGAACTCAGCAATGGACCCCTTACCACCATGGCGAGGCATTTTTAGGACTAACTCCGTGGAAGAAATACCCCTTTGGAGGTATTAGATCGCTCCCACAGTGTCTGGCTTTTCCTAGGAACGCCTGTCCAGCAGCGGGACGCGTCCGTCCCTGGGCTGGGACATTCTCATCCTTGTTCTTGTCAGACGGAGCGTCTGTACGGACACACTGAGTAACGAGAAAAAGACTGCACTGTAGAGAACACCAGGGTCTCCCAAGCTTTGTCTTATAAACAAATTGAAAATAAAGTAAGGTAATGAACTCGTTTCCTTTATGCAGACATCCACTTAAAAAAATATAGTTTAAACACAGTTAACCACTTTCTCTCCAGTGACAGTTTTCTACAGAAAAGTAATCCAAGTAATCTTGAGTTTTCCGTTCTGCTACCTTCAGTAACGTTGCTAGTGGAAGAGAACTTATGGTAATGGACCCTGTTCATATTAAGTTGGTGCAAAAGGAATTGTGGTTTTTGCATTGTTGAAATTAGCCATTTGATATTGAAATGCATTCTTAAACGCGGTGATGTGATACATGCTTTTAACACACTTTTCTTGCTTTGTTTGTTATTAGTGACTTAGTACTTGCTGTTTATATTTATTTTAGACTATGGAAATTATGTCAAACAAAAAGCAAATTTGAACTATTTTCTTATTCAAGTACAAAATGGGTCATCAAGCAGCAGAGACAACTCACAACATCAGCAACACGTTTGGCCCAGGAACTGCTAATGAATGTACAGCGCAGTGTTGGGTCAACAAGTTTCACAAAAGAGATGAGAGCCTTGAAGATGAGCGCGGTGGCCGCCGTCAGAAGGTGACAACGGCCACTTGAGAGCAATCATCCAGGCTGATCCCTTACAACTGCACCAGAAGTTGCCGAAAAAACTGAACATCAAACATTCTATGGTCGTTTGGCATTTGAAGCAAATGGGAAAGGTGAAAAAGCTGGATAAGTGGATAAGTGTCATCTTTTATTCTATGCAACAATGAACCATTTCTTGATTGGATTGTGACGTGCAATGAAAAGTGGATTTTATATGACAACCAGTGATGACCAGCTCAGTGGCTGGACCGAGAAGAACCTCCAAAGCACTTCCCAAAGCCAAACATGCACCAAAAAAAGGTCATAGTCACTGTTAGGTGCTCTGCTGCCAGTCGGATCCGCTACAGCTTTCTGAATCCCAGAAGTATGCTCAGCTAATCTATGAGATGCACCAGAAACTGCATCACCTACAGCCAGCATTGGTCAACAGAAAGGGCCCACTACTTCTCCACGACAAAACCCGACCACGCGTCGCACAGCAAACGCTTCAAGAGTTGTATAAATTGGGCTACGAAGTTTTGCCTCATCTGCCGTATCCCCCTGACCTCTCACCAGCCGACTGCCTTCTTCAAGCATCTCGACAACTCTTTGCAGGAAAAACGCTTCCACAAACAACAGGATGCAGAAACTGCTTTCCAAGAGTTTGTCGAATCCCAAAGCATGGATTTCTACACTGCAGGAGTAAACAATCTTACTTCTCGTTGGCAAAACTGTGTTGATTGTAATGGTTTCTATTTTGATTAATAAAGATGTGCTTGAGCCTCGTTATTATGATTTAAAACTCACAGTCCAAAACTGCGATTACTTTTGCACCAACCTAATAGCGTGGTAAAAATAGGCATTGTGATGTCCTGCTCTTACCCACTTGTGCCAGCTGCTGGTCACCACTGGTTACTTGGGTAGTCTTTTCCTAACGTTCTGGGTGTTGCTCTTGCCTTTCACCAGGCTCCTTATACTTTTTGGGTGGGGGAGGCAGTGGGAGCAGTACAGTGTTTGTTTAAAAAGTAACCCAAACAATTAGTGAAAACAAAGCACCAGTGTTTGCCTTTTATCAGGACAATTTCATTTTGCTTCAGTTTCTGCTTCCTTTGCTGTCTGAGCCACTTGAAAGGTTCTGGCTGTAACTTCTATATGGACACAAAACAACACTGCACCACAAGGAATGTGTATGTTCACAAATAAGTGTGCCTGTTTATTTTGGGATGTGTTTTATGTGGGAGGGAGACACACCCACCTTGTGCTTAAAAGGATACTCTTGGGGAATAGGAATTTCTTTAGCCTGCTCCTCCCCTTATTGTTCGAAGCTTCCTTGTGCTGACAAGGACGGGGCTTCCGCGCCCTGCCCGCCTTCCTCAGCAAAGCCGCCTTCAGCCGCTGTCGCTCCTGCGGCAGCCGACCCCAGACTGCATTCCTCTCCTCCACGTTTCTAAGCCGCGAGCCTGGCAGCCCTCCTGGGATGGTAATCAACCCCTACAGCCTTCCCTGCTCAGGTGTTTCTTTGAAACAAAAAACATCTTGTAGTGGTGCATTGCCTGAAACACTGCAACTACCCACTTTCAAACGTTCTCCAGATCTAGGAATTACCCTATAACTTAACTAAGACATAAAAGGGACCATATCTACCAACACCACTACCCCATCATCAAGCAGCTGGTTTTGGGGTGAAGACCAAATGGAACATTGAGGTTTCACATTTGGAGGGATATTTGTAGACGTGTCCCAGGCCCACGCTGTCTGATGGTGGCCAAGGAAATGCCGTAGCTCCACGGTGCAGTTACTAGTGCCAGCCTTGGCTGGTGCGACAGCCCAGTTCAGGCATCTCTTAAGATGATGAAAGTAGCTTTTTCTGATCAACAAACCTTTGTGGACCTGTGTTTTTTTTTCCATGCATTTGGCATTAATTGAACTCAGACGCATTAAAATGAGATGTTCAGGGATCTGCAGAGCTTTTGGATGGAAGTGAAAGTGCAGGTGGAGGGACCACATTGCAACAGTGGGATGGGACTTCACCAAACCTAGAAAGCCAGTAGAAGCCAGTTCACCCAAGTCCTGTCTGTCACAGCTTCAGCCCAGGAAGCAATCCACAGATGGAAATTGCCTGAGAAGCAGGAGGTAGAGGGAGAATACCCAGACAAGGGCATCACAAAGTGGTGTTCAGCTCTGATCAGGAGCTGTATTGCTTCACTCAGCCACGTTGAAATAAAGCTTATCTTGTAGAAGGCTTTGGTCTGAAGTCAGCAAAAGGTGGACTATATACCTTACTAATTTCCTTATCTTAGTCCTGTAATGAATTGCTCGTTTTTAAAAGAAAGCCCTTATTTCCAGTTAGTGCTGCCTGGCTTCTATCTCCAGCTTTTGTCTCCAGTATCTGTTACTGTTTCTTCCACTGGTTTAAAGACCCTTTTATTATTTGGTATTTCTCTAGGGGATATGTATACTGAGCTACAGCTATGTCTTAGTACATTCTTTTTGGTAAACTGAACAAATTAGCTCATTAAATCTTTGCAGTTGGACAATTTCGCCTTTCCTGAAGTTTTTTCTTTCGGATTTTTTCGAAGCCTTTTCCTATAGCCCCTACAAAATCCATGAGGCAGCCCTGTGGGAAGAATTCCTCAGTGAGTACTGATGATGCTGTCTGCAGAGTTCAGTACTTGTTCAGACCCAGTTCCCGCTGCTCCACTAGCTTGTTACTGGATCGTGTGGACTTGCCCATTATAACCTCTAAATTGTTCCCAAGGCCGTGTTGCATGTTCGTTGTCTCTAAACTGATGGCTTTATAATATGCATCGAGTGTAGTTTGAATGGATCCAACTTAATGATCCAGATCAGTTCATATAACTTCCCCACCTACTTCTGTGATTATCCTTTCACCAATCTTTACATCAGTAAGTAAACTTTGTAATCTGAAACTTTTCTTTTTGCTTTTCTACCAAAGAAAATATTGGACAGTATCAACATAATTCTGGGTGCCAGCCCTACACATACCACCATCTGATAATGTTACAGGTACCTACTACAGAGATGCGCTGCTGCCAGTAGTCCTCAGTCTAATTAACCCAGGCTTTATTTCCCTCATATAAATGCTTTTCTCTTAAATCAGATTGCGCTTCTAAAATACCGCACAGACATCATCAGTGTATGTCTTTGCATCTATACAGTTGCCTTTATCAAATAAATCTGTAACTTCTTCCAAGGACTGGGATCAAATTCCCCATTTGAAGCAAGCAAAGTCCTACTGTTGAGGAAATGCAAATAAGCAACCTTAAGAATAGCAGTAAATACAGAAATTCACTCGTGTCACTTGCTGAAACGCTATTACAGACATAAAAATTATTTGGACCAGGAGAGATAGAAGTTATTTCAGGGTAGCATTTCTGTTTATGAACCAACAAAGCACCTGCCTGAATACAGCAGCCATGGTGCTCACGCTCCCTGTCCCATCAGAGCGTGACCACGTGTCGAAGAGCTCACAGTGGTGGCAAAAGCCACGTGTGCCGCACAAACCCAGAGCCTCGTGGGACCGGCCTGACTGCGCTGAACAGGCACGGGGAGACCTTTACACAGCCCAGCTACCAGAACAACACCAAGTTCTTACAAAGCAGGACAGAGAAGAAACTCAGTACCCGTGTCTGTCTCTGCTTGTCCAGTACATGGCTTTATATTTTGACTGTGGTGCTTACTCCTTAGAGAAGAAATTGTTCTGAGAGAATGGTAGACAGAGCTTGGTATCAAAATAGCACATGGAGCTTGGCTCTACGTGAAATGAACAGCTCTTCTGGATGGATGAAGGCTGGGTTTGGACCTGGCCAGAACGTGGGCATCCATCACTGCAGTAACGCTGCCGGGAATGTATGGCAGCCAAGCACAGAGTGTCTCAAAACTCATTTGTTACATTTCCAGTACAGAAGGCTGTAGGTTCCAACCTGTAATTACAATTCTGCCAGCTGTCAAAGCCATGCACTGAGGGTGTGTTTAAGCTGCCTATGTAGATAAGCCATTTTAATGTCATTCTGAATTAAGTACCCAGCATAAGTTCTGTAACCTGCTTCAGTACGTTGGAGATTGAACAGATGAGGTACCATGATTTACAAGGAAAGTACAATCCTGTTGAGGGGTTCAACTCATAAAGCACCAGTGCTGTCACTGGTAGGACCCCAGGATATACTGTAAATAACCAAGTTGGGGTTAATTTTGCAACATGCACTGCAAAAGTAGTTCTCTCTGTTTTATAGCATGTGAATGCATCACTTATTCACGCTGCTGGAGAAAAGTTTGAAATGCCGAAAGTCATGTAAGGAATGAAAACAGAGTTGCATGGGAGTCACTTGAAATGGAAAAGGTATTTAGACTAGGATTTCTAATGATGTAGCAGTGCAAATCTCCCTTTCACATGGGACCTCAGTCCACGTTTGGGTATCAGCTGCCACTTGGACTTGAACAGGAATTAGATACTTGTCTTCTGAGAATTGGGGCATTAGGCACTTGATCTGTGGTCCTGCTCAAAGCCAGCAGGTCGTTGGCTCCTAAATGCCTCAGACATTTATGAAAATGGTATTTCAGCTTCTGTGTAAGTCTGATACTTTTGAAAAACATCTACCCTCTTTTATCAGTGTATATTCTTCAAATGTGTGAGCTAAAGTCCTCTATATAGCAGGAAGGCTCCACTAATGTGAAGACAGACCCATAGTCAGTAGTAACTATCCCATGGGAATTTCATCTTACAAATCTTAACTGAAATATTAACAGCTGGGCTGTCAGAGCACATCCCACGCTGCAGAAATAAAATGCTGTTCTGTACAGTTACTGGAATCCATCGCTGTGATTAGATCAATGCGTTGTGACTCTGGGATATCAGATCAATAGCTTACAAACTTCTCTTACTACACAACTTCATTGCAGTCGTCTGTAAATAAAATACAACAGCGTAACATCCCAGAGAGAAATACTGCTGGGGAAGGGGAAGAGTCTAAAGGCAACGTAATCTGAAAAGGATTCATTCAAGCACCAAAATATCTTGATCCTGAAAATTCTGCAGCATTTTCCCTGTCTCTAGCAGACTGTATGTACAAGTCTTGGTAGGGCTGGGGGCCTGACTATGAAAAATCACATACACATGACAACTAAATAATCTTGGTTCTAAGCTACTGACATATCTTTCTTTTTAATGTAACTAAAGTGTTTGTGATGTTTCCGGTTTTGCTGTGATTTCACAACAGGAAGTTCACGCTGCAGCAGGCAGTTTATATTCACGTGTTGTTTCATATATTGCTTCCTAAAAAATGTTGGTTTAAATTCTCTGACAGGTACCTATGGCAGCTTTTCTTATATCACTTTCAGTAGCAGCTTAAAGAATATATCATCTGCTTACACCTCTGCACAATCTGGAGTCTGACATATACATTGTTCTGTGGGCAGCGTAATTTCAGCGCTTGGGGCTGGAGGTCCGTGTGCGGGGCTGGGAGATGTCTCGTCTCTTAGCACAGATTTCCTGTGACCCTGGGGGGATCGTTCCATCTTTCATATCAATTCCACATCTCTGAGGATAATCCATATCTCCCTTCCTGTTTTCTGTCTGTCGTTATTCCGACTTCTGTGGGATCAAGGCTGCCATATCAGCCTGCACATCTGACTGATTCCTGGTGCTGTGCATCACTTACTGCAACACAGAGATCACTAACGCTGGTCCCTGGTTGTGCCACTCTGAACCCCCCTCTCCTGATTCAGTAGGAAGTTCTGCTCTGCACTGATGGGAGAGACATTCCTTGCATTGTGTGAGTGTACAAAACAAAGGCTGGGAAGGGATATGAGCACTCTATAAATACAACCTGGAGGTAAACGCCAGAGGAGGAAAAGAACTATTTTTAAGCAAAAGGACAATGTAATCACAAGAATAAATGGCAATGAATCTGGTCTGGAAACTAGAAGAACTAGCAATGGCAAGAGGTTCTCAGTTTTGTGAGAGGACCAGCAGGCAAGCTGCGTAAAAGGCTTTGGTTTAAGATATAATTTGATGCATTAATAGAAGGAGTAATATGACCTTGTGTTCTGTAACAATGGGTACTGCTTTTGGTAAGGAAGATAGTCCCATTCAGTCCCACACCCCACCTCCCCCCAAAAAACACAAACCACCCTGCTAATAACGTTTAAGTCTTTACAAATGGATACGTCTGATATTCCTTACGCTGCACTTCCACTGACAACAGGATCAGATTAGAGCTGGTCTGTTTTAGATAACAGAGATGAAGAAAGAGAGCTTGGAGCATCAGAGCTAAAGCAATTTTTGGCTGGCTTACTTAACTTCCAAATGAGGTTGTTGCCTGGGAGGGACAGAGTCCGGTCCAGACAGGATCGGAAAATAGAATGGAAATGTCCCCACCTCTCGGGTGCGAGAGTGTCTCACTTCCCTGTTCCGAGGGGAAAGAGAACCTTTTGCTTTAAATTCAGAGGAGTGGTACAACATGCTGATACAACAGCAGAGGGCTGGGTTTGACCTAAAAGATCCTTTCCAATCCTATGTTCCCGTGCTTTGGCAAACAATGATTCACAGTTTCCCAACACATGACAGTCGTGGGGCAGGGTATCTAGCAGTGAAATGTCTGGGCTTCAGGATGTACCCGTGCAAGTGAGGTGCCCAGCAATGTTCACCTTGTGGAACAAGGATGGGGAAATTTTAGGGCTAACACAAAAGGACTGTTTCTCTTCCTCTTTAATTATAGATGCAGCAGTAGATTTTTCTAAACAACTCCAGAGTTAGTAATAATTGTTTCCTAGATCGTTACATTTTTTTTTGCATGTGCATCATCCCTGAAAATCAGAAAATGTTGGGGAGAATTTAAAGTTTGCCCCAATTTTCCAGTGACTTCTTTTAGTGTTTAATTGTTGAATATCTTGTCTTTAATTATCTGTTCCCTTCTCATTCTGTCTCTTTCACCTTCTCAGTCGCCATCAAGGGAAAATTCTGGGAAGTTAACGGAAGGAAAGGTTTGGGTTTGCCTTAGAGAGAAAATTCTGCAAAAAAAAGCATTACCTTTCAGAAAGAAAGTCACAGCACGTTTCCTAGGGGCTTTGTGAGGGGTTAAATGTGTCCGAGGAAAGAGCGGGTGCAGAGCCGCGTCCTTCAGCGGGTCAGCCCTCCCGATCTGCCGGTCGGGGTGTCCCGGACCCCCCGCCTCGGCCGCCCTTGCTGCTTCCCCTGGTCCCGGCGGGGCCGCACCGCCCCCGGGAGCCGCTCAGCGCCCGCGGGGCTGCGGGACGGGGAGCGCCAGCCCTGGACCGAGGGTGGCCGGAGGAGGGGTGCCGGCCCCGGGGGCCGCCGGCCCCGGAGGACGGATGCCGAGACGGGACGGGGAGCGCAAGCCCCGGACGGACAGCGCCCGGACGGGGTTGCCGTCCCCGGGGTATCGGCCCCGCCGGCGGGGTGTGCCGGCCCCAGGGAAGGAGGGTGCCGGCCCCGGGCGAAAGATGTCTGGAGGTGGAGAGCCGTCCCGGAGGACCCGCGCACTTACCGGCCTTGTTCATCTTCCACCCAACTTTGCTCGCTGGCTGCCCCGGGCGCTCAGAGCATGGTCCCGGGGGGCCGCCGCCGCCTTCGCCCCTCGCGGGCGAGCCCGGCCCTGCAGCCCCTCCGGGGGCACGGGAGCGCAGGCGGGGCAGCCGCACCCGGCGCGGCGGGCTGGGCAGGCGGCGGTGCCGGCTCGGGGGCGGTCAGCGCGGCGCCTCCGCCCAGCCCGTGCGGCCCGTCGGGGGGCGGTGGCGGCGGCCGGGGCCCCGCTCGGCCGGCGGCGCTGGGCCGGGCGGGGCGGGCCGGGCAGCCCCCGCCGCGGACGAGCCCGCTGGCTCCCGCGGGGCCGGGGAGCGCGGCGCGGCTGCCCAAGGGCGCGAACATTTAAAGGCGCCGCGGGTTCCCTCTCGTTCGTCCCCCTTTTCGCGTCCCCCGCTCCTTGTCCACCGCCCTTGCTCCCCCCTCTGCACCCTCCTTGGTTCCCCTCCTGACATGTCCCCTCCCGCCTTCTCTCCTCCCTCCATCCCCCATCCCTCCTGCCACCTCCTCCATCCGTCCTTTCCCCCTTCATCCCTTCCATTTGTTTCCCCATCTTCATCCTTTTCCTACCGTCCATCCTTCTCTCCTCTCCATGCTTTCCCCTCCTCCATCCATCCTCCCCAGTGCGTTCACCCCCCTCCCTGCTCCATTCCTCCGCGGGAAATGCTCGTCCCCTCTTAGGAACCCCCAAGGAAGGAGGCTCGGGGAAGCCCCCGGCCCAGCCCCGCCCCGCACCCGGGCGTTTTTCGCTGGCCCGGAGCATCCCTGCGGAGCCGACAGCACCTGCTGCTGGAAGCGGTGTCTGAGCGCAGGGAAGCACCGGGCGGCCCTTGCACACAAACCACGCTTGCTCAGAGCATTTGCAGGCAGCTCCGGGCTGCTGTCTTTTCCCCTCTCCCATAAACCAGCTCCTGATTCAACGAAGTTAACGTAGGCGTCCTGTGGCTGGGCCTTTCCTGCATGTTTTGAAGCTGGCAGCAGCACTAACCCCCAGACAAGGGTGGGTTGCATCCTTCGTTGGGGCGCGACAGAGCCGTGCTGTCCTTCGCTGTGGAGCAGGTACTGCTGGTGCAAGAAAACAACTCTGCAAAGTTCCCTTCCCTGGCAAAGAAGCCCCAGGAGGGCTGAGCTGTTCCCAAGGGTTGCTACAGAGTCAGGGGCCGTCCCGGCGCAGGGCAGGACATCCCAGAGCCCTGCATTCCAGCAGGTTGGGGAGAGGAAGAAGCAGCACGTTGTACCTGCCTGGTGTTGAGGCCGGCGTGTGTGTGAAGCACTCAGGTCCTGCTTTGACATTTTGAATCCCACAGAAATCAGGACTATTGCTAACACTATCCAGAGCAACTTCATTTTAGATGCTGTTAGTCCTGCTTTTGCAGAGTACCTGATAACTAACATCATCCTGCTGGCAGATGCTGTGCAGTGTAGCCCAGGCTCTCACTGTCAGTGGAGTGCAGAGCACCTTGCACATCAGTGCGCGGACCTCAGAAGACAGAAAGCAAGCAGTGAGTGAAATCAGGATTAAACTCTTCTTTCTGTGGGCTTGAGTCTCTCCCACTGGGGCTGTTGTCCAGGATTGCGGGGTTCTGGTTCTCTGGGGACCCTGGCTGTATCACTGCATCTCTAAGCAAGCGTTAGCAGTGCTGTATGGTTCTGGAGACGTATCAATTCACAGTAGCAACTCTCTCGTTACTGCTCTGACAGACATGATGAAGAGATGGAAAGACCTGTATATTCCCTCACAGCATAACGTGCCTGGTGTGTGCCCTGGGGCATGGAATGAAATGGGTTTCCCTGGCCCACCTATGGCCAACGGGCACGTGGTCTTCTCCCGTCTTCATGCACTGGCCCCTGATTTATTCTTGCCACCTGCAGCATTGATGTCTGTGTCAATCAACATAAATAACTTATGTCAATAGGAAGCGTTGTCTGGAGCAGGTTCAGGAATACAGATTTAGGGTCTTGCAAAGTGGGGGGAAGAGTTTATGTGACACAATGGAAAAAAAAAGCACAAGTTAAAAAAATCAAGCACAGTACAGTTGATTTTGTAAAATTTTCTTAAACATGTTTTCTAGGGGAATAACTTTTTAGCTAAGCCGCTTCAGAATACTAATGCACAAGGGGAGGGGACAGCAGGAGGGAAAGAAACATGTTTTCATAGAAGAACAGAGAGTGTGGGCTGCAGAATTTGGGATTTTTTCCTAATAGTCTAGAAAACAGAGTCTAGCAAAGTTTTCTCGTACCTGGCTACATAACGGACACACGTTGGCTAAGTCTGTTAGTAGCAAAACAAAGCCTTTGTAAAAGGAATTGCAAATAGACCGGTTGGTCTTGTAGTTGCTCTGCTATTTCTAGTGCGCGTCTCTCTCAAAATCCTCTTTGGTCTGCTGTAGGGCAAAGAACTGTGAAACTTCATAGGCTTCGATCCAACCAACCAGTTTGTGAAAAATTTCCTGGAAGAAGAATGGCTCTTTTCTGTCCCGGTTTTCTGTGAAAGCAGCTCAGCACTCCAGCAGAACCCAGTGCTGAGGGACAAGGGGACAGGTCCCGGTCCCTCGGGGCCTGGCCTGGGGCCAGCGTTGCCCGGGGTGGGTTCTGGAGCTGGCTCTGGGGAGGGTGAGGCGTCTCCCCGGCTCCCGTCTGCCCGTCGCCGGGTGCCGGGGCAGCTCCAGGAGCCAGCGCCCCCTCTGTTCCATCGGACCCGATGGCTGTGAACTCTGAACTGGGTTGTGTTGGTTAAAAAGGCAGCACACGCACTGCTGCGGGATAACCTGCTGTTCGCCAAGGAACGTGTTCTTGAGCAGTTCAGGCTAGTTTTGGGCCCCAAGGACCCTGCTACATGGGCAATTAAGCTACAGTTTGGGTGCAGTAAGGAAAAAGAAACAAACATTTGTGCAGTGATCATTATCTTAAAAAAATCAAAAGTATATTTAGTAAGCGAAAGGCTTACAGTCTATCATCATTCTGAAAGACAATCCAGGATATAATTTCCTGTACTGAAATGATGAAAATCTTTAGAAGCTTTATAGCTAAATGCAAATAAGAACCGTAGAAGAACTACTTTACATTTGTCAGTTTGTCCTCTAACCCTTTACAAAAATAATGGGGAATGGTCTGTGCTACAAGGATGGGAAGGAGAATGCAAGTTCAGGAGGTGCTGAAGGGTCATAGGAAACTTCTGCAGCCACTTCTGCTAGAAATTTCTGCAATGAAGAGTATTGAAGGGTAGAGGCCACACCGCGTAAAACACTCCTGGAAGCAGCAGAGGTCAGCACAGAGGAACCATCTTCCTCAGGGATAATCCATGGCTTAATTGACTAGAATTGGAATCAACACATCTATTTTCATTACTCAATTACTAAAATAATGAAACATATGGTTTTTAGATAATTCCAGCTAGTTTTTAATAATAAGATTACTTTTAACAAAGCATTTCCTTCAAAACATAGCCAAACTATCCATTTAATAAGTCTAACGAATTTTAAAACTCAGGCGAACATTCTAGGCTTACAGGTCCCCATCCCACAGATGTTTTAAATACATGCTTAAATCTAAGCATCTGTTTGAAGTAGGGCTACTCAGTGTACTCAAGTGCCCTGTTAGATCAGAGTTGCCATGTTGTAGGCTTGTTTTCCATTTTTGTAACATGAGCTAGTGACTCTGTTTATCGTACTGCACTACCTAGGCATCCTGATGGGCATTTTAAGCCTGTTCCTGCTATTGCATAGCGGTGTTCTCCAAGTTGAGGTCTGCTTCGTTATAAACTGTATGTCAGGGCATTTTTAATGATCTTTCACCCTGCTATCCCTTCCTCATTGGCATATATAGGTTTGGGTTTTAGGGGTTTCTTTGCTGTTTTGGTGTCAGTGGCACCCAACTAAGAACACAGCATTGCGGGGGGGAGGCTTTTTCCCCCAAAAATGACCTTGAACTAAACTTTGTACTTCCTAATAAGGACAGTTTCAGCAAACATAACCTTATAAATCTTTACATGCATCTGGTCTTAGTTGCCTGAGAAATGACCCGTATTCACGTTCTTTTGGTATTTCCGGGTGATTTCGAGCTGGTAGCGCCCCTGGGCGGCCGCGGGACAGGGAGCGGCGGGTGGGCAGCGCTCGCCCCTGTTGCTGGCCCGGCAGAGCCCCAGCGTGGGGGGGCTGCTGATCCCACGTGTTTGTCTCTGAACGGTGCCTGGCACATCCGAACGGCTTCGGCTATGGGGGGAAGGCTGTTCTGTTGGCGTGGATCTGCTTTAACTTTATTGTACGTAGTCATTTAAATCATTCATGGGTAAGCTGATGCTGCATGTCACAAAAAGAGAAATCATTTACTAAAACAGGATGGAAGAAAGTGAATACATGTTACAACTACATGTGTTCCTTGGGATGGCACATAAAATTAAAGTGAAATGTGGGCAGCTCTGGTGAGCTGCGTATAGTTATAGCCACCTATGTTGAATACTGGTAGGTAACCATTTTTTAGATATTTACCTTGCTGTGATGGAATAACACTGGGGGCAGTTGTAGACTGATGTAATTGCTGCCTGATGACCGGTCACTGTGCCCGTGGAACCCCGTGTTCCTGCAGCGCCTGGGAGGTCGTGTCTGCCTCACCCTCTCTGCGTGTTCCGCTCTGCCCAGGGCTGCCCCGGGAGGCCCGGGAGCTGCAGCTCGGACAGCCTGGCCCTGGCTGCCGGGAGCCCGAGGCCGCTGCCGGTTTGCTGCTGTGTTGGCGTTTCGGGTGCTTTGGCAGGACCTGTCTCAGGCCTGTTGCCCTGTAGCGTTCCAGGACCCTGCAGTCTGATGTTAATGCTCTCTTGAGAGCTGTTGGTGGAGAAGGAAGATGAGGGACCATCCCTTGGATTAGATCTCAAAGATTAGTGGGGAACCCTTCTTTGGAAGAGAGAAATTCAAACGGATGTTGAGTCTTTTGGGGACTGGTTGGAAACCCCTGACTCCCCAGGAGCCCATCAACTAGCTAAACTGAAAGCGTCTTAAAGTGAAGCTTGCTCATGTTGAAGTGAACAGCATTATCTCCTCTTATTGGTGTAATTTGCTTACAGAGATAATTTCTTGAATTTCTGAGCACCACTGTACCTTTTAATGAGCTTGCTTGCTGCCTTCACTCTATATTTTTGCTTTTCTTTACATCAGAGCTGACAGCAAAGAACCCGTCAAACACACATCACAGCCTTGGCCCTGAGCAGTTTATATCCTAATCAAAGGCAAGAGAAGAAAAGCGGAGACAAACACCAAGGGAATGGAGAGGAAAAGGAGAGTTATAGGTACAAGATGATGAATGTTCTCTCCTGTACTAGCAGTTTGTTACTTTATAGCATATCTTTTTATCAGTTCCTATTTTTTGCAATAAGAGAAAAGGGATTACAATTGCCAGTTATTCATGACTAGCACTGAAAACATGCTGTCCATTATCTAGTTACGGGAGTTCATCACAGACTGCGAGATGGTTGGTGAGTACAGACCCCGGAAGGACAGCGGATTCAGATCCTGGGAGAACAGTCTGCGTTTGTATTCCTCACAAAGGAATACAACTGTGAAATCCTCTAAATATGTCTTTGACTGCCCCTTAATCAAATGAACAACTAATGGTTTCACTTGCCATTTTCAGTTATGGGCCCCTAGCAATAGCATCAGTCCTCTCAGGAATGAGGTTTATGTGCTTCCTTTCGGGTTCATGGTGCCATCAGAGTTCCTCTGATGAATCAAGTCTCTGAGATTTCTGTCGTTTTTATAAAAAAAGCATATTTGTAGGCAGTGCTACAAAATGTGAGAGCTTGCACAGTGCCACCGTTGGGTCCACTCCTTCCTTACAGCTGTGGAGATTTTATTTCCTTCTCAGCTGCCCAGATGCCTAATTCTTAAGCCCTTGCTCAGTTTTGGCCCATGTCTTACCCAGGCAAAGCTTCATTTAAGGTAATTTAGCTTGGGCAAGGATGTGTCCAGAAACATGTTTATCTTTACTCAGTAAGATGTGACAGTCCTTCACTTCAAAACACTTGGTGCCCATATTTGCCATGTCAGTAGAGCTCTACTGGCAGCAAACAGTGGAGTCCCTGAAAACAGGCTTCTATGCATTTACCTAATGCAGTTAGTCTTGTTTTTCTCCAGCCTTTCACAGCCTCTCAGGTGCTGTCTGTTGCATAAAGCACCAGCAGAAGTAACATCACAAAGAATCACGTTGTGAGCTGGAAGCTGAAGGGTAGCAGATGGTGCTCCAGACTTCACTCAAAGCGAGCAAGTGTGAGTGAGGAGCAATACCATTGAGGGTCAGACGTTATACAGGTGTAAAAGTGATGTCAGTGAAAGAAACATTGGGCACTGAGTCAAAGGGCTGAGACTTGGTGTAAACAAAGTCAACAGCAGTTCTGTCTTCACTGGGACCAGAGCTGAATTTAGCTCCTGGAGGTCAGCAGACACCCTTGCTAAATTTCATCTGAAAAAGAAGAGGAAAAAAAGCCCCACCCAGCTGGAGAAATTTCTGACTGGTTTCCTGCATTTGATGGGACCATGAATTTGACACCCCCAATACATACAAGTCTCCCTCAGCAGTGAATCACCAGTGAGAGAAAAGGTTACAGCAGCAATGACTGTTGCTGCCTCTGAGCATTGTTTCGAACCACAACAATTAATTACACACCTCATTTTTATCAGGGCCATATGCTGGGTGCAGTGTGCTGTGTGAGAGGTACATATAGGGAGGAAGGAGAACACCCATTTCCTCCCAGTATTTGGGTTTGTTTTGGTCTGGCTCCAGTGTCAGTCTCATTCCAGGCACCTTCCACCACAAGTCCTCCCGTCAGCTCTGCAGCCTGCTCGTCACTGCGGCCCTGTTGGCCATGGTGGACCTGGCTGCCTGGGCTGCACGGCCACTGGCCGCAGTGCCATGGTGGACCTGGCTGCCCGGGCTGCACGGCCACTGGCCGCAGTGCCATGGTGGATCTGGCTGCAGAGCCGCTGGCCACAGTGCATGAGAAACGTGGCTGCCTGGGCTGCACGGCCGCTGGCCACAGTGCCATGGTGGACCTGGCTGCCCAGGCTGCACGGCCACTGGCCGCTGTGCCATGGTGGACCTGGCTGCCCGGGCTGCACGGCCACTGGCCGCAGTGCCATGGTGGACCTGGCTGCCCAGGCTGCACGACCACTGGCCGCTGTGCCATGGTGGACCTGGCTGCCCGGGCTGCACGGCCACTGGCCGCAGTGCCATGGTGGACCTGGCTGCCCGGGCTGCACGGCCACTGGCCGCTGTGCCATGGTGGACCTGGCTGCCTGGGCTGCACGGCCACTGGCCGCAGTGCCATGGTGGATCTGGCTGCAGAGCCGCTGGCCACAGTGCATGAGAAACGTGGCTGCCTGGGCTGCACGGCCGCTGGCCACAGTGCCATGGTGGACCTGGCTGCCCAGGCTGCACGGCCACTGGCCGCAGTGCCATGGTGGACCTGGCTGCCCAGGCTGCACGGCCACTGGCCGCTGTGCCATGGTGGACCTGGCTGCCCAGGCTGCACGGCCACTGGCCGCAGTGCCATGGTGGACCTGGCTGCCCAGGCTGCACGACCACTGGCCGCTGTGCCATGGTGGACCTGGCTGCCCGGGCTGCACGGCCACTGGCCGCAGTGCCATGGTGGACCTGGCTGCCCGGGCTGCACGGCCACTGGCCGCTGTGCCATGGTGGACCTGGCTGCCTGGGCTGCACGGCCACTGGCCGCAGTGCCATGGTGGATCTGGCTGCAGAGCCGCTGGCCACAGTGCATGAGAAACGTGGCTGCCTGGGCTGCACAGCCGCTGGCCACAGCATGGCTAGCAGCTGCTTCTCCATTTCCTGCCCAGGCATCTGCTGCCTGATTGGAAGAAAATCGGTCTTGAACCTTCTTCAAAACAGGAAACTTCTCTTCTCCCTGCTTCCTGAGGTACAGGAACCGTCTCACAGCAACCCCTGGACAAAGGAGGCTCCTGTTAACCCCTGGCGTGCCATAGCGGATGCAGTTGGAGTTCACTGCTCCAGCCATAATCTGCCCTGTAGGCTGGGCAGTGCCTCTGTGCGCTGCTGCTCCCGCCCCTCTGTGCCCATGCCTCGTTAACCAGCCTGGAGGTTAATTAGCACATCATAATCCTATCCATTGGAAGCATTTGTAAATACTTTCAATCTTCATAACTAAACACCAATCCTGTGTCAGCAGCCTCTGGAACATAACTTTGTAATATTGTCCTTCCACTTTGACATTGGAGAGGTGACTGAGCGTGGCAATATTGTCACCCTCACCCTCTCATATTTTTTGCATACTGTATGTTAATACCATGTAATAATATTTTTTTTAATGACCACTTCTTGTATCCCACAAGTATCGTATGACTGAAAATATTGACATCTCATACTTTGCTCATTGAATAGTTTCCCACTTATGGTCAGGTCTTCTTGAGAAGTACAAAGTGGAGCGTTTGTAGTTTGAATGCAGTCCATTGTAGGCCTGGAGAAAATACACACATGCTTGTAATTGGCAGTCTGCATCATTGAAGGACCACTGCTAGCAGAGCCAGTGGAGCATGGCTGAAATGAGTATTAACTTCTCTAATTCTGTGTTTGCACACAGTCAAAAATTTGCCTTTAAAGTTCAAATGTGGTGGGTTCTTTTAAAAAAGCATGTGGGTCAGCTGTACCTGATAGGGTGTTAACGTGCACCTCACAGAATAAAAGCAAATGCAATAGGTGAAAATAGTGAACAGTGATAAATCCTTGTTCTTATTTTGGTTTTGGATGTAAATTTTGCCTGCCAGATCACCTTTTCACAGCCACAGACCTGTCCCTGTCGGCTCCCCCCATCTAACGGAGCCATTGGGGTGTCTGGGTGCTTCTCCTGCTTGTGAGGCTTCGGGCAGAGAGCAGTAGGACACAGCGGCGTCCAGCGGTTATCCCTGCGGTCAGCTCCCTTCTGAGAGCAGAGTGACGGGATTTTCACATGTTCCCTCTGATTTTCATACACACAGGAGCATGTCCTCTTGCTGCAAGTGGCTCTTAAAGGGAGAAACAAAGTTTGCTGGGAGAAGCTTTTTATTTTGATAGATTGACTGATCCTGGTCATAAAACAGACAAGCTCGTGTTCACTGCCTTCAGCAGGTGAGGTGAAGAAACAGTGAGTTTTAAGCTAAATACAAGCTGGATGTACTTTTCCTTGGTTTAGTGTAGTTACAAATGTAAGAATGCAGTGTGACACAAGATAGCTTCTGTGTGGTTTCCAGTTCATCACTGTTTCTGTGACTTATTCTTTGGGGGAAGAAACCTAAAGCTAGGTCTTAAAAATGGATGATACGCTGCACGAGGAGATGTTAATACAAAAGTGGTATGATCAGAATATGTAAATGTTTTTCACAGTGGCCCAGATCTTGGGATAAATTGCTTGTGATATATCTGTCCCCTGGAGCCACTTCTGCTGGGAGCCAAAACTGGGATGAAGAAGTTCTGAGGTGCAAAGAATTTCTTATTGTGGTGGTTTAGCCCCAGCCAGCAACTGAACACAACACAGCTGCTCACTTGCTCCCCGCAGTGGGGTGGGGAGACGGAAGAATAAAAGTGAGAAAACTTGTGGGCTGAGCTAAAGACAGCTTAATAAATGAAGCAAAAGCCACACAAACAAAGCAAAACAAGGAATTAATTCGCTGCTTCCCATTGCAGGCAGGTGTTCAGGCATGTCCAGGAAAGCCAGGCTCCATCACGCACAGTGGTTACTTGGGAAGACAAGTGCCATCACTCTGAATGTCCTCCCCTTCCTGCTTCACCAGCTTTGTCTGCTGAGCAGGACGGTGCGCGGAGCGGGAGATGTCTGCGGTCGGCAGGGTCAGCTGTCCGGGCTGCGCCCGCTCCCGTCCGTGTACCTGGCACAGCGTGAACCTGCAGCGTCCTTGACTGCTTGGCAACAACTGAAATATTAGTGTGTTCTCAACGTTATGCTCATATTAAAGCACAACACTATGCTACCTACTAGGAAGAAAACTAACTCTGTCCAAACTGAAACCAGGATGGGCAGCCAAGACCATTTTTTATGTTCTTACCTTCCAGAGCAGGCCAGGTGCTCTCCAGCTCCCGTGCGCTCCTCCAGCCTGGCTGCAGCGCAGCTCCATGTGCTTCGGGCGGAGGTACGTGCGAGGTGTTCCAGCACCGCCGACCCGTTTCGCACCAAACCAGGCAGTTAACTGCTTCAGCTTGCTCTTGGGCGCTGGTGTGTGTGGTGAGAAGCCCCACTAACACCGGTCGTAGTTTGCTGGATGAGCAAGGACGTCTGAAAGCTCCTGGAACCTGCGCGCTCAGGTGTGCTCCTTGTCTGGAGCGTCGGCACTGAGACCTCTTCTGCCTGGCACGGCTTTGCCTCTAGCAGGCATTTCTAATTCCTTGCAGCTGTTCAAGGATGTAAAGATCCCTTTAATTCCTCGTTCCAACATTAGGTTCAGACTTCGCCAGGATTTCTCTGTGGAAGGTATCTAGCAGCTCACTTCTTTGGAGCACTTCTTTGTTGTTTTGTAGCCCAACTGCCACATACTGTTCCTAGTGAATCAGTCCCCACTTAGACATTTTGATCATTTTTAGACATCACTGGGGCAAGAAGTTGTACACAAAGCAGGAGGTATCTGTACAAGCATTTTGTCCAAGTAGAGCAAGAGTATCTTCTTCCAGTTTTCTGGTAGTACTTTATTTCAGAAGCATTGAGTCCCGGAGTTAATGAAACTTTGCTTCTCATGAATTTGTGTCGTGGTTACCTTTGAAGTCAGACATCGTGTGAAGTCTGAATTAAAGATCTTCACGGCAGCTGGGCTGTTAAAAACCATACTGAATTCCTTACCGTCTGGTAGCGTGGACTCGTACTGCAGCTTCTCACGCTGTTTCGTTTCTTGTCTACGTGCCAGTCCCAGACTCAGATCTTCAGTGACAGGGCATCAAGAAGAGAGGAGTAAAGTTCAGCTGAAGGAGGTTCAATATGGAGGACTGAAGTGACAAGACACACCAGAGTTGTATATTCTGAGTGGTAGTATTTATGATACCTCTAAAGCTGTTAGAGATCCCAGAGTCCAGTTATGATCCAGTCAGAGGAAAAGAGGGACACAATTTAATCAAGTTACATTATGAGAAACTATTTCATTTTCTTAAGTGTTTCGATTTATGAGGGCGGATATGAGACACTAACACCTTATTATTCATATGACTATGAAGCACTTGGCCTCTCCTTACTCCCTCTTCTTGTATGTCCATTAGTGTAATCGATTCTAATAGTGGAGACAGTTTCATCGTTGTCTTTGACCCTTCTCAATGCGTGTAACCAGGAGACTCCAGTGTGTTCCCAGATGTTCCTGCCCTGCACCGTTTTTCAGACTGTTTGTTTGGAGCTATGGAGCACCCACTAGCTCCTATATTCTCACTGTGCCTAAAAGTACTTTGCATTCCTAAAATCAGAATATTGGATTTTTTTTTCAGCCAGCTAGACAATGTTCTACCTGGGTTTTCATCCCTCCAAGACACCTTTGGTTTCCTTTAGCTGTGGCTTATCCAGACGCTTTTCATGGTCATTCTGAGGGTGTTCTTTGAATACCTTAGTTGAGGCAACAGCGATGGAACCGGTTGTGCATCAGGGTGGTTTTAGCCCATTACTTCCGTACAATTACAACACAGACCCAGTAGCTGCTCTAAAGTTCTTGCAGTGCTCTGCACACCTCTTTACTGAAGCCATTAGAATTCAAGTCATGCTAGTTCTGGGACGTTTTTGCATCTCTCCACGTTTTCGAAGCGTCCTTCTTCCTGCCATAATGAAGGATTCTTCTTCGTCTTGTGAAGTGCTGCGATTTCAGCATAACTGGACACAAAGGAAATGAAGTGGGAAAATAAAGGACTTCGTTCTACCTTTTTTGTTTCTTCCTTGGGCAGCTGTTTGTGGCAGAAGAGTTTAGGTCAGTTTTTGGCAGATCCTGTTCTGTTTCCTGTGGGAGCAACTTTCCCTGCTGTGAGCTGGAGAGAGGAGGGAAGCTGGGGAGAAAGGTCTGCTTGTGGGACCCACTGGGAGCTGTCAGAGGGGTTTAGCTCCTAGCTCATGACGTCCTTATGTACCCACAAGACCATCCTGGACCAAGACCTGCCAGGCTGCCTGTGTCGAACCAGAGAAGGGTTTGGGGTTTGGCTTTGGCTGGACTTTGGACCTGGTGTATTGTGCAGGGACCACGCCATCCTCCAAAACAGGGACCTGGTGAGGGATCTCCCAGGAGTCGCGCTGCTGCAGCTGCGCTGGAGCGTGAGGACGCGGCCGCTCTGCCCCGACCCGTCCTGCGCTGGCCGTGCACCAGCCAGTTATTTACAGCAGCTGCGTAAATGGGGGGTTATATTCTCTTCTCCATGGATGGCTTTGGTGACATCCATTCATGAAGAAGGAAGGCTGGGACTGACCAGGGCAGAAGTGCACGAGATAATGCTGCAGATCTGAGTGGCAAAACACCCGAGGGACTTGTAGTGAGCAGTAAATAAAAAACATGTTTTTCACAGCAGGGACTTCAAGCAGCCTCCATTTTTCCGTGAAAAGAGGACCTATTTGTTTCTGGCTTTTAAAAAAAGAATATTATTTTTTGTGTGTTTTGCCAACAGCTGATAAATATTTCTGCGGATGGACTTTCAAAGAAAAACATGTTTTTCAGTCTCTACCAGCCTTTTACTTCCTCGCTTTCACACAATTGCAGGAGAGAGTGAGCAGCGAGGAAGGCGGGGGTAGTTGTGCCTTGTACTATATGTCTTTTTTTCCCAGATCCAGTTTTGCTTACAGATATAAGACAAGGCAAAACATGTTTTTCTTAATCAAGAAAGGAAACTGCAGCTATTTTTCCTGCCAGCTTGACAATATATATATTTTCTTCTGCTCCAGAGGTCAAGCTGATGACCTGCATTTCATTTGTAAATAACATTTTGAGACATTCTGGCGTTTTCCAGATTGGCAGCTAAATGAGTGCTTGTAAGGGCTTGTGGTTTTGAAGAATAAGTGCCAAAAATATTAAGAATGGTTGTAATTAGGCTTCTGCTCATGTATATAAACAAGATATTCTTGCAGGTATTGGTATGTCAGCGCAAATGGACCTGAATTTACCACCATGGTAAAAGCTGAGAAACTCTGTAGCGTTAGCTCATTTATATTGCATTTGTTGTAGATTATACTTCTAACAGAGTGACTTGTAGCAAACATCTTGGGTCTTATTTAGACACATGCAGGACATCAAGGTGAGCTTTTTCTTAATCTACGTGGTATAGATCCACCAAAGGCAGTCCCAGCGGTGCAGGACCCTGGTAGGTCTTAGTGCTGCTCGTGACTGCACGTGTTCTGGAAAATCAGGTGTGTGCATGTGGATGTACGAGCGTGTATTACTGGGTGTGTTTGAGATCGTCAGACACAGTCGGTTTGCCTGAGTGCTCTGATCTGCTGAGTCCGGCCCCAGCTCATTTGAACCTGACCTGCAGACATGCTGACTGCGGCTGAAGTGGCAGCTGTAGGTGCTGTGGATGTGGATGTACTAAAAATCTTCAACAGGCCTTGCAAGAAGCTGAAGAATCTGAATTTTAGTGGCCACTTCAAAGGTCTCTTTATAGGTATTTTCTGCTTGCAAATTCTTATTTGCAGCTTGACTTTACACATTCTATCTAATTAAAGTGTTTTGGCTTCTTGGTGGAGTGATTGATACAAGTCAATAGGAAATTATATAACTTTAGACAAAGCTATTGTTTTACATTTCTCTAGAAAGCCGTATGCCTGATCAAGTGGTATTGTGCAGATAAAACATGGCTATTTGGAATTTTAACAAAGGTGAAAGTGAAATAAAATCTGGGAGCTTAACAAACCTGTTCATAGTGCAGTGGGTGTTGGTGAAATACAAATACTTGGTCTGGCTTTCCAGTTTTCCTGGTGAAACAGATATACAAAGCAGCAGCAGTTTTAATGTTTATTAAATGTTGAGTACTGTGTCAAATAGCATTCCCTTTTACCTGTAGGGAGGATGACTCTCTCTTTTGTCTTCTTCAGTTCATTATTTGTGGCAACAATGACAAAATTGAAAGGTTTTGTTAGTGACATCATGCTGGCCAGGGTGTGACACGCAAAGGGAAAACTTGCTTTCATTAGCTGTGTATTGCAGGAACTGAAATCTGCGTGGGGACCGTTTACCTGGAGGCTGCAGCGTCGTGTCCCGCCTGGCTCCGCAGCGCTGGGGCGTCTGGGGACACGGCAGAGCTGTCAGGGTGCCACCGGCCGCGCCGGACAGGCCCGCTGGCTCACCAGCGTCACACCGCGCTGTGCCCAGGCGCCTGGCTGGCACGCTGCTGGATTGTCATATTGGGAATATGGCTTTGACGGACTGGTAGGTCATGCAGCGTGTGGCTGAGCAGGGCACGCTGCCTAACCTGAGCCCACATGTTGCACCGCTCTCTGGGCAGCCAGGGGTGAAGGTCTGCTTTCCATTTTAATGTGCCTGTTTTCCCCGGGAAACATTCGTCCTTTTGCTTATTTTTATACCTGTTGGCTTCCTCCTCCTCAGATGCTTCTGAGAAGGCTTCTGGAGTCTGCACCGGTCTCTGGAGTGTGACTTGCATTAAATACAAGTCATGAGCATTTTGGCAGAGATTTTTCTACCCAAGAAGTCCCGAGGGACGGGCAGAGAGGAATGTTGTCATTCCCTGACCAGCCAGGTGCAGCAGGCTTCTTTAAGACACATACTGCTGGTTAAATAACTGCTGGTGAGCACCGCAGCACAATTGCCCTGTCGGTTTTGAGCAGTGAATTACTGTTGGGCTATTTTATCTCGGAGAGTTCTGGGAAAGCAACAAGTCTTCTTCCTCAAAACCCCAGTGCTTCTGTGTAATTATTTCCTTGGAAAAACGAGCTTCCTGTTGTCAGCCCCTCTCCGGCAGAGCCTGCTCCCCTGCGCGGCTCCCCGGCCGCGCTGCTGCCGCGGGTCGGGCTGCCCCTGCCCCGGCCGCGCTGCCGCCCCAGCTCGGGCGCGCGTACAGCTGCTCCGCCGTGCCTTGTTTTTCAAGGAAAGCCTGCAGTAGACTCAGGGAATTTCCACTATTTTTCTCAATGTGTCCCCCCCTTGGCCTTCAGACACACACATTGTGTTGTTTTGACGTAATTTCAAGCAAATATTTTGCCACCAAGAGGCAGTGCAGGGTCACGGAGGTCCTCCAGGCTTGGGCTTCAGGCTTTCAGCCGTCCCCGGTAAACAATGGCTCTATAACTCATTAGAACTCCCTTTTGATTACTTTTTCCTGTTTCTGATTGTTTTGGAGCAGCAGGGGTGGATTCCACACTCAACAAACTTCTTTTTCCTGCTGCTAAATTTAAATGTCTCTGAACTGAAAGAAGTTGCTAATCTCTTTGACAATAACTCCATCAAATAGAAATTACAACTGTAAACAAGATGTTAGGCTATAATTTTTGGCTCTAGGAATTGTTTTTAACTGTCTTTTCAGACAGAGAAGTTACCCAAACCCTGGCCCTTTCTCTCCTGGTTACTGTAGCCTTCTAATTTTCAGATCTAGCGGCGGTCCGGTTCTGCCGCCACGGCCCGCACGGAGCACAGCTGGTGATCGCCTTCCTGCTTTATCTTCCGCCTCACATCGTTGATTCCACGCTCCTGTCTCGGTCTTCACAGTTTTCACTGCGTGGTTTTCTCCTGCTTGGAAGTCCCCTGGTTTATATGATGTACCCGTAAAACTCCCTTGCCCAGCTGAGTTTCTTGCTGCTTTTTGCATTCCATCCTTTTTTATACCAGGAGTAAGCTCCTCAAATTTTTCTACCTCCACCTTTTTCTTTGTAGGCCAGATGTAGATTAATCACTTAATAATTTTCTTTAGTGGGCAGGAAGGAGAATTTAGGAAAGTGATTTGCTAAGAATCCAGTTTGAAGGAAAAATAGGTGCATGGTTGTCCTTGTATCGCCTGCGCTGCTCACACGTCTCTAGAGCCTCATCTGCTTCCTCTGCACCAGTGCAGCACAAAGACTTTTTTTGTAGGTATAGTGCAAAAATTGATAAAAGAACCAGTTGAAATGAAGTCTGTATAACACAGGTCCACATGTGGATTTAATTGGCAAAGACAGTAGTTTGTGTTATTTTTTAAACTATGACTAGGATCTATCCGGGAAGAAAGTATGAACATGTATACAGATGCAGTGTGTCCTGAAGACCTTTCAGTTGATTTGCTGTTATTATTTGTTAAGCATACCAAGGAAAAAACACATTTTTCCTGCTGGAAGAGCTGACACCTTAAACAAAACTGAAACAGACTAGAAGAAGCTGATAAATTTTGGCGGTGTTAGTACTTGTGTTGCTGTTGGCTAAGTTCTAAGCACCCTGTGAACAGAATGTCTGTAAGAGGCCAGGTGTGTAGATCCCGGGGTGGAATCTGTGCCTCGAAGGCAGAATGATGGTAAAGACACTTCCTGGAAGGAGTTACACATCTTTTTATTTCTAACAGCCTGGTTACCTAAGTTGTCCTTTGCAGTGGGATCCAGGGATGGGGGGATCTCTTGATCTGTGGTGAGTGCCGTGCAGTCCTGCAGGATTTGCTGCCTCAGCGGGAAGCTCTGGTGCCCGTCAGGACTGCGGGTCCACGAGCCGCAGGCGCGTTGGACAGCGTCTCGCCCGAGCGCCACGGGAATCCTGCCGTGAAGCTCCTGGAGAGGCGAGAGGCTGGACGGAGCTGTCCGGAGCGGCTGCCGCTGAGCAGGGACACGGCCCCGGCGTCCCCACAGGACAGCCCGTTCTCAGCAGGGTCCCGCGGCTCCGCCAGCATCACGCCAGAAGAGAATCTGGCCCTGTGTTTGTCTTCAAGACACCTCCCAGGACTGTGCTCCCATAATGACTTGATTTTGGGCACTATGTAATTGACCTCAGTTAAACTACTGCCTGGGCAAGTCAGCTGCAGTGACTCATCCTGGTAGGTGATTTTAATCCATAGTGTGTCTCACCATATTGGTGTGACCTGGCCACTGAACAACCTCATAATGCCTGTACTTTGTCGGTTCACATCCCAGTTTGGAAGATTACAAGCTTCTCATCAGGTTCAACTGAACTGTCAGGCTTCTAAATATACATATAATAGGCTTATTGTTTATAGAGATTGACATATGTACTTGTGTATGTATTTACACATATACACTGATTATTGTGTGCGTATGTACATACGTTTATGGCATATAAATATAAACATACACACACTGATAATGGTTTTTTAAGAATAATTAAAGAAAACAACATGCATGTGCTGTCGTAAAGTAACTTCAAAAATGAAAAGGGAAATAATTGTTTTCCTGGAACTAATATTTCTGTGGTTTTTGGTTTGGTTTGGTTTGGTTTTGGCATACTACATAAGAATGTGACTCATGTTTTTGTGGAACACAATTTAAAAACACACAAACAAGATGTGAATTTTTACAGCTGAGCTTCAAAACTGTCTTTCCAACTTAGCACCTTTAAAAGATGAGCTAAATATAAGAGGTGTAATTACTCCTCCCCATTTGCTGTAGCTCTGCTCTCCGGTTGTATTTTCTATTTCGACTCTGCTCTGCATGCAGTGTGACCTTTGGAAGACATGAGTGAACTCCCCAAGTACGTTGGCAGTGCGTGGCCACACGAGATCCAGATGTGAAGGTCTGAAATGTGCTCCCAGCAGCAGCTGGTGTCCCGGCACCGTCCGGCCCGGCCCTGGCGGGTGTTTGGCGGCTGGCTCTGGGCCGCAGGGCAGCTGTGGCGGTGCGGGCTGTGCGCGGCAGGAGGCTGTTGTGCGCGGCAGGAGGCTGTTGTGCGCGGCAGGAGGCTGTTGTGCGCGGCAGGAGGCTGTTGTGCGCGGCAGGAGGCTGTTGTGCGCGGCAGGAGGCTGTTGTGCGCGGCAGGAGGCTGTTGTGCGCGGCAGGAGGCTGTTGTGCACAGCCGCGGGGAGCGCGCGTTTGTCTCTGGATAGCTCCGCATTCTGCTCGGCTTCAAAGGAGATAAGCACGGGGGTGGGGATGAAATGATAACAGCTGGCTGGAACAGGGTTTGTTTTCCATAATGAGGTCATTTAGCCAAGCCATAGGATAAAAGAAAGCCTTCACATTTTTCCAGCTCTTCTGAGAGCTTTTGGAACAAGCTTGATAAGATCCAGGCACCCTTCTGACTTGTAGTAGTTTCTGATGGCATTCTGTCTCTGGAGGGCCACCATATCAAACTAAGCTTTTCTATGAGCAAGTTCTGTCAGAGATTTCACAGTATGCATTTTTCGTCTTCCGCAGCTTGGGGAAAGCATGTACCGACCTCTAGGATAAATCTAGAGACAGAAGTAATTAAGTCTCAGGTGGTTTCTGGTGTTTGTGTGTGTATTAATATGTTTGTGTGCAGCATCAAGGGACTTCCCCATCTCTGATTTGGGACAGTTTTGTGCTAACGCAATATCCAATGAAAGCTATGATAGCGATTATTCACCTCGATTTAGAATGAAAGCAATTAAAACACTTCCCACAGTAAGATATGCCCATAAGGATGAAATGCTCTCTCCCTCTCTCTTTAATTTTAACAAAATTCAGAAATACATAATTGGTTTCCCATTTGCTATTTCCCTCCTGTTTGTCCTTTCTCTTCTCTCTCACGTCGTGCCTTGTTCTCTCTTCCCGCTCTGTCGCAGGGCTGTCTTTTCACTCAGGCGCTGGGTATTATGTCCTCTTGCCACACATATAAGCTGGACCCACTGCAGGATTTACTTGCTGCTTTAAGCAAATCAGTCATTTCTGCCTGTTGTTGGGAGGGAGATTAGGATGGGCACATTACAACCAGGTGATCAGGAAGCAGGAAAAACGGTCCAAGCTTTGTTGGGAAAAGATATCTGGGGGCAACCACTTGAGAAACAAGGTGATCTAAGTGATCTGCAAACCTATGCACTAAAGGCATAGGAGCCATCACTGACTTTGATGTTGAGGAGACGCATCTTTCTGGACCTCCAGCCATCATTTGTGGCACAGACCAGACTTTGTGGAAGCAAGGTTTGCGCTCGAGTTTGCCTTAGCAACTGGCTGTTTAACCCGCGTGCTGTGTGTGATCTGCATGAATTAAAGTGTGCCTTTCATTGAGTGTTCAGGAGTAGAATCCATGAACAACTTGTGCTCAAAATAAGGATTGCTCCCCTCAGGTCTGTATTACACAAGTGAGAGTGGGTCACCAAGCCTCCTGTGGAGATCCAGACTATGGCTATTTCCATGAAAATAAAAACGGATCTTGATTCCTGGTTCTTGTCAAGGAACTGAAGTGACTTGTCTCAAAATAGAATAGCAGCTCCCCGCAGACACAGTGTAGTGTTATGTAGAACACAACCGTAAGGAGCCCGTGGTGCTTTGGGGCCAGCAGGTTGCCCATGGCCACCGTGGCACGGCCGGGCGCGCTGGCCCTGAGCACAGAACCGCAGCTGCACCCGGGCGGGGAAGGGCTGACAGCAGCGGGGTGCCATGCGGGGATGGAGGGGGCCCAGCACCCTGGAGGCCTTTGGGTCAGGTTTCCTCATTTCTCGGATCTGAATCTGTCTGAATTTGGGCTCATGCCTAACTGCTTTATGAGGCATCTCAAGCTGTGTAAACAGTAAGGCAATAATGGCAGATCACAAGGCACTCTTCACAGACCGTGCAGAATAGCCTACGAGCCAAGCAATATGCTCTCTCTAAATGATACAGTGCTTCATGCAGACAGAAGTATTAATCACCCCGGGACCTGACACGATCTGATGGAAGAAACTGTTATTAATGTTATCTCCCTTGGAAGCATTTGCAATGGTAATAGTAATTTTAATAAAGCCAGAACAAAATAAGCTGGGTTGGCTGGTTTTGTGGCAAATAGGAACCCTGCGAAAGGAAATACGTAAATAGACTAATTCATGAAGGAGGTGGACCAGGTTTCTGTACTGACAGCTCAGATGTGACTCGGGGGGGCGGAACTTTTTGTTTTAAAGGTTGTATTTGCTTCATCAATCGTCAAAATTGGGTTAAAATTCTAATTCAGTTATCATGTTCTTGTTGCTGTCCAGAGACTGAATGTATTAGAGGGACTTTATGTACAATTTCTGCCACAAGCAATTTACTATTATTTTGTTATTCTAATCCAGCTGGTTCCCATGGAGTCTCTGAAACTAAATCATATCAAAAGAAGATGAATATTAACAGTCCTGTATCTCTCAGGAGAGCTAATAAAAGAAGGGAGATCTCATGCCTTGGTTCAGCACAGGGCGCTATGGAACGGCCATGAAGTGTTGACATTAGTTCTCATAATTGCAAGTTCAGTTATTTACTGCTCAGCTTGAGCACAGGCCTTTTCTGCACCTGTGCCAAGACCCAGCAGGATTACAGTGGAAGACATGAATGTATAAGCTAAACAATGAGGTGTGTGGCAGAACTGTCATCAGGGTTTAGTAGCAAACCAAAGAGCCAAGAGCAGTGCGTTTGATTCCTTCCTTTGTTACGTGCTGATTTGCATGTACGTGCGGTCTGCCTGAGTATTGTATACCATTTAACAGTGAACAAACAGACAAACTGGAGCAACGTTTTTAGGCAGATGGCAAATTGCCCAGCGTTTTTTGAAATATTAAAACCATGTATGGGTTTAGTCAGCTGTGAGTACCCAGCGTGAGACCCTGGAGCTGGGCTGGTGGCTGTGGTGGGAGCGAGTCCACCGCTGCTGGGTTACTTTCCCAATGGGAGAACCACAGTCAGACATTTGGCTTTAGAATTTCTCAGCCAAAAGGAGAAAAAGTAAATTAAACTGTAGAAATTGAGACATTTTGAAACTTTTCTTTCTGGACCAACTCTCTTTGGTAGAGGTATGAACTAAAGAGAAAATGTAGGCTCCTCTCATACTTGCAAGATGAACAGAAAATAATTACCCACATATGAATTATTTTACCCCTGCAAAGGGAAAGGTAAGACCCCTTTTTAGTTGCTTGTGTGACAAAATGCTGGTAAGAAATTCTGAGAAACCTCTTTCCGTGGCTACCTCTGTTCCAGAACGAATCATTTGAGTGGGGAGGTCGTGGTACATGGTATCGTTCCAGCCTCTGCACGTCGGTGCCTGAGATGGCAGCAGTGACTGTGTATTGTTTCCTGGTGGCTCCTTGGCCTGTA
This sequence comes from Columba livia, assembly GCF_036013475.1. Taxonomy (NCBI): domain Eukaryota; kingdom Metazoa; phylum Chordata; class Aves; order Columbiformes; family Columbidae; genus Columba; species Columba livia. The sequence continues at coordinate 22,974,824 of NC_088611.1, forward strand.
GCCGGCTGGCGGGGGGCAGGCTCCCCTTTGCCTTGCTCAGCTTTTCCTTGGCCCTTGTTCTCCTGCACGAGTCCTCATCTGACTGTCACTCAGCCAGGCGTTGTCCGAGTAGGTCTGCAGTGGCTGGTTGCCTGACGTGCTGTCTAAATTCTGGGACAGGATCGGTGACCACAGAGCGACGTACAGAAAGGGCGGAAGGCCTGCGGGCAGCGTGGCGTCAGGATGAGCGCGTGCTCTGGAGTCCAGGCCTGTCTCAGGAACAGGCTGTGTGGTTTTGATACTCCGGACCAAGCACACACTGGGAGCAGGCGGCAAAAAGAAAGGCAAAAATTAGGCACAGACCTACTCTACATTTCTTTTATTGGTCTAGTCTTAAGTTGAAGGGCTCAACTCTTGTGCTCCTGTTGGAGCTGTCCTTCCCTTTTCTTTAAAACCCCCTTCTCCCTCCCCTGAGTTGTGACATGAGAACTGCTTTGCCTTGCCTTTCAAGAGGGAACGCAGCTCCTCCATCCCCTCCCAGCCTCTGCCACCTCCAGCGGCTGCTTCGTGATCATCAGACTTCAGCTGGAGCAGTCAGCAAAGGAAAGAGAAACGCCTCCCCGGGCTGACGGGAGCCGCGACAAACGCTCCGGCGCCGGCACTGCCGCAGCTCGCTGCTCCCTGTGTTCAGATAGGCTTGCTGCATACGTAACAGCAACACGTCCATGGTGTTGAGAGTCTGTCTTTACCTTGCAGTAATTTATTATCCTATTATCGCTCATTTTAAACATCTGTGCTCAGCACTTCCTTCCTTGTAGCACTGAAATACTAAGCGTTCATAAAGCTTAACCATCAGCCATAAACTCAATAAACTGCTGTATGCACTAATGTGGTATTAAAACCTTTATTTGGGTGATTTATTTTAGGCACAGATGTGACAAAGGAGCCCAGGCTGCTTGCTTTTATTTCTTTTTTCTACTGCTGTAACACTTGCAGTGATTAGTTGGCATTTTAAAATGTGTTTGGCTTTTGGGGTGTGGGGGGTGTTGTTTTTATTCTCAGACAGACACGTGTAACCCAACAGAACTGAGAAGCTAAAAAGTGATGTATTTTTTACAGCTGGAATCTTAGTAACTATGCAATTAACTGACTCCCTGCTTCCCATTACTCAGTGCTTGCCTACAATGAGGCAACACTTGCAGATCCCCTGTTCTTTTCATACAGACTGTGGTGGGGTCAGGACTTGAGCAGTGTGTGATCTGGATGGACAGGGATCCCTGGGGGCAGGAAGGGTGGGGAGGGAGAAATTGAGTCTTTCAGCTCAGGTTTCCAGTTCATACCTGACTGGTCTCTAGATGACTGAAGGTGGCATCAAACAACAGGTTGTCTCTCTCAGCCTGGGTGAGACTAATGCAGTGAGTAAGTTTGTAACACACTATGAAGGCACGGGAGAAGATGTGCTTAGCTTCAGCATCGTAAGAACATCAACAGCCGTGGCCCCAGCTCAGGCCAGCGGCTCTGTGTCTTCTACCTGGTTGGCCGAAAAGCGGATGAAGAACAGGCAGGTGGGAGTGCAGTGAGCATGTTGTTGTTCTCCCCAGGAATCACAGAACCATAGAATCCAAGTCCAAGTGAGGGCAAGACCTTCATAGTGGGGTGAGAAGTGAAAAGAACCAGGAACTGAAATCCTGGATGGAAAGTCCCCTGGTCTTAGAGGAACATACGATACATGGCTGGATTATAAAACTGCAGCTGTGGGTGAGCAGCCCTACCTCTTTCTGCAGCTTTAATTTCTATTGAATTTTGTTTTGCAGAACAAAGCAGAACACGAAGTAGCCTCTTGAAGCTTTCGTATTGCAGTGAAATTCATTAAAACCTTCTTGGTTTCTTTATAATGACCCTGCTTAATGGTTGACTACATTTACTGTTGCCCTCTAGCGCCTTCGGCAATTGCCTCAAGACATAAACACATTCATATATATCAGCGCAAAGCCAGACAGAGGTCACTGCAAAGGGCACAGTCAGCTACTGGTCTTGGCTGTGAAAGCTCTGTCCTTCACTATTGAGTGTTCAGGGAAACTTAACTTTCTTCTCTTTAGAAGTCACCTGTGAGCCCTTTTCCCTTCAAGAAAAGGCCAAATACAAGATAATACTGATGAAGTATGGAAGAACCATGCCTGTGTACAGGACAAGCAATCAGTGTTTGCCAGGGACACTTTCTGAATGGGCAGTTATTATCAGCCAGCCAAACTGTGCATTCCCAACGTGATCCTGAAGAGTTCTTCTGAACCTTGAATGTGTGAAATCCAGATGCAAGCCATGACCTGGTATTTATCAGTCAGCCCAGGGCTGAGGAACATACTGGAAGTCACAGATCTGCATTGTGCTTGTCACAGGTTCAACTTTCCATCATGTTAAAATTGATCCTTTGATAGCTCCTGCAAATACAGAGCTGTGGTCAGTGCTTGCGGTTCTGCTGTGGATGTATTTGGTCATGGTCAAAAAGCATGTCAGCTGCTAGGAGTGTTTAGAAGAGGGAGAAGCAGTGAAGCAAACCTCATTACTCCAACAGAAAAAGCAGCGTCGTGGTCACGCCATCAGTGCCACGGCCCTGCCCTGTGTCGGAAGAAGGCTAGAAAACTAGAAAACTTGCAGAGTAGATGAGACAACCGAATCTGTGGAGTGACTTTGGCAATCCCAGCATCTCCGTTCCAGGGTGAGGACACCTGGTTTGTTTCATTGTTTTTTAGACAGTGTGTTCAGCTCTCCTCTGATAATAGAACAGAAGATGGCAAATTAAACTAGAAGATATTAGATTTAAAATAGACAAAAGTGTTCTCAGTAATTGCTTTCACACAATGTATAGTGAAGCCATAGTAAGATAAGAAGTTTAACTAGATTCAAAAATGGATTAGGCACAGCCATGAAAGAAAAATCCACCAAAGACTTTAAAACAAATATGTCATTTTTGTCTACAAATGAGCTACAAGATGCTGCAGAGTGAGAGTATTAGTGGCTGGAAGTCTGCCCGGTGGAAAAGGACCTGGGCGTGTTGGTCAAGAGACAGCTGAACATGGAGCAGTGTGTGCCCAGGTGGCCAAAAAGGCCAACAGCATGCTGACCCTGAGGTGCTGGAGCGAGTGGAGAGGAGGGACCGGAGCTGGTGAGGGGCTGGAGCACAATGTGATGGAGCGGCTGAGGGAGCTGGGGGTTCAGCTGGAGAACAGGAGCTGAGGGGAGACCTTCTGATCTCTGAACTGCCTGAAAGGAGCTTGGAGCCAGGGGGGTCGGGCTCTGCTCCCCAGGAACAAGCGCCAGGAGCAGAGGAAACGGCCTCAAGTTGCGCCAGGGGAGGTTGAGGTTGGATGTGGGGACAATTTCTTCCCCAAAGGGCTGTGGGGCATTGGAACAGGCTGCCCAGGGCAGTGCTGGAGTCACCAGCCCTGGAGGGCTGGACAGACGGACATGAGGTTCTCAGGGCCATGGGCTAGTACCAGAGGTATGTTATGGTTGGACTCGGCGATCTTTAGGGTCTCTTCCAAACAAAATGATTCTCTGGTTTTACAGGCTGTAAATAGTCAGTGCTTTTCCACAGAGGCAAACTCAAAACCCTGGTTCAAGCTGTGTACTGGTTATCCACTTCTCCCCTTCCACATGATCTACCTGTCTGCTTAACGTACCAAGAGCTGCCTGCATCCTACTTCCAGAGGCCCAGCACAGTGTATGTCAAGCTTATTTAGTAACCTTGAGATCCAGCAGCAAAACCTACAAAGAGCTACCTACATGAAGTAATCGCACCGAAGATGCCAGCAGCTTCCTTGACTCCTTGAGGAGGCAGGACCAGCAGGATGGAAAACTGACCCTGACATGTCCAGTACTGAAACACATCCTGCCAGCTCACCTCATGATGCTGGTGAGAGGGGTCAGCAGAGAGAGGTTAGAGAAGGTGCAGATAAAGGGTGGAAGAAGAGCCGTGGGAAACTGGGAATTGGGAGCTGAAATTTTTTCCAACCTGACAATCAAACAGCATCCACAGTGCCCCCTTCCTCCTATGGATCTGTTCAGAGGGCTGGCCTTCCTCCATACCACCCTGGTGCCTGGTGAAGGAAACTGCTGCTTGAGGACTGGCGTAATCAAGTGACTGCACTGAAGACATCTGCAGAATGATCACTTGTTGAGGGACAGCTTGGTACTTGCCAAGGTGATCTGCGATGCATCAAGGATATTCTTGCCTGTTGTCAGTAGCCTTTGTTGTGGTGGGAAACGTCTTTCAGAGAAATGGATCTCAAATCAATAGCCTTGTAACCTTAGGGTTATGATCTTAGATGTGAGGATGAATATGGAAAAATTATTGGCATCAGAAGTTTCTCTAATTGCACTGAGCCATCTTAGTAACCAGTGTGGAAATGTCCACATAAAATTCCTGGCTCTTGTGACTTTTCACCCCACTATGAAGGTCTTGCCCTTACTTGGACTTCCATATTCATGAGCATGCGGTTATGCCCAGGAATTCAATATGCTGGTGATGACCCCTAGTTCCGGTGCACTCCTCATTGCTGTGTTGGTTTTTGTTTCAAAGCACAGGTGGTTTATTTGTGTGCTGTGTTACATGGTTTTTGATCACAAATTAATAACAGCTAGCAAGATGAACAGTAACCCTAACATAGAGCTAAAAGTCCTGCAGCACTTTACAGACATTAGTGAAGCCTCAACATACCCTTAGCAGATGAAGGTTTGTTGGAAAGAAGTTAACTCAAAAGTCAGTCAGGATGGTTATTTGTTTGGGGATACAGGTTGGGATCCCTGCAGGATTTGTCCTGTGGGACACCCAATATTTGAAGTCATCTTCACTTCAGCATGCCCAGCTTTGAACAGCTAGTTGTCTCAAAGACGAGGTGCAAAACCGTAGTCTGTTGGTCACAGTTCTGATCTGTGTGAGTTGGCCGAGCAGCCTCCCATGCAGACCGAGGGCCTGGGAGCAGTGGAGTTGCAAGGTTTGATGTTGGAAGCTCGTGCGTGCGGAGAAGCTCTGAAGTTGTTAAGCATTTTCACTTGCGGTCCCGATAGAGCGTGAGGCTGTGCTCTTGGAGCTCCCAATCAGCCACCAGTCAATGACTTTTTTTTGCATTGCACAGTGGCCTGAACCGTGTTTAACATTTCCACACCTGAAAGACATTCAAATGAGCACTGGTCTGAGAGATGCTCCATAGTCTTGTCGTGAGACCGAGACGGGGAGAAGCGAATGATCTCAGCATTTATTCTTCCAGACTGAGCCTGGATTGTGTCTGTTTCATTTAATAAAATATTGTGATTTACACAGGGAAAAGAAAAGGTGAAAAAAAGACTCCAAGTGCAGACCAAAAAATGAGACCATGAAGATGATTTCCTGAAAAGCGATAAGATAACGTGCATTTTGCCCAGATGGTTATGAATATTAACCATTGCTTTTGTCAGATGTGAGTTACTCCACCTCTCTGCCACATTTCCTGTATGATCGGAGGACCCACAATGACAAGCCAGAGATGTGGCACTGATTAACTTCCCCTCTCGTCATACATACGGTATGAGTTTTTGAAATGTGCTGTAAGATATATTGCAAGGATTGAAGACTGGCTGAATCTTGGAAGGAGCTCGTGCCCTTTGTCGTGATGCTTATGGGTGATGAAAAGGAACAATTCATTTTTTCATCCATTAATGCTGCCGTGCAATGAAAGATCATGGCGTCAAACTAATGTTTTTCTCATTGTACTTTTAAAAATCTCTATAATAAGAAGATTGACTGCAATATATATTATGAAGCTTATTAAAGTGCTTTCAGTGTTTGGTTTCTATAAAAGAAAATCCCACCTCCTAACTCTTAAACTGACTCATTGTAAATGGAAGAAAACCAGATCAATTCCTTGTTCAGGTCTGGGAAGCTGATAAAGCTGGGATCAGATCTGAAAAAACAGCAGTGTGATAGGTTTGCCTCATGCCTACAGCAGACACAAACAGTAGGAGCAGCATCTTTGCGTGCGTGTGGCAGACCTGGTGCTGGGGGAAGGTCCTGAGGCCGCGGGATGGTCCATGCAGGACAGCACGGTCGCCTCCAGCCGGCCGCCACGGCTGTTGTTTCAGTGAAGAGGTGTGTTTGGAGCTGTAATTGTTCATGACATGCAAGCATTTTCCTATGGCTATACTAAAAATAACCAACAAAATGAATACCATTAATGTAACAACTGAGGATGACTGCACACTCTTGTCTTAGTTCTGGCCTGTTTCGGAGCACAGGGCTTTTAAATTCCAGATCAAGGCATGGTAGTAGAGAATTATCTAGATGTATGGACCCTTGTGGTATTGGTTTCCATTTTGCAGCCTGATATGTCCTGTGCACCTCCAGGCAGTCCGTACTGGAACAGTTTTGAACCTGGAGTTAAAATAGGTGAAGCACGTTGCTCACGTGCTGCTAGGTTTTCCTTGTCAGCATTAGGCAGTGCAGAGGGCGGTGGGCTCTGGGCTCCTGATGTGAACCCTGGGGAACAAGGTCTTCCCCATAGAGGAGGTACTTCCCCAGCAGGCAGGGATGCACTTGTGTCAAGAAATGCCCTCCAGCTCCACCCCGCCCTGCATGAAGAGCGCAGCCTGTCTGCATCCCAGCAATGCCACCGTTTGTGATAGAAGTGGAGTGATCAGTAGCATCCCTCTCTGTTCATCAGGGACAGCAGATTTATCCAGACAGGTCAATGTACAGAGGTATTTGATTGGAAGTATTTCAGCTGGCTGGGGATGAGGCAGACGAGAGATGCACACTGACAGCAAGGCTCGCTGCTGGCGTTCCTGGGCAGCACGTGGTGACCTGGTCTGAGTGCCTCCAGGCCCCAGCACCTCTTCACGTTGAGTTAATCCTCCCCCTGAGAATACACCAAAACTGCATTTCCAGCAGCAGCTTTCTCTTGCCTTGTAACTCCCAGGAAATCTGGAACAAGAAAGGGGGATAAATCCTGTAAGTAGTGAGATGGATTAACGTATCAGCAAATCAGGTAACTGTTTGGAGGAGGAGTCCTAGGTCTGCGATTGCTTGTCTTTCTAGTGTATTTGCTGGCTTGTACATGGTTACAGTATCATTAGAAACAATCAGAAATAGGCCCAAATCCAAGCAAGATTTGGATCTAATTGGAGACTAGATCATCTGATATATCTTGTGATACAGGACTCCTACATGTATGTGTATGGGAGGCAAGTGTATTTGAATGTTGTATTTCTCCCCGTCTAGTTATATGTAAAAATCCATATAGCTGCTGTCTGCAGGAGCAGCCGCTGCTCCCAGGAAGGGACCTGTCGTGGTCTTTCACGAGGGATGCGTGCAAGCTATGCACAACAGAGACTTAATGGCTTTCTTTTCAGCCCTTTGGTTTGCTTGAAATAGAAGTGTTCCATCTGAAATGATGTGCCAGCTCTTTGTGAGAAAACACAGTGACCATTGTCCAAAGCAGATACCCACACCCATACCTGGAGGAGGCAGAACCCGCACCCAGCTTTAGTAGAGATCCCACGGGTCCTGGATCTCGAGCCCCAGTTGCCAACCAACTTTTGTCGTAGCTGTGTAAACACCATCAAGTAACCAGCCTTTGAAAGCTAGTTAGTGTCAGTTGGAAATGCCACTCCAGAGGCACACTCCTGTGAGTACTGTGAAAAAGTTCTGTCTATACTGTGTTCTCCTTGTTTCTGTAGCTCGTAATTTTCACTTCGTATTGAACTCCTCCCTAGAGCTGTAGAATTTCACTTGGCTTTAAATGTTGCCTTTCCCGAGCAGAGTATGGATGAAATGAAGTCTGTGATAAAAATCAAGAATTATTAGCCTTTCTCAGCTGTCCCCAAGACTCGAGAGGGAAGATTATTTGAGTTACCACATCAGTCAATGCGCTTGCAAGAGTCCTAAAACTTAGATGTGGTTGGGTAGGGGCCTGGTGGCAGACATTTGCACCTAGTGCTTCAGTAAAATCCAAATGTATTAGTTTCCTTCACAGTGTTTTGATTCCGACTGTGTGGGATAAAAATAGAGAATTAAAACAAATTCGGGGGGGTGGGGGTAGAGAAGGAAGAAAAGAAAAAAACCAAGAAATATTGATGACAGAGCTGCTCGCGTAGCGAAACATTGCAGCGGTGCCGAGGCCGGGCCGGCGGTTCCGGCCCCGCGGGGGGACCCTGCACCTGGGGCACGTGGAGAGGTTTTCCGGGAGTTCTTTCCAGCTGCAGAAGTTAGAACAGATGTGCGTGATGTGTGATCCTCGTGTTGCGCACATGCTGTAAATTATCTATATTGGGCCAAAATCAAAACATGGTAAACTTCCACCTGGGTAGATCTGCAGCTGCTTTCCACTGGTCAGCATTTGATCAGACAGTGATACCCAGTGCTGAGCACCACCACTTTCCTGGGTGTCTGCTCAGGATTGCACCTATTCAAACCTTCTGAACAATGTTGAGAAGGACTGGAAAAACACGTAATCATTAAAGGACAAGCTGAGCCGTAGCTGGATTTAAAACAGCTCCAGGTGGGAGTCAGACCACACAGAGTCCTGGCTTTGTTAATGACAGCTGCCCGGGATGTATCTGTACCCGCCATCCTGCAGTGACATGCGGCAGTACAAGAAATAGCTGTGACCTGTGCTGCACTGTAAGCAACGTCTGCAGCTTCAGGGAAGTGAAGAATGCTGTGTCTGTTCCAGAATACGGTTCTGCTGTGTTCTACCCAGGAAAAGGTCCCCCAGTATCATTACAATGGTTGCAATACAGAGTGTTTGTGAATACGGGTGTATAGTCCTGCATCTGCACAAACTCACCATTTTGCAGAGCTAATGGCTGCAGCGACATGTTTGTAAGACATGGCTGCATCTAAAGTGTTCTAGGCTTTCTTGACCAAGTTTCAAACTCAGTTTTATTCCTGTTTCTGTATACCATTAAGCATAATGACAAAATCCATTGAACTGGCTCTTTAAGCTGAGTTTATGGCTGTATGGTATCTGTAGACAAGTGCAGAAAGCAGGCAGAGCATTCTGCTCTACTGTGACCTTTTAAAGTATCCTAAGGTATCCACATTTGCCTGGCCTTGTATGTCCCTGCCCCCAGTCTGCGTGGTCTGAAGCAGCTGCGAAGTCCTCACACAAAGGATTTTTTGCACTGGTGCAGATGTTGCTGTCTAGTAGCTCTGAGTTCACTGCGACACTGTGCACCAAAATCAAAAGCCTTCGTTCTCTGTTTCCCCAAGTCTAAAAGTTCTTACTGCTGCTCTTAGCTAAAGCTAACAAACACCCTTCAGCAAATGGCGCATTGCAGAAAGTTCATGTTTGGACCGTGTGTTCTATGAACAATGAGAAAACCTCATTTTTCCACTATTGCTGGAAAACACCAATGCTAAATCAACCAGAAAAAGCCACAAAGGTGAGGTGGGAAGCACAACTGGAAAGTGAAACTTATTCAACACAACCAGGAAAGCCTTCTTAATTTGCTATTTCATCATTTGAAGACACCGCTTTCATTCTGACAGCAGCGAGCCGGCAGAGCTCCCGACCTCCGCAGGCAATGCAGCGCTCAGCCCTGCTGCCCAGCACCTCCGCAGGCAATGCAGCGCTCAGCCCTGCTGCCCAGCACCTCCGCAGGCAATGCAGCGCTCAGCCCTGCTGCCCAGCACCTCTGCAGGCAATGCAGCGCTCAGCCCTGCTGCCCGGCACCTCTGCAGGCAATGCAGCGCTCAGCCCTGCTGCCCAGCACCTCTGCAGGCAATGCAGCGCTCAGCCCTGCTGCCCAGCACCTCCGCAGGCAATGCAGCGCTCAGCCCTGCTGCCCAGCACCTCCGCAGGCAATGCAGCGCTCAGCCCTGCTGCCCAGCACCTCCGCAGGCAATGCAGCGCTCAGCCCTGCTGCCCAGCACCTCTGCAGGCAATGCAGCGCTCAGCCCTGCTGCCCAGCACCTCCGCAGGCAATGCAGCGCTCAGCCCTGCTGCCCAGCACCTCCGCAGGCAATGCAGCGCTCAGCCCTGCTGCCCAGCACCTCTGCAGGCAATGCAGCGCTCAGCCCTGCTGCCCAGCACCTCTGCAGGCAATGCAGCGCTCAGCCCTGCTGCCCAGCACCTCCGCAGGCAATGCAGCGCTCAGCCCTGCTGCCCAGCACCTCCGCAGGCAATGCAGCGCTCAGCCCTGCTGCCCAGCACCTCTGCAGGCAATGCAGCGCTCAGCCCTGCTGCCCGGCACCTCTGCAGGCAATGCAGCGCTCAGCCCTGCTGCCCAGCACCTCCGCAGGCAATGCAGCGCTCAGCCCTGCTGCCCAGCACCTCTGCAGGCAATGCAGCGCTCAGCCCTGCTGCCCGGCACCTCTGCAGGCAATGCAGCGCTCAGCCCTGCTGTCCGGCACCTCTGCAGGCAATGCAGCGCTCAGCCCTGCTGCCCGGCACCTCTGCAGGCAATGCAGCGCTCAGCCCTGCTGTCCGGCACCTCTGCAGGCAATGCAGCGCTCAGCCCTGCTGTCCGGCACCTCTGCAGGCAATGCAGCGCTCAGCCCTGCTGTCCGGCACCTCTGCAGGCAATGCAGCGCTCAGCCCGGCTGCCCAGCACCTCCGCAGGCAATGCAGCGCTCAGCCCTGCTGCCCAGCACCTCTGCAGGCAATGCAGCGCTCAGCCCTGCTGCCCGGCACCTCTGCAGGCAATGCAGCGCTCAGCCCGGCTGCCCAGCACCTCTGCAGGCAATGCAGCGCTCAGCCCGGCTGCCCAGCACCTCTGCAGGCAATGCAGCGCTCAGCCCTGCTGCCCAGCACCTCTGCAGGCAATGCAGCGCTCAGCCCTGCTGTCCGGCACCTCTGCAGGCAATGCAGCGCTCAGCCCTGCTGTCCGGCACCTCTGCAGGCAATGCAGCGCTCAGCCCGGCTGCCCAGCACCTCTGCAGGCAATGCAGCGCTCAGCCCGGCTGCCCGGCACCTCTGCAGGCAATGCAGCGCTCAGCCCTGCTGCCCGGCACCTCTGCAGGCAATGCAGCGCTCAGCCCTGCTGCCCGGCACCTCTGCAGGCAATGCAGCGCTCAGCCCTGCTGTCCGGCACCTCTGCAGGCAATGCAGCGCTCAGCCCTGCTGTCCGGCACCTCTGCAGGCAATGCAGCGCTCAGCCCTGCTGCCCAGCACCTCTGCAGGCAATGCAGCGCTCAGCCCTGCTGCCCAGCACCTCCGCAGGCAATGCAGCGCTCAGCCCTGCTGCCCGGCACCTCTGCAGGTGTTTGCGTTGTCGCAGGGAAAAATGGAATGCGTGTTTCCTTAATAAAGAAAAATAGGTAACATTTTTAACATAATGAGAGAATAATTGTTTCCTCCTCTGGTGTATTCATTACACCTGATGAAGTTCTGTCATCATAATCTAGGTGCCAGGAGTTGATCTATTAGATTTACACTGCAATTCAGCGTTCATTAGCAGTATCATTACTTTAAAGCGTTTATAGAAATGGGGTGTCAGATTAATATTCTATTCTTTCAGTTTTGACCTTTTTTAGAAAAAAAAAAAAAAACCAAAACCCAACAGCGTAAATTTAAAAGCTGCATAATTAATTTCTCTCTCTGTATAGCCAGCTGCACAGTTTTTGAAATCTAATTCTGTGTGCACAATCACTGCTGTTTCTTCACCTGTGTCTGCAAAGAGAAGGCAAGACAGGCAGCCTAGCTTTGTTTTATAGCTAATTCCACTTCAGGTTCATGATGGTGAAAAATGTGGAGTAAGCAGAGTGGGATGATGATAAAAGCCTCTTTAAAAGTAACTGTTTTGGTTTAAATGGAAACAAAATGCTGCTGAATGACTCTGCTGCATCACATTTATGCACTTACTGACTGTTAGAAAATTCCATGTGTTGAGAATTCCTAGATTACCTTCCCTGGCGTGAATACAGTATTTTCACCGCTCTTGGCTTACAGCTGATTTCTTTCCCATAGCATACTTCTCCAGTTCTTTTGGGTGTTGATTCATGGAACGATTTGTACGCAACACAGAGTTTAGATAACTTTATTCCAGCTGTGATAGAGCAGGTAGGCAGGACCAGAAGCAGGATTAGAGCTGTTCTGAATCCGTGGTTGCTGGCCACAGCACGCTGGCGAGGAGGCTGTCGTGGGATAGGAGGGGTCTGAAGTTGTGTTACTGGATTGTCACACCGGGGCTTGGGATGACGTGGGCAGGACCCTGGCTGCAGTGTCACACCTGTGCACTCAGGACTGGGGTCTGGCTCCGGTTTGTCAGGCAGCTGAGCACCAGCCCCGCTGGTGCATGCCATCCTGCCCTCGCCCACGTGTCTCCACTGCTCTCCTTGGTATCCACCTCTCAGGGTGTTTCATCTCCATGGCGCGCTTGGTCTTTTGCACCTTACCTGAAGCGTGTGCTGCTAATCACAACAGGGGCCTTTGGGGTAGCACTGCGATCTAGTAATTCTAATAGGTAGTGTCCTACATGGCTGCTAAGAGAACCACGTCTCTGTGATTAATTAATCTTTTTAAACCTTATTACAGCCAGTAAATCTGGATGGATTATTTTACCCAGTTTCCTGTTTTTTGCCCAGTGCTATCTTAGTGCATATAAGTAAGTCTGCTTTTCTCTTTTCCATCTATTTTTCCGTTTCTTTTTCACTGGCTATCTGCTTCTTCAAATTAAGATACATTTCCGTAAGTATCACCATCCTCCTCCTGGATCAGTGTCTCAAAACATCACATAACTAGGTCTCAATGTCCTTGAATCATTGTGTTCTTTCCTTCCTCTACAATATAGATGAATGTTTTGGTCATTTCTCTCTAAGATGTCACTTTGTTCTACACTTGAGTTCAATCTTGAAGTTCATCTGTAAGCCCCTTAACAGCAAACGCACACAGCGGTCCCTCAGCAGAGTTTTCCTAGCTGTGCGGTACTTTGGCCCGTACATCGCCCCGTCCCTGCTGTTCTGCCCTAGGAATGATCCCGGTGGGTCCCTGGGGTGGCTGTTGTGCTGTGGGAGCAGCTGGTGAGCGGTTTTGGCTGTGAGTGAACACACGGCAGTGCCAGGGCCAGTGAGGCTGGGACAGCCAGTGCTGGCCTGGCACAGGATCCCTGCACCGGGCGGGCTGTGTGCGATCCCTGCACCGGGCGGGCTGTGCGGGATCCCTGCACCGGGCGGGCTGTGTGCGATCCCTGCACCGGGCGGGCTGTGCGGGATCCCTGCACCGGGCGGGCTGTGCGGGATCCCTGCACCGGGCGGGCTGTGTGCGATCCCTGCACCGGGCGGGCTGTGTGCGATCCCTGCACCGGGCGGGCTGTGCGGGATCCCTGCACCGGGCGGGCTGTGTGCGATCCCTGCACCGGGCGGGCTGTGTGCGATCCCTGCACCGGGCGGGCTGTGTGCGATCCCTGCACCGGGCGGGCTGTGTGCGATCCCTGCACCGGGCGGGCTGTGTGCGATCCCTGCACCGGGCGGGTGTGCACGACATCCCCACAGTCACAGGTGACACTGCTCAAAGCTGTGAGGGCTGACAGGGACACCAGCTCCAGGCGACTCTGGTGCCTTTAGAGTAGACAAGAACTAGAGTATCATGGAAGCAAGAGGAGCGAGCACGGGCTCGGAACTGGAGCTGTTGGGAGCTTTGCCCCTTGGCTGGCGCCCGGTCAGAGCCCGCTCTGCCTGTCTCCAGGTGGGCTGGGTCAGGAGGGACTTTCCTCTGCAGAAGAGCGAGCGAGGTGCTTTGCGTTCCCATGGTGCCTCTCATCGGCAGCCTTAAGTGCTCAGAAAAGCTCTTTATCGTGTTGACTACTGCTCTCGTCCTGCCTCTTTTGAAAGAAAGGATTTCTTATTCCTTGTTTCATCAGAAAATGAAGGCCCAGGCAGACTGGAAAGACTGACTCAGGGTCATGCTGGTGGAGGATCTAGTCCTATATTTGTGTACTTCAGAACTCTGCACAGGCACTATTTGTGCCTGCAGCTGTTCGTTAGTTGTGATGATCACACTCTGGTTTGCCCTAAGCACAGAGGCGGAAGGTCAGGCTCAGCTCTCATGGGTCGCCATCTCCCGCTGTAGTCAGTAGATCCTGCTGGCTGAAGTTCTCCCACGCTGATAGAGCATGGAGTAAGCTCTTTAAAAGATACTGACTTTCACATCATGATACTAAATGGAGGTTTAAATGTGTTTTACACCAAAGATTTTCAGGATAAATAATCCATGCTGCCTGCAGAATATATGGTCCTGAAGTACTCCAGATGGGTTTGTGCTGCTGAGGTTGTAAATGACATTTTCCCAGCTGGAATTGGGTCCCACTATGGGAATGTATTCCTGATTCCCAGATTGTCAATATCTCTGTTACGGAGAGGTGGTGAAGGGTATTGCCATTGCAGCTGTTGTGTTCATTTTCTCAAGGCAGCAGCAGGTCTGAGAAATCCCTTGTTTCGGGCCATGGGATGCAGGACACTATTAGCAGCCTGCATGGAGGCAGAGGTGCCTTTTCTTGACAGGATAGCTCATTCTAGAGAACAGCATTACTGTTGCAAAACTGCTTTTAGTTTAGTTCTTGTCCTTGGCAGCAAGTCTGGTCCCAGCTGGAGAAGAATGAAGAGTGTGGCTTGTGGGCAGTGGCTTCCCCTCCAGTACTTCAGAGGACACCTTGCTGAGAGGCGCAAGTGTGTTGCGTTCCAACGTTCAAACGTTCCCATGGCAAAGGACCGCACCAGTTGTTGTTGCCTGTGGCCTTACAGGACAGTTTTCCTTGGCATATGCCCCTCTCCTGGAGTCTCAGGACTCCCACCCGGTGCCTAAGGAGGTAAGTGTGACAACGCGGGTCACACCAGAGGTCTAGCCAGGCCAGCGTCCTGTGTCCCAGAGGAGCAGATGAGATGTGTAGGTAACGATCGTCTCCAGGCTCATTTCCTGTTCTCCACAGGTCTGTGGCTCCAGGATTTCCTGGAGACAGAGGAGTTTTATTCCCATTTGAGATCTGCTTAAGCTGTTGACATCCACCTGCCCTGTGGCAGGGAGCTCCATGACTTCATTATGTGAGCCGCACAGAACCAGCTCCCTTTGACTACTTGGACTTTGCAAAGAGAACTGGTATGTTTAACTCTCAAGACACCGAATTGTTGATGAATACTTGTGCTATTGTGTTCACATCCTTTTCTTCCACCATGGCAGAACTGCACTCCATCACAGGAGTCGTATCCATTTGCTCCCTCACAGGTGATCACAGAATCACAGTTGTCTGGATTCTGGCCTATTTATGGTCAGTACTTTAACAAGGTAAGATCTTAGGGCACTTAACAGAAATCCAATGTTTTGCATGCAATGAGGGAAAGGAGGGAGGGAGATACTTTTCTGTGGCCCACCACAAATGCAGTGCCTGGCTCCCATGGGGAGGGAGATTTTCTTAGCAAATGAAGGTGGATTGTTTTCTCCTGGTCTTTGAGGTCCTTGAGGTCCTCTTACTGGTTTCTTTCTCTCTCCCGTTCCTCTCCTCCTGCCCTGCAGATTTATGTAGTTTCACACAGCATGTCTTAGATAATGAGAATGAGTCTGCATGGGGAATAGCTAGACATGCACACCAATAAAGTGTTGTTTTAATGTTGGCAGTTTTCTGGCCCATATTAATTTATCACACTCTCCAGAGAGCACTTTGTTATGAAGATACCCTGTCAAATGCTTTGCCAGCTTTATTGAAAGGTAAAGAGCAAATATCTCCCAGAACTGGGGGAGAGAGTTATTGTTTTCAGAACCTGTGCAATTTGCTCTTTATTGAATATGTGCATTATACACAGTACAATTCTGTTTTATATAGTGGTTTCTCTGTGAGAATCTCTGTGTCCCCAGAGCTTCTAGTATTTAATACAACAAACATTCTATATGAACAATCATTGAAGATCACCCTTAGCAGCATCAAGAGGGTGAACTTAGCCCATGGGAAGAGACTCGTGAAGTCATTGATTCTGTGACCTTTAACTCCCCAAGAGGGCTCAGGAGCTAAGCAGACTGAAGAAGAGAACTTTGCTCACTGTCATTTTCCCTTTGCAAACTTGGGCCTCACAGAAGTGTTTCTCCTCCCCAGAAGCGTGTCCCTGTTCCTGGCCCTGCCATGTCCACCTCCCCTATGGCTGCAGGAGCCTGATGATGTGTTTGTCAGTGCATGGTGGAACCAGAGTCCCATGTGCACTAGACTGAAAGAAACAGGAACAAAACCCTTGGGGAGCGTGATGTAGCTGCCCAGAGCCCAAGCGTTTTCCCGTGCGGGAGCACAGACCTGCAGTGGCGGTGCTGGAGGCCCCGTGCAGAGGCTTCTCTTGGCCAGCATCCTCACCACCCGTGCAGCGAGGGGCTGGCCCTGCTGCCCACCTCAGCCTGCTGGTCTCATTTCCAATGGCACGAGCTCTAAGTGCAATGAACTCCAAAACTTTGGCCCACAGTCATTTAAGGTGCTCTCCTTTGGGAAAAAAAATGTGTATTTTTTAAGATCTCGTTAAAGTCTATTAATTCAGGAACTTACGGTGCAAACGCGCAGAGAGTTTTCCTGGACAACTTTCTTCTCCGTGAGCCACATGGTTGTCAGTCCCCTGGCAGAGCCAGCTCGCCTGGAGCCTGTTCTCCATTTCTCACTGCAGTGTGGGCTTCTCAGATAAGGGGAATGTGCATTTACTTAGTCACATCCGACTGTGAAACCTGTACATGCCTTAGCAGGAGCCATCCCTTAGCAGGCAGGTGTCACATGCTGAGACATAAGAGGATGGGCGACTGATGGCAGCACATCCTGGGCTACAAGCCATGAGCCTCACCAAGGGAGTGACTGCCCGTGCTTGTGGCCAGCAGATTCATTCCGAGTTCCTCTGTCATCCACTGCATCTGGCTGGTGAGACCGTGCAGCACAAAGGTGACATTCTCTGCCCATCTGAGGAGTTGCAGATAAAATCACCAGCTGCTTGCGCTGCTCCTGTCACTCCAGCCTGAGGTCACAGCCCAACCGTGAACGCAAGGGTGGGAGAAGAAGGCGGTATAGGCCGTCATCACACCAGGTCAGTGTACTTCCCAAAGCATCACCTCTGCACTTGGAGGCTGCACTTTGACCTTGGTGATACCTTAACTGATGTTTTATTTATTTCCTCTAGTGAAGTGGGGTCTCATTTCTCAACTGCACTGTAGTACTGCAAAATAATACATACTAAAAAATAAGTTTTTGCAACCAGGCGGGCCTGACAGCGCTGGTACTTATCATGCAGTGCTAATAGCAAATCACCATTTGAAAGGTCAGCACTTTCAATCCACAATTTCTAGCACTACAGCTTGTACCGTACTGTGCCATTTCAACCAACATGTTTCTCGTGGCAGGTATTTATTGGTGTGTCCTTCATTCTATTTAAAGATTCCTGTTTTGCTCCTTGAGAACCAAAGAGAAAAACAGGAGAAGTAGGGAAAAAAAATGATAAGGGATTGAAAGCCACAGCCTGTTTTAGACGATTGTTTACTACATGGCACTCCTTTGGCCCTCTGCATTGTCAGTCTCTGCAGGCTGTATGGAGCAGCTGGATGTCGAGGGTTTAGATTGCGGGGTGACAGTAAAACCCTGGCAGATGTATTGTTAACCCCGTCTCCCCCCCACTTCCCACTTTTGCCCCTCCCTCTCCCCCCTTCCCACTCAGGACAGGCGATCCGGAGGGAAAGAAGGACAGAGAGAAGAGAGTTGGAAAAATTAACCATGTTTTACTAATGCTATATTAAGAGTAGAGAAAATAATACAAAACATACAAAACCAATCTTGAAAGTCTCGGCAACTGCAGAGCCGGCACCTGAAGTCCTGGACTGGACTCTGCAGCCAACCGGAGCTGGATTCAGTCTGTCACTAGGCCTCAGTTCGCAGGGATGACTAGCAAGGTCCTCTCCTAACGTCGGCCATAAGGAAAAAAGGGAAAAAGGGACGAGATCCTCGTGATCTCCCACTTTTATATGCAGTATTCACGTGAATGGGATGTTATACACAGTTGGTCAGTTTCTTGGTCACTTGTTTCTCGTCGCCCCTCTCGCGAGATGTTCATCCTCTCGTGCTTATCAATAAGTTTGCATTCCATTGCCAGGTTTACCAAAACATGTGTCTGGTTCTCCAGGAAAATGCAGTTAATATGAAGCTTTAGCTGACAGGCAAAATTCACTGAAAGAGAAACTTGTTTTTAACAAAACCAGGACACTGGATAATACTTGAGAATTATGGCTTGAAAGGCAACTTATTATCTGATGGATAGTTTATGGCACCAGTTTTCTTCCCTGATGATACGAACAAAACATGACAGGGAAAACAGTCCTGTGAAGCCAAGAACAAAGCCAGCACAACAGGCTGCCAGCAGGAGCCTCCCGCCAGCCCTCCTCAGTGACCAAAGCGGAGGCGTTTCCTGTGGACGCCAGGACAGGGCTGGTGTGGAGAAGCGCTGCGTTGCCCAGCAGTGCCGCGCCCTCGGGGCGCCCCCTGCGCTCTTGCAGGCGTGCAGCGCCCTCGCGGAAGAGCCGCGCGTCCCCGGGGTGGGTTCTTGCAGGGCTGTGCACGTCGGATTGGCCGCTTCTCTCTGCCCAACGTACATTTGCGCTTTAGAAATGCACTTACACCTGCTCCCAGCCATGCACTTTTTTTGGTGACCTTTAAATGCACAAATCAAAAGGATACTGTCAGTGCAGAAATAACAACATGATGGGGTAATATGAAACAAATTCCAAACTGAAAATCTGGGAAGCATTTAAAACAAATTCTGTAAACAGAGCAAAAGGAAAAATAAAACAAAGCCCCAAAACTCAATGCCTTTCCTCCAGTGATGGTGTTTCCTTCCCTTTCCTTCCTTTTAGACTTCCTGTAATTTGGGACCGGAAACAGAACAGATCTCTTTAATTTCCTATTTACAGTTAGTTTCACTGTCCTGTATCCCAGGCGTCCTAAGACAATGTTGCTTTCCCTTGACTCACAGCATTATTGGGGAATGACTATATGAAACAGGTGAATTCTTTCCCAGCAGACTGAGTTACTGATATTAATTTGGGTCATATTTTCTAATATTTACAGCATTTTTAAAAGATGTCTTGAAAGTGTAGTAGTCAAAGCTGATTAATAGATATATTGCGTGCATGTCTGTGTGTGTGTGGTGCGTTTTAATGATACTCTGAGCCTTAACCATTTCCTCCTCCATCCGAAGCTAACGTTACATTAAAGTGCCTTAGTCCCACATGTGGTTTGTGGCAGCTCAGCGCGGTGCTGCCGCTGGAACCAGCGACCTCGCGCCCCCCCTGCTCCCCCCCTCGCTCCCTGCGTCCTCTGCGGTGAAATGGGCAGGAACTCATCCAGCCAGACAGCGTAACTGGCAGCCCCCGTAGATGAAACCTGCCTCTGGTTTCAGCCCAGATCAGCCCAAACTATAGTATGTGAGAGGACATTACCTAGCTCAAAAGGAAGCTGGTGGAGCAGCCACTGTCGGTATCTGGGAGACTCCCGTGGTTCGGGCGCAGGCGCTGTTTGCAGCCTCCGTTGCCCGTGTGAGGCTGGCTGGCTCCGCGGGCCGCTGTTGGCCTGGCCGGGGCCGTCCCTGCGCCTGAGCCCACAGCTTGGAGGTTTGTGGGTTTTTGTTGTTCTGTCACTCGATAGCTAAGGTGGCCAAGGCTTTTCTCTGCTCTCCTTTTGCAAACAGCCACCTTGGGGTTCTTTCCAGGGCTGGTGATGGCTGACTTCTAGCCTTCCACATTAAAAAAAAATCAAAAAATAAAGACATCTTACGTGACTTCAGCCAGCCTTCAGCCTTCAGCATAAATGGTGCTGTTTCACTTCTTGACCGACTCCATTTCAAAGTAGCAGCCAAAACTATGCCATGAAAAGGAAGCAGAATGAGAATTTTACTGGAAGAGCAATGGATAATTTCAGCTTTTCCAGCCAGCCATGGGAAAGAAACTTCCATCAAAATATTTTTGCTTCCCACGGGAATGCTCACGTCTCCTCCCGCAGAGGAACGGGCGTGCACAGACCCTGCAGGGGCACTCGGCTGAGGAGGGGAGACCGTCACGTCAGCAGGTGGTGTCAACGAGGGGAGTCCAGGGATGGAACAGGTAGATTACGCCCCATAGGAATAAGCATTAACTTGAAAAGGGCGCAGCTGAAGGCTGGGGCTGCAGGCTGTGCGTGGAGGGGCTGCTTGGTGGAAACCTGAGCATTTTACCACTGCCAGCAGTATATACGGAGTTTCTGACAAGTTTGTAAAGATGGAATTCAATTAGCGGAGCTCAGAATTTGGCTCTTGGAGGCTGCTGCATCCTCTGACACTGGAGTCTGGCAAAGCATGCTGGTTATAATCCTCTTTGAGGCAAATGCTGTTCGTCGGTGACTTCTGGAACTAATTTTAAAACAAATGGCAAGTATGGCCTGTATCTATGGCCTATATTTATTTCTATATCTAAGTTAAGCTTCATCTTTTTTCTCCTGAGAGTGCTTCTGGAATGTTTTCTCTGGTAGAGACGGTGAGCCTGACCTCTCCTCTCAGTTTGACATGGAGACAGCACACACGGCGGTGCTGACGGGGCTGCCCAGGCTGGGGACATCTCCGGAGGACACTCTGCGTCAGCACTCGGGCTGGGTAGGCTCGGAGGGGGAAAGTCTGAGCTCCTGCTGACACCCTCGTACGCATTGTCCCCAGTACATTGTCCCCCAGGAAGCTCTGTTCAGGGCTTGGGCTGAGCCCTTGTGAAACACTCTTCCTACAGCCTCACTCTGTATCTTTTTACTGTCCTGAGACCAGTTACTCATACAGAACTAAGTCTGCTGTTACACTCTGGTACTGAATTGTCCATACAGGCTGCTATCCTCGCTTTCGTTTTTTGAAAGCCTGTTCCATGGCCCAGGCTCGCTCAGCCCCTGCTCATTCATAGCCGTGCGCTTTCCTTCAAGGCTGCCCAGGAACAGCACTGCCGCTTACTTGAGGCAAAGCACTCCAGCTGAATCCTTGCTTGTTTGTTTTCTCTCCCATGCCTCTCTGCAGTTTGTATTCTTTAGGACTTAGGGAACAGTTAAAAAACAAACACGCCAAAGAAACCTCAACCACGAAACAATCAAATTATGTAACTCATGTTTGCTAGTCACCTTATGTGCAGATTTGGAAGGTGCCCAAGCAGCAAAATTTAGCAAAATGAAAATTGAAAAGCACATGGTGGCAGAGTTGAGGGGTGCCCATGGTTTCCTTGCGGGTATCTATGCCAAATGTTTTGCTGTTTGGTTGAGTCAGTTTTCAGGCATTTTTTTCAGTGCTCTGGGAGATATTCAGTTTCTTCTTCTTTTACATCAGTAATAGGTTCTTTATAGACATCAGATTCTGCAGTCTGATAGGGAAAACTCAAGTAATAAAGGTGGCTGTACCACTGTTTTTGTGGGGTGACGGAGCCAGAGTTCAGGGATGAGAACGTAACACAGATGCTATTCAAGCTATGCCTGTGACTCATCATGGTATCTCAAGTGATCCCTTCCTCTTGTAAAATGGATAAAATGGTGTTTATCTATTCCTGTAATGCCCTGTGAGATCTACATTGATAAAGAATTAAAAGGAACTTGTAGTTTATTATTGTAGGACAACTAAACAATGGCTTAGGGCTTCAGTGAGACAGGCTACTGGTAGTGGTGCATGTTTTGGGGACCCTGTTTGAGCAGTGGTTATGGGAGAAGAAAACGAGATGTGGAGGGCAACGCGTGAGAACAATACAGAGGATGGGAGGGGAGAGAGAACCAACACAAACTGGGGTTTGCTGGGCATAGTAGTTTCCTTTTTCAGATGTATTCTTCCTGAGTTGTTCTTTACAGGCTTACTTGCCTCAAGACACAGTCACACAGCCTTATTTCCAAAGGTTTTCTAAAGGCTGTAGCGAGGAGTGAAACTTGATAAAACTAATGCAGGCTGATAGCGTTGGGTATCGAAGTGATAAACGGAGTCCATTAGAGAGGTACTACGGGTACTACTTTGCTGGTAGACAAGGAACACATAGCTGTGAATTGGATAGGAGCGGATTCAGCGGATTCCAGTGCGTTTGGGAATGCCGTTGCTGCACGTTGTTGCGATTTGTGGTCTTGTCAGCAGTGCAGGCTCGTGCTGCGGTACAGTCCTCACGTCCAGCTGCAGTCTGCTCTGGACTAAGAGGCAGAGCCTCGCAGAAGGGCCATGGGACATGGGATCCCTGCTTGGTGCCTGGAGGAGAGGGGGACATCTACTTTTGTGATATGTTGGTTTTCAGCCAAATGTCTTCCAGATTTTCTTTTAATGAAAAATTTCTCATAAAGAACAACATTTTCTGTCAAAACATGCTTTAGCAGGAAAATGTTCACCAGTCCTATTTAATAGCCTTTTTATGCTTCATTTTCCTTGTAAGGAGGAGGGCTGCTTTGAGTGCCCAAAGAACAGAGTAATCCATACAGACAGGCTCCTCCTCACACCATTACTTGCTTTAATTCAAAAGCATTTAAACTGTTAGCGAAGTTCCAGCCCGTCAGTGCCTCCGTTATTCACACAGTGGGCAGAGGCGCTGACGGTCTGGCGGGCGCGAGCGCCGCTGGGGCTCCCGGCACCCTGGCGCTCTGTTGAAGCTGATTGTGCTCCCGGCACCCTGGCGCTCTGTTGAAGCTGACTGTGCTCCCGGCACCCTGGCGCTCTGTTGAAGCTGACTGTGCTCCCGGCACCCTGGCGCTCTGTTGAAGCTGACTGTGCTCCCGGCACCCTGGCGCTCTGTTGAAGCTGATTGTGCTCCCGGCACCCTGGCGCTCTGTTGAAGCTGACTGTGCTCCCGGCACCCTGGCGCTCTGTTGAAGCTGACTGTGCTCCCGGCACCCTGGCGCTCTGTTGAAGCTGACTGTGCTCCCGGCACCCTGGCGCTCTGTTGAAGCTGATTGTGCTCCCGGCACCCTGGCGCTCTGTTGAAGCTGATTGTGCCGACTAGCAGAAACAGGGACTGCGCTTACAGTAACTGTGCAACGCACAATCTGTCACCACCTGAAACACGACCTGGATAGCGAGTTCCTTAGTCCCAGTGGAACTGAAGGGAGGTTGTTCACTGCATGAGACACGGAGGGTAATGCTGTTTTCATTAGTTTATTGGGTGGTGATGCATTCACTGCAGAAATACTGTTGCAGCATTTGTACAGTTAAACGAAAAATGAGATCACGAGTGGTTTACACACCCTGGAGACATCTTGAACCTGAGGCTCTCAGAAAAAATCCTTTCATGCTGTACTGCGGTATGTTGACTCTTCCCTCAACATGAATACTGAACTTAGAGATCACTGGAAGAGATTTTATATTAATACATAGGACAGGTAATTTAATGCATCAGCAGTTTTTGGCCACATTCACCCTTTCCTGAAAACTCAGTACTGACTTATACTCCACTGTCCTTTAGACTTCAGAAATTTTCTTTTTTGATTTTCAACTTATCATTTGTTTCTATGTCAAATGCGTCCTGTTAGACGAGTAGTCTGCTCGCGCTCTGCCTGCCGCCCTGTGCTGCTCGCAGCGGCAGGAACAGAAAAAGCCTGCTGGGCTTTCCCGTTTCTGACTGCCCGTCCCTCACAGTTCTGTGTTTCTGAAATATCCACCCCAGCCTCCATCAGATGGGAAGACAGTGAGTGCTGCTCTGGCCTTGTTTATATCAAGATAGTTTTCCATATTTACAACACTATTATAAAGATTCTGGTCTCGCCCGTTTGGGGCTGACCTGTATCACCCATCTTTGTTTTGGCACCACCAAAAACTACAGTGTATCAGTTTTGATACAGCTTGAAATGGTAGGTTCGATCTCTCACCTTTCTCCATCACAAAACCTGGATTCATCCGTCACGTCATCACAAGCTGGATTCAAATCTGTTCCCATCTCCCTGACACCCCTTGTTCGTTTACCACATTTGACAGTTTTTCCACTATACAGCCTTCCCTTGCCTGTCACTCCTCAATGACAAAAGCTGGCACCCCCAGAGTGCCCAGACTGTCCTTACAGTTTCTTGTCCCTTCTGCCTAGGTGTAGCACTCTGAATATTCCAACAACCTGAAATATTTGGTAAAAAAACATTTCACCAGATCTGTTTTTCATGTATGTTTGATTCCCCTGGTTTTCTGCTTATTAACTGAGGCAGCTCGTTATGACTAAATCAGTAGAGCCACTTGCCTTATCGTGGCCACGTCATCTCCACCCACCCCCAATTCCTCTGATCCGGAACCTGTTGCAAACAGGCCTCGGTGTGGCTTGGGCTCCCCCGCTCATTTCCCGCTCTTACCGAACTACGAAACTGCCCATCGCGACGTGACCCGTCCTGCAGCCGCATCCGCCGAGCGCCCGGCCCCGCGGTCCCGCCGAGCGCCCGGCCCCGCGGTCCCGCCGAGCGCCCGGCCCCGCACACCCGCCGAGCGCCCGGCCCCGCGGTCCCGCCGAGCGCCCGGCCCCGCACACCCGCCGAGCGCCCGGCCCCGCGGTCCCGCCGAGCGCCCGGCCCCGCACACCCGCCGAGCGCCCGGCCCCGCACACCTGCCCGGCTCCGCCGAGCCGCTTCCCCTCCAGGGCACAGCTGTTGACAGGAAGAGGAAAAGGGAGGAAGAACAGCCTTGCTCTGCAGTAGAAAAAAATACAAATGCAAAGGTTTGGACTGAACATTTTCCCTTTCTTGTTTTGCTCAGGGTTCTCAGATGTTTTCTTTCAATCTGGGGCTGGTTGCTACACGTTCTTCGTCCCCAGCACGTTACTGCTCTCGCTGCGAGCTGGAGATCGGCGGCGGGGGCTCCGGGAAGAGAGCGCGTCTGCCCTTTAGTACACAACGATACCTCCCGTCACCCGTTGTGTCCCCATGTCCACCGGTAACACTTTCGGGGCCAGCGGGGCCCCGCGCTGCCCTGCTCGCCACCCGCGCTCGCACGGCGGCAGCACGGGGTGGGCCCGGGCCCGGGCCGTCCGCCTGTCCCCGCCGTGTCCGCGCCGGCCGCTGGCGGGCCTGGTTGCCCTGCCCGCGGGCATCGGGGTGTCCTGCCCGCTGCGGCCGCCTCGGCTGCAGGTGCGGGGAGGGGCCGCCCGGAGCCGGTTCCCGGCCCGGCCCCGCCCGGTGCGGCCGCTTCCCGGCGGGGCGGGGCGGGGCGGGGCGGGGCGGGGCGGGGCGGGGCGGGGCGGGGCGGGGCGGGGCGGGGCGGGGCGGGCGGCAGGCGGGGCCGGCGGCAGGCGGGGCCGCGGCGGCGCTCGGGCCCAGCGGGGCTGCCCGGGCAGCGGGCGCTGGAGCGTCAGGAGCTGTGGTCAGTAGGGCGTGGGGGCAGGGCTCTGCACTGCCGTGAGCTGACAGCTCGTTTTCTCAGGTGGATTCTGTAAGCAAACTAGTAACACCAAGCTCCCATCTCTTGCATCAGAGAGGCTGGAGACCTTGGTAAATACTGCAAATGGATTATATAAACTGCTCTAAATTAAGGAAATAGTCTCTGATTATCATCCCGTCTTTTTTTTGGGAATGGGTTGAAGACTGCCTGCTGAAAGAGACAGCAGTTGTAAGTGTTAAAAAAAAAATTGTAAGGTACTTGGTTGTTAATATGGATCACTGGCTAACACGAGATAGAACAGGAGATGGGAAAGGTAAGTGAAGTAATTCAAGCTTTCATGAGTAAACAGGGAATTAAACAAAGGCTGCATATATCCTGCCACCCATAGAACTCTGGAGTGCTAGAAAGGATGAAGCAGACTGTTAAAAATAAACTCAATAAAATTATAGGGCGATATCCAAAGCAGTGGACTGTAAAATTGCCAGTAATATTAGTAGCTTAAAGAAATAGCAACAGCTCAGGCACCAGTTTACGTTTGTGGCATGTTTCTTTGGACAACCGACGGTCCACACATGAGACCCTAGGGGTTCTGAAGGTGATCAGTGGAATGGCAAAAACGAAACAGGAGAATAAAGAAGAAATTTAGGCTCTTGTGGAAAAAGCAGTAAAAGAAGGAAGAAAATGAGAAATTTATCTATATATGGTGATACTGAGGCCAAGTAATGGTTTTGGACCTGGGTAAAAAGAAACATGCTTTAGAAACAAAATGGAAGGCGCCCTAATTTGTTACCAGTATGATCCAGTGACACATCAGAGGGATGAGGGCAATGGTACATGTGAATGGCTTCGTGTTTCTCAGTTCTGCGCCTACAGGGGAGAGTGTGGACTGCACTGGGGAAGGACAAGAAGGAGGGAAGTTCCTGCAGCATCCATTTGAGAGGGGAGCTGTTCGGGCTGACTTGCCGTCGCTCGCAGCAAGCCCAAAAGACATCCCATTTCTGGAAATCAAAGGGAGCTACGGCCTGAGCTGGTCACTCGGCTTGGCCCTGGTATCACCAGGGGTATCACCAGCAGGAGCCAGCAGGGCTGTGAGTTGTTGGAATTTTTCACTTACATTCTATGGCATATAGTAACATTTTTGGCAGCTATAGTGTGTTATTATATAATTGTTCTATTATAAAATTATAGACATCTAGTATTAATAATGGCAGCTGAATTAACCGTGATCATAGACAGACCATGCCTTTCGGTGAACGCTGGTGGTTATGTGTCTCCCCCGACTTGAGGCCGGAGCAGGCAAAAGCGAATTTGCGGCCGTGTAAGTGCAGAGGGGCTGAACGCTGCGCCGTGCGGGGCTGCGCGCGTCGCCTCCGGCCTTTCGCTCCAGCACCTCTGGAGGTCGCGTTCAACAGAACAGCTGCATCTCATCCAGGCGCTGAGGAAGGCGCTAGCGAAAGAGGGCTGGGGAACCCAAATGTTTCAGAGCACTGTTCTTTTTAACCCTTCAGTGCTCTGTCTGCGGTGTATGGCTGAGGCACAGGGCAGTCCTCCCGCGTGGGTCCGTTCGCAGCTGCTGAGCTGGGGCAGTGCTGGGAGGTCACACCGGGATGCCAGTTGGTACAGCTGACCTTGTAACTGGTGTTCAAAAAGCTTCCACCTTCTGAATGAAACACAGAGCTTGGGAAACCTTTAACACAGGGCTCTAATTTCATCTTGGCTTTATACAGTTCTGAGGCTTATGTTTAAAATGTCACGCCTGCTCTACATGTGCCATTTATTAGCCTATCCAGAACACAAGTGATCTCAACAGTACATGTATTTGGAAACGTGCTTTTCAAAATCTGGTTGGGGCAGGGCATCAGTCAAGTCCTGTATGACAGATCCAAAATCTGGTTAATTTCATTTTTATTTTCTTGCTTCCTTTGCTTCATCACATGGTGTCTGTCAGCTGCCAAATAAAGAAGATGGAGCAGCCTGTCCACACAAAAGAACTGTTAACCAGTAAAGCTAAGAGTACATTAGATGTCTGGTACATCATGGGCATTTGTTTGAAGTTCTGCATTCAAATATCTCCTTCCACTTTCCAAACCTCTCACTTACCAGGTATCTGGGTTCTTTGTGTAGTATGGAAGGCACTGCACAGCTGCAGATCTCTATAATCTATGAGCGAGAATACTTCAGCTCACAACTGGGTCTTCATATCCAGTTTCAGAATTACGTCCTATGTTCTCATGCTGCTTTGACATTACTTTGTCGTATGAGTGCTAGCACTGTGACTGCGGTGGTTGAACACCACTAATTTATAGGTCAGGGCAGTTGTGCTGGACCTTTCTTGAGTAGGAATGTTGTTGCAACAGGTCTCTGGGAAAGTGAAGTGTATGGAATTCTGGAATACATGCACTTAAATAGACTGTAAATCTAGAATGTCTGGATGGCTGAATTGCAAACGACTTGTAACCTCAAACTTGTCTTTGACGTATGCTTTTCTTTCAATATAAGGATGCTGCCTGGATGTGTAGGGATGGGATCAGGAAAACCAAGACACAGCTGCAGTTGAATTTGGCAGAGGGTTCAAAGGATAATAAGAAGGGTTTCTGCAGATGTGTTGGGCATAAAAGGAAGATGAAAGGAAATGCGTATACCACACCCCCCAATAAATAAGATAGGAAAACCAGAGGCAACGATCATGGAGAAGGCTGAGGTAGTCAGCAGTTCTTTGGACTCAGTTCTCAATGGTAATCTCTCCTACCACATCTCCCAAGCCCCTGAACCTCCAGACAGGGAATGGAGGAATGGAGTCCCTGCCATCAGAAGTGAAGGTGGCGCTCCAGAGCACCCAAGGAACCCGGACGAGCACGGTCCGCAGGACCCGCTGGGGGCATTCCAGTGTCCCGGGGGAGCCGGCTGATACAGCTGCCCGGCCACTCTCAGTCTGATTTGAAAAGTCGTGGCAGTCAGGCAGTTTGGCAGTTGTATGGAATGTCTGTCTTTCAAATCCCGCCTGTAATCAGCTTGTGGGAGTTTTGGGCGGGGCCCTAGCTAGTAGAGTGTGAAAGAGACAGCTTTGACTACATCCAGTGTAAGTACCAAGAACCAAAGTGTGGGCATGAATAGTTGCCTGTCTAGGTTTGTTACCTAATGGCACATTTTTTATAGCTCTTTATGCATAGGCGTATTTGAAATCAAGTGCAAAAATCGCATGTTACTGATGCTTTAAAGCAGGTTTTTCATGGCACCAGGGTAGTGTGTGTAATAACGATTAAATTCAATAATACCTGATTTTAATGTCTGTCTTTTACAGAAAAGCATTTAGAGCAGATTACAATGTGACTGAAATCTGCTGTGAATGGAATATACGTGGTTCCCTTAGAGAGAGTGTTTTACCACGTACATTTTATTAGAAAACAGTGAAACAAGTTTTGTCTTTAACTCCTGGTGGAGCACAAGGTTCTGCCTTGAATGTAAAGTGTTCTTGCAGCTTGGTTAGAAGCAGCTGGCAACCTGTCAAACGTAAAGGCAATTCAGTGGACTCATTAAAGCTTTAAAATGTCGGTGTTTGCCCTTTTCTGGGTGCTTTCAGCAGCAGTAAGTGTAGTAATCAAGCAAATTACAGAACAGAGGTGGGTGGTCAAGCTGTGACCCTGCAGCGCGCCCCCGTCGTGCCCTGCGCTCCGGCCCCGCGGTGTCCTCAGGCGTCGCTCCCGGCCCCGCCCCTGCGGCCCCGCCCCTGCGGCCCCGCCCCTGCGGCCCCGCCCCTGCGGCCCCGCCCCTGCGGCCCCGCCCCTGCGGCCCGCCCCTGCGGCCCCGCCCCTGCGGCCCCGCCCCTGCGGCCCCGCCCCTGCGGCCCCGCCCCTGCGGCCCCGCCCCTGCGGCCCCGCCGAGCCCGTGCAGGCCCCGCCCCGCGCGCTGCTCTCGCGAGAGCGGCCCCGCCCGCGCCGGAGCTGCTCGGCGGTACCGGAAGCGGGCAGCGGCCGCCCCCGTTACCGACCGACCCTCGCTACCGACCCCTGGCCATGGCCGACCCCAAGTACGCCGACCTGCCCGGCATCGTGAGTGCGGGTCGGGGGGAAGCCTGGGGGTCTGAAGGGACGGGGGGACTGGGGGCATCAGGAAGTCTGGGGAGATCTAGGGGCGGGGGCCTGAGGAGGCCTGGGGGAGAATGAGGGGTTCTGGGGGTGTCTGATTCGGTTAGAGGAGGAGATCTGAGGGAATGGAGGGGGTTTGCAGTGGCTGGGGTGGGTCTGCGGGAACTGTGGGGATCAGAGGGGTTTGGAGGAGGGGCTCTGGGTCAGTAAACGGGGCATTTGGGGAGACTGGGGGTGTCAGGAGAAGGGAACGTGTTAGAGGGAGCACAGGTTGGGGTCAGAGGCATTTGAAGTGTCTGGGGGAACAGGTGTCTCTGAGGGGTTGGGAGTACCCTGAATGTTTGGGGTAATTGTAGGAGTTGGTAACTGTGAGGACCTGGGGCATTTGGAGGTGTTGGGCGGACAGGGGCAGTTCTTGGGGTGTGGGGGGCCATCAGGGGTGTCCAGAAGGGATGTGGAGGCTTTGGGGAGTTGGAGGGTGTGGGGGCAGATAGCTGTCACAAGTGCTTGTGGGCTGAGGCGATATCTGAAGCTGTTTGAGGCAGTTGTGTTGGTCACAAATAAATAACAAACAGCCAAGGAGAGCTGGGGTTTCACCAGCGCCCATTTGTCCTGCAGGCCAGGAATGAGCCTGACATCTATGAGACCAGTGACCTGCCCGAGGACGACCAGGCTGAGTTTGAGGCGGTAAGGCCTTGCTGGGGCTGTGCTGCGGTGAGAGGGTGAGAGTGTGCCTGTACCCCCACCCCGCAGCCATCCAGCACAGTGGGGCTGGCACCGTGGCAGGGAAACAGCTCCTGTCCCCGCACGTCCCCCTGCAGTGCCATGTCTTCCCCCATGGTGAAGTGTCCCAGTGATGCACTACCCCATCTCTCAGCCTGCCAGTGCTTTGAGGGGCCAAGAAGTGAGGGCAGGGTGCAGCTCTTACCCCACACAGGGTGGATATCCGCATCCCCAGTGTCTGCATCCTGCATAACGTGGCCGAGGGCAGCAGAAGTGAGCAGGGCTGGCCAGCTTTCCTGTCCCCATTAGCTTTGGGCAATGCCTGCTAGACAGCACACGGAAGACAAGTGCAGACTGTTGAGGTGGATTCACTCTCATAAAACAGCTCCAAGTGGTGCTGGGGTCCCACAGACTAGCCCTGTGCTGGAGCCCATCACACCCAGGCTGCGGCCGTTCTCTGTGGGACTGCCATGTGGTGACTTCGACGTGGGTTGACACCAGGGGCCTGTCCTCAAGCCTGCTGGTGAGGCAGAAAGCTGATGGGTGCTTGTGGATTGGCCCAAATGGCTGCTCAGTGCCTGCCCCAGACCCCACTTTGCTGGCACATGCTGCCGATTGGTCTGAGCTGGTGGAGGGGGCGCTGAGCCACGGCAGCGCAGAGGCTGGACCCAGCTTGTCCCTGCAGTGCAAACAGTGTTTGTAGGGTGCACTGGGCACCCGGCCCCGATTCTGAGAGAAAGCAAAGAGATCCCTTGTGAGATCCAGGGTGGCAAGACACACTGAAATGGATTGTTTCCACCTAAAGTTGCCCCTGACAAGCCTCAGTTACAGCGAAATGGTGCCTGAGAGTAGAGCAGTGACACACCAGTGATTCCCTCAGTGTTTTCCCTTCCTTGTGGCCCCTGCTGCAGACAGGAGGTGAAGGGTTGTTGGGGTTTTTACTTCCTGTAACGTCTCCTGGGAACCCCTCACGCAGCTTTGTTGTGTTTCTTGGCTCTCGTGTGCTGAACTGATCTGAGTTTTCTCACCGCTTTTCCCCTCCCTGCTCCTCCCCACCTTGCCTGGACGCTAGTTTGCACAAGTAAGCTGGTTCACCACTGCTGTTTCTGCATGCCATTTGGGGTGGATTTTTGCATGCAGATGTGCACAGGGTACCACAGCCACTGCCTGTTGCTGTACCACCTGGTCCTGGCTGTGGGTCACTCCACTGTGAGGCACAGGCAGCTGGCAGTGGCTGGGCATCCTAGGGTACAACATTGTGCTGCTGCTGCCTCCCTGCTCTGCCTTGCCCTCTTTGCATGTTCTCTGCCTGACTGCACGTGCTGCACTCCTTGTCCTTTGGGACCTCCATGGACCTCCTGGCCTCCCCATGATGTGTCTTGGCTATGCTGTACTCCTGCCCTGGCAGCCTCGGGCCCCTCCACAGTCATGCTGCCTGCGCAGAGGGTTGCCACCCAGGGCTGGTCGCTACCGTCCTGCCGCAGCCCATCCTGCCAGGCTTTGTGGCACACTGCTGGGCTGGGCAGGATGCAAGCAGGCAAGAGAGGCCGTGCTGAGCCCTCACCCCTGCTGCCAGCACAGCATGGGGCTGACTGCTAAGCAGGTGACAGCTCATGCCCCTCTAGGGACTTGCATTGGGCTTTTGTTCCCCCAAACTGCAGGCAAGGCCCCCAAGAGACCCAGCGACCTGCCAGGCACTGGGCTGCTCCATGGGGCCTTGTCCTGTCCCAGGCTCTGCTCGCTTCTTCCCCCAAGGTAAAAGAAGAGCTGGAGCAAGGTTATCAAAGCTGGGGCTTGACTGCATCACCCCCAGACTCTGGCCACATCCTGCTTCCATGCTTTCTCTGGGCACCTTCATCAAGCCTTGTGGTGGCCATGACCAGCGTGTCCCCAGCTGCCCCTGAGTGTCCCACCAAGGGGTCCAGCGTGCTGCTGCCCGCACTCTTGCAGCCGCTGCCTTTGCCTCCACACTGGTGGCCCTGCATCCCACATGGCTCTTGAGCCCTCACACAGGGCTGGTGGGGCCACCCTGGTAACAGCCTTGGCGCAGGGATGTGGGTGATGGCGGGCCATGCATGGGACAGACCTTCTAACGTGGTTTTTGTCTCTCTCTCCCCGCCTCTCCTAACCTTGCTCTGACTTTCTCACCTCTGGGAAACGCAAGGAGCTGGTAAGAGCCCGTCTGTCGGCCACTGTAACACTGCACTCTGTTCACAGACACTCGCTGCTGCCTCCCCTCAGCCAGACGGCCCCCCTAACACTGCTAGTGCTGCTCCTGCTGTTCTCGCTCCTCTTGTCCATCTGCGGTGCGCCAGGGCTCCCCAAAAGTGCTCCAGGCCACAGCCAGGCACAGGGGCTGAAGAGGGGCTACCATGGCCAAGGGCAGCAGGTGGGGGAGTCCTTCAGGTGCCTCCTTGCAGGGCCCAGCAGGGTCAGGGCCCCCTCACTGCAGTGAGGCGTGAGGAGAGCCCAGACTCACCATCTCACTCAGCTTGCCAGGTTCTGGGCAAAGCCTCTTTGGTCTTTGAGGGGCTGAAGTCCCGCAGCTACCCCAATGTCCCCTGGATAGCAGGAGCCACTCTAAAATACAGCTGTGGGGCAGTGCTAGCCCTGCTATGCTGGAAGAGGCTCCAAGGTGCTCACGATGTGCATGGGCTCAGCAGCAGGTTTCCTGATACTGGTTGTGGGGCTGCTAAAAGGTTTCAAGGCTCAGTGTACACTTGCACCTCTGGCCCTACTGCCTGGCCCTCATGGGAGGGTTTTGCTGCCTGCCGTGCCGGGCCAAGCCAGGGGTCTGATGTCCCCACTCTAGACCCTGGGGCTGTGCCACATCTTGTACAGCCTTCGCTGCCCCAGCAGACCCTTTGTGGGGTTCTGTCCCTGTCTGTCAGTCCTTGGGGGCTGCCTTCACCTCCCCATTTGGTTACTGTCCTCCCTCTCTTCAGCACTGGCTCCAGACGGATGCTGGTGCTGCAGGGAGGTGGCAGCTCTGCCAACAAACCCTCACAGCTGCCTCATTCCTGACACCAAGTGTTGTGTTCAGGAGGAGCTCACCAGCACCAGTGTGGAGCATCTCATCATCAATCCCAATGCTGCTTACGAGAAGTTCAAGGACAAGCACCTGAGCACTGAGGGAGTGGGTAAGCCAGGGATTTTGGGAAGGGTGGGCTGTGGGAACTCTGGGTCACTGAGCAAACCTCAGGTAGGGCACAGCTGCCTGGGATATTTTGGGGTGACACCCTGCTCTTCCTCTTCCAGATTTCTCTGATCGCATCACCAAGACCAGGAGAACGGGTTACGAGTCTGGGGAGTATGAAATTGTGAGTCCAGATTACGTGGGGATGTGAGCCAGTCATCCCTAGTAACTCCACAGTGATGTCCCTGCCCAGGCCGACAAATCACACAGAATCACAGAAGGGTGGAGGTGGGAAGGGACCTCTGGAGGTCATCTGCTCGAACCCCAGTGCTCAAGCAGAGCCACCTAGAGCCAGTTGCGCAGGACCGTGTCCAGATGGCTTCTGAATATCTTCAAGGATGGAGACTCCACCACCTCGCTGGGCAACCTGTGCCAGTGCTAGGTCACCCTCTCAGTAAAAAAACCTTTCCTGATGTTTAGGGGGAACCTCTCATGCTTCACTTGTGCCTCTGGTCCTGCCACAGGGCTCCATCCTCTTGGCACTCTCTCTTCAGGTATTGATAAGACCCCCCTGAACCTTCTCTAGGCTGAAGAGTCCCAGCTCTCTCAGCGTCCCTTCACAGGAGAGATGTTCCAGCCGTGTCAGCATCTTTGTGGCCCTTTGTTGGGCTCTCTCGAGTATGTCCATGTCTCTCTTGTACTGGGGAGCCCAGGCTGGACAGTGTTCCAGGTGTGACCTTGCCAGTGCTGAGGAGAGGGCAAGGATCCCCTCCCTCGACCACAAGACCTCTAATGCTGCCCAGGACCCTATTAGCCATCTTTGCTGGATTGTGTTTAGCTTGGTGTCCACCAGGACCTTTTCCACAGAGCCACTTTCCAGCTGGGTGGCCCCCAGCATATACTGGTGCCAGGATTGTTCCTCCTTAGGAACAGGACTTTTGCACTTCCCCTTGTTGAACTCCATGTGGTTCCTGTTGGCCCATTTCTCCAGCTTGTCCTGTCCCTCTAGATAGCAGCACAACCCTCTGGCATCGCAGCCTCTCCTCCCAGTGTGGTGTCACTTGCAGATTTGCTAAGGATTCATCCTGCCCCATCATCCAGATCATTAAAGAAGACATTAAAGAGCATCAGACCCAGCATCAACCCCTGGGGTACACTGGTTGTTACTGGCTTCCAACTAGACTTTGGGATGATGATCACCACCCTCTGGGTCTCACTGTTTGGCCAGTTTCAGTCCACCTCTGGGCTTGCTCATCCAATCCAGACTTCAACAGCTTCTCTTGGAGGATCTTACGGGAGACAGTGTCAAAGGCTTTCCTGAAGTCCAGGTAGACGATACCCACTGCACTTTCCTTGTCTGCCAGGCCAGTCATCTCATTGTAGAAGCTTATTGAGTTGGTCCAGCATGACTTCCACTTCGTTGAAGCCATGCTGATTCCTCTTGATGATTTTGTTATTCACATGCTTGGAAATGGTTTCCAGGAGTTAGCTGCTCTATCACCTTCCCAGGGAATAAGGTGCGGCTGACTTCCTGTGGTTCTCTGAGTCCTCCTTGACCTGCTTGAAGATGGGGCATGACATTCACTTTCCTCCAGTACTCTGGCATTTCTCCCAGTCACCGTGACCCATCAAAGATTATTGAGAGTGGCTTTGCAATGCCATCAGCCAGTTCACTCAGCCCTCGTTGAGGGATCAGTTTTGCAATCAGAATTGGGTAAAATAATATTAAACCTCAAACGTGTTTGTGTCAGACAGGTTTTGTGGATGTGCTGACCTCTTCTGGATACACGACCCCCCCAGCCACATAATGAAGCTCAAATGATTCTGAGCGATGCTGCTGCCTTCCTGACAATATCAAACCAAAATAATTTCAGTATTTTTCTCCTGGCAATTCTTCCAGTCCAAGAATTCCTGTAGGGACACCCCCTGCCCGCAGGCTGTCGTATAGACTCTTTTATCTAAAGGGAGTGGTCGCTGGGGAGGAGCAGGGCAGT
The DNA here is from genome assembly GCF_036013475.1 of Columba livia. Taxonomy (NCBI): domain Eukaryota; kingdom Metazoa; phylum Chordata; class Aves; order Columbiformes; family Columbidae; genus Columba; species Columba livia. Next base: position 23,010,023 of record NC_088611.1, read on the forward strand.
GACAGGGCCTGGCTTGTGCATCTCCTATCAGCCAGATTCCCTCAGCCCTCATGGGTGCATCACATCTGTGCCCATGCATCTGTCTGTGTCCATTTTCCTTAAGTATCCCCTGACCTGATCCTCTTCAGCCAAGGATATGTCTGCCTTGCTGTAGCCTTCCCCCAGCCTCTGTGACCTGGGATCCCTGAGGGTTGGTCAGGCTAGTAGAGATGGAAGGTGAAGGGGGCCTTTAGTGCCTTGGCCTTTCCTATCTCCTGTGTCCCCAGGTTCCTCATCTCATTCAGCAGCAGGTGGCCATTCCCTCTCATCGTTTTTCTGTTACCTGAGAGCTTACAAAAGCCCCTCATGTTGCCTTAGATATTCCTGGCCAGGTTGAGTTACATCTGGGCTTTGGCTTTCCTACACTCATTCCTGACTGCTCAGCAATGTCAGTCTCATGTTCCCTGTCCCTGCTCCAGCCTCTGCCTCCTTTCCTTCTGTGTCTGGGTTTGGTGAGAAGCTCCTGTTCACCCAGGTGGCCTTGTGGCTTTTTTGTCTGATTGCCCACTTGTTGGGATGGAGAGCTCCGGAGCTTGGAGGAGGTGATCTTTGAACATCAACCATCTTTCTCGGCCCCCTCTTCCCTCCATTGCCTGATCCCAGGGGATTCCTCCAAGCAGATCTTTGAAGACACCAGTCTGCTTTCCTGAAGCCCAGGGCTGTGAGCCCCCTCCTCCCCACCCTCAGCACCCTGAACTCCACCCGCTCATGATCGCTGCACCCCAGGCTGCCTTGGACCGCCACATTTCCAACGAGCACCTTGTTGGTGAAGATGAGCTCCAGCAGAGACCCTCTCCTCGCTGGTGCACTTAGGAGCCTCCTGGGCTGCTTATATCCTGCTGTGTTGTCCTTCCAGCAGACATCTCTGAAGTCCCATATGAGGACCAGGGCCCACAAACACGAGGTTGCTCCTGCCTGTCTGTTGAGGGTCTCATGTACTTGTTCTTCCTCATCAATCCCTTTTTGTGCCTTTTTGCGCAGGTATGGGCAGGCACCGAGAAGTACCAGCATCCAAGTCACCCTCTCCCCTGCCCTGGGTGCCTGGTGCCACAGGTGTTTTGTGAACCTCTGCTTGACCCAAACCTGTTCCTCTCTCCACAGCTTGGTGAGGGTCTTGGTGCCAAAGAGACACCCCAGCAGCGATACCAACGGCTGCAGCATGAGGTACAGGAGCTGGTTAGGGAGGTTGAGCAGATCCAGGTGAGCATTGCCCCTGGCATGGGGGTCAGTGGGGAGGTTGTTGCAGTGGCGTGACACAGTCACATTTCCTCCCCAACCCACAGTGCACGGTGAAGGAGTCAGCAGCAGAGGAAGAGCTGACACCCATGGCCTTGGCCAGACAGGTTGAGGTCCTGAAGCAGCAGTTGCTCTCCAGCCACCTGGAGAAGCTGCTGGGTCCTGCCGTGGCCATAGACTTTGCAGACCCCAGCGGTGCCGTGGCCAAGTGAGTGGGGTCCTGGGGTCCCAGGGCTGCAGCCTGGGGAGCAGGGAGAGGATGTCAGCATCCCCCTGCCTTTTCCCCATGCCCAGACGCCTGCTGCAGCAGCTGGAGGTGGTGAAGTGCAGCAAGGCGACACCAGGGAAGAGCCCTGCCAAAGGACCAGCGCCCACCAGAGATGCTGTCACCTTTGAGCTGTACTGGAGGCCAGAGCAGGACCAGTTTGCCCAGACCGCCAAGGTGAGCATGGGGAGAGGGAGGACACTGTCTCTGACTCCAAAATGAGGCATCCTGCTACCTCACCCTCCTCATCTTCCCCCAGATTGCGGAGCTGGAGAAGCGGCTGGCACAGCTGGAGGCAACAGTACGGTGTGAGCCCCACAGCCAGGTGAGAGGCCAGGAGCTCCTGCCCTGCCGCTCTCCTCCCCCCCATCCTGCCCCACTGATGCAATTTACTTCCCCACAGAATCCGTTGTTGGTCGGGCTGAAAGGCACCAGCCTCGTGGTGAGTCAGGCGGAGTGGGGGCGCATGCAGGGTCCCTCTTCCCCCACCCCATGCCCGCATCACTTGGCAGGGGCAGTCTGGGGGTGCTGCCATCTGCTCCCCTCACCCTGCTGTCCATCCCAAGGAGACCATGCAGGTCCTACAGGCCAAGGTCAACATCCTGGACGTGGCTGTGCTGGATCAAGTGGAGGCCCGGCTGCAGGTGAGGGGGGACGGAAGGAGGGAACTGCATGGTGGGTGTCACAGGGCTGTGGGGGGTGCACTTACCAAGGCTGTGAAATCAAGGGTGGGCATTGCTGGATTTGGGGGTCTCACATCTGCTTCCTGCTCACCAGAGCGTCATGGGGAAAGTGAATGAAATCGCCAAGCACAAGGCAACTGTGCAAGATGCCGACACCCAGAGCAAGGTAAGAGCTGGTGGGGAGGGTCCCCCTAAGGCAACCCTGGCATAGTGGGGGATAGATTGAGCCCTTCCTTCAGACTTGCTGACCCCCACGCTTCTTGCGCCATCCCATCTCCCAGATCCACCAGATCTATGAGATGATGCAGCGCTGGGACCCTGTGGCCAGCACCCTGCCTGATGTTGTGCAGAGGTTGGTGACCCTCAGGGACCTGCATGAGCAAGGTGAGAGGCTGGATGGGATGTTGGAGACAGTGTCGTGGTGTGCCCAGGGATATCCTGGGGGGTCACTGCTTCCTTCTCCAGCCCAGCAATGAGCTTTCTCCTTCCTCCCAGCTACACAGTTTGGGCAGGTCCTTGTGCACTTAGACACAACGCAGCAAGAGATAGCTGGTGCTCTGAAGGACAACACTGTGCTGCTGGCAGAGGTTAGTCCCACCAACACCCGATGGGGTGGAGTGAGGTCCCCATCCTGCTCCCCAACTCACCTTCCCCTCTCACCCCTACAGGTCCAGAAGACAATGAAAGAAAACCTAGCCATTGTAGAGGACAGCTTTGCAGACATAGACACCCGCATCAAGCAGCTGCAGAAGTGAGAGCACCCTGGAGACACCACCCCTACCATCGGGCATACCTACCCTGTCCTAGGCCCTGCAGCCGCCTGGGAATGACTGCTTCCCTTCACAGGTACCAGCCCCGCTTGTATATAGCCTGGCTCTGCCCCCCTGCTCGGTGTGGGAGCTGGAGGGGTCCACCCCACTTCTGCATTCCCACTCGGGGATGGGGAGCTCTGTGGCCCCCCCAATAAACAGCTCAGCTCGAAGTGCATTTGTGTCAGCATCTGCTTCAGGGTGTGCGGCGTGGCCCAGCACTGGGTTTTAAATACATCTTTTAACAGTGCCTAAAGCTCCCACCCCCCTGCAGGCTTCTCGTCACTAAACCCAGTTGCTCTGTCGGAAACCTGTGACCCATGGGAAACGTGTCCTCACTGCCAGCTGTGGGCCAGGGGTTTTTTCTGTGTCTGTATGTGGGAATGAACCCGAGTGGGTGGGGAGAGCCTGGGGCAGAGGCGCATGGCCCCCCCAGGCTGGCAATAATGATTGCTGCTGGTACCAGAGACAGAAGGGAGAAGCCTTGCATTTGGTGAGTGAGAACCTCGTGCTAAACTCAGCCTGAGTGGATCCAGCTGCGGGGTGGAGACACCCCCAAGCTGAGGTAACGGAGGGCAGCTGTTGTAGCAGAGCTGGGATGATGATTTTATAATTGGTATTTAGATTAGAAGCAATGCTGTAAGGTCACATCTTAAAATATATTAAGAGACTAAATGGAAATAGTTGCTTGTTGTTGTATCAGCACCAGCAGAAATTTTTAATTATTCTCAAACTGTAATACAAATCATCTAATTCCTAATGTTATTTAATCATGTTTCTGTGCCTAGTCAGCTTTGTTGAAAAGTTTCTTACTGTAGAGAAAGTTCAAATGGTTGTTGTTAGTGCAGATGTTTTCAGTAGGTCGGTACCTATAAATGGTAACAGTAGGCACTTCATTACTTAGTACTATCACACTGTGAGAGCTGCCGAACAAAACGTACAGCATCTCTGAAGAGGCTGGAATGTTCATCTCGTGCTTTTTGGCAAACTTTGTACTTGGATGATGATTTGCAAGACCATGCTTGTTTCAATTAAAAATTCCAAGAAATTGCTGTAGTAATACTGTTGAGATACAGTGTATGGTTTGTATTTGCCTTTCAGTTAAACAGAACTGAAGTATAATACCCAGGAAGCCTGAAGTGATTAAAATTTTGCCTGAAGAGGGATGTTATGTTGTTATAAGATAAAATAACTCAGCTGAAAAAAAAAATTGGAGGGAGGAAAAGAACAGTGAGGGTTTGTCCCCTCCCACCCTGTGGTGTGCTCCCCCTGCCCTCGTGGCAGCTGTGTGTCCCTGTGCTGGCACAGGGGAGTTTGAGCTTATCTTTTGTTTCATGCTTTAGTTAATATCTTAGGATAGAACTGTATCCCTGATGTTTAGCAGAGATAGAGGATGATGTTTATGATATTACTGTAAGCCTGTCTTAAAGAATAATACTTAAAAGTTGATTTTATTCTGCAGTTTACTATGCACAGGTGTACATAGTGTCAGTGTTGCTGGGGTGGGGGCTCAGAGGTCGGCGGGGGGCGCGTAGGCGGGGGGCAGCACCCGGCGGGAGTGGGCGCGCACCCAGGGGTGCTGCAGCACGTCCCGCAGGGGCAGGCGCTGGGCCGGGCTGCGGCGCAGCAGGCGCGAGATGAGATCACGAGCACCCTCGGGCACAGCGGGGGGGAAGTGCAGGTCCACCTGGCAGGGATACAGAAATGGAGGGGGCATAAGGACCGCCCCCCAGCTATGGATCTCCCCCCACAGTAAGAGTGGGGGTTTGTGGGGCAGGGGATGTGTATGTGGACCAAAGGGAGGGTCCCCATGGCAGGGAGACGCGGAGGGTATGTGCTCCCTAAATGTGGGTGTCTCTGTGGCACGGTTCCCACTGTGAGAGCACAGCATCTGAGGCTGGGGGGTGCTCTGGGGTGCTTGTGGGTCCCCAGAGGTGCTCCCCAGGGTGGGTGGGTGGGGGTCCCTAGGGCACAGTCCCCACCTTGGTGATGCGGCGGTAGGTCTCAGCATGGGAGGGACTCTCAAAGGGGGGGTGCCCAACCAGCAGCTCATAGCAGAGCACCCCCAGGCACCACAGATCCACCTTCTCGTCATGCTCGCGCCCCTCCACCATCTCGGGGGGAAGGTAATCCAGCGTTCCGCACAGCGTCCTCCGCCTGGGGGGGGCACCTCATGAGGAGACAGCCCCATGTGTACATGCAACCCCAGCTCTCCAGAGGTACGTAAATGCAGTTCTGTGTTAGGGGAAGCCCCCCCATTGGCATGTTGGGGCCCCTTGGGGTGCTTGGTGGTCGTTGTCCCCTTTCCCCCAAGGTTGGTGACACCATCCCCAGGGGGTGTCCCTGTCCCCACAGGGTGCCCCAGGAGGCATCCACATTGAGCCCCCCCAGCCCTATAGGGCCCCCTCCCCAGCCCATACCAGAGGGAGGGCATGTGCACAGACCACCCAAAGTCAGTGATCTTCAGCTCCTCCAGCCCCATCAGGTGCTCCCCCAGATCCATAGGGTCCCCCACAGACCACCCAGGGTCCACCACAGCTGTACCGGAGGGAGGGGGCATGCACAGACCACCCGAAGTCGGCAATCTTCAGCTCCCCCATCAGCCCCAGCAGCAGGTTCTCAGGTTTGATGTCTCGGTGAATCACCTTCTTCCCATGGCAGTACAGCAGCGCATCTGCCATCTCCTCCATCAGCTGAGGGAGCCAAAATGAGGGGGGGGTCAGGGCACCCCTGAGTGCCTCCTAAATCCCTCTGTGCCATCCCAGGGTCTCCCACATCCTCCCTGGCTGCACAGGGGCTGGATGCCATGGTGGGGCAGATAACAGATCCTCTATCACGTGGGGGCTCAGGGCACCCTCACACCCCACAGGGTCCCCCACTGAGCAGAGCGTGGCCACTGTGGGTTGGGGCAGCAGCTCCTCTATCAGCTGGGCATGGATCAGGACACCCTGAAACTGACCAGGGGGTCCCCAGGACCACAACACTGGTCCAGTGGGACCTCAGTGTCTGGGGCTGGTCAGGGACCAGACACCCATGTGTGGGGGTGACCCTGGTGTCTGGGGAAGTTTCAGGGTGCTCCATTTCGGGGTGACCTGACCGTGGCGGTGCGGGTGGCATCAAAGCGGCCTTGGCGCTGCAGCTCCTTGTAGAGCTCCCCCCTGGGCGCGTACTCCAGGATGAGGAACACCCGCCGCTCATCATGGAAGTAGTTGTAGAGGCGCAGTATGTTGGGGTGCCTGAGGGGAACAGGGACACACAGTAAAGCTCCAGGACCCCCCCTACTACCACCCCAGGGTCTCCAGTGCCACCCACCATCACCTGTGGGATCTTGGTGACCCACACTCAGTGTCATCTAGGGGACTTCTGTCACCTAGAGGACCCCAGTGTCACCCGCCATCAACCCAGCAGAGCCCAGGACCCAACCCCCACCATCACCCAGGTGACACTGTGACTCCCTCCTTGTCAGTCCAGGGCCATCCACTACCACCTGGGGTTGGGGGTAGAGAGTGGGTGGGTGTTCCAGGACCCCTCACTATCACACTGGGGTCCTCAGGATCCTCCCACTGTCCCCCAGTGGGTCCCTGAGTGCCACCTCATCGAGCTAGGGTCCCACCAGTGCCACCCACCATCACCCAGGAGGTCCCTAGGACCCTACCACCACCACCCAGGGTCCCCTGCCTCCCCCCAGACACCCCCATGCTTGTGTTTCCTGACTGTAGGTGGGCCATGATCTCGATCTCTCGCCGCAGCTGGTGCTCCACCCCTTCCTTCTCCACCTGGGACTTGAAGAGGACCTTCAGGGCCACCAAGAATTTCGTGGTCCGCTCCCGTGCCAGGTAGACGCTCCCGAACTTGCCCTTCCCCAGCGGCCGCCCAATCTCAAAGTCATCCAGAGTGAAGGTCCGTCTGCAGGGTGGGGAGGCAGACACATATGATAGTGGGGGCGCTCCATCATGGGGGACACCCAGCACCTGCACCCATACATAGTCAACACCAACCCCAGTGTCACCCATCAATGTACAGGGGTCACAGGACCATCCCACCATCACTCATGGTGGATCTCCGGGACTCCTCCCTCCTGCAGTGTCATACTGGGGTTCCCCAGTGCCACTCAAGGTGTCCTTGGAACCCCCACAATCACCCCAGGGTCCTCAGGACACCCCACAGTGCCACTCACTATCACCTAGGAGGGTTCTCTGGGACCTCCCTCTCTGATTATACTTGGGTCCCCAGCAGTCCCACTCTTTACCCCAGGGTCCCCTCAGTGCCACCCACCATCACCCCTGGGCCCCCTCCCCCCACCAACACCCCAGGGTCACCGCCCCCCCCACCACATCACCAAAACGGTCCCAGGATCCCCTCCCACTGCCCAGGGAGTCTCTGGGTCCCATCCCCCATGCACTGTCATACTGGGGTCCTCAGAAGCTCCCCAGGACACCCACACTAGCTGCAGGGAGTAATTGGAGAAGCCCAGTGCCACCCAGTGGGTCCCTGGCAACCCCTCATCACCCCAGGGTCCCTAGGACCGTCCCACATATCACCCCAGGGTTCCCAGTTTTGCCCATCACTCCATGGGTCCCTGCTGAGCCCCAGACCTCCCCAGTGGCACCCCCTCTCGCCTCCCCCCTCACTCACTGGGGTGGAAGAGAGGCTGGCAGGGCAGTGGGCTCCAAGGGCACCTGCTCGACTCCTGTGGGACAGAGGTGTCAGCTGGGGGAACCCCCGAAGAACACCCCTGGGGGTCCACCATAACCCTACATGCGACTTGGGCATCCAGGTGCCTCGCTAAACCCAGGTGCTCGGTATCTCCCTCCCAAGGGCCACTCCTCCCGAAGGAACCCAGGCGTCTGGGCCCTCTACTCCCAAGAGATCCCTCCTCCCAAAGGGACCCAGACCTCCCATCCCCCAACTCCTCCCCAAGGGACCCTTTCATCCGCCCCCCTTCCTCCCTCGTGAGCTCCAACTTCCCGCCCCGTACCTGGCAGGGCCCTGGGCTTGCCGGGGGCCAGGCCGGCGGCTTTCGGGAGCAGGGCCGGCTCGGAGGAGGGGGGGTCGGAAGCGGACGGGTCCTTACAGCGCACCGGCTGGTGGGCCGGAGGGGCCAGCGCCCCGCACTGCCGGCAGGGTAGGGATCACCGGGGGGACACCCCGCCCAGGGGTGGGGGACACCTCCAAAGGAGACCCCAACACCCTCCAGGGACAGGTCATGCCCCCCCGCCCCCCAAAAGGGCCCGGGGTAAAACCTGAGCCACCCCAGGGACGGGGACCACCCCCCACCAGAGAGGGCAGGAACCACCCTGAGGGTACCCCTGGAGATAGGGGCCCAGGGGGCACCCCGAGACCCCCGCATCTCAGGGACGGTGCACCTCCAGAACGGGCAGCGTCACCCTGAGACGCTCCCCCCACGAAGGGAACACCCCGGGAATGAGAATGGGGAGTCACCTTGGCCAGGCGGGATAAGTTTGGGTTCACGTTCTCCTTCTGCGCCATCCTGGGGACAGAGGGCACAGCGTCACCACGAGACCCCGCAGAGCGCGCGCCGCGCCGCGCGTCCTTACCCGCCGCCCCGGCTCGCGGGCTCTGCCCCGTGCGCCGCCGCCGCGTTTCAAACCTGCCACTCTCTCTCCCATTGGCTGACACTTGCCGCGCGCCGCTCGTCCATTTGCCTCTGGTGGGGATAGTTCCACCCCTACCCACAAGCCCCCTCCAGCAGCTCTTATGCCGTTTCTCATTGGTCGGCGCTGCCGCTCGCCAGGCTGGTGGGGGCGGGAGCTTAGCGCTGGTTAGAGAGCATGCGGTGGGGCGTTGGTCAGTCGGCGCGGGGGGCGGCTGAGAGCGGCCGCTGGTGGCGCGAGAGCGGCAAGTGAGAGGAGGGAGGTGGGGTGGCTCCTGGAGGCTCGGTGGCGGAAACGGGCGGTGGTGAAAGCAGACCTGCTGAGCAAAGCCTACCTGTGAGCTACAGCGTGGGACTGGCACCTCAGGGCTGCACTTGTAGCTTTGTCCGAGAGAAACTGAGGCAGCGCGGTGACGTGAGGCCCGGTGAGGGGTGAGTTTGGACAGGCCGCAGCAGTTAAATAAACCATAGCTTTTGAGACAGATTTTTGTGGCTCACAGATTTGCCAAGCATCTAGTAAAAATTCTCTTCAAGCCTTTCTTTTCTTGGTTATTCCTATTTTAAGTGAGCTATGTAATTTTATTTTAATCACTGCCTGGATAGGGAGACATTCTACAGGAGTATTTGTATTAATTTACCAGAGGTCTTGGTTGCCTCAAGTTACTGCCCTTCTCAGCTTTGCTTCTGAGGTTTCGCAGGGCAGTAAAGCACCTGTGCTGGGGCAGGCTGTTTCCTTTGTGCTAAAACAGACAAGTATTCCCATCAGTTTCTGTGAGTCAACCTATAAAGTGTTTAATAAATGAGTGTTTAATTTCCTTTGCAAAACATGTCTGTGTCCTTTGTACACTTTTTTTCCTTCCCCCCGCCCAAAAGACATGTCACTTGTTAACATCCCAGCACTGAGCATGGTGCAGTGTGGCCTAAAGCAGTAACATAGTACAAATGTTGAAGAACCATAGCTCTATGTGCTCTTTTTAAAAATCTGGCTATTTAAGGATTAATCCTATTGTTGATATTGCCTTGTCATGAATTCTAGAGACCATGGTTATCTTTCTCTTCCCCCTTTACTGGTAAAATTATGCTTTGGTTACTAATAGGTCACAATTAGGTGTTGATTCAGGAGGCTATTGACCCTGCTGGAGGAAAGCTGTAAATAAAGTGAAACTGATGATTTGTGAAGTACTGCGACAATGACTGCATCTCCAGTTTCCAGTAAGTTGTTCTGAGTAGCATTTGTGAAATGTATAACAGGAAGGCCTAATTGCAGGAATTGAAAACTGACTAAAGGAGGTTAATACATTTTTTAATAGCCAAAAGAAAATTAGGCATCTTTTTTTAGTAAAAATTAAATAATTTCTTAGCTTTTATGTAATACAAATTAAGATAAATCAGTCTTTATTGTCTGAAAGATCATTTTGAAAAAGGTTCTTAAGCAGCACTCATGGCCGTGCTCAGCTGTGCTGATAATGCAGATAAACCTGTATGGATCACTGAGTCAGCTGTGTGAGCACACGGGTCAGCGATGAGACGTGGCTGCTGGTTCCCGTGACACAGACGCTGCTCGAGCCAGGTGCAGGTTTTTCGTGCAGATGTTCAGTGTTCCCTCTGAACCGCACCGGACAGAAAATTATTTACGTCCTTGCAGAGCATCAGCCAGAGCAGTGTCTGGAAGCCCCTTCTGTGGGCGCTTCTCACCTGGGCCCGTGCTTTTCTGCTGGCCTGTGAACGCAAGGAACAGCAATGTGGTGAAGAACTGATTCCTGTGAAGTTTTCTCAGGGTCCTGTCTTACGGATTAAAAGGTAGCCCTGCTGTTATCTGTCACCTTAAATCACACGTCTTACAAGGTGGACCAAAATGACCCTCTACTCTGTCCTGGGGAGACCACACCTGGAATATTGTGTCCAGCTGTGGCCCCTCAGTTCCAGCAGGACAGGGAACTGCTGGAGAGAGTCCAGCGCAGCCACCAAGATGCTGGAGGGAGTGGAGCATCTCCCGTGTGAGGAAAGGCTGAGGGAGCTGGGGCTCTGGAGCTGGACAAGAGGACACTGAGGGGGGACTCATTCCTGGGGATCAATATGGAAAGGGGGAGTGTCAGGAGGATGGAGCCAGGCTCTTCTGGTGACAACCAGTGACAGGACAAGGGGCAATGGGTGCAAACTGGAACACAGGAGGTTCTGCTTAAATATGAGAAGCAACTCCTTCCCGGTGAGGGTGGCAGAGCCTGGCCCAGGCTGCCCAGGGGGTTGTGGAGTCTCCTTCTGTGCAGACATTCCAACCCGCCTGGACACCTTCCTGTGTAACCTCATCTGGGTGTTCCTGCTCCATGGGGGGATTGCACTGGGTGAGCTTGCCAGGGCCCTTCAACCCCTGACATTCTGGGATTCTGTGAAATGCAGATAAAAGTATTTATTCATAAAAGCATAAATAGACAATAAAACTATAAATGCTTATAACAACATAGCTTTGTTGAAGTACAAGCAATAGTTGGTGTGTTGATGTTAAGGCTTCAGCAGGAAGGCATTTTCTCCCTCAGCCGCAGGTTCAGGCTGTGAGCGCCTCGTGCCCCGTGTTGAGCTACCGAGTGTTCTTTCGGTTCATGTTCCTTACAACCCCCTCTTTCCTCCTCAGGATCTATAGAGAATTTCCCCTTTGAAGTCTTCTGGGAGCTGCAGACAAATACAATCTTTGCCTTGAAAATCACTCCAATACTTTTAACGAGGAGATAGTTGTGATTAACTGAACTGAGGTTTCTCTTCCTTCGGTGCACCCATGTGTGTTCTTAACTAGTTTGTAAACAAAAATCGCTGGACGGTATACAAGCTCTCTTCCTCCCCCTAGTGACTACTAACGTTTCAGAGAGAGATTTTTTCATCAGACCTTGTCTTGTATATTGATCTGTACATTGACACATGCACTACAAATATCAAACCAAGATAAATACGTGTAGCTCACTACTGGATCTGGGTTGAGACACAGCAGTAACCGCTGTGAGCCTGAGGCAGCGGAACCTCAGCTTTTTTCTGCTAAGCGTATTGTGACCGTTCCATTATAAGCTGCATTTGTCTGCTGTACCTGAGTAGGATATTTCTGCCAATGCGTTGGAGGCTTCTGCTTGCCTGTGTTTGTGCTGGTGTGCCGGCGTCATAGGGACTTACAACTGTCACCGCTCCGTGTCTTCTCGCAGGCTGACGTACCTGCTTAGTCAATGACTTGTCTAATGCCAGGTAAAGAAATCAGGTGCAGGCTCCAGCAGGATTGTAGTAAATGCAGAAAAATCTCTTTAATGACACATCAGAAAGCTGAGTGTTTGTTGCTCCCAGCTTTCATTGCGGAGATCTGTAACACGAAGGAAGGATCAGGTGTGTGACTAAAGCTGGCTGGATGTCTTCGTGTATACACAGAACCGTGCACACCAGACTGGTAACTGCACTGTTCTCACTCGCAACTGGCCGCAATATAGCAGAGCATGTCATTCATGCAACAGACTGTTAATTCAAGTGCTAACTCCGTTGCTTTTATTAAATGCTGGATTGACCTATTCAGTATGTTCCACTCTCCAGACAAGTTTTCATTGCAAAACGTCCCCAGCTGTCACGTCCCGCCAGAGGTGTGTGTGGAGAGGTGACTCAGATTCACGGTCCCCTTAGAAAAGAGTATATGGGGTACTCAAGGACGGTATACAAACAAACCCCAACACCTTTTATCTTGCAGCTTGGCCCAGGGTTGCAGGAAGATGTACACTACTTAAGCCAAATTGGTGAACAGTTTAACAGCAAAAGGATTTTCACAAAGGAGTTTTGTGGCTGTAAGCCTTAGGTTATACTGCTCATAGAGGGAGAGCCAAAGAAATAGGGATATAGGAAAGGAAAAGAGAAGGAAAGAAAGAGAACGAAAGGTCAGCCCGCGGCCTTTGTCTGCGGCGCCTGGTCTGGTGTTGGGATGTAAATCGCGATTCACCTTCTCCTGAGTGCCCCATTTACTGCTGCTGGACATGATGTCCATACAGGATTGTTTTGGGTCTGACAATGGCCCATCACTGCGGGATGAGCTGTTGTTGCCATAATGTCTGAGACATAATTCTGTTGAGTCTCTGGCACAGGAGGCAGATGGTGCTTGTCTGAAAAGCCCCCAGTTTCAGTCACTACAAGTGTTCATGGTTTTTTCAACCTGAACCTTCTCTCATCCTAAGGGGAACTGTCAACTGACAATCTTGGTGAGATGTGTTACTTGAAAAATCGTGTCATCGGTGAAATCAAGTGCTTCCTCTTATGAAATCTCCGTATATAAGCAAATTAAAGGTATCTGGACAAAACAAAACAAGATCCTTAAGAGACCCTCCTGTCTCAGTCATTCTGGCCGGGGTCTGAGTGGCTGGGACGTGAGGGTGGGCAGGATCAGGGCAGTGAGCAGCAGGGACGCACCACAGGTCACTCATCCTTTCTTCTCAGGGCAGCCCCACACTGTGATCATCTGCAGTGCTCAAAATCCTGTGATTTGACAGCACAAATTCTTCTATCATGGAATAGTTCCCACATCTGGTATCTTCTCAGCCAGGAACAAGACGGATTTAGGGAGGGGATTGCAGATGTAAAGCGTTACCCGCAGGGTGTGCAAAGAAGATGGCTCAGAGCCATGAACTGGTTGAAAACGGGAGTCCCCGGTCTGCAGTGGGTGTCGCTAAATGCTCGAGCCAACTTTCCTTTCCATAGTCAGGCCCACCTGGGAGCTGGCTGAATGCATGAACTGGCTTTAAAGAACACGTGAATTTATCTGAGTCTCCTCTGGATTTTTCTCCCCGATAGCTTTATGCTACCAGATTTGTTGCATTAATATGTTACTTACATATTTCCCTGAAGACCCACCTCTAAAGCCTCTTGTCATGTTACTTACCTGACACATCCAATGCCTATAAATCTCAGTATCAGTGTGCATCTTTGTACAGCACAAACATGCACGTGTGTGTATGCACATAAATGTATGTAATTTGGGTCGAATCTTTATTTGCTATATGTAGGTATGATAACACAACTTGCAGAAAAACACAACCTACCAATGAAAACAAGTTTCAGCTCTGGCCGTGGATGTTTTACCCAGATGAGTGTTGATTTTTCACCGTTACCACCGGCGTCCTTCAGAACTCACAACGGTATCGGGACTATATTTGGTTTTTCATAATATGTTTGTATACTTAATGTATAATACATTAATAAAGTGCACATTATACAGTAGTTTAAGAAACAGAATAATTTCAGTGAAGATTTCTGGAAGTAAATGAAGGTATAACTGATATATTTTATAGCTGCCCAATTTGTAGTTAATATGGTCAGAAACGTGTAATTACTGCAATCATGTTGTGTGTAGATGTGCGGTTGTATACCTTGCTGATACCTGCATCCTATTGTGGGTTTTTTCATAAGAATTGATATGGGAAAATGAAACCAGGTGGTGTTTCTTCCACTTCCCCTCCCGTATTGTTGCCCGTTTGCTTTTTGGAAACTGTTTCTGATAATACAGCAAGTTCTTAGTTTGAATTCCCTGTAGATCGCTGAAATGAAACACACATACAGCTTCATTTCAGCAGGTTAATAAAAATGAACGAAAGATGTCAGGAGTCCCTGAGGGAAGTTTATCACAGGAACTACTTGTGAGACCATTTAAAACTATTTATTGTGTGCTAACTACACTTATTTTGTCCAATTAACAGCTAATTGCGCGCTTTCTTAAAGCTATCTTTCTGTGAAGTTATGGCTACTTACAGAAATAATCCAAAGCGACACTGATCCGATGTCCTTGAGTCAAAAAACCCTCACAAGGTGTGTGTTGTACTAAGCATGACTACAAACATACAGGCATTTATTAATAAGGGTGACCTTCATATTTACTAATTTTTATGGGTGAATTACCCTCACAAAGTGACACGATGCATTAATTCTGTAATGCAGAATTGTTACTTTTAGTCCATTCCTCGCGTTCCCAGCAGAACTGTCTGTTCTGTGCTGTCCTTGCTGCGGGTCGGTTGCTGTGCTGTCTGGCTCAGGAGACTCACTGGGTGAAAAGTCGCATGTCAATTTTATGGACGTTCTTTCTAGAAACTCTGTGGGGTTTTTATTAATGTGAGGGCCTAGAGGAATTAGAGTTGCACTGACGTATTGATAAAACACACTTGATTCCATAGCTGTATTTTTAGTTCATTCTTTTGTGAAGCTTTCTTATGAGCTGTTGGCATTTGAGCTGTGTGTCCTGTCTGATAGCAGATTTTGACCTGAGATGATGGTATAAGATTGGAATTTGCTTCAAATAAATGTATACATTTGCTTGTATCTGGCAGAGATGATTGTGTTCTATGAGTAACCTCCTGTCCTGATGTATGGAGTATGAACATTATGAGCTTGCTTTATTTCTCCAAGTTGTGTAAAGTGACAGTATGTACTGTGCAACAATTAAATCAGTGTCTCATTTCAGAATAGTGTGTAAACTACTGAACAAGACCCGTGAGCGTGTTCATTGTCTGCACAAGCTCTGACACTGTGTCGGTGCGGGATTTGCTGCTCTCATTGCCCACGCCTGCACTCTGTCTGATCATGGTAAGTTTCTCCATTGATTACACGATCATGGCCAAAGACCCTCCTGTTGGAGAATATCCAGGCTGTTTGGTCCGGTTCCCCAGCTGCTAAGCCCACACGACTTCTTTTTTTGGTCTCCGTAGGCTTTAGGTGAGTGTCTCTGGTCTGCCATTGCTGGTTTTGTGCTGATCTTCTTTCTGTCTCCGTTCACTGGAATTACATCCTCCATTCAGCCGCTGCAGGTCTGCACAGCCGGTCTTTTCAAGACAGCCGGTTTAAGCGTATTCTATTCAAAAGAAAGAAGTCTTTGAGCACTCTGAGTTTACAGCTCTGGTCCGAAAGGGCACAAGTTAATACAGGTGGATCAACATTATGTAAATGCCATAGAACAAAATGTGGCTACTGTTGTTTATCTGCTACAATTTCTGTAGCATTTTTAGACAATTTTAGAAGTAGACTCTTGTAAGGAATCCAGGATCTTGTGCTTACCTGCGTATTGCTCCTTCTGCACATTGTCTTCGATTAATGCTGACCTGAGGTATTTATCTGCAGTACAACACGGTGTAGATACTAACTCAGGTCTGGAGGCCATCTCAGGAGATGGATTAGCTCATCATTACATCAAAAATAGAAGGAATGCTACTTCCTTGTTTCTTGTGCTTATGTAATAAGGCACATATGTGGTAGTAACAGAGTTCGTGACCCCTGTACTTCATATGCATATAGCAGTGTAAAAATAATTTATTAAAATTAAACTGGCTTTCAGGTTTTCTGTTTTAATTACTTTTCCAACTTGACTCTTTGTGTGGAGCCCGACCCCACTCACTGTCCCGCGACGGGGGACTCCAGACAAGGGGACGCAGACGCGGGGGCGGCTGTACAGTGGAACTCAGCGGACTTGAGAACCGCTCAGCTGGGTGAGGATCAGACGCGTACAAAGCAGCTTTGCTTCTTAAATGGCGAGGATGACGTGCTTTGGTTTGGAAGACATCAGATTTGGGATGTTAAGGAAGCTGTAACTACTTTGGTGTTTCCTTCTCCCCGCAGTCGCATTTCTGGTTCTGTTTGCAGAGTTGTGCTCCTCTCCCGCACCAGGTGCTGATCGTGGGGTCAGCGTGAGGGGGGGCAGGGAGGGCGGGGGGTCCGTGGACTTGAATAAGTTTTGTTTGGGGTTTTTTAAACGCCTCTGTTGACACGTTGTATAAAAACTGATCGCTGCAGTGCTGGTGAATGAAGAGGAGGATGAGCAACAGACTTTAGAAATTGTTTGGGTTTTGGTTTATTGAAAAATTATTATTTAACTCAAAAAGCAATAAGATCTTGCAGTGGTCTTCTAATACTTAGTGGTAGCTTTTTAATATACTGGTTTGGAACCTTGAGATTATATTTGATATGAAGTGGCTGTTCCATTGTGGAATATTGCAGGAGTAAACTCTTGCATTTCGGCATTCCTGGCAGATCTGCAGCTTGATAAAGACCTCAGGCTGTTTAGTTTAATCAGACTTTTGTACATCCCACCTTCACTGTTCAAAGCACCGGCTGCCAATGTGTTTTCTAGCGTTGTCAATTCTTTCTGAACAAAGACAGCAGAGGTAGCAGCTCTACTAGTATCATCTGTTTTACTTAAACATGGATATTTACAGGAACTTTAACTTGAAAGCTCAGAAAGCTGTGGTATATCTTTGTAATGTTTATAAATTCTTATGCAGATATTCTTATGCCAGCGAGCACGGAACGTTTTTGAGTGTGAATTGCTGTGCGGTTAGAAGGAAGAAAGATGTGTGAGCTGCAGCAGCACGAAGGCTGCAGCCGTGTAAGCCCGGGGTGCAAACGGCACGAAACGGGCTGCAGCGGCGGAGCCCTCGGTCCCGGGCCGTCCCGGGCGGGCGCAGCCCGAGCGCTCCCGGCCCCGCTGCCGCTGACCCGCCGGGGCCGGGGCCGCGCTGCGGGCGGACAGCACCGCTCTGCGGCCGCCGGCGGCTTCGGGCCGGGGGGGGGCGGGGCCCGGTGGCGGGCGCGGACGGGATTGGCTCCTGCGCGGGATGGGCGGGGCCACGCTGCAGAAGCGCGCGGGCCGAGGAGCGCGTGCCGCCGGTGCGGCGGCGGGAGCAGCGCGCGAGGAGCGGCGGGGCCGGCGGTGAGCGAGGGGCGGGCGGACAGCGGGGAGACTGGACGGGGCCGCCCCGGTCCCGGCTGAGGGGGGAGGCTGGAAGGGGAGGGACGGGCTGGTTTCGGAAGGAGGAAGGCGAGGGGCAGCCAGCCGCAAGAGCGCGGCCCCGGGCCGGGCCGGGCCGGGCCGGGCAAGGGGCGAGGGGGAAACACGCGGGCGGCTGTGAGGGAAGGGAGCCCCGGGCTGAGCGCTGCACGGGGCTCGGGCGGGGCCGTGGGGCGGAGGGGGGAGCCCGCGGTGCCACAGGGCAGAGGGAGGAAAGCGAGCGGGAGGGGGCAGCGCCGGGTCGGGAGCGGCGCGGGCGGGGCCGGGGCCGCCGTGGGGGCGCCAGGGGCGGGGGGGGCCCTGCCGTGGGGAGGGGCCGGGAACGGGGGGAGCGGCGGAGAAGCCTGAGGGCGGGACGGCGCGGAAGGAGCTTTGGCGGGAAAGGCTGAGGGAGCTCAGGGAGGGGTGACATCGGGGAGGCTTTGGCGGGAAAGGCTGAGGTGCCTCAGGGAGGGGGTGACATCGGGGAGGCTTTGGCGGGAAAGGCTGAGGGAGCTCAGGGAGGAGATGGCGTCGGGGAGGCTGCAGTGGGCAATGCTGAGGTAGCTCAGGACGGGATGGCACTCAGGTGTGGTTTCAAAGGGAAATGCTGAGGTACCTTGAGGAATGGACGCTGGGCTGGGAACTATGAACACATCAGATTGCTTCAGAGAGTGTTCATGACAGAAATTTGTGCAGTGAAGTATTCCAGCAAAGAGAGGGAGAAGAGCCAAACTTAGATCAGGCCTCCTAGGATGCTTGCAGGTTTGGGGACAGGGCTGACGAGGTTGTTAATCTGGTCCTAACGTTTTCTTTCTCTCCCTCTCTTGCAGCACCTGACTGAATGGAGAAGCAAGTGGACGGGAAGTTCCTGTGCCACACACAGATCACATTTATTACTCTTGGCTTTAGAGATGTGGAGAACCAAACCATTCCCATTGTGCCTTGAAGCAGCCTGTGCTCATGCGCTTCTCCAGGGAGAAGGCGGAATGGCAGTGACTGGCCACGTTAAGCCACAGGGTGCACACTCTGCAGCTGTCAAGCCCAGCTCTGCGTCAGCTCACACCTGCAATTTTGCACCGCACACGCGGATTTGAGTTGTCGCTGGTTGTCGCAGCGTTTGGCTTTGGTGAGGACAGCGTGTGTTTGTCAGCAGTTGGTGTAGGTGGAATCTTGAGGAGAAAGTGATATTTCCGTGCCAGAACTGGTTGGTGTTTGCATGGTATTGTGGCGGTTGTTCCCGCAGGCGATCAGTGCTGGAGTGTTATTGCAGGAAAGGGGATTTTGGAGGCTTGTCTGTGAGATGCACCAGAGGCAGCAGCTGAAAGCGAAAGGCTGAGATTTGGAGGGTTTGTGGGTGGTTTTGGGCGGTTGTCAGTTGAAGAGTTGGCTGTGTGCAGGTGAGGTGTAGGGCAGAGGGTGAAGCTGACTTTGCCTGGGCGGCGCAACTGGCTGGGTGTGCAGAGCTGGGGAGAGCGGGCTGCTGCGGGTGACCCTAAAGCTGGAGAACCGGCCGGCAGCTCCAGAGGCTCCCGCTGCCGGGCAGGGCCGTGCAGGCCAGTGCCCTGGGGCACAGCGACGTGACCTCCGCAAGGACCAAAGAGCAGGTGAGGGCCGTGGGCATTTGTACTGAGCTGTGACATCTCTGACCCGTGACATTGGGGTCCAGCAGGTACCAAAGAGCAGGTGAGGGCCGTGGGCATTTGTACTGAGCTGTGACATCTCTGACCCGTGACATTGGGGTCCAGCAGGTACCAAAGAGCAGGTGAGGGCCGTGGGCATTTGTACTGAGCTGTGACATCTCTGACCCGTGACATTGGGGTCCAGCAAGGACCAAAGAGCAGGTGAGGACCGTGGGCATTTGTACTGAGCTGTGACATCTCTGACCCGTGACATTGGGGTCCAGCAAGTACCAAAGAGCAGGTGAGGACTGTGGGCATTTGTACTGAGCTGTGACATCTCTAAGGCGTGTGCGGGGGGCTGGTGCCAAGGCAAGGTGGGCGCGCTGTGGGGTGTGGGGAGGTATCAGCCCCCAGACTTGTCCCCTGTCTGACTGTAGTGCCCGTGGGCTGGTGTAGCTCAGTCCTTCGTGTGTTTCTCTTCAGGTGGAGCAGCGTGCGAAGGAAAAAGGAAGCAGAGGAAGACGGTGAGCCTGCGAGGAAGAGTGTAGCGAGTCTGGCGTGGACTCACGGTAAGGTGCCGTGAGAGACATTAATTACAAACTCAGGTTTGCGTTTATACTCGCTATGAAGCTCGCTCAAGCATTTGCTGATTAGCTAGGTTAGACATTACATAAGCGATGTATTTTGTGTTCCCACCAAAGTTACTGCCAATAACACATCTTTTGTCTGTCATAATCTGTCCCTGCTGGGGTAGCTCAGTCCTCTGTGTGTTTCTCTTCAGGTGGAGCAGCGTGCAAAGGAAAAGCAAGGAAGGAGGCGAACCTGTGAGGAAGAGCGATTGAGAAAGAGGGTTGGATCGCACCTGCCGGTCAGGAGGGATCAGGGAAGAAGACACCGGTGGTGGAACCGCAGGTCAGGAGAGCTCAAGGAAGGAGAAAGGTGATTGTGGCCGTATGGGTTTTTCTAGCTCACGCACCAATGAAAACAGTTTGGATAATAAAAGAAATGTATGCAAAACCGATAAGTAAAGGCAGAGAATGTTTATATGCTGTGTATGGGATAGACCTGAAGGTATATTTATTCCTACAACAAAGGAGAATTCGCAATGGTAATTAACTGAGGATGTGAATTTCCAGATTGCATTGGCAACATACGTAGGGAACATACCAGTTTATTACCCTCAACATAAACTGTGGGCTGAAACTGGTAATTTACCGTTGTGCAGCAAATGCTCCTGTCAGCAACGACCAGTAAGCGACAAGACTGTAATTACTGATGGCTCTGGTCGCTCACGTGAAGTTGTAATGACGTGGCTGAACTCAGATACCCAGTGCTGCAAACACAAGGTAGAGAAAGAGACCAAGGGTCAAACAAGTTCTGGAGCTGACAGCTGTTGGGATCGCTGTGAGGTGTTCTGTAACAAACCTTTGAATGTTGGAACTGGCTCGTATTATGCAGCTGGCGTACTTAACCACCTGGAAGCTTCTTTTCTTAAGGAAGAGGACAATCCTCTTTCGATGGCTGAATTGAGAATGCTATGGTTTCTAATCAATCACAGACATCATGGTTATTATGCAATGCACACCCGCTCTCGCACGGCCCTTCCAGGACCTCTTGCGGAAGGCAATAGGAGGGCCGATGCACAAGCTGTGCTGCTCACTGTGCCTGAAGCCTTGCAGCAAGCTAAATGATCACATGAATGCTTTCACCAGAGTGCAAAGTCGTTAAAATGACAATTTCAAATTACAGTGGATCAGGCCAGGAGCGTTCTTATGTCCTGCCCTGATTGCCAGCAGTCGGCACCCGTGCCGTGCACAGAGGGTGTGAATCCAGGAGGGATTGCTGCCAGTGAAGTACGGCCAGCTGGGGTAACGCGTTGTTCTGAATGGGGTAAATACGTACGTGTTTCTGTACGCACTCATTCCGGATTTCTCGTTGCTGCTGCACGCTGGTGAAAGGGCACGAGACGTCTGTGACGTTGGTTGACATGTTCACTGTTTGAGGAGTTCCACGATCTGTAAAACCAGAGGAAAGCGGAACGCACGCTGGATTAGAGGAGCGATCCCCCGAGTGCCCAGCGCGCTGTAATAGAAGTGCCTGCTGTTTAACACTTTCAAAACAGTGTTAGAGAGTCTGTTTGCCGACTTTCCGGTATCATGTTCTGGCGACGAGGATGGGATGATCTGCCTGACCTGCCGTGGTCCCCAGGGTCTCTGGGACCTTGTGCCGGCACCGGGGAGTTCCCGGAAGGGACCACGGATCCTGGGACCAGCTCGGACGCGGGTGAAACCCCATCAGTGAGATGAGGCGCTTTCACTGTCTGGTTGGGCTGGCACGCTGCCTGCGCGAGACGTGGGCGACACGGCGCGTGGGGTCTGCGCGTTCGCGTCTGCGCGTTTGGGTAAACCGGGGAACTTAAAAAGAAATAAAAAATTAAAGAGGAAAATGAGAAAACTATAAATAAAAGAAAAAACGAGGGAACAGTAATTTGGTAAAGGTACCTTTAGTGATTTTGCTGGTTTTGCCTTAGCGATTGTATGATTGTGTCTTCAGTGATCTGTTGTTGTTGTTACTTGTGTCTTGGGTGATTTTATAGTCCAGTACTTACGGTTCTCCAATTGTCTGTTATTGTGATTGTGAAACAGGTGGTGGTACAATCGACAGGAGGGATTTGGAAGAAATCCCCCTGGGTTGTATTTTGTGACATTGGAAAAGGATCGTTTGACTCTCTGGGGAACAGCAACCAGGGGAATCTGATTAAATATTGTAATTAATGGTGGCCACTGTAAATAATGTTAACATGCTGCACAGGTCTAGGTGGGTATACTTTGAGATGTGTAGTATAGTACCGCACTACATGTAATATATAATAAGATACATATTTTAAATCACATATTGCTTATTACATAATGTGTATTACACAATACATAATGTTACATATGCATTGTATTTATCCCCGTCAGATGCATTTGTTTTGAAAAAGGATAATCAGAAGTTGAAACCAGTAAAAGGTTTGTTGAAGAGCAGCTATTGGTGTAGAGTACACAGAGCACACGGGATCAGAACTGTCCCGCGGTCGGTCCAGGGTGGCATCCTGATGTCCTTACATCGGGGACAGGCTGCATTGCTATGGACGGTGCATTTCATACGGGATTAGACACGCTGTGCCTAAAGCTGTAAATACGCCAAAACCTTCTGAGATTAAACAGGATCGTGAGGCGTCTCCCACTGAGTTCTTACACCGTCTTAAACCGACAGCTCAGAAATATATTAATATAGGTCCTGACTTGGAGAACAGAGAAACAGAATTCTTAGTTGACTGGGAGCTCACTATTCAGTGTTAAACACTGTGCAGGGAATATTAAGTAGCGATTCTGTAGCAGTTATGGGTGCCGTGAAAAGTGCGAAACACGGCCCTTTAACCCGCTGCTTAGAATGTTTGTGTGTGGAGCGTGGTACTTATTGATTGTGTGCCGTGTGTCTTCTCTTGTGCACAACGAATGGTTGACAGAAGCTTTAGTGGTGCAGTGGCTGTGCAGTTACACGCTGCTGTGGCTGCAGTTGTTGAACAAGGGGGAGATGTGGCAGGGTTGTGACATCAGTTGTGAGAAACTGCAAGAGTCACAGCGTGAGAACAAGCGCTGGTGGAACAACACAAGCAGCAAGGACTGTGTGGGACATGAACCATCAGGGACAGAGGGATTGATACGGGATCGGTACATCAGGGACAGGGATTGATACGGGATCGGTACATCAGGGACAGGGATTGATACGGGATCGGTACATCAGGGACAGGGATTGATACGGGATCGGTACATCAGGGACAGGGATTGATACGGGATCGGTACATCAGGGACAGAGGGATTGATACGGGATTGGGACATCAGGGACAGGGATTGATACGGGATCGGTACATCAGGGACAGGGATTGATACGGGATTGGTACATCGGGAACAGAGGGATTGATACGGGATCGGTACATCAGGGACAGAGGGACTGATACGGGATCGGTACATCAGGGACAGGGGGATTGATACGGGATTGGTACATCGGGAACAGAGGGACTGATACGGGATCGGTACATCAGGGACAGGGGGATTGATACGGGATTGGTACATCGGGAACAGAGGGATTGATACGGGATCGGTACATCAGGGACAGAGGGATTGATACGGGATCGGTACATCAGGGACAGGGGGATTGATACGGGATTGGTACATCGGGAACAGAGGGACTGATACGGGATCGGTACATCAGGGACAGGGGGATTGATACGGGATTGGTACATCGGGAACAGAGGGACTGATACGGGATCGGTACATCAGGGACAGAGGGACTGATACGGGATCGGTACATCAGGGACAGAGGGACTGATACGGGATCGGTACATCAGGGACAGAGGGATTGATACGGGATCGGTACATCAGGGACAGGGATTGATACAGGATCGGTACATCAGGGACAGGGATTGATACGGGATTGGTACATCAGGGACAGGGATTGATACGGGATCGGTACATCAGGGACAGGGATTGATACGGGATCGGTACATCAGGGACAGAGGGATTGATACGGGATTGGTACATCAGGGACAAAGGGACTGATAAACAGGGACAGGGGTTGATACGGGATTGGTACATGAGGGACAGAGGTTCGTGATGTTTCAAATGCAAACCTGAGTTTGTATTAAATGTCTCTTCGCATCTCAAAGAGTGTCTGTGCCTCACTTGCTACACCCCTTTATCTGTTTCCCAAATTGCGATTTAAACTGTATTTACCATTGTAAAAATAAAGCTTTCCCCCCTTAATTTTTGTCACATATTGTAATTAGAATTAATAGAGATATTGAAGCCCGTCCTAGCTGAACTGGAGAAAAGACAGCAGCCATGTGTATTTTTAAATAAAGAGTAAATCAAGTCTGCTAGCTCGTTATCTTTAAGCGTTTTACTGTGGTCACGTCCCTCCCCAGGTTTTGTGTCTGTCGTATCAAGGTCTGACACCCACGGCCACAGGGATGAACCACCACGGGCACAGCACCAGGAACCCGCCTGTGCTGTGCTGTGCGGTCCGTTTCCCAGGGAGCCCGCGGGGTGTCCCCACAGCCGCAGACACAGGTGACCCGGCTGGGTGGTGCCCGCAGAGCACAGTTTGTGTGACCCGACCCGCTGGGCTGCCTGGGAAAGCCGGGGACAGAGGGCCGGGCCGGGGCAGCGGGAGGTTGGTTCCAGCTCACGGAGCAGCTCGCAGCGGCTGCGGAAACAGCCCCGAGCCGGGACGTGCCCCCGGCCGTGTGCTCCCGCCCCACCGCGCGGGTGTCCTGGCTCTGGGCATCGTGGCGCAGGATCGTTTGAGAACCGTTCCTGACCGTGGGTGAGGGCTGGGACTGCCCCGTAACTGCCCAGAGCCGAGTTGTTGCTGCAGACAAGACACGGGCACAGGCACAGGCAATATATTTTACTAGGCCAGAAGACATCTTGAGGAAAGACAATACTTTATAAATGTCGGGGTTTTATCTGTTATCAGTGTGTCTGCCGTGTGCGCGGCTCCGGGAAAGCGCGTTCAGGGAGCTCCGGCTGCCCCCGGGCCAAGAAAAGGCCCGCGCTGCGGGGCCCGGGGGGCGCTGCGTGACCGCGCCCGGTGCTGCCGCCTGGTGGCCACAGCCCGGTACTGCAGCTGGGGAGCGGCGCGCTGTGCCCGTGCCGGGGGACGAGGGGGCGCTGCCGCTGCGGGCGGGGTCGTGCCGGTCAGAAAGGGGCGGAGGCGGTCGGACGAACCGCCGGGAGACAAAGAGGCCCCGGCTCTCCGGGGGCAGCCCCGCTGCGAAAAGAACGGGCGAGGCAGCAGCAGGAGGCGGCGGCGTCTCCTCGGCCCCGAGCACAGGGGAGAGAAACCTGCCGGACGGAGCTCCTTCGGGCTCTGTCTGTTCACAATGAATTTATGGGTAGGTGACCAGCCGCCCCCCTTTTCCGCGTGAAGCAGAGGAGCGCGGTTCGTTGTCGCCTTTTAAACGCGGCGGCGGCGGCGGCGGCAAGCCGCGCGGCCGGAGGGCGCTGGGCGGGGGGGGGTCCCGGCAGGGCGGCGAGCCGGCGGGTGAGGATGCAGAGCGGGCCAATCAGATGGCGCGGGAGGGCTGGAGGGCTGGAGGAGCGGAGCGCTGGTTGGCTGCATAGGCACGTCAGTTGCCTTTCTGTCTGCCAATCAGATTGCCGGGGGGGCGGGCGTCGAGGGCTGGGTACTGCGCATGCCCCAAAGAGCGAGCGCTGATAGGCGGAGAGATGCTGATTGGCGTGCCGACAGCTGCCAATGATGTTGCTGAAGGGGCGGGCGTTGCGGCGTCCCTACTGCGCATGCCCCAGCCGCGATCGCTGATAGGCGGCGAGAGAGGTGATTGACGTGTCCCGGGGAGCCAACCGGGATGCGGCAAGGGGCGGGAGCTGCGGTCTCCCTAGTGCGCATGCCCAAACCGCGAGCGCTGATAGGCGGCGAGAGAGGTGATTGACGTGTCCCGGGGAGCCAACCGGGATGCGGCAAGGGGCGGGAGCTGCGGTCTCCCTACTGCGCATGCCCCAGCCGCGATCGCTGATAGGCGGCGAGAGGGGTGATTGACGTGTCCCGGGGAGCCAACCGGGATGCGGCAAGGGGCGGGAGCTGCGGTCTCCCTACTGCGCATGCCCCAGCCGCGATCGCTGATAGGCGGCGAGAGGGGTGATTGACGTGTCCCGGGGAGCCAACCGGGATGCGGCAAGGGGCGGGAGCTGCGGTCTCCCTACTGCGTTTGCCCCAGCCGCGATCGCTGATAGGCGGCGAGAGGGGTGATTGACGTGTCCCGGGGAGCCAACCGGGATGCGGCAAGGGGCGGGTGCTGCGGTCTCCCTACTGCGCATGCCCAAACCGCGAGCGCTGATAGGTCCGCGGTTTCTCGGTGCCGCGCCGTGGGGGGAGACCGGGAGCGAACGGGAACGGGGGTCGGGGCGGCTGCGGAGCGCTCGCTGCGGCCGGCGCCCGGGCATCGGGAGGCGGGCGGCTCAGGGCCGCCCTTCGTGAGGTTCCCCGGAGGCGGCAGGAGGGCGGAGGGGAAGGAGGCGACAGCCGGGGACCTCCCGCCGCGGGCGTCTCCGGGGCGCGGCGGCTGTCGGTGCCCGCGGAGCCCGGCGGGACGGCGGGGGAGCGCGAGGGGAACGGAGCGGCGAAAGAGGCGGCAGGTGAGTGCGGCAGCGGCGAGGGTGACCGTGCCGTTGGAACGGGGGGAGCGGGAGGGGCCGGCGCGGCGCGGCGCGGAGGCGTTCGGTTCCGGTTCCCCCCCCGCCCCCCCCCCCCCCGCCCTTACGGCCGCGCTGGCGAAGCTGCTGGGAGGCGTGCGGTCCGGAGCCGCGTCTCCCTCCGGCGCAGCGCCCGTGCCCGGTGCGGCAGCCCCTCCGGGAGCGGCGCAGCCCCCGTCGGTCGCGGGGACGGTTACAAGCAGAGCTAAGGCGCGGTTGCGGGCGGGCTGGGTGGCGTGGCGAGCGGGGCGCCGCTTCGGCGGGAGCTCGGGGCGAGCCCCGGCGGGTTCCGTGTCCTGCGGGCGCGGCTTTCGCGCCGCGGCTCTCTCTGTGCGCTTTTTTGTTTGGTCGCGTTTGTTTTTTGGGTTTTTTTTTGGCGGGATTCCCGCGAAACGCGGCACGACCGCTCGCCCGGGGCTGCCGCGGCGGGTCTCAGTGGCGCCGTCCTGTGGGCAAAGCGCGGTACTGCACCCGGCCGCCCCAACGCGGTGCCGCGGCGCGCCTCGGTGCTGCCGCCCTGTGGCGAAACTCGGGTACTGCAGCGCACGGCAAGGCGGGGGGCAGAGACGCCGATCGAGCCGCGGGGGTTCGCGGTCGGGTCTGTGCGTGCCGGTGTCCGTCCCCCCGACGGGGGTCAGGTCCCCATTTGTGTGAAAACGACATCCCTCCCTCGGTGCCTCCTTAAACGTTTAATGACGTAAATATTGCTCCTGCTAACGTTGTCGGCGCGGCTTCTTTCCTCAGTGGATCCGTCCGGCAGTCGGTGGCCCACGGTTGCTCGGCAACAGCAGAAGCGGATTGAAGGGACCGGCCGCTGGAGGATGCCGAAGCCTCCCGGGTCAGCGGTGGGAGCAGCTTTGCGTAAAGCGAGGGGTACGTGAAGCCGGGCGTGCGGTGCCGACCGCCCAGCAGGTAAGGGAAGCTAAAGCTTTACCTCCAGGGACTTCTGCCCAGAAAGCTGAAGCAATTGCTCTCGCGTGAGCTGTAGAGTTACGCAAAGAGAAGAAGATTAGTAGCTGCACTGGTTCTAAGCAGGTTTCTTGAAGGGTGCAGGCCCTTGAAGCCGTTTGAAAAGAATAAAGTGTATTAACGGCACAAGGGAGGCAGATTAAACGTGATGCTCCGGTTGCTGGAAGCTGTGCTGTTGCTAGGAGAGTTGCCGTCACGCGTTGCAACGGGCCTCAGAAGGGAAACGCTGCTCAGGAAACTGGCCATAAATTGGCAGGCGCCGCTGTCAAACCAGCCACCGAGAGGACCGAGACCGGTACGGAAGCCGCGTCTCTGAGCCCAGGTGGCCGTGTCCTCCAGCCAACGTCAGGGAACTGTAACAAAGAGGATAAGCAATTAATAGGAGATTAATAGCCCGATCAGAATTAGGGTCCAAAGGAGCCGTCACCGGCGACGGGAGAGCAGCGGCGCCTCGCGGCGCGAGGAGCTGACGCGCTCTGTCGAGATCGGACGAACAGGTAAGAGCGAATTTAGAAGCTCTGTGCGAACGAGGCAATGGGAAACGTGCCTAGAAAACCATCTTGATGGTGCACGCGGGGTACAGACAAGAGCAGCCGGACGAGGGAAACGTACCAGGACAACGCTGGCAAAGGGAGTTCTCCGAGCTGCCTGGAAAAGGGGGGTGTCGATACCGGCCGGCACGAACGGCTCCCTTCTCGGGTCGGCCGGAAGCGTTGCCGTGCCGGGGGGCGGCTGCCGGCCTGCGGGCCGGGGCTGCGGCTGTTTGGGGCGCTGCCCCCGCTTTGTTTTCCTCGGGGAGTCCCCCCACGTTCGGGGGCTTGTGGGACGTGCACGTGCGAATGACACGGTGTTCCCAGCTGCTCTGTTCTCTGCCTTGTTTTTCCAGACGCCTGTCCCTGTTTTCTCTTCCCGCTTTTGAAGAGAAGCTGCCGAGTTAGCGTACGCTGCGGTGAAGTTCTACAAGATGCGGCCCTCAGGAACCGGTTGCTGTGGGGTTGCTCGTGCGGCCAGGTTTTGGTGTCGGTTGTTCCGGCGCTCCGTCGCGGTGTAGAGCCGGCCCCGTACGTAGCGGTGAGGCGTACCGCAGTTCGGTTTGATTCTCGGATAGGCCTCGGCTCTGACTGTGCACTCGAACGCCAAAACCTACAGCGGAAGCTGCGGTGGCTTTAGCGTGCAAGGGGCGCGAGCGCCGTGAAGCCGCCCGTGTGGCCGAGCGTCCCGATCGCGGCGCTGAGCGTTAGACGGACTTGAGCCGCGTGCCGGAATCGTTTTGTTTTGGAGAGGGCGGGATAAACTTGGAGCACAACTTGTGAGGGCGGTACGTCGTGGGCAGGTTTTAGTATTGCCTGTGGAGTGCCGCTAGAAGCGTTCGTAGTTCTTGCTTGTCTCTGTTACAAGATGAGCCGTGTCGTCCTGCGTGACGCGTAACGGGAGGACGGCGCGGTAGCGGTGCTCTGCAAAAGAGCCCGTTGGGCGGTATTTTAGCTCGCGGGAAAGGGATTGGGGAACCACCTGGTGGGAATGCGAGGAGAGCAGCCCTGGCGGAATCTGAGGAGCCGAGGCCGTTGTATAAATTGGACAAGGAAGGAAAGGCTGCGGGCAAAGCGCGGTACTGCACCCGGCCGCCCCAGTGCGGTGCCGCGGCGCGCCTCGGTGCTGCCGCCCTGTGGCGAAACTCGGGTACTGCAGCGCACGGCAAGGGGGGGGGCAGAGACGCCGATCGAGCCGCGGGGGTTCGCGGTCGGGTCTGTGCGTGCCGGTGTCCGTCCCCCCGACGGGGGTCAGGTCCCCATTGGTGTGCAAACGACACCCCTCCCTCGATGGCTCCTTAGGAGGGTTAATCCCAGTCCTCGTTCTTTTGGCAGCGGCGGGTCTGTGACCTCGCGGGAAGCCCAGGCTGCTGCACAGAGCTCGTCGGGAGCGGGAGCCGCGGAGGCGGGGGGCCTCGACGAGCCAGAGCTGCGGCAGACGGAGGGGGCGCGCGCGCTGCCCGGGGGCCGCGTCCGGCGGAGCCGGAGTGACCTGCGGCGGCAACGAGCGGGAGCCGCTCGGAGCTGGAGCGGCCGTTGGCCGCGCCTTCCCTGGGGAGGTGAGCGCGGGGAGCCCGGCCTCTCTCTCCCTCGGGGATTAAACCCGCGCCCGTCCGCGCCCTTCCCGGGGGCGGCGGCGAGGCGGGTTCCCCCGGCTCTCCCGGGGCGGCCCCGCTGCCGGGGGGCGCGGGCGAGGCGGCGGCAGCGCCTCCTCGGTGCCGGGGGGCGGAGGGGAGAGAGACC
The DNA here is from genome assembly GCF_036013475.1 of Columba livia. Classification (NCBI taxonomy): domain Eukaryota; kingdom Metazoa; phylum Chordata; class Aves; order Columbiformes; family Columbidae; genus Columba; species Columba livia. Next base: position 23,039,550 of record NC_088611.1, read on the forward strand.
TGCCGGCCGGAGCCACGGGGCGCGCGGCCCCTCGGGCAGGGCGCTCCCGGTCTCTGGGCCGCAGGCCGGGGGCGGCAGACGGGTTCAGGTGCTCTGGCCTGCTTTTTAGCCAGCGCGGCCTTCTCCGCGCCGTGAAGAAAATCCCGCGCGGTCGATTCCGCTTGCCGCTCGGGAGATGCCGCGTCTCTGGGGCCGTGGACTGGGGAAGAACGTTTGCGAGTTGGAGGGCGCTACAAGATATTCCGCGGGGAAGCCGGAGAAGAGGCAAATTGGCTGCCAGCGGAGTTGCGTTCCTTCGGTTTAGGACGTTCAGCTTGTCCTTCCAGAGAAGGAGCAGTCGTGGGTAGGGCCGAGAGAGGCTTTTAGGCGCGTGATCGGAATTGGAGCCAAATGGCACTCGACGTTGCCGCCGTGGGTCTTGGCTTTCAGTGGTTTCCCCGCGGCTGCCTGGTGTTTGGGAGCTCGGAGCGGGCATTTTTTTTCCCCCAAGGAGAGGCTGTGCTTGAAACAGAACTTGCTTGAAGAAGACAGACGAGGCGGGTGAGGATGCAGAGCGGGCCAATCAGATCGCTCGGGAGGGCTGGAGGGGCGGAGCGCCGATAGGCGGGGAGAATGGCAATTGATGTGCGTAGGCAGCCAATGAGGTTGCCGGGGGGGCGGGCGTTGCGGTGTCCGTACTGCTCATGCCCAACTTGCGCAGTCCTCAGTCAGGTCCGACGCTGAGGCGGGCACCTGGGGGCGGAGCGCGGGAAGGAGCATCCAATAGGAGGACGGCGCGGCGGGGTGGAAAGCAGCCAATCAGAGCGCGCCGTCTCAATCCCGTTTGAACAGCTGCCTCCCTGGCAAACGCGTCCGTGGGGTCCCGGGGCGGGTAGCGGGAGTTAACGGGGAAACGGGGGTCGGGGCGAGGGAGGGGAGGCTGTGGAGCGCTCATTTTGGCCTCTCCGTCCCTTTTGCCTCTCTCTTCCTCTCTCTGTGTCTCCTTGTCTTGCTCCCTGTCCCTGTCTTTCTCTGGTAAGCTGACCTGCTCTTTGCCCTTCTTTTTTTGTGGAATCACAGGCTCCTTCTGCTTGGAAAAGACACGTGCAGTTTTAAATTTGGGTTTGAATTCTAGGCTTTTTTTTCCCCATTAGCCTGGGGATGCAGAGCGGGCCAATCAGATGGCGCGGGAGGACTGGAAGAGCGGAGCGCTGGTTGGCTGCCTAGGCACGTCAGTTACCATTCTGTCTGCCTATCAGATTGCCAGAGGGGCGGGCGTCGAGGGCTGGGTACTGCGCATGCCCTAAAGCTCGAGCGCTGATAGGCGGAGAGATGCTGATTGGCGTGCCTCCCGCAGCCAATGATGTTGCCGAAGAGGCGGGCGTTGCGGTGTCCCTACTGCGCATGCCCCACTGGCGAGCGCTGATAGGCGGCGAGAGAGGTGATTGACGTGTCCCAGGGAGCCAACCGGGATGCGGCAAGGGGCGGGAGCTGCGGTCTCCCTAGTGCGCATGCCCAAACCGCGAGCGCTGATAGGTCCGCGGTGTCTCGGTGCCGCGCCGTGGGGGGAGACCGGGAGCGAACGGGAACGGGGGTCGGGGCGGCTGCGGAGCGCTCGCTGCGGCCGGCGCCCGGGCATCGGGAGGCGGGCGGCTCAGGGCCGCCCTTCGTGAGGTTTCCCGGAGGCGGCAGAAGGGCGGGGGGGAAGGAGGGGACAGCCGGGGACCTCCCGCCGCGGGCGTGTCCGGGGCGCGGCGGCTGTCGGTGCCCGCGGAGCCCGGCGGGACGGCGGGGGAGCGCGAGGGGAACGGAGCGGCGAAAGAGGCGGCAGGTGAGTGCGGCAGCGGCGAGGGTGACCGTGCCGTTGGAACGGGGGGAGCGGGAGGGGCCGGCGCGGCGCGGAGGCGTTCGGTTCCGGTTCCCCCCCCCCCGCCCTTACGGCCGCGCTGGCGAAGCTGCTGGGAGGCGTGCGGTCCGGAGCCGCGTCTCCCTCCGGCGCAGCGCCCGTGCCCGGTGCGGCAGCCCCTCTGGGAGCGGCGCAGCCCCCGTCGGTCGCGGGGACGGTTACAAGCAGAGCTAAGGCGCGGTTGCGGGCGGGCTGGGTGGCGTGGCGAGCGGGGCGCCGCTCCGGCGGGAGCTCGGGGCGAGCCCCGGCGGGTTCCGTGTCCTGCGGGCGCGGCTTTCGCGCCGCGGCTCTCTCTGTGCGCTTTTTTGTTTGGTCGCGTTTGTTTTTTGGGTTTTTTTTGGCGGGATTCCCGCGAAACGCGGCACGACCGCTCGCCCGGGGCTGCCGCGGCGGGTCTCAGTGGCGCCGTCCTGTGGGCAAAGCGCGGTACTGCACCCGGCCGCCCCAACGCGGTGCCGCGGCGCGCCTCGGTGCTGCCGCCCTGTGGCGAAACTCGGGTACTGCAGCGCACGGCAAGGGGGGGGGCAGAGACGCCGATCGAGCCGCGGGGGTTCGCGGTCGGGTCTGTGCGTGCCGGTGTCCGTCCCCCCGACGGGGGTCAGGTCCCCATTTGTGTGAAAACGACATCCCTCCCTCGATGCCTCCTTAAACGTTTAATGACGTAAATATTGCTCCTGCTAACGTTGTCGGCGCGGCTTCTTTCCTCAGTGGATCCGTCCGGCAGTCGGTGGCCCACGGTTGCTCGGCAACAGCAGAAGCGGATTGAAGGGACCGGCCGCTGGAGGATGCCGAAGCCTCCCGGGTCAGCGATGGGAGCAGCTTTGCATAAAGCGAGGGGTAGGTGAAGCCGGGCGTGCGGTGCCGACCGCCCAGCAGGTAAGGGAAGCTAAAGCTTTACCTCCAGGGACTTCTGCCCAGAAAGCTGAAGAAATTGCTCTCGCGTGAGCTGTAGAGTTACGCAAAGAGAAGAAGATTAGTAGCTGCACTGATTCTAAGCAGGTTTCTTGAACGGTGCAGGCCCTTGAAGCCGTTTGAAAAGAATAAAGTGTATTAACGGCACAAGGGAGGCAGATTAAACGTGATGCTCCGGTTGCTGGAAGCTGTGCTGTTGCGAGGAGAGTTGCCGTCACGCGTTGCAACGGGCCTCAGAAGGGAAACGCTGCTCAGGAAACTGGCCATAAATTGGCAGGCGCCGCTGTAAAACCAGCCACCGAGAGGACCGAGACCGGTACGGAAGCCGCGTCTCTGAGCCCAGGTGGCCGTGTCCTCCAGCCAACGTCAGGAAACTGTAACAAAGAGGATAAGCAATTAATAGGAGATTTATAGCCCGATCAGAATTAGGGTCCAAAGGAGCCGTCACCGGCGACGGGAGAGCAGCGGCGCCTCGCGGCGCGAGGAGCTGAAGCGCTCTGTCGAGATCGGACGAACAGGTGAGAGCGAATTTAGAAGCTCTGTGCGAACGAGGCAGTGGGAAACGTGCCTAGAAAACCATCTTGATGGTGCACGCGGGGTACAGACAAGAGCAGCCGGACGAGGGAAACGTACCAGGACAATGCTGGCAAAGGGAGTTCTCCGAGCTGCCTGGAAAAGGGGGGTGTCGATACCGGCCGGCACGAACGGCTCCCTTCTCGGGTCGGCCGGAAGCGTTGCCGTGCCGGGGGGCGGCTGCCGGCCTGCGGGCCGGGGCTGCGGCTGTTTGGGGCGCTGCCCCCGCTTTGTTTTCCTCGGGGAGTCCCCCCACGTTCGGGGGCTTGTGGGACGTGCACGTGCGAATGACACGGTGTTCCCAGCTGCTCTGTTCTCTGCCTTGTTTTTTCAGACGCCTGTCCCTGTTTTCTCTTCCCGCTTTTGAAGAGAAGCTGCCGAGTCAGCGTACGCTGCGGTGAAGTTCTACAAGATGCGGCCCTCAGGAACCGGTTGACGTGAGGGAAATGCTTTCTGACCGCCTGCGCGGTGAGGGGACGGTTTTCACCTTTTAGCTCCTTCTGCACGACAAGAGGGAGACGGAAGGTTAAGTAACACGTTGTTTAGGAGCTGAGAGCTTAGTTTGTATTTAACTAATAATTAAGAGACGTGTTGTCAGCGAGAAACTAAACGATTACAACTAACCTCATCAAATGAAGTAAAGACAGGCCAGCCAGGCGTGGTGGTGGAGTTGCTCTCTATGTGAGAGAGCAGCTACAGTGTACTAAATTCTGCCCAGGAGCGGATGAGGAGCGAGTTGAGAGTGTATGGGTCAGGATCAAGGGGCAGGCTGGCAGGGGTGACACTGCTGTGGGCGTCTGTTACAGGCCACCAGATCAGGCTGAGGAAGTTGATGAGGCCTTCTATGGGCAGCTGAGAGCGGCCTCACGGTCACAGGCCCTGGTTGTTGTGGGGGATTTTAAGTTCCCTGGTGTTTGCTGGAAGGACCGTTCAGCCAGCCAGCCACAGTCCAGGAGGTTCCTGCCGTGCATCGGTGAGAACCGCCTCATGCAGGTGGTGGAGGAGCCGACTAGGAGAGGTGCACTGCTGGATCTCATCCTCGCTAGCAAGGAGGGTCTGGTCGAAGCAGGAAAGGTTGAGGGCTGCCTGGGCTGCAGTGACCACGAGAAGGTGGAGTTCAGCATCTTGGGCGGCAGGAACAGAATAGCAAGTAGAATTGCAGCCCTGGACTTTAGCAGGGCTAACTTTGGCCTTTTCAAGCAATTGCTGGGGGAAATCCCACGGGCAAGACTGCTTGAAGGAAAAGGGGCCCGAGATAGCTGGGTTGCATTCAGAGATTGCTTCTTCCACGCTCAGGATCAGAGCATCCCCACACGAAGGGAGTCAAGGAAGGGAGCCAGGAGGCCTGCGTGGTTGAACAGGGACCTGTTGGGTATGCTCAAGCAGAAGAGGAGAGTTTGCAGGTCATGGAGGCAGGGGCTGGCCACTTGGGAGGAATATAAGGCTGCTGTTAGAGGATGCAGGAAGGCAGCTAGGATAGCCAAGGCCCCCTAGAATTACAGCTGGCGAGAGGGGTCAAGGACAGCAAAAAGAACTTTTTCAAATACATAGCAGATAAAACTAACACCAGAGGCAATGTAGGCCCACTGATGAACGGGGTGGGTGCCCTGGTGGCAGAAGATACAGAGGAGGCAGAATTCCTGAATGCCTTCTTTGTCTCTGTCTACTCTGCCGGAGGCCGTCCTGGGGAGCCCTGTACCCCTGAGACCCCGGATGAAGCCAGGTCAGTGGAGGAGTTTGCTTTAGTCGATGAGGACTGGGTTAGGGAGCAATTAAATAGTCTGGACATCCATAAATCCACGGGTCCGGAGGGGATGCACCCGCGGGTGCTGAGGGAGCCGGCTGAAGTCACTGCTGGACCGCTCTCCGTCATCTTTGCCAAGTCTTGGGAAACGGGGGAGGTGCCCGAGGATTGGAGGAAAGCAAATGTCACTGCAGTCTTCAAAAAGGGCAAGAAGGAGGACCCGGGTAATTACAGACCGGTCAGCCTCACCTCTGTCCCTGGGAAAGTAATGGAACAGCTTCGTCTGGACAATAGAGCAGTGAGGTGGGTTGCAAACTGGCTTAAGGAGAGAAGCCAGAGAGCGGTAGTCAATGGTGCGGAGTCCAGCTGGAGGCCAGTATCCAGCCAGTATCATTAACGATTTGGACGAGGGAATAGAGTGCACTATCGGCAAGTTTGCTGATGACACCAAGCTGGGAGGGGTGGCTGACACGCCAGAGGCTGTGCTGCCATCCAGAGACCTGGACAGGCTGGAGAGTTGGGCGGGGAATAACCTGATGAAATTTGACAAGGGCAAGTGTAGAGTCCTGCATCTGGGCAGGAACAACCCCAGGTTCCAGTATAGGTTGGGAAATTACATATTAGAGAGCAGTGGAGGGGAAAGGGACCTGGGGGTCCTGGGGGACAGCAGGGTGACCATGAGCCAGCCCTGTGCCCTTGTGGCCAGGAAGGCCAATGGCATCCTGGGGTGTATTAGAAGGGGGGTGGCTAGTAGATCGAGAGAGGTCCTCCTTCCCCTCTGCTCCGCCCTGGTGAGACCGCATCTGGAATATTGTGTCCAGTTCTGGCCCCTCAGTTCCAGAAGGACAGGGAACTGATGGAGAGGGTCCAGCGTAGGGCAACGAAGATGATTAAGGGAGTGGAGCACCTCCCTTATGAAGAAAGGCTGAGGGAGCTGGGTCTCTTTAGTTTGGAGAAGAGGAGACTAAGGGGGGACCTTATCAATGTTTATAAATACATAAAGGGTGAGTGCCATGAGGATGGAGCCAGGCTCTTCTCGGTAGCAAACAACGATAGGACAAGGGGTAATGGGATCAAGCTGGAACACAAGAGGTTCCGCTTAAATTTGAGAAGAAACTTCTTCTCAGTGAGGGTGGCAGAGCCTGGCCCAGGCTGCCCAGGGAGGTTGTGGAGCCTCCTTCTCTGGAGACATTCAAAACCCGCCTGGACATGCTCCTGTGCGACCTCACCTGGGCGTTCCTGCTCCATGGGGGGATTGGACTGGATGATCTTTTGAGGTCCCTTCCCGTCCCAAACATACTGTGATACTGTGAAGAATGCGGCTTAGCAGCGCTGCTGACTCTGCCGTCCCGTTCCCTTCCCCGTTTCAGCCGGCGAGGCGGCCGGAGGACCCGCTCTGTGCGGCCGCGGGGCCCGCGGAGTCGAGGGCTCTGTCGGCGCGCCCCGGGGGTTTCTCTGGAGAGACTCCTCGTCTCGGTCGCGTCGCGGCGGGGACGGACGAGGACCTCTGGCGAGGGGTCTTTCTGCGCTGGGAGCCGGGACCGGGCACGCGCTCGCGGGGCATCCGTAAGTCGCGGTACGGAATTTAGGCAGGATCGCGCGCACGGGCTTGCGAGCGCCTTACAGGCGTGCGGTGGTTGCTCGTGCGGCCAGCTTTTGGTGTCGGTTGTTCCGGCGCTCCGTCGCGGTGTAGAGCCGGCCCCGTACGTAGCGGTGAGGCGTACCGCAGTTCGGTTTGATTCTCGGATAGGCCTCGGCTCTGACTGTGCACTCGAACGCCAAAACCTACAGCGGAAGCTGCGGTGGCTTTAGCGTGCAAGGGGCGCGAGCGCCGTGAAGCCGCCCGTGTGGCCGAGCGTCCCGATCGCGGCGCTGAGCGTTAGACGGACTTGAGCCGCGTGCCGGAATTGTTTTGTTTTGGAGAGGGCGGGATAAACCTGGAGCACAACTTGTGAGGGCGGTACGTCGTGGGCAGGTTTTAGTATTGCCTGTGGAGTGCCGCTAGAAGCGTTCGTAGTTCTTGCTTGTCTCTGTTACAAGATGAGCCGTGTCGTCCTGCGTGACGCGTAACGGGAGGACGGCGCGGTAGCGGTGCTCTGCACAAGAGCCCGTTGGGGGGTATTTTAGCTCGCGGGAAAGGGATTGGGGAACCACCTGGTGGGAATGCGAGGAGAGCAGCCCTGGCGGAATCTGAGGAGCCGAGGCCGTTGTATAAATTGGACAAGGAAGGAAAGGCTGCGGGCACAGCGCGGTGCTGCACCCGGCCGCCCCAACGCGGAACTCTAATGTGGAATTCCTGTGTTTCAGAGGGGGAGCTGTGACCGCCCCGTGCTCAGCAGACCCCCCAGCCCGGGTGGGGGGAGCAGCGCCGGAGCGGGAGACGCGGCTCCGTCCTCCGTCCCCAGCGTGCCGGGGGGCGGCTGCCAGCCTGTGGGACGTGGCTGCGGCTGTTCGGGGCGCTGCCCCCCCATGTTTGGGCGCTCTGGTATGTACATAGGTAAATGGCGTTTTAAAGTAATGTGCTGCCCGCTGGGGCTGTTTTCCTTTTCTACCTTTTTTTTTTTTGAGTGAATAAATGGGGGGACTCGGGGGGTGACGATGATGTTGCTGGAGGAGCAGGCCAGTGAGAGATGGGGGCTTTCAGCCCCAAAACGCCTGAACAATCATGGGTGGGGTGTTTAGTGGTACTGTGGGGAGGAGAAATGTCTCCCTGTCCGTTGCAGAGAAAACAGAACAATCCCACATCAAAGCTGTCCTAGAGAAGTACTTGCTGTTTGTCATTGCGGTTCTAGAGCAGCCCGATGTGCTGTTAAAGGTTGTGGTGGTGCGGGTCAGGGATCCCCAGGCTGTGCCGAGACCGCAGGACGGCTGCTGGTGGAACAAAGTCAAGGACAACTTCTCAGAGTAAGAACCTCTCTATTTGTTCTCCTCGGGACACATCCCTTTGCCTCTGGACCCCTCACAAGCTCACTCGCCACCTTGTTCCCTCAGAAACCCGTTTCCTCCCAGTTCCTCTGCGATTACCCTGCCTGCCTTTGGGTCCCTGCAGGCTCGTTGGTGGCATCACGGTGCCTGTTTGACCTTTTGCCCTGTTAAATTCCCCTCTTTTCTCTCTTCCCCTCAAAACTTCCCCAGTTGCTCTTGTCACATCCCAGAGGCCTCATTTTCCCCTCTTGTCTCCTCTCAGGACCCCCATCTGTTGGCCCCTGTCGAGGGTTTAGATTGCGGGGTGACAGTAAAACCCTGGCAGATGTATTGTTAACCCCGTCTCCCCCCACTTCCCACTTTTGCCCCTCCCTCTCCCCCCTTCCCACTCAGGACAGGCGATCCGGAGGGAAAGAAGGACACAGAGAAGAGAGTTGGAAAAACTGGCAATGTTTTACTAATGCTATATTAAGAGTAGAGAAAATAATACAAAACCAATCCTGAAAGTCTCAGCAACTGCAGAGCCGGCACCTGAAGTCCTGGACTGGACTCTGCAGCCAACCGGAGCTGGATTCAGTCTCTCAGTAGGCCTCAGTTTGCAGGGACGACTAGCAAGGTCCTCTCCTAATGTCACCATAAGCAGAAGGGACGAAAAGGGGCAAAGAGGACAAGATCCTCATGATCTGCCACTTCTATATGAAGTATTCATGTGAAGGGGATGTTATACACGGTTGGTCAGTTTGTTGGTCACCTGTTTCTTGTTGCTCCTCTTGCAAGATGTGAATCTGTCCTTATCAACAAGTAAGCATTCCATTGCATTGTTTACCAAAACATGTGTCTGGTTCTCCAGGAAAATGCAGCTAATATGAAGCTTTAGCTGACAGGCAAATTCACTGAAAGAGAAACTTGTTTTTTAATGAAACCAGGACAGCCCCCTCCCCAATCCCCTCAGGACTCCTCTGATTCCCATCTGCTCCTCTCAGGACAGCTGAGCTTGTCTTTTGGGGCCCCTGAGAGCCCCCATTTACCTTCTTTTACCTACCTTTGTTGTTGTTCCCAGCCTATCCTGGTGTTTTCCATCCTTCAGGACTTACTTATTACTGTTGTGAGAGTCCGAGAGAAAAGGAAGAGTGTCTGCTACTTACAACTGTCGTTGTTGATCTACAGTGTTTTAGAGACGGATTCTTGCAGTATCTATTTCTGGTTCGTCCTTCACTCCTCCCCAGACCGCAGCGCTGGTCCGAGTTCCCCAGCACACGTGTGTGTGTCCAGCCGGGTACGCCGGGGGAGCGCGTCAGGGCGGGCAGACGGCTGAATGGACGCGCTGTCAGCGACTGCGGAACGAGCTGGGGCTGCTTTGACCGTGTCCAGCCTTGTGCGTGTGGTTTGTTTTCACTTGCAGGCTGAAACAGCAGTTTCCTCAATTAAAAACACCCCAACATGTCCCCCGGCCCCCAACAAAAATAACGCCAAAAATGCCACTGAAAGAAACACAGGGAGTTTTTAAAAAATTTCCTTTAGCTTTCTCTCCCCTCCACCCCTACCCTGCTGCGTTCAGTGCAGTGAATGACCGTGAGGAGATGGCTGTGGATCTGGCTGTTGAAGGGTGTGTGAAGGAGAAGGAGGTGTGTGTAGAGCAGGATTGGTGGTGGAGGTGAGTGCAGCTGGTTCGGGTGTGGGGCTGTAAATTCTTTTTGGAGGCTTCCTAGTTTCTGGTGTCACCTGCGGGGTGAAGTGTGACTCTGTGCAGGTTTGAAAGGTGCCACGTGCAGAGCTCCCTCATTTGCCACCAGATCTCCCAATCACAGAGACAGCGTCGCTGTGCAGCTGCTAAGGACAGCGCGTCTCGTGCAGAACAGCATCCTTTGTGCTCCGTGTGCGTGTTCCTCCTTTGAAATGAAGTTGGGCCGCCCGGTGTTCCACGTTACGTGTGGTACCTGCTGGGCTGAGTCTCCTCCCCGCGCTCCGGTCGGTTCCGTCGCGCTGCCGCAGCCCCGGCAGCACCGCGGCGTTCGCTGGACGCGTTGTTGGCGGAGCCGGCACCGACAATCTTGACACGTCGAGGTGCTGCGGTGGGTTTGCCTGGAAATTCCAAGGTAATTCCAAGGCAGACAGTAATAATCCCCAATTTATGTAGTAAAATTTAAAAGAGTGGAATATAAATACTGGAGCGCTAATTGGAAGTAATACCTGTAGAGAAAAAAACCTCTAGTTTATATCTACAATAAAAAATAATGTGTGCTAGTTAATCCGCCTGGTAGTAATGTAATGATAAAAATGTTAAAGTGTAAATAGATGAAATTATATAGGCATGAGCAAGAAGTAAATTTAATTTCAGCTATTACTTGGTGAACTAGGCAGCAGTTGTTCCCAATCTGAATGCTAGTTTAAAAAACACATTGTTTGGAATTCCTTTTAAATGATAAAGGCAGAAAACTAATGTGGAGTCATTGGTAGCTTCATTTGAACAACCGTTATGAAATAAACCGCAGACACGAATGACTGCATAGGAAACAAAGTGAGGAAGCTTTAGATTTTAAACAGCATTGGAAAGTGATCGGGAGTGTTTAGTATTTAAATTATAACAGACCCACGAGATGGGAGGCAACAAAGCTCAGAACCAAACAGAGTCAAAACGTTACATTTCTTTTTTTAAAGAGAAGTATAAAGGAACCACGAAGTAGTGGCTGTTTATAAACAGAGGTATTAAAAAGTTCCCAGGCAGTAATGATTCCCAACAGAACACTAAAAGATATTTAGATGTAAAATAATATTAGAAAACAGTTATGACAGTCTGAATTTAACCACAGCTTTTTTGGGGTTGTGCAAAAACATGACCGCTATTAATTACCTCTGAGTTAAAATAAAAAGACATCAAACTAGATGTGATTAACAACAGCTAATTTTAATTTTTCAGTGTGCTATCCAGTCCGGCTTCTCCCTCCAAGGGCGTGGTCTGAGAAAGCCAGACCCCCAACTCCACCCCGTCCAAGCTCCGCCCCTGCCAGTCTGTGCCCTCCCCGAGGCGCGTGTCCCTTACAGACCCCTCCCAGCAGCATAATGCATCGAAGCCCCGCCCGCGGCTCCACCCCTAAACTCAGCCCCTGCTAAACCACGCCCCCTCAGAGCACGTGCTGTACAGAGTCCACTCTACTCTCGGCTCCACCCCTCCCTTCCTAAGCTACGCCCTCTTTGGGCGTGTCGTTCTCCCTACCCCAAGCGGCTCCTCCTATGGGGGTGTGACACACGGAGGCCCCACCCCCTGCCCAGTTCCCCCAGGTGGGCCTCCTAATGGGCGTGTCCTCCCAGTCCCCGCCCCTCAGCACGGATCCCACCCCCGTGGGTGGGGCTACACCCAGCTGCGCGCGCGGCCCCCCCACCCATGCGTGACCCTAAGTAACCCCATGGCAGCCCTATGGCTGCCCCACAGGTACCGCTACAGCAGCCCTGCTCCTGCCCCGCAAGAGCTCCAGACACGCCTCTGCAGAGCCCCCACAGCAGCCACTTCAGTGCCCCACAGCTATCACCGCAGCCGCCCCATCCCGCCCCACGGCCGCCGCTGCGGGACCCCTGGAGCCCCCGGCCCCACACCCGCCCCGCAGCCCCACAGCGCGCGGTCTCGCGGCCGCGGTGCCGGTGAAGCCACGTGCCGGCCGCGGCCGGAGGAGCCGCCGGTTTTCCCCCCCGCACCCCCCGATCGCTGCTGCCGCGGCCCGAGGAGCCGCCGGTTTCCCCCCCACATCCCCCGATCGCTGCTGCTGCCGCGACCGGAGGAGCCGCCGGTTTCCCCCCCACACACCCCCCGATCGCTGCTGCTGCCGCGGCCGGAGGAGCCGCCGGTTTTCCGCCTAGCCCCGACTCTCCTCCTTCCTCCTCAATCGCCGCTGCATGCCAACACCATGCCTTCTCTTCCGCCATCTTGTTTCCCCCTTCTCCTCTCATTCGCTATTTTATACCGAGGGAGGGAGGAGGCGCTCGCTGATTGGCTGACAGTGTCAGCCTCGGAAGTCGTCCATTGGCTCATCCCCACGAGGGGTTCTCCGAGGGGGTGGGAGAAAGGCGCTGATTGGTCACCGTGTCGCTGAGGGGAGGAAGGCACTGATTGGTCACTTTCCGCCGAAGTTCGCCCTCCCAGTAACAGGCGCTGATTCGCTAGCGCCCCTGAGGTAGAAAAGGCGCTGATTGGTCGGCGTTTTCTCGCCGACGTTAGCCCACAGCAACGAAGCGCTGATTGGGCAGCGCGGCTGACGGGGCGGATCGTCCATTGGAAGGAGGGCGGGCGGGGGGCGGGACCGGGCGGGACAACGAGGTAATAAATGGGGCGGCGCAGGACGCGCGCAGGACCAGAAAGGCGGAGGCGGCAGCGGCAGCGCGAGCTCATCGCCCCCCCCCCCCCCCCCCCCCCCCCCCCCCCGCCCGCCGCGGGAAACCGGAGAACGGCAGGAACGGCGGCCGGAATCAGTTAACGGGATGGGTAAGGGCGGTAATTATCGTGCGGGTGTTAATTGGGGCTCGGCGGGTTAATGAGTGACCGGCGGGCTGGGGTGTATCTGGGGGTTTTGATCGGAACTGGGGTTTTAAAGCCGCGGGTTTGGGGGGGGGGGGGGGGGGGCGGGGGCGATTAAGGCTCCCGAAGCCGCTTTAGCGGCTTAAATCGTTGTGTTGAACGCGGGAGGAGCCGGTTCGGGGCTTTTCTCAGCAAGCGGGGCTGGTTTGGGTCTAATTCGGCTTTTAAAAGATGTTTTTACGTAATTTTTGGGTGCCGATTTGTGCCAGAAGGCGCCTTTGAAATCTGTTTATTGAGGGTTTATCAGGAGAATTAAAGTTTAAAGCTCGGGGAGATTTGGGGCTTTTCCCCGGGATTTTGAGTCCAAATCGGTTTTTTTAGAGCCCTTATTTATTTAAATTGTTATGTTTAAAGGGTTTATTTGAGGTTTTATTTGGAACATTTTGGGCGGGTTTGAGGCTCCTAAGATTTAATTGTTGGTTTATTATTTGATTTATTATTTCACTGCGGTTCGGGGCTCCTGAAGACGCTGAGTTGTTTCAATTATTTAGCGCTGTGAGGAGCCGTTTTGGGGCCGTTGGGGTCTAAATCGGCTTTTTAAAAGGTTTATTTAACGCGTTTAAAGTTTGAGGGGCCGATTTGCGACTTTAAAGCTTTTTGAATCTACTTATTGATAAGAATTTATACAATAGATTAATATTTAAAGCCCGGGGGGAGATTTGGGGCTGTTTCCCAGGATTGCGAGTCCAAATGCGTTTTTTTCTGTTAACCGCTTATTAATTTACATTATTATATTTAAACGGGGCTTTTTGAGGTTTTATGAGGGTTTTTTTGAGCATTTTGGGCGGTTCTGAGGCTCCTAAAGCCGCTTAATTGTTTAAATTATTAATTGTTAAAATAATGTAAGTAGTTGTTGAAATAAGTGTGTAAGTTATTGTATTTAAAGCCGGGAGGGGCATTTCGTTGCTTTTTGGGGGGTTTTAGGGCTGAATTCACTTCATTGAACGTGTCTAGAGCTGGGGGTCCCAGATCTGGTGCTGATTTGGCCCCAAAAAAAGCTTTAAAAATCTATTTATTTATATAATTTACTGAATTAATATTTAAGCGGGAACATGTTCGGCTTTTTTAACCCGCCGCCATTTTGTCTCCCCCGTCCCGCTCTCCCTCACGCTGAGGGGGCCGAGGAGACGCTCGCTGATTGGCCGGTGCCGTCTGGCGGGAAAGCCTCCCCCGGCTCAGCCCCGCTCGGCTGTCTCCGAGGGAGAGAAAGGCGCTGATTGGTCGCTGCCTCTGAGGAGAGAAAGGCGCTGATTGGTCGCCGCCTCCCTAAACCCACGTAATTGTTTACATTCCATTTTAAAATTTATTTCTATATTTTAATTTAATTTAACTTATTTTTAATTTAATTTAAATTTAAATTATTAAAGTTAATTTTAAATTAATAGTAAATATATAGACTAAATCAATATAGCAATATGCTACTATAAACGATATAATATGATGAATAGTAGAAATATATAATATATAATCTGATATAATTAACTGATCAACTAATACTCATTGATATTACGTAATGAAATTTATAATTAATATATAATGGCATAATATAATGATATCTATAATATACTATTGTAATGATATTCATTAAATATTAATATATACTGTATATATTATGTATAATTACTATGTAATGTATCTAATCTATTTTTACATATATATCTTATTATATAAAGCTGTGAGGGACCATATTTGGGCAGGATTTTGAGATTTTTAAGGCTGTTTGGTCTCAAATTCAATTTACTTCATTTTGGGGCTGTTTTTAGGATAATTTGTGCTCAAAGAAGCTTTCAAGATCCATTTTTTTGGCAGTTAATTTGCTCACTCGGTTAATGTTGAAGCGGGGGGATTTGGGGCTGTTTCCCAGGACTGTGACACAAATAACGGCCCTTTCCTTCCCTTTCCCACTGCAGCTCCTGCGCAGAGAACAGCGAAGGCAGCCTGGCCACGCCCCCTCCGGCTGACCACGCCCCCCGCTCCGGCTGACCGCGCGTGCCCCCCCCGCAACTCGGCTGACCGCGTGCCCCCCCCAACTCCGGCTGACTGTGCCCCCCTGCCCCCCGGCTGATCCCGTGCCCCCCCCACTGCACTCCTGCTGACTGTGCGCCCCCCCCACCTCCTCCGGCTGGCCACATCTCCACTGCACACCATGGCGGGGATGGGGCGGGGGGGGATCACAAGGGTCTATGGGGCGGTGTGGGGGTCAGGGCGGCTGTGGGGTCAATGGGGTTGTTGTGGGGTGAAACACCCCTGAAGAGGCTGAACACCCTGCAGGTGAGTGACCCACACAGTGCCCCACAGTGCCCCATAGCACCTCCACTCTGCCCTATGGATCCACAACACTGCCCCACAGCACCCTATAGCTCCTGCTTGCTATCCCACAGCACCCCATGGCTTCTCCACTCTGCCCCATATGTCTACAGCAGTGCCACAGAGTACCTCATATGTCTTCCACTCTGCCCCATGGGTGCAGAGTGCTGCCCTACAGCACCCTATAGCTCCTGTACTCTGCCCCACAGATCCACAGTGCTGTCCCACAGCACCCTATAGCTCATCTGGCCTATAGACCCACTGTACTGCCCTACAATGCCCCATGGCTTCTACACTCTGCCCCATAGACCCACAACACTGCCTCACAACACCCCATTGCTCCTGCACTCTGCCCCATGGATGCCCAGTAACGCCCCACAGCACCATATAGGTCCTGTACTCTGCCCCATATATCCACAGGAGTGCCCCCCAGCACCCCATGGCTCCTGCACTCTGCCCCATGGATGCCCAGTACTGCCCAACAGCACCATATAGGTCCTGTACTCTGCCCCATACATCCACAGGAGTACCCCCCAGCACCCTATGGCTCCTGCATTCTGACCCATGGATGCCCAGTACTGCCCCACAGCACCATATAGGTCCTGTACTCTGCCCCATACATCCACAGGAGTGCCCCCCAGCACCCCATGGCTCCTGCACTCTGCCCCATGGATGCCCAGTACTGCCCCACAGCACCGTATAGCTCCTCTACTCTGCCCCATACATCCACAGGAGTGCCCCCCAGCACCCCATAGTGACTCTACTCTTCCCCATAGAGCCACAGTGCTGCCCCACAGGACTCTACTCTGCCCCTTAGACCCAGAGAGCTGCCCCACAGCAGCCTGTAGGTGCTGCGTTCTGCCCCATTGGTGCAAAGTGCTGCCCCACAGCGCCCCACACGTCTGTCCACCTGACCACCCTTCCCTCCTGACTGCGCCTGCACTGCCCACTATGGGTGGGTCACAAGGGTCTATGGGGCGGTGTGGGGTCAATGGGGTTGTTGTGGTGTGAAACACCCCTGAAGAGGCTGAACACCCTACAGGTGAGTGACCCACACAGTGACCCACAGCAGCCCATAGCCCCTCTGCCCTATAGAGTCACTGCACCCCATAGCTGCTTTTACTCTGCACCATAAATGGACAGCAGTGCTGCACAGACACACAGTGCTGTCCCACAGCACCCCATATCTTGTTCACTCTGCCCTATAGACCCACAGTGTAACCCTACAGCACCCCATAGTTCCTCTGCCCTATAGATCAACAGCACTGTCCCAGAAAACACCATAGCTTCTTCCCACTAGCCCATAGGCCAGCAATTCTGCCCTACAGCGCACTAGCTCCTGCACCCTATCCCATAGACCCACAGCAGTGCCCCCCAGATCCAGTCTGCCCTATACAGCCACAGCACTGCTCTGCAGCACCATATACTTCCAGCACTCTGGCCCATTGATATGTAGCACCCCACAGCTGCTGCATTCCACCCATAGATCGAGATTCCTGGGTCCCCTCACCCCACCAGCTGTCCTGGGTTGCGATGCTGCACGGGGCCCTGTGCACAACAAAATGAGGACAGCATGGCTGCTGGGCGCCACCCTGCTTGGAATCCAAGATGGCTGGGGGGGGAGGGCTGGCAGCCATGCTGGCACTGCCGGAGGGGCTGTTGGTCTGCACCGTGCTCAGGCGGCAGCTCCCGGCTGTATCGGCTGCTCCTGTGGCCCTGCACCCTGCCCATGGGAACAAGGTGGCTGCCCTGATGGGCGTGGCCATCTCGGCTGTTGTGTCCCTGCTGGTGGGTGGGGCTATGACTGTCATGGCTGCCAAGCCTGTGCTGGAAGGGTGGGGCTGAGGTGGGTGGGGCCTGCCTAGGGTGGCCATTTTGGGGTGGGGCCCAAGGTGGGTGGTGGGGCCTGTGGCTCTGCTTGCCCCTGACGGCCATCTTGGAAAAGGGCAGCGCTGTGCCGCTGCCATCCTGACGTTGCTCCCCCAGGGCCATGTTGGGGGATTTTTAACCTGGTTTTGGGGCCAGTTCTCACCCAATAAAATTAAATAATGTAAAAAAACCTTAAGCATTTGGTTTCTTCCATTTCCAGTGAAGGATTTGGGGGTGGGGTTTAGGGTTGAGGGTGGGGCTGAAGATGTGGGCGGGGCCACTGCCAACCCCACCTCCCTCCCAAGCTCTCCCCAATGTGCCTTCTTGAAGGGGTGTGCCCCAACCAGGACCCCCGCCCTTTCCAAGCACCTCACCCTCCCCGCTGGGCTCCTCCCCCTTGACCCACACTTCCACCCCCATTGGTGGGCTCCCTGCAGGGGATGTGGCCTACAGACCTACAACTCCTTCCCCTCCCCTGCTGAGCCATGTACCCGACAGGGCATGACAGGGGCAGACAAAGCTCAAGAAAGACCAACAGAGCCAGGCAGGGCCTGAGAGAGCTTGAGAAAGTCCGACAGAGCCCGACAGGGCCCGAGAGAGTTTGACGGATCCTCACAGAGCCTGACAAAGCTTGGCAGAGCCCAACAGGACCCGTCAGGGCCTGACAAATCTTGTCAGTTCCTGATAGAGCCTCAATGTGTATGACAGAGCCCTGGGGGTCTCAACAGAGCCTGAGAAATCTTGACAGGGCTCAGCAGACCCCAAGAGGTCTCGACAGAGCCCTACAGAGCCCATCAAAGCCTGACAGAGCCTGACAGACCCAAGAGGTCTCACAGGGCTTCACAAAAACCAACAGTGTCTGACAGAGCCCGACAGGAGTGCAGGTGCTGTCACTTCCAGTGAGGGTCCAGGTGATTTGATAAGGGTGGTGGGTGGGGCCTGGGGTGATTGACCCCTCCCCTTTCCCAGGGGATTGTGGGAAGGGGTGGGCGGGGCTCAGGGTATTTGAGCCCCAGTCCCTAGGTAGGGAAGCTCATTCTGCTGCTGGGCTGCTTGGGTGCTGGTTCTCTGCTGCTCCTTTAGCAGTCGGCAGCTTTTGAGCTGTTTAAGCTGCATGGACGGATGTGTTTGGAGAAGTGGAGATGTCTGCTTGAGGTAGGACCTTCAGGAGCAGAGAAGTTTCAATTGCAGCTGTAGTTGAAAGTATGTTTGTAACTATTTTTCATTTATTGCATCAATTCCTGGTACTTGGTGTTTTCCATAAATTCCTGATTGCAATGAAGATGGGGTGTTAATTCTTGGTTTGTATTGGTGTGTAACAAGTTGCTGATACAATCTCTCCTCCTAGGATGCTCAGGTTATCTACCAGGGGTTAGGATGAGCATCTCGTATCTGTAGGTGGAGTTTTAGCATTTCTGAAGGAAGCAGCAGGACCATAAGGCAGAGTGTCTTTCAAGCTACGGGGTGGCTCATGGCCTCCCTGATCACCCACAGAACAGTGTGTTGTCCACAGAACCTTTGCAGTGTGCGGTGGACCCTGGTAGATCATTCAAATGTAACTCCCAGAACTCAGTCAAGGTGAACGATGGCTAGGGAACTAGTATGGACAACCGCTATCTGAGTGCTTATTATTGTGTATGTCTTTTCGTATTGTGGGTGATTGTCGAGGGTTAAGATTGCGGGGTGACAATAAAACCCTGGCAGATGTATTGCTAACCCCCTCTCCCCCCCTCCCCACACTTCCCCCTCCCTCTCCCCCCTTTTCACTAGGGAGAGGCGATTGGGAGGAAAAGAAGCACAGAGTGAAGAGAGTTGGAAAAAAATTAAAGATGTTTTACTAATGCTACTAATAAGAATAGAGAAAATAATAGAAAATATACAAAACCAGTCTTGAAAGTCTCAGCAACTGCAGAGCCGGCACCTGAAGTCCTGGATTAGACTCTGCAGCCAACCGGAGCTGGATTCAGTCTGTCACTGGCCTCAGTTTGCAGGGACGACTAGCAAGGTCCTCTCCTAATGTCACCATAAGGAAGAGGGAAAAGGGAAAAGCACATGAGATCCTCGTGATCTCCCACTTTTATATGCAGTATTCACGTGAATGGGATGTTATAAACAGTTGGTCAGTTTCTTGCTCGCTTTTTTCTCGTCGCCCCTCTCACGAGATGTCCATCTGTGCTTATCAATAAGTTTGCATTCCATTGCAATGTTTACCAAAACATGTGTCTGGTTCTCCAGGAAAATGCAGTTAATATGAAGCTTTAGCTGACAGGCAAATTCACTGAAAGAGAAACTTGTTTTTAGCAAAACCAGGACATTCCACCCCTTATAATATGCCATTCACTGAATGCTTAAACCTTATCAATACAATCTATCAATACAATCTAATTACTCACTACTACTATATATATATATATACATATGTACATATATACACAGGAGTAATTAATCAGTAGACCATCCTTTAAAAAGTTCATTAAGTTCATTTTGTCACGACAGTCTCCCAGGGCAGGAAAAATGGTACAAGTGCATCTCATGACCACTGTTTGTGGGTTAAAGACATCAACTTCGAAGAAGTTGTCAGGCGCCACTCGAAGAAGCTAGCTCTGGTTTCGTCATCACTGTTTTGATCTGAAAAACACTTATTAAACATTGTTAGCATGGCAATTCACATCCTGCAGTTCAGTATTGCGTATTTTCACCTAAACTCAAATCCCCTTGAGGTACACACCGAAATTCTCCATCCTTAAGCATCACCCACCAGGTGCTGCCAGGTCCCTGGGCAAAAACAATCCCACGAATGGGCTTGCCTTTGCCTGAGCCAGGATTAACCCAGACTGCCTTTCCTAACATGTTTTTCATGTGTACTACAGGGACTTTATCTCCTTCTACAGTCTGTGTAACTTCTGACTGGGCAGGCCCGGCTCGATTCATTGATCCCCTTTTGTTGACCAACCAAGTGGCTTTTGCTAAATGTGAATCCCAGTTTTTAAAGGTTCCACCACCAAGTGCCTTTAGTGTAGTTTTTAGCAAACCATTGTACCTTTCAATTTTCCCAGAGGCTGGTGCATGATATGGAATATGATACACCCACTCAATACCATGTTCTTTGGCCCAATTGTCTATAATACTGTTTTTGAAATGAGTACCATTGTCTGATTCAATTCTTTCTGGCGTACCGTGTCGCCAAGGACTTGCTTTTCAAGGCCCAAGATAGTATTTCGGGCTGTAGCATGAGGTACGGCATATGTTTCCAACCATCCAGTGGTTGCTTCCACCATTGTAAGTACATAACGCTTACCTTGACGTGTTTGTGGAAGTGTAATATAATCAATCTGCCAAGCTTCTCCATACTTATACTTTAACCATCGCCCCCCATACCATACAGGCTTTAACCGTTTCGCTTGTTTGATTTCGGCGCAAGTCTCACATTCATGAATAACCTGTGAAATAGTGTCCATAGTTAAATCCACCCCTCGATCGCGAGCCCATTTATATGTTGCATCTCTACCTTGATGCCCTGAAGCATCATGGGCCCACCGAGCTAGGAAAAGTTCACCTTTATGTTGCCAGTCCAAGTCCACCTCAGCTACTTTAATCTTAGCAGCTTGATCTGCTTGTTGGTGGTTTAGATGTTCCTCGGTGGCTCGACTTTTAGGCAGATGAGCATCTACATGCCGAACTTTCACAGGCAGGCTCTCTAGCCGAGCAGCAATGTCTTGCCACAGTGTGGCAGCCCAAATGGGTTTACCTCTGCGCTGCCAGTTGCTTTTCTTCCATTGCTGTAGCCACCCCACAAGGCATTTGCTACCATCCATGAGTCAGTATAGAGATAAAGTATTGGCCGCTTCTCTCGTTCAGCAATGTCCAAAGCCAGCTGGATGGCTTTCACTTCTGCAAATTGACTAGATTCACCTTGTCCTTCAGTGGCTTCTGTAACTTGTCGTGTGGGACTCCACACAGCAGCTTTCCACCTTCGATGTTTTCCTACAAGACGACAGGATCCATCTGTGAACAGTGCATACTGCTTATCAGTCTCTGAAAGGGTATTATACGGTGGTGCTTCTTCAGCACGTTTTACTTCCTCATCATCTGGAGACATCCCAAAGTCTTTGCTTTCTGGCCAGTCTGTAATCACTTCTAAGATCCCTGGGCGACTGGGATTTCCAATTCGAGCTCGTTGCGTGATCAGTGCAATCCGTTTACTCCACGTAACTTCGGTTGCATGATGTGGAGAGGGAACCGTCCCTTTGAACATCCAGCTCAGCACCGGCAGTCGAGGTGCCAGGAGGAGCTGTGCTTCAGTACCGATCACTTCTGAAGCAGCTCGAACTCCTTCATATGCTGCTAGTATCTCTTTTTCAGTTGGAGTATAGTTGGCCTCAGATCCTTTGTATCCTCGACTCCAAAAACCTAAGGGTCGACCTCGCGTTTCTCCTGGTGCTTTCTGCCAGAGGCTCCAGGTAAGTCCATTATCTCCGGCTGCAGTGTAGAGCACATTTTTAACATCTAGTCCAGTCCGAACTGGTCCAAGGGCCACCGCATGAGTTATCTCACGCTTCATTTGTTCAAAGGCTTGTCGTTGTTCAGGGCCCCACTCAAATTGGTTCTTTTTACGAGTCACTCGATAGAGAGGGCTCACAATCTGGCTGTAGTCAGGAATACGCATTCTCCAAAAACCTACAACGCCCAAGAAAGTCCGTGTCTCCTTTTTATTAGTAGGTGGAGACATTGCTGCAATTTTGTTGATCACATCTATTGGGATCTGACGACGGCCATCGTGCCATTTTATTCCTAAAAACTGGATCTCTCGTGCAGGTCCCTTGACCTTGCTTCGTTTTATGGCAAAACCAGCATCCAAAAGAATCTGAATTATTCTCTCACCTTTCTCGAAGACTTCTTTCGCCGTGTCGCCCCATACGATGACGTCGTCAATATATTGCAGGTGTTCTGGAGCTTTACCTTGCTCCAGCGTGGTCTGGATCAGTCCATGGCAGATGGTAGGACTGTGTTTCCACCCCTGGGGCAAGCGATTCCACGTGTACTGGATGCCTCTCCAGGTGAAAGCAAACTGCGGCCTGCACTCTGCTGCTACAGGAATAGAGAAAAATGCATTAGCAATGTCAATTGTAGCATACCACTTAGCTGCCTTTGACTCCAGTTCAAATTGCAGTTCTAGCATGTCCGGCACAGCAGCACTCAGTGGTGGTGTAACTTCATTCAGGCCACGATAGTCTACAGTTAGTCTCCACTCGTCACTAGACTTACGCACTGGCCAGATTGGGCTGTTAAAAGGTGAGCGAGTCTTACTGATCACACCCTGGCTTTCCAATTGACGGATCAACTTCTGGATCGGAATCAAAGAGTCTCGGTTGGTGCGCTATTGCCGACGATGCACCGTCGTGGTAGCAATTGGCACCTGCTGATCGTCAACCATCAGCAGTCCTACAACAGAAGGATCATCTGAAAGACCAGGCAAATCAGACAGCTGTTCAATTTTCTCAGTGTCCACAGCTGCTATACCAAATGCCCACCTATACCCTTTTGGGTCCTTAAAATACCCTCTCCTGAGGTAGTCTATGCCAAGGATGCACGGAGCATCTGGACCAGTCACAATGGGATGCTTTTGCCAGTTTTTTCCAGTTAGGCTCATTTCAGCCTCTACAACAGTCAGTTCCTGGGATCCCCCAGTCACTCCAACAATATTGATGGATTGCGTTCCTTTATAATTAGAAGGAATTATTGTGCACTGAGCACCAGTGTCCACTAAAGCTTTGTACTCCTGGGGGTGTGTTGTACCAGGCCATAGTATTTGTACAGTCCAATATACTCTGTTATCCCTTTCCTCCACCTGGTTGGAGGCAGGGCACCTCTAATTTCTGTTTTGCACAGTCTCTGGGTGTGAATTAGAGGTTCCTTCAAGAGCATCAGAATCTCTTCTGCTCCTTTTGTAAACTGGAGCAGCCACCTTCCTAGGAGTTTTTCCTTTTATCTCACGTACTCGTTCCTGAAGTTCTGAGGTCGGTCTTCCATGCCACTTATTCATGTTTTCTCCCTGCTCATGTAGGAAGAACCACAGTGAACCTCTTTTTGTGGGCTGCCTCTGTCCTCTCTCTCGAGATTGGAAACGCCTTTTCCTAATAGCTGAAACATAGGTTTGTGCAGGTCGTGAATGGTATGTGTCTTCGCTGAGTTCTTTGATTTCTTGCAATATCTTTTCAAACCGGTCATCAGATTTTTCACACAGTTTCTCTACAGCGGAGACACAAGCCCGTAGAGAACCAGCAAGGCTGTCCTCAAAGTTCCGAAGCTGCTCAATCACTTCATTAATCTCTTGTTGACCTCTAGCTGACCAGACCATTCCTGCCAATGACTTAGCATATGCAGGGGGTGCACTTTGTACAAATCTGCGCCACAGAGATCGTGTACAATTGATTCTATCTGGGTCTGTCCCCTCTTGGTTGTCTGATCCAAAATAGATGATCTCTCGCACAGCTAATTCTCTCAGGAACTGAATACCTCTCTCCATAGTATTCCATTTCCCTAACTTGGATATACAATCTTCCTTGTAGGGAAATCTTACTTTCATAGCTGCCAGGAGTCGGGTCCAGAGACTAGTGGCATTAGACTCTCTTGAAATTGCCCTATCAATGGTGGAATCTCTTGACAGAGATCCCAGCTGCCTGGCTTCACCACCTTCCAATTCAATTGTTTCTGCCCCATTGTCCCAGCATCGGAGCAGCCAGGTTAAAATATTCTCGCCTTCACGGCGACTAAAGTCTTTTCTCATATCTCTCAGCTCACCTGGAGAAAAGGACCGAGTGGTGGTCACTTCATCTCCTCCCTGTCCTGATGATGCACCTTGGGTTGATGTTGGCCCTGTGCCATCATCTGCTGCACGGGTAGTCTTTCTAGTGACTTTCTTACAACCAGCAACTGATGCTGATATGGGTTTACCATCATTTGATTTATTTCCAGAGTCTGAATGACTGTCACAGTGGTTACAGCAGCAACAGTGCCCAGTGTGTGAAGAAGGGGGGGCTGCCTTGTTAGCCTTTGAGGCTGGAGAAGTAATGTTATCTGCAGCGCCCTTGGCAGAGGAACTCTGCGGAGGAGCTGTAGCTTCAGCCTGCGAAGCCGCCGTTGCGGGGGCAGTGGCTGCAGCGGCAGCTTTGGCTGTTTTGCTCTTTCTCGAGCGGCTCGGAGTGCTTTTTGCTAAAGCTTCCGAAGACGCACCGCAAATCTCAGGACAACAAAGAGACGCAAACCTCCTGTTGAACGCCATTTCTCTTAACAGAAGCACAAACTGACACACATTCAGCAAACCAGATAACACCATCACAGTTCTATCAAAACTCCAAGGATATTCAAAGTTCTCTAAAACATTTGTGAACTATCCTAGCGAAAAAACGAAAGTATTGTTAGTCAGCCTTTCTAAAGATTCGCCTGACCAATTAGCAAACACAGAGCCGTACTGCTCTTTAATCTCTCCTGGAGGCTTTTCAAGGTAGAGCAGAAGCGAGTAGAAATTCATTAGCGGCTGCAGTATAATGAAATAAACCAGTGACAAACCACACAGTATCATCATGACCATTGTCCAGTTCCTTGTTGTTATATAATGAATACTTCGATTTAAAAAGAAAGCCCAACACAGATATGGAATCAGTGAGCACAGTGTAGAAAATAACTGATACAACTTATGCCATAACATCTTTAAATCAGTGTAATTCACTTTGCCTTAATACAACTAACTAATATCCAAAGCAAACAGACGCCCGAGTATCACAACTCTATGAGTTGGCACCGTGCCAAGAAAACTGAACGGTACGTCAGAGCAGTAGAAAAGCCAAAAATCTTCAAATTTACCCCTTTCTCGTGCCCCACGTTGGGCGCCAATTTATCTGTTGAGGGTTAAGATTGTGGGGTGACAATAAAACCCTGGCAGATGTATTGCTAACCCCCTCTCCCCCCCTCCCCACACTTCCCCCTCCCTCTCCCCCCTTTTCACTAAGGAGAGGCGATTGGCAGGAAAAGAAGCACAGAGTGAAGAGAGTTGGAAAAAAATTAAAGATGTTTTACTAATGCTACTAATAAGAATAGAGAAAATAATACAAAATATACAAAACCAATCTTGAAAGTCTCAGCAACTGCAGAGCCGGCACCTGAAGTCCTGGACTGGACTCTGCAGCCAATAGGAGCTGGATTCAGTCTGTCACTGGCCTCAGTTCGCAGGGACGACTAGCAAGGTCCTCTCCTAATGTCGGCCATAAGCAGAAGGGAAAAGGGAAAAGCACACGAGATCCTCGTGATCTCCCACTTTTATATGAAGTATTCACATGAATGGGATGTTATACACAGTTGGTCAGTTTCTTGCTCACTTGCTTCTCGTCGCCCCTCTCACGAGATGTCCATCTGTGCTTATCAATAAGTTTGCATTCCATTGCTAGGTTTACCAAAACATGTGTCTGGTTCTCCAGGAAAATGCAGTTAATATGAAGCTTTAGCTGACAGGCAAATTCACTGAAAGAGAAATTTTTTTTTTAGCAAAACCAGAACAGTGACGAAGGGGAAAGTGGCAACTTCCTGGTTTGTCCCAAGCACTACAGTTCTTTTGCTTCTCGCCGTCGTAGGCGTCACCAGCGCTGAGGGTTTGTGACGGCGCCAGCGGCAGGACACGCCGACCGGACCGCCCTGGAGCTCAGCAGGAGGTGGGTGTCGCGGACGGACTCGGCGTTTGCCCCGCGGCGCCGTGTGCCGGCGTGGCTTAGCGAGCGCGTGCTTTCTCGTGCTCCTGCAGGCGCTGAAGAGGAACCCGGCGACGCGGGAAGACGGCCGTTGGCGCACGTGGCGTTTTCCTCTGCCGAAGATGGGTTCGGTCCCTCGGCCCTCTGAAAGCTAAGTGGAGGCGCGAGGGCTGGGAAGGGGCCGGGAATGGCAGGGACGGGGGGTTTAGCTCTGCTAAGGGCAAGGGCCGTCCAGGAACCACGCCCTTGGCGCGGGTCAAGGGCCCGGGGACCTTTACCGTGCGATGCCAGCGTGTGCCGGGCCGGGCAGCTCCAGCCTGCGTCTGCGTTGTGGTGTAGTTCGGGAAGCCTGCCTTGCGCCTGTCAGCCGATCCTATTTTAGCTCGCGGGAAAGGGATTGGGGAACCACCTGGTGGGAATGCGAGTAGAGCAGCCCTGGCGGAATCTGATGAGCAGAGGCCATTGTATAAATTGGACAAGGAAGGAAAGGCTGCGGGCAAAGCGCGGTACTGCACCCGGCCGCCCCAACGCGGTGCCGCGGCGCGCCTCGGTGCTGCCGCCCTGTGGCGAAACTCGGGTACTGCAGCGCACGGCAAGGGGGGGGGCAGAGACGCCGATCGAGCCGCGGGGGTTCGCGGTCGGGTCTGTGCGTGCCGGTGTCCGTCCCCCCCGACGGGGGTCAGGTCCCCATTGGTGTGCAAACGACACCCCTCCCTCGATGGCTCCTTAGGAGGGTTAATCCCAGTCCTCGTTCTTTTGGCAGCGGCGGGTCTGTGACCTCGCGGGAAGCCCAGGCTGCTGCACAGAGCTCGTCGGGAGCGGGAGCCGCGGAGGCGGGGGGCCTCGACGAGCCAGAGCTGCGGCAGACGGAGGGGGCGCGCGCGCTGCCCGGGGGACGCGTCCGGCGGAGCCGGAGTGACCTGCGGCGGCAACGAGCGGGAGCCGCTCGGAGCTGGAGCGGCCGTTGGCCGCGCCTTCCCTGGGGAGGTGAGCGCGGGGAGCCCGGCCTCTCTCTCCCTCGGGGATTAAACCCGCGCCCGTCCGCGCCCTTCCCGGGGGCGGCGGCGAGGCGGGTTCCCCCGGCTCTCCCGGGGCGGCCCCGCTGCCGGGGGGCGCGGGCGAGGCGGCGGCAGCGCCTCCTCGGTGCCGGGGGGCGGAGGGGAGAGAGACCTGCCGGCCGGAGCCACGGGGCGCGCGGCCCCTCGGGCAGGGCGCTCCCGGTCTCTGGGCCGCAGGCCGGGGGCGGCAGACGGGTTCGGGTGCTCTGGCCTGCTTTTTAGCCAGCGCGGCCTTCTCCGCGCCGTGAAGAAAATCCCGCGCGGTCGATTCCGCTCGCCGCTCGGGAGATGCCGCGTCTCTGGGGCCGTGGACTGGGGAAGAACGTTTGCGAGTTGGAGGGCGCTACAAGATATTCCGCGGGGAAGCCGGAGAAGAGGCAAATTGGCTGCCAGCGGAGTTGCGTTCCTTCGGTTTAGGACGTTCAGCTTGTCCTTCCAGAGAAGGAGCAGTCGTGGGTAGGGCCGAGAGAGGCTTTTAGGCGCGTGATCGGAATTGGAGCCAAATGGCACTCGACGTTGCCGCCGTGGGTCTTGGCTTTCAGTGGTTTCCCCGCGGCTGCCTGGTGTTTGGGAGCTCGGAGCGGGCATTTTTTTTCCCCCAAGGAGAGGCTGTGCTTGAAACAGAACTTGCTTGAAGAAGACAGACGAGGCGGGTGAGGATGCAGAGCGGGCCAATCAGATCGCTCGGGAGGGCTGGAGGGGCGGAGCGCCGATAGGCGGGGAGAATGGCAATTGATGTGCGTAGGCAGCCAATGAGGTTGCCGGGGGGGCGGGCGTTGCGGTGTCCGTACTGCTCATGCCCAACTTGCGCAGTCCTCAGTCAGGTCCGACGCTGAGGCGGGCACCTGGGGGCGGAGCGCGGGAAGGAGCATCCAATAGGAGGACGGCGCGGCGGGGTGGAAAGCAGCCAATCAGAGCGCGCCGTCTCAATCCCGTTTGAACAGCTGCCTCCCTGGCAAACGCGTCCGTGGGGTCCCGGGGCGGGTAGCGGGAGTTAACGGGGAAACGGGGGTCGGGGCGAGGGAGGGGAGGCTGTGGAGCGCTCATTTTGGCCTCTCCGTCCCTTTTACCTCTCTCTCCCTCTCTCTGTGTCACCTTGTCTTGCTCCCTGTCCCTGTCTTTCTGTGATAAGCTGATCTGCTCTTTGCCCTTCTTTTTTTTTGTGGAATCACAGGCTCCTTCTGCTTGGAAAAGACACGTGCAGTTTTAAATTTGGGTTTGAATTCTAGGCTTTTTTTTCCCCATTAGCCTGGGGATGCAGAGCGGGCCAATCAGATGGCGCGGGAGGGCTGGAGGAGCGGAGCGCTGGTTGGCTGCCTAGGCACGTCAGTTACCATTCTGTCTGCCTATCAGATTGCCAGAGGGGCGGGCGTCGAGGGTTGGGTACTGCGCATGCCCTAAAGCTCGAGCGCTGATAGGCGGAGAGATGCTGATTGGCGTGCCGCCCGCAGCCAATGATGTTGCCGAAGAGGCGGGCGTTGCGGTGTCCCTACTGCGCATGCCCCACTGGCGAGCGCTGATAGGCGGCGAGAGAGGTGATTGACGTGTCCCAGGGAGCCAACCGGGATGCGGCAAGGGGCGGGAGCTGCGGTCTCCCTAGTGCGCATGCCCAAACCGCGAGCGCTGATAGGTCCGCGGTGTCTCGGGGCCGGGGCCGGGGTGGGGGGGACCGGGAGCGAACGGGAACGGGGGTCGGGGCGGCTGCGGAGCGCTCGCTGCGGCCGGCGCCCGGGCATCGGGAGGCGGGCGGCTCAGGGCCGCCCTTCGTGAGGTTTCTCGGAGGCGGCAGAAGGGCGGAGGGGAAGGAGGCGACAGCCGGGGACCTCCCGCCGCGGGCGTCTCCGGGGCGCGGCGGCTGTCGGTGCCCGCGGAGCCCGGCGGGACGGCGGGGGAGCGCGAGGGGAACGGAGCGGCGAAAGAGGCGGCAGGTGAGTGCGGCAGCGGCGAGGGTGACCGTGCCGTTGGAACGGGGGGAGCGGGAGGGGCCGGCGCGGCGCGGCGCGGAGGCGTTCGGTTCCGGTTCCCCCCCCCCCCAGCCCTTACGGCCGCGCTGGCGAAGCTGCTGGGAGGCGTGCGGTCCGGAGCCGCGTCTCCCTCCGGCGCAGCGCCCGTGCCCGGTGCGGCAGCCCCTCCGGGAGCGGCGCAGCCCCCGTCGGTCGCGGGGACGGTTACAAGCAGAGCTAAGGCGCGGTTGCGGGCGGGCTGGGTGGCGTGGCGAGCGGGGCGCCGCTTCGGCGGGAGCTCGGGGCGAGCCCCGGCGGGTTCCGTGTCCTGCGGGCGCGGCTTTCGCGCCGCGGCTCTCTCTGTGCGCTTTTTTGTTTGGTCGCGTTTGTTTTTTGGGTTTTTTTTGGCGGGATTCCCGCGAAACGCGGCACGACCGCTCGCCCGGGGCTGCCGCGGCGGGTCTCAGTGGCGCCGTCCTGTGGGCAAAGCGCGGTACTGCACCCGGCCGCCCCAACGCGGTGCCGCGGCGCGCCTCGGTGCTGCCGCCCTGTGGCGAAACTCGGGTACTGCAGCGCACGGCAAGGGGGGGGGCAGAGACGCCGATCGAGCCGCGGGGGTTCGCGGTCGGGTCTGTGCGTGCCGGTGTCCGTCCCCCCGACGGGGGTCAGGTCCCCATTTGTGTGAAAACGACATCCCTCCCTCGGTGCCTCCTTAAACGTTTAACGATGTAAATATTGCTCCTGCTAACGTTTTCGGCGCGGCTTCTTTCCTCAGTGGATCCGTCCGGCAGTCGGTGGCCCACGGTTGCTCGGCAACAGCAGAAGCGGATTGAAGGGACCGGCCGCTGGAGGATGCCGAAGCCTCCCGGGTCAGCGGTGGGAGCAGCTTTGCGTAAAGCGAGGGGTACGTGAAGCCGGGCGTGCGGTGCCGACCGCCCAGCAGGTAAGGGAAGCTAAAGCTTTACCTCCAGGGACTTCTGCCCAGAAAGCTGAAGCAATTGCTCTCGCGTGAGCTGTAGAGTTACGCAAAGAGAAGAAGATTAGTGGCTGCACTGATTCTAAGCAGGTTTCTTGAAGGGTGCGGGCCCTTGAAGCCGTTTGAAAAGAATAAAGTGTATTAACGGCACAAGGGAGGCAGATTAAACGTGATGCTCCGGTTGCTGGAAGCTGTGCTGTTGCTAGGAGAGTTGCCGTCACGCGTTGCAACGGGCCTCAGAAGGGAAACGCTGCTCAGGAAACTGGCAATAAATTGGCAGGCGCCGCTGTCAAACCAGCCACCGAGAGGACCGAGACCGGTACGGAAGCCGCGTCTCTGAGCCCAGGTGGCCGTGTCCTCCAGCCAACGTCAGGGAACTGTAACAAAGAGGATAAGCAATTAATAGGAGATTAATAGCCCGATCAGAATTAGGGTCCAAAGGAGCCGTCACCGGCGACGGGAGAGCAGCGGCGCCTCGCGGCGCGAGGAGCTGACGCGCTCTGTCGAGATCGGACGAACAGGTAAGAGCGAATTTAGAAGCTCTGTGCGAACGAGGCAATGGGAAACGTGCCTAGAAAACCATCTTGATGGTGCACGCGGGGTACAGACAAGAGCAGCCGGACGAGGGAAACGTACCAGGACAATGCTGGCAAAGGGAGTTCTCCGAGCTGCCTGGAAAAGGGGGGTGTCGATACCGGCCGGCACGAACGGCTCCCTTCTCGGGTCGGCCGGAAGCGTTGCCGTGCCGGGGGGCGGCTGCCGGCCTGCGGGCCGGGGCTGCGGCTGTTTGGGGCGCTGCCCCCGCTTTGTTTTCCTCGGGGAGCCCCCCCACGCTCGGGGGCTTGTGGGACGTGCACGTGCGAATGACACGGTGTTCCCAGCTGCTCTGTTCTCTGCCTTGTTTTTCCAGACGCCTGTCCCTGTTTTCTCTTCCCGCTTTTGAAGAGAAGCTGCCGAGTTAGCGTACGCTGCGGTGAAGTTCTACAAGATGCGGCCCTCAGGAACCGGTTGACGTGAGGGAAATGCTTTCTGACCGCCTGCGCGGTGAGGGGACGTTTTTCACCTTTTAGCTCCTTCTGCACGACAAGAGGGAGACGGAAGGTTAAGTAACACGTTGTTTAGGAGCTGAGAGCTTAGTTTGTATTTAACTAATAATTAAGAGACGTGTTGTCAGCGAGAAACTAAACGATTACAACTAACCTCGTCAAATGAAGTAAAGACAGGCCAGCCAGGCGTGGTGGTGGAGTTGCTCTCTATGTGAGAGAGCAGCTACAGTGTACTAAATTCTGCCCAGGAGCGGATGAGGAGCGAGTTGAGAGTGTATGGGTCAGGATCAAGGGGCAGGCTGGCAGGGGTGACACTGCTGTGGGCGTCTGTTGCAGGCCACCAGATCAGGCTGAGGAAGTTGATGAGGCCTTCTATGGGCAGCTGAGAGCGGCCTCACGGTCACAGGCCCTGGTTGTTGTGGGGGATTTTAAGTTCCCTGGTGTTTGCTGGAAGGACCGTTCAGCCAGCCAGCCACAGTCCAGGAGGTTCCTGCCGTGCATCGGTGAGAACCGCCTCATGCAGGTGGTGGAGGAGCCGACTAGGAGAGGTGCACTGCTGGATCTCATCCTCGCTAGCAAGGAGGGTCTGGTCGAAGCAGGAAAGGTTGAGGGCTGCCTGGGCTGCAGTGACCACGAGAAGGTGGAGTTCAGCATCTTGGGTGGCAGGAACAGAACAGCAAGTAGAATTGCAGCCCTGGACTTTAGCAGGGCTAACTTTGGCCTTTTCAAGCAATTGCTGGGGGAAATCCCATGGGCAAGACTGCTTGAAGGAAAAGGGGCCCAAGATAGCTGGGTTGCATTCAGAGATTGCTTCTTCCACCTCAGGATCAGAGCATCCCCACACGAAGGGAGTCAAGGAAGGGAGCCAGGAGGCCTGCGTGGTTGAACAGGGATCTGTTGGGTATGCTCAAGCAGAAGAGGAGAGTTTGCAGGTCATGGAGGCAGGGGCTGGCCACTTGGGAGGAATATAAGGCTGCTGTTAGAGAAAATAATACAAAATATACAAAACCAATCTTGAAAGTCTCAGCAACTGCAGAGCCGGCACCTGAAGTCCTGGACTGGACTCTGCAGCCAATAGGAGCTGGATTCAGTCTGTCACTGGCCTCAGTTCGCAGGGACGACTAGCAAGGTCCTCTCCTAATGTCGGCCATAAGCAGAAGGGAAAAGGGAAAAGCACACGAGATCCTCGTGATCTCCCACTTTTATATGAAGTATTCACATGAATGGGATGTTATACACAGTTGGTCAGTTTCTTGCTCACTTGCTTCTCGTCGCCCCTCTCACGAGATGTCCATCTGTGCTTATCAATAAGTTTGCATTCCATTGCTAGGTTTACCAAAACATGTGTCTGGTTCTCCAGGAAAATGCAGTTAATATGAAGCTTTAGCTGACAGGCAAATTCACTGAAAGAGAAATTTTTTTTTTAGCAAAACCAGAACAGTGACGAAGGGGAAAGTGGCAACTTCCTGGTTTGTCCCAAGCACTACAGTTCTTTTGCTTCTCGCCGTCGTAGGCGTCACCAGCGCTGAGGGTTTGTGACGGCGCCAGCGGCAGGACACGCCGACCGGACCGCCCTGGAGCTCAGCAGGAGGTGGGTGTCGCGGACGGACTCGGCGTTTGCCCCGCGGCGCCGTGTGCCGGCGTGGCTTAGCGAGTGCGTGCTTTCTCGTGCTCCTGCAGGCGCTGAAGAGGAACCCGGCGACGCGGGAAGACGGCCGTTGGCGCACGTGGCGTTTTCCTCTGCCGAAGATGGGTTCGGTCCCTCGGCCCTCTGAAAGCTAAGTGGAGGCGCGAGGGCTGGGAAGGGGCCGGGAATGGCAGGGACGGGGGGTTTAGCTCTGCTAAGGGCAAGGGCCGTCCAGGAACCGCGCCCTTGGCGCGGGTCAAGGGCCCGGGGACCTTTACCGTGCGATGCCAGCGTGTGCCGGGCCGGGCAGCCCTGTTGGGTATGCTCAAGCAGAAGAGGAGAGTTTGCAGGTCATGGAGGCAGGGGCTGGCCACTTGGGAGGAATATAAGGCTGCTGTTAGAGGATGCAGGAAGGCAGCTAGGATAGCCAAGGCCCCCTAGAATTACAGCTGGCGAGAGGGGTCAAGGACAGCAAAAAGAGCTTTTTCAAATACATAGCAGATAAAACTAACACCAGAGGCAATGTAGGCCCACTGATGAACGGGGTGGGTGCCCTGGTGGCAGAAGATACAGAGGAGGCAGAATTCCTGAATGCCTTCTTTGTCTCTGTCTACTCTGCCGGAGGCCGTCCTGGGGAGCCCTGTACCCCTGAGACCCCGGATGAAGCCAGGTCAGTGGAGGAGTTTGCTTTAGTCGATGAGGACTGGGTTAGGGAGCAATTAAATAGTCTGGACATCCATAAATCCACGGGTCCGGATGGGATGCACCCGCGGGTGCTGAGGGAGCCGGCTGAAGTCACTGCTGGACCGCTCTCCGTCATCTTTGCCAAGTCTTGGGAAACGGGGGAGGTGCCCGAGGACTGGAGGAAAGCAAATGTCACTGCAGTCTTCAAAAAGGGCAAGAAGGAGGACCCGGGTAATTACAGACCGGTCAGCCTCACCTCTGTCCCTGGGAAAGTAATGGAACAGCTTCGTCTAGACAATAGAGCAGTGAGGTGGGTTGCAAACTGGCTTAAGGAGAGAAGCCAGAGAGCGGTAGTCAATGGTGCGGAGTCCAGCTGGAGGCCAGTATCCAGTGCAGTGCCTCAGGGGTCAGCGCTGGGGCCAATGTTATTCAGTATATTCATTAACGATTTGGACGAGGGAATAGAGTGCACTATCGGCAAGTTTGCTGATGACACCAAGCTGGGAGGGGTGGCTAACACGCCAGAAGGCTGTGCTGCCATCCAGAGACCTGGACAGGCTGGAGAGTTGGGCGGGGAATAACCTGATGAAATTTGACAAGGGCAAGTGTAGAGTCCTGCACCTGGGCAGGAACAACCCCAGGTTCCAGTATAGGTTGGGAAATTACATATTAGAGAGCAGTGTAGGGGAAAGGGACCTGGGGGTCCTGGTGGACAGCAGGGTGACCATGAGCCAGCACTGGCCCTTGTGGCCAGGAAGGCCAATGGCATCCTGGGGTGTATTAGAAGGGGGGTGGCTAGTAGATCGAGAGAGGTTCTCCTTCCCCTCTGCTCCGCCCTGGTGAGACCACATCTGGAATATTGTGTCCAGTTGTGGCCCCTCAGTTCCAGAAGGACAGGGAACTGCTGGAGAGGGTCCAGCGTAGGGCAACAAAGATGATTAAGGGAGTGGAGCACCTCCCTTATGAGGAAAGGCTGAGGGAGCTGGGTCTCTTTAGTTTGGAGAAGAGGAGACTAAGGGGGGACCTCATTAATGTTTATAAATATATAAAGGGTGAGTGCCGTGAGGATGGAGCCAGGCTCTTCTCGGGGGCAAACAATGATAGGACAAAGGGTAATGGGAGCCGGAGGAGGGGATTGCTTTGGGGGCTTCATCAGGGGTCTGGGACATGCAGAGGCAGGGGGCCCAGCGGCTGTGTGCCCCCAATCCAGGGTGCCCCCATAGCCATGACCTGGGTGCCGACAGCTGCCTCTGGCCATTGATTTCTTCGTTATTTGCGTCCCCTTCGCTCTCCCGCCCCGCTGCAGCGATGCTGGTGGGAGGGGGCGTTAAGAAACCCCCCCCACCCAGCACCCACCCCTGTGCTGCTGCTCCTTCTCTCTAGATTTATATATATTAAATATATATTTTTAAAAAATGAGGGGAGAAAAGACCATCTAGAGGCTCTCAAGGGCCAGTGCCCTCCCCAGCAGTGTGTGCCCCCCACCCTAGAAATAATACCTAGAAAATTGTTCCAGTGCGATTCTCAGGGGAGCCCCCGCTCCCAACACCGTGGCCTGGGACCCCCCTGACCCCCCCACCTCCGCCAACCCAGTCTGGTCTCTGGCTGTCCATGGTGGCCGTGGCTTTCTGGGGGGCAGGGGGTGGTGGAGGCCGTGGGCGGTGGGTGAGGAGGGGGCAGCCAGGCGGGCTGGGGGTTGTGGGTGAGGAAGCCCAGTAGGGACTGAAGCTCCCGGGGGCACAGGCCATGGAGGTGATGGGGCTGATGCTGCTCTGTGGCTCTCGGGGGTTCGCAGCTTGGAGAACGTGGCCAGAGCGTCGGGGAAGTTGGGCGGCGTGGCCGGTGTGTTGCTGGGGGTGCACATCTGCGGGGGTGTCAGATCGGCCATGGATGGTTTTTGGAGTCCCAACCTGCCAACTCCCCATCACTGAAGATCTGGGTGCATCCCGCACCAGGGGATGCTCGAAGCCGAGCTCTGGTGGGTATTGGGGTACCCAGCGCTGCAGGGTCTGGGTGGCACCCCCAGAACGTGGGGGCTGCCTGGGGAGGATCTCCAGCCCAGGCAGGGCCAGCTCGGGCTGCGAAGAACAGTTTGGACCATCCAGGGTGCTTAGAGCGCTGGGGTGCAGCGGGTTTGGGGAGGGGACACTGCTCTGATGCCAGCTGCCCCGGGCAGGGATGAGGTGATGCAATGAGGACCAGCACGATGGGTGGGGAGAGTTTTGGGGTCCCTCAGGACCCTCTTCACCCGGCTCCCTGTCCCCTGCTCCACTTCGCACCCCATTAGGACACAGAAAGTCAGGCAGGGCCCCCGGGACACGAGGCGCTGGCCGGGCCCCTCGCGGTTCCCGGCACGGCCCCTGCTTTCTGAGCACTGAGCTGAATTTAGTGCCCTCCCCACCTCCCCCCCGGACAGACCCGGCCCTTTTTGAGGCCAGTCTTGCCAAAAACCCCAGGAGCTCACGATGAAAATGAGAAGTTAAATGATTCCTCACAACACCATTCAACACAAGAACCGAGAGGTTTTTGACACCTGCTTCCTTGTAGGTGTCCTACTGAGCACTAGCACAAAGCCAAGAGTGTTGCTCAGCAGCACCAACCGCGTCTGCCAGGAATTAATCTTCAACATGAACCAGGGGCAGCAGAAGGCAATCACCAGCACCACAGACAGCAAAGGAGAAGTCTGCAAGATCCCATAAGGCTGGAATAGACTGTTGGCATCTGCTCTCCACGGCAAAAGTGGAGGAGAGCGTAGAGGGAAAAGAAATGAAAGTCATTGACAGTGAAAAATGCGTGGCGAAACACAGGAGGTTCTGACACAAGAAGACCCTCCCAGGAGCAAGCCATGACTTCTGGAGCCAGCATCTCTGGCCCGGGATGAACGCTTGCCCATTGCCGTGCGGCCACTTGGGGTGCAAAACTGGGGTTTGAGAGGGGCTGTTGCCCCCCGGTGTCTTGCTCTGCCTGGAGATGTCTGTGCAGAGGTCCCTGGACAGGACGCCTCTTCCTCAGTCAGCGCTGGCAAAAACCATCTGGGGACACGCTCCGTCCCCTGGAACTCTTCCTTGTGTGACTCGCAGCTCACGTGTGACAGCGCTGCTCCAAACTTGGCCATCTCTAAGGACCGGCTTTCTTTGGGATGTGGGGTTCACTCTCAGAGGAATCATGGCAGCCCTGCTTTCTGTGTTGGGGTCTCCCTTTCAGCTGTGGAGCAGCTTCAGTTCTCAGTGCAAAAGGATCTTGCAATGGCTGTGTAGCTAGCAGCAGCGTTTCTGAAGCATCAGAGGAGATGTCAGAGCCATGAGGCTGAGGGACGGGACTCCCAGCACAAGATTGCCCGTGTTTCAAAAGGGAGGCAGCCGTGCCAGCTGGAGAACCTCTCTCGCAGCTCCATCCCCAGCAAAGAGCTGTCTCTAGAGCAGTTTGTGCTGCTTACGGGCAAGATCAGCCTTTGCATTTGAACCACCTTCTTGCAGAGGTGACAGGAAACATCCTCTGGTTTATGTCGTTCCAGCTGCAAAGGCCAGAGCAGTGTTCTTGAGGGAGCAAGCGATGAGCACATTTCCTGGTCAGCAGCCGCTGGCTCGTGCCAACGGTCAAGAGAGGCAGAAGAAATCCCTTCAGAACAGCTCCCTCTCAAAAGACACCCTTCTGCTTGATGAACCGCAGGGAAAGGCGTCCTAAACCAGGCACTTTGACCTTGTTTTCAGCCCAGGTTCCCAGTGCTGGTGCACTCGTGAGCCAGTCGCTGCACATCTGCCGCCAAGGGGAATCGCCTCCGAGGCCAACTGTGCCATGGGGAAAGGAAAGGGTGAGACGTCGGGAGAGTTTCATTTAGTGCACAACACGGATAAAGCCATTCTTTCTGCAATTAAAACTGAGGGTATTTAATTGAGTGAAATGAGATTTCATTCCCCATGACCTGTCTGATTGTACTTTGAATCTGGGCACGGGCTGCAGTGACCTGCCACAACATTTGAGGTGTCACCAGCTGCATTGTAGGTGGTAAAGTGGGAAAGGCAGGAGGGAGCCTCAGCATCTCCCATCCCGTGGGTGACTTCATCACAAAGGACCAGGGCGGCGCCCGCTGGCTCCTGGGGCGGCTGTTGCCAGGCAACAGAGACACTATATTGTCCCCTGTCACCTGTGCCCCTCGCCCATTTGGTCACTGGCCGTGGTGGGATCACTTGCCGTGGTGGGATCACTGTGGTGGTGGACTCATTTTGGCAGTTGGATTGCTTTCGTGGTGGGATCGCTATTGGTGGTTGCACCACTTTTGGTGGTAGGATCGCTACTGGTGGTTGAACCACTTCTGGTGGTTGAACTGCTGTTGGTGGTTTTATCACTTTCGGAACTTGGATCTGTTTGGCGACTGGATCACTTTCATCACTCGGATTGCTTTTGGCACTTGGATCTGTTTGGTGACTGGATCACTTTCTGTGGCAAGGAGGAGGAGGAGAAAGGCTGCTGGCTGCCCATCCCTCCAACATCATCTCCGGACAGAAGAGCTCCCGTCTTCCCACATCCAGTTCAGTGTTTTCGGGCAGAGCAGCAGCGATGGCCACACGTGGACTGCTGGAGATGCTGAACGCCGCCATGGGGACACCCCATTTGGGGGTTGTCGACTTGGTGGCACTGCACAAATTGCTTGAGGCCATCATCGGGCAGCTGGGCCAGCAGGAGCTGTCTGTCCTGGAGCCAGAGCAGAGCCCGACCCCCGGCCTGGCAAAGGATCAGGACAGCAAGGCCCAGCCTGGCCAGGAGAAGGAGGAGGATGGAGCCCTGGGCACAGGGCAGCACCTCTGGAAACCAAAGCAGCAGCTGGATGAGAAGGACACGCTGGAGGGGACCGGGAGCAACTCCAAGGTCTCCTCCGTGGCCAAGGAGGCCATGCTAAAAACAACGGAAGAGGAGAAGAGAGATGTCCCCAAGGTAGATGCTCTTGCTGGTCCCTGGGTGCTCCCCCACGAGACGCCCCCTCCTCCGGGCTCCGCGCTGCCGTCGTGCCGCCCTCAGCCCAAGGGCTGGGTTAAGCCCGAGCTCCCGCAGCAGAGCACAGCGGGGCCCAGGTCCCCAGGGACCCTCCCCTGGGCTCACCCCCCACCCGCTCTCCCAGAAAAGGGCTTCGCTCCAGGACCTGTGGGAGGAGATCAGCAAGTTTAAGGAGGCGCAGTCCAGCCTGGAACAGGACGTGCGGGAGATGAAGGAGGCCATGCAGGAGGCGCATTCTGGCCTGGAACAGGACATCCAGGAGGTGAAGGAGGCACATGTCGGCCTGGCAGAGGACATGCATGCCCTGCAGGAGGCGCATTCCGGCCTGGCGGAGGACATCCAGGAGATCCAGGAGACGCTTGGCCTGGTGAGCATCCCCTGGTGCCCCGGGAGGGAGCTGGGCCCTCGTCCCTCCCCGCTCCTGCTGCCCTGTCACACTGTGCCCCTGCCCCACGGCCATCGGTGTCACCAGCGTGAAGGGCAGCAGGAGGGAAGATGGGAAGGGTGTCCCAGGAGTTGCTAAGGCACTTTTGAACTAGAGAGCCCTCAAAACAGAACCATGGGAGGGGCAGGAGGGGAGATAAAGTTCTGCCCATGCAATTCAGCCGCGGTCCCCAGGCACAGCCCTGCCCAGTGTCCCTCTGCCTCGTGCCCCAGTTCACTCGGGGATACTCTTTAAATCCCGCTCCCACATCTGAGCGGGTGTCCCTCTCCTCGCCCAGCTCCAGGGGAAGCCCCGGGACGCTGCCGGGCTGCGCAGGGACAGGAGGCGGCTGCGTCCCCCGCTCCCTCGGGGACACCAGCCCTCCTGCCTCGGGGCACAGCCTGTGGGCTGGGGTGCTGGGCAGTGATGCTGGGGGTTCCATCCCTGGGGATCCCATCCCTCTGGTTCCATGGCCGGGCTGACCCCGTGATCACTTTGCATTTGGGCTCTCGTTTTCAACACGAGTCTGGCCATGCAAGATGGTGGTTTGGGGACGGGGACTGGGGACATGGCGGGGGGTTCTGGGGTCTGTCCTCTAGGCTGCCCAGCTGCCAGTAAACCTGCTGCCTTTTGCCTCTTCTTCCCAGGAGGGTGGTGGGGGCCAGTCTGCCCCCGCTGAGCCCACCCAGGTGGCCATGGACAGCCAGGCCAGGAGGAGCTCAGCACTGGAGCCAAAGGGACGTGGGACACAGCCTGGGATGGAGACCGGCAAGGGGACTGCAGGGTCTGGCTCCCCGGGGATGCAAGCAGGGATACAGGGGCAACCAGCGACCCCTGTGAAGTTGTCAGGCGCTCCCTCCATTCACAAGAGGTCTATTGGTGCCAACGCCACCACCCCGGGGATGCAGCCAGGATCCCCGGGCACCCAGGCCAGCACCTCCCTGGGGACACAACCAGGGGCCCCTGATGCCCAGGCCAGCACCGCGGGGATGCAGGCAGGATCCCCTGGGACCCACACCACCACCCCTGGGGTGCAGCCTGGGTCCTCCAGCTCCAAAGCCACCATCCCAGGGGATGCCCAAGAGCCGGCCAAGCCCTGGGGCTCCACCAGCACCTCAAGCTACGAGTCGGAGATGCGGGAGGTGCTGTCACAGGTTGGGCAGCTCGGCCAGCTCTGCGCTGGTCTGAAGGAACAGGTGGAGCAGCTTAAATCTACAAAAGCAGAAAGCACAGATCTTGAGGACGTGCGCCGGCTCTTCCCAAAGGGAGGTGAGAGCACGGGGGGGCTGGCGGCGTTGTTTGGTGTGGGGACACCCTGGGTCAGGGGCTCGTCATGCTCAGAGCCTGGCCCCACGGGTGAGACCCCCTCACCGACAGCACATCCCCTTGCACCATGTCCCTCTAGGCCGGCAGAGCATCACCAGCATCCTGGCCGACCTCAGGTGCCAGGTGTCCTTCCTGCAGGACATGGCCAGGGCCCTCCACGGGGAGAAGGAGAAGGTGAGCCGGCAGCAGTCCCCGAGGGGCTGTGGGGACAGCAGTTTGGGCAGGGAGGGGGCAGCTGAAGGCTCCCCGTGCCAGAATGACACAGGGGGCTGTGCCCTCACCCCCCCCACTGCCGTTCCCAGATCAGCAAGGTGGAGGATGCTCCCAGAAAGACGAGGGGGTCTGGAGCCGGTAGGAAAGCAGACGGCAGTGGCCAGATGACCCAACAGCCGCGGTAAAAGGATGGGAGAGGGTTTCCTACCTGCAGGGCTGTGAGGGAGCCTGGGGTCTGGGAACATCCCAGTTTGGGGGC
The DNA here is from genome assembly GCF_036013475.1 of Columba livia. NCBI lineage: Eukaryota > Metazoa > Chordata > Aves > Columbiformes > Columbidae > Columba > Columba livia. The sequence continues at coordinate 23,079,621 of NC_088611.1, forward strand.
CGAGGGACACCCCCACGAAGGCTAAGCCTGCCCCTGCCCCCGTCTCGCTGGCCAGGCCCAAGGGACAGAAGGTCAAGGCAGAGCGCAAGGAGCTGGGGAAGCAGCAGGAGCCAACCCAGGCCGAGCTGGAGCAGTTTGCGGCCAAGTACGTGAATAAGTTGGTGATGGAGGCAGCACAGCAGCTGCAGGCAGAGGTGAGGCCCGGGGGCAGCGCTCCCAGCCCCCGCTGGCTCGGGGGGGGTCCTGGCGGGGTCCCGGCCACGTCCCCTGGCTGGATGGGGCCATGGAGCCTCCACGGCACCTGGGCTTGTGGGCGGCATCCAGCCCGGCTCAGAGCTGATTCCTCCTCCCCTGCCAGCAGGTGGACGAGCCGAGGACGACGGCGCAGAGCGGGGGACACGAGCACGCAGGGTGCCACGTCTGCAGCCCGGACACCAGGGTGCTGCTGGGGAAACTCCTCCAGCGCTGCGAGAAGCTCGAGGAGCAGGTGGAGTCCCTGGTCCAGAAGGCGGGCAGCAAGGTGGAGAGTCATCCGAAGTGGAGGAGACAGGTAAGGAGATGTGGTGTAGGGGGCTTGAGCTGCCAGGACCCCTCAGACATTTCAACATGGGGGAGCCCCTCGCTGCCCCCCTAATTGGCTTGTGAGAGTCAGCAGCACGGAAGGGAACTAAAGCCTTGGAGCAAATGTCCTGCTTGCACTGAGGGCCCGTGGCCACCAGCCAAAATACCCTGGGTCTGTCCCCGAGGGGCAGCCACCCCCTTGCTCAGCACCGCCTTGTCCTCTTAGTCCCTGCAGCAGGACGAGCAACTCAAGTGCCTCCAGGCCAGCATCATGCAGCTACAAAAGGACTATGAGAAGTTGAGCTCGGCCCTTGCAAACCTCCAGCAGGATCGTCAGCAGAAGCAGAATGACATCAAGGTGGGTGGCTGTAACCCGCAGGAGAGCCCAGGCTGGGACCCCAAGGGGTCTGTCCCCCTGCCACCCTGCTCGCAGCCCTGCACAGCTTCCCCATGCCTTTCCTGGAGGTATCTGATGGGGTGGGGAGGCAGGGGGTGCTCGGCTGGCCGGGGGGCAGCTCCGACCCTGCCGTGGCATCACGGGCTGCTGTCTGCCTTGGAAGGCTCTGTCCCAGGCCCTGGGGAGGCTGGAGAAGAAGCAAGCAGACAAGGAGGAGCTGCTGGTGCTGGGAATCGATGAGGTACGGGCTCGAGGGGCCCTGGTGCCAGCCAAGGGTGTCCCAGGCAGGGTGACAAACACCCCTTGTCCCTTGGGTGCTGGCTGGCAGAACCAGCCAGGGGGAGGGAGGATTTCCAGCCCGGCTGCGGGTCCCTTGCCAGGTCCCTCTGTGGCCCCGAGTCCCTTCGGCTGGTGGGACCAACGCCACGGGGGTGATGGGGTGAACAGGACCACGTAGCCACTTCTCCCTCTCCCGTTGTCCCTGCATCCTGTCCCCACCGCTCTCCTGCCTTTCCCCGTTGCTAGAAAGCAGACAAAGCCGCCCTGGCTGACAAAGTCAGTCGCAGCCAGCTTGAGGCGTGCGAGGAGCGGCTGACCAAGATGATGGAGGAGGTGACGAGCCGGGTGACGGGCCAGGAGAAGGGCTGGCACCAGTTCCAGCGAGAGCTGCAGAGACAGATGGACTGCAAGGTGAGGGCTCGTCCCCTCCACGCAGAACTGGCACCTTGGGGGCCTGGCAGCCTAAGGCAGCATTCTTGCGAGGGTCCCCCCTCCCGGCTGTGCCCCAGGGGACCGCCATGTCCCATCCTGGGGTAGCTGGCTGAGGGTGTCACCCGTCCACAGCTGGACCGCCGGGAGCTGGGGGCGTTCCGGCAGCAGCAGGAGGAGCGGTGGAAGAGCCTCAGCGGGCAGCTCCAGGAGAAGGCGCTGCAGGCAGAGCGTGACGATGCCGCTGGGATTAGGAAGTGAGTGCGATGGGGACAGTGGTGGCTTTGGCAGTGCTGGCCCTGTTCCTGCTGGCTGTCCCGGCTCGTGCCGGTGTGGTACCTGGCGTGGGAGCCACGTGGGCAGCGCCCCTGGGGATGCTGAGCAAGTGGCTGTGCCTTGTGCTCCTGCCAGCTGCAGCTTCGCAGCGATAGAGGCGGCACAATGAGGGGGCACGCGCGGGAGGAGCCCTCCTGAACCAGTCTTGGGGGGTGGGTGCAGAGGCGTTTTGTGGCAGGTGTGCAGGTGGGGCTGTGCCCCCCAGGAGCTCCCCAGCCCTTTTCTCCCCCCTCCAGGCAGCTGCTGCCCGGTTTCCATTGCCTGTCCTGCGACCGGCCCCTCAACATGCTGGCACCTGGACCGTGAGTAACTGCCCCCTGAACATGGAGCACCCCCCGACCCCTCCTGGCGTCGAGTGACACACGGGGTGCCACCTGCCGGGCACTGAGCACCCCCATGTCCTGTCCCACAGGGAGCGGACGGGCGAGTGTAGATACCCCACTGTTCCGCGGAGCTGCGGAGGCCAACACACCGTCACGCCCCCGCGTTTCCAGCCCCAACCGCCCAGCACCCCACGGCCATCCAAACCCAGTGCCCGCAGCCCCAACAAGGTAGGGATGACAGAGGTGGGGAGGGGGATCTGAGCCTGTGGGGGGATCCATCCGTGCCTCAGTTTCCCCGGGGAGAGCTGGCTGGGGGAGGGTTGCTGGGGGATGCGGAACGGGGCCCCGTGTTTGGGTCACACGCTCTCCCCTTCTCAGAAGGACGCGATGCAGCTGTTGGGCCAGGACGGCACTGATGGGAACCAGCAGGACGAGCAGCTCTCCATGATGGGGGGCTCTGAGCTGCCCACAATGCCAAGGGCCACCCCAGACACCCCGACCTCCAGGAACCGGCCAAGTATGGCCCTGTCAGGGCACCGGGGGGCAGAGGACACCCCGCTGTCTGGGGGGACGGGTCTGTGCCCACAGCTGGGCGGGGTGGGAGGGGGGTCTGGGGTCTGGGCTGGGCTGTGGGGGCAGCACTGGCTGCTGGGGCAGCCGGTCCTCGTGGTGGAGCTGGAGGGAGCTGGGGGCACATGGGGGGTGGTGCTGGGCAGTGTGGGACAAGAGCCTGTGTGCTTCAGGGTGGGGGCAGGACCCTGTTGGTGGGTGTCTGTGGCTGACCCTGCCCCTCGCCCCCAGGCACCCGCTCCTCGCTGAGATCAGCCGTGCTGCAGCACCTACCAGTCTCGTCTCCCAGACGCTTCACCCTGGCACCGCAGCTGCTGCCGCCCATCCCGCCCCCCCGCCGTGAACCAACCCCCTGACAGCCGGGCACGACGGGGTCCCGGCCCCGGTCCCACCGCCCCGGGCACTGAGCAGGCAGCGGCTGCAATAAATGGCGATGGGAAACCAAGCACCGGTGTGGTCTGAGAGGAGTCCCTGGGGCAGGATGGCAGAAAGCCCCGCTGTGTTTGCTTTTTCAGGAGAAAAATAAGTGCTAAAAAGGCGCTTTGGGGGTGCCCAGGTGGATCCAGTTGGTATCCAGGCCCCCCCAGAAGGAGCACGGGGAGCAAACCAGTGGGCACCAGGGCAGAGCCAGCAGAGGCCCATCCTGCCCCCGGGTGGGGCTGAGGTGTCCATGGGCTTCAGAAACACCCCTGGGACTAACTGGGGGGACGGGGTGAGGGGGAACCAGGGGGCTGTGTAAGAAGCCGGGCTGGCTGTCGGCAGCCGGAGGAGGGGAGCGCTTTGCGCTTTGCTCTGGGTCAGGGGATCCAGAACTGGGGGGACGCAGCAGCTTCGTGCCCCGCCCCGGGGTGCCCGCAGCCGCCATGTCGCAGATGTATTGTTAACCCCGTCTCCCCCCCACTTCCCCCTTTTGCCCCTCCCTCTCCCCCCTTCCCACTCAGGACAGGCGATCCGGAGGGAAAGAAGGACAGAGAGAAGAGAGTTGGAAAAACTGGCAATGTTTTACTAATGCTATATTAAGAGTAGAGAAAATAATACAAAACCAATCCTGAAAGTCTCAGCAACTGCAGAGCCGGCACCTGAAGTCCTGGACTGGACTCTGCAGCCAACCGGAGCTGGATTCAGTCTCTCAGTAGGCCTCAGTTTGCAGGGACGACTAGCAAGGTCCTCTCCTAATGTCACCATAAGCAGAAGGGACGAAAAGGGACAAAGAGGACAAGATCCTCATGATCTGCCACTTCTATATGAAGTATTCATGTGAAGGGGATGTTATACACGGTTGGTCAGTTTGTTGGTCACCTGTTTCTTGTTGCTCCTCTTGCAAGATGTGAATCTGTCCTTATCAACAAGTAAGCATTCCATTGCAATGTTTATCAAAACATGTGTCTGGTTCTCCAGGAAAAGGCAGCTAATATGAAGCTTTAGCTGACAGGCAAATTCATGCTGTCTGCCTATCAGATTGCCGGAGGGGCGGGCGTCGAGGGCTGGGTACTGCGTGCCGCCCGCAGCCAATGATGGTGCGGAAGAGGCGGGCGTTGCGGTGTCCCTACTGCGCATGCCCCAGTTGCGAGCGCTGATAGGCGGAGAGGGAGATGATTGACGTGTCCCGGGGAGCCAACCGGGATGCGGCAAGGGGCGGGTGCTGCAGTCTCCCTAGTGCGCATGCCCAAATCGCGAGCGCTGATAGGTCCGCGGTGTCTCGGGGCCGGGGCCGGGGGGGGGAGACCGGGAGCGAACGGGAACGGGGGTCGGGGCGGCTGCGGAGCGCTCGCTGCGGCCGGCGCCCGGGCATCGGGAGGCGGGCGGCTCAGGGCCGCCCTTCGTGAGGTTCCCCGGAGGCGGCAGGAGGGCGGAGGGGAAGGAGGCGACAGCCGGGGACCTCCCGCCGCGGGCGTCTCGGGGGCGCGGCGGCTGTCGGTGCCCGCGGAGCCCGGCGGGACGGCGGGGGAGCGCGAGGGGAACGGAGCGGCGAAAGAGGCGGCAGGTGAGTGCGGCAGCGGCGAGGGTGACCGTGCCGTTGGAACGGGGGGAGCGGGAGGGGCCGGCGCGGCGCGGAGGCGTTCGGTTCCGGTTCCCCCCCCCCCAGCCCTTACGGCCGCGCTGGCGAAGCTGCTGGGAGGCGTGCGGTCCGGAGCCGCGTCTCCCTCCGGCGCAGCGCCCGTGCCCGGTGCGGCAGCCCCTCCGGGAGCGGCGCAGCCCCCGTCGGTCGCGGGGACGGTTACAAGCAGAGCTAAGGCGCGGTTGCGGGCGGGCTGGGTGGCGTGGCGCCGCTTCGGCGGGAGCTCGGGGCGAGCCCCGGCGGGTTCCGTGTCCTGCGGGCGCGGCTTTCGCGCCGCGGCTCTCTCTGTGCGCTTTTTTGTTTGGTCGCGTTTGTTTTTTGGGTTTTTTTTGGCGGGATTCCCGCGAAACGCGGCACGACCGCTCGCCCGGGGCTGCCGCGGCGGGTCTCAGTGGCGCCGTCCTGTGGGCAAAGCGCGGTACTGCACCCGGCCGCCCCAACGCGGTGCCGCGGCGCGCCTCGGTGCTGCCGCCCTGTGGCGAAACTCGGGTACTGCAGCGCACGGCAAGGGGGGGGGCAGAGACGCCGATCGAGCCGCGGGGGTTCGCGGTCGGGTCTGTGCGTGCCGGTGTCCGTCCCCCCGACGGGGGTCAGGTCCCCATTTGTGTGAAAACGACATCCCTCCCTCGGTGCCTCCTTAAACGTTTAACGATGTAAATATTGCTCCTGCTAACGTTTTCGGCGCGGCTTCTTTCCTCAGTGGATCCGTCCGGCAGTCGGTGGCCCACGGTTGCTCGGCAACAGCAGAAGCGGATTGAAGGGACCGGCCGCTGGAGGATGCCGAAGCCTCCCGGGTCAGCGGTGGGAGCAGCTTTGCGTAAAGCGAGGGGTACGTGAAGCCGGGCGTGCGGTGCCGACCGCCCAGCAGGTAAGGGAAGCTAAAGCTTTACCTCCAGGGACTTCTGCCCAGAAAGCTGAAGCAATTGCTCTCGCGTGAGCTGTAGAGTTACGCAAAGAGAAGAAGATTAGTGGCTGCACTGATTCTAAGCAGGTTTCTTGAAGGGTGCGGGCCCTTGAAGCCGTTTGAAAAGAATAAAGTGTATTAACGGCACAAGGGAGGCAGATTAAACGTGATGCTCCGGTTGCTGGAAGCTGTGCTGTTGCTAGGAGAGTTGCCGTCACGCGTTGCAACGGGCCTCAGAAGGGAAACGCTGCTCAGGAAACTGGCAATAAATTGGCAGGCGCCGCTGTCAAACCAGCCACCGAGAGGACCGAGACCGGTACGGAAGCCGCGTCTCTGAGCCCAGGTGGCCGTGTCCTCCAGCCAACGTCAGGGAACTGTAACAAAGAGGATAAGCAATTAATAGGAGATTAATAGCCCGATCAGAATTAGGGTCCAAAGGAGCCGTCACCGGCGACGGGAGAGCAGCGGCGCCTCGCGGCGCGAGGAGCTGACGCGCTCTGTCGAGATCGGACGAACAGGTAAGAGCGAATTTAGAAGCTCTGTGCGAACGAGGCAATGGGAAACGTGCCTAGAAAACCATCTTGATGGTGCACGCGGGGTACAGACAAGAGCAGCCGGACGAGGGAAACGTACCAGGACGACGCTGGCAAAGGGAGTTCTCCGAGCTGCCTGGAAAAGGGGGGTGTCGATACCGGCCGGCACGAACGGCTCCCTTCTCGGGTCGGCCGGAAGCGTTGCCGTGCCGGGGGGCGGCTGCCGGCCTGCGGGCCGGGGCTGCGGCTGTTTGGGGCGCTGTCCCCGCTTTGTTTTCCTCGGGGAGCCCCCCCACGTTCGGGGGCTTGTGGGACGTGCACGTGCGAATGACACGGTGTTCCCAGCTGCTCTGTTCTCTGCCTTGTTTTTTCAGGTGCCTGTCCCTGTTTTCTCTTCCCGCTTTTGAAGAGAAGCTGCCGAGTGAGCGTACGCTGCGGTGAAGTTCTACAAGATGCGGCCCTCAGGAACCGGTTGACGTGAGGGAAATGCTTTCTGACCGCCTGCGCGGTGAGGGGACGTTTTTCACCTTTTAGCTCCTTCTGCACGACAAGAGGGAGACGGAAGGTTAAGTAACACGTTGTTTAGGAGCTGAGAGCTTAGTTTGTATTTAACTAATAATTAAGAGACGTGTTGTCAGCGAGAAACTAAACGATTACAACTAACCTCATCAAATGAAGTAAAGACAGGCCAGCCAGGCGTGGTGGTGGAGTTGCTCTCTATGTGAGAGAGCAGCTACAGTGTACTAAATTCTGCCCAGGAGCGGATGAGGAGCGAGTTGAGAGTGTATGGGTCAGGATCAAGGGGCAGGCTGGCAGGGGTGACACTGCTGTGGGCGTCTGTTACAGGCCACCAGATCAGGCCGAGGAAGTTGATGAGGCCTTCTATGGGCAGCTGAGAGCGGCCTCACGGTCACAGGCCCTGGTTGTTGTGGGGGATTTTAAGTTCCCTGGTGTTTGCTGGAAGGACCGTTCAGCCAGCCAGCCACAGTCCAGGAGGTTCCTGCCGTGCATCGGTGAGAACCGCCTCATGCAGGTGGTGGAGGAGCCGACTAGGAGAGGTGCACTGCTGGATCTCATCCTCGCTAGCAAGGAGGGTCTGGTCGAAGCAGGAAAGGTTGAGGGCTGCCTGGGCTGCAGTGACCACGAGAAGGTGGAGTTCAGCATCTTGGGTGGCAGGAACAGAACAGCAAGTAGAATTGCAACCCTGGACTTTAGCAGGGCTAACTTTGGCCTTTTCAAGCAATTGCTGGGGGAAATCCCATGGGCAAGACTGCTTGAAGGAAAAGGGGCCCAAGATAGCTGGGTTGCATTCAGAGATTGCTTCTTCCACCTCAGGATCAGAGCATCCCCACACGAAGGGAGTCAAGGAAGGGAGCCAGGAGGCCTGCGTGGTTGAACAGGGATCTGTTGGGTATGCTCAAGCAGAAGAGGAGAGTTTGCAGGTCATGGAGGCAGGGGCTGGCCACTTGGGAGGAATATAAGGCTGCTGTTAGAGGATGCAGGAAGGCAGCTAGGATAGCCAAGGCCCCCTAGAATTACAGCTGGCGAGAGGGGTCAAGGACAGCAAAAAGAGCTTTTTCAAATACATAGCAGATAAAACTAACACCAGAGGCAATGTAGGCCCACTGATGAACGGGGTGGGTGTCCTGGTGGCAGAAGATACAGAGGAGGCAGAATTCCTGAATGCCTTCTTTGTCTCTGTCTACTCTGCCGGAGGCCGTCCTGGGGAGCCCTGTACCCCTGAGACCCCGGATGAAGCCAGGTCAGTGGAGGAGTTTGCTTTAGTCGATGAGGACTGGGTTAGGGAGCAATTAAATAGTCTGGACATCCATAAATCCACGGGTCCGGAGGGGATGCACCCGCGGGTGCTGAGGGAGCCGGCTGAAGTCACTGCTGGACCGCTCTCCGTCATCTTTGCCAAGTCTTGGGAAACGGGGGAGGTGCCCGAGGACTGGAGGAAAGCAAATGTCACTGCAGTCTTCAAAAAGGGCAAGAAGGAGGACCCGGGTAATTACAGACCGGTCAGCCTTACCTCTGTCCCTGGGAAAGTAATGGAACAGCTTCGTCTAGACAACAGAGCAGTGAGGTGGGTTGCAAACTGGCTTAAGGAGAGAAGCCAGAGAGCGGTAGTCAATGGTGCGGAGTCCAGCTGGAGGCCAGTATCCAGTGCAGTGCCTCAGGGGTCAGCGCTGGGGCCAATGTTATTCAGTATATTCATTAACGATTTGGACGAGGGAATAGAGTGCACTATCGGCAAGTTTGCTGATGACACCAAGCTGGGAGGGGTGGCTGACACGCCAGAAGGCTGTGCTGCCATCCAGCGGGACCTGGACAGGCTGGAGAGTTGGGCGGGGAATAACCTGATGAAATTTGACAAGGGCAAGTGTAGAGTCCTGCACCTGGGCAGGAACAACCCCAGGTTCCAGTATAGGTTGGGAAATTACGTATTAGAGAGCAGTGTAGGGGAAAGGGACCTGGGGGTCCTGGTGGACAGCAGGATGACCATGAGCCAGCCCTGTGCCCTTGTGGCCAGGAAGGCCAATGGCATCCTGGGGTGGATTAGAAGGGGGGTGGTTAGTAGGTGGAGAGAGGTTCTCCTTCCCCTCTGCTCCGCCCTGGTGAGACCCCATCTGGAATATTGTGTCCAGTTCTGGGCCCCTCAGTTCCAGCAGGACAGGGAACTGCTGGAGAGGGTCCAGCGTAGGGCAACCAAGATGATTAAGGGAGTGGAGCACCTCCCTTATGAAGAAAGGCTGAGGGAGCTGGGTCTCTTTAGTTTGGAGAAGAGGAGACTAAGGGGGGACCTTATCAATGTTTATAAATACATAAAGGGTGAGTGCCACGAGGACGGAGCCAGGCTCTTCTCGGTAGCAAACAACGATAGGACAAGGGGTAATGGGATCAAGCTGGAACACAAGAGGTTCCGCTTAAATTTGAGAAGAAACTTCTTCTCAGTGAGGGTGGCAGAGCCTGGCCCAGGCTGCCCAGGGGGTTTGTGGAGCCTCCTTCTCTGGAGACATTCAAAACCCGCCTGGACGTGCTCCTGTGCGACCTCACCCGGGCGTTCCTGCTCCATGGGGGGATTGGACTGGATGATCTTTTGAGGTCCCTTCCTGTCCCAAACATACTGTGATACTGTGAAGAGTGCGGCTTAGCAGCGCTGCTGACTCTGCCGTCCCGTTCCCTTCCCCGTTTCAGCCGGCGAGGCGGCCGGAGGACCCGCTCTGTGCGGCCGCGGGGCCCGCGGAGTCGAGGGCTCTGTCGGCGCGCCCCGGGGGTTTCTCTGGAGAGACTCCTCGTCTCGGTCGCGTCGCGGCGGGGACGGACGAGGACCTCTGGCGAGGGGTCTTTCTGCGCTGGGAGCCGGGACCGGGCACGCGCTCGCGGGGCGTCCGTAAGTCGCGGTACGGAATTTAGGCAGGATAGCGCGCACGGGCTTGCGAGCGCCTTACAGGCGTGCGGTGGTTGCTCGTGCGGCCAGCTTTTGGTGTCGGTTGTTCCGGCGCTCCGTCGCGGTGTAGAGCCGGCCCCGTACGTAGCGGTGAGGCGTACCGCAGTTCGGTTTGATTCTCGGATAGGCCTCGGCTCTGACTGTGCACTCGAACGCCAAAACCTACAGCGGAAGCTGCGGTGGCTTTAGCGTGCAAGGGGCGCGAGCGCCGTGAAGCCGCCCGTGTGGCCGAGCGTCCCGATCGCGGCGCTGAGCGTTAGACGGACTTGAGCCGCGTGCCGGAATTGTTTTGTTTTGGAGAGGGCGGGATAAACCTGGAGCACAACTTGTGAGGGCGGTACGTCGTGGGCAGGTTTTAGTATTGCCTGTGGAGTGCCGCTAGAAGCGTTCGTAGTTCTTGCTTGTCTCTGTTACAAGATGAGCCGTGTCGTCCTGCGTGACGCGTAACGGGAGGACGGCGCGGTAGCGGTGCTCTGCACAAGAGCCCGTTGGGGGGTATTTTAGCTCGCGGGAAAGGGATTGGGGAACCACCTGGTGGGAATGCGAGGAGAGCAGCCCTGGCGGAATCTGAGGAGCCGAGGCCGTTGTATAAATTGGACAAGGAAGGAAAGGCTGCGGGCACAGCGCGGTGCTGCACCCGGCCGCCCCAACGCGGAACTCTAATGTGGAATTCCTGTGTTTCAGAGGGGGAGCTGTGACCGCCCCGTGCTCAGCAGACCCCCCAGCCCGGGTGGGGGGAGCAGCGCCGGAGCGGGAGACGCGGCTCCGTCCTCCGTCCCCAGCGTGCCGGGGGGCGGCTGCCGGCCTGTGGGACGTGGCTGCGGCTGTTCGGGGCGCTGCCCCCCCATGTTTGGGCGCTCTGGTATGTACATAGGTAAATGGCGTTTTAAAGTAATGTGCTGCCCGCTGGGGCTGTTTTCCTTTTCTACCTTTTTTTTTTTTGAGTGAATAAATGGGGGGACTCGGGGGGTGACGATGATGTTGCTGGAGGAGCAGGCCAGTGAGAGATGGGGGCTTTCAGCCCCAAAACGCCTGAACTATCATGGGTGGGGTGTTTAGTGGTACTGTGGGGAGGAGAAATGTCTCCCTGTCCGTTGCAGAGAAAACAGAACAATCCCACATCAAAGCTGTCCTAGAGAAGTACTTGCTGTTTGTCATTGCGGTTCTAGAGCAGCCCGATGTGCTGTTAAAGGTTGTGGTGGTGCGGGTCAGGGATCCCCAGGCTGTGCCGAGACCGCAGGACGGCTGCTGGTGGAACAAAGTCAAGGACAACTTCTCAGAGTAAGAACCTCTCTATTTGTTCTCCTCGGGACACATCCCTTTGCCTCTGGACCCCTCACAAGCTCACTCGCCACCTTGTTCCCTCAGAAACCCGTTTCCTCCCAGTTCCTCTGCGATTACCCTGCCTGCCTTTGGGTCCCTGCAGGCTCGTTGGTGGCATCACGGTGCCTGTTTGACCTTTTGCCCTGTTAAATTCCCCTCTTTTCTCTCTTCCCCTCAAAACTTCCCCAGTTGCTCTTGTCACATCCCAGAGGCCTCATTTTCCCCTCTTGTCTCCTCTCAGGACCCCCATCTGTTGGCCCCTGTCGAGGGTTTAGATTGCGGGGTGACAGTAAAACCCTGGCAGATGTATTGTTAACCCCGTCTCCCCCCACTTCCCACTTTTGCCCCTCCCTCTCCCCCCTTCCCACTCAGGACAGGCGATCCGGAGGGAAAGAAGGACACAGAGAAGAGAGTTGGAAAAACTGGCAATGTTTTACTAATGCTATATTAAGAGTAGAGAAAATAATACAAAACCAATCCTGAAAGTCTCAGCAACTGCAGAGCCGGCACCTGAAGTCCTGGACTGGACTCTGCAGCCAACCGGAGCTGGATTCAGTCTCTCAGTAGGCCTCAGTTTGCAGGGACGACTAGCAAGGTCCTCTCCTAATGTCACCATAAGCAGAAGGGACGAAAAGGGGCAAAGAGGACAAGATCCTCATGATCTGCCACTTCTATATGAAGTATTCATGTGAAGGGGATGTTATACACGGTTGGTCAGTTTGTTGGTCACCTGTTTCTTGTTGCTCCTCTTGCAAGATGTGAATCTGTCCTTATCAACAAGTAAGCATTCCATTGCATTGTTTACCAAAACATGTGTCTGGTTCTCCAGGAAAATGCAGCTAATATGAAGCTTTAGCTGACAGGCAAATTCACTGAAAGAGAAACTTGTTTTTTAATGAAACCAGGACAGCCCCCTCCCCAATCCCCTCAGGACTCCTCTGATTCCCATCTGCTCCTCTCAGGACAGCTGAGCTTGTCTTTTGGGGCCCCTGAGAGCCCCCATTTACCTTCTTTTACCTACCTTTGTTGTTGTTCCCAGCCTATCCTGGTGTTTTCCATCCTTCAGGACTTACTTATTACTGTTGTGAGAGTCCGAGAGAAAAGGAAGAGTGTCTGCTACTTACAACTGTCGTTGTTGATCTACAGTGTTTTAGAGACGGATTCTTGCAGTATCTATTTCTGGTTCGTCCTTCACTCCTCCCCAGACCGCAGCGCTGGTCCGAGTTCCCCAGCACACGTGTGTGTGTCCAGCCGGGTACGCCGGGGGAGCGCGTCAGGGCGGGCAGACGGCTGAATGGACGCGCTGTCAGCGACTGCGGAACGAGCTGGGGCTGCTTTGACCGTGTCCAGCCTTGTGCGTGTGGTTTGTTTTCACTTGCAGGCTGAAACAGCAGTTTCCTCAATTAAAAACACCCCAACATGTCCCCCGGCCCCCAACAAAAATAACGCCAAAAATGCCACTGAAAGAAACACAGGGAGTTTTTAAAAAATTTCCTTTAGCTTTCTCTCCCCTCCACCCCTACCCTGCTGCGTTCAGTGCAGTGAATGACCGTGAGGAGATGGCTGTGGATCTGGCTGTTGAAGGGTGTGTGAAGGAGAAGGAGGTGTGTGTAGAGCAGGATTGGTGGTGGAGGTGAGTGCAGCTGGTTCGGGTGTGGGGCTGTAAATTCTTTTTGGAGGCTTCCTAGTTTCTGGTGTCACCTGCGGGGTGAAGTGTGACTCTGTGCAGGTTTGAAAGGTGCCACGTGCAGAGCTCCCTCATTTGCCACCAGATCTCCCAATCACAGAGACAGCGTCGCTGTGCAGCTGCTAAGGACAGCGCGTCTCGTGCAGAACAGCATCCTTTGTGCTCCGTGTGCGTGTTCCTCCTTTGAAATGAAGTTGGGCCGCCCGGTGTTCCACGTTACGTGTGGTACCTGCTGGGCTGAGTCTCCTCCCCGCGCTCCGGTCGGTTCCGTCGCGCTGCCGCAGCCCCGGCAGCACCGCGGCGTTCGCTGGACGCGTTGTTGGCGGAGCCGGCACCGACAATCTTGACACGTCGAGGTGCTGCGGTGGGTTTGCCTGGAAATTCCAAGGTAATTCCAAGGCAGACAGTAATAATCCCCAATTTATGTAGTAAAATTTAAAAGAGTGGAATATAAATACTGGAGCGCTAATTGGAAGTAATACCTGTAGAGAAAAAAACCTCTAGTTTATATCTACAATAAAAAATAATGTGTGCTAGTTAATCCGCCTGGTAGTAATGTAATGATAAAAATGTTAAAGTGTAAATAGATGAAATTATATAGGCATGAGCAAGAAGTAAATTTAATTTCAGCTATTACTTGGTGAACTAGGCAGCAGTTGTTCCCAATCTGAATGCTAGTTTAAAAAACACATTGTTTGGAATTCCTTTTAAATGATAAAGGCAGAAAACTAATGTGGAGTCATTGGTAGCTTCATTTGAACAACCGTTATGAAATAAACCGCAGACACGAATGACTGCATAGGAAACAAAGTGAGGAAGCTTTAGATTTTAAACAGCATTGGAAAGTGATCGGGAGTGTTTAGTATTTAAATTATAACAGACCCACGAGATGGGAGGCAACAAAGCTCAGAACCAAACAGAGTCAAAACGTTACATTTCTTTTTTTAAAGAGAAGTATAAAGGAACCACGAAGTAGTGGCTGTTTATAAACAGAGGTATTAAAAAGTTCCCAGGCAGTAATGATTCCCAACAGAACACTAAAAGATATTTAGATGTAAAATAATATTAGAAAACAGTTATGACAGTCTGAATTTAACCACAGCTTTTTTGGGGTTGTGCAAAAACATGACCGCTATTAATTACCTCTGAGTTAAAATAAAAAGACATCAAACTAGATGTGATTAACAACAGCTAATTTTAATTTTTCAGTGTGCTATCCAGTCCGGCTTCTCCCTCCAAGGGCGTGGTCTGAGAAAGCCAGACCCCCAACTCCACCCCGTCCAAGCTCCGCCCCTGCCAGTCTGTGCCCTCCCCGAGGCGCGTGTCCCTTACAGACCCCTCCCAGCAGCATAATGCATCGAAGCCCCGCCCGCGGCTCCACCCCTAAACTCAGCCCCTGCTAAACCACGCCCCCTCAGAGCACGTGCTGTACAGAGTCCACTCTACTCTCGGCTCCACCCCTCCCTTCCTAAGCTACGCCCTCTTTGGGCGTGTCGTTCTCCCTACCCCAAGCGGCTCCTCCTATGGGGGTGTGACACACGGAGGCCCCACCCCCTGCCCAGTTCCCCCAGGTGGGCCTCCTAATGGGCGTGTCCTCCCAGTCCCCGCCCCTCAGCACGGATCCCACCCCCGTGGGTGGGGCTACACCCAGCTGCGCGCGCGGCCCCCCCACCCATGCGTGACCCTAAGTAACCCCATGGCAGCCCTATGGCTGCCCCACAGGTACCGCTACAGCAGCCCTGCTCCTGCCCCGCAAGAGCTCCAGACACGCCTCTGCAGAGCCCCCACAGCAGCCACTTCAGTGCCCCACAGCTATCACCGCAGCCGCCCCATCCCGCCCCACGGCCGCCGCTGCGGGACCCCTGGAGCCCCCGGCCCCACACCCGCCCCGCAGCCCCACAGCGCGCGGTCTCGCGGCCGCGGTGCCGGTGAAGCCACGTGCCGGCCGCGGCCGGAGGAGCCGCCGGTTTTCCCCCCCGCACCCCCCGATCGCTGCTGCCGCGGCCCGAGGAGCCGCCGGTTTCCCCCCCACATCCCCCGATCGCTGCTGCTGCCGCGACCGGAGGAGCCGCCGGTTTCCCCCCCCACACACCCCCCGATCGCTGCTGCTGCCGCGGCCGGAGGAGCCGCCGGTTTTCCGCCTAGCCCCGACTCTCCTCCTTCCTCCTCAATCGCCGCTGCATGCCAACACCATGCCTTCTCTTCCGCCATCTTGTTTCCCCCTTCTCCTCTCATTCGCTATTTTATACCGAGGGAGGGAGGAGGCGCTCGCTGATTGGCTGACAGTGTCAGCCTCGGAAGTCGTCCATTGGCTCATCCCCACGAGGGGTTCTCCGAGGGGGTGGGAGAAAGGCGCTGATTGGTCACCGTGTCGCTGAGGGGAGGAAGGCACTGATTGGTCACTTTCCGCCGAAGTTCGCCCTCCCAGTAACAGGCGCTGATTCGCTAGCGCCCCTGAGGTAGAAAAGGCGCTGATTGGTCGGCGTTTTCTCGCCGACGTTAGCCCACAGCAACGAAGCGCTGATTGGGCAGCGCGGCTGACGGGGCGGATCGTCCATTGGAAGGAGGGCGGGCGGGGGGCGGGACCGGGCGGGACAACGAGGTAATAAATGGGGCGGCGCAGGACGCGCGCAGGACCAGAAAGGCGGAGGCGGCAGCGGCAGCGCGAGCTCATCGCCCCCCCCCCCCCCCCCCCCCCCCCCCCCCCCCCGCCCGCCGCGGGAAACCGGAGAACGGCAGGAACGGCGGCCGGAATCAGTTAACGGGATGGGTAAGGGCGGTAATTATCGTGCGGGTGTTAATTGGGGCTCGGCGGGTTAATGAGTGACCGGCGGGCTGGGGTGTATCTGGGGGTTTTGATCGGAACTGGGGTTTTAAAGCCGCGGGTTTGGGGGGGGGGGGGGGGGGGGGCGGGGGCGATTAAGGCTCCCGAAGCCGCTTTAGCGGCTTAAATCGTTGTGTTGAACGCGGGAGGAGCCGGTTCGGGGCTTTTCTCAGCAAGCGGGGCTGGTTTGGGTCTAATTCGGCTTTTAAAAGATGTTTTTACGTAATTTTTGGGTGCCGATTTGTGCCAGAAGGCGCCTTTGAAATCTGTTTATTGAGGGTTTATCAGGAGAATTAAAGTTTAAAGCTCGGGGAGATTTGGGGCTTTTCCCCGGGATTTTGAGTCCAAATCGGTTTTTTTAGAGCCCTTATTTATTTAAATTGTTATGTTTAAAGGGTTTATTTGAGGTTTTATTTGGAACATTTTGGGCGGGTTTGAGGCTCCTAAGATTTAATTGTTGGTTTATTATTTGATTTATTATTTCACTGCGGTTCGGGGCTCCTGAAGACGCTGAGTTGTTTCAATTATTTAGCGCTGTGAGGAGCCGTTTTGGGGCCGTTGGGGTCTAAATCGGCTTTTTAAAAGGTTTATTTAACGCGTTTAAAGTTTGAGGGGCCGATTTGCGACTTTAAAGCTTTTTGAATCTACTTATTGATAAGAATTTATACAATAGATTAATATTTAAAGCCCGGGGGGAGATTTGGGGCTGTTTCCCAGGATTGCGAGTCCAAATGCGTTTTTTTCTGTTAACCGCTTATTAATTTACATTATTATATTTAAACGGGGCTTTTTGAGGTTTTATGAGGGTTTTTTTGAGCATTTTGGGCGGTTCTGAGGCTCCTAAAGCCGCTTAATTGTTTAAATTATTAATTGTTAAAATAATGTAAGTAGTTGTTGAAATAAGTGTGTAAGTTATTGTATTTAAAGCCGGGAGGGGCATTTCGTTGCTTTTTGGGGGGTTTTAGGGCTGAATTCACTTCATTGAACGTGTCTAGAGCTGGGGGTCCCAGATCTGGTGCTGATTTGGCCCCAAAAAAAGCTTTAAAAATCTATTTATTTATATAATTTACTGAATTAATATTTAAGCGGGAACATGTTCGGCTTTTTTAACCCGCCGCCATTTTGTCTCCCCCGTCCCGCTCTCCCTCACGCTGAGGGGGCCGAGGAGACGCTCGCTGATTGGCCGGTGCCGTCTGGCGGGAAAGCCTCCCCCGGCTCAGCCCCGCTCGGCTGTCTCCGAGGGAGAGAAAGGCGCTGATTGGTCGCTGCCTCTGAGGAGAGAAAGGCGCTGATTGGTCGCCGCCTCCCTAAACCCACGTAATTGTTTACATTCCATTTTAAAATTTATTTCTATATTTTAATTTAATTTAACTTATTTTTAATTTAATTTAAATTTAAATTATTAAAGTTAATTTTAATTTAATAGTAAATATATAGACTAAATCAGTATAGCAATATGCTACTATAAACGATATGATGAATAGTAGAAATATATAATATATAATCTGATATAATTAACTGATCAACTAATACTCATTGATATTATGTAATGAAATTTATAATTAATATATAATGGCATAATGATATCTATAATATACTATTGTAATGATATTCATTAAATATTAATATATATTATATATATTATGTATAATTACTATGTAATGTATCTAATCTATTTTTACATATATATCTTATTATATAAAGCTGTGAGGGACCATATTTGGGCAGGATTTTGAGATTTTTAAGGCTGTTTGGTCTCAAATTCAATTTACTTCATTTTGGGGCTGTTTTTAGGATAATTTGTGCTCAAAGAAGCTTTCAAGATCCATTTTTTTGGCAGTTAATTTGCTCACTCGGTTAATGTTGAAGCGGGGGGATTTGGGGCTGTTTCCCAGGACTGTGACACAAATAACGGCCCTTTCCTTCCCTTTCCCACTGCAGCTCCTGCGCAGAGAACAGCGACGGCAGCCTGGCCACGCCCCCTCCGGCTGACCGCGCCCCCCGCTCCGGCTGACCGCGCGTGCCCCCCCCCCCCGCAACTCGGCTGACCGCGTGCCCCCCCCCAACTCCGGCTGACTGTGCCCCCCCGCCCCCCCCGGCTGACCGCGTGCCCCCCCCACTGCACTCCTGCTGACTGTGCGCCCCCCCCACCTCCTCCGGCTGGCCACATCTCCACTGCACACCATGGCGGGGAGGGGGCAGGGGGGGATCACAAGGGTCTATGGGGCGGTGTGGGGGTCAGGGCGGCTGTGGGGTCAATGGGGTTGTTGTGGGGTGAAACACCCCTGAAGAGGCTGAACCCCCTACAGGTGAGTGACCCACACAGTGCCCCACAGTGCCCCATAGCACCTCCATTCTGCCCTACGGATCCACAACACTGCCCCACAGCACCCTATAGCTCCTGCTTGCTATCCCACAGCACCCCATGGCTTCTCCACTCTGCCCCATATGTCTACAGCAGTGCCACAGAGTACCTCATATGTCTTCCACTCTGCCCCATGGGTGCAGAGTGCTGCCCTACAGCACCCTATAGCTCCTGTACTCTGCCCCACAGATCCACAGTGCTGTCCCACAGCACCCTATAGCTCATTTGGCCTATAGACCCACTGTACTGCCCTACAATGCCCCATGGCTCCTACACTCTGCCCCATAGACCCACAACACTGCCTCACAACACCCCATTGCTCCTGCACTCTGCCCCATGGATGCCCAGTACTGCCCCACAGCACCATATAGGTCCTGTACTCTGCCCCATATATCCACAGGAGTGCCCTGCAGCACCCCATGGCTCCTGCACTCTGCCCCATGGATGCCCAGTACTGCCCAACAGCACCATATAGGTCCTGTACTCTGCCCCATACATCCACAGGAGTGCCCCCCAGCACCCTATGGCTCCTGCATTCTGACCCATGGATGCCCAGTACTGCCCCACAGCACCATATAGGTCCTGTACTCTGCCCCATACATCCACAGGAGTGCCCCCCAGCACCCCATGGCTCCTGCACTCTGCCCCATGGATGCCCAGTACTGCCCCACAGCACCGTATAGCTCCTCTACTCTGCCCCATACATCCACAGGAGTGCCCCCCAGCACCCCATAGTGACTCTACTCTTCCCCATAGACCCACAGTGCTGCCGCACAGGACTCTACTCTGCCCCTTAGACCCAGAGAGCTGCCCCACAGCAGCCTGTAGGTGCTGTGTTCTGCCCCATTGGTGCAAAGTGCTGCCCCACAGCGCCCCACACCTCTGTCCACCTGACCACCCTTCCCTCCTGACTGCGCCTGCACTGCCCACTATGGGTGGGTCACAAGGGTCTATGGGGTGGTGTGGGGGTCAGGGCGGCTGTGGGGTCAATGGGGTTGTTGTGGTGTGAAACACCCCTGAAGAGGCTGAACCCCCTACAGGTGAGTGACCCACACAGTGCCCCACAGTGCCCCATAGCACCTCCATTCTGCCCTACGGATCCACAACACTGCCCCACAGCACCCTATAGCTCCTGCTTGCTATCCCACAGCACCCCATGGCTTCTCCACTCTGCCCCATATGTCTACAGCAGTGCCACAGAGTACCTCATATGTCTTCCACTCTGCCCCATGGGTGCAGAGTGCTGCCCTACAGCACCCTATAGCTCCTGTACTCTGCCCCACAGATCCACAGTGCTGTCCCATAGCACCCTATAGCTCATCTGGCCTATAGACCCACTGTACTGTCCTACAATGCCCCATGGCTCCTACACTCTGCCCCATAGACCCACAACACTGCCTCACAACACCCCATTGCTCCTGCACTCTGCCCCATGGATGCCCAGTACTGCCCCACAGCACCATATAGGTCCTGTACTCTGCCCCATATATCCACAGGAGTGCCCTGCAGCACCCCATGGCTCCTGCACTCTGCCCCATGGATGCCCAGTACTGCCCAACAGCACCATATAGGTCCTGTACTCTGCCCCATACATCCACAGGAGTGCCCCCCAGCACCCTATGGCTCCTGCATTCTGACCCATGGATGCCCAGTACTGCCCCACAGCACCATATAGGTCCTGTACTCTGCCCCATACATCCACAGGAGTGCCCCCCAGCACCCCATGGCTCCTGCACTCTGCCCCATGGATGCCCAGTACTGCCCCACAGCACCGTATAGCTCCTCTACTCTGCCCCATACATCCACAGGAGTGCCCCCCAGCACCCCATAGTGACTCTACTCTTCCCCATAGACCCACAGTGCTGCCGCACAGGACTCTACTCTGCCCCTTAGACCCAGAGAGCTGCCCCACAGCAGCCTGTAGGTGCTGTGTTCTGCCCCATTGGTGCAAAGTGCTGCCCCACAGCGCCCCACACCTCTGTCCACCTGACCACCCTTCCCTCCTGACTGCGCCTGCACTGCCCACTATGGGTGGGTCACAAGGGTCTATGGGGTGGTGTGGGGGTCAGGGCGGCTGTGGGGTCAATGGGGTTGTTGTGGTGTGAAACACCCCTGAAGAGGCTGAACCCCCTACAGGTGAGTGACCCACACAGAGACCCACAGCAGCCCATAGCCCCTCTGCCCTATAGAGTCACTGCACCCCATAGCTGCTTTTACTCTGCCACATAAATGGACAGCAGTGCTCCACAGCACCCTAAGTCTCCACTGTGCCCCATAGACACACAGTGCTGTCCCACAGCACCCCATATCTTGTTCACTCTGCCCTATAGACCCACAGTGTAACCCTACAGCACCCCATAGTTCCTCTGCCCTATAGATCGACAGCACTGTCCCAGAAAACACCATAGCTTCTTCCCACTAGCCCATAGGCCAGCAATTCTGCCCTACAGCGCACTAGCTCCTGCACCCTGCCCCATAGACCCACAGCAGTGCCCCACAGATCCAGTCTGCCCTATACAGCCACAGCACTGCTCTGCAGCACCATATACTTCCAGCACTCTGGCCCACTGATATGTAGCACCCCACAGCTGCTGCATTCCACCCATAGATCGAGATTCCTGGGTCCCCTCACCCCACCAGCTGTCCTGGGTTGCAATGCTGCACGGGGCCCTGTGCACAACAAAATGAGGACAGCATGGCTGCTGGGCGGCACCCTGCTTGGAATCCAAGATGGCTGGGGGGGGGAGGGCTGGCAGCCATGCTGGCACTGCCGGAGGGGCTGTTGGTCTGCGCCGTGCTCAGGCGGCAGCTCCCGGCTGTATCGGCTGCCCCTGTGGCCCTGCACCCTGCCCATGGGAACAAGGTGGCTGCCCTGATGGGCGTGGCCATCTCGGCTGCTGTGTCCCTGCTGGTGGGCGGGGCCATGGCTGTCATGGCTGCCAAGCCTGTGCTGGAAGGGTGGGGCTGAGGTGGGTGGTGCCTGCCTAGGGTGGCCATTTTGGGGTGGGGCCCAAGGTGGGTGGTGGGGCCTGTGACTCTGTTTGCCCCTGACGGCCATCTTGGAAAAGGGCAGCACTGTGCCGCTGCCATCCTGACGTTGCTCCCCCAGGGCCATGTTGGGGGATTTTTAACCTGGTTTTGGGGCCAATTCTCACCCAATAAAATTAAATAATGTAAAAAAACCTTAAGCATTTGGTTTCTTCCATTTCCAGTGAAGGATTTGGGGGTGGGGTTTAGGGTTGAGGGTGGGGCTGAAGGTGTGGGCAGGGCCACTGTCAACCCCACCTCCCTCCCAAGCTCTCCCCAATGTGCCTTCCCAAAGGGGTGTACCCTAATCAGGCCCCACCCCCTTTCCAAGCACCTCACCCTCCCAGCTGGGCTCCTCCCCCTTGACCCACACTTCCACCCCCATTGGTGGGCTCCCTGCAGGGGGTGTGGCCTACAGACCTACAACTCCTTCACCTCCGCTGCTGAGCCATGTACCCGACAGGGCATGACAGGGGCAGACAAAGCTCAAGAAAGACCAACAGAGCCAGGCAGGGCCTGAGAGAGCTTGAGAAAGTCCGACAGGGCCTGACAGGGCCCGAGAGAGTTTGACGGATCCTCACAGAGCCTGACAAAGCTTGGCAGAGCCCAACAGGACCCGTCAGGGCCTGACAAATCTTGTCAGTTCCTGATAGAGCCTCAATGTGTATGACAGAGCCCTGGGGGTCTCAACAGAGCCTGAGAAATCTTGACAGGGCTCAGCAGAGCCCAACAGGTCTCGACAGAGCCCTACAGAGCCCATCAAAGCCTGACACAGCCTGACAGACCCAAGAGGTCTCGACAGGGCCCTACAGAGCCCATCAAAGCCTGACAGAGCCTGACAGACCCAAGAGGTCTCACAGGGCTTCACAAAAACCAACAGTGTCTGACAGAGCCCGACAGGAGTGCAGGTGCTGTCACTTCCAGTGAGGGTCCAGGTGATTTGATAAGGGTGGTGTGTGGGGCCTGGGGTGATTGACCCCTCCCCTTTCCCAGGGGATTGTGGGAAGGGGTGGGCGGGGCTCAGGGTATTTGAGCCCCAGTCCCCAGGTGGGGAGCTCATTCTGCTGCTGGGCTGCTTGGGTGCTGGTTCTCTGCTGCTCCTTTAGCAGTTGGCAGCTTTTGAGCTGTTTAAGCTACATGGGCAGATGTGTTTGGAGAAGTGGAGATGTCTGCTTGAGGTAGGACCTTCAGGAGCAGAGAAGTTTCAATTGCAGCTGTAGTTGAAAGTATGTTTCTAACTTTTTTTCTTCTATTGAATCAATTCCTGGTACTTTGCGTTTTCCCTAAATTCCTGATTGCAATGAAGATGGGGTGTTAATTCTTGGTTTGTATTGGTATGTAACAAGTTGCTGATATAATCTCTCCTCCTAGGATGCTCAGGTTATCTACCAGGGGTTAGGATGAGCATCTCGTATCTGTAGGTGGAGTTTTAGCATTTCTGAAGGAAGCAGCAGGACCATAAGGCAGAGTGTCTTTCAAGCTACGGGGTGGCTCATGGCCTCCCTGATCACCCACAGAACAGTGTGTTGTCCACAGACCCTTTGCAGTGTGCGGTGGACCCTGGTAGATCATTCAAATGTAACTCCCAGAACTCCATCAAGGCGAGGAATAGCGAGGGAACTAGTACGGACAACCATGATCTGAGTGCTCATTATTGTGTATGTGTTTTTGTATTGTGGGTGATGAAGGGGAAAGTGGCAACTTTCTGGTATGTCCCAAGCAATACAGTTTTTTGCTTCTCGCCGTCGTAGGCGTCACCAGCGCTGAGGGTTTGTGACCGCGCCCGCGCCACGACACGCCGACCGGACCGCCCTGGAGCTCAGCAGGAGGTGGGTGTTGTGGACGGGGTCGGCGTTTGCCCCGCGGCGCCGTGTGCCGGCGTGGCTTAGCGAGCGCGTGCTTTCTTGTGCTCCTGCAGGCGCTGAAGAGGAACCCGGCGACGCGGGAAGACGGCCGTTGGCGCACGTGGCGTTTTCCTCTGCCGAAGATGGGTTCGGTCCCTCGGCCCTCTGAAAGCTAAGTGGAGGTGCGAGGGCTGGGAAGGGGCCGGGAATGGCAGGGACGGGGGGTTTAGCTCTGCTAAGGGCAAGGGCCGTCCAGGAACCGCGCCCTTGGCGCGGGTCAAGGGCCCGGGGACCTTTACCGTGCGATGCCAGCGTGTGCCGGGCAGGGCAGCTCCAGCCTGCGTCTGCGTTGTGGTGTAGTTCGGGAAGCCTGCCTTGCGCCTGTCAGCCGATCCTGGGGTCTCGTTGCGTTCGAGGGGCACGGAAGGCCTCTCGGGTGCCACCCCGGGATCTGGAACGCCGGTGCCGATCGGCGTAGCGCCGATCGGGCGCTGGTTTTCTGGTGTCGGCAGCCGAAAGCGTGGCGCGTTCTTGCCTTTGGGCCGTTTCTGGTCAGGGCTGATTGTGGCGTTGTCCTGGGCTGTGCCGGCAGCTCTAGCCATCCAGTCTCAGGGACTGGAACTTCAAGATGCTGGGAAGAAGTTCTTAGGTTTTTCATCAGCTTCTCGTTTGGTTGCGACGTCTCTGCTCGGTTGTGGCGCTGCCGCCGTCTCGTCAGGAGCCGTGACGTCGGGCTCCTTTTCCGTTTGAGGATGCAGGAGAGGCTCCTCTCCTCCCCGTAGATTATTGGGATCGATGCCCTTCTGGTCTCAGAGCGTCGTGTTCGTTGTGGAGCGTTTTTGGTGCTGTGGCCGTCGCGTGGTCTATAAGTGCCGCGATTGAGAGACGGGGACGCAGCTTGATGCAAGCAAGGTGTCCGCTTTATTGTTTGGCAAACATACATTTATATAGTCTAAGGCACACATGTTTCATGCTGATTGGCTAATCACTTTAACAGACATTAAGCTAGCTAAGGCGGGAATGTTGGTCAGGCAGTGTTCGCATGGTAACAAGATCGTTATCTCGTAGTCACAAGCTGTCCCCCCGCTCCAGGGCGCAGGCACCCCCACCGACCACAAGCTCCCCGCCTCCAAGTCGCCTCACAACTAGCGCAACACTTAACTTTATTCATACAGCAAACTAGCCTATTAACTCCAAATACAGAAAACTAACTCATCACCTCTAAATTCAGACAACCCACATCTCCCCCTTTTTGTTTTAATTAACTGACCCTCCCAAGGTCGGCGAACGACCAACTCGAGGACATCTTATTTCACTAACAGCTCCGTACTGGGGGTTTTCGTAATTTCGTTCTGATCTTGGTCCGCTCCTTGCTGCACAAGGAGAATCTTGTTCATTGAAGCAGTTATTGATTTTTGCAAGCATTGTAACACACATGGGATTACTATTAATAATGCACAAATCATTAAAAGAACAGAAACTCATTTGAATGTCTTTGGCGTATTCAATCTTAGAATATAAAATGTCTCCAGACCTTTGTGCTACAATTTTCCCCCAATCGTTAGAATAATAATCATACCGGGGAGAATATTCTGTCTCTCTACCTGTTATCAATAACACCTGAACTGTATTCCACTCAACTGTTAGGCAGTTATCACACCAGCGTCCTACTGTATGGCGATTTAGCCACTGTGATTTTCCACAATTAGCACAAATTCTACAAATCCACGGATTACATTTTTCACATTGGGGACATTTAAGCTCCCATTTGTTAACCTCTGGAACAGAGTTCATTCAATTATTGATCGGTGGTGTCTTCTATATCAGTCGCAGGATCAGGACCAGGAATGTCTTCAGGAGGCTGCTGCAGTGTCTCTCGAAAAGGTCTCACGTTTTTAGCTGGGATCCAGCGGGGACCTCTTTCTGTGGAAACACAAGCATAGCCTCTTCCCCACGTGACAAGGGGATAGGGTCCCATTATCTTACCTGTTTCGGGGTCCCGGATCAATACTGGCGGTTTAATCTTGGGTTCAAAAAGGGTGTTTGTGCTAAAATGGCGAACTACTGGAGGATTGCTGTCTAATAGGGAACAATTCAAAAAGTTAAAAACATACAAGGCTTTCTGTATTCGCTCCTCTGGCGTAGTGGCTCCTATTCCCCCTTTTTGTTTTAATAACAGGTGTTTTAAGGTTTGGTGGGAACGTTCTATTAAAGCTTGTCCTGTAGGAGAGTGAGGGATACCTGTAACGTGTGATATACCCCAAGAGGCAAAAAAGGTAGTTAAGGTTTTAGATACATATGCGGGGCCATTGTCAGTTTTAATTTGAGAGGGTACCCCTGAAGTAGCAAAAGCGCGCATTAGATGTTTTTGCACATCACGTGCTTTTTCTCCTATATGACAGGAGGCAAATAACATTCCTGAAAATGTATCAATAGAGCAATGAACAAACTTTAAACGACCAAATTCAGCAAAATGAGTGACATCTGTTTGCCAGAGTTGAAGGCTCTGTAGCCCTCTGGGGTTGACTCCTTCTGCTATAGAAGGGAAAGAGTGCCTTTGACAATCAGGACACACCGCAATGATATTATGGGCTTGTTGTATAGCGAGGTCAAATTGACGCTTAAGGCCTGCAGCGTTTTGATGAAAAAAGGAGTGGCTGAGTTTAGCTTGCGCTAATCGATGTGGTAACACCTGCACCGGTAGCGTAAGCAAATCCGCTTGTCGGTTCCCTTCTGCAATAAAACCAGGTAGAGAAGTGTGAGATCGAACGTGCATAATAAAATAAGGGTGAAGACGGGAATTTAACAGAAAGATGAGTTCTTGTAACAAATTAAACAGTGCCGTATGAGAAACATCTCGTAGCACAGAAGCCTCTGCTCGGCTAACAATTCCTGCAACATAAGCAGAATCAGTGATTATATTGAGAGGAATAGACCATTTTCGAAACACTCGAACAACTGCAGACAATTCTACTATTTGAGGAGAACCCTGTACAGTCTCTACATCTGAGTTCCACTGTTCTCGATGATCATCCCACCAAAGGATGACAGACTTGTGAGATTTGCCAGACCCATCTGTGAATACAGTGAGGGCTTGTAAAGGCTGGTCACTCCGCTTTGTAATAGGTAAAAGGTGAAAATCAACGCTTAACAGTTTGTGAGAAGGCGGATGAGAAGTGAGTTGGCCTGCATAGCCAGTTAGAGCTATGCCTAGTGCATCTGATTGTTGTTGTAACCATTGCAGGTAAACACTTGTTACCGGCATACATATAAGGATGAAGTCCGTGCCCGCCAGGGTAAGTAATCGCTGTCTGGCCCTGATGATTAAAGATGCAAACATCACATGTTGGGTAGAAATCGTCTTTGTGGCTTGGTTAGGCAGAAAAATCCATTCAATGATCAGTAAAGGGTCCGTTTTCTGGCAGTCCCATTGGAAAATAAGTGCATGAGGCTGTCGAACAGGGTTAAGGATGATTAATTGAAAAGGCAATTCTGGTTCCCATCGATGCGCTTGTCTGGAGGTAATCGCTGCCGCAGCTTTATGCAAGGAAGTTATGGCTTCAGGACTGAGAGTTCGCGGAGCGTTTAAGTCCGAGCTTCCTTTAAGCATTTCGAATAAGGGACGAAGATCCGCATTAGTGATTCCTAACAATGGTCTGACCCAATTGATTGTTCCTAACAGTTTCTGCACATCATGTAAATTTTTTACATTTGCCTGTATTTGTAAAGGTTGCGGAGCAATAGTCTGAGCCCTTATACGCCATCCTAAGTATTTCCAAGGTGGCACTTTTTGAATTTTTTCTGGTGCAATACAGAGGTCTGCTGATTTTACAGCAGCCACGACAAGGGCTACAGCTTCCTCCATGACTTCATGGTGCTGTGCTGCCACTAGGATGTCATCCATATAATGATATAACAATGCAGCAGGTACTACAGTTCTGACAGGACTAAGTATTTTTGCTACATACCATTGGCATATTGTAGGGCTATTTTTCATTCCCTGCGGTAGCACAACCCACTGGTATCTTTGCAAAGGGGCTTGCATGTTGACGCTAGGAACCGAAAAGGCAAATTTAGGAGCATCATCTGGATGCAATGGAATGTTGAAAAAACAATCTTTGAGGTCTGTGATGGTTAAATGCCAATCTCTAGGGATCATGGCGGGTGACGGAAGCCCAGGTTGCAGGGCCCCCATGTCTTCCATAGCGTCATTAATTTTTCTGAGGTCATGGAGCAAGCGCCACTTGCCAGTCAGTTTTTTAATAACAAAAACGGGCGAGTTCCAAGGACTTGTAGAGGGTACAATATGTCCCATAGATAGTTGTTCATTAACTATTTCTTGGAGGGCGTGAAGTTTTTCCAGCGGCAGGGACCACTGATCAATCCAAATAGGAGTATCTGTTTTCCAAGTTAACTTTAGGGTTTCACGCCCCTCAATGGCCCCACCTAAAAATGTGTCTGGATAGACATCCCCCACTGAGACAACACATCACGCCCCCACAAGACCATAGGTACTGGTAAGATAAACGGTTTGACTGAGGCAACTTGTCCTTCTGAATTTTGAACTTGTATTATTTCTGCGCTTTGGCGGCTAGCTCCACACCCCCCGATTCCTGCTAATGTCTGAGAGACATCAGCTAAAGGCCACCTAGAAGGCCACTTTGCTTGAGAAATAACGGTAACATCTGCACCTGTATCAATAATTCCACTTAACATAACTTGCTGACCTCTGCGAATGAGGGTGCATTGACATATAGGACGTTTTTGTGAGATGGCTTGAACCCATAAAATTAGTGGTTCTCCCGTAGATCCAAAACTTCCCTGTCTCTGTGGGAGCAATTGGTCAGGGATTGGGACATAGTCTTCCTTAGGGATCAGTATCAGTTGAGCGATACGACTTCCCTCTGGCACTGTACAAGGAGGAAACGGGGTCCAGGCCATAATTTTAATTTCTGAATTACTGTCAGGATCGATTACTCCGGGCAATACAAAAAGTACAGAGTGGTGGACGATCTTCCTAATAATAATGCTTGCGTTTGAGGGGGCAAAGGACCTGCAATTTTGGTAGGCAGTAAGTGAACAGAGGAATCAAGTAGCGTTACTGTGTAGGCGGTTGCCAGGTCCAGGCAGGCACTCCCTGCTGTTGCTGGGCGGAGACTGGAAACACTCCTGTTTCCCCCCCCGGCGTTTGTGGGGGTGCTGGTCGCGGAACTTGTGTCTGTGCGCGCCGCAGTCCCGCGCTCTGCAATCGGTTTCCCTGTATGGGGCGCCCTTGAGAGTCGTATTTAGATCGACATTGATTAGCATAGCGGCACCCTTTTTGGCACTTGGGACAAACCCCAGGTGTTTGGGGTCGTTTCCCAGCATTGGCACTAAAGCAATCTTTTTTAAGGTGTCCCGGTTTTCCACACCCATAGCAGTTTCGCTGTGGGTCGGCGCCCATCGGGCCGTGCATGGCTGCAAAAGCAGCAGCCATGGCCTCATATTTATGATCCATAGTGCCAATTCTATTACAGGCTTCCACCATTTCAATTAAGGTGGGGTTTTGATTTGGGAGAGACTTAAAGAGCTTTTTACAATAGGCGTTAGCGTTTTCCACAGCCAGTTTAAGGAGTAAAATCTCCCGAGCTTGTCCGTTATCAACTTGCCGCTCTAAGGCTTGTTTTAATCCATCTATAAACTGCATATACGGCTCACGGGGTTTCTGAGTGATACTAGTGAATGCTTTTTGGGGTCTGCCAGAGTCAGGAACTCTCAACAAGGCCCTTTTCGCTTCTTCTCTGCCTGCTTCCAAAGCCTCCCGAGGAATGTCCCTAGCTTGGGCTGCCGGGTCCGAAAACTGCCCTGTTCCTGTGAGGTGCTCTATAGTCACTGCAGCTAAGGCGGCATTAGCATGTCCTGCATAACCCAGCAAAACTGTCTGCAATCCCGTTCTCCATTGAGACTCCCACATTGTATATTGTGTTGGGATTAATAACAATCGCGCGAGAGATTTTAAATCATGTGGGGTCATGACATATGTATCGAATACAGAAGATAAAAGGCTTGCAAAATAAGGGGAAGACAACCCATGCTCGGTAACTGTACGGCGCAACTCCTTAATGACTGAAAAAGAAAGAGCTTCCCACTGAGCCTGAGCCCCCCCCCGTCCTTGGTATATAACGGGGGCTACTATAGTTCTGGCTATTTCCAACTCCCCCTCGTTTATCGCTTGGTGCTTAATCTTTCCCCAAACCTCATGAGGATCAGGGGGAAAAAGATCAGGTTCCTTTTCAGGGTCAATCGGACCCGGGTCAAAGAGATCATTCTCTGGGGGATATCCAGCAGCACAAGCTAATGGTGGCGCAGAGGGTTCCGCCCCACCAGCGATTTTAGAAGGGCAGGGGGGAGGTGACTGAGCTCCCTCCTCAGAGCCTCGCTGATTTTGCTCTTGTGCCTTTATGGTTTCAAAGATTTTTCTCCAACTGGGGAGCATATACTGCGCTTCCTCATCTCCTGAGGTGGCTGCGTCCCATAACTTTACCCCCACATTGTCCCAAAGTTCACGCGTAAAAATAGAAGAAGCAGTCACCGCGGGGATCTTAACCTGCACCCATTTAAGGATTAACTTAAGATCTTGTTCCGAAAGAGTCTTTTTCCCATGCTTCTTAAGTAGAGCTTTCATAAGCTCATAAGCATCTCTCTCAGGGAAAGACTCTTGATTCCCCATTTTGCTAGTTTCCCGCAGCTCACCTCTCGTTCCAGACAGAGGGATTGTTTGGCCGGCCGGCTTATCCTGCTTCCTTTCAGCAGGTCATTCCACGTTCTGCGGGACTCGCGACATGCCAGCAGGTAGGTGGTTTTTCAATCCTCGGCGGTTTCGTCGCTGACGATCACGTCGGGGTCACCAATTTGCCGCGATTGAGAGACAGGGACGCAGCTTGATGCAAGCAAGGTGTCCGCTTTATTGTTTGGCAAACATACATTTATATAGTCTAAGGCACACATGTTTCATGCTGATTGGCTAATCACTTAAACAGACGTTAAGCTAGCTAAGGCGGGAATGTTGGTCAGGCAGTGTTCGCATGGTAACAAGATCATTATCTCGTAGTCACAAGCTGTCCCCCGGCTCCAGGGCGCAGGCACACCCACCGACCACAAGCTCCCCGCCTCCAAGTCGCCTCACAACTAGCGCAACACTTAACTTTATTCATACAGCAAACTAGCCTATTAACTCCAAATACAGAAAACTAACTCATCAACTCTAAATTCAGACAACCCACAATAAGGTTGCAGGAGAGGCTCCTCTCCTCCCCGTAGATTATTGGGATCGATGCCCTTCTGGTCTCGGAGCGTCGTGTTCGTCGTGGAGCGTTTTTGGCGCTGTGGCCGTCGCGTGGTCTGTAAGGTTCTGCGGAGCGTCTGTCGGCCCGGGTGCGCGTTTGGCTCGGAGCTGCTCTGCCCGGACGCGTAGAGGCAGGGGAGGGTGGACGGAGCTCTGGCGGTCCCCGGTTAACCTGCTGACGCGTTAAATTGCGTGGGCAGAGGCGGCGCGGTCATCTGGGATGGAGTAGCCGTGGGCAGGGGAGCGGAGGGTCCCCGCGCAGGCGTTTGAGAGCCTCCACGAGAGCTTGGGACGTTATTGCGCCACAGAAAGCAGACCTGTGGGCTGGTCAGGCTGTGGATGGGCTGCTGGGTGACTTGCAGAATCACCTGATTTCAGGAGCAGAGGGACAACTTGGCCCGGAAGAGCGACGGAGGAGGCGAGCTGTGCCCCGTAAGCAGGTGGGTCGGTGGGTGGTGCCAGAGGGGAGCTGTGCCGTGTGGCTCTAGCTAAGCTCGGTCGTTTCTCTGTTTCCTAGGTGCGAAGCGAAGAGGAAAGCGGGCTGTCGGCAGCTCAGCTCCTCGGGCCAGGTGAGCACGGAGTGCTGGGCCGAAGCGGCAGCTCATTTCAGGTCCCGTGTTGCTGGCGCGGGTCCGAGCGTCCTTTGGTGGTGTTTTACAGGCGGCAGCTGAGCGTCTCGGCGGTCCGCGGCGTGGCAGTCAAAAGCAAGGGCGGCCGGGTGGGCGAGCGGCCCAGGTAAGGGAGGGCGAGCTGGGACCGTCTGCGGGCAGGCTGTGTTTTCGGGCGGCGTCCGAGCGCGTGCCTCTGGTTTTGCGGGTGCCGCAGACGAGCCGGCAGGGG
This sequence comes from Columba livia, assembly GCF_036013475.1. Lineage (NCBI taxonomy): Eukaryota > Metazoa > Chordata > Aves > Columbiformes > Columbidae > Columba > Columba livia. Next base: position 23,110,697 of record NC_088611.1, read on the forward strand.
CGAAGCCGCACGCCGGCCGGCAGCCGAGAAGGTGAGGCGGCGGTGGGCGTTGAGGAGCCCGGTATTGCCCGGTGTCTCGCTTCATCTTTTCCTTCTCGCTTTGCAGGCGCTTTGTGGGCCCTCTGGACCGGGAGGAGCATTTGCGGTGAGCCGGGCTAGCGGCGAGGAGGAGCGTGGGGCCGGGGACTCGTTCCCGGCGCCACGGTTTTTTTTGCTTCTCGCCGTCGTAGGCGTCACCAGCGCTGAGGGTTTGTGACCGCGCCAGCGGCAGGACACGCCGACCGGACCGCCCTGGAGCTCAGCAGGAGGTGGGTGTCGCGGACGGACTCGGCGTTTGCCCCGCGGCGCCGTGTGCCGGCGTGGCTTAGCGAGCGCGTGCTTTCTCGTGCTCCTGCAGGCGCTGAAGAGGAACCCGGCGACGCGGGAAGACGGCCGTTGGCGCACGTGGCGTTTTCCTCTGCCGAAGATGGGTTCGGTCCCTCAGCCCTCTGAAAGCTAAGTGGAGGCGCGAGGGCTGGGAAGGGGCCGGGAATGGCCGGGACGGGGGGTTTAGCTCTGCTAAGGGTGAGGGCCGTCCAGGAACCGCGCCCTTGGCGCGGGTCAAGGGCCCGGGGACCTTTACCGTGCGATGCCAGCGTGTGCCGGGCAGGGCAGCTCCAGCCTGCGTCTGCGTTGTGGTGTAGTTCGGGAAGCCTGCCTTGCGCCTGTCAGCCGATCCTGGGGTCTCGTTGCGTTCGAGGGGCACGGAAGGCCTCTCGGGTGCCACCCCGGGATCTGGAACGCCGGTGCCGATCGGCGTAGCGCCGATCGGGCGCTGGTTTTCTGGTGTCGGCAGCCGAAAGCGTGGCGGGTTCTTGCCTTTCGGCCGTTTCTGGTCAGGGCTGATTGTGGCGTTGTCCTGGGCTGTGCCGGCAGCTCTAGCCATCCAGTCTCAGGGACTGGAACTTCAGGATGCTGGGAAGAAGTTCTTAGGTTTTTCATCAGCTTCTCGTTTGGTTGCGACGTCTCTGCTCGGTTGTGGCGCTGCCGCCGTCTTGTCAGGAGCCGTGACGTCGGGCTCCTTTTCCGTTTGAGGATGAAGGAGAGGCTCCTCTCCTCCCCGTAGATTATTGGGATCGATGCCCTTCTGGTCTCGGAGCGTCGTGTTCGTCGTGGAGCGTTTTTGGCGCTGTGGCCGTCGCGTGGTCTATAAGTGCCGCGATTGAGAGACGGGGACGCAGCTTGATGCAAGCAAGGTGTCCGCTTTATTGTTTGGCAAACATACATTTATATAGTCTAAGGCACACATGTTTCATGCTGATTGGCTAATCACTTTAACAGACATTAAGCTAGCTAAGGCGGGAATGTTGGTCAGGCAGTGTTCGCATGGTAACAAGATCGTTATCTTGTAGTCACAAGCTGTCCCCCCGCTCCAGGGCGCAGGCACCCCCACCGACCACAAGCTCCCCGCCTCCAAGTCGCCTCACAACTAGCGCAACACTTAACTTTATTCATACAGCAAACTAGCCTATTAACTCCAAATACAGAAAACTAACTCATCACCTCTAAATTCAGACAACCCACATCTCCCCCTTTTTGTTTTAATTAACTGACCCTCCCAAGGTCGGCGAACGACCAACTCGAGGACATCTTATTTCACTAACAGCTCCGTACTGGGGGTTTTCGTAATTTCGTTCTGATCTTGGTCCGCTCCTTGCTGCACAAGGAGAATCTTGTTCATTGAAGCAGTTATTGATTTTTGCAAGCATTGTAACACACATGGGATTACTATTAATAATGCACAAATCATTAAAAGAACAGAAACTCATTTGAATGTCTTTGGCGTATTCAATCTTAGAATATAAAATGTCTCCAGACCTTTGTGCTACAATTTTCCCCCAATCGTTAGAATAATAATCATACCGGGGAGAATATTCTGTCTCTCTACCTGTTATCAATAACACCTGAACTGTATTCCACTCAACTGTTAGGCAGTTATCACACCAGCGTCCTACTGTATGGCGATTTAGCCACTGTGATTTTCCACAATTAGCACAAATTCTACAAATCCACGGATTACATTTTTCACATTGGGGACATTTAAGCTCCCATTTGTTAACCTCTGGAACAGAGTTCATTCAATTATTGATCGGTGGTGTCTTCTATATCAGTCGCAGGATCAGGACCAGGAATGTCTTCAGGAGGCTGCTGCAGTGTCTCTCGAAAAGGTCTCACGTTTTTAGCTGGGATCCAGCGGGGACCTCTTTCTGTGGAAACACAAGCATAGCCTCTTCCCCACGTGACAAGGGGATAGGGTCCCATTATCTTACCTGTTTCGGGGTCCCGGATCAATACTGGCGGTTTAATCTTGGGTTCAAAAAGGGTGTTTGTGCTAAAATGGCGAACTACTGGAGGATTGCTGTCTAATAGGGAACAATTCAAAAAGTTAAAAACATACAAGGCTTTCTGTATTCGCTCCTCTGGCGTAGTGGCTCCTATTCCCCCTTTTTGTTTTAATAACAGGTGTTTTAAGGTTTGGTGGGAACGTTCTATTAAAGCTTGTCCTGTAGGAGAGTGAGGGATACCTGTAACGTGTGATATACCCCAAGAGGCAAAAAAGGTAGTTAAGGTTTTAGATACATATGCGGGGCCATTGTCAGTTTTAATTTGAGAGGGTACCCCTGAAGTAGCAAAAGCGCGCATTAGATGTTTTTGCACATCACGTGCTTTTTCTCCTATATGACAGGAGGCAAATAACATTCCTGAAAATGTATCAATAGAGCAATGAACAAACTTTAAACGACCAAATTCAGCAAAATGAGTGACATCTGTTTGCCAGAGTTGAAGGCTCTGTAGCCCTCTGGGGTTGACTCCTTCTGCTATAGAAGGGAAAGAGTGCCTTTGACAATCAGGACACACCGCAATGATATTATGGGCTTGTTGTATAGCGAGGTCAAATTGACGCTTAAGGCCTGCAGCGTTTTGATGAAAAAAGGAGTGGCTGAGTTTAGCTTGCGCTAATCGATGTGGTAACACCTGCACCGGTAGCGTAAGCAAATCCGCTTGTCGGTTCCCTTCTGCAATAAAACCAGGTAGAGAAGTGTGAGATCGAACGTGCATAATAAAATAAGGGTGAAGACGGGAATTTAACAGAAAGATGAGTTCTTGTAACAAATTAAACAGTGCCGTATGAGAAACATCTCGTAGCACAGAAGCCTCTGCTCGGCTAACAATTCCTGCAACATAAGCAGAATCAGTGATTATATTGAGAGGAATAGACCATTTTCGAAACACTCGAACAACTGCAGACAATTCTACTATTTGAGGAGAACCCTGTACAGTCTCTACATCTGAGTTCCACTGTTCTCGATGATCATCCCACCAAAGGATGACAGACTTGTGAGATTTGCCAGACCCATCTGTGAATACAGTGAGGGCTTGTAAAGGCTGGTCACTCCGCTTTGTAATAGGTAAAAGGTGAAAATCAACGCTTAACAGTTTGTGAGAAGGCGGATGAGAAGTGAGTTGGCCTGCATAGCCAGTTAGAGCTATGCCTAGTGCATCTGATTGTTGTTGTAACCATTGCAGGTAAACACTTGTTACCGGCATACATATAAGGATGAAGTCCGTGCCCGCCAGGGTAAGTAATCGCTGTCTGGCCCTGATGATTAAAGATGCAAACATCACATGTTGGGTAGAAATCGTCTTTGTGGCTTGGTTAGGCAGAAAAATCCATTCAATGATCAGTAAAGGGTCCGTTTTCTGGCAGTCCCATTGGAAAATAAGTGCATGAGGCTGTCGAACAGGGTTAAGGATGATTAATTGAAAAGGCAATTCTGGTTCCCATCGATGCGCTTGTCTGGAGGTAATCGCTGCCGCAGCTTTATGCAAGGAAGTTATGGCTTCAGGACTGAGAGTTCGCGGAGCGTTTAAGTCCGAGCTTCCTTTAAGCATTTCGAATAAGGGACGAAGATCCGCATTAGTGATTCCTAACAATGGTCTGACCCAATTGATTGTTCCTAACAGTTTCTGCACATCATGTAAATTTTTTACATTTGCCTGTATTTGTAAAGGTTGCGGAGCAATAGTCTGAGCCCTTATACGCCATCCTAAGTATTTCCAAGGTGGCACTTTTTGAATTTTTTCTGGTGCAATACAGAGGTCTGCTGATTTTACAGCAGCCACGACAAGGGCTACAGCTTCCTCCATGACTTCATGGTGCTGTGCTGCCACTAGGATGTCATCCATATAATGATATAACAATGCAGCAGGTACTACAGTTCTGACAGGACTAAGTATTTTTGCTACATACCATTGGCATATTGTAGGGCTATTTTTCATTCCCTGCGGTAGCACAACCCACTGGTATCTTTGCAAAGGGGCTTGCATGTTGACGCTAGGAACCGAAAAGGCAAATTTAGGAGCATCATCTGGATGCAATGGAATGTTGAAAAAACAATCTTTGAGGTCTGTGATGGTTAAATGCCAATCTCTAGGGATCATGGCGGGTGACGGAAGCCCAGGTTGCAGGGCCCCCATGTCTTCCATAGCGTCATTAATTTTTCTGAGGTCATGGAGCAAGCGCCACTTGCCAGTCAGTTTTTTAATAACAAAAACGGGCGAGTTCCAAGGACTTGTAGAGGGTAAAATATGTCCCATAGATAGTTGTTCATTAACTATTTCTTGGAGGGCGTGAAGTTTTTCCAGCGGCAGGGACCATTGATCAATCCAAATAGGAGTATCTGTTTTCCAAGTTAACTTTAGGGTTTCACGCCCCTCAATGGCCCCACCTAAAAATGTGTCTGGATAGACATCCCCCACTGAGACAACACATCACGCCCCCACAAGACCATAGGTACTGGTAAGATAAACGGTTTGACTGAGGCAACTTGTCCTTCTGAATTTTGAACTTGTATTATTTCTGCGCTTTGGCGGCTAGCTCCACACCCCCCGATTCCTGCTAATGTCTGAGAGACATCAGCTAAAGGCCACCTAGAAGGCCACTTTGCTTGAGAAATAACGGTAACATCTGCACCTGTATCAATAATTCCACTTAACATAACTTGCTGACCTCTGCGAATGAGGGTGCATTGACATATAGGACGTTTTTGTGAGATGGCTTGAACCCATAAAATTAGTGGTTCTCCCGTAGATCCAAAACTTCCCTGTCTCTGTGGGAGCAATTGGTCAGGGATTGGGACATAGTCTTCCTTAGGGATCAGTATCAGTTGAGCGATACGACTTCCCTCTGGCACTGTACAAGGAGGAAACGGGGTCCAGGCCATAATTTTAATTTCTGAATTACTGTCAGGATCGATTACTCCGGGCAATACAAAAAGTACAGAGTGGTGGACGATCTTCCTAATAATAATGCTTGCGTTTGAGGGGGCAAAGGACCTGCAATTTTGGTAGGCAGTAAGTGAACAGAGGAATCAAGTAGCGTTACTGTGTAGGCGGTTGCCAGGTCCAGGCAGGCACTCCCTGCTGTTGCTGGGCGGAGACTGGAAACACTCCTGTTTCCCCCCCCGGCGTTTGTGGGGGTGCTGGTCGCGGAACTTGTGTCTGTGCGCGCCGCAGTCCCGCGCTCTGCAATCGGTTTCCCTGTATGGGGCGCCCTTGAGAGTCGTATTTAGATCGACATTGATTAGCATAGCGGCACCCTTTTTGGCACTTGGGACAAACCCCAGGTGTTTGGGGTCGTTTCCCAGCATTGGCACTAAAGCAATCTTTTTTAAGGTGTCCCGGTTTTCCACACCCATAGCAGTTTCGCTGTGGGTCGGCGCCCATCGGGCCGTGCATGGCTGCAAAAGCAGCAGCCATGGCCTCATATTTATGATCCATAGTGCCAATTCTATTACAGGCTTCCACCATTTCAATTAAGGTGGGGTTTTGATTTGGGAGAGACTTAAAGAGCTTTTTACAATAGGCGTTAGCGTTTTCCACAGCCAGTTTAAGGAGTAAAATCTCCCGAGCTTGTCCGTTATCAACTTGCCGCTCTAAGGCTTGTTTTAATCCATCTATAAACTGCATATACGGCTCACGGGGTTTCTGAGTGATACTAGTGAATGCTTTTTGGGGTCTGCCAGAGTCAGGAACTCTCAACAAGGCCCTTTTCGCTTCTTCTCTGCCTGCTTCCAAAGCCTCCCGAGGAATGTCCCTAGCTTGGGCTGCCGGGTCCGAAAACTGCCCTGTTCCTGTGAGGTGCTCTATAGTCACTGCAGCTAAGGCGGCATTAGCATGTCCTGCATAACCCAGCAAAACTGTCTGCAATCCCGTTCTCCATTGAGACTCCCACATTGTATATTGTGTTGGGATTAATAACAATCGCGCGAGAGATTTTAAATCATGTGGGGTCATGACATATGTATCGAATACAGAAGATAAAAGGCTTGCAAAATAAGGGGAAGACAACCCATGCTCGGTAACTGTACGGCGCAACTCCTTAATGACTGAAAAAGAAAGAGCTTCCCACTGAGCCTGAGCCCCCCCCCGTCCTTGGTATATAACGGGGGCTACTATAGTTCTGGCTATTTCCAACTCCCCCTCGTTTATCGCTTGGTGCTTAATCTTTCCCCAAACCTCATGAGGATCAGGGGGAAAAAGATCAGGTTCCTTTTCAGGGTCAATCGGACCCGGGTCAAAGAGATCATTCTCTGGGGGATATCCAGCAGCACAAGCTAATGGTGGCGCAGAGGGTTCCGCCCCACCAGCGATTTTAGAAGGGCAGGGGGGAGGTGACTGAGCTCCCTCCTCAGAGCCTCGCTGATTTTGCTCTTGTGCCTTTATGGTTTCAAAGATTTTTCTCCAACTGGGGAGCATATACTGCGCTTCCTCATCTCCTGAGGTGGCTGCGTCCCATAACTTTACCCCCACATTGTCCCAAAGTTCACGCGTAAAAATAGAAGAAGCAGTCACCGCGGGGATCTTAACCTGCACCCATTTAAGGATTAACTTAAGATCTTGTTCCGAAAGAGTCTTTTTCCCATGCTTCTTAAGTAGAGCTTTCATAAGCTCATAAGCATCTCTCTCAGGGAAAGACTCTTGATTCCCCATTTTGCTAGTTTCCCGCAGCTCACCTCTCGTTCCAGACAGAGGGATTGTTTGGCCGGCCGGCTTATCCTGCTTCCTTTCAGCAGGTCATTCCACGTTCTGCGGGACTCGCGACATGCCAGCAGGTAGGTGGTTTTTCAATCCTCGGCGGTTTCGTCGCTGACGATCACGTCGGGGTCACCAATTTGCCGCGATTGAGAGACAGGGACGCAGCTTGATGCAAGCAAGGTGTCCGCTTTATTGTTTGGCAAACATACATTTATATAGTCTAAGGCACACATGTTTCATGCTGATTGGCTAATCACTTAAACAGACGTTAAGCTAGCTAAGGCGGGAATGTTGGTCAGGCAGTGTTCGCATGGTAACAAGATCATTATCTCGTAGTCACAAGCTGTCCCCCGGCTCCAGGGCGCAGGCACCCCCACCGACCACAAGCTCCCCACCTCCAAGTCGCCTCACAACTAGCGCAACACTTAACTTTATTCATACAGCAAACTAGCCTATTAACTCCAAATACAGAAAACTAACTAATCAACTCTAAATTCAGACAACCCACAATAAGGTTGCAGGAGAGGCTCCTCTCCTCCCCGTAGATTATTGGGATCGATGCCCTTCTGGTCTCGGAGCGTCGTGTTCGTCGTGGAGCGTTTTTGGCGCTGTGGCCGTCGCGTGGTCTATAAGGTTCTGCGGAGCGTCTGTCGGCCCGGGTGCGCGTTTGGCTCGGAGCTGCTCTGCCCGGACGCGTAGAGGCAGGGGAGGGTGGACGGAGCTCTGGCGGTCCCCGGTTAACCTGCTGACGCGTTAAATTGCTTGGGCAGAGGCGGCGCGGTCATCTGGGATGGAGTAGCCGTGGCAGGGGAGCGGAGGGTCCCCGCGCAGGCGTTTGAGAGCCTCCACGAGAGCTTGGGACGTTATTGCGCCACAGAAAGCAGACCTGTGGGCTGGTCAGGCTGTGGATGGGCTGCTGGGTGACTTGCAGAATCACCTGATTTCAGGAGCAGAGGGACAACTTGGCCCGGAAGAGCGACGGAGGAGGCGAGCTGTGCGCCGTAAGCAGGTGGGTCGGTGGGTGGTGCCAGAGGGGAGCTGTGCCGTGTGGCTCTAGCTAAGCTCGGTCGTTTCTCTGTTTCCTAGGTGCGAAGCGAAGAGGAAAGCGGGCTGTCGGCAGCTCAGCTCCTCGGGCCAGGTGAGCACGGAGTGCTGGGCCGAAGCGGCAGCTCGTTTCAGGTCCCGTGTTGCTGGCGCGGGTCCGAGCGTCCTTTGGTGGTGTTTTACAGGCGGCAGCTGAGCGTCTCGGCGGTCCGCGGCGTGGCAGTCAAAAGCAAGGGCGGCCGGGTGGGCGAGCGGCCCAGGTAAGGGAGGGCGAGCTGGGACCATCAGCGGGCAGGCTGTGTTTTCGGGCAGCGTCCGAGCGCGTGCCTCTGGTTTTGCGGGTGCCGCAGACGAGCCGGCAGGGGCGAAGCCGCACGCCGGCCGGCAGCCGAGAAGGTGAGGCGGCGGTGGGCGTTGCGGAGCCCGGTATTGCCCGGTCTCTCGCTTCATCTTTTCCTTCTCGCTTTGCAGGCGCTTTGTGGGCCCTCTGGACCGGGAGGAGCATTTGCGGTGAGCCGGGCTAGGGGCGAGGAGGAGCGTGGGGCCGGGGACTCGTTCCCGGCGCCACGGTTTTTTTTGCTTCTCGCCGTCGTAGGCGTCACCAGCGCTGAGGGTTTGTGACCGCGCCAGCGGCAGGACACGCCGACCGGACCGCCCTGGAGCTCAGCAGGAGGTGGGTGTCGTGGACGGACTCGGCGTTTGCCCCGCGGCGCCGTGTGCCGGCGTGGCTTAGCGAGCGCGTGCTTTCTCGTGCTCCTGCAGGCGCTGAAGAGGAACCCGGCGACGCGGGAAGACGGCCGTTGGCGCACGTGGCGTTTTCCTCTGCCGAAGATGGGTTCGGTCCCTCAGCCCTCTGAAAGCTAAGTGGAGGCGCGAGGGCTGGGAAGGGGCCGGGAATGGCAGGGACGGGGGGTTTAGCTCTGCTAAGGGTGAGGGCCGTCCAGGAACCGCGCCCTTGGCGCGGGTCAAGGGCCCGGGGACCTTTACCGTGCGATGCCAGCGTGTGCCGGGCAGGGCAGCTCCAGCCTGCGTCTGCGTTGTGGTGTAGTTCGGGAAGCCTGCCTTGCGCCTGTCAGCCGATCCTGGGGTCTCGTTGCGTTCGAGGGGCACGGAAGGCCTCTCGGGTGCCACCCCGGGATCTGGAACGCCGGTGCCGATCGGCGTAGCGCCGATCGGGCGCTGGTTTTCTGGTGTCGGCAGCCGAAAGCGTGGCGGGTTCTTGCCTTTGGGCCGTTTCTGGTCAGGGCTGATTGTGGCGTTGTCCTGGGCTGTGCCGGCAGCTGTGCTCTCTAGCCATCCAGTCTCAGGGACTGGAACTTCAAGATGCTGGGAAGAAGTTCTTAGGTTTTTCATCAGCTTCTCGTTTGGTTGCGACGTCTCTGCTCGGTTGTGGCGCTGCCGCCGTCTCGTCAGGAGCCGTGATGTCGGGCTCCTTTTCCGTTTGAGGATGCAGGAGAGGCTCCTCTCCTCCCCGTAGATTATTGGGATCGATGCCCTTCTGGTCTCGGAGCGTCGTGTTCGTCGTGGAGCGTTTTTGGCGCTGTGGCCGTCGCGTGGTCTATAAGGTTCTGCGGAGCGTCTGTCGGCCCGGGTGCGCGTTTGGCTCGGAGCTGCTCTGCCCGGACGCGTAGAGGCAGGGGAGGGTGGACGGAGCTCTGGCGGTCCCCGGTTAACCTGCTGACGCGTTAAATTGCGTGGGCAGAGGCGGCGCGGTCATCTGGGATGGAGTAGCCGTGGCAGGGGAGCGGAGGGTCCCCGCGCAGGCGTTTGAGAGCCTCCACGAGAGCTTGGGACGTTATTGCGCCACAGAAAGCAGACCTGTGGGCTGGTCAGGCTGTTGATGGGCTGCTGGGTGACTTGCAGAATCACCTGATTTCAGGAGCAGAGGGACAACTTGGCCCGGAAGAGCGACGGAGGAGGCGAGCTGTGCCCCGTAAGCAGGTGGGTCGGTGGGTGGTGCCAGAGGGGAGCTGTGCCGTGTGGCTCTAGCTAAGCTCGGTCGTTTCTCTGTTTCCTAGGTGCGAAGCGAAGAGGAAAGCGGGCTGTCGGCAGCTCAGCTCCTCGGGCCAGGTGAGCACGGAGTGCTGGGCCGAAGCGGCAGCTCATTTCAGGTCCCGTGTTGCTGGCGCGGGTCCGAGCGTCCTTTGGTGGTGTTTTACAGGCGGCAGCTGAGCGTCTCGGCGGTCCGCGGCGTGGCAGTCAAAAGCAAGGGCGGCCGGGTGGGCGAGCGGCCCAGGTAAGGGAGGGCGAGCTGGGACCGTCTGCGGGCAGGCTGTGTTTTCGGGCGGCGTCCGAGCGCGTGCCTCTGGTTTTGCGGGTGCCGCAGACGAGCCGGCAGGGGCGAAGCCGCACGCCGGCCGGCAGCCGAGAAGGTGAGGCGGCGGTGGGCGTTGAGGAGCCCGGTATTGCCCGGTGTCTCGCTTCATCTTTTCCTTCTCGCTTTGCAGGCGCTTTGTGGGCCCTCTGGACCGGGAGGAGCATTTGCGGTGAGCCGGGCTAGCGGCGAGGAGGAGCGTGGGGCCGGGGACTCGTTCCCGGCGCCACGGTTTTTTTTTGCTTCTCGCCGTCGTAGGCGTCACCAGCGCTGAGGGTTTGTGACCGCGCCAGCGGCAGGACACGCCGACCGGACCGCCCTGGAGCTCAGCAGGAGGTGGGTGTCGCGGACGGACTCGGCGTTTGCCCCGCGGCGCCGTGTGCCGGCGTGGCTTAGCGAGCGCGTGCTTTCTCGTGCTCCTGCAGGCGCTGAAGAGGAACCCGGCGACGCGGGAAGACGGCCGTTGGCGCACGTGGCGTTTTCCTCTGCCGAAGATGGGTTCGGTCCCTCAGCCCTCTGAAAGCTAAGTGGAGGCGCGAGGGCTGGGAAGGGGCCAGGAATGGCCGGGACGGGGGGTTTAGCTCTGCTAAGGGTGAGGGCCGTCCAGGAACCGCGCCCTTGGCGCGGGTCAAGGGCCCGGGGACCTTTACCGTGCGATGCCAGCGTGTGCCGGGCAGGGCAGCTCCAGCCTGCGTCTGCGTTGTGGTGTAGTTCGGGAAGCCTGCCTTGCGCCTGTCAGCCGATCCTGGGGTCTCGTTGCGTTCGAGGGGCACGGAAGGCCTCTCGGGTGCCACCCCGGGATCTGGAACGCCGGTGCCGATCGGCGTAGCGCCGATCGGGCGCTGGTTTTCTGGTGTCGGCAGCCGAAAGCGTGGCGGGTTCTTGCCTTTCGGCCGTTTCTGGTCAGGGCTGATTGTGGCGTTGTCCTGGGCTGTGCCGGCAGCTCTAGCCATCCAGTCTCAGGGACTGGAACTTCAGGATGCTGGGAAGAAGTTCTTAGGTTTTTCATCAGCTTCTCGTTTGGTTGCGACGTCTCTGCTCGGTTGTGGCGCTGCCGCCGTCTTGTCAGGAGCCGTGACGTCGGGCTCCTTTTCCGTTTGAGGATGAAGGAGAGGCTCCTCTCCTCCCCGTAGATTATTGGGATCGATGCCCTTCTGGTCTCGGAGCGTCGTGTTCGTCGTGGAGCGTTTTTGGCGCTGTGGCCGTCGCGTGGTCTATAAGTGCCGCGATTGAGAGACGGGGACGCAGCTTGATGCAAGCAAGGTGTCCGCTTTATTGTTTGGCAAACATACATTTATATAGTCTAAGGCACACATGTTTCATGCTGATTGGCTAATCACTTTAACAGACATTAAGCTAGCTAAGGCGGGAATGTTGGTCAGGCAGTGTTCGCATGGTAACAAGATCGTTATCTTGTAGTCACAAGCTGTCCCCCCGCTCCAGGGCGCAGGCACCCCCACCGACCACAAGCTCCCCGCCTCCAAGTCGCCTCACAACTAGCGCAACACTTAACTTTATTCATACAGCAAACTAGCCTATTAACTCCAAATACAGAAAACTAACTCATCACCTCTAAATTCAGACAACCCACATCTCCCCCTTTTTGTTTTAATTAACTGACCCTCCCAAGGTCGGCGAACGACCAACTCGAGGACATCTTATTTCACTAACAGCTCCGTACTGGGGGTTTTCGTAATTTCGTTCTGATCTTGGTCCGCTCCTTGCTGCACAAGGAGAATCTTGTTCATTGAAGCAGTTATTGATTTTTGCAAGCATTGTAACACACATGGGATTACTATTAATAATGCACAAATCATTAAAAGAACAGAAACTCATTTGAATGTCTTTGGCGTATTCAATCTTAGAATATAAAATGTCTCCAGACCTTTGTGCTACAATTTTCCCCCAATCGTTAGAATAATAATCATACCGGGGAGAATATTCTGTCTCTCTACCTGTTATCAATAACACCTGAACTGTATTCCACTCAACTGTTAGGCAGTTATCACACCAGCGTCCTACTGTATGGCGATTTAGCCACTGTGATTTTCCACAATTAGCACAAATTCTACAAATCCACGGATTACATTTTTCACATTGGGGACATTTAAGCTCCCATTTGTTAACCTCTGGAACAGAGTTCATTCAATTATTGATCGGTGGTGTCTTCTATATCAGTCGCAGGATCAGGACCAGGAATGTCTTCAGGAGGCTGCTGCAGTGTCTCTCGAAAAGGTCTCACGTTTTTAGCTGGGATCCAGCGGGGACCTCTTTCTGTGGAAACACAAGCATAGCCTCTTCCCCACGTGACAAGGGGATAGGGTCCCATTATCTTACCTGTTTCGGGGTCCCGGATCAATACTGGCGGTTTAATCTTGGGTTCAAAAAGGGTGTTTGTGCTAAAATGGCGAACTACTGGAGGATTGCTGTCTAATAGGGAACAATTCAAAAAGTTAAAAACATACAAGGCTTTCTGTATTCGCTCCTCTGGCGTAGTGGCTCCTATTCCCCCTTTTTGTTTTAATAACAGGTGTTTTAAGGTTTGGTGGGAACGTTCTATTAAAGCTTGTCCTGTAGGAGAGTGAGGGATACCTGTAACGTGTGATATACCCCAAGAGGCAAAAAAGGTAGTTAAGGTTTTAGATACATATGCGGGGCCATTGTCAGTTTTAATTTGAGAGGGTACCCCTGAAGTAGCAAAAGCGCGCATTAGATGTTTTTGCACATCACGTGCTTTTTCTCCTATATGACAGGAGGCAAATAACATTCCTGAAAATGTATCAATAGAGCAATGAACAAACTTTAAACGACCAAATTCAGCAAAATGAGTGACATCTGTTTGCCAGAGTTGAAGGCTCTGTAGCCCTCTGGGGTTGACTCCTTCTGCTATAGAAGGGAAAGAGTGCCTTTGACAATCAGGACACACCGCAATGATATTATGGGCTTGTTGTATAGCGAGGTCAAATTGACGCTTAAGGCCTGCAGCGTTTTGATGAAAAAAGGAGTGGCTGAGTTTAGCTTGCGCTAATCGATGTGGTAACACCTGCACCGGTAGCGTAAGCAAATCCGCTTGTCGGTTCCCTTCTGCAATAAAACCAGGTAGAGAAGTGTGAGATCGAACGTGCATAATAAAATAAGGGTGAAGACGGGAATTTAACAGAAAGATGAGTTCTTGTAACAAATTAAACAGTGCCGTATGAGAAACATCTCGTAGCACAGAAGCCTCTGCTCGGCTAACAATTCCTGCAACATAAGCAGAATCAGTGATTATATTGAGAGGAATAGACCATTTTCGAAACACTCGAACAACTGCAGACAATTCTACTATTTGAGGAGAACCCTGTACAGTCTCTACATCTGAGTTCCACTGTTCTCGATGATCATCCCACCAAAGGATGACAGACTTGTGAGATTTGCCAGACCCATCTGTGAATACAGTGAGGGCTTGTAAAGGCTGGTCACTCCGCTTTGTAATAGGTAAAAGGTGAAAATCAACGCTTAACAGTTTGTGAGAAGGCGGATGAGAAGTGAGTTGGCCTGCATAGCCAGTTAGAGCTATGCCTAGTGCATCTGATTGTTGTTGTAACCATTGCAGGTAAACACTTGTTACCGGCATACATATAAGGATGAAGTCCGTGCCCGCCAGGGTAAGTAATCGCTGTCTGGCCCTGATGATTAAAGATGCAAACATCACATGTTGGGTAGAAATCGTCTTTGTGGCTTGGTTAGGCAGAAAAATCCATTCAATGATCAGTAAAGGGTCCGTTTTCTGGCAGTCCCATTGGAAAATAAGTGCATGAGGCTGTCGAACAGGGTTAAGGATGATTAATTGAAAAGGCAATTCTGGTTCCCATCGATGCGCTTGTCTGGAGGTAATCGCTGCCGCAGCTTTATGCAAGGAAGTTATGGCTTCAGGACTGAGAGTTCGCGGAGCGTTTAAGTCCGAGCTTCCTTTAAGCATTTCGAATAAGGGACGAAGATCCGCATTAGTGATTCCTAACAATGGTCTGACCCAATTGATTGTTCCTAACAGTTTCTGCACATCATGTAAATTTTTTACATTTGCCTGTATTTGTAAAGGTTGCGGAGCAATAGTCTGAGCCCTTATACGCCATCCTAAGTATTTCCAAGGTGGCACTTTTTGAATTTTTTCTGGTGCAATACAGAGGTCTGCTGATTTTACAGCAGCCACGACAAGGGCTACAGCTTCCTCCATGACTTCATGGTGCTGTGCTGCCACTAGGATGTCATCCATATAATGATATAACAATGCAGCAGGTACTACAGTTCTGACAGGACTAAGTATTTTTGCTACATACCATTGGCATATTGTAGGGCTATTTTTCATTCCCTGCGGTAGCACAACCCACTGGTATCTTTGCAAAGGGGCTTGCATGTTGACGCTAGGAACCGAAAAGGCAAATTTAGGAGCATCATCTGGATGCAATGGAATGTTGAAAAAACAATCTTTGAGGTCTGTGATGGTTAAATGCCAATCTCTAGGGATCATGGCGGGTGACGGAAGCCCAGGTTGCAGGGCCCCCATGTCTTCCATAGCGTCATTAATTTTTCTGAGGTCATGGAGCAAGCGCCACTTGCCAGTCAGTTTTTTAATAACAAAAACGGGCGAGTTCCAAGGACTTGTAGAGGGTACAATATGTCCCATAGATAGTTGTTCATTAACTATTTCTTGGAGGGCGTGAAGTTTTTCCAGCGGCAGGGACCACTGATCAATCCAAATAGGAGTATCTGTTTTCCAAGTTAACTTTAGGGTTTCACGCCCCTCAATGGCCCCACCTAAAAATGTGTCTGGATAGACATCCCCCACTGAGACAACACATCACGCCCCCACAAGACCATAGGTACTGGTAAGATAAACGGTTTGACTGAGGCAACTTGTCCTTCTGAATTTTGAACTTGTATTATTTCTGCGCTTTGGCGGCTAGCTCCACACCCCCCGATTCCTGCTAATGTCTGAGAGACATCAGCTAAAGGCCACCTAGAAGGCCACTTTGCTTGAGAAATAACGGTAACATCTGCACCTGTATCAATAATTCCACTTAACATAACTTGCTGACCTCTGCGAATGAGGGTGCATTGACATATAGGACGTTTTTGTGAGATGGCTTGAACCCATAAAATTAGTGGTTCTCCCGTAGATCCAAAACTTCCCTGTCTCTGTGGGAGCAATTGGTCAGGGATTGGGACATAGTCTTCCTTAGGGATCAGTATCAGTTGAGCGATACGACTTCCCTCTGGCACTGTACAAGGAGGAAACGGGGTCCAGGCCATAATTTTAATTTCTGAATTACTGTCAGGATCGATTACTCCGGGCAATACAAAAAGTACAGAGTGGTGGACGATCTTCCTAATAATAATGCTTGCGTTTGAGGGGGCAAAGGACCTGCAATTTTGGTAGGCAGTAAGTGAACAGAGGAATCAAGTAGCGTTACTGTGTAGGCGGTTGCCAGGTCCAGGCAGGCACTCCCTGCTGTTGCTGGGCGGAGACTGGAAACACTCCTGTTTCCCCCCCCGGCGTTTGTGGGGGTGCTGGTCGCGGAACTTGTGTCTGTGCGCGCCGCAGTCCCGCGCTCTGCAATCGGTTTCCCTGTATGGGGCGCCCTTGAGAGTCGTATTTAGATCGACATTGATTAGCATAGCGGCACCCTTTTTGGCACTTGGGACAAACCCCAGGTGTTTGGGGTCGTTTCCCAGCATTGGCACTAAAGCAATCTTTTTTAAGGTGTCCCGGTTTTCCACACCCATAGCAGTTTCGCTGTGGGTCGGCGCCCATCGGGCCGTGCATGGCTGCAAAAGCAGCAGCCATGGCCTCATATTTATGATCCATAGTGCCAATTCTATTACAGGCTTCCACCATTTCAATTAAGGTGGGGTTTTGATTTGGGAGAGACTTAAAGAGCTTTTTACAATAGGCGTTAGCGTTTTCCACAGCCAGTTTAAGGAGTAAAATCTCCCGAGCTTGTCCGTTATCAACTTGCCGCTCTAAGGCTTGTTTTAATCCATCTATAAACTGCATATACGGCTCACGGGGTTTCTGAGTGATACTAGTGAATGCTTTTTGGGGTCTGCCAGAGTCAGGAACTCTCAACAAGGCCCTTTTCGCTTCTTCTCTGCCTGCTTCCAAAGCCTCCCGAGGAATGTCCCTAGCTTGGGCTGCCGGGTCCGAAAACTGCCCTGTTCCTGTGAGGTGCTCTATAGTCACTGCAGCTAAGGCGGCATTAGCATGTCCTGCATAACCCAGCAAAACTGTCTGCAATCCCGTTCTCCATTGAGACTCCCACATTGTATATTGTGTTGGGATTAATAACAATCGCGCGAGAGATTTTAAATCATGTGGGGTCATGACATATGTATCGAATACAGAAGATAAAAGGCTTGCAAAATAAGGGGAAGACAACCCATGCTCGGTAACTGTACGGCGCAACTCCTTAATGACTGAAAAAGAAAGAGCTTCCCACTGAGCCTGAGCCCCCCCCCGTCCTTGGTATATAACGGGGGCTACTATAGTTCTGGCTATTTCCAACTCCCCCTCGTTTATCGCTTGGTGCTTAATCTTTCCCCAAACCTCATGAGGATCAGGGGGAAAAAGATCAGGTTCCTTTTCAGGGTCAATCGGACCCGGGTCAAAGAGATCATTCTCTGGGGGATATCCAGCAGCACAAGCTAATGGTGGCGCAGAGGGTTCCGCCCCACCAGCGATTTTAGAAGGGCAGGGGGGAGGTGACTGAGCTCCCTCCTCAGAGCCTCGCTGATTTTGCTCTTGTGCCTTTATGGTTTCAAAGATTTTTCTCCAACTGGGGAGCATATACTGCGCTTCCTCATCTCCTGAGGTGGCTGCGTCCCATAACTTTACCCCCACATTGTCCCAAAGTTCACGCGTAAAAATAGAAGAAGCAGTCACCGCGGGGATCTTAACCTGCACCCATTTAAGGATTAACTTAAGATCTTGTTCCGAAAGAGTCTTTTTCCCATGCTTCTTAAGTAGAGCTTTCATAAGCTCATAAGCATCTCTCTCAGGGAAAGACTCTTGATTCCCCATTTTGCTAGTTTCCCGCAGCTCACCTCTCGTTCCAGACAGAGGGATTGTTTGGCCGGCCGGCTTATCCTGCTTCCTTTCAGCAGGTCATTCCACGTTCTGCGGGACTCGCGACATGCCAGCAGGTAGGTGGTTTTTCAATCCTCGGCGGTTTCGTCGCTGACGATCACGTCGGGGTCACCAATTTGCCGCGATTGAGAGACAGGGACGCAGCTTGATGCAAGCAAGGTGTCCGCTTTATTGTTTGGCAAACATACATTTATATAGTCTAAGGCACACATGTTTCATGCTGATTGGCTAATCACTTAAACAGACGTTAAGCTAGCTAAGGCGGGAATGTTGGTCAGGCAGTGTTCGCATGGTAACAAGATCATTATCTCGTAGTCACAAGCTGTCCCCCGGCTCCAGGGCGCAGGCACACCCACCGACCACAAGCTCCCCGCCTCCAAGTCGCCTCACAACTAGCGCAACACTTAACTTTATTCATACAGCAAACTAGCCTATTAACTCCAAATACAGAAAACTAACTCATCAACTCTAAATTCAGACAACCCACAATAAGGTTGCAGGAGAGGCTCCTCTCCTCCCCGTAGATTATTGGGATCGATGCCCTTCTGGTCTCGGAGCGTCGTGTTCGTCGTGGAGCGTTTTTGGCGCTGTGGCCGTCGCGTGGTCTGTAAGGTTCTGCGGAGCGTCTGTCGGCCCGGGTGCGCGTTTGGCTCGGAGCTGCTCTGCCCGGACGCGTAGAGGCAGGGGAGGGTGGACGGAGCTCTGGCGGTCCCCGGTTAACCTGCTGACGCGTTAAATTGCTTGGGCAGAGGCGGCGCGGTCATCTGGGATGGAGTAGCCGTGGGCAGGGGAGCGGAGGGTCCCCGCGCAGGCGTTTGAGAGCCTCCACGAGAGCTTGGGACGTTATTGCGCCACAGAAAGCAGACCTGTGGGCTGGTCAGGCTGTGGATGGGCTGCTGGGTGACTTGCAGAATCACCTGATTTCAGGAGCAGAGGGACAACTTGGCCCGGAAGAGCGACGGAGGAGGCGAGCTGTGCGCCGTAAGCAGGTGGGTCGGTGGGTGGTGCCAGAGGGGAGCTGTGCCGTGTGGCTCTAGCTAAGCTCGGTCGTTTCTCTGTTTCCTAGGTGCGAAGCGAAGAGGAAAGCGGGCTGTCGGCAGCTCAGCTCCTCGGGCCAGGTGAGCACGGAGTGCTGGGCCGAAGCGGCAGCTCGTTTCAGGTCCCGTGTTGCTGGCGCGGGTCCGAGCGTCCTTTGGTGGTGTTTTACAGGCGGCAGCTGAGCGTCTCGGCGGTCCGCGGCGTGGCAGTCAAAAGCAAGGGCGGCCGGGTGGGCGAGCGGCCCAGGTAAGGGAGGGCGAGCTGGGACCATCAGCGGGCAGGCTGTGTTTTCGGGCAGCGTCCGAGCGCGTGCCTCTGGTTTTGCGGGTGCCGCAGACGAGCCGGCAGGGGCGAAGCCGCACGCCGGCCGGCAGCCGAGAAGGTGAGGCGGCGGTGGGCGTTGAGGAGCCCGGTATTGCCCGGTGTCTCGCTTCATCTTTTCCTTCTCGCTTTGCAGGCGCTTTGTGGGCCCTCTGGACCGGGAGGAGCATTTGCGGTGAGCCGGGCTAGGGGCGAGGAGGAGCGTGGGGCCGGGGACTCGTTCCCGGCGCCACGGTTTTTTTTGCTTCTCGCCGTCGTAGGCGTCACCAGCGCTGAGGGTTTGTGACCGCGCCAGCGGCAGGACACGCCGACCGGACCGCCCTGGAGCTCAGCAGGAGGTGGGTGTCGCGGACGGACTCGGCGTTTGCCCCGCGGCGCCGTGTGCCGGCGTGGCTTAGCGAGCGCGTGCTTTCTCGTGCTCCTGCAGGCGCTGAAGAGGAACCCGGCGACGCGGGAAGACGGCCGTTGGCGCACGTGGCGTTTTCCTCTGCCGAAGATGGGTTCGGTCCCTCAGCCCTCTGAAAGCTAAGTGGAGGCGCGAGGGCTGGGAAGGGGCCGGGAATGGCCGGGACGGGGGGTTTAGCTCTGCTAAGGGTGAGGGCCGTCCAGGAACCGCGCCCTTGGCGCGGGTCAAGGGCCCGGGGACCTTTACCGTGCGATGCCAGCGTGTGCCGGGCAGGGCAGCTCCAGCCTGCGTCTGCGTTGTGGTGTAGTTCGGGAAGCCTGCCTTGCGCCTGTCAGCCGATCCTGGGGTCTCGTTGCGTTCGAGGGGCACGGAAGGCCTCTCGGGTGCCACCCCGGGATCTGGAACGCCGGTGCCGATCGGCGTAGCGCCGATCGGGCGCTGGTTTTCTGGTGTCGGCAGCCGAAAGCGTGGCGGGTTCTTGCCTTTCGGCCGTTTCTGGTCAGGGCTGATTGTGGCGTTGTCCTGGGCTGTGCTGTCAGCTGTGCTCTCTAGCCATCCAGTCTCAGGGACTGGAACTTCAGGATGCTGGGAAGAAGTTCTTAGGTTTTTCATCAGCTTCTCGTTTGGTTGCGACGTCTCTGCTCGGTTGTGGCGCTGCCGCCGTCTTGTCAGGAGCCGTGACGTCGGGCTCCTTTTCCGTTTGAGGATGAAGGAGAGGCTCCTCTCCTCCCCGTAGATTATTGGGATCGATGCCCTACTGGTCTCGGAGCGTCGTGGTCGTCGTGGAGCGTTTTTGGCGCTGTGGCCGTCGCGTGGTCTATAAGGTTCTGCGGAGCGTCTGTCGGCCCGGGTGCGCGTTTGGCTCGGAGCTGCTCTGCCCGGACGCGTAGAGGCAGGGGAGGGTGGACGGAGCTCTGGCGGTCCCCGGTTAACCTGCTGATGCGTTGAATTGCGTGGGCAGAGGCGGCGCGGTCATCTGGGATGGAGTAGCCGCGGGCAGGGGAGCGGAGGGTCCCCGCGCAGGCGTTTGAGAGCCTCCACGAGAGCTTGGGACGTTATTGCGCCACAGAAAGCAGACCTGTGGGCTGGTCAGGCTGTGGATGGGCTGCTGGGTGACTTGCAGAATCACCTGATTTCAGGAGCAGAGGGACAACTTGGCCCGGAAGAGCGCCGGAGGAGGCGAGCTGTGCGCCGTAAGCAGGTGGGTCGGTGGGTGGTGCCAGAGGGGAGCTGTGCCGTGTGGCTCTAGCTAAGCTCGGTCGTTTCTCTGTTTCCTAGGTGCGAAGCGAAGAGGAAAGCGGGCTGTCGGCAGCTCAGCTCCTCGGGCCAGGTGAGCACGGAGTGCTGGGCCGAAGCGGCAGCTCGTTTCAGGTCCCGTGTTGCTGGCGCGGGTCCGAGCGTCCTTTGGTGGTGTTTTACAGGCGGCAGCTGAGCGTCTCGGCGGTCCGCGGCGTGGCAGTCAAAAGCAAGGGCGGCCGGGTGGGCGAGCGGCCCAGGTAAGGGAGGGCGAGCTGGGACCGTCTGCGGGCAGGCTGTGTTTTCGGGCGGCGTCCGAGCGCGTGCCTCTGGTTTTGCGGGTGCCGCAGACGAGCCGGCAGGGGCGAAGCCGCACGCCGGCCGGCAGCCGAGAAGGTGAGGCGGCGGTGGGCGTTGCGGAGCCCAGTATTGCCCGGTCTCTCGCTTCATCTTTTCCTTCTCGCTTTGCAGGCGCTTTGTGGGCCCTCTGGACCGGGAGGAGCATTTGCGGTGAGCCGGGCTAGGGGCGAGGAGGAGCGTGGGGCCGGGGACTCGTTCCCGGCGCCACGGTTTTTTTTTGCTTCTCGCCGTCGTAGGCGTCACCAGCGCTGAGGGTTTGTGACCGCGCCAGCGGCAGGACACGCCGACCGGACCGCCCTGGAGCTCAGCAGGAGGTGGGTGTCGCGGACGGACTCGGCGTTTGCCCCGCGGCGCCGTGTGCCGGCGTGGCTTAGCGAGCGCGTGCTTTCTCGTGCTCCTACAGGCGCTGAAGAGGAACCCGGCGACGCGGGAAGACGGCCGTTGGCGCACGTGGCGTTTTCCTCTGCCGAAGATGGGTTCGGTCCCTCGGCCCTCTGAAAGCTAAGTGGAGGCGCGAGGGCTGGGAAGGGGCCGGGAATGGCAGGGACGGGGGGTTTAGCTCTGCTAAGGGCAAGGGCCGTCCAGGAACCGCGCCCTTGGCGCGGGTCAAGGGCCCGGGGACCTTTACCGTGCGATGCCAGCGTGTGCCGGGCAGGGCAGCTCCAGCCTGCGTCTGCGTTGTGGTGTAGTTCGGGAAGCCTGCCTTGCGCCTGTCAGCCGATCCTGGGGTCTCGTTGCGTTCGAGGGGCACGGAAGGCCTCTCGGGTGCCACCCCGGGATCTGGAACGCCGGTGCCGATCGGCGTAGCGCCGATCGGGCGCTGGTTTTCTGGTGTCGGCAGCCGAAAGCGTGGCGGGTTCTTGCCTTTGGGCCGTTTCTGGTCAGGGCTGATTGTGGCGTTGTCCTGGGCTGTGCCAGCAGCTGTGCTCTCTAGCCATCCAGTCTCAGGGACTGGAACTTCAAGATGCTGGGAAGAAGTTCTTAGGTTTTTCATCAGCTTCTCGTTTGGTTGCGACGTCTCTGCTCGGTTGTGGCGCTGCCGCCGTCTCGTCAGGAGCCGTGACGTCGGGCTCCTTTTCCGTTTGAGGATGCAGGAGAGGCTCCTCTCCTCCCCGTAGATTATTGGGATCGATGCCCTTCTGGTCTCGGAGCGTCGTGTTCGTTGTGGAGCGTTTTTGGCGCTGTGGCCGTCGCGTGGTCTATAAGGTTCTGCGGAGCGTCTGTCGGCCCGGGTGCGCGTTTGGCTCGGAGCTGCTCTGCCCGGACGCGAGGAGGCAGGGGAGGGTGGACGGAGCTCTGGCGGTCCCCGGTTAACCTGCTGACGCGTTAAATTGCGTGGGCAGAGGCGGCGCGGTCATCTGGGATGGAGTAGCCGTGGCAGGGGAGCGGAGGGTCCCCGCGCAGGCGTTTGAGAGCCTCCAGGAGAGCTTGGGACGTTATTGCGCCACAGAAAGCAGACCTGTGGGCTGGTCAGGCTGTTGATGGGCTGCTGGGTGACTTGCAGAATCACGTGATTTCAGGAGCAGAGGGACAACTTGGCCCGGAAGAGCGACGGAGGAGGCGAGCTGTGCGCCGTAAGCAGGTGGGTCGGTGGGTGGTGCCAGAGGGGAGCTGTGCCGTGTGGCTCTAGCTAAGCTCGGTCGTTTCTCTGTTTCCTAGGTGCGAAGCGAAGAGGAAAGCGGGCTGTCGGCAGCTCAGCTCCTCGGGCCAGGTGAGCACGGAGTGCTGGGCCGAAGCGGCAGCTCGTTTCAGGTCCCGTGTTGCTGGCGCGGGTCCGAGCGTCCTTTGGTGGTGTTTTACAGGCGGCAGCTGAGCGTCTCGGCGGTCCGCGGCGTGGCAGTCAAAAGCAAGGGCGGCCGGGTGGGCGAGCGGCCCAGGTAAGGGAGGGCGAGCTGGGACCGTCTGCGGGCAGGCTGTGTTTTCGGGCGGCGTCCGAGCGCGTGCCTCTGGTTTTGCGGGTGCCGCAGACGAGCCTGCAGGGGCGAAGCCGCACGCCGGCCGGCAGCCGAGAAGGTGAGGCGGCGGTGGGCGTTGCGGAGCCCGGTATTGCCCGGTCTCTCGCTTCATCTTTTCCTTCTCGCTTTGCAGGCGCTTTGTGGGCCCTCTGGACCGGGAGGAGCATTTGCGGTGAGCCGGGCTAGGGGCGAGGAGGAGCGTGGGGCCGGGGACTCGTTCCCGGCACCACGGTTTTTTTTGCTTCTCGCCGTCGTAGGCGTCACCAGCGCTGAGGGTTTGTGACCGCGCCAGCGGCAGGACACGCCGACCGGACCGCCCTGGAGCTCAGCAGGAGGTGGGTGTCGCGGACGGACTCGGCGTTTGCCCCGCGGCGCCGTGTGCCGGCGTGGCTTAGCGAGCGCGTGCTTTCTCGTGCTCCTGCAGGCGCTGAAGAGGAACCCGGCGACGCGGGAAGACGGCCGTTGGCGCACGTGGCGTTTTCCTCTGCCGAAGATGGGTTCGGTCCCTCGGCCCTCTGAAAGCTAAGTGGAGGCGCGAGGGCTGGGAAGGGGCCGGGAATGGCAGGGCCGGGGGGTTTAGCTCTGCTAAGGGCAAGGGCCGTCCAGGAACCGCGCCCTTGGCGCGGGTCAAGGGCCCGGGGACCTTTACCGTGCGATGCCAGCGTGTGCCGGGCAGGGCAGCTCCAGCCTGCGTCTGCGTTGTGGTGTAGTTCGGGAAGCCTGCCTTGCGCCTGTCAGCCGATCCTGGGGTCTCGTTGCGTTCGAGGGGCACGGAAGGCCTCTCGGGTGCCACCCCGGGATCTGGAACGCCGGTGCCGATCGGCGTAGCGCCGATCGGGCGCTGGTTTTCTGGTGTCGGCAGCCGAAAGCGTGGCGGGTTCTTGCCTTTCGGCCGTTTCTGGTCAGGGCTGATTGTGGCGTTGTCCTGGGCTGTGCCGGCAGCTCTAGCCATCCAGTCTCAGGGACTGGAACTTCAAGATGCTGGGAAGAAGTTCTTAGGTTTTTCATCAGCTTCTCGTTTGGTTGCGACGTCTCTGCTCGGTTGTGGCGCTGCCGCCGTCTCGTCAGGAGCCGTGACGTCGGGCTCCTTTTCCGTTTGAGGATGCAGGAGAGGCTCCTCTCCTCCCCGTAGATTATTGGGATCGATGCCCTTCTGGTCTCGGAGCGTCGTGTTCGTCGTGGAGCGTTTTTGGCGCTGTGGCCGTCGCGTGGTCTATAAGGTTCTGCGGAGCGTCTGTCGGCCCGGGTGCGCGTTTGGCTCGGAGCTGCTCTGCCCGGACGCGTAGAGGCAGGGGAGGGTGGACGGAGCTCTGGCGGTCCCCGGTTAACCTGCTGACGCGTTGAATTGCGTGGGCAGAGGCGGCGCGGTCATCTGGGATGGAGTAGCCGTGGGCAGGGGAGCGGAGGGTCCCCGCGCAGGTGTTTGAGAGCCTCCACGAGAGCTTGGGACGTTATTGCGCCACAGAAAGCAGACCTGTGGGCTGGTCAGGCTGTGGATGGGCTGCTGGGTGACTTACAGAGTCACCTGATTTCAGGAGCAGAGGGACAACTTGGCCCGGAAGAGCGCCGGAGGAGGCGAGCTGTGCGCCGTAAGCAGGTGGGTCGGTGGGTGGTGCCAGAGGGGAGCTGTGCCGTGTGGCTCTAGCTAAGCTCGGTCGTTTCTCTGTTTCCTAGGTGCGAAGCGAAGAGGAAAGCGGGCTGTCGGCAGCTCAGCTCCTCGGGCCAGGTGAGCACGGAGTGCTGGGCCGAAGCGGCAGCTCGTTTCAGGTCCCGTGTTGCTGGCGCGGGTCCGAGCGTCCTTTGGTGGTGTTTTACAGGCGGCAGCTGAGCGTCTCGGCGGTCCGCGGCGTGGCAGTCAAAAGCAAGGGCGGCCGGGTGGGCGAGCGGCCCAGGTAAGGGAGGGCGAGCTGGGACCGTCTGCGGGCAGGCTGTGTTTTCGGGCGGCGTCCGAGCGCGTGCCTCTGGTTTTGCGGGTGCCGCAGACGAGCCGGCAGGGGCGAAGCCGCACGCCGGCCGGCAGCCGAGAAGGTGAGGCGGCGGTGGGCGTTGCGGAGCCCGGTATTGCCCGGTCTCTCGCTTCATCTTTTCCTTCTCGCTTTGCAGGCGCTTTGTGGGCCCTCTGGACCGGGAGGAGCATTTGCGGTGAGCCGGGCTAGGGGCGAGGAGGAGCGTGGGGCCGGGGACTCGTTCCCGGCGCCACGGTTTTTTTTGCTTCTCGCCGTCGTAGGCGTCACCAGCGCTGAGGGTTTGTGACCGCGCCAGCGGCAGGACACGCCGACCGGACCGCCCTGGAGCTCAGCAGGAGGTGGGTGTCGCGGACGGACTCGGCGTTTGCCCCGCGGCGCCGTGTGCCGGCGTGGCTTAGCGAGCGCGTGCTTTCTCGTGCTCCTGCAGGCGCTGAAGAGGAACCCGGCGTCGCGCGAAGACGGCCGTTGGCGCACGTGGCGTTTTCCTCTGCCGAAGATGGGTTCGGTCCCTCGGCCCTCTGAAAGCTAAGTGGAGGCGCGAGGGCTGGGAAGGGGCCGGGAATGGCAGGGACGGGGGGTTTAGCTCTGCTAAGGGCAAGGGCCGTCCAGGAACCGCGCCCTTGGCGCGGGTCAAGGGCCCGGGGACCTTTACCGTGCGATGCCAGCGTGTGCCGGGCAGGGCAGCTCCAGCCTGCGTCTGCGTTGTGGTGTAGTTCGGGAAGCCTGCCTTGCGCCTGTCAGCCGATCCTGGGGTCTCGTTGCGTTCGAGGGGCACGGAAGGCCTCTCGGGTGCCACCCCGGGATCTGGAACGCCGGTGCCGATCGGCGTAGCGCCGATCGGGCGCTGGTTTTCTGGTGTCGGCAGCCGAAAGCGTGGCGCGTTCTTGCCTTTGGGCCGTTTCTGGTCAGGGCTGATTGTGGCGTTGTCCTGGGCTGTGCCGGCAGCTCTAGCCATCCAGTCTCAGGGACTGGAACTTCAAGATGCTGGGAAGAAGTTCTTAGGTTTTTCATCAGCTTCTCGTTTGGTTGCGACGTCTCTGCTCGGTTGTGGCGCTGCCGCCGTCTCGTCAGGAGCCGTGACGTCGGGCTCCTTTTCCGTTTGAGGATGCAGGAGAGGCTCCTCTCCTCCCCGTAGATTATTGGGATCGATGCCCTTCTGGTCTCGGAGCGTCGTGTTCGTCGTGGAGCGTTTTTGGCGCTGTGGCTGTCGCGTGGTCTATAAGGTTCTGCGGAGCGTCTGTCGGCCCGGGTGCGCGTTTGGCTCGGAGCTGCTCTGCCCGGACGCGTAGAGGCAGGGGAGGGTGGACGGAGCTCTGGCGGTCCCCAGTTAACCTGCTGACGCGTTGAATTGCGTGGGCAGAGGTGGCGCGGTCATCTGGGATGGAGTAGCCGTGGGCAGGGGAGCGGAGGGTCCCCGCGCAGGCGTTTGAGAGCCTCCACGAGAGCTTGGGACGTTATTGCGCCACAGAAAGCAGACCTGTGGGCTGGTCAGGCTGTTGATGGGCTGCTGGGTGACTTGCAGAATCACCTGATTTCAGGAGCAGAGGGACAACTTGGCCCGGAAGAGCGCCGGAGGAGGCGAGCTGTGCGCCGTAAGCAGGTGGGTCGGTGGGTGGTGCCAGAGGGGAGCTGTGCCGTGTGGCTCTAGCTAAGCTCGGTCGTTTCTCTGTTTCCTAGGTGCGAAGCGAAGAGGAAAGCGGGCTGTCGGCAGCTCAGCTCCTCGGGCCAGGTGAGCACGGAGTGCTGGGCCGAAGCGGCAGCTCGTTTCAGGTCCCGTGTTGCTGGCGCGGGTCCGAGCGTCCTTTGGTGGTGTTTTACAGGCGGCAGCTGAGCGTCTGGGCGGTCCGCGGCGTGGCAGTCAAAAGCAAGGGCGGCCGGGTGGGCGAGCGTCCCAGGTAAGGGAGGGCGAGCTGGGACCGTCTGCGGGCAGGCTGTGTTTTCGGGCGGCGTCCGAGCGCGTGCCTCTGGTTTTGCGGGTGCCGCAGACGAGCCGGCAGGGGCGAAGCCGCACGCCGGCCGGCAGCCGAGAAGGTGAGGCGGCGGTGGGCGTTGCGGAGCCCGGTATTGCCCGGTGTCTCGCTTCATCTTTTCCTTCTCGCTTTGCAGGCGCTTTGTGGGCCCTCTGGACCGGGAGGAGCATTTGCGGTGAGCCGGGCTAGGGGCGAGGAGGAGCGTGGGGCCGGGGACTCGTTCCCGGCGCCACGGTTTTTTTTTGCTTCTCGCCGTCGTAGGCGTCACCAGCGCTGAGGGTTTGTGACCGCGCCAGCGGCAGGACACGCCGACCGGACCGCCCTGGAGCTCAGCAGGAGGTGGGTGTCGCGGACAGACTCGGCGTTTGCCCCGCGGCGCCGTGCGCCGGCGTGGCTTAGCGAGCGCGTGCTTTCTCGTGCTCCTGCAGGCGCTGAAGAGGAACCCGTCGACGCGGGAAGACGGCCGTTGGCGTACGTGGCGTTTTCCTCTGCCGAAGATGGGTTCGGTCCCTCGGCCCTCTGAAAGCTAAGTGGAGGCGCGAGGGCTGGGAAGGGGCCGGGAATGGCAGGGCCGGGGGGTTTAGCTCTGCTAAGGGCAAGGGCCGTCCAGGAACCGCGCCCTTGGCGCGGGTCAAGGGCCCGGGGACCTTTACCGTGCGATGCCAGCGTGTGCCGGGCAGGGCAGCTCCAGCCTGCGTCTGCGTTGTGGTGTAGTTCGGGAAGCCTGCCTTGCGCCTGTCAGCCGATCCTGGGGTCTCGTTGCGTTCGAGGGGCACGGAAGGCCTCTCGGGTGCCACCCCGGGATCTGGAACGCCGGTGCCGATCGGCGTAGCGCCGATCGGGCGCTGGTTTTCTGGTGTCGGCAGCCGAAAGCGTGGCGGGTTCTTGCCTTTGGGCCGTTTCTGGTCAGGGCTGATTGTGGCGTTGTCCTGGGCTGTGCCGGCAGCTCTAGCCATCCAGTCTCAGGGACTGGAACTTCAAGATGCTGGGAAGAAGTTCTTAGGTTTTTCATCAGCTTCTCGTTTGGTTGCGACGTCTCTGCTCGGTTGTGGCGCTGCCGCCGTCTCGTCAGGAGCCGTGACGTCGGGCTCCTTTTCCGTTTGAGGATGCAGGAGAGGCTCCTCTCCTCCCCGTAGATTATTGGGATCGATGCCCTACTGGTCTCGGAGCGTCGTGTTCGTCGTGGAGCGTTTTTGGCGCTGTGGCCGTCGCGTGGTCTATAAGGTTCTGCGGAGCGTCTGTCGGCCCGGGTGCGCGTTTGGCTCGGAGCTGCTCTGCCCGGACGCGTAGAGGCAGGGGAGGGTGGACGGAGCTCTGGCGGTCCCCGGTTAACCTGCTGACGCGTTGTATTGCGTGGGCAGAGGCGGTGCGGTCATCTGGGATGGAGTAGCCGTGGGCAGGGGAGCGGAGGGTCCCCGCGCAGGCGTTTGAGAGCCTCCACGAGAGCTTGGGACGTTATTGCGCCACAGAAAGCAGACCTGTGGGCTGGTCAGGCTGTTGATGGGCTGCTGGGTGACTTGCAGAATCACCTGATTTCAGGAGCAGAGGGACAACTTGGCCCGGAAGAGCGCCGGAGGAGGCGAGCTGTGCGCCGTAAGCAGGTGGGTCGGTGGGTGGTGCCAGAGGGGAGCTGTGCCGTGTGGCTCTAGCTAAGCTCGGTCGTTTCTCTGTTTCCTAGGTGCGAAGCGAAGAGGAAAGCGGGCTGTCGGCAGCTCAGCTCCTCGGGCCAGGTGAGCACGGAGTGCTGGGCCGAAGCGGCAGCTCGTTTCAGGTCCCGTGTTGCTGGCGCGGGACCGAGCGTCCTTTGGTGGTGTTTTACAGGCGGCAGCTGAGCGTCTCGGCGGTCCGCGGCGTGGCAGTCAAAAGCAAGGGCGGCCGGGTGGGCGAGCGGCCCAGGTAAGGGAGGGCGAGCTGGGACCTTCTGCGGGCAGGCTGTGTTTTCGGGCGGCGTCCG
Organism: Columba livia; assembly: GCF_036013475.1. Lineage (NCBI taxonomy): Eukaryota > Metazoa > Chordata > Aves > Columbiformes > Columbidae > Columba > Columba livia. Next base: position 23,139,465 of record NC_088611.1, read on the forward strand.
AGCACGTGCCTCTGGTTTTGCAGGTGCCGCAGACGAGCCGGCAGGGGCGAAGCCGCACGCCGGCCGGCAGCCGAGAAGTTGAGGCGGTGGTGGGCGTTGCGGAGCCCGGTATTGCCCGGTCTCTCGCTTCATCTTTTCCTTCTCGCTTTGCAGGCGCTTTGTGGGCCCTCTGGACCGGGAGGAGCATTTGCGGTGAGCCGGGCTAGGGGCGAGGAGGAGCGTGGGGCCGGGGACTCGTTCCCGGCGCCACGGTTTTTTTTGCTTCTCGCCGTCGTAGGCGTCACCAGCGCTGAGGGTTTGTGACCGCGCCAGCGGCAGGACACGCCGACCGGACCGCCCTGGAGCTCAGCAGGAGGTGGGTGTCGCGGACGGACTCGGCGTTTGCCCCGCGGCGCCGTGTGCCGGCGTGGCTTAGCGAGCGCGTGCTTTCTCGTGCTCCTGCAGGCGCTGAAGAGGAACCCGGCGACGCGGGAAGACGGCCGTTGGCGCACGTGGCGTTTTCCTCTGCCGAAGATGGGTTCGGTCCCTCGGCCCTCTGAAAGCTAAGTGGAGGCGCGAGGGCTGGGAAGGGGCCGGGAATGGCAGGGCTGGGGGGTTTAGCTCTCCTAAGGGCAAGGGCCATCCAGGAACCGCGCCCTTGGCGCGGGTCAAGGGCCCGCGGACCTTTACCGTGCGATGCCAGCGTGTGCCGGGCAGGGCAGCTCCAGCCTGCGTCTGCGTTGTGGTGTAGTTCGGGAAGCCTGCCTTGCGCCTGTCAGCCGATCCTGGGGTCTCGTTGCGTTCGAGGGGCACGGAAGGCCTCTCGGGTGCCACCCCGGGATCTGGAACGCCGGTGCCGATCGGCGTAGCGCCGATCGGGCGCTGGTTTTCTGGTGTCGGCAGCCGAAAGCGTGGCGGGTTCTTGCCTTTGGGCCGTTTCTGGTCAGGGCTGATTGTGGCGTTGTCCTGGGCTGTGCTGTCAGCTGTGCTCTCTAGCCATCCAGTCTCAGGGACTGGAACTTCAAGATGCTGGGAAGAAGTTCTTAGGTTTTTCATCAGCTTCTCGTTTGGTTGCGACGTCTCTGCTCGGTTGTGGCGCTGCCGCCGTCTCGTCAGGAGCCGTGACGTCGGGCTCCTTTTCCGTTTGAGGATGCAGGAGAGGCTCCTCTCCTCCCCGTAGATTATTGGGATCGATGCCCTACTGGTCTCGGAGCGTCGTGTTCGTCGTGGAGCGTTTTTGGCGCTGTGGCCGTCGCGTGGTCTATAAGGTTCTGCGGAGCGTCTGTCGGCCCGGGTGCGCGTTTGGCTCGGAGCTGCTCTGCCCGGACGCGTAGAGGCAGGGGAGGGTGGACGGAGCTCTGGCGGTCCCCGGTTAACCTGCTGACGCGTTGTATTGCGTGGGCAGAGGCGGTGCGGTCATCTGGGATGGAGTAGCCGTGGGCAGGGGAGCGGAGGGTCCCCGCGCAGGCGTTTGAGAGCCTCCACGAGAGCTTGGGACGTTATTGCGCCACAGAAAGCAGACCTGTGGGCTGGTCAGGCTGTTGATGGGCTGCTGGGTGACTTGCAGAATCACCTGATTTCAGGAGCAGAGGGACAACTTGGCCCGGAAGAGCGCCGGAGGAGGCGAGCTGTGCGCCGTAAGCAGGTGGGTCGGTGGGTGGTGCCAGAGGGGAGCTGTGCCGTGTGGCTCTAGCTAAGCTCGGTCGTTTCTCTGTTTCCTAGGTGCGAAGCGAAGAGGAAAGCGGGCTGTCGGCAGCTCAGCTCCTCGGGCCAGGTGAGCACGGAGTGCTGGGCCGAAGCGGCAGCTCGTTTCAGGTCCCGTGTTGCTGGCGCGGGACCGAGCGTCCTTTGGTGGTGTTTTACAGGCGGCAGCTGAGCGTCTCGGCGGTCCGCGGCGTGGCAGTCAAAAGCAAGGGCGGCCGGGTGGGCGAGCGGCCCAGGTAAGGGAGGGCGAGCTGGGACCTTCTGCGGGCAGGCTGTGTTTTCGGGCGGCGTCCGAGCACGTGCCTCTGGTTTTGCAGGTGCCGCAGACGAGCCGGCAGGGGCGAAGCCGCACGCCGGCCGGCAGCCGAGAAGTTGAGGCGGTGGTGGGCGTTGCGGAGCCCGGTATTGCCCGGTCTCTCGCTTCATCTTTTCCTTCTCGCTTTGCAGGCGCTTTGTGGGCCCTCTGGACCGGGAGGAGCATTTGCGGTGAGCCGGGCTAGGGGCGAGGAGGAGCGTGGGGCCGGGGACTCGTTCCCGGCGCCACGGTTTTTTTTGCTTCTCGCCGTCGTAGGCGTCACCAGCGCTGAGGGTTTGTGACCGCGCCAGCGGCAGGACACGCCGACCGGACCGCCCTGGAGCTCAGCAGGAGGTGGGTGTCGCGGACGGACTCGGCGTTTGCCCCGCGGCGCCGTGTGCCGGCGTGGCTTAGCGAGCGCGTGCTTTCTCGTGCTCCTGCAGGCGCTGAAGAGGAACCCGGCGACGCGGGAAGACGGCCGTTGGCGCACGTGGCGTTTTCCTCTGCCGAAGATGGGTTCGGTCCCTCGGCCCTCTGAAAGCTAAGTGGAGGCGCGAGGGCTGGGAAGGGGCCGGGAATGGCAGGGCTGGGGGGTTTAGCTCTCCTAAGGGCAAGGGCCATCCAGGAACCGCGCCCTTGGCGCGGGTCAAGGGCCCGCGGACCTTTACCGTGCGATGCCAGCGTGTGCCGGGCAGGGCAGCTCCAGCCTGCGTCTGCGTTGTGGTGTAGTTCGGGAAGCCTGCCTTGCGCCTGTCAGCCGATCCTGGGGTCTCGTTGCGTTCGAGGGGCACGGAAGGCCTCTCGGGTGCCACCCCGGGATCTGGAACGCCGGTGCCGATCGGCGTAGCGCCGATCGGGCGCTGGTTTTCTGGTGTCGGCAGCCGAAAGCGTGGCGGGTTCTTGCCTTTGGGCCGTTTCTGGTCAGGGCTGATTGTGGCGTTGTCCTGGGCTGTGCTGTCAGCTGTGCTCTCTAGCCATCCAGTCTCAGGGACTGGAACTTCAAGATGCTGGGAAGAAGTTCTTAGGTTTTTCATCAGCTTCTCGTTTGGTTGCGACGTCTCTGCTCGGTTGTGGCGCTGCCGCCGTCTCGTCAGGAGCCGTGACGTCGGGCTCCTTTTCCGTTTGAGGATGCAGGAGAGGCTCCTCTCCTCCCCGTAGATTATTGGGATCGATGCCCTACTGGTCTCGGAGCGTCGTGTTCGTCGTGGAGCGTTTTTGGCGCTGTGGCCGTCGCGTGGTCTATAAGGTTCTGCGGAGCGTCTGTCGGCCCGGGTGCGCGTTTGGCTCGGAGCTGCTCTGCCCGGACGCGTAGAGGCAGGGGAGGGTGGACGGAGCTCTGGCGGTCCCCGGTTAACCTGCTGACGCGTTGTATTGCGTGGGCAGAGGCGGTGCGGTCATCTGGGATGGAGTAGCCGTGGGCAGGGGAGCGGAGGGTCCCCGCGCAGGCGTTTGAGAGCCTCCACGAGAGCTTGGGACGTTATTGCGCCACAGAAAGCAGACCTGTGGGCTGGTCAGGCTGTTGATGGGCTGCTGGGTGACTTGCAGAATCACCTGATTTCAGGAGCAGAGGGACAACTTGGCCCGGAAGAGCGCCGGAGGAGGCGAGCTGTGCGCCGTAAGCAGGTGGGTCGGTGGGTGGTGCCAGAGGGGAGCTGTGCCGTGTGGCTCTAGCTAAGCTCGGTCGTTTCTCTGTTTCCTAGGTGCGAAGCGAAGAGGAAAGCGGGCTGTCGGCAGCTCAGCTCCTCGGGCCAGGTGAGCACGGAGTGCTGGGCCGAAGCGGCAGCTCGTTTCAGGTCCCGTGTTGCTGGCGCGGGTCCGAGCGTCCTTTGGTGGTGTTTTACAGGCGGCAGCTGAGCGTCTCGGCGGTCCGCGGCGTGGCAGTCAAAAGCAAGGGCGGCCGGGTGGGCGAGCGGCCCAGGTAAGGGAGGGCGAGCTGGGACTGTCTGCGGGCAGGCTGTGTTTTCGGGCGGCGTCCGAGCGCGTGCCTCTGGTTTTGCGGGTGCCGCAGACGAGCCGGCAGGGGCGAAGCCGCATGCCGGCCGGCAGCCGAGAAGGTGAGGCGGCGGTGGGCGTTGCGGAGCCCGGTATTGCCCGGTCTCTCGCTTCATCTTTTCCTTCTCGCTTTGCAGGCGCTTTGTGGGCCCTCTGGACCGGGAGGAGCATTTGCGGTGAGCCGGGCTAGGGGCGAGGAGGAGCGTGGGGCCGGGGACTCGTTCCCGGCGCCACGGTTTTTTTTTGCTTCTTGCCGTCGTAGGCGTCACCAGCGCTGAGGGTTTGTGACCGCGCCAGCGGCAGGACACGCCGACCGGACCGCCCTGGAGCTCAGCAGGAGGTGGGTGTCGTGGACGGACTCGGCGTTTGCCCCGCGGCGCCGTGTGCCGGCGTGGCTTAGCGAGCGCGTGCTTTCTCGTGCTCCTGCAGGCGCTGAAGAGGAACCCGGCGACGCGCGAAGACGGCCGTTGGCGCACGTGGCGTTTTCCTCTGCCGAAGATGGGTTCGGTCCCTCGGCCCTCTGAAAGCTAAGTGGAGGCGTGAGGGCTGGGAAGGGGCCGGGAATGGCCGGGACGGGGGGTTTAGCTCTCCTAAGGGCAAGGGCCATCCAGGAACCGCGCCCTTGGCGCGGGTCAAGGGCCCGGGGACCTTTACCGTGCGATGCCAGCGTGTGCCGGGCAGGGCAGCTCCAGCCTGCGTCTGCGTTGTGGTGTAGTTCGGGAAGCCTGCCTTGCGCCTGTCAGCCGATCCTGGGGTCTCGTTGCGTTCGAGGGGCACGGAAGGCCTCTCGGGTGCCACCCCGGGATCTGGAACGCCGGTGCCGATCGGCGTAGCGCCGATCGGGCGCTGGTTTTCTGGTGTCGGCAGCCGAAAGCGTGGCGGGTTCTTGCCTTTGGGCCGTTTCTGGTCAGGGCTGATTGTGGCGTTGTCCTGGGCTGTGCTGTCAGCTGTGCTCTCTAGCCATCCAGTCTCAGGGACTGGAACTTCAAGATGCTGGGAAGAAGTTCTTAGGTTTTTCATCAGCTTCTCGTTTGGTTGCGACGTCTCTGCTCGGTTGTGGCGCTGCCGCCGTCTCGTCAGGAGCCGTGACGTCGGGCTCCTTTTCCGTTTGAGGATGCAGGAGAGGCTCCTCTCCTCCCCGTAGATTATTGGGATCGATGCCCTACTGGTCTCGGAGCGTCGTGTTCGTCGTGGAGCGTTTTTGGCGCTGTGGCCGTCGCGTGGTCTATAAGGTTCTGCGGAGCGTCTGTCGGCCCGGGTGCGTGTTTGGCTCGGAGCTGCTCTGCCCGGACGCGTAGAGGCAGGGGAGGGTGGACGGAGCTCTGGCGGTCCCCGGTTAACCTGCTGACGCGTTGAATTGCGTGGGCAGAGGCGGCGCGGTCATCTGGGATGGAGTAGCCGCGGGCAGGGGAGCGGAGGGTCCCCGCGCAGGCGTTTGAGAGCCTCCACGAGAGCTTGGGACGTTATTGCGCCACAGAAAGCAGACCTGTGGGCTGGTCAGGCTGTCGATGGGCTGCTGGGTGACTTGCAGAATCACCTGATTTCAGGAGCAGAGGGACAACTTGGCCCGGAAGAGCGCCGGAGGAGGCGAGCTGTGCGCCGTAAGCAGGTGGGTCGGTGGGTGGTGCCAGAGGGGAGCTGTGCCGTGTGGCTCTAGCTAAGCTCGGTCGTTTCTCTGTTTCCTAGGTGCGAAGCGAAGAGGAAAGCGGGCTGTCGGCAGCTCAGCTCCTCGGGCCAGGTGAGCACGGAGTGCTGGGCCGAAGCGGCAGCTCGTTTCAGGTCCCGTGTTGCTGGCGCGGGTCCGAGCGTCCTTTGGTGGTGTTTTACAGGCGGCAGCTGAGCGTCTCGGCGGTCCGCGGCGTGGCAGTCAAAAGCAAGGGCGGCCGGGTGGGCGAGCGGCCCAGGTAAGGGAGGGCGAGCTGGGACCGTCTGCGGGCAGGCTGTGTTTTCGGGCGGCGTCCGAGCGCGTGCCTCTGGTTTTGCGGGTGCCGCAGACGAGCCGGCAGGGGCGAAGCCGCACGCCGGCTGGCAGCCGAGAAGGTGAGGCGGCGGTGGGCGTTGCGGAGCCCGGTATTGCCTGGTGTCTCGCTTCATCTTTTCCTTCTCGCTTTGCAGGCGCTTTGTGGGCCCTCTGGACCGGGAGGAGCATTTGCGGTGAGCCGGGCTAGCGGCGAGGAGGAGCGTGGGGCCGGGGACTCGTTCCCGGCGCCACGGTTTTTTTTTGCTTCTCGCCGTCGTAGGCGTCACCAGCGCTGAGGGTTTGTGACCGCGCCAGCGGCAGGACACGCCGACCGGACCGCCCTGGAGCTCAGCAGGAGGTGGGTGTCGCGGACGGACTCGGCGTTTGCCCCGCGGCGCCGTGCGCCGGCGTGGCTTAGCGAGCGCGTGCTTTCTCGTGCTCCTGCAGGCGCTGAAGAGGAACCCGGTGCCGCGTGAAGACGGCCGTTGGCGCACGTGGCGTTTTCCTCTGCCGAAGATGGGTTCGGTCCCTCGGCCCTCTGAAAGCTAAGTGGAGGCGTGAGGGCTGGGAAGGGGCCGGGAATGGCCGGGACGGGGGGTTTAGCTCTCCTAAGGGCAAGGGCCATCCAGGAACCGCGCCCTTGGCGCGGGTCAAGGGCCCGGGGACCTTTACCGTGCGATGCCAGCGTGTGCCGGGCAGGGCAGCTCCAGCCTGCGTCTGCGTTGTGGTGTAGTTCGGGAAGCCTGCCTTGCGCCTGTCAGCCGATCCTGGGGTCTCGTTGCGTTCGAGGGGCACGGAAGGCCTCTCGGGTGCCACCCCGGGATCTGGAACGCCGGTGCCGATCGGCGTAGCGCCGATCGGGCGCTGGTTTTCTGGTGTCGGCAGCCGAAAGCGTGGCGGGTTCTTGCCTTTGGGCCGTTTCTGGTCAGGGCTGATTGTGGCGTTGTCCTGGGCTGTGCTGTCAGCTGTGCTCTCTAGCCATCCAGTCTCAGGGACTGGAACTTCAAGATGCTGGGAAGAAGTTCTTAGGTTTTTCATCAGCTTCTCGTTTGGTTGCGACGTCTCTGCTCGGTTGTGGCGCTGCCGCCGTCTCGTCAGGAGCCGTGACGTCGGGCTCCTTTTCCGTTTGAGGATGCAGGAGAGGCTCCTCTCCTCCCCGTAGATTATTGGGATCGATGCCCTACTGGTCTCGGAGCGTCGTGTTCATCGTGGAGCGTTTTTGGCGCTGTGGCCGTCGCGTGGTCTATAAGGTTCTGCGGAGCGTCTGTCGGCCCGGGTGCGCGTTTGGCTCGGAGCTGCTCTGCCCGGACGCGTAGAGGCAGGGGAGGGTGGACGGAGCTCTGGCGGTCCCCGGTTAACCTGCTGACGCGTTGAATTGCGTGGGCAGAGGCGGCGCGGTCATCTGGGATGGAGTAGCCGCGGGCAGGGGAGCGGAGGGTCCCCGCGCAGGCGTTTGAGAGCCTCCACGAGAGCTTGGGACGTTATTGCGCCACAGAAAGCAGACCTGTGGGCTGGTCAGGCTGTCGATGGGCTGCTGGGTGACTTGCAGAATCACCTGATTTCAGGAGCAGAGGGACAACTTGGCCCGGAAGAGCGCCGGAGGAGGCGAGCTGTGCGCCGTAAGCAGGTGGGTCGGTGGGTGGTGCCAGAGGGGAGCTGTGCCGTGTGGCTCTAGCTAAGCTCGGTCGTTTCTCTGTTTCCTAGGTGCGAAGCGAAGAGGAAAGCGGGCTGTCGGCAGCTCAGCTCCTCGGGCCAGGTGAGCACGGAGTGCTGGGCCGAAGCGGCAGCTCGTTTCAGGTCCCGTGTTGCTGGCGCGGGTCCGAGCGTCCTTTGGTGGTGTTTTACAGGCGGCAGCTGAGCGTCTCGGCGGTCCGCGGCGTGGCAGTCAAAAGCAAGGGCGGCCGGGTGGGCGAGCGGCCCAGGTAAGGGAGGGCGAGCTGGGACCGTCTGCGGGCAGGCTGTGTTTTCGGGCGGCGTCCGAGCGCGTGCCTCTGGTTTTGCGGGTGCCGCAGACGAGCTGGCAGGGGCGAAGCCGCACGCCGGCCGGCAGCCGAGAAGGTGAGGCGGCGGTGGGCGTTGCGGAGCCTGGTATTGCCCGGTGTCTCGCTTCATCTTTTCCTTCTCGCTTTGCAGGCGCTTTGTGGGCCCTCTGGACCGGGAGGAGCATTTGCGGTGAGCCGGGCTAGGGGCGAGGAGGAGCGTGGGGCCGGGGACTCGTTCCCGGCGCCACGGTTTTTTTTGCTTCTCGCCGTCGTAGGCGTCACCAGCGCTGAGGGTTTGTGACCGCGCCAGCGGCAGGACACGCCGACCGGACCGCCCTGGAGCTCAGCAGGAGGTGGGTGTCGCGGACGGACTCGGCGTTTGCCCCGCGGCGCCGTGTGCCGGCGTGGCTTAGCGAGCGCGTGCTTTCTCGTGCTCCTGCAGGCGCTGAAGAGGAACCCGGTGCCGCGTGAAGACGGCCGTTGGCGCACGTGGCGTTTTCCTCTGCCGAAGATGGGTTCGGTCCCTCGGCCCTCTGAAAGCTAAGTGGAGGCGCGAGGGCTGGGAAGGGGCCGGGAATGGCAGGGACGGGGGGTTTAGCTCTGCTAAGGGCAAGGGCCGTCCAGGAACCGCGCCCTTGGCGCGGGTCAAGGGCCCGGGGACCTTTACCGTGCGATGCCAGCGTGTGCCGGGCAGGGCAGCTCCAGCCTGCGTCTGCGTTGTGGTGTAGTTCGGGAAGCCTGCCTTGCGCCTGTCAGCCGATCCTGGGGTCTCGTTGCGTTCGAGGGGCACGGAAGGCCTCTCGGGTGCCACCCCGGGATCTGGAACGCCGGTGCCGATCGGCGTAGCGCCGATCGGGCGCTGGTTTTCTGGTGTCGGCAGCCGAAAGCGTGGCGGGTTCTTGCCTTTGGGCCGTTTCTGGTCAGGGCTGATTGTGGCGTTGTCCTGGGCTGTGCCGGCAGCTGTGCTCTCTAGCCATCCAGTCTTAGGGACTGGAACTTCAAGATGCTGGGAAGAAGTTCTTAGGTTTTTCATCAGCTTCTCGTTTGGTTGCGACGTCTCTGCTCGGTTGTGGCGCTGCCGCCGTCTCGTCAGGAGCCGTGACGTCGGGCTCCTTTTCCGTTTGAGGATGCAGGAGAGGCTCCTCTCCTCCCCGTAGATTATTGGGATCGATGCCCTTCTGGTCTCGGAGTGTCGTGTTCGTTGTGGAGCGTTTTTGGCGCTGTGGCCGTCGCGTGGTCTATAAGGTTCTGCGGAGCGTCTGTCGGCCCGGGTGCGCGTTAGACTCGGAGCTGCTCTGCCCGGACGCGTAGAGGCAGGGGAGGGTGGACGGAGCTCTGGCGGTCCCCGGTTAACCTGCTGACGCGTTGAATTGCGTGGGCAGAGGCGGCGCGGTCATCTGGGATGGAGTAGCCGTGGGCAGGGGAGCGGAGGGTCCCCGCGCAGGCGTTTGAGAGCCTCCACGAGAGCTTGGGACGTTATTGCGCCACAGAAAGCAGACCTGTGGGCTGGTCAGGCTGTTGATGGGCTGCTGGGTGACTTGCAGAATCACCTGATTTCAGGAGCAGAGGGACAACTTGGCCCGGAAGAGCGACGGAGGAGGCGAGCTGTGCGCCGTAAGCAGGTGGGTCGGTGGGTGGTGCCAGAGGGGAGCTGTGCCGTGTGGCTCTAGCTAAGCTCGGTCGTTTCTCTGTTTCCTAGGTGCGAAGCGAAGAGGAAAGCGGGCTGTCGGCAGCTCAGCTCCTCGGGCCAGGTGAGCACGGAGTGCTGGGCCGAAGCGGCAGCTCGTTTCAGGTCCCGTGTTGCTGGCGCGGGTCCGAGCGTCCTTTGGTGGTGTTTTACAGGCGGCAGCTGAGCGTCTCGGCGGTCCGCGGCGTGGCAGTCAAAAGCAAGGGCGGCCGGGTGGGCGAGCGGCCCAGGTAAGGGAGGGCGAGTTGGGACCGTCTGCGGGCAGGCTGTGTTTTCGGGCGGCGTCCGAGCGCGTGCCTCTGGTTTTGCGGGTGCCGCAGACGAGCCGGCAGGGGCGAAGCCGCACGCCGGCCGGCAGCCGAGAAGGTGAGGCGGCGGTGGGCGTTGCGGAGCCCGGTATTGCCCGGTGTCTCGCTTCATCTTTTCCTTCTCGCTTTGCAGGCGCTTTGTGGGCCCTCTGGACCGGGAGGAGCATTTGCGGTGAGCCGGGCTAGGGGCGAGGAGGAGCGTGGGGCCGGGGACTCGTTCCCGGCGCCACGGTTTTTTTTGCTTCTCGCCGTCGTAGGCGTCACCAGCGCTGAGGGTTTGTGACCGCGCCAGCGGCAGGACACGCCGACCGGACCGCCCTGGAGCTCAGCAGGAGGTGGGTGTCGTGGACGGACTCGGCGTTTGCCCCGCGGCGCCGTGTGCCGGCGTGGCTTAGCGAGCGCGTGCTTTCTCGTGCTCCTGCAGGCGCTGAAGAGGAACCCGGCGACGCGGGAAGACGGCCGTTGGCGCACGTGGCGTTTTCCTCTGCCGAAGATGGGTTCGGTCCCTCGGCCCTCTGAAAGCTAAGTGGAGGCGTGAGGGCTGGGAAGGGGCCGGGAATGGCCGGGACGGGGGGTTTAGCTCTCCTAAGGGCAAGGGCCATCCAGGAACCGCGCCGTTGGCGCGGGTCAAGGGCCCGCGGACCTTTACCGTGCGATGCCAGCGTGTGCCGGGCAGGGCAGCTCCAGCCTGCGTCTGCGTTGTGGTGTAGTTCGGGAAGCCTGCCTTGCGCCTGTCAGCCGATCCTGGGGTCTCGTTGCGTTCGAGGGGCACGGAAGGCCTCTCGGGTGCCACCCCGGGATCTGGAACGCCGGTGCCGATCGGCGTAGCGCCGATCGGGCGCTGGTTTTCTGGTGTCGGCAGCCGAAAGCGTGGCGGGTTCTTGCCTTTGGGCCGTTTCTGGTCAGGGCTGATTGTGGCGTTGTCCTGGGCTGTGCCAGCAGCTGTGCTCTCTAGCCATCCAGTCTCAGGGACTGGAACTTCAAGATGCTGGGAAGAAGTTCTTAGGTTTTTCATCAGCTTCTCGTTTGGTTGCGACGTCTCTGCTCGGTTGTGGCGCTGCCGCCGTCTCGTCAGGAGCCGTGACGTCGGGCTCCTTTTCCGTTTGAGGATGCAGGAGAGGCTCCTCTCCTCCCCGTAGATTATTGGGATCGATGCCCTACTGGTCTCGGAGCGTCGTGTTCGTCGTGGAGCGTTTTTGGCGCTGTGGCCGTCGCGTGGTCTATAAGGTTCTGCGGAGCGTCTGTCGGCCCGGGTGCGCGTTTGGCTCGGAGCTGCTCTGCCCGGACGCGTAGAGGCAGGGGAGGGTGGACGGAGCTCTGGCGGTCCCCGGTTAACCTGCTGACGCGTTAAATTGCGTGGGCAGAGGCGGCGCGGTCATCTGGGATGGAGTAGCCGTGGCAGGGGAGCGGAGGGTCCCCGCGCAGGCGTTTGAGAGCCTCCACGAGAGCTTGGGACGTTATTGCGCCACAGAAAGCAGACCTGTGGGCTGGTCAGGCTGTTGATGGGCTGCTGGGTGACTTGCAGAATCACCTGATTTCAGGAGCAGAGGGACAACTTGGCCCGGAAGAGCGACGGAGGAGGCGAGCTGTGCGCCGTAAGCAGGTGGGTCGGTGGGTGGTGCCAGAGGGGAGCTGTGCCGTGTGGCTCTAGCTAAGCTCGGTCGTTTCTCTGTTTTCTAGGTGCGAAGCGAAGAGGAAAGCGGGCTGTCGGCAGCTCAGCTCCTCGGGCCAGGTGAGCACGGAGTGCTGGGCCGAAGCAGCAGCTCGTTTCAGGTCCCGTGTTGCTGGCGCGGGTCCGAGCGTCCTTTGGTGGTGTTTTACAGGCGGCAGCTGAGCGTCTCGGCGGTCCGCGGCGTGGCAGTCAAAAGCAAGGGCGGCCGGGTGGGCGAGCGGCCCAGGTAAGGGAGGGCGAGCTGGGACCGTCTGCGGGCAGGCTGTGTTTTCGGGCGGCGTCCGAGCGCGTGCCTCTGGTTTTGCGGGTGCCGCAGACGAGCCTGCAGGGGCGAAGCCGCACGCCGGCCGGCAGCCGAGAAGGTGAGGCGGCGGTGGGCGTTGCGGAGCCCGGTATTGCCCGGTCTCTCGCTTCATCTTTTCCTTCTCGCTTTGCAGGCGCTTTGTGGGCCCTCTGGACCGGGAGGAGCATTTGCGGTGAGCCGGGCTAGGGGCGAGGAGGAGCGTGGGGCCGGGGACTCGTTCCCGGCACCACGGTTTTTTTTGCTTCTCGCCGTCGTAGGCGTCACCAGCGCTGAGGGTTTGTGACCGCGCCAGCGGCAGGACACGCCGACCGGACCGCCCTGGAGCTCAGCAGGAGGTGGGTGTCGCGGACGGACTCGGCGTTTGCCCCGCGGCGCCGTGTGCCGGCGTGGCTTAGCGAGCGCGTGCTTTCTCGTGCTCCTGCAGGCGCTGAAGAGGAACCCGGCGACGCGGGAAGACGGCCGTTGGCGCACGTGGCGTTTTCCTCTGCCGAAGATGGGTTCGGTCCCTCGGCCCTCTGAAAGCTAAGTGGAGGCGCGAGGGCTGGGAAGGGGCCGGGAATGGCAGGGAGGGGGGTTTAGCTCTGCTAAGGGCAAGGGCCGTCCAGGAACCGCGCCCTTGGCGCGGGTCAAGGGCCCGGGGACCTTTACCGTGCGATGCCAGCGTGTGCCGGGCAGGGCAGCTCCAGCCTGCGTCTGCGTTGTGGTGTAGTTCGGGAAGCCTGCCTTGCGCCTGTCAGCCGATCCTGGGGTCTCGTTGCGTTCGAGGGGCACGGAAGGCCTCTCGGGTGCCACCCCGGGATCTGGAACGCCGGTGCCGATCGGCGTAGCGCCGATCGGGCGCTGGTTTTCTGGTGTCGGCAGCCGAAAGCGTGGCGGGTTCTTGCCTTTCGGCCGTTTCTGGTCAGGGCTGATTGTGGCGTTGTCCTGGGCTGTGCCGGCAGCTCTAGCCATCCAGTCTCAGGGACTGGAACTTCAAGATGCTGGGAAGAAGTTCTTAGGTTTTTCATCAGCTTCTCGTTTGGTTGCGACGTCTCTGCTCGGTTGTGGCGCTGCCGCCGTCTCGTCAGGAGCCGTGACGTCGGGCTCCTTTTCCGTTTGAGGATGCAGGAGAGGCTCCTCTCCTCCCCGTAGATTATTGGGATCGATGCCCTTCTGGTCTCGGAGCGTCGTGTTCGTCGTGGAGCGTTTTTGGCGCTGTGGCCGTCGCGTGGTCTATAAGGTTCTGCGGAGCGTCTGTCGGCCCGGGTGCGCGTTTGGCTCGGAGCTGCTCTGCCCGGACGCGTAGAGGCAGGGGAGGGTGGACGGAGCTCTGGCGGTCCCCGGTTAACCTGCTGACGCATTGAATTGCGTGGGCAGAGGCGGCGCGGTCATCTGGGATGGAGTAGCCGTGGGCAGGGGAGCGGAGGGTCCCCGCGCAGGTGTTTGAGAGCCTCCACGAGAGCTTGGGACGTTATTGCGCCACAGAAAGCAGACCTGTGGGCTGGTCAGGCTGTGGATGGGCTGCTGGGTGACTTACAGAGTCACCTGATTTCAGGAGCAGAGGGACAACTTGGCCCGGAAGAGCGCCGGAGGAGGCGAGCTGTGCGCCGTAAGCAGGTGGGTCGGTGGGTGGTGCCAGAGGGGAGCTGTGCCGTGTGGCTCTAGCTAAGCTCGGTCGTTTCTCTGTTTCCTAGGTGCGAAGCGAAGAGGAAAGCGGGCTGTCGGCAGCTCAGCTCCTCGGGCCAGGTGAGCACGGAGTGCTGGGCCGAAGCGGCAGCTCGTTTCAGGTCCCGTGTTGCTGGCGCGGGTCCGAGCGTCCTTTGGTGGTGTTTTACAGGCGGCAGCTGAGCGTCTCGGCGGTCCGCGGCGTGGCAGTCAAAAGCAAGGGCGGCCGGGTGGGCGAGCGGCCCAGGTAAGGGAGGGCGAGCTGGGACCGTCTGCGGGCAGGCTGTGTTTTCGGGCGGCGTCCGAGCGCGTGCCTCTGGTTTTGCGGGTGCCGCAGACGAGCCGGCAGGGGCGAAGCCGCACGCCGGCCGGCAGCCGAGAAGGTGAGGCGGCGGTGGGCGTTGCGGAGCCCGGTATTGCCCGGTGTCTCGCTTCATCTTTTCCTTCTCGCTTTGCAGGCGCTTTGTGGGCCCTCTGGACCGGGAGGAGCATTTGCGGTGAGCCGGGCTAGGGGCGAGGAGGAGCGTGGGGCCGGGGACTCGTTCCCGGCGCCACGGTTTTTTTTTGCTTCTCGCCGTCGTAGGCGTCACCAGCGCTGAGGGTTTGTGACCGCGCCAGCGGCAGGACACGCCGACCGGACCGCCCTGGAGCTCAGCAGGAGGTGGGTGTCGCGGACGGACTCGGCGTTTGCCCCGCGGCGCCGTGTGCCGGCGTGGCTTAGCGAGCGCGTGCTTTCTCGTGCTCCTGCAGGCGCTGAAGAGGAACCCGGCGACGCGCGAAGACGGCCGTTGGCGCACGTGGCGTTTTCCTCTGCCGAAGATGGGTTCGGTCCCTCGGCCCTCTGAAAGCTAAGTGGAGGCGCGAGGGCTGGGAAGGGGCCGGGAATGGCAGGGACGGGGGGTTTAGCTCTGCTAAGGGCAAGGGCCGTCCAGGAACCGCGCCCTTGGCGCGGGTCAAGGGCCCGGGGACCTTTACCGTGCGATGCCAGCGTGTGCCGGGCAGGGCAGCTCCAGCCTGCGTCTGCGTTGTGGTGTAGTTCGGGAAGCCTGCCTTGCGCCTGTCAGCCGATCCTGGGGTCTCGTTGCGTTCGAGGGGCACGGAAGGCCTCTCAGGTGCCACCCCGGGATCTGGAACGCCGGTGCCGATCGGCGTAGCGCCGATCGGGCGCTGGTTTTCTGGTGTCGGCAGCCGAAAGCGTGGCGCGTTCTTGCCTTTCGGCCGTTTCTGGTCAGGGCTGATTGTGGCGTTGTCCTGGGCTGTGCCGGCAGCTCTAGCCATCCAGTCTCAGGGACTGGAACTTCAAGATGCTGGGAAGAAGTTCTTAGGTTTTTCATCAGCTTCTCGTTTGGTTGCGACGTCTCTGCTCGGTTGTGGCGCTGCCGCCGTCTCGTCAGGAGCCGTGACGTCGGGCTCCTTTTCCGTTTGAGGATGCAGGAGAGGCTCCTCTCCTCCCCGTAGATTATTGGGATCGATGCCCTTCTGGTCTCGGAGCGTCGTGTTCGTCGTGGAGCGTTTTTGGCGCTGTGGCCGTCGCGTGGTCTATAAGGTTCTGCGGAGCGTCTGTCGGCCCGGGTGCGCGTTTGGCTCGGAGCTGCTCTGCCCGGACGCGTAGAGGCAGGGGAGGGTGGACGGAGCTCTGGCGGTCCCCGGTTAACCTGCTGACGCGTTGAATTGCGTGGGCAGAGGCGGCGCGGTCATCTGGGATGGAGTAGCCGTGGGCAGGGGAGCGGAGGGTCCCCGCGCAGGTGTTTGAGAGCCTCCACGAGAGCTTGGGACGTTATTGCGCCACAGAAAGCAGACCTGTGGGCTGGTCAGGCTGTGGATGGGCTGCTGGGTGACTTACAGAGTCACCTGATTTCAGGAGCAGAGGGACAACTTGGCCCGGAAGAGCGACGGAGGAGGCGAGCTGTGCGCCGTAAGCAGGTGGGTCGGTGGGTGGTGCCAGAGGGGAGCTGTGCCGTGTGGCTCTAGCTAAGCTCGGTCGTTTCTCTGTTTCCTAGGTGCGAAGCGAAGAGGAAAGCGGGCTGTCGGCAGCTCAGCTCCTCGGGCCAGGTGAGCACGGAGTGCTGGGCCGAAGCGGCAGCTCGTTTCAGGTCCCGTGTTGCTGGCGCGGGTCCGAGCGTCCTTTGGTGGTGTTTTACAGGCGGCAGCTGAGCGTCTCGGCGGTCCGCGGCGTGGCAGTCAAAAGCAAGGGCGGCCGGGTGGGCGAGCGGCCCAGGTAAGGGAGGGCGAGCTGGGACCGTCTGCGGGCAGGCTGTGTTTTCGGGCGGCGTCCGAGCGCGTGCCTCTGGTTTTGCGGGTGCCGCAGACGAGCCGGCAGGGGCGAAGCCGCACGCCGGCCGGCAGCCGAGAAGGTGAGGCGGCGGTGGGCGTTGCGGAGCCCGGTATTGCCCGGTCTCTCGCTTCATCTTTTCCTTCTCGCTTTGCAGGCGCTTTGTGGGCCCTCTGGACCGGGAGGAGCATTTGCGGTGAGCCGGGCTAGGGGCGAGGAGGAGCGTGGGGCCGGGGACTCGTTCCCGGCGCCACGGTTTTTTTTGCTTCTCGCCGTCGTAGGCGTCTCCAGCGCTGAGGGTTTGTGACCGCGCCAGCGGCAGGACACGCCCACCGGACCGCCCTGGAGCTCAGCAGGAGGTGGGTGTCGCGGACGGACTCGGCGTTTGCCCCGCGGCGCCGTGTGCCGGCGTGGCTTAGCGAGCGCGTGATTTCTCGTGCTCCTGCAGGCGCTGAAGAGGAACCCGGCGACGCGCGAAGACGGCCGTTGGCGCACGCGGCCTTTTCCTCTGCCGAAGATGGGTTCGGTCCCTCGGCCCTCTGAAAGCTAAGTGGAGGCGCGAGGGCTGGGAAGGGGCCGGGAATGGCAGGGCCGGGGGGTTTAGCTCTGCTAAGGGCAAGGGCCGTCCAGGAACCGCACCCTTGGCGCAGGTCAAGGGCCCGGGGACCTTTACCGTGCGATGCCAGCGTGTGCCGGGCAGGGCAGCTCCAGCCTGCGTCTGCGTTGTGGTGTAGTTCGGGAAGCCTGCCTTGCGCCTGTCAGCCGATCCTGGGGTCTCGTTGCGTTCGAGGGGCACGGAAGGCCTCTCGGGTGCCACCCCGGGATCTGGAACGCCGGTGCCGATCGGCGTAGCGCCGATCGGGCGCTGGTTTTCTGGTGTCGGCAGCCGAAAGCGTGGCGGGTTCTTGCCTTTGGGCCGTTTCTGGTCAGGGCTGATTGTGGCGTTGTCCTGGGCTGTGCCGGCAGCTCTAGCCATCCAGTCTCAGGGACTGGAACTTCAAGATGCTGGGAAGAAGTTCTTAGGTTTTTCATCAGCTTCTCGTTTGGTTGCGACGTCTCTGCTCGGTTGTGGCGCTGCCGCCGTCTCGTCAGGAGCCGTGACGTCGGGCTCCTTTTCCGTTTGAGGATGCAGGAGAGGCTCCTCTCCTCCCCGTAGATTATTGGGATCGATGCCCTTCTGGTCTCGGAGCGTCGTGTTCGTCGTGGAGCGTTTTTGGCGCTGTGGCCGTCGCGTGGTCTATAAGGTTCTGCGGAGCGTCTGTCGGCCCGGGTGCGCGTTTGGCTCGGAGCTGCTCTGCCCGGACGCGTAGAGGCAGGGGAGGGTGGACGGAGCTCTGGCGGTCCCCAGTTAACCTGCTGACGCGTTGAATTGCGTGGGCAGAGGCGGCGCGGTCATCTGGGATGGAGTAGCCGTGGGCAGGGGAGCGGAGGGTCCCCGCGCAGGCGTTTGAGAGCCTCCACGAGAGCTTGGGACGTTATTGCGCCACAGAAAGCAGACCTGTGGGCTGGTCAGGCTGTTGATGGGCTGCTGGGTGACTTGCAGAATCACCTGATTTCAGGAGCAGAGGGACAACTTGGCCCGGAAGAGCGCCGGAGGAGGCGAGCTGTGCGCCGTAAGCAGGTGGGTCGGTGGGTGGTGCCAGAGGGGAGCTGTGCCGTGTGGCTCTAGCTAAGCTCGGTCGTTTCTCTGTTTCCTAGGTGCGAAGCGAAGAGGAAAGCGGGCTGTCGGCAGCTCAGCTCCTCGGGCCAGGTGAGCACGGAGTGCTGGGCCGAAGCGG
This sequence comes from Columba livia, assembly GCF_036013475.1. Taxonomy (NCBI): domain Eukaryota; kingdom Metazoa; phylum Chordata; class Aves; order Columbiformes; family Columbidae; genus Columba; species Columba livia. Next base: position 23,157,042 of record NC_088611.1, read on the forward strand.
TAGCTCGTTTCAGGTCCCGTGTTGCTGGCGCGGGTCCGAGCGTCCTTTGGTGGTGTTTTACAGGCGGCAGCTGAGCGTCTCGGCGGTCCGCGGCGTGGCAGTCAAAAGCAAGGGCGGCCGGGTGGGCGAGCGGCCCAGGTAAGGGAGGGCGAGCTGGGACCGTCTGCGGGCAGGCTGTGTTTTCGGGCGGCGTCCGAGCGCGTGCCTCTGGTTTTGTGGGTGCCGCAGACGAGCCGGCAGGGGCGAAGCCGCACGCCGGCCGGCAGCCGAGAAGGTGAGGCGGCGGTGGGCGTTGCGGAGCCCGGTATTGCCCGGTCTCTCGCTTCATCTTTTCCTTCTCGCTTTGCAGGCGCTTTGTGGGCCCTCTGGACCGGGAGGAGCATTTGCGGTGAGCCGGGCTAGGGGCGAGGAGGAGCGTGGGGCCGGGGACTCGTTCCCGGCGCCACGGTTTTTTTTGCTTCTCGCCGTCGTAGGCGTCACCAGCGCTGAGGGTTTGTGACCGCGCCAGCGGCAGGACACGCCGACCGGACCGCCCTGGAGCTCAGCAGGAGGTGGGTGTCGCGGACGGACTCGGCGTTTGCCCCGCGGCGCCGTGTGCCGGCGTGGCTTAGCGAGCGCGTGCTTTCTCGTGCTCCTGCAGGCGCTGAAGAGGAACCCGGCGACGCGGGAAGACGGCCGTTGGCGCACGTGGCGTTTTCCTCTGCCGAAGATGGGTTCGGTCCCTCGGCCCTCTGAAAGCTAAGTGGAGGCGCGAGGGCTGGGAAGGGGCCGGGAATGGCAGGGACGGGGGGTTTAGCTCTGCTAAGGGCAAGGGCCGTCCAGGAACCGCGCCCTTGGCGCGGGTCAAGGGCCCGGGGACCTTTACCGTGCGATGCCAGCGTGTGCCGGGCAGGGCAGCTCCAGCCTGCGTCTGCGTTGTGGTGTAGTTCGGGAAGCCTGCCTTGCGCCTGTCAGCCGATCCTGGGGTCTCGTTGCGTTCGAGGGGCACGGAAGGCCTCTCGGGTGCCACCCCGGGATCTGGAACGCCGGTGCCGATCGGCGTAGCGCCGATCGGGCGCTGGTTTTCTGGTGTCGGCAGCCGAAAGCGTGGCGGGTTCTTGCCTTTCGGCCGTTTCTGGTCAGGGCTGATTGTGGCGTTGTCCTGGGCTGTGCCGGCAGCTCTAGCCATCCAGTCTCAGGGACTGGAACTTCAAGATGCTGGGAAGAAGTTCTTAGGTTTTTCATCAGCTTCTCGTTTGGTTGCGACGTCTCTGCTCGGTTGTGGCGCTGCCGCCGTCTCGTCAGGAGCCGTGACGTCGGGCTCCTTTTCCGTTTGAGGATGCAGGAGAGGCTCCTCTCCTCCCCGTAGATTATTGGGATCGATGCCCTTCTGGTCTCGGAGCGTCGTGTTCGTCGTGGAGCGTTTTTGGCGCTGTGGCCGTCGCGTGGTCTATAAGGTTCTGCGGAGCGTCTGTCGGCCCGGGTGCGCGTTTGGCTCGGAGCTGCTCTGCCCGGACGCGTAGAGGCAGGGGAGGGTGGACGGAGCTCTGGCGGTCCCCAGTTAACCTGCTGACGCGTTGAATTGCGTGGGCAGAGGCGGCGCGGTCATCTGGGATGGAGTAGCCGTGGGCAGGGGAGCGGAGGGTCCCCGCGCAGGCGTTTGAGAGCCTCCACGAGAGCTTGGGACGTTATTGCGCCACAGAAAGCAGACCTGTGGGCTGGTCAGGCTGTGGATGGGCTGCTGGGTGACTTACAGAGTCACCTGATTTCAGGAGCAGAGGGACAACTTGGCCCGGAAGAGCGCCGGAGGAGGCGAGCTGTGCGCCGTAAGCAGGTGGGTCGGTGGGTGGTGCCAGAGGGGAGCTGTGCCGTGTGGCTCTAGCTAAGCTCGGTCGTTTCTCTGTTTCCTAGGTGCGAAGCGAAGAGGAAAGCGGGCTGTCGGCAGCTCAGCTCCTCGGGCCAGGTGAGCACGGAGTGCTGGGCCGAAGCGGCAGCTCGTTTCAGGTCCCGTGTTGCTGGCGCGGGTCCGAGCGTCCTTTGGTGGTGTTTTACAGGCGGCAGCTGAGCGTCTCGGCGGTCCGCGGCGTGGCAGTCCAAAGCAAGGGCGGCCGGGTGGGCGAGCGGCCCAGGTAAGGGAGGGCGAGCTGGGACCGTCTGCGGGCAGGCTGTGTTTTCGGGCGGCGTCCGAGCGCGTGCCTCTGGTTTTGCGGGTGCCGCAGACGAGCCGGCAGGGGCGAAGCCGCACGCCGGCCGGCAGCCGAGAAGGTGAGGCGGCGGTGGGCGTTGCGGAGCCCGGTATTGCCCGGTCTCTCGCTTCATCTTTTCCTTCTCGCTTTGCAGGCGCTTTGTGGGCCCTCTGGACCGGGAGGAGCATTTGCGGTGAGCCGGGCTAGGGGCGAGGAGGAGCGTGGGGCCGGGGACTCGTTCCCGGCGCCACGGTTTTTTTTGCTTCTCGCCGTCGTAGGCGTCACCAGCGCTGAGGGTTTGTGACCGCGCCAGCGGCAGGACACGCCGACCGGACCGCCCTGGAGCTCAGCAGGAGGTGGGTGTCGCGGACGGACTCGGCGTTTGCCCCGCGGCGCCGTGTGCCGGCGTGGCTTAGCGAGCGCGTGATTTCTCGTGCTCCTGCAGGCGCTGAAGAGGAACCCGGCGACGCGCGAAGACGGCCGTTGGCGCATGCGGCGTTTTCCTCTGCCGAAGATGGGTCCGGTCCCTCGGCCCTCTGAAAGCTAAGTGGAGGCGCGAGGGCTGGGAAGGGGCCGGGAATGGCAGGGCCGGGGGGTTTAGCTCTGCTAAGGGCAAGGGCCGTCCAGGAACCGCGCCCTTGGCGCGGGTGAAGGGCCCGGGGACCTTTACCGTGTGATGCCAGCGTCTGCCGGGCAGGGCAGCTCCAGCCTGCGTCCGCGTTGTGGTGTAGTTCGGGAAGCCTGCCTTGCGCCTGTCAGGCGATCCTGGGGTCTCGTTGCGTTCGAGGGGCACGGAAGGCCTCTCGGGTGCCACCCCGGGATCTGGAACGCCGGTGCCGATCGGCGTAGCGCCTATCGGGCGCTGGTTTTCTGGTGTCGGCAGCCGAAAGCGTGGCGGGTTCTTGCCTTTCGGCCGTTTCTGGTCAGGGCTGATTGTGGCGTTGTCCTGGGCTGTGCCGGCAGCTCTAGCCATCCAGTCTCAGGGACTGGAACTTCAAGATGCTGGGAAGAAGTTCTTAGGTTTTTCATCAGCTTCTCGTTTGGTTGCGACGTCTCTGCTCGGTTGTGGCGCTGCCGCCGTCTCGTCAGGAGCCGTGACGTCGGGCTCCTTTTCCGTTTGAGGATGCAGGAGAGGCTCCTCTCCTCCCCGTAGATTATTGGGATCGATGCCCTTCTGGTCTCGGAGCGTCGTGTTCGTCGTGGAGCGTTTTTGGCGCTGTGGCCGTCGCGTGGTCTATAAGGTTCTGCGGAGCGTCTGTCGGCCCGGGTGCGCGTTTGGCTCGGAGCTGCTCTGCCCGGACGCGTAGAGGCAGGGGAGGGTGGACGGAGCTCTGGCGGTCCCCAGTTAACCTGCTGACGCGTTGAATTGCGTGGGCAGAGGCGGCGCGGTCATCTGGGATGGAGTAGCCGTGGGCAGGGGAGCGGAGGGTCCCCGCGCAGGCGTTTGAGAGCCTCCACGAGAGCTTGGGACGTTATTGCGCCACAGAAAGCAGACCTGTGGGCTGGTCAGGCTGTGGATGGGCTGCTGGGTGACTTACAGAGTCACCTGATTTCAGGAGCAGAGGGACAACTTGGCCCGGAAGAGCGCCGGAGGAGGCGAGCTGTGCGCCGTAAGCAGGTGGGTCGGTGGGTGGTGCCAGAGGGGAGCTGTGCCGTGTGGCTCTAGCTAAGCTCGGTCGTTTCTCTGTTTCCTAGGTGCGAAGCGAAGAGGAAAGCGGGCTGTCGGCAGCTCAGCTCCTCGGGCCAGGTGAGCACGGAGTGCTGGGCCGAAGCGGCAGCTCGTTTCAGGTCCCGTGTTGCTGGCGCGGGTCCGAGCGTCCTTTGGTGGTGTTTTACAGGCGGCAGCTGAGCGTCTCGGCGGTCCGCGGCGTGGCAGTCCAAAGCAAGGGCGGCCGGGTGGGCGAGCGGCCCAGGTAAGGGAGGGCGAGCTGGGACCGTCTGCGGGCAGGCTGTGTTTTCGGGCGGCGTCCGAGCGCGTGCCTCTGGTTTTGCGGGTGCCGCAGACGAGCCGGCAGGGGCGAAGCCGCACGCCGGCCGGCAGCCGAGAAGGTGAGGCGGCGGTGGGCGTTGCGGAGCCCGGTATTGCCCGGTCTCTCGCTTCATCTTTTCCTTCTCGCTTTGCAGGCGCTTTGTGGGCCCTCTGGACCGGGAGGAGCATTTGCGGTGAGCCGGGCTAGGGGCGAGGAGGAGCGTGGGGCCGGGGACTCGTTCCCGGCGCCACGGTTTTTTTTGCTTCTCGCCGTCGTAGGCGTCACCAGCGCTGAGGGTTTGTGACCGCGCCAGCGGCAGGACACGCCGACCGGACCGCCCTGGAGCTCAGCAGGAGGTGGGTGTCGCGGACGGACTCGGCGTTTGCCCCGCGGCGCCGTGTGCCGGCGTGGCTTAGCGAGCGCGTGATTTCTCGTGCTCCTGCAGGCGCTGAAGAGGAACCCGGCGACGCGCGAAGACGGCCGTTGGCGCATGCGGCGTTTTCCTCTGCCGAAGATGGGTCCGGTCCCTCGGCCCTCTGAAAGCTAAGTGGAGGCGCGAGGGCTGGGAAGGGGCCGGGAATGGCAGGGCCGGGGGGTTTAGCTCTGCTAAGGGCAAGGGCCGTCCAGGAACCGCGCCCTTGGCGCGGGTGAAGGGCCCGGGGACCTTTACCGTGTGATGCCAGCGTCTGCCGGGCAGGGCAGCTCCAGCCTGCGTCCGCGTTGTGGTGTAGTTCGGGAAGCCTGCCTTGCGCCTGTCAGGCGATCCTGGGGTCTCGTTGCGTTCGAGGGGCACGGAAGGCCTCTCGGGTGCCACCCCGGGATCTGGAACGCCGGTGCCGATCGGCGTAGCGCCGATCGGGCGCTGGTTTTCTGGTGTCGGCAGCCGAAAGCGTGGCGGGTTCTTGCCTTTCGGCCGTTTCTGGTCAGGGCTGATTGTGGCGTTGTCCTGGGCTGTGCCGGCAGCTCTAGCCATCCAGTCTCAGGGACTGGAACTTCAAGATGCTGGGAAGAAGTTCTTAGGTTTTTCATCAGCTTCTCGTTTGGTTGCGACGTCTCTGCTCGGTTGTGGCGCTGCCGCCGTCTCGTCAGGAGCCGCGACGTCGGGCTCCTTTTCCGTTTGAGGATGCAGGAGAGGCTCCTCTCCTCCCCGTAGATTATTGGGATCGATGCCCTTCTGGTCTCGGAGCGTCGTGTTCGTCGTGGAGCGTTTTTGGCGCTGTGGCCGTCGCGTGGTCTATAAGGTTCTGCGGAGCGTCTGTCGGCCCGGGTGCGCGTTTGGCTCGGAGCTGCTCTGCCCGGACGCGTAGAGGCAGGGGAGGGTGGACGGAGCTCTGGCGGTCCCCGGTTAACCTGCTGACGCGTTGAATTGCGTGGGCAGAGGCGGCGCGGTCATCTGGGATGGAGTAGCCGTGGGCAGGGGAGCGGAGGGTCCCCGCGCAGGCGTTTGAGAGCCTCCACGAGAGCTTGGGACGTTATTGCGCCACAGAAAGCAGACCTGTGGGCTGGTCAGGCTGTTGATGGGCTGCTGGGTGACTTGCAGAATCACGTGATTTCAGGAGCAGAGGGACAACTTGGCCCGGAAGAGCGACGGAGGAGGCGAGCTGTGCGCCGTAAGCAGGTGGGTCGGTGGGTGGTGCCAGAGGGGAGCTGTGCCGTGTGGCTCTAGCTAAGCTCGGTCGTTTCTCTGTTTCCTAGGTGCGAAGCGAAGAGGAAAGCGGGCTGTCGGCAGCTCAGCTCCTCGGGCCAGGTGAGCACGGAGTGCTGGGCCGAAGCGGCAGCTCGTTTCAGGTCCCGTGTTGCTGGCGCGGGTCCGAGCGTCCTTTGGTGGTGTTTTACAGGCGGCAGCTGAGCGTCTCGGCGGTCCGCGGCGTGGCAGTCAAAAGCAAGGGCGGCCGGGTGGGCGAGCGGCCCAGGTAAGGGAGGGCGAGCTGGGACCGTCTGCGGGCAGGCTGTGTTTTCGGGCGGCGTCCGAGCGCGTGCCTCTGGTTTTGCGGGTGCCGCAGACGAGCCGGCAGGGGCGAAGCCGCACGCCGGCCGGCAGCCGAGAAGGTGAGGCGGCGGTGGGCGTTGCGGAGCCCGGTATTGCCCGGTCTCTCGCTTCATCTTTTCCTTCTCGCTTTGCAGGCGCTTTGTGGGCCCTCTGGACCGGGAGGAGCATTTGCGGTGAGCCGGGCTAGGGGCGAGGAGGAGCGTGGGGCCGGGGACTCGTTCCCGGCGCCACGGTTTTTTTTGCTTCTCGCCGTCGTAGGCGTCACCAGCGCTGAGGGTTTGTGACCGCGCCAGCGGCAGGACACGCCGACCGGACCGCCCTGGAGCTCAGCAGGAGGTGGGTGTCGCGGACGGACTCGGCGTTTGCCCCGCGGCGCCGTGTGCCGGCGTGGCTTAGCGAGCGCGTGATTTCTCGTGCTCCTGCAGGCGCTGAAGAGGAACCCGGCGACGCGCGAAGACGGCCGTTGGCGCACGCGGCCTTTTCCTCTGCCGAAGATGGGTTCGGTCCCTCGGCCCTCTGAAAGCTAAGTGGAGGCGCGAGGGCTGGGAAGGGGCCGGGAATGGCAGGGCCGGGGGGTTTAGCTCTGCTAAGGGCAAGGGCCGTCCAGGAACCGCACCCTTGGCGCGGGTCAAGGGCCCGGGGACCTTTACCGTGCGATGCCAGCGTGTGCCGGGCAGGGCAGCTCCAGCCTGCGTCTGCGTTGTGGTGTAGTTCGGGAAGCCTGCCTTGCGCCTGTCAGCCGATCCTGGGGTCTCGTTGCGTTCGAGGGGCACGGAAGGCCTCTCAGGTGCCACCCCGGGATCTGGAACGCCGGTGCCGATCGGCGTAGCGCCGATTGGGCGCTGGTTTTCTGGTGTCGGCAGCCGAAAGCGTGGCGCTTTCTTGCCTTTGGGCCGTTTCTGGTCAGGGCTGATTGTGGCGTTGTCCTGGGCTGTGCCGGCAGCTCTAGCCATCCAGTCTCAGGGACTGGAACTTCAAGATGCTGGGAAGAAGTTCTTAGGTTTTTCATCAGCTTCTCGTTTGGTTGCGACGTCTCTGCTCGGTTGTGGCGCTGCCGCCGTCTCGTCAGGAGCCGTGACGTCGGGCTCCTTTTCCGTTTGAGGATGCAGGAGAGGCTCCTCTCCTCCCCGTAGATTATTGGGATCGATGCCCTTCTGGTCTCGGAGCGTCGTGTTCGTCGTGGAGCGTTTTTGGCGCTGTGGCCGTCGCGTGGTCTATAAGGTTCTGCGGAGCGTCTGTCGGCCCGGGTGCGCGTTTGGCTCGGAGCTGCTCTGCCCGGACGCGTAGAGGCAGGGGAGGGTGGATGGAGCTCTGGCGGTCCCCGGTTAACCTGCTGACGCGTTGAATTGCGTGGGCAGAGGCGGCGCGGTCATCTGGGATGGAGTAGCCGTGGGCAGGGGAGCGGAGGGTCCCCGCGCAGGCGTTTGAGAGCCTCCACGAGAGCTTGGGACGTTATTGCGCCACAGAAAGCAGACCTGTGGGCTGGTCAGGCTGTTGATGGGCTGCTGGGTGACTTGCAGAATCACCTGATTTCAGGAGCAGAGGGACAACTTGGCCCGGAAGAGCGCCGGAGGAGGCGAGCTGTGCGCCGTAAGCAGGTGGGTCGGTGGGTGGTGCCAGAGGGGAGCTGTGCCGTGTGGCTCTAGCTAAGCTCGGTCGTTTCTCTGTTTCCTAGGTGCGAAGCGAAGAGGAAAGCGGGCTGTCGGCAGCTCAGCTCCTCGGGCCAGGTGAGCACGGAGTGCTGGGCCGAAGCGGCAGCTCGTTTCAGGTCCCGTGTTGCTGGCGCGGGTCCGAGCGTCCTTTGGTGGTGTTTTACAGGCGGCAGCTGAGCGTCTCGGCGGTCCGCGGCGTGGCAGTCCAAAGCAAGGGCGGCCGGGTGGGCGAGCGGCCCAGGTAAGGGAGGGCGAGCTGGGACCGTCTGCGGGCAGGCTGTGTTTTCGGGCGGCGTCCGAGCGCGTGCCTCTGGTTTTGCGGGTGCCGCAGACGAGCCGGCAGGGGCGAAGCCGCACGCCGGCCGGCAGCCGAGAAGGTGAGGCGGCGGTGGGCGTTGCGGAGCCCGGTATTGCCCGGTCTCTCGCTTCATCTTTTCCTTCTCGCTTTGCAGGCGCTTTGTGGGCCCTCTGGACCGGGAGGAGCATTTGCGGTGAGCCGGGCTAGGGGCGAGGAGGAGCGTGGGGCCGGGGACTCGTTCCCGGCGCCACGGTTTTTTTTGCTTCTCGCCGTCGTAGGCGTCACCAGCGCTGAGGGTTTGTGACCGCGCCAGCGGCAGGACACGCCGACCGGACCGCCCTGGAGCTCAGCAGGAGGTGGGTGTCGCGGACGGACTCGGCGTTTGCCCCGCGGCGCCGTGTGCCGGCGTGGCTTAGCGAGCGCGTGATTTCTCGTGCTCCTGCAGGCGCTGAAGAGGAACCCGGCGACGCGCGAAGACGGCCGTTGGCGCATGCGGCGTTTTCCTCTGCCGAAGATGGGTCCGGTCCCTCGGCCCTCTGAAAGCTAAGTGGAGGCGCGAGGGCTGGGAAGGGGCCGGGAATGGCAGGGCCGGGGGGTTTAGCTCTGCTAAGGGCAAGGGCCGTCCAGGAACCGCGCCCTTGGCGCGGGTGAAGGGCCCGGGGACCTTTACCGTGTGATGCCAGCGTCTGCCGGGCAGGGCAGCTCCAGCCTGCGTCCGCGTTGTGGTGTAGTTCGGGAAGCCTGCCTTGCGCCTGTCAGGCGATCCTGGGGTCTCGTTGCGTTCGAGGGGCACGGAAGGCCTCTCGGGTGCCACCCCGGGATCTGGAACGCCGGTGCCGATCGGCGTAGCGCCGATCGGGCGCTGGTTTTCTGGTGTCGGCAGCCGAAAGCGTGGCGGGTTCTTGCCTTTCGGCCGTTTCTGGTCAGGGCTGATTGTGGCGTTGTCCTGGGCTGTGCCGGCAGCTCTAGCCATCCAGTCTCAGGGACTGGAACTTCAAGATGCTGGGAAGAAGTTCTTAGGTTTTTCATCAGCTTCTCGTTTGGTTGCGACGTCTCTGCTCGGTTGTGGCGCTGCCGCCGTCTCGTCAGGAGCCGCGACGTCGGGCTCCTTTTCCGTTTGAGGATGCAGGAGAGGCTCCTCTCCTCCCCGTAGATTATTGGGATCGATGCCCTTCTGGTCTCGGAGCGTCGTGTTCGTCGTGGAGCGTTTTTGGCGCTGTGGCCGTCGCGTGGTCTATAAGGTTCTGCGGAGCGTCTGTCGGCCCGGGTGCGCGTTTGGCTCGGAGCTGCTCTGCCCGGACGCGTAGAGGCAGGGGAGGGTGGATGGAGCTCTGGCGGTCCCCGGTTAACCTGCTGACGCGTTGAATTGCGTGGGCAGAGGCGGCGCGGTCATCTGGGATGGAGTAGCCGTGGGCAGGGGAGCGGAGGGTCCCCGCGCAGGCGTTTGAGAGCCTCCACGAGAGCTTGGGACGTTATTGCGCCACAGAAAGCAGACCTGTGGGCTGGTCAGGCTGTTGATGGGCTGCTGGGTGACTTGCAGAATCACCTGATTTCAGGAGCAGAGGGACAACTTGGCCCGGAAGAGCGCCGGAGGAGGCGAGCTGTGCGCCGTAAGCAGGTGGGTCGGTGGGTGGTGCCAGAGGGGAGCTGTGCCGTGTGGCTCTAGCTAAGCTCGGTCGTTTCTCTGTTTCCTAGGTGCGAAGCGAAGAGGAAAGCGGGCTGTCGGCAGCTCAGCTCCTCGGGCCAGGTGAGCACGGAGTGCTGGGCCGAAGCGGCAGCTCGTTTCAGGTCCCGTGTTGCTCGCGCGGGTCCGAGCGTCCTTTGGTGGTGTTTTACAGGCGGCAGCTGAGCGTCTCGGCGGTCCGCGGCGTGGCAGTCAAAAGCAAGGGCGGCCGGGTGGGCGAGCGGCCCAGGTAAGGGAGGGCGAGCTGGGACCGTCTGCGGGCAGGCTGTGTTTTCGGGCGGCGTCCGAGCGCGTGCCTCTGGTTTTGCGGGTGCCGCAGACGAGCCGGCAGGGGCGAAGCCGCACGCCGGCCGGCAGCCGAGAAGGTGAGGCGGCGGTGGGCGTTGCGGAGCCCGGTATTGCCCGGTCTCTCGCTTCATCTTTTCCTTCTCGCTTTGCAGGCGCTTTGTGGGCCCTCTGGACCGGGAGGAGCATTTGCGGTGAGCCGGGCTAGGGGCGAGGAGGAGCGTGGGGCCGGGGACTCGTTCCCGGCGCCACGGTTTTTTTTTGCTTCTCGCCGTCGTAGGCGTCTCCAGCGCTGAGGGTTTGTGACCGCGCCAGCGGCAGGACACGCCCACCGGACCGCCCTGGAGCTCAGCAGGAGGTGGGTGTCGCGGACGGACTCGGCGTTTGCCCCGCGGCGCCGTGTGCCGGCGTGGCTTAGCGAGCGCGTGATTTCTCGTGCTCCTGCAGGCGCTGAAGAGGAACCCGGCGACGCGCGAAGACGGCCGTTGGCGCACGCGGCCTTTTCATCTGCCGAAGATGGGTTCGGTCCCTCGGCCCTCTGAAAGCTAAGTGGAGGCGCGAGGGCTGGGAAGGGGCCGGGAATGGCAGGGCCGGGGGGTTTAGCTCTGCTAAGGGCAAGGGCCGTCCAGGAACCGCACCCTTGGCGCGGGTCAAGGGCCCGGGGACCTTTACCGTGCGATGCCAGCGTGTGCCGGGCAGGGCAGCTCCAGCCTGCGTCTGCGTTGTGGTGTAGTTCGGGAAGCCTGCCTTGCGCCTGTCAGCCGATCCTGGGGTCTCGTTGCGTTCGAGGGGCACGGAAGGCCTCTCGGGTGCCACCCCGGGATCTGGAACGCCGGTGCCGATCGGCGTAGCGCCGATCGGGCGCTGGTTTTCTGGTGTCGGCAGCCGAAAGCGTGGCGCGTTCTTGCCTTTGGGCCGTTTCTGGTCAGGGCTGATTGTGGCGTTGTCCTGGGCTGTGCCGGCAGCTCTAGCCATCCAGTCTCAGGGACTGGAACTTCAAGATGCTGGGAAGAAGTTCTTAGGTTTTTCATCAGCTTCTCGTTTGGTTGCGACGTCTCTGCTCGGTTGTGGCGCTGCCGCCGTCTCGTCAGGAGCCGTGACGTCGGGCTCCTTTTCCGTTTGAGGATGCAGGAGAGGCTCCTCTCCTCCCCGTAGATTATTGGGATCGATGCCCTTCTGGTCTCGGAGCGTCGTGTTCGTCGTGGAGCGTTTTTGGCGCTGTGGCCGTCGCGTGGTCTATAAGGTTCTGCGGAGCGTCTGTCGGCCCGGGTGCGCGTTTGGCTCGGAGCTGCTCTGCCCGGACGCGTAGAGGCAGGGGAGGGTGGACGGAGCTCTGGCGGTCCCCGGTTAACCTGCTGACGCGTTGAATTGCGTGGGCAGAGGCGGCGCGGTCATCTGGGATGGAGTAGCCGTGGGCAGGGGAGCGGAGGGTCCCCGCGCAGGCGTTTGAGAGCCTCCACGAGAGCTTGGGACGTTATTGCGCCACAGAAAGCAGACCTGTGGGCTGGTCAGGCTGTTGATGGGCTGCTGGGTGACTTGCAGAATCACCTGATTTCAGGAGCAGAGGGACAACTTGGCCCGGAAGAGCGACGGAGGAGGCGAGCTGTGCGCCGTAAGCAGGTGGGTCGGTGGGTGGTGCCAGAGGGGAGCTGTGCCGTGTGGCTCTAGCTAAGCTCGGTCGTTTCTCTGTTTCCTAGGTGCGAAGCGAAGAGGAAAGCGGGCTGTCGGCAGCTCAGCTCCTCGGGCCAGGTGAGCACGGAGTGCTGGGCCGAAGCGGCAGCTCGTTTCAGGTCCCGTGTTGCTGGCGCGGGTCCGAGCGTCCTTTGGTGGTGTTTTACAGGCGGCAGCTGAGCGTCTCGGCGGTCCGCGGCGTGGCAGTCAAAAGCAAGGGCGGCCGGGTGGGCGAGCGGCCCAGGTAAGGGAGGGCGAGCTGGGACCGTCTGCGGGCAGGCTGTGTTTTCGGGCGGCGTCCGAGCGCGTGCCTCTGGTTTTGCGGGTGCCGCAGACGAGCCGGCAGGGGCGAAGCCGCACGCCGGCCGGCAGCCGAGAAGGTGAGGCGGCGGTGGGCGTTGCGGAGCCCGGTATTGCCCGGTCTCTCGCTTCATCTTTTCCTTCTCGCTTTGCAGGCGCTTTGTGGGCCCTCTGGACCGGGAGGAGCATTTGCGGTGAGCCGGGCTAGGGGCGAGGAGGAGCGTGGGGCCGGGGACTCGTTCCCGGCGCCACGGTTTTTTTTGCTTCTCGCCGTCGTAGGCGTCACCAGCGCTGAGGGTTTGTGACCGCGCCAGCGGCAGGACACGCCGACCGGACCGCCCTGGAGCTCAGCAGGAGGTGGGTGTCGCGGACGGACTCGGCGTTTGCCCCGCGGCGCCGTGTGCCGGCGTGGCTTAGCGAGCGCGTGATTTCTCGTGCTCCTGCAGGCGCTGAAGAGGAACCCGGCGACGCGCGAAGACGGCCGTTGGCGCATGCGGCGTTTTCCTCTGCCGAAGATGGGTCCGGTCCCTCGGCCCTCTGAAAGCTAAGTGGAGGCGCGAGGGCTGGGAAGGGGCCGGGAATGGCAGGGCCGGGGGGTTTAGCTCTGCTAAGGGCAAGGGCCGTCCAGGAACCGCGCCCTTGGCGCGGGTGAAGGGCCCGGGGACCTTTACCGTGTGATGCCAGCGTCTGCCGGGCAGGGCAGCTCCAGCCTGCGTCCGCGTTGTGGTGTAGTTCGGGAAGCCTGCCTTGCGCCTGTCAGGCGATCCTGGGGTCTCGTTGCGTTCGAGGGGCACGGAAGGCCTCTCGGGTGCCACCCCGGGATCTGGAACGCCGGTGCCGATCGGCGTAGCGCCGATCGGGCGCTGGTTTTCTGGTGTCGGCAGCCGAAAGCGTGGCGGGTTCTTGCCTTTCGGCCGTTTCTGGTCAGGGCTGATTGTGGCGTTGTCCTGGGCTGTGCCGGCAGCTCTAGCCATCCAGTCTCAGGGACTGGAACTTCAAGATGCTGGGAAGAAGTTCTTAGGTTTTTCATCAGCTTCTCGTTTGGTTGCGACGTCTCTGCTCGGTTGTGGCGCTGCCGCCGTCTCGTCAGGAGCCGCGACGTCGGGCTCCTTTTCCGTTTGAGGATGCAGGAGAGGCTCCTCTCCTCCCCGTAGATTATTGGGATCGATGCCCTTCTGGTCTCGGAGCGTCGTGTTCGTCGTGGAGCGTTTTTGGCGCTGTGGCCGTCGCGTGGTCTATAAGGTTCTGCGGAGCGTCTGTCGGCCCGGGTGCGCGTTTGGCTCGGAGCTGCTCTGCCCGGACGCGTAGAGGCAGGGGAGGGTGGATGGAGCTCTGGCGGTCCCCGGTTAACCTGCTGACGCGTTGAATTGCGTGGGCAGAGGCGGCGCGGTCATCTGGGATGGAGTAGCCGTGGGCAGGGGAGCGGAGGGTCCCCGCGCAGGCGTTTGAGAGCCTCCACGAGAGCTTGGGACGTTATTGCGCCACAGAAAGCAGACCTGTGGGCTGGTCAGGCTGTTGATGGGCTGCTGGGTGACTTGCAGAATCACCTGATTTCAGGAGCAGAGGGACAACTTGGCCCGGAAGAGCGCCGGAGGAGGCGAGCTGTGCGCCGTAAGCAGGTGGGTCGGTGGGTGGTGCCAGAGGGGAGCTGTGCCGTGTGGCTCTAGCTAAGCTCGGTCGTTTCTCTGTTTCCTAGGTGCGAAGCGAAGAGGAAAGCGGGCTGTCGGCAGCTCAGCTCCTCGGGCCAGGTGAGCACGGAGTGCTGGGCCGAAGCGGCAGCTCGTTTCAGGTCCCGTGTTGCTGGCGCGGGTCCGAGCGTCCTTTGGTGGTGTTTTACAGGCGGCAGCTGAGCGTCTCGGCGGTCCGCGGCGTGGCAGTCAAAAGCAAGGGCGGCCGGGTGGGCGAGCGGCCCAGGTAAGGGAGGGCGAGCTGGGACCGTCTGCGGGCAGGCTGTGTTTTCGGGCGGCGTCCGAGCGCGTGCCTCTGGTTTTGCGGGTGCCGCAGACGAGCCGGCAGGGGCGAAGCCGCACGCCGGCCGGCAGCCGAGAAGGTGAGGCGGCGGTGGGCGTTGCGGAGCCCGGTATTGCCCGGTCTCTCGCTTCATCTTTTCCTTCTCGCTTTGCAGGCGCTTTGTGGGCCCTCTGGACCGGGAGGAGCATTTGCGGTGAGCCGGGCTAGGGGCGAGGAGGAGCGTGGGGCCGGGGACTCGTTCCCGGCGCCACGGTTTTTTTTGCTTCTCGCCGTCGTAGGCGTCTCCAGCGCTGAGGGTTTGTGACCGCGCCAGCGGCAGGACACGCCCACCGGACCGCCCTGGAGCTCAGCAGGAGGTGGGTGTCGCGGACGGACTCGGCGTTTGCCCCGCGGCGCCGTGTGCCGGCGTGGCTTAGCGAGCGCGTGATTTCTCGTGCTCCTGCAGGCGCTGTAGAGGAACCCGGCGACGCGCGAAGACGGCCGTTGGCGCACGCGGCCTTTTCCTCTGCCGAAGATGGGTTCGGTCCCTCGGCCCTCTGAAAGCTAAGTGGAGGCGCGAGGGCTGGGAAGGGGCCGGGAATGGCAGGGCCGGGGGGTTTAGCTCTGCTAAGGGCAAGGGCCGTCCAGGAACCGCACCCTTGGCGCGGGTCAAGGGCCCGGGGACCTTTACCGTGCGATGCCAGCGTGTGCCGGGCAGGGCAGCTCCAGCCTGCGTCTGCGTTGTGGTGTAGTTCGGGAAGCCTGCCTTGCGCCTGTCAGCCGATCCTGGGGTCTCGTTGCGTTCGAGGGGCACGGAAGGCCTCTCGGGTGCCACCCCGGGATCTGGAACGCCGGTGCCGATCGGCGTAGCGCCGATCGGGCGCTGGTTTTCTGGTGTCGGCAGCCGAAAGCGTGGCGCGTTCTTGCCTTTGGGCCGTTTCTGGTCAGGGCTGATTGTGGCGTTGTCCTGGGCTGTGCCGGCAGCTCTAGCCATCCAGTCTCAGGGACTGGAACTTCAAGATGCTGGGAAGAAGTTCTTAGGTTTTTCATCAGCTTCTCGTTTGGTTGCGACGTCTCTGCTCGGTTGTGGCGCTGCCGCCGTCTCGTCAGGAGCCGTGACGTCGGGCTCCTTTTCCGTTTGAGGATGCAGGAGAGGCTCCTCTCCTCCCCGTAGATTATTGGGATCGATGCCCTTCTGGTCTCGGAGCGTCGTGTTCGTCGTGGAGCGTTTTTGGCGCTGTGGCCGTCGCGTGGTCTATAAGGTTCTGCGGAGCGTCTGTCGGCCCGGGTGCGCGTTTGGCTCGGAGCTGCTCTGCCCGGACGCGTAGAGGCAGGGGAGGGTGGACGGAGCTCTGGCGGTCCCCGGTTAACCTGCTGACGCGTTGAATTGCGTGGGCAGAGGCGGCGCGGTCATCTGGGATGGAGTAGCCGTGGGCAGGGGAGCGGAGGGTCCCCGCGCAGGCGTTTGAGAGCCTCCACGAGAGCTTGGGACGTTATTGCGCCACAGAAAGCAGACCTGTGGGCTGGTCAGGCTGTTGATGGGCTGCTGGGTGACTTGCAGAATCACCTGATTTCAGGAGCAGAGGGACAACTTGGCCCGGAAGAGCGACGGAGGAGGCGAGCTGTGCGCCGTAAGCAGGTGGGTCGGTGGGTGGTGCCAGAGGGGAGCTGTGCCGTGTGGCTCTAGCTAAGCTCGGTCGTTTCTCTGTTTCCTAGGTGCGAAGCGAAGAGGAAAGCGGGCTGTCGGCAGCTCAGCTCCTCGGGCCAGGTGAGCACGGAGTGCTGGGCCGAAGCGGCAGCTCGTTTCAGGTCCCGTGTTGCTGGCGCGGGTCCGAGCGTCCTTTGGTGGTGTTTTACAGGCGGCAGCTGAGCGTCTCGGCGGTCCGCGGCGTGGCAGTCAAAAGCAAGGGCGGCCGGGTGGGCGAGCGGCCCAGGTAAGGGAGGGCGAGCTGGGACCGTCTGCGGGCAGGCTGTGTTTTCGGGCGGCGTCCGAGCGCGTGCCTCTGGTTTTGCGGGTGCCGCAGACGAGCCGGCAGGGGCGAAGCCGCACGCCGGCCGGCAGCCGAGAAGGTGAGGCGGCGGTGGGCGTTGCGGAGCCCGGTATTGCCCGGTCTCTCGCTTCATCTTTTCCTTCTCGCTTTGCAGGCGCTTTGTGGGCCCTCTGGACCGGGAGGAGCATTTGCGGTGAGCCGGGCTAGGGGCGAGGAGGAGCGTGGGGCCGGGGACTCGTTCCCGGCGCCACGGTTTTTTTTGCTTCTCGCCGTCGTAGGCGTCACCAGCGCTGAGGGTTTGTGACCGCGCCAGCGGCAGGACACGCCGACCGGACCGCCCTGGAGCTCAGCAGGAGGTGGGTGTCGCGGACGGACTCGGCGTTTGCCCCGCGGCGCCGTGTGCCGGCGTGGCTTAGCGAGCGCGTGATTTCTCGTGCTCCTGCAGGCGCTGAAGAGGAACCCGGCGACGCGCGAAGACGGCCGTTGGCGCACGCGGCGTTTTCCTCTGCCGAAGATGGGTTCGGTCCCTCGGCCCTCTGAAAGCTAAGTGGAGGCGCGAGGGCTGGGAAGGGGCCGGGAATGGCAGGGACGGGGGGTTTAGCTCTGCTAAGGGCAAGGGCCGTCCAGGAACCGCACCCTTCGCGCAGGTCAAGGGCCCGGGGACCTTTACCGTGCGATGCCAGCGTGTGCCGGGCAGGGCAGCTCCAGCCTGCGTCTGCGTTGTGGTGTAGTTCGGGAAGCCTGCCTTGTGCCTGTCAGCCGATCCTGGGGTCTCGTTGCGTTCGAGGGGCACGGAAGGCCTCTCGGGTGCCACCCCGGGATCTGGAACGCCGGTGCCGATCGGCGTAGCGCCGATCGGGCGCTGGTTTTCTGGTGTCGGCAGCCGAAAGCGTGGCGGGTTCTTGCCTTTGGGCCGTTTCTGGTCAGGGCTGATTGTGGCGTTGTCCTGGGCTGTGCCGGCAGCTCTAGCCATCCAGTCTCAGGGACTGGAACTTCAAGATGCTGGGAAGAAGTTCTTAGGTTTTTCATCAGCTTCTCGTTTGGTTGCGACGTCTCTGCTCGGTTGTGGCGCTGCCGCCGTCTCGTCAGGAGCCGTGACGTCGGGCTCCTTTTCCGTTTGAGGATGCAGGAGAGGCTCCTCTCCTCCCCGTAGATTATTGGGATCGATGCCCTTCTGGTCTCGGAGCGTCATGTTCGCCGTGGAGCGTTTTTGGCGCTGTGGCCGTCGCGTGGTCTCTAAGGTTCTGCGGAGCGTCTGTCGGCCCGGGTGCGCGTTTGGCTCGGAGCTGCTCTGCCCGGACGCGTAGAGGCAGGGGAGGGTGGACGGAGCTCTGGCGGTCCCCGGTTAACCTGCTGACGCGTTGAATTGCGTGGGCAGAGGCGGCGCGGTCATCTGGGATGGAGTAGCCGTGGGCAGGGGAGCGGAGTGTCCCCGCGCAGGCGTTTGAGAGCCTCCACGAGAGCTTGGGACGTTATTGCGCCACAGAAAGCAGACCTGTGGGCTGGTCAGGCTGTTGATGGGCTGCTGGGTGACTTGCAGAATCACCTGCTTTCAGGAGCAGAGGGACAACTTGGCCCGGAAGAGCGACGGCGGAGGCGAGCTGTGCGCCGTAAGCAGGTGGGTGGGTGGGTGGTGCCAGAGGGGAGCTGTGCCGTGTGGCTCTAGCTAAGCTCGGTCGTTTCTCTGTTTCCTAGGTGCGAAGCGAAGAGGAAAGCGGGCTGTCGGCAGCTCAGCTCCTCGGGCCAGGTGAGCACGGAGTGCTGGGCCGAAGCGGCAGCTCGTTTCAGGTCCCGTGTTGCTGGCGCGGGTCCGAGCGTCCTTTGGTGGTGTTTTACAGGCGGCAGCTGAGCGTCTCGGCGGTCCGCGGCGTGGCAGTCCAAAGCAAGGGCGGCCGGGTGGGCGAGCGGCCCAGGTAAGGGAGGGCGAGCTGGGACCGTCTGCGGGCAGGCTGTGTTTTCGGGCGGCGTCCGAGCGCGTGCCTCTGGTTTTGCGGGTGCCGCAGACGAGCCGGCAGGGGCGAAGCCGCACGCCGGCCGGCAGCCGAGAAGGTGAGGCGGCGGTGGGCGTTGCGGAGCCCGGTATTGCCCGGTCTCTCGCTTCTTTTTTTCCTTCTCGCTTTGCAGGCGCTTTGTGGGCCCTCTGGACCGGGAGGAGCATTTGCGGTGAGCCGGGCTAGGGGCGAGGAGGAGCGTGGGGCCGGGGACTCGTTCCCGGCGCCACGGTTTTTTTTGCTTCTCGCCGTCGTAGGCGTCTCCAGCGCTGAGGGTTTGTGACCGCGCCAGCGGCAGGACACGCCCACCGGACCGCCCTGGAGCTCAGCAGGAGGTGGGTGTCGCGGACGGACTCGGCGTTTGCCCCGCGGCGCCGTGTGCCGGCGTGGCTTAGCGAGCGCGTGCTTTCTCGTGCTCCTGCAGGCGCTGAAGAGGAACCCGGCGACGCGGGAAGACGGCCGTTGGCGCACGCGGCGTTTTCCTCTGCCGAAGATGGGTTCGGTCCCTCGGCCCTCTGAAAGCTAAGTGGAGGCGCGAGGGCTGGGAAGGGGCCGGGAATGGCAGGGACTTAGCTCTGCTAAGGGCAAGGGCCGTCCAGGAACCGCGCCCTTGGCGCGGGTCAAGGGCCCGGGGACCTTTACCGTGCGATGCCAGCGTGTGCCGGGCAGGGCAGCTCCAGCCTGCGTCTGCGTTGTGGTGTAGTTCGGGAAGCCTGCCTTGCGCCTGTCAGCCGATCCTGGGGTCTCGTTGCGTTCGAGGGGCACGGAAGGCCTCTCGGGTGCCACCCCGGGATCTGGAACGCCGGTGCCGATCGGCGTAGCGCCGATCGGGCGCTGGTTTTCTGGTGTCGGCAGCCGAAAGCGTGGCGCGTTCTTGCCTTTCGGCCGTTTCTGGTCAGGGCTGATTGTGGCGTTGTCCTGGGCTGTGCCGGCAGCTCTAGCCATCCAGTCTCAGGGACTGGAACTTCAAGATGCTGGGAAGAAGTTCTTAGGTTTTTCATCAGCTTCTCGTTTGGTTGCGACGTCTCTGCTCGGTTGTGGCGCTGCCGCCGTCTCGTCAGGAGCCGTGACGTCGGGCTCCTTTTCCGTTTGAGGATGCAGGAGAGGCTCCTCTCCTCCCCGTAGATTATTGGGATCGATGCCCTTCTGGTCTCGGAGCATCGTGTTCGTCGTGGAGCGTTTTTGGCGCTGTGGCCGTCGCGTGGTCTATAAGGTTCTGCGGAGCGTCTGTCGGCCCGCGTGCGCGTTTGGCTCGGAGCTGCTCTGCCCGGACGCGTAGAGGCAGGGGAGGGTGGACGGAGCTCTGGCGGTCCCCGGTTAACCTGCTGACGCGTTGAATTGCGTGGGCAGAGGCGGCGCGGTCATCTGGGATGGAGTAGCCGTGGGCAGGGGAGCGGAGGGTCCCCGCGCAGGCGTTTGAGAGCCTCCACGAGAGCTTGGGACGTTATTGCGCCACAGAAAGCAGACCTGTGGGCTGGTCAGGCTGTTGATGGGCTGCTGGGTGACTTGCAGAATCATCTGCTTTCAGGAGCAGAGGGACAACTTGGCCCGGAAGAGCGCCGGAGGAGGCGAGCTGTGCGCCGTAAGCAGGTGGGTCGGTGGGTGGTGCCAGAGGGGAGCTGTGCCGTGTGGCTCTAGCTAAGCTCGGTTGTTTCTCTGTTTCCTAGGTGCGAAGCGAAGAGGAAAGCGGGCTGTCGGCAGCTCAGCTCCTCGGGCCAGGTGAGCACGGAGTGCTGGGCCGAAGCGGCAGCTCGTTTCAGGTCCCGTGTTGCTGGCGCGGGTCCGAGCGTCCTTTGGTGGTGTTTTACAGGCGGCAGCTGAGCGTCTCGGCGGTCCGCGGCGTGGCAGTCAAAAGCAAGGGCGGCCGGGTGGGCGAGCGGCCCAGGTAAGGGAGGGCGAGCTGGGACCGTCTGCGGGCAGGCTGTGTTTTCGGGCGGCGTCCGAGCGCGTGCCTCTGGTTTTGCGGGTGCCGCAGACGAGCCGGCAGGGGCGAAGCCGCACGCCGGCCGGCAGCCGAGAAGGTGAGGCGGCGGTGGGCGTTGCGGAGCCCGGTATTGCCCGGTCTCTCGCTTCATCTTTTCCTTCTCGCTTTGCAGGCGCTTTGTGGGCCCTCTGGACCGGGAGGAGCATTTGCGGTGAGCCGGGCTAGGGGCGAGGAGGAGCGTGGGGCCGGGGACTCGTTCCCGGCGCCACGGTTTTTTTTGCTTCTCGCCGTCGTAGGCGTCTCCAGCGCTGAGGGTTTGTGACCGCGCCAGCGGCAGGACACGCCCACCGGACCGCCCTGGAGCTCAGCAGGAGGTGGGTGTCGCGGACGGACTCGGCGTTTGCCCCGCGGCGCCGTGTGCCGGCGTGGCTTAGCGAGCGCGTGCTTTCTCGTGCTCCTGCAGGCGCTGAAGAGGAACCCGGCGACGCGGGAAGACGGCCGTTGGCGCACGCGGCGTTTTCCTCTGCCGAAGATGGGTTCGGTCCCTCGGCCCTCTGAAAGCTAAGTGGAGGCGCGAGGGCTGGGAAGGGGCCGGGAATGGCAGGGCCGGGGGGTTTAGCTCTGCTAAGGGCAAGGGCCGTCCAGGAACCGCGCCCTTGGCGCGGGTCAAGGGCCCGGGGACCTTTACCGTGCGATGCCAGCGTGTGCCGGGCAGGGCAGCTCCAGCCTGCGTCTGCGTTGTGGTGTAGTTCGGGAAGCCTGCCTTGCGCCTGTCAGCCGATCCTGGGGTCTCGTTGCGTTCGAGGGGCACGGAAGGCCTCTCGGGTGCCACCCCGGGATCTGGAACGCCGGTGCCGATCGGCGTAGCGCCGATCGGGCGCTGGTTTTCTGGTGTCGGCAGCCGAAAGCGTGGCGCGTTCTTGCCTTTGGGCCGTTTCTGGTCAGGGCTGATTGTGGCGTTGTCCTGGGCTGTGCCGGCAGCTCTAGCCATCCAGTCTCAGGGACTGGAACTTCAAGATGCTGGGAAGAAGTTCTTAGGTTTTTCATCAGCTTCTCGTTTGGTTGCGACGTCTCTGCTCGGTTGTGGCGCTGCCGCCGTCTCGTCAGGAGCCGTGACGTCGGGCTCCTTTTCCGTTTGAGGATGCAGGAGAGGCTCCTCTCCTCCCCGTAGATTATTGGGATCGATGCCCTTCTGGTCTCGGAGCGTCGTGTTCGTCGTGGAGCGTTTTTGGCGCTGTGGCCGTCGCGTGGTCTATAAGGTTCTGCGGAGCGTCTGTCGGCCCGGGTGCGCGTTTGGCTCGGAGCTGCTCTGCCCGGACACGTAGAGGCAGGTGAGGGTGGACGGAGCTCTGGCGGTCCCCGGTTAACCTGCTGACGCGTTGAATTGCGTGGGCAGAGGCGGCGCGGTCATCTGGGATGGAGTAGCCGTGGGCAGGGGAGCGGAGGGTCCCCGCGCAGGCGTTTGAGAGCCTCCACGAGAGCTTGGGACGTTATTGCGCCACAGAAAGCAGACCTGTGGGCTGGTCAGGCTGTGGATGGGCTGCTGGGTGACTTGCAGAATCACCTGATTTCAGGAGCAGAGGGACAACTTGGCCCGGAAGAGCGCCGGAGGAGGCGAGCTGTGCGCCGTAAGCAGGTGGGTCGGTGGGTGGTGCCAGAGGGGAGCTGTGCCGTGTGGCTCTAGCTAAGCTCGGTCGTTTCTCTGTTTCCTAGGTGCGAAGCGAAGAGGAAAGCGGGCTGTCGGCAGCTCAGCTTCTCGGGCCAGGTGAGCACGGAGTGCTGGGCCGAAGCGGCAGCTCGTTTCAGGTCCCGTGTTGCTGGCGCGGGTCCGAGCGTCCTTTGGTGGTGTTTTACAGGCGGTAGCTGAGCGTCTCGGCGGTCCGCGGCGTGGCAGTCAAAAGCAAGGGCGGCCGGGTGGGCGAGCGGCCCAGGTAAGGGAGGGCGAGCTGGGACCGTCTGCGGGCAGGCTGTGTTTTCGGGCGGCGTCCGAGCGCGTGCCTCTGGTTTTGCGGGTGCCGCAGACGAGCCGGCAGGGGCGAAGCCGCACGCCGGCCGGCAGCCGAGAAGGTGAGGCGGCGGTGGGCGTTGCGGAGCCCGGTATTGCCCGGTCTCTCGCTTCATCTTTTCCTTCTCGCTTTGCAGGTGCTTTGTGGGCCCTCTGGACCGGGAGGAGCATTTGCGGTGAGCCGGGCTAGGGGCGAGGAGGAGCGTGGGGCCGGGGACTCGTTCCCGGCGCCACGGTTTTTTTTGCTTCTCGCCGTCGTAGGCGTCACCAGCGCTGAGGGTTTGTGACCGCGCCAGCGGCAGGACACGCCCACCGGACCGCCCTGGAGCTCAGCAGGAGGTGGGTGTCGCGGACGGACTCGGCGTTTGCCCCGCGGCGCCGTGTGCCGGCGTGGCTTAGCGAGCGCGTGCTTTCTCGTGCTCCTGCAGGCGCTGAAGAGGAACCCGGCGACGCGGGAAGACGGCCGTTGGCGCACGCGGCGTTTTCCTCTGCCGAAGATGGGTTCGGTCCCTCGGCCCTCTGAAAGCTAAGTGGAGGCGCGAGGGCTGGGAAGGGGCCGGGAATGGCAGGGCCGGGGGGTTTAGCTCTGCTAAGGGCAAGGGCCGTCCAGGAACCGCGCCCTTGGCGCGGGTCAAGGGCCCGGGGACCTTTACCGTGCGATGCCAGCGTGTGCCGGGCAGGGCAGCTCCAGCCTGCGTCTGCGTTGTGGTGTAGTTCGGGAAGCCTGCCTTGCGCCTGTCAGCCGATCCTGGGGTCTCGTTGCGTTCGAGGGGCACGGAAGGCCTCTCGGGTGCCACCCCGGGATCTGGAACGCCGGTGCCGATCGGCGTAGCGCCGATCGGGCGCTGGTTTTCTGGTGTCGACAGCCGAAAGCGTGGCGCGTTCTTGCCTTTGGGCCGTTTCTGGTCAGGGCTGATTGTGGCGTTGTCCTGGGCTGTGCCGGCAGCTCTAGCCATCCAGTCTCAGGGACTGGAACTTCAAGATGCTGGGAAGAAGTTCTTAGGTTTTTCATCAGCTTCTCCTTTGGTTGCGACGTCTCTGCTCGGTTGTGGCGCTGCCGCCGTCTCGTCAGGAGCCGTGACGTCGGGCTCCTTTTCCGTTTGAGGATGCAGGAGAGGCTCCTCTCCTCCCCGTAGATTATTGGGATCGATGCCCTTCTGGTCTCGGAGCGTCGTGTTCGTCGTGGAGCGTTTTTGGCGCTGTGGCCGTCGCGTGGTCTATAAGGTTCTGCGGAGCGTCTGTCGGCCCGGGTGCGCGTTTGGCTCGGAGCTGCTCTGCCCGGACGCGTAGAGGCAGGTGAGGGTGGACGGAGCTCTGGCGGTCCCCGGTTAACCTGCTGACGCGTTGAATTGCGTGGGCAGAGGCGGCGCGGTCATCTGGGATGGAGTAGCCGTGGGCAGGGGAGCGGAGGGTCCCCGCGCAGGCGTTTGAGAGCCTCCACGAGAGCTTGGGACGTTATTGCGCCACAGAAAGCAGACCTGTGGGCTGGTCAGGCTGTGGATGGGCTGCTGGGTGACTTGCAGAATCACCTGATTTCAGGAGCAGAGGGACAACTTGGCCCGGAAGAGCGCCGGAGGAGGCGAGCTGTGCGCCGTAAGCAGGTGGGTCGGTGGGTGGTGCCAGAGGGGAGCTGTGCCGTGTGGCTCTAGCTAAGCTCGGTCGTTTCTCTGTTTCCTAGGTGCGAAGCGAAGAGGAAAGCGGGCTGTCGGCAGCTCAGCTCCTCGGGCCAGGTGAGCACGGAGTGCTGGGCCGAAGCGGCAGCTCGTTTCAGGTCCCGTGTTGCTGGCGCGGGTCCGAGCGTCCTTTGGTGGTGTTTTACAGGCGGCAGCTGAGCGTCTCGGCGGTCCGCGGCGTGGCAGTCAAAAGCAAGGGCGGCCGGGTGGGCGAGCGGCCCAGGTAAGGGAGGGCGAGCTGGGACCGTCTGCGGGCAGGCTGTGTTTTCGGGCGGCGTCCGAGCGCGTGCCTCTGGTTTTGCGGGTGCCGCAGACGAGCCGGCAGGGGCGAAGCCGCACGCCGGCCGGCAGCCGAGAAGGTGAGGCGGCGGTGGGCGTTGCGGAGCCCGGTATTGCCCGGTCTCTCGCTTCATCTTTTCCTTCTCGCTTTGCAGGCGCTTTGTGGGCCCTCTGGACCGGGAGGAGCATTTGCGGTGAGCCGGGCTAGGGGCGAGGAGGAGCGTGGGGCCGGGGACTCGTTCCCGGCGCCACGGTTTTTTTTTGCTTCTCGCCGTCGTAGGCGTCACCAGCGCTGAGGGTTTGTGACCGCGCCAGCGGCAGGACACGCCGACCGGACCGCCCTGGAGCTCAGCAGGAGGTGGGTGTCGCGGACGGACTCGGCGTTTGCCCCGCGGCGCCGTGTGCCGGCGTGGCTTAGCGAGCGCGTGCTTTCTCGTGCTCCTGCAGGCGCTGAAGAGGAACCCGGCGACGCGGGAAGACGGCCGTTGGCGCACGTGGCGTTTTCCTCTGCCGAAGATGGGTCCGGTCCCTCGGCCCTCTGAAAGCTAAGTGGAGGCGCGAGGGCTGGGAAGGGGCGGAGAATGGCAGGGCCGGGGGGTTTAGCTCTGCTAAGGGCAAGGGCCATCCAGGAACCGCGCCCTTGGCGCGGGTCAAGGGCCCGGGGACCTTTACCGTGCGATGCCAGCGTGTGCCGGGCAGGGCAGCTCCAGCCTGCGTCTGCGTTGTGGTGTAGTTCGGGAAGCCTGCCTTGCGCCTGTCAGCCGATCCTGGGGTCTCGTTGCGTTCGAGGGGCACGGAAGGCCTCTCGGGTGCCACCCCGGGATCTGGAACGCCGGTGCCGATCGGCGTAGCGCCGATCGGGCGCTGGTTTTCTGGTGTCGGCAGCCGAAAGCGTGGCGCGTTCTTGCCTTTGGGCCGTTTCTGGTCAGGGCTGATTGTGGCGTTGTCCTGGGCTGTGCCGGCAGCTCTAGCCATCCAGTCTCAGGGACTGGAACTTCAAGATGCTGGGAAGAAGTTCTTAGGTTTTTCATCAGCTTCTCGTTTGGTTGCGACGTCTCTGCTCGGTTGTGGCGCTGCCGCCGTCTCGTCAGGAGCCGTGACGTCGGGCTCCTTTTCCGTTTGAGGATGCAGGAGAGGCTCCTCTCCTCCCCGTAGATTATTGGGATCGATGCCCTTCTGGTCTCGGAGCGTCGTGTTCGTCGTGGAGCGTTTTTGGCGCTGTGGCCGTCGCGTGGTCTATAAGGTTCTGCGGAGCGTCTGTCGGCCCGGGTGCGCGTTTGGCTCGGAGCTGCTCTGCCCGGACGCGTAGAGGCAGGGGAGGGTGGACGGAGCTCTGGCGGTCCCCGGTTAACCTGCTGACGCGTTAAATTGCGTGGGCAGAGGCGGCGCGGTCCTCTGGGATGGAGTAGCCGTGGCAGGGGAGCGGAGGGTCCCCGCGCAGGCGTTTGAGAGCCTCCACGAGAGCTTGGGACGTTATTGCGCCACAGAAAGCAGACCTGTGGGCTGGTCAGGCTGTTGATGGGCTGCTGGGTGACTTGCAGAATCACCTGATTTCAGGAGCAGAGGGACAACTTGGCCCGGAAGAGCGACGGAGGAGGCGAGCTGTGCGCCGTAAGCAGGTGGGTCGGTGGGTGGTGCCAGAGGGGAGCTGTGCCGTGAGGCTCTAGCTAAGCTCGGTCGTTTCTCTGTTTCCTAGGTGCGAAGCGAAGAGGAAAGCGGGCTGTCGGCAGCTCAGCTCCTCGGGCCAGGTGAGCACGGAGTGCTGGGCCGAAGCGGCAGCTCGTTTCAGGTCCCGTGTTGCTGGCGCGGGTCCGAGCGTCCTTTGGTGGTGTTTTACAGGCGGCAGCTGAGCGTCTCGGCGGTCCGCGGCGTGGCAGTCAAAAGCAAGGGCGGCCGGGTGGGCGAGCGGCCCAGGTAAGGGAGGGCGAGCTGGGACCGTCTGCGGGCAGGCTGTGTTTTCGGGCGGCGTCCGAGCGCGTGCCTCTGGTTTTGCGGGTGCCGCAGACGAGCCGGCAGGGGCGAAGCCGCACGCCGGCCGGCAGCCGAGAAGGTGAGGCGGCGGTGGGCGTTGCGGAGCCCGGTATTGCCCGGTCTCTCGCTTCATCTTTTCCTTCTCGCTTTGCAGGTGCTTTGTGGGCCCTCTGGACCGGGAGGAGCATTTGCGGTGAGCCGGGCTAGGGGCGAGGAGGAGCGTGGGGCCGGGGACTCGTTCCCGGCGCCACGGTTTTTTTTGCTTCTCGCCGTCGTAGGCGTCACCAGCGCTGAGGGTTTGTGACCGCGCCAGCGGCAGGACACGCCGACCGGACCGCCCTGGAGCTCAGCAGGAGGTGGGTGTCGCGGACGGACTCGGCGTTTGCCCCGCGGCGCCGTGTGCCGGCGTGGCTTAGCGAGCGCGTGCTTTCTCGTGCTCCTGCAGGCGCTGAAGAGGAACCCGGCGACGCGGGAAGACGGCCGTTGGCGCACGTGGCGTTTTCCTCTGCCGAAGATGGGTCCGGTCCCTCGGCCCTCTGAAAGCTAAGTGGAGGCGCGAGGGCTGGGAAGGGGCGGAGAATGGCAGGGACGGGGGGTTTAGCTCTGCTAAGGGCAAGGGCCGTCCAGGAACCGCGCCCTTGGCGCGGGTCAAGGGCCCGGGGACCTTTACCGTGCGATGCCAGCGTGTGCCGGGCAGGGCAGCTCCAGCCTGCGTCTGCGTTGTGGTGTAGTTCGGGAAGCCTGCCTTGCGCCTGTCAGCCGATCCTGGGGTCTCGTTGCGTTCGAGGGGCACGGAAGGCCTCTCGGGTGCCACCCCGGGATCTGGAACGCCGGTGCCGATCGGCGTAGCGCCGATCGGGCGCTGGTTTTCTGGTGTCGGCAGCCGAAAGCGTGGCGGGTTCTTGCCTTTGGGCCGTTTCTGGTCAGGGCCGATTGTGGCGTTGTCCTGGGCTGTGCCGGAAGCTCTAGCCATCCAGTCTCAGGGACTGGAACTTCAAGATGCTGGGAAGAAGTTCTTAGGTTTTTCATCAGCTTCTCGTTTGGTTGCGACGTCTCTGCTCGGTTGTGGCGCTGCCGCCGTCTCGTCAGGAGCCGTGACGTCGGGCTCCTTTTCCGTTTGAGGATGCAGGAGAGGCTCCTCTCCTCCCCGTAGATTATTGGGATCGATGCCCTTCTGGTCTCGGAGCGTCGTGTTCGTCGTGGAGCGTTTTTGGCGCTGTGGCCGTCGCGTGGTCTATAAGGTTCTGAGGAGCGTCTGTCGGCCCGGGTGCGCGTTTGGCTCGGAGCTGCTCTGCCCGGACGCGTAGAGGCAGGGGAGGGTGGACGGAGCTCTGGCGGTCCCCGGTTAACCTGCTGACGCGTTAAATTGCGTGGGCAGAGGCGGCGCGGTCATCTGGGATGGAGTAGCCGTGGCAGGGGAGCGGAGGGTCCCCGCGCAGGCGTTTGAGAGCCTCCACGAGAGCTTGGGACGTTATTGCGCCACAGAAAGCAGACCTGTGGGCTGGTCAGGCTGTTGATGGGCTGCTGGGTGACTTGCAGAATCACCTGATTTCAGGAGCAGAGGGACAACTTGGCCCGGAAGAGCGACGGAGGAGGCGAGCTGTGCGCCGTAAGCAGGTGGGTCGGTGGGTGGTGCCAGAGGGGAGCTGTGCCGTGTGGCTCTAGCTAAGCTCGGTCGTTTCTCTGTTTCCTAGGTGCGAAGCGAAGAGGAAAGCGGGCTGTCGGCAGCTCAGCTCCTCGGGCCAGGTGAGCACGGAGTGCTGGGCCGAAGCGGCAGCTCGTTTCAGGTCCCGTGTTGCTGGCGCGGGTCCGAGCGTCCTTTGGTGGTGTTTTACAGGCGGCAGCTGAGCGTCTCGGCGGTCCGCGGCGTGGCAGTCAAAAGCAAGGGCGGCCGGGTGGGCGAGCGGCCCAGGTAAGGGAGGGCGAGCTGGGACCGTCTGCGGGCAGGCTGTGTTTTCGGGCGGCGTCCGAGCGCGTGCCTCTGGTTTTGCGGGTGCCGCAGACGAGCCGGCAGGGGCGAAGCCGCACGCCGGCCGGCAGCCGAGAAGGTGAGGCGGCGGTGGGCGTTGCGGAGCCCGGTATTGCCCGGTCTCTCGCTTCATCTTTTCCTTCTCGCTTTGCAGGCGCTTTGTGGGCCCTCTGGACCGGGAGGAGCATTTGCGGTGAGCCGGGCTAGGGGCGAGGAGGAGCGTGGGGCCGGGGACTCGTTCCCGGCGCCACGGTTTTTTTTGCTTCTCGCCGTCGTAGGCGTCACCAGCGCTGAGGGTTTGTGACCGTGCCAGCGGCAGGACACGCCGACCGGACCGCCCTGGAGCTCAGCAGGAGGTGGGTGTCGCGGACGGACTCGGCGTTTGCCCCGCGGCGCCGTGTGCCGGCGTGGCTTAGCGAGCGCGTGCTTTCTCGTGCTCCTGCAGGCGCTGAAGAGGAACCCGGCGACGCGGGAAGACGGCCGTTGGCGCACGTGGCGTTTTCCTCTGCCGAAGATGGGTTCGGTCCCTCGGCCCTCTGAAAGCTAAGTGGAGGCGCGAGGGCTGGGAAGGGGCCGGGAATGGCAGGGACGGGGGGTTTAGCTCTGCTAAGGGCAAGGGCCGTCCAGGAACCGCGCCCTTGGCGCGGGTCAAGGGCCCGGGGACCTTTACCGTGCGATGCCAGCGTGTGCCGGGCAGGGCAGCTCCAGCCTGCGTCTGCGTTGTGGTGTAGTTCGGGAAGCCTGCCTTGCGCCTGTCAGCTGATCCTGGGGTCTCGTTGCGTTCGAGGGGCACGGAAGGCCTCTCGGGTGCCACCCCGGGATCTGGAACGCCGGTGCCGATCGGCGTAGCGCCGATCGGGCGCTGGTTTTCTGGTGTCGGCAGCCGAAAGCGTGGCGCGTTCTTGCCTTTGGGCCGTTTCTGGTCAGGGCTGATTGTGGCGTTGTCCTGGGCTGTGCCGGCAGCTCTAGCCATCCAGTCTCAGGGACTGGAACTTCAAGATGCTGGGAAGAAGTTCTTAGGTTTTTCATCAGCTTCTCGTTTGGTTGCGACGTCTCTGCTCGGTTGTGGCGCTGCTGCCGTCTCGTCAGGAGCCGTGACGTCGGGCTCCTTTTCCGTTTGAGGATGCAGGAGAGGCTCCTCTCCTCCCCGTAGATTATTGGGATCGATGCCCTTCTGGTCTCGGAGCGTCGTGTTCGTCGTGGAGCGTTTTTGGCGCTGTGGCCGTCGCGTGGTCTATAAGGTTCTGCGGAGCGTCTGTCGGCCCGGGTGCGCGTTTGGCTCGGAGCTGCTCTGCCCGGACGCGTAGAGGCAGGGGAGGGTGGACGGAGCTCTGGCGGTCCCCGGTTAACCTGCTGACGCGTTAAATTGCGTGGGCAGAGGCGGCGCGGTCATCTGGGATGGAGTAGCCGTGGCAGGGGAGCGGA
This sequence comes from Columba livia, assembly GCF_036013475.1. Classification (NCBI taxonomy): domain Eukaryota; kingdom Metazoa; phylum Chordata; class Aves; order Columbiformes; family Columbidae; genus Columba; species Columba livia. The sequence continues at coordinate 23,186,235 of NC_088611.1, forward strand.
GGGTCCCCGCGCAGGCGTTTGAGAGCCTCCACGAGAGCTTGGGACGTTATTGCGCCACAGAAAGCAGACCTGTGGGCTGGTCAGGCTGTTGATGGGCTGCTGGGTGACTTGCAGAATCACCTGATTTCAGGAGCAGAGGGACAACTTGGCCCGGAAGAGCGACGGAGGAGGCGAGCTGTGCGCCGTAAGCAGGTGGGTCGGTGGGTGGTGCCAGAGGGGAGCTGTGCCGTGTGGCTCTAGCTAAGCTCGGTCGTTTCTCTGTTTCCTAGGTGCGAAGCGAAGAGGAAAGCGGGCTGTCGGCAGCTCAGCTCCTCGGGCCAGGTGAGCACGGAGTGCTGGGCCGAAGCAGCAGCTCGTTTCAGGTCCCGTGTTGCTGGCGCGGGTCCGAGCGTCCTTTGGTGGTGTTTTACAGGCGGCAGCTGAGCGTCTCGGCGGTCCGCGGCGTGGCAGTCAAAAGCAAGGGCGGCCGGGTGGGCGAGCGGCCCAGGTAAGGGAGGGCGAGCTGGGACCGTCTGCGGGCAGGCTGTGTTTTCGGGCGGCGTCCGAGCGCGTGCCTCTGGTTTTGCGGGTGCCGCAGACGAGCCGGCAGGGGCGAAGCCGCACGCCGGCCGGCAGCCGAGAAGGTGAGGCGGCGGTGGGCGTTGCGGAGCCCGGTATTGCCCGGTCTCTCGCTTCATCTTTTCCTTCTCGCTTTGCAGGCGCTTTGTGGGCCCTCTGGACCGGGAGGAGCATTTGCGGTGAGCCGGGCTAGGGGCGAGGAGGAGCGTGGGGCCGGGGACTCGTTCCCGGCGCCATGGTTTTTTTTGCTTCTCGCCGTCGTAGGCGTCACCAGCGCTGAGGGTTTGTGACCGCGCCAGCGGCAGGACACGCCGACCGGACCGCCCTGGAGCTCAGCAGGAGGTGGGTGTCGCGGACGGACTCGGCGTTTGCCCCGCGGCGCCGTGTGCCGGCGTGGCTTAGCGAGCGCGTGCTTTCTCGTGCTCCTGCAGGCGCTGAAGAGGAACCCGGCGACGCGGGAAGACGGCCGTTGGTGCACGTGGCGTTTTCCTCTGCCGAAGATGGGTTCGGTCCCTCGGCCCTCTGAAAGCTAAGTGGAGGCGCGAGGGCTGGGAAGGGGCCGGGAATGGCAGGGACGGGGGGTTTAGCTCTGCTAAGGGCAAGGGCCGTCCAGGAACCGCGCCCTTGGCGCGGGTGAAGGGCCCGGGGACCTTTACCGTGTGATGCCAGCGTCTGCCGGGCAGGGCAGCTCCAGCCTGCGTCCGCGTTGTGGTGTAGTTCGGGAAGCCTGCCTTGCGCCTGTCAGGCGATCCTGGGGTCTCGTTGCGTTCGAGGGGCACGGAAGGCCTCTCGGGTGCCACCCCGGGATCTGGAACGCCGGTGCCGATCGGCGTAGCGCCGATCGGGCGCTGGTTTTCTGGTGTCGGCAGCCGAAAGCGTGGCGGGTTCTTGCCTTTCGGCCGTTTCTGGTCAGGGCTGATTGTGGCGTTGTCCTGGGCTGTGCCGGCAGCTCTAGCCATCCAGTCTCAGGGACTGGAACTTCAAGATGCTGGGAAGAAGTTCTTAGGTTTTTCATCAGCTTCTCGTTTGGTTGCGACGTCTCTGCTCGGTTGTGGCGCTGCCGCCGTCTCGTCAGGAGCCGCGACGTCGGGCTCCTTTTCCGTTTGAGGATGCAGGAGAGGCTCCTCTCCTCCCCGTAGATTATTGGGATCGATGCCCTTCTGGTCTCGGAGCGTCGTGTTCGTCGTGGAGCGTTTTTGGCGCTGTGGCCGTCGCGTGGTCTATAAGGTTCTGCGGAGCGTCTGTCGGCCCGGGTGCGCGTTTGGCTCGGAGCTGCTCTGCCCGGACGCGTAGAGGCAGGGGAGGGTGGACGGAGCTCTGGCGGTCCCCGGTTAACCTGCTGACGCGTTGAATTGCGTGGGCAGAGGCGGCGCGGTCATCTGGGATGGAGTAGCCGTGGGCAGGGGAGCGGAGGGTCCCCGCGCAGGCGTTTGAGAGCCTCCACGAGAGCTTGGGACGTTATTGCGCCACAGAAAGCAGACCTGTGGGCTGGTCAGGCTGTTGATGGGCTGCTGGGTGACTTGCAGAATCACGTGATTTCAGGAGCAGAGGGACAACTTGGCCCGGAAGAGCGACGGAGGAGGCGAGCTGTGCGCCGTAAGCAGGTGGGTCGGTGGGTGGTGCCAGAGGGGAGCTGTGCCGTGTGGCTCTAGCTAAGCTCGGTCGTTTCTCTGTTTCCTAGGTGCGAAGCGAAGAGGAAAGCGGGCTGTCGGCAGCTCAGCTCCTCGGGCCAGGTGAGCACGGAGTGCTGGGCCGAAGCGGCAGCTCGTTTCAGGTCCCGTGTTGCTGGCGCGGGTCCGAGCGTCCTTTGGTGGTGTTTTACAGGCGGCAGCTGAGCGTCTCGGCGGTCCGCGGCGTGGCAGTCCAAAGCAAGGGCGGCCGGGTGGGCGAGCGGCCCAGGTAAGGGAGGGCGAGCTGGGACCGTCTGCGGGCAGGCTGTGTTTTCGGGCGGCGTCCGAGCGCGTGCCTCTGGTTTTGCGGGTGCCGCAGACGAGCCGGCAGGGGCGAAGCCGCACGCCGGCCGGCAGCCGAGAAGGTGAGGCGGCGGTGGGCGTTGCGGAGCCCGGTATTGCCCGGTCTCTCGCTTCATCTTTTCCTTCTCGCTTTGCAGGCGCTTTGTGGGCCCTCTGGACCGGGAGGAGCATTTGCGGTGAGCCGGGCTAGGGGCGAGGAGGAGCGTGGGGCCGGGGACTCGTTCCCGGCGCCACGGTTTTTTTTTGCTTCTCGCCGTCGTAGGCGTCACCAGCGCTGAGGGTTTGTGACCGCGCCAGCGGCAGGACACGCCGACCGGACCGCCCTGGAGCTCAGCAGGAGGTGGGTGTCGCGGACGGACTCGGCGTTTGCCCCGCGGCGCCGTGTGCCGGCGTGGCTTAGCGAGCGCGTGATTTCTCATGCTCCTGCAGGCGCTGAAGAGGAACCCGGCGACGCGCGAAGACGGCCGTTGGCGCACGCGGCCTTTTCCTCTGCCGAAGATGGGTTCGGTCCCTCGGCCCTCTGAAAGCTAAGTGGAGGCGCGAGGGCTGGGAAGGGGCCGGGAATGGCAGGGCCGGGGGGTTTAGCTCTGCTAAGGGCAAGGGCCGTCCAGGAACCGCACCCTTGGCGCAGGTCAAGGGCCCGGGGACCTTTACCGTGCGATGCCAGCGTGTGCCGGGCAGGGCAGCTCCAGCCTGCGTCTGCGTTGTGGTGTAGTTCGGGAAGCCTGCCTTGCGCCTGTCAGCCGATCCTGGGGTCTCGTTGCGTTCGAGGGGCACGGAAGGCCTCTCAGGTGCCACCCCGGGATCTGGAACGCCGGTGCCGATCGGCGTAGCGCCGATCGGGCGCTGGTTTTCTGGTGTCGGCAGCCGAAAGCGTGGCGCGTTCTTGCCTTTGGGCCGTTTCTGGTCAGGGCTGATTGTGGCGTTGTCCTGGGCTGTGCCGGCAGCTCTAGCCATCCAGTCTCAGGGACTGGAACTTCAAGATGCTGGGAAGAAGTTCTTAGGTTTTTCATCAGCTTCTCGTTTGGTTGCGACGTCTCTGCTCGGTTGTGGCGCTGCCGCCGTCTCGTCAGGAGCCGTGACGTCGGGCTCCTTTTCCGTTTGAGGATGCAGGAGAGGCTCCTCTCCTCCCCGTAGATTATTGGGATCGATGCCCTTCTGGTCTCGGAGCGTCGTGTTCGTCGTGGAGCGTTTTTGGCGCTGTGGCCGTCGCGTGGTCTATAAGGTTCTGCGGAGCGTCTGTCGGCCCGGGTGCGCGTTTGGCTCGGAGCTGCTCTGCCCGGACGCGTAGAGGCAGGGGAGGGTGGACGGAGCTCTGGCGGTCCCCGGTTAACCTGCTGACGCGTTGAATTGCGTGGGCAGAGGCGGCGCGGTCATCTGGGATGGAGTAGCCGTGGGCAGGGGAGCGGAGGGTCCCCGCGCAGGCGTTTGAGAGCCTCCACGAGAGCTTGGGACGTTATTGCGCCACAGAAAGCAGACCTGTGGGCTGGTCAGGCTGTTGATGGGCTGCTGGGTGACTTGCAGAATCACCTGATTTCAGGAGCAGAGGGACAACTTGGCCCGGAAGAGCGCCGGAGGAGGCGAGCTGTGCGCCGTAAGCAGGTGGGTCGGTGGGTGGTGCCAGAGGGGAGCTGTGCCGTGTGGCTCTAGCTAAGCTCGGTCGTTTCTCTGTTTCCTAGGTGCGAAGCGAAGAGGAAAGCGGGCTGTCGGCAGCTCAGCTCCTCGGGCCAGGTGAGCACGGAGTGCTGGGCCGAAGCGGCAGCTCGTTTCAGGTCCCGTGTTGCTGGCGCGGGTCCGAGCGTCCTTTGGTGGTGTTTTACAGGCGGCAGCTGAGCGTCTCGGCGGTCCGCGGCGTGGCAGTCAAAAGCAAGGGCGGCCGGGTGGGCGAGCGGCCCAGGTAAGGGAGGGCGAGCTGGGACCGTCTGCGGGCAGGCTGTGTTTTCGGGCGGCGTCCGAGCGCGTGCCTCTGGTTTTGCGGGTGCCGCAGACGAGCCGGCAGGGGCGAAGCCGCACGCCGGCCGGCAGCCGAGAAGGTGAGGCGGCGGTGGGCGTTGCGGAGCCCGGTATTGCCCGGTCTCTCGCTTCATCTTTTCCTTCTCGCTTTGCAGGCGCTTTGTGGGCCCTCTGGACCAGGAGGAGCATTTGCGGTGAGCCGGGCTAGGGGCGAGGAGGAGCGTGGGGCCGGGGACTCGTTCCCGGCGCCACGGTTTTTTTTGCTTCTCGCCGTCGTAGGCGTCACCAGCGCTGAGGGTTTGTGACCGCGCCAGCGGCAGGACACGCCGACCGGACCGCCCTGGAGCTCAGCAGGAGGTGGGTGTCGCGGACGGACTCGGCGTTTGCCCCGCGGCGCCGTGTGCCGGCGTGGCTTAGCGAGCGCGTGATTTCTCGTGCTCCTGCAGGCGCTGAAGAGGAACCCGGCGACGCGCGAAGACGGCCGTTGGCGCACGCGGCGTTTTCCTCTGCCGAAGATGGGTTCGGTCCCTCGGCCCTCTGAAAGCTAAGTGGAGGCGCGAGGGCTGGGAAGGGGCCGGGAATGGCAGGGACGGGGGGTTTAGCTCTGCTAAGGGCAAGGGCCGTCCAGGAACCGCACCCTTGGCGCAGGTCAAGGGCCCGGGGACCTTTACCGTGCGATGCCAGCGTGTGCCGGGCAGGGCAGCTCCAGCCTGCGTCTGCGTTGTGGTGTAGTTCGGGAAGCCTGCCTTGCGCCTGTCAGCCGATCCTGGGGTCTCGTTGCGTTCGAGGGGCACGGAAGGCCTCTCGGGTGCCACCCCGGGATCTGGAACGCCGGTGCCGATCGGCGTAGCGCCGATCGGGCGCTGGTTTTCTGGTGTCGACAGCCGAAAGCGTGGCGCGTTCTTGCCTTTCGGCCGTTTCTGGTCAGGGCTGATTGTGGCGTTGTCCTGGGCTGTGCCGGCAGCTCTAGCCATCCAGTCTCAGGGACTGGAACTTCAAGATGCTGGGAAGAAGTTCTTAGGTTTTTCATCAGCTTCTCGTTTGGTTGCGACGTCTCTGCTCGGTTGTGGCGCTGCCGCCGTCTCGTCAGGAGCCGTGACGTCGGGCTCCTTTTCCGTTTGAGGATGCAGGAGAGGCTCCTCTCCTCCCCGTAGATTATTGGGATCGATGCCCTTCTGGTCTCGGAGCATCGTGTTCGTCGTGGAGCGTTTTTGGCGCTGTGGCCGTCGCGTGGTCTATAAGGTTCTGCGGAGCGTCTGTCGGCCCGGGTGCGCGTTTGGCTCGGAGCTGCTCTGCCCGGACGCGTAGAGGCAGGGGAGGGTGGACGGAGCTCTGGCGGTCCCCGGTTAACCTGCTGACGCGTTGAATTGCGTGGGCAGAGGCGGCGCGGTCATCTGGGATGGAGTAGCCGTGGGCAGGGGAGCGGAGGGTCCCCGCGCAGGCGTTTGAGAGCCTCCACGAGAGCTTGGGACGTTATTGCGCCACAGAAAGCAGACCTGTGGGCTGGTCAGGCTGTTGATGGGCTGCTGGGTGACTTGCAGAATCACCTGATTTCAGGAGCAGAGGGACAACTTGGCCCGGAAGAGCGACGGAGGAGGCGAGCTGTGCGCCGTAAGCAGGTGGGTCGGTGGGTGGTGCCAGAGGGGAGCTGTGCCGTGTGGCTCTAGCTAAGCTCGGTCGTTTCTCTGTTTCCTAGGTGCGAAGCGAAGAGGAAAGCGGGCTGTCGGCAGCTCAGCTCCTCGGGCCAGGTGAGCACGGAGTGCTGGGCCGAAGCGGCAGCTCGTTTCAGGTCCCGTGTTGCTGGCGCGGGTCCGAGCGTCCTTTGGTGGTGTTTTACAGGCGGCAGCTGAGCGTCTCGGCGGTCCGCGGCGTGGCAGTCAAAAGCAAGGGCGGCCGGGTGGGCGAGCGGCCCAGGTAAGGGAGGGCGAGCTGGGACCGTCTGCGGGCAGGCTGTGTTTTCGGGCGGCGTCCGAGCGCGTGCCTCTGGTTTTGCGGGTGCCGCAGACGAGCCGGCAGGGGCGAAGCCGCACGCCGGCCGGCAGCCGAGAAGGTGAGGCGGCGGTGGGCGTTGCGGAGCCCGGTATTGCCCGGTCTCTCGCTTCATCTTTTCCTTCTCGCTTTGCAGGCGCTTTGTGGGCCCTCTGGACCGGGAGGAGCATTTGCGGTGAGCCGGGCTAGGGGCGAGGAGGAGCGTGGGGCCGGGGACTCGTTCCCGGCGCCACGGTTTTTTTTTGCTTCTCGCCGTCGTAGGCGTCTCCAGCGCTGAGGGTTTGTGACCGCGCCAGCGGCAGGACACGCCCACCGGACCGCCCTGGAGCTCAGCAGGAGGTGGGTGTCGCGGACGGACTCGGCGTTTGCCCCGCGGCGCCGTGTGCCGGCGTGGCTTAGCGAGCGCGTGCTTTCTCGTGCTCCTGCAGGCGCTGAAGAGGAACCCGGCGACGCGGGAAGACGGCCGTTGGCGCACGCGGCGTTTTCCTCTGCCGAAGATGGGTTCGGTCCCTCGGCCCTCTGAAAGCTAAGTGGAGGCGCGAGGGCTGGGAAGGGGCCGGGAATGGCAGGGCCGGGGGGTTTAGCTCTGCTAAGGGCAAGGGCCGTCCAGGAACCGCGCCCTTGGCGCGGGTCAAGGGCCCGGGGACCTTTACCGTGCGATGCCAGCGTGTGCCGGGCAGGGCAGCTCCAGCCTGCGTCTGCGTTGTGGTGTAGTTCGGGAAGCCTGCCTTGCGCCTGTCAGCCGATCCTGGGGTCTCGTTGCGTTCGAGGGGCACGGAAGGCCTCTCGGGTGCCACCCCGGGATCTGGAACGCCGGTGCCGATCGGCGTAGCGCCGATCGGGCGCTGGTTTTCTGGTGTCGGCAGCCGAAAGCGTGGCGCGTTCTTGCCTTTGGGCCGTTTCTGGTCAGGGCTGATTGTGGCGTTGTCCTGGGCTGTGCCGGCAGCTCTAGCCATCCAGTCTCAGGGACTGGAACTTCAAGATGCTGGGAAGAAGTTCTTAGGTTTTTCATCAGCTTCTCGTTTGGTTGCGACGTCTCTGCTCGGTTGTGGCGCTGCCGCCGTCTCGTCAGGAGCCGTGACGTCGGGCTCCTTTTCCGTTTGAGGATGCAGGAGAGGCTCCTCTCCTCCCCGTAGATTATTGGGATCGATGCCCTTCTGGTCTCGGAGCGTCGTGTTCGTCGTGGAGCGTTTTTGGCGCTGTGGCCGTCGCGTGGTCTATAAGGTTCTGCGGAGCGTCTGTCGGCCCGGGTGCGCGTTTGGCTCGGAGCTGCTCTGCCCGGACACGTAGAGGCAGGTGAGGGTGGACGGAGCTCTGGCGGTCCCCGGTTAACCTGCTGACGCGTTGAATTGCGTGGGCAGAGGCGGCGCGGTCATCTGGGATGGAGTAGCCGTGGGCAGGGGAGCGGAGGGTCCCCGCGCAGGCGTTTGAGAGCCTCCACGAGAGCTTGGGACGTTATTGCGCCACAGAAAGCAGACCTGTGGGCTGGTCAGGCTGTGGATGGGCTGCTGGGTGACTTGCAGAATCACCTGATTTCAGGAGCAGAGGGACAACTTGGCCCGGAAGAGCGACGGAGGAGGCGAGCTGTGCGCCGTAAGCAGGTGGGTCGGTGGGTGGTGCCAGAGGGGAGCTGTGCCGTGTGGCTCTAGCTAAGCTCGGTCGTTTCTCTGTTTCCTAGGTGCGAAGCGAAGAGGAAAGCGGGCTGTCGGCAGCTCAGCTCCTCGGGCCAGGTGAGCACGGAGTGCTGGGCCGAAGCGGCAGCTCGTTTCAGGTCCCGTGTTGCTGGCGCGGGTCCGAGCGTCCTTTGGTGGTGTTTTACAGGCGGCAGCTGAGCGTCTCGGCGGTCCGCGGCGTGGCAGTCCAAAGCAAGGGCGGCCGGGTGGGCGAGCGGCCCAGGTAAGGGAGGGCGAGCTGGGACCGTCTGCGGGCAGGCTGTGTTTTCGGGCGGCGTCCGAGCGCGTGCCTCTGGTTTTGCGGGTGCCGCAGACGAGCCGGCAGGGGCGAAGCCGCACGCCGGCCGGCAGCCGAGAAGGTGAGGCGGCGGTGGGCGTTGCGGAGCCCGGTATTGCCCGGTCTCTCGCTTCATCTTTTCCTTCTCGCTTTGCAGGCGCTTTGTGGGCCCTCTGGACCGGGAGGAGCATTTGCGGTGAGCCGGGCTAGGGGCGAGGAGGAGCGTGGGGCCGGGGACTCGTTCCCGGCGCCACGGTTTTTTTTGCTTCTCGCCGTCGTAGGCGTCTCCAGCGCTGAGGGTTTGTGACCGCGCCAGCGGCAGGACACGCCCACCGGACCGCCCTGGAGCTCAGCAGGAGGTGGGTGTCGCGGACGGACTCGGCGTTTGCCCCGCGGCGCCGTGTGCCGGCGTGGCTTAGCGAGCGCGTGCTTTCTCGTGCTCCTGCAGGCGCTGAAGAGGAACCCGGCGACGCGGGAAGACGGCCGTTGGCGCACGCGGCGTTTTCCTCTGCCGAAGATGGGTTCGGTCCCTCGGCCCTCTGAAAGCTAAGTGGAGGCGCGAGGGCTGGGAAGGGGCCGGGAATGGCAGGGCCGGGGGGTTTAGCTCTGCTAAGGGCAAGGGCCGTCCAGGAACCGCGCCCTTGGCGCGGGTCAAGGGCCCGGGGACCTTTACCGTGCGATGCCAGCGTGTGCCGGGCAGGGCAGCTCCAGCCTGCGTCTGCGTTGTGGTGTAGTTCGGGAAGCCTGCCTTGCGCCTGTCAGCCGATCCTGGGGTCTCGTTGCGTTCGAGGGGCACGGAAGGCCTCTCGGGTGCCACCCCGGGATCTGGAACGCCGGTGCCGATCGGCGTAGCGCCGATCGGGCGCTGGTTTTCTGGTGTCGGCAGCCGAAAGCGTGGCGCGTTCTTGCCTTTGGGCCGTTTCTGGTCAGGGCTGATTGTGGCGTTGTCCTGGGCTGTGCCGGCAGCTCTAGCCATCCAGTCTCAGGGACTGGAACTTCAAGATGCTGGGAAGAAGTTCTTAGGTTTTTCATCAGCTTCTCGTTTGGTTGCGACGTCTCTGCTCGGTTGTGGCGCTGCCGCCGTCTCGTCAGGAGCCGTGACGTCGGGCTCCTTTTCCGTTTGAGGATGCAGGAGAGGCTCCTCTCCTCCCCGTAGATTATTGGGATCGATGCCCTTCTGGTCTCGGAGCGTCGTGTTCGTCGTGGAGCGTTTTTGGCGCTGTGGCCGTCGCGTGGTCTATAAGGTTCTGCGGAGCGTCTGTCGGCCCGGGTGCGCGTTTGGCTCGGAGCTGCTCTGCCCGGACGCGTAGAGGCAGGGGAGGGTGGACGGAGCTCTGGCGGTCCCCGGTTAACCTGCTGACGCGTTGAATTGCGTGGGCAGAGGCGGCGCGGTCATCTGGGATGGAGTAGCCGTGGGCAGGGGAGCGGAGGGTCCCCGCGCAGGCGTTTGAGAGCCTCCACGAGAGCTTGGGACGTTATTGCGCCACAGAAAGCAGACCTGTGGGCTGGTCAGGCTGTGGATGGGCTGCTGGGTGACTTGCAGAATCACCTGATTTCAGGAGCAGAGGGACAACTTGGCCCGGAAGAGCGACGGAGGAGGCGAGCTGTGCGCCGTAAGCAGGTGGGTCGGTGGGTGGTGCCAGAGGGGAGCTGTGCCGTGTGGCTCTAGCTAAGCTCGGTCGTTTCTCTGTTTCCTAGGTGCGAAGCGAAGAGGAAAGCGGGCTGTCGGCAGCTCAGCTCCTCGGGCCAGGTGAGCACGGAGTGCTGGGCCGAAGCGGCAGCTCGTTTCAGGTCCCGTGTTGCTGGCGCGGGTCCGAGCGTCCTTTGGTGGTGTTTTACAGGCGGCAGCTGAGCGTCTCGGCGGTCCGCGGCGTGGCAGTCCAAAGCAAGGGCGGCCGGGTGGGCGAGCGGCCCAGGTAAGGGAGGGCGAGCTGGGACCGTCTGCGGGCAGGCTGTGTTTTCGGGCGGCGTCCGAGCGCGTGCCTCTGGTTTTGCGGGTGCCGCAGACGAGCCGGCAGGGGCGAAGCCGCACGCCGGCCGGCAGCCGAGAAGGTGAGGCGGCGGTGGGCGTTGCGGAGCCCGGTATTGCCCGGTCTCTCGCTTCATCTTTTCCTTCTCGCTTTGCAGGCGCTTTGTGGGCCCTCTGGACCGGGAGGAGCATTTGCGGTGAGCCGGGCTAGGGGCGAGGAGGAGCGTGGGGCCGGGGACTCGTTCCCGGCGCCACGGTTTTTTTTGCTTCTCGCCGTCGTAGGCGTCTCCAGCGCTGAGGGTTTGTGACCGCGCCAGCGGCAGGACACGCCCACCGGACCGCCCTGGAGCTCAGCAGGAGGTGGGTGTCGCGGACGGACTCGGCGTTTGCCCCGCGGCGCCGTGTGCCGGCGTGGCTTAGCGAGCGCGTGCTTTCTCGTGCTCCTGCAGGCGCTGAAGAGGAACCCGGCGACGCGGGAAGACGGCCGTTGGCGCACGCGGCGTTTTCCTCTGCCGAAGATGGGTTCGGTCCCTCGGCCCTCTGAAAGCTAAGTGGAGGCGCGAGGGCTGGGAAGGGGCCGGGAATGGCAGGGCCGGGGGGTTTAGCTCTGCTAAGGGCAAGGGCCGTCCAGGAACCGCGCCCTTGGCGCGGGTCAAGGGCCCGGGGACCTTTACCGTGCGATGCCAGCGTGTGCCGGGCAGGGCAGCTCCAGCCTGCGTCTGCGTTGTGGTATAGTTCGGGAAGCCTGCCTTGCGCCTGTCAGCCGATCCTGGGGTCTCGTTGCGTTCGAGGGGCACGGAAGGCCTCTCGGGTGCCACCCCGGGATCTGGAACGCCGGTGCCGATCGGCGTAGCGCCGATCGGGCGCTGGTTTTCTGGTGTCGGCAGCCGAAAGCGTGGCGCGTTCTTGCCTTTGGGCCGTTTCTGGTCAGGGCTGATTGTGGCGTTGTCCTGGGCTGTGCCGGCAGCTCTAGCCATCCAGTCTCAGGGACTGGAACTTCAAGAAGCTGGGAAGAAGTTCTTAGGTTTTTCATCAGCTTCTCGTTTGGTTGCGACGTCTCTGCTCGGTTGTGGCGCTGCCGCCGTCTCGTCAGGAGCCGTGACGTCGGGCTCCTTTTCCGTTTGAGGATGCAGGAGAGGCTCCTCTCCTCCCCGTAGATTATTGGGATCGATGCCCTTCTGGTCTCGGAGCGTCGTGTTCGTCGTGGAGCGTTTTTGGCGCTGTGGCCGTCGCGTGGTCTATAAGGTTCTGCGGAGCGTCTGTCGGCCCGGGTGCGCGTTTGGCTCGGAGCTGCTCTGCCCGGACGCGTAGAGGCAGGTGAGGGTGGACGGAGCTCTGGCGGTCCCCGGTTAACCTGCTGACGCGTTGAATTGCGTGGGCAGAGGCGGCGCGGTCATCTGGGATGGAGTAGCCGTGGGCAGGGGAGCGGAGGGTCCCCGCGCAGGCGTTTGAGAGCCTCCACGAGAGCTTGGGACGTTATTGCGCCACAGAAAGCAGACCTGTGGGCTGGTCAGGCTGTGGATGGGCTGCTGGGTGACTTGCAGAATCACCTGATTTCAGGAGCAGAGGGACAACTTGGCCCGGAAGAGCGACGGAGGAGGCGAGCTGTGCGCCGTAAGCAGGTGGGTCGGTGGGTGGTGCCAGAGGGGAGCTGTGCCGTGTGGCTCTAGCTAAGCTCGGTCGTTTCTCTGTTTCCTAGGTGCGAAGCGAAGAGGAAAGCGGGCTGTCGGCAGCTCAGCTCCTCGGGCCAGGTGAGCACGGAGTGCTGGGCCGAAGCGGCAGCTCGTTTCAGGTCCCGTGTTGCTGGCGCGGGTCCGAGCGTCCTTTGGTGGTGTTTTACAGGCGGCAGCTGAGCGTCTCGGCGGTCCGCGGCGTGGCAGTCCAAAGCAAGGGCGGCCGGGTGGGCGAGCGGCCCAGGTAAGGGAGGGCGAGCTGGGACCGTCTGCGGGCAGGCTGTGTTTTCGGGCGGCGTCCGAGCGCGTGCCTCTGGTTTTGCGGGTGCCGCAGACGAGCCGGCAGGGGCGAAGCCGCACGCCGGCCGGCAGCCGAGAAGGTGAGGCGGCGGTGGGCGTTGCGGAGCCCGGTATTGCCCGGTCTCTCGCTTCATCTTTTCCTTCTCGCTTTGCAGGCGCTTTGTGGGCCCTCTGGACCGGGAGGAGCATTTGCGGTGAGCCGGGCTAGGGGCGAGGAGGAGCGTGGGGCCGGGGACTCGTTCCCGGCGCCACGGTTTTTTTTGCTTCTCGCCGTCGTAGGCGTCTCCAGCGCTGAGGGTTTGTGACCGCGCCAGCGGCAGGACACGCCCACCGGACCGCCCTGGAGCTCAGCAGGAGGTGGGTGTCGCGGACGGACTCGGCGTTTGCCCCGCGGCGCCGTGTGCCGGCGTGGCTTAGCGAGCGCGTGCTTTCTCGTGCTCCTGCAGGCGCTGAAGAGGAACCCGGCGACGCGGGAAGACGGCCGTTGGCGCACGCGGCGTTTTCCTCTGCCGAAGATGGGTTCGGTCCCTCGGCCCTCTGAAAGCTAAGTGGAGGCGCGAGGGCTGGGAAGGGGCCGGGAATGGCAGGGCCGGGGGGTTTAGCTCTGCTAAGGGCAAGGGCCGTCCAGGAACCGCGCCCTTGGCGCGGGTCAAGGGCCCGGGGACCTTTACCGTGCGATGCCAGCGTGTGCCGGGCAGGGCAGCTCCAGCCTGCGTCTGCGTTGTGGTGTAGTTCGGGAAGCCTGCCTTGCGCCTGTCAGCCGATCCTGGGGTCTCGTTGCGTTCGAGGGGCACGGAAGGCCTCTCGGGTGCCACCCCGGGATCTGGAACGCCGGTGCCGATCGGCGTAGCGCCGATCGGGCGCTGGTTTTCTGGTGTCGGCAGCCGAAAGCGTGGCGCGTTCTTGCCTTTGGGCCGTTTCTGGTCAGGGCTGATTGTGGCGTTGTCCTGGGCTGTGCCGGCAGCTCTAGCCATCCAGTCTCAGGGACTGGAACTTCAAGATGCTGGGAAGAAGTTCTTAGGTTTTTCATCAGCTTCTCGTTTGGTTGCGACGTCTCTGCTCGGTTGTGGCGCTGCCGCCGTCTCGTCAGGAGCCGTGACGTCGGGCTCCTTTTCCGTTTGAGGATGCAGGAGAGGCTCCTCTCCTCCCCGTAGATTATTGGGATCGATGCCCTTCTGGTCTCGGAGCGTCGTGTTCGTCGTGGAGCGTTTTTGGCGCTGTGGCCGTCGCGTGGTCTATAAGGTTCTGCGGAGCGTCTGTCGGCCCGGGTGCGCGTTTGGCTCGGAGCTGCTCTGCCCGGACGCGTAGAGGCAGGTGAGGGTGGACGGAGCTCTGGCGGTCCCCGGTTAACCTGCTGACGCGTTGAATTGCGTGGGCAGAGGCGGCGCGGTCATCTGGGATGGAGTAGCCATGGGCAGGGGAGCGGAGGGTCCCCGCGCAGGCGTTTGAGAGCCTCCACGAGAGCTTGGGACGTTATTGCGCCACAGAAAGCAGACCTGTGGGCTGGTCAGGCTGTGGATGGGCTGCTGGGTGACTTGCAGAATCACCTGATTTCAGGAGCAGAGGGACAACTTGGCCCGGAAGAGCGACGGAGGAGGCGAGCTGTGCGCCGTAAGCAGGTGGGTCGGTGGGTGGTGCCAGAGGGGAGCTGTGCCGTGTGGCTCTAGCTAAGCTCGGTCGTTTCTCTGTTTCCTAGGTGCGAAGCGAAGAGGAAAGCGGGCTGTCGGCAGCTCAGCTCCTCGGGCCAGGTGAGCACGGAGTGCTGGGCCGAAGCGGCAGCTCGTTTCAGGTCCCGTGTTGCTGGCGCGGGTCCGAGCGTCCTTTGGTGGTGTTTTACAGGCGGCAGCTGAGCGTCTCGGCGGTCCGCGGCGTGGCAGTCCAAAGCAAGGGCGGCCGGGTGGGCGAGCGGCCCAGGTAAGGGAGGGCGAGCTGGGACCGTCTGCGGGCAGGCTGTGTTTTCGGGCGGCGTCCGAGCGCGTGCCTCTGGTTTTGCGGGTGCCGCAGACGAGCCGGCAGGGGCGAAGCCGCACGCCGGCCGGCAGCCGAGAAGGTGAGGCGGCGGTGGGCGTTGCGGAGCCCGGTATTGCCCGGTCTCTCGCTTCATCTTTTCCTTCTCGCTTTGCAGGCGCTTTGTGGGCCCTCTGGACCGGGAGGAGCATTTGCGGTGAGCCGGGCTAGGGGCGAGGAGGAGCGTGGGGCCGGGGACTCGTTCCCGGCGCCACGGTTTTTTTTGCTTCTCGCCGTCGTAGGCGTCTCCAGCGCTGAGGGTTTGTGACCGCGCCAGCGGCAGGACACGCCCACCGGACCGCCCTGGAGCTCAGCAGGAGGTGGGTGTCGCGGACGGACTCGGCGTTTGCCCCGCGGCGCCGTGTGCCGGCGTGGCTTAGCGAGCGCGTGCTTTCTCGTGCTCCTGCAGGCGCTGAAGAGGAACCCGGCGACGCGGGAAGACGGCCGTTGGCGCACGCGGCGTTTTCCTCTGCCGAAGATGGGTTCGGTCCCTCGGCCCTCTGAAAGCTAAGTGGAGGCGCGAGGGCTGGGAAGGGGCCGGGAATGGCAGGGCCGGGGGGTTTAGCTCTGCTAAGGGCAAGGGCCGTCCAGGAACCGCGCCCTTGGCGCGGGTCAAGGGCCCGGGGACCTTTACCGTGCGATGCCAGCGTGTGCCGGGCAGGGCAGCTCCAGCCTGCGTCTGCGTTGTGGTGTAGTTCGGGAAGCCTGCCTTGCGCCTGTCAGCCGATCCTGGGGTCTCGTTGCGTTCGAGGGGCACGGAAGGCCTCTCGGGTGCCACCCCGGGATCTGGAACGCCGGTGCCGATCGGCGTAGCGCCGATCGGGCGCTGGTTTTCTGGTGTCGGCAGCCGAAAGCGTGGCGCGTTCTTGCCTTTGGGCCGTTTCTGGTCAGGGCTGATTGTGGCGTTGTCCTGGGCTGTGCCGGCAGCTCTAGCCATCCAGTCTCAGGGACTGGAACTTCAAGATGCTGGGAAGAAGTTCTTAGGTTTTTCATCAGCTTCTCGTTTGGTTGCGACGTCTCTGCTCGGTTGTGGCGCTGCCGCCGTCTCGTCAGGAGCCGTGACGTCGGGCTCCTTTTCCGTTTGAGGATGCAGGAGAGGCTCCTCTCCTCCCCGTAGATTATTGGGATCGATGCCCTTCTGGTCTCGGAGCGTCGTGTTCGTCGTGGAGCGTTTTTGGCGCTGTGGCCGTCGCGTGGTCTATAAGGTTCTGCGGAGCGTCTGTCGGCCCGGGTGCGCGTTTGGCTCGGAGCTGCTCTGCCCGGACGCGTAGAGGCAGGGGAGGGTGGACGGAGCTCTGGCGGTCCCCGGTTAACCTGCTGACGCGTTGAATTGCGTGGGCAGAGGCGGCGCGGTCATCTGGGATGGAGTAGCCGTGGGCAGGGGAGCGGAGGGTCCCCGCGCAGGCGTTTGAGAGCCTCCACGAGAGCTTGGGACGTTATTGCGCCACAGAAAGCAGACCTGTGGGCTGGTCAGGCTGTGGATGGGCTGCTGGGTGACTTGCAGAATCACCTGATTTCAGGAGCAGAGGGACAACTTGGCCCGGAAGAGCGACGGAGGAGGCGAGCTGTGCGCCGTAAGCAGGTGGGTCGGTGGGTGGTGCCAGAGGGGAGCTGTGCCGTGTGGCTCTAGCTAAGCTCGGTCGTTTCTCTGTTTCCTAGGTGCGAAGCGAAGAGGAAAGCGGGCTGTCGGCAGCTCAGCTCCTCGGGCCAGGTGAGCACGGAGTGCTGGGCCGAAGCGGCAGCTCGTTTCAGGTCCCGTGTTGCTGGCGCGGGTCCGAGCGTCCTTTGGTGGTGTTTTACAGGCGGCAGCTGAGCGTCTCGGCGGTCCGCGGCGTGGCAGTCCAAAGCAAGGGCGGCCGGGTGGGCGAGCGGCCCAGGTAAGGGAGGGCGAGCTGGGACCGTCTGCGGGCAGGCTGTGTTTTCGGGCGGCGTCCGAGCGCGTGCCTCTGGTTTTGCGGGTGCCGCAGACGAGCCGGCAGGGGCGAAGCCGCACGCCGGCCGGCAGCCGAGAAGGTGAGGCGGCGGTGGGCGTTGCGGAGCCCGGTATTGCCCGGTCTCTCGCTTCATCTTTTCCTTCTCGCTTTGCAGGCGCTTTGTGGGCCCTCTGGACCGGGAGGAGCATTTGCGGTGAGCCGGGCTAGGGGCGAGGAGGAGCGTGGGGCCGGGGACTCGTTCCCGGCGCCACGGTTTTTTTTGCTTCTCGCCGTCGTAGGCGTCTCCAGCGCTGAGGGTTTGTGACCGCGCCAGCGGCAGGACACGCCCACCGGACCGCCCTGGAGCTCAGCAGGAGGTGGGTGTCGCGGACGGACTCGGCGTTTGCCCCGCGGCGCCGTGTGCCGGCGTGGCTTAGCGAGCGCGTGCTTTCTCGTGCTCCTGCAGGCGCTGAAGAGGAACCCGGCGACGCGGGAAGACGGCCGTTGGCGCACGCGGCGTTTTCCTCTGCCGAAGATGGGTTCGGTCCCTCGGCCCTCTGAAAGCTAAGTGGAGGCGCGAGGGCTGGGAAGGGGCCGGGAATGGCAGGGCCGGGGGGTTTAGCTCTGCTAAGGGCAAGGGCCGTCCAGGAACCGCGCCCTTGGCGCGGGTCAAGGGCCCGGGGACCTTTACCGTGCGATGCCAGCGTGTGCCGGGCAGGGCAGCTCCAGCCTGCGTCTGCGTTGTGGTATAGTTCGGGAAGCCTGCCTTGCGCCTGTCAGCCGATCCTGGGGTCTCGTTGCGTTCGAGGGGCACGGAAGGCCTCTCGGGTGCCACCCCGGGATCTGGAACGCCGGTGCCGATCGGCGTAGCGCCGATCGGGCGCTGGTTTTCTGGTGTCGGCAGCCGAAAGCGTGGCGCGTTCTTGCCTTTGGGCCGTTTCTGGTCAGGGCTGATTGTGGCGTTGTCCTGGGCTGTGCCGGCAGCTCTAGCCATCCAGTCTCAGGGACTGGAACTTCAAGAAGCTGGGAAGAAGTTCTTAGGTTTTTCATCAGCTTCTCGTTTGGTTGCGACGTCTCTGCTCGGTTGTGGCGCTGCCGCCGTCTCGTCAGGAGCCGTGACGTCGGGCTCCTTTTCCGTTTGAGGATGCAGGAGAGGCTCCTCTCCTCCCCGTAGATTATTGGGATCGATGCCCTTCTGGTCTCGGAGCGTCGTGTTCGTCGTGGAGCGTTTTTGGCGCTGTGGCCGTCGCGTGGTCTATAAGGTTCTGCGGAGCGTCTGTCGGCCCGGGTGCGCGTTTGGCTCGGAGCTGCTCTGCCCGGACGCGTAGAGGCAGGTGAGGGTGGACGGAGCTCTGGCGGTCCCCGGTTAACCTGCTGACGCGTTGAATTGCGTGGGCAGAGGCGGCGCGGTCATCTGGGATGGAGTAGCCGTGGGCAGGGGAGCGGAGGGTCCCCGCGCAGGCGTTTGAGAGCCTCCACGAGAGCTTGGGACGTTATTGCGCCACAGAAAGCAGACCTGTGGGCTGGTCAGGCTGTGGATGGGCTGCTGGGTGACTTGCAGAATCACCTGATTTCAGGAGCAGAGGGACAACTTGGCCCGGAAGAGCGACGGAGGAGGCGAGCTGTGCGCCGTAAGCAGGTGGGTCGGTGGGTGGTGCCAGAGGGGAGCTGTGCCGTGTGGCTCTAGCTAAGCTCGGTCGTTTCTCTGTTTCCTAGGTGCGAAGCGAAGAGGAAAGCGGGCTGTCGGCAGCTCAGCTCCTCGGGCCAGGTGAGCACGGAGTGCTGGGCCGAAGCGGCAGCTCGTTTCAGGTCCCGTGTTGCTGGCGCGGGTCCGAGCGTCCTTTGGTGGTGTTTTACAGGCGGCAGCTGAGCGTCTCGGCGGTCCGCGGCGTGGCAGTCCAAAGCAAGGGCGGCCGGGTGGGCGAGCGGCCCAGGTAAGGGAGGGCGAGCTGGGACCGTCTGCGGGCAGGCTGTGTTTTCGGGCGGCGTCCGAGCGCGTGCCTCTGGTTTTGCGGGTGCCGCAGACGAGCCGGCAGGGGCGAAGCCGCACGCCGGCCGGCAGCCGAGAAGGTGAGGCGGCGGTGGGCGTTGCGGAGCCCGGTATTGCCCGGTCTCTCGCTTCATCTTTTCCTTCTCGCTTTGCAGGCGCTTTGTGGGCCCTCTGGACCGGGAGGAGCATTTGCGGTGAGCCGGGCTAGGGGCGAGGAGGAGCGTGGGGCCGGGGACTCGTTCCCGGCGCCACGGTTTTTTTTGCTTCTCGCCGTCGTAGGCGTCTCCAGCGCTGAGGGTTTGTGACCGCGCCAGCGGCAGGACACGCCCACCGGACCGCCCTGGAGCTCAGCAGGAGGTGGGTGTCGCGGACGGACTCGGCGTTTGCCCCGCGGCGCCGTGTGCCGGCGTGGCTTAGCGAGCGCGTGCTTTCTCGTGCTCCTGCAGGCGCTGAAGAGGAACCCGGCGACGCGGGAAGACGGCCGTTGGCGCACGCGGCGTTTTCCTCTGCCGAAGATGGGTTCGGTCCCTCGGCCCTCTGAAAGCTAAGTGGAGGCGCGAGGGCTGGGAAGGGGCCGGGAATGGCAGGGCCGGGGGGTTTAGCTCTGCTAAGGGCAAGGGCCGTCCAGGAACCGCGCCCTTGGCGCGGGTCAAGGGCCCGGGGACCTTTACCGTGCGATGCCAGCGTGTGCCGGGCAGGGCAGCTCCAGCCTGCGTCTGCGTTGTGGTGTAGTTCGGGAAGCCTGCCTTGCGCCTGTCAGCCGATCCTGGGGTCTCGTTGCGTTCGAGGGGCACGGAAGGCCTCTCGGGTGCCACCCCGGGATCTGGAACGCCGGTGCCGATCGGCGTAGCGCCGATCGGGCGCTGGTTTTCTGGTGTCGGCAGCCGAAAGCGTGGCGCGTTCTTGCCTTTGGGCCGTTTCTGGTCAGGGCTGATTGTGGCGTTGTCCTGGGCTGTGCCGGCAGCTCTAGCCATCCAGTCTCAGGGACTGGAACTTCAAGATGCTGGGAAGAAGTTCTTAGGTTTTTCATCAGCTTCTCGTTTGGTTGCGACGTCTCTGCTCGGTTGTGGCGCTGCCGCCGTCTCGTCAGGAGCCGTGACGTCGGGCTCCTTTTCCGTTTGAGGATGCAGGAGAGGCTCCTCTCCTCCCCGTAGATTATTGGGATCGATGCCCTTCTGGTCTCGGAGCGTCGTGTTCGTCGTGGAGCGTTTTTGGCGCTGTGGCCGTCGCGTGGTCTATAAGGTTCTGCGGAGCGTCTGTCGGCCCGGGTGCGCGTTTGGCTCGGAGCTGCTCTGCCCGGACGCGTAGAGGCAGGTGAGGGTGGACGGAGCTCTGGCGGTCCCCGGTTAACCTGCTGACGCGTTGAATTGCGTGGGCAGAGGCGGCGCGGTCATCTGGGATGGAGTAGCCATGGGCAGGGGAGCGGAGGGTCCCCGCGCAGGCGTTTGAGAGCCTCCACGAGAGCTTGGGACGTTATTGCGCCACAGAAAGCAGACCTGTGGGCTGGTCAGGCTGTGGATGGGCTGCTGGGTGACTTGCAGAATCACCTGATTTCAGGAGCAGAGGGACAACTTGGCCCGGAAGAGCGACGGAGGAGGCGAGCTGTGCGCCGTAAGCAGGTGGGTCGGTGGGTGGTGCCAGAGGGGAGCTGTGCCGTGTGGCTCTAGCTAAGCTCGGTCGTTTCTCTGTTTCCTAGGTGCGAAGCGAAGAGGAAAGCGGGCTGTCGGCAGCTCAGCTCCTCGGGCCAGGTGAGCACGGAGTGCTGGGCCGAAGCGGCAGCTCGTTTCAGGTCCCGTGTTGCTGGCGCGGGTCCGAGCGTCCTTTGGTGGTGTTTTACAGGCGGCAGCTGAGCGTCTCGGCGGTCCGCGGCGTGGCAGTCCAAAGCAAGGGCGGCCGGGTGGGCGAGCGGCCCAGGTAAGGGAGGGCGAGCTGGGACCGTCTGCGGGCAGGCTGTGTTTTCGGGCGGCGTCCGAGCGCGTGCCTCTGGTTTTGCGGGTGCCGCAGACGAGCCGGCAGGGGCGAAGCCGCACGCCGGCCGGCAGCCGAGAAGGTGAGGCGGCGGTGGGCGTTGCGGAGCCCGGTATTGCCCGGTCTCTCGCTTCATCTTTTCCTTCTCGCTTTGCAGGCGCTTTGTGGGCCCTCTGGACCGGGAGGAGCATTTGCGGTGAGCCGGGCTAGGGGCGAGGAGGAGCGTGGGGCCGGGGACTCGTTCCCGGCGCCACGGTTTTTTTTGCTTCTCGCCGTCGTAGGCGTCTCCAGCGCTGAGGGTTTGTGACCGCGCCAGCGGCAGGACACGCCGACCGGACCGCCCTGGAGCTCAGCAGGAGGTGGGTGTCGCGGACGGACTCGGCGTTTGCCCCGCGGCGCCGTGTGCCGGCGTGGCTTAGCGAGCGCGTGCTTTCTCGTGCTCCTGCAGGCGCTGAAGAGGAACCCGGCGACGCGGGAAGACGGCCGTTGGCGCACGCGGCGTTTTCCTCTGCCGAAGATGGGTTCGGTCCCTCGGCCCTCTGAAAGCTAAGTGGAGGCGCGAGGGCTGGGAAGGGGCCGGGAATGGCAGGGCCGGGGGGTTTAGCTCTGCTAAGGGCAAGGGCCGTCCAGGAACCGCGCCCTTGGCGCGGGTCAAGGGCCCGGGGACCTTTACCGTGCGATGCCAGCGTGTGCCGGGCAGGGCAGCTCCAGCCTGCGTCTGCGTTGTGGTATAGTTCGGGAAGCCTGCCTTGCGCCTGTCAGCCGATCCTGGGGTCTCGTTGCGTTCGAGGGGCACGGAAGGCCTCTCGGGTGCCACCCCGGGATCTGGAACGCCGGTGCCGATCGGCGTAGCGCCGATCGGGCGCTGGTTTTCTGGTGTCGGCAGCCGAAAGCGTGGCGCGTTCTTGCCTTTGGGCCGTTTCTGGTCAGGGCTGATTGTGGCGTTGTCCTGGGCTGTGCCGGCAGCTCTAGCCATCCAGTCTCAGGGACTGGAACTTCAAGAAGCTGGGAAGAAGTTCTTAGGTTTTTCATCAGCTTCTCGTTTGGTTGCGACGTCTCTGCTCGGTTGTGGCGCTGCCGCCGTCTCGTCAGGAGCCGTGACGTCGGGCTCCTTTTCCGTTTGAGGATGCAGGAGAGGCTCCTCTCCTCCCCGTAGATTATTGGGATCGATGCCCTTCTGGTCTCGGAGCGTCGTGTTCGTCGTGGAGCGTTTTTGGCGCTGTGGCCGTCGCGTGGTCTATAAGGTTCTGCGGAGCGTCTGTCGGCCCGGGTGCGCGTTTGGCTCGGAGCTGCTCTGCCCGGACGCGTAGAGGCAGGGGAGGGTGGACGGAGCTCTGGCGGTCCCCGGTTAACCTGCTGACGCGTTGAATTGCGTGGGCAGAGGCGGCGCGGTCATCTGGGATGGAGTAGCCGTGGGCAGGGGAGCGGAGGGTCCCCGCGCAGGCGTTTGAGAGCCTCCACGAGAGCTTGGGACGTTATTGCGCCACAGAAAGCAGACCTGTGGGCTGGTCAGGCTGTGGATGGGCTGCTGGGTGACTTGCAGAATCACCTGATTTCAGGAGCAGAGGGACAACTTGGCCCGGAAGAGCGCCGGAGGAGGCGAGCTGTGCGCCGTAAGCAGGTGGGTCGGTGGGTGGTGCCAGAGGGGAGCTGTGCCGTGTGGCTCTAGCTAAGCTCGGTCGTTTCTCTGTTTCCTAGGTGCGAAGCGAAGAGGAAAGCGGGCTGTCGGCAGCTCAGCTCCTCGGGCCAGGTGAGCACGGAGTGCTGGGCCGAAGCGGCAGCTCGTTTCAGGTCCCGTGTTGCTGGCGCGGGTCCGAGCGTCCTTTGGTGGTGTTTTACAGGCGGCAGCTGAGCGTCTCGGCGGTCCGCGGCGTGGCAGTCCAAAGCAAGGGCGGCCGGGTGGGCGAGCGGCCCAGGTAAGGGAGGGCGAGCTGGGACCGTCTGCGGGCAGGCTGTGTTTTCGGGCGGCGTCCGAGCGCGTGCCTCTGGTTTTGCGGGTGCCGCAGACGAGCCGGCAGGGGCGAAGCCGCACGCCGGACGGCAGCCGAGAAGGTGAGGCGGCGGTGGGCGTTGCGGAGCCCGGTATTGCCCGGTCTCTCGCTTCATCTTTTCCTTCTCGCTTTGCAGGCGCTTTGTGGGCCCTCTGGACCGGGAGGAGCATTTGCGGTGAGCCGGGCTAGGGGCGAGGAGGAGCGTGGGGCCGGGGACTCGTTCCCGGCGCCACGGTTTTTTTTGCTTCTCGCCGTCGTAGGCGTCACCAGCGCTGAGGGTTTGTGACCGCGCCAGCGGCAGGACACGCCCACCGGACCGCCCTGGAGCTCAGCAGGAGGTGGGTGTCGCGGACGGACTCGGCGTTTGCCCCGCGGCGCCGTGTGCCGGCGTGGCTTAGCGAGCGCGTGCTTTCTCGTGCTCCTGCAGGCGCTGAAGAGGAACCCGGCGACGCGGGAAGACGGCCGTTGGCGCACGCGGCGTTTTCCTCTGCCGAAGATGGGTTCGGTCCCTCGGCCCTCTGAAAGCTAAGTGGAGGCGCGAGGGCTGGGAAGGGGCCGGGAATGGCAGGGCCGGGGGGTTTAGCTCTGCTAAGGGCAAGGGCCGTCCAGGAACCGCGCCCTTGGCGCGGGTCAAGGGCCCGGGGACCTTTACCGTGCGATGCCAGCGTGTGCCGGGCAGGGCAGCTCCAGCCTGCGTCTGCGTTGTGGTGTAGTTCGGGAAGCCTGCCTTGCGCCTGTCAGCCGATCCTGGGGTCTCGTTGCGTTCGAGGGGCACGGAAGGCCTCTCGGGTGCCACCCCGGGATCTGGAACGCCGGTGCCGATCGGCGTAGCGCCGATCGGGCGCTGGTTTTCTGGTGTCGGCAGCCGAAAGCGTGGCGCGTTCTTGCCTTTGGGCCGTTTCTGGTCAGGGCTGATTGTGGCGTTGTCCTGGGCTGTGCCGGCAGCTCTAGCCATCCAGTCTCAGGGACTGGAACTTCAAGATGCTGGGAAGAAGTTCTTAGGTTTTTCATCAGCTTCTCGTTTGGTTGCGACGTCTCTGCTCGGTTGTGGCGCTGCCGCCGTCTCGTCAGGAGCCGTGACGTCGGGCTCCTTTTCCGTTTGAGGATGCAGGAGAGGCTCCTCTCCTCCCCGTAGATTATTGGGATCGATGCCCTTCTGGTCTCGGAGCGTCGTGTTCGTCGTGGAGCGTTTTTGGCGCTGTGGCCGTCGCGTGGTCTATAAGGTTCTGCGGAGCGTCTGTCGGCCCGGGTGCGCGTTTGGCTCGGAGCTGCTCTGCCCGGACGCGTAGAGGCAGGGGAGGGTGGACGGAGCTCTGGCGGTCCCCGGTTAACCTGCTGACGCGTTAAATTGCGTGGGCAGAGGCGGCGCGGTCATCTGGGATGGAGTAGCCGTGGCAGGGGAGCGGAGGGTCCCCGCGCAGGCGTTTGAGAGCCTCCATGAGAGCTTGGGACGTTATTGCGCCACAGAAAGCAGACCTGTGGGCTGGTCAGGCTGTTGATGGGCTGCTGGGTGACTTGCAGAATCACCTGATTTCAGGAGCAGAGGGACAACTTGGCCCGGAAGAGCGACGGAGGAGGCGAGCTGTGCGCCGTAAGCAGGTGGGTCGGTGGGTGGTGCCAGAGGGGAGCTGTGCCGTGAGGCTCTAGCTAAGCTCGGTCGTTTCTCTGTTTCCTAGGTGCGAAGCGAAGAGGAAAGCGGGCTGTCGGCAGCTCAGCTCCTCGGGCCAGGTGAGCACGGAGTGCTGGGCCGAAGCGGCAGCTCGTTTCAGGTCCCGTGTTGCTGGCGCGGGTCCGAGCGTCCTTTGGTGGTGTTTTACAGGCGGCAGCTGAGCGTCTCGGCGGTCCGCGGCATGGCAGTCAAAAGCAAGGGCGGCCGGGTGGGCGAGCGGCCCAGGTAAGGGAGGGCGAGCTGGGACCGTCTGCGGGCAGGCTGTGTTTTCGGGCGGCGTCCGAGCGCGTGCCTCTGGTTTTGCGGGTGCCGCAGACGAGCCGGCAGGGGCGAAGCCGCACGCCGGCCGGCAGCCGAGAAGGTGAGGCGGCGGTGGGCGTTGCGGAGCCCGGTATTGCCCGGTCTCTCGCTTCATCTTTTCCTTCTCGCTTTGCAGGCGCTTTGTGGGCCCTCTGGACCGGGAGGAGCATTTGCGGTGAGCCGGGCTAGGGGCGAGGAGGAGCGTGGGGCCGGGGACTCGTTCCCGGCGCCACGGTTTTTTTTTGCTTCTCGCCGTCGTAGGCGTCACCAGCGCTGAGGGTTTGTGACCGCGCCAGCGGCAGGACACGCCGACCGGACCGCCCTGGAGCTCAGCAGGAGGTGGGTGTCGCGGACGGACTCGGCGTTTGCCCCGCGGCGCCGTGTGCCGGCGTGGCTTAGCGAGCGCGTGCTTTCTCGTGCTCCTGCAGGCGCTGAAGAGGAACCCGGCGACGCGGGAAGACGGCCGTTGGCGCACGTGGCGTTTTCCTCTGCCGAAGATGGGTTCGGTCCCTCGGCCCTCTGAAAGCTAAGTGGAGGCGCGAGGGCTGGGAAGGGGCGGAGAATGGCAGGGACGGGGGGTTTAGCTCTGCTAAGGGCAAGGGCCGTCCAGGAACCGCGCCCTTGGCGCGGGTCAAGGGCCCGGGGACCTTTACCGTGCGATGCCAGCGTGTGCCGGGCAGGGCAGCTCCAGCCTGCGTCTGCGTTGTGGTGTAGTTCGGGAAGCCTGCCTTGCGCCTGTCAGCCGATCCTGGGGTCTCGTTGCGTTCGAGGGGCACGGAAGGCCTCTCGGGTGCCACCCCGGGATCTGGAACGCCGGTGCCGATCGGCGTAGCGCCGATCGGGCGCTGGTTTTCTGGTGTCGGCAGCCGAAAGCGTGGTGGGTTCTTGCCTTTGGGCCGTTTCTGGTCAGGGCCGATTGTGGCGTTGTCCTGGGCTGTGCCGGAAGCTCTAGCCATCCAGTCTCAGGGACTGGAACTTCAAGATGCTGGGAAGAAGTTCTTAGGTTTTTCATCAGCTTCTCGTTTGGTTGCGACGTCTCTGCTCGGTTGTGGCGCTGCCGCCGTCTCGTCAGGAGCCGTGACGTCGGGCTCCTTTTCCGTTTGAGGATGCAGGAGAGGCTCCTCTCCTCCCCGTAGATTATTGGGATCGATGCCCTTCTGGTCTCGGAGCGTCGTGTTCGTCGTGGAGCGTTTTTGGCGCTGTGGCCGTCGCGTGGTCTATAAGGTTCTGCGGAGCGTCTGTCGGCCCGGGTGCGCGTTTGGCTCGGAGCTGCTCTGCCCGGACGCGTAGAGGCAGGGGAGGGTGGACGGAGCTCTGGCGGTCCCCGGTTAACCTGCTGACGCGTTAAATTGCGTGGGCAGAGGCGGCGCGGTCATCTGGGATGGAGTAGCCGTGGCAGGGGAGCGGAGGGTCCCCGCGCAGGCGTTTGAGAGCCTCCACGAGAGCTTGGGACGTTATTGCGCCACAGAAAGCAGACCTGTGGGCTGGTCAGGCTGTTGATGGGCTGCTGGGTGACTTGCAGAATCACCTGATTTCAGGAGCAGAGGGACAACTTGGCCCGGAAGAGCGACGGAGGAGGCGAGCTGTGCGCCGTAAGCAGGTGGGTCGGTGGGTGGTGCCAGAGGGGAGCTGTGCCGTGTGGCTCTAGCTAAGCTCGGTCGTTTCTCTGTTTCCTAGGTGCGAAGCGAAGAGGAAAGCGGGCTGTCGGCAGCTCAGCTCCTCGGGCCAGGTGAGCACGGAGTGCTGGGCCGAAGCGGCAGCTCGTTTCAGGTCCCGTGTTGCTGGCGCGGGTCCGAGCGTCCTTTGGTGGTGTTTTACAGGCGGCAGCTGAGCGTCTCGGCGGTCCGCGGCGTGGCAGTCAAAAGCAAGGGCGGCCGGGTGGGCGAGCGGCCCAGGTAAGGGAGGGCGAGCTGGGACCGTCTGCGGGCAGGCTGTGTTTTCGGGCGGCGTCCGAGCGCGTGCCTCTGGTTTTGCGGGTGCCGCAGACGAGCCGGCAGGGGCGAAGCCGCACGCCGGCCGGCCGCCGAGAAGGTGAGGCGGCGGTGGGCGTTGCGGAGCCCGGTATTGCCCGGTGTCTCGCTTCATCTTTTCCTTCTCGCTTTGCAGGCGCTTTGTGGGCCCTCTGGACCGGGAGGAGCATTTGCGGTGAGCCGGGCTAGGGGCGAGGAGGAGCGTGGGGCCGGGGACTCGTTCCCGGCGCCACGGTTTTTTTTGCTTCTCGCCGTCGTAGGCGTCTCCAGCACTGAGGGTTTGTGACCGCGCCAGCGGCAGGACACGCCGACCGGACCGCCCTGGAGCTCAGCAGGAGGTGGGTGTTGCCGACGGACTCGGCGTTTGCCCCGCGGCGCCGTGTGCCGGCGTGGCGTAGCGAGCGCGTGATTTCTCGTGCTCCTGCAGGCGCTGCAGAGGAACCTGGCGACGCGCGAAGACGGCCGTTGGCGCACGCGGCGTTTTCCTCTGCCGAAGATGGGTTCGGTCCCTCGGCCCTCTGAAAGCTAAGTGGAGGCGCGAGGGCTGGGAAGGGGCCGGGAATAGCAGGGACGGGGGGTTTAGCTCTGCTAAGGGCAAGGGCCGTCCAGGAACCGCGCCCTTGGTGCGGGTGAAGGGCCCGGGGACCTTTACCGTGTGATGCCAGCGTCTGCCGGGCAGGGCAGCTCCAGCCTGCGTCCGCGTTGTGGTGTAGTTCGGGAAGCCTGCCTTGCGCCTGTCAGGCGATCCTGGGGTCTCGTTGCGTTCGAGGGGCACGGAAGGCCTCTCGGGTGCCACCCCGGGATCTGGAACGCCGGTGCCGATCGGCGTAGCGCCGATCGGGCGCTGGTTTTCTGGTGTCGGCAGCTGAAAGCGTGGCGGGTTCTTGCCTTTCGGCCGTTTCTGGTCAGGGCTGATTGTGGCGTTGTCCTGGGCTGTGCCGGCAGCTCTAGCCATCCAGTCTCAGGGACTGGAACTTCAAGATGCTGGGAAGAAGTTCTTAGGTTTTTCATCAGCTTCTCGTTTGGTTGCGACGTCTCTGCTCGGTTGTGGCGCTGCCGCCGTCTCGTCAGGAGCCGCGACGTCGGGCTCCTTTTCCGTTTGAGGATGCAGGAGAGGCTCCTCTCCTCCCCGTAGATTATTGGGATCGATGCCCTTCTGGTCTAGGAGCGTCGTGTTCGTCGTGGAGCGTTTTTGGCGCTGTGGCCGTCGCGTGGTCTATAAGGTTCTGCGGAGCGTCTGTCGGCCCGGGTGCGCGTTTGGCTCGGAGCTGCTCTGCCCGGACGCGTAGAGGCAGGGGAGGGTGGACGGAGCTCTGGCGGTCCCCGGTTAACCTGCTGACGCGTTGAATTGCGTGGGCAGAGGCGGCGCGGTCATCTGGGATGGAGTAGCCGTGGGCAGGGGAGCGGAGGGTCCCCGCGCAGGCGTTTGAGAGCCTCCACGAGAGCTTGGGACGTTATTGCACCACAGAAAGCAGACCTGTGGGCTGGTCAGGCTGTGGATGGGCTGCTGGGTGACTTGCAGAATCACCTGATTTCAGGAGCAGAGGGACAACTTGGCCCGGAAGAGCGCCGGAGGAGGCGAGCTGTGCGCCGTAAGCAGGTGGGTCGGTGGGTGGTGCCAGAGGGGAGCTGTGCCGTGTGGCTCTAGCTAAGCTCGGTCGTTTCTCTGTTTCCTAGGTGCGAAGCGAAGAGGAAAGCGGGCTGTCGGCAGCTCAGCTCCTCGGGCCAGGTGAGCACGGAGTGCTGGGCCGAAGCGGCAGCTCGTTTCAGGTCCCGTGTTGCTGGCGCGGGTCCGAGCGTCCTTTGGTGGTGTTTTACAGGCGGCAGCTGAGCGTCTCGGCGGTCCGCGGCGTGGCAGTCAAAAGCAAGGGCGGCCGGGTGGGCGAGCGGCCCAGGTAAGGGAGGGCGAGCTGGGACCGTCTGCGGGCAGGCTGTGTTTTCGGGCGGTGTCCGAGCGCGTGCCTCTGGTTTTGCGGGTGCCGCAGACGAGCCGGCAGGGGCGAAGCCGCACGCCGGCCGGCAGCCGAGAAGGTGAGGCGGCGGTGGGCGTTGCGGAGCCCGGTATTGCCCGGTCTCTCGCTTCATCTTTTCCTTCTCGCTTTGCAGGTGCTTTGTGGGCCCTCTGGACCGGGAGGAGCATTTGCGGTGAGCCGGGCTAGGGGCGAGGAGGAGCGTGGGGCCGGGGACTCGTTCCCGGCGCCACGGTTTTTTTTTGCTTCTCGCCGTCGTAGGCGTCACCAGCGCTGAGGGTTTGTGACCGCGCCAGCGGCAGGACACGCCGACCGGACCGCCCTGGAGCTCAGCAGGAGGTGGGTGTCGCGGACGGACTCGACGTTTGCCCCGCGGCGCCGTGTGCCGGCGTGGCTTAGCGAGCGCGTGATTTCTCGTGCTCCTGCAGGCGCTGAAGAGGAACCTGGCGACGCGGGAAGACGGCCGTTGGCGCACGCGGCGTTTTCCTCTGCCGAAGATGGGTTCGGTCCCTCGGCCCTCTGAAAGCTAAGTGGAGGCGCGAGGGCTGGGAAGGGGCCGGGAATGGCAGGGCCGGGGGGTTTAGCTCTGCTAAGGGCAAGGGCCGTCCAGGAACCGCGCCCTTGGCGCGGGTCAAGGGCCCGGGGACCTTTACCGTGCGATGCCAGCGTGTGCCGGGCAGGGCAGCTCCAGCCTGCGTCCGCGTTGTGGTGTAGTTCGGGAAGCCTGCCTTGCGCCTGTCAGCCGATCCTGGGGTCTCGTTGCATTCGAGGGGCACGGAAGGCCTCTCGGGTGCCACCCCGGGATCTGGAACGCCGGTGCCGATCGGCGTAGCGCCGATCGGGCGCTGGTTTTCTGGTGTCGGCAGCCGAAAGCGTGGCGGGTTCTTGCCTTTGGGCCGTTTCTGGTCAGGGCTGATTGTGGCGTTGTCCTGGGCTGTGCCGGCAGCTCTAGCCATCCAGTCTCAGGGACTGGAACTT
Source organism: Columba livia (assembly GCF_036013475.1). NCBI lineage: Eukaryota > Metazoa > Chordata > Aves > Columbiformes > Columbidae > Columba > Columba livia. The sequence goes on from NC_088611.1 coordinate 23,215,356, forward strand.
CAAGATGCTGGGAAGAAGTTCTTAGGTTTTTCATCAGCTTCTCGTTTGGTTGCGACGTCTCTGCTCGGTTGTGGCGCTGCCGCCGTCTCGTCAGGAGCCGTGACGTCGGGCTCCTTTTCCGTTTGAGGATGCAGGAGAGGCTCCTCTCCTCCCCGTAGATTATTGGGATCGATGCCCTTCTGGTCTCGGAGCGTCGTGTTCGTCGTGGAGCGTTTTTGGCGCTGTGGCCGTCGCGTGGTCTATAAGGTTCTGCGGAGCGTCTGTCGGCCCGGGTGCGCGTTTGGCTCGGAGCTGCTCTGCCCGGACGCGTAGAGGCAGGGGAGGGTGGACGGAGCTCTGGCGGTCCCCGGTTAACCTGCTGACGCGTTGAATTGCGTGGGCAGAGGCGGCGCGGTCATCTGGGATGGAGTAGCCGTGGGCAGGGGAGCGGAGGGTCCCCGCGCAGGCGTTTGAGAGCCTCCACGAGAGCTTGGGACGTTATTGCGCCACAGAAAGCAGACCTGTGGGCTGGTCAGGCTGTTGATGGGCTGCTGGGTGACTTGCAGAATCACCTGATTTCAGGAGCAGAGGGACAACTTGGCCCGGAAGAGCGACGGAGGAGGCGAGCTGTGCGCCGTAAGCAGGTGGGTCGGTGGGTGGTGCCAGAGGGGAGCTGTGCCGTGTGGCTCTAGCTAAGCTCGGTCGTTTCTCTGTTTCCTAGGTGCGAAGCGAAGAGGAAAGCGGGCTGTCGGCAGCTCAGCTCCTCGGGCCAGGTGAGCACGGAGTGCTGGGCCGAAGCGGCAGCTCGTTTCAGGTCCCGTGTTGCTGGCGCGGGTCCGAGCGTCCTTTGGTGGTGTTTTACAGGCGGCAGCTGAGCGTCACGGCGGTCCGCGGCGTGGCAGTCAAAAGCAAGGGCGGCCGGGTGGGCGAGCGGCCCAGGTAAGGGAGGGCGAGCTGGGACCGTCTGCGGGCAGGCTGTGTTTTCGGGCGGCGTCCGAGCGCGTGCCTCTGGTTTTGCGGGTGCCGCAGACGAGCCGGCAGGGGCGAAGCCGCACGCCGGCCAGCAGCCGAGAAGGTGAGGCGGCGGTGGGCGTTGCGGAGCCCGGTATTGCCCGGTCTCTCGCTTCATCTTTTCCTTCTCGCTTTGCAGGCGCTTTGTGGGCCCTCTGGACCGGGAGGAGCATTTGCGGTGAGCCGGGCTAGGGGCGAGGAGGAGCGTGGGGCCGGGGACTCGTTCCCGGCGCCACGGTTTTTTTTTGCTTCTCGCCGTCGTAGGCGTCACCAGCGCTGAGGGTTTGTGACCGCGCCAGTGGCAGGACACGCTGACCGGACCGCCCTGGAGCTCAGCAGGAGGTGGGTGTCGCGGACGGACTCGGCGTTTGCCCCGCGGCGCCGTGTGCCGGCGTGGCTTAGCGAGCGCGTGCTTTCTCGTGCTCCTGCAGGCGCTGAAGAGGAACCCGGCGACGCGGGAAGATGGCCGTTGGCGCACGCGGCGTTTTCCTCTGCCGAAGATGGGTTCGGTCCCTCGGCCCTCTGAAAGCTAAGTGGAGGCGCGAGGGCTGGGAAGGGGCCGGGAATGGCAGGGCCGGGGGGTTTAGCTCTGCTAAGGGTGAGGGCCGTCCAGGAACCGCGCCCTTGGCGCGGGTCAAGGGCCCGGGGACCTTTACCGTGCGATGCCAGCGTGTGCCGGGCAGGGCAGCTCCAGCCTGCGTCTGCGTTGTGGTGTAGTTCGGGAAGCCTGCCTTGCGCCTGTCAGCCGATCCTGGGGTCTCGTTGCGTTCGAGGGGCACGGAAGGCCTCTCGGGTGCCACCCCGGGATCTGGAACGCCGGTGCCGATCGGCGTAGCGCCGATCGGGCGCTGGTTTTCTGGTGTCGGCAGCCGAAAGCGTGGCGGGTTCTTGCCTTACGGCAGTTTTTGTTCAGGGCTGTTTTTGGCCTTGTCTTAGGCTGTGCTGTCAGCTGTGCTCTCCATCTATCCAATCTCAGGGACTAGCAGTTCTTCCCAACATCTTTAAGTTTTAGTGATTGCAGTATCTTTTCGTGTTGGTGTTGCTGTCTCTGTTTGTGTCGTGGTGCCATTTCGTAAGGGACCGTGGGGTCTGTTTCCTTTTTATTCTGGGGTTGCAGTAGAGCCTCCTTGCCTTTCCACTGCCTCCCTGAAGGTTGTTTTGATCGATGTCGTGTCTGGTCGTGGAGTCGTTCTTGTTCTTGAACATTTTTGGTGTTGTTTCAGTCATGTGTTCAATCTTGTTTTGTGGAGGCTTTTTGTGCAGATGTGCATGTTGGGTGGGAGCTGTTGTGCCCAGAGTTGTAGAGTCAGGGATGGGTGGATTGAGCTCTAGGTGTCCACCGTTAATTTGTTGACCTATTAAATTGCGTGGGCTGTGTTTGTACCGTCGTCTGGCATGGAGTTGCCATTGGTAGGAGGGTGTACATTCTCTGTAGTGGTGTTTTATAGTTCATACTCAAGACTGTTTTGAATCATGTTTTCTGTTGTGTGCTGTTTTTTCAGAGTATTCTTATAATATTTTTTTTTTTAGGTGACCACGTTGTTAATATGACTGTAAATTGTATCTACAGCTGCATAAATCAAATACCTGTCTGAGGTCAGTACAAAGGATTGTCTGAGAATCAAGAAGACCCCAGACTCAGCTATTGCTATTGGAGTGTATTGTCGCTTTTCCATGTGACAGATGGGACCTGAGACACCAATGTGATGTTTACCGAGTTCACTTTATTGTTGGACTTTAGACAAAGCTGCCGTCTCCACGTGCCTTGCAACAATGTGATTGGTTGTATCACATGCTATACAATAATGTGATAGGCTGCATGCACTGTTCTCGCGCTGTGCACACTTGTGTCCGGTGCTTGCTCATTCATTGTTACCTTCTTATGGGGCTCCTTTTGTTTCTTTTGTCTCTGGCTTAACCTCTCAGCCAGGCTGGTGACAACCCCATCTGCCCGGGAGGGGGGACTCTGCCTCGCTATCTCTCCCTCGTTAATATTTCATTAGATAAAAAAATACCCTGTGTTTCACACTGTCTTCAAAGTATGATACAGATTAAGAACATTAAGGCTAATATAATTACAATTAACAAGAACAGTTCCGTTTTCAATATTCCTTTTAACCAAAGAGGGTATCCAACTCAGAAAAGTCAACATCCTCTGTTATTTTCATGTTTTGAAAATCTTCTATCTTATGAAGATTGTGTTTGTATGTGTTGTTTGAAATTAAAATATGACTGTGACGATGGCTAATAACACAAAATCAATTGCTGCTCTCTTTTACAAAGTGGTGTGACAATCTTGAAGCACTGGTTCCCATGCTTAGCAGAACTAAGACCTTGTTATGCGTTAAACGTCTGGTTTTTGTTACATTGGGAGGAAGAGATAGTTGCCATCTCATCTTATCTTTCCCAAAGTTTTATGGCCATGAAGGCAGACACCTTGGAAGATAAGGACTATTAACAGTGTTGCCGTGAAAGGTTACATGGCCTAATTTGGATGATAGAGATGAACCATCTGTCGAACCGCCAGCTACCAGAAGAGAACATGAACAACAGCTACTCCTGATGGGCAAGACATTTCGCTTCTGGTCATTATGGTGAACTTTCTCCTAGTTTGAAGACCCCATAACCATTTCTAGAAGAGTCTTCCTAATTAGCAAGAAGAGCGAGCAGAGGGAGGAGACCAACCGCCTTCTAATATCTTGTATGTAAATGATCAGCCTTATAAAACAACGTCACGTATGATACCGGTCAGCAGCATATAAATATGCAACGCGTCCCCCACTCTGGTGGTCGTCACAGGATCGACGTACCTGTGGAGTGGTCATATCTTACTCTTAGTCTCTTTGTCTGCCTGTCTTTTTCTGATATCTTAGTTTTCATCTTCTCTCTCTCTCTTCCTTTTCTTTACAATGGTTTTTATATGTTTAAATTCTGCTGATAAAGTCTTGTTAAGTTTTGCATTACAGTTACTAATTGTTGCCAATCCACTGCTTTTAGAAGGGTTTTTGCTGTCCATGTATTGATAAGTTTTGTGGTATTATAACATACTTTTGCCAGGTCACCGATTGCTGTAATTTGTATACCACCACATGCTTCTAGTAAATTCATAATTGTATCCCCGTTGCGATCGTCTGTCATTCACTTTGCATCGCCGCGCAGAATTACCGGGAGTTAACTCACAGCCAATCTCATCTGTCGAGTCGGGGCACGTGTCACGTATAGAGTTCATTTGTTCCTCATCCCATCTGTTGGGACGGGACAAGTGGTATTCTCAACATTGGCTACATGCATCTCTAAAAGCGATTACACCTTTGAGGTTAAGGGTTGTCATAATTGTATTAGGTTTCTTATTTGTTCGCTATGGAAGGTCTCACCCTCTTTTTTCAGATCCACAAATTTTTATGGTTACCTGTAGAAACCCAAGCATATATTCTTCCCCAGGTTATTAATGACGTAGGACCTTCCCATTGTTGCGTTGTCAGATTAAACATATTAACTTAAATACATTTTTGGGAAAGTCTTTGACATTTTTTATTTGGTGCATAAGAACAGGTTCCATTTTAGTCTCAATTTTAGGGTTCAGCCAGTTCAGCACATGCAGTCCCTTTATCAAAACCTCTTCTGGACTGAGAGCAATTCCTTCTTGTTTTTTCAAAACATACCAAAGATTTTTCAGGGTGCCTTGTGCACGCTCAATAATTGCCCGGACAGTAGAACTAAAAGGTACTCCAAATAGGTGTCGTACATTCCACCAATGAGGAAGGTTGCAAGTGTGTCAGAACGATATGGGAGACCATTATCTGTTTTGATCTGAGTCCGAACACCCGAGACAGCAGAAGCTTGTAATAAATCACGCTTTAGCTTTTTTCGTTTGCTGATGACTCCCACAGCAGTCCTGAACAGGTATCTACGATCGCACTAATGTACTTTTGTCGGCCAGACGGTGCAAAATCAGTAATATCAGTTTGCCATAACTGGCCTGGCTGCAAGCCCCGTGGATTTACTCCTTTTTGTCGCCAAGGCATTATGTGGGCAGAATCGGGAAAAGCTGCAACATCAGATGGAGCTTGTTCCTCGGTCAGCGCAAACTGTTTTTGGAGCGATGCTGAGGTTAGACGGAAGTACTTGTGAGCTTGTCTGGCTTGTTCAAAAGGAGATACTTCTGTCACTGCCTCAAGTTTGTATATAATGTTGTTTCCCTCTACTAGACCACCTCGTAGGTTAGAGTGGCTTTTTATATGCATTATAAATACTGGCACTGTCCTACAATCTAACGTGTTCCACAAATCTAAAATGGTTCAAAAAACAAGGCATTGGAAACTCGCCGCAAAAGCGCTATACGTAGTCTTTGTATAACTCCCACAACATAAAGAGAATCTGCTACTGGACTAATTGAGCAGTTATGCCATTTTTGTAATTCTGCTAAGCGTATCGAGGACAGTTTCTTTTAAGATGTCCCATCTCTACGCAAGTAAAACCCGCTAGGCCGTCAGAAGCAGGGCTTTGGCCTTTCGTTGCCGGCTAAAAACGCCGCAGCCAAAGCTTCAGCGTTGGCTCAAGTATGTATTTTTGCCTTTTCTACCTTGCGTTGCATAATTGGTACCCATGTACAAGCTTCCATCATCTCTGCTCGAGAAGCTATTTTTCCCAAGCCGGCTAATATCTGTCAGTATTGAGTGTTTGCACTAGTCGTGGTCAAATCTTTCCCCACAGCAGCTTTTGCCTCTGGTGTCAGGTTAGGAGAAGCATCTATAGCTTCTTTGAAACGGTCCTCAAACTTATATATGGCTCCCCAGGATCCTGCTTTATTGTAGAACAGGGTGGTACAGGGTTACCTATATTTGTTAATTCTTTCACTGCAGTCACAGCAAGCCCTCGCCGCAAAATCCTCGGAGGAAGCGTCACCTCAGCGGCATCATCCCCATATCGCCACGACCCGGTAATCGGTCTGCGCTAGGTAATCGCAATGGATCATCTGCCGCTAAATGAACATTTTCTAATACTGCCAATTCCACCTTCCCCTGCCAGTTGTCCAAGAACAGCAAACACCCCATTGGGGGAAGCAATAACTCTATCAATACCTTAATATCTGTTGGAGTTAGTACTTGCCCCTTGAAAAATGAATCCATTAGCTGCATCACGTGCCTATTATCCATATCATATTGCACAACTGCAGTTTGCAATTGCTTAACCGTTTTTCAATCAAAGGGCTACCACTGCCTTTGTCCTCTGTTATTTACGTGCACTGACATTGCTGTAATACCGCCAGGTAACATAGTCCCTTCAACGGTCGCATATGTGACTACCCGTTGTGAGCATTGCCCTTCATTACGAGAGTCATCTAGAAGAGTATCTCTATCCTGATGCATCGGGGTAGCACCCAAATTTTCATTACTATCACTCGTACACAATTCCCTTGTCTTTCTCTGCAGATCAGTAAGTCGTCGCATATTTGGAAATAGATCTGCTGACCCAGTGTCCAGCCCTTTTTCATATTGTGTTTTCAAATATTCGTCTGCTTCTCTTACAGAAGCACTGACCACATCCCATCCTCTGCACATTGTCTAGCCCATTTTTGTATTTGCTCCTTTTTAATACGGAGCTCCTCAGGAGCGAGGTCCAATTCCGCCCCTCCCGTTCCCGTTTTTCCCGTTTTTCACATTCCCTGCCAATTGCCTCTAACCATCCTTAATTGCACATGATGCCTTTTTATATGCTATTAACCACGAAGTTCTACCATTTCTGCCAACTAATGGTTTCCTAGCTTTTAAAACTTCCTCCATATGGCTATCCTGCCGTCTCAGTAAGTCATCAGGATGCGCACACGGCTCTCCTCCCGGAAGTCAGGGAGAATCTGCGTCGCTCCATCCCGGCGCTTCATCGGGTCCTCCGTCAAAGGCACGTCAGCTGGATTAACTCGTCCTGGCTCGTAGAAACTTGCCGGTTGTCCCTGTTCATCTTCGTAGGCAGGCAATGGCTTAAAGGGTGCAGCGCGTATAATTTGCTCTCTTCTCCAGAACTCCAAATGTGATACGGGACATACCAGGGGTATCGATTTTTTGGAGTTCTCAGAGCAGGGGCAGTTCGCGGCAGGCGGCTCCGAGGGGATGGCACACGTTTCCGGCTCCCCTCAGACATCCTCCATCGGCCGCCTGACCCTCCTCCCGCTAGGGTCCGGCGAGGTCGTGGGACTCGCAGCTCCCCCTCGTGACCGCTTCCCACAGTTCAGTCCCTACCTCCTCCTACGTACCTGGAGAAAAAAATCTGTCCGTCGATGGGACACACCCCTTTCACAGGGCCAATAGTAAAAGACGCCCCACCGCTTCTTTTTCTAAAAATCTTCCTGTTCGTGCAGCCAGCCGCAGAGTACTTTTCACTCTGACTTTTTCTTCCACAGATGCTGCGTTTTCGACGTCACCCAATTCCCTGTAGATCTTTTATTTTCTTTTATCAGTAGGTCACGGTTCTGAAGAATTTGAGAGAATGTGTCATATTAAGTTGTATGATCCTTTGGAATCTATTCATAGTAGTTTTGACAAACTGAAACAGCACGTTAATAAGATGGTCATTGTAGAATTAGGGTTTGGAAAAATGGTTTAAAAGCTTGGAAATAGGTGGGTAGCTGTTTGATCTTAGTAATTACAATTGCATATAATGCTGTTATGCTGCAGCATAAAACATATGATTAATGACATAAGTATGGCTTATTTCAAAGATGAATCAGCGCGTTGTAAACAAGGCCCGGCTGGTTCAAAAACAAAAAGGGGACATTGAGTTCAAGAAAATTCCTCAAATCTCTCACAATGTGTGGACGGGTTTCTATTAGATGGAGATTTGTTACTGAAGTAGCTAGGCCCCCAGACGTTTCAAGGCCACCTCGGAAAGCTGGAAACACAACGGAAATCATCAGAGCTATCAACAGCGAGACTTGGGCTCGTGGACAGCTGTTGAACATAGACAATATTCAATCAGTTGACGGACGCTCGGAGCGTGGACGCGTGATCAAGACATAACTGCATATATAAGGAGGCCTATTTGTGTAATAAATGGCTTTGCTTGATTTCTTATGGGATTGTGTGGAGTCCATGATTTTTCGCCCTGGCAGGGGCCTCACCCCTTGACCCCCATTCCATTAAAGTAATGGATTTTACTGCTGTCTCTGCTCTTGGAGGTACAGGGACGGGGTGCTGTTTGAGGTCACAGTCCTATCCCTGCTGTTGAAAGCGAGGGCTCAGGGGGGCTTGGGGCAGAGTCTATAGGGGCTGGGGAAACCCAAAGGATGTTATGGGGACCCTGGTCTTCAGGAGCAAAGGATACAGTGGGGGACCTCATGACCTTTTGGCATTTAGTGATCTTTTGACCCCTTGGTGACCTTTGACCTCTGGTGACCTTTGACCTCGGGCGACCTTTGACATCCCGTGACCTTTGACCTCTGGTGACCTTTGACCTCGGGCGACCTTTGACCTCCCGTGACCTTTGACCCCCGGTGACCTTTGACCCCTTGTGACCTTTGACCCCTTGGAGACCTTTGACCTTCCGGTGACCTTTGACCTCCGGTGACCTTTGACCTTCCGGTGACCTTTGACCCCTTGGTGACCTTTGACCCCTTGGTGACCTCTGACCTCCCGGTGACCTTTGACCTTCCGGTGACCTTTGACCCCTTGGTGACCTTTGACCTTCCGATGACCTTTGACCCCTTGGTGACCTTTGACCTTCCGGTGACCTTTGACCCCTTGTGACCTTTGACCTCCGGTGACCTTTGACCTTCCGGTGACCTTTGACCTCCGGTGACCTTTGACCTCCCGCGACCTTTGACCCCTTGGTGACCTTTGACCTTCCGGTGACCTTTGACCCCTTGGTGACCTTTGACCTTCCGGTGACCTTTGACCCCTTGGTGACCTTTGACCTCTTGGCGACCTTTGACCTTCCGGTGACCTTTGACCCCTTGGTGACCTTTGACCCCTTGGTGACCTTTGACCTTCCGGTGACCTTTGACCCCTTGGTGACCTTTGACCTTCCGGTGACCTTTGACCTTCCGGTGACCTTTGACCCCTTGGTGACCTTTGACCCCTTGGTGACCTTTGACCCCTTGGCGACCTTTGACCCCTCGGTGACCTTTGACCTTCCGGTGACCTTTGACCCCTTGGTGACCTTTGACCTTCCGGTGACCTTTGACCTTCCGGTGACCTTTGACCCCTTGGTGACCTTTGACCCCTTGGTGACCTTTGACCTTCCGGTGACCTTTGACCTTCCGGTGACCTTTGACCCCTTGGTGACCTTTGACCCCTTGGTGACCTTTGACCCTTTGGTGACCTTTGACCCCTCGGTGACCTTTGACCTTCCGGTGACCTTTGACCCCGTGACCTTTGACCTCCCGTGACCTTTGACCCCTTGGTGACCTTTGACCTTCCCGTGACCTTTGACCCCTTGGTGACCTTTGACCTTCCGGTGACCTTTGACCTTCCGGTGACCTTTGACTTCCGGTGACCTTTGACCCTTTGGTGACCTTTCACCTTCCGGTGACCTTTGACCTTCCGGTGACCTTTGACCCCTTGGTGACCTTTGACCTTCCGGTGACCTTTGACCTTCCGGTGACCTTTGACCTTCCGGTGACCTTTGACCCCCTGGTGACCTTTGACCTTCCGGTGACCTTTGACCTTCCGGTGACCTTTGACCCCTTGGTGACCTTTGACCCCTCGGTGACCTTTGACCTTCCGGTGACCTTTGACCCCGTGACCTTTGACCTCCCGTGACCTTTGACCCCTTGGTGACCTTTGACCTTCCCGTGACCTTTGACCTTCCGGTGACCTTTGACCCCTTGGTGACCTTTGACCTTCCGGTGACCTTTGACCTTCCGGTGACCTTTGACCCTTTGGTGACCTTTGACCTTCCGGTGACCTTTGACCTTCCGGTGACCTTTGACCCCTTGGTGACCTTTGACCTTCCGGTGACCTTTGACCCCCTGGTGACCTTTGACCTTCCGGTGACCTTTGACCTTCCGGTGACCTTTGACCTCCCGCGACCTTTGACCCCTTGGTGACCTTTGACCTTCCGGTGACCTTTGACCCCTTGGTGACCTTTGACCTTCCGGTGACCTTTGACCCCTTGGTGACCTTTGACCTTCCGGTGACCTTTGACCTTCCGGTGACCTTTGACCCCTTGGTGACCTTTGACCTTCCGGTGACCTTTGACCCCTTGGTGACCTTTGACCTTCCGGTGACCGTTGACCCCTTGGTGACCTTTGACCTTCCGGTGACCTTTGACCCCTTGTGACCTTTGACCTCCGGTGACCTTTGACCCCTTGGCGACCTTTGACCTTCCGGTGACCTTTGACCTTCCGGTGACCTTTGACCCCTTGGTGACCTTTGACCTTCCGGTGACCTTTGACCTCTGCTGACCTTTGACCCTTTGGTGACCTTTGACCCCTCGGTGACCTTTGACCCCGTGACCTTTGACCTCCCGTGACCTTTGACCCCTTGGTGACCTTTGACCCCTTGATGACCTTTGACCTTCCGGTGACCTTTGACCCCTTGGCGACCTTTGACCTTCCGGTGACCTTTGACCCCTTGGTGACCTTTGACCTTCCGGTGACCTTTGACCTTCCGGTGACCTTTGACCTTCCGGTGACCTTTGACCCCTTGGTGACCTTTGACCTTCCGGTGACCTTTGACCCCTTGTGACCTTTGACCTTCCGGTGACCTTTGACCCCTTGGTGACCTTTGAACTTCCGGTGACCTTTGACCTTCCGGTGACCTTTGACCCCTTGGTGACCTTTGACCCCCTTGGTGTCCTTTGACCTTCCGGTGACCTTTGACCCCTTGGTAACCTTTGACCTTCCGGTGACCTTTGACCTTCCGGTGACATTTGACCCCTTGGTGACCTTTGACCCTTTGGTGACCTTTGACCCCTCGGTGACCTTTGACCTTCCGGTGACCTTTGACCCCGTGACCTTTGACCTCCCGTGACCTTTGACCCCTTGGTGACCTTTGACCTTCCCGTGACCTTTGACCCCTTGGTGACCTTTGACCCCTTGGTGACCTTTGACCTTCCGGTGACCTTTGACCCCTTGGTGACCTTTGACCCCTTGGTGACCTTTGACCTTTGGTGACCTTTGACCCCTTGGTGACCTTTGACCTTCCGGTGACCTTTGACCCCTTGGTGACCTTTGACCTTCCGGTGACCTTTGACCCCTTGGTGACCTTTGACCCCTTGGTGACCTTTGACCTTCCGGTGACCTTTGACCCCTTGTGACCTTTGACCTTCCGGTGACCTTTGACCCCTTGGTGACCTTTGACCTTCCGGTGACCTTTGACCTCTGCTGACCTTTGACCTCCCGTGACCTTTGACCCCTTGGTGACCTTTGACCTTCCCGTGACCTTTGACCCCTTGGTGACCTTTGACCCCTTGGTGACCTTTGACCTTCCGGTGACCTTTGACCTTCCGGTGACCTTTGACCTTCCGGTGACCTTTGACCCCTTGTGACCTTTGACCTCCGGTGACCTTTGACCCCTTGGCGACCTTTGACCTTCCGGTGACCTTTGACCTTCCGGTGACCTTTGACCCCTTGGTGACCTTTGACCTTCCGGTGACCTTTGACCTCTGCTGACCTTTGACCCTTTGGTGACCTTTGACCCCTCGGTGACCTTTGACCCCGTGACCTTTGACCTCCCGTGACCTTTGACCCCTTGGTGACCTTTGACCCCTTGATGACCTTTGACCTTCCGGTGACCTTTGACCCCTTGGCGACCTTTGACCTTCCGGTGACCTTTGACCCCTTGGTGACCTTTGACCTTCCGGTGACCTTTGACCTTCCGGTGACCTTTGACCTTCCGGTGACCTTTGACCCCTTGGTGACCTTTGACCTTCCGGTGACCTTTGACCCCTTGGTGACCTTTGAACTTCCGGTGACCTTTGACCTTCCGGTGACCTTTGACCCCTTGGTGACCTTTGACCCCCTTGGTGTCCTTTGACCTTCCGGTGACCTTTGACCCCTTGGTAACCTTTGACCTTCCGGTGACCTTTGACCTTCCGGTGACATTTGACCCCTTGGTGACCTTTGACCCTTTGGTGACCTTTGACCCCTCGGTGACCTTTGACCTTCCGGTGACCTTTGACCCCGTGACCTTTGACCTCCCGTGACCTTTGACCCCTTGGT